>NC_030818.1:15275000-17775000 GCF_001704415.2 Capra hircus | reverse complement strand
GCCAAAGCCTTTGACTCTGTGGATTGCAGCAAATTGTGGAATATTCTTAAAGAGATGGGAATACCAGACCACCTCACCAGCCTCCTGAGAAATCTGTGTGCAGGTAAAGAAGCAACAGTTAGAACTGGACATGGAAAAACAGACAGGTTCCAAATCAGGAAAGGAGTACATCAAAGCTGTATATTGTCACCCTGATTATTTAATGTATATTCAGAGTAAATCCTGTGCAATGCTGGACTGGATGAAGCACAAGCTGGAATCAAGATTGCCAGAAGAAATATCAATAACCTCAGATATGCAGATAACACTACCCTTATGGCAGAAAGTGAAGAACTAAAGAACCTCTTGATGAAAGTGATAGAAGGGAGTGAAAGATTGTCTTAAAACTCAATGTTCAGAAAACTAAGATCATGGCATCTGGTCCCATCACTTCATGGCAAACAATATGGAAAAACAATGGAGAAACAATGGAAACAGTCACAGACTTTATTTTTGTGTGTGTGTGCTCCAAAATCACTGCAGATGGTGATTGCAGTCATGAAAAGAACTGCCATATGACCCAGCAATCCCACTGCTGGGCATACACACCGAGGAAACCAGAATTGAAAGAGACACATGTACCCCAATGTTCATCACAGCACTGTTTATAATAGCCAGGACATGGAAACAACCTAGATGTCCATCAGCAGATGAATGGATAAGAAAGATGTGGTACATATACACAATGGAGTATTACTCAGCCATTAAAAAGAATACATTTGAATCAGTTCTAATGAGATGGATGAAACTGGAGCCGATTATACAGAGTGAAGTAAGCCAGAAACAAAAACACCAATACAGTATACTAACACATATATATGGAATTTCAAAAGATGTTAATGATAACCCTGTATGCGAGACAGCAAAAGAGACACAGATGCATAGAATGGACTTTTGGACTCTGAGGGAGAGGAAAAGGGTGGGGTGATTTGGGAGAATGGCACGGAAACATGTATACTATTATGTAAGAAATGAATTGCCAGTCTATGTTCAATGCAGGATACAGTATGTTTGGGGCTGGTGCACGGGGATGATCCAGAGAGATGATATGGGGTGGGAGGTGGGAGGGGGGTTCAGGATTGGGAACTCATGTACACCCGTGGTGGATTCATGTCAATGTATGGCAAAACCAATACAGTATTGTAAAGTAAAATAAAGTAAAAATAAAAATTAAAAAAATAAGTATACAGAGCATTAAAAAAAAAAAAAAAAGAAAGAAAGAAAGAAACGAATTGCCAGTCCAGGTTTGATGCAGGATACAGGATGCTTGGGACTGGTGTGCTGGGATGACCCAGAGGGATGGTATGGGGAGGGAGGTGGGTGGGGAGTTCAGGATTGGGAACACGTGTACACTTGCGGAAGATTCATGTTGATGTATGGCAAAACTAATACAATATTGTAAAGTAATTAACCTCCAATTAAAATAAATAAATTTAAATTGAAAAAAAAAAAAAACATGCTTGCTCCTTGGAAGAAAAGCTATGACCATCCTACACAACATAATAAAAAGCAGAGATATTACTTTTCCAACAAAGGTCTATCTAGTCAAAGCTATGGTTTTTCCAATAGTCATGTATGGATGTGAGATTTGGATTCTAAATAAAGCTGAGAGCCAAAGAATTGATGCTTTTGAACTGTATGGTTGGAGAAGACTCTTGGGAGTCCCTTGGATTGCAAGGAGATCCAACCAGTCCATCCTAGAGGAAATCAGTCCTGAATATTCACTGAAACAACTGATGCTGAAGTTGAAACTCCAATACTTTGGCCACTTGATGCGAAGAGCTGATTCACTGGAAAAGATCCTGATTCTGGGTAAGATTGAAGGCTGGAGGGCAATGGATTGACAGAGTATGAGAAAGTTGGATGGTATCACCGACTCAATGAACATGAGTTTGAGAAAGTTCCAAAAGTTGGTGATGGGCTGGGAAGCCTACTATGCTGCAGTCCATGGGGTCACAAACAGTCAGACATGACAGAGTGACTAAACTGAAGTGTATTTTTCAAAAACGACCATTTTAGTTTCCTACAGTGTTATTCTCTCCCTTTGACACTCCCTCCTGCATGATTGGCATTTATGTGCCCTGTTTTTAGCCAGAGAAGATTGTCTTAAACCATGAAGTTTGGCAAAATGATACCAAATAACATGAGGTTTTTATAAAAATGCAGTTCTTCTCTACCTTGCATTCTTTGGATACTCACTGCTGGAGCCCATTACTGTTTCATGAGAAAGTTCAGGCAGCCCCCAGAAAGGTCATGTGTAGAGGAAATTAAAAAGTCCATATGTAGCCTAGCGTGAGCACTGAGCACCAAATGGTCATCTTGAAAGTGGATCCTCTGTATCCTAATGAAGCTGCTTCAACAGATGCCATCTCCAACAGATGGAGAAAAGACAAGCTCTCCCCAGTAAATTCTGAAAACATTGTAGATTTATAAACAACAAAAAATATTGCTGTTTTAAGCTGCTAAATTTTAGGGTGGTCTGTTATGCACCCTAAATATCTGATTTGTTTGCATGTCCTAACTGTGATTAAGAGTGTGTTGTTTTCGTTCTTTATTTGCTAAGTCGTGTCTGACTCTTTTGGGACCCCACAGACTCTAGCCCACAGGCTGATCTGTCCATTGGATTTCCCAGGCAAGAATTCTGGAATGGTTTGTCATGTTCTTTTCCAGGGTATCTTCCCAACCCAGGGATAACACATCCCCTGCACTGAGGGCAGATTCCTTACCACGGAGCTACCTGGGAAGCCCTGACTTATAGTGTGAAAGTGAAAATGTAAATTGCTCAGTCATGTGCACTCTTTGTAACCCCTTGGACTGCAGCCCAGCAGGCTCCATGGGATTTCCCAGGCAAGAAAAACTTCCATGAATTAATTGTATATATATATACACTTTTCCAAACTCTCTTCTTCTAGTATTGTGTTTTTACAGCCTTGCAGGGAGGTTCCACATAGACAGTTCTTTCTTCTTCAAATGATAGGTTGTTTTTGGTTTGTTGTTGTTTCTAATAAAATGCAGTGTTGATGAAAAGTAGTGAAAAGTTCATCTTTATCTTCCTTACCCTGATTTTGGGGAGGACATTTCAAAATTTTATTTTTAAAATTAGTAATCAGAGGGTTACATCAGCAAGATAGTAAATTCCAAACCCTCCTTGTTCCCATGAAAACACCAGCTCAGCACGAATACATGGACCAATTCACTTAATAATAAATAGAGAAACCAGTTTGAGAGGCTGTTGCACCCAAGGCAAGTGTGAAACCAGCCACATTGAAACTGGTAGGAAATGCCATACCACCCGTTTGCTACAGTTCCTCCTCTAGGAATGGGGAGAAAACTCCCAACTTCTGTTTCTCCCTGAGAAGGAAAAGAAAATATGGAAACACAAGTCCAACAATCAGATATTTAAGAGGTCTATGTGAAAAACTTATTTCTGTTTTCCTTGAATCTAAGTGATAGAAAAGGGTTCTACATTGGGGATAACTGACTACACAGGCAATGATCTGAACTAACAAACACTGGCTCTCCATAGTTCCTCTCCTTAGCTCAGTATAGAATGAATGGGAGAAAACCTAGACTTTTGACTATCCCCTGAGGAGGGGAAAATTTAGGTATGCATCTAATATTTCAGATTTTTGTGAGGGCAGGGGGACTTCCCAAATAATTCAGTACAGTTCAATCGCTCAGTCGTGTCTGACTCTGCGACCCCATGGACCGCAGCATGCTATGTCATCCAGCCATCTCATCCTCTGTCGTCCCCTTCTCCTGCCTTCAATCTTTCCCAGCATCAGGGTCTTTTCAAATGAGTCAGCTCTTTGCATTAGGTGGCCGAAGTATTGAAGTTTCAGCTTCAACATCAGTCCTTCCAGTGAACACCCAGGACTGATCTCCTTTAGGATGGACTGGTTAGATCTCCTTGCAGTCCAAAGAATTAGTTTCTGTCTTACTGTATTGAGGTGCTGAAGGGACCTGAATACTCTCACTGCCTGAGATACAGCAGAGAACAAAAGAAATTTGGATGGCTTGCTGCTACTTCAGAAGACCTGTGTGGTAAGGCAGAGACCCAATACAATTAGGTGACCTCAAGGTAGAAATACAAAAATGGAACACCTGATCAACATGCTAGCTTTTCAGGGAGGCTGCCTGAGGAACTGATTTCTGTCTTGTCTGACTTCCTGTGCTGATGGTTCCCAGGATACTCTAGAAGTCTAGCTGCTGTTGAAAACAAAAGAGAGCTGGGTGACCTGCAGCAGCTTCAAAGAACCTGCAGAACCGCATAAAGACACAGGAGGGAGCAGGAGATTATGAGCTCCTGAAAAAGGAAACCTGCAAATCCCTCTAAAAGGAATTTACAGGCACTAGTCCAGAGAAGATGAAACAAAAGAAAAGATTTAGGAGGCCGGCAGAATCTTTAACTGCTGCTTAGTGAAGGTCTTCTCTGTACAAAGTCAGTCCTTAAAAACTGGTTTTTATTGTTCAGTAGATCAGTCGTGTCTAAATCTGCAGTCCCATGAAGTGCAGCACACCAGGCTTCCCTGTCCCTCAGAGTCTCCTGGAACTTGCTCAAACTCATGTCCATCAAGTCAGTGATGTCATCCAACCATCTCATCCTCTGTCATGCTGTGATCCCTTTCTTCTTCCCTCAATATTTCCTAGCATTGGGGTCTTTTCCGATGAGCAGACTCTTTGGCTGAGGTGGCCAAAATGTTGGACCTTCAGTTTCAGCATCAGTCCTTCCAATGAATATTCAAGATTGATTACCTTTAGGATTGACTGGGTTGATCTCCTTGCTGTACAAGGAACTCTCAAGAGTCTTTCCAACACCACAGTTCAAAAGCATCAATTCTTCGGTACTCAGACTTTTTTATGGTCCAGTTCTCACATCCACACCTGACTACTGGGGAAACCATAGCTTTAACTTTATGGAACTGTCAGCAAAGTTATGTCACGCTTTTTCATACACTGTCCAGGTTTGTCATAGCTTTACTTCTAAGGAGTAAGTGTTTTTTAATTTCATGGCTGCAATCACCATCCACAGTGATTTTGGAGCCCAAGAAAATAAAGTCTGTTACTGTTTCCATTGTTTTCCCATCTATTCACCATGAAGTGATGGAACTGGATGCCATGATCTTAGTTTTTTGAAAAACTGGTAGAGGTGACTATTTTTTCAAAAGTGCAGATCCCAAACCAAAGTGACAAAGCACAAAAAGAGACAAGGAAATCTGACCCACTTAAAAAAAAAACAATCTTCAGAAACTGACCCTAAAGTATTAATATGTGAATTATCTGATAAAGAATTCAAAATAACTATCATAAAGATACTCAACAAGTTTAGAAAAAATGATGCAAGAACATAATTGGAATACAAAAAGAAAATAAAAATATAAAAAAGTACCAAGCACTAATTTTGGAGTTGAAGAATACTATAACTGAATTGAAAAATTCACCAGAGGGGTTCAAAAACAGATTTGATTAAGCAGAAGAAAGAATCAGCAAACTCTAAGAGAAGAGTTTACCTAGGAAGATATTATCTAGTCAGAGGAGCAAAAAGGTAAAAGAATTTAAAAGTGTGAAAAAAGCTTTATATGTAAATTTGACTAGGTAACAGTGTCTTATTATACTTCCTGTCAGTCTTCTAAGATTTTATGTAAGTTTCATAAAGGAAGAGGCTGTGTCTTTCTGGCTTTTTATAGTGTCTTTGTTTTTTTCTATCACAATGGTGTAAATAAATGTTCAATGAATATATGTTTAATGGTAGTTGAATGAATGGATGCATTAGTCAGTTTCATGAACATTAGGACTCTAGTAACACTTTATTCTGCTGTACTTTTCTGCTTCTTGATCTTTCTCCACTAATTATGGCACTTGCTATACCCAATGCTCTTTTTTCTAGTTCGATCTGTCCTTCCATTTTTGCTGTCTTAGATCTAGCAAGAAGTATAACTCATAAGTACAATAAGGGCATGATTGTCTCATGAAGATGTTGATGCAGTTTCACTGGACATTTCCGAAGTATGCTAATATGGAAAATAATCTGAAAGAAATATATACATATACCTATAAATTACTTTGCTGTACACTTAAAACTAACATGATTGCAAATCAACTATACTTTAATAAAAAAAGAAAAAAAATTAAAAAAAATTATGGCATCTTCTATTGCTTTGACCTGATCTATTAATTTCCTCTCAGAGAGATGAGCATAAAAAAAAAATCTACTTGGACATAAGGTGTTATATTCATTTCCAAGTATATTTTATGAGAGGTTATAAATTTTGATGATTGGCAGGCTTGGCTTGGACCACGATGGATGCCAGCATATCTTTTAATAATGTCTGTTTGATGATTGGGAAGGAAGCTCACTGAATAAAAATAATGAAGAAAGCATCATCACAGATTGATTTCCAGATAAACATAGGTGGGAAAGAAACAGAAACAAGTAGAAAGCCTTCATTTACCTTCATCACTGTAGCTAAATTGCTGAGATAGTCCAATAGCTTTTAGTTATTTTCTCCAGATTGCAACCACCATTTTTATTTCACTGGATGTGTGTGTTTGTGAGGAAAGCTCTGCCTAATTTGAAATGAGTTATTTGAGTGACTTCGTTGGTGGCTGAGACGGTAAAGCATCTACCTATAATGCAGGAGACCTGGATTCAATCCCTGGGTCAGAAAGATCTCCTGGAGAAGGAAACGGCAACCCACTCCAGTATTCTTGCCTGGAAAATCCCATGGACAGAGGAGCCTGGTGGGCTACAGTCCATGGGGTCGCAAAGAGTGGGACAAGACTAAGCAACTTCACTATTTGAATGAAGATTGGTTTTATAGGTATGTTATGTATATATGGAGAACTTGGGGGAAAAAGTGTAGAAATAGTAGTATTTCTGCTATCTTTTACGTTGTGACTAAAGTACTACTAGAACATTTTGGATCATATTTTATCATTAAGCATGCTGATTTAGTTTCTGATTATTAACATTTTACTCAAAAAGTCAGGGACAGAATGACCTCATAAAACATTTGTGTCATTTGTGTGGTATATCTTTCAATGAACAGTGATATAAATTGTTCCACAATGGACACAAATATATTTTCACATTAGTCTAACAAATCTTATAGCTCTTGTTAGTTGGCTTTTGAATGATCACAACCATTAAATACAGAAATTGAATTATTCCCCTAAAGAACTCTAACTAAAAACATTTTGTATGATTCTAAACGGAGCAAAACGGTGAACCAGGAGCAACTTTAGAATGAGAGTCGTAAGGAATTAGAAGTCCTGGGCCAGCATACTCTGTACCTCAGTTTCTGAATTCCACTTTATTATTCAGGAGAGTGAATCTGGTATTTACTGATGTGACATAAATGCCTGAGGCATGAATCTGTGAGCCAATGAGGGTCACTTGTTAACTGTTTTTGGCATGTGTGCATTTAGGGAAGTTACAGTTTGGCATTTTGCTTAGATGGCTTATCATGTGTATCTTCCTCTGTCAACCACTAAATATAAAAGCCTTCAGGTTAGTTTTAAGGCAAAGGGCACTAGCTTAAGAACAAGTAGTGAATTGGAAGGAACATAGAGTTTCAAGTTAGGCTGGAAAACACTAAACAGCTCTATGAATTTGTATAGTTATTTAAGTGATCTGAAACTCAATGTCCTATCCACTTCACAACACCTTATGAAGGTTAAGGAGGCAAAGTACATACAGTTCCTGTGGTGCCATCAATTTGATGCCTCCTGTCTTTCTGCCCTGGTCTATACTTTATGTCATACAGTGTGCACTTCAGTCTTTTAGAAAATTTTGCTTCCTGATAATTTTATTCTTCAGGGCTCTCTGAAAATCTATCCATAATTCCTCAACTTCTAATTAAGTAAATTTTTGCTTCTTTTATCCCCTTCCTAGAATAGGAAAAATTTAATAATTGCATATACTGGTGCTTCTTTAGAATGTTCTTGCTTTGTGGAAAATGATTTTTGTTGGAGGGTTTCTGCCTTCAGCAAGACAGTCAAGGCATTTTGCTATTGATAGTTTCTACTTAGCATCTTCAAATAAATAACTATTTGAAGCCCACACTGTCATCTGCAGAATGTTGGTAGGTAAAGCCACATTGTTCTTCCTTTCTTCCTTCCAGAGAGAAGTATCTTAAATTTGTTCTGGAGAGATAGAATGTGCCTTATATAACTGAAAACAAGTGTGTATTGAACACCTATTATGTGTCAGTAGTCACTGTGCTGGGCTTGAGTTATGACATAAGTAAAGATTCTTTACACTCCAAGGTGGATCTCATTATTAGACCTGCTACATAGCAGTTACGATGCAATGTAATGAAACTGCTGCAATCTGACAGGTCTGTGTTGAAGTCTGTTTAAGCAAGGGTTCATACAAAGGGTAAAATTTAAGCTTATAATATTAGAGTTTACTTTTAAAGGCTGGGTTGGGGTAGGTGAGATAATTGTATTTTAGTCAGAGGGGAGAAATGACACATATAAAAGTAAGGAGCTAGGAATGAGCCTGACATTTCCCAGGGATGACAATTAGTTCAGCATCAGCAGAGCCTAGGATGTGTGTGGGAGAAGGGTAGAAGATTGGATTCGACAGATAGGTAGCAGCTGCCTCATGATGGGGAGTCTATGAAACTTTCATAGTAGAAAATTTACTTAATCAGATTTGCATTTTAAAAATAGCACCCGGGAGGCATTGCTTGTGGAGGGTGAATTCTAAGAGTCAAATCCAAAATTAGAGGGTTCATTTTCTGGGCTATTGCAATAGTCTCCAGGCAAAAGATAATAAAGGATGGTAGAGAAGGGCCCAGGGATGGGCAGTGCTTTTGTACATATTCATTAAAATTGTGAACCTGAGAAGTATATTACTTTAATAATACTCTTAACCTTCGTAATTTTCTGTTTTCTCATTTGTAAAATGACAGTGATAGTACTTCTCCTGCAGAGTTGTGGGGAAAAAAATGAACAAGATAGTGTATGTAAAGTACTTAAGATAGTAACTAGCAAACAACACATTTTCAATAATTAGTATTTAAGTGGTATTATCAAAAGCATTGTGTTGTATTTGAATAGAAAGAGGAGGATAAGGAAGAAGAAATTGCCCAGATGTCTACCACTTATCGAAAAGCAGGGTTTGAGCAAGGGTAACTTCAATTCGGGGCATGTTTAGTTGGAATTGCCTGTGGGACAATCAGCTAATGCTGTCCCATTGACATTTGGATATGTAGTGTGTGGGATGCATAAAACTAATCTGAAGGTTCTTCCTTGAGAAACATTCATTCCTTCATTTCTCATCTCCCATAGAGGGCAAGGGTTTCCACTTTTATGAAGGGTAGAGTAGTAGAAGGGCTCTCTTGACTCATTTTTCCAAGTCAGTAGAATATATGTCTGGGAACCCAGTAAGTAAAGCACAGGCCTTCCTTTTGCTTTCTTCATATTCTTTATTCTCTCTGTCTCTCTGTCTGTCTGACTCTCTCCCCACTCTGCTCCCTCTTTTTCTTTCTGACTTTGGTCCACGTGTACTAGACTCATTACTGCTTTTTGTTGTTGTTGTCAGGTTGTCCACTAGGACAGGACCTGCACAGCAGTGATGCCTGGAATCTCTGGTTGTTCCATCTGGAAATGGGTGAGTCCATTCAATTCAAATTGAGAAAAATTAGAGGCCAATCTGAACTCAGGGCCAAGGTACAGCAGTATTCCAAATTTACCAACAATGCCACTGAAAGTTTGTTCCTTAACTAACTTCTGGAGATATTTCATATTTTCTTTCTCCCACAGTTCAAGGGGAAAAATTTGTGATTTAACATTTGAAATCCCTAAATAGATATGGATGTGGAAGTCATAATTGCAAATATGAGGATAGAAGTTGTGTGAGTGAAATTGCTCAGAGGAAATTTTAGGAAATGAGGAGAGAAGACGCAGATGATAAGAACATTTGTCTTTGGGAGATCAGCAAAGCTTGCAAAAAATGAGGAGGCATGCCAGGGAAATATGAAAACCAAGAATGAGAACTAGTCCTCTGGCATCATGACCAATTTATTCCAAATTCTGATTAAAAACAAAACAGAGATATAAAACAACAACAAAAATAGTATGTCATGACAGAGAAGGGTCTACTTTTACAACATGCAATTCCTCGTTTTCCAGACCTACATTCAAAGATAAAGACCCAAAGTTGGGGGGGGGGTCAAAATATTGTTAGACTGTGCTTAGAGTAGAGAAAAGGGGCTATCAGAACATCACACACTTTCAGTAACAGGCCCACCTCAGCTAGCTCACCAACAGTTTTCACTCACTGAGACAGACTGCATTAGAATTTTGGAGGTAGGGTGCAGAATCTAGGTGAAGGATGCTAGAAAGCAAGTGCTTGTTGAGGAGATGAGTGACTGTTATAAATAGCAAATGTCCAACCACTTCATGTTGATAACTAGGTGCCACAAATGACAGGCCAAATGAAGTAGCTGAATCTACCGCGTTCACAAAGGGATCGGGAGCTAAAAGAGAAACCCCTGGAAAACAGAGATATTATTTGTTCTCCAGCGATTTATTAAACATAGTAGAAGCAGTCTGCCAGCAATTTCTCAGCCTTTTCATTTGAGGAGGAGGTAATGAATTTTATTTAGCGAGGAAGACTGCTTTCCACTAAAAAGAAAGCCAAGAAAACAGGAATATCAGCACTCATGGGGATATGTTAAAACACAGAATTCTCCTTATTAATGCTGAATTAATGGGCACATACTTACCCTCTGTTCTTCTGAAACACAAAAGCAAAAACCAAAAAAGTGGGCTAAGAGTAGGAGAAAAAGGAAGGACTGTGCTGCTGAAGTTGATAAACAGGTTATTCTAGATCACAGCATTCTTAAGACACTGATCATCACTCTTAATAGTAGTTGATGGCACATTTTCAACAGCATTTGCTCTGCCTACTGAATGTTCCCAAAGTTCTCTTTGTACTAGAGAATGAATAGGGTGAGCCTGTGTGAGACAGGAGTTTCTGTCCCTGGCACTCAAAATATTATAATTAGGCCCAAATGTCTTGCCTTGGTCATCTGGGAAGATTCAGAAAAAGTGGAAGATAGAAAGGTACTATATGACTTAACTCATTGTTAGCTAAGTCTTTTTATTTAGATTTAGATTATGTGTACATATGCCCAAGCAAATGTGTATGTGAGAGTATGGGGGAGAGGCATTCACTGTCGTATTGTTGAGTCAGAATTGGTTTTGATTTGGTTTTGAAGGATCTTTTGAGGCTAATCAAATACCCTCTTCCATCTTTGTTCAGATATGTTGTGATGGTACTATGATAGCTCTTCCTAGAGCCCTCAGTTCAGTTCAGTTCAGTCCCTCAGTCATGTCCGACTTTTTACAACACCATGAATTGCAGCACGCCAGGCCTCCCTGTCCATCACTAACTCCTGGAGTTCAGTCAAATTAGACCCTCACAAATGCTACCTTTGCCAATGGGGCTTTCATCCATTGAGCTGAGGTTGCCAGTAAATCCTTTGAAGTCTGCTAGCCCAAAGTTCAGAGAAGGCAATGGCAGCCCACTCCAGTACTCTTGCCTGGAGAATCCCATAGAGGGAGGAGCCTAGTGGGCTGCGGTCTATGGGGTTGCACAGAGTTGGACATGACTGAAGCAACTTAGCAGCAGCAGCAGCAGCACAAAGTTAGAAGCAAGTATATGCAACTACACTTTGTTGTTGTTCAGTCAATAAGTCATATCTGACTCTTTGTGACACCGTGGACTGCAGCATGCCAGGCCTCCCTGTCCCTGACCATCTCCTGGAGTTTGCCCATTGAGTTTGATGCCATCCAACCATATCTTCCTCTGTCACCCCCTTCTCCTCCTGCTTTCAATCTTTCCCTAGGTCTTTTCCAATGAATGGGTTCTTTGGATCAGGTGGTCAAAGTATCAGAGCTTCAGCATCAGTCCTTCCAATGAATATTCAGGACTGATTTCCCTTAGGTGTAAGTGGCTTGATTTCCTTGCAGTCCAAGGAACTCTCAAGAGTCTTCTCCAGGGCCACAATTTGAAAGCATCAGTTCTTCTGTGCTCAGCCTTCTTTACAGTTCAACTCTCACATCTGTATATGACTATTGGAAAAACCATAGCTTTGACTATATGGGCCTTAGTCAGCAAAATGATGTCTTTGTTTTTTAATATGCTGTCTAGGTTTGTCTTAGCCTTCCTTCCAAGAAGCAAGTGTCTTTTCATTTCATGGCTGCAGTCACCATTCTCAGTGATTTTAGAGCCCAATAAGAGGAAATCTGTCACTGTTTCTACCTTTTCCCCTTCTATTTATCATGAATGATGGGACTGGATGGCATGATCTTAGCTTTTTTTAATATTGAGTTTTAAGCCAGCTTTTTCACTCTCCTCCTACACCCTCATCAAGAGGCTCTTTCGTTCTCTACACTTTAACACAGTGATATAAATTCACATGCAAATGCAATGTTTACATTATGAGTGTAACTGGTTTACAGAGATACAATTTGAGCAGATTGGGAAGTTTCTTGTGCATTTGTGGCCTCCTCTATGAAAACCGGTCCACTCTAAGTGAAAGCTGTGAATATTCCCAGCTAGACCCATAAAGGAAGACACACATTCACTTTCTTCTCAAGAAAGCCTTACAAAACAAGACAGGCCTTCTGGCTGCCATGTGATAACATGCCATTGCTATTAACTTGCTATAATCCCCTGACTAAGAAAAGTTCTGTCCTGACCAGAAAAGTTGAGCTCAGAGTGCCTCAGGAATATGTAGAATATGAATGAATTTTAGTTTCACTTTTTCTACCCATTAATTTCAGTGTGCCCTTTTTGGAGAGAAAAGAATTGTAAATTTTTCTCACATGGAATAGGGACCTTCTGTTGTGAACCTCTACTGTATTTTGTTATCAGTGAGGTTGGAGGTGGTAATAAATTTGTTTTGGCTTTGTGTCTGGTTGATAGTTCACCATGTTCTCTTTCTTTCAGGCCCTATTTGATTAATGACTAGAAACTACTTTTAAAAACCAGGAATTTCACTTTCAACAATCTAAAACACTTAACTAGCATTTTTCAAATTACAGCTCAAGGTCCAATTGTGAGCCAAAAATGCCTTCTTAACACGTCAGGAATATATTCAAGAAAAAAGTATTTTCTTGAATTATTATACAGTATTCTTGCCTGGAGAATCCAATGGACAGAGGAACCTGGTGGGTTGCAATCCATTGGGTTGCGCAGAGTTGGGCACGACTGAGCAACTAACACTTTCACTTTCTTTCAAATAATGCAAAATTTCATTTAGGTCTGTTTGGAGTTAAGACCAAGGCTATCTCCTTTGGATACTGCAAATTGGTGTACATAAACTAATAATATTAGCTTGTTAGCAGAGTTTGATGAGATGGTTATTTAGTGTTCTTTTAAAATACACATTTAAAAGGCTCCTACTACATACTTAAGTATATAACGGACTTCTTTTGAAGTTCTGTGAATTATCAGCATTTCTTTGATTTCCATAAGCTATTAGTTTTGCTTTAGAATGATAATGCATAGTTAGTTTATCATAGTTTCTTTTGACATTTTGAGAAAGACTATGCTAGATTAGCTGTAGCTGTCCTTTGCATTGCAAAGCTTTTGGCATCCCTACTCTCCTTGCTATGGACTTCCCTGGTGGCTCAGTGGTATAGAATCTAAATGCCAACACAGGAGACAAGGGTTCAATCCCTGGGTCAGGAAGATACCCTGGGGAAGGAAATGGCAAACTACTACAATATTTTTGCTTAGGAAATTTCATGGACAGAGGAAGTTGGTGGGCTAGAGTACATGGGGTCACAAAAGATTCAGACATGACTTAGCAACTAAAAGAACAACAAAAACAAAAATGTTCCTTGCCATAGAATGCTAACAATGCTTCCTAGACACCCTGAATCCTCAAAATTATCTCCAACAATCCCAACTGTTATCTAACGGTACTATTTTCCCTGGTTGAAAAATTACCAATTAATATCAATAAAGTTTGTGGTGCATTATTTACTTCTCTTTAGGGTGCACAGATACTCTTTGGACCCTCATTTGTTAATAAAATATATTTGTTTTTAATATATTGTGAAAATATTAATCAATGATATTTTATAAAAAATAAGATATTAAATAGTCTTCCAGTTGTGTTTATAGTGAAAACACCGTTGACATTATGTACCCATGACCGTGTACTATAAAGATAATGTGAAATATCATTAGGCAGTGCCGTGAACTGAATTACACCCTGCCAAAGATATTTTGAAATTCTATCCCCCAATACCGTGACCTTAGAAAACAGGATCTTTGTAGATGTAATCAATTAAGATGAGGCCATTAGAATTATCCTTAATCCAATGTGACTGATATCCTTATGAGAACAGGAGAAGACAGAGAAACAATGAGATGATGCCATGTGACAACAGAGGCAGAGACTGGAGTGAAGGCAACAAATTCAGGCAATTAGCAGAGGCTGGGGAAGGACAGGAGGGATCATTCTCTGAGGCTTCAGAGGGAATATAGCATGGCCAATTCCTTGATTCCAGAATTCTGGCCTCCAAACCAATAGTGAAATGAATTTATGTTCCTTTAAACCATCTCCTTTTATGATATTTTGTTCTGTTGTTTTTAAACCATCCAGTTTACATGATGATTTATCATAGCAACTGTAGAAAACTAATACAGACAAGCTACCTCACTTCTATGTATAACTAATTCTACATCTGTGAAATGGGTCAAATAGATTAGTTCTGAGCTAATATTCATGAAGTACTGGGATGCATATATAATATACAATTGCCATATAATTAGAATCATTATGTGTTTGTTCAGTACACTTTAGATAGGTGAATTGCCACTAAACAATAATTTTCCTTTCTAGAACAATTTTTTAATCCAAGAGTTGGCAAATTGTGGTTCATAGACCAAGTCCAGACTGCCATCTGCTTATATAAATGAAGTGGTGTGTTTTCTTTTGAAGTGGAGCTACATTTGTTCAAATATTGTATAATATATGGCTGCTTTGTGCTATAACAGAGTATTCATATAATTGCCACAAAGGCTTAAAGACTCATAAAACCTAAAATGCTTTCTCTCTGGACACTTAAGAAAAATTTTGCCATCTCCCTGTTGTAGACTATAAAACCTGTTATATATGCTCTTTTTCTTTTTTGATTCTTAAACAGTTCAATGACGTATATGCTGCTAGCCAGGTTTCCTACAACTTACTTTTTTGTTCCTTTATAACTTGACCTCTATTCCAACTGAAGAAGGGAATGAGTAGGGCAGATGAAGCATTGGGTCACTCACCCCACATAACTTGAAAATAATTAAGAATTTAAGGCTATTGATTTAGATCCTTAGTAGAACTAATGAAAAAAATGAGGTCTAAAATAATACATTTTTATTGTCTTCACATTTGCTAATGGGACTTTATGTAATAATGACTCATGAGAGTTCAGTGAGCTTCTAACTAGAAACCACATTTTTCTACTGAGAATCATTTTTCTCTAAAGAAATTTTTCAGTCTATTGATTCCCATATATAATACTGCTGAATGAATTAAAGAAAGCAGTAAAATAAAAGTAATGACCCCAAACTCAAGGGTAAATTTATAAAGTGAAAATTACCAGCTCTTAAAGCAAAAGCATGGATGGTATAATCTTAGGTGAGGAGATTTATCTGGGCCATCATCTCAGTGTTTGTTATGTATGTTGTGAATGACGAAGCAAGGTCCTTATTCTCAAAAATCTCAGAGTCTACCCCTCTGTGATGTTCGAGGGTTTGCAATATTCATGTTGCTGATATAAGTGAGTTTTAGGCTCTCACTGCAGCTTTCCTTCTAATCCTAAAGAAAATGAAAGTTTTAGATTGAGGTGGGATTCTACATAGTCATAGAATTTGTTCCCGATTTCAAAATCAATGTATCAAAGGCAGGGCAATTGTAACTATTTGCTTTCTACTACATATTCAGTTTTCAGTTTAGTTCAGTTCAGTCGCTCAGTCATGTCCGACTCTTTGCAACCCCATGAATCGCAGCACGCCAAGCCTCCCAGTCCATCACCAACTCTCGGAGTTCACTCATATTCACGTTCATCGGGTCAGTGATGCCATACAGCCATCTCATCCTCTATTGTCCCCTTCTCCTCCTGCCCCCAATCCCTCCCAGCATCAAACTCTTTTCTAATGAGTCAACTCTTTGCATGAGATGGCCAAAGTACTGGAGTTTCAGCTTAAGCATCATTCCTTCCACAGAAATCCCAGGGCTGATCTCCTTCAGAATGGACTGGTTGGATCTCCTTGAAGTCCAAGAGACTCTCAAGAGTATTCTCCAACACCACAGTTCAAAAGCATCAGTTGTTCGGTGCTCAGCTTTCTTCACAGTCCAGCTCTCACATCCATACATGACCACTGGAAAAACCATAGCCTTGACTAGACGGACCTTTGCTGGCAAAGTAATGTCTCCCCTTTTCAATATGCTATCTAGGTTTGTCATAACTTCTCTTTCAGGGAGTAAGGGTCTTTTAATCTCATGGCTGCAGTCACCATCTGCAGTGATTTTGGAGCCCAAGAAGATAAAGTCTGACACTGTTTCCACTGTTTCCCCATCTATTTCAGTTCTAGGTGAGGTTAATATTTTTGTTTGTTTGTTTCTGGGGGGTAATAACCAGTTTGGCTCTTTGAAAGGTTCTGTTCTTGGTGTAAAAGACCAAAAATTTCATTAGTTAGTGGGTTTAAGAACTAAACCAGTTCTCGATCATCTCAGGTCAAGGTAACTTTGAACTCTGAATTACTTGGAGATAGTTTGGAGTTTCTACTTATTCACCTATGATATGCAGAAATACGAGGTCCAATAAAACCTCAATATCTTCTGAAAAAGTTTTCAAATTCTGTGTAAGGCATGACAGTCAGAACTGACTGGCGATGTGCCTTATTTGTAAATGGATGTACAGCTGTCAGTTGAGACCATTTTAACACATAAGCAAACAATTTTCTCCAAATTGAGTTCATGTCAACAAAACTTATTAAAGACACTGTGCTAACTTACTTTCTATTGAAGGGAAAGAGATGATAGGTAAAATAAATAGAGAACTATTTTAGAAGGTGTTAGTTATTATGGAAATTAAAGTGGCAAAGATGATCTGATTACTAAGGTAAGGATGGAGAATTGTCATTTTAAATAGAATAATCAGAGAAGGCTTCACTGTGAAAGTAACCATTGAAAGTTGAAGAACAGTTAATCAAACATCATGTGAGGACATCTGGGTGCACACAGCTCCCCAAGACAAATGCTACCTCGGTCTCTAGCTCAAGTGAATCGTTGATAAAATCTGTTGCACTTTTTTTCATAGAATGGGAAAACATAAAGAATTCTCCATCAAAATGAACTTCTACAAGGTTTTGTTATGAAAGAGATTATCAATCAGATCACTGTGACTGTTTTTGATAATATAGTCGAGAGGGAAAGTTTTTCATACTAGGAGTGGACTTTAGCCCCTGTCCCCTGATCTATAGTAATAGTCTTCCCCATTAAACATTTGAGCCACCACAAATAAATATACAGTCTAACTGAAACTCTGTGGTCTGATTTTTTGCTGATTTTTAGTAAATGATCACTTTTACAACTGATGAGATTTAATTTTGAGGATGAAGTAAAGTAAGAGAGCTATATGGGCTAAATGTCAGAACTGCACAGGTCATTCATCTCTCAGAGGTGACTGTGGACAAAAGAAGGCATTTCCTCCCGAAAATATCTCATAAAATGCATACATCAGAAGAAAGAAGTTAGATCTGAGTATGCCCAGATAATCTTTCCCCTAAATTAACGATTCAGATAAGGAACCCCAAGACCAGACAACACGGAAGGATGGAAAAAGGACAAATGAATCTTAACAGTTGTGTTCCCTGAACATAGAAAGGAACTTCCCAGGTGGCTCAATGGTAAAAAATCTGCCTGCCAGTGCAGGAGACACAGGAGATGCAGGTTTGATCCCTGGGTTAGGAAGATCCCCTGGAGGAGTAAACGACAATTCCCTCCAGTATTCTTGCCTGAAAAATCCTATGGACAGAGGATGGGCCACGGTCCATAGACTGGCAAAGCATCAGACACGACTGAGCACTGAACATGCAATGCAACAGAGATATTTGAGATTTGGGGACTAAGCAATTCCACCAATACACTCCTATTTTATAGAAACTATGAAAATGCAACTTCACAAAAGTCTGTCACACATCCGCACCTTGTCAATTGGAATCATGCCATGGGCATGTAATCTAAGTTGATAAGATAACTATACAGATGACAAATTGCAATTCAATTTAATGTGTACATTTGTCTCATGATTGCCAAATACTGGATAAGTGAAAGTAAATTTTTTTTTTGTTTTAGGTTAAGTCTTGGGTGTTTGGTGGACATAATAACATGTAGAGCTGGCTATTCTTAAAAGTAATAAAGAATGTGATGAACACTACAGCCAATAATAAAGCAAGAAGAAATGTTCTCAGAGTAATTATCTCATTTTTTAAAAAGGAAAGTTATATGAGAAGAGAGTATAGAAAGTGAAGACTAATATAGGTCCTCAAGGATATTACTTTTAAGAATAGGTTAATTCAATTTTATTTTTATTTATTTTTTTATTACAAATTTTTATTTTTACGTCTCTCAGTTCTGGTAAGTTGTACATTTCAAGGAATTTGTTTACTTCATTTAAATTGTCAAATTTAATGGCTTAAAATGTCTATAATTTTCCTTTATATTTTTAGGATTTGGAGATAGTCCCTCTTTCATTAATCATTCACCCATACAGGCAATCAAATTTTCTCCCTCATTCATTTTTTTTCATTTTTATAATTTTAAAATCTTTAATTATTACATGCGTTCCCAAACATGAACCCCCTTCCCACCTCCCTCCCCATAACATCTCTCTGGGTCATCCCCATGCACCAGCCCCAAGCATGCTGTATCCTGCGTCAGACATAGACTGGCGATTCGATTCTTACTTGATAGTATACATGTTAGAAGGCCATTCTCCCAAATCATCCCACCGTCTCCCTCTCCCTCTGAGTCCAAAAGTCCGTTATACACATCTGTGTCTTTTTTCCTGTCTTGCATACGGGGTGGCCATTGCCATCTTCCTAAATTCCATATATATGTGTTAGTATACTGTATTGGTGTTTTTCTTTCTGGCTTACTTCACTCTGTATAATCGGCTCCAGTTTCATCCATCTCATCAGAACTGAGTCAAATGAATTTTTTTAATGGCTGAGTAATACTCCATTGTGTATATGTACCACAGCTTTCTTATCCATTCATCTGCTGATGGACATCTAGGTTGTTTCCATGTCCTGGCTATTATAAACAGTGCTGTGATGAATATTGGGGTACATATGTCTCTTTCAATTCTGGTTTCCTCAGTGTGTATGTCCAGCAGTGGGATTGCTGGGTCATAAGGTAGTTCTATTTGCAATTTTTTAAGGAATCTCCACACTGTTCTCCATAGTGGCTGTACTAGTTTGCATTCCCACCAACAGTGTAGGAGGGTTCCCTTTTCTCCACACCCTCTCCAGCATTTATTGCTTGCAGATTTTTGGATCGCAGTCATTCTGACTGGTGTGAAGTGGTACCTCATTGTGGTTTTGATTTGCATTTCTCTAATAATGAGTGATGTTGAGCATCTTTTCATGTGTTTGTTAGCCATCCGTATGTCTTCTTTGGAGAAATGTCTATTTAGTTCTTTGGCCCATTTTCTGGTTGGGTCGTTTATTTTTCTGGAATTGAGCTGCATAAGTTGCTTGTATATATATATATTTTTTTGTTTGATCTCCACATGTTCTTTTTTTTTTTTTTTTAATTTTAAAATCTTTAATTCTTACATGCGTTCCCAAACATGAACCGCCCTCTCACCTCCCTCCCCACAACATCTCTCTGGGTCATCCCCATGCACCAGCCCCAAGCAAGCTGCACCCTACGTCAGACATGGACTGGCAATTCAATTCTTACATGACAGTATACAGGTTAGAATTCCCAGTCTCCCAAATCATCCCACCCTCTCCCTCTCCCTCTGAGTCCAAAAGTCCGTTATACACATCTGTGTCTTTTTTCCTGTCTTGCATACAGGGTCGTCATTGCCATCTTCCTAAATTCCATATATATGTGTTAGTATACTGTATTGGTGTTTTTCTTTCTGGCTTACTTCACTCTGTATAATTGGCTCCAGTTTCACCCATCTCATCAGAACTGATTCAAATGAATTCTTTTTAATGGCTGAGTAATACTCCATTGTGTATATGTACCACAGCTTTCTTATCCATTCATCTGCTGATGGACATCTAGGTTGTTTCCATGTCCTGGCTATTATAATCAGTGCTGCGATGAACATTGGGGTACATGTGTCTCTTTCCATTCTGGTTTCCTCGGTGTGTATGCCCAGCAGTGGGATTGCTGGGTCATACGGAAGTTCTATTTGCAATTTTTTAAGGAATCTCCACACTGTTCTCCATAGTGGCTGTACTAGTTTGCATTCCCACCAACAGTGTAGGAGGGTTCCCTTTTCTCCACACCCTCTCCAGCATTTATTGCTTGCAGATTTTTGGATCGCAGCCATTCTGACTGGTGTGAAGCGGTACCTCATTGTGGTTTTGATTTGCATTTCTCCAATAATGAGTGATGTTGAGCATCTTTTCATGTGTTTGTTAGCCATCCGTATGTCTTCTTTGGAGAAATGTCTATTTAGTTCTTTGGCCCATTTTTTGATTGGGTCGTTTATTTTTCTGGAATTGAGCTGCAGAAGTTGCTTGTATATTTTTGAGATTAGTTGTTTGTCAGTTGCTTCATTTGCTATTATTTTCTCCCATTCAGAAGGCTGTCTTTTCACCTTGCTTATATTTTCCTTTGTTGTACAGAAGCTTTTAATTTTAATTAGATCCCATTTGTTTATTTTTGCTTTTATTTCCAGAATTCTGGGAGGTGGATCATAGAGGATCCTGCTGTGATTTATGTCTGAGAGTGTTTTGCCTATGTTCTCCTCTAGGAGTTTTATAGTTTCTGATCTTACATTTAGATCTTTAATCCATTTTGAGTTTATTTTTGTGTACGGTGATAGAAAGTGATCTAGTTTCATTCTTTTACAAGTGGTTGACCAGTTTTCCCAGCACCACTTGTTAAAGAGATTGTCTTTACTCCATTGTATATTCTTGCCTCCTTTGTCGAAGATAAGGTGTCCATATGTGTGTGGATTTATCTCTGGGCTTTGTATTTTGTTCCATTGATCTCTATGTCTGTCTTTGTGCCAGTACCATACTGTCTTGATGACTGTGGCTTTGTAGGAGAGCCTGAAGTCAGGCAAGTTGATTCCTCCAGTTCCATTCTTCTTTCTCAAGATTGCTTTGGCTATTCGAGGTTTTTTGTATTTCCATACAAATCTTGAAATTATTTGTTCTAGTTCTGTGAAAAATGTGGCTGGTAGCTTGATAGGGATTGCATTGAATTTGTAAATTGCTTTGGGTAGTATACTCATTTTCACTATATTGATTCTTCTGATCCATGAACATGGTATATTTCTCCATCTATTAGTGTCCTCTTTGATTTCTTTCATCAGTGTTTTATAGTTTTCTATATATAGGTCTTTAGTTTCTTTAGGTAGATATATTCCTAAGTATTTTATTCTTTTCATTGCAATGGTGAATGGAATTTTTTCCTTAATTTCTTTTTCTACTTTCTCATTATTCGTGTATAGGAATGCAAGGGATTTCTGTGTGTTGATTTTATATCTGCAACTTTACTATATTCATTGATTAGCTCTAGTAATTTTCTGGTGGAGTCTTTAGGGTTTTCCACGTAGAGGATCATGTCATCTGCAAACAGTGAGAGTTTTACTTCTTCTTTTCCAATTTGGATTCCTTTTATTTCTTTTCCTGCTCTGATTGCTGTGGCCAAAACTTCCAGAACTATGTTGAATAGTAGCGGTGAAAGTGGGCACCCTTGTCTTGTTCCTGACTTTAGGGGAAATGCTTTCAATTTTTCTCCATTGAGGATAATGTTTGCTGTGGGTTTGTCATATATAGCTTTTATTATGTTGAGGTTACTTCAATTTTATGTGATAGCCTGAAGGAGAGGGGAATTTAGGAGAGAATGGATATGTGTATGTATGGTTGAGTCCCTTTGCTGTCCACCTGAAACTGTCAGAGCTTGATGGGTTACAGTTCATGGAGTCACAAAGAGTCAGACACAACTGAGAGACTAAGCACACACACACACATACAGTAAATTATTTAGCATATAGTAAAGCCTTGTGAATCTAATGATATTATAGAATAAATTGTATATGGTATGGGTGAAAAAGAAACAAAGGGAAATAATAAGCAACTAAATACATAACAATAAGGAAGACTATAAATGCCAAGGCAGGTAGGAATTGGACAGTTACTTGATAAACTAAAATTACACTAAGTTTGGATAAGAGAATGTAAAGATCAAGAGGTTAAAAGTGTCACAGTGAACTCAAAAAACAATTAGACTTCCCTGGAGAACATGAGACAAGGATGTCTGATGATTCAGCTTCATAAATTAGTAATAGTAGCTAAGAAGCCAGTTAGATAACAAGTTGCCAGAAAGGAGTATCAAGTAATGAAGGCATTTAATGCAGTGTATTACAAGGTTTTAAAGACTGGGCCTGAGTTTGCTGAGTTTACACACACAGGCATAATCATTTCTTTGTTCCTGAAATTAACACTTGGTCATTTCATTAAAAACTTGAGATACTAATCATCTTGGTTTTTAAGTCAAATTCATTTTGGTTTGTTTGTTTTGATGAACAGAAATTTTGATGAAGTCAATCTTTTTTGTTTTGCTAAAGACAGGTGCTTTTTGCAACTTGTTTAAGAATATTTTGTCTTGGTGAAAGTGAAAGAAGAGAGTGAAAAAGTTGGCTTAAAGCTAAACTTTAAGAGAAAATGAAGATCATGGCATCTGGTCCCATCACTTCATGGGAAATAGATGGGGAAACAGGGGAAACAGTGTCAGACTTTATTTTGAGGGGTTCCAAAATTACTGCAGATGGTGACTGCAGCCATGAAATTAAAAAAAAAAAAAAAAAAAAAAAAAAAAACAAACAACAAAAAAAAACGCTTACTCCTTGGAAGAAAAGTTATGACTAACCTAGAAAGTATATTCAAAAGCAGAGACATTACTTTGCCAACAAATGTCCGTCTAGTCAAGGCTATGGTTTTTCCAGCGGTCATGTATGGATGTGAGAGTTGGTCTGTAAAGAAAGCTGAGCACCGAAGAATTGATGCTTTTGAACTGTGGTGTTGGAGAAGACACTTGAGAGTCCCGTGGCCTGCAAGGAGATCCAACCAGTTCATTCTGAAGGAGATCAACCCTGAGATTTCTTTGGAAGGAATGATGCTAAAGCTGAAACTCCAGTACTTTGGCCACCTCATGCGAAGAGTTGACTCATTGGAAAAGACTCTGATGCGGGGAGGGATTGGGGGCAGGAGAAGAAGGGGACGACAGAGGATGAGATGGCTGGATGGCATCACTGACTCGATGGACGTGAATCTGAGTGAACTCCGGGAGTTGGTGATGGACAGGGTGGCCTGGTGAGCTGTGATTCATGGGGTCGCAAAGAGTTGGACACGACTGAGCGACTGAACTGAACTGAACTGAACTGAACTGAAGGACATGAGGAGAATCTCCTATGTTTTAAAGTTTTTTTTTTAATTTATTTAATTTTTTTCATTAAAAAGTTGAAGTATAGTTGATTTACAATGTAGTGTTAGTTTTAGGTATACAGCAGAGTGATTCAGTTATGTGTGTGTGTGTGTGTGCCCTTCTTTTTCAGGTTTCTTTCCATTATAGGTTGTTATAAGATATTGAACATAGTTCCCTGTGATATACAGTAGATCCTTGTTGTTTGTCTATTTTATATGTAGTATGTAGTAGTATGTATCTGTTAATCCTAAACTCCTAATTTATCCTCCTCCCTTTCCCCTTGGATAACCATAAGTTTGTTTTCTATGTCTGTAAGTCTGTTTCTGTTTTGTAAATAGTTCATTTATATAGTTTTTTTTAATCTTACATATAAGTGATATCATGTGATGCATGTCTTTGTCTGATTTGCTTCACTTATGATATGATTATCTCTAGGTCCATCATGTTCTTGCAAATGACATTCCTTTTCATGGCTATTATTCCATTGTGTATATGTACCACATCTTCTTTATTGATTCATCTGTTGATGAACATTTAGATTGCTTCCATGTCTTGGCTTTTGTAAACAGTGCTGCTATGAGCATCGAGGTGCATAATTAGGTTGCACAAAACAAAACAAAAATTGTGCTTCCCGACTGTGAATTTTAAATCATTATAACTAACAAGGCTCAAACACATCTTTATTAATCAAAATAGGAACCATTACAATCAACACATTTTTGCAAACAAAAATAAGTTTGTTTATTCCTATGCTTCAGGATTTGAATAACTCTTGGGAAACATTTTCTGTCTCCTGCTGGTTGTGGAAGCATTTTCCCTGCAAAAAGTTGTCAAGATGTCTGAAGAAGTGGTAGTTGGTTGGTGCAAGATCAGATGAATATGGCAGATGAGGCAAAACTTCGCAGCCCAATTAGTTCAACTTTTGAAGCATTGGTTGCATGACCTGCAGTCGGGCATTGCTGTGGAAAAGAACTGGGCCCTTTCTGTTGACTAGTGTCTGCTGCAGGCGTTGCAGTTTTCAGTCCATCTCATCGATTTTTTAAGCATATATCCCAGATATAATGGTTTCACTGGGATTTAGAAAGCTGTAGTGGATCAGATGGGCAGCAGACCACCAACCAGTGACCATGACCTTTCTTTGGTGCAAGTTTGGCTTTAGGAAGTGCCTTGGAGCTTCTTCTTGGTCCAACCACTGGGAGGGTTATCTCTGGTTGTCATACAAAATCCACTCACACATCATGATTCTATCAAGAAATTATTTCCTTGTTGTTGTGTAAATAAGAGAGGACAACACTTCAAAGGGACATTTTTTTTTGATTTGTGGTCAGCTCATGAGGCACCTACTCATGGACCTTTTCACCTTTCTAATTTGCTTCAAATTATAAATGACTATAGAATGGTGGACGTTGAGTTCTTTGGCAACTTCTCATGTAATTGTGAGAGGATCAGCTTCGATGATAATCTGAGTTGGTCATTATCAACTTCCAGTGGCTGGCCACCACAATCCTCAACTTCAAGGCTCTTGTCTCCTTTGCAAAAATTCTTGCACAATCACTGCACTGTAAGTTCAGTGTAAGTTCAATATAAATTCACTGTAAGTTGGCAGTTCCTGGGCCAAATGTTTTGTTGATGCTGTGAGTCATCTCCACTGCTTTAGGACCCATTTTGAACTCAAATAAGAAAATTGCTAAAATTTGCTCTTGTCTAACATCCTTTCCATATTTTAAAGTAAATATAAAATACACAACAAGTAATGTCATTAGCAAAAACAAAAAACAAAAAAATACACATTGAAATGATGTATAACATAACCAAATTTATATAAGAATGTATTCCAATATCAAATGGCAAATTCAACAATGCAAAACAGAAATTACTTTTGCACCAACTTAATACTTTTTCATATTAGATTTTCTGTCTTTCTGGGAATATGCCCAGGAGTGGAATTCCTGGATCATATGATAACTCTATTTTTAGTTTTTTAAAGTATTCTCCATACTGTTTTCTGTAGTGGCTGTACCAATAAATATTCCCACCAACAGTATAAGAAGGTTCCCTTTTCTCCACAGCCTCTCCAGCATTTATTATTTATAAGCTTTTTGATAACAACCATTTTGACTGGTATAAGGTAACTCAGTGTAGTTTTCATTTGCATTTTTTTCCATAAATAGGAGTGTTGAGCATCTTTCCCTTTACCTATTGGCCATCTGCATGTCTTCTTCAGAGAAATGTCTATTTATGTCATCTGCCCATTTTTGAGTTTTTAAAATACTGAGCTGAACGAGCTGTTTGCATATTTTGGAAATTAAGCCTTTGTTGACTGTATAATGTGCAAATATTTTATACCATTATGTAGGTTGTCTTTTTGTTTATGATTTCCTTTGCTGTGCAAAAGCATATAATTTTGATTAGGTCCCATTTGCTTATTTTCACCTTTACTTCTTCGACTTAGAGAACTGACCTGAGAAAAGTTTGCTATGATTTATGTCAGAATAGTTTGTCTATGTTTTCATTGAATGTCTTATACTTAAATCTTCAAGCCATTTTGAATTTATTTTTGTGTACGATGTGAGGGAGTGTTTTAACTTCATTGATTTACATGCAAGTTTATTTTTTTATCCTTTAAATTGAGCATTATATTTAATATTAAGTTGATTTTTTGGTCATGTTTACAAGATGGGTTCAGGTTCTTAACAGCTGACTCGTCGGAAAAGACCCTGATGCTGGGAAAGATTGAGGGCAGGAGGAGACGGGGATGACAGAGGACAAGACTGTTGGATGGCATCACTGACTCAGTGGACATGAGTCTGAGCAAGCTCCGGGAGATGGTGATGGACAGGGAAGCCTGGCTTGCTGCAGTCTATGGAGTCACAAAAAGTTGGACATGGTTTGGTGACTGAATAACAGCAATAAAATTATTAATAAAATATTTATAAGTTAATAACTATACAATTACTATAATTTTAATTTGTAACATTTAAAATATTATACATAAATGTATATCATTTGCAAATTAAAGTTATAATAGTTTTATAGTTAATGTAAGTTTTTATATGGACTTACTTGGTAGCTAACATGGTAAAGAATCTACCTGCAATGAAGGAGACCTGAGTTTGATCCCTGGTCGGGAAGATCCTCTGTAGAAGAGAATGGCTATTGCCTGGAGAATTTCATGGACAGAGAACCTGGTGGGCTACAGTGTTTGGGGTCGTAAAGAGTTAGACACAACTGAGAAACTACCTTTTATAATCTTTTTATAATTCTTGTGATATTTATATTATAGTAAAATATCAAATGTTTTATTATAAAAAGAGTAATCTATCTCTACTAGTTTTAATGAAAACTTTGTCATAAATTCAGTGACTATTTATACATAAAGCTATTTATAGAATTTAGTTTCTGTATTTGTGGTCTTTCTCCCTATGTTTGTGCTAATATCACAGTTTATTATTATTCTTGCTTTTAAAAAAATATGGGATCTGTTATTGTAATTCTAATTTGCTTTATTCCTTTCAATATTATTGCTTTGATTCTTCTTGCCCTTTGCATCTCCATATAAATTTTAGGATCACCTTGTCAATTTAGCTGACTACTGAAAATGAATTTGTCATTTTTATAATATTTAATACCTATACATTTATATTCCTCAATTTGTTTGGGTCTTTTAAAATGTCTTTCAGTAATGTTTCTAGCTATCTATATAGAGGTCATGAGCTCCTTTCATCAATATTATTCCTAATTGTTTAATGTTTTTAGTGATATGATAAATGGTATCACAAATTAAAGTGGAGTTTTAGTTTAATTTTCCAAATTTTGATTTTTAGTATATAGAGAAAATTATTTTTATTAGCCTTCTATACAGATAATTTGCTTCATTTGCTCACCCGTTCTAGTAGTTTACATGATTTGTTTGGATTATTAACTGCTTCTTAACCTATATAATCACACTGTGCATGCTAAGTTGCTTCAGTTGTGTCTGACTCTCTTGCGACCTCATAGACTGTAGCCCACCAGGCTCCTCTGTCCATTGAAATTTCCAGGCAAGAATACTGGAGTGGGTTACCATTTCCTTCTCTAGGGGCTCTTCCTGACCCAGGGATTGAACCTGGGGCCTTTTGTCTCCTGCATTGGTAGGCGGGTTTGTTACCTCTAGCACCAGCTGGGAAGTTCCTAGGATATCACACTGTAAATAATGACTTTTTTCCCCTTTAAATTTTGTCTTTTATTTTGCTGAAAAGATTACCTAATATATTGTTTGATAACATTTAATAAGTCTATAATAGCAGAGTTTTTTTTGTCCTTTATTCAACCTCAGGGGAAATGTGCAATTATTTACTGTAAATATGTTGTTTACTTAGTTTGATTTTGAGCTAACTGTGGGGGATAATGAAGGATAGGGAAGCCCAACCTATTGCCTTCCATGGGGTCGCAAAGAGTTGGACAGGACTGAGCAACTGAACAACAACAACAACATTATCAGATTAAGGAAATCACCTTTTATTCAAATTTCTTTGTTGTTGCTGTAAACTTTCTTTCAAAGTTTGCTAAGCATTTTTTATCACACACGTTGCTATTTTTTTTTTTTTTCTTAAACGTTTTTTTTTTTTTTTTTCTGGTGTAGCATCCTAGTTCTTAATGTCACACACAAAAAAGCCAAAGTTCCAAATGCATTCTTGCCTGACACGGACTACACACTGTTCAAGTTGACAGTTTTTCTAATTTTATTTTATTTATTTTATTTTATTTTTTTTAGTTTTTTATTTTTTAAATTTTAAAATCTTTAATTCTTACATGCGCTCCCAAACATGAAACCCCATCCCACCTCCCTCCCCACAACATCTCTCTGGGTCATCCCCATGCACCAGCCGCAAGCATGCTGTATCCTGCGTCAGACATAGACTGGCGACTCAATTCTTACATGATAGTATACATGTTAGAATGCCATTCTCCCAAATCATCCCACCCTCTCCCTCTCCCTCTGAGTCCAAAAGTCCGTTATACACATCTGTGTCTTTTTTCCTGTCTTGCATACAGGGTCGTCATTGCCATCTTCCTAAATTCCATATATATGTGTTAGTATACTGTATTGGTGTTTTTCTTTCTGGCTTACTTCACTCTGTATAATCGGCTCCAGTTTCATCCATCTCATCAGAACTGAGTCAAATGAATTCTTTTAACGGCTGAGTAATACTCCATTGTGTATATGTACCACAGCTTTCTTATCCATTCATCTGCTGATGGACATCTAGGTTGTTTCCATGTCCTGGCTATTATAAACAGTGCTGTGATGAACATTGGGGTACATGTGTCTCTTTCAATTCTGGTTACCTCGGTGTGGATGCCCAGCAGTGGGATTGCTGGGTCATAAGGTAGTTCTATTTGCAATTTTTTAAGGAATCTCCACACTGTTCTCCATAGTGGCTGTACTAGTTTGCATTCCCACCAACAGTGTAAGAGGGTTCCCTTTTCTCCACACCCTCTCCAGCATTTATTGCTTGCAGATTTTTGGATCGCAGACATTCTGACTGGTGTGAAGTGGTACCTCATTGTGGTTTTGATTTACATTTCTCTAATAATGAGTGATGTTGAGCATCTTTTCATGTGTTTGTGAGCCATCCGTATGTCTTCTTTGGAGAAATGTCTATTTAGTCCTTTGGCCCATTTTTTGATTGGGTCGTTTATTTTTCTGGAATTGAGCTGCATAAGTTGCTTGTATATTTTTGAGATTAGTTGTTTGTCAGTTGCTTCATTTGCTATTATTTTCTTCCATTCAGAAGGCTGTCTTTTCACCTTGCTTATAGTTTCCTTTGTTGTGCAGAAGCTTTTAATTTTAATTAGATCCCATTTGTTTATTTTTGCTTTTATTTCCAGAATTCTGGGAGGTGGATCATAGAGGATCCTGCTGTGATTTATGTCAGAGAGTGTTTTGCCTATGTTCTCCTCTAGGAGTTTTATAGTTTCTGATCTTACATTTAGATCTTTAATCCATTTTGAGTTTATTTTTGTGTGTGGTTAGAAAGTGATCTAGTTTCATTCTTTTACAAGTGGTTGACCAGTTTTCCCAGCACCACTTGTTAAAGAGATTGTCTTTACTCCATTGTATATTCTTGCCTCCTTTGTCAAAGATAAGGTGTCCATAGGTGTGTGGATTTATCTCTGGGCTTTCTATTTTGTTCCATTGATCTCTATGTCTGTCTTTGTGCCAGTACCATACTGTCTTGATGACTGTGGCTTTGTAGGAGAGCCTGAAGTCAGGCAAGTTGATTCCTCCAGTTCCATTCTTCTTTCTCAAGATTGCTTTGGCTATTCGAGGTTTTTTGTATTTCCATACAAATCTTGAAATTATTTGTTCTAGTTCTGTGAAAAATGTGGCTGGTAGCTTGATAGGGAGTGCATTGAATTTGTAAATTGCTTTGGGTAGTATACTCACTTTCACTATATTGATTCTTCCAATCCATGAACATGGTATATTTCTCCATCTATTAGTGTCCTCTTTGATTTCTTTCATCAGTGTTTTATAGTTTTCTATATATAGGTCTTTAGTTTCTTTAGGTAGATATATTCCTAAGTATTTTATTCTTTTCATTGCAATGGTGAATGGAATTGTTTCCTTAATTTCTTTTTCTACTTTCTCATTATTAGTGTATAGGAATGCAAGGGATTTCTGTGTGTTGATTTTATATCCTGCAACTTTACTATATTCATTGATGAGCTCTAGTAATTTTCTGGTGGAGTCTTTAGGGTTTTCCATGTAGAGGATCATATCATCTGCAAACAGTGGGAGTTTTACTTCTTCTTTTCCAATTCGGATTCCTTTTATTTCTTTTCCTACTCTGATTGCTGTGGCCAAAACTTCCAGAACTATGTTGAATAGTAGCAGTGAAAGTGGACACCCTTGTCTTGTTCCTGGCTTTAGGGGAAATGCTTTCAATTTTTCACCATTGAGGATAATGTTTACTGTGGGTTTGTCATATATAGCTTTTATTATGTTGAGGTATGTTCCTTCTATTCCTGCTTTCTGGAGAGTTTTTATCATAAATGGATGCTGAATTTTGTCAAAGGCCTTCTCTGCATCTATTGAGATAATCATATGGTTTTTATTTTTCAATTTGTTAATGTGGTGAATTACATTGATTGATTTGCAGATATTGAAGAATCCTTGCATCCCTGGGATAAAGCCCACTTGGTCATGGTGTATGATCTTTTTAATGTGTTGTTGGATTCTGATTGCTAGCATTTTGTTGAGGATTTTAGCATCTATGTTCATCAGTGATATTGGCCTGTAGTTTTCTTTTTTGTGTGGCATCTTTGTCAGGTTTTGGTATTAGGGTGATGGTGGCCTCATAGAATGAGTTTAGAAGTTTACCTTCCTCTGCAATTTTCTGGAAGAGTTTGAGTAGGATAGGTGTTAGCTCTTTTTGAAATTTTTGGTAGAATTCAGCTGTGAAGCCGTGTGGACCTGGGCTTTTGTTTGCTGGAAGATTTCTGATTACAGTTTCAATTTCTGTGCTTGTGATGGGTCTGTTATGATTTTCTATTTCTTCCTCGTTCAGTTTTGGAAAATTGTACTTTTCTAAGAATTTGTCCATTTCTTCCACGTTGTCCATTTTATTGGCATACAACTGCTGATAGTAGTCTCTTATGATCCTTTGTATTTCTGTGTTGTCTGTTGTGATCTCTCCATTTTCATTTCTAATTTTATTGATTTGATTTTTCTCTCTTTGCTTCTTGATGAGTCTGGCTAATGGTTTATAAATTTTATTTATCCTTTCAAAGAACCAGCTTTTGGCTTTGTTGATTTTTGCTATGGTCTCCTTTGTTTCTTTTGCATTTATTTCTGACCTAATTTTTAAGATTTCTTTCCTTCTACTAATTCTGGGATTCTCCAATTCTTCCTTTTCTAGTTGCTTTAGGTGTAGAGTTAGGTTATTTATTTGACTTTTTTCTTGTTTCTTGAGGTATACCTGTATTGCTATGAACTTTCCTCTTAGCACTGCTTTTATAGTGTCCCACAGGTTTTGGGTTGTTGTGTTTTCATTTTCATTAGTTTCTATGCATATTTTGATTTCTTTTTTGATTTCTTCTGTGATTTGTTGGTTATTCAGAAGTGTGTTGTTCAACCTCCATATGTTGGAATTTTTAATAGTTTTTCTCCTGTAATTGAGATCTAATCTTAATGCATTATGGTCAGAAAAGATGCTTGGAATGATTTCGATTTTTTTGAATTTATCAAATTTCGATTTATGGCCCAGGATGTGATCTATCCTGGAGAAGGTTCCATGAGCACTTGAAAAAAAGGTGAAATTCATTGTCTTGGGGTGGAATGTCCTATAGATATCAATTAGGTCTAACTGATCTAATGTATCATTTAAAGTTTGCGTTTCTTTGTTAATTTTCTGTTTAGTTGATCTATCCATAGATGTGAGTGGGGTATTAAAGTCTCCCACTATTATTGTGTTATTGTTGATTTCCCCTTTCATACTTGTTAGCATTTGTCTTACATATTGCAGTGCTCCTATATTGGGTGCATATATATTTATAATTGTTATATCTTCTTCTTGGATTGTTCCTTTGATCATTATGTAGTGTCCTTCTTTGTCTCTTTTCACAGCCTTTGTTTTAAAGTCTATTTTATCGGATATGAGTATTGCCACTCCTGCTTTCTTTTGGTCTCTATTTGTGTGGTATATCTTTTTCCAGCCCTTCACTTTCAGTCTGTATGTGTCCCTTGTTTTGAGGTGGGTCTCTTGTAAGCAGCATATAGAGGGGTCTTGTTTTTGTATCCATTTGGCCAGTCTTTGTCTTTTGGTTGGGGCGTTCAACCCATTTACGTTTAAGGTAATTATTGATAAGTATGATCCCGTTACCATTTACTTTATTGTTTTGGGTTCGGGTTTATACACCCTTTTCGTGTTTCCTGTCTAGAGAATATCCTTTAGAATTTGTTGGAGAGCTGGTTTCGTGGTGCTGAATTCTCTCAGCTTTTGCTTGTCTGTAAAGCTTTTGATTTCTCCTTCGTATTTGAATGAGATCCTTGCTGGGTACAGTAATCTGGGCTGTAGGTTATTGTCTTTCATCACTTTAAGTATGTCTTCCCATTCCCTCCTGGCCTGAAGAGTTTCTATTGAAAGATCAGCTGTTATCCTTATGGCAATCTCCTTGTGTGTTATTTGTTGTTTTTACCTTGCTGCTTTTAATATTTGTTCTTTGTGTTTGATCTTTGTTAATTTGATTAATATGTGTCTTGGGGTGTTTCCCCTTGGGTTTATCCTGTTGGATCTCTCTGTGTTTCTTGGACTTGGGTGATTATTTCCTTCCCCATTTTAGGGAAGTTTTCAACTATTATCTCCTCAAGGATTTTCTCATGATCTTTCTTTCTGTCTTCTTCTTCTGGGACTCCTATAATTCGAATGTTGGAGCATTTCATATTGTCCCGGAGGTCTCAGAGATTGTCCTCGTTTCTTTTAATTCGTTTTTCTTTTTTCCTCTCTGATTCATTTATTTCTACCATCTATCTTCTATTTCACTAATCCTATCTTCTGCCTCCATTATTCTACTATTTGTTGCCTCCAGAGTGTTTCTGATCTCATTTATTACATTATTCATTATATATTGACTCTTTTTTATTTCTTCTAGGTCCTTGTTAAACCTTTCTTGCATCTTCTCAATCCTTGTCTCTAGGCTATTTATCTGTGATTCCATTTTGATTTCAAGATTTTGGATCATTTTCACTATCAATATTTGGAATTCCTTCTCCGGTAGATTCCCTACTTCTTCCTCTTTTGTTTGGTTTGGTGGGCAACTCTCCTGTCCCTTTACCTGCTGAGTATTCCTCTGTCTCTTCATCTTGGTTATGTTGCTGCGTTTGGGGTGGCCTTTTTATATTCTGGGAATTTGTGGAGCTCTCTTTATTATGGAGCTGCCTCACTTTGGGTGGGGTTGTATCAGTGGCTTGTCAAGGTTTCCTGGTTAGGGAGGCTTGTGTTGGAGTTTTGGTGGGTGGAGCTGGGTTTCTTCTCTCTGGAGTGTAGTGGAGTGACCCGTAATGGGTTATGAGACATCAAAGGTTTTGGGATAATTTTGAGCTGTCTGTATATTGAAGCTCAGGGGAGTGTTCCTGTGTTGCTGGAGATTTTGCATGGTATGTCTTGTTTTGGAACTTGTTGGCCCTTGGGTGGAGCTTGGTTTCAGTGTAGGTATGAAAGCATTTGATGAGCTCCTATTGCTTAATGTTCCCTGAATTCAAGAGTTCTCTAATGTTTTCAGGCTTTGGATTTAAGCCTCCTGCTTCTGGTTTTCAGTTTTATTTTTGCAGTAGCCTCTAGACTTCTCCATCTATACAGCACCAATGATAAAACATGTAGGTTAAAGATGAAAAGTTTCTCCACATTGAGGGACACTCAGAGAGGTTCACTGAGTTACAAGGAGAAGAGAAGATGGAGGGGGTAGTTAGAGGTAACTGGAATGAGATGCGATGAGATCAAAATAGGAGAGAGCAAGCTAGCCAGTAGTCACTTCCTTATGTGCACTCTATAGTCTGGACCGCTCAGAGGTATTTACAGAGTTATACGGGGAAGAGGAGAGGGAGGAAGTAGACAGAGGTGACCAGGAGGATAAGAGAGAGGAATGAGTAGGAGAGAGACAAATCCTGCCAGTAACCAGTTCCTTAGGTGTTCTCCACCATCTGGAACACACAGAGATTCACAGAGTTGGATAGAGAAGAGATGGGGGAGAAAAGAGACAGAGGCCACCTGGTGGAGAAAAAGGAGAGTCCAGAGGAGGAAAGAGTGGTCAAGCCAGTAATCTCACTCTCAGGTAAACTTGGGTAGTGAAGTTTGGGTTTTTAAATGTACAAAATTGACAACAAAAACCAAAGAGCAAAGATTAAAAATCTAGAGTAGAGGATGGATTTTCAAAGATACAATATTGAAGAAAAGCAGAAGGAAAAAGGAAGAAAGAAAAAAAAAAGAATTATTAAAAAACAAACAAACAAACAAAAAAACCCACCAACAACCATCCAAAGACTATATATGGTGTTTGCCTTAAAAAAAAAAAGTCTTTTTTTTTTAAATAGTAATAATAGGTTATAGAAATAAAAATTAGAGGAGAAATAGAAGACTTAACAATTAAAAAAAAGTTAGAAAAAAAAACAAAAAAAAACAAAAAAAACAGAAAAGCAAAAAAAAAAAAAAAAGGAATGATTTAAAAAATAGTAAAAATATATCTAGCCCTTCTCTGATGTTATGGGCCGTGTGGGATCACTTCCAAGGTGGTTCCCTCTGTTTAACTTCTTCTGTTTGCTGTTTTTTTTAGGCTCACTAGTTCAGTCGTGCTGTGGGGAGAGGGGATGCTGCAAACAAATAGTACTGTCGTGTGCACACAGTATCTCAGCCCCGCTTGACCTGTCCTTTCTTGCGGCGCACAAACCGCTCTGGCGCCGGGGACCGTCTGGGGCCAGCCCTAGGCTGCGTGCATATCCCCGGTCCAAGCCGCTCAGGTTTGGCGCTCAGGCAGCCCTCAGAGGCACACATTCGGCTGGGACTGCGCTTTGTGCCCTTCCCAGGTCCGAGTAGCTCAGGAGTTTGGCAAGCACGATCGCCGCGGCTTGTCACCTTTTCTGCCGCTGCTGCTCAGCTTTCTGGGTGGACCGCTGGCGCACCCCATGAGGCAGATTGTGACTGTCCAGCACCTCCAGAAGTCTTAGCAAAGGAGCCAGCTTGCAGTTAGGTAAGTAAAGTCTCTCCGGGTCTGCAATTGCCCCTTTCCAGTCCTTACGGCTCTGGCTGCCTGTACCCGGCGGGAGATGGTCTGCAGCTGGCTTTTTCCGTTCTGTCCTTTGTTCTGTGCTCGGTCCTGGTGGTGTCTTATGTTCGAGCTTTTCGTGTGGTACCTATCCCATAGTCTGGTTTGCTAGCCCAAGTTAGATCGTTCTGGTTGTGCGTGGGGCGTTCCTGCCCGATTCTTATAAAGCTCTGCAGCCCGCGCCTCCCGCGCGTCCCTGCCCTGCCCCCACTTCCCAATGGCGGATGCAGGCGTCTGTGCTGCTTTTCCACTGGAGGAGTTACTGTTGGGCTTGCAATCTGTTGGTTTTAATTATTTATCTATTTTTCCTTCCTGTTATGTTGCCCTCTGTGTTTCCAAGGCTCGCCACAGACTTGGTAGGGAGAGTGTTTCCTGGTGTTTGGAAACCTCTCTTCTTAAAATTCCCTTTCCAGGATGGGCTTCCCTTCCGGGGACGGAGCTCCCTCCCCACCTCCTTTGTCTCCTTTTTCGTCTTTTATATTTTTTCCTACCTGTTTTTGAAGACAATGGTCTGCTTTTCTGGTTGCCTGATGTCCTCTGCCAGCCTACAGAAGTTGTTTTGTGGAGTTTGCTCGGCGTTGAAATGTTCTTTTGAGGAATTTGTGAGGGAGAAAGTGGTCTTCCCGTCCTATTCCTCCGCCATCTTTCCCTCCCCCCGTCCGTTGCTATTTTTTTTTTAAATTGTTTTTTCTGCATTTGAGATGGTCATATGATTTTTTCCTTTTTTCTATTAATTTAGTGAACTATATTGCTTTATTTTTCATTGTTACACCCATATTAACTAAAAGCTGTGCAACTTGTTTATTCATTTTATCTGCATCATGAAATTTGATTTGCTAATGGTTACTAAGGAGTTTTGCACCTATATTCATGAGCAATATTTGGAGAATTTACCAGTGAAGACAATTTCATCTGAAATTAACACAATACCAAAGGATTTAAATTATAGATTCAATTGACTTAATAGGTATAGGATTTTCAACTTTAAACATCTTTTACATAATTTTAGTATATTTTTTGAAGTAATTAACTTACTTCATTTTACTTTAAAATATTGAAATATATTGGCTTTAAATATCTTTCTAATGGTTTCACAGTGTCTGTAAGACCTGTAGTAATGTTCCTCTTTCCTTTATTTATTTTGTCAGTTGGGATGCAAGTTATCTTAAATTAGAAGTTTATAAATTGTGCCTTACTCTGAGCATAAGCAAGCTTGTATTGGAGTATATTAACTGCATTTCTACACTTAACTGAATCACTCAGTATTTTAAGTAATGGATTAATTCTCCACTTACATTATACTCTGTATATTCCCAAAATACATAGCAAAAACAATAAAGCACATTGCAGTTCTAAAGATGAATTCCTCCCCTGACCTGTGTTACAGAACTTCCCTCACTTATTCAGTCCATGACTGTCCCTCTTATATCAGTCTGACTTTGAGCATTTAGTGATTTGTTTTCTATGTATTCCTTGAACTATTCATTGAAATAAAATATAAACTCTGAAGTTTACACAAGAGATACAGTTATCAAGAAAATTCATGTTTTCTCATGTTAGCAGTAGAGAATACAGTAATGACAACATAAATCATGTGATATAGTGAGAGGATATAGACACACACATATACATAATTTAGAGAGTAAAGTGCATTATGTCATAATAGAATTGGTAGGAAAGTAATACATTTTAAAAACTTTATTTATGTGAAGCAGCAGGCAGTACATTTAAACTGAAGCAATAATTCTATTTTAGACAACCAAGGAATTATGTATTATTTTTCATTAGTATTTAGATAGATTTATGGTATGTAGGGATAGACAGTTCAACCATAATATATACTTGAGAAGACACTGTAATGTTACATCATTAAAATCTATAAGTTTCTTCAGGACACAGAGTAAGTGCTCAGTAAAAGCCTGATATTGGATTATTGGGGGTTGATTAGATAATTTTGCTAATCAGGTAAAGATTTAAATTACTTGTACCAAATAGCACCAAATCATTTAGTCTGGACATAAAGTACAATGTGAAGAATCCCTGTAAGAGGCTTACTTATGTAGTTTAAAAATCATTGGAAATAATGTGAATAAACAATCATGCTTCCTATCTCATTATAGGATCAAGAAATGAATGAATACTTTTAAAGATTTTACCCAGAAAGAATCATGAAAAGCTGTGCAAGTGTGTAGCATTTTTAGGTCAGTCTTCAGTGAGAAAAATGAGAAAATGACTTGTAACACCTACAGAGGTTCAGTTGGCTCCCACATTAATTTTCATAGCACTCAAAGGTATGACAGAAAATCCAGTAACTGGGAATGATGTAATATGCTTATTATTTCATAAAGTTTGTTCTAAAGGTGATTACAGGAGAAACTTGAGAAGAAATGCCTATAATCAAAGCACAAATTGATTTATTTTTAATACACATGTTAAAAATGTATGTTAAATGACCAAAAAAGAACAAAATAAGAAACACGTATTTCATTTAAGAATGAAACAATATGATTTGGAGACTAATAAAGTAACTTTATTATTGTAAATATCTTGAATAACTCCAATATTTCAAGTCTGGGTGCATGGAAGTATTTGGTAAGCATGGGAACCGGTAGGAAATATGATTTCTGTGGAAGCTAACAAATGATTTTAGATATTATTCATTTAACAAATGCTGGTGATGATACCTTGATCAGGAAGATCCCCTGGAGTAGGGAATGGCTACCACCTCCAGTATTCCTGCATGGAGAATTCCATGGACAGAGAAGCCTGGAAGATTACAGTCCATGGGGTCGCAAAGAGTGAGACATGACTGAAATAACACTTAACACTGTCAAGCACTTATGTGGTAGAAATTATGTCAATTCCTTGACATGGCAGAATAGTCTTAAGGCTCTTACATTCTACTTGCAAAAATAAATATATAATTTTAGACAAATTATAATAAAATGTGATCACATAATAGACATATGTATAAAAAGTTTCTTGAGTTGAATGTAAGTTTACGATATTCAAAGTTATTGTAAGAAGTTAGGATTCCATGTATTCCAACACATTTTTTGATCATGTATCATAACCATATATATATATAGTCATTCAAGTATAAGACAGATCTGAAAATAAATATTTGGGATCATAATTTAAAAAGAATAATTGTAGCTATGAATACTCACAAGCTGTTGGAAACAACAAAAAATGGGAGGCAGAAATGCAGCTTTAATACTGTGGTACATGCAATTTTGAGAGAAAAAAGAAGTATGTTCAAATGAATTAACAAGAAGCAAAGCTAATGTAGAATAAAACCACAAGGGGATAATCTAGAAGTCATGAGAAAAAAGAGAGAGAAAAAAAAGCTTTACCTGGATAAGAACAAATAAAATGGAAATAGTGGCTCAGGTGGGAAAGTATCTGGTTGCAATGTGGGAGACCTGGGTTCAGTCCCTGGGTTGGGAAGATCGCTGGAGAAGGAAATGGCAACCCACTCCAGTACTCTTGCCTGGAGAATTCCATGGAGAGAGGAGCCGGGTAGGCTACAGTCCATGGGATCCCAAAGAGTCAGAATGAGCAACTTTGCGCCTCCAAATATATAATAATAAATTTTATTTACAGAATTTACCCCCAGACATTTCATAGGAAGAGATTTTAATGAAGTGATGGTGCCAATCTCATTATTGACAAAAAAGAGTTAGCTATCAATTGCTGAGAGAAGTAGTAAGATTTTCTATGTAGCAAGGAGGTAGCAAGGAGGAGAAACATCCCATAGTCAGAAACAGTTCCTTAACAACAACCAGCCCTCTTTGCTAGTATGTAACACGATTTGAAGAGAAAGAAAAGTGAAAGTGAAGTAGCTCAGTCTGTCTGACGCTTTGCGACCCACGGACTGTAGCCTACCAAGCTCCTCCCTCTATGGGATTCTCCAGGCAAGAACACTTGAATGGGTTGCCATTAACATGTTTTGAAAGGAACTCCAAATAGAAACAATACCGACCACCTGACTTGCCTCTTGAGATACCTATGCAGGTTAGGAAGCAACAGTTAGAACTCGACATGGAACAACAGACTGGTTCCAAATAGGAAAAGGAGTCCGTCAAGGCTGTATATTGTCACCCTGCTTATTTAACTTAGAAGCAGAGTACTTCATGAGAAACACTGAGCTGGATGAAGCACAGGCTGGAATCAAGATTGTCGGGAGAAATATCAAGAACCTCAGATATGCAGATAACACCACCCTTACGGCAGAAAGTGAAGAGGAGCTAAAAAGCCTGTTGATGAAAGTGAAAGAGGAGACTGAAAAAGTAGGCTTAAAGCTCAACATTCAGAAAACAAAGATCATAGCATCTGGTCCCATCACTTCATGGGAAATAGATAGGGAAACAGTGGAAATAGTGTCAGACTTTATTTTTTGGGGCTCCAAAATTACTGCAGATGGTGATTGCAACCATGAAATTAAAAGACACTTACTTCTTGGAAGAAAAGTTATGACCAACCTAGATAGCATATTGAAAAGCAGAGACATTACTTTGCCAACCAAGGTCCATCTAGTCAAGGCTATGGTTTTTCCAGTGGTCATGTATGGATGTGAGAGTTGGACTGTGAAGAAGGCTGAGCGCTGAAGAATTGATGCTTTTGAACTGTGGTGTTGGAGAAGACTATTGAGAGTCCCTTGGACTGCAAGGACATCCAACCAGTCCATCCTAAAGGAGATCAGCCCTGGGTGTTCTTTGGAAAGACTGATGTTGAAACTGAAACTCCAGTACTTTGGAGTACTCATACGAAGAGTTGACTCATTGGAAAAGACTCTGATGCTGGGAGGGATTGGGAGCAGGAGGAGAAAGGGACAACAGAGAATGAGATGGCTGGATGTCATCACTGCCTCGATGGACATGAGTTTGGGCGAACTCGGATTTGGTGATGGACAAGGAGGCCTGGCGTGTTGCAATTCATGGGGTTGCAAAGAGTCAGACACGACTGAGCAACTGAACTGAACTGAACTGAAACTGAAATAGAACCATATCATACCATCACCACTGCCTGTGAATCAATTCAATTCGTATGTGGTGCTATGCAAAGTCAGAAACTCTCACCTTTATGTGAAAGACAATGTTTGATGATTATCTTGAGTTTGATCTTCATTTACAAAATTTTATCACCTAGCTTTGGCTACCTTGTTATCATTAATACCTTATGAGTGTGAAAACTGTGAAATGATAATCACCCAGTTGAGTCCAACTCTTTGCAACCTCATGGACTATAGCCCACCAGGCTCTTCTGTCCATGAATTATCCAGGCAAGAATACCTGGAGTGAGTTGCCATTTCCTTCTCCAGGGGATCTTACCAACCCAAGGGTTGAACCCAGGTCTCCCGCATTGCAGGTGGATGTGTTACCATTAGAGCCATCAGGGAAGCCCATACCTTATCAATACATGTGTTTATTTTAAAATCTAGTGAAATTTTCAGTTCCATGCACATGTGGTTAACAGTAAAAGAAATCCAGAAACTTTTCAATTCTTGTGGACTGAGTTTCTGAATCTTATCTTTTCTTTATCATATTCATTGTGTTATTTTAAATCCTTATTTGCTGTGCCTACCAGTTTAAGTAACCTTCTCAATCAACACTTCTGACTTGAACTAAGCTGAATTTGCTTTTTTATCACACTGTATATTCTCCCTACTGTCACTGTAGTTCTTTAGATTAATAACTTAGTAAAGTAACCTGTCTCTACCAGCCTTGCTGCCTGAATTGGGCATGGATCAAGGTTTCTGCATCTGTATACTGTCATCAAATGGTGGTGGTTTAGTCGCTAAATTGTGTCTGACTCTTGCGACCCTATGGACTGTAGCCTGCCAGGCTCCTTTGTCCATGGGATTTTTCTGGCAAGAATACTGGAGTGGATTACCATTTCCTTCTCCAGGGGATTTTCCCAATTCAGGAATCAAACCCTGGTCCCCCGCATTGCAGGCAGATTCTTTACCAACTGAGCTATGAGGGAAGCCCTACCGTTGTCAAAGACTCACCTTATTAAACGTAGCTGGACTTGTCCAATGGGAAGAAGTAGTTGGGTCTCCACAAAGAAGCATATGACCACCTTCAACACCAGAACTCCCTCTACTGATGAAATGAATTAAACGCAATAAAGAGGAAAAATTTTGGTTCATTATTAAAAGCTGTAGATCTTATTTACTAGATGTTACCTGGAAATTCCAAATTCTTCTTGTCTTCTATTTCCTAATATATCTAATTAAGTTATTTAACTATTTTAGCATAAAACAGTTCTAAAATTTTAAAGGAATGCCATTTAATTAATTTCCAATTATTCAGATGGATCGGTAGTCTCTGCTAATCTGGCCCAGGGTTTGTTTATTTTGTTTAGGCTCATACATGCACACATACACACACCTGTGGACAGCTGGCAGTATGGCTGAAGGCATGGCTTGTCTAGGTTGGCCTCAGAGCTCTGGAGTTTCAGTGGTTAATTGTCGAGGGTCCAGGGGTGACTGGGTCATATGTTTATTTGTTTTTATCATCCAGTTGGTTAGTCTGTTGTTCTCGTAGTGGCTTGTCAGATTTCCTATAAAGTGAGGAGAAGCACATACAATCTCTTAGAGATTGAATTCAGAACTGGAAAATTATCTCTTCAGCCATATTTTATTGTCCAGAGATCATTACAGGGCCATTTCAGATGGAATGTGTAGGTAGATAGCCCCCACCTCTTAGCAGAAAGAGCCACCCAGTCACATTATAACATATGTGGACAAAGATGAGGAGTACTTAGGGCCATATTTGCCATAAGTTTATTTCTTAAACTTAACCCCATCTGATGGACTTATACTTTGCTGACTAGACAGCCCTTATATTAGCTGACTCTCCTGCTCAAGGCATCAAACTCAGTCCTGTCAGCTAGTCTGGCATCCTCCCAATCTAAAGTATGCAAGAGTCTTCCTTCTTACCTAGACTCTACTACCCAAACTGTACTGAGAAGGCCATTTGTGTCACTGACGACAATTCCTTCAGATGGCTTATGGAAGATAGAATATCTTATTGCTCAAATTTTTCAGGGGAATCAAATTCTTCTATGGGAGTAATTCTCCATACAAAGATTTAAATGTCTATGATTCTTTTTACACACTAGATATTAATTCACATGACACAAACGCAGGCCTTTTTCATAGAAAACATTGATTATTCAATTAATACCTCTGATGAACACCAACCAAAAATTAGAAACTATCTGACTGTGTGAATATCAGAAAACCACTGAGAAAGCAAACATGCCTGAGCATGGTAATTACTATAATCCTGTTAATACACCTGGGTAACTTAACGACCCCACCAGCTAAGAGAAGCTATGGATTTCTTTCTTTGTGAATTCTTGGAGGTATGATTGTGTCAAAGTTCTCTGAGCCCGATCTTTTTTTTTTTTTTTTTTTTTTTTTTGAGAGATAAAGGAGGAGTTGAACCACACTAAGAATAAAATTTGTTGGATCAGAGGAAGCTGAGTTCTAAGTTAAAAGAATAGACATTTATCAGGAACCAGGGGAGAATCAGGTTAGGTGTATGCATAAGCCTACAAACCAAGGGAAAAAAAATATGTCAGAGCAAGAAGAGAAAACTTAAAACCAATAGCTGAAATACCAGATTGTCTAGTAAAGGGTATCAGTCTTGTCTGGGAAGATGAAAAACTATCTAGCTAAAAGACCTGGGAGGAAATGTGTAGGAATAGATGTGGAAATACTCATTCATCAGGAATGTGAATATGGCACAAACCCTACTAGGTACCACTGGGCACAAATATGAATAATAATTCAAAGAGGAGAAAATTTACTGAAGAATTCAGATATACTTTCTAAAAATCATCAGACAATATGATAAGTTCCTACTGAAAAAAGAGTAAATATTCACTGGGGGCATGTAGGAGAAAAAAATATTTTTGCTGGTGGGGTGCTTATACCTGAACTGAACAAGTTGCTTTTCATCAGGTTGACAGAAAGATTATTTTAACTAGAGAGACATTAATCATCAAAGATGTGGAAGTGTGTAAAATATTTTAAGAGAATTCCAGGAGCAACAATTTCTCAAAAATAGCTTTTATGATGTAGAGTACCAGAAAATAGTCTAGGAAAGTTTTAGTTTATACAAGATTTTTAAATCCCTCAAGTAATTTGCTTAAGGATTTAAAAATATACAAAGCATAAACATGTTAGAATATAACAGATCTTTTTAGTTAAAACAATGCAATTACCTTAGATGAAAATGTTATGTTATTCACATTATTGCTTAGTCACTAAGTCATGTCTGACTCTTTTGAGACACCATGGACTATACAGCCTGCCAGGCTCCTCTGTTGGAATAAAAAGCAGTGAGATCATCTGACTCAAGTGAGGAAGGCTATGCAATGGAAAAAAGCAGACCCTGTGTTTACTTCTTGTATTGCTGAGATAATGCTTATCAAACCAAATCTCCTTTAGTCAACAAGTATAAATACAGGAGAAAATATCAAAAGGAAAGAAGAACTATCTGAAGAATGAATAAAAGCTGGAAGATACTTAATAGAAGTCAACACTTTGAACAAGGATTTGCGATAATATTATCTTTCTTAAATTTAGCTATTAATCAAAGGCGAATGCCAGTCTGCACCATTTCAATAGAAAAAATCTTCAGTCTTACTGGCTTTGAGAATCAAAGGGCAGGGTTTACTTAAGACAAACACAGCAGTTGGAAAGTTAAGAAGAAAATACCAGAAAAGAAAGAGTCAGAAAGGCAGAGTCACAGATTCTGTGTATGAAGTCTGTCTCAATCACTGGATAACCCCTATCAGTTCAGTCAGTCAGTTCAGTGGCTCAGTCGTGTCCGACTCTTTGTGACCCCATGAATCGCAGCACGCCAGGCCTCCCTGTCCATCGCCATCTCCTGGAGTTCACTCAGACTCACGCCCATCGAGTCAGTGATGCGATCCAGCCATCTCATCCTCTGTCGGCCCCTTCTCCTCCTGCCCCCAATCCCTCCCAGCATCAGAGTCTTTTCCAATGAGTCAACTCTTCCCATGAGGTGGCCAAAGTACTGGAGCTTCAGCTTTAGCATCATTTCTTCCAAAGAACACCCAGGGTTGATCTCCTTCAGAATGGACTGGTTGGAAATCCTTGCAGTCCAAGGGAATCTCAAGAGTCTCCTCCAACAGGACAGTTCAAAAACATCAACTCTTCGGCACTTAGCCTTCTTCACAGTCCAACTCTCACATCCATACAAGACCACTGGAAAAACCATAGCCTTGAACAGATGGACCTTAGTCGGCAAAGTAATGTCTCTGCTTATGAATATGCTATCTAGGTTAGTCATAACTTTTCTTCCAAGGAGTAAGCATCTTTTAATTTCATGGCTGCAGTCACCATCTGCAGTGATGTGGGAGCCTCCCAAAATAAAGTCTGACACTGTTTCTTCTGTTTCTCCATCTATTTCCCATGAATTGATGGGACCAGATGCCATGATCTTCGTTTTCTGAATGTTGAGCTTTAAGCCAGCTTTTTCACTCTCCTCTTTCACTTTCATCAAGAGGCTTTTTAGTTCTTCTTCACTTTCTGCCATAAGGGTGGTGTCATCTGCATATCTGAGGTTATTGATATTTCTCCCGGCAATCTTGATTCCAGCTTGTGTTTCTTCCAGTCCAGTGTTTCTCATGATGTACTCTGCATAGACGTTAAATGCAGGGTGACAATATACAACCTTGACGTACTCCTTTTCCTATTTGGAACCAGTCTGTTGTTCCATGTCCAGTTCTAACTGTTGCTTCCTGACCTGCATACAGATTTCTCAAGAGACAGGTTAGATTGTCTAGTATTCCCATCTCTTTCAGAATTTTCCTCAGTTTATATTGATCCACACAGTCTAAGAGTTTGGCATAGTCAATAAAGCAGAAATAGATGTTTTTCTGGAACACTCTTGCTTTTTCCATGATCCAGCGGTTGTTGGCAATTTGATCTCTGTTTCCTCTGCCTTTTCTAAAACCAGCTTGAACATCAGGGAGTTCATGGTTCACATATTGCTAAAGCCTGGCTTGGAGAATTTTGAGCATTACTTTACTAGCATGTGATATGAGTGCAATTATGTGGTAGTTGGAGCATTCTTTGGCATTGCCTTTCTTTGGAATTGGAATGAAAACTGACTTTTTCCAGTCCTGTGGCCACTGCTGAGTTTTCCAAATTTGCTGGCACATTCTAGGAATCAGCAAACTAAAATGGACTGGAATGGGTGAATTTAACTCAGATGACCATTATATCTGCTACTGTGGGCAGGAATCCCTCAGAAGAAATGGAGTAGCAATCATGGTCAACAAAAGAGTCCGAAATGCAGTACTTGGATGCAATCTCAAAAACGACAGAATGATCTCTGTTCACTTACAAGGTAAACCATTCAATATCAAAGTTATCCAAGTCTATGCCCCAACCAGTAACACTGAAGAAGCTGAAGTTGAACAGTTTTATGAAGACCTACAAGACCTTTTAGAACTAACACCCAAAAGAGATGTCCTTTTCATTATAGGGGACTGGAATGCAAAAGTAGGAAGTCAAGAAACACCTGGAGTAACTAGCAAATTGGCCTTGGAATGTGGAATGAAGCAGGGCAAAGGCTAATAGAGTTTTGCCAAGAAAATGCACTGGTCATAGCAAACACCCTCTTCCAACAAAACAAGAGAAGACTCTACACATGGACATCACCAGATTGTCAACACAGAAATCAGATTGATTATATTCTTTGCAGCCAAAGATGGAGAAGCTCTATACAGTCAACAAAAACAAGACCAGGAGCTGACTGTGGCTCAGATCATGAATTCCTTATTATCAAATTCAGACTCAAATTGAAGAAAGTAGGGAAAACCGGTAGACCATTCGGGTATGACCTAAATCAAATCCCTTATGATTATACAGTGGAAGTGAGAAATAGATTTAAGGGCCTAGATCTGATCGATAGAGTGCCTGATGAACTATTGAATGAGGTTCATGATAACCCCTATACCATGTGGTATACTTCAGCCTCTAATGAGCTTAGCTAAGGCTGAAAGAAACTGAGATCTGAGCTGATGCCTAATAGAAAGCGACAAAGTTTTGCTAGTTGAGTGTAAGTAAACTGCCTACTCGGAGATGGCAATGGCACCCCACTCCAGTTCTCTTGCCTGGAAAATCCCATGGATGGAGAAGCCTGGTAGGCTGCAGTCCACGGGGTTGCTAAGAGTCGGACATGACTGAGTGACTTCACTTTCACTCTTCATGCATTGGAGAAGGAAATGGCAACCCACTCCAGTGTTCTTGCCTGGAGAATCCTGGGGATGGGGGAGCCTGGTGGGCTGCCGTCTATGGGGTCACACAGAGTCGTACACGACTGAAGTGACTTAGCAGCAGCAGCAAACTTCCTACTTAAAAATCAAAATCAATACTCTTCAGAAGAGGATGAAAAAATCCAAAGTTTCTATGGTAATTGTTCTGCTTCCTCATCAGCACTTGGAATTATCATACTAATTAATTTAATTATGTTTTATTTTAAATAGTCTAGTAGTTGTGTAACGGTATCTCATTTTAACTGCTGCTGCTAAGTCACTTCAGTTGTGTCCGACTCTGTGCAACCCCATAGATGACAGCCCACCAGGCTCCCCCGTCCCTGGGATTCTCCAGGCAAGAACACTGGAGTGGGTTGCCATTTCCTTCTCCAATGCATGAAAGTGAAATGTGAAAGTGAAGTTGCTCAGTCATGTCCAGCTTAGCGACCCCGTGGACTGCAGCCTACCAGGCTCCTCCCTCCATGGGATTTTCCAGACTAGAGTACTGGAGTGACTATCCCCTGATAATTAGTAATGTTGAAAATCTCTTCATGTGCCCATTTGCTTTCCATATATCCCCTTACTAGAAGTTATCTATTATCTTTTTCTGTTTAAAAAATACTGTTACTTGTCTTTGTATTAGTTGTGAGTGTTCTTTATATTTTGAATGTAATTCCTTTGTTGAATATGTGATATTCAAATTGTTCTTTCCCTGTCTAGAAGTTCTCTTTTAATTCCCTTAACAGTATTTGTGGTTGTTTTTGTCTCAGAGAAAAACCAGTGATTTTTTTGGCTGTCATAGCTCAGTGAAGAAAGTTCTTATCTGCTCTATATACTGTTAGCTGAGGTGGCTTGACTGGGGGCTAGTCGATCCATTTCTAGGATGATGCACTTAACTCGGCTCACAAGTTGCTCTTGATTGTTTGTGGGAAGCTTCACAGGAGCTGAAAGAAAGGTACTTTAGTTCTTTTCCATATGGGCCCTCTGTAAGGATTTCCTCACAGAATGATGGCTTGGTTCCATGAGCAGGTGTTCCAAGAAATGAGCTGCAGTTTTTTGTGTTTTATTGTTTTTGTTCATTCTTTGTTTTCTTAAAGTCGTGGGCCTAGAAATCGACGCAGCCTCACTTCTGCTGGATTCTGTTGGTTAGTCAGTCACAGAACTCAGATTTTAGAGAAAAGAATATAGATAACTACACTGGATGAAAGAAGTATCAAAGAATATTGAGGAATGTTTTAAAACTACCACTACCATTATTTTTCACCAATGGAAAGGGTTGCATTGTTCTTACTCAGACATGTATATTCATTGCAGTAAATAAATAAATTAGTGGAATGCCATATGTAGAGCTGTACAAAGAAATAGGCAAGTAGAGGCTATTTTAAATGAGTTTTAATTTTATAATAATAATGATCCAAATTATACAGAATATAGATTATTGAAATGGTTATTGCTCATTGAAGTATAATGGATTCCATGTAGTCAGAGCAAAGATAAAAACATTAATCAGCTTCAGATGTTGTTAGAATGTGTATTGAAAAATTAGTGTAAATAAACACGAAAAGAAATTGAATCCATGATTATCAATACAGTAGAGTAGGAGGAAAATAAATAAAATGGGATTAATCCAAATGAGGTTGAAAAGGAGAAAATAGTAACAATGCATAGCAAGCAGCACAGCACACAGCACAAAATATGTAAATAGAAGTAAATCCACAGACATTAATAATTGAGGTTATATGAAAACAAATTAAAGTTGTCAAAGGAAATTAAATAACCATTAAGCTATAAAAATGCTGAGCTTGTGTATCCATATAAAATACACATACAACAGATTTTCCAATAGATATGTAATCACTGTAAAAAAATATTAACACATTAGCCTCTGTTACTGAAAAATAATGAAGAACAAACATCGAAGACCTAATGGAACAAATATCGTTAGAGATATAATAAAATGAAAGTATATATAGATCCACTAATTAAAGAATGCGTATGCTTTAAAATATTTTGGAATATTTTGAGAAACTAACCATTTCTATGTCACGAAGCATATATAAACCTTAATAATCATCAGAGAATAAATAATCATTGATTCCAGACCTCATTATTTGATATCCACGAGTAAAAATACACTTGAATAAAAACTTAAAACTCCCTGCATTAATGTGACATTTAGAAATATATTATTGCATTATTTGTGTATAAAAAGTAATTCATGAAAGAAATAAAATGTCAGCACTCACAAAATAGTACATTTATAACTTATACTATGTAAGTAAAGGAATATTTATAGAGATAGTTATACAATAATTAGCTTACAAAGTTAACTTTATAAACAAACAGGTTAGAAGAGGAATAATGCATTGATATAGAAAAAGGAAACAAAAGTATAAAAGGAGAACATTTAAAAATAAAACAATACATGAACAAAAATGTCCAAAAAATTAAAAGTATATTTTATGAAAAGACTAATTATATATATGTATGTGTGTATGTATATGTATATGTATATATATATATATATATATATATATACACATTTCTAGCAAGATTGACCAAAAGAGAAAAGAAAGACAGAGAAGGGAGAAATAAATATTTGATGAATAACACAGTATTGACTATATATGTAACAAAACTTAATTCCTATGAATAGCATTGTAGTTATCTTTCATCTAGTTATATATTATCTTATTTAGATCACAATTTTGGAGAAGGAAATGGCAACTCATTCCAGTATTCTTGCCTAGAGAATCCTGTGGACAGAGGAGTCTGGTGGGCTGCTGTCTATGGGGTCGCATAGAGTTGGACACGATTGAAGCGACTTCACATGCATGCATGCACGCGCTGGAGAAGGAAATGGCGACCCACTCCAGTATTCTTGCCTCTATGGGGTCGCACAGAGTCAGACACAGCTGAAACAACTTAGCAGCCCCAGCAGAACACATTTTTAAAAGGTTAGTCCAGATTTTTGTTTCATAAACTTTGTCTTTTGGGAAAAACACCCTGTAAACTAGTATGTGCTATTGTAGTATATACATAATTCTCTTGGACATATGAGTATATTCTATGAAGCAGTTAAAGAATTACACAACTACATGCTCATTACAATATAGATTTTTAAAATATTGATAAAATTTAATTGAGAAAATAATAATCACTCCAATTGTTACAGATAATGATATCTCCTATTTGGTATTTAATATAAGTAAACTATGCTCCAGTTTGTACAGCATACTTACTTTCCTAATACATACAAACAATTTTCACTGAGAAAACTACACTGGGAAATGGGATTCCCTGTATATATTATACTAGATTTTGCTCCTGTCTAGAATTTATACTAACAGATCATAGGTGAAAAAAACTCATATGCTCATGCTAATCCAAGAAATCTTTTAAAGTTGAGTAGATTTTAATAACCAAGTTACAAAAATTTAAATAAGTCAGAAAGAATAGTGTGATTGATATATACAAAAAGTAGGATGTTGATTATAACAAAGGCTATAATAATTTTGATCTCTAAATCATTTTTTAAAAGTTGGGAAAATTCATGTACTTAGCAAGCAGTTTCTTGAATAAATAATCAGAGGCTTTTAGATCTGAAAGGAATTTTAAAAGCCAGCTATTCAAAGTCTTTAGAAATGGGAAAACTGCCTTCCAGACAAATTGATCTTGGTAATGACATGTGACTAAGCAACAATAAAAATATGACTATCATTCATGTCTCTTCCATGTCTCTTGTTTTGCAGGACAATATGCAGATATATGAAGAAATCCTCCTTAAATAATTTGATTTCAAATTCTGAGAAAAAAAATTGCTATGGAAAACGGAGGACTTTATAAAAAAAGAGTGAAATTTATGTCTAAAATTCCTGCCTCTATCGAACTTTTATTTTAATGAGTTTACTTCCATTTAGAGAGTGCCACATTAGCCATACTTATAATAAAATTGTTCTCTATTCAATAGCAAAAACTTTGCTTTAAATCTGATAGAATACTAAATGTATCTACTGCTTTCCACTTGAAATTGAGAGCACTTTAAATATTATATCAATGACTTAAGAAGTATTGACATTAATTAATGATTTTACCTAAAATTTAAAAAAGAAGAAGAATAGAGGTCAGTTTGTCAAAGTACTTTCATAATAATTTAAAATTTTTTAAAAAGTATTAAATAGCACAGAACAATCCAATCCAACCCTACATGAAATGAACCAGAAATTTGACCCAAGGGTTTTTTGTAAAGTTAAAAAAAAGAGATATCTTGTTTGAAATTCATTTAGAAAGTTCCTCATATGCAAAATGTCCATAATAAAATATATATCTTGTAAGAGCCTAACATGTGGCAAGAGAATGCATTGTGAAACAGAATATTGACTACTATCTGTATTAGTAAACAGATATAAACATCTAAATTTATTTACTAAGAATGTAAGAGCATGAACATTGTAAATCTGTACCAAAACTAATGGAATTTGAGAAGCAGAAAAAAACAAACAAACAAACAAACTGATATTCAGAAAAGTTACTAAAGATACATATCAGCTAAATGAAAAAAAAATCATAAATGAATGAAAATGTCCTTTCCATACAACATCCTTATGAGAGATTCCCAGTGATCATACTTTGTCTTTTTAATGCAATGTATCTAGAAATCTTCACAACAAGCCCATGGTGAAGAAAAGTACTTATAGCATTATTGTCCTTATTAAAGATGGAGAAATGGGTGCTTGGAGAGTTTAAATAACTTGACCCAATTCATGCACCCAGCTACTAAGTAGCATTGTTGGTACTGGACCTTAGGTGTCTCTGCCTCCAAAGCCTGTTGTTATTGTTCAGTCGCTAAGTTGTGTCTGACTCTTTGTGACATCATGGACTACAACACACCAAGCTTCCTTGTCTTTAACAATTTCCCATAGTTTTCTCAGGTTCATGTCCATTGAGTCAGTGATGCTATTTAACCATCTCATTCTCTTCCACCTTATCCTCCTTTTGCCTTCAATCTTTCCCAGCATCAAGGTCTTTTCCAATGAGTCAGCTCTTTGCATCAGGTGGCCAAGGTATTTGATCTTCGACTTCAGCATTGATCTTTCCAATGAATATTCAGGACTGATTTCCTTTAGGATTGACTGATTTGCTCTCCTTTTAGTCCATGGGATTCTCAAGAGTCTCCTCTAGCACCACAATTCAAAAGCATCATTTCTTTGGCACTCTTATGGTCCAGCTCTCACAAACACATGATGACTACTGGAAAAACTATGTTTGACTATAAGGACCTTTGTTGGTAAAGTGATGTCTCTGCTTTTTAATATGCTATCTAGGTTGGTCATAGCTTTCCTTCCAAGGAGCAAGCATCTTCTAATTTTATGGCTTCAGTTACCATCTGCAGTGATTTTGGAGCCCAAGAAAAGAAAATCTGTCACTGCTTCCACTTTTCCCTTTTCTATTTGCATGAAATGAGGGGACCAGATACCATGATCTTAGTTTTTTGAATATTGAGTTTGAAGCCAGCTTTTTCACTCTCCTCTTTCATCCTCATCAAGAGGTTCTTCATATGACCCAGCATAGCCAAGAATTAATTAATTAATTAAATTGTAAAGAAAGGTCCTTTAGTTCCTCTTTGCTTTCTGCCATTAGAGTGGTATCATCTGCATATCTGAGGTTGTTGGTATTTCTCCTGTCAATCTTGATTCCAGCTTGTGATTTATCCAGCCTGGCATTTTGCATGATGTGTTCTGCTTAGAAATTGTATAAGCAAGGTGACAAGATACAGCTTTGTGATACTCCTTTCCCAATTTTGAACCAGCCAGTTTTTCCATGTAAAGTCTGACTGCTTCTTCTTGTCTCACATATAGACTTCTCAGGAGATAGGTAAAGTGGTCTGGTATTCTCATCTCTATAAGAACTTTCCACAGTTTGTTGTGATCCACACAGTCAAAGGCTATACCTCTAACAATTAACATCTTGGTTGTAATGAACAGCTTTATGGCTTTCATTTCATATAAATTGTTAATATATGACACACATTAATATGTAACCATCCTTCCTACTTTCTACATGTCACAGAAGAAGGAATGACTTTCCGCAGTCTATTCCAAAATCCTATAATTATGCTTTGCTTTCTGTGTGCCAACTAATCCTAAATATTTAATACTTTTCTAATTTTCTCTTCAGGGTATCACAGTTCTGTATTCAGTTACCTATCTGATACCTTAACACTCATGCAGTTGTTTTCTTCCCAATATACAAGTTATCATTAATAATTCATTTATACTTATCATCCATATGAACAAAAAAGTCAATTCTAATTTGAAAGTAAAACACATCTACTTGTCTGTCTCTTCATGTCTTCACTTTAGTCCAATCCATGGGATACTAAAACTACTATCTAACAATCTCTTTGTCATCATTTTCTCTCCTTAATTTTTGCTTTCCCCACAATAGTTAGATTGATTTCTTATAGTTACTGTTTCAGGCTAATTTAGTTTGCTTGAAGTTAAAGCTGTATTCTAACAATAAGTTGGCATATTTTCCACATTTTCACTCTGCTGCTGTTGCTAAGTCACTTCAGTCATGTTGTACTCTGTGCGACCCCATAGACAGCAGCCCAACAGGCTCTTCCATCCATGGGACTCTCCAGGCAAGAACACTGGAGTGGGTTACCATTTCCTTCTCCAATGCACGAAAGTGAAAAGTGAAAGTGAAGTTGCTCAGTCGTATCTGACTCTTAGTGACCCCATGGACTGCAGCCTACCAGGCTCCTCCGTCCATGTGATATTCCAGGCAAGAGTATTGGAGTGGGGTGCCATTGCCTTCATTCTATTAGAGTATATAAACAAAAGAAATGTTTTTTAAGACTTTTAAAAACAAAGTAATTTACTGAACTTTTCTGAGAATCAGATTTTATGTTATAGATTAAATTTTCTGATTCCTTTTTGTTATCAATTTCTATTATTTCTATTTTTGCATGTTTTAATAATTTCTTATAACATATAAAATAGAAAGCAAGGATTTTCCACCTCTCCAGTGTCCAATAAATGTGTGACTCACAGTAATTCTTAATACTATTTGTTGAGTGAATAACATAATTGTATGCTCAGTCGTGTCTGACTTTTGTGATCCCATGGGTTGTAGCAAACCTGCTTCTCTATCCATGGGAATTTTCAGGCAAGAATACTGAAGTGGGTTGCCAATTCCTCCTCCAGGGGATTTTCCCTACTCAGGGCTCAAACCCTCATCTTCTGCATCTCCTGCATTGGAGGCAGATACTTTACTGCTGAGCCTGTTGAGTGAATAAACTATCATTAATTGGATAATATTCAGGATTATGTTAAGAGTTTCAATAATTTAGAATTTGGTGTGAATTAACACAAAAATATTACCTCTTTCTCAAGTTGATGTGAATATATGAATTTACCTTATTGGTATTAAATAATAATTAAAATTTCTATAAATGATGGTTTCTGTTGTTTTACTTCACAGTCTTGGCCTCTTTGGTTAGTCATAGTAATGTTATTGTTCAGTCGTTAAGTAGTGTCTGATTCTTTGAGACACCATAGACTGTAGCACACCAGACTTCCCTGTCTTTCACTATCTCCTGGAATTTGCTCAAATTCATATCCATTGAGTTGATGATGCCATCCAACCATATAATCCTCTGCCGCCCTCTTCTCTTTTTGCCTTCAATTTTCCAGCATCTGGGACTTTTCCATTGCATGGGCTCTTTGTACCAAGTGGCTGAAGTATTGGAGCTTCAGCTTCAGTAAAAATCCTTCCAGTGAATATTCAGGGCTGATTTCCTTCAGGAATAGGAAGTCCCTATTCAGTTAGGGATGATTGACTGGTCCAAGGGATTTTCAAAATGTTCTTCATCCCCACAATTCAGAAGCATCAAATTTTTGGTACTCTGCCTCCTTTATGAACAAGTTCTCACATTCATACAAGACTACTTGAAAAAATCATGGCTTTAAATATATGGACATTTGTTGGCAAAGTGATGTCTCTTCATTTTAATGTACACTGTCTAGGTTTGTCATAGCTTTCCTGCCAGGAAGCAATCATCTTCTAATTTCATGGCTGCAGTCACTGTATAGTGGTTTGGAGTCCAAGAAGTCTGTCACTGTTTTCATTTTCCCCCACTCTATTTGCCATGAAGTGATGGGACAGATACTATGATCTTAGCTTTTTGAATGTCGAGTTTCAAGCCAGGTTTTTCATTCTACCCTTTCACCCTCATCCAGAGGATCTTCAGTTCCTCTTCACTTTCTGCCATTATAGTGGTATCATCTACATACATGAGGCTGTTATTTCTCTCAGCAATCTTGATTCTAGCTTGTGATTCATCCAGACAGGTGTTTCTCAAGATATGTTTTGCATATAAGTTAAATAATTGAAAATAGAAGTCATTCAGTCATGTCCAACTCTTTGTGACTCCATGGACTACAGTCCAGGGAATTCTCCAGGCAAGAATACTGGAGTGAGTAGCCTTTCTCTTCTCCAGGGGATCTTCCCAACCCAGAGATCGAACCCAGGTCTCCTGCATTGCAAGCAGATTCTTTACCAGCTGAGCCACAAGGGAAGCCCAAGTTAAATAAGGAGGGAGACAATACACAGCCTTGTTGTATTCCTTTCCCAATTTGGAACCAGTCAGTTGTTCTACGTAAGGTTCTAACTCGCTTCTTGACTCATATACAGATTTCTCAGGAGACAGGTTAGATGATCTGGTATTCCCAACTCTAAGAATTTTCAACAGTTTGTGTTGATCCACATAGTCAAAAGGTTAGCATAGTCAATGAATCATAAGTAGATGTTTTTCTGGAACTCATATGCTTTCTCCAGGATCCAACAAATGTTGAATCCAGCCTTTGATCTCTGGTTCTTCTGTCTCTTGAAACCCAGCTTGTATATCTGCAAGTTTTTCGTCTGTGTACTGCTGAAGCCTAACTTGAAGGATTTTGAACATTTCCTTGCTAGCATGTGAAATGACCACAACTGAAGGATAGTTTGGATCTTCTTCTTTGGTCTTGCCCTTCCTTTTGGATTGGAATGAAAAGTGACTTTTTCCAGTCCTGTGTCACTGCTGAGTTTTCCAAATTTGCTGATATATTGAGGAAGTACTTTAACATCATCATCTTTTAAGATTTTAAATAACTCAGCAGGAATTCCATCACTTCTTCTATCTATGTTCATAGCAATGCTTCCTAAGGCCCATTTGATTTCATATACCAGGTTGTCTGGCTCTAGGTAAGTGACCACACCATTGTATTTATCCAGGCCATTAAAACCATTTTTGTATAGATCTTCTGTGTATCCTTGCCAACTCATCTTGATCTTCTGCTTCTATTAATATCAGTTCCTTATCATTTCTCTCCTTTATCATGCCCATCCTTGCATAAAGTATTCCCTTAATAGCTCCAATTTTCTTGAAGAGATTGCTAGTCTTTCTATTTCTATTGTTTTTCTCTATTTCTTTGCATTGGTCATTTAAAAAAGCCTTCTTATCTCTCCTTTCTATTCTCTGAAACTCTGCATTCAGTTGGGCGTATCTTTCCCTTTCTCCTTTGCCTCTTGCTTCTCTTCTTTCTTCACCTATTTGTAAACCCTCTTCAGACAACTACTTTGCCATCTTGTATTTCTTTTTCTTTGGGATTGCTTGGTCACTGCCTCCTGTACAATGTTACAAACCTCTGTTTATAGTTCTTCAGGCACTCTGTCTACCAGATATAATCCCTTGAATCTATTCATCGCTTCCACTCTATAATCATAAGGGATTTCATTCAGTCATACCTAAATGGCCTAGTGGTTTTCCCTACTTTCTTCAATTTAAGCATGAATTTTGCAATAAAGAGCTCATGTTCTGAGCCACAGTCAGCTCCAAGTCCTTTATTTTTTTGCTGACTATGTAGAGCTTCTCCATATTTGGCTGCAAAGAACATAATCAATCTGACCTTGGTGTTGATCTGGTGATGTCTCTCTTGTGTTGTTGAAAAAGGGTGCTTGCTATGATCAGTGCGTTCTCTTGACAAAATTTAGTCTTGGCCCTGCTTCATTTTGTACTCCGAGGCCAAATAACTGTTACTTCAGGTATTCTTAAGTTCCAACTTTTTCATTTCAACACCCTATGATAAAAAGCACATCTTTTTTTTTTTTTTTTTTTTTTTTTTCCGGTGTTAATTCCTGAAGCTCTTGTAGGTCTTCATAGAACTACTCAGCTTCAGCGTCTTCACCATCGGTGGTTGGGGCATACACTTTGGTTACTTTAATGTTGAATGATTTGCCTTGGAAATGAATTGAGATCTTTCTGTTGATTTTGATAATGAAACCAAGTACTGCATCAGACTCTTCTTCTTCTTTTTTTTTAATATGAAGACTAACTACTTTATTTCTAAGTAATTTTTGCCCACAGTAGAAGATACAGTGGCCTCATGAATTAAATTCACCCATTCCCATCCATTTTAGTTCACTGATTCCTAAGATATGATGTTCAGTCTTGCCATCTCCTATTTGACCACATCCGACTTACCTTGATTCATGGATCTAAGGTTCCAATGCAATATTGTTCTTTATAACATTGGGCTTTACTTTTACCACCAGACACATCCACAACTGAGTGTCATTTCTGCTTCGGCCTAGTAATTAGTAATTGCCCTCCTCTATTTCCCCAGTAGCATGTTAGACACCTTCCAACCTGGGTGACTCATACCGGTGTCACATTTTTTTGCCTTTTCTTACTGTCTGTGTAGTTCGCTAGGCAAGAATACTAAAATGGGTTGCCATTTCCTCATCCAGTGGGCTATTTTTGTCAGGACTCTTCACTAAGACCCATCAGTCTTGGGAGTCCCTACTCAGCATGGGTCATAGCTTCACTGAGTTACACAAGACCCTTTGCCAAGAAAAGGCTATGATGCATGAAGGAAATATTAGTAATTACTTATTAGCTAATGCTGATAGCTAAAACACAATTGCACTAGACTCTGAGTATATAAAATATATTTACAAATTCAGCAATATTTAATTTTAATACTTAATTTTCCCTTATACTGATAGAACAGTCCATTTCAAATGTTCTTCTTCAGGAAGTTTTACCCATTTCTCTAATTTGAGCCCTCAGATCCTTTTTAGTTTGTGTGGAATTTTATACATTTTCTTAGCCTCTTAGCAGAACAGTTAGATCCCCCTAGAACTATACCCAGTTTGCCTTTGTCTTAGTTTTTGTTCCTCTCTTTGACCTCGGTAATCACTGCAAAGTTTCCAAATTCTTAATCTTTTGCTTTAGAGCTTTAGAGCACAAATAAAAAGCTGCTTCCCCTCTAGTAGCCTGTCTGACTTTTCCTTTCATAGAGAACCCCAGGAATTTGCTATAAATAATTCCCATTGAGGTTAATTGGAGAACACATTAAGAAAAATGGTCACAAACTCAAATACCACCTGCCTGATGCTAAAGACTGAAAAGCAAACTTGTAGTTTATTTTAATTGGCACCCTTCTATGAGGGTAGGGGATGAAGTCAGTTAGCAGATTATTATAATTATCAGAAACATATAAGCATACCCCTGTGTTGAATATTTTGCTACTTTTCTTCTTCATTCAATAATCTATATCATTCTGTAAGTTTCATTTCTTAGAAAATGTCTGAGTTAATTACTACAGCCCTTACTAACTAATATAATATACCAAAATGGTGATTAAATGTATTTTAATGAAAATCTGGCTGTGTTTTTTTATCCTTAGAAATGCAAAACTTAATTTATTCATCTATTCCCATAATATGGTTTTTTACTATATATAATATTATATATATATATATATTTTTTAGAACATATTTTCTTTTTTTTTTTTAGTATTTTCTTTTTTTTTTTAGTATTTTCTTTTTTTTTAATTTTTTTTCTTTACTTTACTGTATTGGTTTTGCCATATATCAACATGAATCCACCACGGGTGTACATAAGTTCCCTACTCCTGAACCCCCCCTCCCACCTCCCTTCCCATACCATCCCTCTGGGTTATCCCAGTGCCCCAGCCCCAAGCATCCTGTATCCTGCATTGAACCTACACTGGCGATTCATTTCTTATATGATATTATACATGTTTCAGTGCCATTCTCCCAAATCATTCCACCCTCTCCCACAGAGTCAAAAAGTCTGTTCTGTACATCTGCGTCTCTTTTGCTGTCCTGCATACAGGGTTATCGTTACCATCTTTCTAAATTCCATATATATGTGTTAGTATACTGTATTGGTGTTTTTCTTTCTGGCTTACTTCACTCTGTATAATAAGCTCCAGTTTCATCCACCTCATTAGAACTGATTCAAATGTATTTTTTTGATGTCTGAGTAATACACCATTGTGTATATGTACCACAGCTTTCTTATCCATTCATCTGCTGATGGACATCTAGGTTGCTTCCATGTCCTGGCTATTATAAACAGTACCGTGATGAACATTGGGGTACACGTGTCTCTTTCAATTCTAGTTTCCTCAGTGTGTATGCCCGAGAACATATTTTTCAAATAATTATTTGAAGCGTATTTTCCTTGGGACACATTTCCTGGTTTATACTTACCTATTAATTAGAAATACTGGAAAACACCTAATGCTTTTGTGAATGGGTTGTAATATTCTGCAGCAGGTAGGTGGGAGAACAAACTCAATAAGCTGAACATAGGAGGTGAGACTATATTTGCTAGGAAATATCACTGAAATTACTTTTAAAACATAGTTAACAAAATGAGTAAAATATTGCAATCTAAAAGAAGAGGTCAGAAACAAGCTAATAGCATTATCTCTTTTTAATTATTAATATTTACATTTACTGTTAAATGTATTATCATTGACTTAATAATATAATTTTAGATTTTTTAAGGTGCTAAATTATCATCACAATCAAACATTTAGCCCAGGAGCTTGGTTGCTAGCTGCGATATTTAAAACATAAAAATGATCATTTTATTTAGGAAGGCTCGGAGGACCTCTAACTCAGAATATAGATGTAATACACGTTAGTTGTAGTGATATAGCACAAAATATATTTTGTGTTTGTCTTTGGCCTTGGAATTTCCCTAGTAATAGAAATTTTGTTATTCAAATTGAGCCCCTTTAGACCACATACACTAAGTGTATGCTAATAATGTAATTTAGGGTGGGGTCCCCATATAGTCTAGTAGCGGGGGAAGGGGCTGGATATTTAGCTCTATAAAACTCTTGAATAAGGATGTTTAATGAGTTCTAGGTTAATGAACTGTGGGGTACTGGAAGGGCAGTGTGTCCAGAGAGGACCCATAAGTTCCCACTTACTCTCCTGTACTTTGTTCTTCATGTCTTCCATCTGGTTGCTCCTAACTTACAAATGTAAGAAATGCACTTTCCTGAGTTCTGTGAGTTCCATAGCAACTTACTGAATCTTGGGAGTTGGGGGGGGGGTGCCTAGGAACTATCAATATACTATTAAGTTGATCAAAATTATGGGTGGCCCAGGATTTATGACTGATATCTGAAATGGGGCTGGTCCTGTGGGACAGAGCCCTTAAATGTGGGGTCTTTGCTAATTCTGGGTGAAAGTGAAAGTGAAAGTCACTCAGTTCTGTCTGACTCTTTGAGGCAGCATGGACTGTATAGTCCATGGAATTCTCCAGGCCAGAATACTGGAGTGGGTGACCTTTCCCTTCTCCAGGGGATCTTCCCAACCCAGGGATCAAACCAGGGTCTCCTGCATTGCAGGCGGATTCTTTACCAACTGAGCTATGAGGGAAGTGTTAGTCAGAATTAGGGAAATTGTTGAACACCAAGTTTGTATCTGTCAAACAGAGAACTGCTTGTTAGTGTTGAAAAACACACCAGAAGTAGCATCACCACATTGTAACCTGTCTTACAACATGGACCATACACTATAGTATTTATTCTTCATAATTTCACATTGAGCATTCTAAGAAACTTAATTCAGTATTTGCCTTTGACTCTGTGTGATCTATGGATGGCAGTCTGCCAGGATTCTTTGTCCATGGGATTCCCCAGGCAAGAATACTGGAATGGCTTGCCATTTTCTTTTCCCGGGGATCTTCCCGACCCAGGGATTGAACCCAGGTCTCTTATATCTACCTGCATTGGCAGGCAGGTTCTTTACCACTAGCGCTACCTGGGAAGCCAGATTAGATAATTGAATTGACAGTTAATTCATTTTTCTTTGGAACCTATTACATTTTGATCTGAAGAATCTATGAATTTCCTTTAAAGTGCCTTATTTTTATAAAAAAATATGAAGATGCTCATGTTGGAAAATAAATTTACATAACAGTCTTCATTACCAGGATGTATTAGGTTATGCCGATGGAAGAAATAATGAAAGGAAACATGGAAGGCAAAATTCTTGTGGTAGATAACACTACTCTTTGAGTCACAAAACAATGAGTTAAATCCTACTATTGTACGTACTTTATTATGACTATAGGTATATACTTGCTTATGTTCTGAGCAAGGCTTAACTGTCCAACATGTATAGAAGTAAAGAGTGTGGCATCAGCTTTTAAGAAAAGAGTTTTATTGCAAAGTCCACTAGCAAGGAGGTAGGAGGCAAGGCTTTCAAACTCTGTGTCCTAGACTCAGAGTTAGAGGCAAAATTTAAGGAGTTCAGGGGATTTCACACTTGGAAGCTGATTGGCTAGTCATGAATTAGTCCATATAAACTATTCCTGCTGCTGGAAACCATGTTTCCTTCATTGAAGCCATGTTTCCCTCATTGAAGGACTTCTACTTCTGAAAGGGCTCTTGTAACAATGTTTCTATTCTTTAATTCTGTAGACTGAAGATTCTTGGTTCCAGGGTCATCCTAGAGACACGGGTTCCCATTTTGCACATGTGTAGTGCTATCTCACTTTCATCAAGAAGCTTTTTAATTTCTCTTCGCTTTCTGCCATAAGGGTGGTGTCATCTGCATATCTGAGGTTATTGATATTTCTCCTGGCAATCTTGATTCCAACTTGTGTTTCTTCCAGTCCAGCGTTTCTCATGAGGTACTCTGCATAGAAGTTAAATAAGCAGCCAATATACAGACGACAATATACAGCCTTGACGTCTTCCTTTTCCTATTTGGAACCAGTCTGTTGTTCCATGTCCAGTTCTAACTGTTGCTTCCTGACCTGCATACAGGTTTCTCAAGAGGCAGGTCAGGTGGTCTTGTATCCCATCCCTCTCAGAATTTTCCACAGTTTATTGTGATCCACACAGTCAAAGGCTTTGGCATAGTCAATAAAGCAGAAATAGATGTTTTTCTGGAACTCTCTTGTTTTTTCCATGATCCAGTGGATGTTGGCAATTTGATCTCTGGTTCCTCTCCCTTTTCTAGAACCATCTTGAACATCAGGAAGTTCACGATTCACGTATTGCTGAAGCCTGGCTTGGAGAATTCTGAGCATTACTTTATTAGCATGTGAAATGAGTGAAATTAAAACATGCTTACTCCTTGGAAGAAAAGTTATGATCAACCTAGATAGCATATTCAAAAGCAGAGACATTACTTTGCTGACTAAGGTCTGTCTAGTCAAGGCTATGGTTTTTCCAGTAGTCATGTATGGATGTGAGTGTTGGACAGTGAAGAAGGCTGAGCGCTGAAGAATTGATGCTTTTGAACTGTGGTGTTGGAGAAGACTCTTGAGAGTCCCTTGGACTTCAAGGAGATCCAACCAGTCCTTTCTGAAGGAGATCAACCCTGGGTGTTCTTTGGAAGGAATGATGCTAAAGCTGAAACTCCAGTACTTTGGCCACCTCATGCGAAGAGTTCACTCATTGGAAAAGACTCTGATGCTGGGAGGGATTGGGGGCAGGAGGAGAAGGGGACGACAGAGGATGAGATGGCTGGATGGCATCACTGACTCGATGGATGTGAATCTGAGTGAACTCTGGGAGTTGGTGATGAATAGGGAGGCCTGGCGTGCTGCGATTCATGGGATCACAAAGAGTCGGACACGATTGAGCGACTGAACTGAACTGAACTGAACTGAGTGCTATCGCTAAAAAATGACTAAAGGTGCTTAATCAACAACCTGTTTTAAGAAAGCAACACCAGTTTCAGCTGGTCACGGTTGTATGTATTGTTTCATTTATACTTGGTTATATGACTTATCTCACTTTCCTTTTATAAACAATGAAAACAGTGCCTACTCATATCAATGGCTTTCAAAAGAATTAAATGAACTATGGCATTACATAATGACAAGTAGTATACTATCAAGCACACAAAATTTTCTGTCAACAAGATTAGTCATTTACTCTGTTTAGCTGGCACTATCTGAGCAGTATCACTGTAGATAAATAGCTTGATTCATGATGTTGCTATATTTTATAGATTACTAATGTCCATTTCCCATTGACAAACCCAAATGTATGACCAAACCATTTGGAAGAATTTTTTGCGTATTGAGATATGGGGAAGTCATTCTGTTGTATACATGATTTGGAGTGAATTTAATTCTAACTAGAATAGATTGTCTTATGCCTTATCAAATATACATTGTACATCTGCTATAGCTATTAAAAATGTATTTAAAAGTCAAAATAGAATGACTGTGGTTCAGGTATCCTAAATGGAGCCAAGGGGCCATTGTGGATGTGGTTTAGGACAAGTTTTTGAGAACTTACATTTTCTGAATTATATTAAAGCAAGGGCATCACTAGTTACTCTCAAAAGAATATCTGCTAGCTGCCAGCTGCAATCTTATGGTCTGAAGATCTCCCCTTGTAACTAGGCAACCATTCCAGACCCCAATCAATCCTTATTTAACAAGCACCCTTTCTTTCCATCTCCAATTATAATTCTTTACAAACCACTTAGGTAATTTTGTGGGTTTTGCCTATTATAAGCCCCACCCCCACCCCCAATTTATAGTCCAGTGGAACATAATTCAAGTACTTCTTGAATCTGTGTCCCCTGGATTATAGTTCTTGGTCTGGCTTAAATAAATTTTTTTCTATTCCTGTTTAGAATATTCATTAATTATTTCCATTGGCAGAATGTCTGTCTCTTAGGTTGACTTCTGTTACCAAATCTATGCCAGATACAGAAGTCACTAGTAATCTGAACAGGGAAATTTTTAATATAAATAATGGATAAGCATACATTTTCTGCAAGAGGTTAGATAGGACATATTTTAGACTGCAGGTTATAAGGTCAGTATTATTTTTCAACTACTCAGTTGCTCAATTCAACTCTGCACTTATGGAGTAAATGCAGCCATGGACAACATGAAATGAATGAGAATATTTATATTCCAATATAATTTTATTTACAAAACAGAAAGCAGTCAAGTGATATAAAATAGTATTAACTAGTAAAAGGAGGTTAACTGTAAAAACATGGTAAAGGAGGACCTCAAAGAATATAAGAAAAGCAAATCTAGGGAGACTATACTACTTTTGAAGATAAAGGTGAGAACTCAAGGAAGAAATAAATTTGGAAGGACCTCAACCTCCTCATCTCATCCAGGAGGCTGACTTTCAAGCTTCATTGGATATGGTATGGCTATAATCCACTGCATGACAGAGAGATTTTCTAGAGTACAGATGATCTGGAATTCTTTTCTGGGTTGCAGCAAAGTTTGCTACAGTTTGCTAGAAGCCAGAGCTTAATCCAAATACAATCAGACTAAGATTTCATACTACAGGCAGAGATATAAAAATAAAAAAATAAGTAATAGTTTCAAAATTCTAAGGCAAAATATTTGCCAATGTAAGATAAAATGTCAGAATTTATGTAAAACATTTATATTATCTTTTTCAAAAAGAACAGCTAAAGGCAATACTTTATTCAACCAGCCATAGACAATGACTAAATTGAAGAAAATTGAGAAACCATGGGAAGTAGCATTAAAGAATGACTCTGGGATAGAAAGCAGAAGCCAGAATCAAAGACAATGATAGATTAGATAGGAAAAAAGAAAGTGAAAGTGTTAGTCATTCAGTTGTGTCTGACACTTTGAAATATGGACTGCAGCCTGCCAGGCTCTTCTATCCATGGAATTCTCCATGCAAGAATACTGGAATGGGTTGCCATTCCCTTCTCCAGGGGATCTTCCTGACCCAGGGATTGAACCCAGCTCTCCTGAATTACAGGCAGATTCTTAACTGTTTGAGCCACAAGGGAATATGGAGTTTGCCACAGAATCTTGATTGGATAGAAATTTGGTTCTTTGTCATACATAATAGTGCAAATTATAGTCATCTCACTAATAACTATCCTGTTCTCAAATATTAATCCACCATTTACAACACTGGCAAGAAGACTCTTGAATGGATAAATTGCATAACAATGTAATCTGTAATATGATAGGGTGTATTGTCTGGAAAGGTGTTCTGAGCAGAAACATATTAAGAGGATCTACATAGTCTGGAGACAGACAAATTAGTCAACAGTAGAGTTTTCCAAACTCCTGCCCAAATTCAGCAACCTGTTTTTGCAAATAAAGTTTTATTGGCACATACCTTCATCTATTTATTTGCCCATTGTCTATGGCTCCTTCTGCTGGTGTCAGAGTTGAGGTCACATAGATAACAATGCTTAAAACATATACTCTCTGGCCCTTTACAAGAAAAGTTATCAGACCTCTGAACAAGAATGTGATAAAATGAAGGACTGATGACTGGTGTAGAAAGAGAAAGTGCCTGCTATAAGATTTGTACTTGTGAAAACTTGAGGTATTCAAACTGGAGAAAGCATAACTCTCGAAAGAAGCATTAAATATATGAAATCTAAAATGAAAAGTTGTGATTCAGTTTCCTGAAACTCTGCACTCTGAAACTGTGGTTAGAGGAAAGATGTAATCAGGAGAGTGGCCATAGCCAGAGATTATGGTCATTACTGAGCTTTGGATTGTGGGTTAAATCAATATTTCTCCTCCTAGTACCTAGGTCAACACTGTGGAAATTTTGCTGATTAATTAATTATGAATAATTATATTTTTACCATATTAAGGATTTTTTAATTTATTCACCCCATAGGATAAATCTCAGTCTTTAAGTAATAGTTTGAGAAAATTTACAATTTCTGGTTCCTGTCTTTGTTTCCAATTCCTATATCTACTATTGTCCTTTTGTCCTCACAAAACAGAGCTTCATCCTGTCACTTTTACATTTTAATTTTCTGTTTAAATGTCTCTTCCTGATAAGAACTTTCTCTGACCTTTATGTTGAATTAGTTCCCCAATCCTGCTATATTTCCACATCATAAATGTTCCTCTCTTAACACACAAAATTATAACCATATCTGTATTCTCCTTGCGGCCAGAAAAGCTTTAGGCTTTAGGACAACAGACCATGTTTGTCTTGTTCAGAGCTCTGTGCACTGAGCTTGTCTTATGTATATAATATATGTTTGAAAAATAAGCAATAAACAAATTTATGAAAAAACTTTGTGAATGCCATCACCATCATCATCCTCATTGCCAGTATAAAATATGACATTACATGAATTGTAGTTGCATTATGGTCTTATTTACAATAAAACATTTGAGAAAACAGATTGATTAAAGAAAAATTGCATTTTCATTATGGGCTTTATAAAATGACCTGTACAAAAACCCAGACTTAATTTTATTAAGTCAACATTTTTATGATTAGACAAAATAACCATACAAAGTGCTCAGGACAGCACCTATCCCCTTTTATGCTCCTCAATAACTGCTAGTCACTGTTAGCCCAAATCCCTCTCATCCTTTTTCATTTGTCTCCTATGGAGAAGAGAAGAAAAATTAAGATACTGACTCTGGGGGAATTCAGTCCACTATGCCGACATAATGAAAATTTTTCAGTTTGGGTAGATTATTGAACTGACAAGGGAACTGCTTGCAAAGAATATTCACCACGAGGGTTAAAATTAGTTGCACATGGAAAATAGAAGAATATAAATGGTTAATCTTGGTGTTCTTCATAAATTCTCAGCATAATTAAATTTCTTTTTAATAATTTAATACTCTATTGAAAGATACTGTGATGAGTTAGAAAGTGGGACTTGTTCGAGAGTGGTAATGACATTTTGCGTTTGTCTTTTAGCAGGTGCAAATATCTCACAATCATCTCTTTAGCCTTTACCATGGCCTTGAGGTTTAGTGCCCTTTTCAGAGATTTTTTTCTTTTTTCTTTCTTTCTTTCTTTTTTTTTTTTTGGCAGATATTACTCTACCCTTCAAGGAAAAGTAAAGACAAAAGGATCAGATTGAAAGTTGAGTGGCAAAATTTTATAGCCAAGTATATTTAACACAGACCCCAGCATTGGAGGGTGAAGTTGAGGGAGGAGAAAAGTGAGGTTTCTAATGACAAATATTGCAGACTCCGTTCTATAGCACCAGAGAAAAGGCTTACTGCTGATCTGTTGGTTAAGTAAGCACTAGGCTGACTGCAGGAAGTCAGCTACATTTGTGAACTGTCTGCCTTTGTTGCCTTTTGAGATATGAAAGTCAAGATCTTAATGCCAGGCAGGCCTCTCCCCATATTGGGAGGCTCATTGGCCAGATCAGGGTGTGTCATTACTTTAAAAATATAGTAAAAGAAATATTAGGTAATTTTAATGTAAATATTTTCCAATGTGATAAATGTGATAAAGATGCTTATAATTGCTCATAACAAGGTTCATTATAAGAAACAATAGCTCTTCTCTAGTCAGGCATAGTCAACATTATTTAACCAATAATAGTCAACCAATTTGGGTTTCCTCTGCGACTCACTAGTAAAGAATATGCTTGGCAAAACAAGAGACACAGGTTGGATCACTGGGTCAGGAAGATCCCCTGGAGAAGGAAATGCAACCCACTCCAGTATTCTTGCCTGGGAAATTCCATAGAGAGAGGAGCCTGGAGGACTATGGTCCATGGAGTCACAAAGTGTTGAACACAACTTAGCAACTAAAAAACAACAAGTCTACCAATCAATTGATAGAAATAAAAATTATCAACTATATTCTACAATAAAACTTCATAAACAATTAAAATATTTATAGTCATATGTCAACATAGTAATGATAGTGAACCAAGTCCTTTTTGTGTGTACATATCTTCAGGGATAAATAACATTTACAAACTATACTGACTACACAATTAGTACACAATTTAATGTGTACTTTGTAAGTTATGAGAGAAAGAAATATTACCAGGAAAGAATTATTTTGATATCTGTTTTGATCTTTCAACCTTTTTATTTGTTTCTTGATTATTTTCTTATAACTGATTTGTGTGAGAATATTATTAGTGTTCCCAAAATGCATGATATGACTTGGGTTTTGCAACCTTCCTTCCTCCTGGGAAAGCTCTCAGCTTTTTTTTTTTTTTTTTCATTGTCTCTTCTAGTTTCCCAAATCTCTATTTAATCACAGAATATTTTAGTATAGGAATAGAAAAGTGAGTCTGCCAAAATTTCAACTGAAAAAAATGTATGGACATACCTAGGAAAAAAAGATATAATTTCTAATATTCCTAATATTTCTTTTACCCTTTACCAATTTCATCATTGATTGACTACTTTGAGGGAGAGTATACTGTTCTCAACTTTGGACATTTCCATTTTTCCTACAAAGGTTCAGTTCAGTTGCTCAGTCGTGTCTGACTCTTTGCGACCCCATGAATCGCAGCACGGGTTAGTTGTATGTAAATGAAGTTATTGGCAGTAGGTTAACACAAAATTTAATACCATGTTTATGTACTGTTGAAGTGCTGTGTGTAAATGTAAGAGAAAATAGGGGAAGAATCCTTCTATTTAAGGAGCAAGTGAAGAAATATTAGTATAAGTGGATCATAGAAAAAGGAAGGGATTCTAGAAAAACATCTACTTTTGCTTCACTGACTACACTAAAACATTTGACTGTGTGGAGTACAACTTGTTGAAAATTCTTAAAGAGATGGGAATATCAGACCACTTTACCTGCCTCCTGAGAAACCTGTATGCAGGTCAAGAAGCAACAGTTAGAAACAGACATGAACAATGGACTGGTTCAAACTTGCAAAAGGAGTACATCAAGCCTGTATATTTTGTCACCTTGCTTATTTAACTTATATGCAGAGCATATCATACAAAATACTGAGCTGGATGAAACACAAGCTGGAATCAAAATTGCTGGGGAAAATATCAACAATCTCAGATATGCATTGACACCATCCTACTGGTAGAAAGCAAAGAACTAAAGAGCCTCTTGATGAAGGTAAAAGAGGAACATGAAAAAGCTGGCTTAAAACTCAACATTAAAAAAACTAAGATCATGGTATCTGTTCCCATCACTTCATGACACATAGAAGTGAGAAGGGAATGGAAACAGTGACAGACTTCTTGGGCTCCAAAATCACTGAAGATGGTGACTGCAGCCATGAAATTCAAAGATGCTTGCTCTTTGGAAGAAAGCTATGACAAACCTAGACACATATTAAAAAGCAGAGACATCACTTTGCCAACAAAGGTCTGTATAGTCAAAGCTATGGTTTTCTCAGTAGTCCTGTATGGATGTGAGAGTTGGACCATTAAGAAGGTTGAGCACCAAAGAATTGATGCTTACAAATTGTGGTGCTGGAGAAGACTTTTCAAAGTCCCTTGGGCACGAAGGATATCAAACCAGTCAATCCTAAAGGAAATCAACCCTGACTATTCATTGCAAAAACTGATGCTGAAGGCCAAAGCTCCAATACTTTGGCCACCTGAGGCGAAGAGCTGACTCATTTGTAAAGACCCTGATGCTTGGAATGATTGAGGGCATGAAAATAAGGGAGTAACAGAGGATGAGATGCTTGGATGGCAGAACCGTCTCAATGGACATAAATTTGAGCAAATTCTGGAAGATAGTGAAGGATAGGGAAGCCTGGCATGCTACAGTGCATGGGGGTAACAAAGAGTCAGACAGGATAGAGCTACTAAGCAACAGTAAAGCTAAGCCAAAGTAGCTGACAAATTTCTTAAAGAGTCCCTAGGAACATTTTTGTTTTCTGGTCTTGGAGAAATAAATTACTTGTATTTTTAATTTTGGCCTCAATCTCTCTTTTTTCAGGAAAACCTCCACTCTGCATAACATCTCAAAGGGCACTGAGCAGTGAGACCAAGTAATGAGAATTCCCATTGCTCATAGTTTAGATTATTCAGCATTGTTATTTTTGGCAAGGACTTATCTTCAATCAAAGTCAATATTAATGTCAGGAGAACATGGAAATGTCCTTTTCTAATGTATGTAGTCAAGTATGACAAAGGGAAGGACCCCAAGTTAGACATTGTTTCTCAGACAATTTTAACTCCACTGATGAATACCACATTTGAAGACACAAAGCAAATTCCTGTAAGGAAACTGGAGTCAATATTGATCTCTTCCTGATTGTATCACACCACGCTGACATTTGAAAGGATTGTACAGCATAATTTTGAAAGGCAGAGGCAACCCAGCCATGTCAGGAAATTCCCTGTGTGAACTGCAGGGTTTTCATACCACATTCTCTGTTAATATTTGATTTCAAGCAATAGTAAGCTGGCTATTAGTTAGGTTTATGAAAAGCTGACTGCACAGTAGTCTTGAGAGCTTGACTTAACTTATCACTTGTATTGTCACAATTCTTCTGCCATTGACTGCTTTATAAGCCTGAACTATATTTTAAATTCTTCTGATTTTAGACTTATGGTCTAAGAACTAAACCTAATGAATTCTTGCAGCAAGCACAATTTCCATTTACTGTTTGGAATGCATATTGAATCATTCAGGGATTCTGCCTTCTAAACAAAAGAGAAAATAGAGATTATAAATAGGGAAATGGAAAAAGAAACTGTGGAAGGCAGTGAAGATAACTATGATTCTCAGAAATAGCTTGCCTGAGACATAATGGGAATGAAGGGAGATTTTCAAGTATTAATAAGTGCCTTATCAGTGTTTTTAAGAAGACAGGATTTTGAAAAGTTCTTAACTGAGTTAAAATGCCACATTTGTAAAAAAATGCGTGGAAAACTCCACTGGCTTTAAATATGTGAGATACTCTCTTGTGTAATCGACTAGTCTAATTAAAATAGAAAAGTCTTAGAGAGAGAATCGAGCAGAAAGGAAATGGAAAGGAAGTTCAACAGAAAATAAAGACCTTCTTAATCTACTGTGAAAAGACAAAGGAGAGTCTGTTTGTTCAAGGGCAGAACTTGATGTCAGCCAAAAATAGGTAGGTTGTCTGGAGTAGAGACAGAACTTCACTTGTACTGGCAAGATATTTCAGCAACATGTTTACTGTGATATGCCGATCATTTATACAAAGGAAAAAGTATTAGTGAGTTTGACTTCCTCTTTTACAAAAAATGGACAATTTCAAAGTCCTAAATTTTGTAGAGAGTTCACAGGAGTGGAATATTGAAGACATGAAACATTAGAAGGTAGAAAGATCTTTGTTACCACAGAAAATTCAGATGCTTAGATATCATACGCACTTAAAATTGTTAAAATCTTGCAATGGACAGTGAAGTTGAAAACAGAATAGGGGAAGGATAGTCACATGAAAAAATAAAAACAGTGCAGGAAACTGCACAAGAGGAAGAAATGAAAGGGAAAGTAGTGAGGACATAAACCAGACATGTGTCCTAGTTTGCGTATGTCACCCAGGCCTTTCAGGCTTCATTCCGGAAAGGAACACCTGTACCTCTCTCTGGCACATGCTTTGTGTGTCCTGAGTACTTAGTGAATATTTGTCAATGATGCTATTCTTATCTGTCCATCACCCTTCAGACAAATTTCACTTCCCAGCATCTCTCTCACATCCAAGAAAATCATTATGTTTACAATTTGGTATTATTAAATGATTGATCCAAATCACTTTACCAATTAAAACACAATTTAATGCAAGAAAAGGACATAAAAGAATGAATTTCTGAGGTAAAACCACTCTCAAAGTACCTACACTTCTTCCTGGATTGTTAATGATGAGAATCTGACTGAACATCAATTGAACTTTTGCTTTTTCCAGCAGAGAGACTAACATAATTTCTAAAATACATTTTCTAAAATACATTTATAATCTGTCATAACACAGCACTTAACTCTTTTGAGCCACATAAAATACCTGCTAATACACAATCCCAAATAAATGTTATTTTTAGAACTGTGAAATAACTATTTTTGTAAGGTTTGCAAGCAGATTATTTTGGTATTCAGCCACACAGAGTGATAATTACCATTTATAACTAATGCTATATTCAAGGCCTTTAAAAGAAGAAAAAAGTGTATCAACATATTCTGCTGTTAATACCCATCTTCATCTAAAATGTATATAATATTTTCTTCATAGTGTTTTCTGTTTCTTAGGCTATTTGCTTGAAATCACTTGGTCTGCTTATAGATATTTAACAATCAAAAGGACTTATTTAAAATAAAGTTATGTCTTCATTTCCAACTTCTTTGTGACTAGAGATAAATTTGGAATACAACTAAAGAAGCCTTCTTAAGACTGGCACATATTTATGCAAGTTTAGGATAATTTTAAAAATGATTTTAGCTAAATAAGTGACAGAATTTTTGACAAACTTCTATTAATTTATGAATCACAAAAATAACTCTTTAGTTGGGTGCTTAAAGATGGCTTTTGTCCTTACAATTCTAATGGAAAAATCCAAATTAGTTCAGTCTGAGGAATTTGCAGTATCTTAAGAGAGTATCAGAAAGCACTTTGAGTGAGTAATCATTTAATCATCAACAAAACACAACTGTATTATTTTGCTGAAATTGACTGAATTAGTTGTTTTAAACCAGCAGGAAGAGAAATCCAGTTGTTATGAACTATGCAAGCAGTAAAACTGAGTAAGCACATCTTTAACTTTTCATTCACAGTAACTAGAATTTATTAATTTACTATTTATTACATAAGCCATAGGTTAGGATATATATGGATTTAATGACATAAATGTAACATCTACTGGAAGATCCACTGGAAGAGGACATGGGAACCCACTTCAGTATACTTGCCTGGAGAACCCCATGGACAGAGGCGCATGGTGGGCTACAGTCCATGGGGTTGCAAAGAGTCAGAGAGGACTGAAGTGGCTTTGCATGCAAACAATTAAAGGCTGCTGCTGCTGCTGCTGCGTCGCTTCAGTCATGTCTGACTCTGTGCGACCCCATAGATGGCAGCCCAACAGGCTCCCCTGTCGCTGGGATTCTTCAGGCAAGAACACTAGAGTGGGTTGCCATTTCCTTCTCCAATGCAAAAAACTGAAAAGTGAAAGGGAAGTCGCTCAGTTGTGTCTGATTCTAGCAACCCCATGGACTGCTGCCTACCAGCTTCCTCTGTCCATGGGATTTTCCAGGCAAGAGTACTGGAGTAGGGTGCCATGGCTACTAGTCCACAATTCATCCATCTCTGGCTCCTTTTATAATGCCTATGAAGACACAGAAAATGTAGGGGAAAAGTATGCCACAAATCAGTAAGAAAAAATAACACAAAGAAAACAAAGACATGTAAAAGTATAATAAAATAAGAATTCAGTTCAGTTCAGTTCAGCCACTCAGTTGTGTCCGAGTCTTTGCGACCCCATGGACTGCAGCACCAGGCCTCCCTGTCCATCACCAACTCCTGGAGTTTACCCAAACTTATGTCCATTGAGTTGGTGATGCCATCCAAACACCTCATCCTCTGTCATACTCTCCTCCTCTGGCCATCAATTTTTCCCAGCATCAGGGTCTTTTAAAATGAGTCAGCTCTTCACATCAGGTGGCAAAGTACTGGAGTTTCAGCTTCAACATAAGTCCTTCTAATGAACACTCAGGACTGATTTCCTTTAGATGGACTGGTTGGATCTCCTTGCAGTCTGAGGGACCCTCAAGAGTCTTCTCCAACATCATAGATCAAAAGCATCAATTCTTTGGCACTCAGCTTTCTTTATAGTCCACCTCTCACATCCATACATGACTACTGGAAAAACCAGAGCCTTTGTTGGCAATGTCTCTGCTTTTCAATATGCTGTCTAGGTTGGTCATAACTTTCGTTCCAAAGAGTAAATGTCTTTAGTTTCCTGGTTACAGCCACCATCTGCAGTGATTTTCAGTTCAGTTCAGTCACTCAGTCGTGTCTGACTCTTTGCGACCCCATGAATTGCAGCACACCAGGCCTCTCTCCATCACCAACTCCCAGAGTTCACTCAAACTCATGTCCATCGAGTAGGTGATACCATCCCGCCATCTCATCATCTGAAATCCCCTTCTCCTCCTGCCCTCAATCTTTCTCAGCATCAGGGTCTTTTCCAATGAGTCAACACTTCACATGAGGTGGTCAAAGTATTGAAGTTTCAGCTTTACCATCACTCCTTCCAGTGAACACCCAGGACTGATCTCCTTTAGGATGGACTGGTTGGATCTCCTTGCAGTCCAAGGGGCTCTCAAGAGTCTTCTCCAACACCACAGTTCAAAACATCAGTTCTTCGGTGCTCAGCTTTCCTCACAGTGTAACTCTCACATCCATACATGACCAGTGGAAAAACCATAGCCTTGACTAGACGTACCTTCCCCCAAAATAAAGTCAGACACTGATTCCACTGTTTCCCCATTTATTTTCCATGAAGTGATGAGACCACATACCATGATCTTAGACTTCTGCATGGTGAGCTTTAAGCCAACTTTTTCACTCTCCTCTCATTTTCATCAGAGGCTCTTTAGTTCTTCTTCACTTTCTCCCATAAGGCTCTTGTCATCTGCATTTTTGAGGTTATTGACATTTCTCCCAGCAATCTTGAATCCAGCTTGTGCTTCCTCCAGCCCAGCATTTCTCATGATGTACTCTGTATATAAGTTAAATAAACAGTAACAATCAATATACAGCCTTGATGTACACCTTTTCCTATTTGGAACAAGTCTATTGTTCCATGTCCAGTTCTAACGGTTGCTTCCTGACCTGAATATAGGTTTCTCAAGAGGCAGATCAGGTGGTTTCATATTCACATCTCTTTCAGAATTTTCCACAGTTTATTGTGATTCACACAGTCAAAGGCTTTGGCATAGTCAATAAAGCAGAAATAGATGTTTTTCTGGAACTCTTGCTTTTTCGATGATCCAGCGGATGTTGGCAATTTGATCTCTGGTTCCTCTGCCTTTTCTAAAACCAGCTTGAACATCTGGAAGTTCACAGTTCATGTATTGCTGAAACCTGGCTTGGAGAATTTTGAGCATTACTTTACTAGCATGTGAGATGAATTAATTGTGCGGTAGTTTGAGCATTCTTTGGCATTTCCTTTCTTTGGGTTTCCCTGATAGTTCAGAAGGTAAAGCATCTGCCTGCAATGTGAAACACCTAGATTCAATCCCTGAGTTGGGAAGATCCCCTGGAGAAGAAATGGCAACTCACTCCAGTATTCTTGCCTGGAAAATACCATGGATGGAGGACCCTGGTAGGCTACAGTCCATGGGACCGCAAAGAGTTGGACAGGACTGAGCAACTTCACAGACAGGTTCCAAAAAGGAAAAGGAGTACGTCAAGGCTGATATTTAACTTATATGAAGAGTACATCATGAGAAACGCTGGACTGGAAGAAACACAAGCTGGAATCAAGATTTCTGGGAGAAATATCAATAACCTCAGATATGCATATGACAACACCCTTATGGCAGAAAATGAAGAGGAGCTAAAAAGTCTCTTGATGAAAGTGAAAGTGGAGAGCGAAAAAGCTGGCTTAAAGCTCAACATTCAGAAAATGAAGATCACAGCATCTGGTCCCTACACTTCATGGGAAATAGATGGGGAAACAGTAGAAACAGTGCCAGACTTTATTTTGGGGGGCTCCAAAATCACTGCAGATGGTGGTTGCAGCCATGAAATTAAAAGACGCTTACTCCTTGGAAGAAAAGTTATGACCAACCTAGATACTATATTCAAAAACAGAGACATTACTTTGCTGACTAAGGTCCGTCTAGTCAAGGCTATGGTTTTTCCTGTGGTCATGTGTGGATGTGAAATTTGGACTGTGAAGAAGGCTGAGTGCCGAAGAATTGATGCTTTTGAACTGTGGTGTTGGAGAAGACTCTTGAGGGTCCCTTGGACTGCAAGGAGATCCAACCAGTCCATTCTGAAGGAGATCAACCCTGGGATTTCTTTGGAAGGAATGATGCTAAGGCTGAAGCTCCAGTACTTTGGCCACCTCATGTGAAGGGTTGACTCATTGGAAAAGACTCTGATGCTGAGAGAGATTGGTGGCAGGAGGAGAAGGGGACGCCCGAGGATGAGATGGCTGGATGGCATCACGGACTCGATGGACGTGAGTCTGAGTGAACTCCGGGAGATGGTGATGGACAGGGAGGCCTGACGTGCTGCGATTCATGGGGTCGCAAAGAGTCGGACACGACTGAGCGACTGAACTGAACTGAACTGAGCAACCTCACTCCTTCTTTGAGATTGGAATGAAAACTGACTTTTCCAGTCTTATGGCCACTGCTGAATTTTCCAAATTTGCTGACATATTGAGTGCAGCACTTTCACAGCATCATCTTTTTGGATTTAAAATAGCTCAGCTGGAATTCCATCACTTCCACTAGCTTTGTTCGTAGTGATGCTTCCTGAGGCCCACTTGACTCTAGGTCACATCTTTACCACCATCTAGATCACATCATTGTGATTATCTTGGTTGTGAAGATCTTTTTTGTATAGTTTATGACTCTTCATTCCACATAGAATAAATGGAGCTGAATTGAAACAGATCATAGTGAATATCCATTGTCTTTAAGTTGCTATTTTCTAAGTAGCCATGTCATATTCTTATTCCTTGTAAACTTTCTCACATCTCAATTATGTTTTACATATTTACCCACATCTACAGTAAATTAAGAAAACATTTTCGCATTGAGCAAATATGCATGGGTGGGGATTTGGTGGAGATCAGCAGCAAACTGTGGTAACAGGAGGTAAGATTCCTTGTGGTGTAAGTGGGGCAGGGTTATTAAAAATGGAGCTAGGTAAAACCAATTCTACTGTATTTCAGCTAGGAATACTGTCAAGTCAAAAGAACAAAAACATAATTGTTTTGAACATTAGGAGTTGTTTGCATTTGTTAAAAATAAAATGCATTAATAAAGGGTTACTGGCCTTGGCTACTCAACAGTGACCTCAAGGGCCAAGATTTTTGTCCCACCACTGCTCCTTTTTTTCTTCCACCATTCTATAAATTTTGACTTATGCATTTGACTTATTTTGTATCCTCCTGACCCAAATATCACATTTAAGGAAGAATGCAAAGGGGAATGACAAAAGACTCTTCGATAAGAAAATAATAAGCTTTACTTTAGGGTACCTCTCATAGACAAGAACTAGATAGCATTGCCTTCCCCTTCCTAGATGCAAGGGAAACTGGAATTTGAGATCTTGTTCATTTTTTTTTTTTAAAGCTTCCAAATTGGGAAATGGAAATGGAGACATTTAACTATTCATTCTATCCTGACTGCCTTAGAATATTCTTGTTGTCTTTAGTTGCTAAGATGTGTTCCAATCTTTGTGACCCCCTGAACTACAGCACTCTAAGCTCCTCTGATCACCATGATCTCCTAGGATTTAATCAAATTCACGTCCACTGAGTCAGTGATGCCATCTAACCATCTCATCCTCTGACCACTCCCTTCTCTTGCTTTCAAGAGGTAATTTGAATATTCTCTAGCATTGCTCTTCTTTGGGATTGAAATGAAAACTGATCTTTTCTAGTCCTGTGGCCACTGCTGAGTTTTCCAAATTTGCTGGCATACTGAGTGTAGCACTTTCACAGAATCATCTTTCAGGATTTGAAATAGCTTCACTGGAATTCCATCACCTCCACTAGCTGTGTTCGTAGTGATGCTTTCTAAGGCCCACTTGACTTCACATTCCAAGATGTCTGGCTCTAGATGAGTGATCACCTCATCATGATTATCTGGGTCGTGAAGATCTTTTTTGTACAGTTCTTCCGTGTATTTTGGCCACCTCTTCTTAATATCTTCTGCTTCTGTTAGGTCCATACCATTTCTGTCCTTTATCGAGCCCATCTTTGCATGAAATGTTCCCTTGGGATCTATAATTTTCTTAAAGAGATCTCTAGTCTTTCCCATTCTGTTGTTTTCCTCGATTTCTTTGCATTGATCACTGAAGAAAGCTTTCTTAACTCTTCTTGCTATTCTTTGAAACTCTGCATTCAAATGCGTATATCTTTCCTTTTCTCCTTTGCTTTTTGCCTCACTCCTTTTCACAGCTATTTGTAAGGCCTCCCCAGACAGCCATTTTGCTTTTTTGCATTTCTTTTCCATGGGAATGGGCTTGATCCCTGTCTCCTGTACAATGTCACGAACCTCATTCCATAGTTCATCAGGCACTCTATCAGATCTAGGCCCTTAAATCTATTTCTCACTTCCACTGTATAATCATAAGGGATTTGATTTAGGTCATACCTGAATGGTCTACCAGTTTTCCCTACTTTCTTCAATTTGAGTCTGAATTTGGTAATAAGGAGTTCATGATCCGAGCCACAGTCATCTCCTTGTCTTGTTTTAGTTGACTGTATAGATCTTCTCCATCTTTGGCTGGAGAGAATATAATCAATCTGATTTCAGTGTTGACCATCTGGTGATGTCCATGGTTAGAGTCCTCTCTTGTGTTGTTGGAAGAGGGTGTTTGCTATGACCAGGGCATTTTCTTGGCAAAACTCTATTAGTCTTTGCCCTGCTTCATTCCACATTCCAAGGCCAAATTTGCCTGCTACTCCAGGTGTTTCTTGGCATCCTACTTTTGCATTCCAGCTCCCTGTAATGAAAAGGACATCTCTTTTGGGTGTTAGTTCTAAAAGGTCTTGTAAGTCTTCCTAAAACCTTTCAACTTCAGCTTCTTCAGCATTACTGCTAGGGGCATAGACTTGGATAATTGTGATGTTGAATGGTTTGCCTTGGAAGTGAACAGAGATCATTCTGTCATTTTTTAGATTGCATCCAAGTACTGCATTTCAGACTCTTTTGTTGACCATGATGGCTAGTCCATTTCTTCTGAGGGATTGCTGCCCACAGTAGTAGATATAATGGTCATCTGAGTTAAGTTCACCCATTCCAGTCCATTTTAGTTAGCTGATTCCTAGAATGTCAACATTCATCCTTTCCACCTCTTGTTTGACCACTTCCAATTTGCCTTGATTTATGGACCTGACATTCCAGGTTCCTATGCAATCATACATACAAAAAACAATGCATTGATTTATACGTTGTTTTAAATATATTAACAAAATAATAAAACAACCAGGGAAAGTCTCTGGTGGTTCAGACAGTAAAGAATCTTCCTGCAACGCAGAAGATCTCTGGATCAGAAAGATTCCCTAGAGACATGAATGGCTACCCACTTCAGTATTCTTGCCTGGAGATTTCCATGAATAGAGGAACCTGGGGGGCTACAATCCACGAGGTCACAAAGAGTTGGACTCTTAACAGTCCCTTGGACAATGAGGAAATCAAACCAGTCATTCCTAGAGGCATTCAACAGTGAATATTCATTGAAAGTGTTAGGGGAAGCACACTGACTGAAACCGCCCACCCTGGCCAGGCACCATAGTAACTATTTGCATCAGTTGTTTTATGACAGGAGGTCCTGCTAAGGAACATATAACTATTAAGCCACCACCAACCAGAAGAGTTCAGGAAAGGTCAAAAGGAGACACCACATGTCCGACCACCTCCCAGAATCCTTCTCTCTGGCATCCATCTTGACTGAACAAGGCATGCACCACCAAGAAGGACTCTGAGTCAGAATGACTGGCTAAAGACAACTCAAAAACTAATCTCATCACCATAAAACCTGAGACTGCAAGCCATGTGGCAGAGCTGTTCTCATGGGTTCCCTTACCCTTCTGTTCTCCACCTGGGTGCCCTTTCCCAGTAAAATCACTTGCTTTGTCAGCACGTGCATATCCTAGACAATTCATTTCTGAGTGTTAGACAAGAGCCCTATTTCAGGCCCTGGAACGGGTCCCCCTTCCTGTAACACAAGGACTGATAAGCTGAAGCTCCAATACTTTGGCCACCTGATGCAAAGAGCCAAGTCATTGAAAAAGACCCAAATACTGGGAAAGATTTTGGGCAGGAAGAGAAGGGAAAGACAGGATGAAATGATTGGATGGAATCACTGACTCAATGGACATGAGTTTGAGCAATGTCTGAGAGGTATTGACAGGCAAGCCTAGCCTGCTGCAGCCCATGGGGTTGTAGAGATTCGGACATTACTTAATGCTGAACAACAATAATAAAATAAGCACATATATCCACTATCAAGCTCAATATAAATACTAATACTGCTAACATTAAAGCCCCCATGAGCTAACCAGAGAACACCTCCTTTTCCTTCCGAAAACATAATCTATTATAAAATTACCATTAATTTCCCCTTTGCCTTTTATGTTTCTGTTGTTTCAAAAGATTTTCCTTATGCCTTTATATAAATGGGACCAAAGCACACATATTTGTGATTAATTTTTTTCACTCAACATTATTTTAAATTTGTCTATATTGGTGAGCTTACCTATAATATTTCTCTAATATAAATTCTGCAATATATTTATCACTCTGCTTCATATAAAGCTTTTTATTTCTTTCCAACTTATTTTACTACAGGTACTTTTCATTCCAATCCCAAAGAAAGGCAATGCCAAAGAATGTTCAAACTACTGCACAATTGCACTCATCTCACATACTAGTAAAGTAATGATCAAAGTTCTCCAAACCAGGTTTCAGCAATACGCGAACTGTGAACTTCCAGATGTTCAAGATGGTTTTAGAAAAGGCAGAGGAACCAGAGATCAAATTGCCAACATCGATGGATCATCAAAATGCAAGAGAATGTCAGAAAAACACCAATTTCTGGTTTATGGACTATGCCAAAGCCTTTGACTGTGTGGATCACAATGAACTGTGGAAAATTCGGAAAGAGAAGGGAATACCAGACCACCTGACCCGCCTCTTGAGAAACCTGTATGCAAGTCAGGAAGCAGCAGTTAGAACTGGACATGGAATAACAGACTGGTTCAAAATAGGAAAAGGAGTATGTCCAGGCTGTATATTGTCACCCTGCTTATTTAACTTACATGCAGAGTACATCATGAGAAACGCTGGGCTGGAAGAAACACAAGCTGGAATCAAGATTGCCGGGATAAATATCAATAACCTCAGATATGCAGATGACACCACCCTTATGGCAGAAAGTGAAGAGGAACTAAAAAGCCTCTTGATAAAAGTGAAAGAGGAGAGTGAAAAAGTTGGCTTAAAGCTCAACATTCAGAAAATGGAAGATCATGGCATCTGATCCCATCAATTCATGGGAAATAGATGGGGAAACAGTGGAAACAGTGTCAGAGTTTATTTTGGGGGGCTCCAAAATCATTGCAGATGGTGATTGCAGCCATGAAATTAAAAGACGCTTACTCCTTGGAAGGAAAGTTATGACCAACCTAGATAGCATATTCAAAAGCAGAGACATTACTTTGTCAACACAGGTCCATCTAGTCAAGGCTATGGTTTTTCCTGTGGTCATGTATGGAAGTGAGAGTTGGACTGTGAAGAAAGCTGAGCACCAAAGAATTGATGCCTTTGAACTGTGGTGTTGGAGAAGACTCTTGAGAGTCACTTGGACTGCAAGGACATCCAACCAGTCCATTCTAAAAGAGATCAGTCCTGAGTGTTCTTTGGAAGGAATGATGCTAAAGCTGAAACTCCAATACTTTGGCCACCTCATGGAAAGAGTTAACTGATTGGAAAAGACCCTGATGCTGGGAGGGATTGGGGGAGGGAGGAGAAGGGGACGACAGAGGATGAGGTGGCTGGATGGCATCACCGACTCGATGGACATGAGTTTAAGCAAACTCTGGGAGTTGGTGATGGACAGGGAGGCCTGGTGTGCTGAAATTCATGGGGTCACAAAGAGTCGGACACGACTGAGTGACTGAACTGAACTGAATGCTTCTATAAACATACTCATTCATGCATCTTGATATAAATGTGTAAAAATGTTCTATTTATCTGGAATGAAGTTGTTGAGTCTTCGGTAAGATCATCTCTTTGTTTACCATTTCTGAAATTCATTAAAAAAATGCATACTACACATGTAAAATCTGTAAATTATAATTTCTCCATTCTCATAAATGCAATCTTGTGAAATATGCCTTTCGTTTGTGTTCTTATGGTAACCAATAAGGATGACCATCTTCTTAAGTATTTTTGGAGATTCCCATGTTCTCTTGTTCTTGTATATTCTTGTATTTTGTCCTTTTAAAATTTTGATTACTGACTTTTTTTTTTTTGCATGATCTTTGTCTATACTTTAGATAGTAAGTTTTTTTATTTTTTTTCATTTTTGTTATAAATGTCTTCTCCCAATTTTGAGGTCAATTTGTTGTTTATTTTCCCTTTGATTTAATTCTTTTAGAGTTTTAAAACATGCATATTATGAACAAAAGTTCTGAATGTTTTACTGTAAAATCTGTTCCTTTAAAATTGCTCCTTATGTCCATATTTGTGAAATTATTCCCTAACCAGATGTTATAAAAATTCTCCTGTGAAGTATTATCCTTCATGTTTAAGTCTCTAATCTCAAACCTAGGTATAAACTTGGGATCCAATCATATTTTTTTCTGTGGATTATGTCAATAAATGGAGCTCACGCAAATAAAAACAGAGGCTTTCTACTCAGAGCTGAAAGTAGAAAGGAAATCCTTTGCCATTACTTGCATTTCACAGAGACCCAAATGCAGGCAGGGGAGTGGAAAAAACATCATGATAAATTATAAAAATGGATTCAAATAAGTTTTGATTGGAGCCTGTTGGAGGCAGACTAGTAGAGGTAGGACATCTTACATGATCAGTTTCAGGAGCACATTAGGCTTGCTCTGGTTGGTCCAAAGTTGAAAGCAGGGGCAAAAAATATGCTATTGGTGCCAACTGCTATGGATTCTGCAGCTTGACTTCTCAATTGGTTGCTGTAAGGTTGTGAGTCAGAGTCTTATTGTTATTTGTGGTCTGGCCATTGCCCCATCATATTTTCAGCCTCTCAATAGATAATTCATTTTCCCTTCACCATTTGTTGAAAACTCTCCTGTCTTTTCCAACTGATTTGTATAATCCACCACCTGTTTCCTTATATGTATGAATTGTTTCAGGGCCCTCAGCAGTGTTCCATTAGTCTATCTGTCCACTTCTGGGCTAGCAGCATGATGGCTTAATTACCATTGCTTTATGATGGACTGAAAGGAGATCCAACCAATCCATTTTAAAGGAGATCAGCCCTGTGATTTCTTTGGAAGGAATGGTACTTTGACCACCTCATGCAAAGAGTTGACTCATTGGAAAAGACTCTGATGCTGGGAGGGATTGGGGACAGGAGGAGAAGGGGACGACAGAGGATGAGATGGCTGGATGGCATCACTGACTCGATGGACGTGAGTCTGAGTGAACTCCGGGAGTTGGTGATGGATGGACAGGAAGGCCTGGTGTGCTGCGATTCATGGGGTTGCAAAGAGTCGGACATGACTGAGCAACTGAACTGAACTGAACTATGATCATACTTGTTACCAAGGACTAAATCTCTGCTTGTTCTTCAATATTCTCTTAGCTGTTCTTGGCCTTTGTCCTTCCATGTAAACTTTAGGATCATTTCTAAAATTTATGAAATTAATAGACTTTCATAGATGAGATATAACTAAGGCAATAAGGTACCGTGTATTCTTATCCAAGATTATTGTGTACCTACCCCCTTTTTTAAAGTTTTTAAAATACCTGGTAATAGTTTTAAATCACTTAACAATTAACTCTGATGTAATTTGTGTGTTTTCTTGCTATGGTGAATTTATTTTAATTAAGTACTCCGTTGTTTGCTAGTGTTGGCTCCTGATGTAAAGTTATATGAGCCTGACTTTTCCTTTAAGGGAATAATTTACATTATTGATTCAATTTCCCAACTGGTTAAAGGATCAGCTTTGAGAATTAGTATTCTTCTAGGAAAAATCTATTTAACCATATCTTTATCTTACACTTAAAATTTTCCGATACACATCGCTTTCTGAGTATATCAGCCAGCCACCTGGTGGAAGTCGGTTTGTCTTGAATCGCTTCTGTGAGGGGGTGTGCATAAATATGTTTTCACTAGAATGGCCATTTACTATGAATATAGATTGACCTTTCCTGCTGAACCCATAGCATGGCACTATCACTCTCCCCGGGTTTAACTGACCATGGTATAATAAGCTCTGTTTCTGATTACAGAATTTCTTTCATAGCAAAAGAAGTAATGCTGCATGCTCAGGCCTGTGCAATTCATAGGTCTTATCATGCTCCCCATTAGACAGAAATGGGTTGACTTAGAAGTCAACAGATCTATTTAAAGCAAAACAGTGATCCTAGTTGAGAGAAAAGCCTTGTCTGTTTAGTGTTCTGTTGTAAAAGCAGGTGGTCTATTGTCTGAACCAGTTACCATTCTGTACAACTCTTTCTCCTGTGAAAGAAAGTCCAAAGCTCTAGCAATCAAGGAGAGGAAGTTGGGATCCAGAGATAAACTTAGAAACTAGTTAAATCCCTGTTTCCTAGCCTCAGGACTTCAGTTTCTGCAGGGCTTGGATTTCTACCTGAGGACTCTACAATGGTTCCATTGACTTGGGGATGTTAAGACACCGCTTAGCCTTTAAATTCTCATGCCACTGAATTTACATGCATTAGAGGGGATTACAGTATTGCCTCGAGATACTAATTTTGGTTATTAAATGAAAATAGAGCTGATACTGGAGTGGTACCTGTGGAACACAGGGGATCCTCTGAGACACCTCGTGGTACTTCTAAAGGCACTGTGGACAGTGAATGCACAAACAGAGCAACCCAATGCAGATAGGTGCTTTAAGGGCTCTTTTTTTCCCCCACAAGAATGTAGTTTTGAGTTACAATATAAAGAAAAAACCCCAAAAACTCTAACCAGTGAAGCCATGTGCTAAAGGGAAATGGAACTTGAACAGGGTAGTAAAAAAAGAAAGAAACAAGGTCTGTAATAGTTTTCTATATTTTATTATTTGATCTGTACAAAGAATGCATGCATATGTCTCTGTTTCTAGCCCAAATTCATCTGTTTTTCTCTTCCTTTAAACTACTATATTTTAAAAGGTATGTTGATGATAATTAACCTTTAAGTTGATCTCTAAGTTATAGGATATTAAGTTGGGATTGTTATGGGGCCAGAAAGGAAATTATCAGCATCTAAACCTGTTTAATGATTTCAGAGACATTGGGTCCAACACTGTGCTCAGTATAATGTATTGTTGAATTGTAAATAGTTTTAAGATGTTTTCTTAAATTAAAATAATACAAGTATTGTTGAATTTACCTTTTTATCAATCATGTGTGTGAATATATTTTCATAAGAAAATAAGCAATGTATACCTAAGTTTGGGCTTCCTTGATGGCTCAGCAGTAAAGAATCCACCTGCAATGCAGGAACCACAAGAGACACAGGTTGAATCCCTGAGTCAGGAAGATTCCCTTGAAGGAGGCCATGGACCCATTCCAATATTCTTGCCTGGAGAATCTCATGGAGAGAGACAATCCATAGAGTTGCAAAGAGCTGGACACGACTGAAGTGACTTAGCATGCATGAATGCACATACTTAAGTTCAGCAGGGTTAGAATTTGTAAGGATTTATGCTAATTTCTCATAGTTTACACTCTTTTTTAATTTGTCTGTAAGGAACAAAAATTATTTGTATAAAAAATACAATAAAATGAAAAATTAAAATAATAGTTTAGTTGCAAAATTAAATTTTGTAGCCATTGATTATGCTACCTTAGAATATGAAATTCCATTAAAGTTAATAAGGGAAAAAAGGTTTATATTGGTATTATCATCATAAATTTTAAGTATTTCAAATTAGATTATTTTATAAACTAGAAAGATATACATGAACACATTAAAATTTACCTTTAGATTATTTTGGACAATGCACAGTATTTCTGTGTGATTTGACTCTCCTGTGTTTTACAAATGTCTAACCACAGTTATATATTATTTTGTAATAATACAGCAAATTATTGCTTTTAATAAAGTTTTTTCAGAAATGTTATTATATTGGGTTGTATAAGTAAGGTGTTGAATTCAAATTAAATATCTTTATTAGTAGTAATGCATACTTAGCTATCCACATGTGTAAAATGAGCTAGTGTTACTGCTTTTTCTTTTTCTTGTGACAAGAATAATTAAAACTCATATGAAACATATTAGACTCTACACAGCATAAGCTCCAAATTAGCTATAATTATGGCCACAAGTATTTCTGTCATTGTATTAATTATAACAAGGGACTTAGGTAATCATGTACTTTATTATTCCACCTGCAATACATTTCAGGTTTTTTTTTTTTTTTTTTTTTGCTTCTTTGCAGCACTAATTTGTCTGTTTTGTTTGCTGACTATAACACCTGTTTTCACAAATATTTCTAGTGATTTCCAAAAATTTTGTTGCCCTTCTACAATAAATAATTTGTGGCCATGCATGTTTCAAATTGACAGTATAATTTCAGCCCTTTAATATCAAAGAATTGTGACATTTTTGTTCAGTATTTATTTTCAATTTATTTTCATGAATTTTTAAAATTTATTTTATTTATTTATTTATTTATTTTTTAACTTTATTTTACTTTATAATACTGTATTGGTTTTGCCATTATGGAAGAAAATTTAAGACATGCTGCTGCTGCTGCTAAGTTGCTTCTGTCGCATCCAACCCTGTGCGACCCCATAGACGGCAGCCCACCAGGATTTTCCAGGCAAGAACACTGGAGTGTGTTGCCATTTCCTTCTCTAATGCATGAAAGTGAAAAGTGAAAGTGAAGACGCTCAGTCGTGTCTGACTCTTAGCGACCCCATGGACTGCTGGCTACCAGGCTCCTCTGTCCATGGGATTTTCCACTAAGATTTGCCACTGCCTTCTCCTAAGACATACTAAGCTAGAATATATAAACAACATCTTAAGGTACCATATTCGATTAAGAAACAGTGCTGAAAAACTAATAGTTTGTGAATCTTAAAGTGTGTGTGTATCTATCTTCAAAGTCATTTTCTGAAATGCTTTTGGATAGAATATTATACAGTTTCAAAATATACTGACATCTGGAAACTATCATATTTATTTAATTATCTAATTCTAAGGTTAATTGGTTAGTGAGTGTTTCTGATGTCATATTACAAATTAATTCTTAATGATATTTTAATAAGCTCTTATTTGGAAGTATGCAATAAAAGTGTCTATTTATCACTGTATTTGGCTAGACAAATAATTTTGAAGCAAATATATTGGAAAGATATGATATCTTGCTTTTGTAGAGAACTTTTAAGTAGTTTTAAAATATAATACTGAGATTACTGTAAACAAATGGTAATTCCCTTCACAGATTTTTAAAAATGAGATAATACTAAATAATGAATTGTTTAAGATATAAAAAAAGCAACCTGTGCAAAAGAAGATTGATAATTTTTCACTTCTTTTATGTGAGAATAATTAAGCAGTTGATTATAGTCAACTCCAACTTAATTGGTTCAAACATAAAAGGATGTGTTACCTCAAAAGCAGAAAGTCTATATATAGGATAAGTTTCCATTATGATGTAATTGGGCTTTGGCCTGATTTGGTGTAATTCTTTCGGCTTTACATTCTTGTCATGTGCTGGTTTCATCTGCAAAGTAAAAACAAGACAAGTTCCAAAGGAAAAGAACTGTCTCTGATTAGTGTTCATTTAAATTTAATAAACATTATTATTGCATCACTTCAGGAAACACATATTACATCAGTTCTAACACAGGTAATGCACGTGGTGGTAATGTTAAGGGTTCTCTCTTTGTTTAATGCTAAGAGTTATCACTTGGCTGAGGGTCACCAAACGTTTCTAATGTAAAATAATGCTTTCCTTCGTAATAAGTATTCAGTTGGGACCTACTTTGAAAACCTGTGGACATTTTTTTACCTCAACAAACTTTAAGTTCCACTGATGATTATTACTTGTTTCAGTTACTGCATTGGTGACTGGAAAGTGGTCATTTCTAATTCTGTTTTTTTTTTTTTTTTATTTGATAGTTAAACACTGTTGTGCATAAAGGTGATTTATGTCCTTCTCCTTGCCATTCTGTCTAAACTTCTTTCTCTTTTTCTCTTTCTCTCTGTTTTTCTCATTCTCTCTTTTCTTTTAAGAAAAAGTAATACCATATTATGGACCCACAAATCTTTTTTTTTGCTTGTTTAATATGTAATTCTTTAATTGTTTTATTTGAAGTTCAAGTCGTCCCAAATTTGGCCAGTTGGAAAGTCTTCAGATTTCTTGGTATTATTTTGATATAAGTTATTTAGTTTTAAACATATCTAGGTTTCCTGTGTACTTTTTCTAATCTAGAACTGAGATCAGCTAGTTTCCAATGTCCTTATTTTGGGAAATGTCTCTTTCAAATCAAGATCTCAGTACTCTATGTGCTTACTGTTACCGAGGTATCAGTCTTTAAGCATATTTAATGGACTGAACACTGAGTTTTTCCATTCAGATCCAATACCATAGGGCTTTTATTTTTCTTTATTTCACACTTGTCTCCTTTCTTTTTTCTAGGCAGATTCATGTACCTGACTACAAAAATTTTGGCATGACAAAGTATACTTCTCCTTATTTGGTTTATACTGGCTACATGGACTCCATGCTTGGCCCCTTGCAAAAAATGCTACACTCTCCTTCTCCATAAGCCAGTTTCAGTAGATTGACTTTACTGCATGCAGATGAACAGATCCAACTTGGGTTCGGTAACAGTAGTTTCCATCAGGAGAAAGGCAGCTTGGAAGCTGAGTTGGTAAGTATCCTCTTCGTGTGTTGAGTTGTGTGGAACATGAGGTGGAAAGAGCAACTCCTCCATATTCCTCCTTGATTACCTCCCATCACCACCTTGAGTAATTGTCCTTTTGCATATGAATCTAGCAGCTCAAGTCAGATAGACAGATGGCCACAGTGCATCGATTTCCCAGATAATCCAAACACAAGCAATTAGGAGTGCACTATATCTTAATATCATAGATTATAAGAAAAATAATTTGAATTAATTTTTATATTTTGGGGACTAGATGAAAATTTTTATATTATCAAAGAGATATGTTTATTTAGAAGCATGAGCAACACATTTTATTTGAGAGTTTGAGTGAACTGAAATATTAGACACCGATATCATTATACATGCAGGTCTTTTCAGATATTAAAGTAATATAATATAATTATAGACTCTCAAGTGATCCTTGTGAGGATTTAAGTGCTTTACTGTGGCTCTATTATTAAACCTCACATTTTTATTATACTGTGAAAAAGTCACATAATTATTTTCTAGTAGGGAATTTTCATTTTTATTTATAAATACTATCAACCTGTTTTGCCATCCAAATTAAAGACACTTTGCTTTTGCATATGTAGAATCAAAATTAATTGTTTTTATTTGAGAGCTTGTTTATTCTATGATCCTAATGGTTTTGCTAAATAATGAAAGCCATTATCCATTTACCTGATATCTTGAAGGTAATTTTGCAGAATGGTAAAACGGAACCATGTAACGTAATAGCTTTATTACATTCTGCATTCTAATAGACCAGTGACATAGAATTCTGAAAGGTTTCCTGAGTCCAATACAAGTTGACTAGAATCAATGTCATGTTACTTCATTTTTATACGTATCTTTTTTCTTCTTTTTGTCTTTTCAAATTATGAAATTGTGTTGGCTCTTTAATCTAGAATCAGTCATCTCTTCTTCAGTGTTTCAGACCTTAATTCCAAGTTAGTCCCCACATTCAAACTAATGTTGCAAATATGCTTTTCACTATACAACATTTTAAGAGTGGCTTACCTTAAAATATTAACCTCACCCCTTATCATTTTATCATTAATTCCTTTGTTATTGCTAGCTTCTTAACATCCTACAGGGCCACAGTTCTGTAAAACATGACGTGGGCAATGAGGACCTAATAAACCCTTCTGTAAAGAACAATACTAGTTCTTTTCAGCAAATATACTTTGCCACTAAATACTTCAGTAAAAATCCATAGGCATAGCATGTAGAACTTCAGAAGAGAAGGCTTTAAGGAACTGATATTTCCTACTTATTATTATATTACAAAACTCTATCATACAAAACCTGTGTCATACTCTGTTTTCCCACATATCACCTAATATTGTGAAGCAGAGCAGTGTGTTAAGAGCAGCGATGCTAAAGATAAAGATATCTGCTTTGTTTTGTATCTTAGCTCTGGTTAATTCTAGTATATGATCTAGCTGAATTACTTAATCTTTCTCTGAATGAGTTATCTCGCCTGTGAAAGGGGATACTAGGCCTAATTCATGTGGCTGTGATGAGGATTAATGGGTATATGTAAAATTCTTACAACAGTACCTGGCATTTGTGAAATTCACTTATATTTTGCAACTATGATTTCTGCATGTGTATGTGTGTGCCAACTCACTTCAGTTATGTCTGACTCTTTGCAACTCCATGGACAATAACCAGCCAAACTCCTCTGTCCATGGAATTTTTAAGGCCAGAATACTGGAATGGGTAGCCTTTCCATTTCCAGGGGATCTTCCTGATCCAGGGATCCAACCCCAGTCTCCTGCATTGCAGGCAGATTCCGTATCATCTGAACCCCCAGGGAAGTCCCATCAGTAATTGAATATGCCATGGTGATTCTTACATTGTTTTCGCTTTTACTGAGGACTTTAAGCAATTGCAGAAAGCATGAATTTTCAAAAATTAGTATTAAAAAAAGATTGACCTAAGAGAAGAGCTACACTGACAGAATTCACGAGAAATGTGAGCAGCATAGAACACAGAGAAAATCCCTGGATGACTGAGGAAAAATAAGGAAAAAGAAGCCCCAGAAGGAGTTTCCTTAGGTGCTACTTAACTAAGGATTTCAATAATACTTAAGAGTGGAGAAATTTTGGGTTAAATCCTTTCTGGGGAAGAGAGTGCTAAAGAAAAAAATACACAGTAGAAAATAATATAAGGTTATTGAAATTTCCTAACAAACTCATTAATTATTATATCTAACTTATTTCTGTAATTGTAAGTAGTCACAGAGAATGTATTGCTTAGCATATATTTATGTATATATACAAATATATATATATATGAAGTGAGTGAAAGTCACTCAGTCCTGTCTGAGTCTTTGTGAACCCATGGACTATACAGCCTGTGGAATTCTCCAGGCCAGAATACTGGAGTGGGTAACCTTTCCCTTCTCCTGGGGATCTTCCCAACCCAGGGATCAAACCCAGGTCTCCCGCATTGTAGGTGGATTCTTTACCAGCTGAGCCATAAGGGAAGCCCAAGAATACTGGAGTGGGTAGCATATCCTTTCTCCAGCGGATCTTCCCGACCCAGGAGTCAAACTAGGGTCTCCTGCATTGCAGGCAGATTCTTTACCAACTGAGCTATCAAGGAAGCTCCCAATATATCCTCTGGATTGGTTTCATTTATCCTAAATATAATTTATAAGTCACTCATATGGACTTTAGTAATAGCTTTTTTTTTAGTGTGACCAGATCAGGACATATGTATCTCCTTCCTGCTCCTGATTTCTAAGACAGAAAAACTACTTAATTACAGATTTGTAACATAAGATGCACAGTTCATAGATCCTAAAGTCTGAACATATCTTTACAGACAAAAGGAACTAAACATTTCCACAGGAGTCGGTTTGTGTTAGTGATGAAAGTAGTTACTTGCTTAGAAGCAGCAGCTGAAGGAGGAGGGAGATCTCTCAGGCAGCCACCAGTGTTATAGTCCAGGTACCTATAAAAGAAACAACCAGTCAGGCTACGACACCCCAGTCACCAGGCAACAGACAGGTGGATGCCCTGAAAAGACATAAAGAGGGCGCTGTGTCCCACAACCAGAAGATTAGTTACAAATGCATAGCTCATGCCGTTCCAATAATCACTGGAGTAATCTCCATGAGGGCAAAGAGGCTGACTGCTTTGTCTGTTTTGGGGACATCTATACTAGAAAATGCCTGGTATATTAGAAAAAAGGTCCTTAGTAAGCATTTGTTCAGTTTCCTTGGTGGCTCAGTTGGTAAAGAGTCCACCTGCAATGCAGGTGACCCAGGTTCAACCTCTGGTTTGGGAAGATCCCCAGGAGAAGGAAGTGACAATCCACTCCAGTATTCTTGCCTGGGAAATCCCATTGACAGAGGAGCCTGACAGTTTACAGTCCATGGGGTCGCAAAGAGTCAGACACGACAGAGTATACACATGCAACAACAGCAACACACCAAGCATTTGTTAAAAATAATTAACACATCTTTGCCAAATAGACTGTAGAAAGAAAATAAGATGTCATTTAAGTTTGGCTGTCCATGCTTTACATCACTTCTATACATAAGCTAGAACTGAACATTTTATTAAAAGTTGTGGGATTCGAATATTATTGGGAGATGTAAAGTTATTAATGAGCTTTTCAAATACCAACTATTTCTGTCAGTCAGGTAAACAAATTATTCTATTATTTAACTACTGTTCTTAGGAATCGAGAGTAGTTTTTAGAACAGTGATTTCAGATGGAGTCCAGGTATGGGGACTGAACTGGATGTACTTCTTACAAGGCAATCTTTCTGGTCATAATATAGTGCCACCGAGATTGGTAGCTGGGGTTTATTCTCTGTCATATCTCAACATCCTGACCAAGTGGCCAGCCCAGGATAGGCCATCAATAAGTGGTGAATTAATAATTGAATGAATGTGTAATTTTGTTTTTCAAGAAGTGCAAATTCATGTTACATTTTCTGTTTTTTGCCTCCACATTTTTTTCTCCTAACTTGTTTATATATTCCAAATTCTCTAAATACTTAGGCATCCAGACTTTTTAGCATATATATTATCTCTTCCAGCAGAAATTAGCTACAGGGTAAAATGTCTCTGCTTTTGCCTGGCATTTACTATCAACTTTCTAAACATCTTCAGTGAGCTTAAAGCTCTGGGAGGAGACAAACTAGTTAACAAATACCTGCAATAACATTTTGTACTGAGTGATAAAAATTCTGCTTAGGTTCTGAGAAAGCAAAGGAACAGCAGAAATCCTTCAAAAAAGTGTTGATGGTGACTACATATTTGTAAAGCCATCCAGTAAGCAGGAAAAGCTGGCTTTCATTAGGGTTTGTGGGAACAGGCTATATTCAGAGTTTCAGGCAGGGCAGAAAAGCAAACTCAAATCAGATGACTAGAGCCTTTTAGTCATTGCCGTATAAATATACCCAAAACACATTTATAGAGAGTCTGTTATATTCTAGACTCTGGCAATAAAGCTGTGAAGACAAATCATTGCCCTTATGGGCCTTATACTCTAGTGGTAAAGACAGGCCTTAAAAAGAAAAAAAAAAAAATGGATAGCTTGATAAACAAGAAGTAAGCACTAAGAGAAAGATAAAGCAAGTGAGAGGAATAGGAAATAATCAGAAGGCAGTCAGGGAAAATGACATTTGTATACAGTCATGAAGAAGAGAGAAATAAGCCAAGTGGATAGTACAGAATGCGGTGGGGAAGTGCAAAGATAATGCAATTGCTAGCCAATGCAAAGACGTAGAGGAGGGATGTTTCTGGACAGTGTGGTGAAAGAGGAGAGTATAGATTTGGTTAGAGAGGTAATGATGTCCCACAGCCCAGGGGGCTTATACACATAACGATGACCTGACTTTCAAAATGGCTAAGTGGGAGGTGACTGAAGGATACTGAGCTGAGGTATGGAACAATGTGACCTACACTTTGACAGGTTTACATGTATGCAAAGAGGAATTTGAGTGAACTCTGGGAGATATTGAAGGACAGGGAAGCCTGGTGTGCTGCAGTCCATGGGGTCACAAAGAATCAGACATGACTTAGTGACTAAAAAACAACATGTGTGCTCAGAGAGGAAAGACAAGGTCTAGGAGTGTCCTGAAATCAGCTGAGGAAAACGTTTTAAAGAAGATGGTGTTGTCACTTGTGTGCAATGTCATGAATAAGACAAATAAAAGTTGCCTTGAGAACTGACCATTAGATAAGGAGCAAGAGAGATGATGTTGCTAAATCCACTAAAATGGCAGGGAATGTTGGAGGCAGATGTCTAAATGGAGAAGTCAAATGAGAGGAAACAAAAAAGAAAATCTTCACAAATCTGTTGTAAGTAGTATGGATACAATCTTGAAGGGGTCAAGGGGGCCATGAAATTATTATTTTCAGGAAGTTATAGTGGTTTGTTTTGAATGTTTGCTGGATGTTCTGCAAGCCAAATGACAGAAAGATTGGAAAGGATGATGCAAACCTCCTTGAGTTCCATAGGAAGCCTTTTCCAATGGGCCACTCAAAAGATAAGCACGGAGATAAAGATGTTTTTAAAGTGTGAACCAGTTTTCTCAGAAAATTCAAATGAATTTTTTATATTGTGTCACATTTTAAAATTAAATGTTTACTTGGCTGTGTCAACTTTAATTAGCTTGTTATATGTGACACAATGCTGGCCAATGAAGTGAGCTGGTTTTCTTGATAGAATCTCATTTCAAGAGCCCAAGTCTCCTTTCTGAGCAGTGACAGTTATTTACATAGGCTGATGGATTGAGATTAGGAATTAAGATAGTGATTTTTAAGTTGCATCATTCTTTGCGCAAAGATAATAAACAGGTGGAGGCAAATCCTTTGGCCTCATTAACTCTGTTTTCTAACTTCTCCATATATTCTTTGCTTTAGAAAAAATACATCAAGGGCTGCCAACTACTTCGTTTATGTTTTTATTCCTCCTAATGTTCAATCATTCATCTCCATCTCCCTTCAATCAAATCCTATGTGTTTCTATTTTAAAAAGAAAATAGAATGACCCTGGTGGCTTATTCATTAAAGAATCCACCTGAAAGGCAGGAGACCTGGGTTTGATCCTTGGGTCAGGAATATCCCCTGGAGAAGGAAATGCCAACACACTCTAGCATTCTTGCCTGGGAAAGCCCATGGACAGAGGAGCCTGGCAGGCTACAGTTCATGAGGTCACAAGAGTTGGACATGACTTCAAGACTAAACCATCAAAGCATATGTCATAAAAGTTTTGAAAACCCAGACCAAGTAGCCCAGGAAGCCTTGACTGGTCATCCTGAGTCTGTGCCTTGCCCTAAAGAATGGTTTCTGCTATAAAATTACAGGAGTTTCCCTTGACTCTTATCTTTTGGGTTTTCCCACAGGTGGTAAGGCATTTTCATTTTAAACCAGAGTTTGAGGACACAATTTGTGGGCTCATTATGAAAATGAGCAATATTTTATAAAATAGTTTAGGGGTGAATGGATTTTTAGAATAAATAAGTTTTGTGTGAGACTTTAAATTAATGGATTTTAACTTTAAGTTTGTATGGCAAGCTTTTTCATATTATAGTGGAGTGCGTGCTCAGCCAGTTTAGTCATGTCCAAATCCTTGTGTTGTGTTTTTGACTTAATTAAAAAAAAATTTTTTTTTCACACTTAAATTGAAGAAAGTAGGGAAAACCACTAGACCTTTCAGGTATGACCTAAATCAAATTCCTTATGATTATACAGTGGAAGTGACAAATAGATTTAAGGGACTAGATCTGATAGACAGAGTGCCTGATAAACTATAGACAGAGGTTTGTGACATTGTACAGGAGACAGGAATAAACAACATCCCCAAGAAAAAGAAATGCAAAAAAGCAAAATGGCTGTCTGAGGAGAACGTACAAATAGCTGTGTAAAGAATAGAGGCAAAAAGCAAAGGAGAAAAGGAAAGATATACCCATTTGAATGTAGAGTTTCAAAGAACAGCAAGGAGAGATAGGAAAGCCTTCCTTAGTGATCAGTGCAAAGAAATAGAGGAACACAATAGAATGGGAAAGACTAGACATCTCTTCAAGAAAATTAGAGATACCAAGGGAACATTTCATGCAAATATGGGCTGAATAAAGGACAGAAATGGTATGGACCTAACAGAAGCAGAAGATATTAAGAAGACATGGCAAGATACACAGAAAAATTGTACAAAAAAGATCTTCAAAACTCAGATAATCATGATGATGTGATTACTCACCTAGAGCCAGACATCCTGGAATGTGAAGTCAAGTGGGCCTTAGAAAGTATCACTATGAACAAAGATAGTGGAGGTGATGGAATTCCAGCTGAGCTATTTCAATTCCTAAAAGATGATGGTGTGAAAGTGCTGCATTCAATATGCCAACAAATTTGGAAAACTCAGCAGTGGCCACAAGACTGAAAAAGGACAGTTTTCATTCTAATCCTAAGGAAAGGCAATGCCAAAGAATGCTCAAAATACCACCCAATTGCACTCATCTCACACACTAGTAAAGTAATGCTCAAAATTCTCCAAGCCAGGCTTCAGCAGTACGTGAACCGTGAACTTCCAGATATTCAAGCTGGTTTCAGAAAAGGCAGAGGAACCAGAGATCAAATTACCAACATCCACTGGATCATTAAAAAAGCAAGAGAATGTCAGAAAAACATCTATTTCTGCTTTATTGACTATGCCAAAGCCTTTGACTGTGTGGATCACAATAAACTGTGGAAAATTCTGAAAGAGATGGGAATACCAGACCACCTGACCTGCCTCCTGAGAAATCTGTATGCAGGTCAGGAAGTAACAGTTAGAACTGAACACGGAACAACAGATTGGTTCTCAAGTCTGTATATTGTCACCCTGCTTATTTAATTTTATGCAGAGTACATCATGAGAAATGCTGGGCTGGAGGAAGCATAAGCTGGAATCAAGATTGCCAGGAGAAATATCAATAACCTCTGATATGCAGATATCAACACCCTTATGGTAGAAAGTGAAGAAGAACTGAAGAACCTCTTGATGAAAGTGAAAGCAGAGAGCAAAAAATTTGGCTTAAAGCTCAACATTCAGAAAACGAAGATCATGGCATCTGGTCCCATCACTTCATGGGAAATAGATGGGGAAACAGTGGAAACAGAGTCAGCCTTTTTTTTTCCGGGCTCCAAAATCACTGCAGATGGTGATTGCAGCCATGAAATTAAAAAACTCTTACTCCTTGGAAGGAAAGTTATGACCAACCTAGATAGCATATTCAAAAACAGAGACATTAGTTTGCCAACAAAGGTCCATCTAGTCAAGGCTATGGTTTTCCTAGTAGTCATGTATGGATGTTAGAGGCAGACTGTGAATAAAGCTGAGTGCTGAAGAATTGATGCTTTTGAACTGTGGTGTTGGAGAAGACTCTTGAGAATACCTTGGACTGCAAGGAGATCCAACCAGTCCATTCTGAAGGAGATCAGTCCTGGGTGTTCTTTGGAAGGAATGATGCTAAAGCTGAAACTCCAGTACTTTGGCCACCTCATGAGAAGAGTTGACTCATTGGAAAAGACTCTGATGCTGGGAGGGATTGGGGGCAGGAGGAGAAGGGGACGACAGAGGATGAGATGGCTGAATGGCATCACCAACTCGATGGATATGAGTTTGAGTGAACTCTGGGAGTTGGTGATGGACAGAGAGGCCTGGCGTGCTGCAATTCTGGGGTCAATAAGAGTCGGACACGACTGAGTGACTGAACTGAATTGAACTGAAAATCACTGCAGACTGATGCTGAAGCTGAAACTCCAATATTTTGGCCACCTGATGCAAAGAGCTGACTCATTTGTAAAGACCTGATACTGGGAAAGATTGAAGGTGGGAGGAGAAGGGGATGATAGAGGATGGATAGTTGGATGGCATTACCAACTTAATAAATGGACTTCCCTGGTGGCTCAGACAGTAAAACGTCTGTCTACAATGTGTGAGACCTGGGTTCAATCCCTGGGTCAGGAAGATTCCCTGGAGAAGGAAATGGCAACCCACTCCAGTACTCTTGCCTAGAAAATCCCATGGATGGAGGAGCTTGGTGCAGGCTACTGTCCATGGGGTCACAAAGATTCAGGCATGACTGAGCTCGTTAATGGACATGAGTTTGGATAAACTGTGGGAGTTGGTGATGGACAGGGAGTTCTGGCATGCTGTGGTCCATGGGGTCACGCAGAGTCAGACACGACTCAGTGACTGAAGTGAACCGAACTGAACTGTACTCCTTGTGACCCCATGGACCATAACCTGCCAACCGCCTCTGTCCATGGGATTTCCCAGGCAAGAATACTGGAGTGGTTGCCGTTTCCTCCCCAGGGGACTCTCTTTTCCCCTGAGTCTCCTACATTGCTGATGGATTCTTTACCACTGAGCCACCAGGGTAGCCCTATGTGACAGGAATACAGACCCATATATTTTCAAGGATCAGCCAGATAGACCAGTGAATGAAACTGGCTGGTATGTGGCATTAGGGAGTGGTGGAACCTGGAGAAACACAGAGTGCCTTTCCTACCCAATATCTTAGGAGGAGAGTGTGGGAACGATGTGTTAGAGTAAAGGAACAGAAACATTAGACTTTAGAATATATGGACAGGAAGGTGTCATTTCATTCTTGAAGCTGAGAGCAGAATATAGCAGTAGGGACTTGAAGATGAAATGGAAGATGGAGAGCAGAAAGTCGAACCAGGTCAGTAAACACAGGGTGAGGAATAAAAGCTTAGGGTAAGATTGGCATGGTAATTCACTGGGTACAGGAATTCATCCCTACGAAATGTTTGACAGTCTGAGCCCACCTCCTATGGACACCCCTATGTTACTGACCAGTGTTCTTGGCCTCCTCAATCAATAGAAATTGATAAGAGACCAGACAAGAAATTCAGGTAAGGCTTTATTGGGGCCGCTGTAGCAGTGAGAGGGAGTGAAAAAAGTAACAGGTTCCCTTGCTTGTTCACCAAGGCAGGGTGAAGCTGGTTCCCTATATGCTGTGAGGGCAGGGACAGGTTCAGAGATTAAATGGGAGGGGTGGCATAGGTGGTTTGCCCACCTCTTTGGTGGTGTTGTGTGCAGGGGACATGTGCAGTCCACTGCTTTTTCTCCCAACTCTTCGAAGTGTTGTTCAATCCCTTAGTTGTGTCAGACTCTTTGTGACCCTGTGGACTGCAACATGCCAGGCTGGCCTGTCCTTCACCATCTTCTGGAGTTGCTCACACTCATGTCCATTGAGTTAGTGATGCCATCTAACCATCTGTTCCTCTGTCGTCCCCTTCTCCTCCTGTCTTCAATCTTACCCAGCATCAAGGTTTTTTTCAATGAAAACTGGCCCTTGGCTCTTGGTCTTTTTGAACCTTGTTGTTCATAATTGGTCCTAACTGGGCGTGCATGCAGTTATTTTTAGTCCTTTAGCGTTTCTTTGTATTCTATTGTAGGAGAAGATATTGTCCAGGTGCAAGCACCCAGCCTGTTTCACCTGTGTCCTTTGGTAGATAATGAACTGACAGACATTCTTTGAAGGGCCAAAGAGTAAGTATTTAAGCTATGTGAGTTCTGTGGTCTCTGTCCCAACTTCTCAACACTGTCATAGTACTGTGCAGAAACAACTACTAAAAATGTGGAGAAATTTGTGTTGTTCCAGTAAAGCCTTGTTTATTGAAATGGGTTATGAGTCAGATTTGGCTCATGGACTAGAGTTTGACTGGCCTCTGTTACAGATGACGAAGTTGCTGCTATTTTGAGAGATGCTGACAGTCATTAAGTAATGCTTAATTTAGAGTGGTCGTTCTCTCTGTTTAAAGCCCCTGATTTCTGTACATTTGATTGGATATTTCTGGACAAATTCAAGACAGTTCTTAAGATAGTTACAACTACAGATAAGCCTTCAAATTTTCTAGTAATTTTCATCATATGTATTCATTCATTTATTCACCCAACAAATAGTCATTGGATTTCTATTTTGCCCTTAGCATTGTCCTTGCTACTAGGAATATACGAACAAGCAAGATAGATAAAGTTTCTGATGTCAAGGATAGTTAGTTTATTGGAATTGTGATATTGTTATTGTTCAGTCACTAAGTACTCTCTCACCTCTTTGCAACCCCATGAACTGCAACACACCAGGCTTCCCTGTCCTTCACCATCCCCCAGAGTTTGCTCAAATTCATATCCATTGTGTCTGTGATGCCATCCAACCATCTCATCCTCTGTCATCCCCTTCTCCTCCTGTCTTCCATCTTTCCGGGCATCAGAGTCTTCCAATGAGTCAGCTCTTTGCAGCAGGTGATTTAATTGGTGAATATGAAAAACGACATCTTGAGTCACTTCCATCAGAGAGAGTGGAAATTCTCTGGAAACTTTTCCCCTGGCACTCGGGAAAGAGCATATCTTGAGCAAAATAAAGGACTGAAGGAGAGGAGTCTGAGTAGAGAGCATTCTGTCTGCACTCTTGTCATTAACTCTTCTGAGGTCTAACTGTAGAATCAGTCCCTCAGCAGAAATAGGAAGTGGTCATTTATGACACCTGATCTACTGTGGTGCTAGCGCAGAAGACAGGAGGGAAGAGCTATCTCCAGCTAAAAACTTCCTTACCTGCTTTTCTGCTTGTTTTATTCTCATGGAAAATTCCATTAGGATAGAAAGCAGAGAGCTATTCTAAAGTATGATTAAACTAGTGATTTTTCCTGGGAGATGATGGCCAAATATTTTTTTTTTTTAAGCCATGATAATGCTTTTTCGTCATGGTCTGAAAGCAAAGAATAAACTGGTTAAAACACTTGATAGATCCCGAGATATCAATGCCAGTGCTTAACAAAAGAGCTGAGGGCTAAAGTGCCCCATAAAGCATTCCATAGTAAAAGTGATGATAGTTATAGTAAAATAAAATAGTATGGTAGGCCAAAGTGAAGATTTACTGCAACTTCTCAAACAATATAATAGCGAAAAGAGTGGGATGGATTTTTTTATTCTATATGATAGTTCGGCAGCCCACAATTCTTTCTTCTGTTATTTTAAAAAATAAATCTTTCACGGTTCTTAAGTGTGCCACTTCCTCATGGTAACTGTGCAGTGTTATAGTTTGAGATAGTCAAGAACCCTGAAGGCAAATACTTTTCAAAGTTTTTAGATCAGGCATGAGAACATAATCCTCGTGTGTGTCATTTATGCTATATTTCTATCAGGGTATCAATTATTTATGTACAGTCTCTGATCTTGATGCATGTTGCAATGAAGGAATAGTTGCACAGTGGATGTGCATGGAGGATAAGGGAAGATATTTATAATGGGATGGAAATTGAGTGGTTACGTGAAGACAAAGAAGAACTGGAAATATTTTTTTTTAAGTAAAATAAAAGCTTCAAATATCTCAGTTCAGTAGGTACTTTTTCTATTGTAATAATTTTTAATATGGATCTAAAAAGATTATTAAACACATAGATGAAAGAAATCTTCCTTTCTATTTGGTTTGCTGCTGCTGCTGCTAACTTGGGTCTGTTCAGTTGTGTCTGACTCTGTGTGACCCCATAGATGGCAGCCCACCAGGCTCCCCTGTCCCTGGGATTCTCCAGGCAAGAACACTGGAGTGGGTTGCCATTGCCTTCTCTAATGCATGAAAGTGAAAAGTGAAAGTGAAATCGCTCAGTCGAGTCTGACTCTTAGTGACCCCATGGACTGCAGCCTACCAGGCTCCTCCATCCATGGGATTTTCCAGGCAAGAGTACTGGAGTGGGGTGCCACTGCCTTCTCTGTCTAGTTGGTTTACTGTCTGACAATGGGGACAATGCTTAGGTGGTTTAATTGGATTCACAAAATGGAGTAAGATAATGTCTGATTACCTTGCTTCATTTAGTGAAATATCAGTTTAGCTATTTCATCATTACTAATCTTTTTACTTTTCAGTTTCTTTAAATGATTGTTTAAGCGTAATGAGATTTTTAATCTTCCCCATCATAAAGCAGTTATACAAACTTTTTTAACCTACTTACCTGGGCAAATTTAATTACCTACACACACACACACACACACACACACACACACACACACACCCTATATTTAGAGGCTTCCCTTGTGGCTCAGCAGTAAAGAATCTGTCCGTCAAGCAGATGTGATTTTGATCCCTGAGTCTGGAATATCCTGTGGAGAAGGAAATGATATGCCACTCCAGTGTTCTTGCTTGGGAAATTGCATGGACAGAGGAGCCTGGGGGGCTACAGTCTATGGAGTCATAGAAGAGTCAGACATGACTTAGTGACCAAAAGACAACAATGACCCTATGTTGGCTATGTTTAAGGTGAAATATGTATTAACATTAATTAGTTAATATATTAAGGTTTTTACCTACATTGCTTTGAAATAGCAGGAGTTTAAATAATTTAGTTATTGAAACAACAAATCAAAGGAGATAAAAATTTAAACTCTCATTTAACATGAATGCAAATAGCATTTTTGGAGTAGACTATTGTCACTATCATTTCATTATCATTTCTGAGGAAAGGCGATATTTCATGTTAGCAACAATTCAACCAAACAATTTTTCATGAGGCCTGAACATTGGAAATTAATCTATGCTAAATACTGATAGCTTATGGTGAACGATGGATTCGTGATCTCCAAAGAAGAAAATTTAGCTTCGGGACCAGGGACCAGGCTTGATCACTCAAGATTTTTTGTAGCAGAGTTTTACTAAAGTATAAAAAGAGACAGAGAAAGCTTCTGACATAGACATCAGAAGGAGGGATGGAGAGTGCTCCCCACTCCCACCCGCACCCCCGCTAGTTTTAGCAAGCTGTTTTATGTCTGTTAGAAAGTTATTAATCAGATAAGAGAGACACTTCAAGGCTGAGGGAGTTTCACCAGGCCCCTCTCCCACAATATGCATTTTTGAGATAAGATGGCAGGTGGTGTGTCATCCCCCAGCCACGAAACAATTGATATGAATACTGGTTTGTTGAGCTATTATCAGCCAAAAGTTAGTCTTCAGTTCAGTTCAGTTCAGTTCAGTCACTCAGTCATGTCCAACTCTTTGTGACCCCATGAATTGCAGCATGCCAGGCCTCCCTGTCCATCACCAACACCCAGAGTTCACTCAAACTTACATCCATTGAGTCGGTGATGCCATCCAGCCATCTCATCCTCTGTCATCCCCTTCTCCTCCTGCCCCCAATCCCTCCCAGCATCAGAGTCTTTTCCAATGAGTCAACTCTTTGCTTGAGGTGGCCAAAGTACTGGAGAATCAGCTTTAGCATCATTCCTTCCAAAGAAGTTAGTCTTAGGTGGAACCATTTTGAAGAAAGGTAAATTTCAAAGCAAATACATAGTTTCATTAACATAGTGTAAGGAAAAAAAAAAACATTTCTATAAGAAAAACACATTGGTTAGCTCAAGATTTGAGAAAAGTTAAGTTCAGGTGTAACCAGGTGCCGTCATAGCAACACAGAATTTTAAGAGACACTTGCAGCCTATTTCCTCCATTTGGAGACCCCTGGCCTTCCTGCCTGTTATCCTCTCAATACTGAAGTTGTACTTTAAATGAGTTCTGAATACAAAAGTATTACCCTTCAGAATTTTTGTAACTTTGTTTGATGATCTAACATATATTTTTAAGATAGGATTTGCTGATTCTTTTTGACAATGTTAATATGACACTCTCAGGTAGTGAATGTATACCTATGTCATTTTAATAAGGTTTGAAGGTATGTATGTATTTTGTTCTCTTACAAGCAAGATTTGAAGGAGCACCATGATTTTTATCATATAACTAATTTTACATGAGATATCAAAACAGTTTTTTTCCACTATAGTATGTTTTGAATATAATTTAGATTTAATCACCACCAATATGTATGTAGAAGACTAATAGGCAAAATAAACAAATCCCTAATTAGTTTCTCTTGTGCAAATATTTTCTGGATAGCTGTTTTCCTTGAAGTATTATGCCTGACATTTTAGTGAGCACCTAGAGGACTAAGATGTTATTTGTTCCCAGTGGAAGAAATAGAGCAAAAGAATAAATAGTGATATTATAGGGCAAAAGATAATTGCTCTGAGAGAAGAATAATTCAGTGCTATGGAAATTCACAAGAGTAAGCAATTATAGTTTTATTAGGTGGAGGAGGAATCAAAGGGTTTTATACAGAATGTGACATTTGAGAATGACCTTAAATATTATTTCAAAAAAACAAACCACAGGTAAGAGACTCCTAAGGGCCAAGAATAGCATGACAAGGGAAGAGACAGAAAAGCAAGGGCTGTATTCAGGACTGTGTATAACAAGCATGATCCCTGGGTTGGGGAGATCTCCTGAAGGAGGAAATGGCAACCCACTCCAGTATTCTTGCCTGGGAAATCCCATGGACAGAAGAGCCTGGTGGGCTACAGTCCATGGGGTTGCAAAGAATAAGACATGACTGAGCACACACATGCACTGCTGATATAGTAATACAAATGGGAGGGCAGAGGAAGATTAGGCTTAAGATGCAGGCTGGGGACACTGTGGACAAGCCTTGATCCATGTGCCTGCACTTAATTCTTTGTCAATTAAAGTGATAGTATCTTATTTGTTTTAGCTATGGGTTGTTATAGTCAGAGGTGCAACTTCGCAAAACTATTTTCCCTGGTGTGTTTGAAATCTACTGAAAGTACATTTGGAAAGGAGGGTTTGGTGGAGATCACAGCTTTACAGAGGATACTTGAGCCTCAACTAGGATGGCTTCAATGTTAGTAGCATTTAACTTCATGAATTTACTGACTGGTGTCTGGACCTTTGCCTTGAAATCATAGGAAAAAAAGACACGTTTCAGTGTGTCAGAGCTAATCTCTTAAATATGCAGATAAGAATATGTTACTTTCTTTCAATGGACATTTATTGCTCTTGGGAGGGAGGAATCAAAATCTCTTCCATGGATGATAAGGTCCTAAATATTTAGGCTTCTATCAATTTTCAGATCTTTACCATTTCTGTCTCTGCTTTGGTCGTGTTAAGCTTTGAATTTCTTAAATGAGCCAGGATAACCCCTTGGAGCAACTCTTCCAATCTTCCCTTGCTGCCTTTCTATCCTTCTGTGATCTCAGTTCTGTAATGACTTTGTCAATGGGAATTTCTCTCAAATTTATTGCATTATTTTCCTAATAAGTATTATTTGAGATCTATGTGCTTAGCATTGGAGATGCTCATTCCAATCATAATTTAGTATTTATTTGTCTGCTTTTTGATTAATATTTCTCGCTGAATAGACTATAAACTCGATATGTATGAATGTATTTACACATCTATATATATATTTTCAGCTACCATTGTGGCTAGAATAGAGTCGTCAACAAATATTTATTGAATAAGCAAAGAAAAAACATCTATTCTGATTATTCTAGACTAACAATTATGGCCATAAAAATATACATTAAAAAGTACTCATGTCAATTGGCCATTTATATTGAACTGATCAGGACATGCTTTAGTATGGAAAGAATGTATATTATCCTATTGTATGAATGCGCTACAATTTATATCTCAATACTATTCTTGACCAAATATTTGGTTGTTTCTCATTTCTGTATTACAAATAATGCTGTTTTATTACACTTGAACTTGTCTTTAGGTATTCATTTTAGTAGCAACTTGTATCCAGCATGCTTGCTAAATGCATGCCTTTAATATTGCTTGTTTCTTACTTTTACATTTGCAATCATATTTCCTGCAAACAAGGAAAGTTTTATCCTTATAATAATTCTTTATATTTGTTTATATAAATATTTCATTTCTGTTCTATTTCAACATTATTTTACCTATTCTTGATATTTTAAATTTCTACATAAATTTTAGAAGCATGTTGTCAATTTGTATAAAACTGCAACTGAGTTCTTAATTGTGGTTGCATTGTACTTGTAAAAAGGATATAATATGGGTGGTCATGTAGCACATCAAGTATATAAAGATTAGGTAAACAGAGGACCACTTGAAAAAGAAATATACAATTATCATACTGAGAAAGATTTGCAAATATATCTTGGCATTAAAAAGAAAAATTACCATAAAAATGAATAGGGAAAATAATTGAATTAATATGCTATTATAAGCATTTTGGAAATAAAATTAATTCAGATCAGTTCAGTCCCTCAGTCATGTCCACTCTTTGCGACCCCATGAATCGCAGCATGCCAGGCCTACCTGTCCATCACCAACTCCTGGAGTCTACCCAAACCCATGTCCATTGAGTCGGTGATGCCATCCAACCATCTCATCCTCTGTCATACTTTTCTCCTCCTGCCCTCAATCTTTCTCAGCAACAGAGTCTTTTCATATGAGTCAGGTCTTCGCATCAGGTGGCCAAAGTATTAGAGTTTCAGATTCAACATCAGTCCTTCCAATGAACACTCAGGACTGATCTCCTTTAGAATGGACTGGTTGGATCTCCTTGCAGTCCAAGGGACTCTCTAGAGTCTTCTCTAACGCCACAGTTCAAAAGCATCAATTCTTTGGCACTCAGCTTTCTTTATAGTCCGACTCTTACATCCATACATGACTACTGGAAAAACCATAGCCTTGACTAAATGGAACTTTTTTGACAAAGTAATGTTTCTGCTTTTTAATATGCTGTCTATGTTGATCATAACTTTCCTTCCAAGGAGTAAGCATCTTTTCATTTCATGGCTGCAGTCACCATCTGCAGCGATTTTGGAGCCCCCAAAAATAAAGTCTGACACTGTTTCCACTGTTTCCCCTCTATTTCCCATGAAGTGATGGGACCAGATGCCATGATCTTAGTTTTCTGAATGTTGAGCTTTAAGCCAACTTTTTCACTCTTCACTTTTACTTTCATCAAGAGGCTCTTTAGTTCTTCTTCACTTTCTGCCATAAGGGTGGTGTCATCTGCATATCAGAGGTCATTGATATTTCTCCCAGCAATCTTGATTCCAGCTTCTGCTTCATTCAGTTCAGTGTTTCTCATGATGTACTCTGCATAGAAGTTAAGTAAGTAGAGTGATAATACACAGATTTGACATACTCCTTTTCCTATTTGAAACCAGTCTGTTGTTCCACGTCCAGTTCTAACTGTTGCTTCCTGACCTGCATACAGGTTTCTCAAGAGGCAGGTCAGATGGTCTGGTATTCCCATCTCTTTCAGGATTTTCCAAAGTTTATTGTGATCCACACAGTCAAAGGCTTTGGCATAGTCAATAAAGCAGAAATAGACGTTTTTCTGGAACTCTCTTGATTTTTTGATGATCCAGTGGATGTTGGCAATTTGGTCCCTTGTTACTCTGCCTTTTCTAAAACGTTTTCTAACAAAAATTAATGGAAACATGCAAAATTGAGTTAAAATTGTATCTCATAACTATAATGTGAGAAATCAGACAGACAATAATTATACAGAATTAAACCTATAAAATATCATTTCAGAAAGTTCAATTCACTAGGACATTATATAGATTTTAAAAAATGAAAATGATTTCTCCCTAGGTGAATATCAAAAGACAACGTGTACTTTGTTCTTGTTTTTATTTTTATTTTTTAAAGTCATCTGGTTTCTCACATATTAATAACATCAAATGGGCAGTAAAATTTATCTGAGAATCTCTGCAAATTAGAAAAAAGAGGAAACATGCTTTGAATAATCTGTGGTAAACAAATTTCAGTGCCAGATTCTGTTCAGTATCAACAATGTAAAAATATTACTTGTGGATATACTACACAAATCTTGAAACAATACTACAACTCGGGAAAAATTGCTTTATACATTGATTATGTAAGTAGGTTACCTGAGGTGGTACTTGTCCAAAATTTAAAAATGTATAGAATCAAGAAAGAGGAAAGACAGACCTCATGAAAAAGAAAGTTCAATCCAAGAAACCAATGATCAAAAGTCTTAGAATGAGATTGATATTATACACCTAGCTAACAAGTATAGATTTCTGTAGAAAGAATAAAGGCTCTGGAAAAAATAATAAAAATATAAAGCAAAATTGAAAAAATTGATTAGTAGATTTGGAATACAAACTATTTCCAGACATATAATGGTACAAAAGCAGAAAATGGAGTGAGGTAATTCCAAATTCCAAATATATGTCCTACAAGAAAATCATACAAGCAAACTCAAACCTGATATAATTTTAAACAATTGTTTATTTTTATAAGATAAATGCATTTATTTGATATGACATCAGGACTATTCTCTTTCGGTTGGACTAAGAGTCATGGCATTGCAATTCAGAGAGAACAAAATATATTTTTAGAAGACTATCTAACCTGGTATAGGACAATGTAATTCCAAGTTAATGAAATTGTCATTTACTGATTTCCGATTTTAAAACTTAACAAGCAAATAAAGTATTAAAGATGTTGGATCAAGGAACATTTGCCTCCCTAATTTATTATTTTATATTGCATACTAATTAATTATGTATGAAATCAGTGAAAGATATTAGGAGGTACAAATTGTCAGTTATAGAATAAATAAGTCTCAGAGATGTATAGCATAGGGAATATGGTCAATATTTTATAACAACTTTACATGATATGTAATATATAAAGATTTTCAATCACTTTTTGTAAACCTGAAGTGAATGCAATATTGTAAGTCAACCATACTTCAATAAACAAATGAAGTTAAATTAAATAAATGATTACTTACAAATAGAACTCTAAAACAAGAAAACAAGATCTCTAAAACAAGCAAAAACAAGACCAGGAACTGACTGTGGCTCAGATAATTCATTTAACTTAATTTATTTTTTTATTAATTAAAGTATGGTTGACTTACAATATTGCATTCACTTCAGGTTTACAAAAAGTAATTGAAAATTTTTATATATTACATATCATACAAAGTTGTTGTAAAATATTAACCATATTCCCTATGTTGTACATCTCTGAGACTTATTTATTCAGACTTAAATTGAAGAAAGTAGGGAAAACCACTAGACTATTCAGGTATGGCCTAAATCAAATCCCTTATGATTATACAGTAGAAGTGAGACATAGATTCAAGGGATTAGATCTGATAGACAGAGTCCCTGAAGAACTATGGAAGGAGGTTGGTGACATTATACAGGAGGCAGTGATCAAGACCATTCCTAAAAAAAGAAATGCAAACAGGCAAAATGGTTGTCTGAGAAGGACTTACAAATAGCTGAGAAAAGAAGAGACGCTAAAGGCAAAGGAGAAAAGGAAAAATATACCTATTTGAATGCAGAGTGCCAAAGAATATCAAGGAGAGATAAGAAAACCTTCCTCAGTGATCAATGCAAAGAAATAGAGGAAACTAATACAGTAGGAAAGAATAGAGATCTCTTCAAGAAAGAGCTACCAAGGGAATATTTCATACAAAGACGGGCACAATAAAGGGCAGAAATGGTATGAACCTAACAGAAGCAGAAGATATTAAGAAAAGGTGGCAAGAATACACAGAAGAACTACACAAAAAAGATCTTCATGACCAGATAACCACGATGGTGCAATCACTCACCTAGAGCCAGACATCCTGGAATGCAAAGTCAAGTGGGCCTTAGGAAGGATCATTGTGAACAAAGCTAGTGGAGGTGATGGAATTCCAGTTGAACTATTTCAGATCCTAACAGATGATGCTGTGAAAGTGCTGTACTCAATATGCTAGCAAATTTGGAAAACTCAGCAGTGGCCAGAGGACTGGAAAAAGTCATTTTTCATTCCAATCCCAAAGAAAAGCAATGCCGAAGAATGCTCAAACTACCACACGATTGCACTCATCTCACACACTAGTAAAGTAATGCTCAAAATTCTCCAAGCCAGGCTTCAGCAATACGTGAACTGTGAACTTCCAGTAGTTCAAGCTGGATTTAGAAAAGGCAGAGGGACCAGAGATCAAATTTCCAACATCTGTTGCATCATGGAAAAAGCCAGAGTTCCAGAAAAACATCTATTTCTGCTTTATTAGCTATGCTAAATCCTTTGACTGTGTGGATCACAACAAACTGGAAAATTCTGAAAGAGATGGAAATACCAGACCACCTGACCTGCCACCTGAGAAATCTGTATGTAGGTCAGGAAGCAACAGTTAGAACTGGACATGGAACAATAGACTGGTTCCAAATAGGAGAAGGAGTATGTCAAGGCTGTATATTGTCACCCTGCTTATTTAACTTATATGCAGAGTACATCATGAGAAATGCTGGGCTGGAGAAAGCACAAGCTGGAATCAAGATTGCTGGGAGAAATATCAATAACCTCATATATGCAGATGGCACCACCCTTATGGCAGAAAGTGAAGAAGAACTGAAGAGCCTCTTGATGAAAGTGAAAGTGGAGAGTGAAAAAGTTGGCTTAAAGCTCAACATTCAGAAAACTAAGATCATGGCATCTGGTACCATCACTTCGTGTCAAATAGATGGGGAAACAATGGAAACAGTGAGAGACTATTTTTGGGGGCTCCAAAATCACTGCAGATGGTGACTGCAGCCATGAAATTAAAGGACACTTGCTAATTGGAAGAAAAATTGTGACCAACCTAGACAGCCTATTAAAAAACAGAGACGTAACTTTAGCAACAAAGGTCCGCCTAGTCAAAGCTATGGTTTTTCCAATAGTCATGTATGGATGTGAGAGTTGGACTATAAAGAAAGGTGAGCACCGAAGAACTGATGGTTTTGAACTGCAGTGTTGGAGAAGACTCTTGAGAGTCCCTTGGACTGCAAGGAGATCCAACCAGTCCATCCTACAGGAAATCAGCCCTGAATATTTATTGGAAGGACTGATGCTGAAGCTGAAGATCCAATACTTTGGCCACCTGATGCACAGCACCAATTCATTGGAAAAGCCCCTGATGCTGGGAAAGATTGAAGATGGGAGAAGGGGATGACAGAGAATGAGATGGTTGGATGGCATCTCTGACTTGATGGACATGAGTTTGAGGAAGATCTGGGAGTTGGTGATGAACTGGGAAGCCTGGCGTGCTGCAGCCCATGGGGTCACAAGGATTTGGACACAACTGAGTGACTGAACTGAACTACAAATATAACATAATTTGTTATATGAATAGGCTGCTCAGAATATCAATAATCACAGGATATGATTATTTGAGTGTGGCCATATGACCAAGTGATAAGACAAAAGCAGAGGTGATATGATGAAACTTTAGGAAGTCTCCTTGAAAAGAATGTTCATACTTGTTTCTCCTTGTGAATTTTTATTTTATTGTAGTTCTTGCTTGCAGTTCTTCTTTGATAATTAGAACTACATTACTTGTTTGAGATTATGTTTTATTTTAAAATGGCGTTTGTGTACCACAATGGTAGAGAAGAACAATAGAAAAGCCTGGGACCCTGGAGAAAGGGTATCTGACATTGAACACAGTAGTTGACCCTCCTCATCTGCATGTTCCACATGTACAGATTCAACCAACTATAGATTGGAAATGTTCATATAAAAGCTCTAGAAAATTCCAAAATCAAAACTTTAATTTGAAACATGTGCCAACTATTTACATATAATTTACATTCAATTTCGTATTAGAAGTAATCTAGAGATGATTTCGGAGAAGGCAATGGCACCCCACTCCAGTACTCTTGCCTGGAAAATCCCATGGAGGGAGGAGTCTGGTGGGCTACAGTCCATGGGGTCGCTAAGAGTCGGACACGACTGAGCGACTTCACTTTCACTTTTCACTTGCATGTATTGGAGAAGGAAATGGCAACCCACTCCAGTGTTCTTGCCTTGAGAATCCCAGGGACGGGGGAGCCTGGTGGGCTGCCGTCTATGGGGTCACACAGATCGGACACGACTGAAGTGACTTAGCAGTAGCAGCAGAGATGATTTAAAGTACTTTTGTCCCTCTATATAACAGGGATTGATTCCAGGACCCATGCTCAGATATAAAAAATTCTTGCATGTTCAAATCCCTTGTATAACCTTTGCACATTCCCAAATAATTCTTAAACCACCTCTAGATTACTTGTAATGTTTAGTATAATTTAAATGTTTGAAAAAAAGCTTGGCTGGTGCACAGAAAACTATAGCTTTGCTTTTGGAAATGTCTGGAATTTTTTTTCAAATATTTTTCATCTGAAGTTGGTTGATTCTGCAGAGGAGGAAACCATGGATAAAGAGGCCCAACTGTATTCAGGAGGATATGTATATGTAGCAATATACCACATAATTTTTTTAAGGTACTTAGCATCAGTAGATTTTGGTATCCATGGAGATGTTAGAATGACTCCTCTGCGGATACCAAGGGATAACTAACTACTATCTACCCCAGAGTTATTTATTTAAAAAAAAACTAAGTCTACTTCTGTATTCTTTAATTCTGTGTAATGTGGTTTTCCCTCTATTATATGTGGCTGAAACCAATATGTTAGATTTGAACTTGGATGACAAGAATGATTTATTAATAATGATGACAACAGGAAGATGAAACGATTAGAAAATGTAAGTTTTTAGAAATATTAGAGTAATAGCTACTCTGTCAGCCTCATCTTATGGAGAGTAAAGATTAGAAACAAACAATAAACTAAGAAATAAAGATTTAGCAATACTATGTAAAGTCACAGGTGTTGGAAAGCATATGAAGAAATATGACTTAACTATATATTCAGCAGGACATGAACCAAGAACTTCCAGATGTACAAGCTATGTTTAGAAAAGGCAGAGGAACCAGAGATCAAACTGCCAAAACTTACTGGGTCATAGGGAAAGCAAGGAAATTCCAGAAAAGCATCTACTTCTGCCTTATTGATGATACAAAAGCCTTTGACTATGTGGATCAAGCAAACTGAAAAATCCTTAAAAAAAAGACAGACAGGAATACCTGGCCACCTTACTTGCCTCCTGAGAAACCTGTATATAGGTCAAGAAGCAACACTTAGAACTGGACATGGAGCAAAGGACTAGTTCAAAATTGGGAAAGGAGTATGCCAAGGCTGTATCTTGTCACCCGGTTTATTTAACTTATTTCTATGCAGAGTACATCATGAGTAAAGCTGGGCTGGATGAATGCCAAGCTGGAATCAAGATTGCTGGGAGAAGTATCAATAAAGTGTAAACTATATCATTAACCTCAAATATACAGATGGTACCATTCTAATGGCAGAAAGTGAAGAGGAACTAAATAGATCCTTGATGAGTGTGAAAGAGGAGAGTGGAAAAGCTGGCTTGAAACTTGGCATTCAAAAAACTAAGATCATGGCACCTGGTTCCAACATTTCATGGAAAATAAAAATTGGAAAAACTAGAAGCAGTTTTCTTGAACTAAAAAATGGATTTAAAAGATGTTTGCTCCTTGGAAGGAAAGATATGGCAAGCCTAGGCAGCATGCTAAAAGAAAACAGAGACGTCATTTTGCCAACAGAAGTCCCTATAGTCAAAGCTATGGTTTTTCCAATAGTTATGTAAAGATGTGAGACTTGGGCCATAAAGAAGGCTGAGCACCAAAGAATTGATGCTTTCCAATTGTGGTGCTGGAGTAGACTCTTGAGAGTCTCCTGGACAGTCCCCAAACCTGTCAATCCTAAACGAAGTCAACTCTGAATACTCGTTGGAAGGACTGATGCTGAAGCTGAAGCTCCAATACTTTGGCCACCTGATATAAAGAGCCGACTCATTGGAAAAGACCTTGATGCTAAGAAAGATTGAGGGCAGTAGGAGAAGGGTACAGCTGAAGATGAGATGGTTAGATAGCATCATTGACTCAGTGGAAATTAATTTGAGCAAACTCTGGGTGATAGTGAAGGACAGGGAAGTCTGGCCTGCTGCGGTTCATGGGGTAGCAAAGAGTCAGACACAACTTAGTGACTGAACAACAACAACAATAATAATTTGAAACAAAGGAATGGGGATGAGGAGTATAGTATCAGTAAACACTTCTTTTGACTTATTTTTAGGAGTAAATGATACATGAAAAGATATATAATTGAGATTTTTATGTTTCTTCTATCTGAACAAAAAAATTCTATAAGCATAAATTGAAATGTATGTTGAATAAGAAAGTAATAAAACCATTAATAACTGAAATAGAAGATAGAACTATTTATTTCTAAGTAAGACCAAGAATAATAACCCTGTGAACAATTCTTTAGTCTTCAGGTTTCATCTTCATCAAATGTTAACCATACCTTTTTAAAAGATTTTTACATTGACTGTTCATTCTTAAATGAACAGTATCAGAATATTTCTGAAAATTATTTAACCTTCATCAGGCATACTTGATCATTATGGTTTCTGTGACAGCACTCTTTGATAACCTGTAAATGGTTTGATCATTCACCTACCTACGTGAGTGTTTGCTTTGTCCAGATTTTTTTATGCATGCATAAAAATACAATTAAGGACATATTTTGAAGAATTCAATAAAACTCCCACTGAACCAGAAACATTGTCTGCTCTGTGTACGTGCGTTGAAATCTCATTCCAGGTTCTGTTTCACAGAAATTGTTCAACTTGAATGTAGTCTTTAAATATTCATTATTTAATATAAATATTTAAGCATTTAATACAGGTAGCTGACCTCTGAATAACTGCTGATGCTGAAGCAATCACCAGGCATTTTTCTTTATTTTTTTTCCTTTGTACTTTGCTGAAAGCTTTTCAATATATAAACTATTTTTATGGCAAAGATCCTTAGGTAATGCATAAGATGCATGTTAAAACATATCAAATGTGAGCCCAATATATGGGTAGAATACTAGACTTGTAAAGGTGTAATGAACTGATGTTTATACTTATCCAATATTAAATAAAATCCCTTGAGTGAGTAATAGTGTTTGCTTTTCTATTTGGCTATAAAGTCTTTGAAGGTACACTCTCTGAGTTCCTTGTCACTGTATCACTTGATCCTTATATAATGTCTGAATGTTCACTATCATGAGTATGGTAAATACTTAATGAGTGCTGAATGTGCGGTACATATGACTCTTGAGCCACAAATTCAAGTTCATTAGTAATATAAAAATTATTTCCTGATAATGTTAGTCAAACCTAATAATCATGTTGGTCCATTTTTCTGCCTCAAAAAAGTGAAGTCTCATTCACCTTAAGGTCATTTTTACTGTTAAAACTTTCAAGGTGTCTATAAATCACATCAGAGCCTCCAAAACACCAAGTAATTTGGGAGTTGAGATCTATCTGGGTTCTCGGTCATAAAGTGTCGATGCTGGAATTCATGTTGACATCTGCATTTCAATCTTGCCTTTATTTAGGGCCCTTGTCCCCATTTAAAGCCATCTTCACAATTGGTGATTCATTTCTGTTGGAATCCATGTCATTTACCCATTGCACATTATAGGATCAGAAAAGGATATTTTGAGAATGCCCCAGTCTCTTTCTGTCTGAACAGATCCACCTTTCAGGCATACTCCTTTCCCTGCTCTGTATTAAGAGTAACAATTTCAAGGTTGTTAGTGTTTTTCTCAGAATTATTCCCAGTGGTTTATGTACTGATTAGTCACATACTCTTTGAAGTTCTCTAGTTTATGCCCAGCATCTTTGAATTTGTTCCTGTTATTTGGTTATCTTGCATCTTTCCTAAGACAAGGAGAGTAAAATATTGGTCTGCCTAAATTAGAGGGTAAAATAGATAGAAGTTAATAGATAATAGGCTAATATATAGATATATAATAGCAACTAAGTGCTCTTATCCATTTATCTGTTTAAAAACACTTAGGTTGCTTTCATATCTTCACTATTGTAAATAGTGCTGCCATGAATATTGGGACATTGGGGTGCACATACGTTTTCAAATTAGTGTTTTGTTTTCTTTGGATATACGCCCACAAGTGGAATTGGTAAATTATATTGTAGTTCTATATTTAGCTTTTTGTTGAACATCTGTACTGTTTTCCACAGTGCCTGCACCAATTTACATTCCCATCAGCAGTGTAAAACGGTTCCTTTTTCTCCACATCCTCACCAACATATGTTATTTGTATACTTTCTGATGATAGCCATTTTGACAATGTGAACTGATATCTCTCATGGTTTTGATTAGCATTACTCTGACGGTTAGCAATATTGAGCATCTTTTCATCTGCTTCTTGGCCATTTGCATTTGCTCTTTTGCAAAATGTCTATTCATGTCTTCTGCCCATTTTTTAATTGTGTTGTTTGCCTTTTAATATTGAATTTTATGAGTTTACAGTATTTTGGATGCTAACCCTTATGGCAGAAAGTGAAGAGGAACTAAAAAGCCTCTTGATGAAGGTGAAAGAGGAGAGTGAAAAAGTTGGCTAAAAGCTCAACATTCAGAAAATGAAGATCATGGCACCTGGCCCCATCACTTCATGGGAAATAGATGGGAAACAGTGGAAACAGTGTCAGACTTTATTTTTCGGGGCTCCAAAATCACTGCAGATGGTGATTGCAGCCATGAAATTAAAAAAACTCTTACTCCTTGGAAGGAAAGTTATGAGCAATCTAGATGGCATATTCAAAAGCAGAGGTATTACTTTGCCAGCAAAGGTCCATCTAGTCAAGGCTATGGTTTTTCCAATGGCCGTGTATGGATGTGAGAGTTGGACTGTCAAGAAAGCTGAGCGCCAAAGAATTGATGCTTTTGAACTGTGGTGTTGGAGAAGACTCTTGAGATATGCAAGGAGATCCAACCAGTCCATTCTAAAGGAGATCAACCCTGGAATTTCTTTGGAAGGAATGATGCTAAAGCTGAAACTCCAGTACTTTGGCCACCTCATGTGAAGAGTTGACTCATTGGAAAAGACTCTGATGCTGGGAGGGATTGGGGGCAGGAGAAGGGGACGACAGAGGATGAGATGGCTGGATGGCATCAACAACTCAATGGACATGAGTTTGGGTGAACTCCGGGAGTTGGTGATGGACAGGGAGGCCTGGTGTGCTGCAATTCATGGGTTCACAAAGAGTCAGACACGACTGAGAGACTGAACTGAACTGAACTGAAGTGATTGAATGAAATAGTGCTTTATTTTTTTCTGTAGTGTTTTCACATACAGTGCATCAGATTTACACAACCTTATAAGATATGAATCATATGTACTTTAATTGCATAGACCACATTGGTTCAAGGAAATTAAATGGCTTCCCTAGATCTCATCTGCTATTGACCCATTTATTGAATTTTCAGTTTCAATAATTTTAATTTCTAAGAGACATATTACTCTATTTGGGTATATATATGTATATATATATATATGTATATATATATATATATAATCTTCATTTTATTTATTTCTACATTGAATAAATATGCTTACACTGTGCCTAGGGAATTTGTTTTGGTTTGTTAACTTTTCCTTCTTAGTCTCATTTATGCTTTATTTCTTAATTCTTATTTGAATCAATAAACCATTAAATTTATATCATTTGGAGTTTTAAAGGAGGCAATATTTTGAGAAATGGTGCTTCTTGAAAACAAATTCTGTGCTGAACATTTTCAGATCACTTTATAGTATGAATTTGGGTGGGAAAACTAAATAATAAATATTTCTCTTTCTATTCAGGAATAAAACTCAAGGTTTTTCTCGAGCTTTTTCTAGTTTTCCTTTTTCTTTTTCTAAGAATATATTGAATATCGGTGTGGAGGTCGATGGGATTTTTCTTTACCGATAAACTGAGAGATTAGGCCATTGTGATTCTAGTTCCATGAAGATCATTTTCTACTAGACTCCTCTATATCTTCTATCCTACGGGCTGCAGAGCTATGAAAATCAAAGTTAACGTTTCTTGGAATTGGAGAATGCCCACAGGGCAAATGCAGCTTCACTGCTCTACTTATATTTCTGGATTCTAACTTTCACTTAGTATTTGACCTCTGAGGATTGCTTCTTTTCTTTCTAGTTAAAGGATGTATTTTAAAATAGACTAAAGAATACATCCAACCTTTTTAGTTGTTTTAATCAGGAGAGACATTCAATATATCCTATCTCCTAAACTATTAGTGACATAAGTCTAATGCTCTACTATTTGAATACTAATCTACTTTCAATTATAAATACTACTAAATCTTGGTGCATATCTTTAAATAGACTTATAAGAATAGCACAATAAGTGAAATGATTGGGCAAATAGCATTCATATATTTAAGACTCTTGATTTTGTACTGATAAATTGACCATAAATAAGTTTTGCAAATTAGAGCCAGCAACACAGGACAGGAAACTAAATAAAATTATTATTCCACCGTTTTACTTTTGAAATACAGAAAATTAATATGATCTTAATATTGCAAATCTTATTTTGGGAAGTTCTTTGGTGTCTTGGTGGTTAGGACTCCAGGCTTTTACTGCCATGGCCAAGGTTCAGTTCCTGGTCGGGGAACTGAGACCCCACAAGCCATGCAGTGTGACCAAATGTGTGTGTGTGTGTGTGGTGCTGGGGGGGAGGGGGTGGCTTTCCTGGTAGTTCAGCTGGTAAAGGATACACCTGCAATGCAGGAAACCCTGGTTTGATTCCTGGGTCAGGAAGATCCCTAGGAGAAGAGATACGCTCCCCACTCCAGTATTCTTGGGCTCCCCTGGTGGCTCAGATGTTAAAGAATCTGCCTGCAATGCGGGAAACCTGGGTCCAGTCCCTGGGTTGGGAAGACCCCCTGGAGGATGGCGTGGCAACTCATGACAATATTCTTGCCTGGAGGGTCCCCATGGACAGAGGAGCCTGGCAGGCTACAGTCTATGGAGTCAAAAAGAGTTGGAGATGATTGAGCAACTAAGCACAACACAATATATATATATGGGCTTCCCTTGTGGCTCAGCTAGTAAAGAATCCAGCTGCAATGTGGGAAACCTGGTTCCAGTCCCTGGGTTGGGAAGATCCCCTGGAGGATAGCATGGCAACTCATGACAATATTCTTGCCTGGAGGATCCCCATGGACAGAGGAGCCTGGCAGGCTACAGTCTATGGAGTCAAAAAGAGTTGGAGAAGATTGAGCGACTAAGCACAACACAATATATATATGGGCTTCCCTTGTGGCTCAGCTGGTAAAGAATCCAGCTGCAATGTTGGAGACCTGGGTTTGATCCCTGGGTATACATATGTATATATATACATAAATATGTATGTATGTGTGTATATATATATATATATGTAGCTACGTATATACACACATATAATGGGCTGATGCTGAGGCTGAAACTGTAATACTTTGGCCACCTCATGTGAAGAGTTGACTCATTGGAAAAGACCCTGATGCTGGGAAGGATTAGGGGCAGGAGGAGAAGGGGACGGCAGAGGATGAGATGGCTGGATGGCATCACCCCTTGATGCACATGAGTTTGGGTGAACTGAAGGAGTTGATGATGGACAGGGAGGCCTGGCGTCCTGCAATTCATGGGTTCGCAAAGAGTCAGACACGACTGAGCGACTGAACTGAACTGAACTGAACTGATACATATTTGTGTATATATAATGTATATATGTATATATGATGTATATATATATACATGTGTATATATGTATACATAAATATAGAGATATATAAATATATATGTTTATATTTCCTAAAATTGTATATGTGATTTTAGCTAATTTAAAAGTTAAATGTAGTAAGTTAAAAAAAATTTAAGGGGTGAGAAAGAGAAAGTTTTGGTTGCATAATCAAGCCATAGAAAGATAGTACATGGGCTGATGGTGGTCTCTAAATAGATATGTCCATGGTTTAATCTTTAGAAACTCTGAGAGTTATTTTAATGTGTATCTGGAGAAATGGGTATTTACAGATGTAATTAAGCTTAGTATCTTGAAAGAAGAAAATTGTCCTGTATTTTCTGGGTGGGCCCTAAATGCAATCACATGTAAACTTCTAAAAGAGACCAAGAAAAATCAAAGGAGACAGACACACAAAAGAGAAGGAGATAATGTGAACTTTAAGGCAGAGACTGGAATGATGCAGTCAATAAAGCTAGAAGAGGCAAGGAATGGATTTTCCGCAAGCCACCAGAGAGAATGTGGTCTTAATGACACTTTGCATCTGAACTTCTGGGTTCAGGACTGTGAGAGAATAAGTTTGTCATTTTTAATGCCACACCATTTGTGGCAACTCTAGGAAGCTAATACTGGTGGTGGTGGCAGTTTAGTCGCTGAGTTCTGTCCAGCTCTTGCAACCCCATGGGCTGTATAGCCTGCCAGGCTCCTCTGCCCATGGAATTTTCCAGACAAGAATACTGAAGTGGATTGTCATTTCCTTCTCCAAGGGATCTTCCAGATCCAGGGATGGAACCCTGGGTCCCCTGTATTTGTAGGTGGATTCTTTACTAATTGAGTCACCAGGGAATTTCTCTTCTTTTTTCTTCTATTTTTTTCTTCAGTCACCTTTATTCTATAGATCTGTGTATTTGTATGGCATCTGACAAAAGATCTAGTAAGAAAGACATTCAATTTGAAGTTTTAAGTTCTAGAAAAACTTTTTCTTTCACCAGTTTGCTTTCCAGTCCTTGGACAGATCATCATTACTATCTATGGGGAGAGACACCATGATTGGTTGACCATGAGTTTCCTGACTATTCTTTTGAACAAATAAGAAGCATTTGTGATTATCAGACACTAAAAACACCACCTGAATAGTCTGCAAAATAAGGGAGAAAATTTTCTAAACAAAGCACTATATAAATGCATAAATGGTAGCTATCCCACAGTCTGGTTTGCTAGCCCATAAGACACCGCCAGGACCGAGCACAGAACAAAGGACGGAACGGGAAAAGCCGACTACAGACCATCCCCCGCCGGGGACAGGCAGCCAGAGTCGTAAGGACTGGAAAGGGGCAATTGCAGACTTGGAGAGACTTTACTTACCTAACTGCAAGCAAGCTCCTTTGCTAAGACTTCTGGGGGTGCTGGACAGCCACAATCTACTGCACGGGGTGCGCCAGCGGTCCGCCCAGAAAGCTGAGCAGCGGCAGAAAAGGTGACAAGCCGCGGCGATCGTGCTCGCCAAACTCCTGAGCTACTCGGACCCGGGAAGGGCACAAAGCGCAGTTCCAGCCGAATCTGTGCCTCTGAGGGCTGCCTGAGCGCCGAACCTGAGCGGCTTGGACCGGGGAAGTGCACGCAGCCTAGGGCCGGCCCCAGACGGTTCCCGGCTGAGCATCCTAGAGCCGGAGCAGTTTGTGCGCCGCGAGAAAGGACAGGTCAAGCCGGGCAGAGATACTGCGTGCACACGACAGAGCTATTTGTTAGCAGCAGCCCCCCTCCCCACAGCGCAACTGAACTAGTGAGCCTAAAAAGCCAGCAAACAGAAGAAGTTAAACAGAGGGAACCACCTTGGAAGTGATCCCACACGGCCCATTACACCAGAAAGGGCCAGATATTTTTAATATTTTTAAAATCATTCCTTTTTTTTTTTCTTTTGCTTTTTTTTTCCTAACTTTTTTTTAACTGTTAAGTCTTCTATTTCTCCTCTAATTTTTATTTCTATAACCTATTATTACTATATTTTTTTGTTTGTTTTTTAAAAAGACTTTTTTTTTTTTTTTTTAAGGCAAAAACCATGTACAGTCTTTGGATGGTTGTTGATGGCTTTTTTTTTTTTTGATTGTTTGTTTTTTAATAATTCTTTTTCTTTCTTTTTTTTTCTTTCTTTCTTCCTTTTTCCTTCTGCTTCTCTCTAATATTGTATCTTTGAAAATCCAACCTCTACTCTAGATTTTTAATCTTTGCTCTTAGGTTTTTGTGGTCAATTTTGTACATTTAAAAACCCAAACTTCACTATCCCAGTTTACCTGAGAGCGAGATTACTGGCTTGACCACTCTCTCCTCCTCTGGACTCTCCTTTTTCTCCACCAGGTGGCCTCTGTCTCTTTTCTCCCCCATCTCTCCTCTATCCAACTCTGTGAATCTCTGTGTGTTCCAGACGGTGGAGAACACCTAAGGAACAGGTTTCTGGCAGGATTTGTCTCTCTCCTACTCATTCCTCTCTCTTATCCTCCTGGTCACCTCTGTCTACTTCCTCCCTCTCCTCTTCCCCGTATAACTCTGTAAATACCTCTGAGTGGTCCAGACTATAGAGCACACATAAGGAAGTGACTACTGGCTAGCTTGCTCTCTTCTCTTTTGATCTCACCGCATCTCATTCCAGTTACCTCTAACTACCCCCTCCATCTTCTCTTCTCCTTATAACTCAGTGAACCTCTCTGAGTGTCCCTCAATGTGGAGAAACTTTTCATCTTTAACCTACATGTTTTATCATCGGTGCTGTGTAGATGGAGAAGTCTAGAGGCTACTGTAAAAATAAAACTGAAAACCAGAAGCAGGAGGCTTAAATCCAAAGCCTGAAAACATTAGAGAACTCTTGAATTCAGGGAACATTAAGCAATAGGAGCCCATCTAATGCCTTCATACCTACACCGAAACCAAGTTCCACCCAAGGGCCAACAAATTCCAAAACAAGACATACCACGCAAATTCTCCAGCAACACAGGAACACTCCCCTGAGCTTCAATATACAGGCAGCTCAAAATTATCCCAAAACCTTTGATGTCTCGTAACCCATTACGGGTCACTCCATTGCACTCCAGAGAGAAGAAACCCAGCTCCACCCACCAAAACTCCAACACAAGCCTCCCTAACCAGGAAACCTTGACAAGCCACTGATACAACCCCACCCAAAGTGAGGAAGCTCCATAATAAAGAGAACTCCACAAATTCCCAGAATATAAAAAGGCCACCCCAAATGCAGCAATATAACCAAGATGAAGAGACAGAGGAATACACAGCAGGTAAAGGAACAGGAGAGTTGCCCACCAAACCAAACAAAAGTGGAAGAAGTAGGGAATCTACCGGAGAAGGAATTCTGAATATTGATAGTGAAAATGATCCAAAATCTTGAAATCAAAATGGAATCACAGATGAATAGGCTAGAGACAAGGATTGAGAAGATGCAAGAAAGGTTTAACAAGGACCTAGAAGAAATAAAAAAGAGTCAAAATATAATGAATAATGCAATAAATGAGATCAGAAACACTCTGGAGGCAACAATTAGTAGAATAACGGAGGCAGAAGATAGGATTAGTGAAATAGAAGATAGAATGGTAGAAATAAATGAATCAGAGAGGAAACAAGAACAACGAATTAAAAGAAATGAGGACAATCTCAGAGACCTCCAGGACAATATGAAATGCTCCAACATTCGAATTATAGGAGTCCCAGAAGAAGAAGACAGAAAGAAAGATCATGAGAAAATCCTTGAGGAGATAATAGTTGAAAACTTCCCTAAAATGGGGAAGGAAATAATCACCAAAGTCCAAGAAACACAGAGAGTTCCAAATAGGATAAACCCAAGGCGAAACACCCCAAGACACATATTAATCAAATTAACAAAGATCAAACACAAAGAACAAATATTAAAAGCAGCAAGGGAAAAACAACAAATAACACACAAGGGGATTCCATTAGGATAACAGCTGATCTTTCAATAGAAACTCTTCAGGCCAGGAGGGAATGGCAAGACATACTTAAAGTGATGAAAGACAATAACCTACAGCCCAGAATACTGTACCCAGCAAGGATCTCATTCAAATACGAAGGAGAAATCAAAAGCTTTACAGACAAGCAAAAGCTGAGAGAATTCAGCACCACCAAACCAGCTCTCCAACAAATTCTAAAGGATATTCTCTAGACAGGAAACATGAAAAGGGTGTATAAACTCGAACCCAAAACAATAAAGTAAATGGTAACGGGATCACACTTATCAATAGTTACCTTAAACGTAAATGGGTTGAACGCCCCAACCAAAAGACAAAGACTGGCCGAATGGATACAAAAACAAGACCCCTCTATATGCTGCTTACAAGAGACCCACCTCAAAACAAGGGACACATACAGACTGAAAGTGAAGGGCTGGAAAAAGATATACCACGCAAATAGAGACCAAAAGAAAGCAGGAGTGGCAATACTCATATCCGATAAAATAGACTTTAAAACAAAGGCTGTGAAAAGAGACAAAGAAGGCCACTACATAATGATCAAAGGAACAATCCAAGAAGAAGAGATAACAATTATAAATATATATGCCCCCAATATAGGAGCCCCGCAATCTGTAAGACAAATGCTAACAAGTATGAAAGGGGAAATCAACAATAACACAATAATAGTGGGAGACTTTAATACCCCACTCACACCTATGGACAGATCAACTAAACAGAAAATTAACAAAGAAACGAAAACTTTAAATGATACATTAGATCAGTTAGACCTAATTGATATCTATAGGACATTTCACCCCAAAAGAATGAATTTCACTTTTTTTTCAAGTGCTCATGGAACCTTCTCCAGGATAGATCACATCCTGGGCCATAAATCTAAACTTGATAAATTCAAAAAAATCGAAATCATTCCAAGCATCTTTTCTGACCATAATGCATTAAGATTAGATCTCAATTACAGGAGAAAAACTATTAAAAATTCCAACAGATGGAGGTTGAACAACACACTTCTGAATAACCAACAAATCACAGAAGAAATCAAAAAAGAAATCAAAATATGCATAGAAACTAATGAAAATGAAAACACAACAACCCAAAACCTGTGGGACACTATAAAATCAGTGCTAAGAGGAAAGTTCATAGCAATACAGGCATACCTCAAGAAACAAGAAAAAAGTCAAATAAATAACCTAACTCTGCAACTAAAGCAACTAGAAAAGGAAGAGTTGGAGAACCCCAGAGTTAGTAGAAGGAAAGAAATCTTAAAAATTAGGTCAGAAATAAATGCAAAAGAAACAAAAGAGACCATAGCAAAAATCAACAAAGCCAAAAGCTGGTTCTTTGAAAGGATAAATAAAATTGACAAACCATTAGCCAGACTCATCAAGAAGCAAAGAGAGAAAAATCAAATCAATAAAATTAGAAATGAAAATGGAGAGATCACAACAGACAACACAGAAATACAAAGGATCATAAGAGACTACTATCAGCAGTTGTATGCCAATAAAATGGACAACGTGGAAAAATGGACAAATTCTTAGAAAAGTACAATTTTCCAAAACTGAACCAGGAAGAAATAGAAAATCTTAACAGACCCATCACAAGCACGGAAATTGAAACAGTAATCAGAAATCTTCCAGCAAACAAAAGCACAGGTCCAGACGGCTTCACAGCTGAATTCTACCAAAAATTTCGAGAAGAGCTAACACCTATCCTCCTCAAACTCTTCCAGAAAATTGCAGAGGAAGGTAAACTTCCAAACTCATTCTATGAGGCCACCATCACCCTAATACCAAAACCTGACAAAGATGTCACAAAAAAGGAAAACTACAGGCCAATATCACTGATGAACATAGATGCAAAAATCCTCAACAAAATTCTAGCAATCAGAATCCAACAACACATTAAAAAGATCATACACCATGACCAAGTGGGCTTTATCCCAGGGATGCAAGGATTCTTCAATATCCGCAAATCAATCAATGTAATTCACCACATTAACAAACTGAAAAATAAAAACCATATGATTATCTCAATAGATGCAGAGAAGGCCTTTGACAAAATTCAACATCCATTTATGATAAAAACTCTCCAAAAGCAGGAATAGAAGGAACATACCTCAACATAATAAAAGCTATATATGACAAACCCACAGCAAACATTATCCTCAATGGTGAAAAATTGAAAGCATTTCCGCTAAAGTCAGGAACAAGACAAGGGTGTCCACTTTCACCGCTACTATTCAACATAGTTCTGGAAGTTTTGGGCACAGCAATCAGAGCAGAAAAAGAAATAAAAGGAATCCAAATTGGAAAAGAAGAAGTAAAACTCTCACTGTTTGCAGATGACATGATCCTCTACATGGAAAACCCTAAAGACTCCACCAGAAAATTACTAGAGCTAATCAATGAATATAGTAAAGTTGCAGGATATAAAATCAACACACAGAAATCCCTTGCATTCCTATACACGAATAATGAGAAAGTAGAAAAAGAAATTAAGGAAACAATTCCATTCACCATTGCAACGAAAAGAATAAAATACTTAGGAATATATCTACCTAAAGAAACTAAAGACCTATACATAGAAAACTATAAAACACTGATGAAAGAAATCAAAGAGGACACTAATAGATGGAGAAATATACCATGTTCATGGATCGGAAGAATCAATATAGTGAAAATGAGTATACTACCCAAAGCAATTTACAAATTCAATGCAATCCCTGGCAAGCTACCAGCCACATTTTTCACAGAACTAGAACAAATAATTTCAAGATTTGTATGGAAACACAAAAAACCTCGAATAGCCAAAGCAATCTTGAGAAAGAAGAATGGAACTGGAGGAATCAACTTGCCTGACTTCAGGCTCTACTACAAAGCCACAGTCATCAAGACAGTATGGTACTGGCACAAAGACAGACATATAGATCAATGAAACAAAATAGAAAGCCCAGAGATAAATCCACACACATATGGACACCTTATCTTTGACAAAGGAGGCAAGAATATACAATGGAGTAAAGACAATCTCTTTAACAAGTGGTGCTGGGAAAACTGGTCAACCACTTGTAAAAGAATGAAACTAGATCACTTTCTAACACCGTACACAAAAATAAACTCAAAATGGATTAAAGATCTAAATGTAAGATCAGAAACTATAAAACTCCTAGAGGAGAACATAGGCAAAACACTCTCAGACATAAATCACAGCAGGATCCTCTATGATCCACCTCCCAGAATTCTGGAAATAAAAGCAAAAATAAACAAGCGGGATCTAATTAAAATTAAAAGCTTCTGCACAACAAAGGAAACTATAAGCAAGGTGAAAAGACAGCCTTCTGAATGGGAGAAAATAATAGCAAATGAAGCAACTGACAAACAACTAATCTCAAAAATATAAAAGCAACTTATGCAGCTCAATTCCAGAAAAATAAACGACCCAATCAAAAAATGGGCCAAAGAACTAAATAGACATTTCTCCAAAGAAGACATATGGATGGCTAACAAACACATGAAAAGATGCTCAACATCACTCATTATTAGAGAAATGCAAATCAAAACCACAATGAGGTACCACTTCACACCAGTCAGAATGGCTGCGATCCAAAAATCTGCAAGCAATAAATGCTGGAGAGGGTGTGGAGAAAAGGGAACCCTCCTACACTGTTGGTGGGAATGCAAACTAGTACAACCACTATGGAGAACAGTGTGGAGATTCCTTAAAAAATTGCAAATAGAACTACCTTATGACCCAGCAATCCCACTTCTGGGCATCCACACCGAGGAAACCAGAATTGAAAGAGACACATGTACCCCAATGTTCATCGCAGCACTGTTTATAATAGCCAGGACATGGAAACAACCTAGATGTCCATCAGCAGATGAATGGATAAGAAAGCTGTGGTACATATACACAATGGAGTATTACTCAGCCATTAAAAAGAATTCATCTGAATCAGTTCTGATGAGATGGATGAAACTGGAGCCAATTATACAGAGTGAAGTAAGCCAGAAAGAAAAACACCAATACAGTATACTAACACATATATATGGAATTTAGGAAGACAGCAATGACGACCCTGTATGCAAGACAGGAAAAAAGACACAGATGTGTATACCGGACTTTTGGACTCAGAGGGAAAGTGAGAGGGTGGGATGATTTGGGAGAATGGGAATTCTAACATGTATACTGTCATGTAAGAATTGAATCGCCAGTCCGTGTCTGACGTAGGGTGCAGCTTGCTTGGGGCTGGTGCATGGGGATGACCCAGAGAGATGTTGTGGGGAGGGAGGTGGGAGGGGGGTTCATGTTTGGGAACGCATGTAAGAATTAAAGATTTTAAAATTTAAAAAAAATAAAAAATTAAAAAAAAATAAATGCATGAATGGCATTGTAGCTCAGCCCTTTATTCTGTATGACACACTCACATATACACAGTAGTAAGTTCCATATTTGGAAAATGTTGAACTTACATTTCAGAAAGACTGTTTCTGTGTCACTTGCATCTCTTTCAATCAGAAAGCACCAACAGTTCAACTGGCAATAGACAGATTTTGCTCAGTGTCTGGCCTCTGTGTAGATGATGAGGGTGACAAAGATGGGTTATTTTATGAGCTGTCAGAGTTGTGCCTTATTGAAGGTGGTAACAAATCTACTAGCCCAGGCTCTCAGTGGGCTTCATTGAGTATCCCTAGAACCCCCCTAACAGGCAAATTTGAATTATTTTCTGTAGCTGTCTTCTATGTCACATTAAATTTTTAGTCTTAGTGAAGAGAGTAATGTCAAATTTTGGAGATCCAGTTGTTTCAAAAAGGTGTTCCTGTGATTATCAACTGATATTATCTAAATAGTTTATTTTCAGATGGAGGTTATGATGTGGCTCTTCTAGCCTCTATCAAATATACATGACATTGTTCTATTAATGTATTCTACACTGCTGAAAGTTGAAAAAAATCTGTGAAGAACCGCAAGAAAGATAGACTACATATAAATAATTTCTGGAATTTCAATTAAATAAGATCCTAAGAGATCTGGATATAATGGACACACACATAGTTGAGGATGAGACCTGGATCAACTATTTCTATTAATTCTGTTGTGTCATGCCTGGCATTCCCTAAACATGATGTGGACAGAATGGATATTAGAGAGATAGAGACAATTTCAATATATGTAACCTGTTATACAGGCTTCCCAGGTAGTGGTAAAGAACTCCCCTGCCAATGTAGGAGACACAAAAGATGCGGGTTCGATCCTAGGGTCAGGAAGATCCCCTGGAGGAGAGCATGGCAATCCATTCCAGTACTCTTGCCTGGAGAATCCCATGGACAGAGAAGCCTGGCGTGCTACAGTCCATATGGTCACCAAGAGTCAGACATGACTGAAGTGACTTAGCTCTCATGCACAACCTATTATACTTCAAATCAGTCATGTCTGATTCTTTGCAACCCCATGAACTGCAGCACACCAGGCCTCCCTATTCATCACCAACTCCTGGAGTTTACATAAACTCATGTCCATTGAGTCTGTGATGCTATTATACTTGGAAGCATGTAAAGCAAAGAAACAAAGTTATGTAAAAGATAGGGATTGGATGGTTTGCACTGTAAGCTGTCAGATAAAATTATGTCTCATACTTTACCATCTAGCAGCAAATTTTACATTCCAGAGGTGAGCTAGTCAAAAATGGATAAATTTCTTGCTTCACATAATCTACAGTGACAATTTCAGAGATCTAGAGAAAAGTCATATAACACTGAGATACACTTAGCAGATGAGAGAAATGATATAGTAGTGGCATCAACTGAACAGCAAGTTGTGCGTAAAACAGCATAAAACATTAGCTTGGATTTTGATGTACCAAAAATATGAAATTAAATACAATAATGAATAAATCTGAGAGCCATTCTATCTCCAAAGCAACTGTCACATTTTTCAACAAGAGAAATGATGTATCAGCACATGAATTCTATAGGAAGTTGTATAAAAATTCTCGAATTCTCAGATATCATGGATCAGCCAATTATGTAGAGAAAAATAATCCATGCAAAGCTAGTGGGTTATTAAAATGATTTTTCATCATAAAAAATTAACTCTTAGCTACCTTTAAAGAATTTATATTTCCAGAAATATGATCACAAAAGGAAAAACAAAACAAGTTGACTATCTAGGAGAAAGGCTCAAGGGATGAAAATCGTGTTCCTAACTTGATTTTAGATGTGCTCAAAAATAAGTACATAATGATGTGGCATATATTGTTGTGTTGTTTAGTTGCTCAGTCATGTCCGACTGTTTTGCAACCCCATAGACTGTAGCCCATCTGGCTTATCTGTCCATGGGATTTCCCAGGCGACAATACTGGAGTGGGGCCATTTCCTTCTCCAGGGTATTTTCCTGACCCAGGAATTGAACCCATGTCTCATGCATTGGCAGATGGGTTTTTTATGGACTCTTGTGTCTAGAACAGTGTCTAGATCCTACATTTTTGTTCAGTGGAATTTAGTGCTAAATCTCATAGGGAATTATAGAAGGTTAAAAGATTTGGCTTGCCTACATCTTTCTCCCACAATCTCTGATGGATTGGGTGGCTCTGCTTATATGATGTCTGCTAATGCTGCTAAATCACTTTAGTCCTGTCCGACTCTGTGCGACCCCATAGACAGCAGCCCACCAGGCTCCGCCATCCCTGGGATTCTCCAGGCAAGAACACTGGAGTGGGTTGCCATTTCCTTCTCCAATGCATGAGAGTGAAAAGTGAAAGTGAAGTTGCTCAGTCATGTCCAACCCTCAGTGACCCCATGGACTGCAGCCTTCCAGGCTCCTCCATCCATGAGATTTTCCAGGCAAGAGTACTGGAGTGGGATGCCATTGCCTTCTTCTGTATGATGTCAATTAGATTTAAAATAAGGATCTTCACTCCATCTGTTGAGTGTTTTCATACATCAAAATTTAGGGTTTAAGTAAACTAAACATTCAGTTAGTGAAATGATTCACTTTTCACCTGACTCTGTTCTTTGACATTATATAAATCAAGGCTTGGCAAGCTATGACTTATAGGTGAACTATAGTCCACGGGTCAAATCTGGTTTAACTCTTATTTTTGTTTAATAAAGTTTTATTGGAACACACCCTGCCCATTTATTTAGGCATTATCTATGACTGCTTTCTTGCTGCAACGATAGTTCTAGGTCCTTGCACCGGAAACCACAGTCCACAAAGCTGAAAGTATTCATTGTATGGGTCTTTATAGAAACAATTTACAATCCCATTCTATCTATCAGTTTAGTTACAGTTCAGTCCCTCAGTGATGTCCAACTCCTTGCGACCCCATGAACTGCAGCACGCCAGGCCTCCCTGTCCATCACCAACTGCCGGAGTTCACTTAGATTCATGTCCATCGAGTCAGTGATGCCATCCATCCATCTCATCCTCTATTGTCCCCTTCTCCTCCTGCCTCCAATCCCTCCCAGTATCAGAGTCTTTTCCAATGAGTCAACTTTTCGCATGAGGTGGCCAAAGTACTGGAGTTTCAGCTTTAGCATCATTCCTTCCAAAGAAATTCCAGGGTTGATCTCCTTTAGAATGGACTGGTTGGATCTCCTTGCATATCTCAAGAGTCTTCTCCAACACCACAGTTCAAAAGCATCAATTCTTCGGTGCTCAGCCTTCTTCACAGTCCAACTCTCACATCCATACATGACTGCTGGAAAAACCATAGCCATGACTAGACGGACCTTAGTCAGCAAAGTAATGTCTCTGCTTTTGAATATGCTATGTAGGTTGGTCATAGCTTTTCTTCCAAGGAGTAAGCGTCTTTTAGTTTCATGGCTGCAATCACCATCTGCAGTGATTTTGGAGCCCAAAAAGATAAAGTTTGACACTGTTTCTACTCTTTCTCCATCTATTTCTGCAAATCTTTTCTTCAAGTCTCTTAAGAAAAAAAGCAAAGTAATGCTGAAAGTTAGGTCCTATTTTATAATTGGAAATTCCTCTGACCACTGAAACACAGGTAAATAATGTCATTCAAAGCAATCATAAAAATCAGTTCAGGGATTGATGTTCTGGTAATGAAGAAAAGTAAACTCTTATTAAGGAAAACGCTTCAAATTAAATACTATTGAAAACTCAGAAACAGAAGTAGTAGTCTCATCTGATCTTTAGCTAAGAGATTAAGGAAAAAGGCAAAGTTTCTTCTGTTCACTCTTGGATCTGATCCTGATTAAACAGTGGGTGTGGATGTTTTGGTTTTTTTGAGTCACAGCTAAGAAGGAGGCTGTTAGCCCTTTTCATTCAAGTGGAGAACTCCCACTCCATGTATTCTTTAGAGTAAATGATTGGTTTGGGAATTATGGGAATCCTCAGTGATCCATGTTACTTTAGTCAATCCAATAATCAAATTAAAGTGATTCTGTAGCAATCTAATTAATCATTCATTGATGTGAAATTATAGTTTAAAAAACAAATACATTGGCTAGAAAATTATTGATTTGTTTTGATTACATCCGCAGAGGAACTTTAATGTCTTTACCAGTTGTCAGAATATAATTCATAGAATTACCTGCCTGCAGTTATAATGCAAACATGAAAGAAATGTTCTACAGTCTCAACTTTCAAAATATACCAGGAGGAAAATAAAGGCAATTATTTTTTTCCAAAAGATATATTGAAAAAATCATTTTAAATGAAAATAGTGGAATAAAAATGCACTTAAATAATGATTATGGCAGTATATATCTGTCCTCAGACAAGATTTTTTCATTTTTAATACTATACATGGAATGGCAAATAAGAGTTTGCTGTAGTACAAAACAAAGGTTTTAGTGTTAAGACCAAATTTACAAAATCAGACAAAAACCTGACTGAAAATCTCTGACCCATCCTGGTGAAGTAAGTAACATTTGAAAGTGTCAGGGGTATGTTGCTGACTTAGATCCTTCTTCAAGATTGAAGGGCTTATTCTCTCTTTCAACCCCCATGGAAAGAAGGTTGATAAGTGTTAGCTGTCAGACCACTCAAGAAACTATCCTTAGTTAAAGAGAGTCACCTCTCCCAAAGTCACACCTTCTTTCCAGGACAGCTTCCATCCAGTGACTGGAGAGTAAGTTGTATAAAGGACTAGATACTTTGTCACAACTCAAGGGCAGTTCTGGCTTCAGAGTTCCATGGAGGGTTGCCTGAAGCCCTACTGTGAATTCTCCACAAACTAAATTCTCCCTCTGTCAATCTTCTTCTTTATCTCCCCTGTAGCAGTGATCCCAAGAGAACTCTTAAAAAATTATTAATTTTTTGGCTGTACTGGGGCTTTGTTGCTGCACAGTCTTTAGTTGTGGCGAGCAGAGACTACTCTCTAGTTGAAGTGTGCAGTTTTCTCTTTGTGGTGGCTTCTCTTGTTGCAGAGCTCTGGCTCTGGGGCATGCAGGCTTCAGAAGTTGTGCTTGGGTCCAGTTGCTCCACGGCATGTGAGATCCTCTCAGACTGGGGACTGGACCCGTGTCTCCTGCATTGGCAGGCAGATTCTTTACTCTTGAGCCATTATGGAAGCCCCCAAAAGAAGTTATGAATTATCATCCACCATGCTAATCTCTGGGCTTCCCTGGTAGCTCAGCCGGTAATGAATCCACATGCAATGCAGGAGACCCTGGTTTGATTCCTGGATCAGGAAGATCTGCTGGAGAAGGGATAGGCTACCCACTCCAGTATTCTGCCCTGGAGAATTCCGTGGATTGTATAGTCCATGGAGTTGCTAAGAATTAGACACGACTGAGCGACTTTCACTTCACTTAATTTCCTGCTAATCTCCAGGCTTCCCTGGTGGCTCAGGGGTAAAGAATCCACCTGCAATGCCAGAGATGCTGGCTGGATCCCTGGGTCTGGAAGATCACCTGGAGAAGGAGATGGCTACCCACTCTAGTATTCTTGCCTGAAAAAATCCCCTGGACAGAGTTGTCTGGTGGGCTGCAGTCCATGGGGTTGCAGAAGAGTTAGATAAGATTTAGTGACAAAGCAACAATAACAGTGCTAATCTCCATCTCAGTTCTGCTTCCTATTAAGAGTCAGTGATTGGAATAGGCTAAAAAAGTGCATATTCAGATAGAATTTTTGGAGACAGAGCACCCAAATCCGTCTGGCAATGAAAAACCGAGCACTGTGGTAGGTGGAAAACAATAGCCTCTGGCTCAAATCAGCTGACTAATGATGCATTTGAACAGCAGTGTTGGAGAAGACTCTTGAGAGTCCCTTGGACTGCAAGGAGATCCAACCAGTCCATTCTGAAGGACATCAGCCCTGGGATTTCTTTGGAAGGAATGATGCTAAAGCTGAAGCTCCAGTACTTTGGCCACCTCATGCAGAGTTGACTCATTGGAAAAGACTCTGATGCTGGGAGGGATTGGGGGCAGGAGGAGAAGGGGATGACAGAGGATGAGACAGCTGCACGGCATCACTGACTCGATGGACGTGAGTCTGAGTCTGAACTCCAGGAGTTGGTGATGGACAGGGAGGCCTGGCGTGCTGCGATTCATGGGGTTGCAAAGAGTCGGACATGAGTGAGCGACTGAACTGAACTGAACTGAACTGAACTGAACTGAATGTGCCCTAGTAGAGACATAGTGATTTATATCAAGTTATCATGTAGCCATCAAGTGTTTGGTTCTGTTGCACTTAACAAATCATGAAATCAAAGAGGTCCATTGAAATTCCATTATAACATGGAAGTTGTGCACTTGGAATTGAGCATGACCAGTGCCAAAAATGGTAAGTTTGTCATACAGACAAGGTTACCCAGACTCCATGTTCAACACAATTTTTATTTTATTTTATTTTTATTTTATTTTACTTTACAATACTGTATTGGTTCTGCCGTACATCGACATGAATCTGCCATGGTTGTACATGAGTTCCCAATCCTGAACCCCCTCCCACCACCCTCCTCATATCATCTCTCTGGGTCATCCCAGTGCACCAGCCCCAAGCATCCCGTATCCTGCATTGAACCTAGATTGGCGATTCACTTCTTGCATGATAGTGTACATGTCCCAATGTTGAATCAACATCTCTCCTTCAGCTCACTTCTATTCCCATATGGTGACTTATTATAACCGAGGGACAGAGGCAGAAAACAAAGTCAGATCATTTCTCTGATCTAGGTGCTTAGTACAAGTGAGTACAACTGAAAATGTATTGCAGCTGGTAATCCACTTTGGTTAAATGGAAATAACCTGAGTCAGTACAGTTGTCCTTTGGTATTTGTGGGAGATTGCTTTTAAGACCCACTAGAGATCCATGAATACTCAATTCCCTTTGTTGGTTCTCTGTATCTGTGGTTCTCCATTCACGGATTCTGAAGGCCAGAGGTCCAATTATATGTAGATTCATGAGCAGTGGCAAATGGCTTGGGGAGAGTGCTCAGAGGTTGAACAGAGAAAAAGAAATGGGTTGGCAAGTTCATCAGAAGCCAAAAAGAGAAAAAATGGTAAGGGCATCTGGAATAGTAGCATGGGATGTGCCTACAGGAATGGACACAAAGTGTAAAAATCTTTGTATTTCATGTTAATGCCCACTGGTGCATATCTACCATAGAAGGGTTACTGTATAGCCAACTAGAGTATGTATGCCTTAGCTAGTTGACATCAACCAGCCTTTGTTATTCCCCTCTCCTCCAATTCTGGCACAATGAATGAATGGACAGAAGAGTTATGGTAGCATGTATGGGCTCAACAGCACGGATTCTCACTTGCCAATCTGGTACAGATAAGGTGATTTATGGGTTTCAGCCTGTCAGCAAAAAAGTTCAAGTCTAAATCCCCAATTGAGTCTCCTCCGTCAAGGATCATAACCGTATCCTTTGTAGCAGGTTTATTACATTGGACTCTTTCAACCAGGAAGGGATAGTGATTTATTTTGATGGCCATTGATACATGTTTTAGGTATGGGTTTTTCCTTCCTGCTTGAAGGGCCTTATCCAGGATGACTGTCAAGGTATTTGTGTAAGTATCTGATGCATTTGCATGGCATTCCCCAAAGTATTATGTTCAATTGTATTTTTGGTCCTTAGCATTATTTTCTCATCAGCCATATTAGCTCTCTGGTGCTATGTAATTTCACAGCCTCTCTAATATAGTCTGTCTTACAAATACAAAATTTTATAAGGAAAAAAGTCAGAACAATCAACTAAGCTACAAATAGCTATGTGGGCCAATTGTTGGTCAGCTTTCCATTTAAAAAGCATGGAAATGCTGAACAATAGCATTCTTCTATTTGTTTCTTCTGGCCTGACCTCTTGTCCAACTATGGCCATTACATTGCTTTCTAACTCTATTCAGCTTAAACACTACTGAGTGTTGTTAATGTTGTTCTTGAACTTTTAATAACTATCCTTTATTTGGGGACAAGCACATAAGGGCTTCCCTGATAGCTCAGTTGGTAAAGAATTCGCCTGCAATGGGAGAGACCTAGGTTTGATTCCTGGGTGGGGAATACCCCCGGAGAAGGAAAAGACCACCCACTCCAGTATTCTGGCCTGGAGAATTCCATGGACTGTATAATCAATGGGGTCACAAAGAGTCAGACAGGACTGAGTGACTTTCACCTTCACGTAAGGAAACTGGATAAGAAACATGGATAGCTGGGAATGCAATGTGAATGAGAAAATAAATAGACAAAATCTGACTCTGATCTGCAACTAAAGTGTTTGAATCTTGTGGAAGAGATGGTTTATTGATATCAGTATTTATTTTCCACTCTTGTTGTTGTTAACTCCCTCAGTTATGTCTGACTCTTTGCGACGCCATGGACTACAGCGCGCCCAGCTTACCTGTCCTTCACCATCTCCTAGAGCTTGCTCAAACTTATGTCCATTGAGTTGATGATGCCACCCAACCATTTTGTCTTCTGTCCTGCCCTTCTCCTCCTGCCTTCAATCTTTCCCAGCATCAGGGTCTTTTCCAATGAACTGTCTCTTCACATCAGGTGGCCAAAGTATTGGAGCTTCAACTTCAGCATCAGCCCTTCCAATGACTATTCAGGATTGATTTCCCTTAGGATTCACTGGTTTGATTTCCTTGCTGTCCAAGGGGCTCTCAAGAGTCTTCTCTAGCACCACAGTTTGAAAGCATCAATTCTTTGGACCTTAACTTTCTTTATCGTCCAACTCACATCCATACATGACTACTGGAAAAACCATAGCTTTGCCTAGATGGACCTTTGTTGGCAAAGTGATGTCCCTGCTTTTTAATAGTTACCTGGGTTTGTCATAATTTTTCTTCCAAGGAACAAGTGCCTTTTAATTTCATAGGTGTAATTACCATATGCAGTAATTTCGGAGCCCAAGAAAATAAAGTCAGTCACTGTTTCCATTTTTTCCCCATATATTTGCCATGAAATGATGGGACCGGATGCCATGATCTTCATTTTTGGAATGTCAAGTTTAAGCTAGCTTAAACTGTCCATTTTCTGCTGTTAGGATAGGCCATCTGCATACCTGAGATTATTGATATTTCTACCAACAATCTTGATTCCGGCTTGTGCTTCATCCAGTCCAGCCTTTCACATGATGTACTCTGCATATAAGTTAATTAAACAGGGTGACAATATATAGCCTTGATGTTCTCCTTTCCCAATTTTGAACCAGTCCTTTGTTCCATGTCCAGTTCTAACTGTTGCTTCTTCATCTGCATGCAGGTTTCTCAGGAGGCAGGTAAGATAATGTGATATTCCCATCTCTTTAAGAATTTTCCATGGTTTATTTTGATTCACACTCAAAAGTTTTAACATAGTCAATGAAGCAGAAATAGATGTTTTTCTGGGATTCCTTGCTTTTTCTTATAATCCAACAGATGTTGGCAATTTGACCTCCGATTCCTCTGCCCTTTCTAAATCCACCTTGTACATTTGGAATTCTAATTTCACCTATTCAAGTTTTAATTAGGACTCTGGCTCCCTCTATGATGCAGCTAGATAGTATTGGCAGTTAAGGGACCATATTCCCCAGGCTCTCTCACTATCACTTTCCAGTATATAAGCAAAGTGATTTGTTCATTTCTGGCTCACATACTTAGAGCAAGCTGCTTGCTCTCCACTTCCTCTTTCCTTTTTCTGATCTCCAGGAAATAAATAAACCCAGAGAAAGATACTATGTGTCAGAGATGAGAGTCATTCCTTAGACGTCCATTTTCCCTCAGTCGCTGTATTTTTGGAAATCTCTTTGTTATAGCTACTTAGTTTTAACCATCTGAATAAATGAATCATATTAATCAATAAATATATGAAGAGGAAAACAGGAAGTGCTGTTAATAGCAGTGTGGGTTGCTCCTGTCTGTCCCAGGAATCAAAAGTAAGTAATGTATTATTTATCAGGAGTATGGTGAGAGGTTCATAATATAAATAGAAGCAAGGATCTATAGGAAAATCTAAAGAAGGAGGTAAGCTTAGAATAAGGAATGCCAACAGTAGAAATATACAAAATTGACTTTAATATTTAAATACACAGCCAGTGTTTCTGATTATTTATTTTAATGAGACTGCCTTTTAATTTTTATTTACTTTTTTGGCTGTACCATGAGGCCTGCAGAAACTTAATTCCCCAATCAGGAGTCAGACCTTTGGCCCCTACAGTGGAAGTTTGGAGGCTTAACTTCTGGAACGTCTGGGAAGTCCCTGCTTCTGGCGATTTTATATGAACTTCTAATTGGACATTATGGACACCTCAAGTTTAATATAAATGTTTACTCTTAGATTCTAGTCCAGATTCCTTTATGCTTTCCCAGGTGTTCAACTCTGAGCTTTGATGCAGAGTCATGAAAAGGAGGGACCCATATGTGCTATATTTAAAAATATGTACCCTAGACCCATTTAGAATTGATTCTGTTCCTTCACATACTATTGCTTCACTTACTGTTAGTAGATTCTTTGAATTTCAGTTTATTATTATGTAAATGAGGATGCTAACACCCACAACAGAGAGTTAACATAAGGTGTAAAGGAATAAAAATTCAGTCAGTTCAGTTGCTCAGTCGTGTCTGACTCTTTGCGACTCCATAAACTGTAGCACATTAGTCTTTCCTGTCCGTCACCAGCTCCCAGGGCTTGCTCAAACTCATGTCCATCGAGTCGATGATGCTGTCCAACCATCTCATCCTCTTTCATTCCCTTCTCCTCCTGCCTTCAATCTTTCCCAGCATCATGGTCTTTTCTAATGAGTCAGTTCTTCGCATGAGGTGGCCAAAGTATTGGAGTTTCAGCTTCAACATCAGTCCTTCCAATGAATATTCAGTACTGATTTCCTTTGGGATGGACTGGTTGGATCTCCTTGCTGACCAAGGGACTCTCAAGAGTCTTCTCCAGCACCACAGTTTAAAAGCATCAATTCTTCGGTGCTCAGCTTTCTTTATAGTCCCACTCTCACACCTATGCATGACTGTTGGAAAAACCATAGCTTTGACTAATGGACCTTTGTTGGTAAAGTAATGTCTCTGCTTTTTAATATGCTGTCTAGGTTGGTCATAGCTTTTCTTCCAAGGAGCAAGCATCTTTCAATTTCATGGCTGCAATCACCATTTGCAGTGATTTTGGAGCCCAAGAAAATAAAGTCTGTCACTTATTTCCCCATCTATTTCCCATGAAGTGACGGGACCAGATGCCATGATCTTAGCTTTTTGAATGTTGAGTTTGAAGCCAGTTTTTTCACTTCTCTCTTTCACTTTCATCAAGAAGTTCTTCAGTTCCTCTTCACTTTCTGCCATAAGGGTGGTGTCATCTGCATATCTGAGGTTATTGATATATCTCCCGGCCATCTAGTTGGCAAATCTTACAATCTTGTTGGCAGTCTTACTTAGCAAATGAATAAAAAGGCTTAGCTAAATGCAAAATCTGATTTTGCTGAGTTTTTCTAACAAAAAGTTAACATAATATAAATACATAAATTTTAAAACAATATAAAAAGACTTAGGACATTCCCTGGAACATAAGAAACATGCACTTAGTTTGTTGTTACTACTGTATTATTATTATTGATAATAAAACTGTAACTGATGCTTGTTTCCTTCAGTGACCAAAACTTAATGATATTAAAATATCTGAATATAGAAACATTTTTATCTCTATCTTACATTGTAGGATTTCTCCCCACCAGAGAGAAATATACAACTAGAAATAGAAACAGTGAGAAGCTTGTATCTACTTTCCTATCTCTTAGTGATCACTGAACCAAAGACATGTTTTAGTGTAGAAACTTGAAAGTCAAATCTCCACAGTCCTTCATCCATGCAAAGTGCTATGAAATTTCTCTACGTTCCAAGTCACTAGTTAATATGGGTCAAAGTCCTGGTGTTTAATGGTAAATGGCAGTGAGAATGGCCTCTTCAAATGACAATAAATTAATGGCAAAGACCACAGATCTGCTGAGTTGCTTACTAAGCTTGGAATCTAGCAAATAGCTTCCTACATGTATATTAGAATTTTTTAGATAGATTTTCCAGTACAAAGAGGCCTCATGTTTATAAGTATTCAGATGGACTATTTTAAGTTTTAGAAACTTTATATGAGATAGGTAGAGTTCCTGAAGAAAATACTAAATCACTGGAGCTGAACTTTAACACCTGTTCTACAGCTAATTAGTTGAATTAGAGTCACTTTGTAAGAGTTAATCAATTCTCTTGTTTTAGCTGCCCCAATGCTTCTGAAATTTGCTGATGGTATCATTACATTGGAAGGAGACACTGAATTTTAATAGGAGTATTTCTTTTAAAATCTTAGTGTTACAACAAAAACTAGCATTAAGATATATATTTTTTTTTCCTGCAAAATAAGAACTTTACCAGGGCAGGATTATGCCCTTATCTGAACAATAGAATGAAATAATATAGCAATCAAATGTAGCTTTGTTAAGTGCAGCTTGGTAGACACTGTGCCTATTGCAGTATCTGGCATAGACTAAGATTTAACTAAACATTTTCTAACATTGTTTGTGTAAGTAGTAATACAATTATCTATTTGACAAAATGCCTAAATGCAGTGGGTTGCTAACTACATTATATAATATAAAGACCTTCAGAAAAATGTTTCCTTCACATCCAAAAATATTTTTTCATTAAAGTTCTCACATTAACTTATGACTAAAATATCCTGTGACAAAAGTCAGTTTTTATTTTAAGTGTGTATAAATATTTTCTTGGGCTTCAAAATCACTGCATACAGGGACTGCAGCCATGAAGTTAAAAGACACTTGCTCCTTGAAATGAAAGATATGACCAACCTAGACAGCATATTAAAAAGCAGAGACATCACTGTGCCTACAAAGATCCATATATTTGAAGCTATACTTTTTCCAGTAGTCATGTATGGATATGAGAGTTGGACCATAAAGAACATTGTCCACCAAAGAATTGATGTTCTTGAATTGTGGTACTAGAGAGGACTCCTGAAAGTCCTTTGTATTGCAAGGAAATCAAATGAGTCAATCCTAAAGGAAATTGACCCAGAATTTTAATTGGAAGAGCTGATGCTGAAGCTCAAACTCCAATACTTTGGACACCTGATACGAAAAACTGACTCATTGGTAAAGACCCGGATGCTGGGAAAGATAGAAGGCAGGAGGAGAAGGGGATGACAGAGGATGAGATGGTTGGATGGCATCACTGACTCATGGACATGAATTTGAGCAAACTCTGGGAGATAGTGGAAAATAGAGAATCTTGGTGTGCTGCAGTCCATGGGGTCACAAAGAGTTGGACATGACTTAGGGACTGAATGACAACAAAACATGTCTATCAAATGTAACTTTCTGAAATGCAGCTTGGTAGATGCTGTACCTAGTGCAGTATCTTGCATAGACTAGGATTTAACTAAACATTTTCTAACATTATTCATGCAAGTGGTAATAAAATTATCTGTTTGATGAAATACCTAAAATCAGTGAGTTGCTAACTGTGTAATATAAAGGCATTCAGAAAAACGTTTACTTCACAACCCAAAGTATTTTTTCACTGAAAATCTCACATTAACTTATCACTAAAATGTCCTGTGACAGAAAGGCAAGAGAGTGCAATTTTTGGTTAAATATGTATACACCACCATCACACACAGACAGACAGACAGACATACACACATATTTGGCAATTACATGTCTGGCCTGTGACTAAGGACTTTAAATATATTAACTCATTTAAACCTTGCAACATGACTTAGTACTGTTATTATCATCAGTTAATTTTCAAATCATTTGATTTCCAGTTATTTTTTTTTAATTTTTAATAATTCTCCATACTCTTTTCCATATCCTGAGAAAACCATAATTGGAAAAAAAAAAGAGCACATGTACCCCGATGTTCACTCAGCACTGTTTACAATTGCCAGGACATGGAAACAACCTAGGTGCACATTAACAAATGAATGGATAAATAAATAGTGGTACACATAAGCAATGGAATATTACTCAGCCATAAAAAGAAATGAATTTGAATCAGTCCTAGTGAGGTGGATGAACCTAGGGCCTGTTATACAGAATGAAGTAATTCAGAAAGAGAAAAACAGTTGTCATGTATTAATGCATACATATGGAATCTAGAAAAATGCTGCGGTGAACCTATTTGTAGGGTAGCAGTAGAGATGCAAATACAGAGAACAGACTTGTGGACATGGCAAGGGGAAGGACAGAGTGGGACAAGCTGAAAGAGCAGCATTGAAACATATACATTATCATATGTAAATAGCAGCCAGTGGGAATGTGCTCTTGAGGCAGGGAGCTCATGACAACCTAGAGGGGTGAGATAGGGTGGAATGTGGGAGGGAGATTCCAGAGGGAGGCGGCATGTATACCTATGGTTGATTCATGTTGATGTATGGCAGAAACCAACAGAATATTGTAAAACAATTATCCTCCAATTAAAAATAAATTAAAAAAAAACAAGAAAACATTTTGCAAGCATTTGAAACGCTAGTGAGCTAGTTTGATAGGGTTGTGAGGATACTAGGAATTCAATGATAGAATTCTATTTTGGGAAATTGGGTCTATTTAGATGCTACAGATTTAATTAAGTAATTCACTATTTATACTGTACCTACTATGATTTAGCAATTTCAAAATACATAGTGCTCTCCTGAATCTGACACTATTGCATCCAAGATCTATTGGGATAGTATATGCAAGACATAAAATGCAATTCACTATATTATGTAATATATTCAAGAGGCAGAGAGAAAAAAAACGCTTTTAGATAAAGTGAGTGGAATTTGCATAAATGCCTCCAGCTTTATTGACTCTCTACATTAAACTATTATTTCCCTTAATCAGTTCATTTTCTATACTCTATATAAGCATCATTAAAGAACTGTGAGGGAACTTTGGATTAGGCTTTAATTCTTGAAACCCCTAGAATTTCTGCCGTAGTGTGAAAATTTATTATACCATAGTATATTTGTGTGGCTTAACATCTGTCCTCTATGCTGTATTTTTTTTGTATTTATTTTTTTGTTTGGTTGCCTCGGATCTTTGCAGCATGGGGAATCTTTTGTTGTTGCACCTGGGCTTCTCTCTAGTTACAGATCAGGCTTAGTTGCCCCACAACATGTGGGATCATAGTTGCCTTACCAGGGATCAAAAGAGTCGGACATGACTCGGTGACTAAAAACAACAATAACATTGGATTGTAACCTAAAGTATGAAATACACATGAGTTCATATGACATGAATAAATGATTGAAGAAATATATTAATTTAAGCAAAGTTATAAATATTGTTTAAAGAAATATTCCAAATTAATTTATATAAATTCTCATCCTCAATCCCAAAATGAAGAATACTTCCCCTTTCTCCCTTCTCTCCCCAATTGGAAGCTACACATAATGACTTACTTCCAAAGACTAACATAAGTGAAAACTTTAACTTTACAGTGTAGAAGGAAAACTTTAACTTTATAGTGTAGAAAGCTTGGCTGTAAGATCAAAGATAATGTCATCAGTGATAAGTCATGTCAGTGGTACGTACTCCTGAAATAATTGATGAAAAGAATACGTGTATGTTATTCTTCCTCCAATATACCAAATGCAATTTGGACAATGAGAAAAACACCACACAAAATCCAGATTGAGGGATAGTCTACAAAACACTTGACCAGTACTCCCCAAAATCATCAAGAGAATGAAAAAACAAAGAAAAATTTAGAAGCAGTCAAAGGTTGAAGGGAACTAAGAACATTTAATGATTAAATGCAGTATAAGATCCTGGCTTGAATCTTAGAAGGGAGAAAAAATGTCCGACTCTTCGTGATTCCACGGACTATACAGTTCATAGAATTCCCCATGCCAGAATACTGGAGTGGGTAGCCTTTCCCTTCTCCAGGGGATCTTCCCAACCCAGGGACCAAACCCAGGTCTGTCACATTGCAGGCAGATTCTTTACCAGCTGAGCCACAAGGGAAACCCTAGAAGAGAAAAAAAAAATGTCTTAGATGAACACATGAATTATGAATAAATTTTGGACTGTAGTTGATAATGAACAATTTTGGGAACTTTCTGTAGTTTCTTTGCAACTTTTTGGAAATATAAAACTATGCTAAAATTAAAAGTTTATTTAAAAGTATATATTGATCACACTGCTTCCAGCATTAGTGGCCCAAATAACTGTGCCTGCATACTCAGTTGCTTCAATCATATCAACTTTTGCAACTCTATGGACCATAACCCACCAGGCTCCTATGTCCGTGGGGAGTCTCCAGGCAAGAATACTGGAGTGAGTTGCCATTTCTTCCTCCATGGGATCTTCCCAACTCAGGGATAAAACCCACGTTTCTGATGTCTCCTGCATGGGCATGTGTGTTCCTTAGCACTAGCTCCAACTGGGAAGCCCCTAAATAATGATACACTTGTAAGAAATTAATAAGAAATAAAAGTACCTGAAGGCACTGGAGGATAGACAAATACAAGCAAATTTTAGAGAAGTATTTACACTAGGAAAAGGGGATAACTCTTGGTTTAGAGTTTTTAGCCTGATACCAAGCCACAGACACAATGTAAAGTGACTGACACTATAATAGGAAGACCTTAGTCACTTTCTTATGACCTTAAACAACCAAAGGATAAGGTTCAGGAAACCATAGTTGCTAGATATCAATAACCTCAGATATACAGAAGACACCACCCTTATGGTAGAAAGTGAAGAAGTACTAAAGAACCTCTAGATGCAAGTGAAAGAGGAGAGTGGAAAATTTGGCTTAAAGCTCAACATTCAGAAAACTAACATCACGGCATCCGGTCCCATCATTTCATGGCAAATAGATGGGGAAACAGTGTCAGACTTTATTTTTCTGGGCTCCAAAATCACTGCAGATGGTGATTGCAGCCATGAAATTAAAAGACGCTTACTCCTTGGAAGGAAAGTTATGACCAACCTAGACAGCACATTAAAAAGCAGAGACATTACTTTGTCAACAAAGGTCTGTCTAGTCAAGGCTATGGTTTTTCCAGTAGTCATGTATGGATGTGAGAGTTGGACTATTAAAGAAAGCTGAGTGCCAAAGAATTGTTGCTTTTGAACTGTGGTGTTGGAGAAGACTCTTGAGAGTCTCTTGGACTGCAAGGAGATCCAACCAGTCCATTCTAAAGGAGATCAGTCCTGGGTGTTCATTGGAGGGACTGATGTTGAAGTCAACTCCAATACTTTGGCCACCTGATGCGGAGAGCTGACTCATTTGAAAAGACCCTGCTGTTGGGAAAGATTGAGGACAGGAGGAGAAGGGGACGACAGAGGAGGAGATGGTTGGATGGCATCACCGACACAATGGACGTGGATCTGGGTGGACTCCAGGAGTTGGTGATGGACAGGGAGGCCTGGCGTGCTGTGGTTCATGGGGTTGCAAAGAGCTGGACACGACTGAGCGACTGAACTGAAATGAACTGAACTGAAGAGGGAAGGAGGACCATGAAAAGAAGAGAAATGGAAGGAAAACCTCTGATTTTTTTTGTATAAACTCTGCCCAAATCTCTGAATGAACTCTGAACCATACACATGTAGGCAGACTTGCAACAGCTTATCTCAGAATAAAATAACTAAACTGTGATTCAAGGTGACCTCAAAGTACAGAGTTTGCAGTTTGAGTCCATAAATAAGTTAATTACCCTCTGTAATGACAAAGCCCATATTTATCAAGGATAACAGAAAATTAACATTCTGGAGGGGGATATATCTACATGTATTATTTGAGATTATTCTGTAAGAAATATGTATTAATTTAATTATTTATGCATCCTTTCACTTATTTATATCTAGGTTGACTCATATGCATTTATTTTACACTTTGAGTAAATTCAGTATTGTGCTATTTATTTTGTTGCCCAAATTGTTCCAACTTTGCCTTTGGACCTCTTTCACGTTGAATCCTAAGTCTCTCTGACATGTGTGTATGCTTTCGTTTCCTGCTATCTTGCATGAAAAGATGTTCCTTGTTCATTTTGTGTTTTCCCTGCTCCAGTCCCTTCAGTGTAGACTGTACTCAGTAAGAATCCTAGAAAGATTTCTTGTGTAACCATAAAAAATATATATAAGAAAATAGATGTGCAGTTATAGCTAAAAAACTTTTGGAAAATTGGTGGGGAAAGTGATTACATGGGTTCATTGAAAGCAGGGAGACTTATTATGCATAGGAACTAAATATATTGTCAACCTATAGTAAATAAAATACTGTTAGCATTTATACTCGCGGATTAATAATATAGCTGCTTCTGCTGCTGCTAGGTCGCATCAGTCGTGTCCGACTCTGTGCGACCCCATAGACGGCAGCCCAGCAGGCTTGGCCCCTGGGATTCTCCAGGCAGGAACACTGGAGTGGGTTGCCATCTCCTTCTCCAGAGCATGAAAGTGAAAAGTGAGAGTGAAGTCGCTCAGTTGTGTCCAATTCTTTGCAACCCCATGGACTGCAGCCTACCAGGCTCCTCCGTCCATGGGATTCTCCAGGCAAGAGTACTGGAATGGGTTGCCATTACCGTCTCAGAACAATATAGCAATTTAAAATAATATATAATTTAGAGCTTATAAATTCACAAAAATAAATTCAAACATATAACAATCACCACATATAGTGTCAGTATGAAAAGATGAATTAGTCAATATATCAGATTAGGAAAATTTTCCCTCCTTCAGAAAACATTAAATTAGTTTATTAGCATTGTTGTTCTTATTGTTCATTTGCTAAGGCATATCCAATTCTTTCACCCCATCAAGGCAGCATGCCAGGCTTCCCTGCCTTTCAGAATCTCTCAGAATTTGCTAAAACTCATATCTATTGAGTCGGTGATGTTATCAAACCATCTCATCATAATAAAGGCAAACACAATACTAACATGAAAGCCCTAATTAAAATGTATTTATACAAATAAATATATAAGCTAATATGTCCATGGAAGAAAAGAATTTCTAAAAAAAAAAGAGTTAAATACATGAAGGATGAGAATATATAAATTTAACTACTGTAATATTTAATATATCTGTGTGCAATACATAAAGAAACTATGTGAAACATATCCAACAAATTATTAGTGCTCAAGATTTTACTAAAGGCAAACAAATTTAAAGGATATAAATGAACTTATTTATAAAAACAGAAGTAGAACCGCAGATGTAGAAAAAAAAAACTTATGGTTACCAGGGTATAAAGGGAGAGGGGGATAAATTCAGAGATTGTGATTGACATATACATACAACTATATATAAAATAGATAATCAATGTGGATGTATTGTATAGCACAGGGACCTCTGCTTAATACTCTGTAATGAACTATATGAGAAAATTTAAAAAGAGTGGATATATGTATGTGTATAACTGATATGCTTTGCTGTATACCTGAAATTAAAACGATATAAAAATATTTTGCATGCATGCTATGTCACTTCAGTCATGTTCCACTGGTTTGTGAGCATGTGGACTGTAGCCTGCCAGGCTCCCCTGTCCTTCACTGTCTCTTGGAGTTTGCTCAAATTCATGTCCATTGAGTTGGTGATGCCATCCAACCATCTCATCCTCTGTCATCCTCTTCTCCTCCTACCTTCAGTCTTTCCCAGCATCAGGGTTTTTTTGTTTTGTTTTTTTGTTTTTGTTTTTTTTCCCAATGAGCCAGCTTTTCCCATCAGGTGGCCAAAGTATTGAAGCTTCAGCTTCAGCATCAGTCCTTCCAATGAATATTCAGGGTTAATTTCCTTTAGGATTGACTGGTTTGATCTCCTCCATCCAAGGGACTCTCAAGAGTCTTCTCCAGCATGACATTTTAGAAGCATCTACCCTTTGGAGTTCAGCCTTCTTTATGGTCCAACTCTCACCTTCGTACATGACTACTGGAAAAACCATAGCTTTGGCTATCCAAATCTTTGTTAGCAAAATGACAATATTCCTCTGCCTTTTCTAAATCCATCCTGTGCATCTGGAAGTTCTTGGTACACACACTGTTGAAACCTAGCTTGAACAATTTTGAGCAGAACCTTCCTAGCATGTGAAGTGAATGTAATTGTCTGGTAGTTGAACAGTCTTTGGCATTGCCCTTCTTTGAGATTAGAATGAAAACTGACCTTTTCCTGTGGCTGCTGCTGAGTTTTCCAAATTTGCTGGCATAGTGAATGCAGCACTTTCACAGCATCATGTTTTAGGATTTGAAATAGCTCAGCAGGAATTCCATCACCTCCACTAGCCTTGTACATAGTGATGCTTCCTAAGCCCCGCTTGGCTTCACACTCCAGGATATGTGGCTCAAGGTGAGTGACCACACCATTGTGACTATCCAGGTCATTAAGACTTCCTTTTTTTTTGGTACAGTTCTTCTGGGTATTCTTGCCACCTCTTGATCTCTTCTACTCTGTGAGGTCCTTACTGTTTCTGTCCTTTCTTGTGCCCATCTTTCCCTAAAATGTTCCTGTGATGTCTCCAGTTTTCTTGAAGAGATCTCTAGTCTTTCCCATTCTATTGTTTTCTTCTATTTCTTTGCATTGTTCCCTTAAGAAGGCTTTATTATATCCCATTGCTATTCTTTGGAGCCCTCTGTTCAGTTGGGTATGTCTTTCCTTTGCTTTTAGCTTCTCTTCTATTCTTAGCTATTTGTAAGTCCTTCTCAGACAGTTATTTTGCCTTCTTGCATTTTACCTAAAAAGGAGCATGGCTCGATAAACTCTGTTGTGATTAATACTACTGAATAGTTTAAAACAATTAAAAATAATAAAAAATATTTACATGTATTATCAAACAAAGATTTCCAAAATTTTATTGTTTTGGGAAACCAATCTTAGAACAAATATATTATAAAATGATTTATGTAAAATATAAACAATCACAGTGATAAAACTGTATTTTATAGCTATATGTGGACATATATGGAAAGCACATAAAAGGAAAATATATATAGCCTTATGAGATAATTAAGAATATAAGGGAGAAATCTGGGAGAAAGTGAAGACTTGAGCTTATCTGACATAGCTTAGATTTTTATAAAGAACCCATATTAACATACTCCTTATGCAATTAAAACTAATTTGAGAGTAGTACAGAATAATGCTGCTGCTAATTCGCTTCAGTTGTGTCTGACTCTGTGCGACCCCATAGATGGCAGCCCACTAGGCTCCTCTGTCCCTGGGATTCTCCAGACAAGAATACTGGAGTGGACTGCCATTTCCTTCTCCCTGCAGAAGAATAAGTACTATTGAATCCATCAAATAAGTCTATTAAATGACATAATGTGGTAAACATGTGTAGCATTGAGCCTGGTTGATAGGAGTATGTGAAAATTGCATATAGCGTGTATATGATAGCATTTTGTGCTGTGCTGTGCTTAGTCACTCAGTCGTGTCCGACTCTTTGAAACCCCACGGATTGTAGCCTGCCAGCCTCCTCAATCCATGAAGGTATCTCCAGGCAAGAATACTGCAGTGGGTTGCCATGTCCTCCTCCAGGGAATCTTCCCATCCCAGGGACCAAACCCAGGTCTCCCACATTAAGGCAAATTCTTTACCATCTGAGTGAGTTATCATATAGATCACATGCATGATAGCATATATATATATATATATATATATATGATGCCAAAATATGGCATATGATAGTAGGCAAATGGTTGTTGAAACATATGTTACAAAAATATTAACAATATTTTAGCCTTTGTATTAAAAAAAAGAGAAAGACCTTTGATATCTAAGAATGGAAAGATATACCTCTAAAGATAAAAATAAGGGTTTTTCTAAAACAAAATTATGACATCTTCCTTAAAAATCATCTCTACTAATATAAAGATAAAATAAAATTTCTCCATAATCACTATAATTATATAACATTGTTCAAAAATTCTGGCCTGTGCAATGAGAAATAAATTGAATGGAAGCAATGAAACAGAAAATTAGTTATTTAGTTCAGTCGCTCAGTCGTGTCTGACTGTTTGCGACCCCATGAAGCACAGCACACCAGGCCTCCCTGTCCATCACTAACTCCCGGAGTTCACTCAGATTCACATCCATTGAGTCAGTGATGCCATCCAGCCATCTCATCCTCTGTCCCCTTCTCCTCCTGCCCCCAATCCCTCCCAGCATCAGGGTCTTTTCCAATGAGTCAGCTCTTCACATGAGGTGGCCAAAGTACTGAAGTTTCAGCTTTAGCGTCATTCCTTCCAAAGAAATCCCAGGGCTGATCTCCTTCAGAATGGACTGGTTGGATCTTGCAGTCCAAGGGACTCTCAAAAGTCTTCTCCAACACCACAGTTCAAAACCATTAATTCTTTGGCACTCAGCTTTCTTCACAGTCCAACTCTCACATCCATACATGACTACTGGAAAATCCATAGCCTTGACTAGATGGACCTTTGTTGGCAAAGTAATGTCTTATAGCTATATAAACACTGGAAAAGAGGACCATATTTTATCTTTATCATTTAGTGTATTTTTGGAGGGGAGGGAGTGGAAAATAAATGGGTAGAATTACAAGTACCATTGTAAAAACTGGGTTTTTTCTTGACTACTCCCATCCCAATTTGTTTTGTATGTAAATACCATCAATGGTGGCTTCTCTATAGAAACAAAGTTTAAAAACTTTTAGAGCCATAAATTAAATAATACCACAAAACCTCCATAAAGGTACAAAAGAATCTGTAAACATCATCAATGAAATTGCTCAGACTCTTTTCTAATCCCATGGACTGTAGCCTACCAGGCTCCTTCATCCATGGAATTTTCCAGACAAGAGTACTGGAGTAAGTTGCCATTTCCTTCTCCAGGGGTTCTTCCCAATCCAGGGATCAAACCCATGTCTCCCACATTGCAGGCCGATGCTTTACCGTCTGAGCTACCAGGGAAGCCCATTATACTCTGGTTTAAAAGGTGCTGTATGTTCTTGTCTCAGATACCACTTTCATCCCACTGACTGTTGACATATTCCTTGAAATTCTTGTGTGTTTTGTTTCAATCTTTTAAGGTATAATACACAACCACAAATGAGCATACATATCTTGACATTTTTGACATTTCCCAATGCCTAACCTCATATCTGTCCCAATCCTGACTACTTTGCAGATTGTATTTTTATAGATAAGGGTGAATCCAGGGTCTCTGACCTCAGCCCTATAATTTTTCTTTCTGTAGTAGGAATGGATTCAGATTTTATGGGCTCTGATATTTATACTCTTTGGAGGGTCATCTTTAAGAAAAGTAATTTAACGTTACAGATATCAAATTAAGTATATCAATGATCATATATTTAGAAGGAGAAAATAAACTGAACAAGTTATAAACGTTGAAAGCTGACAAACACTATAAACAACACAAAATGAAACTAACTGTCTAGTGCTCATCTACATTTTTTTTTTTTTATATTTGGGGATTCATTCTAATGATTGTGTTCTATAAGCAAATTACTTGTAAAGTTTTCTCTAGAGAAAATCAACACATTTCAGTCTTCCCTTTTGGGCAGAGAATATAAATTTATTTATTTTTTTATTACTACAAGTTTAGAAGTATTTTTCAGCTTCACATCTGGTTGTTGCTAAGGCTACACACATTACTCTCAAAGTAGATTTTTTTTCTGAGAGAGTGTATCTTAGGATCAGAGGGGCTTCCTGGGAACTATAAGCCTTTGCCTGTCTGACAGAATCCAAAGCCCCTCACGCAGCAGTTGGTCCAGCTTGGCCAAGAAACTTTGGTAACAGTTGAGCCCCCTCCCACCAAGGGGCAGGGCAACGCCTTCTTCAGGTCTCTTGCATCACTGTGAAGTTGCAGCTGGTCCTTTTCTCACATATTTTGATTTATTATTAGGAATATGGGAGTATAGTAAAGGAGACTCTTAACTTTACCTTAGACTTTGGTCTTGAACAGTAATTGATTCATTTCAAAAAGTCTTGATATAAATCAGTGCCTGCTCATTATGCAAAAAATGCAAAATTTAAAAAATATAAAGAAATAAGATACTATTACCTAGAGGCAACCACAGTTAATATTTGTATTTATTTCCTTCCAGTTTATTTTTCTACTTAGTTTACATAGTCATGAAGATGTTGACAAATATTTATTATTTGGTCTTATCATTTATGAACTTGTTCCCAAGTCGTTAGAATTTCCTAGATAATATTTATTTTATTTTATGATTTATCATATTATTTTATTAACTGGATGCATCATAATTCACTATTTCTCTACTATTGGTTATTTAAATTATTTTGTCCCTGATATGTTAGCCTGTCATCTTTGTGCTTAAACATTTGCCTATATTTCTGCTCATTTATTGCACAGATTTTTAAAAATAGAATTATAAGATTTAGAAATATCAATGTCTCTAAGGTTCTAGGTATATATTGGAGAAGACAATGGCAACCTGCTCCAGTACTCTTGCCTGGAAATCCCATGGATGGAGGAGCAGTCCATGAGGTCATTAAGAGTCGGACACTACTGAGCAACTTAGCTTTTACTTTTCACTTTCATGCATTGGAGAAGGAAATGGCAACCCACTCCAGTGTTCTTGCCTGGAGAATCCCAGGGGCAAAGCCTGTTGGGCTGCTGTCTATGGGGTTGCACAGAGTCTGACACAACTGACCTGACTTGGCAGTAGCAGCAGCAGCAGGTATATATTGTCAAGAGTCTTTCTAACATATTTTCACTTACAACTTCAGTACATATGATCATCCATTTCATAACACCATTTCCAGCACTACTTATTAATCAAAACACATATTAATTTGAGAAATATAAAGTGACACTTCCTTAAATGTATAGTATTTTCTGATTTTTCATGCTTTTCTATGTTTCATTTTCAAACTGCCTGTGACTTCACTGTAATACTTTATTTATGATCTGCTGATCATGTAGAAAAGCTGAGCGCCGAAGAATTGATGCTTTTGAACTGTGGTGTTGGAGAAGACTCTTGAGAGTCCCTTGGACTGCAAGGACATACAACCAGTCCATTCTGAAGGACATCAGCCCTAGGATTCCTTTGGAGGGAATGGTGCTGAAGCTGAAACTCTAGTACTTTGGCCACCTCATGCGAAGAGTTGACTCATTGGAAAAGACTCTGATGCTGTGAGGGATGGGAGGCAGGAGGAGAAGGGGATGACAGAGGATGAGATGGCTGGATGGCATCACTGACTCGATGGACACGAGTCTGAGTGAACTCCTGGAGTTGGTGATGGACAGGGAGGCCTGGTGTGCTGTGATTCATGGGGTCGCAAAGAGTCAGAGACGACTGAGTGAACTGAACTGAACTGATCATATATAAGTGAAAGTGAAAGTTGCCAGTCATGTCCCACTCTTTGGGACTCCATGGACTGTAGCCTGCCAAGGCTCCTCTGCCCATGAAATTCTCCAGGCACGAATACTAGATGGGTATCCATCCCCTTCTCCAGGGGATCTTCCCAACCCAGAGACTGAACCTGAGTCTCCTGCATTGCAGGCAGACAGTAACCTCTGAGCCACCAGGGAAGCCTGATTGTGTACAGTAAATGTCATCAAACTATACCCCTTGCTATCAGTCATTCACTACAGAGATAATTATTACATCTGTCCAGTCTTATTTCTATTTTCCATTTCAAAAAGATATTCCCACTCTTGCTAGTCTGACCTTAATTAAAATATCAGTACCACAATTTTAAAATATTTTTATATTGATGTTGTTTTGTAATTTAGGCTTACAAATAACTAAGAGAGTAAGTCTCATCCATCAAAGAAGTGGGAAATTAAATGCACAGATAGGGCCTATCTATCTACCTATAATCTATCTATTATCTCTCTATCATCTTTAAAAGTATCAATGCTAAGTAGCATATGCTCCAAATGAATCACATGAAGCAAATACAGGTTTAAAAGGGTGACTGATCATTAAGGCTTCTACAGCTTCATTTAATTTCCTATAGGAGAACTGTGAGTCTTGGAGGAAAGGTATGTCAAAGAGTAACAGAAAGGACATAAAAACAAAATAATGAGCGAAATGAACAAAAGTTTTCAGGTGGGTGAGTATCTCACAAGTATAGGTAAGAAGAGGTGGAATTGATTTGACTACATATGTAACTTTAGTTGTATGCAGATTCTGCTCCCTAGGTACCACATAGCATATTCTCTCTCCTACATCCCTGGCCAACCATAGTGGAAGGGAGAGCTATAAGTGAGAGAATGGCTACCAACACTCCCCCACAATTCATCCCCCACCTTATTCACAGCAGCTATTTTCATCTTATTGCCAGTAGGAACCCTGTGTGGGATTCCCTGTGAATATATCCATGCTTTGTCAAAAGAATTTTTAAAAGCTCTGTTGAAGAGGCAGAAGTATGGAAAACAGCATGTAGAATAAGTGTGAGCAGTATACTGGTAGGGGAAATACACCTGAAAAGCAGAGGACAGATTTAATTGATGGGAGCTTGCCATAAAGAAATAAACTTGAAGATTATTGCAAATGTTCAACCCTTCCCATCATTGATCATTGACAAGACATCATTAGTTCAAAAGTAGAATGACAAAATCCCTCTTGGGTAACATTAGCTTGAATTTTAAAAGGGAAATATGAATATATGAGACATTAGTCCTAGATTTGATGATAGAAAAGAGAAATTCAAAAAGAACCTCAAACTTTTCAGATTGGGAGATTAAGGGTAAAAATCATAAGTAAAAAGAAAGAGACGGGATAAAAGAAAGAAAAAAGAGATGAATATTGATCGAATTTTCTTGCATAATTAAAATATTATGTTTGTATTTCCATGGTATGAATTTATGAGTTTGAAGGAATGTCAGAATATTTAAATGGATTTGTTTAGCTGTAGCTAGAGGTTGCAGACTGCTGCATATCAACCATCCAGGAGAGGGGTTTTTGCAAATCTCTGTAAAAATAATAATGGTGGATATGCCTCCTGATCAGAGAGTTTAAAATGAAAAAGGGAGAATATGGCATATGAGTCTTGAGATAATTCCTTGCTGAACACTAAGCCATAAATAGATCCATTCAGGTAAAGGTGGGTAGCATGGATTCAATGATAATTGTCCTTCTGCCTTTACCCCCTGCACAAATCCGGGCTTTCTTCTTCCAAATCCCAGGGTTTTTGTTTGTTTCAGAGTAGAGGACAGGAGCTTAACTGCATCAAGTCCTAACTCCTTTGCCTGACCTTCAAATTAGTGTATAACAACAACAATGACAACAGCTCTATTCAGACACCTTCTGGGAGGTCTGACTCCTTCCTGTTCTTTCAGCACTGTGGAAATGTTCTAATCTTCTACTTCTACATGAGGGCAATGTCTATTAATTTTCTTCTGTGATTTGTGCCCCAGTAGAGTCTGTTTCAGCTTCCCAGGTGGCTCAGTGTTAAAGAATTTGCTTGCAAATGCAAGGGATGGGAGTTCAATCCTGGGTCTGGAAGATCCCCTGGAGAAAGAAATGACAGTCCACTTTATTTGTTTATTTATCATATTGATTTCTTAACAATAGGGAGTTTTGTGCCTAGGGAATTCCATGGACAGAGGACCCTGGCAGGCTACAGTCCATGGGGTCACAAAAGAGCAGGATACAACTTAGCGACTAAACCACAACAGAGTCTGTTTAAGTGGCTGCTGGTCCATACTTCCTACCTGACCACCTCCTATGAGTCTTTGTTTTGAAGATGATAGTCCTCCAAATAGAGGAAGACACTTCTTACTCAGGTTCACATCTATGAACCGTCAAAGAAGCTCACCAAGATCCATTTGTGGCATAATATGGGGCAGTAAAGACTCCATGTTCCTGTTTCATTAGGAGGGTGTTTTGGGAAACAATCAGCCTTTCATCAGGCTTTCCTTCACTTTATTGCCTACCTAATCCTTGCTGAGTCACAATTTGAAATCAGGCAAAAACACTATTATAACTAACCAAATCATATCTCTTTAGTTTTTTCTTTTTTTTTTTTTGCATTTCAAAATGAGTATCACATAGTTTAGTTCTCATTCTCCAAAGTCTGTGGGTCTCTAATGGCAAGAACTTTATCTTAATCCCTTTTTACAATCTTCATAATACCTGTTGTGGGTTTATGCAGGTAGGATGTTCTTCATAAAACTTGTTCATTTGGGCATTTATTCAAGGTTGGTAGAAATAGCAGGTAATTTAGAAAAAATGGTTCTAATGGTTATTAATAAGATAGAAACTGCTGCTTTCTAAAATTTTGGAAATGTAAATGTGAAAAATTAATGATACTAGCATGTTAACTATTTCTGCTTTTAATTTTAAAAACCTATTATGACTAAAGTATTAGCCAGCAGTGTAGGGGATGAAAAGCAGGTGCAAGAGTTGTAAACCACCAAATAAATCCTTTCCCTGTTCTCTTCTCCTCATCCTACCCTTCTGCTCTTCTTCCCATCTCCAAAATTCGGAATATCTAACTCTCCATGTCCCCTTAGGCTACACTGGGATCCCAAACTCCTTGTTTCAGGCTTCTGTTCATGCCCAGAATCTGGATTATGGTTGTGCCATTTGTTCCACTGTTTTACATTGGTTTTTCTGATTCTGAACTATTTCTAACTCAAATTAATCTTGTCATACTGTCTTTCAAAGAGAAACTCATGGATTTATATATATAATTTGGATGGATTTTGACATTGCAAAATGATGGGATTGAGTTGTTACAAAATTAATCTTTTTGTCCATAAGGCAGTTGAAAACAAAAAGGCCACATGAACATATTTTAACCTTGTTTTCTGAGTTGGCAACCCACTCCAGTACTCTTGCCTGGAAAATTCCATGGACTGAGCGGCTCCTCAGAGCCTGGTAGGCTATAGTTCATGGGGTCGCAAAGAGTCAGGAACATCTGACTGACTTCACTCACTCTGAGTTTGACTGACAGATTGTTGATAGCAACAAGAAACACATTTGGTGGTAAACTGATGATTTGAAACCATATATATAGATATAGCATAAGATACTACTAAGTTGTTCTAAAAACTAATACCAAAAAAGGTGTCCTTTTCAACATAGGAGACCAGAATACAAAAGTAGAAGTCAAGGGTTACCTAGAATAACAAGCAAGTCTAGCCTTAGAATACAAAATGAAGCAGGGCAAAGGCTAACAGAGTTTTGCCAAGAGAATATACTGGTCACAGAAAACACTGTCTTCCAACAACACAAGAGACAGCTCTACACATGGACATCACCAGATGGTCAGTACTAAAATAGATTGATTGTATTTTTCATAGCCCACGATGGAGAGGCTCTATACAGTCAGCAAAAGACAAGACCAAGAGCTGACTGTGGCTCAGATCATGAGCTCATTATTGCAAAACTCAAGTCTAAATAGAAAAAAGTAGGGAAAACCACTAGATCATTCAGGTGTGATATAAATCAAATCCTTTATGATTATACGGTGGAGGTTATAAATAGATTCAAGGCTTTAGATCTGGTAAACAGAGTGACTAAGAACTACGAACAGAGGTTTGTAACACTGTACAGGAGGTGGTGATCAAACCATTCTCATGAAACAGAAATGTGAAAGTGCAAAATGATTATCGGAGGAGGCCTTACAAACAGCTGAGGAAAGAGAAGTTAAAGGAAAAGGAGAAAAGGAAAAATATACCCAAATAAATGCAGATTCCAGAGAATGGCAAGGAGAGATAAGAAAGCCTTAAGTGAACAATGCAAGTAAAGAGGAAAACAATAGAATGGGAAAGACTGAAGATATCTTCAAGAAAATTGGAGATATCAAGGGAACAATTCAGGCAAACATGGGCACAATAAGAGACAGAACCAAAAGGGACCTAACAAAAGTAGAGGAGATTAAAAAGAGGCAGCATGAATACACAGACGAACTATACAAGAAAGGTCTTAATGACCTACAAAAACTCAATGGCTTGGTCACTCACCTAGAGCCAGATATTCTGGGATGTGAAGTCAAGTGGGCCTTAGGAAGTATTATTACAAACAAAGCTAGTGAAGGTGATGGCATCACAGCTGAGCTATTTCAAATCCTAAAAGATGATACTGTGAAAGTGCTGAACTCAATATGTCAGCAAATATGGGAAACTCAGCAGTGGCTATGGGACTGTAAAAAAAAAAAAAAAAAAAAAAAAAACAGTTTTCATTCCAATACTAAAGAAGGGAAGTGCAAAGAATCTTCAAACTGTTAGACAATTGTGCTCATATCACATGCTAGTAAGGGTATGCTCAAAATCCTTCAAGCTAGGCTTCAGCAGTATGTAAACCGAGAACTTCCAAATGTACAAGCTGGATTTATAAAAGGCAGAGTAACCAGAGATCAAATTGCTAACATTCATTGGATGATAGAGAAAGCAAAGGAATTCAAGAAAAAACATCTACTTCTGTTTCACTGACTATGCAAAAACCTTTGACTGTGTGGATCCCAACAAACTGGAATATTTTTAGATATGAGAATACTAAACCACCTTATCTGTCTCCTGAGAAACCTATATGCACATCAAGAAGCCACAGTTCAAACCAGACATGGAAAAACTGACTGGTTCAAAATTGGGAAAGGAGAACGTCAAGGCTATATATTGCCATCTTGCTTAATTAACTTAAGAATGAAAGTTTTAGTTGCTCAATCATGTCTCACTCTTTGTGAACCCCTTAAACTATAATGCACCTGGCTTCTTAGTCCAAAGAATTCTCATGGCAAAAATACTGGAGTGGATAGTCATTCCCTTCTCCAGTGGATCTCCCTGACACAGGGATTAAACCCAGGTCTCCAGCATCACATGCAGATTCTTTACTATCTGAGCTATTAGGGAAGCCCTATATGTAGAGTTCAATTCAGTTCAGTTCAGTCGCTCAGTCGTGTCTGGCTCTTTGTGAGTCTATGGACTGCAGCACACCAGGCTTCCCTGTCTATCACCAACTCTGAGAGCCTACACAAACTCATGTCCATTGCGTCGGTGATGCCATTCAACCATCTCATCCTCTGTCGGTTCCTTCTCCTCCCACCTTCAATCTTTCCCAGCATCAGGGTCTTTTCCAATGAGTCAGTTCTTCCCATCAGGTGGCCAAAGTTTTGGAATTTCAGCTTCAACATCGGTCCTTCCAATGAATATTCAGGACTGATTTCCTTTAGGATGGACTGGTTGGATCTCCTTGCTGTCCAAGGAACTCTCAAGAGTCTTCTCCAACGCCACAGTTCAAAAGCATCAATTCTTTGGTGCTCAGCTTTTTCATAGTCCAAATCTCACATCTATACATGACTGTTGGAAAAACTATAGTTTTGACTAGATGGACCTTTGTTGGCAAAGTAATGTCTCTGCTTTTTAATATGCTGTCTAGGTTGGTCATGGATTTTTTCCAAGGAACAAGTCTCCTTTAATTTCATGGCTGCAATCAACTTCTGCAGTGATTTGGAAACCAAAAATATAAAATCTGTCACTGTTTCCTTTGTTTCCCCATCTATTTGCCAGGAAGTGATGGAACTGGATGCCATGATCTTAGTTTTCTGAATGAAATACTGGACTGAATGAATCACAAACTGGAATCAAGATTGTTGGGAGAAATATCAACAACCTCAGATAGGCAAATCATATCACTCTAATAGTAGAAAGTGAAGAGGAACTAAAGAACTTCTTGATGAGGGTGAAAATGGAGAATGAAAAAGTTGGATTAAAACTCAGAATTCAAAAAATTAAGATCATATAATCAAGGTATGGTTTTCCCAGTAGTCAGGTACAGGTGTAAGAGTCGGACCATAAAGAAAGCTGAGTGCTGAATAATTGATGGTTTTGATCTGTGGTGTTGGAGAAGACTCTGGAGAGTCCCTTGGACAGCAAGGAACTCAAATCACTCAATCCTAAAGGAAACTAACCCTGAATATTCATTGGAAGGACTGATGCTGAAGCTCGAATACTTTGGCCACCTGATGCAAAGAGCTGATTCATTGGAAAAGACCCTGATGCTGGGAAGGATTGAGGGCAGGAGAAGAAGAGGACAACAGAGGAAGAGATAGTTGGATAGCATCACTGACACAAAGGACATGGGTTTAAACAAACTCCAGGAGATAGTGAAGGGCAGGGAAGCCTGGCATCCTGCAGTCCATGGAGTCATGAAGAGTCAGACATGACTTAGAGACTGGACGATAAAGATTCTACAGCTAAATTGATTCAGAATGAAAAAAAAAAATCCTTGTAAACTACTTAATATGTCTGTTTATATTTTAAAGTCAGCAACCTGAGACAGATATTAGTTCTCTGAACACAAACTTAGGATAATCAGTTAATGTGTTGGAAAGAACAGATTCGGTCCAAAAGACCCAAATTGAATCTACCTTCTGCTACTTACCATCTGAGTGACCTTAGATAGTTCAGTTCAGTTCAGTCTCTCAGTCGTGTCTGACTCTTTGTGTCCCCATAGACTGTAGGGCACCAGATTTCCCTGTCCAACACCAGCTCCCGGAGCTTGCTCAAACCCATGCCCATTGAGTTGGTGATGCCAGTATGAAAAGTATGAAACGATGCTAGTATGAAAACCATATGAAAAGACCTTAGATGAGTTGTTGATTTCTCTGAGTTTCAGGGTATTCTATAAAATCCACTTGATAAAAATACCCTGATACCATTTAAGTTGTTCCAGGTTCTCTAAGAGATGGGCAGAAAGGATGGATATGAAAATTAGTCTAACTATTGTTGTTGTTCAGTTGCTCAGTCCTGTCAGACACTTTGTGATGCTATGGATTATCTACAGGTACTTTTTTCCCCTGGTAGTTATAACTCTGGCCAATGGGGCAAACCTCTTTCCTCTTGTCCCTTAACACCCCTTCCCTACCCATCTAGGTGAACAACTATGAAATGTGGAGATAATATTTTTAAAGTGCAAGTAAATTTGGTAGTACACCCAGCACTCACCTCCCAAAGATCCTCAGATATAGCAGAGGCTTTTCTGTCCCCCGTTCCACAAAAATATACATAACTTCACTCTTTTCCTTCCTTTTCTGAAAGTCTGACTTCCTTGTTCTGCTCTAAATGAAAATTATGTTTGCAATGAAGTCTGCTATTTCTTGAAATCAAACAAATTTGTATTTGTTTGCTTTTTTAGAGGGGAGGTGGAAGAGCAGTTCTGAAAATGCCATATATCATTTTCATGTATAGCTCATTAGCTAAGTCAGTGACTACAAAGGTAATGGAAATGTAGTGTAGCTGTGCATCCAGAGAGAAAACACACACACTCATCTCCCTCCCCATCTCTCTGGAAGTCAATACCTCATCTCAAAGTGCAGGATCTCCAGGTAAGAGGCTGTTTCTCCCCACAAAATTCTGATGTGGCTCCCAGTGATCTAGTGACTCTCCATAATACAACCAGTTCACCATGGGGGAGAATGCATCTAAAGCACATAACAGTAGCTCTCAGTAAACAGAGAGAATCAGAGCCACAGCAATTTTGTCTGTAGTTAAGTCTGAAATCTTGCTAGGCTGCTTGTGTAAAGACTTCTTCACTCTTCACACACAGTTCTGTTCTCTGGGAAGAATCCCACTGGTCTTTGTTTCCTGTGGTCTTGACTGCACCTACCCTGTCAATGTTTTCCCCCTGACCATTGCTTTTATTGCCCAAATTTAATGTGGAAAAATAAGTTCATGATTTTGGGTGGGTACTTTCTTAAATATATTGATACTTAGTCCTAAAGTCAGTATCTCATTTAATGAAGAGTCATTTCCCGGAAGCCAAGGAATGTCCAAGGATGCTTTCTACCTCTACTATTATATTATAATATTAATATTATATATTGATGATTCCTATATTGATGATATTACAATCATGATCATTGTACAAGAGATTTTAGTCAACTCAATTAGGTAAGAGAAGTAAAACATAGAAGGATGATTTTGAAAATCATATGATAGTATACACATAAAACACCTAAGAAATACTCATAAAACAAGTTCAAACAAATAAATTTAGTGAAGAAAAAGAAAATAAAATAATACAAAATCTACAACTTTCATATGCCCCAATAGTAAACAACAAGAGGATATAATGGGCTTTCCTGATGGCTCAAGCAATAAAGAATCCTCCTGCAGTGCAGTAGATGCAGATTCAATTGCTGGGTCAGAAAGATCCCCTGGGGGAGGAAATGGCAACCCACTCCAGTATTTTTGCCTGGGAAATCTCAAGGAGGGATGCCTGGCAGGCTACATTCCATGGGGTCACAAAAAGTCGGACATGACTGAGCATGTGATGGATGAGAAGACATACTATAATAGCAACAAAAATATTTAAATGTAAAGCAACACAATTCCAGAAAAATAAATGACCCAATCAAAAAGTGGGCTAAAAAACTAAACAGACAGTTCTCCAAAGAAGATATACAGATGGTTAACGAATGCATGAAAAGACCCTCAATATCACTCATTATCAGAGAAATGCAAATCAAAACCACCATGAGGTACCATTTCAGACCAGTCAGAATGGCTACTATCTAAAAATCTACAAACAATAAATGCTGGAGAGGGTGTGGAGAAAAGGGAACCCTCTTACACTGTTGGTGGGAATGCAAACTAGTACAGCCACTATGGAGAACAGTGTGGAGATTCTTTAAAAAACTGGAAATAGAACTGCCATATGACCCAGCAATTCCACTGCTGGGCATACACACCAAAGAAATCAGAATTGAAAGGGACACGTGTACCCCAATGTTCATTGCAGCACTGTTTATAATAGCCAGGACATGGTAGTGACCTAGATGTCCATCAGCAGACAAATGGATAAGAAAGCCATGGTACATATACACAATGGAGTATTACTCAGCCACTAAAAAGAATACATTTGAATCTGTTCTAATAAGGTGGATGAAACTGGAGCCTATTGTACAGAGTGAAGTAATCCAGAAAGAAAAACACCAATATGGTATACTAATGCATATATATGGAATTTCGAAAGATGGGAACAATAACCCTGTATGCGAGACAGCAAAAGAGACACAGATGTATAGAACAGTCTTTTGGACTCTGTGGGAGAAGGTGAGGGTCGGATGATCTGAAAGAATAGCATTGAAACATGTATATTATCATATGCGAAGCAGATTGCCAGTTCAATGCATGAGACAGGGTGCTCAGGGCTGGTGCATTGGGATGACCGAGAGGGATGTGATGGGGAGGGAGGTGGAAGGGGGTTCAGGATAGGCAACACATGTAAGCCTATGGCTGATTCTTGTTAATGTATGGCAAAATCTACTACAATATTGTAAATAATTAGCCTCCAATTAAAATAAATAATTTTTTAAAAATACATAAAAGTTAAAAAAAAAAAGAATAGAAATGGATAGTAGTGCTGGTTGTAAATTGCAAATGTACTTAGTGTCACTGAATTGTAAATTGAAAAGTGGCTTTAAACAGTAAGTTTTATGTTATGTATATTTTACTACAATAAAATTAAAAAATGAAAAAAAATGTAAAGCAATAAATGCTGCTTTTTACAGCTTTATTGAGGTATTAGGAACACATTTTAAGGAAATATACAAAATCTCCACATACCTAAAAGACGCAAACTTTGTATTCAACAAATATTGATAATTCCTGTTTCATGAGCATAAAATAAAGTAAGCCATAAATAAAATGAGGCAGAATTATAGAGGCATAAATGTAGAGCTTGACTAGTGTAGCCTGCCAGGCTCTTTTGTCTCTAGAATTCTCCAGGGAAGAATACTGGAATGGGGTGCCATTCCCTTCTCCAAGGGATCTTCCTGACTCAGGGATCAAGCCCAGGTCTTCTGAATTTCACCAGTTAGATTCTTTACCATCTGAGCCACCAGGGATGCCCCAAATGTAGAGATTGGCTGGTAACACATCATATGCCCATAGTAATGGTATATAGATGGAGGCATCTGATTCTCCAGTGATTTCCTCCCGTCTTCCCTTCCTTCTTTTCTCCCTCCCTGTCTCCTTCTCTCCCTTTCTTCCTGCCTTTCTCTCTCTCTGTTCCTTTTTCTCTTTTATCTGCATTATGCTGTGTACTCTGCTTTGTGATTCAGCCAAGTGCTGACATGTACTATCTCAGAGGAAAGATAAAACAAACAAACAAACAAAAAACTAGCTTGGTGAAGGATCTTTTTTTTTTTTTTTTTTTTTTTTTCTGACACAGAGCAGAGTTAAAAGTTCACAGGATGCTGTCCTCCATAAGGTGCCCATCTGTGCTAGCTGATTTATGAACTATCTAGAGAGGGTACCAGTACCCTTCAGTTTATGTTAACATGGAATTAAATAATACAGCTGTTCAGAAATCGCTACAGTTTCCACTGCTTATAAATTATTGTTAAATCCATAATATCAAAAGCACACGAGACTACCCAGTGTTCTTATGATAAATTATACAGGCACAAATACATATAGGTACATGCATGTACACTTATACTTGCTTCTGTGCTGTGTTAAAAATGAAAGAAAACTTAATATTGCTGATAATTACTTGTATTACCTCAAAGTATAAGATTTAACGTTTTAGAGTTGTCAGCAGGTGCTCTGTTAATGCTGAACTGAACAATATTCTGCAAAATCTTGCTGTGCCCTTTGGAAGAAAACCAACAATAATGGAAAGGAAAATTAACTATTAAGAAACCTTGTGCATGTGTTCTTAAGACCCCAGATATTAGCATTTTCTATTTCCTTTCCCTTGCCAAAGATTACACTTTGTACCAAGGAAAGCACTGACTGAAAAAGTAGTAAGTGGCAGGTATTTTCTAAAGCTCCCCTGTGATTTTACCCAGCTCGTAAAATGAAGAATTGAAGCCAGAATACTGTACTTAATAAAATAATATTACCCATTTTTAAAAAGTAGCTATCCTCAAGTAACTGACCTTTTTCTTTTATTTTTCTTCACTTTCTGAAAAAATTTTTTTTTATTCCTTAATAAAAATGTGGCAGGGTTTTTTCTCTCTTTTTCACTTTAGGTAGGATGCAGACAAAAGCAGTTTTCAGGGAACATCCCCTCTAGAAATATTAGCTGTTTTTGAAGCACATTTATTTTTCTGTTTTGGCAATACTTTAAGATTATTGGCAAGGACAATGTTATCCATTAAGAAAAGAGAGCTGATTCATTCCAGCAGAGATTTTCTAAGCAGTTCCTAGTGTATTGTCTTTGAAATTGAGAATTCTTCCCCTGGAAATGTTATCCAATTAAATGAAAAAAAATGAGGTAAATGAAATTTTATCATGGCATGAATATCTTGAATCCAAGAACAGTGATGGAGCAGAATAAAAAAATGAAAAATAAGTTGCCACCTCATTTTTGTCTGGGTGATACATCCTCTTCCCCAACATCCAAATGATATGTGTTGTGAAGCAATCATTAAAAAAAAGACAGATTTTAATTTGAATGAGTACATAAGTCAACTTATAAAGCACTCATGAAAAAGATGAATCTTACTCTTGTGACGCAGACACCTTCATCTTTTCCACTGAGTTTTGATTCATTTCCTCTTTATTGTGTCTCACAGGTGGAGGGTTTAGCTGTAACCCAAGAAGCTTGCATGTATTAAATACTCTCTATAACTCAAAAGTGCATTTCATGTTTTTCCCTGGGCTACATTGTGTGTGAGGATCAGGAAGGTAGGCCACCAGGTAGGAGTGCATTTGCAAATGCCTGCTGTGTGTTTCAAGTTTTCCTGTCAATGGGAGATGATGTTTGGGAAATGGACAACAGCCTGATGGTTCTTTTCAAAGAGAGTGTGGAGAGGTAGACATTGTACTATTTTATTTGATACCTTCCTTTGAGCACAGAATTCAGAAGAAGGATTTATTTGGTCATTGGACTCATTCTCTCCAGTTCAATTCTCGCCCTGAACAAGTAGTTTTGCATTTCAATACCCTCTTTTCTTGACTGAAGCAATACTTATAGTGGTTCTTTGAGCATGGAATAAGGGGCAGCAAAAGAGGCAGTTTTGTTTTCTTGGATGTTTGTGGAGTGGAAGAAAGGAGGAAATAAAAGCATCTTTGTAATATGATTATGAAAGATACAGAAAAGCTGTTGGAGTATCATAAAGAGTCTTGGATAAGAATGGAAGAATATTAAGACCTCTTAGCACTGTGCCAGAAATTCCAGCGGCACAAGAGATAGGGTACAGAAATATGGTATGGTGTTTCATGACTAGATATGGGAAAAGTTGTTCAATGATACAATTTTACCTAATGAGGTTTTTAATAAATGAAAATCATATTACTGGAATTTAAACTATTTTATTGATTGATCCCTGCACATAAGCCCCATAATAAATACTTCAAAATAAGAGTTTACTTGTCTTTGAAACCCAAATAATAACGTTAGAATTTTTGTTATCCATAAAAAGGCAAAAGTTTCTTTATTACTTTCTTGACTTTTTGTTTAAATGGGTGTTTAGTGTTTTCTTTTTTAATTTTTATTTTTACTTTATTTTACTTGACAATACTGTATTGGGTTTGCCATACATTGACATGAATCCTCCACGGGTGTACATAAGTTCCCAATCCTGAACCTCCCTCCCACCTCCCACCTCATATCATCTCTCTGGATCATCTCCATGCATCAGCCCCAAGCATCCTGTATCCTGTATCGAACATAGACTGGCGATTCGTTTCTTACATGATAGTATACATGTTTCAGTGCCATTCTCCCAAATCATCCCACCCTCTCCCTCTCCCAGCTGTCCAAAAGTTCGTTCTATACATCTGCATCTCTTTTGCTGTCTCGCATAGAGGGTTATCATTACCATCTTTCTATATTCCATATATATGTGTTAATATACTGTATTGCTGTTTTTCTTTCTGTCTTACTTCACTCTGTATAATAGGCTCCAGTTTCATCCATCTCATTAGAACTGATTCAAATGTATTCTTTTTAATGGCTGAGTAATACTCCATTGTGTATATGTACCATGGCTTTCTTATCCATTTGTCTGCTGATGGACATCTAAGTTGCTACCATGTCCTGGCTATTATAAACAGTGCTGCAATGGACATTGGGATACATGTGTCTCTTTCAATTCTGGTTTCCTCGGTAAGTATGCCCCGTAGTGGGATTGCTGGGTCATATGGCAGCTCTCTTTGCAATTTTTTAAGGAAGCTCCACACTGTTCTCCATAGTGGCTGTACTAGTTTGCATTCCCACCAACAGTGTAAGAGGGTTCCCTTTTCTCCACACCCTCTCTAGTATTTATTGCTTACAGACTTTTGGATTGCAGCCATTCTGACTGGTGTGAAATGGTACCTCATGCGGTCTCAATGGACATGTGTCAGTAAATCTGAGCAACCTCTGGGAGACTGTGAAGGATGGGGAGGGGTGGGTCACAAAGAGTTGACATGACCTAGGGACTGAACAACAAAAACAACAAACAAGTAATGGTAGGAATAGAGACACAGTAGCAGAGAACAGACATGTAGACATGGGGCAGGAGGGAAGGAGGACGGAAAGATTTGGGAGATTGGGACTGAAACACACCCACTCCCATATGTGAAATAGCTATCGCGAACCTGCAGTATAGTGCAGGGAGCTCAGCTCTGTTCTGTGGTAACTTAGATGGGTGGAACAGTACACTGTGTTGGTTTCTGCTGTCTAATGAAGTCAGTCGCTTATATATGTATCCCCATATATATCCCCTCCCTCTAGGATCTTCCTCCCACACCACTCTGTTCCACCCATCTAAGTTACCACAGAACAGAGCTGAGCTCCCTGCACTATACTGCAGGTTCGCGATAGCTATTTCACATATGGGAGTGGGTGTGTGTCAGTCCCAATCCCCCAAATCTTTCCATCCTCCTTCCCTCCTGCCCCATGTCTACATGTCTATTCTCTGGTACTGTGTCTCTATTCCTACTATGACTTGTTTGTTGTTTATGTTGTTCAGTCCCTAGGTCATGTCGACTCTTTGTGATCCCCCCTATCCTTCACAGTCTCCCAGAGATTGCTCAAATTTACTGGCACATGTCCACTGAGTCAGTGACACCATCCAACCATCTCATCCTCTGCCTCTCTCTTCTCCTTTTGCCTTCAACCTTTCCAAGCATCAAGGTCTTTTCCAATGAATCAGTTCTTTGTATCAGGTGGCCAAAGTATTGGAGCTTCAGCTACAGCATCATTCTTTCTAATGAATATTCAGGGTCAATTTCCTTTAGGATGGACTGGTTGGATCCGCTTGCAGTCCAAGGGACACTCAAGAGTATTCTCCACAGTTTGACGCCATCAACTCTTTGGCACTCAGCCTTCTTTACAGTCAGTCTAACCCTCATATTCATACATGACTACTAGGAAAACCATATCTTTGACTATATGCACTTTTATTGGCAAGGTGATGTCTTTGCTTTTTAATATGTTGTCTAGGTTTGTCATAGTTTTTCTTCCAAGGAGCAAGCATCTTTTAATTTCATGGCTACAGTCACTGTCCGAAGTGATTTTGGAAACCAAGAAAATAAAATCTGTCTCTGCTTCCACTTTTTCCCCTTCTATTTGCCATGAAGTGATGGGATTAGGTGCCATGATCTTAATTTTTTGCATGTTGAGTTTTAAGCCAGATTTTTTTACTCTCCTCTTCCACCCTCATCAAGAGGCTCTTTAGTTTCTTTTCACTTTCTGCCATTAGAGTGGTATCCTCTGCATATTTGAGGTTGTTGATATTTCTCCCAGCAATCTGGATTCCAGCTTGTGATTCATCCAGCCCCTCATTTTGCATGGTGTACTCTGCATAGACTTTAAATAAACAGGGTGACAATATGCAGCCTTATGTTACTCCTTTCCCAATTTTAAGCCAATCAGTTAGTTGTTCTGTGTCTGGTTCTAACTACTCCTCTTGACCCACATACAGCTTTATGTGGAGGCAGGTAAGGTGGTCTGGTATTCCTATCTCCTTAAGAAATTTCCACAGTTTGTTGGGATCCACACAGTCAAAGGCTTTCATGTAGTCAATTATGCAGAAGCAGACATTTTTCTGAAATTCTCTTGCTTTCTCTATGATCCAAAAAATGTCTGCAATTTGATTTCTGGTTCCTCTGCCTTTTCTAAACCCATCTTGCACATCTGAAAGTTCTTGGTTCATGTACAGCTGACGCCTAGCTACTATGATGTAAAATGAGTGCATTTGTCTGGTATTGTGAACATTCTTGGCATTGTCCTTCTTTGAGATTGGAATAAAAAGTGATCTTTTCCAGTCCTATGGCTATTGCTGTGTTTTCCAAATTTCCTGGCATATTGAGTGCAGCACTTTCACAGCATTTAGGATTTGAAATAGCTCAGCTGGAATTCCATCACCTCCACTAGCTTTGGTCATAACAGTGCTTCCTAAGGCCCATTTGACTTCATACTCCAGGACGTCTGGCTCTAGGTGAGTGATCACACCATCACAATTATCCTGGTCTTTAAGATCTTTTCTGTGTAGTTCTGCTGTGTATTATTGCTGCCTCTTTCAAATCTTTTCTGCTTCTGTTAGGTCATTATCATTTCTGTCTTTTGTTGTACCCATCCTTGCTTGAAAGGCTCCCTTTATACCTCCACTTTTCTTGAAGAGATCTTTAGTCTTTCTCATTCTATTGTTTTCTGCTACTTCTTTGCATTGTTCATTGAAAAAGGTCTTCTTCTCTCTCTTTGCTGTTCTCATGAAGTCTGTATTCAACTGGGTATATTTTTCCTTCTCCCTTTCTTTTCACTTCTCTTCTTCCTTCAGCTATTTGTAAAGCTTCCTCAAACCGCCCATTTGCCTTCTTGCAGTTCTTTTTGTTTGGGATGGTTTTGGTCACTGCCTCCTATACAATGTTACAGATCTCTGCTGTAGTTCTTCAGGCGCTCTCTCTACCAAATCTAATCTGTTCAATCTATTCATTGCCTCCACCGAATAATCATAAGGGATTAGATTTAAGTCATACCTGAATGGCCTAATGGTTTTCCCTACTTTCTTCAATTTAAGTCTGAATTTTTCAGTAAGGAGCTCAGGATCTGAGCCACAGTCAGCTCTTGCTCTTGTTTTGCTGACTATATAGAGCTTCCTCATCTTCAGCTACAAAGAATATAATCATTATGATTTTGGTATTGACCATCTGGTGATGTCCATGTGTAGAGTCATCTCTTGTGTTGTTGAAGGTGTTTGCTATGATCAGTGTGGTCTCGTTACATAACTCTATTAGTCTCTTACCCTGCTTCCTTGTGTACTCCAAGGTCAAACTTGCCTGTTTCTTGCTTGACTTTATGCTTAATCTTGACTGTCACAAGTATTTTTTAAAATCACTTCATCAATTCTTTGTTTATTCTTGAAAGCATAAAGAACAATTTTACTTCTTTATCTTCCGATTTTACTTTTCAGTCAAATCTCCTGATTTAGGGATGTGTATATACTTAGAGATACTTTTGTGCTCTCCTTGAAAAGTCAAACAAAAAAAATGCACTTTGTAACAAAGTTCTCCTTCCTTCCTTCCTTTTTCCATTTACCTATAGATTTGGATAAAACCAAACAAATAAAATATGTCTTCAATTTTCTATTTTAATTGACCAACAATTCAATATTGAATCTCTTATTTCATGATTAGATAACATGCTAGGCAATGGGAACACAATTAAGAACAAGATTGATATATTATTATCCTCTAAAAGCTTACATTTGAGTTTAGGGACCCATAACTTCATTAACAAAAGCATTTCAATAATTTTAAGTACTAGAGGAAAAAATTAGCAAATAACATGTGATAACAAGCACTGTGTGTTTGGGGTAGATTTCCTTTCAATAAATCAGGCGAGAAAGTTTTCTGAGGAAATAGCATTTTATCTGAAAATGAAACATGGTAAAGAGCAATAAAGAAGCTAAGACAGAATTTTACAGGAAGAGAAAGCAAGTACAAGATGGAGAACCTGTGCTGCTAATCAAAGAGAGAAAAGTAGACGAGGGTGGAAGGTGAATCTGGGGGAGATGACAGTATGTTCTTTACTCCAAGCAGAATCAGAAGCTATGGAAGGATTTCAGAAGGGAAGCCATACAATCTATATTCAAATATTCTTGCTCAGTGCTGGAGTGGAGTACACAGTAGGTTGAAGGAGTGAGAGCAGAGGGCTCACTGTGGGTAACTGTAACAATCCAAATGAGAGATAACTGTGGGGTGGATTAGGGCAGCAGCAATGAAGCAAGTGAATTATGTTAGATTAGACAATATATGAGATTATATATTAAAATGATTAAAGCATTGAATCTGGAATCAGACTGCCTAGGTTTAAATCCTAGCTTTAATCACACTAAATTTTTATCTTGGGCATATCACGTAATCTATTTGTTTGTTTATCCCTATAAAAGAATGATAGCTCCTGTTTTATTTATTTTTTGAGGATTCATAATGTATTCCATATCAAGCACTTGGAACAGAATCTGAAGCATAGAAGTCACTCAATACCTTAGCTAGTAATGCCACATTAGAATAGATAGTGAAGGGGAACAGAGTTTCTCACCCCCAAATATACCTTTCTGGTATAAGGATTATTTTAAGTTGATTATTTTTAAGAAACAACAGACACAGAAGCTCTGAAAACCAAGTAGAAATTCCCCTTTCTTAAGATTCCTAAAGTTGTTTTTTTTTTTTAATTTTTATTTTTACTTTATTTGACTTTACAATACTGTATTGGTTTTGGCATACATGGACATGAATCCACCACGGATGTACATGAGCTCCCAAACATGAACCCCTCTCCCACCTCCCACTCCACATCATCCCTCCGGATCATCCCCGTGCACCAGCCCCAAGCATCTTGAAGTTTATTTTATTTTTTTGGTCCAGTTTATTGATATGTAATTGACATAGAGAACTGTATAAGTTTAAGCTATACATAATGAAATGATTTACATACAGTATGAAGTGATTATCATTATCAGTTTAGTAAACATCCATCATCTAAAGAAGGAAGATAATTAAAGAACCAAACAAAAAAAAAGTTCCCTTGCAAGAAAGACTCAGGATTTATTCTTCTAACAACTTTCATATAAAATTTTGGTCATTACTGATGGAGACAGCACTGACTTAAATATGCTAACAACCATACATTCCTTTGTTTACTGGGCTTTGCCTGATAAGTTCTCATAACTGGTTCTGAGAAAGTTAAAGCTTAGAGCTCTTTAATAAGGAGGTGAACATTCTCTCTCCTGCTTTCCTTAAGCCTTGTGCAACAATGTATCTTACCCGAGAACTGGCCTTTCTTCAGGTCCAGAACTAATGACTACACAGCACAATATCTTATTTGTAGAAATACTTTTCTTAGACTCTGTGTTAATGTTTATAATTGTAACAAAACTTGCCTGGAACCTGTTTTTCAAGACTTGTATCTCTGATGACACAGCAACAGTATATCTAGCCCAGAGACACTGCCAGGAACCTGTTCACCCTGGCTAATCTTGTACCAAAGTTATCTCAGGATGTATGCCTTGGGAAAAAGTCTGGTGGAAATTTTACAAAACTTGAGGTATTTTTTTAAATCTATTTTCAGCAGCTAGCAGGAGAGTATATAATGCCCTATCCAAACTAGCAAGGCGGGGTACTCTCCTACCCACTTCTGATGTCTTTGTCAGAAGCCTTTTCTGTTACTTTCACATTACATATATTTAAATATAAATTAATTTATTTTAATTGGAGGCTAATTACTTTAGAATATTGTATTGGTTTTGCCATACATCAACATGAATCCACCACAGGTGAACACGTGTTCCCCATCCTGAATCCCCTTCCCACCTTCCGCCCCATACCATCTCTCTGGGTCATCCCAGTGCACCACCCGAGAGCATCCTGTATCATGCATCTAACCTGAACTGGTGATTCATTTCACATATGATATTATACATGCTTCAGTGCCCTTCTCCAAAATCATCCCACCCTCCTCCTCTCGCACAGAACCCAAAAGACTGTTCTATACACCTGTGTCTCTTTTGCTGTCTCGCATACAGGGTTATCGTTACCATCTTTCTAGATTCCATATATATGCTTTACAGTTCAGTTCAGTTCAGTCACTCAGTCGTGTTCGACTCTTTGCGACCCCATGATTCGCAGCACGCCAGGCCTCCCTCTCCATTGCCAACTCCAAGAGATCACTCAGATTCACATCCATCGAGTCAGCAATGCCATCTAACCATCTCATCCTCTCTTGTCCCTTTCACCTCCTGCCCCCAAACCGTCCCAGCATCAGAGTCTTTTCCAATGAGTCAAAACTTCACATGAGGTGGCCAAAGTACTGGGGGTTCAGCTTTAGCATCATTCATTCCAAAGAAATCCCAGGGCTGATCTCCTTCAGAATGGACTGGTTGGATCTCCCTGCAGTCCAAGGGAATCTCAAGAGTCTTCTCCAACACCGCAGTTCAAAAGTATCAATTCTTCAGAACTTAACTTTCTTCACAGTCCAACTCTCACATCCATACATGACCACTGGGAAAACCATAGCCTTGACTAGACGGACCTTAGTTGGCAAAGTAATGTCTCTGCTTTTCAATATGCTATCTAGGTTGGTCATAACTTTTCTTCCAAGGAATAAGCGTCTTTTAATTTCATGGCTGCAGTCACCATCTGCAGTGATTTCGGAGCCTCAAAAAATAAAGTCTGACACTGTTTCCCCATCTATTTCCCACGAAGTGATGGCACCAGATGCCATGATCTTCGTTTTCTGAATGTTGAGCTTTAAGCCAATTTTTTCACTCTCCACTGTCACTTTCATCAAGAAGCTTTTAGTTCCTCTTCACTTTCTGCCATAACGGTGGTGTCATCTGCATATCTGAGGTTATTGATATTTCTCCCGGCAATCTGGTGCTTCTTCAGCTTGTGCTTCTTCCAGCCCAGCATTTCTCATAAAGTACTCTGCACATAAGTTAAACAAGCAGAGTGACAATATACAGCCTTGATGTACTCCGTTTCCTATTTGGAACTAGTCCGTTGTTCTGTGTCCAGTTTAAACTGTTGCTTCCTGACCTGCATATAGGTTTCTCAAGAGGCAGGTCAGGTGGTCTGGTATTCCTTTCTCTTTCAGAATTTTCCACAGTGTATTGTGATCAACACAGTCAAAGGCTTTGGCATAGTCAATAAAGGAGAAATAGATGTTTTTCTGGAACTCTCTTGTATTATCGATGATCCAGCAGATGTTGACAATTTGATTTCTGGTTCTCTGCCTTTCCTAAAACCAGCTTGAACATCTGGAAGTTCACGGTTCACGTATTGCTGAAGCCTGGCTTGGAGAATTTTGAGCATTACTTTACTAGCATGTGAGATGAGTGCAATTGTGTAGTAGTTTGATCATTCTTTGACATTGCCTTTCTTTGGGATTGGAATGAAAACTGACCTTTTCCAGTCCTGTGGCCACTGCTGAGTTTTCCAAATTTGCTGGTATATTGAGTGCAGGACTTTCACAGCATCATCTTTCAGGTTTTGAAACAGCTCAACTGGAATTCCATCACCTCCACTAGCTTTGTTCATAGTGATGCTTTCTAAGGCCCACTTGACTTCACATTCCAAGATGTCTGGCTGTAGGTGAGTGATCACACCATCATGATTATCTTTGTTGTGCCGATCGTTTCTGTACAATTCTTCCGTGTATTCTTGCCACCTCTTCTTAATTTCTTCTGCTTCTGTAAGGTCCATACCTTTTCTGTCCTTTATCAAGCCCATCTTTGCATGAAATGTTCCCTTGGTATCTTTAATTTTCTTGAAGAGATATCTAGTCTTTCCCATTCTGTTGTTTTCCTCTATTTCTTTGCATTGATCGCTGAGGAAGGCTTTCTTATCTCTTCTTTCTATTCTTTGGAACTCTGCATTCAGATGATTATACCTTTCCCTTTCTCCTTTGGTTTTCACTTCTCTTCTTTTCACAGTTATTTGTAAGGTCTCCTCAGACAGCCATTTTGCTTTTTTGCTTTTCTTTTCCATGGGGATGGTCTTGATCTCTGTCTCGTGTACAATGTTACGAACCTCAATTCATAGTTCATCAGGCACTCTCTCTATCAGATCTAGGCCCTTAAATCTATTTCTCACTTCCACTGTATAATCATAAGGGATTTGATTTAGGTCATACTTGAATGGTCTAATGGTTTTCCCTACTTTCTTCAATTTAAGTCTGAATTTGGCAGTAAAGTGTTCATGATTTGTGCCACAGTCAGCTCCTGGTCTTGTTTTTGTTGACTGTACAGAGTTTCTCCATCTTTGACTGCAAAGAATATAATCAACCTGATTTTGGTGTTGACCATCTGGTGATGTCCATGTGTAGAGTTTTTTTTTTGTGTGTTGTTGGAAGAGGGTGTTTGCTATGACCCGTGCATTTTCTTAGCAAAACTCTATTAGTCTTTGCCCTGCTTCATTCCATATGCCAAGGCCAAATTTGCCTGTTACTCTTGGTGTTTCTTGACTTCCTACTTTTGCATTCCAGTCCCGTATAATGAAAAGGATATCTTTTTAGGGTGTTAGTTCTTTTTTATTTTATTTTTTTGTTATTATTATTTTTTACTTTACAATATTGTGCTGGTTTTGCCACACATCAACATGAATTCGCCACGGGTGTACGCGTGTTCCCAATCCCGAACCCCCCTCCCACCTCACCCCACACTATCCTTCCGGGTCATCCCAGTGCACCAGCCCCAAGCATCCTGCACCCTGCATCTAACCTAGACTGGCGATTCAGTTCTTGTATGATATTATACATGTTTCAATGCCATTCTCCCAAATCATCCCACCCTCTCCCTCTTCCAACTGTCCAAAAGACTGTTCAATACATCTGTGTTTCTTTTGCTGTCTCACATACAGGGTTATCATTCCCATCTTTCTAAATTCCATATATATGCATTAGCATACTGTACTGGTGTTTTTCTTTCTGGCTTACCTCACTCTGTATAATCGGCTCCAGTTTCATCCATCTCATTAGAACTGATTCAAGTGTATTCTTTTTAATAGCTGAGTAATACTCCATTGTGTATATGTACCATGGCTTTCTTATCCATTCATCTGCTGATGGACATCTCGGTCGCTACCATGTCCTGGCTATTATAAACAGTGCTGTGATGAACATTGGGGTATACGTGCCTCTTTCACTTCTGGTTTCCTTGGTGTGTATGCCCAGCAGTGGGATTGCTGGTCATATGGCAGTACTATTTCCAGTTTTTTTAAGGAATCTTCACACTGTTCTCCATAGTGGCTGTACTAGTTTGCATTCCCACCAACAGTGTAAGAGGGTTCCCTTTTCTCCACACCCTCTCCAGCATTTTTTCTTATAGACTTTTGGATTGCAGCCATTCTGACTGGTGTGAAATGGTACATCATTGTGATTTTGATTTGCATTTCTCTGATAATGAGTGATGTTGAGCATGTTTTCATGTGTTTGTTAGCCATCTATATGTCTTCTTTGGAGAAATGTTTATTTAGTTCTTTGGCCCATTTTTTGATTGAGTCTTTTTTTTTTTTTTTTGGAATTGAGCTGCAGGATTTGCGTATATATTTTTGAGATTAGTTGTTTGTCAATTGCTTCATTCGCCATTTTTTCTCCCATTCTGAAGGCTGTCTTTTCACCTTGCTTATAGTTTCCTTTGTTGTGCAGAAGCTTTTAACTTTAATTAGGTCCCATTTATTTATTTTTGCTTTTATTCTCAATATTCTTGGAGGTGGGTCATAGAGGATCCTGCTGTGTTTTATGTCAGAGAGTGTTTTTCCTATATTTTCCTCTAGGAGATGTATAGTTTCTGGTCTTATATTTAGATCTTTAACCTATTTTGAGTTTATTTTTGTGTATGGTGTTAGAAAGTGTTCTAATTTCATTTTTTACAAGTGGTTGACCAGTTTTCCCAGCACCAATTGTTAAATCTTGCCATCTTTGTCAAAGATAAGGTGTCCATGTGTGCATGGATTTATCTCTGGGCTTTCTATTTTGTTCCATTGATATATATTTCTGTCTCTGTGCCAGTGCCATACTGTCTTGATGACTGTGGCTTTGTATTAAAGCCTGAAGTCAGGCAGGTTGGTTCCTCCAGTTCCATTCTTTCTCAAGATTGCTTTGGCTTTTCGAGGTTTTCTCTATTTCCATACAAGTTGTGAAATTATTTGTTCTATCTCTGTGAAAGATACCATTGGTATCTTGATAGGGATTGCATTGAATCTATAGATTGCTTTGAGTAGTATACTCATTTTCACTATATTGATTCTTCCGATCCATGAACATGGTATATTTCTCCATCCTTTAGTGTCCTCTTTGATTTCTTTCACCAGTGTTTTATAGTTTTCTATATATAGGTCTTTTGTTTCTTTCAGTAGATATATTCTTAAATATTTTATTCTTTTCTTTGAAATGGTGAATGGAATTATTTCCTTAATTTCTCTTTATATTTTCTCATTATTAGTGTATAGGAATGCAAGGGATTTCTGTGTATTGATTTTATATCCTGCCACTTTACTATATTCATTGGTTAACTCTAGTAATTTTCTGGTGTAGTCTTTAGGGTTTTCTATGCAGAGGATCATGTCATCTGCAAACAGTGAGAGTTTTACTTCTTCTTTTCCAATCTGGATTCCTTTCATTTCTTTTTCTGCTCTGATTGCTGTGGCCAAAACTTCCAAAACTATGTTTAATAGTAGTGGTGAAAGTGAGCGCCCTTGTCTTGTTCCTGACTTTATGGGAAATGCTTTCAGTTTTTCACCATTGAGGATAATGTTTGCTGTGGGTTTGTTATATACAGCTTTTACTATGTTGAGGTATGTTCCTTCTATTCTTGCTTTCTTAAGTTTTTTTTTTTTTTTATCATAAATGTATGTTGAATTTTGTCAAAGGCTTTCTCTGGATCTATTGAGATAATCATATGGCTTTTATGTTTCAATTTGTTAATGTGGTGTATTACATTGAGTGATTTGCTGATATTGAAGAATCCTTTCATTCCTGGGATAAAGCCTACTTGGTCTTGATGTATGATCTTTTTAATGTGTTGTTGGATTCTGATTGCTAGAATTTTGTTAAGGATATTTGCATCTATATTCATGTGATATTGGCCTGTAGTTTTCTTTTTTGGTGGCATCTTTGTTCGGTTTTGGTATTAGGGTGATGGTGGTCTCAGAGAATGAGTTTGGAAGTTTACCTTCCTCTGCAGTTTTCTGGAAGAGTTTGAGTAGGATAGGTGTTAGCTCTTCTCTAAATTTTTGGTAGAATTCAGCTGTGAAGCCGTCTGGACCTGGGCTTTTGTTTGCTGGAAGATTTCTGATTACAGTTTCAATTTCTGTGCTTGTGATGAGTCTGTTAAGATTTTTTATTTCTTCCTGGCTCAGTTTTGGAAAGTTGTACTTTTCTGAGAATTTGTCCATTTCGTCCACGTTGTCCATTTTATTGGCATATAATTACTGATAGTCTTTTATGATCCTTTGTATTTCTGTGTTGTCTGTTATGATCTCTCCATTTTCATTTCTAATTTTATTGATTTGATTTTTCTCCCTTTGTTTCTTGATGAGTCTGGATAATGGTTTGTCCATTTTATTTGTCCTCTCAAAGAACCAGCTTTTGGCTTTGTTGATTTTTTCTATGGTCTCTTTTGTTTCTTTTGCATTTATTTCTACCCTGATTTTTAAGATTTCTTTCCTTCTACTAACCCTGAAATAAAAATCTACATAATGCTCTGAGTGACTGAGATTGTCTTTGGTCCCAGAGTTAAATCTTCTGCTTTGGAGACCACAAATCTTGTGGCACTGTTCACCATATGTATAATCTATCTGTTCCCTTAACTCCAAGTCTTCTTTTGTCTTTAGCCAAAGATGGTATTTAAAGTGATGGCCTCGGCTATTTCAGGGAATTACTCAGTAATTAAGGGCTTCCCAGGTGGCTCTAGTGGTAAAGAATCTGCCTGCCAATGCAGGAGACACAAAAGATGTGTGTTCAATCCCTAATTCGTAAGATCTCCTGAAGTAGAAATTGGCAACCCACTCCAGTATTCTCGCCTGGAGAATTTCATGGACAGAGGAGCCTGATGGGCTATAGTCCATGGAGCCGCAGAGAGTTGGACACAGCTAAGCAACCAAACACACACACAGTACAGATGCTATTAAGCATCTCTTTGGTTTTTCTCTTGCTCACACATTTGATGATGGTTTATGGTAAAGGAAGTGTCCTCATCACATATTGCCTTAATGAATAACTTTTCCATATCAATTTAACAATAAATGAGCAAAATCAAGAACCATAGAACTGAGTCCTGGCCAAGGTACAGAAAGAATTTAAGTGCTCTCTTAGTAAAACTATAAATTTAAATTTCTTCTGTGAAAGTCGTATTGGCAGTGTGCTCAAAACAATTTCACTTGCTCATCCCATCCCTCAGAATGTATCCTAAGGCTAGAGTCAGAGTTGTAGATGATTCACTTTCTGCTCATGATCCACACAGCTTCCCCTACACGTTGTCAAAACAAACTCTTGGCCAGCATCTAAAAACATAAAATCAGCAGCACCAAGCAGCAGTAACTTGGCACATAGCTATATTATTATTTACTATCCAAAGTTGGATAAGTTACTACAGAATCAACATCTCTATATGGATAGTCACTCACTGATTCATTAAACAAATGTGAAAAATCTGGCTGAGTGGCAAATTTATAGCTCCAGTCCAGACCACTTCCCTCAAATCTAGGCTTGTGTAACTTTGGCCTATTAGACATTTCAACTTGAAAGTTTAATAAGCGTCTCAACTTAATATGCCCTGAACTGATCCCTTCTCTTCCCACAACTTCTTTGAGTTGCTTAGGTTAAAAGGTTGGATAATCCTTCACTCCCATCATTATTTCACACCTGATATTCAATACATTGACAAGTGCTGTCAGCTCCACCCTCACTTTTTAACCACATTTGCTGCTACCAGACATTTTGAAGCTCCCAGTATATCTTACTTGGATTAGTACAAAAGCCAAACTGAACTTCTATATGCATGGTTGACTCCTGTATTTTATTTTCAGCTTAGTCCTCAGAGTGAGAGTTATAAAACAAATCAGGAGAGGTTGCTTTCTCTATCAAAACCCTTCAAATAGCTCCCCAGCCACCTAGCATACAAGTCACTCTGCTTTCAGAGGTATGAGTTCCATGTGACTGGCTCAACGCCAGTTCGGCCCTTTCTTCAAAAATGCTCCCCTGTGTTTATTATGTTCAAAGCTACACTTGCTTCTTTGACTATATCAGACACGGACAAGATTTCAGTTCAGTTCAGTTCACTTCAGTCGTTCAGTCATGTCTAACTCTTTGCGACCTCATGAATGACAGCACAGCAGGCCTCCCTGTCCATCAATGACTCCCAGAGCTCACTCAGACTCACGTCCATTGAGTCAGTGATGCAATCCAGCCATCTCATCCTCTGTCATCCCTTTCTCCTTCTGCCCCCAATCCCTCCCAGCATCAGAGTCTTCTCCAATGAATCAACTCTTCCCATGAGGTGACCAAAGTACTGGAGTTTCAGCTTTAGCTGCATTCCTTCCAAAGAAATCCCAGGGTTGATCTCCTTCAGAATGGACTGGTTGGATCTCCCTGCAGTCCAAGGGAATCTCAAGAGTCTTTTCCAACACCACAGTTCAAAAGCATCAATTCTTCGGCACTCAACTTTCTTCACAGTCCAACTCTCACATACATACATGACCACTGGGAAAACCATAGCCTTGACTAGATGGAATTTTGTTGACAAAAGAATGTCTCTGCTTTTGAATATGCTACCTAGGTTGGTCATAATTTTTCTTCCAAGGAGTAAGTGTCTTTTAATTTCATGGCTGCAGTCACCAACTACAGTGATTTTGGAACCCTCCCAAATAAAGTCTGACACTATTTCCACTGTTTCCCCATCTATTTCCCATGAAGTGATGGGACCAGATGCCATGATTTTCATTTTCGAATGTTGAGCTTTAAGCCAACTTTTTCACTCTCCACTTTCACTTTGATCAGGAGGCTTTTAGTTCCTCTTCACTTTCTGCCATAAGGGTGGTGTCATCTGCATATATGAGGTTATTGATATTCCTCCTGGCAATCTTGATTCCAGCTTGTGCTTCTTCCAGCCCAGCATTTCTCATGATGTACTCTGCATATAAGTTAAACAAGCAAGGTGAAAATGTACAGCCTTGATGTGCTCCTTTTCCTATATGGAACCAGTCTGTTGTTCCATGTCCAGTTTTAACTGTTGCTTCCTGACCTGTATATAGGTTTCTCAAGAGGCAGGTCAGGTGGTCTGGTATTCCGATCTCTTTCAGAATTTTCCACAGTGTATTGTGATCAACACAGTCAAAGGCTTTGGCACAGTCAATAAAGGAGAAATAGATGTTTTTCTGGAACTCTTTTGCATTATCTATGATCTAGCGGATGTTGACAATTTGATCTCTGGTTCTCTGCCTTGTCTAAAACCAGTTTGAACATCTGGAAGTTCATGGTTCACTTATTGCTGAAGTCTGGCTTGGAGAATTTTGAGCATTTCTTTACTAGTGTGTGAAATGAGTGCAATTGTGTAGTAGTTTGATCATTCTTTGACATTGCCTTTCTTTGGGACTGGAATGAAAATTAACCTTTTCCAGTCCTCTGGTCACCGCTGAGTTTTCCAAATTTGCTGGTATATTGAGTGCAGCACTTTCACAGCATCATCTTTCAGGATTTGAAACAGCTCAACTGGAATTTCATCACCTCCACTAGATTTGTTCGTAGTGATGCTTTCTAAGACCCACTTGACTATGCATTCCAAGATGTCTAGCTCTAGGTGAGTGATCATACCATTGTGATTATCTTGGTTGTGAAGATATATTTTGTACAGTTCTTCTGTGTATTCTTGCCATCTCTTCTTAATTTCTTCTGCTTCTGTTAGGTCCATACCTTTTCTGTCCTTTATCAAGCCCATCTTTGCATGAAATGTTCCCTTGGTATCTCTAATTTTCTTGAAGAGATCTCTAGTCTTTCCCATTCTGTTGTTTTCCTCTATTTCTTTGCATTGATCACTGAGGAAGGCTTTCTTATCGCTTCTTTCATTCTTTGGAACTCTGCATTCAGATGCTTATACCTTTCCTTTTCTCCTTTGCTTTGTCTTCTCTTCTTTTCACAGTTATTTGTAAGGTCTCCTCAGACAGCCATTTTACTTGTTTGCTTTTCTTTTCCATGGGGATGGTCTTGATCTCTGTCTCCTGTACAATGTCGTGAACCTCAGTCCATAGTTCATCAGGTACTCTCTCTATCAGATTTAGTCCCTTAAATCTATTTCTCACATCCAGTGTATAATCATAAGCAATATAATTTAAGTCTTACCTGAATGGTCTAGTGGTTTTCCCTACTTTCTTCAATTTAAGTCTGAATTTGGTAATAAGGAGTCCACAGTCAGCTCCTGGTCTTGTTTCTGTTGACTGTATAGAGTTTCTCCATCTTTGACTGCAAAGAATATAGTCAACCTGATTATGGTGTTGACTATCTCTGATGTCCATGTGTAGAGCCTTCTCTTGTGTTGTTGGAAGAGGGTGTTTGCTATGACCAGTGCATTTTCTTGGCAAAACTCTATTAGTCTTTGCCCTGCTTCATTCCATATTCCAAGGCCAAATTTGCCTGTTACTCCTGGTGTTTCTTGACTTCCTACTTTTGCATTTCTGTCCCCTATAATGAAAAATACATCTTTTTTTGATGTTAGTTCTAAAAGGTCTTGTAGATCTTCATAGAACCATTCAACTTCAGCTTCTTCAGCATTACTGGTTGGGGCATGACTTGGATTACTGTGATATTGAGTAGCTCCCTTTGGAAATGAACAGAGATCATTGTGTCATTTTTGAGATTGCATCCAAGTACTGCATTCTGGACTCTTTTGTTGATCATGATGGCTACTCCATTTCTTCTAAGGGATTCCTGCCCACAGTAGTAGATATAATGATCATCTGTATTAAATTCACCCTTTCCCGTCCATTTTAGTTTGCTGATTCCTAGAATGTCAACTTTCACTCTTGCCATCTCTTGGTTGACCACTTCCAATTTGCCTTGGTTCATGGACCTGATATTCCAAGTTCCTATGCAATATTGCTCTTTACAGCATTGGACCTTGCTTCTATTACCAGTCACATCCACAACTGGGTATTGTTTTTGCTTTGGCTCCATCCGTTCATTCTTTCTGGAGTTATTTCTCCACTGATCTCCAGTAGCAATTTGGGCACCTACTGACCTGGGGAGTTCCTCTTTCATTATCGTATCATTTTGCCTTTTCATACTGTCCATGGGGTTCTCAAGGCAAGAATACTGAAGTGGTTTGCCATTCCCTTCTCCAGTGGACCACATTGTGTCAGACCTCTCCACCATGGCCCGCCCATCTTGGGTGGCCCCACAGGCATGGCTTAGTTTCATTTAGCTAGACAAGGCTGTGGTCCTAGTATGATTGGAGTGACTAATTTTCTCATCATGGTTTCAGTGTGTCTGCCCTCTGATGTGTCAGACCTGCCTTAGGGCCTCTTATTCTCACTTTCCTTCTAGCCAGGATTCTCTTCATGACATCCATAAGACTTGTACCTTCACAACTTTAAGTATCTGCTAAAATATCATGTTTTCTTTAAGATCTTTCTTTTTCACCCTATATATAATTGCAGACACTTCCAGCTCTCCTTACTCTTCTTTATTTTTTTCATAATTTATATGCTTTTTCATATCCATATATTATGGAATTGCATAATAATTGTTTTTTTTGTGTATGTGTTTTCTTTTCTTACTTTTTCTTGGTTTTTTTTTTTTTTTTTTTTTTTTTTTTTTTTGCTTCTAAACAGAGGAATCTAGTTGTGCAAGGAGATATATATATTTTGGCCTGAGACAAAACAGGTGTGCAATTATTGACATGGGTGCTCAGTAATGTTCGACTCTTTGTGACCCCATGGACTGTATCCCTCCAGACTTCTCTGTCCATGGAATTTTCCAGACAAGAATACTGGAGTTGCCATTTCCTTCTCTAAGTGACGTTCCTGACCCAGGGATTGAACCCATGTCTCCTGTTTCCTGTGTCTTCTGCTTGGCAGTCAGATTCTTTACCACTGCCCCACCTGGAAAGCTGTGCAATTGCTGGCTAGTGAATAAATGTGTCATGCACCAAGTAAAATAGTGGGTTAATTACAGCATCTATTTTTATATTGTAAGGCATCATTTTTGTTTTTCAGTCATGTCTTACTGTTTGCAACCACATGGACTATGGGACACCAGGCTTCCTTCCCTGGTCTTCACAATTTCCCAGAGCTTGCTAGATAGAACTCATGTCCAGTGAATCTGTGATGCCATCTTGTCCTCTGTCATCCCCTTCTCCTCCTGCCTTCGAATTTTCCCAGCATCAGGGTCTTTTCTAACGAATCGGCTCATTGCATTAAGTGGCTAAAGTACTGGAGCTTCAGCTTCAGCATCAGTTCTTCCAATTAATATTCAGGACTGATTTCTCTTTAGGGTTGCTGGTTTGATCTCCTTGCAGTCCAAGGGACTGTCAAGAGTCTTCTTCAACACCACAGCTCAAAAGGATCATATCCTACTAAAAATCTGTTAATTCAGGAGGAAAACACTGAAAATCTAAAGAAATATTTTCAAAAATATTTTAATTTTAATTTGGCCAAAATGTTCATCTGGATTTTTCTATTATGAAAATATCTGAATGAACTTTTTGGCCAATCAAATACAGGTTTCCTTTTCCTCACTTGATATGGAAGTATGATTGCCTTTGGCCTCAAAGGAATGAAACAGACGTTGACAAGGAAAGCATCACTTGGAGGCTGGTAGCCTAATTGACTCAAAAACCTGGAACATTATTCTCTGTCCAAGACTTAAAAATGCCTTTGCTTCCCCAAGGGGTGTTGATGTAAGAAATAGTGACTGAGTTCCTTTTCCACTAATATGCTTGTAAAGAATGGAACTTAGATTTAAATTTTAACTGATTATAGGAATTAGTGTGATGTATCTTGCACCATTTTTTGGTCACATATTTATGTTGCTTTTTATATTAATATGTATTTATATTAGGAATTTAAATTTAAATTAGGAATTTTATTAGGCATAGAATGAACCTATCTAGCCATTTGCATTTCTAGAATTTCCAGACCTCTAGAGGAGCTATGGTTTTGGAAGCAGCCTGTCAGTCATTAAACTCATTTCTATTTTCTCTCATTTCTACTCTTAATCTTGATGGGTACTTTCTGAAAACAAAATGCCTTGTCAAAGTCACTAACAAATTTCTAAATTTAACCAACTTCGCATGTAACTTTAGAAGAAATACACTGTTGTATTTGGTTATAGGCATGTATGATGTTGACCATCTCTCAGGTAAAATTATTCTGATGCCAAAAAAAAAAAAAAGTCATTTCCCAACTGAGCCCTTAGAAAGAAGACATAAAGACAAGCTTTCATATCACCCACATGTATATTTTTGTCAGAATCTGTTGTTTCAAGAATAGAGAACCTTTCTGGGGCTGCGGGGAGGATTCGCTGATACATTTTCAGCACCGACTCTAATGTCTGGTCCAGAAATGTATGTTTATTAATGAGTGAATGAGACCCATCTGTTTGTTTACCCTGATGGTTTATCATCAGAACACATTCAAGGAAGAGCTGAGAGGCAAGTTGCTTTCCTAATTAGATATTGCCAAGAAACTGAATCCCCATGTTTCTTATATGCAATGCTGAAAAACTTCCTTTGGTTTCCTTGCTACATTTTATAGTTATCCCCATTTAAGGATTAACCTCCATCCTGACCTAGAATTGACTTTTGAAGGCTATGACATTGTTTGTCATGTTCACACTCTGGCATTCTTTATTGCCATATTTGTTTTCCAATAAGGTTTTGAAATTTAGATAGTTCTTGAAAATCATTTATTTATGAACTATTATTCCTTCCATTTATGACATTATATGATCCATTTGAATGTGGAGTAGCTCCTCTCAGGCCTCCTGCACCTGTGCAGCCACTGCTCCTTGGATATGGGGTTGCTCCTCTCCACTGCTGCCCCTGACCTCGGGCGTGGGATAGCTCTTCTCGGCCGCTGCCCCTGACCTTGGGTGAGGGGTAGCTCCTCTCAGCCACGCTTCTGCATCGTCTATGGCAGCCGGCGCGCTTCTGCCACTTGGTCCATGTTCAAGGTCAGGAGGGGCGGCTGTGAGGAGATACCCCTCATCCAAAGTAAGGAGCAGCAGCTGCACTTTGCTGGAGCAGCCATTAAGAGATACTCCACGTCCAAGGTAAGAGAAACCCAAGTATGATGGTAGGTGTTGCAAGGCATCAGAGGGCAGACACACAAACCATACTCACAGAAAACTAATCAATCTAATCACACTAGGACCACAGCCTTGTCTAGCTCAATGAAACTAAGCCATGCCCGCGGGGCAACCCAAACGGGCGGGTCATGGTGGATAGGTCTGACACAATGTGGTCCACTGGAGAAGGGAATGGCAAACCACTTCAGTATTCTTGCCTTGAGAACCCCATGGACAGTATGAAAAGGCAAAAGGATAGGATAATGAAAGAGGAACTCCCCAAGTCGGTAGGTGCACAAATTACTACTGGAGATCAGTGGAGAAATAACTCCAGAAAGAATGAACGGATGGAGCCAAAGCAAAAACAATACCCAGTTGTGGATGTGACTGGTAATAGAAGCAAGGTCCAATGCTATAAAGAGCAATATTGCATGAGAACTTGGAATGTCAGGTCCATGAATCAAACTGGAAGTTTTCAAACAGGAGATTGCAAGAGTGAATGTCAACATTCTAGGAATCAGCAAACTAAAATGGACTGGAAAGGGTGAATTTAAGTCAGATGATCATTATATTTACTACAAATATATGTGGGCAGGAATCCCTTAGAAGAAATGGAGTAGACATCATGGCCAAAAAAAGAGTCCAAAATGCAGTACTTGGATGCAATCTCAAAAATGACACAATGATTTCTGTCCATTTCCAAAGCAAACCACTCAATATCACAGTAATCCAAGTGTATGCCCCAACCAGTAACACTGAAGAAGCTGAAGTTGAATGGTTCTATGATGACCTACAAGACCTTTTAGAATTAACATAAAAAAAGATGTCTTTTTCATTATAGGGGACTGGAATGCAAAAGTAGGAAGTCAAAAAACACCTGGAGTAACAGGTAAATTTGGCCTTGGAATATGGAATGAAGCAGGACAAAGGCTAATAGAGTTTTGCCAGAGAAAGCACTGGTCATAGCAAACACCCTCTTCCAACAACACAAGAGAAGACTCTACACATGGACATCACTAGATGGTCAACACCAAAATCAGATTTATTATATTCTTTGCAGCCAAAGATGGAGAAGCTCTATGCAGTCAGCAAAAACAAGACCAGGGGCTGACTGTGGCTCGTATCATGAACTCCTTATTGCCAAATTCAAACTTAAATGAAGAAAGTAGGGAAAACCACTAGACCATTCAGGTATGACCTAAATCAAATCCCTTATGATTATACAGTGGAACTGAGAAATAGATTTAAGGGACTAGATCTGATAGATAGAGTGCCTGATGAACTATGGACTGAGGTTCATGACATTGTACAGGAGACAGGGATCAAGACCATCCCCATGGAAAAGAAAAGCAAAAAAGCAAAATGGCTGTCTGAGGAGACCTTACAAATAACTGTGAAAAGAAGAGAAGTGAAAACCAAAGGAGAAAAGGAAAGATATAAGCATATGAATGCAGAGTTCCAAAGAACAGAAAGAAGCGGTAAGAAAGCCTTCCTCAGCGATCAATGCAAAGAAATAGAGGAAAACAACAGAATGGGAAAGACTAGAGATCTCTTCAAGAAAATTAGAGATACCAAAGGAATATTTAATGCAAAGATGGGCTCAATAAAGGACAAAAATGGCTTAGACCTAACAGAAGCAGAAGAAATTAAGAAGAGGTGGCAAGAATACACAGAAGAACTGTACAAAAGAGAGCTTCACAATCAAGATAATCATGATGGTGTGATCACTCACCTAGGACCAGACATCCTGGAATGTGAAGACAAGTGGGCCTTAGAAAGGATCAGTATGAACAAAGCTAGTGGAGGTGATGGAATTCCAGTTGAGCTGTTTCAAATCCTGAAAGATGATGCTGTGAAAGTGCTGCACTCAATATGCCAGTACATTTGGAAAACTCAGCAGTGGCCACAAGACTGAAAAAGGTCAGTTTTCATTCCATCCCAAAGAAGGGCAATGCCAAAGAATGCTCAAACTACCAGTCAATTGCACTCATCTCACACGCTAGTAAAGTAATGCTTAAAATTCTCCAAGCCAGGCTTCAGCAATACATAAACCGTGAACCTCTAGATGTTCAAGCTGGTTTTAGAAAAGGCAGAGGAGCCTGAGATCAAATTGCCAACATCCGCTGGATCATCGATAATACAAGAGAGTTCCAGAAAAACATCTATTTCTCCTTTATTGCTATGCCAAAGCCTTTGACTGTGTTGATCACAATACACTGTGGACAATTCTGAAAGAGAAGGGAATACCAGACCACCTGACCTGCCTCTTAGAAACCTATATGCAGGTCAGGAAGCAACAGTTAGAATTAGACTGGAACAACAGTTAGAATTAGAATGGAACAACAGACTGGTTCCAAATTAGAAAAGAAGTACATCAAGGCTGTATATTGTCACCCTGCTTATTTAACTTACATTTAGAGTACATCACGAGAAATGCTGGGCTGGAAGAAGCACAAGCTGGAATCAAGATTGCCAGGAGAAATATCAATAATCTCAGATATGCAGATGACACCACCCTTATGGCAGAAAGTGAAGAGGAACTAAAACTCTCCTGATGAAAGTGAAAGAGGAGAGTGAAATAATTGGCTTAAAGCTCAACATTCAGAAAACGAATATCATGGCATCTGGTCCCATCACTTCATGGGAAATAGATGGGGAAACATTGGAAACAGTGTCAGACTTTATTTTTAGGGGCTCCAAAATCACTGCAGATGGTGACTGCAGCCATGAAATTAAAAGACACTTACTCCTTGGAAAAAAAGTTATGACCAACCTAGAGAGCATATTCAAAAGCAGAGACATTCCTTTGCCAACAAAAGCCCATCTAGTCAAGGCTATGGTTTTTCCAGTAGTCATGTATGGATGTGAGAGTTGGACTGTGAAGAAAGCTGAGTGCCTAACAATTGATGCTTTTGAACTGTGGTGTTGGAGAAGACTCTTGAGAGTCCCTTGGACTGCAAGGAGATCAAACCATTCCATTCTAAAGGAGATCAGCTCTGGGTGTTCTTTGGAAGGAGTGATGCTAAAGCTCAAACTCCAATACTTTGGCCACCTCATGGGAAGAGTTGACTCATTGGAAAAGACTCTGATGCTGGGAGGGATTGGGTGCAGGAGGAGAATGGGACGACTGAGGATGAGATGGCTGTATGGCATCACCGCCTCGATGGACATGGGTTTGGGTGAACTGTGGGAGTTGGTGACGGACAGGGAGGCCTGGTGTGTTGCAATTCACGGGGTCGCAAATAGTCAGACACGACTGAGCGGCTGAACTGAACTGAACTGATGATCTATTTACATAAGGTTATTAATTTATCCTTAATATATAGTAAGTATATAATTATACTTTGAGGTTGAGGTTTGTTGGTTGTGTTGAACAAGATATCAAGCAAGGGGATAAATGTGTGGGAGATTGAGGGGAAACAGTATCTAGTATATCAGTCATGAAATTCTGAAGAACAACAGTTCACTCGGTGAAGTTTTATTATCCAAGCTTGAGGGCTGATTTGCTCTAGCAATCTGCCACTCATATGGGGATTCTTTTGTTCTGTTGCATTCTGTCATTGTTCAGTCACTGTCATGTCTGAATCTTTGCTAACCCACGGACTGCAGCACCCCATGCTCCTTTGTCCTCCACTCTCAACCTGCTCAAGTTCATGTCTATTGTACTGGTGATGCTATCTAACCATCTCATCCTCTGCTGCCTCCTTTCCTTTGCCTCAGTCTTTCCCAGTATCAGGGCCTTTTCCAATGAGTGGGTTCTTCACATCAGGTGGCCAAATTATTGGAGCTTCAGCTTCAGTATTATTCCTTCCAGTGAATATTCACGGTTGATTTTCTTGTAGATTGACTGATTTGATCTCCTTGCAGTCAAAGTTACTCTCAAGAGTCTTCTTCAGCATCATAGTTCAAAAGCATCAGTTCTTCAGTGCTCAGCCTTCTTTATGGTCCAACTCTCACATCCATATATGACTATTGGAATAACCATAGCTTTGGCTTAGCAACCTTGGCCTGCAAAGTGATATCTCTGATTTGTAATATGCTGTCTAGATTTGTCATAACTTTGTTACATTTAAGGTATTTTTCATAAAAATTTGGACATATAACATATCTTAAGACGTCACATTTTAAAAAAAATGACTCATATTTCTGACTGATAACACTTGAAATAAATTGAAGAACAATTGTCACCATTTTAGGGATTCCCAAGTGGCTAAGATGGTAAAGAGTCTGCCTGCAGTGTGGGATACCTGGGTTTGATTCCTTGGTCAAGAAGATTCCCTGGAGAAGGAAATGGCAACCCACTCCAGTATTCTCGCCTGGAAAATCCCAAGGATGGAGGAGCCTGGCAGGCTACAGTCCCTTGGATCACGAAGAGTCAGACAGGACTGAGTGACTTCACTTTCACTTATCACCATTTAAATAAAGCAAAAATAAAAATTCTCCAAATCATCTAGATTACAAAGAGAGAGCATTTTCATCATGGATATTACCTGCTTGGACCTAGCATTTGTATTCGCAGGTTACATTAATGAGATATAATCTCAGCTAAATCTATAGTTTAATACAGTCATTTGTGGATAGGAATGTAAATAGAATAATACAGAAACGTTTTATTGAACACCTGTGAAAACAAAATAGATTGAACAAAATGTCTCAGTTCTCCAGAGGGTGCATTCCTTCAGAAACCTGAATAGGGAAGGCATTCTATTCTATTGGATTTTTGCTGAAGGAAAGCCTATAGCCTCTAAGTCGAGAGTGGAAGAAACAGAATGTGGAATACCACACAGATCTTTGTACTGATCAAGAAGAAACTGCAGTTTTCTCAAGAGATACTGGTCATAGAATTCTACCAATCATAAATTACTGAAAATTCTTTTACAAATTCTTTTATGGTACCCCAAATTCATATAATAGAGTACTATCAATTCATTTTCTTAACTCTTAGACTGCATTATCTTAATTTGAATTGTTGGTGAACCACTGTGTGTGTGTGTGATCAGTTGCTCAGTTGTGTCTGACTCTTTGCAACCCCATGGACTACAGCCTGCCAGGCTCCTCTGTCCAAGGGGATTTCTAGGCAAGAATACTGAAGTGGGTTGCCATTTCATCCTCCTGGCAATCTTCCAGACCCAGGGATCAAAACTATGTCTCCTGTGTCTCCTGTATTGGCAGGTGGAATCTTCACTACTGAGCCACCTGAGAATCCCTAACCCAAGACATTCAGCAATTGTAGGGATGAATAAATGTATGATATATTACCCATAAGTCCAACCACCTGAAGAATGAAATCAGAGTTGTAAAAGAAATTGTGAATTGAGTCCTCCATTAATTAAATACCACTTAATGATTCTATACTTGCAGGCACACTGCCTGCATATCTTTATATCATGGAAAGAGTTATCACACCCATGATATTACACACATTTATATCCATAAAAGATTGGAAATGTAAGAGTTATACCTCGTATAACAGTAGCTAAACTAAACATACTGTTTCCATTAATAATATAATATTTATAAGGCAATGGTTACAATTACAACTATACCTTTTATTCTCTTCAAGTTGATATATTCTTTTTGGAAATAAGCAAGAACCTGGGATGAGAAAAGCCATGTGTTAGCAGATAGACAAGGAAACCTTGTTAATGGCTAATTATAGAAGCTAATATATGCTAAGCATTATCTTCCTAGATGCTTTGCAAAAACTTTGCAGTATTATCTCATATTGTATTATCAGTAAGTTCTTATTATAGGTGAGATGAATAAGGATTGGAGAGGTAATATGACTTGGCAAAGGTCACAATACTAAAAGTCACTGGGACTGAGATTGATGCTGGCAGACTGCATGGCTCTGTTGTGGACCAATGTAAGTAATGCTTCTTCATTGTAGTAGAGTAATGACAATGACCCTGGAACCCAAGTATCTCTTGTTCTTTGTATGTTATCAGTTGGTGCTAAAGACCCACAAAAGTCAGCTGGATGATGAACTGAAAATTTCAGCTTCAACTTTCTATTTCCCATCAGAACTTCAAATGTTTGTTTTTATTTTTGTCAAAATAATTTCCAAAATTTTTTATTCTTAAATGAGAGAGCTTCCTATTGAAGTATGTGCTAAAATTTATACTAATGATTTTATTATTTTTCATTCTTTAAGTATTTTAAAGCATCTACTTGATTTAGTCACAGTATGGATGCTAAAAATACAAAATAAATATGTCATACATGGATTTTAAGTTTTCTAGTCAAAGAAATTAGAATACCATACAGTGAAATTAAAGCTTTATAATAAAGAAAGAATTTCTAATGCTCTAAGTGAGCATAGAGATTTTCAATTTTTAGTTTATTAGCAATGGCAAAAACCCCACTTATTAAAGTGCAGATTTTAAATGACTATGGGCATGCTTTTTAAAAATGAAAGTATATTTTTACATTGGTAATCATGGTATATTAGAGTTGAATTAAGTCAGTCTGCTGCTTCACTAAATATTCTAATCCAGAAAAGTCATTGATTTACTATTAGAAACATTTTACCACTAATACTGCATATTGGATGTTGAAATCTACAGAAGAATGAAGAGGGGAGGATGAAGTAATAGGGGAAAAGAGGAAAAATGGATAATGTTTTGGCAGATACATCCAATTTTCTTCAAATATTTCATCCTGACAAATATTTCTTCTTAATATAACATCCTGACCAATATCTATCTATTATATTATACAGATTAACCACTTGCTAGTTGTATGACCAGGACAAATGTATTCCACTGTCCTAAAGCACTGTGCATGCTCAGTTGCTCAGCCGCATCTAACTCTTTGTGATCCCATGGACTGTAGCCCACCAGCATCCTCTGTCCATGAAATTTTCCAGGGAAGAATTCTGGAGTGGCTTGTCATTTCCTTCTCCAGGGAATCTTCCCAACCCAGAGACTGAATTCACATCTCTTGCATCTCTTGCATTGGCAGGCAGATTCTTTACCACTATACCACCTGGGAAGACCATAACATAGTTTGTTCATCTGAAAAATTTAAAAAAAAAAATCAACTGTACTTGTTTCGCTGAGTTGTTTTGAGGTTTTAATGTGTCGCTACTATCCAATTGTTAGGCAAGATATCTGGCATATGATGGTTAATAAGTAAGAGCTATTCTCATTAGATTAATCGTCATTGCCATTACTGTTGCTGATAGGAGACTTGAATTCTGCAGTTCATTTCTAGAAGTCTCAGTCTATAAAAATCAATATATTTGACAAATTATTACTTCAGTCATGTACACTTTCTTTCTCCATGGCATGAAAAACTCTTAATCTAACATATCTTACTGTTCTTTACATTTTATAGCTTTTCAGATACATTATTATTTTATAAAAACATATAAGACCATCATTATTTTATAAATAAGGAAACTAAGACTCTGAGATTTAGAAAATAAATATATGTTGGGCATTTACTATGTACTGTAAAAGGAACTGGGGGCCTTATATTTACTCGCTACACAGTGATTTTTAACAGAATTTCTGGAATCTAAGTCTAGTGTCTTTCAATAACACTATCTGTCATTCTGACCAGTAAACATGTTCACTTAGTTATAAATAGCACACCACTGTATGTTCAAAAAGTGAAGAAAAGGAAATGTGGTATTTTCATTATATATACAATTTTTCAATTATGCAATGACAAGAGTTTGTAAAACACTAGATATGTTGTCATGAAAATGAACATTACAATAAACTGTAATTCAAGAATATGGGGGCCTCAAAGAGAAATTCTTAGAATATAATTTTAAATAAAGCTAAAGAGTAGGAAAAATAAGTATGTGATGAAAACAGAATGGATTTTCAAAGAACTCAAAGAACAGTCAACTTTCAAATAAGAGTGCAAGTGATTTAAAGATGGAAATATTTTCAACAGTCACAAAGATGTATAAGAGAATATTAATAAGGATAAAGAAAATAATAAAATAAACATTGTAAAAAAATTTGCATTCAGTATTTTAAACTTATATCCAAAGTAAAAGGAGAGCAAAAAACCTCATTACCAGGAAAGGATGGCATATTTTTAATGAATGCCAAAAGGTACCAAATCCTACCGGGCTTTCATTTACTTCAATAAGAATGATCTTTGGATTTTTAAAGATAAAAATAATTTAAAGGAGGATTTGCAGGACATCATCGTCAACATGTTAAAATAAGTATTGTCTGTCTTCTCTTCAAAGAACACTGATGTAGACAAGAAAGTCTTTGCGGAAGTCAAGGAGTGCAGCAGAGAAATTCCAGCTCACCATTGGAGCAAAATATATCCAAGATCAGATGAATAAAAAGGAATTCTGAGATGTGCTGAGATACTTGGATGTACACTCAATAGCTCAGTCATGTCCTACTCTTTGTGACCCCATGGACTGTAGCATTCCAGGCTCCTCTGGCCATGAGATTTTTCAGGCAAGAATACCAGAGTGGGTTTCCATGCCCTCCTCCAGAGGATCTTTCCAATCCAGAGATCGAACCTGTGTCTCCAGCACTGCAGGTGAATTCTTTACTGCTGAGCCACTGGGGAAGCCCCATGAGACTTGAATATTCACATGCAAAAGAATGAAATTGGACTCCTATCTCATATCACTCACAAAAAATAACTCAAAATGAAGTAAAGACATAAACATAAGATGTGAAATGGGAAGAAAACAGAGTCAAAGCTCCTTGAAATTGGTTTTGGGAATGACTTTCATCAAAAACATAAGTAACAGAAGCAAAAATAAACTAGCAGACTACATCAAACTGGATAGCTTCTGCACAACAAAAGAAAATCAACAAAATGGAAAGGCAACAAACAGAAGGGAAAAATATGTTTGCAAGCCAGATGTCTGATAATGGGTTAATACCTAAATATATATATTGAACTCATATATCTAAATGCAAAAAAAAAAGTCCGATTTATAAATGGGTAGAGAATTTAAATAGACATTTTTCCAAAGAAGACACACAAATGGCTGACAGATATATGAAAAGATCTCAACATCATGAATCATTAAGGAAATTCAAATCAAAGCTACAAAGAGATATCATCTCATCTCTGTTAGAATGGCTTTTATCAAACAGATAAGTGTTGGCAAAGATGTGGAGAAAAGTAAACCATTGTGACTGTTGGCAGGAATGTAAATTTGTTCAGTCACTGTAGAAAACAGTGTGGAGTTTCTTAAAAAAAAAAAGCAGAAAAAAATGGCAATTTTGTGAGTTTATAGATGTGTTAACTAACCCTATTGTGGTAGTCATTTCATAACATATATATATGTATCAAATTATCACCTTGTACATCTTAAATTTACCCATGTCATATCAATTTTATCTCAATAAAGCTGAAAAAGAAGAAATTATCGACCCAAATATGGGGTATCTAGTGACAGAGGCAATTATTTAATTTAGAAACTTTTAATCTCAGTAGGACCAATGATTGTCACTCAATGTTTCTAGAGAAAATTATCATTTTTCTATCTATGAAATCATAGAGAAAAAGAAAGAAACCAGAATAATATACATGTACACTTACTTTCTTTTCCTTAAAGAGAAAATCATGGTTTCTAACAATTGTACAAAAGTGTACTAACAAATATTTTGTTTTCATTTATCATTAAATAATGTAAACACTGAGGCCAAAAAAAGTTCAATAAGGGCAAACCATTTCAAAGTAACCTCATTTTTCTTTAAAAATAAGGTTATTGAATTCTTAAGTGAAGGGAATAAGTTAGAAATATTATATCTTTAGTTTAGATACACATAAACTTCAAGTAAAAATGTTTCACATGACATATTTACAGAAAAGATGACAAAAAGTTAATGGTGATACTGTGTGAGTGATTTGTTGCTGTTTTCACAGCCACATCTGAATATTTTCAATTTATTTATTTGTTATCCCTGATAAAGCTCTTGATTAACATGCCTTAGAGCAACCTCTCCAAGTCATGTCTCAATCTTTTTAGCCAATGATATAAATATAAATTTCATAGTTGTCAGCCAGAAATTTGAATGGTAATAAGTATTAAGTTGACCAAAATATTTGTTCATGTGTTTTTCCATGAGATGTTAAGGAAAAACCCAAGTGAACTTTCTTGTCAATCCAATATACATACATGAAAAACAAACAAACAAAAAATACATTTTTGAATGTGTAGAATGAAACCACAGAAGAAAGCTAGATGAGATTCTATAGAATCAGGTAAACAGGTATTAAAACAATCAGTGAGCAACACTTAGGATGGAAAGACACTTCAACAGATAGTTCTTCATCAAAAATAACTAACAAACATAGAATAGGACTATGTAGAGTTAACAGAGTGTCAGAAATTATACCAAAAGAACTTTCTAATATTATATACTATACTATTTGCAAGCAACAAGTTAACTTGCCATTCATGAACCCATAGCTTCATGAACTCTGATAGAAGGCAAGAGATTCCTGGATCAGAGACAATGGAGAGTTTGTTAAGAAACCATGAAAGGAGCATCGTTTTTCGCAAGTTCCTTAGGGTCCAGTTGCCACAGTGTGAGGTAAAGGGAGGTAGGTGACACTTGCTTAAGAAATGGGCTGCAGTTTGGGACCGAAACCAAGTTTGTAATGAACAGTAAGAAAATAGTAAACAAACTTGCCCTTTGCCCCAGAAAGAAACATTATTTTTATTATACTGAACAGCAAACAAACTTTTCCTAGCTGTGGAACAGATATAATATCTCCCAAAGCTATTTATTATACAAACATCTTTGAAAAAGTAATCTAGACAAAAGGGCAGTTAGCTCCTTTGCTTGCAAGCCGTGCAGTAATGTGAGAGCCATAGAGAATTAGATCTCAGTGTTAGAGCTTTGAAAATACAAATACAAGATTGGTATCAGATTTCAAATAATTATAGCTTAATAGAACACTGTACTTGTCACATCAGTTGGATCATTTTATTCAAATTTGAACACCGTATTTTGAAGCACAGGGTTTCCACAGGGCTCAATGGTAAAGAATCTGCCTGCTGATGCAAGAAATGCAAAAGATGTAGGTTTCATTCCTGGGTCAGGAAGATTCCCTGGAGGAGGAAATGACAACCTACTCCAGTAATCTTGCTGGGATAATTCCATGGACAGAGAAGCCTGGCAGGTAACAGCCAATGGGGCTGCAAAGAGTCAGAAATGACTAAGTGACTAAGCACATACACATTTGAAGCACCCTAAAGCAAACTAGAGGACATTCAAACAAAGATCACGGAATCCGGTCCCATCACTTCATGGGAAATAGATGGGGAAACAGTGGAAACAGAGTCAGACTTTATTTTTTTGGGCTCCAAAATCACTGCAGATGGTGATTGCAGCCGTGAAATTAAAAGACGCTTACTCCTTGAAAGAAAAGTTATAACCAACCTAGATAGCATATTCAAAAGCAGAGACATTATTTTGCTGACTAAGGTCTGTCTAGTCAAGGCTATGGTTTTTCCAGTAGTCACGCATGGATGTGAGAGTTGGACTGTGAAGAAAGCTGAGCACCCAAGAACTGATGCTTTTGAACTGTGGTTGGAGAAGGCTGTTGAGAGTCCCTTGGACTGCAAGGAGATCTAACCAGTCCATTCTGAAGGAGATCAACCCTGGGATTTCTTTGGAAGGAATGATGCTAAAGCTGAAATTCCAGTACTTTGGCCACCTCATGCGAAGTGTTGACTCATTGGAAAAGACTCTGATGCTGGGAGGGATTGGGGGCAGGAGGAGAAGGGAATGACAGAGGATGAGATGGCTGGATGGCATCACTGACTCAATGGACGTGAGTTTGAGTGATCTCTGGGAGTTGGTGTTGGACAGGGAGGCCCGGCGTGCTACGATTCATGGGGTTGCAGTCGGACACGACTGAGCGACTGAACTGAACTGAAAACCATCAAATAAATGAAGTTAATAGATGAAATGACTTAGGCAGAAGACCCTGGAGTGCTTTGGGTCACCAGGGGATGACATGGATTCTAGTTATCAAGCAGAATACTCTCAAGTTTCACTGGGAAGAACTTAATAGGCTTATAGTCACAATGACAATTAAGTGGGGGGACTATGGAAGAAAAATGGTTAATATGTCCCTTCAATCTGGGCCTAGAGTTAGATGTAAGTTTTAAAAATGTCTTGCCTGGATTACTGTGATGGCTGTATTCACACTATAGGCACAACTGGTAATATATTGCTAGTAAGCATATAGATGGTATTTGTGTTGGCAATTTGAGTTTCTAATCCTCAAGTAGTGTGAATTTACATATCTTTATTATGATATCTCAATGCAAATTGATTACAGTCATTGTAATTTTAAAGATTTGCTAAATTCAAACAGTAAATAATACAAAGATGATTTATTGAATTTTTACAAAATATTTACCTATTGGTAAATATGTCTATGGCTTCCCTGGTGGCTCAGAGATTAAAGCATCTGCCTGCAATGCGGGAGACCTGGGTTTGATCCCTGATTTGGGAAGATCCCCTGGAGAAGGAAATGGCAGCCCACTCTAGTATTCTTGCCTGGAGAATCCCATGGATGGAGGAGTCTGTTGAGCTACAGTTCACGGGGTCACAAAGAGTCGGACACAACTGAGCAAGGGACTTAAATGACTTAAATATGCATATATAAGCTTCTTGGAGAAGGAAATGGCAACGCACTCCAGTATTCTTGCCTGAGAAATCCCACGGACAGAGGAGCCTGGCCGGCTACATTCCACAGGGTCGCAAAGGAGTCCAACATGACTTAACAAATAAACAACAATAATTATTTATATGTGATATATATATAACACATATAAAATGAAGTTTACTATTTATTTAAAAATGTCTTCTCTATATATTATTCGTACCTTTTTTGAAATTAAACATTTTACTATGAGGTAATTGTAAGTTTATATGTAGTTGTTACAAGTAATGCAAAGTGACTCCATGCACCCTTTACCCAGTTTACCCCAATGTAACAGCTTGCGAAGTTTTATAAAAGAGAACTATTCATGAGCAGGCTATTACGATAGTTTGAAATCAAGAGTATACCTAAGACCTTGCCTGTTTAAACCCATGGGAAATTTTCTGAGAACTTGAGCAATATGAGGCTCTGGAAGGCAGGCTGTAAGAGGCAATCAGTTTCCCTCAATCTCATGGCACATGAGAGAAAGGATCTGGCTGAAGGGAGACTATACAACAGACATGGTAGCTTTTGCACTCCAGATCACTGAAAGATATGTGGGCAGAGAGCAACCTCAAACCAGTTCAATGCTATAGCAAATGTTTTAATTACATATTTAAAATATAAAAATAGTACGTGTATAAGTTAGTTCATATAATTACCTGTATGATAAAAAATTTACCAAAATTGGACAATGTGATAAATTAGATCAGCACTCTTTGCTGCTGATTGCTCCTTTCCTTGTACTTTTATAACTTCTAAGCAAATTTTCTGATTCTCTTAATTTGAATTTAGATTCTCTTATGAATTTTCCAGCAGATACTTTACCACAGGTTTATCCAAAGAATACTTCAATCTCCCAGTGTCTGCCCTGAAGGTCATTCTCTATAACATCCATATGGTGTTATTACCTAACAAACCTTAGCTCTTCCAATTAAATACTATTTTTCCTATGAGTGAAAAGCTAATCTTTTGCTTCTATCTTCTATGCTCATTCTTTAGCTAAACTATTAGTTTCTGAGGCTAGATAGTTGGGAAGGTGGGAGAAAATTTGATCAATAAGATTAACTTCACTTCATGATTTGGTTTCAGAAACATGGAGACTAAAACTGGCTTCCAGTCAAGTTTGAAACTTGGTGATTTTGTGGCAGGGGAAAGGGCAAGAGAGAATGGTAATGTTCTGTCTCCAGTGAGTTCCTGGGATGGGCTGACAAAATAGGGTCCTTGGCCTTGCACAGGACAGAATTCAAGAGTGAACCATAGCAAAGTGAAAGAGAGACTGAAATATGTATTTCAAGAAATGAACATTCCATAGGTAGAATACAGACCAGCTAAGAAGGTGAAAGTGGCCCTAATGTGTGGAGGTGGTTAGTTTCTATGGGCTGAGTAATGTTATAGGCTAACCAGTTGGAGGATATTCCAGATATTTTGGGAAAGGGGCACAGATTTACAGAAATTGGGCCACCACCCACTTTAGGCTTTTTATTATCTGCCTTCAAACTGTCAGGGCACCTGTGGTTGTGTCATTTAGATGCACATGCATTACATGTTAATATCTTAATATTGTTAGCAACAAAAATAGCAATGTTATTTGGGAGTTTTTTTAATATGAATTTATTTATTATAATTGGAGGCTAATTGCTTTACAATATTGTATTGGTTTTGTCATACATCAACATGAATCCACCACAGGTGTACAAGTGTTCCCCATTCTGAACCCCCCTCCTACCTCCTTCCCCATACCATTTTGAAGTGACTCATGAACTGTGTATAAGAAACCATGAAGAAATGAAGTTCATTTCATATCCCAAGCAGCTCATTGTGAGTCATTTTTTATTTTAAGAAACTGACCAAAATTCTTTCAACTACTTTGAGTCTTTTAAGATGTATACTGTATAAAAAGTAATAAACAGAAATCTCAACTAAAATAGAGAGGCCCAAAAGAAGAGCCTTCAATCCTACACCAAGAGTAGAATCCAACAGGAAGGTACAAGATTTCTTCTTCTTGCCTAGCAAGAGCTCAGCCAATGAAAGACTGACAACTCAGCCAATGAAAAGCCACTATATTTCCAACACTCAGTTCCTCTAATGGACCCTTTTTACTATAGCCGTCCCAATTTCCTTTACCTTTCACTAAAGGAGTTCTCTCCTTGTTGCATAAGACTTACACAAGGCTTGCCATGGTTGCAGACCCCAAACTGCAATTCTTTGCCAATCTCAAATAAGACCGTATTTGCTGGAGAAATAACTGGAAATCTATTTGTTTAAGATCAACAACTGTGGCAGTCAAATAATTAAATCTAACTTTCATCAATAATAGTAATCATAGAGTGAATAAAATATAAATGTCACTTCCTCAAAGAAAATTTCTTGACCGGTCAATCTAAATCAGATATGTTTATTTTACGTTTTGCAGCAACCTAAAATTTCCATTATAGTAATCACATTTTTGAGATGTATGTGTGTGTGTTGAAGCTATTTGCCTTTAGAGTTCCATGACAATGGATAAGGTAAATACTAATATTATTCACATTTTATGAATGATGAAGAGGTTGATCAATACATTAAATTTGTTGAGAGCACACAGTTCATAAGTGGCAGAGGCAGAATTCAAACTCTGATCTCACTAATAGAAGCAGAACAGCTTTCAACTACTTTGAAAGCGAAAAAAAAAAAGAAAAGTGTTGTTCACTCAGTTGTGTCCGACTCTTTGAACTGTAGCCTGCCAGGCTCCTCTGTCATGGAATTCTCTAGGCAAGAATACTGCAGCAGGCAGCCATTCTCTTCTCCAGGAGATGTTCTCTAATCGAGGATTGAACCCAGGTCTCTTGCATTTCTGTGTATTTTGTTACTATCTGAGCCACCAGGGAAGCCCTTGAACCACTTTACTGCTTCTTATTTCATGCAAACTTTCTTTACATTCAACCAGCAACTGCGCATAAAGTTGAACCACGAAGTAGCACATTTATTTTCCTGTTGTCAACTACAGATTGGCACTTGCCAAGAGCATCTGCCAACAACTGAACCACAACAGCAAGAGCATTTGCCATCTGCTGCTGCGGAGATAGAACTCTGTGCTATCGCAACTGCCAACCTTCAGGACACCCTGAGGGGAATTCAGGGCAAAGAGTTAGGTACTCTGTGCTCCAGGGGAACTACTGGAGCAGGTCTTTAGGTAGTTATTTCTGGGAACTGATTTCATCATTCCAATCTTTGCATCACTTCATATGTAGAAAATCACTAAATCCCTTCATGGTAGCATCAGCTCCTCGTGACTAGCACAAAACCTTTCGTAAAGTAAACACTTGATTGCATTGAACTCCCCCTTCACCAAAAACTTATATATTGACATTCCCCCACTACTTCTTTACTGGAGCTTCAGTGGTACAACTGGTTAGTGCATGGTACTTATAAAACAGTATGCTTATGAACAATGAAGATTTTGTGAGCTTAAGCCTCATCTAGAGCAACTTTGGTAGCTCAGCTGGTAAAGAATCTGCCTGCAATGCAGAAGACCCTGGTTCAATTCCTGGGTCAGGAAGATCCGCTGGAGAAGGGAACAGCTACCCACTCCAGTATTCTGGCCTGGAGAATTCCATGGACTGTGTGGTCACAAAGAGTAGGACATGACTGAGCAACTTTCACTTTCACTACCTCTTTGGGGCAGTCTCTCAGAGCTATATGAGGTGCTGTTTCCTGGGCTGAAGTCATCATTTTGCCCCAAATAAAACTTAACTTGCAACTCACATTGTGCATCTTTTTAGTTGACACTGTTTTTCTGTGCTTTCATATGTGTTCAGTTCAGTTCAGTTCAGTCACTCAGTCACATCTGAATCTTTACGACCCCATGAATCACAGCACGCCAGGCCTCCCTGTCCATCACCAACTCCCAGAGTTCACTCAAACTCATGTCCATTGAGTCGGTGATGACAACCAGACATCTCATCCTCTGTCGTCCCCTTCTCCTCCTGCCCCCAATCCCTCCCAGCATCAGAGTCTTTTCCAATGAGTCAACTCTTTGCATGAGGTGGCCAAAGTACTGGAGTTTCAGCTTTAGCATCATTCCTTCCAAAGAACACCCAGGGTTGATCTCCTTCAGAATGGACTGGTTAGATCTCCTTGCAGTCCAAGGGACTCTCAAGAGTCTTCTCCAACACCACAGTTCAAAAGCATCAATTCTTGGGTGCTCAGCTTTCTTCACAGTCCAACTCTCACATCCATATATGACCACTGGGAAAACCACAGCCTTGACTAGACAGACCTTTGTTGGCAAAGGAATGTCTCTGCTTTTGAGTATGCTATCTAGGTTGGTCATAACCTTTCTTCCAAGGAGTAAGCGTCTTTTAATTTCATGGCTGCAATCACCATCTGCAGTGATTTTGGAGCCCAAAAAATAAAGTCTGATACTGTTTCCACTATTTCCCCATCTATTTCCCATGAAGTAATGGGACCAGATGCCATGATCTTCGTTTTCTGAATGTTGAGCTTTAAGCCAACTTTTTCACTCTCCACTTTCACTTTCATCAAGAGGCTTTTGAGGTCCTCTTCACTTTCTGCCATAAGGGTGCTGTCATCTGCATGAGTTCAGTTCAGTTCAGTTCAGTCACTCAGTCGTGTCCAACTCTTTGCGACCCCATGAATCGCAGCACGCCAGGCCTCCCTGTCCATCACCAACTCCCGGAGTTCACTCAGACTCATGTTTGTCGAGTCAGTGATGCCATTCAGCCATCTCATCCTCGGTTGTCCCCTTCTCCTCCTGCCCCCAATCCCTCCCAGCATCAAAGTCTTTTTCAATGAGTCAACTCTTCGCATGAGGTGGCCAAAGTACTCGAGTTTCAGCTTTAGCCTCATTCCTTCCAAAGAAATCCCAAGGCTGATCTCCTTCAGAATGGACTGGTTGGATCTCCTGCGTATTTGAGGTTATTGATATTTCTCCCCGCAATCTTGATTCCAACTTGTGCTTCTTCCAACCCAGCGTTTCTCATGATGTACTCTGCATATAAGTTAAATAAGCAGGGTGACCATATACAACATTGATGTACTATTTTTCCTATTTAGAACCAGTCTGTTGTTCCATGTCCAGTTCATATGTGTAGTGATGGCTATATAGATTAAAGCATAATTATGTTAAATTAGAAAAAAAAATGATTAATAAATGTGATGTGAATAAGAAATGTTTAAAAACAAAAAAGTAAAGCATAAGTTTTATGGTTTAGCAATAGTATTACAAAATATAACTTGAATATACTCAAATCTGCTCCTTGTCAACGAAGCAAGTATAATAGTCCAACAGTTTGGTTATCCTTCCTAACAAATGTCATAAAAAAGGAAAGATTTAGCAAAGATTCAACTATTTTAGACACCAAAAGGTCTATTTGATACTTACTCTCTTCATTATTTTAAATGAAAAGGAATACAATCAACATAACAGTAATTTTAGAGATGGCAAAGTAAATTATATCAAAAATTGCAGGTAATTACCTCAGTGATAGCAGACATGCTAATTTCTATCGAGTTTTTTTAAATCTACTTTTTAAAAGTTTTCTTCTTTTTTAAAAAATATCTGAATAAGGTTTTTTCTCCTCCAAATATAGTGCTGAAACTTAAATTTTATTAATTTTTAGAAAATGTTCCCAGTGAATCTAATTACTATATAACTCATATTAGATAATTTGTGAATGATATCTCTAAATTTTTTTCTTTACTTTAAAATTGTTCTTAATATACACATATATTAATTAGAACACTTCACTGTTTACTGTTCAGTGAATGCAAGTTCAGCCGGCCTGATGCACAGTGAGGCTAACAAACTGAAACATCAGAGTTTGGAACAAAAAAGTTTTATTGCAGGGTAAAGCAAGGAGAATAGGAGGTTTGTGCTGACAAAACCAAACACCCCAATGCTTTTGGGGAGAAGTTTATATAGGCAAAATTTGGGGTAAATTATGCAGGGTGTGTGTTTTTTTTCTGATTGGTTGGTGGTGAGGTAAGACACAGTGTTCCAGGACCCTCAATTATTGGCCTCCTGGTTTAAGTGAGTCTGGGATCTCAGCATATAGTTATCATCTTCCACCTGGTTGGAGGGCCTTAGTTTCTGCAGAACTCCAAGATATCCTATGAGGAAAAATGAAGATTCTGCTTTCATCCCTGCTATATCTTGTTTTTTCATTACTCCTTTGGTTTTGCATTCCCTTATTTTCTCCAATTAGCAACTGTTTGAGCTGGCCCTTTGGTACTCAGGGAAGGTCTTGGGGCTGAAGTCTTTTTCCTAAAAATAAGAATTGGAGGGGGCACATGTAACTAAAAAGAGCCATACGCTGTAACTAAAGATCCTCAGTGCTGCAACTGAATCCTGGCACAGCCAAGTTTAAAAAAGAAGAAAAAAGAAAGAAACAAGCAGCATAGAAAGAATTTGAATACAAAAGATGAAATTTTGGTGGGTGTTGGGATCATTTGGTATCCTCTCAGTGTTGGTGGTTAAAAGAATCTATGTCTGTGAAGAGGTTAATGTAACTGTGCATCCAAAATTGTGAATTTTGCTGTATATAAATTTTGAAAAGAAAAAATAAATGAATAGAAACAAACAAATCATTATCAGTCTACAACAGGTATGTGTCTGTGCACAGTCATGTCCAATTCTTTGCAACCCCATGGAATCTTTGTAGCCCACCAGGCTCCTCTGTCCATGGAATTTCCCAGGCAAGATTATTGGAGTGGGTTGCCATTCCCTACTCCAGGGGATCTTCCTGACCCAGGGATAGAACCTGTGTCTCTGTGTCTCCTGCACTGGCAGGTGGATTCTTTACCACTGCACCACCTGCAAAGCCCTACAAAAGATATAGCAAATTAATAATTAACTTACTGTCATTGGGAACCAATGTTTTTTTAGCATAAAAGTAATAGATACAAATGTAAAATCATCCAAGTTAAATAAAATCTCAGAAATATTAATTTTGAACAGGAAATGTCATTATGCACTCAATTTTTTTCTAAAAATCTGTACCTTATTGTCTAGAAGCTATGAAACCTAATTAGCAATAAAACATACAGCAATTAGATTGCAATCTCCACATAGAATTTCATATAAAAACAAACCAGGGTCCCTGAAGAAACAGCTGATTTCAGGTCTATGACAGAAAAGAGATAAAAGAAGTCCATAAAATTTGAACCAGAAAGCAAATAATCTATCAGAAATGTATGGGATTATGTTAGGACACCAGAGTCAACTTGAATGGCCACGCTGGCCAAAGATGGGACAACATGAGCATCAAATTCATGGTGCTCAGTGGTTGCTTTATATATGTAAGTTCATGAGTCATTATGTTACTTAAAAAATAAAAATTAAGACATAAAGAGGGACTTACTGACAAATTTGGCTATTGTACAACAGCTTATTCTGAAAGTTAGAGTATTTGTGGAAAGACAAACTTCATTCCTTCTTTTTCTATATGAATTTCCTCCCAGGGTAACCAAATCTATGATATAGTGTAATGAAGTGAAGTTCTTCCTTGGAGAACTCCAGTTAACAAATGCCAAGAACTATAAAGGGTCTGAGATTTTACTCTATTTTCAGGCTTAGAATTTAGCTTGCCACAGTTTTATGGATGCTGGCAGAAGACATGAAACTTCTGAGTAATAGCAAAAGGACAGTTCATTAGTCATATCAATAGTATTATAGTAGCCATTTTCTTCCACTGATTCCCCAAACCTCAGCTCTCACAGGGTTGTGTGATGAAGTCAGATAATGTCAGCTATTTAGTGAATTGTGTTAAGGGAAAGGAACACTAAGCTCTAGAAACAATGATCTTTTATAATGGATTTCAAACAAACTTCTTCAATTTTGCTCCCGAGGAACTCGTTTTCTTTGTTAATCTGGTGCTGCTTCTAAGTCGCTTCAGTCGTGTCCGACTCTGTGCGACCCCATAGACGGCAGCCCACCAGACTCCCCTGTCCCTGGGATTCTCCAGGCAAGAACACTGGAGTGGATTGCCATTTCCTTCTCCAATGCATGAAAGTGAAAAGTGAAAGTGAAGTCGCTCAGTCGTGCCCAACTCATCGACGCCATGGACTGCAGCCTACCAGGCTCCTCCGCCCATGGGATTTTCCAGGCAAGAGTACTGGAGTGGGGTGACATTGTCTTCTCCATCTTTGTTAACCTGGACAGTAACAAATCTGGCTTCTGCTCAAGGGTGACTTGCCATCTCTGTCTCCTGAACTTGTTCATTAAACATATATCCTTAGGGATACTCTAGAGCAAAAGTCATCAGTGTCACTACCCTCAATATGTGGAGCAAAGAAAGAGACTCATGGAGTACTGACTCCCAAAAATCAACAAAGAAGAAAAATGAAATTAGGAAATCACCATTTTGCAACTTCTAATAAAATAATTTATCTTATCAGTGGATTATCAGTGGATATTGAAAATGATTAAGGCGATGGTTGATGAGAAACTTATAATTAATGGATTAGGCTGACAAACCTAAGTTCATTGACCAAACTTAAAATAGCTGAATATGAAATATGCAGACATCATTTACCTACTGGTGTGATGCAATTGGAAATATGAAGCAACACCTCTATTGGATTCTTGCAAAAATGATTGAACCAGAATATTAGCAATCTTCTAATTGCTGATAGTAATAAAATTCTAACTAGTTCATAGGAGGAAATAAGGGGACAAAACATGTTTATATATTTAAAAAGCATGTATATGTTTAAAAAACATGATGATCTAATTACCAGAAAGTGGAAAATTCTGTCCCAGTTTCATTAATGTATAGACATCATTTTAAAAAGTCTTGTGGAAGGAAAATTTTTTGTAATTAAGAGATATAGTAACTAAATGTAATATGTATATAATATTACAGGATGTTCTAATTTTTTGAACAACAGAAAAGTAAGATGGTTTTGATAATTACAGTAATTTGATTATAATCTAGGTATTAAATACAAAAGAATTATAAATAATTATATTAGATCTGCCATGGCTTTAAAGGTCTTTATTTTTTTTAAGATATCCTGATATACAGATAATAATATTCTTGGGATTTATTTTAAAATATTTCAACAGAGAAATAAGGCAAGAGAGGGAGGAAGGAAGGAAGGAATGGAACAAGGAAGGAAGGAAGGGAGTGAAGGAAGAAAGAAGGGAGGGAGGGAGAAAAGGAAAGAAGGAAAACATTTTCTGTAAAAGCTAGCAAACATTTCTGAAACAAGAGCCTACCTGCTATTATTTGCCTTGAAAATGTTTTTGGAAGGAAAATTTTCCCTTCTATGACTTGAAATCCACCTTTTTTTTTTTTAATAAAGTATAAGAGGATTTGTACACAGTGTCACAGTCTGGAGGAAAAAAAGAACAAAACCCTAAAAGTATAGCATAAGTACTGATATTACAGCCAAACTCTATACAGTTTACAGTTTTTCCAGCTATCAGACTGCTAAAGACAAATGTGAAAGGCACAGAAGTGGAAAGCAGCCCAGACTTACTGATATTAAGCAAAAAGACAACACCGTTGTATGGGGATTAAATCAGGAAAAAGAAAAATGCATGACAACCATTTTGTAAGAAGTGAAAACATGTTTAGAATCCATTAAATCCACTTTCTTAAGGAAAGTGTACAGGTTTCAAGGACAGAGCTCTGCTTTGATAATGCATGATTGTTAAATTCCCAGGGTCTGTATAAATTTTGTAAACCCCTTTATTTTACAAATTAAAAGTTGATTTATTTTTTTGCAACAATAATGTATGTCAAACTAATAAGAAAATTATGGAGAAGGTGACATCAGGGTGTGGATATTTCCACATATTAGCAGCAAGGTTAACCAGTCATTTAGAAATTTAAGAAGAGTTAATAACTATGCAGGGTTCACAGAGAAGTCCTTCTGTGTGGTTCTGGGGAGTCAGCACAGAATCTGCAGAAGCTTAGAGAATTGTGTTGTGTGCTTTGTTTCCTTGTCATTTCCCACTGAAGCCCCTGTGATGGAGCATTTTTCCCTTTCTGAGCTGGTGATGCCTCCTGTCTTTATGAGGCATGCGTGGGTGCGTGCAAAGTCGCTTCAGACATGTCTGACTCTTTGTGACCCTATGGACCACTAGGTTCCTCTGTCCATGGGATTCTCTAGGTGTGAATACTGGAGCAGGTTGCCATGCCCTCCTCTAAGGGATCTTCCCAGCCCAGGGATTGAACCCATGTCTTTTATGTCTCCTGCATTGGCAGGGTTCTTCTTTATCACTAGCACCGCTTGGAAAGCCCCCTTGATGAGGCAAACACACTCAACTGATTTATGGTAACTTGCTTCTTTCTTCCCAAAAGAGAGAACTGGACCAAATGCTATTCTGATTCTGGCCAGAAGAGTTTTTAAGCCCGAAGAGAGTAGTGCAAATCGTTGCTTCTATTTGCCAGCAGGATTGTTCTTTGGTTACTCCAAATATATGGATTGCTTCCATTCAGTGGAGCAGCCTTTGCCATATTTAGGTGGTCTTTCTCCATGAGTCCTAATATTTATAAGTAGCTTTATTAAGGTGTATTTCTCTTGTGTATGAATTTTAGCTTGAGAGCACTTCAGTTGATTGAAGTGCCCCATCCATCACAGAAGATTTTACTTTTCTCAGTAAGTTCTTATTGGCTGCTTCTTCAGCATACGCTTTGTAGGCTTTTAGAGTGCTCCACACTTAAATTATATATCACTTTGGTATTTAAATCAATGAATTTAAATTACTGTATAATGATTACTTTCAATATGCCTTCACTTAAGGAAGATGATATAATTAAACATGTTTGTTTGATCGGGTCTTGCAAATGAACCTATACATTTACATTAGGTCTCTATGAGATGAGTTAATTCCCTTGAGTTTTTTATACCATTTGGAAAATGTTGTCAGTTCTATGGTTCAGTCACAGTCTTTCCTCCCTCCCTTTCTCCTTTCCTCAATCTTCTCCCTCTTTTTACCTCTTTTCTTACCTCTTTCTCCCTGGCCCCATATCTACCTGTTTTTTCCTTCCCCTATTTCATGCTTATAGTGTACTCAATCGGAGGAGACACTGGCGACCCACTGCAGTACTCTTACCTGGAAAATCCCATGGATGGAGGAGCCTGGTAGGCTGCAGTCCATGGCGTTGATAAGAGTTGGGCACGACTGAGCGACTTCAGTTTCACTTTTCACTTTCATGCATTGGAGAAGGAAATGGCAACCCACTCCAGTGTTCTTGCCTGGAGAATCCCAGGCACGGGGGAGCCTGGTGGGCTGCCATCTATGGGGTCGCACAGGGTCGGACACAAAAGTGACTTAGCAGTAGCAGCAGCAGTATACCCAATACTACTCTAAATACTCGAGATAAAGTATTGGATAACTTAGAAGCTGATCGGACTTGTTATTTCCAAACAGATACCAATTAAACTTGCTTTCCTCCTGTGCCCAGGGAACTTGCAGTACTGGTCAGGGAGGTTTAGTGGGAGTTGAAGAAGAAAATTATTTCAAAGAAAACCAGTATGTCCTAAGCTATCAAGAAGTTGAGATGAATGAGAATTATAGACAACTAACCTAGGAGATTTCATATATGGTATTTATCATCACAAGTTCAGTAGGGGACATTTTACACATCTTCTGTGCTTTCATATGCTCATTTTTCATTGTACTTTCCTGAATATATGGCATATAGTTATAAAAACTGCTTCATGTCTACCATTTTATCAGCTGTATAATATCTCTGTTTGTTTCTAATTGGTTGATTTTTCTCCTTATCATGGGCTATATATCCTTGCTTCTTTTACTGCCTAGCAATTTTCTATTGGATGCTAGAGATTATGATTTTACCCTTTTGAGAGATGATTAATTATGTATTCCTCTAATTTTGAGCTGGGATACAATTAACTTTGTTAGAAGCAGCTTAATCCCTTAAAGGCTTACTTTTGAGATTTGTTATGTGGGACCAGAGCACTTTTAAGTCTAGCGTTAATTTAGCTCCATTGTTGAGACAAAATATTCACCTTCTGAATACTCTACCTGATGGCCTATATATTATAAGTTTTTCCACTCTGTGTGATAGTATCCTAACTATTCTCAGCTCCTTGTGAGCTCTGAAGACTGTGTCACCTAGTCCTGTTTGGTGGTTCTTTCCCAGGCTGCACTGACCTGTACTCAACTGAAAACTCAAGGGGAACCTTCTGAAAGTCTCCAGAGCTTGAGATCTTTCCAGGCAGCTGTCTCTGTTCGTAGCACTTTTCTTTTTATATGATTCTTCCCCTCTCTATCAAGAAATCTCTTTGGATTTTATTCTACAAATTCTTGCCAACTTATCCTCCTGCATTCTCACTGTATCTCAATTTAGGAAGTCTGTTGGCCTCTGCCTAGGTTCCCCCTTGTTCTGTGTGGCCTGGAAAAGTTGGGGCAATAATTTCATTTGGTTTGTTTCCCTTATCTCAGACATCAATGCCTTGTGCTGAAAGCATTGCCATTTACATTGTGTTCAACTGTTTTAGTTGTTTAAGAAGGTGTATTTAATCCTGTTACTCCATATTGACCAGAAGCCTCATAGCAAGTAGCTATAGCCAAATTTACTTTAAAAATCACATATTTAGTACAGGTAGAAGGAAATCGCAACCCGCTCCAGAAGTCTTGCCTAGAGAATCCCATGGACAGAAGAGCCTGGCAGGCTACAGTCCATGGGGTCTCAAGAGTTGGACATGACTTAATGACTAAATCACTACCACCAGAGGCAATAGGCAAACCCTAATCTCTTATACAGAAGTTCATATCTATTTTTCTGTTGTATTTGACCACATTCTAGATCTTACAAAGTAATCTTTCTAACAGGTGATTTCTAACAGATCAGAAGTAAGTGGTGGGAACTGTAGGTGGTAAATGTAAACATTTTTTCTGCAAGGTTGAATGTGAGGGAAGAAAAAGAAAACAACCTGAAAGAGAGAAATTGAAGCCTCAAGAGAGTGTGTCAAGACTGAGAGAAATTTGTTTTTGATATATAGTTGCTCTCAATCTGATGGCTCCCTAGTAATAAAGAGAGATCAACAGTACACCACCAACCCAGGGCTTAAAAGAATAAAGGGGTAGAAAGAATCTTATTAAAAGTGTATCAGAAAATGCTTGCTGGAAGAGGCAAGGCTTAAGCAAATCCCTGAAATGCTCATCAAGGACACAGAAAAATAAAAGGCACTAGGGACTTCACTTTAGTGGGAGAAGGATGAAGGCAAGGGACCTGAAACTGCATAAGCTGTGTTTGTAGGACAGTGAGAGGAAGGTAGTGAATGAAGGTAGAGCAGAGAATTTTGTTCACACTCTCATTTCCTAGATTTCACTCCAAGAAACGTATCCATAGGATGAGCAGTCTGTGGCCAAGGATGACAAATTAGGACAGCCATTGGCTTGTCTAATCCTCTCCTCATACATGCATTTTCAACTATCATCCAATATAATTTACACCCTGATAATTTACACCCCTATAATTTACACCCAAGTGTAGGGGAACTTGGAAGGTGTTGGTGGGAACCATTAGGACTATAAGGTGAACAATATATACTTGATAATTTTGTCTATGAATAAATGAGCTCAGCTCTCCTCATCACAGGTATATGAAGAACATTTCCCTTTTGTCTCTGTTCCAAATTATTCTCAAGAGAAACACCTCATCTTGCCATCCTTTTCCAGATTTATTTCAGCCATCACTCCTCCAGAAACAAATCTTCATCTTCTGTGGGGGAAAAAAAAAAATGGAGCTCTGAACTATAAGTAGAGACGAAGATATAATCAGTTTCACGTTTGGAATTTTATCTAATGTTTTGCTACAACAACTTTTCCTTAACACACACTTACATCCCACCAGATAATCATAATATAATTGATGTTTGACAATGCATATGGATCAAAGAACAAGTTTGCTTCTTCTAGGCTACAGTACCTAAACAAAAGAAGAAAATGAAAAAAAATTTCAGCTGGAAGGATTTTATATATTTATATATATATATATTAAACATAGGGCTAACTGACTATTTTGGAGGGAGAGTATTTCAAGTACCCTAGAGTCTTGAGAAATTAGTCTAGTTTTAGGAAGTGATTTCTATTGGTTTAAGAAAATCAATTACCTGTCTTTAGACTCTGGAACCCATTCCTTTTGTGATGGGGCCATACTTTTTGCAAAGCAATCAGCAGGGTCATAACTAAGGGTGAGGATGGTAGGGAGAGGCAAGGCAGACCACCTGGGGAGAAGAGGAGGTGTTAATGAATGGTGTGATCACAGAATTCTCAGAGTATTGTGCAGAGAAACAAGGCCAGAAACAGAACAGTCTCAACCTAGGGAATTGAGTGCTGGGTTTGACTGAGGATATAGTGAGTGTCTATTTCCTGTAAAGATAGGTAAGTGGATCTAATTCTCTGCAGAGGTTTTGTTTTGTTTTGTTTTGTTTCTTTTTTTTCCCCCTGAGTTAGAAAAACATGCTAGAGCCAAAGATAAATTAGTTGGTACAAAGTTCACAAACTTGAATACAGGTACCAATCATTCATATAACACCCAGGTTATTTTCTAAAGCTGAGTGTATATGACTTTGTGTGTGTGTGTGTACACTAAATTGCTGTAGTTGTGTCCAACTCTTCGTGACCCCATGGACTATAGCCTGCTGGGCTCCTCTAGCCATGAAATACTCCAGGCAAGAATAGTGGAGTGGGTTGCATGCACTCTTCCAAAGGATCTTCCCAGCACAAGGATGGAACCCACTTCTCCTGGGCCTCCTGCATGCAGACAGATTCTTTGCTCCTGAGCCACCAGGGAAGCCTGTAAATGACTTTAAAGAGACTCCAAATAATTAGCATGCCTATGGTATCCCATACCAATACCAGTGTCCAGCCCTGCCTTTCTCTTTCTCTCTCTCTTTTTGGCCGTGACACATAGCTTGCAGGATCTTAGTTCCTTTACCAGGGATCATACCCAGGCCCGTGGTAGTGAAAGCCCTGAGTCTTAATCACTTGATGGTCAGGGAATTCCCCCTGCCTTTCTCGTATAATTATAGTGATGAAAAGAGGTCTTTGTGGGGATAGGTACAATCTAGCTTTGACTAACAGCACCTGACTCTCAAGACAAAAGGTACTCCAATCTGGCAAGAGAAATTATACCCAGTTCCATTCACCCAGAGTATTTAACCCTCAACTCTGCCCAGAATCTTGTTGAATATAATATATTAGGTGTCCCATTAGAAGATATGGTCTAACTGAAGATTGGACATGCGTATGAGAAAGAATTGTGTACATAAAGAAAGAAGTGAGCAGTAGCCAGATATTCTATGTATTTTTCATTTATGACATGAAATATGACATGACTTATAAAGGAGTACCAGAAATATATATCAGATGCTGTGTAAAGAATAAACTGTGCAATGAATTTTATTTTGTGAGAGCACACTTACAATTTTAATTTCTTTGAAATTATCAGAGAGAAAAAGTACATAGTAAAACAAAGGCCAGTTCCATCCAAGAAAAGTAGCTCCAGTCAGTCATATATTTTGATGTATGCCTCCTTTCCTTTAAGCTTCAATCTCATGTATGTTTTACCTTCTAATATTTAGCACATGATGAAGTTTAACATACCTAAAGTACATTTTCAGAGATAGTTAGATGGAGATGGGGTTAAATCATATAAAGTAGAACCATGCAAAAACATTAGTAGTCATTTTTAGAAAGTTTTACTTAGTATAAATACTTTGATTATATTGATTCAGAAGCTTAATCAGGACAACAATGTGGAAGATAGAATGGGCATATTTTCTATTCTTTGACTTGTAGGAAGTTTTGGAAGCAACGTTTTCTGTAGTGAAATTGTTGAAAACTGCTATTTTTCTTTTACTATATAAGAAACACAGTTGAGTAGATTTACATAAAAGTATAGCTGTTAAACTGACACTGAAAGAAAATGTTTTTTAAAATGTTGAGGTTTTAGATGGACTTCTCTAAAGATAAAAATTTGGGAAAAGAAGATCAGGAAGGTACTCTTTAGGAGGATTGTAAGGAATACATAATCAAAAATCATGTGGGATCTAGAAAAATAGTACAATAAACCTATTTAAAAAGCAAAAGTAGAGATACAGATATAGAGAACAAGCATATGGACATGAAGGAGCGAAGGGAGGTGGGATAAACTGGGAGATCAAGATTGATATATACACACTACCATGTACAAAAGAGATAACTGATGAGAACCTACTGTATAGCACAGGGGAAAAAAAGGTACAATCTGTAAGTCATATATTAAGTAAACTTTAAAAATGCATTTCAATATATGTTAGGTGCAGACAATTACTGACTTCACTTTCACTTTTCACTTTCATGCATTGGAGGAGGAAATGGCAACCCACTCCAGTGTTCTTGCCTGGAGAATCCCAGGGACGGGGGAGCCTGGTGGGCAGTCTATGGGGCAGCACAGAGTCGGACACGACTGAAGTGACTTAGCAGCAGCAGCAGCAGCGGACAATTACTATTTGATTCCAGTTATATGAGATTCCTAAAACAGACAAATTCATACAGTGATAAAGAACAATGGAAAATGCCAGGGGGTGAACTGTGGGGAAATGGAGTTAGTGTTTAATGGGGACAGAGTTTCTGTTTAGGAAGGTGAAAATTTCGAGATGGATGCTGGTGAGAGTTGGACAACAATGCGAATACACTTTGTGTCTTTGAACTGTACATTTAAATATGGTTCAAATAGTATGTTTTATATTATATGGCTTTTAGCAGAATTTAAAAAAAAATAAAAGATAGCTTAACACCTACTAAAAAAATCAATGTATAAGAGATGAGTCAAATGATCAAACTCTTGAGGAGGCAACTTTCTTCCTTGGTAGCCGGAGAAATCCCTTATCTGCGATTTTTTCCAAAGTTTTAACAAAAAGTGAAATCACCCATGTAAGGAAAAAAAGCCTCAGAAACAAAATAGAGCTAACTACCTGATTCAGTAACTACTTTAGCTTAAACTTTGTTCAGTCTTCTTTGTTTGCAAATAACCTGAAATCTGGGAGTGTTCAAATAGGCAAGAAGTGGAAACTGATAGCCTTAATTTCTCAGCCAAACACTTGGCAGAGAATCACTTCTACCATATTGTTCAAAGCAGTTGAGTCTGCTGAGGCTTATTGGTAGGGGACCATTTACTATATCTCTGCACGAGAAGAGTGGACCTTCTGTAGTTTTTCACAATGCGTGGAGGAACAACTGGAATCTCTAAGAGCATCAGAAGAAATACCTTAGTGAACACATGATGTTCTGAATACCAGAACGTATTTCTCAGGACCAAAAATGGGGAACATTCTTTATTATTTATATGTTCAAAGGAAGATTGCAGGACTGTGTTCAAGAACTAGGCCACATTCAGAATAGACATGGAATATTGCCCATGTTCAGATTCTGGAAAAGCTTGGGAGCATAATTAGAGTGTTAAGAAGTTTCTCGATAAAATTATAATCGCTTCATAATTAATTTGTGCTACCACTGAAGATCTACTTGACCAAGAATCCGATTAATTTGGTCAGTCCATGTAGCTCTTTTCTGTACACATACATTTTAGAAATTTATACTCATAAATAATCTTATTAGATATAAGATGTAATAAGGGAAAGAGAACAATAATACTTCCCAAGACATCCAAATCCAATATGATGGTAATAAGAGAAGAAAAGGAAAATAAATATAAATACCTTAATATCTATCTGCTTTCCAATTAAGCCACATTACTAAATATCTGTTATTCACCAGAACTTTAGTTTGCTTAGTCATACAAATAGAAAATCTTGGATTCTGCATACAAGAAAATTTTCTACAGTTGGAGATGATGTAAGCATTGAATTTAATGATTACTATGCAAGTGAAACAAAGGTACTGGGTATAATGTACAAATCTGTAACTGAAAATTCTGAGGTTAGGGTTTAAGACTTAAGACAAGCAACAATACAAAGCCATGACTGTGGGTGGAGAAAGTTTTGATCAGTTCAGTTCAGTTCAATCACTCAGTCATGTACAACTCTTTGAGACCCCTTGGACTGCGGTACTCCAGGCATTCCTGGAGTCCATCACCACCTCCTACAGCTTACTCAAACTCATGTCCATGGAGTCAGTGATGTCATCCAACTATCTCATCCTCTGTCACTTCTTCTCCTCCTGCCTCAATCTTTCCCAGCATCAGGGCCTTTTCCACTGAATCAGTTCTTCGCATCAGGTGGCCAAAGTATTGAAGTTTCAGATTCACCATCAGTCCTTCCAAAGAATATTCAGGACTGATTTCTGAATATTTAGGGTTGAATAGTTTGATCTCCTTGCAGTCCAAGGGACTCTTGAGAGTCTTGTCCAACACCACAATTCAAAAGCAGCAATTCTTTGGTGCTCAGCTTTCTTTATAGTCCAACTCTCACATCCATTCATGACTAATGGAAAAACCATAGCTTTGACTAGACAATCCATTGTTGGCAAAGCTGCTGCTGCTGCTGCTGCTGCTGCTGCTGCTAAGTTGCTTCAGTCGTGTCTGACTCTGTGCGACCCCATAGACAGCAGCCCACCAGGCTCCACCGTCCCTGGGATTCTCCAGGCAAGAACACTGAAGTGGGTTGCCATTCCCTTCTCCAATGCATGAAAGTGAAAAGTGAAAGTGAAGTTGTTCAGTCATGTCTGACCCTCAGCGACCCCATGGACTGCAGCCTTCCAGGCTCCTCCATCATGGGATTTTCCAGGCAAGAGTACTGGAGTGGGGTGCCATTGCCTTCTCCATTGGCAAAGCTATGTCTCTGTTTTTTAATAGGCTGTCTAGGTTGGCCATAGCTTTTCTTCCAAGGAGCAAGCGTCTTTTAATTTAATTGCAGTCATCATCTGCAGTGAATTTGGAACCCCCCAAAATGAAGTCTCTCACTGTTTCCGTTGTCTCCCTATCTATTTGCATGAAATGATGGGACCAGATTCCATGATCTTAGTTTTTTGAATGTTGAGTTTTAAGCCAACTTTTTCACTTTCTTCTTTCACTTTCATCAAGAGGCTCTTCAGTTCCTCTTCACTTTCTGCCATAAGGGTGGTATCATCTGTGTGTTTGAGGTTATTGATATTTCTCCTGGCAATCTTGATTCCATCTTGTGGTTCATCCAGCCCAGTGTTTCTCATGATGTACTCTGCATATAAGTTAAATAAGCAGGGTGACAATATATAGCCTTGACATGCTCTTTTCCTGATTTGGAACCAGTCTGTTGTTCCATGTCCAGTTCTAACTTTTGCTTCTAGACCTGCACACAGATATCTCAGGTGGCAGGTAAGATGGTCTGGTATTCCCATCTTTTTAAGAATTTTCTGTAATTTGCTGTGATCTACACTGTCAAAGGCTTTGGCATAATCGATAAAGCAGAAGTAGACATTTTTCCGGAATTCTCTTGCTTTTTCTATGATCCAATGGATGTTGGCAATTTGATCTCTGGTTCCTCTGACTTTTCAAAATCCAGCTTGAACATCTAGAAGTTCATAGTTCATGTACTTTTGAAGCCTGGCTTGGAGAATTTTGAGCATTACTTTTTTAGCATGTGAGATGAGTGCAATTGTGTGGTACTTTGAATATTCTTTGGCATTGCCATTGTTTGGTACTGGCATTGAAACTGACCTTTTCCAGTCCTGTGGCCATCCCTGAGGTTTCCAAATTTGCTGTCTTATCGAGTACAGCACTTTCACGGCATCATCTTTTAGGATTTGAAACAGCTCAACTGGAATTCCATCACCTCCACTAGCTTTATTCATAGTGATACTTTCTAAGGCTTTCTAAGACTTCGCATTCCAGGATGTCTGATTCTAGGTGAGTAATCACATCATCATGGTTATCTGGATCATGAAAGACTTTTTTGTATAGTTCTTCTGTGTATTCTTGCCACCTCTTCTGAATATCTTCTGCCTCTGTTAAGTCCATGCCATTTCTGTACTTTATTGTGCCCATCTTTGCATGAAATGTTCCCTTGGTATCACTAATATTCTTGAAGAAATTTCTAGTTTTTCTAGTTCTATTGTTTTCCTCTATTACTTTGCATTGATCACTGAGACAGATTTTCTTGTTTCTCCTTGCTATTCTTTGAAACTCTGCATTCAAATAGGTATTTCTTTCCTTTTCTCCTTTGCCTTTTGTTTCTCTTCTTTTCTTAGCTATTTGTAAGGCCTTCTCAGACAACCATTTTGCCTGTTTTCATTTCTTTTTCTTGTGGATGGTCTTGATCACTACCTCCTGCACAGTGTCACGAACCTCTATGCATAGTTCATCAGGCACTCTATCTATCAGATATAATCCCTTGTATCTGTTTGTCACTTTCACTGTATAAATCATAAGGGATTTGATTTAGGGATTTGATACCAGAAATTTCTAGTTTTGATATAATAAAACTATAATAATCAAAATATTACAATACTATTTGGTACAATAGTATTAAAATATGTTTTGATACAATAATATTAAAGTTGCAATAGATCACTCAGTATTCTAGTGGAGGACAAATGCCAAAGAATTTTCTTTTAAAGTAACAGGAAAGAAAGTAAACCTAGGCAGTATATAAAAATTAACAAATGAAGTTTTCTTAAAACTTATTAATAAAAATTATGACCAAAACCATTCTTCATGTATGTTTTATATCCTTACTTAGAGATGAAATGAAAGATGCTCTTAAAACCTTATTTTGAGAGAGAAGATACAAAGAAATCCAAGCTGGTAAGAAACTGATAGCAGCAAAAAATTCAATGAAATATATAATAGTCACTGACAAGTTTAAGTCATTAAAGAGATATGTGCAATGGGAGTTCAATTTTATTCCTACTGACAGATAAATCCTGTTTTAAAGATAGCTTTTTGTGATCTGAAAAATGAGCAGAGGAAAATTCTGAGTATGCAAACAGTGGTAGCAAATCATCTGCATATAGAGAAACAATATATCACATGACGCTGGTTTAAATATCTCATGAGGAATTGAATTAGGACCAGCAGCAAGAATCGCAACTAAAATCTAAAGCAGAAGGTGAGATAAAAGGAAGGCTATACAATGCCTGGTTCCTACTGCTATGTAATGACAAAGATGCATCTGGGTTTGGTAATGAGAACCAAGGCTAAGCTTTTTCATATTTCTCTTCTGCCTTATTACTTTTGTTGCATATGGAAAGAAATGCAGATGACATGCAATTGCCTCTCCTTTTTGTCCAACTGACATATGAAATTTATGCTCTGTGTGCTCAGTCGCTTCAGTCGTGTCCAACTCTTTGCAACCCTATAGATTGTAGCCCAGCAGACTTCTCTGTTCATGGGGTTCTCCAAGCAAGAATACTGGAGTGGGTTGCCATGCCTCCTCCAGGGGATCTTCCCAACTCAGGGATTAAATCTGCATCTCCTGCATTACTGTGCTGCTGGTGGATTCTTTACTGCTGAGCCATCAGAGAAGTCCATAAAATTTATATGCATTGACAAATGTTTGAGTCTCTAACATCATGACAAAGAGGTTATTAATGCTTCATATGTGCATACTTTCTATAGAATTACATGTCTTTAGAAAATATATTTCTCAAAACAACCTATAAACTATGTGTGTTTGTATTTAAAGTATTAAACAATTCAAAAATTTTTTTTTTACTCATTTTATGTACAGGTTTTAATTCTTACTTTTAGTTCTGTGATTTTTCATATATATACAGATTCATACAATAATCACTGTCAACAGAATAATTCTGCATGCTCTCCATATATAGTAACATGTTTGCCCTACCCTAAACCTGAGAACCAACCTGTTCTCTATCACTAAATTTTGGTTTTCTATTCAGTATATATAAATAGATTCTCATAGCATGCAACCTTTGAGGTAGTAACCTTTTGAGACTGGATTCTTTCACTCAATATTGTGCCTGTAAGATCCATACAAATTGTTGTATGTGTTGGTAATTTGTTGTTTTTATTAATAAATGGTATTTCATCATGTGGTTGTACCATAGTTTGTTTAACCACTTAACCACTGAAGGATTTTTGGATTCTTTCTAGTTTTGGCAATTATATATTCAGCTGCTATCAATATACGTATTCAAGGTTTTTTGTGAATATAGATTTTCATATTTCAAGGATAAACACTTTAGGCATAGGGTTGGCTAGGTCATAAAGTTAGTATATATTTAGTTTTATAATAAAATGCCAAATTATTTTCCAGAGTAGATGAATTTTAAAACATTATCTCCACATCTGAAACTTAAAAATATAATGTCACAAAGTTTGTGTTTAACTACCAAGCATGTTTTACAAAACTCAAGGAGAAAAATATTGCCTACTCATATTTACCCAAAAATTTATCATATCTGTTGCTCTCCCTTTATTTCTCATGTTTCATGTTTTCCTTTGCCATCATTTCCCTGCTTCCTGAAGAACTTTACAGCTGCTTCTTCAAGTGATATAAGTCATATTTTCAGTATCATTCTTTCTCTTCACCTTCTGAAACTCAGGTCAAAGAAATACTATACCTTTTATTATCTCACAGTTTCCTGAGGCTCATCCAGTAAGTTTTTATTTTGATTGTTTTTGTTTTCATGGGCAACTGTCCTGGTTAGATTCAGGCCACAAGTTCTAATCTCCCTTCTTGATGCCCTGGTTCCTATTGATACCAACTGGATTCTTGAGCTCTTTGACAAATAGAAATTGATAAAAGGCTAGACAAGGAAATCAGGAAAAGTTTTATTGGGACTCAAGCTTCAGCATGAGGGAATGAAAACAATTTAAGATTCCCATGCTTCCTTCCTGAGGTGGTAGGGGGCTGGCTGAATCCTTAAATGGGGTAAAGGTGAGATTGGATCTGTGAGTTGGGCAGGAAGGGTGACTTAGGTGGTCTGCCCACCCCATTGGTGGCACTGTGTGGGGTATCATGTATAGTACCCTGCTTTGCTCTGGGCACTCAGAAGTGGCAGTTGGGCTTTGGCCTTTTATTTTTCATATTTTTCCATGACTGCCCATGCATGTGGTATATTTTAGTCCCTATTTCTTTGTGTTCTGTTGCTCAAGGAAATGTTTATTCAGATGCAGAACTTGAGTAGAGGGTCCCAGGTTCCAGCCTGTCTCATTGCCCTCAAGGAATTCTACACCCTTTATTCTCAGGGGCTAAAGGGCCAAATGTCTCTTCTGAAACTTCTTCCTACTGTACAAAGACCACCAACTCTAGCCTACTCTAGAATTGTAGAAGTCCCTCACTGACTGTTTCAAGGACCTGTAGGGACCTGAGCTATCCTCTTCTGGAATGGGTTGAAATCTTCAAATCATCGTGAGTCTTATTTGAAACTGTTGAAGCCTAACAGACACAACTTCATCAAAAGGCTAAACAGACAAGCACCAAAAAGGAGAATAATCATAATAGCTACTAAAGAGCCTAGAAAGGAAAGCAACTAGGTTAACTTTTGGAGGACTTACATAACTATTGATCAGACAGTGGAGGAAGAATCTCCCCTGCCAAAATTGTGTAGCCATTCTGCTTGGGTGTATATTTCCTTAATATTAACTTCTACCTGTCCTGTCACATTGATCCAGTTGCAGCAGGAAATACTAATTGTTATATAAACTCTGCCTTGTTCAGCCAGAGGTAATCAAGAGATAGACGATTGTCAAGAACTACATTAATGTAAAGAAATAAGAGCAGTCTTAAGTTCCATTAAGGCTTCTCCCTTCTGTTTCATTATATAACCAAGCTGTCTGGTAGGACTTCTCAGCGTTGCTTCATGATTGGTAAAGCATCCTCTATGGCCACACTTGCTCCTGCTAAGATCATTCCCAGTACTCTCTGGATTTGGTGGACCCAGAGCGGTCTTATTTTAGATAAATATCTTTCTTATCCCTGTAGTCTCTATAGTGCATTCTCCTATGAAGATGTATTGTTGTCTACAATTGCTCAGGCATGTCCTATTCTTTTGCAACCCCATGGACTGTAGCCTCCTGGTATCTCTGTCCATGGGATTCTCCAGGCAAGGATACTAGAGTGGGTTGCCTTTTCTTTCTCCAGGGTATGTTCCCAACCCAGGTCTCCTGCATTGCAGGCAGAAACATTACCACTGAGCCACCTGGGAAGCCCCTACCAAGTGGACATTATCAATTCATTTATGGGCCATAACTTGGCTGGGAAAATATAGTGCCTGGTCATAATTCTGTAACATGATGGTTTGGGTGTCTGCAGAGGAAAACAAACCCTTCATGAGCAAAGTCCTGAATGTCTGTCTAGTGGTTGTTAAGAGATTTTAGTCCTTGAAGTACATAACAGTTTTTAGTACCCATGCAACTGTGCTGTGCTTAGTCACTTAGTCATGTCTGACTGTATGACTCTTTGCAACCCCATGGACTATAGCCTGCCAGGCTACTCAGTCCATAGCGATTCTCCAGGCAAGAATACTGGAGTGGGTTGTGATGCTCTCCTCCAGGGGATCTTCCTAACCCAGGGATCTAACCCAGGTCTCCTGCATTGCAGGGAGGTTCTTTACCATCTGATTCATCACTAGGGGTATATTGGTACTTTAGATGATACAATGTTATAAAAGTCTTAATAAAATGCATGGGTATGACCTGGTTGGTTTTGTTAGAGGATGGAGGGCAGGTCAGCTGTTTGGTATCCCACAGGTGGTCTGAATTGCATTGACCAGGTTAATGGGATGTTTCCTTCCTACTGTTCACATTCCGTGTTGTTTAGGGGGATGGAGGCATAGTTTGAAACAGGGCACCAGTGGGTAAGATTGTGAGAACAGAATACCCCTATGCATAGAAGAGGCAGGAAGGATCTCTGGTGTACTTATACCTCTAGGAGTTCACAGGGCTTGTGAAACAAAAGGTGTTTGTGCAGTTTAACATAGCATACCCCAATTTTTGGGTCCATTTGTAAGGGGGAGTCAGGTTAAAGTATTTGAGCAGCCCACTGGAAGGACCAAGTGTGACTAGCAGATGTCAGGGGGTGGCAACTGTCCCTAGTTTAGATCATTATTCACCATTGGAACCAGCAGATTCAGAAATCCAAGAAGGAGGTCAGTAGCTAGTCGGAGTATTGACGGGATTTTCAGCATTCTTTTAAATGTTCCCTTTTGAACCAGCACTGACAAAGGAGCTGCTTCCCCTGTAGGGGTGGCTCAGCTAATCTGTAAAATGCAAGCAATCTGTAAAATAGCAAAACAGGCAAAACCAGGAATCTAACCTATCACATGTTTTTATTTATCTGTTGATGTCCATCTTTCTAATAGGTTTCCAGTTTTCTACCACCTCACAGGTGTATTGTTCCCCTGTTTTTACCTACAGGGATTTTGGAGATAAAAGCTTTAGTCTAAACAAATGTACCCAACTAGATATCCCTTGCAGTTCAACGGAGGTGAGTGTGGCTAAAATTACTCTATAGGAGCCCTTCTATTTTTGGCAACAGTTGGTTGTCAACAGACCCCGCTTTCCAAGTTTTGAGAAGAACTTTGTCCCTGGAGTTAATTTGTGAAGAAAATGCCCCTTCTTCTGTATTTTTACTGGGAGCTGGCAGCACCTTGCTGGCATAGCCCTCCATTGCCCTCTGAACTTGTCCTAGATTAATAACGTATCACAGGGTCTGGCTCTCTTCCTCATCTAAAAGAATGTCAATATCAAGCAAAGGTTTCCCATCAGTCATTTCAACTGGACTAAGCCCCAGAATACTCCTGGGGGCTCCATGGGCTCTGAGGATTGCCATAGGAAATGCATTGGTTTAAAGTTCATGAGTCTCTTGGCAAAACTTTGCTAAGGTTTTCTGTAATATATGGTCATTTTTCTCCACCTTCCCTGAAGATGAGGGGTGCCAAGAAGTGTGTAGCTTGTAGTCTATCCCTAGGACTGTTGTGAGCCCCTGTGTGATTTTGGCTATTAAAGGAGGCAGGGTGTGTGTGTGTGGGGGGGGGGCTCTTATGGTCCTGAGAGGACTTTGGAAGTCCAAATATAGAAATTATTTCTTTTAAAAGGGGCTCAGAGACTTCAGTAGATCAGGTGAGGAGGACTTTAACCCATCCCATGAAAGTATCAACAAACACAAAAATTTACTTATATCTTCTTGTGATTTGTGTGAAATCAGCTGCCATTTTCGCCTAAATCGGTCCCTTGGCATTGAATTAGCTTGAGTAATGAAGGGGGGGTCAGGGTTGGGTGGGCCTGCAGGTTATCATGGTCACATAAATCACCAGCAACCATTAGTTGTTTCACTGTCCTTTTGAGCCCCTTCTGTGAAAAAAACCTTTGGCATCAAGTCCCATAGTGCATTCCTCCCATAGTGGGTGGCATCATGCAAGCTCTTAGGGAGTTTTCATTGTTAGGTTCCAAAGACTAGAACCTTGTCATCCATTTTATACTGGCCTGTATTTCCTTTCTTATAGCCTGTTTCTCAGAATGTTCTTGTTTCTCTGGAGAATATTGGGGAAAGCTAGACAGTTCAGGGGGGGAAATCACTAGGGTCATAACTTTCTCAGGCTCTCACAGTTGAGCATCCTGTTTTGCAGTTCAGTCATTGCTCTCAAATCCTTGGCTCACAAAGGATGCCTCCCTCTCTAGGTTCCTAGGGTAAATTATTGCTGCCTGGGTTGGGAACATCAGTGCTTGTAAAAGAGACAGAATTCAATCTTTATGTTTTCTGAGAGAATTTCTAGCAGTTAACATTCTTCTTTTCTTTCCAAATGGCAGAGTGAGCATGTAACACATGGAACACACATTGGGTCAGTAAAAATATTTAATTTCTTATTCTTTCCAAAGTCAGGATGGCAGGGCCTTGGCATCTATGACTTCATCTAAACTAACTAAGACACACCCCAACTTTTTGGTTCCTATCTCTGTAAAACTGCTCCCATCAGAAACCATTCAACCTTAGGGATTTCAAGAGGTTCATCAAGAAGATCAAACCTGCTGGAATAAGTTTGTTATATAGTATTTATTTATACACTGATGCTATAAGGCTCCCGTCTCAACAACTGGAAACAGAGATGCTGGGTTTAGGGCATGGCAAACCTTTAATGCCATGTCTGTGGTGTCCATTAGTAGAGCCTGATAGCTTCTTAACTTTCCCCAGTCAACCAATGGCATTATATTACTGCGAGATATAAGCCATGGTTGGAGAGTCTTTATACACATTCCATTAGAAAATATTTAGGACCTTAACTGTATTCTTATCTGAATCTTGCTTTGTCTCACTACTTATCAAAATTATCAATATATTGTAGCAGAATATATTAATATATTCCCTTTTCAAGGCTCATTTCCCTCAGCTTCCTTGTTAATATATTTTCAAAATTATGGAGCCTGTCCCTAAGACCCTGTGGAAGCAACATACAGTATCTTGGGTAGCCTTCAGGTGTCAGGGCCCCTCCATTCAGAGTAAAAAGCTATTGAGAGTCCAGATGTGAGGAATGCAGTGACATGCATCTGGGAGGTCCAAAACAGGGGAGGTTCAAAAGAGAGGAGTACTGAGTGGTCTTTGACACATGGATGAGGAGGGTGTGTGAGTTTGGTGCCATTGGGTGTATGGGGATGACTGCCTTATACACTGCTCTTAAGTCTTGCACAAATTAATATTCCTTGTTAACCTTCAGAACCAGGAGAATTGTGGTACTGCAAGGGGATTTGTAGGACCCAAGGAGTCCCTCTTTCAGAAATTGGTGAGCAGCGGTTGGATCCCCCTCAGTGTCTCAGACTTTAAAGGATATTGCCTCTTCCAGGAGTATTTTTCTTAGGGCTTTAATCTTATTTCTCTTGGGGGGATGCAGTTTTGCCCTTTTTGACACTGAGGTATCCCCAAATACAGGATCCAGCTGTTCTCTAATTGTTTGGGGGATGTCTTGGGGGAATATTTTGATGACAAAAACAGATCAGCTGGTGCTGCCAATAGATGCATTCTCTGCTTAATTATCTACTTTCTTGGACTTCACCACATCCTAAGAATATGCTAGCTCCTAAATTATTTAGCAAACCTCTTCCAAGACTGAGGATAGGGCATTCTTCTGGCATAAACAAAAAGGAGTAAGTAATAATAATGGACTCGACTTTTCAGGCATGGGGATATATATATTGCCTTACCTTTGGTGGCCCATAACTCTGATCACAGTATAGTCATAGTTGGAGAGGGAGCCAGCTGGCCAAATTAGGACAGAGTAGGCAGTCCTAATGTCTATAAGGAATTCAATTCTCCTACCTGTCATGTTGAGGGTGTCCTGAAGTTCCCTTAGAGTGATGAAAATGGATCATGTAAGGTCTGGAGCTGGCAGGCACTCAGGTCCCGTCAGTTGTTAAGGAATCTCTCACTGTAGAGTTTGCCAAGGAATTGGGGCCAGTTGAGGTTGTCTCTTGCACATCTCACAGGAGGGTACTCAGAACATTCCCTCTTCTGTTGTCCCTCCTTCCCACAAAAGGAAGGCTGGTTTTGGCCCAGGTGCCTTCTTGGCTGTGTCAGGTTTTCCTGGCCCTCCAGTGTCCCCTTGAGATGGAAGGTTGAATCAGAGCAGCTGAAAGCTGTTTTTTCTTTATTATTCTTCTATCCTTATTGACCCTCTCTTGTTAAATGTTGGTTGTTATAGACTTTGAATGCCTCCTATACCAAGGTTGACAATGCGGCTTACAGCTCAGCCTCAAGCTTTAGTAATTCCCCCTTGTTATCAGGAGTGGACTGATGATAAAATGCATGGCTGATAGTGACTTCCCTTCTGTGGACTGAGAGTGTATATTCAAATACTTCCTAACTGCCTCTGTCATTTGACTCAGGATGTCATTTTTTTTCCAGTGTAAACTTTTAGATGTTATCATAATTTACAGGTTTCTTTATGCATCATTTTATTCCTTCTGATAGATAAATAATATAATCTCATCCTAGCCTGGACTATGGGATCTTTGTTGTTGCAGCATGGGTCATCTGAGGTAGCATTACCATGATCTGAGGTTGCGTTCCACACGTTGATAATTTGGTGGTGGGGTTGGTGACCAGTAGGCTGTTTGTGTGTTCTCTTTTTCAATCTATACTCCTTTCCATCCAGGGTGCAACAATGGACCAGAACAACTCTGATGTCCTTTCAGGTCAGGGAAAACATTAACTCCAGCCCTAGATTCATCCCTAAACTTGTCAGGAGAACCTGCAAACCTCTCCTTACAGATTTGAGAAGAGGACATGCACTCTAGTAATCCCTCCATTCCCATAAGCTACTTCCCAGTACTTTTGTGGGGCAAAAGTGTAGGCTAACTTCAAACTTGATTGGAAACCCATTGGGGATGTTATGAGGGATCTAATTTTGGGGTTTCTGGTGTGAATGGGTAAGGGGAGGTCCAGAGGCTAAAGGTGATGGTGAAGGGGAGGAAATGGGGGCCTGAGAAGGAGGCTTGATGTGCTGATGGCTAGCTGTTGGTGGTCAAAAGAGGGTCTGTGAAATTGTCTGGCTGTGAATCTTTTGGGGGTGACACAGAAATACAGGCAACTCACACACACAGCAGGAATCCCTCAGACTGGAATGTTAGTAAAGTTCCATAAAGGCCTGCACATGTAAGAAGAAAAAAATAGGAAAGACATAAAAAGTGATTCAGATGGAGAGAGATTGCCCTTTCAAACCAGCCCTCTGCTGGGGTCTATTCAGACACCAGTTCCAGGACTTCAAAAAGGGGCCAGTGAAGGAGGGGGCACCCTGTCCACTGCCCACTGGGGCAATCAGTCCCAGGAACCAGCCCTTTGTACATTGTCTGAGGGACTCTGATTCACAGGTGGGCTTTGTACCCACAGGTGTGCTGAGGTCCAGCCTCAGCAGAGTCCAGGGATATCCTCAGGATGGACAAAGTTGGAGAATGAAGAAAGATAGATAAAGAGATAAAGAAAGAGACACGGGGTGACCAAGCTTTTTTGAGCGAGGCCCATTATTTTATTCTTCTCGGGGCTTTTATACCCTGAGTTATACATACAGCAAGGTGAAAAATGCAGAGTCAAGTCAACATTCCATCAGTAATAACTTTTATCGATATCAGGTTCCTTCCTGCAAAAGTCTTATTTTTTGTACATTATCTTCTATTCCAGAGGCCTGTTGATATTTCATGACCTCCTTTTGATAAAGGTTGGTCAGCCAGAACACCAGAACAATGATTTTCCTTAAAGAGTTTCTTCTTAAATTCTTAGCCTGCATCACGCTTAGAGTTACATTTTTATGGAGCAAAGATTCAGCGGGTTACAGCAACAAAAGAACTTATTAACTCAAAGTCTAATGTTGCTAATGCTAAGGCTATAACTTGTTTTTTTTTTTTTTTACATCTTGACTATATGCACTCCCAAAATCACAATAAATAAAAGATGTAAAAACTTGGCAATAAACATTACATAGGCTCAACAATTTTACAAGAGTCTAGATAAAGCTGCCAAATAAGCTAAAATGCTAACAGGAGGTTTAAAACACTCTTTTCATGTCCAGAAGATTTATCAACTAGAGCTCTAAGTTAACTCTTTTGGTCAGGGGCAGACCCCTGCTAATGTCAGAAGAGCTGGTGAAAGACATAAAATAATAAGACAGATTTTGGTTCAGGGGCAGATGCTGGAGCAAGTTCAGGGGGTCCCTTGAGTCCCGATCTCACCTTTGCCCGTCAGGCCTCTTCCTCATGACTTTGCCATGGGTGGGATTCTCCATGCTGGCTCCCAGCATGTCCCCCTTTTTTATTTTTTTTAAGACAGCCAGATGTAATTTAGTCGCGAGCTTCTGAGTGCTCTGTTGAAGAGTTTTAACAATATAAGGAAGAATAATTATGAGAAACAGAATTAGAGTGGCCATAGAAGCATAGCTAAGAATAGTAGACAGAATGTTTTTGTGTGTGTGTGTGTGTGTGTGTGTGTGTGAAATAAAGTTAGAAAGTGTATGGAAGAAATCACTTGTTATTTTTGTGGCAATAAAATCTAATTGTGAGTGCTCCATGGTCTTTCTCTGACCATGAAGTTTTCCCAAATCTAAACCAATGTTGGAACCATTCTATAACCCCGAAATGTGATTTCCAATTCCCTCCTAGCCACAATCCATCTCATTTACCTTCAGGGATGCCACACAAATCCTCTGGCAGTCAGCATGACAAGACAATGCCAACTCCACTTTTAAAGCCTACAATTTAGTCCCAACATGCATCATCACCTCTTCCAGGGCATCTACCCCCACCTCTCGCTTTCCATCTACAACTTCTTGTGTTGTCAACACCAAAGAAACATCCCCGGACATAGTATCAACATACTCAGCAGTATGCACTTGTTGAGCCAACAATATCGCTGCCATAGCAACAGTAATAGTAATAGTAACAGTAATGATTGAAGTAACAGAAGTAATTGTTGTTATTAAAGCTGAATTTTCTAAGATTAGGGAGGACCACAGTCTTTTATGTAAAGCCATGATATCTGCTTAGTGGGTGGTTCTTTTGGGATCTCTGCTGTTGGTTGTCTTAGTCTGCTGAACTCTCCAGGTGGGCAGTGGAGGCAGGGGCAGAGGAGTGCTCTTTTTGTGTGTGTGTGTGTGGTTGAGGTGACGGGGGAACTGGGTTTCCGGGGGACTGTGACATGGTGAGTCAGTTTGTCTAGGATCCAAACAGGAGAAGTGCAATCCTGTGGAAACACACAAGCATTCCCTCTCCCACAAGTTAGCAACATGTCTGGACCTTTTTACTCTGTGGCAAGGAGGTCTTTTTATTTGACCAGGGGCCAATTTTGGCCTGCAAAAAAGGATTGTACTCGCTGTTGATAAGAACTTTTTTTTATGGCTGCAGCTATGGCAACTCCCTTTATCATTGCTGGCCCTACATCTGCACACTGTTTGATATAATCTCCTATCTCCCCTGAGGTTCTTACAGGGCGAAGTATGGCCTGGCAGGTAGAGTTTGATTTTTCAAATGCTAGCTGTTTTGTTAAGGTCTCAGCTGCTCCTTTACTAGGAATGATTCTGTGGACTCCCTCAATGAGTCGTGACACAAAATCTTCATAGGGCTCTTTTGGTTTTTGTTTAATATTTGATAGAGAGGCGGTTGATTCTCTTCCCTGAGGTAATGATCGCCAAGCTTCAAGAGCACAAGCTGTTACCTGCTTTAAGGCTCTACTATCTAGATTTATTTGGTCTCTAACTGATGCAGATTTGTTCATTTTTGCCAGCATATCTTGTACAATTTGTCTCGGACCATGTCTGTGGTTAGTATCAGCTTGCTTTTGAGCAAGGTCCTCAAATTTAGTTTTCTAAAGTAAATATTGTCCTCTGGACAGACAAACCTTTGTGACTGTTCTCCAGTCATGGGGCATCATCCACCTTGCTGACAATGTTTTTAACAATGTCAAGGTATATGGAGCTGTAGCCCAATATGAAGAGCAGGCTTGTTTAAGTTTTTTAATAATTTTTATTGGGAGAGGTTCCCACGTGGGGTTCAGGTCTTCACCCTCATATAACACGGGAAAACAAGCCTCAAGATGGGGATCAAATTTATCTTTGGGGCTTGAAAAGACCCTTTTTTGAGCAACTCCTAACAGAGGCCCCTTACCCCCATGTTGAGGGGGAGACATGGCGGGATGGAAGTGTCCCATGTTTCTCTTTTCTTGTTCTGAATATTTAACTGTCTGATGTCTGGATCTTATGAATGATCTGATTGGGGATGTTCCTCTTAAGCTCTTAGGAGCATTTTTAGCTAAAATAGACCAATCTTCCTCAGAATGGTATTGAGCTGCTGCCTCCTATAAATCTTCTTTATCTTGGGGTGAAAGCTGTTCCTCCTTTTCAGATACTCTTTCAGATTCATGGGCAGGATCTAAAGCATCTCTAATCATATTCCATAAAGAGAAAGTATCAGTGGGCGCCCTTTTCGGACCATGCCGAGTGTAATAAGTTTTTAACTGTTTCCCTACCTTTTCCCAAGTTTTTAAGTTAACAGTGCCTTCTTCTGGGAACCAAGGACGTTGCTCTTGTATGAATGCAAAAAAGGATTGAACACTAGCTTTCTTAACTTTAATTCCTCTTTTGTTTAACAGTTGTAAAATTACTTTTATAAAGAGTTGTCATTTTTTATATTTGTTGTTACCCATGTCAGAAAATTAAGATTTGTATAGATCGGGAATAAAAGTCTGCCTTGTCAAGGGTTTTACCCCTGACAAGGTTTTTTTTTTTTTTTTTCCAACCATAAGAAAGTCTGCCTTGCCAAGGTTTTTACCCTTGACAAGGGGAGTCCCTCATGACCCGTCACTTCCCACCAGTCTTTTTTTAACCTATCATTTGTAGGGCAGCCTGCAGCACCCTGAGTGGGGTCCTAGTCATCTCGAAAATGGAGCTTACCTTTGGGTCCCTGTTCAGGCGCCACTTGCCAAGGTCCAGCCTCAGCATAGTCCAGGGATATCCTCAGGATGGACGACGTCGGTGAATGAAGAAAGATAGATAAAGAGATAAAGAGACATGGGGTGACCAAGCTTTTTCTAGCGAGGCTCATTATTTTATTCTTCTCGGGGCTTTTATACCCTGAGTTATACATACAGCAAGGTGAAAAATGCAGAGTCAAGTCAACATTCCATCAGTAATAACTTTTATCAATATCAGGTTCCTTCCTGCAAAAGTCTTATTTTTTGTAATTCATCTTCTATTCCAGAGGCCTGTTGATATTTCATGACCTCCTTTTGATAAAGGTTGGTCAGCCAGAACACCAGAACAATGATTTTTCTTTAAAGTGTTTCTTCTTAAATTCTTAGCCTGCATCACCCTTAGAGTTACATTTTTATGGAGCAAAGATTCAGCGGGTTACAGCAAAGAAAGAACTTATTAACTCAAAGTCTAATGTTGCTAATGCTAAGGCTATAACTTGTTGTTGTTGTTTTTTTTTTACATCTTGACTATATACACTCCCAAAAACACAATAAATAAAAGATGTAAAAACTTGGCAATAAACATTACATAGGCTCAACAATGTTACAAGAGTCTAGATAAAGCTGCCAAATAAGCTAAAATGCTAACAGGGGGTTTAAAACACTCTTTTCATGCCCAAGAGATTTATCAACTAGAGCCCTAAGTTAACTCTTTTGGTCAGAGACAGACCCCTGCTAATGTCAGAAGAGCTGGTGAAACACATAAAATAATAAGACAAACAGATTTTGGTTCAGGGGTAGATGCTGGAGCAAGTTCAGGGGGTCCCTTGAGTCCTGATCTCGCCTTTGCCCATCAGGCCTTTTCCTCATGACCTTTGCCATGGGTGAGATTCTCCACGCTGGCTCCCAACACAGGTGTACATAGAAATCTGCTTTTTCATCCTGTTCCTAATGGGACTTCTCTTGGGGATAAGAAAAAAAAAGGGGGGGGGTGGTGAGAATATTGTGATGATTGAACTTTTATCCACTACATGATATGAAGGTTGAACATCTATCACTCTCAGAAATCTCCCTGTACCAACATCTGCAGGGTGTGAGGCAAACCTCTCCCATCTGTTTGCCATTGGCCAAGATGATATATTGTTGGCTAGAAGGAGCAGGTTTCATACACTGAGGGGAGTGGTGCTGTAACCACTGGACATTCACTCTTTCTGGGAAGGATATGACAGTGAAATAGATAAGGACAGAGAAAGGAGAGGCAGAGAGAGAGAGGGGTATCAGGAGAGGGAAGAGGACAAATGGGAGGGGGAAGTTTCCCTGGAATGAGATACTGAGGCCCTCAGGGACCCAGAAGGCAGACTTAACAAATGTTATGACACTGAAAATAAGAGATTCAGGCAGACCCTTGTCACCCAGAGGAATTGTTTTGTGTCCTGGAGGTGATAGCACCCTCTCCCAGGGAGGGGAAAAAGGCCCCACAAGCATTTCCAGTGTCACCATGAAGTATGATAGAGACCAGGGATAAACTCTTTAATCAGATATACTGATTATAGAGAAGGAATTAAGGGAAGGTTTTGATGGGATTCATCCTACAGCACAAGGGAGCAAAAATAAGCAACATGCTCACTCAGTTTTGATGAAGTCCTATCATTTTTATCATCAAATTAGCATTTGGTGCATTTCTAAGAACTTTTGTTCTAAATCTAGGTCATGATAAATATTGCCTGAGTTTCTTCTGAAAGTTTTGTACCTGTAGACTTGCACTTAGATTTATAGTTTATTTGAAGTTGATCTTTGTATGAGGTGTGTGACTTAAGTCAATCCATATCTATTGCTTTTGCCTATGAATGGCCAATTATTATGATACCATTTGTGTAAAAAGCTTTCTATTCTCCATGTAGCTATTCTTACATCTCTGCTAAATATCAAATAACTATTAAAAATTTTTAATATAACTTTATTTATTTTAATTGGAGATGAATTACAATATTGTATTGGTTTTGCCAAACATCAACATGAATCTGCCACGGGTATACACGTGTTCCCCATCCTGAACCCCCGTCCCTCCTCCCTCCCTGTACCATCCTTCTGGGTTGTCCCAGTGCATCAGCCCCAAGCATCCAGTGTTGTGCATCGAACCTGGACTGGTGATTCGTTTCTTACTTGATAGTATACACGTTTCAATACCATTCTCCCAAATCATCACACCTTCTCCCTCTCCCACAGAGTCCAAAAGACTGTTCTATTCATCTGTGTCTCTTTTGCTGTCTCGCATACAAGGTTATCATTACCATCTTTCTAAATTCCACATATATGTGTTAGTATACTGTATTGCTGTTTTCCTTTCTGGCTTACTTCACTCTGTATAATAGGAAACTGGAGTTTCGTACACTTTATAGAACTGATTCAAATGTATTCTTTTTAATGGCTGAGTAATACTCCACTGTGTATATGTACCACAGCTTTCTTACCCATTCATATGTGATGGACATCTAGGTTTCTTCCATGTCCTGGCTATTATAAACAGTGCTGCAGTGAACATTGGGGTACATGTGTCTCTTTCAGTTCTAGTTTCCTTGGTGTGTATGCCCAGCAGTGGGATTGCTGGGTCATATGGCAGTTCTATTTCCAGTTTTTTAAGGAATCTCCACACTGTTCTCCATAGTGGGTGTACTAGTTTGCATTCCCACCAACTGTGTAAAATGGGGTTCCCTTTTCTCCACTCTCTCTCCAGCATTTATTGCTTATAGATTTTGGATCGCAGCCATTCTGACTGGTGTGAAATGGTACCTATGGTGGTCTTGATTTGCATTTCTCTGAAAATGAGTGATGTTGAGCGTCTTTTCATGTGTTTGTTGCTGCTGCTGCTGCTGCTAAGTCGCTTCAGTCGTGTCTGACTCTGTGCAAACCCATAGACAGAAGCCCACCAGGCTCCCCTGTCCCCGGGATTCTCCAGGCAAGAACACTGGAGTGGGTTGCCATTTCCTTCTCCAATGCGTGAAAGTGAAAAGTGAAAAGAAAGTTGCTAAGTCATGTCGGATTCCTAGCAACCCCATAGACTGCAGCCTACCAGGCTTCTCCATCCATAGGATGTGTTTGTTAGCCATCTGTATGTCTTCTTTGAAGAAATGTCTATTTAGTTCTTTGGCCCATTTTTTGCTTGGGTCGTTTATTTTTCTGGAATTGAGCTTCATGTGTTGCTTGTATATTTTTGAGATTAATTCTTTGTCAGTTGCTTCATTTGCTATTATTTTCTCCCATTCTGAAGGCTGTCTTTTCACCTTACTTATAGTTTCCTTTGTTGTGCAGAAGCTTTTAATTTTACTTAGGTCACATTTGTTTATTTTTGCCTTTATTTCCAGTATTCTGGGAGGCGGATCATAGAGGATCCTGCTGTGATTTATGTCGGAGAGTGTTTTGCCTATGTTCTCCTCTAGGAGTTTTATAGTTTCTGGTCTTACGTTTAGATCTTTAATGCATTTTGAGTTTATTTTTGTGTATGGTGTTAGAAAGTGTTCTAATTTCTTTCCTTTACAAGTGGTTGACTAGTTTTCCCAGAACCACTTTTTAAAGAGATTGTCTTTTCTACATTGTATATTCTTGCCTCCTTTTTCAAAGATAAGTTGTCCATAGGTGCATGGATTTATTTCTGGGCTTTCTATTTTGTTCCATTGATCTATATTTCTGTCTTTCTGCCAGTACCATACTCTCTTGATAACTGCGGCTTTGTAGTAGAGCCTGAAGGCAGGCAGGTTGATTCCTCCAGTTCCATTCTTCTTTCTCAAGAGTGTTTTGGCTATTCGAGGTTTTTTGTATTTCCATACAAATTCTGAAATTATTTGTTTTAGCTCTGTGAAAAATACTGTTGTTAGCTTGATAGGGATTGCATTGAATCTATAGATCGCTTTGGATAGTATACTCATGTTCACTATATTGATTCTTCCTATCCATGAACTATTTTTGAGTCTCTGCCCACACTGTCTGTTCTCTTCCAGTGACCGTGTGTATTGTTCTCTGTCAATACTGCCTTCTTGATTATTGTAGCTTTATAGTAAGGCTTATAATTGAACAATGTGATTTTTCTCAAACTTTACATTTTTTTCAATTGTAATAGATATGCAAACAAATTTGTTGTTGCATATAAATTTTATTTTATTTTTTACACTTAAGTTTATTTTATTTTATTTATTTATTTATTTACTTTACAATACTGTATTGGTTTTGGACAAATTGACATGAATCTGTAACGGGTGTACGTGAGTTCCCAATCCTGGACCCGCCTCCCACCACCCTCCCCATATCATCTCTCTGGGTCATCCCAGGGCACCAGCTGCAAGCATTCTGTATCCTGTATCGAACATAGACTAGTGATTCTTTTCTTACATAATAGTATACACGTTTCAATGCCATTCTCCCAAATCATCACACCCTCTCCTTCTCCCACAGAGTCCAAAAGACTGTTCTCTTCATCTGTGTCTCTTTTGCTGTCTCGCATGCAGGGTTATCATTACCATCTTTCTAAATTCCATATATATGTGTTAGTATACTGTATTGGTGTTTTCCTTTCTGGCTTACTTCACTCTGTATAATCGGCTCCAGTTTCATCCATCTCATTAGAACTGATTCAAATGTATTCTTTTTAATGGCTGAGTAATACTGCACTGTGTATATGTACCACAGCTTTGTTATCCATTCATCTGTGATGGACATCTAGGTTTCTTCCATATCCTGGCTATTATAAGCAGTGCTGTGATGAACATTGGGGTACATGTGTCTCTTTCAATTCTGGCTTTCTCGGTGTGTATGCCCAGCAGTGGGATTGCTCGGTCATAAGGCAGTTCATTTTCCAGTTTTTTAAGGAATCTCCACACTGTTCTCCATAGTGGCTCTACTAGTTTGCATTCTCACGGACTGTGTAAGATGTTTTCCTTTTCTCCACACCCTCTCCAGCATTTATTGCTTGCAGATTTTGGTTTGCTGCCATTCTGACTGGTGTGAAATGGTACCTCATGGTGGTCTTGATTTGCATTTCTCTGATAATGAGTGATGTTGAACATCTTTTCATGTGCTTGTTAGCCATCTGTATGTCTTCTTTGGAGAAATGTCTGTTTAGTTCTTTGGCCCATTTTTTGCTTGGGTTGTTTATTTTTCTGGAATTGAGCTGCATAAGTTGCTTGTATATTATTGAGATCAGTTGTTTGTCAGTTGCTTCATTTGCTATTATTTTCTTCCATTCTGAAGGTTGTCTTTTCACCTTGCTTATAGTTTCCTTTGTTGTGCAGAAGCTTTTATGTTTAATTAGACTCCATTTGTTTATTTTTGCTTTTATTTCCAGTATTCTGGTAGGTGGATCATAGAGGATCCTGCTGTGATTTATATCAGAGAGTGTTTTGCTTATGTTCTCCTCTCAGAGTTTTATAGTTTCTGGTCTTACATTTAGATCTTTAATCCATTTTGAGTTTATTTTTGTGTGTGGTGTTAGAAAGTGATCTTGTTTCATTCTTTTACAAGTGATTGACCAGTTTTCCCAGCACCACTTGTTAAAGAGATTGTCTTTACTACATTGTATATTCTTGCTTCTGTTGTCGAAGATAGGTTGTCCAAAGGTATGTGGATTTATCTCTGGGCTTTCTATTTTGTTCCATTGATCTGTATTTCTGTCTTTGTACCAGTACCATACTCTCTTGATGACTGTGAGTTTGTAGAAGAGCCTGAAGTCAGGCAGGTTGATTCCTCCAGTTCCAGTCTTCTTTCTCAAGATTGTTTGGCTATTCGAGGTTTTTTGTATTTCCATACAAATTCTGAAATTATTTGTTCTAGCTCTGTGAAAAATACCATTGGTATCTTGATAAGGATTGCATTAAATCTGTAGATTGATTTGGGTAGTATACTCATTTTCACTATATTGATTCTTCTGATCTATGAACATGTTATATTTCTCCATCTATTAGTGTCTTCTTTGATTTCTTTCATCAGTGTTTTATAGTTTTCTATATATAGGTCTTTAGTTTCTTTAGTTAGATATATTCTGAAGTATTTTATTCTTTTTGTTGCAATGGTGAATGGAATTGTTTCCTTATTTTCTTTCATCTACTTTCTCATTATTAGTGTATAGGAATGCAGGGCATTTCTGTGTGTTGATTTTATATCCTGCAACATTACTCTATTCATTGATTAGTTCTAGTAATTTTCTGGTGGGGTCTTCAGGGTTTTCTATGTAGAGGATCATGTCATCTGCAAACAATGAGAGTTTTACTTCTTCTTTTCCAATTTGGATTCATTTTATTTCTTTTTCTGCTCTGATTGCTGTGGCCAAAACTTCCAGAACTATGTTGAATAGTAGTGGTGAAAGTGGGCTCCCTTGTCTTGTTCCTGACTTTAGGGGAAAAGCTTTCGAATTTTCACCATTGAGGATAATGTTTGCTGTGGGTTTGTCATATATAGCTCTTATTATGTTGAGGTATGTTCCTTCTATTCCTGCCTTCTGGAGAGTTTTTTATCATAAATGGGTGTTGAATTCTGTCAAAGGCTTTCTCTGCATCTATTGAGATAGTCATACGGTTTTTATTTTTCAGTTTCTTAATGTGGTGAATTACATTGATTGTTTTGCAGATATTGAAGAATCCTTGCATCCCTGGGATAAAGCCCACTTGGTCATGGTGTATGATCTTCTTAATGTGCTGTTGGATTCTGACTGATAGAATTTTGTTAAGGATTTTTGCATCTATGTTCCTCAGTGATATTTGGCCTGTAGTTTTCTTTTTCTGTGGCATCTCTGTCAGGTTTTGGTATTAGGGTGATGGTGGCCTCATAGAATGAGTTTGGAAGTTTGCCTTCCTCTGCAATTTTCTAGAAGAGTTTGAGTAGGATAGGTGTTAGCTATTTTCTGAATTTTGGGTAGAATTCAGCTGTGAAGCCGTCTGGACCTGGGCTTTTGTTTGCTGGAAAATGTCTGATTACAGTTTCAATTTCTGTGCTTGTGCTGGGTCTGTTAAGATTATCTATTTCTTCCTGGTTCAGGAAATACAAAAAGGGTGTATAAACTGGAACACAAAACAATAAAGTAAATAGCAATGGGATCATACTTATCAATAATTACATTAAATGTAAATGGGTTGAATGCCCCAATCGAAAGACAAAGAATGGCTGAATGGATACAGAAACCAGACCCCTATATATGTTGTCTATAAGAGACCCATCTCAAAACAGGGGACAAATACAGACTGAAAGTGAAGGGCAGAAAAAGACATTCCATGCAAATAGAGACCAAAAGAAAGCAGGAGTAGCAGTACTTATATCAGATAAAATAGACTTTAAAACAAAGGCTGTGAAAAGTGACAAAGAAGGTCATTACATAATAATCAAAGGATCAATCCAAGAAGAAGATATAGCAATTATAAATATATATGCACCCTACATAGGAGAACTGCAATATGTAAGACAAATGCTAACAAATATGAAAGGGGAAATTAATAATAACATGCTAATAGTGGGACACTTTAATACCCCACTCACATCTATGGACAGATCAACTAAACAGAAAATTAACAAAGAAACACACACTTTAAAGATTACAACAGATCAGTTAGACCTAATTGATATCTTAGGACATTTCACCCCAAAACAATGAATTTCACCTTTTTCTCAAGTGCTCACGGAACCTTCTCCAGGATAGATCACATCCTGGGCCATCAATCTAGCCTTGATAAGTTCAAAAAAATTGAAATCATTCCCAGCATCTTTTCTGACCACAATGCAGTAAGATTAAATGACAATTACAGGAGAAAAACTATTAAAAATCCCAACATATGGAGGCTGAACAACACACTGCTGAATAACCAACAAATCACAGAAAAAAAATTAAAAAAGAAATAAAAATATGCATACAAACGAATGAAAATGAAAACACAACAACCCAAAACCTATGGGACACTGTAAAAGCAGTGCTAAGGGGAAGGTTCATTGCAATACCAGATTATCTCAAGAAATAGGAAAAACGTCAAATAAATTACTTAACTCTACCGCTAAAGCAACTAGAAAAGGAAGAAATGGAGAACCCCAGGGTTAGTAGAAGGAAAGAAATCGTAAAATTTAGGGCAGAAATAAATACAAAAGAAACAAAAGAGACCATAGCAAAAGTCAACAAAGCCAAAAGCTGGTTCTTTGAGAAGATAAATAAAATAGACAAACTATTAGCCAGACTCATCAAGAAACAAAGGGAGAAAAATCAAATCAATAAATTTAGAAATGAAAATGGAGAGATCACAACAGACAACACAGAAATACAAAGGATCATAAGAGATTATTATCAGCAACTATATGCTAATAAAATGGACAACGTGGAAGAAATGGACATATTCTTAGAAAAGTACAACTTTCCAAAACTGAACCAGGAAGAAATAGAAAATTTTAACAGACCCATCACAAGCACAGAAATTGAAACTGTAATCAGAAATCTTCCAGCAAACAAAAGTCCAGGAACAGACGGCTTCACAGGTGAATTCTACCAAAAATTTAGAGAAGAGCTAACACCTATCCGAAGCAAACTCTTCTAGAAAATTGTAGAGGAAGATAAACATCCAAAAACATTCTATGAAGCCACCCTCACCCTAATACCAAAACCTGACAAAGATGCCACAAAAAAAAAGTAAACTACAGGCCAAATATAACAGATGAACATAGATGCAAAAATCTTTAACAAAATTCTAGCAAACAGAAACCAGGAATGCAAGGATTCTTCAATATCCGCAAAACAATCAAGGTAATACACCTTATTAGCAAACTGAAGAATAAAAACCATATGATTACCTTAATAGATGCAGAGAAGGCCTTTGACAAAATTCAACATCCATTTATGATAAAAACTCTCCAGAAAGCAGGAATAGAAGGAACATACCTCAACATATATATGACAAACCCAGAGCAAACATCCTCAATGGTGAAAAATCGACAGCATCTCCCCTAAAGTCAGGAACAAGACAAGGGTGCCCACTTTCACCCCTACTATTCAACATAGTTTTGAAAGTTTTGGCCACAGAGTCAGAGCAGAAAAGGAAATAAAAGGAATCCAAATTGGAAAAGAAGAAGTAAAACTCTCACTGTTTGCAGATGAGATGATCCTCTACATAGAAAACCTTAAAGACTCCACCAGAAAATTACTAGAGCTAATCAATGAATATAGGAAAGTGGCAGGGTATAAAATTAACATTCAGAAATCCCTTGCATTCCTATACACTAACAATGAGAGACCAGAAAGATAAATTAAGGAAACAATTCCATTCACCATTGCAATGAGAAGAAAAAATATTTAGGAATATATCTACTTAAAGAAACAAAAGACTTACATATAGAAAACTATAAAACATTGGTGTGAAAGAAATCAAAAAGGACACAAATAGATGGAGAAATATACCATGTTCATGAATCGGAAGAATCAATATAGTAAAAATGAGTATACAACCCAAAGTAATCTACAGATTCAGTGCAATCCCTATCAAGCTACAAATGGTATTTGTCAGAGAACTAGAACAAATGATTTCAGAATTTGTATGGAAATGCAAAAAACCTCGATAGCCAAAGCAATCTTGAGAAAGAAGAATGGAACTGGAGGAATCAACCTGCCTGACTTCAGGCTCTACTACAAAGCCACAGTTATCAAGACAGTGTGGTACTGGCACAAAGACAGAAATATAGATCAATGGAACAAAATAGAAAGCCCAGAGATAAATCCACACACCCATGGACATCTTATCTTCGACAAAGGAGGCAAGAATATACAATGGAGTAAAGACAATCCTTTTAACAAGTGGTGCTGGGGAAACTGGTCAACCACGTGTAAAAGAATGAAACAAGATCACTTTCTAACACCACACACAAAAATAAACTCAAAATGGATTAAAGATCTAAACGCAAGACCAGAAACTAAAAAACTCTGAGAGGAGAACATAAGCAAAACACTCTCTGACATAAATCACAGCAGGATCCTCTATGACCCACCTCCCAGAATACTGGAAATAAAAGCAAAAATAAACAAATGGGGTCTAATTAAATGTAAAAGCATCTGCACAACAAACGAAACTATAAGAAAGGTGAAAAGACAGCCTTCGGAATGGAAGAAAATAATAGCAAATGAAGCAAATGACAAACAACTAATCTCAATAATATACAAGCAACTTATGCAGCTCAATTCCAGAAAAATAAAAGACCCAAGCAAAAAATGGGCCAAAGAACTAAATAGACATTTCTCCAAAGAAGACATATGGATGGCTAACAAACACATGAAAAGATGTTCAACATCACTCATTATCAGAGAAATGCAAATCAAGACCACCATGAGGTACCATTTCACGCCAGTCAGAATGGCTTCGATCCAAAAGTCTTCAAGCAATAAATGCTGGAGAGGGTGTGGAGAAAAGGGAACCCTCTTACACTGTTGGTGGGAATGCAAACTAGTAGAGCCACTATGGAGAACAGTGTGGAGATTCCTTAAAAAACTGGAAATAGTACTGACATATGACTGAGCAATCCCACTGCTGGGCATACACACCGAGGAAACCAGAATTGAAAGAGACACATGTACCCCAATGTTCATCGCAGCACTGTTTATAATAGCCAGGACATGGAAACAACCTAGATGTCCATCAGAAGATGAATGGATAAGAAAGCCATGGTACATATACACAGTGGAGTATTACTCAGCCATTAAAAATAATACATTTAAATCAGTTCTAATGAGATGGATGAAACTGGAGCCGATTATACAGAGTGAAATAAGCCAGAAAGAAAAACACCAATACAGTATACTAACACATATATATGAAATTTAGAAAGATGTTAATGATAACCCTGTATGCAAGACAGCAAAAGAGACACAGATGTATATAACGGAATTTTGGACTCTGTGGGAGAGGTAGAGGGTGTGATGATTTGGGAGATTGGCACTGAAACATGTATACTATCATGTAAGAAATGAATCGCCTGTCTATGCTCAATACGGGATACAGGATGCTTGGGGCTGGTGCATGGGGATGATCCAGAGACTGGATATGGGGTGGGAAGTGGTAGAGGGATTCAGCACTGGGATCTCATGTATACCCATGGCAGATTCATGTTAATATATGGCAAAACCAATACAGTATTGTAAAGTAAAATGAAGTAGAAATAAAAATTTAAAAAAATTAAATTAAATTAAAAAAATAAAAATACAGAACCATGACAGAGCAGGATTCTTTAAAACATCAATGAGTAAATCATGTACAAAGCAGGTCATTGTGATAAAACAATAAAGGAAATGAAAAACTAAAAAAAAAAAAAATGTAATGTTGGGAAAACTGGTCAACCACTTGTAAAAGAAGGAAATTAGAACACTTTCTAACACCACACATAAAAATAAACTCAAAATGGATTAAAGATCTAAATGTAAGACCAGAAACCATACAACTCCTAGAGGAAAACAGGCAAAAAACACTCTCTGACATAAACCACAGCACGATCCTCTATGACCCACCTCCCAGAATATTGGAAATGAAAGCAAAAATAAACAAATGTGACCTAAGTAAGATTAAAAGCTTCTGCACAACAAAGGAAACTATAAGCAAGGTGAAAAGACAGCCTTCAGAATGGGAGAAAATAATAGCAAATGAAGCAACTGACAAACTAATCTCAAAATATACAAGCAACTCCTGAAGCTCAATTCCAGAAAAATAAACGACCCAGTCAAAAAATGGGCCAAAGGACTAAACAGACATTTCTCCAAAGAAGACATACAGATGGTAACAAACACATTAAAAGATGCTCAACATCACTCATTATCAGAGAAATGCAAATCAAAACCACCATGAGGTACCATTTCACACCAGTCAGAATGGCTGCAATCCAAAAGTCTACAAACAATAAATACTGGAGAGGGTGTGGAGAAAAGGGAACCCAATACACTGTCGGTGGGAATGCAAACTAGTTCAGCCACTATGAACAGTGTGGAGATTCCTTAAAAAACTTGAAATAGAACTGACATATGACCCAGCAATCCCACTGCTGGGCATACACACCGAGGAAACCAGAATTAAAAGAGACACATATACCCCATTGTTCATCACAACACTGTTTATAATAGCCAGGACATGGAAGCAACCTAGATGTTCATCAGTGGATGAATGGATGTGAAAGCCATGGTACATATACACAATGGAATATTACGCAGCCATTAAAAAGAATACATTTGAATCAGTTCTAATGAGGTGGATGAAACTGGAGCCTATTATACAAAGTGAAGTAAGCCAGAAAGAAAAACAGCAATACAGTATACTAACACATATATATGGAATTTAGAAAGGTGGTAATGATAACCCTATATGCGAGGCAGCAAAATAGACACAGATGTATAGAAGAGTCTTTTGGACTCTGGGAGAGGGCGAGGGTGGGATGATATGGAAGAATGGCATTCAAACATGTAAATTATCATATGTGAAACGAATCACCAGTCCAGGTTCAATGCATGATACAGGGTGCTTGGGGCTAGTGCACTGGGATGACCCAGAGGGATGGGATGGGGAGGGAGGTGAGAAGGGGTGTTCAGGATGGGGAACACATGTACTCCCACGGCAGACTCATGTCAATGTATGGCAAAACAAATACAATATTTTAAAGTAAAAAATACATGTTTCAATGCCATTCTCCCAAATCATCCCACTCTCTCCCTCTCCCTCTGAGTCCAAAAGTCCGCTATAGAAAGGAAAAAAACTGAAAATAGATTAAAAATTTAAATTAAAATTATAAAAAGAGAAGAAATTAACCAAGAAGAAACAAAAAAGGAAAATTCCACAGAACTCCAAAAACCCAACATAGAGACAGAGGTTTATAACAACAATAAAAAGCATGACTAAATATACACATATACATGTACACTCATGCTGCTATTGCTGCTAAGTTGCTTCAGTCATGTCCGACTCTGTTGGATCCCATAGATCAGCCCACCAGGCTCCCCCGTCCCTGGGATTCTCCAGGCAAGAACACTGGAGTGGGTTGCCATTTCCTTCTCCAATGCATGAAAGTGAAAAGTGAAAGTGAAGTCGCTCAGTCATGTCTGACTCTCAGCGACCCCATGGACTGCAGCCTTCCAGGCTCCTCCGTCCATGGGATTTTCCAGGCAAGAGTACTAGAGTGGGGTGCCATTGCCTTCTCTGATATATACCCGTAGGCAAAATCAAAAGAGTTCAACAAAAATAAAGTATAAAAGATTGACCTAGCAAACAAAGGAAACCAAAGATTATACCTACCAGTTAAGAACAAAACTAACTAAAGCACAAACACTGGAGTGGGTTGCCATTTCCTTCTCCAACTAAAGCACAAACTGGAATACAAAACTAAAGCAAGGTGCCAGTTGTTGAATAAAGCAATGAAAATAAAATGAACAAATATGTTGAGAGGAAAGGAAAGAAAGGAAGAATAGACATGCAAAATTAAATAGAGGTAGATAAAGAAGATTTACATTGAAGATTAACTGTAAGGGGAAAAGAACAGTAGGAAAAGCAGACAAAGGAATACACGCTAAAAAAAATAATAGTAGGTATAAAAAATTTTAAAAAGAGAAAAGAAAAAAGGAAAACTCCAAAGAACTGCAAAAGCCCAACATAGAGGCAGAGGTTTATAACAACAAAAAATGTGACTGAAGGAAAAAAAAAAAAAAAGCTCCAAAGCTTAATTAGATGTCATTGTGCCAATAAAATCAATAGCTACAACAGAGGGAAAAAAAAGGAAAAAGGAAAAAAGAAAAAAAAAATCCAAAAGAATCTACAGAACAAGTCAAAACATAAGAATAATAAAGGCTTTTCTTGATTCACTGCTGTTATAGTCCTTTCCCTCACTGGGAGTTGCAGTACACCTCACTTCCCTAGCATGCTCTCCATCATGGTGCTGATCTCTGGATCTGCTGTGCAGGCAACTCCGATTCTAATCTGGTCCTACTGCCCTCTGTGTTTTTGCCTCCAATGTCCACAGCTATCAGAAGTAGTGTGTTTTCCTTTGTGGGAGCTCTCAATATCCTTTAATATATTTCATAGACACAGTCTGCCTAGTTGATCATGTGGATTTAATCTGCAGCTTGTATATCTGGTGGGAAGGTTTTGGGTCTTCTTCCTTAGCCATATTGCCCCTGGGTTTCAAGTGTTGCTTTATTTCCACCTCTGCATGTGTGTAGTCCATTGGGATTTGCTCCTGAGTCTTGCCTGGAGGACTTAGGTTTGCCCCTGTGAAAGGCAGGTATGGAGGTGGTTGCAGCTGCTTGGGTCACAGGGGTTCTGACAGTATGAGGTACTCAGAAGAGTTGGTGGCTAGTGCAGCAGGAAATAAAGTGCTCTAGAAGGGTATGGTAACCTATATTGGCCAATATGCTCCGGTATTCTTGCCTGGAGAACCCCCTGACAGAGAAGCCTGACAGGCCATAGTCTACAGGGCCATAAAGAGTTGGACACTACCGAAGAAACCCTGAATGCACAGATGCAAGGTTTTTTTTTTTGTTGTTGTTGTTGTTTTTGTTTTTTGCCTGTGGCAGCTCTGCCCCAGTGAGAGTTGTGCATGAAGGTGGTGCAGCTGTTTGGATTGCAGGGACCCTGGCGGCACCAACTGTGCAGGGACACAAACTGCCTTTGCCCCAGGAGTTATGGCCATGATCAATCTTTTTTCAAGCCTCTTGTAGCTGGCAATCAGAAGGCCTCTTTGGCCAGTCTTTCTCTGTGGCTCTGCCCGCTCAGGCACTTAGAGGACTCCCTTGCCTGGGGTCCTTCTCTGTTGTTTGGCACAACAGGCACTTAAAGGGCACCCTAGGTGGGGTCCTACTCTGTAGTTCAGTGCATTTGATGGGCCAACCTCTCTATTGTTCAGCTGCTGATACTGGCATCTGGGGAAAAAGAGGCTATGGTGATGGCTTCACCCCCTCTGCATGACTGAGCAGTATCACCTTTCTTCCATGGTTGCCTGGCTTTCCTCCACAGGAAAGCCACCACTATTTCCTTTCCCACCACTATCTCCTCCCTCACATCCTCTTGATCTGTCTCTCTGCAGTCAACAGCAGCGCTCACCCTGGGATTGCTCCACAATCCCTAAACTCCCAGCTGCTGCACCTTCTAGGGGACCTGTGTCCCTGTCCGGGGTATGTATGGCTGCGGCAAGGACTGTCTGATTCTCATTCCATTTAGGCTGCCACAGATCACCTGTTTCACTCTAAGCCTTAAATGTTTCTCCTCAGACTCAGACAATTGCCCCAATATGGAGATCAGACCCCTGTTACAGTTCCCTCACCTGGCGGGAACTGTAGTCCAATCATACTACAGTACTGTTTTTCCCCCTATTTCCTTCATCCTACCAAGTTGTGTGTGGTTCTATATATTCTTTTTGGCTGGTCAGGTACTTCTGTCCGCTTTCACCTGGTGTTCTGCATGCACTTCTGTGTCTGAGAGAGATGTACTCCACATACACTTACTCCTCCACCATCTTGTTCCCCCCGCCAACCCCCTGGTATATGAGCCTCTTAATATATTGTTGAATTTGGTTTACTAACATGTTTTTGAAAATTGTTGCATCTATGTTAATCAGTGATATTGGACTGTAATTTTATTTTCTTTTTGATATATCTGTCTGGTTTTGGTATCAGGCGTTATAGAATGAGTTCATTAGCGTTCCTTCCTCTGCAACATTTTGGAGTAATTTGAGAATGTTAAGTGTTAACTCTTCTTGAAATGTTTAGTAGGTGATAGCTAAAATAACTGCATCATGTTTTGTTTAGCAAATATAAACTTTGTGTCCAAGGCACTCTAATAGTACATGAGTTACAGTGTAAGGGTTATAGTATAAGATACTTAAGTCAAAATCTTTGTTTTCAATAGGATTTAAATTCAAATAAGAATGTCAATAATCAAATAAGTGCAATGAAATTTTCTATCAATATGGAGGCAAATGTCTGCTATAAATTCTGGCAAGTAATACCTGCTTAATAAATATTTATTTAAAAACAAATAGTAGAATTGATGCAAGTATGTGCCTGGAAAATTGAATGACAGTTCTGTGTTCTGAGGAAGGTTTAGCAATTATTATAAGAGGAAGTTTGTCTAGAAAAAAATGCAGGAGTTAACCAATGGTAAGCACAGAGGAGGATAACATTACAGGCACAAATGTTTGACCAGAGATCAAGAAAGGTACACTGTTGAAGTGTATTTACATTTGGCAGGAATTCTACACTAGAGGATGCCTACTCATTTTGCAAGTGTGCAGAGGGAGTGTTCTGGTTACTTCTCACCTTTACCAAGATGAGGAGAAGTACTTGTAGTCAGTTTTCCATGGAAATTTTCTTAGTTACTAGCATGTTGGGAATTTGCCTAGTTAGCCAGGAGAAAGCTATTTGTTCATTCATGAAACCATACATTTTTGCATTTAAATACATTTATTGAATAAATATTTATTTATGTGAAAACCTATGTTACTAAGTCTGTAAGGTTTGCATCTCAACATGTTTCCCAGGAATAAGAAGCATCTGCATCACCCAGGAGCTTATTAGAAATGCGCATTATCAGGGCCAGCCTCAGACTTCTTTAATCAGAATCTGTATTTAAAAGAGATTTCCAGATAATTCACATGGATAGATGTGAGGGAAAAAAAGAAAGCTTGCCTAGAGCTTTCTAGAGTTTAGTCGAAAAAGGGAGATACAATACATGAAGGAACAAGTATACCACAGTACCAGTACCCAAGTGGCACAATGTCAATATGTGTGACACAACCTAAACTCCTTGAAGTTAGAGAAATACTGATTTAAGGAATAATCTTAGATGCTTATTTGCTGTGTGAACTTTGGACAGGTTATTTTTTCTTTCTCTGACTCAGTATCTTTACCTGTGGAGTATTAATGGTGACTAGTTTACTAGGCTACTTAAGAATTTAGAATGGCCCATGTAAATCCCTAGCATGGTATCTGCAGCAGAATAAATAATGATGAATATTATGGAAATTTCAAAGTTCACATTTTGCAGGTAGACATGATGTTGTAGATATATCTTCATGGTAAGATAACATTTTATATCTCTTACTGATAGAATTTTAATGTAGGGAATTAAGAGACTGAGTGACTTTCACTTTTCACTTTGAAGAATGCACAAGGAAGGAGATGCTCAGCATTCTAATCATGATTTTCAACTAAGGGAAGCTATATTTCTTACAAAAACAGATAGCACCTGAGAGTCAAGGACTTTATATGTTACAACAGATCATCCATCATGCAATTTAGATCTAATTGTCAATTTCGACCAATTGTCCATCTGCAAACTCAATAATATAGCTTAAACTAGATAGGTTGTTCAGATACATTACTAAATTTATTGTTTCAAAGTACCTTTAAAACAAAATCCTTTTCAAAATAAACAAACTGCCTCTTATAGTTTAGTTACTCAGTTTAGAATTAAAATTAAATGACTTGGTCTTTTTACTGTTGGAAGCATGGTGACACTTTATAAAAATATTGAAATTCAATCAAGGATATTAACAATGAATGGACAAATACAAATCATACACCTTAGAATTCATGGCAATTTGACAACTGAAGGATTTTTCTTGGCAAAATAGAGTCTTGTACGTATTATGTCTTGGTTGATTGAAGAAACTGTAACTGAGTAAAATCATTTCGTCAAACTTACTTTGATTATCAAAGCCAGCATGCCTTCTCAGGATGCATTGGCAAGAACTACCAACTCTCTCACACCATGGACCAAGACAGAGAAAGTGTCTAATTTCAGCTGATGAGGCCAGGATTTATCCTTCCCACATATTATTTTGTTAGGGGAACCACTGAAACTGCCCACCTTGGCCAGGCTCCATAGTAACACTTGCATAAGTTATCTTAAACAGGAGGTCCTGGTAAGAAACACAGAACTAACAAGCTATCACCAACTGGAAGAACTGGGGAAGGCTCAGAGGTTAAAGTATCTTCCCGCAATGTGGGAGACATGGGTTTTATCCCTGGGTCGGGAAGATCTCCTGGAGAAGGAAATGGCAACCCACTCCAGTATTCTTGCCTGGAGAATCCCATGGACAGAGGAGCCTAGTGGGCTACAGTCCGCAGGGTTGCAAAGAGTTGGACACAACTGAGCGACTTCACCTTCTTTCTTTCTAAAGGAGAGAGAAGACTCCAGTTCATATGTCCTATCAACCTCCCAGAATCCTTCCCACTGGAATCCGTCTTGGTTGAGTTTGAGCAGGCCAACAAGAAGGGCCCTGAGTCAGAGTGATTGACTAGAGACAACCCAGAACTAACCCAATGACCATGAAACTCTAGACAACAAGAAGCCATATGGCAGAGCAATTCTCCTGGGTTCTTACCCTGCTGTTCTCCACCTGGGCCCTTCCCAATACAGTCTCTTGCTCTGTCAGCACATGTGTCTTCTAGAACAATTCTCTTTCTACTGTTAGACAAGAGCCCACTCTCAAGCCCTAGAAGGGGTCCCCCTTTCTGCAACAATTTCATTACAAATTTGCTAAATATTTCATTAGAAGTTCTGTGGTTAACACTTACTGTAGACTTGTCCAAATTATAAGGGAAAACAGTGCTACCCAGGGAGAAATATAAGTATTGCTATTTACTATTTCAACCTTCCTTCCTTTCCCAAAGGCCTGCCTAGCTAAAATGAAAGTGTCCTCAGAGGGCAGTAGGAAGTTGCAAGGAGACCAGATGTAAGGTAGAAAGACAGACTTTCACTTCCTCACAGTATAATCTTGTACCTCTAGGCCTTGTACATTTCCATCTGGCTCTTGTTGTGCTTTTAATCAATACACTGGTTTTCTTTTTCTTTCCTTTTTCTCCTTTGGGAGACTATAAGAGGGGTTATTAAGGACTTTTACCTTCCTTCCACTTGCCTTAGTCAAGAGAGTGGAATTTTTGCTGCAGGCAAGAGATAGATGAGCAGTTTGAGCTGCTGAAATCTTTTAGATTTGGGGATTTGATGAAAGCCATAAGGCAAGGATTTCCACCATGTGTTTTGTGGGCTACAGGGAGACTTTCAATATTTAACTTTTTTATCTATAATATTTTATATATTATAAAATATTAAAGTATGTTTCACATATAATAAAATATACATTAAAATAAGTATATAATAAATAATAACAAGATGAATAATAAACACATAAGGTTTTATTAGAAATCTCTAAGTACCTTGGTTGTTTTGGATGAAAAAAATTATAAAATGACTTGTTCACAATTATTTCACAAATTTTATTATATGTAAGAGTCAGACTTTCACCAAAAATACCACCACAAGAAACTTGGGCAGTTTCTTTTACAGAACTCAGTTTACATATTGATCCTCACCTCAAGCACAGTATTTTCCCATCTTTTCAGTGCTATTGTTTTCATTTCCTAAGTTGACAATTGCATTGGTTTATTTATTTATTTATTTTTACTTTACAATATTGTATTGGTTTTGCCATACATTGACATGAATCCGCTACAGGTGTACATGAGTTCCCAACCCTGAACCCCCTTCCCACCCCCCTCCCCATATCATCTCTCTGGGTATTTTATATCCTGGATTGTAATAAGAATTCTAGTAGCTCAAAAATAATGCTTTAAAGCACACAATTAGCCAAAGCATAATAAGAGCTTGCAAATTCTATTAATCGGAGAATAGAACATGAATCTTTTTGTGCTCAGAGCACTAAATCTGCAAGTGGGGTGGCTTTATACAGGTGTTCAAAACAGAAAGTGAATAAGAAGTACAATATAGATGTGTGAAAATTAGATTTTTGTTGGTAAAGGCAACCATTGTGCTCCTAGTCACTACTGTCCTGTGTGTTAAAATTTCGGCCAAAGAGTCTTGAAGCCACAGATTATTTTCCTGACATTTTCAAATGAAGCATAGTAGCCTCTCTGTTGTGTCAATAGATTTTTTCCAAGACAAGTGCAGAATAACATTGTCTAGGATGATTTTGATAGATACAGTCACTAAAAGTAGAGAAGATAACAAATCTATGAAGATATTATTTGAAATTGCTTTCCTCATGACAAAAAATAATTAGTCAGTTGCCTGCACAGTAGTTTAAGAAATAACCAACAAACTTGTCTTGCAGAGAAACAAAATGAACTATTGTCACAATCCTTAATCAAATGACCTTTTTGACCATCCAATATTAAGTACTTTAAATAGGAAATGCAAGTAGTATCTTGTGTGCAAAACTGCAGATTTTAAATTTACATTTTTCTAAAACTTCAATGTATGAATCTTTTCTTGGCACATATATGGTGAGTATATATTTATTATTTGAAGGTTTTGTGTGGTTGTACACAGTTTTATTGGAATAAAGGCTGATGGAACAGTGATGCAAAGAAGAATGCTGTGACATGAATAAAGGTTTGCACCTGAGTGCCTGGGCACCCACTGCTTTAATCACAGAAAACAGTTGGAAGATAAAAATATGTTGTCTCATCTTGGCTCCATATTAAAGAAAATAGTGCAAATCGTAAGTACCATTGAATCACAGCCACAGAGTAGCCATCATTTTCACTGTTATTTGGAGAAATTGGCAGGAAGCAAAAGATTTTTCTTTTCCAAAGCAAAGCAAGCCAGCAACAAGCTGACAAGCCACTCAAATACATTGTAAATGATGTATGGGATAAAATTTTCCTGAAGGCATAAATAATGCCAGTAAAGAGTGTTTATATAATTCCTAATGCATTCTTCCAATTGAGTATTTCAGTCATATAATTGATTTCTTGAAGAGCTTTAACCCATTATTTTGAAACTAAAATATGATTTCAACTTGGTAGATAAAACTAGCTGGGCTTAGTAGGCAGACAAATATTTGGTGCAAGTGACTCAATTGCTGAGAAAAGTATTCTTTTCAAAACTTGATACTTGTCTTCATTTGACTGTGAATCACAGCTTTGTGATAAAATCATTTATAGACCTGAAAGCAATAAATAAATGGATTAGGAATCTATTCATCCCTATCTTCCAAGTTGAACCACTTTAACTTGCCAGTTTTTGAGTATAATAGGCTTGTCAATTTAGTTTATGATGGATTCATGAAAAGAATTTTATGTAAGAGAGTCATTTTTTTTATGATTTCATGATTGATCCTAACACAGAGGGCCATCTAATGTAGCCATCAAACAGTTATTACCATTCCAGACCACATGTAAATTACACCACATTATAATGTAGCAAAAAATAAAGAATTATAAAAGAAACTAACAGGATCATGGTCAAGGTACTAATCATGAAGTTGGGTAAAGGCAATTTATAGAAATAAAAATTGTATGTACAATTTGTATCACTTGTATATAACCTGAGGAATCACTTCCATCCACAGAAATCTTGTTTTCTGAATTTATGTAACATTTGTCATTTATATCATTGTCTTATTTTCTGTTCTTGTCTTGTGTTTTCTTTTTTATTTGATTTGTATGCATGTCATATGTGACTCTCTATATTTATCGAAAGGCAGACTACTAGAGCAAATTATAGCCCATGAGCCCAGTAACACAAGGCCTATTGCCTGTTTTTCAAAATAATGTTTTATTGTTATAAAACCACACCCAACTTATCACATATTATCTATGCTTATTTCAGATCAATAATAACAGAACTGAATACTTGTGACACAAACCATACAGTTCAAGAAACCCAAAATATTTCTTTTAATTCTAGCCCTTTACAGACCCTTATGCTAAAATGTTGGCAAAGTAATGTCTCTGCTTTTTAAAATGCTATCTAGGTTGGTCATAACTTTCCTTCCAAGGAGTAAGCGTCTTTTCATTTCATGGCTTCAATCACCATCTGCAGTGATTTTGGAGCCCAGAAAAATAAATTCTGACACTGTTTCCACTGCTTCCCCATCTACTTCCCATGAAGTGATGGGACCAGATGCCATGATCTTCGTTTTCTGAATGTTGAGTTTTAAGCCAACTTTTTCACTCTCCTCTTTCACTTTCATCAAGAGGCTTTTTAGTTCCTCTTCACTTTCTGCCTTAAGGGTGGTGTCATCTGCATATCTGAGGTTATTGATATTTCTCCCAGCAGTCTTGATTCCAGCTTGTGTTTCATCTAGCCCAGCGTTTCTCATGATGTACTCTGCATAGAAGTTAACTGAACAGGGTGACAATATATAGCCTTGATGTACTCCTTTTCATATTTGGAACCAGTCTGTTGTTCCATGTCCAGTTCTAACTGTTGCTTCCTGACCTGCATATAGGTTTCTCAAGAGGCAGGTCAGGTAGTCTGGTATTCCCACCTCTTTCAGAATTTTCCACAGTTTATTTTGATTCACACAGTCAAAGGCTTTGGCATAGTCAATAAAGCAGAAATAGATGTTTTTCTGGAATTCTCTTGCTTTATCCATGATCCAGCAGATGTTGGCAATTTGATCTCTGGTTTCTCTGCCTTTTCTAAAACCAGCTTGAACATCTGGAAGTTCATGGTTCACATATTGCTGAAGCCTGGCTTGGAAAATTTTGAGCATTTCTTTACTAGCATGTGAGATGAGTGCAATTGTGCAGTAGTTTGAGCACTCTTTGGCAATGATTTTCTTTGGCATTGGAATGAAAACTGCCCTTTTCCAGTCCTGTGGCCACTGATGAGTTTTCCAAATTTGCTGACGTATTGAGTGCAACACTTTCACAGAATCATCTTTCAGGATTTGAAACAGCTCAACTGGAATTCCATCACCTCCACTAGCTTTGTTTGTAGTGATGCTTCCTAAGGCTCATTTGACTTCACATTCCACGATGTCTGACTCTAGTTGACTGATCACACCATCGTGATTATCTTGGTTGTGAAGATCTTTTTTTGTACAGTTCTTCTGTGTATTCTTGCCACCTCTTCAAAGATCCATCTAGTCAAGGCTATGGTTTTTCCGGTAGTCATGTATGGATGTGAGAGTTGGACTGTGAAGAAAGCTGAGTGCCGAAGAATTGATGCTTTTTAACTGTGGTGTTGGAGAAGACCCTTGAGAGTCCCTTGGACTGCAAGGAGATCCAACCAGTCCATTCTAAATGAGATCATTCCTGGGTGTTCTTTGGAAAGAATGATGTTAAAGCTGAAACTCCAGTACTTTGGCCACCTTTTGCGAAGTGTTGACTCATTGGAAAAGACTCTGATGCTGGGAGGAATTGGGTGCAGGAAGAGAAGGGGATGACAGAGGATGAGACAGCTGGATGGCATCACTGGCTCGATGGACATGAGTTTGAGTGAACTCCGGGATTTAGTGATGGGCAGGGAGGCCTGGTGTGCTGCAGTTCATGGGGTTGCAAAGAGTTGGACATGACTGAATGACTGAACTGAACTGATGCTAAAATGTTAGTTATTCAGAGATTTATTAAGTTTTTAAAATACTTGATGAATGAATTGTGTCAGGTTTAATATTACCTGATATTTTTATAGTGAATTTATTCAACCACCTTTAATTACCCTTACAGACACTTAGACTAAGAACAACACTCACAGTCAAACTATCGTCAGTCAAGTTAAAACCCAATTTGAAAATCATGAGCAGGTATACATGAATCAGAGGTGTTACTGTATTTACTATTAGTTTAGGTAAAGTTAGCCTAGTAAATTCTCATGGGTCTGAGGCAACACATTTTGAGAATTTCTAATTAGCAACCCCAAGCTGAGTCTCCAAATAAGACTGCAGCTCCTCAGAAGAGCTACGTTCTCCCCAGGCAGAGCTGAGGTACCATAAATCATAGTGACACAGTTCACTCACCCATACTACCTAATATAAGGATAGTCCCCTAATGCACAATGCAGTTTAGCTTTATCATTAAAAGCACCTTGGGGTACACTTTAGACTCTATGGCCACTCAAGTCATTTTCTCAGTTGTAAGCGAATGATTATTAAATGCACTGAGACGACCTAGAGGGATGGTACGGGGAGAGAGGAGGGAGGGGCTTCAGGATGGGGAACACGTGTATACCTGTGGCGGATTCATGTTGATGTATGGCAAAACCAATAAAATATTGTAAAGTAATTAACTTCCAGTTAAAATAAATAAATTTATATTAAAAAAAATTAAAAATGCAAACATTTTCTGTTAAGAGATCAAAGTAAAGCCAGCATGTTTTGGAACATTTTAATGTTAATATTCAGCTTTGCATATAATGCAGATGGGAGTTCAGCATCATGACATTTTCAGTCACACCCAGAACCTTCAATCTGTGAGATTAAAGTCAGCCTATCTTTAAATTCTGGCAGCACATCCCCATGCTAGTTTATTCACAAATAGGGGAATTTATGTCTTCATTTGATGATCAGAGTAATGCAATTATTTCAATCACATGGCCATGTTTTCTTAGCTTTGCACATGGCATGTTTCTGATACCTGAAAAATGTCAGGACCAAAGAGATCATTAGATGTCTCAGTATTTAAAATAATAGATTACAAGCTTGCATTTAAAAATCATACTTTTAGAGACAGGTTAGATATTAAGAAACATCTGTTCAAACATACTCATTTTGCAAATGGGGAAAGAGGAGAGTCAGGTGATTTTTTTGAAAGTACAGTAGCTGTTCAGGAGGCAGACTACACGCCTTTCCTCCAGTTCTGTCATGAGAGAGCTATATACTGCTGTCTTTAATCTCTGAAGAAGATTTCAACCATTTTACACATCTTTGAGAAGACCTGGGAAGCTAACAAAATTGGAGATTAGATGTGAGAAATGATTTGCCCAGAGTCAAGTTGCAGGTAAAGGCTTGAGCATCTTCTCCACTTGTCACCACACTCCCACTGAGGTCGCTAGTTTCTGCATGAAAGCCTGTCTCAAAATTTTCATTTCACCCACAATCAAATGATATATTTTGTAGCCAGATGGCCACAGGGTATAATTAATTGCAGTATGCACTAATTTAGATGTTTTAGAAATTAGGACATAATTCTGTGTCACTAAAACTATCTGTACACATCACACATTACCTTAGACTACTCTAGCTGCTGTAACACTGCCCTAAAGAAAAACTGAGAGTGAGAAAATCCATTTCTCTGGGACAAAATTTTCATTTTCTACTTATCGAAGTGGTGCAAACCACTCAGATTGTGACATTTTTGACTTGCGGCCTTGAACCCATTCTTTTGTCACAAAGAAGCCTTAATATAATCCTGTAAAATGATAATTTGCCTTCTGTAGTTTCTGCACTTCACATATCCAGGTAGTGACTTTAATCTTCTCTAACTTTTACTAGTTTATGAACACTGTGTGAGGAGCAGAAATCATAAAAAAATATGGGACTATGTATCCAATGAGTTATAAATAAATACAAATATAAAGTCTGATATCTCATTTAATAAAGTATCATCAAAAAACCACTTGGAATTGTGCACAGTGGATTCATGTACCTTTTTCTCTAAATTGTACCTTTTCCATATTTCTTTGATGTGTTCCTCCAGATTAGAGATGATCTACAGGAATATCGAGCAAATGGAAGCAACGTTTTGATGATCATAGATTTTTTTTTAAGATGCAACTGAATCAATGAAATAAAACAGTTAAAGTTACATCTTAATACGATCACTATTTTTAAAACAGGTCAATTTTTATCTTACACATACAGAGTTTCATAGAATTTTCAGTTCTAGTAATGACTAATAATTTATGTTCTAAGTTTAAATCAGTGCTAATGCGTGTGTGTGGGAAGAGGAAGAGTGGTGTTGCATGTGTGTGCATGCACGTGTTTAAGGACAGATGGCTACTGCTGATCAAATCAATTTACCTGCCGTAATGGAATGAGATATTTTTTCTTTAGACATGTTTTTTGCAACTACCATCAAATCACAGTGTTCACAGTCTTTTTGTTTTCTTTCTTTTTAAATATTTAAGATGGCCATAATGTTTTTCTTCTCTCATAAGATAGCAATATGGCAGAAGAAAGTCAGATAGATAATAGATAATTTGCATAATCAGCATTTAATGTGGGACGTGAGATTTTCTAAAAGATGATTATGCTTGTCTGGTAGATGTTTGAAAGAGGCACTCTCTGAAAGGAATAAAAACTCTGAGGCCAATAAAAAGTGAGTACAAACAGATTCCCTGTAGCAAGCCCATTTGTGTACATATACTTTTTATCTAGTCTATGGAAACTGTCCTGTGAATCATATCGTTCTCTATTTTGTCCATACTGCATGGGTTCCCTTAGTTTACTCCCATTTCTTGATAATAGTGTGTAAGGATCAAGAACCAATACAGGGACTGAAGCCCAGTAGTTGCAGTAAGTTTAATCATCAAAGTGAAAAGTGGCCCAGAGCTGAACTGGGAGCAGTAGGGAAGTGCAAATACTGGGTCAGGGCTCAGTAAAGGATGTGAGAAAATGTTCTTTCCTAGATGCACTGACAAGACACAACCCTGGCCAGACTAAAGGTGGTGGAGGTGTAAAGGAAGCATGCTGGTGCTAGAGTTGCAAACACATATAATTGAAAACTCTACAAGGCAGTAGTCCTAGATGCCAAAGATAAATGAGAAGACGTGTAGAAGTGTTCTGGTTGGGAAAAATTCCATGGTGGCTGTATGATTATATTTAGCTACAAAACTACAGTGAGAACATAACCTTTAGTACAAGCCTTCCTATTAACCTTATTTTAATTTTTTTAATTGATAATTTATTATTTCACTTTTGAGCTTTTATGCTTTTCCTGTTATTCCATGTAAAGTGGAAACTAGACTTGTTTAAAAGATATACACATATGTAGCGTATCAATAACTGGGGTTTTTCTGTAGGGGCAATAAGAATTTATGAATGTGTTTCTTATCCCGACTCCATATGAAAGCAGAACGCCAAAATGAATGAAAAAAAAATTAGGTACTATTTCTAGCTGTTTTGGTGGTTCAGATGATAAAGTGTTTGCCTGCAATGCAGGAGACCCAGGTTCAATCCCTGGGTCGGGAAGATCCCCTGGAGGAGGAAATGGTAACCCACTCCAGTACTCTTGCCTGGAAAATCCCATTGACAGAGGAGCCTGGTGGGCTACGGTCCCTGGGGTTGCAGAGTCGGACTATGCTGAGCAACTTCACTTTCTTTCTTTTCTTTTATACTAAATGCTGAGGTGTTAGTTCTATCGGGGGAACATACTACAGATTAAAATAACAGAATACATATTTTTTCTATTCAGTAGCCATTGCCAATTTCTTGTCATGCAATAAATCAAGATAGACACAGGATCTACCCTGGTTACAAGATTTTTTAATACTGCTTACTCTTCCCTCTTTTTAAAATTTAGACTAGAATTGTCATAATGTACATTATTTTACGGATGATACAATCTATTCACAATGATTCTACTATCTACTTTTGAAATCTATCTCTATAAACTTTATATTGGATATACATTGGCCTTTTAAGTGATACTATTTGTTTTGTAGCATTTTTGCCTGAAGCCGTCTCTAAATCTAAAGTCTCTATAAAGACCTAAGAGGTTTGCATTTGAAAATGCCATCTGATTTAATATGATAGCTTTTCTTCCTTAATGAAAACGTTTTCCATTTCTATGCAAGTGTGTAGTCTTCAACTTATCATAATTGCACATGTTAAGGTGCATTATGATGAAAAGCCATTCAATTAAATGTGATTTTTTCCCCTCAGTGTTAAGAATTATATATATATATATATATATATATACTTCAAATCTGAAATTTTATAATATTCCTACTCATAAGAGAATTGAAGACAGCAAAGATTAAAAGAAGGCAATCTAATTTGATGGTTTGCAATTAGAGTTGATGAAGAAATATGTTAACAAGGGGGAATAACTCGGATAATTTCCTGTTGGAAAAAAAGTGAAATCAAAGAAAGGAAAATGAAAATTGTTGCCTTCAACTTGTTTTTTCCCCATACTGACAAAATGGCCATAAAACAGACATAGATTAAGGAGTTTCATTCTAAACATGCACCTAAATAGTATGAATGATGTCTTTATAAAAACTATAAGATATTTAGGCTGTTATGAATATGAACACTACATGTGATGTCATAGCTTATGAAAACAGAAATAAAATGATCGTTTAAGTCAAATTTATCAATATAAACTGAAGAGCATATTCTATCTCAGTATGTCTCAACAATGTGTTGTCTTGGAAAATAGCAATTTAAAATAATTTTTTTTTTTTTAGTCAGAATAGGTTTTTTCACTGTGAAATGATGCACTCTTCAAAAATATGAATTACTATTGTAGAAAACATAATCCAACTTTCATTCTAAGAGATAGCCATCAATTTCATTAGGATGACAGAATGTTGGTGTTTTGTATATTTTTAGTGAAATTATATGTAGGCTGAACATGGAAAATTAGAAACTTTTTGACCTTGCTTTGTGTTGGTAGACTGTCTTCAGGTGATAAATTGAAACTCATTCTCAAACAATGTAATAAGGCATCTGGAAAACATAGTAGCTCAAGTTCTCCTAAAGTAGGTAATGCTTCTCTCACTGAATCAAAAATTGCATGAAATGGAGACAGAAATGATTTGGGGCTAAACAGGAATGTAACAAACAAGTCACTAGGAAGGACTAATGTAGAACTTTTATAGGTTGTCAAAGTGACAATGGACACTTGATAAAGATAATAATAAAGAATTTCAGGTATCTAAGAAATAAACTCGGAGAAGGCAATGGCACCCCACACTCCAGTACTCTTGCCTGGAAAATCCCACGGACGGAGGAGCCTGGAACGCTGCAGTCCATGGGGTCGCTGAGAGTCGGATATGACTGAGCGACTTCACTTTCACTTTTCACTTTCATGCATTGGAGAAGGAAATGGCAACCCACTTCAGTGTTCTTGCCTGGAGAATCCTGGGGACAGGGGTGCCTGGTGGGCTGCCGTCCATGGGGAAGCACAGAGTCGGACATGACTGAAGCGACTTAGCAGCAGCAGGAGCAGCAGCAGCAGCAGCAGCAAAGAAATAAACTGGGAGAAATCTTCGTATGTTTCCTATTGCGTTCAAGAACTGATTTTGATGCAGCTTGAAAAAAATTAAGCATGTATTTCTTTTTTGTCTACTAATGAGTGAAATCATTACAATAAAAATAAAGGTGTCATTCAATGCTTTAATTCTTGCTACAGAGATTTTGTTTGACCTATTAGTCTAGTATTAAGTCAGAAAGGACTATTTTCACATTGCCAGCCCCTGGGTTTAAATGGAAAGTTGTTTCCATCTCAAGACAGTATTAATGGTCTATTTTGACATGAATCATACTCCTCAGGTCACACCCATGATTCCAAAATACTTATTAAGAGCTCTCCCTTCACTTTCAAATATGTTCCAATTTGGAAAATAAGATCATTACATATTTAAGAACCCTGAGGCTGGCATTTCTAAACACTAACCACACTCACTTTTTTCCTAGTTTGTTTCCATTCTGTTTATTGTTCTGTGTATACCTACCTAGATCATCTTGCCCACAAGAGCTGCATACAAGGATTTGTTTCAAAAATGTTCATTCAGTTGAAAATATTTAAGTTATTCTAATATGAAGAGACTTCAGATCTTTTCAACAAAAATTAGTTTTGGTATATATAAGTTCATGATATATTTTTGCTGTTGTTAATGATAATGTTTCTTTGTTTATGCCCATTGCAGATTCAGGTCTAATTTCTCACAATATAGAGAGAGTAAATATAAACCATAATGACAATCATACATTATTCAGCTTACTATATAAGAAGCATCATATATATGAATATATGTATATATATATGAATATGATTTGTTTAACTCATGCATTTTTAAACAATATTTTGAATGAGTTATATGATGCCCACAGTCTCTAGATGTTCATATGTAATGTAGTCCTCATTCCTCTATGCATAATCAATGAAGATATTTATATTATCTATCCAGTCCTTATAAATATTTCTTTGTGACAAATTATAAATGCTTAATGTTTAAATTAGTAATAATATTTCAGTATAATTAAAGAAACAAAAACATCTTTGACTAGAGTCTAAATTCTAGATCAGACTTTGCTACTAATTTGCTTGTTGAACTTGGATATTCTAGTTAGTTCAGGCTGGTATGAAAGAATACTGACAACTGGGTGGCTAAAACAACAGTCATTCATTTCTCACAGTTCTGGAGTTTGGAAAGTCCAAGATTAAGGTGCTGGCAAGTTAGGTTCCTGGTGAGAATCTTCTTACTGATTTGGAGAGGCCTCCATGGATCAGCAGTAAAGAATCCTCCTGCAACGCAGAAGATGCAGGGGATGCAAGTTTGATCCCTGGGTCAGGAAGATCCCCTGGAGGAGGAAATGACAACCAACTCCAGTATTCTCACCTGGAAAAATTCGATGGGCAGAGGAGCCTGGTGGGCTGCAGTCCATGGGGTCTCAAAGAGCAGGACCCCACTAAGCACACACACCTTCTCCCTGTGTCCTCACATGGTAGAAGGTGTTATGTATCTCTCTGGAGTCTTTTCTAAGGCACTAATCACCTTCATGAGAGCCCCTCCTTCATGGTTTAAGCACTTCTGCGTAGGCCCCACTTAGTAATAATACTTTGGGATTTACAATTTCAACATACAAACTTTGGGGGAACACAAACATTCAGACCATAGCAAGCGCTGATTCCATCATTAGGCTTCCAGACTAATGACCTAATTACCTCTCAAAGACTCTACTTTAAAGCACCATCACATTAGGAATTAAGGCTTCAATATATGAATCTAGTTGAGACACAAACATTTAGTCAATGGGAATGAGAATAATACTTCTTATGCAAGTATCTCAATTTCTTCTGAAAAATGCAAATACTACCTACATTTTCCAATATATCCAGATTATTGGAAATGTGATGATAAAGCCCTACACAAACCATGGGTACCATTGTATTTTCATAAGCTCTAGGAATATTTCTATATAATAAAATGCAAACATGATGAATCCTTACTGAACAAATACTCAGTCTGATATTTGGTGACCAAGGCAAAGATATATAAAAACAGAAAATGCATCCACTACTTTTTTTTTTTTTCTCTCTAAAGAGACTTACTTTGTTGATTCTAGGGTTTTGTTCCCTCACTCTATTTTATAGCCAGACTGTTTTCACATCAAATGAGTTAAAGATGAGCAGGTAGCATGTATCCTGAATCTGCCTCATTGAGGAGGTAAAACACCCTAGAGTGAGTCTTTCCAAGGACATGTGCCAGTGCCCCTCAGAAGGAAAGGGGTCGTTCCCTCCACCTCTTCTGTGCTTTCCCTCCAGCTGAGTGCTGATACAGCATCAGACATCTGACCCTTTTGCCCTGCTTTCCATGGCCAGGGGCTTGAATGCAGCTCTTTAGCAAGCATATTCTCTCATTTGCTCTTTGTTCCTTTCCTCCCACGTAGGCATGGGTTGACAAAGCTTGTACAAGCAGCAGTTTGAATGAAAAGGGTAAAAGAAACTCAAAGATTTTAAAGAACACCTCAACTGGCCTTTTCTCCCTTTTGTTGCATTTCGCCTGGCAGCTAAACTGACATTCGCTCCCTTCTCCGGGCATACAAAATCCCACCGCTCTCCGTGGGCCATCTGAGACATGAGTCCAGGGGAGTGCCTCACTCCAGACTGTTCACATCATGAGCATTGTTGCAGCTCCCTGCTTTTCATCTCTGTGAATAAAGCTGGCCAACTCTTTTTTAGTTAAGCTCTCCTGGTTGACTGAATGCCACAGTAATGTTTCCCAAAGATGTTCAGAGGGGAATTGAAAGGGCTCAGAGTAGGAAAAGGCAAATAAAATCAGTGAAGAGTGACAGACAAGTAATCCTGAGTCTGATTGCTTGCCCATATTTAAGTGTTGAAATACAAATTTCTCAATTTTACCACAATACTGTTCCCTCCTTGAGACCCATAAATTCAGAGGCAGTTGATGAAGCTGAATCTAAGTCATAGTGTGGCTGAACATAAAAAGTTTGTAGTTGTTCAGTATTTGAAGTCTCATGTTTCTTTTATATTGAAATACAAATTTAGTTTAAAAAATGAAAATTTTAGTTGAATGTTAACTATATTAATCCTGGATGATAAAAATAAGCAATAAAAAGTTCATTTAAGAAGATGTTTTAGAACCCATTTTTTTAGAGTTAGTAGGGACCTCAATATTTATCTAGTCTAACCTGCCATCCAATTCCACTACTTTTTATGAAAAGTTCTTACTGAGACTTGCATTGAAAAAATAAAAAAAGATTCATGATCTTTTTTGGCCATTCTTTTAATAGTTGAAAAATTTTGGCCTGAAAGCTATTAAATGCCATCATTTCTTCAAGAATAGACAGACCATGTCTAAACTATATATATATATATTTTTTTATTATAGAACACAATTAAATAACAAAAGTGAGTCAAGAAAATAATATAGTAAACATCCTTGTATTCATCACTCAGAATCAGCTAATGTTAAAGTGCTGTAGTCACCTCAAATTAATTTTAACACAAACAAGAGAATAGAAAAAGTGAAATTTTCCTTACAGTCCTCCCCAGCCTATTTCCTTCACTTATGTTTCAGAGGAAACGATTACTATAAATGTGTTGTGTATTATTTTGGCCCATGTTTGTATACTTTAACACATACAAATCCACAACATAGTTTTACTTTGTTTTATAATGTGAATCCTCCCACGTCATAAGTATATTTTTGCAACTCTAGGCTGTTTGTGTTTTGGTATTCATCAATGCTGACCTGATGTTGGTCTAGTTTGTTTATTCAGTTTATCTCTGACCTAGTAGTGTGCTATGTGTTTATAACATATCATTGCATAATCCATGTGCACTTAGGTATTTACCATTCTATCTCAAACTAACAATGATACTATGAATATAAGCTTTCAAATCTTATACATGTGGAATTGCTGGGCTGAGAGAAGTATTCTCAATTTATTTGAAATTATGAGGGCCCTATAAAATTTCTGAAGTAAATTGTATTTCTCTCAACAGCATTTGAATTCCTCTTATCTCACATTGTCAACAATAACTGGTAATTTGCAAATTTTTCATTCTTATGGATGTGGTAAAACATCTCTCTATTGCTTGCCTGATTAATAGTGAAGTTAGCATCTTTTTATTGTTTATTTTCTAAATGACTCTCCTTTTATGTAAAACACTATTTCATATACATTGCTCATATTAAGTGGTGGAATAGTTTCTTATTGATTCAAGGAGGGCAGTTTCTGCATTTGGATACTTATCCTTCCTTGGTGATAAGAAATATAAATGAAGTCTCACCATCTGTCACTTGTTTTGAAATTGACTAAAGAAATTTTAGTATTAAGTAATTTTAATTTTATGCCATCAAATACATTATTCATTTATGTGTAGTGCTTTTATGTATGTTTTAAGAAACTATTTTCCTCCAGAATCATGCAGATATTCATATATATATTTCAGTTATTTGGATTACATGTATTTATTCTGCAGTGTTGTTTTTCTTTCTCTGTTCATGAATATCCCAAATAGAACTTTACAGAGCATATTATGTTACAATTAATTTATTAAATTTAGAACAGATTAATTCTTCATTTCAGATGTTGTAGTTCACTTCATGCAGCCACAATTTCAATGTGTCAGTAGTCATACTACACAGTTGAATCCTTTTGTGCACCTGATAATTAAAACCATTTTTATCCTTTTATGTGGTGTACTACTAATGACGACTTTCTCCTCCGATTCTTATGAAATTTGCTGGAATATAATGTATTGATATTTAATTAATATTGATTAAACTCCATTTTAAATTATAAAACACTGGTATCAATCTGATATAAATTAGCTAAATTTTGAGTCTGTCAAGTAATATTTGTCCCATTCTACAAGTTGTGTGTGTGTGTGTGTTTGTGTGTGTGAGACCTTTCCATTTAGAATTTTAGTTTACTGTCTTGCTATGTGAAAAACTATATGAATTTCAGAATTTTGTTTTAATGTTCCAGAGTGTTTGTAAAATGGGAATTAGAATACTATCTCTCACTGTGTTTGTGTGTTAAGTAAGATTTGTTGTTGTTATTGTCCAGTTGTTCAGTCATGTCCAACTCTTTGAGGCCCCATGGGTGTCAGCACACCTGACTTCCCTGTCCTTCACAATCTCTCAGAGTTTGCTCATGTCCATTGAGTCCATGATGCCATCCAACCATCTCATTCTCTGTCACCCCTTTCTCCTCCTTCCCTCAGTCTTTCCTAGCATCAGGATCTTTTCCAGTGAGTCAGCTTTTTGAATCAGGTGGACAAAGTATTGGAGCTTCAGTTTCACATCAGTCCTTCCATTGAATATTCAGAGTTGATTTCCTTTAGGATTGACTGGTTTGATCTCATTGCTGTCCCGGAGTCTTTACATGAATTATTTTACATATAGTATTAGGATAATACATGTAAAGACCCAGTCCATAGTGTCAGCCTGAAAAGAAGGGCTTGTTCAGGGCTATTGTCCTTCATTTTATTCTACAAGATACGTGTGTGTGTGTGTGTGTGTCTTGATTACTTTCAGTTGGAGAAAACATGATACTGGTCTTCTACATCTTTGCTTCACTTCCTGTATCCCAACTTTCCTTAAAACCGTCTGAGGATAACCTGGTTTTCTGGGTGCTTTGCTCTGCTCTTCCATATGCTTTGCTGCAGAGATTTCCCTTTTTCCTTCCCATGAGAACTCATCTGCCATTGGTTCCTTTCCCTTGTATATCTGCCACAGTGCTGTCTATATCTATTAAACTAGATCAAAGCATAGATGCTATTATTGTATAATTAATCAAAATTTAAGTGATAATTAAAAATTAAAAGCTAATTATTTTTAAATTACTTCCCCAAGATACACACAAACACACATACATCTTATATATTTCTTTTGTTGAGCTGTGGTAAGAGACTGAAATCCCCCCCCCACCCCCCGCCGTTTCTCAAACAAAGGTTCATAGACAGTTTTGACTGTAAATTCTTCAGTTTAACATCCAAGTAAAATAAGTAGAAATAGGTTTTCTAAGCTTGATTGTGATTTTGACACATTATTCAATAAAAGCAAAGCCATCAGTTGTCAGAATAACTTCAGTCTGTGACCCAAGATGTGTTATGCCTCCCCAGTGAACCCATCCCCAGCACCTCACCCCTTCAAAAAACAACAAAGAAATTGAAAAATGCCCCAAGGTCAATAGGACTAGAGAATAAACGAGTGCTTGGAAACCTGTGTCATTTGAATAGTCTCTATGGCCTCCCCATTGTTCCCAGGCAATACTTGGCATCTTTATACCTAATTGGCATCTCACCCTCAGGGATCTTTATTGAATTTTCTACTCTGCTGACACATTTGAACAGTGTTGGAACCAGTATTTGAAAGGGAGCTTTAATCTCTTGAAGGTGATGAAATGCTGTCATCCTTAGACAAAGTGTCTGTCGTGAAGGGCTCAGAACAAACCAACAAAGGAGTCAGGTGCCAGTGAGGGACTGCCTCTTGGGTTTCCCTTTGTCTATCTCAGGTATTCACATCTAGTCTGCATGCAATGGAGTGGCTGTTTATTTACATAATAGTATTTGAACAAAACTTTTGATTGATTACAAATGTTTTGTGGACACAAAGATAAATGCATTTATGCATGCTTCATAACAGACACTTACAATATACCTTTCTCAATGAATTACTACATCCTTAACTACTCTCAGATCTTGACTTTCTCAGAGGACACAGAATTCTGGATTATACTCTCTAGAAATGGAACAAGTGTTTTTCAAGTGACTGAATTAATCTAAAGCTCAATGACTTTATGGATTATGCCTGACACTTTTGCTTTCAGTGTTAAAGTTGATTGCTATCTGTTGGTAACTGTTTTTATTAAAGTCTGTTAATATATAGATCACATTTTGGTAGAACTCAGGTAAGGATATGTCTCTGCAGATATGTGGCTTCTGCAGTAACAGTCAATGATGTCACTTCAATTTATTTTGCTTTCCAAGGTCTCTTTTCCTCTTTTTTTTTAAACCTTTTTAATACCTTTACAATGTGCTTAACAGACCCTTATGAGATAAGTAAAATGGACAATCAAATTTTCTCAGCAGAAAGTCATCAGATAGCCAACAATTGATACTGTTACTCACTCATTTACTCATATAAAACATCTATTGATAATTAGTTGATACAAACACATTGATATGCACCAAAAATGGTAGAAAAATGTGTAGGATAGAAACAACTCATTGGAACGTGAACACATGCACACGCACACATATCTTATTGATTTACTATTAAGCACACCATAAAAGGACACATTCTGTGCCAACATTTCCTCAGAGAAGAGGAAACAACTTCTAGGCTGGGGGAATCAGGGAAAAATGATGGTCAAAATTACATTTAAATTCTATCCTGAATCAGAAATGGTGGCCAAGGGCAGAAACAGGGTATGAAAAAAGAAGGTATCTCTATAGTATGATCAGAGACATAATATGTGAAAGGTCAAGGCTTTTTCAGGAGCTGCTAAGCACTTACATTTCAGAACTACAATTTGGTAGACTTATAGAAGGGAAAATATAGGATGAGTACATATGGGTACTCTCTGAGTATCCAATAAAAACCTTCAAAGTGATTTGAAAGACTGGAAATCTGCATGGTTTTTGAGCAGAGCGGACTGGATTCTTAAAATATCAACTTGGTTGTTTTGTGTGAAATTGATCGTAGGAGGGACAATGAAGGTGAGGGAACAAATCACATAGGCAGCTACTGAAGTAAATCTTGTGACAGGTTGCATGTCAAGGTGCTTACCAAGAGTAAATGGCTTATAAGTAAGAGGCATATACAAGTTCAAACATAATAACAATGCATGAGGTAGAGCTGAATGTTATTCCACCCTATCAGACCTTGATTACTACAAGTTAGAGTACCTGAATATAAATTCCTATCCCCTTATTTGTTAACTTAGGTCTTTGGGCAAGTTATATATCTTTTTGTTGCCGTATACCCATCTGTAAAATGGGGATAAAATGATAGAAACTATAGTAAAGGCTGCCATGAGCATAAAGTTAGTTAGTACAGGTAAAGCTCTTAGCTTGGTTCCTGGTCTATAGGAAGAGAAATAATGAGCACATTGTGATTTAACTCTATTTTGTTAGTCTTTCACATTACTAAAGTGATCAAAGCCAGCTTTGTGGTTAAGGAGAGAAAGAAGATTTCTACATTGTAGTATTATGGTCTAATTTCAAGATACCTTGTAAAATTCCACCCCAAAGCTTACTCCAGATGGAGAGATAGTAGCCAAAATGCTTTTTGGTATTTTGATGCTGATATTACAATATCTAGCCATTGCCATAATTATATGAGCTATATACCTCAATCTTTGAGATGTATTTTACATTATTTTATAGAATAGCAAATAAATTCAACAGAGCTATATGATTTTCTGAGATCCTATATATTCAGAAGTAGCTATGGACCTGAGCTATTCCCATCCAGAGGCCCACAGTGGGACCTTATTTTTTTTACTTTTAGCTCTCCATTCAGAGTTACAAAATTGTTGGGCAATTAGTGTAAGTCTACTTTATAGCCTGTAATCAGAAGATCTTGGGTCAGGTCCAAGATCTACTATCAGTCCAAGCTTATCAGATAAATCCTAATTGACTATTAATAGAATAAGGAGTGTAGGGCAAGCCTCTTGACTCCAGCATAGGGGTCTTTACAATATACATGATTTTTAATCATGTATGAACATTCATGTTTATTTTTCCTATGAAGTGAAGTTGCTCAGTCGTGTCCGACTCTTTGTGACCCCATGGACTGTAGCCTACCAGGATCTTCTGTCCATGAGATTTTCCATGCAGGAGTACCAGAGTGGGTTGCCATTTCCTTTGCCAGGGGATCTTCCTGATGCACGGATCGAACCGGGGTCTTCTGCATTGTAGGCAAACGCTTTACCATCTGAGCCACCAGGGAAGTCCCTGTTTGTTTGTTTATTATTTTTCCCTTTAGACAAATAAAAATTACCAACACACAAGCAACATACACCCCCCCACACACACACACAATAAGTCTATTTACCCACATCAATATTTACCCATATATGGTCATGTATGGATATGAGAGTTGGACTGTGAAGAAAGCTGAGCACAGAAGAATTGATGCTTTTGAACTGTGGTGTTGGAGAAGACTCTTGAGAGTCCCTCGGACTGCAAGGAGATCCAACCAGTCCATTCTGAAGGAGATCAGCCCTGGGATTTCTTTGGAGGGAATGATTCTGAAGCTGAAGCTCCAGTACTTTGGCCACCTCATGTGAAGAGCTGACTCATTGGAAAAGACTCTGATGCTGGGAGGGATTGGGGGCAGGAGGAGAAGGGGACAACAGAGGATGAGATGGCTGGATGGCATCCCTGACTTGATGGATGTGAGTCTGAGTGAACTCTGGGAGATGGTGATGTACAGGGAGGGCTGCTGCTGCTGCTGCTGCTAAGTTGCTTTAGTCGTGTCCAACTGTGCAACCCCATAGACGGCAGCCCACCAGCTCCCCCATTCCTGGGATTCTGGCGTGCTGCAATTCATGGGGTCTCAAAGAGTCGGACACAATTGAGTGACTGAACTGAACTGAACTGAACTGAAATGCAAGTAAAGGACAAATTTACTTCATTTGCCTTTTCTTGCTTTTTTATACTTTAAGAACTAAGCCCTCCACAACTCTGCATACACATATTTTGGACATATTACCTTGTGGAGTTTGCTTTTCAAAATAAATTCAAAAAGAATGCTTAAGGTGGAAGATTCATAGCAGAACATTTATCTCGGCAAAAAAATCTAAATCACAGTGTAATTTTTGAGTAAGGAAAACAGTGAAGAGCCTTGTGCTCCATATGATCCTATGATCAAGTAAGAGTCAGAATGTATATTCTGGGACTTCACTGCTATTTAGTCACCTCAGTGGCCTGTAGCAAACTGGAAGAAGCAAAGCATTCAACCATGTCAGATTCCAGAAGCCTGTATAGACACAGTCTTGGAGCCTTTCTACCAGTCTTTTACCACCCAGTCTTGTCTGTGTTCAAGGCAGTAATTAGCACCATCACAAATGTTCTCAGCCAAGAACAGTGCATTCATCAGTTGCTTTAACTTCCTTTGGGGCTTTTGCTGACTGAACGACAAAGTTCTATTTTTATTATTTTTGACACATTAGGCTTGAGATTTTGTTTCTCTGGGTATATTCATTGTTGTTGTTTAGTCACTAAGTCACGTCTGACTCCTTGTGACCCCATACATTGTAGCCCACCAGGCTCCTCTCTCCATGGGATTTCCCAGGCAAGAATACTGGAGTGAGTTGCCATTTCCTTTTCCAGGAAATCTTCCCATCTCAGGAGCTTGAACCCATGTTCCTGCTTGGTAGGTGGATTTGTTACTACTGAGCCACCAGGGAGCCAAGGGATATTCATACAAGTGTCTTAATTGCTCAGTTTATGTACTAAAATTGCCTTACACAATGGGAGCAACACCACGGAAGATTTTTGTTGTTTTGGTTTAAGAAGCTAAGCAGTTATCTCATCCTTCTTTCCTCTCTTCCTTGTTCCCTCTCTCCTTCCCTCCCTCCTTCTCTTCTTCTCTCCCTCCCTCTCCTCGTCCTCTTCTTTTTCCTTCTCTGTCTCTCCCAATGGCTCTCTCTCTCTCTCTTCCAGAAATTTCAGAATGTTTTGTGGGAATGAATTTAGGTGGTAGCTGTTCCAAATTATCTAGAATCAAATATCTGACATCCATTATAGACAAAATGTTTTACTTTGAGAGAAAACCATTGCCAACTTGACCCAATAACATTTTGTTTTAATAATTTAATTAACACAATTTTCAGAAAATAACTGAGATTTTAAAATTCATACCCATAGCAAACACTTATGCAATTAACATATTCCCCTAAAAGTATATTTATGCTGTGTATCCTTTTTCTTTCCATATAGAAAATAATTTCTTATTAGCTTTATATGCAGCCCTCTGACATGCCTATAACTGTATCAACAAGGCATATAAAATATTGTAAACATTTAAAATAGATGTACAATTAATTTCAAAAGTGCAATGAAGCTAATTATATTAATCACCTATAGTTGTATGCCATATCTACGATATATATGGATATATCTATATATAATATGTATTTACATATACACTACTATTATTAAAGACTATATATACATATATGGCTTTTAAAACTATATACCATACATTTGCATATATATACATATTATATTTATATTATATATATATAGATCAAATGTTCCTAAAAATAAAGTGTTTAGGAAAAATAATTATGATAATATTGTAAATAATACTATGATGGCTTTTTTTGGGGGGAAGAAGCTAATATGCAATCTATAAAAATATAAACATTTATAAATAAACTAGGGAATAATTATCCTCATAATTCAGATAAGACATTTTAAATAATGTAATTAATCACTAGCAACATCAATGTTATGCTACATTTTAGAAAACATTTTATAGTAATTACTTTATCATGCATCAGTTGCCATCAGCCTTGGGTCAGAAGATAGTAGAGATGTGTAAGGTATTGTTGGCTGATAATTTGGGGATTTACAGATAATCAAACAAAACTTGCTCTAGTTAAAAGTTAGATAAAATTAACAGCTTAAGGTTTCTCTTTGTCAGAGACTTTCAATCTTCTCTCCCTGTGCACATGGAATCTCCTTGGAGTAGCCTTGGAAGAGGGTTTGGGCTGGAAGGAATCAGTGACAGTACTTCTCAGTTAAAAGTAGAGCACCTTTAATTTAATCTGTTTTATACATTGTAATTTCATGTTAGATTTTACTGGAAATAAATGTCTCTACTAACAAAATTGTTGAAAACCAGTGATCCAAATATTAACTATATTGACATTTTCTCTAAACGTTGTGTATTTATGGGTACAACCTGAATTCTTTATTGAGGTGGAAGGAGCCCACTTGTGTCATCCAGTGTCTTCATTCTAAGCTCCAAGCAAATTGAACTAAAGTCTCTCTTGAGATTCAATTCTTTGTTGTTATTACTTTCTTTCCTTGGACTTGCCTTGTCTGTGACTTTTCCCCTGGCTACCTCTTTCTCTTAAATTTTTTTCCTTTTTTACAATAAACAGATCATTTGAGACAAGACCTCTTCACAGATGTTTAAGTATGCAGTAGAGTGTTGTTAACTGCAAGCATGATGTTGTAATACAGAGCTCTAGACCATTCGCCTCTGGCATGATTGAAAAACTCTGCATGTACTAAACAGCAACTCTCCATGTCTTCTTATCCCTAGACCCCGGCAACCACTGTTCTACTCTCTGCTTCTAACTTGCAAGAGTTTGACTACTTGAGATACCTCAGAGAAGTGGAATCATGCAGTACTTGTCTTTCTGTGACTAGTTCATTTCACTTGTCACCTTGTCTCCAAGGTTCATCTAAATTGTTGCATATGACACAATTTCCTTCATTTTGTGACTGAATAACATTTCTCCTTCAGTTTTTCTTAAGTCGTGATTAGCAAAGCACTTACACCTGTCTTGTTACAGCTTCTAGTGTTCAAGTATTTGTTCAACTTTATTGTGTTTGCCTATTTGCCTTTCTTTCTAATTTTAAAGCTTATTCAGTTTTGTTAATCTTAATATAGCTCTTAGCATACATTAGACAGTCAATAAGTGATGTCACATTAATGAGAAACGTAGAAATATATTTGGAAGGGAATGTGAGAATGGCCAAGCCTTCTTTAGTCCCTGACAATCAAGTATTTAATGAACAGATTTGTGTCTTCATCATTCACTAAAGAACAATTTATTGGACAGTTTGTGACTGTAAACACCTCTATGGAGCAGAAACCAAAGTGAAATACAAAACAATGGATGAGGCTAGAGTTAAGACTTGTGCTCCAGTTGCCAGTTTGGCCAGGGTTTTCCATTCTGGCTGCATGTTAGGAATTGCCAATAAATTCACTGCTGGGCATACACACCGAGGAAACCAGAATTGAAAGAGACACATGTACCCCAATGTTCATCGCAGCACTGTTTATAATAGCTAGGACATGGAAACAACCTAGATGTCCATCAGCAGATGAATGGATAAGAAAGCTGTGGTACATATACACAATGGAGTATTACTCAGCCGTAAAAAAGAATTCATTTGAATCAGTTCTGATGAGATGGATGAAACTGGAGCCGATTATACAGAGTGAAGTAAGCCAGAAAGAAAAACACCAATACAGTATACTAACACATATATATGGAATTTAGGAAGATGGCAATGACGACCCTGTATGCAAGACAGGGAAAGAGACACAGATGTGTATAATGGACTTTTGGACTCAGAGGGAGGGAGAGGGTGGGATGATTTGGGAGAATGACATTCTAACATGTATACTATCATGTAAGAATTGAATCGCCAGTCTACGTCTGATGCAGGATACAGCATGCTTGGAGCTGGTGCATGGGGATGACCCAGAGAGATGTTATGGGGAGGGAGGTGGGAGGAGGGGTTCATGTTTGGGAATGCATGTAAGAATTAAAGATTTTAAAATTTAAAAAATAAATAAATAAATAAAATTAAAAAAAAAAAAAACAAATACCCTTGATAATTCCCTACTCTAGACCAGTTTAAATAAGAAGTTGAAAAAGCAGTGTGTGTGGTCTGAGCATCAGTTTTTAAAAAAGATCTCCAGATATTTCTATTTTAAACCAAGGAGGAGAACCACAGAAACAAAATGTTGGCCAGATATTCAACATACCAAAAGTGCTCCATCCTTGCTTGAGGGGTAGAGATGACTCCTTGCTGTAATTGAAGTACAACAATATTTTAAAGAGCTACAATTAACCATTATTGGGATCAATGGCATAAAAATAATTCTCAGGTGTAGAGAAGTGGGATAACACATACATAGCCAGTGACCATAAAATTGAACACACTTTTCTCCAGTTATGAGTAAATATTGCATTATTAGTGATTCAACAGTGGACAGAAATCCAAAATCAATCTAAGATTCATATTTCTGGGATGTTGGCCAAGAAACTAGTGGAGAGCAATATAAACTTGTTAGAATATATGGAATGAATTAAGAAAGTGAAAAATCAAGCAAATAAACAAAAGCACCTTCTGTCTAACCTGAGCTTACAATTAAAATTAAAGAAATACATGACAAAATCTCATACTAATAAATATAAATGTATTAAGAAATATAGCTGCATATTAACAATCATAGATTCAAATCACCATACATAAGGTTAGAATAAAAACACAGAAGATAAAATACTTTTAAATACTTTAAAAAGTAATTTTCAAAGGGATTAAATTTAGAATAATAATAAAAATAAATATGTTTTAGATATTGGTAACATAAGAACAAGTTGCTATAATAAAGAACAAAATATAACATCTCAAAGTGAAAAAAAGTTTTTTCATTTACATAAAATAATATTCTCAGTAGATATGACTGATTTCAGACTGAACACGTTAAGAGGGCATTTAGTGAATTGATAAATGTACTGAATAAATCACCCAGAAGCTAGCACAGAAGGAAAAAATAAATGGGAAATATAAAAGAAAGATTTTAGATCTCTGAAGAACAGAGATCCTCTGAGATTGAAAGACCCACCATTGGTCAAATAAAAAAATCCAGAAAAATAGAAGACAATGAAAAGTAGAGAACCATTATAAGAGAATTTTCTAAAAGGGAAGACTAGAATTTTGAAATTGAAAAGCCTATCAAATATTTATCAGGATAAAGAAAATAGCTCAATATCTAAACTCATAATAATGAAATATATGACATTAAGAATAAAGAAAAAATATGAAAATTTTCAGGCAGGAATAAGAGCCTGTAATAAAATTTATATCGAAAACAGACTTCTGATAGTTAAAAACAGAGAAATAACATCAAGTGCTAATGTAACTTATCTGTCAGCGTAAAATTCTATAAAAAGGACACTGAGAAAGTATGCCAAAAAATCAATGGTGTACATAAAACTTGAAATTTAAAAAGTGTATATATATATATGTGAGTGTGTGTACATTTATATACATACACAAAACAATCATATACAAGTTATGTATATATAAACAATTATATACAGTTTGTATATACATGTTAAAGTTACATTCATAAATACTACTTATTATATAATAATATTTATGCATCTTACTAAACTATATTCTCTAATGCCAGCAAAATCTTAATAGCAAACATACCAAAAGTAAACAATCATGAACAAAATATAAAAATTAATAAATTTTTCAGTAAATACAAATTCTAGTCATATATTAAAACCATAATGGGTTTATCTCAGCAATTAAAAAATCCATCACATTACCACATTAAAAGAAGAAAATAAAAGCTTCTTGGTATATGCAGAAAAATCATTTAAGTTCAATCCTTATTTGCAATGAAAAGGAATCCTCCAGCAAACTGGAAATAGACAAGAACTTTATTAAGAAACCTCATGAAGAGTATACAGTATATGGAGATTCAATAAAAAGTATGCCAAATGGTAAAACTTTAGAAGAACTTTGGGAATTATCAGAAAGAACTAACAGATGCCTGCTATCACCTCTTCTCTTCAACACTGTGCTAGAGACAGAGGCTTTGGAAATTAGGTATTAACTTTCTGTGGTGACGCAGTGGGACTCTTGGGATATATGCAAACTGCAATTTCAGTTCTGTCTCCCTCCCCCTTGTACACTTATTCTGTTGTGTCAGTTCTCATTTTGCCAGTAGGTAAAAAATCAGATGGATCTTTGATTTTTCCGTCGCTTGTTGGAAATGATACCACCCTTCTAAGTCAGAAGTCAGTAATTGCAAGAATCCTGTCCAAAATCTACATCAGTTTTAATCTACATTCACAGATAACACAGGGCTGCTAGAGTAGGTTATAGGTAGTCAGGTACTTTGTAATCCATTCAGGGATAAGGATATAGTTGATCTTTATCTCTTTCCTGCTATTATTATTTCTTCTCTTCCTTCACATAGTTAACCAAAGTTTGTGGCCCTACCAGTGTTATCTAAATGGTAGGAGAGAGAACCATAAGGGGAATATGAGGTTCACACCTGATAAGGAAACTTTATAGGTGAATTTGTCCTCTCTGGACCAGGCAGGTATTTAGAACTGAGTCTTTCTCTTGAAGGAAACTTTTATAGGTGCTTCAGAAGACTTGATCTGTCGTGTTCAACTTCATTCCTTGTGATAATGAGTAATGTGTTTACCACTATATTACTCTTCCTTTGGCTCTGCCTTGATTTCATTTTCTTCTTTTCTTTAATTTTCTAAGGATCACAAATACCATTGCAGTTGGTCCTTTGGGGCAGATAATAAATGACTCCTTGCAGGCTCTTTCTTTTGTGTGTGCCACTTGTATTTTGTGGAACATGCCCTTGTCCCCTGCCATGAGAAATGAAGCTATTTCCTGATGCATGAGAATCTGTTTCCTTCTCTCTCTCTCTGTCTCTCTCCTGTCAGCTCAGATTCATTGTCATACTTTTATACATTCATACCTTTAGAGTCCTCAAGCCCATTATCAAACAGTAGCCCACAACCTCCAGTGGGTGTGTGTCGAGTTCACAGAGTGACCTCCGTGAGGCTAGTCTCATCAAGCATAATATAACTTATCCTTCTTTAGAAGAGAAAATACATAGGAGAATGCATTGACTACAGACATTATAGGTCTGAAATTTCTCATAATAAAATGGATTCCTCTTTAAGTACCTACTTTGATGAAGAAAAATGTAAAACATGGGTTATTAGGCATGAGATAATGGTAAGGAATACATTTTAGTCTTTTCTACTCCTCATTTCTCCTTCTTCAAGGTACCCCTTAAATAAAGAACCACCTTGAGAAAGACAAATTGAAAGGGCAAGACATCATTTATTAGGAAAGAGCATTTCTGCTTAATGGCCCCTTGAGTAAAGTGTTTCTTTAGGATATCACAGCTCATGTGAAGGCAGATTTAAAGGCCAGGGCATCAATTAGAAAACCAGTCTTGCTGCCTAATTGCTCTTTGTACAGCTTATTTTAGCAAGATAAAAATACCATCAAAATAGAAAATGAGACTTGCCAAACAATTTCAGCACTTCCCTTAGGCCACAATGCTCGATACTGTCAGACACGGCATTTCCGAGCTTCTGATGAAGCTGGAAAGAATTACATAATATTTTATGTGGCTTGTTGCTATCTGCAATGCTGATTTAAAGAAACAGACATTGGTGATGAAAAGTTCAGTACTGAACATCTGCCCTGGCAATGACAAGTTTTAAAAGCAAAGTGACAAAATTGAACTATGAAAATTTCATTGTTAGGACAGAATGAGTACTGAATATAAATGAAAAAGTTGACATATAGGACTTAATGAAAATTTAAAAATGCACTGGTTTTTTGAAAATATACTGTTAAGGAAATAACCTGCAGATTGAGAGAAAATATTTGCCATATATTTATCTGTCAAAGGACTTGTCTCCTATTATTTTAAGATTCTACATCAATAAAATTGAATACAGACACACATACACCACTATAACTTAGTTAAATGTTTGTAGAACTCTTTGTACAAACTCAGACATAAGAATAATCTCAATCTCACAATATTGCTCCTTCCAGTGCCATCTCATAGCTGTGATAAACCTAGCCTGGTCACCTTCAAAATAATGGGAGAGATCTTTAAAAACATGGCAGAGTGTCAACGAGGTTAACAAGAACTTTAATTGAAATTTCAGAAAAAGAGAGAAAGAGAATGTCATAGAAAACATAACCAAAGAAATATTGACTGAAAATTTGGTAAATGTGATTAAGAAATCAGCATACCAAAGTTCAGTGAACTCCAAACCAGATAGATGCATGGAAAACCAAACTCCAGATAGATGCATGGAAAACCATACATGGGTATAGTATTCAGTCAAACCTTACCTCTTGATGACTGTTATCTCTGTCTTTTACACCGGTATACCCAAGTAGTAGAAAAAACATATACAACTAGTCATATTTATATCATTCTAATTAATAGACTTTACTTATTTGCTTTTGGTTGCTCTGGGTCTTTGTTGCTGCATGCAAGCTTTCTGTAGTTACAACAAGCTGGCACTACTCTTTGTTGTGGTGTGTGTGCTATTCATTGCAGTGGGTTCTGTTGTTGCAGAGGATGGGTTCTAGATGTGTGGGCTTTAGTCGTTGCAGCACATGGGCTCAGTGATTGCGGCACATGGGTTTAGTTGCTAGCAGCATGTAAGATCTTCCTAGACCAGGGATGGAACCCGTGTCCCCTTCATTGGCAGGTGGATTCTTAACCACTGGACCACCAGGGAAGTCTGAGAATACAGATTTTAAAAGGTTGTCATTGCTGCCCATGAATATCCAGTATGGTTGGAGAATTATCTAAGGAAGAGGGGTTAAACTGAGGAAAATATTACATTTATCTTTTTTAATTTAGAGAAAAGTATATACTATAGAATCACAAAATACACAAAATGGAATGTTTAATAATTTAATAAAATTGTGCATGTTGAGTGTCTTTGTAATTTTCCTCATGTCATGAAAGTACTGATTACTTTGAAAACATGAATCTAAAAATTTTTTTAGATATATAATGATTAGCTTAGGCTTAGGTAAAATAGAAAAATATGGCATATGTAACTTTCATTTTTAACACATTGTCTTTAAACATGATTTACTAGTGATTTCTCTGCATGATTTATTTTCAAAGTAACATAGTCATTACATTTTTAGTGCTTTAAAAACAATACTATAATTTTGTTTTAGATCTCATGCAGAAAAATAGATTATTTGTTAGTACAATGATAAAAGCAAAAATCTCATTTTGAGGTCTATGTTTGAAATGTAAAAAGAGATGCTCAATTTAACTAAAATTACTCACTGAGAAGATGTAGTATCAAAGATGTGATTAGATTTGATAAGAAAATATAATGCACAAGATCAAACAGCCAAAGCAATAAAATTCAAGAACATTTAATGGACCAATACTAATTTTGCTTCTCAGAGTAGTGTTAGGGCTCACCTTCACGAAGACTTATAATACTAAACACCACATGAATAAAAACCATGATGTGTCTAAGCGAAAATCTAAAAGGATCTCAGAAACCATTCAAAATGTTCCCAGAAAGAAAAACTATAAGCCAACAGGACAGGAACTCAAGGGGTCAGTGTTAGTATGGCAAAAATACAAACAGCTAAAGTAGAAACCTAAGTGCTGCTGAGAATCAATACAGATAAACCAAGTCCATAGTACAAAAAGAAGCAGAAGAAAAAAAAAAATGTTTGTCATTTGAAAACAAGTTGAAATAAAAAATCAGTGGGGAAGCAAAAATCTGGAGGTTAAACTTTCACTACTACAAGTTGAAGGAAGTCACAAGAGCACACGGTCATTACTCAAATCACAGAAACTTACCAGACAAATTATGAAATGTGAGATTAAGAAAATCAGAGAGCAGAGGTTACAAAGAAACCTACATTAACTAAATTACAGAAAGTGACAAGCCCTATCTTGGAGAAAACAGAAGCATGTCTTCTTCCATTTTTGTCGGAGAGCTGTTAAGAAGAAAAATCTATCATAAACAGAAATAAAGCCAGCATCTAATGAATTTCTATACTTGTGTGTTGTTTAGTGTGATGGATTAGTACCCTGAGCAGCACCAGTGAAAATTTTTATCTACCTGGCACATTTCTCTCAAAAACCTTCTCACAGTATGATCAAGAGAGCTGACAGAGTTTGCTCTCAGGCAAAATGAATTTTTGTTTGACTCTCAAGGAAAGTTTTCCTTCTCAAGTTGGATTCAGGACAGAAATGCTCAGAGAGACACTGAACCAAGTCACTGAATTACCCCAGGTGGCGTTAGTGGTAAAGAACCCACCTGCCAATGCATGAGACAAAAGAGACTGGGTTTGATCCCTGGGTCTGGAAGATCCCCTGGAGTAAGAAATGGCAAGCCCGCTCCAGTATTTTTGCCTGAAATTTCCATGGACAGAGTTGGACACGACTGAGTATGCACGTGCCACACACACACACCTTTGAAACTCATCAAATATCTGCACACTCAGTCGTGTCTGACTCTTCGTGACTCTGTGAATTGTAGCCCACCAGGCTCCTCTGTCCATGGAATTCTCCAGACAAGAATACTGGGGTGGGTTGCCATTCCCTTCTCTAGAGAATCTTCCCAACCCAGGGACTGAAACAGTCTCCTACCTTGCAGGCAGATTCTTTTCCATTTTGGTAATCAGGGAAGCCCTTTTGCAACTAAGTTAAGGAAGTGATTTTTTTTAGATGAAGAAAGTAATGGGTGGAACAGGAAAGTAGAACGAAATTTGCAGAAATTCAGAAAACTGGTAGTCAAGCTAAAAAACAGAGAGAAATATCCCACAGTTAAAAATGTTGAAGGCTGAGTCGTTAATTGAAAAAGAAAACATCTCCAGAATATTGTTCACATTTGCATCATGAGATATAAAAAAAAAAGTTACAATTTTGCCTTCAGAATATTTGAACTTAATAATGAAATGTATCCAAGCTAAATATGCCAAAAAGCTGATTCATCTCAACTAGAGACTAGATTGACTTAGTACTACAAACATGCAGCCATAAAGAGAAGACATGCCTCTAGTAGGCATGAACATTATTAACTGAAAGCTCTATAATTTTTCCAGTCTGTCTAGCAATAGAGCATTTACACAGCATCTAATAAAGCATGAAAAGAGAATCCATGGTCAAGAAAGAAGAAATTAGTAAAGGCAGTCCCAGAACTGATACAGATGCCATATCATCTGTATCAGAGAGGGATTTAAAAGTAATTGATAAAGATATTAAAGGATTTATTATAAACATGGAAAATCTTAATGAACTTATGAAAGTGTTTAGCTGAGAGATAGAAGTTTAAAATAGAATAAAATTGAAATGCTAGAAAAAATATGATATAAAATGAAGATTTCACTTGAAGGGCTCAATAAAAGACTGAATCCAACATGAGAAAAGATAGATAAGCCAGAATGCAAACTAATATAAGAACAGAAGAAAATAGTGAAAAATGAGCAAAACCTTCAATACCTATGGAGCAATACTGAATGCACTAAAACATTTACAGTTGGATCTTCAAAAAGAGAAGAAAAAAAAAGTGGTACAGGGGACATATTCAAAGAGATTAAGACCAAGGGCAGGGGGAGAGGGTGGTGGTGCACACCTTGGCACATTATAGTCACCCTGCTGAAACCACAGAGTAAAACAAACCTTATTAAAAGCAGAGAAAGAGGAGGAAGGGTGTGAGGGAAGGAGAGAGAGAGAGGAGGCCAAATATTATTGCAAGATAGATTTAATGTGCTAAAAGAAAAAGAATAGTCAATCTAAAACTCTGTATACAGAAAAAAATATTCTTCAAAAATGAAGGCAATGCAAATCATTTTCAGTCAATTGTTTAGAGAATTTATGTGCAACAGATTTCCACTACAAGTAATTCCAAGGGAAATTTTTCAAGGTAAAGACATGATAAAAGTCAATAACTACAAAGGTGAATAAACAGCAATAGAAATTATAATGCTTTGGTAAGATATAAAGCTATAATCATCATAAGCAATGTAGTATTGTTTTAAATGTAGACAAATAGATGAATACAATTTCAGTTTCTATAGATTTTCCCCATAATATCAAACATGAAATAAAAAAAATTATAAGACATTTAATCAAGCATGAAAATAGGACCTATGATCAAGAAAGAAGAAAGTGGAAGCAGATTCAGAATTGATATAGATGTTTTAGTTATCCTTACTGAAAAATTCAAATATATATATACATATACATATATATGATACTTTTCCTTATACTGTCAATTGATTTGAAATTATGAGTCAATTTAATAAAAAAATTTTTTAACAAATGATATTGGAAAAATTAAATATTTATATCTAAAAATATAACTAAATAAAATTTCACCTATATCACTTTACATACAAAATGGATGGATCATAGTCCTAAATATAGCAAGAAACATGCAAAGTCTAAGAGAAAATAAGGAGTCAATCTTAGTGATTTTGCAGTAAGGAAAGTTTTCTTAGAACCGGTTACTTTAAACAAATAAATATGTGCATTTTGACTTTACAGAAATGGCAAACTGAGTTAAAAAATTATAGTAGAAAAATATCCATGACACATGAATACATAATTCACACAATTCAACTCAGAATACAGATTCATATCCAAAATATTTCAAGAACATCAATACATAGTCAGAAGCCAAAATAAATACTATAAATATGGGCAAAAGATGCTCAGTTTATTTGTCATCAGAAAATGCATTTTACAATCACAATGTGTTACCAAGTCACACAAAAAGAATGGTTAATATGAATCAGATTGACATCAATCATTGGTGAAATGTGAAGCAATCAAAACCCCTATACATTGCTAGTGGACAAATGAAATGATGTTACTCCTTTTTACAACTATTTGTCAGTTTTCCTCAAAGCTAAGTAAACATTAACTCTGAGACTGGCTTTCAACCTGTCTTAGTTATGTCTAAAAGCAAACAAATAAACTAAAAATAAAATAAAATAAACAGCAAGCCACTTGTGTAGATATGTTCAAAACAGATTTACTCATAAGCTAAACATGGAAATAACTCAAATATCCACTAACAAGTGAATAATAAACAAAAAGAAATGTTGGTGTGCTTCAGCCATGGCATAATACCACAGCAATATAAACTTAAAAATAAATACATACAATGATATCTATTAATCACAGAAAGATTATGTTGTATAAAGATATGTACATGTGCTCAGTTGTGTCTGACTATGTGACTCCATTTACTGGGGCCCAACAGTCTCCTCAGTCCATGGGATTTCCCAGGAAAGAATACTGGAGTGGGTTGCTAGTTCCTTCCTCAGTGGATCTTCCCAATCCAGGGATGGAACCCATGTCTCCTGTATTTCCAGCCAGACACATTAGAGTACATATTATATTTTTTGGTTTGCACAATTTTTTTTAAACAGAGAAAACAGACTAATAAATGGGAATAGAAGTATGAATTTTTTACCCTATGCCGAGTGGGAATTTGCTTGAAGGGAACTGAAGGGGGTCATTCTGAAGTGAAGGAAATGCTCAGTCTTGAACAAAGTAGTGGATGTTTGAATGTATGAATGTATCAAAACTCATTTAATCTGTGAGTATTTCAGTATATATACATTTTACCTCAAAGGGAAAAATATAAGGAGATTTAGAGTAACTATAAGAATACTGCTGAAGAGATTTTTAATGGCTATTCTGGCATAAAGTCAACTCTAAGCATATTCCAACCTGGCCATTCCACATCTTGACTATTGTATTTCATTTTAGACATTAAATTTATAATGCATATCAATGTGTGCATTTATAGAGGATTATATAGGAGAAGGATGGTTCTTAAAATATCTTTATAGAAGAAAAGAATAAATAGCTGAAAATGCTTACAGGGAAAATAGAATATACTTTGGTAAGGACCTAGTAAATTTTTTCTGAACAAATAGTCACATGAAGGAGCACCTATTATATTAGTTATGTGTGAGGCTTAGAGATGTAGCCATAAATTGATGGAGTCCAAGGATGACATTTTTATTTTTTATCCATGCAAACATGAAATCAATCTGAATTTAATTTTTGTGATAGAATGAAGACCGTATATCTTTGTGTTTTTGGTTTTATTCGAGGATGGAAAAGAAACATTATTTTTATTTTAGCTGCACCAAAGGCAAAGGCATATCCTAACTTTATTATTGGACCCATTCTTCAGAGTCAATATAAACCATAAAAAAGTCCTATAAGTTTGATAGCAATACGACCACCACCCCATAAAATATGACAAAAGGCAGAGAAAAGGTCGCTATGTAAGGCAAATGGGGAGCCCTGATGATGGCACCAGGCTTGGCCTCAGTCATCCCCTGTGCCCAAACAGAATGTTTTTAAAAATTTGGACTAATATGGTGTTAGAGGAGGTTAAAAAATAGAAAAACTGAAGATATTTATTAGGTAAAATAAAGAGAAAATCCTGCTGTTTATTATAGGAGTAAACAAAAGGAGGAAGTCAAGAATCCCTCCTAGGTTTGGGCTTGTGATACTGGGTGGAAAGTTAAATATTGGCTATAACATTTCAAAGTATAGCTTTATATAAAGATTTAATATTATTGATATTATTTGAAAGACAAAAATATATTCTATATATCTCCAGATTTTATAGTCACTGTCTATATATGGTATATATTAAAAGAACAAGCATTAAAAAAAAGAACAAACATTTTAAAAGATTATTTTGTAGAGAGGATCTTCATGTCTCTACCTGTGTACAGAGCATATCAAATAAATGTTGAAGCATTTCACTTCAAAATGTGGTACCCTTGAAGAGGTTCAGGAAAATCTCAACTACAAAGTTTTACCAAATTGCAAAAAAAAAAAAAAAAAAAAAACCAACAAAAACGTCAAGTATCTTTCATTTCAGGAATTGATTTTGATATCTGCAGTAGTTTTCTTTCAAGGGTTCAAAAAATGTGTGTAGGGAACAAGTATAACTTATTGATTTCTTACAGTCCATTGTAAGATAGACCACAAATATGTTCATTATTGCTTTTAATTAGATGGGCTTGTAAAAATTGTGTCACTGAAAAACATGATGTTTTAAAATATTTTGGATAAAAATTTAGAAATGTTTTTAGATACTGGTTTATCTGAAAATAGTTACAAGATGCTGATCAAATCTCACATTTGCACTTATAAAATTAGATGATTTGACTAAATTAATTTTAACCCATGTCCTGAATTCCCAACCTTATGATTAAAAAAGACTAACCTCTGATCATATGATTTAGGATACTTTTTAATATGGTGGCATGATAGCAGCTCCTGGTCTTTTGGTCAATGAATGCAATTAATCCTTTTGCATAGAAATTATAGCTAGAAATGTCTCTGAGACTCCTTCACTGATATATCTATCAGGTATTATCTCTGGGATAAAAGAGAGTAGTGAAAATTCCTTCATTTCCCACTACAGAATTCATTCTGCTCGAGATTTAACCAGAAAGCTGAAAATGAGCAGTGCAGATTGTGTATTGCTTGAATAAGTGAGTCAATTAATTTATAAAATATATTTACATTTTTAAATTATATAGTTTACCTGACATTCTGAAACAAGCTTAGCCATACATTCACAAATTTCAGTATGATTTACCGTAGAGAACCTACATAGACCAACTACTTTCTATTAATAGTACTCAACATTTAAAAATTCTCTTACTTAAATAGCTAGGAGGTCTGCTGTTAGCATGTTTGCATTTGTTCTTTCTTTAGCCAAGATGTCCCCGCTAAAGATATAAAGTAGATTTCAAGATGCTGCCATCTCCTTATCTCCTTTGGAGCACACCTAATAATATTTGATTGCTTGTGTATCGGCTTCCCAGGTGGTGCTAGTGCTAAAGAATCCCCTTGCCAATGCAGGAGATACAAAAGATGTGGGTTTGTGTGTCAGGAAGCTTCTCTAGAGGAAATGGCAACCTGCTCTAGTATTCTTGCCTGGGCAATCCCGTAAACACATGAGCCTGGCAGGTTACAAAGAGGGGTTGCAAAGAGTCGGACATGACTGAGCACACATACACATATTATTTGTACTCAAGTTAATGTTATCTTTTTGGAAAACTATGTTCGCCACATCTGTTACTAAACTGATTTATTGATGACTGATCACCTTAATTTAATTAGGGATGTGTTGCACTGAGCTTTCTGTGTGGCTCACGCACATGATATGCTAAAACTGGGTTTCATCTTGGGCTTCCATGGTAGCTCAGACAGTAAAAAATCTGCCTGTAGAGACACAGGTTCCATCCGTAGGTCAGGAAAATTCCCTGGAAAAGGAAACGGCAACACACTCCAGTATTCTTGCTTGGGAAATCCTGGGTTTCTGCTATATGTTAGTTCCTCAGTCGTGTCCAACTCCACAAACCCGTGGACTGTAGCCCACCAGGCTCCCTTGTCCATGGAATTCTCTAGGTTATCAGTTGGCTTCCAGAGTTTTCAACTGAAATCTTGATATTTTCTGATCCCTTACTCTGGCAGGTTTAGATCCCTTTTCTTAATTCCCCATGCTGTTTTTCCAACATTGGATGCTTCTGTTTTCATTCTGACTCCTTGGAATTCCCAAATAAGGTAAATGCCATGAGTGCCAAAGTAACCATATACTTGAAATTCCTTGTCTCCACCAAAAGCTCTGCTGAATACTTTGCCCCTGAGACAACTGATCTAAATTTCTTACAAATATATCTATTGCTCTTGTTATGTTTGAGTCTTTTGCTTGTTATCTCATCCTACCTCTAAATAGAAGTTCTAATGTGCCTACCAAATGAGGCAGCATTCTTCAAAATTTAGAAGTTTGCAAGGATTCTAAAAATAATATGTCTCTAAAGAATGTAGTCTTGTGGACTCTGTGAGAGAGGGAGAGGGTGGGATGATTTGGGAGAATGGCATTGAAACATGGATAATATCATATAAGAAACAAATTGCCAATCTAGGTTCAATGCAGGATACAGGATGCTTGAGGCTGGTGCACTGGGATGACCCAGAGGGATGGTATGGGGAGGGAGGTGGGAGCGGGGTTCAGGATTGGGAACACGTGTACACTTGTGGCGGATTCATGTTGATGTATAGCAAAACCAATACAGTATTGTAAAGTAAAATAAAGTAAAAAAAAAAAAAAAAACAAACCAAACCAGAATGTAGTTTGTAAGTGAAGTATGCATTCTGAAACCTTGTAAGAAATTACATTATCTATTTTTAAAATACTGATAGCAAGCCATATTCTATACATTGAAATTTATGTTAATGTAGTACTTCAGTGTATGAATTATATGTAAATAACTACTAAAATAGCTGTTTCATAATGAAATTCATCAATAGGATGAAAATGATCATTTATGCTTGCACATTGGCTTTGGGGAAGATATACAATTTGCCTCTTTTTAGATTTACATTAAAAAAAACTATTTAGATAAGTTACCTTGAAGAGTGCATAAATTAACAAGTCTTTTAAAAAGAGTAGTCTTGAACATAATTAGCAGCTGAAGACTAAGAGGTGATTTTAGTATCCATGGTTACAGTGTTATTACTGAGAAGTCTGTCCCTCCTAACAGAGCAGAGTGAGCTATTTATCTTTTTATCACTCAAGCATTGGGAGGTAGAATCATATAGAAAAAGTGACATCTTCATATTCCACACCATATCGTTTTTGTGAGTGTTAACTGATTATTTAAGTTTTCTCAATTTTTTTTCAAAACTATGGAGGAGACAGAAATGGAACAGGTAGCTAGCTGGTCTTCAGTAAAAAAATGAGACTCCAATTTGATGAAGTGGGTAAAAAGACTGCATGTAGTTGGGGACTTGCTTTATTTAGAAATATGCATTTCATTATCAGGAAAAAGAAAGGAATAAAGAGAATGATTTGGTGGCCTTATTCATAGAGATGATGTGTGTGTGCTCAGTTGTGTCTGACTCTTTGTGACCCCATGGACTGAGCCCACCAGGCTCCTCTGTCCATGGAATTTCTCAGAAAGGCATACTGGAGTGGGTTGCTGTTTCCTACTCCAGGGAATCTTCCTGACCCAGGGATTGAACCCAGGTCTCAAACAGTTCCTGAATTGTAGGTGGATTTCTTTACCAGCTGATCCATCAGGGAAGCTCTAGATGAAATTTTAAAACTAAAGAGATTACCCAAAAAGAAATAAAATCATTAAAAAGAAAACTCTGAAGGTAGAAACTTAACATAGCTTTTATATTAAATAAGATAATCGTTCAACTCAGTTCAGTCGCTCAGTCGTGTCCGACTCTTTGCGACCCCATGGACTGCAACACGCCAGGCTTCCCTGTCCACCATCGACTCCTGGAGCTTCCCCAAACTCATGACCGTCCTACCATCTCATCCTATGTCGTTGCCTTCTCCTCCCACCTTCAATCTTTCCAAGCATCAGCGTTTTTTCCAATGAGTCAGTTCTTTGCATCAGGTGACCAAAGTACTGGAGTTTCAGCCTCAGCATCAGTCCTTCCAGTGAATATTCAGGACTGATTTCTTTTAGGATTGACTTGTGGGATCTCCTTGTAGTCCAAGGGACTCTCAAGTGTCTTCTCCAACACTGCAGTTCAAAAGCATAAATACTTCGGTGCTCAGCTTTCTTTATAGTCCAACTCTCACATCCATACATGACTACTAGAAAAACCATAGCTTTGACTAGACTGACCTTTGTTGGCAAAGTAATGTCTCTGTTTTTTAATATGTTGTCTAGGTTGGTCATAACTTTTCTTCCAAGGAGCAAGCATTTTTAATTTCATGGCTGCATTCACCATCTGCAGTGATTTGGGAGCAAAAAAAAAAAATTAATTCTCTCACTGTTTTCATTATTTCCCCATCTATTTGGCATGAAGTGATGGGACCGGATTCCATGATCTTAGTTTTCTGAATATTGAGTTTTAAGCCAACTTCTTCACTTTCCTCTTCACCTTCATTAAGAGGCTCTTAAGTTCTTTTTCACTTTGTGCATAAGGGTGGTGTCATCTGCATATCTGAGGTTATTGATATTTCTCCAGGCAATCTTGATCCCAGCTTGTGCTTCATACAGCCCAGCACGTCACATGATGTTTTCTGCATATAAGTTAAATTAACAGGGTGACAATATACAGCCCTGACATGCTCCTTTTCCAATTTGGTAGCAGTCTATTGTTCCATGTCCAGTTCTAACTGTTGCATCTTGACCTGAATACAGATTTCTCAGGAGGTAGGTCAGGTGATCTGGTATTCCCATCTGTTTCAGAATTTTCCATAGTTTGTTGTGATCCACATAGTCAAAGGCTTTGATGTAGTCAATAAAGTAGACGTAGATATGTTTTCTGGAACTCTCTTGCTTTTTTAATGATCCAGCTGATGTTGGTAATTTGATCTCTGGTTCCTCTGCCTTTTCTAAATCCAGCTTGAACATCTGTAAGTTCACGGTTCACACACTGTTGAAGCCTGGCTTAGAGAATTTTGAGCATTACTTTGCTACTGAATGAGATGAGTACAATCGTGCAGTAGTTTGAACATTCTTTGGCACTGCCTTTCTTTGTGATTGATATGAAAACTGACATTTTCCAATCTTGTGGCCACTGCTGAGCTTTCCATATTTGCTGGCATATTGAGTGCAACACTTTCATAGCATCATCTTCCAGGATTTGAAATAGCTCAACTGGGATTCCATCACCCCCACTAGCTTTGTTCATAATGATTCTTCCTAAGACCCACTTGACTTCACATTCCAGGATATCTGGCCCTAGGTGAGTGATCATACTATCATGGTTATCTGGCTCATGAAGATCTTTTCTGCATAGATCATCTGTGTATTCTTCCCACCTCTTCTTAATATCTTCTGCTTCTATTAGGTAATATTGTTAAATATTTACCTCCTCCAAGTTATTCTGAAAAATTTATTTAACAAAAGTCAAAATCATGGACTCTAAGTTCTTTAACTGAGATTCCATTCAATCTATATGTATCATATTGTTTTAGTTATTATGATTCAAATATATTTAGTAGTTATTAGGTCACATTTAGGAATAATTAACATGCAATATTATGCATTCAGAATATACTATATTCTTATTTAATCACACATACATACACACCAATCTTGCATATGTTTTGTTAGAATGGCTCTAAAATTCACATTCTGTGTCCTTATGAATTAATTCTTCTTATGTTTCTGACGGCTTATTATAAGAATATGTGTTATTAATCATTGTTACATAATTTTATATATATTTTTTCTTGACTTTAATTAACTGATTATTCCTATTCTTTTGGCTGATTTTTTCCTAGTATTTTTTAGGTTTTCAGAGCAGATGGTCAAATTTTTCTCTTTAGTCTATTCATTACTAAAGCTCTTATTTCTGTTTTAAGTCATATTGGTTTGATTAAAAACAAAATTACATGATCATATAGCAGCAGGTGATTTTATGTTTCTTTTGATTTCAGTAGAAATACTTTATTTTACCATTAAAAGTATTTTTTTCTATGACTTGAGCCCTAATCTTCCTAATACTTTAAAAATTTATAGTGTCTTAAGATTTTCACAAGTGTCTGTGTGGGTATATGTATGTGTGTGTGTGTGTGTTTTCAGTTAAGAATGGGTACTGAGTTTGAGGTCTTCCCTGGTGACTCAGATGGTAAAGAATCTGCCTTCAAGGCAAGAGACCTGGATTCAATCTCTGGATTGGGAAAATTCCCTGGAGAAGGACATGGCAACCCACACCAGTATTTTTGCCTAGAGAATTCCATGGAGAAAGCAGCCTGGTGGGCTACAGTCCATGGGGTGGCAAAGAGGTGGACACAACTGAGCAACTAACACACATACACATGCTGAATTTGAATTAAAAAATGTTCTTTGTTTGGAATCATGATAATCATATGATTTTTTTCCTCCTTTGTACATTAGTTAACCTAATGATATGCAGTATTTCCATATAGTTTAGGTGTAAATGATATAACCAATCTTGATTCCAGCTTGTGTTTCTTCCAGTCCAGCATTTCTCATGATGTACTCTGCATATAAGTTAAATAAGCAGGGTGGCAATATACAGCCTTGATGTACTCCTTTTCCTATTTGGAACTAGTCTGTAGTTCCATGTACAGTTCTAACTGCTGCTTCCTGACCTGCCTACAGATTTCTCAAGAGGCAGGTCAGGTGGTCTGGTATTCCCAACTCTTGAAGAATTTTCCATCGTTTGTTATTATCCACACAATCAAAGGTTTTGGCATAGTCAATAAAGCAGAAATATATGCTTTTTTGGAACTCTTCTGCTTTTCCCATGATCCAGCAGATGTTGGCATTTGGATCTATGGTTCCTCTGCCTTCTCTAAAACCAACATGAACACCAGGAAGTTCACGGTTCATGTATTGCTGAAGCCTGGCTTGGAGAATTTTGAGCATTACTTTACTAGCATGTGAGATGAGTGCAATTGTGCAGTAGTTTGAGCATTCTTTGGCATTGCCTTTCTTTGGGATTGGAATGAAAACTGCCCTTTTCCAGTCCTGTGACCACTGCTGAGTTTTCCAAATTTGCTGGCATATTGAGTGCAGCACTTTCACAGCATTATCTTTCAGGATTTGAAATAGCTCCACTGGAATGCCATCTCCTCCACTAGCTTTGTTCACAGTGATGCTTTCTAAGGCCCACTTCACTTCACATTCCAGGATATCTGGCTCTAGGTGAGTGATCACACCATCATGATTATCTGGGTCATGAAGATCTTTTTTGTAGAGTTCTTCTGTGTATTCTTGCCACCTCTTCTTAATATCTTCTGCTTCTGTTAGGTCCAGAACATTTCTGTCCTTAATCGAGCCCATCTTTGCATGAAATGTTCCCTTGGCATGTCTAATTTTCTTGAAGAGATCTCTAGTCTTTCCCATTCTGTTGTTTTCCTCTATTTCTTTGCACTGATCACTGAAGAAGGCTTTCTTATCTTTTCTTGCTATTCTTTGGAACACTGAACTGGAAGAAACACAAGCTGGAATCAAGATTGCTGAGAGAAATATCAAAGACCTCAGAAATGCAGATGATACCACCCTTATGGCAGAAAGTGAAGAGGAACTAAAAAGCCTCTTGATGAAAGTGAAATAGGAGAGTGAAAAAGTTGGCTTAAAGCTCAACATTCAGAAAACGAGGATCACAGCATCCGGTTCCATCACTTCATGGGAAATAGATGGGGAAACAGTGTCAGACTTAATTTGGGGGGGCTCCAAAATCATTGCAGATGGTGACTGCAGCCATGAAATTAAGAGGTGCTTACTCCTTGGAAGAAAAGTTATGACCAACCTAGAGAGCATATTCAAAAGCAGAGACATTACTTTGCTGACTAAGGTCCGTCTAGTCAAGGCTATGGTTTTTCCTGTGGTCATGTATATATTTGAGAGTTGGACTGTGAAGAAAGCTGAGCACTGAAAGAATTGATGCTTTTGAACTGTGGTGTTGGAGAAGACTCTTGAGAGTCCCTCGGACTGCAAGGAGATCCAACCAGTCCATTCTGAAGGAGATCAGCCCTGGTATTTCTTTCTTTGGAAGGACAGATGCTAAAGCTGAAGCTCCAGTACTTTGGCCACCTCATGCGAAGAGTTGACTCATTGGAAAAGACTCTGATGCTGGGAGGGATTGGAGGCAGGAGGAGAAGGGGATGACAGAGGATGACATGGCTGGATGGCTTCCCTGACTCAATGGACGTGAGTCTGAGTGAATTCCAGAAGTTGGTGATGGACAGGGAGGCCTGGCGTGCTGCGATTCATTGGGTCGCAAAGAGTCAGACAGGAGTGAGTGAGTGAACTGAACTGAACTCATATAACCAATAAAATATACTTTTAGACCTTTCTTCTTCTGGAAAATGTTCTGGCAACTTCCTTAATGTAATTGATCTGTTATGACTAAATTCCAGAAGATTTCAGAAAGAAGGAATATAGCTTCCTGTAGGTAGAGACCAGATACTTTATTTTTTAACTTAAATGTATTAGTTAGGATTCAGTCAGAAAATATACATACTCTAGATTTAGGACAATGAATAACTAAAAGATGAAATATCAAGAAATATTCATCTCTAGGGCTAGAGGGACAAAGAGTAAATTATGTAACTAGGTATCATGAGCTCCTGTCAAACATGTGGAAACTAGAAAAGTACTAGCTCCTTTTGGTTAGAGCTGAGATCACAGAAGTTAAGAGCTGTCTAGTGAAGATTCAGCTGCTCCAAGAAAAAGATGAAAAATATACCATCATGCCCCATCTCCCAACTTTGTCTTCTGCTGAAGACTCTCATTGACTGAAAAGTCTTAAAAGCAAGTAGGCAAGAGATTATGATTTATAATCATATAATTTTCTGCAATACAGAGATAGACAGGAAAGGATTCAGAATGGATTCCAAGGCAAATAGAAAGATGACCACAACCCTGCAGATGAAGGCTACTGTGTTTTGTTTGATGGGAGGGGAAATTTAGAAACATCTACAGAAAAATAGCTGTGTCACAGTCCAAAGGATTTAGAAATTTACCTATCATTGCAAAGTTATAACTTTTATTTCAAATTATTACTTTGTTTGAGATTCCAGGAAAATGTATCATACCTCTAATAATATGAAATTATGATGCTAAAGCACTAATTGCGCATTCATTTCATTTAATGTAATAATAGAATTATCTAAAGTACTTGCATAATTTGTTTCTTCTCTCAGTAGAGAGAAATGACAAGCAATATCAATTTGAAATCACACAGTTAAAATTAGGCAATAAATTAATTGGCATTATAAGTTTTATTTCCTACCCCAAAATGAACATATTAATTTGAGCAATTTAAAACTCATTGAAATTGTTTTGAGAAGTCAGGCTTGCAACCTATTATGGTATCTCAGAAGCCTTACTGACAGTTTTAGAGAAGCTGCAGGTACAACTGGAAAAGACAAATTTATTTCTCCTGAGCCAATATCAACAGCATGGGACCTCGAGATGCTTATTGCAGAGAGAGGTCGATGATTCCTGTAATGGGTAACTCTGATGTGCTGAGTGACATTGAGACTGTTTTTAATGTATTAAACTAGTTTGAATATATCCTTCACACCTTTAATTGACAAATTGATATGTGCAATTAAAATACTCTTCTGACCATACGTGTATATAGAGAAAACATTTAAACCTGTATGTTTTGCTCTAAAGTTTACTAATACCAGTGATAGGAAATCAACTTGGCAACCCGTGAAATGCCTCATTAACAACACTTCCTCTCCAAAAAAGAAGAAAGGAAAAACATGCTCCATTCATTTGTCATAAGTATGTGTATAATAGTTAAAAAGAAGAAACAACGCTATTGGATTTCATTTGGCAGAAATGATATCTATAGAAAAAAGTGTCTTTTCATAGGGAAAGCTCACAACATCCAAAGAAAATCAATTCTAATACATGTATTGACCAGTGTTTCTATTGAGGGCTGTCTTCACATTCAAGCACAGTCATTAACTGTCTGTGGACCTAATTTAGAGGTCTCCTAGGAATACCTTGACTCTTGGAGGATTTGATTTCATTAATCTAGATTTAAGCATTCTCAAAGAATATATTTATGTTTCAAGTGGGAAAAGAAAAGAAAATTGATTAATACTTCCCGCAGAGTTTTCTGTTACTTATTTGTAATACACATTTATTGAGCATATATCTCTATCAGGCCAATTTGTAAATTGTTTTGAGTGTTTTATTTATCAAAAAACTCTTATGAAGTAATGAAGTAGCTACCTGGGTGTTCTTAGTCACTCAGTCCTGTCCGAGTCTTTGCAATCCCATGGACAGTAGCCCGCCAGGCTCCTCTGTCCATGGGATTCTCCAGGCAAGAATAATGGAGTGGGTTGCCATGCTGTCCTCCAGGGGATCTTCCCAATGTAGGAATTGAATCCAAGTGTCCTGCATTGCAAGTGGATTCTTTACCGACTGAACCACCAGGGAAGCCCAAGTAGCTACATATACCATTTCAATTTACAGAGTTCAATTTACACTTCAGTTTACTGATGATTGCAGAGCTCAATTAGTTTACCCATTATCATACTGCCAAGAGACAGTGGAGTGTATGTTCAAAGCCAAATATCTCAGAATCCAGGATCTGACTATTAAAACATTTAAAAATAATTCTTCAAAGTTTACTATCTACATTTGGAAAGAAAAAGAAGATTAACAAGTCTCAATAACTTATAGAAAAAAAAAATCCAGCTCTTCATTTGAAGAATTATAATTGAAATCTAGATACTCCATACTATGCCATTCCACTCTGAAACTGTAACATAAAATGCTTCAACATCACAGTGTAAAAGAAACAGAATGTTTAAATACAGAAGACTTTGGAAGGAGAGAGACTCAAAAGCCTGTAACGATCCAGATACACACAAGTAGCTCACTTATTTGTGAACGATTAATTTTAACTAAAGAGAACTTACATTCCTCAAAACTCTGGAAAGCAAATCTAAATTTCTCAATGTGCTCAGCTCAACCTATGTAATATAGTAGATTTCTTAGCCTTGATGTTGAAATACCAAAGGGTAAACATACAACATATGATAGTATCACCATCACTATCAGCAGCGGCAAAGTAAAACATTGAATAGCTGCTCTGGGACAGGCAATGAGTTTACTTAATATACCATGAAATATACTATTATTATTACAAATAATATATTTGCAAATTATTCCTATATTGTAGTTGAGGAAACAAGCTGAAACTTGCTAATCAACATTTCCAAGATCACACAGCTAGAAAGTTCAGGAGCTGGCATCTGAATGTATATTGTCAAACTACAATGTTCACACTCAACTATAAAGTAATGTTTATGCTAATCTAGTTAAAAGCTCAGTATGTGAATACATATAATTAGTTTATTAAATATCATAAGATATATGCAATAAAAATGGAAATATTTAGTTATACATATATGTGGAGAGATGAAGAGAAGATAATCCAGCTGTGTAAGTGGTATGAGAACTCTAGATGGTGTAATGATAACTGTTTCTTCACTACTCAGTGACTAATACTCATAAATTATAAACTAGTGCAAAATCTGGTGGAATATTCCTTTTTTTTTTTTAGATTTTTAAAACCCAATAATTTTTATTATTTCATCAAAGATGTTTGAAATAAAACTTGCTTTCTTTTCCTTCTTTTCTCTGAGTATAGCAGGAAAGAATATAGTGTTTTCTAGTACAGTTTGGTGCCACTGCCTTGGTTCAGGTTAAGAGAGCAAAGTTTTACCTACTGTTGGTTTTTCACCATCAAATAAATGTCAGCCTAGGTAAATAAGGTCTTAGAATTTATTGTGAAAAGCTTTGAACTTGTGAAATTCCCTTGAAAGTCTTGGCTCCCCCAGGGGCATTGGACTACATTTAGAGAATCATTGCTCTAGAGAATAAATAGCAAGGCCTTTCCTTTTTCTCTCTAATCTTCAGGCAGAGAAGTTAGTAATCTTAAGTGGATTATTCAGTATCTCCTTTTTTGTGTGTGTGCAGTTGCTAATCCAGTTATATCCAAACACCATATTTGATTTGCAATTCACAGAAAATATTTTAGAACCCATCTGAACCAATAATTAGTTATTTTAAAATGTTCCACTATTTTCTGAACTGAATGCCATCATATGAATTTTTGTTCACCTATATGATTCGTTTGGTAATTTTCTGTTTGCTTTTAAGTTTTTTTTTTTTTTTTAAATCTTTTGGCTTTAAGCAGTTTGATTGTGATGTGTCTACCTATGATTTTCTTTAAGTTTATCCATCTAAATTTCTGCTGTGCTACTGGGATCTACAAACTTATACTTGTCACCAAATTTGGGAGGTTTTCTACCATTATTTCTATTATTATTTTTTTAAATTTTACTTTATTTTAGGATACTGTATTGGTTTTGCCATACCTCAACATGAATTCGCCACGAGTGTACATGAGTTCCCAATCCTGAACCCCCTCCTACCTCCCTCCGTATACCATCTCTCTGTGTCGAACCAGTGCACCAGCCCCAAGCATCCTGTATCGTGCATCAAACCTGGACTGGTGATTAGTTTCTTACATGATAGTATACATATTTCAATGCCATTCTCCCAAATCATCACACCCTCTCCCTCTCCCACAGAGTCCAAAGGTCTGTTCTATACATCTGTGTCTCTTTTGCTGTCTCACATACAAGGTTATCATTACCATCTTTCTAAATTCCATACATAGTTAGTATGCCTGCACCCTCTGATTAGACCCTGATTCAAATGCATTCTTTTTAATGGCTGAGTAATACTCCCTTGTGTATATGTACCACAGCTTTCTTATCCTTCATCTGCTGATGGACATCTAGGTTGCTTCCATGTCCTGGCTATTATAAACAGTGATGCAGTGAACATTGGGGTACACGTGTCTCTTTCAATTCTGGTTTCCTCAGTGTGTATGCCCAGCAGTGGGATTGCTGGGTCATAAGGCAGTTCTATTTCCAGTTTTTTAAGGAATCTCCACACTGTTCTCCATAGTGGCTCTACTAGTTTGCATTCCCACCAACTGTGTAAAAGAGGGTTCCCTTTTCTCCACACCCTCTCCAGCATTTATTGCTTGTAGACTTTTGGATTGCAGCCATTCTGACTGGTGTGAAATGGTACCTCATTGTGGTTTTGATGTGCATTTCTCTGATAATGAGTGATGTTGAGCATCTTCTCATGTGTTTGTTAGCCATCTGTATGTCTTCTTTGGAGAAATGTCTATTTAGTTCTTTGGCGCATTTTCTGATTGGGTCGTTTATTTTTCTGGACTTGAGCTTCAGGTGTTGCTTGTATATTTTTGAGATTAATTCTTTGTCAGTTGCTTCATTTGCTATTATTTTCTCCCATTCCAAAGGCTGTCTTTTCACATTGCTTATAGTTTCCTTTGTTGTGCAGACTTTTTAACTTTACTTAGATCCCATTTGTTTATTTTTGCTTTTATTTCCAGTATTCTGGGAGGTGGATCACAGAGGATCCTGCTGTGATTTATGTCGGAGAGTGTTTTGCCTATGTTCTCCTCTAGGAGTTTTATAGTTTCTGGTCTTACATTTAGATCTTTAATGCATTTTGAGTTTATTATTGTGTATGGTGTTAGAAAGTGATCTAGTTTCATTCTTTTACAAGTGGTTGACCAGTTTTCCCAGCACCACTTGTTAAAGAGATTGTCTTTAATCCATTGTATATTCTTGCCTCCTTTGTCGTAAATAAGGTGTCCATAGGTGTGTGGATTTATCTCTGGGCTTTCTATTTTGTTCCATTGATCTATGTTTCTGTCTTTGTGCCAGTACCATACTGTCTTGATGACTGTGGCTTTGTAGAGCCTGAAGTCAGGCAGGTTGATTCCTCTAGTTCCATTTTTCTTTCTCAAGATTGCTTTGGCTATTCGAGGTTTTTGTATTTCCATACAAATTGTGAAATTATTTGTTCTAGCTCTGTGAAAAATATTGCTGGTAGCTTGATAGGGATTGCATTGAATCTATAGATTGCTTTGGGTAGTATACTCATTTTCACTATATTGATTCTTCTGATCCATGAATATGGTATATTTCTCCATCTATTAGTGTCCTCTTTGATTTCTTTCACCAGTGTTTTATAGTTTTATATATATATACATATACACATATATATATATATATATATATGTCTTTAGTTTTTTAGATAGATATATCCCTAAGTATTTTATTCTTTTCATTGCAATGGTGAACGGAATTGTTTCCGTAATTTCTTTTTCTACTTTCTCATTATTAGTGTATAGGAATGCAAGGAATTTCTGAGTGTTGATTTTGTATCCCGCAGCTTTACTATATCCATTTATTAGCTCTAGTAATTTTTCTGGTGGAGTCTTTAGGGTTTTCTATGTAGAGGATCATGTCATCTGCAAACAGTGAGAGTTTTACTTCTTCTTTTCCAATCTGGATTCCTTTTATTTCTTTTCCTGCTCTGATTGCTGCGGCCAAAACTTCCAGAACTATGTTGAATAGTAGCGGTGAAAGTGGGCACCCTTGTCTTGTTCCTCACTTTAGGGGAAATGCTTTCAATTTTTCACCATTTGAAAGGTTGTTGTTGAATTACGTTGCTGGTATTCTTGGCCCCTGGAGAAGAATTTAATCTGGGGCCAAAGACGAGGCTTGATCGCTCAGAGCTTTTGTGTAATAAAGTTTTATTAAAGTATAAAGGAGATAGAGAAAGCTCCTGACATAGGCATCAGAAGGGGGCAGAAAGAGTACACCCATGCTAGTCTTTATCTGGGTGTTATATAGTCACAAGCAGTCTGTTAATGAAAGAAAGGAATGTCTCAAAACTTAGAATGGCACCAGGCCTCTCACCTATAATATGTATTTTGGGATAATCTTGGCTCCAAATCGTTTATCTTGGGCCATAAAATGATTGACTTGAATCTTGAAGAAGGGCAGATCACCCCTACAAATAATTTCATTTACATAGATTAGAGGAACGATATCGGAGTATAACATACTAGTTTATCAAGTAGGTTCTGAGCCCAAAAGGCAGAACCGACTTGAAGACAGAGTTTGGGGTAAATGCATAGTACATTAGCATAGATTAAGATAAACATTTCCATAAGAAAAAGGCATTGGTTAACTTCAGGTGAAACCAGGTATCATAATGACAACACAGAATTTTAAGAGAAACCTCCTTTTAAATTTGTATAGAGAAGGAAAAAATATTGCTAGTTTGTTTCCTCTTGCCGCTTAAGAGAGATAAAATGTCTGACACTTGCACGCTATTTCCTCCAGTTGGAGACCCCTGGCCTTCCTGCCTGTTACCCTCTCACATTGAGGATAATGTTTGCTGTGGGTTTCTCATATATAGCTTTTATTATGTTGAGGTATGTTCCTTCTATTCCTGCTTTCTGGAGAGTTTTTATCATAAATGGATGTTGAATTTTGTCAAAGGCCTTCTCTGCATCTATTGATATAATCATATGGCTTTTATGTTTCAATTTGTTAATGTGGTGAATTACACTGATTGATTTGCAAATATTGAAGAATCCTTGCATTCCTGGGATAAAGCCCACTTGGTCATGGTGTGTGATCTTTTTACTGTGTTGTTGGATTCTGATTGCTAGAATTTTGTTGAGGATTTTTGAATCTATGTTCATCAGTGATATTGGCTGTAGTTTTCTTTTTTTGTGGCATCTTTTTCAGGTTTTGGTATTAGGGTGATGGTGGCCTCATAAAATGAGTTTGGAAGTCTACTTTCCTCTGCAATTTTGTGGAAGAGTTTGAGTAGGATAGGTGTTAGCTCTTCTTTAAATTTTGGTAGAATTCAGATGTGAAGCCGTCTGGACCTGGGCTTTTGTTTGCTGGAAGATTTCTGATTACAGTTTCAATTTCCGTGCTTGTGATGGGTCTGTTAAGATTTTCTATTTCTTCCTGGTTCAGTTTTGGAAAGTTGTACTTTTCTAAGAATTTGTCTGTTTCTTCCACGTTGTCCATTTTATTGGCATACAATTGCTGATAGTAGTCTCTTATGATCCTTTGTATTTCTGTGTTGTCTGTTGTGATCTCTCCATTTTCATTTCTAATTTTGTTGAGTTGATTTTTCTCCATTTCTTGATGAGTCTGGCTAATGGTTTGTCAATTTTATTTATCCTTTCCAAAAACCAGCTTTTGGCTTTGTTGATTTTTGCTATGGTCTCTTTTGTTTCTTTTGCATTTATTTCTGCCCTAATTTTTAAGATTTATTTTGTTCTACTAACCCTAGGGTTCTCCATTTCTTCCTTTTCTAGTTGCTTTAGGTGTAGAGTTAGGTTATTTATTTGACTTTTTTCTTGTTTCTTGAGGTATGCCTGTATTGCTATGAACTTTCCCCTTAGCACTGCTTTTATAGCATCCCACAGGTTTTGGGTTGTTGTGTTTTCATTTCTATAGCTATGACAATGATATTGCAAAATTCTCACAACTGTATACTTACAGAGTACTTACCTCTGAGAAGTAAAAAGCTGTTTGTAGACTTATGCAATTGTCACTTCATTTTTTTTTTTCCTTGAGTCCTCTGCTGTTAATAGTCTTTAAGAAGTATAATAAACATAGGAAGTCATTCTCCAGTCATTGAGGGATTTTGGATAAGTATGTCTAGAATATTTCAAGATGGCAAAATACCTTTAAAAATTTACATGATGTGTATCTAACTCATCAACAATAAAACCTGGGGGTGGAGTATACTGTTATATAGTGAAACTCATTTTTCAATCTAATTGTCTGAACTTCCTGTGACCATTATAATTGTCAACTATGTTCACACAAAATTGCTCAAGGTCAATACCTCTAATATTAAGTTATGTCATACAGAGCTTAAGTTTAATGACTTCGGAAGAAGTTGACAGATTGTGAATAAGAATAGGTTGCTATTCTGTCAATAAAAGTTGGTATCAATGACTAAAATAATGTCACTAGTCACCACTGAATTAAGGTTGTGTTCTAATGACTCTCTCCCCATGACAATCAAAAAGCCTTCTGGTGTAAGATATCACACATATTAATCTAACTCAAGGAGACTGAAAACAATGGATATGTTCCCAGTGAATAGCAACCCTCAAGAAATGATTGAACTATTTCCTAGTTTACAGTGTCCCATTCAGCAGGAAGATAATCGATTTCTCTTTTACTTTATCATAAAGTCTATTGCTGCACTTTATTAAGTGTGAGTTTATACCATAATTATTACCATTAGTCTTTGAAATAGCACATGCACAGGCCAGCTTCCCTAAACTATTTTGACGTTTTGAAGGCCCCTAATCATTTTCCCTCATCTTATTAAACCTATGTCCCAAAGAGCAAGCTATTGTTTTCTGCCTTGCCAGGGCAAATGACGTAATCAATTGTTTCGAACAGGTCTTAAACATTCTATTAAATAGGTAGTTTTTGTGTTAAATCACATTAAAGGTGGCTCATGACTTAAGCTTTTCTAGGTTTTCTTTGAAAGGATGAGCACAGGATGCAGTCCAGTTTGAAATAATGCTGAGTTATCTAAAAGGAAAAGAGTAAAGGCAGTTAGATAACTTTGATCTATCTTTGTGATTTTCTGTCTTAATAGGCATTCCTTTTGAACAAGAAATTTGTAGATGAGAAAAACTGAGATCCACTCTTTCCTTTTCCTGACTTTCTTTATACTTCCAAACTGATGACTTGCAAAACACTTCCAGTTACTAGAAGAGAAATTAGAAACTATGTGTTTCTACATGAAGGCATGTAGTGAATTTTTCCTTAAATTCTATAGCTTATTTATTCTAACATTTTTTCTCTGAATAAAATTAAATACTGGATGTCATCAAGGTGTATAAGTATTCCACAGTCACTAACAGTCCTCTGAAATAGGCATATTCTATAGTCACTTGAGATCTCAGTTATATAGCATATTTTGTGATACTTTCTAAGTTAAATAGTTGAGACAATAAAAAATATAACTTCTTCACACTCTCATGTTACATGTCATCATTTCTTTAATTATTTTTTTTGTTATTGTTGAAGAAATGTCTCTGTTACATAATATGGCATGGATTTATAACTATATCTACATACTCTAGTTTCTGTCTACCAAGTATATGGACAGTCAATAAAGGCAGTTTTAAAAATTCATTCATAAGTTGATTGTCTAGAAATTAGAGTAAATTTTACCATATAATCAATGTAATAAATAATACTTCGCCAGTCAGATTTTACTAATGCAAATTCTATATACAGAGATCAGTGACATAAAAATATATGAGAATGATATAAATGGAGATATCACCTCTGCCTATGATGAACAAATATAAAATTTTGAAAACAGAATTGTATTCATGGTAATTTACTCTGTTTTTTTTTTTTTAAGAACTTCATCCTCACCTCTTCAAACCCATTTTTCCACCATGTACACTCTCAATACTATGTAGCCAAGGCCTGCCCCAAATCATTCAACTTTTTTGCCTTATGTTTCACTCTCTAACTTGAAATTTCCATCCTCTTCAGTCATAATGCTTTGCCCTTTTAAGAAAAGAAAATCAGGCAAAAGGATGAAAGAAGTCAAATTCACCTCAGTTAGACTATGAGGGATGCATAGATATAAACACTTTAAAGAAGATACTCTCAATCTTTTATTGTCTTCTACTCAGGAGACAAGTATCAAGATCATCCCCATGAAAAAGAAATGCAAAAAAGCAAAATGGCTGTCAGGGGAGGCCTTACAAATAGCTGTGAAAAGAAGAGAAGCAAAAAGCAAAGGAGAAAAGGAAAGATATAAGCATCTGAGTGCAGAGTTCCAAAGAATAGCAAGAAGAGATAAGAAAGACTTCTTCAGCGATCAATGCAAAGAAATAGAGGAAAAGAACAGAATGGGAAAGACTAGAGATCTCTTCAAGAAAATTAGAGATACCAAGGGAACATTTCATGCAAAGATGGGCTCGATAGAGGACAGAAATGGTTTGGACCTAACAGAAGCAGAAGATATTAAGAAGAGGTGGCAAGAATACACAGAAGAACTATACAAAAAAGATCTTCACAACCCAGATAATCACGATGGTGTGATCACTCACCCAGAGCCAGACATTCTGGAATGTGAAGTCAACTAGGCCTTAGAAAGCATCACTACGAAAAACCTAGTGGAGGTGATGAATTCCAGTTGAGCTATTTCAAATCCTGAAACATAATTCTGTGAAAGTGCTGTACTCAATATGCCAGCAAATTTGGAAAACTCAGCAGTGGCCAGAGGACTGGAAAAGGACAGTTTTCATTCCAATCCCAAAGAAAGGCAATGCCAAAGAATGCTCAAACTACTGCACAATTGCACTCATCTCACATACTAGTAAAGTAATGCTCAAAATTCTCCAAGCCAGGCTTCAGCAATACATGAACCGTGAACTTCCTGATGTTCAAGCTGGTTTCAGAAAAGGCAGAGGAACCAGAGATCTAATTGCCAACATGCGCTGGATCATCAAAAAAGCAAGAGAGTTCCAGAAAAGCATGTATTTCTGCTTTATTGACTATGCCAAAGCCTTTGACTGTGTGGATGACAATAAACTGTGGAAAATTCTTCAAGAGATGGGAATACCAGACCACCTGACCTGCCTCTTGAGAAATCTGTATGCAGGTCAGGAAGCAACAGTTAGAACTGGACATGGAACAACAGACTAGTTCCAAATAGGAAAAGGAGTACATCAAGGCTGTATATTGTCACCCTCCTTATTTAACTTCTATGCAGTGTACATCATGAGAAATGCTGGACTGAAAAAACACAAGCTGGAATCAAGATTGCTGGGAGAAATATCAATAGCCTCAGATATGCAGATGATACCCTTATGGCAGAGGAACTAAAAAGCCTCTTGATGAAAGTGAAAGAGGAGAGTGAAAATGTTGGCTTATAGTTCAACATTCAGAAAACGAAGATCATGGCATCCGGTCCGATCACTTCATGGGAAATAGATGGGGAAACAGTGGAAACAGTGTCAGACTTTATTTTTGGGGGCTCCAAAATCACTGCGGATGGTGACTGCAGCCATGAAATTAAAAGACGCTTACTCCTTGGAAGAAAAGGTATGACCAACCTAGAGAACATATTCAAAAGCAGAGATGTTACTTTGCCTACTGAGGTCCGTCTAGTCAAGGCTATCACTTTCCTGTGATCATGTATAGATGTGAGAGTTGGACTGTGAAGAAGGCTGAGCACTGAAGAATTGATGCTTTTGAACTGTGGTGTTGGGGAAGACTCTTGAGAGTCCCTTGGACTGCCAGGACATCCAACCAGTCCATTCTGAAGGAGATCAACCCTGGGATTTCTTTGGAAGGAATGATGCTAATGCTGACACTCCAATACTTTGGCCACCTCATGCGAAGAGTTGAGTCATTGGAAAAGACTTTGATGCTGGGAGGGATTGGGGGCAGGAGAAGAAGGGGATGACGGAGGATGAGATGGCTGGATGGCATCACTGACTCGATGGAAGTGAGTCTAAGTGAACTCTGGGAGTTGGTAATGGACAGGGAGGCCTGGCATGCTGCGATTCATGGGGTCACAAAGAATCAGACACCACTGAGCGAGTGAACTGAACTGAACTGAACTGAACTGAATCTGTATTAATCTCAAATAATATCTTTTGTCTAATATTTACTACTATCTCGTCACTATGTTTTTATAGACTCCTGCATTAAACTGACTTCTCATTATTTTTCATTTATTTTCTCAATTTTAAAGAAATTGGCTTATCTAAGGGGACCAACATACACTGAGCACTTCATATGCTGTAGGCATAAGGGTATGATCACTCACCTAGAGCCAGACATCTTGGAGTGTGAAGTCAAGGGAACCTTAGGAAGCATCACTATGAATAAAGCTAGTGGAGGTGATAGGATTCCAACTGATCTATTTCGAATCCTAAAAGACGATGCTATAAAAGTACTGCACTCAATAAGCCAGCAAATTTGGAAAACTCAGCAGTGGTCACAGGACTGGAAACTGTCAGTTTTCATTCCAATCCCAAAGAAAGGTATTGCCAAAGAATGTTTAACTACTACATTGCTCTAATTTCACATGCAAGAAAATTAACGCTCAAAATTCTCCAAGTTAGGCTTCAACAGTATGTGAACTGAGAACTTCTAAATGTTTTAGATAGATTTAGAAAAGGCAGAAGATTAAAAGATCAAATTGCCAACATCTGTTGGATCATAGAAAAAGCAAGATAATTCCCAAAAACCTCTACTTCTGCTTTATTGACTATGCTAAAGCCTTTGACTATGTGGATTACAACAAACTGAGAAAAATTTTAAAGAGATGGAAATACCAGACCAACGAGCCTGCTCCTAGAAATCTGTGTGCAGGTCAAGAAGCAACAGTTAGAACTGTACATGGAACAACAGACTGGTTCCAAATTGGGAAAGAGTACATCAAGGCTGTATATTGTCATCCTGCTAATTTAACTTATATGCAGATTACATCATATGAAATGCCAGGCTATATGAAGCACAAGCTGGAATCAAGGCTGCTGGTAAAAATATAAATAACCTCAGATATGCAGATGACACCACCCTTATGGGAGAAAGTGAAGAAGAACTGAAAAGCCTCTTGATGAAAGTGAAAGAAGGGAGTGAAAAAGTTGGCTTAAAACTCAACATTCAAAAAACTAAGATCATGGCAACTGGTCCCATCACTTCATGGCAAATAGATGGGGAAACAATGGAAACAGTGAGAGACTTTATTTTGGGGGGCTCCCAAATCACTACAGATGGGGACTTCAGCCATGAAATTAAAAGATGCTGTTCCTTGAAAGAAAATCTATGACTGACATAGATAGCATATTAAAAAGCAGAGACATCACTTTGCCGACAAAAGTCTGTCTAGTCAAAGCTATGGTTTTTCCAGTAGCCATGTATGGATGTGAGCATTGGGCCATAAGGAAAGCTTAGCACTGAAGAATTGATTCTTTTGAACTGTGGTGTTGGAGAATACTTTTGAGAGTCCCTTGGACTGCAAGGAGATCCAACCAGTCAATCTTAAAGGAAATCAGTCCTGAATACTCATTGGAGGGAATGCTGCTGAAGTTGAAGCTCCCCAATATTTTAACCAACTGATGTGAAGAACTTACTCATTAGAAAAGACCCTGATGCTGGGAAAGCTTAAAGGCAGGAGAAGGGGATGGCAGGGGGTGAGATGGTTGGATGGCATCACTGACTCAATGGAGTTGAGTTTGAGCAATCTCCAGAAGATGTTGAAGGACAGGAAGGCCTGGCATGCTACAGTCTGTGGGGTAGAAAGGAGTCAGACACTATTGAGCAACTGAGCTATAACAACAGTACTCTAGGCACTTCAGAAGTTTTCTACAAATTTTCCAAAATTAGAACAAAACCTATGGAGTAAATATTATTCTAGTTTTTAGATCAGAAAACTAAGACTTTGTGAGTTTATGAAATTAAGCCAAGAGGATCGCTATTAGATTTAACGTTCAAACCTAGTTCTGAGTTCAAATTCTATACTCTTTCTGTCAAAATAAACTGAAATAGGAAATGAGTTAATAGCTAAAATTATGGTAAATGTAGCAAAATGAAAATAAAGATTTCAGAAAATTTAAGAGTGCTGTTCTTGATTTTTTGTGTTGGGACTCTTGGGAAAGATCCTGATGCAGGGAAAGATTGAGAGCAGAAGGAAGAGGGCAGAAGGAAAAGGGCATGAAAGAGGACGAGATGGTTGGGTGGCATCATCCAACCAATGGACGTGGGTTTGGGTGAACTCTGGGAGATGGAGAACGACAAGGATGCCTGGAGTGCTGCAGTTCATGAGGTCACAAAGAGTTGGACATGACTTAGCAACTGAACCTCTGCTGCTGCTGCTAATTCACTTCACTCATGTCTGACTCTGTGCGACACTATGAACAGCAGCCCACCAGGATACACTGTCCCTAGGATTCTTCAGGCAAGACTACTGGTTGGGTTGCCATTCCATTCTCCAATGCATGCATGCATGCATGCTAAGTCGCCTCAGTCGTGTCTGACTCTGTGCAACCCTATGGACAGCAGCCCACCAGGCTCCTCTGTCCATGGGATTCTCTAGGAAAGAATACTGGAGTGGGCTGCCGTTTCCTTCTTGAAATTGAACTTCAACAAGACTGAAAAACTATTTTTAAAATGGATGAATGAATAAATAGTTTTCTAATCATTAAATAGGAAGATTCCTATTTCTTAACTTGAGAAAATAAAACTTTTATTTATAAGATTTTTCTTTTAGTGCTCAAATTGGTTTGTAGTTTTATGTGTTTCCATGTACAGCCCTAAAATATTTCGTTCCTTTCACTTAGATACTTATAAATGGTAGTTGACACTTCACATATCTGACAAAGCTATGGCGTTTGATAATAATAAAATTTACTAACCTAATATTCTATGTTCTATGAATAAAAAATGCAAATTGCTCACAAGCAGTTTCTCTGTAGAAGAGGAATAGTAGAAATTTAAGCAACTTCCTGCGATTTGCATCAAGCCAGGAAGCTAATCTGAATCATTCATACATTTTTCTGTCTTAACAGAATAGAAGGGCTCTTGCCAGAAATTACCCTGATGGTTGACTCTCAAAACACCAGTTGGGATTTGGCTTCCGGGTTTTGAATCATATGCAGGAGTTAAATACTTCATTTATCCTCTTCCCAGGAGATCATCTGAATGTGGTAAGTCACCATTACTCTACTGTATGGCTTTTTAGACCAGTTGAAAAGAATTGTACCAACATTATTTGATTCCTTTTCGATTTGGCTCTTAAATATCAAGATCTCTCTTATAGGAGATTAAAACACAAGTTTAACCATATAGAGCTTTAGCCATTAGCCCAATCTATCTCTGTGACATTTTGAATCCAGGGGATTAATTTATTACTTCTTTGCATTTTAAATTAAACAATTCTTTGACTGGATTAACTTTGAGTCAGAGTCTGTGTGAGTTAAAGTGTGGCCTTGAAAGAAGTAAAAATTAATTTCATGATTTAACTTAGGTACAACGATTGAGTGATATGTCTTTCAGTCTAACTGTCCTTTTTTTCCCCCTCATAATTATTGTATTTTGTTAGGTAGGGCTAGATTATGCTGCCAATTATCAGTGGATTCAAATAACAAAGTTGTGATTTTTGCTCAAATTACATAAACAACATAGTTAGCAAATTCAGTCAGAGATCCAATCAAAACAGCATTGGGAGAGAAACAGAATCTAAATCATACAGTGACTTTTCACCCTCTGCATGGCAGTGAGATACCCTATGCAATCTCCCATTTTGTTGTTCAAAGCAATTCTTATTATCATGCCTATCTCCAAAATAAATTGAGAAGTGCAGCTTATCATGTGCACCGAATGACAGAGCACCAGAAATGTTGGATGATCAACACCAATCACTATCACATGATTCTTTATAGCACACATTTCCGTTTCTCTCCCAGCAGCATAGAGGTTGAGATATCAAATCCTCACACTGAAAAATCTTGGACAGAGTAGACTGAGCTACTTGCTCGCTATAGAATCTAGACTAAGTTTCTAAAACTCAGTGTCTGTTTCTTCATCTGTAAATGGTGAAAAGCAATGACTCCTCCATCACAGGCAAATTTCCAGTTTTCACAATGAGCTGTTTTTGAGCATTTTTCCTTTTACCTTTATTATTTCTTTACCAGCACTCCACCATCTTAATTAATTTAGCTTTATATCAGGTTTTGATATGTGGAGGGCAAGTATACCCTTACATATCTGGAAAATTGTATAGGTAATTCTGTCCTTTGTTTTCTACATGAATTTGTAAAACTTTAAGAAAAGGTATTTAGTATTTACACTGAAGTTAAATGTTAGTGAGGTTAACAATGGACCATTGTATGATATTGAGTCTTTCTAGCCACTAACCCTAATATGTTCTGCACATTGTTCAGTTATAAATATTTTCTAATTAGCATTGTTGTTCATTGTTCAGTTGCTAAGTTGTGTCGTCTAACCCTTTATGACCCCAAGGACTGCAGCATGCCAGGCTTCCCTCTTCTTCACAATATCCTGGAGTTTGCTCAGACTCATGTCCATTGAGCCAGTGATGCCATCCAACCATCTCATCTGTCGTCCCCTTCTCCTCCTGCCTTCAATCTTTCCCATCAAGGTCTTTCCAAATGAGTCAGTGCTTCTCATAAGGTGGCCAGAGTATTGGAGCTTTAGCATCAGTCCTTCCTGACTACTGGAAAGGAAAGTTATGATCAACCTAGATAGCATATTGAAAAGCAGAGACATTACTTTGCCAACAAAGGTCCGTTTATTCAAAGCTATGATTTTCCCAGTAGTCACGTATGGATGTGAGAACTGGACTATAAAGAAAATTGAGCACTGAAGAATTGATGCTTTTGAACTGTGGTGCTGTAGAAGACTTTTGAGAGTCCCTTGGACAGCAAAGTGATCAAACCAGTCTATTCTGAAGGAAATCTATCCTGAATATTCAGGAAGGACTGATGCTAAAGCTCCAATATTCTGATGTCTTTGCTTCTTAATATGCTTTCTAGGTTGGTCATAGCTTTTCTTCCAAGGAGCATGTGTCTTTTAATTTCATGGTTCCAGTCACAGTCCGCAGTGATTTTCTAGCCCAATAAAATAGAATCTGTCACTGTTTCCATCTTTTACCCATCTACTTGCCTTGAAGTGATGGGACTGATGCCATGATAAAGATCTAATATAGTCATTTTAGGCTTCCCTGGTGACTCAGACGGTAAAGCGTCTGCCTACAATGTGGGAGACCTGGGTTCGATCCCTGGGTTGGGAAGATCCTCTGGAGAAGGAAATGGCAACCCACTCCAGTACTCTTGCCTGGAAAATTCCGTGGACAGAGGAGACTTGTAGGCTACAGGCCATGGGGTCACAAAGAGTAGGACACTACTGAGCGACTTCACCTTCACCTCAACCTCATAATTTGTTGTTTATTCCCCTATTAGAAAAAATTTCACCTTTTTGTCATTATAGATAGTATTGAGGGTGCTTGTATACATCTCTTTGTTTACATATATGAGAGAAATTTTGGATAGACACTGAAAACTACTGGTCTCAAATTTTACATCTTCAACTTTAGTAGCAATCACTAAGCTGCTGCCAAAAATGGTTGTACAAATTAAAAACCCATCATCAATTATTATGTTAATTTATCTCAAATTAATAAATTATCTCCTTAATAATATGGATCCAAGTAAAAGTATTGAAATTCACACTACAAATTAAAGCTTGAATGCTAATAATACTGGGATTATCAGATTACTACAAAAAAGGTTCCTTTTCCCCAGGTGTTTTAAAAGTACTCTGATTCTTTAGTACCTCAAGATTTCTTGATTACTCTTTGCCAAAATGTTTGGTTTCCAGTGGAATAGCCCTGTTCAGTATTTGTCATTTTTTATTGGTATCCCTTGTCTAGCTCCTGCCACTGACAATCTTCTCTACCCCTGTGATTTTTGTGATAGGCCATTTAGTCCAGCTTTCACCTTGGTGCTGGCCTAAATGATAATGACTCCTTCTTGCTTCATCTTGTCCAGTATTCTCAACCTTTGGCTATCATTATCATTCTAATATCTTAAACACAACCTTAAAATAAACCTATGGTGTAATGTAGTATTAAAATCACTTGTGTACTCCTACTAGATTGCATTAATAGATTTTAGAGAATAGAACATAAAACTATTAAACTCGTGTTGCATACCATTCAAACCACATGAATTAGTATTGTGTTGAATTCTGAGTGTCACTTTTTAAAAGAGGAATTGAAAAATAAGACAGAATACAGTGAAGGGCATCTAGAATGGTGAGCTGTGGAAGTGCATGAAGCACAGTGGGAGAAAAAATAAAAGAAAAAGAGAGAAAGTGAGAGAGAAGAAAAAAAAGAAAATAAAAAGAGGAAGAAGCCTAGAAAGTTTCTACCCAGAGAAAAGAGGTCTTAGTGAAGACACATGACAACTGTCTTCAAATATCTGAAGCGCTGTCAAGGGACAGAGAAAGAGCATAAAGTTATTCTTTGTCACTGTTGAGGGCAAAATCACCATTAATATGTGATTTAGAAAGACATGGCTCCCAGCCCATTTAAGGAAGATACTGGTCACTGTCATCTTCATCGAATGAAGAAACTATCTGCCTTGAGACATAGTAAATCCCCCGAGTTCTGTATGTTGCGATATATAGTAGATCACTAAAGGGAGCAGGATTTTTCACCATCTTTAAAATATCTTTGAATCAAATACCCTACAAATGGAGAAATAAATATATATTTTAATATGTGCTTTTGTGTATAAACATATAGTCTTTATATGTGTTACCATATTAAATAACATTGAAATAAATATTTTATATATTTAATGTATTTTCAAATGCTTTGACTAGTGAAAGGGAAAGTCTCTCAGTCGTGTCTGACTTTTTGTGTCTGACTGTTTGTGACCCCATGGACTATAGAGTCCATGGAATTCTCCAGGCCAGAATACTGGAGTGGTTAGCCTTTCCTTTCTCCAGGAGATCTTCCCAGCCCAGAGATTGAACCCAGGTCTCCCACATTGCAGGCAGATTCTTTACCAGATGAGCCACAAGGAATGCACACTTTGATTAGAGCATTTATTATAAATAATATTTAAAATTGTTTCCCAAATTCAATGCTTTAATTTTATATTACTTATTTATAATTTTAAATCACAAAATTATATGTTCAGAAGTATAATTAATTGCATTCTAATGCTAGATCATGAACTTATTATTGCCAAATTCAGACTTAAATTGAAGAAAGTAGGGAAAACCACTAGACCATTAAGGTATGACCTAAATCAAATTCTTTATGATTATACAGTGGAAGTGAGAAATAGATTGAAGTGACTAGATCTGACAGACAGAGTGCCTGATGAACTATGGAAAGAGGTTAGTGACATTGTACAGGAGACAGGGATCAAGACCATCCTCATGGAAAACAAATGCAATAAAGCAAAATGGCTGTCTGGGGAGACCTTACAAATAGCTGTGAAAAGAGAAGTGAAAAGCAAAGGAGAAAAGGAAAGATATAAGCATCTGAATACAGAGTTCCAAAGAATAGCAAGGAAAGACAGGAAAGCTTTCCTCAGAGGTCAATGCAAAAAAATAGAGGAAAAGAACAGAATGGGAAACACTAGAGATCTCTTCAAGAAAATTAGAGATACCAAGGAACATTTCATGCAAAGATGAGCTCGATAGAGGACAGAAATGGTCTGGACCTAACAGAAGCAGAAGATATTAAGAAGAGGTGGCAAGAATACACAGAACTGTATAAAAATCTTCACAAACCAGATAATGTCGATGGTGTGATCACTCACCTAGAGCCAGACATTCTGGAATGTGAAGTCAAGTGGGCCTTAGAAAGCATCACTATGAAGAAAGCTAGTGGAGGAGATGGAATTCCAGTTGAACTCTTTCAAATCCTGAAAGATGATGCTGCAAAAGTGCTGCACTCAATATGTCAGCAAATTGGAAAACTCAGCAGTGGCCACAGGGCTGGAAAAAGGCAGTTTTCATTCCAATCCCAAAGAAAGGCAATGCCAAAGAATGTTCAAACTACTACAAAATGCACTCATCTCATACGTTAGTAAAGTAATGCTCAAAATTCTCCAAGCCAGGCTTCACCAATATATGAACTGTGAATTTCCAGATGCTCAAGATGAAAAGGCAGAGGAGCCAAAGATCAAATTGCCAATGTGTGCTGGATCATCAAAAAAGCAAGAGAGTTCCAGAAAAGCATCTATTTCTGCTTTATTGACCATGCCAAAGCCTTTGACTGTGTGGATGACAATAAACTGTGGAAAATTCTTCAAAAGATGGGAATACCAGACCACTTGACCTGCCTCTTGAGAAACCTGTATGCAGGTCAGGAAGCAGCAGTTAGAACTGGACATGGAAGAACAGACTGGTTCCAAAGAGGAAAAGGAGTATGTCAAGGCTGTATATGCAGAGTACATCATGAGAAAAGCTGGGCTGGAAGAAGCACAAGGTGGAATCAAGATTGCTGGGAGAAATATCAATAACTTCAGATATGCAGATGACATCACCCTTATGGCAGAAAGTGAAGAGGAACTAAAAAGCCTCTTGATAAAAATGAAAGAGGAGAGTGAAAACGTTGGCTTAAAGCTCAACATTCCAGAAAACTAAGATCATGGCATGCGGTGTCATCACTTCATGGGAGCTAGATGGGGAAACAGTGTCAGACTTTATTTTTTTGGGCTCCAAAATCACTGCAGATGGTGACTACAAATTAAAAGATGCTTATTCCTTGGAAGGAAAGTCATGACCAACCTAGATAGTATATTCAAAAGCAGAGACATTACTTTGCCAAAGATGGTCCATCTAGTCAAGGCTATGGTTTTTCCAGTGGTCATGTATGGATGTGAGAGATGGACTGTGAAGAAAGCTGAGCACTTAAGGATTGATGCTTTTGAACTGTGGTGTTGGGGAAGACTCTTGAGAGTCCCTTGGACTGCAAGGAGATCCAACCAGTCCATTCTAAAGGAGATCAGTCCTGGATGGTCTTTGGAAGGACTGATGCTAAAGCTGAAACTCCAGTACTTTGGCCACCTCATGTGAAGAGTTGATTCATTGGAAAAGACTCTGATGCTGAGAGGGATTGGGGGCAGGAGGAGAAGGGGACGACAGAGGATAAGATGGCTTGATGGCATCACTGACTCGATGGATGTGAGTCTGAGTGAACTCCGGGAGTTGGTGATGGACAGGGAGGCCTGGCATGCTGTGATTCATGGGGTTGCAAAGAGTCAGATATGACTGAGTGACTAACTGAACTGAACTGAACCTTTGTCTTTCAACCTCAACTTTTTTGTTTTCTTTTTCTAAGGAGATCTCAATGGAAAAAATACAGTTAAAAATAGACACTCAATATAATAAAATTATATCAATAACAAGTCATATCTTATCACACTTATTATAATCACAACACATCAAGGTAAGAACAACTCTCTAGGCTGCCAAGTATTGCAGACAACATTTCCATAAGACTTTTCCATAGATGGACAAACTTTAATGAAGGTTATACTATGTGATATAAAAAAGATGATAAATTTATACAAAAAATAACATTTTCTAAGAAAAGACTGTAAAAGATTTACCCTAAATTTTAATAAAATGAACACCTAACCATTGTTTCTCTACTCATTTATTAATACTGATTATTTGGAGTCTACTCTGATAGAAAATAGAAAGATAATCAGTTTTGAAATCAGGGATGAAGATGATATTACTATCAGAAGAAGATTTGACTGTTGAGTATTGCCACAGATAGAGGTCAGATTCTTACAAGTCTTCTTAAGTCATTCTGTAAGTTGCATTGAAATGTCAATCGACTCCATTATTCTTGCCTTGAAAATTCCATGGGCCAAGGAGCCTATTGGTCTACAGCCCATGAGGTCGCAAGGAGTCAGACACAACTGAGCAACTGAACACACATACATTATATTGACAAGACAAGAAGTAGTACTGAATCCCCATCATAAGAGACAAATAATATTTGTTCTTTTCTTTGCTAGAAATATGAAAACTGGATTTGTCTTGAGTTCTCACAAATTTTCAAGGTATGTAGATGAAAATTAATAAAAGTATACAAATCCTGCTGCTGCTAAGTCACTCCAGTCATGTCCAACTTTGTGCAACCCCATAGATGTCAGCCCACCAGGCTCCCCCACCCCTGGGATTCTCCAGGCAAGAACGCTGGAGTGGGTTGCCATTTCCTTCTCCAATGCATGAAAGTGAAAAGTGAAGGTGAAGTCACTCAGTCGTATCCGACTCCTCACGACCCCATGGACTGCAGCCTACCAGGCTCCTCTATCCATGAGATTTCCAGGCAAGAGTACTGGAGTGGGGTGCCATTCCCTTTTCTGTACCTGGGTCTCCTGCATTGTAGACAGATCTTAACCATCTGAGCCACCAGGGAAGTCCATACAAATCCTACCTAGTAATTAAAATGTTTAAAAATCTGAGAAATAATGGAATGAAGGTTATCACGGGATGATTCAATTTAGTAGAGAATCCTTAAAATTAGAGCCTTAACATTACCTAAAATGATAAGAAAGAGAGCTGAAATATTACTTATCCTGAAGAATATAAAGGCAGACATTATAAAGAGAAAACCTGGCACTAAGAGAAGAGCTCGTTGTAACTGTGAAATGCATTAATCATTACTGTTTAAGAATGCCCCGACACAGCTGCTTGCTGAATGGCCCCAAGTAGTAGATATGCTCTTCCTCATAGACCCAACTTTATATCAATGTATCTATCAATGTAGCCTGCAATTGCATTCGTTTTTCAAGCAGCTACAAGAAAAATCAGTCAAGTAAGAAATTAAAGAGAAATCATGGTCAGGTAAGAAGGAAGAAAACAGAGAAAGAGAAAGGCAATGTTTAACACCTATGTTGATTTGCACACACTGTACTACCTTCATGGGAAAACATAGAGAATAGGTCTATTCTAAAGCAGCTTTTTTGTTCCCCCCTCCACAAATGGCTATGAGAACCTGGGTTGATGTGTCAGTAAAATTAGCCAGTGCAGTGTCCGTGTAGATGGTTAATTATTAAAACTTGTCCTGTTCTATGCCCAATGCTGAATTCATGTGACAATTTTCAGATGGGGGAAAAGAGACAGAGAAAACAAAAGGAGTGTCAAGTGCTTATTTGAAAAGGTCTTTGTCTTTCAGTTGCATATAGCCTACTTATTTTCATTGATGTTTTGCCATGAGTGGCCTTGTGAAAATCCTACCAACTGGAATAGAGGTGTTCCACTCATGGACCTTCCAGAGCTAATAACTGAGTGACTTCAAATAGAAAAGGTATCTCTACTCTTTCAACATTATCCATTTAAGCTAAGCTTAAGAATAAGCTACTCATAGCACAGAAAAACTTATATGCATTTATTGGAGTATCAGGGACACAGCTATTGTGAGGCTACGTGATTAAAAAAAAAAGAAATATAAAACAGCAAGTCATTCTGGAGAGTATTAATGATGACATAGTTATGACACTCGTAACGTGACCTCAAAGTCAGCAGTACTCTGGCATTTATTGTGAGTGCCACAAAGTCCTTTATGAGGGCCACCTATTAGTTACTTTTTACTAATCTAAATCAATGGTTGTCAGCCAAATATCTGGCAATATCTGGAGACATTTTTGCTTGTCACACTGACAGTAAAAGAGTTGACTCTTACTGGGATCTCTTAGTAGAGTCGAGGGAAGTTGGTAAATATTCTAAAATTCATAGGTTAACCCCTAAAACATAAAAAAAAATCTGTACCCAAAGTTCAATAGTCCCATGCTTTAGAAAGGCTGGCCTAAATACAAATTCTTATTTCCTTTTTTTGTCTCTTCTGCAAATATATCTGTCTACAGAAACCAATGATAAGGCTGCAAACCAGTTTTTGAGAAAGATTATTGTTAAGAATTATGTCACCATTTATGAAGTATCACTGTCCTGTCAAAGTCATTTAGAGTATTACTCCATCACATAAAGGGCATTATCACAATTAGATTTCCAATATCTTGAGAACAAAAATGATGGAATATGTAGCCAAACTGAACTTGACTGAGAATTTCTTAATTATTTCAGTAACTCACTAAATCAGTTTGAATTATTTTGGGGTGATTTGCTACTCTTGTTTATATTTTACATATTTACTTGTAATTTGCATATATTGCATCATTTTGTAGGTCTAGTATATGTTGTTTCCTTTTGGATATACTTCATGAGTTAATTTTCAGAATAACTATGGAGGGTAGAATTATTTCCTGTGAACATTCTGTAATGAGAAAACTGAAGGTATGGAAACTAGATGACTTGTACTTCTACAGGCATACCTCATTTTATCATAGTTCACTTTATTACAGTTCACAGGTATTTCATAGCAACCCTGAGTCAACAACGTTCATCAGCATCATTTGTCCAATGGTATATGCTCTCTTCAGGGCTTCCCTGATGGCTCATTGGTAAAGACTCCTTCGGCCCATATGGGAGACATGAGTTCAATCCCTGGGTCAGGAAGATCCCCTGGAGAAGGAAATGACAATGCACTCCAGTATTGTTGCCTGGAAAATCCCATGGACAGAGGTGCCTGGTGGGCTACAGTCTTTGGGGTTGCAAAGAGTTGGGCATGACTGAGTGACTTAAAAAAAGAAAAAAAGAAAGAACAAAAAAAATTTTTTTAAATGTGCTCACTTTATGTACCTGATATTTTGATAATTCTCACAATATTTCAAATGTTCTCATGATTATTATAATTGTTATGGTGATCTGTGATCAGTGATCTTTGTATGTTACTTCCATAATGCACTGAAGGCTCAGGTGATGGTTAGTGTATTTTAACAATAAAGTATTTTTTAATTATGTATATACATTTTTAGACATAATGCTATTGTTCATTTTACAGAATACAGTATAATAAAGACATAATTTTTATATACACTGGGAAACCAAAAACATTGAGTGACTTGCTTTTATTGCGATATTTGCTTTATTGGGGTGGTCTGGAACCAAACCAGCGATATCGCCAAGCTATGCCAATCTTTGATTGTTGTTCAGTCACCCAGTCGTGTGACTGAACACACTCACCCTTTGAGACCCCATGACGGCAACATGGCTCTTTTTGATGACTAAACTGCAAAGCCATGATTCAAATTTTGGTCTTCTGCATTCAAAATAGTTCTCTTATCAGTTTTAAAGACTGGTGATAGAAACACATGAACCCAAACTTAAGCAAAGAATTTAGAGAATAAGAGGGGGAATCAGGTAGGTATGTTGAAAGTGAAAGTGAAGCCGCTCCATTTTATCCGACTCTTTGAGACCCCATGGACTGTAACCTACCAGGCTCCTCTGTCCATGGGGTTTTCCAGGCAATAGTACTGGAGTGGATTGCCATTTCCTTCTCCAGGGAATCTTCCAGATCCAGGGATAGAACTCAGGTCTCCCACATTGTAAACAGAACCTTTACTGTCTGAGCCACCAGAGAAGTGCTGCTAAAACTTTATTATACAAGTCACAAGGCATAGGGAGGATACAAAAGAGAATACCAGAGAGTGACTGAGTATGTGAGCCTGCTTGAGATGGGAGTTGGGTGGTAGCACCTAAGCATCACCTTCCAATATGTTTCAAAGTCAATAGTGATCCAATCCATTACTACATGTGGTGCATGCACATCATAGAATGGGAAATAAATCATTTCCCCTGGTTAGAGGTGAAGGAAATTAGAGTTAGCTACAAAGAATTTCAAGAATCCTCTATATTATTCAATCAGAGAAGTCATATAGGGTCGCATAAGGATTTTCAAAGTGGAGAGAATAGGATGAGTAAAACTGTAGAAGCAATATTTAACATGGTGCATATGTGCTAAGTTGCTTTAGTCGTGTCTGACTCTTTGAGACCCTGTAGGCTGTAGCCCACCACACTCCTCTGTCCAAGGGATTCTCTATGAAAACTGGAGTGGGTTGCCATGCCCTCTTCCAGGGGATCTTCCTGACCCAGGGATCAAACCCATACCTCTATGTCTTCTCCTACTGGGTTCTTTACCACTAGTGCCACCTGGGAAGGCCATTTAACACAGTTCCATAATGAAAGTGAACTGTGAGATGTTTATGGATAGTATTAGTAAGATCACTAAGTCTTTTGAGCCAAGTGTTTTGATGTTATTTTAAAGGCAAAGGGGAAACACTTTGCAATTATTCAAGAGAGTGATTACTTGTTCTTTTGAAATAAGGCAGCATAGCATAATGGTTAAGTGCCTAGTTTCTTAAATAAGACATCTATTTCTACAACATAGAATATAGCCTTGGGCAAATGGCAACTTTTTCACCTTTAAAGTAGGGATAATACTGTTACCTATACCACTGAATGTGTGTGTGTGTGTGCATGTGTGTGTGTGTAATCAATAAGATAATCTATATTAGATTATGTCAGACACATTGTAATTACAGAGTGAAAGGAAGCTATCATTATCAATACCAGTAATAAGCATTATAGTTTTATTTTGGAAATGTCACTTTGAGTACAGTTTGGAGAAAGCTTTTTAGAATAGCTTGACAGGGATAGGCTTCCCAGGTGGCACAAGTGGTAAAGAACTGGCTTGCCAATGTAGGAGACATAAGAGATGTGGGTTCAATCCTTGGGTCAAAAAGATACCCTGGAGAAGGGCATGGCAACCCACTCCAGTATTTGTGCCTGGAGAAACTCATGGGCAGAGGATCCTAGTGGGCTACAGTCCTTAGGGTTGTAAAGAATTAGATACAAGTGAAGCAACTTAGCATGCAGACAGAGATGAAAACAATTTTTAAATGTCCTTAGTATATACAAATAAGAAATTAAGATAAAGTAAGTCAATGATAAAATGCATTGAAGAAACTGGATCAAATCAAGTGATGATAGGTAGATCTGATAAATTTTATTGACCAGGTAGATATGGGAAATGAAGCAAAGGACTCATATTTCTATATTTGGAAAACTGAATATTTTATTCATTGAGATGAGATACAAAATGAGTATGTTAATGGCAGAATATGGTAAATTCAATTTTGAACATGTTGCATTTAAAGATTCTGTAGGAGACGTGAGTCAAATATATCCTTCAGTTTGTGGAATATATATACTCAAATGAAAATAACATCAGAAATATGAATTTGAGAGTTATCATTAAATTTAGTGAGAGAAAGTGTTTTTTTCTCAGTTTTGGGAGAAAGCTTCTGGAATAATCTTTCCTCAATCTATCTTATTTACATCTGATTATCTGAAAGGACAAACCAAATATGAGAAACTCAGCATCTTTCATTCTCCTTTATCTTGGGGGGTCATGCTATCTATAGAAAGCATGTGCTCTTGAATATTCCTTGTCATGTGATGTGCTTTGAAGACAAATAATATTTCCACAAAGCATACCACAATCATCCATTATTGCCAATGAATGAGTGGGTAACTCCTCCTTTTATTATGTTATTTTCTGACATTCAACATTCCCAAATATATAGCTCACTTTCAAAGACACTGGTCATTTCAAAAATGTAAATATGATGTTTTCATTTCTACCCACCTAAGTCTCTATCTTCTTTCTCTATGTGATCAGAATCCAGATAGAGAAGAAGGGCACTGGTTATTGGACTCCCTCTAAGATTATAGTCTGCATATAGTTACACCAGTCAAAACTATTGACATCAGTGATGACAACGTTTTTAGAAAATGTACCTTAAAAGAGGAGATGGAAAACAGGGGAAATGAGAAGTGAGTTAACTTGAAGAAAGAGAAGGGAAGATCTATTTCTATGAGAAATCAATACAGAATCAGGACTATAGTCTCACGCGAGCCATGGCTGCATGGTTCCAGAGCAGTGAGGAAACAAGATGAGATACCCTATGTCCAAGGTCAGTAGTGGTGGCCATGAGGAGATACCCCACATCCAGAGTAAGGAGCAGTGGCTGCACTTTGCTGGAGCAACCGTGAAGAGATACCCCATGTCCATACTAAGAGAAACTGCAGTAAGAACATAAGTGCTAAGAGAGGGCATCAGAGAGCAGACAGACTGAAACCGCAATCACAGAAAACTAACCAGTTTAATCACATGGACCACAGCCTTGTCTCACTCAATGAAACTAAGCCATGCCATGTAGGGCAACCCAAGACGGAAGGGTCTTGGTGGAGAGTTCTGACAAAATGTGGTCCACTGGAGAAAGAATGCAAATCACTTCAGTATTCTTGCCTTGAGAACCCCATGAACAGTATGAAAAGGCAAAAAAGATAGGACACAGGAAGATGAACCCCCCAGGTCGGTAGGTGCCCAATATGCTACTGGAGATCAGTGGAGAAATAACTCCAGAAAGAATTCAGAGATGGAGCCAAAGCAAAAACAAAACAAAACAAAACATCCAGTTGTGGATGTGACTGGTGATAGAAGCAAGGTCTTATGTTGTAAAGAGCAATATTGCATAGGAACCTGAAATGTTAGGTCCATGAATCAAGGTAAATTGAAAGTGGTCAAACAGAAGAGGGCAAAAGTGAACATCAACATTCTAGGAATCAGCGAACTAAAACGGACTGGAATGGGTGAATTTAACTCAGATGACCATACTTTGGACCAAACTCTAATACTTGGCCACCTGATGTGAAGAGCTGACTCATTGAAAAGACCCTGAAGTTAGGAAAGATTGAAGGGAGGAAGAGAAGGGGATGACAGATGATGAGGTGGTTGGATGGCATCACTGACTCCAAGGAGGTGAGTTTGAGTAAACTCTGCGAGTTGGTGATGGACAGGGAGCCTGGCGTACTGTGGTCCAAAGAGTTGCAAACAGTTAGACATGACTGAGTGACTGAACTAAGGTGAAGTGAGAGTCTCATGAGAAGAAAATCTCCTGGTAGGACAGACAGAGAAGAGTAGGAAAACCAGAGTGTTACAGGAAGACATGAATTGTGCTCTGTTCAAAAAGGAGTTGTATGGGTGAGAGTGGGACCAGTCAATAAAATCAAGCACTGAAGATTCATCAAGTAGATAAAGGGCTAAAATCTATCTTTAAGATTGGTAACTAGGATGCAGCTGGTAAATAGCTTAGAGAAGCTATTCCAGTTGGTGAATAGCTATTCCAGTTAACTGGAGGAAGGATAGGGGAGAAGTGAGCTGGATTACACTGTACCATTCTTTCTAGTATAACTTTGTGTGCACACGAGTATAGACAGATAGTTCCATACATATTTTCATATTCTTCAACTCAAATTTTTTAAGTCAAAGAAAAGTTTCCTTAGGAGACCTACTGAAATTATTCTGGGACAGATTTTTATTTAATCTAGAAACAGTGATATAAGGGCTTCTCAGGTACCACAGTTGTAAAGAAGCTACCTACAGATACAGGAGACTCAGGAGATCTGAGTTGATTCCTGGGCTGAGAAAATCCCTTGGAGGAGTAAATGGCAACCCACTCTAACATTCTTGCCTAGGAAGTCCTTGGACAGAGAAGACTGGTGGGCTATAGTCCATGGAGGCACAACGAAGTGGACACGACTTAGCAGCTGACCACAATGAGCACAAACAGTGGTAGAAAATGTGTGTATGCTCCTTTGTTTTTTGTATCACTAATATCCATAACCTTACTTTACTCATACGTGCTGATTCAAGAACAAACTTCTTGTCAGGCACAGAGATGATTATTAACAAACCACAAAAAATATATTGTATAACATGAGCTGGTAAGTGAGTCATGAAAACGTAAAAACTTACTCTGTCATAGTTTATATTTTTTTTTCTGGGATTTCCTTTCTTTAGGAGGGATTATTTTCAGTCAAAATCATTATGTGATTTAATCACAGTGTATGAAAATTTAGCTTTATCTCTTTGTAAAGTTAGGCCTTATTCTAGCCAAGCAGTGCAAACGATCACAGACAGATCAGTTGTTCAGCCTTCAACTCACATTTTGAATATGTCATATTTGTCTTGGACTATGTCAGGCTCTGCCAATAACTTAAAGCATCAACTTCAAAAATAATAGGTCAAGTAGTATCTTATTGATGCTTATGTAACTTATAGCATGCTGTGATGAACCTGAATATTTAGTCAGTATCAAAAGTTAATAAAAGACAATGGATCCAATAGTTTATTTTTCTAAAGAGTGTTGTTTCTGAAACATTGAGCTCATGCTTTTTCAAGGAGCACAAGGATAAAATCATACATGATTGGGCTATAGTCTAATTTACGGGTGAGTCTAAAACAATTTTAGGAGCTTAACACTGCAATAGCCCTTTGGGGTATTAACTCTGTCAGCTGGCTTGCAAATCAGAAAATTGATGGCTCTATTACAAAGGCATGTGAAATATCAAATACATGGACTGGATGTAATACTTAACTGCTTTATGAGGTGACCGAAAACTGCTGACTGATTTGTTGGCTTAAATCCTGCTGAATGGGTCCCTTTAATTGCCTTAAGAATACTCTACTAAATAATTCAAAAGAACAAGACCTAAAAGGGAAAAAATGTATAAGTTCAAATGGATTGTATTTAAATTAGAAAGTGTTTTTGAGGCAAGATGTGATGTAAAAAAGGCTAGGAGTTCAACCATACTTAAAAATGAAAATCTAAAAGTTGAGTGGGAAAAAAAGAGAGAAATTGATTTTTTTTAATCAAATATTTCCTGTTCTCTTCTCAATCGTTCCCACCATGCTGCTCCTGCTGCTGCTGCTAAGTCGCTTCAGTCATGTCCAACTCCGTGTGACCCCATAGACGGCAGCCCACCAGGCTCTGCCATCCGTGGGATTCTCCAGGCAAGAACACTGGAGTGGGTTGCCATTTCCTTCTCCAATGCATGAAAGTGAAAAGTGAAAGTGAAGTTGCTCAGTGGTGTCTGACTCTTAGTGACCCCATGGACTGCAGCCTACCAGGCTCCTCCGTCCATGGGATTTTCCAGGCAAGAGTGCTGGAGTGGGTTGCCATTTCCTTCTCCAGGGGATATTCCTGACCCAGGGATCGAACCCAGGTCTCCTGCATTGCAGGCAGATGCTTTACCCTCTGAGCCACCAGGGAAGCACCTGATTAGTTGCTAAGTCATGTTCAAATCTTTGTGAACCCATGGGACTGTAGCCCGCCAGGCACCTCTGCCCATGGGATTTCCCAGGCAAGAACACTGGACTGTTGCTATTTGCTCCTCCAGAGGATCTTTTTGACCTAGGGATCAAATCCATGTCTCCTGCACTGCAGGCAGATTCTTTACCATGAGCCACCTGGGAAGCCTAGGATTGCCCTAGGTAGTATTAGAAATACTGGGTTAGGCTGTCCTCTCAGATGAGGAAAAAACTTGGTGAACCGTCATAGGGGCCCACAGACTTTTCCATCAAACAGGAAATTGTCCTTTTAATCTGTGCTGGCTAGTTATATTTACTCTACACACTAGATACATAGATAAGGAAAAAACAATGGTAGAAAAGGAACTTGTCTCAGAAGTTTCCAAGATAATATATCTTCAGAACATGGGATTATTTTCTCCTCAACTCTTTCTTATATTCAGAGGTTCTTTGACTCAACTATGATATTTTACTGAAATTAATTTCTAAAATAAGAAAAAAAGTATAACTATCTGCTTTAGTATATATTCAGAACTGGTTACTGTATTTCATTGTGAAATTGGGTTAGGGGTGTGAAAGTAAAAGCTTTTTTTTAAGTAAAATGTTATGGATCCTGACCACAGCAATCATGCTGTGATGTGTTCAGGCCTGTCTTAACCTTGGAACATAGAAAATAATTGATTCTAAATACTCACAGACTGGAATTATTGTGTAGTTATAATGCAACCTGCAGAGCATGAAGTCTATAATGTAACACTAGAAGTACGCTTAGTTAGGAGCCTTCTCCAACCAAATTCCATTTTTTCGTGTTGCTATTCTTGTCTTTTTTACTAAAAAATCTCTAGCATCCAAAAAATAAAAAATAACGTCTCAATACATTGAAACCCCTAAGGAACCCTAAAGAAAAACTAACTCCCTAAATTAGGACTCTCAAAGAACAATGATTTCACCATACTCTAAGCTTTAGGCCTAGTTCCAGAAAAAAATTTTCAAATGCTTACTGTTGTGCTTATTAGATTACTTTAATTGTAGGAAATGTCACATCAGAATAGAATAGTGATGAAACAAGTATGGTGGTTTTCTTCTCCATTAACTTTTGTCAGGGAATCTATAATTACTACCCTATGGAAGAGACTGGCTTAAAAGGGAAATTGCCTATCTTCTCAAATTAGTTGAATGATAAAAACCTGGAGATAACTTCATTCAAATAATATAAAGACTAAGCTGTTTTAATAATTTGGGAGAAGAAATTTACAGTATTTGCTTAAATGTTTTTGATAACTAATCTGAGGCGAGATGTTAGGGACCAAGAATAACATATGTTTGAAGAGAATTTTCACATAATCTTTTCTACCAGCCTTATTTTGGGAAGGAAAGAATCTTCACTCTTGTCTTAATAATAATAGAAAGTAACTATTTCAGGTATTTAAAGTTAATTTTGAAATTAATAAACAAAGATAAAAGTGCCAATATGAGAATGCACAGTACTAAATTAACCTGTATTACAGTTGGACTAAGTTAATCTCAGCATTAATTTATTATAAAGTTTAATTATAACATATTTTAGATAAATGATGTGGTATCCTTTTCTCTAGTTGGAATTCATCTTAGTATATGGAGCTCTAAGTCTCATGTATATTTTAATTCCACATAGTTAACAGCTGCAATTCTCTTAGTCTCTGATCTTCTTTGACTCCCAGCCTACAGGTTTTCCTGTCCCACATGTTAGTAGTAATTCATCTTTGCCCTTCGTAGTACTTAACATACTTGTTATTTTAATTCAGTGATGACAACACTTGTTTACTGTCTATCTCTGATATTAAACTCTCAGAAAATGGAGATTATCAGACACTGATGTCCAAAACTGTTTCATTTCGGAGTGCAATCTTGTCCCTTTACATCAGCTGACCATATTAAAACCTTTTAACACTCAATGCTTAGACAGATATGCAATACAGGACCAAAGAAATTCCACAGAAGTGACTAAACAAATTTCCATTAGGTTGAGGCATTGCTTACATTAATTCAAAACCAGATTTGATATCATTTCAGTTCAATTCAGTTCAGTCACTCAGTTGTGTACAACTCTTTGCAACCCCATGAAATGCAGCACGCCAGGCCTCCCTGTCCATCATCAACTCCCGGAGTTTTCCCAAACTCATATCCATTGAGTCGGTGATGCCATCCAGCCATCTCTTCCTCTGTCGTCCCCTTCTCCTCCCACCTCAATCTTTCCTAATATCAGGATCTTTTGAAATAAGTCAGCTCTTTGTATCAGGTGACCAAAGTATAGGGTTTCAACTTCAGCATCAGTCCTTCCAATGAACATTCAAGACTGATTTCCTTTAGGATGGACTGGTTGGATCTCAGTGCAGCCCAGGGTCTCTAGAGTCTTCTCCAACATCACAGTTCAAAAGCATCAATTCTTCTGTGTTCAGCTTCTTTATAGTCCAACTTTCACATCCATACATGAATACTAGAAAAACAATAGACTTGACGGGATAGATTTTGTTGGCAAATAAAGTCTCTGCTTTTTAAAATTTAGTCTAGGTTGGTCATAGCTTTCCTTCCAAGAAGTAAGCATCTTTTAATTTCATGGCTGCAGTCACCATCTGCAGTGATTTTGGAGTCCCCAAAAATAAAGTCAGCCACTGTTTCCACTGTTTCCCCATCTATTTCCCATGAGGTGATGGAACCAGATGCCATGATCTTCATTTTCTGAATATTGAGCTTTAAGCCAACTTTTTCACACTCCTCTTTCACTTTCATCAGGAGGCTCTGCAGTTCTTCTTCACTTTCTGCCATAAGGGTGGTGTCATTTGCATATCTGAGTTTATTGATATTTCCCCAGCAATCTTGATTCCAGCTTGTGCTTCATCCAGCTCAGCATTTCTCATGATGTAGTCTGCATAGAAGTTAAATAAGCAGGGTGACAATATACAGCCTCGACGTACTCCTTTTCCTATTTGGAACCAATCTGGTGGTCCATGTCCAGTTCTAACTGTTGCTTCCTGACCTGCATACAGGTTTCTCAAGAAGCAGGTTAGGTGGTCTGGTATTCCCATCTCCTGAAGAATTTTCCACAGTTTATTTTGATCCACACAGTCAAAGGCTTTAGCATAGTCAATAAAGCAGAAATAGATGTTTTTCTGGAACATCTATTGCTTTTTTAATGATCCAGTGGATGTTGGAAATTTGATCTCTGGTTCCTCTGCCTTTTCTAAAACCAGCTTGAACATCTGGAAGTTCATGGTTCACATATTGCTGAAGCCTGGCTTGGAGAATTTTGAGCATTACTTTACTAGTGTGTGAGATGAGTACAATTGTGTGGTAGTTTGAGCGTTCTTTGGCATTGCTTTTCTTTAGGATTGGAATGAAAACTGCCCTTTTCCAGTCCTGTGGCCACTGCAGAATTTTCCAAACTTGCTGGCATTTTGAGTGCAACACTTTCACAGCATCTTCTTTCAGGATTTGAAATAGCTCAACTGAAATTTCATCATCTCCACTAGCTTTGTTCATAGTGATGCTTTCTAAAGCCCCCTTGACTTCACACTCCAAGATGTTCGGCTCTAGGTGAGTGATCACACCATCATGATTATATGGGTCATGAAGATCTGTTTTGTACAGCTCTTCTGTGGATTCTTGCCACCTTTCTTAATATCTTCTGCTTCATTAGGTCCCTGCCATTTCTGTCTGTTATTGTGCCTATCTTTGCATGAAATGCTCCGTTGATGTCTCTAATTTTCTTGAAGTGATCTCTAGCCTTTCCCATTCTATTGTTTTCCTCTATCTCTTTGTAGTTATCACTGAGGAAGGCTTTGTTATCCCTCCTTGCTATCCTTTGGAACTCTGCATTCAAATGGGTATCTTTCCTTTGCTCCTTTGCTTCTCGTCTTTTCACAGCTATTTGTAAGGCCTCTTCAGACATTTTTTTTTAATTTCTTTTTATTGGTGATTTTCTTGATCCATGTCTCCTGTACAATGTCACAAGCCTCCATCCATAGTTCATCAGGTACTCTATCAGATCTACTCCCTTAAATCTATTTCTCACTTCTGCGGCATAATTGTTAGGGATTCAATACCTGAATGGTCTAGCGGTTTTCCCTACTTTCTTCAATTTACATCTGAATGTGGCAATAAGGAGTTCATGACCTAAGCCACAGTCAGCTCCCAGTCTTGTTTTTTTCTTACTGTATAGAGCTTCTCCATCTTTGGCTGCAAAGAATATAATCAATCTGATTTTGATGTTCTCCATCTGGTGATGTCCATGTGTAGAGTCTTCTCTTGTCTTGTTGGAAGAGGGTGTTTGCTATGGTCAGTGCATTCTCTTGGAAAAATTCTATTAGCCTTTGTCCTGCTTCATTCTGTACTCCAAGGCCAAATTTGCATGTTACTCCAGGTCTTTCTTGACTTCCTACTTTTGCATTTTCCAGTCCCCTATAATGAAAAGGACATCTTTTTTGGGTGTTAGTTCTAAAAGGTCTTGTAGGTCTTCATAGAGCCATTCAACTTCAGCTTCTTCAGCATTACCGGTTGGGCATAGACTTGGATTACTGATAATATTGATTTTTTTTTGCCTTGGAAATGAACAGAGATCATTCTGTCATTTTTGAGATTGCATCCAAGTACTGCATTTTGGACTCTTTTGAGGACTATGATGGCGACTCCATTCCTTCTAAGGGATCCTTGCCTTACATATTATGTCATCTGAGTAGATACAGTAGATATAATGGTCATCTGAGTCAAATTCACCCATGCCAGTACATTTTAGTTCACTGATTCCTCGAATGTCAATGTTCACTCTTGCCATCTCCTGTTTGACCACTTCCAATTTGCCTTGATTCATGGACCTAACATTCCTGGTTCCTATGCAATATTGCTCTCTACAGCATTGGACTTTAATTCTATCACCAGTCACATTCACAACTGGGTGTTGTTTTTTCTTTGGCTCCATTTTTTTCTGTTGTTTTTTCTCTGCATTTTTTCTGGAGTTATTTCTCCACTGATCTCCAGCAGCATATTGAGCACCTACCGTCCTGGGGAGTTCATCTTTCTGTGTCCTATCTTTTTGCCTTTTCATACTGTTCATGGGGTTCTCAAGGCAAGAATACTGAAGTGGTTTGCCATTCCCTTCTCCAGTGGACCACATTTTGTTAGAAATGGTATCATTTAGATCCATTTTGACTTTTTAAAACATTATTATTAATATTTTTATTTCAGCAATTTGAAGACATAATCCTGTTGTCTCTAATGTATATTGTTGCTGATGAAAAGTGTAATTCTGTGCCTTGATAAGTGCTCTCTTTTTTTGTTTCATGCAATTTTGGAGATTCTTTATAATCTGCAGTTCAGTTATGGATTTTTTTTTTAATCACTTTTAGGACTGAGTATAATTTTTTAACCCCCAACAAATATTATTTCTTTGTTAATCCTTCTCACTTTTGTCTCTGTATTTATATTAGGAATAACTGGCATTTCGGAGACTAATCCTGTGTATCCTAAACTTTCTCTGCATCTTTCCAATTCTATTTGTTTTAAATTTTGTCTATCTTCAATTTACATAAAATATTATTATATTTGCTTTCACCCTTCTTTATTCTCTGATTTTCAGATTTTCTCTTAAAAAGTTTTAATCTAAACAAAAACTCTTCATTTGCTAATTCTTAGCCTCTTTATATTTTACGTATATGCCATCATCTCTTCTAGTGATAACTGCTAGTATGCAATGATTGATTATGATGTTGCTGCTGCTGCTACATTGCTTCAGTCGTGTCCAACTCTATACGACCCCATAGACGGCAGCCCACCAGGCTCCTCTGTCCCTGAGATTCTCAGGATAGGATACTGGAGTGGGTTGCCATTTCCTTCTCCAATACATGCATGCATGCTAAGCCACTTCAGTTATGTCCAACTCTATGTGACCCTATGGACAGTAGCCCACCAGGCTCCTCTGTCCACAGGATTCTCTAGGCAAGAATACTGAAGTGGGTTGCCATGTTGCACCAGCTACTATATCCTTTAACTGTAATAAGTCCCATATCAATTCAATGGGAAACTGATGGGTGGAGGGTTAAAGTACACGTCTAAGGTCACAAAGATAGTGAATAATCCTCTTAAAATATCTACTTTGTTGGTTAAAAGAATTGTCTGATCTTTCTCCACACTTCACCTCCTTTTAAAGATGTTATTAACCCCTTTAGTTCTTTACATATATCACATTTATTTTAAAGTCCCTCTCAGACAGCTCTAATTCCCAATAATAAGTCCTCCCAGTTATGCAGTTTTTAGCTGTCATTCTTAGTATTGAACTTTCTCATATATCCACTGGTTAAACATACCTGTGGTCAAAGAGTTCAAATTCCATGGATTACATCTCAGGAGTCTCACATGGGTGGTGCGTGAGGCTGCTTTCCAGAGCATTGTTTCCTGGTTACCTCTGCCTCTTTTCCACTGAGTTCATCAGTTCTGAAATAGATTGTATGTGAGATTTTTAGATTTAGGGTTTCTAAGGCGATGGCACCCCACTCCAGTACTCTTGCCTGGAAAATCCCATGGGCGGAGGAGCCTGGTAGGTTGCAGTCCAAGTGGTCGCGAAGAGTCGGGCATGACTGAGCGAATTCACTTTCACTTTTCACTTTCATGCATTGAAGAAGGAAATGGCAGCCCACTCCAGTGTTCTTGCCTGGAGAACCCCAGGAACGGGGGAGCCTGGTGGGCTGCCATCTATGGGGTCGCACAGAGTCGGACATGACTGAAGCAACTTAGCAGCAGTAGCATTCATACACTATGTGGTTTGCACAAAACTGATCTTCAAAACTGTATTTTAGTCTCAGGGTGTCAATTATTCATGACTTCATCTCTCTTTACTTCCAGAACAAAACTCTAGACCAATATTTATAAATGAGGTCAACATTTCCTGAAATCCAGCTTCAGACTGGGAGTCCTCTTCTTTTTACTTAAAGTATGCTGTTCTTACTCTCATTTTGTAGACATTTCTTTTACTTACAAGTTCCTTATCAGATTTCAGTACAATACCAGTTGCTCAGTTTTGATTCTTGGTTAACAAAATGATTATGAGGTGCTTTTGGTTGGGTTTGTGGTTTTGTTTTGTTTTTAGACCACTTGGGTATTTCTCTTTCATCTCTGTAGTCTCAGAGATATATTTTTAATAATTTTATATATATATAATTTATATATATAATTTTATATATAATTTATATATATATGTATATGTATATATATATATAAAATTCATTTTCCATGATTTAGACCAGGAAAGTGTTTTCTGTTCTGTTCAATGTAACATCTTGGTCTAAGTCTATCCTTTTAAATTTAAACATGGTGCACTATGAATTTGCTCTACAAACAGATAATCAAAACTTTCCTGGATAAATGACTGTGACTTTGAGACTTCAACACTTGTCCCTCTCTTGAAACCAAGCAAAAGATATTTGTTTTTAATACAGAAATTTAATGCTTTCCTCTCCTCTTTGTAATTTCAGTTCTAGGGATGAGTTAATTGTATCTCTTCATGAACAGTAGGAAAACTATGTAATTGGTCATAAGTTTACTGTTCTTCAAAATTGATTTTATTCTCCATTGCCTTGGATAGTATGGAATTAGGTAGGATGTATTTGGAGAAAGTCACACTCAATATGAGTGGCTTTTAGTAAAATGTAAGAAGAAAATATTCATTTATTTAAAGTTCTATGTGTGTATCTATTGGGTAAGAGAATTTTCTATATGGTAGCCTGAATTTTGGAGAATGTAATGACAACCCACTCCAGTATTCTTGCCTGGAGAATCCCGTGGACAGAGGAGCCTGGTGCGCTGCTGTCTATGGGGTTGCACAGAGTTGCACACGACTGAAGTGACTTAGCAGCAGCAACCTGAGCCTTGCGTGCTCAGGTACTTCAGTCGTGTGTGACTCTTTGTGACCCCATGGACTGTACGCTCCCAGGTTCCTCTGTCCATGGGATTTCCCAGGCAAGAACACTGGAGTGGCTTTCCATGTTCTCCTCCAGCAGATCTTCCCAACCCGGGGATCAAAACTGTGTCCTGTGTCTTCTGCATTGCAGGCAAATTCTTTACTACTCAGACACTGGAGAAGCCTGAATCTGTGCCTTGGGCATGTAAAAAATATTTCCAGAAGTCATATAATCACAAAGAAATTTCAGCCAAGTTGTTTCTCTTTCATGCAGTCTTCCTTTATTCCCATTAGAAATTTGCCAGCTATATTACACGTAGAATTAAATGAAGTAAAGAGTATTCTCAATTGATCTCTTTGATTAAGACCCTGTTCATTGAACAGGAAGAAATGACAGGGCAGTGAATCCTCTTTAAAATAATTTCAGAATATTGAGATCCTTCAGGGGCCAAAGCCTGACAATATTATATTTCAGACTTCCAAGTTTCAAATTAAACCACTAAATTATATGTGCCAGTTCAATGTAACATTTATTTTATTGTTAAGACTCTTAGTTTAGTAAAAACACAAAAGAGATAATGATCCTCAGCTAAATGCTGCATTTCAAGAGGTCCTTGAAAAAAAAAGAGGTCCTTGAATGACAACTGAAAGAATTTTCTCCACTGTACTTGTGTCTTGAATGTTTTGGCAGGTGTAGAGAAAATTTGCAACTGGCAAATCATCAATTTAATTTGATGAACACTTAATGGGAACTCTGTGCCAAGCATCCTGATTTTCTGAGTGATTAAGATGGAGTCTGTGCTTTTGAAGAGCTCTCATGCTATGGATGAGATATATGTATAAGCAATTAACTTTAAAACACTGTACTGAGTGTTATAATAGCAGCTCATAAAAATGCTCTCAAAACAGAACTGAAGAATTAGTTAGACTCGTTTTAGAGAGATCAAGGTCTAATCCATAATACACATCGGGATCACACGGGAAGGGAAGGGTTAAATTTTATTATGATTCGAAATATTCTGATACTTCTCTTCTGGTATCTGGGAGGGAGGTTGTACTTCTACTAGTGAAAATAACTCCCCATGACCACAGTAATGTGTTGTAACTTATAAAAGTAAGTTATATCACTCAGGTACATTGGGAGACACTCCCCCAAATCATTAACTGTCACTAACTTATGTCAATACAGTGGAAGCAAAAACCTGGGGGAAAAAAGAGTCAAAGTCATGAAGAAAACTGTGGGACACTTAAATGCACCTGGGCTTGTAATTCATTCATTTATTCAACACTTTTATAGAGGTGTTGAGTTAATGTCCCACTTCATTCAAGTCTGCTTATATGTCAACTCATACATGAAAACTTTCTTGATTTTCTAATAAAAAGAGGATTTATCATCATTCTTTTTTTTTAAATCTTATTTATTTATTTGTTTTTTTTTTTTAGTTTTTTATTTTTCTAATTTTAAAATCTTTAATTCTTACATGCGTTCCCAAACATGAACCCCCCTCCCACCTCCCTCCCCATAACATCTCTCTGGGTCATCCCCATGCACCAGCCCCAAGCATGCTGTATCTTGCGTCAGACATAGACTGGCAATTCAATTCTTACATGATAGTGAAAATGAGTATACTACCCAAAGCAATTTACAAATTCAATGCAATCCCTATCAAGCTACCAGCCACATTTTTCACAGAACTAGAACAAATAATTTCAAGATTTGTATGGAAATACAAAAAACCTCGAATAGCCAAAGCAATCTTGAGAAAGAAGAATGGAACTGGAGGAATGAACTTGCCTGACTTCAGGCTCTACTACAAAGCCACAGTCATCAAGACAGTATGGTACTGGCACAAAGACAGACATATAGATAAATGGAACAAAATAGAAAGCCCAGAGATAAATCCACACACATATGGACACCTTATCTTTGACAAAGGAGGCAAGAATATACAATGGAGTAAAGACAATCTCTTTAACAAGTGGTGCTGGGAAAACTGGTCAACCACTTATAAAAGTATGAAACTAGATCACTTTCTAACACCACACACAAAAATAAACTCAAAATGGATTAAAGATCTAAATGTAAGATCAGAAACTATAAAACTCCTAGAGGAGAACATAGGCAAAACACTCTCAGACATAAATCACAGCAGCATGGTCATTCTTTATTACCTTATTCTGTGTTACTTTTAGCACTGACGTACTATGTATCTGTATACGTAGTATATACTTTACATACTAGGATTTCCCTGGTGGCTCAGATGGTAAAAGCGTCTGCCTACAATGAGGGAGACCTGGGTTCAATCCCTGGGTTGGGAAGACTCCCTGGAGAAGGAAATGGCTATCCATTCTGGTACTCTTGCCTGGAAAATCCCATGGATGGAGGAGCCTGGTAGACTAGAGTGCAGTGGGTGGCAAAGAGTCAGCCATGACTGAGCAACTTCACTTTGACACTTTGACTATATATACTATGACACACTATGTCATACCTGACATACTATATATTTCTTTCCTTGTTTCTTTCATGTTTCCTCCCTACTAGCATATAGGCTGCCTGAGACCAGAAGTTTTACTTGTTTTTCTTACTGCTGTATTTCCAAAGCCATTGAACAATATCTATACATGGTAGGTGCTCAGAATGCCTGATTGACTTTTGAATTACTTATATTACAAATTATCTCTTATGTGCCAGATATCATGTAAATATTGTGAGTGAGTGAAAATATTAGGAGATGAGACTTGGAAGATATGTTAGGAATAAGCCTTAAAGGACTGTACGTAGTGTTATATACCAAATATGAGACTTTGTTCTAATCCATGAATATTGTCTATTTGCTTGCTATTTTTTTCTAAGAGACTTAATACAATCTGTAGGTTATCAAACTATGAAGGCGATGGCTCCCTGGCTGCTTCCTGTTTTTGTAAATAAAGTCTTATTGGAACACAGCCACACCTATTTATTTACCTGTGATTATGATTCTATCCTGCTACTAGAGCTGATTTGAGTTGCTGTGGTTGGAAATGGATTGCATGAAAAACTGAAAGGATTTATTATGTGAACTTTTATAGAAGTCTGTTGATCTAAGATAAAATAGAAGCAGGAAGACCAATGAAGAAACACTTGCAAAGCTCCTGGCAAGCAGGGATGATAGTGTTAATTGAGTGAGAGAGAGTTCATAAGACTTGTTGAATAAACAATTGGAATGACGTGAAGAAGGGAGCAATAAGGAACTGTTCTCCCACACAGAAAGATGATGGAGGCATAATGGAAGAAGTCAGTGGTAACTCCAGGTGGCTGAGAAGTTTGGATAACATGTGGTCTAAATCTAGGGGAAACAGAGTTTCAGCCTGGCAAATTCTGTGATCACTTGTTCATGCTCTGCCGAGGGTGTGTACTGTGCTAAGTCACTTCAGTTGTGTCCAACTCTTTATGACTGGACGGTAGCCCACCAGGCTCCTCTCTCCATGGGATTCTCCAGGCAAGAATACTGGAGTGGGTTGCTGTGCACTCCTCCAGAGGAGCTTCCTGACCCAGGGATCAAACTGGCGTCTCTTGTATCTTCTGCATTGGCAGGCAGGTTCTTTACTACTATTGCCACCTGCAGATGAGCAGATTTCAATCAGTGTGTTTGCTTGGTAACTAAAGATGTCGTTATTCCCATTGGGAACCACTTTCATCCTCAAAAATGTTCTACAGACATTCATTTATTCCATAATCCTCCCTCTCATGACAAAATTCTGTGTTTTATTTATAGGCAATATTTAAGTATAGCTCCAGGTGGCAGGGGATTTCTGAGCTGCTGAGAAGGCATGAATTTAGTAATTCACTAAATGAAGAAGAACATAAGTAAGGATAGATCCCAAATGAGTCCTGGGAAAACTGGAAATAACCTCAAAAATAGTTTTCACTGAGACTTGAAGATCATTGAGTTGGTCTCAGAATAACCATGAAAATAATTATGTTTTTATCTTGCATATTGAAAAATATTAGTCACAAACATAATTTTTAAAGTTTTCTCAAGTAATATTTAGAATTATATGTAAAGTTGACAAGTATATAGGATTTGCCAAGTAGAACCTTAATAAATACATTGTTGATAAGGATATATTGTTTTATATAAATTTCAGCCTAATTCTGAAACCATGATTTAAAGTATATATTTTTAAATCTTCAGTTTCTTTATCTTTTATTTCCGAGAAATCAATAGGTAAGTGTATCACTACTAGATGGTTTGTGGTTCTAGTGTTGTGCCACTGATACCTCGGGAAATTTATTTACCTGCCATTTTTCAGGTTTTTTTCTCTTTGCCTTTCCATGAAATCCTGTGAGATTTTTTCTATGCTTTACAAACACCAAGTATCAGGCCTTGGGATCAGAAGTCATAAATCACAGGGCCTGGAGAAATATCAGAAGGTGCTATATTTGAGTATACAGAGTTTTCTGGGCCAGGTGGGTCCAGTTTCATAAAAAAGTTCCCACCATGTAACTCATTTAACAGATTACTTAAACTCTCTAGGTCTCCATTTTCATATAAAACATGGACAAAAATGCATATTTCCTAGATCTGTAGGAGTATTTAATACATCTGTGTGCATAGATCATTAAATCCAGGTCCTAGCACAGAGTAGATGCTCGATAAACAATAACTTATACAGTCGTTGCCATCAGATTTGGTGACTTTTTATTCTTGCAGTTCGCTAGGCTTTCTGGTACCATGATACTTCTTTATTATTTCCTAAGTTATGATGGCTCATTTCTCCTTTCTGCCTGGATATATTTGTTTGTTCTTTCACTAACCTATCCACTATCTTGATCCATTGTTCATTGCTAAACCTATGTTTTATATGATACATCTCTTGTCTTGCCATTTCCAGAAGGCTATAAATATTTGTATCTTATACTTCCTAGGCTCCTAGAATCTATTCATTTATGAAACCTTAAAGAAGGTGTTATATACAAGTGTGACCATATATTTTACAAGCAAACATGGAAAATTGGAAATCAAATATGAATGTTATTTCTAATTACAGCAGGTCATCTGGTGTAAGGTTTCCCTGGTGGCTCAGTGGTAAAGAATTCACCTGCAATGCAAGAGACCAGGGTTCAATCCCTGGGTTGGGAAGATCCCCTGGAGAAGGAAATGGCAACCCGCTCCATTATTCTTGCCTGGGAAGAAATCCCATGGACAGAGAAGAAGCCTGGTGAGTTACAGTCCACAAGGTCAGAAAGAGTCAGACATGACTTGGTGACTAAACAGCAATAACAACAATCTGGTTTAAACTAGGACCACTTAGGACAAACAGGTATGCATTGCCCTCATATTTAAAAGTGAAGTTACTTCTGAAAAGTTACATTGAAAGGACACGTACAATGCATTTCTTCATTGCTGTCTATCATTTGGGACCTTGCAAATTGTTTAATTTTCTAATAAGTGCAGATTGGAATGGTTTCTGAATTCTCAGGTCAGTTTTATGTAGTAAAATGGAAACTGGCTAAATGCCCAAATACTTGCAATTGAAAGTTGCAGGTGATATTCTCAACAGCAGAAAACCCAAAGGAACTATAAGGCCAGGTTATCACCTACTTTATGTTACCAAATCACATCGACCATTTTGATAGTGAGGTTTTATAGTGATTCATTTCATTGTCCAAATAAATATTGATGCAGAAGGCCAAAAATAAATCCCCCTTATTTTGCCTACCAAAATACAAACAGTGCCAAAACTCATGAATGACTGCAGAGGCAATTAATCTGAATCACATACCAGATAGCTACAGTCAGTGCAGTTTCTCTGAGTGCACTGGGTTTAATTTAAAATGGCAAAGAGGGTAAATAAATCAATAGGTTGTTCTCCTAGATTTCTGTTGTATGTGTAGAGTAGCTGAGTATTAGAGTTGGAAGAAGTTCCCATTAAGCCAGTGAACATTCATCCAGCAGATGCTCTGTGTCAGGCACTGTGCTTGACACTAAGGGCACTGCCCTTGGTTAGTGCTGAGAAAAGAAAAAAAAGAAGAAACACACATTTGTGATGCTTGTCATTGCACATCACTTAGGTTGTTGGGACATATTTATTCACTTCAGTCTTTCCATACTTGACAGATATGTAGGGTGGGGAGGACGTAATCTTTTTTCTCCTTTGTAAAAAGAAATGGATCATTTATGCCTCTCAGGAAAAGTGGGCATTATTTGCTTGTCACTTCCATACTGAAAAGGAGCTTGCCTTCCTGGATTTCTGCCACAAGTTTATTCCCTCATGGGAATTCTGTGTTGTTGGAAAACACTCTAGTACCTTGACAGAGCCCCCCACCACAATCCCATCTCACAGGTCTTCCTGTCTGCTAGATAGATGATTTGTGTCTAAGAGTCTGTTCTCTCCTCTTCCTTAAGGTGATCACACCATCTTGAGAAATAATGACTCTCCATGAATTTAGGATTAATCTCTAACAGTAGCCAGACTCCTGTACTAACCTATCTGATTGACTCCCTTCACTAAGAATTCTTGTCTTGATTGATACTTTGCTCCTTTGCAAGTTTATAAAATTGTCTGCAAGCATTAGCATCCTTGGTCAGTCTAGGTATTAGTTTACAAGGGCTGAAGTAACAAACTGCCACAAGTTGGGTGACAGAAAGCAACATAAAGTCAGTCCCTCTTAGTTCTGGAGGCTAGAAGTCTGAAACCAAGGTGTCAGCAGGGCCATGGTTTTCCTATGAGAGTATGAATGAAATCCTCCTCTTCCTCTTCTCAGCTTCTGGTGGTGGCCATCCATCCTTGGCTTTCCTTGACTAGTACCAGCATCACTCCAGTCTCTGCCTCTGTTATTATATAGCATTTTCCTCTTTTTATAAGAACACCAGTCATACTGGATTAGGAACCACCCTAACAACCTCACCTTAACTTCGTTGTAGCTACAAAGACTGTATTTCCAAATAAGGTTACATTCACAAGTACCTGGGATTGGACTGCAACACGTACTTCGTGGGTCACAATTAAACCAATGCAACCTATGATATATAAATCTGTTGGATATGCTGCTTTCAGGAATACTACAGAATCAAATAAACCAAATTCTCTCTTCATGAAAAGTCTTCTTTGATATTTAAGGCAGAATGAGTCTCTCTCTTCGCTTACTCCTATCTGGCATTATAATCATGGCCATGCGTTATGCTTGTCTATTTGTCAGTCTCCTACTCCATGGAGAGGATTGTGGAGAGCAACATGATAAAGAACAAAGATGCAGGCCTTGGAGTGAGCATCAATTTAAGTTTCAATTTCCTCATTAAGCAGGCTGTGAGGTATGCTATCTAGTTATTCTAACACTAGTCATCCATCAGCCATCATCTCTCTTCAATATTTCGTGTTTTGAGAGGGATTATTTGATTTGCATACCAAACTATCAGACTTTATGCATGACAAATTGAATTGATAATTTGAGCCTTTGGACATTATCTTCCTCCAGTATTTACTTCATTCTGGCAGGCAGCTAGGCTATAGGGATATCATATCATATAAAGATTGAGCTGAGAGGGCTGAGTGATACAGTGCATTTCTAGCTTATAATTCTGCAAAGAAAGTAGTCGTTTAGGAGTTGTAAATAAGATCCTGGGCTTTTCTTCGGGATCTTCTTCTTCATCTGATTCTTGCATTACTTTTTTGTCCTCTAAACCATGTAAGCCTCCCAGAAATTCTTACTGATTTCCTTGTAATGATACGTTGCATCTATTGATTTATGAATGCTGAATAAGCCTTACCTTCTTGGTATGAGCCACACTTGATGATGTACTAGCTGTTTCATGTACTGCAGGATTTGTTCACTAATGTTTTGCTGAAGAGACTTGTGTCTCTATTCATGAGAGATACTTGCAGTTTTCTTGCAATGTCTCTATCTAGTTTTGGTATTACTATAATGCAGGCCTCATAAAATGAGTTTGGAAATATTTGTTTCACTTTTATCATTTTGAAAGAGATATAGTATTGCTTAAAAGTGGTATGATTTCTTCCTTAAATATTTGGTAAAATTCATCAGTAAAATTATCTGGGCAGAGGGTTTCATCCAGTTCAGTTCAGTTTACTTGCTCAGTCGTGTCCGACTCTTTGCAACCCCATGAATCGCAGCATGCCAGGCCTCCCTGTCCATCACCAACTCCTGGAGTTCACTCAAACTCATGTGCATTGAGTCAGTGATGCCACCCAGCCATCTCATCCTCTGCCATCCCCTTCTCCTCCTGCCCCCAATCCTTCCCAGCATCAGGTTTTTTTTTTTTTTTCCAATTAAAAGGGTTTCATTATTATTATTTTACTTTATATGTAAATATATGGTTACATACCTATTTTATTTTACATTCATTATATATATATGTATGTGTATGTATTTAAGCACTAATTCAAAGTCATTAATAGTTACAGGGATATTCAGTTGTCTATTCTTCTTTGGGTGAGTTTTGGTACTTAGCCTCTATTAGTAAATAAGTCCATGACATCTAAGTTATCATAGTTATGTACATAGAGTTATATATAGTATTTCCATGGGAACAATGGTGACAAGGAGGGCATGGCAACTCAGTCCAGTATTCTGGCCTGGATAATCTCATGGACAGAAGAGCCTGGCAGGCTACAGTCCATGGAGTCACAGAGTCAAGCACAATAGAAGCGACTTAGCATGGCATGGGAGTGGTGGCGATTGCTGCTTTACTTCTGATACAGATAATTCCTCTATCTCTCTTTTTACTGGGTTACTGTTTTGTTGCTGTTTTTGAGTCACTAAGTCATGGCTGACTCTTTGCAACCCCATGAACTGCAGCACACAGGGCTCCCTTCTCCTTCACTGTCTCCCAGAGTCTGCTCAGATTCATGTGCATTGAGTCAGTGTTGCTATCTAACAATCTCATCCTCTGCTGCCCACTTCGCCTTTTGCTTTCAGTCTGTCCCAGCATCAGGGTCTTTTCCAATGAGTCGATTCTTCACATGGGCGGGGGGGTGGGGGGGGTGGGGGGGGGCAAAGTATTGGAGCTTTAGCAATAGTCCTTCCAATGAATATTCAGAATTGATTTCCTTTAGGGTCAGTTGGTTTGAAATGTTTGCTCTCCAAGGGACTCTCAAGAGTCTTCTCCAGCACCATGATTCAAAAACATCAGTTGTTCCGAGCTCAGCCTCCTTTATGGTCCAACTCTCACATCGGAACATGACTACTGGAAAAAAACCATAACTTTAAGTATATGGACCTTGATCAGCAAAGTGATGTTTCTGCATTTTAAGACACTACTTAGATCTGTCATAGCTTTCCTTCCCAGGAACAAACATCTTTTAAATTCATGGCTGCAGTTACCATCACAGTGATTTTGGAGCCCAAGAAAATAAAATATATCACTACTTTGACTTTTTCCCCCTCTATTTGCCATGAAGTGATGGGATCAGATGCCATGATCTTAGTTTTTTAAATGCTGAGTTTTAAGCCAGCTTTTTCATTCTTCTTTTTCACTCTCATCAAGAGGCACTTTGATTCCTCTTTTCTTTCTGCCATTAGAGTGGTATCATCTGCTTATCTGAGGTTGTTGATATTTCTCCTGTAATCTTGATTCCAGTTTGTGATTCATCCAGCCTTCCATTTCTCATGATATACTCAGTTCAGTCATGTCTGACTCTTTGCGAGCCTATGAACCACAGCATACCAGGTCTCCCTGTCTATCACTAACTCCTGCAGATTACACAAACTCATGTCCATTGAGTTAATGATGCCATCTAACCATCTCATCCTCTGTCATCCCCTTCTCTTCCTGCTTTCAATCTTTCCCAACATCAGGGTCTTTTCAAATGAGTCAGCTCTCTGCATTAGGTGGCCAAAATATTGGAGCTGCAGCTTCAACATCAGTCCTACCAATGAACGCCCAGGGCTGATTTCCTTTAGAATGGACTGGTTGGATCTCCTTGCAGTCCAAGGGACTCTCAAGAGTCTTCTCCAACACCACAGTTCAAAAGCATCAATTCTTCGGTGCTCAGCTTTGTTTATAGTCCAACTATCATATCCATACATGACTACTGGAAAAACCATAGCCTTGACTAGATGGAACTTTGTTCGCAAAATAATGTCTGTTTTTTAATATGCTGTCTAGGTTGGTCATAACTTTCCTTCCAAGGAGTAAGCGTCTATTAATTTCATGGCTGCAATGACAGTCTTCACTGATTCTGGAGCCCAAGAAAATAAACTCAGTGACTGTTTCCACTGTTTTCCCATCTATTTCTCATGAAGTGATGGGACCGGATGCCATGATCTTAGTTTTCTGAATGTTGAGCTTGAAGCCAACTTTTTCACTCTCCTCTTTCACTTTCATCAAGAGGCTCTTCAGTTCTTCACTTTCTGCCATAAGGGTGGCGTCATCTGCATATCTGAGGTTATTAATATTTCTCCCACCAATCTTGTTTCAAGCTTGTGCTTCATCCAGCACAGCGTTTCTCATGATGTACTCTGCATATAAGTTAAATAAGCAGGGTGACGATATACAGCCTTTACATACTCCTTTTCCTATTTGGAACCAGTCTGTTGTTCCATGTCCACTTCTAACTGCTGCTTCCTGACCTGCATACAGGTTTCTCAAGAGGCAGGTCAGGTGGTCTGGTATTCCCATCTCTTTCAGAATTTCCCACAGTTTATTGTGATCCTCACAGTCAAAGGCTTTGGCATAGTCAATAAAGCAGAAATATATGTTTTTCTGGAACCCTCTTGCTTTTTTGATGATCCAGCAAATGTTGACAATTTGATCTCTGGTTCCTCTGCCCTTTCTAAAGCCAGCTTGAACATCTGGAAGTTCACGGTGCATATACTGCTGAAGCCTGGTTTGGAGAATTTTGAGCATTACTTTACTAGCTTGTGAGATGAGTGCAATTGTGTGGTAGTTTGAGCATTCTTTGGCATTGCCTTTCTTTGTGGTTGGAATGAAAACTGACCTTTTCCAGTCCTGTGGCCACTGCTGAGTTTTCCAAATTTGCTGACATATTGATGTTTCTCTGCCTTTTCTAAATTTAATTTATACATCTGAAAGTTCTTAGTTCACAGACTGCTGAAACCTAACTTGAAGGATTTGGGGCTTAAAGTTTCTAGCATATCAAATAAGCCCAATTGTATGGTAGTTTGAACATTCTTTGGCGTTGCCCTTTTTTTGAATTGGAATGAATCTCTTCCAGTTCTATGTCTTCTGCTGAGTTTTCCAAATTTGGTGAAATACTGAGAGCAGCACTTTCATGCCATCATATTTTAGGATTTTAAATAATTCAGCTGGAAAACCATTACCTCCATGAGATTTGTTTTAGCAACTTGTCTAGAGATTTCACCTACCCTGTCTAGATGTTTATTTATTTTTAAAGAACAAAATTTTTGTCCTCCTAATTTTTTTTGTTTTTGTTTTTCCCTTTTTAAATTTTCATTGATTTCTGCATTCATTTTTAATATATTTCTTCTATTTGCTTTAATTCACTCAACTTTTCCAGTGTAGTAAGGTAGAGACTGAGGTTATTGATTTTATATCTTTCTTCCTTTCTAATATATACATTTAATGCAACAAATTTACCTCTCTAAGCACTGATTAAGCAGCATTTTAGATTTTTGCTGTTATAAATTTCAGTTTCATTTAGTTATAAGTAAATTTCATTTTCTCTTGGGTCATCTTACTTTTATCCATGGATTAATTACATGTGATTTTAGCAAAAGGCCAAGAAGCAATGCTCATGGATTATTTACATCAAATAGTTAGGGCTTTTCCAGCTATCTGTCTGTTACTAATTTCAAATTTAATTCGATTATATGATATTAAAAGTACTTTGTAGAATTTGTGTTCTTTAAATTGTTTAAGGTATATTTTATGATCTAGCTCATGACCCAACTTGATGAATTTTGTGTGTGAGCATGAGTAGAGTATGTACTTTGATATTATTTGGATTGTTCTATAAATGTCAAATAGGTCAAGTTAACAAACAGTGCTGTTCAAGTCATCTATAGTCTTACTAATTTCCTGCCTGTTTGATATATATATCAGTTATCAAGAGGAGTATTGAAATGCCAAACTATAGTTATGGACTTGTTTATTTCTTCTTTAATTTCCATTAGTTTTTTTATCATATATTTTGAAACTCCTGGTATATTTTTTAAAAAATGCTATCTTGATCCAGTTTTGAGGCCCTGGATAGAGACTAGTTACTTCCTCTCCTTGAGCATCCAACAAAGTCCACGTTCCCAATCATTCCATTGGACATCTCACTCTCACACTCTGGGCCACTAAGTGCCTGCCCTAATTTCCCCAGTGAGGTACTAGACAATTAGTGACAGTCCCATGCCCTATAGCTGCTGAAATTAATCAAATTCATCATTCTCAAACCAGCTTCCCCTGTCTTTCCCTTTTCTTCCACAGAAACCTGAGTGGCCCTGCATGCTGTAATGTGTTATTCTCAGGGGACTTTAAGTTAAATAAACTATAAAACTTCCCCATCTTCCCTCTCTTGATATGTGTCTGGCCTCATCATACTTTACCAAGGTAATATGGTTAAAACAGTTGCTAGAAACATACATGTTTAGGAATTTTATATCTTTTCTTATATAAGTGATCTCTGTGTCATTGTAAATTGTCTCTGATACTCTTCTCTTGCCCAAAGTTGACTTTATGTTAAATTATAGAATTGCAGCTACTATAAATTTCCTTTGATTAGTGTTAGTATTCTATATATTATTGCATCTCTTTACTTTTAATCTGCTCTTTAAAAAATTATCAATTTTATATAGACAGCACTTAGTTGGGTTTTTTTAATCCAATCTATCAATCTCTACCTTTTAACTGTATTTAAACTATTTACATAAAAGTGATTTTCAATATATTTTGATTAAAATTTTTCTCTTTCTGTTCATTACATTTGTTCATTGATTAGTTCCCCACAATTTTTTTAGACTTCCCTAATTTTAATTGAGAATTTCTATGCTTTAATTTTATTTAATCTATTAAGCTATCAATTACACTTAAAAAGTAGTGTAGCAAAAGACTGTGCAAGATAGATTTTGAATAATCTAAAGCTACTTAGAATAGTACCATACTGCTCATGTGTTGTGCAGGAAATACAGCAAAGTATCTATCCCATGTTCCTCCCTCTCATCCCTGCTTCACTGTTGTCATTGATTTCACTTTTATATATGGTCTACATACTCAGTACTTTGTAACATGACTTCTTTAAATTTTCACTTATCTCTTACATCAATTTAGGATAAGAAAAATAAAATTCTGTATTTCACCCTTACTTATTCCTTTTCTGAGTTATTGCTGTAGTTCTTTGGATTTCTTGCATTCCAGTTTCATTCAGTTTTTTGAATCTGTGGTTTTTAGGTTTCTCAGTAAATTTGAAAACTTTTCCACCATTATTTCTTCAAATAATGTTTTATATCTCATTTCTTTTATGGACTCAGTTCAGTTCAGTCAGTCAGTCGTGTACGACTCTGCGACCCCATGAACCACAGCATGCCAGGCCTCCCTGTCCATCACCAACTCCTGGAGTTCACCCAAACCCCCTCCTGCCCTCAATCTTTCCCAACATAAGGGTCTTTTCAAATGAGTTAGTTCATTGCATAAGGTAGCCAAAGTATTGGAGTTTCAGCTTCAACATCAATCCTACCGATGAACACCCAAGACTGATCTCCTTTAGGATAGACTGGTTGGATCTCCTTGCAGTCTAAGGGATTCTTAAGATTCTTCTCCAACACCGCAGTTCAAAAGCAACAATTCTTTGGCTCTCAGCTTTCTTTATAGTCCAACTCTCACATCCATACATGACCACTGGAAAAACCATAGCCTTGAATAGACGGATATTTGTTGACAAAGTAATGTCTCTGCTTTTTGATATACTGTCTAGGTTGGTCATAACTTTCCTTCCAAGGAGTAAGCGTCTTTTAATTTCATGGCTGCAGTCACCATCTGCAGTGATTTTGGAGCCCAGAAAAATAAAGTCAACCACTGTTTCCAGTTTCCCCATCTATGACTATTTACATGTATATTAGGTTACTTGAAGTTTTCACAGATCACTGATGATATATTCATTTTCTTCTAAAATTTTTCTTTATTTTTATTTTATTACTTAATTACTTTATTTTATTTTTTCTATTTTTCTTTATTTTCTAAATTTTATTTATTTTTTGTGGCATATTTTCTGTTGTTGTGTAGTCAGCTTTACTAACATTTTCTTGTGCAGTATCTACTCTGCTGTTAATCCTATACAGTTAATTTTTCAATTCACACATTAACATTCACTTGTTGAAATTGATTTTGTTCTTTTTTTTTTTTTCTATATCCCTCCTTAGGTTTTAAAATATAGAGAATACTAGAGGGTGGAAATGTAGCAGTGGTTGCAATGAACTGAAATTTGAGAAGCATACTTAGATATGCTAGTCTCTTCATGCCAGTGAAGCAACAGACAAAGAAGGAGAATACTGAGGTGATTGATCCTAACTATCAAGAAGAAATCAACTTGTTTTTACACAGTGTAGATAAGGAAGACTATGTTTGGAATGCAGAAAATCTAAGGAACTTCTTAGTACTATGTCCTTAGTGCTAGTAATTACAATAAATGGAAAAATATAATAATACAGCTTAAACAGGACTCTTCAGGAGTGAAGTCATTGTCATCTCACACATATATTACTTGATTATGGCAAAAGCCACTTAAATGTTTAGCAAAAGAAAAATGAAAGTGAAAAAGTGTTAGTTGCTCAGTCGAGTCCAACTCTTTGAGATCCTAGGGACTATAGCCTGCCAGGCTCCTCTGTTTATGGAATTGTCCAGGCAAGAATACTGGTGTGGGTAGCCTTTCCCTTCTCCAGAGGACCTTCCCAACCCAGGGATTGAAGCCAGATCTCCCACATTGCAAGCAGATTCTTTAGCATCTGAGACACAAGGGACCAACAGGAAGAGAAGGAATAGTGAAGTTGCTCAGTTGTGTCCGACTCTTTGCGACCCCGTGGACTGTAGTCTACCGGACTCCTCTGTCCATAGGATTTTCCATAGGCAATCATCCTGGAGTGGGTTGCCATTTCCTTCTCCAGGGGATCTTCCCAACCCAGGGCTCGAACCTGGGTCTCCCGCATTGTAGACAGACGCTTTACCATCTGAGCCACCAGGGAAGAAAATAGATATAAATACCAAATACAGCCATGTGGTGACCAGTTGCAGAAGTGGGAACTGTAATTGTTAAGAGTATGTTTTTCCTAATTTTCATAAGCATATATTTGTATATACAAATCATTTTTGTGTGTTTTCTTTACTCATTTTATCCACTCATAGTCTAATATGATACTTGTTGATAATAGTCAACTTTATAACTTTGTATGGAAAAATACAAAAATCCATTTAGCACATAATGACTTCATTCAAATCCCTACATTAAAAGACTTGACTGAGCTCAAACATATATTCTAACAACTTAGTGTCTGTGTCCCTAGGATGACCCCAGCCACCCTCTAAAATGCCTGCTGAAGAAAATAAGAATGCTCATTGCTGCCAGGAAAATGTAATGTTTGTTCTAGCTAAAACCTGGTGATTAGCTGATAGGTCCCAGAACTTCCTTTCAGAGTAGTTAATTTAGAAAGTTTGCAATTATAAATCCCTTCTCAGACTTTCGAGATATAAATCTTCCATCATCAAGCACCATCTATTCCAGGACCTAAGAGCTTTCACTTTGAAATGCAAGCATCCAGGAAGATGGCTCTCACAACACAGGCTGCTCAGCTGCAAGGGTAATGTCCTAACGTAAGTAGCACCATGCTCCATCTTGTACTAGTGCCTCCTGTCTAAAAGATAGGAGAGGTTTGTTTCTCCTCCAAAGAGGCACCAATTAGCATACTTCCTGGTTTATTCAAATGGAGCAAATCCCCTTTCTACTCTTCAGTACCCTTTCGCTAGCACATCCCAGCCTTCAAAAACTATCTTGCCTTTTGTTTCTGTGAAATTGAATTCACTTCATGCTGGATTCTTCCCTGTTGCAGTAGTAGTTACCATCCTTTTGGTTTTAACTGGGCTTTAACTGAGTTAGCCTGTCAATGCAGGAGACACAAGAGACATCGGTTCAATCACTGGGTCAGGAAGATTCCTTCGAGGAGGAAATGGCAACCCACTCCAGAATTCTTGCTTGGGATATTGGTACTATTAATAAGCATAGATATAAGTTAACAATTTACTTAAAAAATTCATGAAAAACATTATGTGTGAAGTACACAGATATCACAGAATAAATTATCTTGGGGAGTTGCTATCTGATCTGGTTTTAGGAAGATAAAAATCTGGAGAGATCTCTTCTCATAAGAAAAAATGAACTGAGAAATATGACCTATCTAGAACAATATAGAAGACTCTGAATGTGATTCTTGCTGCCCTACAAAATGGAACTTTCTGAAAAGTGTGATTATAAAAATCACCTGTCTGATTCAAAAGACATTCCAGAACTCTGCTTCCTTTCCTGTAACACTGATTCATAGTCTCCAGGGGAAGTGGCTAAGAAGCTATTTATTAAGCATTTGTATCTCAAGATCAGATAGACTGGGAACTTGCTACACTAAAGAATGGTGTTCTATATTGGCATATTTTTATAACCAAATTTAAATTTCCAGGACTCGTAATCTAATATTTTAGGAGACTAAGACTGATGAATAATCTCAATTAATCCTCAAATGACAAACTGATATTGGAATACAAGAGTGGGTAGCTTTTCCCTTCTCCAGTGGATCTTCTCAACCAAGGAACTGAGCTGGGGTCTCCTGCATTTCAGGCAAATTCTTTGCCAGCTGAGCTACCAGGGAAGCCCATGTGGAATAGCTGTATCATGTTAGACAGTAAATATGACTATGTTTTTGTCTTTATATGGGATTATTAATCAGTGTTAGTCTCCTAAATATTAGATTATGAATCCTGGAAATTTAAACTTGAAAGCATGAAAACAAACAAACAAACAAACTATACTTTCCCTACCAAAATTTTTTTTTTTCTCAAATAAGAAGTGAATGCTTCCAAATACTTTCCATTAAAACAGATAAATTGAAAGCAAGGAAGTAATTACTTAAATCCTCTTGAATATAAACACTATAATAAATTAGACTATTGCTTATTTTTGCAACATTTAAGCATTCTAAATGTAATTGTATGTTAACAAATTTTAAGTTTCTTAATTAGGGAGAGGATAGCAGCCATAACTTTGCCTCAATTTTTTTTTCCTTTGAACTTATTGACTTGCTTTCAAAATATAGTCTTGTTAAAAATCATAATTTATCTTTTCTTCATATCTTTAAATTCTTAAATTTGTTAAGTTCAGTTTACACAGTTAGTTTTCCAAGTTACATACCTAAAACTTCCCATTCTTTACTTTGACTCTCTAAAAGTGGTTTTATTTAATACTATTTTTTTTCACTAGAAGAATTAGATATAAAATATGGGTACAGATTTTTTATAAATCTGAATGGTAGAAAGAATTCTTTCAAATCCAAAATAATTCTTTTACTTCAAAACATATTTATTCTTCTCCAATATATATTATGTGGAATTGTTTTTAATCAGTTTGCTTGTTCTCTTTGGACAGTCTATAAGAAGATGTTTCATTTGGCTCTTATTCTTTATTCAGAATTGCTTTTTGGAAAAATCCTTACATGTATAATTCCATGTCATTAATTTGTCTTTTTTTTTTTTTTTAGAACGGTTGTGACAATTAATTTGAATTACCTCAATGTTTGGCGAAACTTTTATTATATGCTACTCTTCAAGGGTGAAAACTTTCTTAACAAAATAACACTTGAAAGTTAATATAAAACACATCAAGCTATAAACTATAAAGCAGAGTATTATAAAGAAATTTAAACATGCTAATATACTTCAATGTAAAAGAGGACACTAAATTTTAACCTTATATTGCCATTCTTAGCTAGTCTAATAGATAACAGTTTATTTATGATTATAGTTTATGGATATATGAAATACATGACATCAACATTAGAAGTAGTTAAAGGGAGGAAATGGAAATAATTTGTACATTAAGAGAAAAAAATGCAATCATACACAAAGCTGATTAAAATTAGAGAAAGCAGTAGAAGAGTGGAAGACAAAAAGTAAACAAAGAACAAGGGAATAAATGGAAACATTTACAGATATGGTAGTAACTCAACTATATCAATAATCACTTTAAATTTTAATGATCTAAATATACAAATTGAAAGATTAAAAACTAACAGAGTACTTTAAAAACCTCAACTGTATGCTTTCTATAATAAATCTATTTTAACTATAAAAATATACATCAATTAAACATAAAGGGGTGAATTCCTACTTGCTTATTTTTGCCTTTGTCTCATATGCTTTTGGTTGTCAAATCCAAAACATCACTGCCAAGACCAGCATCAAGGAACTTTTCCCTCATGTGTTCTTTAGTTGTTGTTCAGTCGCTCAGTCATGTCCGACTCTGCCACCCCATGGACTGCAGCATGCCAGGCTTCCCTGTCCTTCACCATCTCCCGGAGCTTGCTCAAACTCATGTCCATTGAGTCAGTGATGCCATCCAGCCATTTTATCCTCTGTCATCCCGTCCTTCTCCTGCCTTCAAGCTTTCCCAGCATCAGTCTTTCCCAAAGTGTTGTCGCTTTGCATCAGGTAGCCAAAGTATTAGAGCTTCAGCTTCAGCTCCTAAAGAATATTCAGGATTGATTTCCTTTAGGATTGACTGGTTTGATCTCCTTGAAGTCCAAGGGACTCTCAAGAGTCTTCTCCAACACCACAGTTCAAAAGCTTCAGTTCTTTGGCACTTAGCTTTCTTTATGGTCCAACTCTCTTATCCATACATGACTTCTGGAAAAAAATGTATCTTTGATTAGATGGACCTTTGTTGACAAAGTAATGTCTCTGCTTTTTAATATGCTGTACGTTTGTCATAGCTTTTCTTCCAAGGAGAAAGCCTCTTCTAATTTCATGGCTTCAGTCACCATCTGCAGCGATTTTGAAGCCCAAGAAAATTAAGTCTCTCACTGTTTCCATTGTTTCCCTATCTATTTGCCATTAAGTGATGGGACTGGATGCCATGATGTTCATTTTTTGAATCTTTAGTTTTAAACCAGCTTTTTCACTCTCCTCATTCGCCTTCGTCAAGAGACTCTTAGTTCCTCCTTGCTTTCTGCCATAAGGATAGTATTATTTGCAAGTCTGAAATTATTGGTATTTCTCCTGGCAATCTTTCCTTTAGCAGTTTCACAATTTCAGGCCATACATTTAAATTACATTGCTCCTGTAGGTTGTATCAATGTTTTACAGATATCAATGTACATATCTTTCACCTCTTTGATTAAATTTATTCCTGGGTATTTGATTTATGCTATTGTAAGCAGGGTTGTTTTCTTAATTCCCATTTCTGATGATTTCTTGGTAGTGTGTAAAAATGCAACTGATTCTTGTATGCTGGTTTTATATCCTGCTACTTTACTGCATTTATCAGTTCTGAGTTTTTTGGTAGAGATTTTAAGGTTGTTTTTTAATATAAAAGTTCATATCATATGAAAACAGAGTTATTTTTATTTTCTTCTTTTTGATTCGGATGGCTTTTTTTATTTTTTAACTAATTTCTTTGTCTAGAACTTGTGGTGCTGTGTTGAACAGAAGTGGTAAGAGTGGCAACTTTGTCTTGTTCCTGATCTTGAAAAAAGAGTTTATAACTTTTTACTGTGGAGTGTGATATTAGTTGTGGGCTTGTAATATATGACGCATATTATGTTGAAGTATGTTCCCTCTGGACTCACTTTGTTGAGAGTTTTTATCATGAATGGATATTGAATTTCATCAAATGCTTGTTTTCTGTATGTATTGAGATCATGTGATTTTATCCATCACTTTATCTTTAATTTATCTACATTTTAATGTGGTGTATCATGTTAACTGATTTAAGTGTTTGAAACACCCTTGTATCCAGGGATAAATCCCACCAGAACATGGTATCCTATGATTTAATGAGATATTGAATTAATTTGCTTGTATTTTATTCAGGGCTTTTTCATCTACGTTTGTTAAGGCTATTCTATTAGCCTGTGATTTTCTTTTCATGTAGTATTCTCGTCTTGATTTGGTATCAGGGCAATATTGGCACCATAAAGTTTGTTTGGAAGTGTTTCTTCCTCTTTAATTTAAAAAAGTTTCTGAACAGTATGGGAAACAATCAACAAAATTAAAAAGTAATTTATACAATGGGAGAAAATATTTGTAACCATATATCCAATGATAGGTTGATTATATATATATATATATATATATATATATATATATATATATATACTCAGTAGGAAAAAAATACAAAAGAAGAAATAACCCAACTGAAAATTAAGCAAAGGACCTGAATAGACATTTTTCTACAGAAGACATACAAATGGTCAATAAGCATATGAAAAATGCTCCACACCACTAATCTTCAAGGAAATGCAAATCAAAACCACAATGCTATATCACCTTACATAGTAAATGACTTTGAAAGTTAATACGACATTGTCTGTATGTTAGCACAACTACTTATGGTACACTGGAGTGGACAAGAATACTAGAATGGATTGTCATTTCCTTCTCCAATAGAAGAAAGTACAGTAAAATTTATACTAGGGAAGAAAGAAGAGAGATTTCACTTTGAGATGAAACTGAGTCTAGAAATTCTGTTTAATTTTATTACTTTGTTTTCTTGTTTTTTTCTCAATTCTTTTTGCTCATTTCCCTCATTTTCTTGAATTCTTGCCAGATCTTTTAAATGCAAATCTGTAGGTTAAGTTTTCAAATGCATATTCAAACTTGACAATTGAAAAATCATTGCTTTCGTCCTCTTCATTCCATTTCACTCTTTTATCACCTTAATTCTTCATTTCAATAATTAATTTGGACAAAATTAATCCTATAATTATCTCTCAGTTTCTAGTTAAATAAAAGTGACATCACATACACAGTCTCTTCAATTGTGTGATATTAGGACAAATTTGTAAGAAAATTTGTTTAGCAATGTAAAGAAGAAAAGCAAATTGAAACAAGTTCTGAAGCAACATCCCATGATGTATCCCATAAATTTTCAAGGTGTAAAATCTCTAAAGGCATTTGAGTTGTAATTTATAAATGTGTCCAAAGTGTCCTTGGGAGATTCCTTTTTTAAACCATTTAATGTATCTTAATTGTTTTCATCTGCTGCAGAACTTTCAAGTTGATACAAGTGTGTGTGTGTGTGTGTGTGTGTGTGCAAGAGTGCCTGCGCATGTGTTCAGTCGTGTCTGGCTCTTTGCAACCCCATAAACTATAGCCCACAGGTTCCTCTGTCTATGGGATTTCCTAGGCAAGAATTTTGGAGTGGGTTGCCATTTCCTACTACAGGGAATCTTCCCCACCCAGGGATTGAACCTGCGTCTCCTGTGGCTCCTGCATTGACAGGCAGATTCTTTATCAATGGGCCACCTGGGAAGCCCAAGTTTCTTTCGTACCTTAATAAAGAGAATGCCTGCTACTGCTAAGTCACTTCAGTCATGTCAGACTCTGTGCGACCCAATAGACGGCAGCCCACCAGGCTCCCTCGTCCCTGGGATTCTCCAGGCAAGAACACTGGAGTGGGTTGTCATTTCCTTCTCCTATGCATGAAAGTGAAAAGTGAAAGTGAAGTTGCTCAGTCGTGTCTGACTCTTTGCGACCCCATGGACCGCAGCCTACCAGGCTCCTCTGTCCATGGGATTTTCCAGGCAAGAGTATTGGAGTGGGGTGAGAGAATGCCTAGGACCTTTTTAATATGGGACTTACACATGGATTGGAAATAACCTTGTTGCTACCGTTCACTTGATAACACTTAGTAGTCCAGCAGGTCATGGCTTAAAAACTGACACCATAGTGGTAATTCATAACCAGTTCTAACTGAGCTTCCAGCTCGGTTCTGGGTCAAGAGCACTATTACCCTTCACTTCTAGTTCATATATGTTTCAACCCATCAGCTTTACTTTGATAAATCTTCCCTTGAGAATAGAATGTGATGTTTATCCTGGAAAGATATGTGTGAAGCTGCACCCAGTGGATAAGAAAGAGTTGTAAATAAGCAGAAAGATAGACTTACATATATCCTGGAATGATAAGTGTGAAGATATAGTTAGTGGATACATAAACAAAGATAAATTCTTTCCAATTTATCCCATTTAGCCAACACACATGCATGCACACACACTCTCAAATACACTCAGAGGATAGCATAAAATATAAAGAACTATGAACAAAGGGTAAGAGCAATAAGCCACACTCCCATTTTCTAAAATAACTATACTATATCCTACCTCCATTAAATCTGGCTCTCCCCAGTCTTTCTCAGCTAACAACATTGCTTCACTATTTTGAGAAGATAAAAGTTCTCAGACAGAGCTCTCTGCTCTCTTCATTTTGTCCATGTTCATATTCTCCCTTTTGCTCTTCTACAAGACTATGAAACACCTTGCTTCTGTCAAAGGAAAATCCTCACGCTTGGGTAATGAACTCAATTCCATATAATTCACCCTTACAAAAACTTCTGTTTTACATATTTCTTTTTGGCTTGTATCATCAGAAATTACATTTTACTGGGACAGTGTCTTAATATACTTCATCAATATTGTATATTATTATCTATAATATATTACTTCCGCTTTTAAAGTAAAAAAATGTTCAGTAAGATAGATAGCTAGTAAATAGTATATTTAATTTTAGAATGATATTTACATTTATACATTTATGCTGCTAGTTATTATAACCCATTTTATTGATTCTGGATTTTACTTTTTATCAACGTACCCTTAACTAGACATGATAACAGAAAAGGCAATAGCAACCCACTCCAGTACTCTTGCCTGGAAAATCCCATGGATAGAGGAACCTGGTAGGCTGCAGTCTACCAGGTCGCTAAGAGTCGGACACGACTGAGCAACTTCACTTTCACTTTCCATTTTCATGCATTGGAGAAGGAAATGGCAACCCACTCCAGTGTTCTTACTTGAAAAATCCCAGGGACTGGGGACTCTGGTGGGCTGCCGTCTATTGGGTCGCACAGAGTCTGACATGACTGAAGTGACTTAGCAGTAGTAGCAGCAGACATGATAATATCCTGATAATTATAATATATTCACAATGTGTCCATTCATTCCACCAATACTTTTTGAACATTGCTTGCAGGTATAGTTCTAGATGTTGGAGACTCAAAACTAATACTTTGGCATTTTTGCAATTCATATTGTAGTGAGGAGTATTGGAAGCAACACAGGGATGACAAATACTGAATATAATACAAAAATTATAATGAACATTAGGGAGTGATGAAAGTGAAACTCACTCAGTTGTATCTGACTCTGTATGACCCCATAGACTATACAGCCCATGGAATTCTCCAGGCAAGAATACTGGAGTGGGTAGCCTTTCCCTTTTCCAGGGGATTTTCCCAACCTAGGGACTGAACTCAGGTCTCCCACATTACAGGTAGATTCTTTACCAGTTGAACCACAAGGGAAATTCAAGAATACTGGATTGGATAGACTATCCCTTCTCCAGGGGATCTTCCCAACCCAGGAATGGAACTGAGGTCTCCCGTATTGCAGGCAGATTCTCCACCAACTGAGTTATCAGGGAAGTGACAGGTTGTAAAAAAACAAAAATAAAAACAAAACAAAACAAAAAAACAGAGTGAGAGAATGGAAATTGAGAAGAAGGCATTGGAACTTATAAATAAGTGCTCGGATGGGCCTCTCAGATGAAAGTATACAAGGATAAGAAAGAGAAAAGGAGTGAATCTTTTGGACACTTGGATTAAAATATGTTCCAGGAAAGGAAAAAAAAAAAAGAGAGCTATAGAGTATTGAGGTAGCTGTAATAGAGGAGATGAGGTCAGAAATATTAAATATGGCCATACTGTGAGAGCCATTAATGCCACTATATGGATTTTAGTTATTTTTATAAAAAATGATAGGTAGTTAGAAGGAGATTCAAGAGGGAGGGGACATATGTATACCTATGGCTGATTTCACACTAATACATGGCAGAAATTAGGCTTCCCTGTTAGCTCAGCTGGTAAACAATTCACCTGCAATGCAGGAGACCCTGGTTTGATTCCTGGGTTTGGAATAACCCCTGAAGAAGGAATGGGCTACCCACTCTGGTATTCCTGGGCTTCCCTGGTGGCTCAGATGATAAAGAATCCACCTGCAGTGCAGGAGACCTGGGTTCGATCCTTGCATTGGAAAGATCCCCTGGAGGAGCGGTGGCAACCCACTTCAGTATTCTTGTCTGGAGAATACCCATGAACAGAAGAGACTGGCAGTCTACCATCCGTGGGGTCACAAAGAATTGGATACAACTGAGCAACTAAGCGCAGTGCAGCATATGGCAGAAACCAACACAATACTGTAAAACAATTATCATTTAATTAAAAATAAATTAAAATATTAAAAATAAATGAAAAAACAGTAGGTAGTAGGTGATTCTCAGCAGAAGAGTAATATAACTTGTTTATACAAAATTATCTGGATATTGGTATATTTTAGGGGAGCAAGCAAAAGCAAGGTGTTGGATATAAGGTTAATTCAATGATCCAAGAGAGATTTGATTACCAACAATTGGAAGTGGTAAAACCTGTTTGTACTTTGAAATTAAATTCAAGATATTTTCCGGTGGATTAGATGAAGAGAGCAAGGAGGGAATGAAAGGAGTCAAGATGACTCCAGAGTGTTAGTTTCTCTGTCATGTCTGACTATTTGTGACCCATCAACTGTAGCCCACCAGGCTCCTCTATCCAGGGAATTCTCCAAGCAAGAATACTGGAGTGGGTTGCCATTCCTTTCTCCAAGTGTCTTAGTTAAGCAAACTGAAAAGACTGTTGTCATTCATTCAGAGGTACAAATCTATGGGTGCTGCTGGTTTGAGGGCAGTGTTTAGTCTGAGATACAAGTTAGATATGAAAGTTATGATGGTGACTAGCAGGTTGAGTATATTAGTCTTGATTTTAGGAGAGTGGTCCTTTCTGGAGATATGAATTTGGGAATCATCAGCATATAGATGACATTTAAAGAAATTGGAATGGATTAGATTACCAAACAAGTGAGTGTAGGTAGTCAGAGAATAGAAGAGGTCTAAGAAGTAAACATTTGGGCACCTCAGATTTAGAAGGACTAGGAAAGTAGGAAAAGTGAGAAAATGAGACCAAGAAACACTATAGAGGTATGAGGAAAAATGAATCATGTCCGAGAAGTCAAATGACTAACCTTAATAAATGCTGTTGCTAAGTCAAGTAAAATTAGAGCTGAGAATAAAATAAGGGTTTAAATAATATACAGGCTAATGGTATGCTTGGATAGTAGAGTACAATAGAGTAGTGGGAAAGAATACTTGAATAGACTATATTTAAAAGAGATTAGCAGAAAAGATAATAGTTTTTGCATAATAGCTATGAGGATTTGTCAGTAAGAAGTTCTGGAAAAACAGAGAATAGGCAGAAATTTCAGGAGTCAATGTTGTATGATGAACAGATACCCAAGAAGAGGAAGTCTTAATCTAAAGGAAGAACAAGGAAGGAAAGTGAAAGTGTTAGTCGCTCAGTCATGTCTGACTCTTTGTGGCCCTGTAGACTGTAGCCCATGGACAGGCTCCTCTGTCCATGAAATTCTCCAGGTAAGAATACTGGAGTGGTTTGTCATTCCCTTCTCCAGGGGATCGTCCCAACCAAGGGGGTGAGCCCAAGTCTCCTGTATTGCAGACAGTTCTTTACCACCTGAGACACCGGAAAAACCCACAAAAAAGGACAAAAGAGAAGATATTTTGAAGAAGGATTATTCACTAGGAGTTCAGAAACTGCAGAAACGGCTTTAACTTACTTGAATCTCTACAGACTCACATACATAAGTAGATTTTACTTGGCTTAAAGATGAAGATCTACCCAAGCTCAATATTTCTTGGTACACATTAAGCACAGTACAGCCAATATTCCTGGGTTATGCCTCATTTGAACTTCATAAAATATCTTTAATGAGTAAATTTTCTTTTTCTTAATTTATTTCCAGGTCAAATTATTGCCCACAAATTATGAGAACACAGAGGTTAATTTTTGAGGAATTAATGAAAGGGAGAAATCATCTATGTATTTTTAAAATATACAGTAGGAAAGAAATATTAAGAATTTAAGAAGTGAAAGATACATTGCTATGGCTAATGTTATTAGGCCTTAGACTTTAATTTCATTCTTTAGCTTTCCAAATTGAATTTAAATGTTCTGAATTAGAAATTCTCCCCTTTGTAAGTTATGTGTTATGTGTTAAATAATGAATGACATTATTTTACATATTATCTTAGCCACATTATGCAGAAGTTTTATCAATGCAACAACAGCCAGGAGGTTGGACTTTGGTTTTTCAGCCTCTTCTATTGCTTTATTTCTAATTTTATTTCCATTTGTTTGATATCCATTGCAAATACATTGCCATTAGAAAGTTTTAAGTGTATCTATTTCTTTCAATTGAAAACCAAGTGAAAATAGCTGATTTGCTTTAAGGGATATGCTATTTTAATTACTGTATGTTTAGCTATTATCAATATTTGCTATGTCTATTATTTATTAATTAGTAAAACACATTTAAAAATCATCAAAATCCATTTCCTAATATTAGTGAAAAATGGAATAACTATGTCTTACTGGAAATCTTTAAAATAAAGTTTATGACCCACTGAAAGTGAAATTCTTCAAACTACTTCTCTATTTATATACCTTATTGAAGATAATATCTGGCATTGTCATTCAATATTGCATACCTGAAGATTCATCCCAGGCTCAACAGTTTGTGACAAACAAGAAAGAAATATTTGTTTCATACAATTCATAAGAGAAATGCAGACACAGCTTAGAGAATATAAAATACAAAGCAAAAAAGAAGATTACTTTCATTTATAAAAATGGTAGCTATCAATATGATTTATATGTTTATCAATTCTCAAATGGAAAAAAAGATGCTGATGCAAACCATAAAAATTTAAATCCAGAATGGTTAGAACTCAAACTCACATAGATATTCTCAAAATGGGGACAGTTCCTTGTTTGATTATTTGAAATGTTCACTTTCACTCTAGTTATTGATATGGCAAAAAAATTACTGTAGACTGTCTTCATATACATTTCAGAGGTATGCCTCTTTGTCTACCATCATTATTTAACAGAAAATTGGTATGGTTATCTTGAATGCAAAGCAAATCCATATTACTAGAAACATTTCTTTTGGATATTTACATCCTCATTTTAGATATTCTAAATATAATGTTTTCTTTGTCAAATTTTTTCTTTCCCATGCTTGGCCAGTTATATCCTTCTGAACTGTAAAACATATGAGGTTATTAACTGGGGAAATATATGAAAAATTTGATGAGTTCAGGGCAGTTCTAGTTTTGTTTCATTGTGAACTAGGGAAGCACCATGATAAGTGATTTGTAGAATAAATACCTGACAATGAATTAGGTGAATCTGACATACTGTCCTATTGTAAGTAATAGCTATAGAAAAACAAAAAACAAACCTTGTTTACATTCTAGACATATTTACCCTGAGGATTAGTAACTTAAAACAGAAGAAAAGAAACATTTATCTATCACAAATGGCTGTTTTCATTTTGAACTAAAAGGACATGTCTGCACTTTTCAGTAATAACAGAATCTATCTCCAACTGTCAGTCTCAAGGAAAAAAAAATGTTGTTCATATAAAATTCATAGAACTAAAGGAGTTCCTGTCATAATGCTTTCAAGAGAGCGCTGTCAAATTTCTTTGGGCCTTTAGTTTAAATGTCATTTCTAGTCAACTGCAGGGATTTTTGAAATGTTTCAGCATCAGTTTTTTCCTAGGGGTATATCGGATCTTTCAGAGAATTTATGTTTTTTAATAAAAGACACTGTACTGCCAGTCTTCATGAAATACACTTCCAGATAGTGTCATTTGTAAATGATTTACAGGAGAAAATATGCAAGAATCTTTAATTCATTTTCAAGCAGTAGAAAATGGACAAAGATTGCAGGATAAGTGGTTCATGAATAATGAAGTTAACCCCACAGGGAAATTAGAGTGGGATACTCCTATAATCTTAGTTACTGAAGGGAAAGATTAATTATGATTCAAAACTATCCTGGGATTCCTCCAAAGGGATTCCAATATTGAAAGACTCAAGTGATTTCATCCTAAGCAGGATCAAAACAAAACACCATCAGGTTATGGTAAGCCTGGAAATTATCTCATAGGGACTTATTAATGTCTTAATCTCTTTTACCAATCTTTCCTAAAACCAATATCCATATATATCTTTGATATTCTCTTTCTCACTTGCCAAGTCATAATTTGTTACAACTTTTATAAGATGCATGCCATAAAAGTGATATCTTATTTTCTTCCCAAAATACTTTGAAAATGTTTCTTCTGCTAGACTTGGTCTTAGAAAATTGTTGTCATCTACTCAAAACAATTGATGCTTTTGAACTGTGGTGTTGGAGAAGACTCTTGAGAGTCCCTTGGACTGCAAGGAGATCCAACCAATCCATCCTAAACGAGATCAGTCCTGGGTGTTCTTTGGAAGGAATGATGCTAAAGCTGAAACTCCAGTACTTTGGCCACCTCATGGGAAGAGTTGACTCGTTGAGAAAGGCTCTGATGCTGGGAGGGATTGGGGGCAGGAGGAGAAGGGGATGACAGAGGATGAGATGGCTGGATGGCATCACTGACTTGATGGACATGAGTTTGAGTGAACTCCAGGAGTTGGTGATGGACAGGGAAGCATGGCGTGCTGCAGTTCATGAGGTCGCAAAGAGTCGGACACAACTGAGCGACTGAACTGAACTGAACTGAACTCAAAACATTAACAGAGTCATTATTTTCATCACCTGCCAAAGCTGTTAGTCTTTATTATCACAAAAACTATTTAAAGCAGTAGTTTCCTCCATATATGTTATTGTTAGCATTTTTATTTCCGCTTATTATTTATTTAGTCTTCATGATTCTTATTGTGAGTTAGTTAACAGTAAGGCTTCATTGATAGCTCAGTTAGTAAAGAATCTGCCTGCAATGGAAGAGACCCTGGTTCGATTTCTGGGTCAGGAAGATCCTCTGGAGAAGGGATAAGCTACACACTCCAGCAATCTTGGGCTTCCCTGGTGGCTCAGCTGGTAAAGAATCCACCTGAAATGCAAGAGACCTGGGTTCCTGGGTTGGGAAGAACCCGTGGAGAAGGGAAAGGTAGTCTTGCCTGGAGAATTCCAGGGACTGTATAGTCTACGGGGTCGCAAAGAGTCGGACAGGACTGAGCGACTTTCACTTTCACTTTCATCCCAGGTGGTGCTAGTGGTAAAGGACTCACATGCCAATACAGGAGACATAAGAGATTGAGGTTTTATTCCTAGGTTGGGAAGATCTCCTGGAGGAGGGCACAGCAACTCACTCCAGAATTCTTGCCTGGAGAATACCATGGACAGAGGAGCCTGTCCATGGAGTTTCAAAGAGTTGGCTAGGACTAAAGCGGCTTAGCACACACAAATAGCAACCAAATTAAATATTTGCAGTGTGAGTAAGGAGAAATGTTTTGAAACTGAAATCAAATGGAGATAATAAGTCCATAGTTGCTTAAAGTATTATACTATGTCCAACTTGGAGACAGAAATCACATAATAATTTAAATGAAAGAACAAGATTAAACCCCAGTATTCTGATGAAATGAAAATAATTTATATACATTTGTAAAAAATGCTCAGTGAGTTTAGAAAAAGAACAGAGAAATGCATTAAACACTTCAACAAAATTTAGAAAATATAAAAAGAATCAATCAGAGCTGGACAATACAAACCTGAAATGAAAAAGGAGGGAACCAACACCACATTAGGTGATATGGAATATCAATCAGTATCATATACTGTATTAACAAAACCAAAAATGAAAATCACAGAATCATTTCAATAGCTGCAGAAAAAATCATTTGACAAAATACAATATCCGTTTCTGGTAAAAACTCTTAACACAATGTGTATTGAGAGGAACATACCTCAGCATGATAAAGGCCACTTATGACAAACCCACAGCTAACAACATACTCAATGCTGAAAAGCTGAAAGTTTTTCTTGTAAGATCAGAAGCAAGACAAGGGTGCTTGTCTTGCCACTTTTATGCAACATAGTACTGAAAACTCTAACCATGGCAATTAAGCTAGAAAAAGAGAGAAAGTGTATCTAAACTGGATGGGAAGAAGTAAAGCTGTCACTATTTGCAGATAATGTATAAAGAAAACCCTAAAGACTCCACTAAAATATATTATAACTAATAATTCTGTAAAGTTGCAGAAAACAATATTAATATACAGACACCAGTGGCATTTATATACACTAATAAAGAAGAGTCAGAAATCAAGAGAGAAATCAAGAACATAATCACATTTGCAATCGTATCAAAAAGAACCAGATATTGGGAAATAAATTTAACCAAGGAATTGAAGTGACTCTTTAGTGGCTCAGATGGTAAAGAGTCTGCCTGAAATTGACCCGGGTTCAATCCATGAGTGGGGAAGATCCCCTGGAGAAGGAAATGGCAACGCACTCCAGTATTCTTGCCTGGAAAAATCCACTGGATGGAGGAGCCTGGTGTGCTATAGTCCATGGCGTTGCAAAGAAATGGACATGATTGAGGAACTTCAATTTTACTTTTGAAAACTATATACCCTGAAATATATATCAGTTCAGTTCAGCTCAGTCGCTCAGTCGTGTCTGACTCTTTGCGACCCCATGAATCGCAGCATGCCAGGCCTCCCTGTCCATCATCAACCCCCGGAGTTCACTCAGACTCATGTCCATCGAGTCAATGATGCCATCCAGCCATCTCATCCTCTGTTGTCCCCTTCTCCTCCTGCCCCCAATCCCTCCCAGCATCAGAGTCTTTTCCGATGAGTCAACTCTTCGCATGAGGTGGCCAAAATACTGGAGTTTCAGCTTTAGCATCATTCCTTCCAAAGAAATCCCAGGGCTGATCTCCTTCATAATGGACTGGTTGGATCTCCTTGCAGTCCAAGGGACTCTCAAGAGTATTCTCCAACACCACAGTTCAAAAGCATCGATTCTTCAGTGCTCAGCCTTCTTCACGGTCCAACTCTCACATCCATACAAGACCACTGGAAAATCCATAGTCTTGACTAGACGGACCTTAGTCGGCAAAGTATTGTCTCTGCTTTTGAATATGCTCTCTAGGTTGGTCATAACTTTTCTTCCAAGGAGTAAGCGTCTTTTAATTTCATGGCTGCAGTCACCATCTGCAGTGATTCTGGAGCCCAAAAAAATAAAGTCTGACACTGTTTCCACTGTTTCCCCATCTATTTCCCATGAAGTGATTGGACCGGATGCCATAATCTTTGTTTTCTGAATATTAAGCTTTAAGCCAACTTTTTCACTCTCCTCTTTCACTTTTATCAAGAGGCTTTTTAGTTCCTCTTCACTTTCTGCCATAAGGGTGGTGTCATCTGCATATCTGAGGTTATTGATATTTCTTCCAGCAATCTTCATTCCAGCTTGTGTTTCTTCTAGTCCAGCGTTTCTCATGATGTACTCTGCATAGAAGTTAAATAAGCAGGGTGACAATATACAGCCTTCATGTACTCCTTTTCCTATTTGGAACCAGTCTGTTGTTCCATGTCCAGTTCTAACTGTTGCTTCCTGACCTGCATTCAGATTTCTCAAGAGGCAGGTCAAGTGGTCTGGTAATCCCAGTTCCTGAAGAATTTTCCAGTTTATTTTGATCCACACAGTCAAAGGCTTTGGCATAGTCAATAAAGTAGAAATAGATGTTTTTCTGGAAATCTATATTCTGAAAACTATAAGAAATTGATGAAAGAAATTGATGACAAGAATAAATAGAAAGATACTCTTTGTTCATGAATTGAAAGAATATTGGAAAAAAATGTTCATACTACCCAAACTGATCTACAGATTCAGTGTAATCCCTAGTAAAATAGTTTAAAAAAAAAAAATAGGAAAATATCTGCACCTGGAAAACTACAAAGCTTTGCTGAGAGAAATGTACAGAGACAAAAGTAAATGGAGGGACCCATTACATTTAGGGCCTGAAAGAGTCAATACTGCTAAAATTGGACATGCCAAGTTGATCTATAGATGCAATACAATCCCATTCAAATTTTTAGAAAACCTTTTGGAAGAAATTAACAAGCTGATTTTAAATTGTAAATACAGGTAAACAATCAAGAAAAGTCAAAACACTTTTCTAAAACCAGAACAATTTAAGAAGACTTATTTCAATATGCAGTAATCAAGACAATGTGATCAAGAGGAAGCAATTGAACAATAGAAGAGGATAGAATCCAGAAATAGATCTGCTCTTACATGGTCAACTAATTTTTTTATAAAATCTCCAGCCTAACACAATACAGAGAAGTCTTGTCAATAAATGATGGTGAGGGGGAGATGAAGATAGCAGAGTAAGAGGATGTGGAGTTCACCTCCCACCATGAATACATCAAAGATACATCTACCTGTGGAACAATTCTTACTGAAAAATAATCAGAAACTGGCAGAGAGACTCCTGTACAAGGCTGTAATAGGGTAGGAAGGAAAGAAATACAATCAAGTGGGGACCAGTGACCCTGGGAGGGAACTCAGAAAAGAAGGGAGATTAAAAGGGAGACATCTGTCTTGAAAAGGGAGCACAGAGAGCCACAGAAAAGGCATTCCAGTCCCTGAATCTTATGTGGAATCTCCACCCACTTGGTTGGCTGGCGAAGAGCTGTGAGAAATAGGATGGCTGGGGACCACAGGGAACAGCCTGGCGTGGCAGTGACCTTTGTTGGCGCTTACTTAAGCAATACCTTAGCAGTCTCTCCACCACAGCTAATCTCCCAGTATGTCCACCAGCCTTGCAGAGTGATTTCATCACAGACCAGGAGTGGTGGAAGCAGGGGGAAGTGATCAGCTGTGAAAGACAAACGGAACTTGCCACAGAGGCTGAGTCTGAACTGAAAGGCCTCAGATACCTAAACAGGCAAAGCATTTTACCTCTATTTGCACATGGGCGCCACTTGTTGCAGCATCCCACTCCACTGGGGTAAACCCACACTGAAAAGGAAGAGTCGGTTTGAGCCCGGATCTCAGAACTTCTGCTCCAAGAAACTGATGGCAGCCTCCACCTCTGACAGCATGGTGATAACGGCAACCGAGCAGAGAGGATTTGTCTACACATGCAGCACTTCTTCTAGCCCCTCCACCTAAGGCTCCATTCCCTAAGATGATAGCGTCCAGCAGAACCTGAGGAAAGGCATGACTTGCATTCACACATCCAGGCCTTTAGCCAAAGGCGCTTTTGACTCAATATTTAAAAAAAAAAAAAAGCCATTTAAAAAAAATTGGCAGAAGACCTAAGTAGCCATTTTTTCCAGAGAAGACATATACATGGTTAACAGGTACATGAAAATATGCTCAACATCACTGCATCAGATAAATGCAAATCGAAACAGCTATGAAATATCACCACACATGTGTCAGAATAGCTGAGAATGCAAAACACAAATTAAATTATAGGCATAATTCCTTCTCCCTAGTATATATATTTACTATATTAATACATATGTTCAGTTCAGTTCAGTTCAGTCACTCAGTCCTGTCCGCCTGTTTGTGACCCCATGAATTGCAGCATGCCAGGCCTCCCTGTCCATCACCAACTCCCAGAGTTCACTCAGACTCATGTCCATAGAGTTGGTGATGCCATCCAGCCATCTAATCTCCTGTCGTCCCCTTCTCCTCCTGCCCCCAAACCCTCTCAGCATCAGAGTCTTTTCCAATGAGTCAACTCTTCGCATGAGGTGGCCAAAGTACTAGAGTTTCAGCTTTAGCATCATTCCTTCCAAAGAATACCCAGGACTGATCTCCTTTAGAATGGATTGGTTGGATCTCCTTGCAGTCCAAGGGACTCTCAAGAGTCTTCTCCAACACCACAATTCAAAAGCATCGATTCTTCAGTGCTCAGCTTTCTTCACAGTCCAACTCTCACATCCATACATGAGCACTGGAAAAACCATAGCCTTGACTAGACAGACCTTTGTTGGCAAAGTAATGTCTCTGCTTTTGAATATGCCATCTAGTTTGGTCATAACTTTCCTTCCAAAGAGTAAGCGTCTTTTAATTTCATGGCTGCAGTCACCATCTGCAGTGATTTTGGAGCCCCAAACAGTAAAGCCTGACACTGTTTCCACTGTTTTCCCATCTATTTCCCATGAAATGATGGGACCAGATGCCATGCCATGATCTTAGTTTTCTGAATGTTGAACTTGAAGCCAAGTTTCTCACTCTCCACTTTCACTTTCATCAAGAGGCTTTTTAGCTCCTCTTCACTTTCTGGGTGGTGTCATCTGCATATCTGAGGTTATTGGTATTTCTCCCAGCAATCTTGATTCCAGCTTGTGTTTCTTCCAGTCCAGCGTTTCTCATGATGTGTTCTGCATAGAAGTTAAATAAGCAGGGTGACAATATACAGCCTTGACATACTGCTTTTCCTATTTGGAACCAGTCTGTTGTTCCATATCCACTTCTAACTGTTGTTTCCTGACCTGCATATAGGTTTCTCAAGAGGCAGGTCAGGTGGTCTGGTATTCCCATCTCTTTCAGAATTTTCCACAGTTTATTGTAATCCACACTGTCAAAGGCTTTGGCATAGTCGAGAAAGTAGAAATAGATGTTTTTCTGGAACTCTCTTGCTTTTCCCATGATCCAGTAGATGTTGGCAATTTGATCTCTGGTTCCTCTGCCTTTTCTAAAACCAGCTTGCACATCTGGAAGTTCACAGTTCACATATTGCTGAAGCCTGGCTTGGAGAATTTTGAGCATTACTTTACTAGCATGTGAGATGAGTGCAATTGTGCAGTAGTTTGAACATTCTTTGGCATTGCCTTTCTTTGGGATTGGAATGAAAACTGACCTTTTCCAGTCCTGTGGCCACTGCTGAGTTTTCCAAATGTGCTGGCATATTGAGTGCAGCACTTTCACAGCATCATCTTTCAAGATTTGAACTAGCTCAACTGGAATTCCATCACCTCCACTAGCTTTGTTCATAGTGATGCTTCCCAAGGCCCACTTGACTTCACATTCCTAGATGTCTGGCTCTAGATGAGTGATCACACCATCGTGATTATCTGGGTCATGAAGATCTTTTTTGTACAGTTTTTCTGTATATTCTTGCCTCCTGTTCTTAATATCTTCTGCTTCTGTTAGGTCCATACCATTTCTGTCCTTTATCAAGCCCATCTTTGCATGAAATGTTTCCTTAGTATCTCTAATTTTCTTGAAGAGATCTCTAGTTTTTTCATTCTGTTGTTTTCCTCTGTTTCTTTGCATTGATCGCTGAAGAAGGCTTTCTTATGTCTTCTTGCTATTCTTTGGAACTCTGCATTCAGATGCTTATATCTTTCCTTTTCTCCTTTTCTTTTTGCTTCTCTTCTTTCCATAGCTATACTATACATTAAATATACTATACTTTAAATATATATCTTACATATTCTCTGTATAGATACATGTGTTGATGCATGTTAAGTCCCTTCAGCTGTGCCTGACTCGTTGTGACTCTATGGACTGTAGCCCACCAGGCTCCTGTGTCCATGGGATTCTCTAGACAAGAATACCGGAGTGGGGTCTATGCCCTCCTCCAGGGGATCTTCTTGACCTTAGTATTGAACCTGTGTCACTTGTGACTCCTGTATTGCAAGTGGACTCTTTACCACTGAGCCACCAGGGAAGCCCATATAGATATATAGTATACATTAAATATTTATTTAAACTGAATACATTAAGATTAAGTAGACAGCAGACACTTGGTTAAGGTTTATTAATCTGGGAAATTTCACCCCATGAAATAAGCAAATATGGTCTGGTATTGAATTTACTTAAAATTCTAAGAAAATTTTCTCCAGAGACAAGCCATTTAGGGCTGAGCAAGTGTGCTGTGTAATTTATCAGATTAATATAAACCATATTTGCAAGATTCCACTAAATAGTTAAATCCCTAGCCACCTTATTAAAAACAATACAAAACCTCTTAGCTATCTCTTTTCTTGTTTTGTTCTTATTTCCTGTCCCAGTGACCATTTATTATTTCTTACTATCTCATATAGATAATTTATTTTGCTTATTTTTATCTCCCATTAGATGGTAAACTCCATGAAGGCAGGAGGTAAGAACAGGAGGCAAGAATATATAGAAAAACTGTACAAAAAAGATCTAGTTTACCCTTTGAGAGTTAAGCAGAAGCCAGAAGTAACAGCAATAGCCTGTTTCTGGTAGCAAAAACCTTGAGAACACTCATTCCAGTATTGCTGACTTTTTCTGCCTATATGAGCAAAGTTTCTGATAACCAGATGCAATGTGATAAACAAGAAGTCTAGGAATAGCTCAGAGAGGCATTCTTGGGAATTCCCCTAGATATAGAAAAGAATAAAATTATTACTTTTAAGCATTTTAAAAGTGTCATTTAATTTTCACAACCATTCTCTGAGATAGAGAAATCCCCATTTTACAAATGAGGAAGCAGAGTTAGCAAGAAGTACAGTAAACATGACAAATATCACACAGCCAGGCAACAGTGGGGCTGGGATTTGAATCCTGACTCCAGAGTCTCTACTCTTGGTTGCAGCACCACATTGCTACACAAAAATAAGTGTGAGATCCTGAAAAGTTGGTGTTAAAGAAAAACCACAAGGATTAGGTATTTGATTTCACATCAATATTGTTTTAGAAGAGTTCAAAATGTGTTTTATAACATTATCTTTTCTAGCCAAAATCATTGTTTCTATTTCTCATTGCCTATTTTAGTAAATGTGAATAGTAGCCAAATTAGAAAACTTAGACTCATTCAATATCTCTACTTCTTTTATACTTCTTACATCTAATCTTGGGGTTTTTTATATGAAAGATAAAAACAACTTTAATTTTTTTCTTGCTAATTTTGTAAGGTTTTTATTTTTTTTTTAACTTTATAAGTTATGACCAAGCTTTTGACTGTGTGGATCACAAAAAACTGTGGAAAATTCTGAAAGAGATGGGAATACCAGACCACCTGACCTGCCTCTTGAGAAATCTGAATGCAGGTCAGGAAGCAACAGTTAGAACTGGACATGGAACAACAGACTAGTTCCAAATAGGAAAAGGAGTACGTCAAGAATATATGTTGTCACCCTGCTTATTTAACTTCTATGCAGAACACATCATGAGAAACGCTGGACTGGAAGAAACACAAGCTGGAATCAAGATTTCTGGGAGAAATATCAATAACCTCATATATGCAGATGACACCACCCTTATGGCAGAAAGTGAAGAGGAACTAAAAAGCCTCTTGATGAAAGTGAAAGTGGAGAGTGAAAAAGTTGGCTTAAAGCTCAACATTCAGAAAACGAAGATCATGGCATCTGGTCCCATCACTTCATGGGAAATAGATGGGGAAACAGTGGAAACAGTGTCAGACTTTATGTTTTTGGGCTCCAAAATCACTGCAGATGGTGACTGCAGCCATGAAATTAAAAAGACACTTACTCCTTGGAGAAAAGTTATGACCAACCTAGAGAGCATATTCAAAAGCAGAGACATTACTTTGCTGACTAAGGTCTTCTAGTCAAGGCTATGGTTATTCTTGTGGTCATGTATGGATGTGAGAGTTGGACTGTGAAGAAGGCTAAGCACCAAAGAATTGATGATTTGGAAATGTAGTGTTGGAGAAGACTCTTGAGAGTCTCTTGGACTGCAAGGAGATCCAACCAGTCCATTATGAAGGAGATCAGCCCTGGGATTTCTTTGGAAGGAATGATGCTAAAGCTGAAACTCTAGTACTTTGGCCACCTCATGTGAAGAGTTGACTCATTGGAAAAGACTCTGATGCTGGGAGGGATTGGTGGCAGGAGGAGAAGGAGATGACTGAGGATGAGATGACTGGATGGCATCACTGGCTCAATGGATGTGAGTCTGAGTGAACTCTGGGAGTTGGTGATGGACAGGGAGGCCTGGCGTGCTGCGATTCATGGGGTCACAAATAGTTGGACACGACTGAACAACTGAACCAACCGACTGAATAACAATAATAGGTAGCAATGACAGAATCAATACATGGAAATAAAATTTTAAGCAGTTTTTCCTCTAAAACACCTGCTCAAAAGTAAATTATGGCCTTACCATAAAGAAAGAATGGATGCAGATTGACGGAGAAATTTATTGAAGATTTTAGTATTTTAATGAATAGACTGTATGGATTATATAGTCTAAAATATACTTCTGCCAAATATTTATTGACTGAGCAATATATACCAAGAATTAAAGGAGATAGACAAGAAAGCTTCAATTTTTCCATTAACAAGTGTATGTTTCAATAGGGAAGTAAAGATATGTTCAAAATTTATTTTAAAGTAGAAGAAATACAGGGAAAGGCAAAACCATACTTTGCTGAATGGATTAGAAAAAATAAAATTAAAATATATTGGGATAATTCAATAGCTGGAAAAATGATTGTACATGGCAAATCTCTCCATGTATTATACAATAATCTTTAAAACTAGTCAATATTATTTGTCATCATTCTTAACTGCTGCTCTAACAAATTATTGCATATTTAGTAACTCAAAACAACAAAGTTATTCTCTGAAACTTCTGTAGATTATAAGGCTGACATAGGTCTCACTGAGTTAAAAGTAAGGTATCAATACGATGGCGTTCCTTGTTTTTCCAACTTTTGGAGGTCTTCCAGTTCACATTCGCTGGCTCACAGCCTCCTTCCCCTATCTTCAAAGCCCACAACATTGTATCTCTCTGAATATTCTTCATAATCACATCTTCCTCTGTCTCCAGCCTGGAAAAGTTCTTTGATTCTAAGGAGCCATTGAGCCCACCCAAATAATCCAGGATAATCTCTCCAACTCAAACTATTCATTTAACCACATCTGCAAAGTCTCTTCTGTCAAGTAAGTAACATATTTCTGAGTTGAGTTCAGTCACTCAGTTATATCCGACTCTTTGTGACCCCATGGACTGCAGCACACCAGGCCTCCCTGTCCATCACCAACTCCTAGAGTTTACCCAAACTCATGTCCATCGAGTCGGTGATGCCATCCAACCATCTCATCCTCTGTCATCCCCTTCTCCTCCCACCTTCAATCTTTCCCAGCATCAGGGTCTTTTCCAACACATCCCTAGGTTCTGAGAATTAGAACACAGGCATTGTTGGGAGGCATTATATCGCCTACCATAATCTGCCCTCTGGATCCCCAAAACTCATATTCTTCAGATATGCAAACTACATTCATCTCATTCCATCTCCAAAGCCTTAAGCCATTGCAACATTAATTCAAAATCCACTCAATTAAATTTGATCTGCTCAACAGCACCACATTTTATCATCTAAATCAAGAATATTGGGTATGAGTGAGACTTGGGGTATGATCCATTCTGGGGCACAATTTGTGGACATGTGAAATTTAAGAAATCAATCCAGTGTGGGACAGGCATGGCATAATAGTGATAAATATTCTGAGTGACAGAAATTACATTTTCTTGTCATGAAGCTATATTTCCCTTAGCCTCTTTCTGTATTTTACATTTAATATTGACATGCTCCCAGATAAAGGACCCATAAGAAAGCTCAAATGTGCCTCCTTTTATTTCCTTACATAATTAAGCCCCATTAGTTTGTTTGGGTCATGGGAGGTTAGGTGAAGTTGAGAAGATGCTATAAATGGTTGCAACAAAATAGGGAGATTCTGACTTGTATAGATATTGGTCAAGTTATTAGGTAACTACTGGTTACATTTACTAAAATAGTCAATGAGAAATAGAAGCAATGATTTTGGTGAGAAAAAATAATGTTATAGAACATACTTTGAACTCCTCTAAAACAATGTTGGTATGAAAAACATACCTAATCCTTGTGCTTTTTCTTTATCATCATTCTTTTAGAACCTCACATTTATTTTTGTGTAGCAGTGTAGTACGATAACCAAGAATAGAGATGCCAGAGTAAGGATGCCTGGATTCAAAACAGACTTTGCTTCTATAAAATGTAATAAATAATTCTGCACCTCCTTATTTCACAAAAATGTCTGCCATTACTAGAATTACTAATGCACAGGGAGTCTGGTCCTCCCTTTGTATTGAGAGGGAATCTGAATGCCTCATCCAGGGATGTGCAGAGTATGAAGGCTTACTTTCCTACTGCTTGATCCAGAGAGATTTTCTTTTTGTCTTTATCCTGAGAGATTCCATTAACCAATCTCAGTGGAATATCTGAGAAAATGTGCTTTTCTGAGATGGGAGATCAGCTTCAGGATCCATAGAAATCACTAAGGCTATTTGCCATGGGTCTCTACTACTCTGTGCTGGGCTGAGTTACACTGAGAAATACCAAGAAGCAATCCATGAATGTGTCTGGTAGAAATATGACTGACCGTTAATCCTGATATCCTTCTGCTGCTTTGAAAGGCCACGTACACACAATTCTTCTCTTGCCTCCTTTCAAATTAGGTTGCTCTCCTGTTCAGGTTTATTTTCCCATTAGTTACAAATGTAAACTCAAATTTTCAGCATCCTAATATGAAATTTAAACGTGGGAGAGAACTATGAATAAATAAAAATTAAAATATTTTGATATTTGATGTAAAAACCTATGAAAACTATTAGCTCATTAAAGATCAGGAAGAGAGTGTTCTTACATTTTTAGGACACTAGATAAAATTCTAATAAGGACAATAAAAGTAGTAGTAGCTTCTACATGTATTAGTAAATGGAACTGCACTGCAACAAATTCACTTTTATTTGCTGAAAATTGTCAAAAATAACTTGATTTCCACTTAGGTAACATGTTACAATCTTCCTCCTATGGATCAACAGGCTCAATCTGAATTCTCAAGCATTCTTCTGGCTGTATTACTTTTTATTCATTCATCATTTTGACTTTTAAATCCTAGAGTCAAATCATACAAGAGACAGATGCTTGCTATTAGTATCAGGCAGCTTATTTGGTTCACTCATTTATATCCAATTGTCAGTCATCTTCTGGTTATAGTGGATCAGTTTTTATTCTAATTTAAATAAGTTTGTCTGTAACAGAATAGAGAATATCCTGATGCTATCCTTATTAGTGTTTTTCTTCTAGCTGATGATACCCTGTTTCCCATTATATGCTGTGCTATTATTATATTCTGATAACAGATCTGTTTATCTTGTTTCTTATAGCTTACTGTGGAACAATTCAGTTAAATTATTAATAATAATAATATTTCAAACACAAAAAGATTAGAGAAGATAATCTATATACTTAAAATATATTATATATATACATATAATTTCAGAGTGAGCATAAGGACAAAAAATATTGACAGAGAAGGAATCATAGAGAGGATTTTTGCCCTGCATACGATAGCTAGAGAATATTGCCCTCTGCTGTTAAAAATTTGAGACTTTCCAGTAGAACTGATTGAACACTTGTAGAGTTTTTAAGAATTCTTATCTTTAATATTCAGAGAGTCTTCTCATAAATGATTTTATTGAGAGTAGGAAAGTATTGCTAATAATGGTAAAAAGTCAGATAATGTGTATTTTCCCATTTTTAAACTTATAGATATCATGTTCTATCTCTTTATGTATGAGGTTTCATTGTACTCTAGTATACATTTTTAATCATTTTGGTAAATTACAACAAAGGTTAATATTATTTCAAGATCCTATTAATGTGTTGATCCAAACTCAAATATATTTAGCATTTTTAAGAAGAATCTTAGCAAGCTATGAGTCAAGTGGGTAAAAGACCTTAAACTGAGCATGTGTAACATCCAAGTTGCTAAGTTTTTTCTCTTCTCATTTTACCAAAAAAAATGTGTAATTTCTTGATGTTTTGAGATATGATATTGCCAAACATTTATAGGCAAAATTACTGAGAAATCAGGAAATAATAGCTGAACATGTGGGAACAAATCTTTCTGCTTCTGTTCTGTGCTGAATTTGAGGTTGTTCAAACTTGCTTGGTAATGTGGCAGTAGGGGAATTGAAAATGGGATCTCAGTTCCAACAGCAATTTACCAGAATGATTACAAAAGTCTAAATGATGGCACATTAGAGTTGACATGTTTTTGACTACAATTTAACATAGAATTGCAAAGAGTTTGTCCTGTATTGACTCCAAACTTGAATAAAAGCTTCTGGAATAGTCAGAGACAAACATCTGCTCATTTAGCAATCTTCAGGATCAATGTAAATTCATTGGTTATACCAAGTATGCCATACATCAAATGTGAAAACATCCATAATTATGTTACTTTGCATTACATACATCTGGATCTATAATGAATTCATTTCTTAAGAATCAGAAGAAACAGACAAGGTTCCTTTCCCAACTCTGTATTTTGTAGATGCATTTTAAGCCCATTTATTTCCTATTTTTACTACCTAAAAAGGGGATATTTCCAAAGATGTTGAGGAAACTGATTTGCCTTTAGAGAGATTCTATGTGGTCTGCTTCACACTATTATACTAAGAAATCTTTACTGTCAAGATACTTCCTGAGTGCATTTTAATCTAAGACATGTCTTATGAATTACATGTAATGATTCATTTATTTTAGTTAAGAAACAAGGTGAACAGTGAATTTGTTAAGGTCACAGAAAATAAGCGGTAGTGACAGGACGTAAACTCAAGTCTCTTGTTTCATAGTGTTCTTTATTCTGAGAGTTTCTCCATAGTTTAAATGCAAAATTTGCTAGAAAAAAATAAATACTTTCTTGACCAGAGTTTTATTTCAAAATTTAGCTCCCACTAGGGCTTTTAGGGAGGCCTGGCGTGTTGCAATTCATGGGGTCACAAAGGTCGGACACAACTGAGCGACTGAACTGAACTGAGGGCTTTTATCTGAATATATATATATATATATATATATATATATATTATATATATATTATTTTTTTAGTTTGGGTCTATTTTCAGTTCTTTATTTCTTCAATGTTGGTAAATATGAGCTGTATTCACTCTAGAAATAAAGTCAATATTTGTTATAATTTAACAGTAATCTATGGAATACACATTTTCTATTATCAGAGTTATAAACCACAATTTGAAAGAAATTCTATTCCCAACAAAGCTTACAATTTCACTGTGGCAACAGAGCATAATAGAGAAAAATGGATATGATAACCACTAAAATAGACTTGCATATGAATACATGTTAAAAGAAAAATAAAGTAGTGCTTTCAGTGTTTGCTTGATATTAAAAAAATCACTTTTGATAATGATGCATTTCCTTACACGTATTTAATTGACATCAACATTTTTGAAAGTGGTTTAAATTTATGTTTTTGTGTGGTGATGCTTCAATCGCTAAGTCGTGTCCAAATTTTTTGTGACCCCATGGACTGTAGCCAGCCAGGCTTCTCTGTCCATGGGATTTCCCAGGGCAAGAATACTCGAGTGGGTTGTCATTTCCTTCTCCATTGGATCTTCCCAACCCAGGGATCAAACCTATGTCTCCTGCATTGCAGGCAGATTCTTTACCACTGAGCCAGCAGAGAAGTCCTTCATAAATAAAATTTAACTTTTTATTTACTATAACAAAAGGTAAATTTTTATTACAATTGCTTTTAAAATAAGATTAATCAAAAACACCTAATTAGACACTGTTCAATTATTGAGTATAAAAAATAAAATATTGAAAATGCTTCTCTTTGAGATTAAAAATGCTTTTATAGTATTTTTATCATTATAAGGATGTGATTTATTGCTAGAATGAGATGAGTTCAGCATTGACTTAATTTCCTTTTTTTTTTGTAATTTATATTTGAAGTATTGGAAAACCTTCTATATATAAACAAATATAGAAAAATGGCAGGACTTTTGATACGGCAATGCTACTCAAGCATTTGAACTGTCTTCACATTATATACGAAAAGTTATGTGACTTTTTGCAATTGATGAATGTTGGAATGGTACTTAATTTGAAAACACTGGATTTTCCTTCAATTTTTGTTTACATCAAAGACTTTAAACCATGGCTTTTAGAAGAATTGTTTCCAGACATTAAAATTAATTATTTTCTTCATTCCTAATTAAATATCTTACAATTATATTTACTACTCTTTCTTGTAAAGTTGCTTTGTCTATGGCATAGAAATTAGTCAAAATTGTTTTAGAAGTTTAGCTAAGTGACTTGGTTGGTTACTCTGTTTTCAGGAGTACAGCATTATTTTGTAGATGTTAAAAACAACAACTACAAAAGGCCTTTGATGAAAAGTCCTTTCATAGAGGAGGAATTAGCTTCTAATAACTTTCAGGCTGTCTCCCATAAATTAGCCATTTTACAATTCCTGGGAGATGTAACAGTTAATGTCATGAAAATAGAATTGCCAGTGCTTCCCCACCCTACTCTATAATTTGCATACCTTGAATTTGATTTCAAAACATCCTTACTCATTTCACATATCACTTCATATACTGTGCCTCACCCTAAACGAGTTGCATGAGCCAGGGAAATTCATGAAGCCTTTCTTTCCATGGTGCCTTCATTAGCCAAGCATTCTCAGATAACAAAACTTGATCTTTTTTTGGTTCATTTGCCTGTTTGCCTTTCAATACACTATAGAAAGATTACTGATGACTAAGATTCTTACATTTCTTCCCAAAGTGAGAAAAGACAATTATGTAAAAGGAGACAGAAATAGAACCAATATGAATCTTAAATGCAAAGACATTAATAAGATCAGTTACCACAAAAAGTACAAGTATATTAGTCGATTCAAGGAATGACTGAGTCTATAAAATCCCTCCTGCTGTATACTCCTCAGGAATTTTCTTTACCTGATTGAAAATAGGTTGAGAAATTGTCATACCACCCAATTGCTCATGGAAAACAGTATATAGAATCATGTAGAAGGAAAAAACTATAGGATCTGATGTCAATAAGAACTTCTACAGATGATGTAGGTATGTTCTGTACCCACAAAGATGAATAGGAGCTTAGAAGGCAAATAATTCAGGATAGGCACTTCAGCTACAGCTAAACACAACAAAGATTTTTAGGATCATAAGTCATCGTATGTTGTGGAGAATGAGGAGCATAACTAAGTAAGTAAAGCATTTGTTTAGCTGGGTTAAGAGGTATGGTTAGAGAGGTTCTTTGTACCTCAAGTTGGAGAAGGCTGTGCTTAAACTTTATCCAGTAGAAAAACACTTGTCAAAATAAACACTTTGGACAATGTGCTTTAGAATCACTTGGGGGAACTACTTAAAACACAGCCATGACACCAATTCCAAACCTTCTCAAACAAACTATCTAAAATGACTGGCTGTTGTTGTTTAGTAGCTAAGTCGTATCCTACTCTTTGCAACCCCATGGACTGTAACCTGCCAGGCTCCTCTGTCCATGGGATTTCCTAAACAAGAATACTGGAGAGGGTTAACCATTTCCTTCTCCAGAGGATCTTCCTGATCCTGAGATCAAACTGACATCTCCTACATTGTAGGCAGATTCTTTACTGCTGAGCCATGGAATCTGCATTTAAATCAAATACCTACACGATAGCTAAAAAGTGTATAAGTGGTGAACCTCTGATATAAGTGTTTGGAAATACTAAAAGATTTTGAGCATGGAAGAAAATTCATGACTTAGAAGCTTTGTGGTTGCATCAGCTGGACTAGGTGGACTGCTAGGTGGTCTGTAGGAAGTGAGATAAATCAAGGGAAACTTTAGGTTTCACATCTGAGTAACTGTAAAATGATGATGTCACTGGTTGAGGGGTGCCATGCTTAGGGGTTAATGAGGACCCTGCTTATATGGTCATTACTTCATAATCTAATTTGATGTCTGTTTGCAATTTATCATCCAGTAAGCAGATCATTTGATCACTCATATCTGATTCTGTCAAAATTTCTGTCTGCCATGTATGTTTATCAGAAGAGAAAAATCATCACTTAAAATATATTTATTAGTTAATATATATCTGTCCTAAAACAAATCAGAGTACTAACAAAAGATTATTTACATTCTATTATATGTAAGCACTGCATTTTTCTAATAGTGTGTACAAGTTAAAAGCCAAAAAATTATAATGCAACTTGCTTCCCCTGAAGTACTTGAGAAATGCATCATTCATCTTTCTTTCTAAATCCACTACCATTTGATGTGGCCTTTCACTGACCTTAATTTCTCTGAGAACAGCCTCTTGTGGAAATGCTTCATGTCGGGTTTACTCAAGGAAGGAGACAGAGGGGACAAAAATTTGTAATAAAGGTTTAGTGAAGAACTAACTGACATTAAAATGACCTATTCACTTCAAAATTTTGATTATTAGCCAAAAAGCCCAGAACAATATTAGAAAATAATAGAAAGGTTGATAGTGATAGGGTAAAAAAAAAAGAGAAAATGATGAAGACTCATTTTTATTCTTCAATTCCTAATTTTTAACTCAAGGGGAAAGGTAAACTCTGGGTAAAAATATACTGTATATAAGAATTCATTTCCTCAAGATCAAATATGCATCAGTTCAGTTTTATAAACAGCTCAAATATCCTTCTTACCAGCTTTAAGATTTTTAATTTGCTGTTCGAACACTTTTCTGGTGTTTTAGGAAAGTCCCTCTAAATATGCTGAATAGGCACCAAATTCATCCTAACCCAGTCCTTCCCAAATGCTTCTGTTTCACTCTGTAATACCTGAATAAGAAGTATTAAAATGCAGCCATCCATAAAATATATGAATATAAATTTCACATAACATATAATGTATGTTACAATGAGAAAGAAGCTGGTATATATGTAAGAGTATTCAAGGCACTCATGTAAAAGAGTTTCACCAAATTAGGATCAAAAATCTTCACCTATCCCTTCCTCTATCCTCTTCCTGACTCATCTACATGCAGATTTTGTAATCTAGTTATAGTCATGACTGTTAATGTGCATACTGTGGCTAATTTCAGGATTCTGAATATACTGGAGCAAGCAAGATTTTATAATTTAATAGGTGAGATAATTCAGAAAGAAAAGAATTATGACTCTTATTCAATACAATGACAAAGCATACAGAGATGAGAGAGCCTTAAAAAGGGTTAGTTTTTCACTTTCACTTTATCATTTTTTATAAAAGCTTAGGTGTGATAAAGATAGCTAGAGACAAAGGTTAGGAAGGAATAGTCAAGGCCAAGCCTAACTGGACTCTGAGACTTACATCTGAGGATAGTGTTGTTGGCGCCAAATAGAGATTCCAAAAGGTTTGATATTGAAAGGTGAATATAATCAGAGTTAAGTTCTTGATTGTAGAAAGAAGCATTCCATAAAAAAGTTTGTTTCATTTGAATATTCATCAAATAAATGAATTTTTCTCCAATCATTTATAAGAATTCAGGGCATCTCATCTAATTGTAGTTAACCTACCATGAGATGATTGTTAAAATGGTTATCACAAGGCAAAGTGAATGAATTTAGTGAACTCTAGTATTTAATACTATTGAGGACTTGGAGCAACAGGAACTCTCATTCATTGCTGATGGGAATGCAAGTGGGCACAGACACTTGGGAAGAGAGTTTGGACATCTGTTACCAAACTGAATATGCTCTTATCCTATGATTCAGCAATTGTGCTCCCTCGTATTTGCTGAAAGGAATTGATAATATGTCCTCACACAAAGCTTCACATGAATGTTTGGAGCAGCTTTATTCCTAATTCCCAAAATATGGACGCAAAAAAGATGTACTTCAGTAGGTGAATGGACAAATAAATTGTGGTATACCCAGACAATGTTATTTAAAGATTATTTTAAAAATAAGTTGCCAAGCTGTGAAAAAAAAAAATACGAAGGATGCTTACATGCATATTACTAAGTGAAAGAAGCTAACCTGAAAAGGTTACATACAGCATGATTCCAAATATATAATTTTCTGAAAAAGGCAGAACTATGAAAACAGTAAAACAATCAGTTTTTCCAGGTTTGGGGGTAAGAGGAATTAATAGGTGGAGTACAAAGCCTCTTTAAGGCAGTGAAAATACTCTGCATGGTGGAAATATACATTCAACATTTGTCCAAGCCTATAGGATGTCCAACACCAAGAGTGAACCCTAATGTCAACTATGGTCTTTGGTAATTATGATATGTCAGTATAGGTTCATCAAGTGTAACAGATGTACCACTCTGGTGGTGGGTGTTGATAATAAGGAAGGCAAGGCATGGGTTGGGGCAGGGAGTATATGGGAAAGCACCATATTTTCCCTTACTTTTGCTGTATCCTAAACCCATTACTTCATGGGAAATAGATGGGGAAACAGTGTCAGACTTTATTTTTTGGGCTCCAAAATCACTGCAGACGGTGATTGCGGCCATGAAATCAAAAGACACTTACTCCATGGAAGAAAAGTTATGACCAACCTAGATAGCATATTCAAAAGCAGAGACATTGCTTTGCCAACAGAGGTCTGTCTAGTCAAGGCTATGGTTTTTCCAGTGGTCACGTATGGATGTGAGAGCTGAACTATGAAGAAAACTGAGCACTGAAGAACTGATGCTTTTGAACTGTGGTGTTGGAGAAGACTCTTGAGAGTCCCTTGGACTGCAGAGATATACAACCAGCCCATTCTAAAGGAGATCAGCCCTTCTTTGAAAGGAATGATGCTAAAGCTGAAATTCCAGTACTTTGGCCACCTCATGTGAAGAGTTGACTCATTGGAAAAGACTTTGATGCTTGGAGGGATTGGGGGCAGGAGCAGAAGGGGACGACGGAGGATGAGATGTCTGGATGGCATCATCGACTCAATGGACGTGAGTTTGAGTGAACTCTGGGAGATGGTGATGGACAGGGAGGCCTGACATGCTGCGATTCATGAGGTCACAAAGAGTCAGACACGACTGAGCAACTGAACTGAACTGAAAGTTGCTCTTTAAAAAAGTTGTGTGGCATGCACATTATCAAGATAATGTGAGGGAGAGGAAAAAAGAAAAACAACCATTTTTCCAAGGAAAAGCAATCACCAGAATGCCAACCCTGAGATCATTCAGATATTGGAATTATCAGAATATAAAGCAGCTATGAGTATGTTGCATAACAGTGCTCAGCTCTTGAAATGGATGAGGATATAGAAGTTCTCATGGGGGGATATAAACTATCAAAATAACTGAAATTTGGTTTTGTCATGGCCACCTGGTGTGAAGAGCAGACTCATTAGAAAAGACCCTGATGCTGGGAAAGAGTGAAGGCAAGAGGAGAAAGGGATGACAGAGGATGAGATGGTTGGATGGCATCACTGACTCAACGGACATGAATTTGAGCAAGCTTCAGGAGATGGTGAAGGACAAGGAAGCCTGGCGTGCTGCAATCCATGGGTCTCAAAGAGTCAGAAACGACTGAGCAACTGAACAACAACAATGACCTCAATGGCACAGTGGAGGAGACAGGTGGGATAGTCAGTTTAGAATAAAGATGCAGAAACGATCCCATCTGAAGCAAAGAAAAAATAAACTTCGAAGGAAAGCAAACAAGTCTTGAGACTTGTGGAATAATATTGAGAAGTCTCACATCAATTCATGTCAATGGAGTCTCAGAAGGAAAGGAGATGAAGTAAGGGGATAGCATTCAGATAATAGAATTGTAGTAGACAGTAAAGGATAAGAATCAACAGATAGAGACTTCCTTGGTGGACCAGTGCTTAAGAACCTGCCTTGCAATGCAGGAGACATGGTTTTAATTCTTGGTCTGGGTACTAGAACCCGCATTGCAATGCAGAGGACATGATTTTAATTCCTGGTCTGGGTACTAAGATCCCACATGCCTTGGAGCAACTAAACCTGCTCCCTGTAATTACTGAACCCATGTGCCACAATTAGATGGTCCATGCAGACAAAAGAGCCATATAATGCAATGAAGATCCGGCATGCTGTGAGTAGCCAAATATATATATATATATATATAAAATTAAAGAATCAACAGATAAATTATTAGAATAATAAACTTAAATTTATATATAAATAATATATAATTAAAGAATCAACAGATAAATCATTAGAATAATAAAGACTGTTAAATGTATTGGGGATGGGCATGTCTACACTCTTATATTGAAAAGGAATAGCCAACAAACTGTATAGCTCGTGAAACTCTGCTCAGGGTTTTGTGGCAGCCTGGATGGTAGTAGAATTTGGGGGAGAATGGCTACATACATATGTATGGCTGAGTCCCTTCGATGTTCACCTGAAATTATCACAATGTTGGTAATCAGCTATGCCCCAATACAAACTAAAAAGTTTTATTTTTTTAATGTATATACAAAAATCACTGATTTCTCCATATTACGATCACAAATAAAAATTAAAATGTATAAAGTCATCAAAATAATAAGTTATTAAGGAACAAATCTACAAAAATTTGCTTAGGAAATTTTGACAAACTTAAAAAAATGGAGGGATGGGGAGGCCTGGCGTGCTCCAGTCCATGGGGTCACAAAAAGTTGGACACAAATGAGCAACTAAACAGCAACAACAAAAAATGGATAGATGTATTGTGTTTATGGATTGGATGCAAATTTATAGATTCAATGAAACACTAATCAAAATTTAAACAAGATTTTTAAGACTGTTCTAAAGTGTGTATGAAAATGTAAATGATCAAGAAGAGACAAAGTAATTTTTAATGAAAACAAAGGTGAACTATTGATAGTTTCAGCTATAAATATTTACTACAGAAAATGTTGTTTAAACTAGTGTGGTACTGCGCAGTAATTTATAAATAGGTAACTGTAACAAAATAATCCAGAAAAAGACGTACACACATATAGACATCCTGTACACAAATTAAAGTTTTATATATCCTATGGCCCAGAAAGTTTGTTTCTAGTTAAATTTTTTGTAATTCTATGTGCATCAGAATAAAAGTATTAGGATGTTATAGTAATGGCAGATTTATTCATAGAAGCCCAAGCCTGGACACTTTTCAAATGTGTACGAAGAGCAGTATTCTTAGTTAAAGGTGGCAAATTAATGCAACAGAATACTATATAGCAATGAAAATTAATGACAGCTTCAAAAATCAATATGTATGAAACTTACATATATTAGGAAAATACATTAAGAGAAGAATATATATGTATTTTGTAAAGTTAGAAAAATGGCAAAATTATTTTTAAAAATCTGATAGTGATTTTCTCTCAGGATTAGGCAGAGAACTATGATCACAAGGGAACACACAGGAAAATTTAAGTTTCTGAAACTATAATGGTTAATTATATATATCAACTTGCATGGGCCATGGGATGCACAGACAATTTGATTAAACATTATCCTGGGACTGTCTGTGAGGGTGTTTTTGGATGAGATTTACATTTTAACTGGCAGATTTGTTCAAATAAGATTAACTTTTGAACAAGCACATTGCTCTTCCTAGTGTGAGTGGGCCTCATTTACTCAGTAAAAGGCCTGAACAGAACAAAACCAAGAAACTCCTCTTGCTTAAATGTCTCTGATATGAAATATGAGTCTTTTCCTACTTTCAGTCTCAAACTGAAACATCAGCCTTTTCTAAATTTCAAGTCTGCCAGCCTTTAGGCTGAAACTATACCATTAAGCCTCCTAGATACCCAGCTTGGTATCCATATTCAAGTAAGCCAATTCCTTATAGTGACCGGTCTGTCTCTTTCTCAAAAGTTTACAGAGTATAGATCTGTCCCTTTTTGGTTACATTTATTGGCTCTGTTTCTCTGGAGAATCCTAATAGAGGTAATAATCAACATCTTAATTCTTACAAGAATTTTTATTTTGTAATCTTTCTTCAAAATCTACATTTTTTCTTTCTTCTGTATTATGCATTCCTTAACAAAATAAAACACATAGAAGCAAAAAAAAAATAACTACCATCTCTCTCCATTATACTTATGGAATCCCTATCTTTCTCTGCTGGGATCTCTTATGCAATCCTCAAATTTTAGTACAAAAATGGCTGCACCACAAATAAAACTTTTCCCTAGAAGTTAAACTTTCAATTCTAACCGGACATTTTATCAAGTTTTCTTTTTTATTGTTTTTTACTTCCAGTTTTCTTAAATCTCCAGTAATCTTGGTAGTGATTTGTGCTTGCATGCTAAGCTGCTTAAGTCATGTCTGACACTGAAAACCCATGGAATGTACCCCGCCAAGCTCTGTCCATGAGATTCTCCAGGCAAGAACACTGAAGTGGGTTGTCATGCCCTCCTCCAGGGGATCTTCCAGACCCAGGGACAGAACACCAGTCAGAATAGCTGCTATCCAAAAGTCTGCAAGCAATAAATGCTGGAGAGGGTGTGGAGAAAAGGGAACCCTCTTACACTGTTGGTGGGAATGCAAACTAGTCCAGCCACTATGGAGAACAGTGTGGAGATTCCTTAAAAAACTGGAAATAGAACTGCCTTATGACCCAGTAATCCCACTGCTCGGCATACACACCAAGAAAACCAGAATTGAAATAAACACGTGTACCCCAATGTTCATCAGAGCACTGTTTATAATAGCCAGGACATGGAAGCAACCTAGATGTCCATCAGCAGATGAATGGATAAGAAAGCTGTGGTACATATACACAAGGGAGTATTACTCAGCCATTAAAAAGAATACATTTGAATCAGTTCTAATGAGGTAGACGAAATTGGAGCCTATTATACAGAATGAAGTAAGCCAGAAAGAAAAACACCAATACAGTATACTAATGCATATATATGGAATTTAGAAAGATGGTAATGATAACCCTGGTATGCGAGACAGCAAAAGAGACACAGATGTATAGAACAGCCTTTTGGACTCTGTGGGAGAGGGTGAGGGTGGGATGATTTGGGAGCATGGCACTGAAACATGTATAATATCATATATGAAATGAATCACCAGTCCAGGTTTAATGCATGATATAGGATGCTTGGAGCTGGTGCACTGGAATGACCTAGAGGGATGGGATGGGGAGGGAGGTGGGAGAGGGTTCAGGATGGGGAACACGTGTATACCCGTGGCAGATTCATGTTGATGTATGGCAAAACCAATACAATATTGTAAAGTAATTAGCCTCCAATTAAAATAAATAAATTTATAATAAAACAAAAAAATAATAAAAGGCTTTAGCATAATCAATGAAGCAGAAGTACCAGATGTTTTTCTCAAGTTCTCTTTCTTTTTCTGTGATCCAATGGCAATTTGATCTCTGGTTCCTCTGGCTTTTCTGAATTCAGCTTAAACAGCTGGAAGTTCTTGGTTCATGTACCATTAAGCTTAGCTTGGAGAATTTTGAGCATTGTGTTGCTAGTTTGTGAGATGAGTGCAAATTGTACAGTAGTTTGAACATTTCTTGCATTGCCTTTCATTGGGACTGCAAAGAAAACTGACCTTTTACAGTCAGTCCTGTGGTCACTGCTGAGTTTCCAAATTTGCTGGTATATTGAGTGTAGTACCTTAACAGTACAATTTTTTAGGAGTTGAAATAGCTCAGCTGGAATTCCATCACCTACACTACCTTTGTTCATAGTGATGCTTTCCAAGGCCCACTTGATTTTGCACTCCAGGATGTCTGGGTCTTGGTGAGTGATCACACCATCATGGTTACCTGGGTCAAGAAATCTTTTTAAGTTCTTCCGTGTATTTTTGCCAACTCTTCTTAATATGTTCTATTTCTGTTAGGTCCATACCATTTCTGTCCTTTCATGCCCTTCTTTTCATGAAATTTTCCCTTGGTATCTCCAATTTTCTTGAAGAGATTTTTAGTCCTTCCCATTGTATTTTTTCCCCTCTATTTGTTTGCATTGATCACTTGTTGTTGCTGCTGCTGCTGCTAAGTCACGTCAGTCGTGTCCGACTCTGTGCGACCAGACATCAGCCCACGAGGCTCCCCCATCCCTGGGATTCTCCAGGCAAGAACACTGGAGTGGGTTGCCATTTCCTTCTCCAGTGTACAAAAGTGAAAAGTGAAAGTGAAGTCACTCAGTTGTGTCCAACTCTTCCCAACACATGGACTTCAGCCTACCAGGCTCCTCTGTTCATGGGATTTTCCATGCAAGAGTGCTGGAGTGAGTTTGCCATTGCCTTCTCTGTTGATCACTTAGGAAGCCTTTTATCTCTCCCTGCCTCTTTGGAACCCTTCATTCAGATGAATATATCTTTCATTTTCTCCTTTGCCTTTCTTTAGGTTTTCTTCTTTTCTCGGCTATTTGTAAGGCATCCTCAGACAACAGTTTTGCCTTTTTGCATTTCTTCTTCTTGGGGATCGTTTTGATCGCCACCTCCTGTACAATGTCATTAACCTTCATCCACAGTTCTTCAGGAACTCTATCAGATCTAACCCCTTGAATCTATTTGTCATTTCCACTGTATAATCATAAGGGATTTGATTTATGTCATACCAGCTTTCGTAGTAGCTCAGTTGGTAAAGAATTCACCTGCAATGCAGCAAATCCTGGTCAATCCCTGGGCTGGGAAAATCGACTGTAGAAGTTATAGGCTACCCAGTCCAGTATTCTTTGGCTTCCCTGGTGGCTCAGCAGGTAAAGAATAGCCTTGGAATGCAGGAATCCTGGGTTTGATCCTTGGGTTAGGAAGATCCCCTGGAGAAGGGAATGGCTACCCACTCCAATATTCTGGCCTGGAGAAGTCCATGGACTATATAGTCCATGGGGTTGCAAAGAGTTATAAAAGACTGAATGACTTTCAATTCACTCACTGAATGGTTTAGTGATTTTTCCTACTTTCTTCAATTTAAGTCTGAATTTTGCAATTAAGCGTTCATGATCTGAGCCACAGTCAGCTCCTGGTCTTGTTTTTGCTGACTGTATAGAGCTTCTCCATCTTTGGCTGCAAAGAATAGAATCAATCTGATTTTGGTATTGACCATCTGGTAATGTCCATGTGTAGAGTCCTCTCTTGTGTTTTTGGAAGAGGGTTTTTGTTATGACCAGTGCATTCTCATGGCAAAACTCTATTCCCCTTTGCCCTGCTTCTTTTTATAGTCTAAGGCCAAATTTGTCTATTACTCTAGATTGTTTAAGTATGCTCTAAAAATTACAAAAGCAAGCAGGATGAAATGTCGGCATCAGGTCCCTTTTGCACATGAAATTGTGAGAGAGTCAATTCCTAAGCAGGTTGATAAGAAGTACAGGGGTCCCCGAGGAGAGAGAGGTCTGGGGTTCTCAAGGAGGAGATAGGGTTCTGGAATTCTCAAGCAGGAGGAAAAGACAAACTGCCCCCCCCAACCCCGCCCCATCTCTCTCTCTATCCATCGCTTAGTCACATAAAACATTTTCTTTCTTTAAACTGGGAACTGATGATTACACAGCAAAGAACTCAGCTTAAAATCTGTACTAGGGATTATATGACAACATTGTATCCTGCTTGAGGACTGCTTCTCCTTCCTGAAAATCTTCTAACTAATTCTGATATCTTAAAATGTATATTATGGGAGTGGGTCTGATAGGATCTTTCTATTGTTAAGTTCTAATCTTGTTACCCTAAAATGTAAATTTTAGGAGTGGGTCTGGTAAAATTTTCACAAACTTGAGACATTCTTTGATTTATTGTAATAACTAATTTAAAAGTATATAATTCCCTTGCTAAAGACTAGTGAGTGGGGCATTCTCCACCTCCTTCTGATGTCTATGTCAGAAGATTTCCCTGTCCCTTTTCGCTGTAATAAAACTTCTCCCACATAACCGTCCTGAGTGGTCAAGCCTGGTCTCTGTTCTGGAAGCTAAATCTTCTTCTGAGATCACAAATCCGACACCCTTCACTAAGCTATCAACTGGACCATGTAGTAACTGACTGATCTCAGACATCTCAGTGCAGCAAAAAGATTTAACTCCTAGTGTATTACCTCTCTTATTGAGGTTACATAGCTAAACAGAACTTTGTTCTTGTTGTTCGGTTGTTAAGTCACTCCTCCGATTCGTTGTGGCCCCACAGAATGCAGCATGCCAGGGTATTCTTTCCTCCATTATCTCCCAGAGTTGGCTCAAATTCTTGTCCATTGAGTCAGTGATGCTATCTAACCATCTCGTCCTCTGCTTTTTCCCAAATGTAACCACTGTGCATCAATTTGGTTCATAATATTGAATTTTCAAAAATATACTGACACAGGATTAAATTTTAAAGAATTATAAAACAAGAATGATCACAGTAGTCATATGTTTTAATAACTATCCACCTGATTCTTATGAGCCGCCTATGAATTGAGATTTATTACCTTTCATCCTGCTTGAAGTTTTCAGTCATTTCCAGGGTCTAATCAATCGGGATTTTTACCTTAAACCCACCTGAGTTCATGACATGCTATCTTGAACGAATCGCCAGTCTAGGTTAGATGCAGGGTGCAGGATGCTTGGGGCTGGTGCACTGGGATGACCCGGAGGGATGGTGTTGGGGGCGGGGGAGGTGGGAGGGGGATTCAGGATTGGGAACACGTGTACACCCATGGCGGATTCATGTTGATGTGTGGCAAAGCCAATACAATATTGTAAAGTTGAAAAAAAAAAAACCTTTCTTTAAACAATACAGAAACTTTACATTCCTTGATTACCATTTTCATTCAGCATAAGTAACTCTAAATGACTTTTTTTTTTTGTACTATTTTCAGAATTTAAACGAATCCTTAAATGGTAAAGATTTGGTATCATTATAGATATAAAAAGGAAGAAGCAATCCCCAAGAACACTTAAGTAACTATTTTGTACAATGATAGCATGAGTCCAAGGTAAATGAAATGAGCAGTACTTTGGGCAATATTAAAGTTCTAATCTATATTTACAGTATTTTTTATTTTTTAGTGACAACTAATACTAAAAATAGGGAAATATAAATTATAATTTCTCTCAAACACTTCTAGTAATTGTGGAAAGAGTTTGTATATTAAAACTCAGCAATTCAATTTTCCTAAATTGGAACTGCTGAAATTTAATCAAGATTGAGTATATGTTTACTGTTGTACTGTAAAAAAATAAATAAAATAAAAACCTTAAAAATGCACTGGAACATATGAGATTTCAAGGGGCATGGTTAGCATAAAAGAAATTATTTAAGAATTTTAGTGCACGATGTTATTATCAAGTGAAACTGCAATTTTCTACCTTCATGTCACTTTATTTCTCTTGAATTCCCATTCTCTTTTCCCCCTGTTTGTTCAATTACTCTTTTCCTTTAACTCAAATACACTTCCACGTGAGTCTCTCCTCAATCTTTTTCTTGATTTCTCTAAAAACCTCTGATAACTTTTCTTGTATTACAGGAAATACCACATTACAGGAAATCTCTTATTATCCACCTGCCATGCCTACAAGATTATAATTTTGTTACATATAAGGACAAAGTTTTTTTTTTTCTTCTTCTTCTTTCTATTGTCCACAACACTTACTAGGGTTTGGACTGAAATTTTTAAGCAAATATAACTTTTTGAATGAATGAGAAGTTCCTTAGGATATAACCTTAGGAATATTCAAATATCATCAGCAATGGAAAAATTCTAAATATACTTAAGGATGCTCAATATACATAGAGAACTATGTTCAGATAGAATAAATTTGGAAATAACTGGAACATTTTAACTATTACAGTAAGTCATCCATCATGGGAATGGTCAACCTTAAAAATGGGAATATTTTACTGTGATACAGTTGACATAAAACATCTCGTAAGTTTAAGGTGGAGAACATAATGATTTGATATATGTTTGTATTATTAAATGTTTAACACCTATCAACTCACATAGTTACAAATCACATGCCAATTATATTTTAATAAAACTATGGGGGGGGCATGGTGTGGAGAATTACCTGACACATAATAGGCTCCCAATAAATATTTGTTAAAAAAAAAAAAGGAAAGATGCATGATTTGAGACTGACTATTAAAATAGTAGGGAGCAGTTCTTCTTTGAATACAGTAGACCATTAAATTATTGGGAATAGAAAACAGCCTCTCTAGCCCCAAATCCTTCACTTTAACTAAGGAATTGCATTTTCCTTTCAGCTTTGAGGAGACATAATGAATCCATCCTACTTTAGAATTAACTTCAGCAAAATAGAGACACAACCAGACTGAAACTAAGACTAGTTTCATGACCCCAAGCTCATAAAACTGTTTCCAGCATCTTAGAGCTTTTTAATTAATTTGGCCTTAAGAAGTTATCATTGAACCTTGTGAAAATAGTATTCATGAGAACATTTTAAACTCATTTAGTTTTTTATTAGAATAGTCATAGCAATTTTAGATGTGAGGAAGACAGGTTAAGCATCTTTCCCTCTGGTTAAATGGAATTAGCATCTCCAAAATAACTCATCAGTTGTCTCCAGAATTTGGATAACATATTGAAGAAAATATTTTATAAATTTATAAATTATAAATGTTTACTACTTAAAAGTCACATGCCCTACTATCAACACAAATACTGCTTATAAGTAAAAATATGTGTTGCTCTTTAATGGGTAATAAATATTCACTATAATTCTATTTTTTAATTTGATCTAGTGTGCTTGAATTTTTTCATCTGAAATAAAGTACATATACTCTAGGGTTGTTGTGAGAATTACTTTAACAAATTAGTATCTCATGCCTAGAATAATAATTCAACAAATGCTAGCTGCTTTTATTATCATTACATCCCAATGGAATATATGCTCTACCCTCTAAGGGTTCACACAGGCTACTTTGAAGACCACCCCTTTAAACTGTTGTTATGTTCTGTAATTATGTATGTTTTCTAGTTTTTCATTCAGGGTCTTAAAATGTTCACATTGCCTAATATTTCAGTCTTTTCTTGGAATTGAATGTAATGTATTAACAAATTGGATTATTGTATATTCAGAATATAATTAGAAGCCATTTAACATTGGCCAGAATATGTATCCTTCTCTATATCTAGATGTTTAATTCTGCCCTTTTTCCTTACACAAAAAGATTACTGTAAGAAATGGAGTCTAGTGTGTAAAAATTATCTGAAATCTATTAAGAGAAGCAAGGAGGCTAATGCACTTTGAAAACGTACTGTATTGGAGGCACTATGCATAGTGTGTTTTATTAAATTCATGAATAAATGAAATATTAACAAATTATAATTATTATCATATTCATTTGGGAAATTAGCTATGTCTAGAAGAGTATTGCTAATGATTATGAATATTTGACTTAATTGTTTAAAAGTTAAAGCCCTAAAGTAAATAGTAATATGCTGGTAAGAATACTAGGCATGTAGCTTTCTTTTCTTGTAGTGTCTTTGTCTGACATCTTATCAGGGTAAAGCTGGTCTCAGACAATGAGTTTGGGAGCCTTCTTATTCTTCAATTTTTTTGTAATAGTTTGCAAAAGATTGGTAGTAATTTTTTAAATAATTGCTAGAATTCACTAGTGAAACCAAATGGTCATATGTTTTTCCTTTTGGGGATATTTTTGATTACTGATTTAACCCTTTACTTGGTATTGGTCCATATAGATTTTCAATTTCCTCGTGACCAATCTTGATTAAAAATCACAAAATCATTTCAATAGATGAAAAAAAAATGAATTTGACACAATTTGGTACCTTTTCATAACAAAAAACTCTCAACAAACTAGGTATAAAAGAAATTTACCTCAACAGAATAAAAGCCAGATATGGAAAGTTCACAGCTAACAACATATTCAACAACAACAACAACAATAAGTCTGAAAGCTTTTCCTCTAACATCAGGAACAAGGAAAGATGCCCATTCTCATCTCTATTCAACATAGTACTGGAAGTCCTAGCCAGAGCAATTAGATAGAAAAAGAAATTAAATACATCTAAATTGGAAAGAGATAAGTAACATTTGCAGATGACATGGTTTTCCATGTAGAAAACCTTAAAGAGTCCACAAAAAATCTGTAGGAACTAATAAGCAAATAGAGCAATGTTTCAGGATGCAAATAAACTTACAAAATCTATCATGTGTAGTTTCAGTTATTAAGATGAATAAGTTCTAGATATCTGCTGTACAACATTGCACCTATTGTTAACAATATTGTACTGTACACTTAACATTTTGTCAGAAGCATAAATCTCATGTTAAGTTTTCTTACTACAATAAAGAAGTTTTTTTTAATTTATCCTTCAAAAGGTACTATTAGAAAAATGAAAAGGCAAACTACATATTGGGACAAAACATAGGCCAAACACAGTCTGGTAAAAAGATTTATATTCAAATTATTAAAAAAAAACCCAAAATATAAATTTAGATAGTTTATAAATAGACACTTCACTGAAGTGAATATACGAATATTCTGAAAGATGTTGAATATGAGGATTCATTAGAAAAATGCTTCCCTGGTGGCTAGGATGGTAAAGAATCTGCTTGCAATATGGGAGACCTGGGTTTGATCCATGGGTTGGGAGGATCCCCTGAAGAAGGGAATGGTAACCCACTTGAATATTCTTGCCTGGGGAATTCCATGGACAGAGGAGTCGAGTGGGCTACAGTCTATGGGGTTGCAAACAGTCGGACACGACTGAGCCACTAACTTTCACTAGAAAATGCAAATTAAAATTTTGAGTCACCATCATACATAGGTTTGAATGACTAACATTAAAACTCAAAACCAAAACCAAAAATGCTGAAATTACCAATTTCAGGGGTGTACATATTACAGAATCAAATGCTTATATTTTCTGTTAGGAATGTGATATACTTCAGGACATGGAACAACAGACTTTTTAAATCAGGAAGGGAGTATGTCAGGGCTGTATATTGTCACCCTTTTTACTTAACTTATATGCAGAGTACACCATGTGAAACGCTGGATTGGATGAAGCACAAGCTGGAATCAAGATTGCCAAGAGAAAAATCAATAACCTCAGATATGCAGATGACACCACATTTTATGGCAGAAAGCAAAGAAAAACTGAAGAACCTCTTGATGAAAGTGAAAAAGGAGTGTGAAAAAGTTGGCTTAAAACTCAACATTCAGGGTTATCATTACCATCTTTCTAAATTCCATACATATGCGTTAGTATACTGTATTGGTGTTTTTCTTTCTGGCTTACTTCACTCTGTATAATATCATATAAGAAACTAATTGCCAGTCCAAGTTCGATGCAGTATATAGGATGCTTGGGATGCACTGGGATGACCCAGAGGGATGGTACGGGGAGGGAGGTGGAAGGGGGGTTCAAGATGGGGAACACGTGTACACCCATGGCGGATTCATGTTGATGTATGACAAAACCAATACAATATTGTAAAGTAAAAATAAAATAAATAAAACATTAGCTTCTGAAAAACAAAACAAAACACACACCTCAACATTCAGAAAACTAAGATCCTTGCATCCAGCCCCATCACTTCATGGCAAATAGATGGGGAAACAATGGAAACAGTGACAGACTTTTTTTTTGGCTCCAAAATCACTGCAGATGGTTACTGCAGCCATGCAATTAAAAGACGCTTACTCCTTGGAAGAAATGCCATAGCCAACCTAGACAGTATATTAAAAAGGAGGGACATTACTTTGCCAAAAATGATCAGTTTAGTCAAAACTATGGTTTTTCCAGTAGTCATGTATGGATCTGAGAGTTGGACTATAAAAAAAGCTGAGCACCGAAGAATTGATGCTTTTGAACTGTGGTGTTGGAGAAGACTCTTGAGAGTCTCTTGGACTGCAAGGAGTTCCAACCAGTCCATCCTAAAGGAAATCAGCCCTGAATATTCATTGGAAGGACTGATGTTGAAGCTGAAACTGCAATACTTGGGCCACCTGATGCAAATAACTGAATCATTTGAAAAGATCCTGATTCTGGGTAAGATTGAAGGCAGGAGGAGAAGGGGATGACACAGAATGAAATGGTTGGATGGCATCACCAACTTTATGGACATGAGTTTGAGTAAGCTCCAGGAATTGGTGAAGGACAGGGAACCCTGGTGTGCTACAGTCCATAGGGTCGCAAAGATTTGAACACAACTGAGAACTGAACTGAACTGAACTGATCCTTCAGGAACTTTGGATTGGCAGTTTCTTATGAAGTCAGACATAGGCTTATCATACTAAGCAGCAGCCTTACTCCTAGTTTCCTGCCCAAGAGCAAAGAAAATTGATACATATCTTTCTATAAAAGCTTTATTCATAATCTAACTAAACTGGAAACAACCTAAATATTTTTTCAAGCTGGTGAAAGTATAAATAAACCAGTTATATCAAAGAACAGAGCAATACTGAACAATGAGAAAGCAACTATTCATACACATAGAGCTGTGAATAAATAAAAATATATTAGGCAAATTAAATGAAGCCATATTCATACTGTATGCTAAATACTATGTACTGTATGTACTGTATGATTCCACTTATGTCACATTCTGGAAAATCCAAGACTTTTGGACAAGACAGTGCAGTGGTTGCTAAGGGGTTGGAACTGGTAAAAGAGCTTAAAAGAAAAGGGGAGATTTAGATCTACTTGTTATCTAGATCATGGCAGTTGACTAAATGTATCTCTCATCAGTCTTGTATTTATACACAAAATATGTGAATTTTATATAGATTGCTGCTGTTGCTACTGCTAAGTCTCTTCAGTCGTGTCCGACTCTGTGTGACCCCATAGGTGGCAGCCCACCACGCTCCACCGTCCCTGGGATTTTTAGGCCTTATTAAATCTGACTTCAAAATAATTGCCCAAATTTAGTAGTGAGATCCATTTTTATTGTATATAAGTTGTGCTATTGAATTTTACATAAAGGGATATTCTTAAATTTTATATTTTATGTATTTTGTCAAAAATAGAGTTCTGTTGTCTATAATTGTTTGTTTTTGACATCAGAAATGAAAGCTTAGAAAATTACAGTGATTTGATACCCAAATTAAATTGTCAATAGAATTTTGGGATTATTAATACTGTTTTTTCAGTCCTGATGTTACTGAGCAATGAACATATGAATTTCACATAAAATCAACTTAGTTTCTCATCTTAACTCTACCACAATATGGATAAAACTCAATAGTGATGTTGTGACATTTAATTAAGTCCATGTATTGGAAGCACTCTTACACAGTCAGCACTTCTTAGGTACTCAGTAAAAATTAAATCTTCTCTATTGTAAATGAAGATGCGTCAGTTTCAGTAATTCACTCCCAGGTCACAGCCAGGATTTACTGAATTGGGAAACTAAACACAAGTTTCTGACACTACATTTCATGATGTCTACACGTAGAACACTTATCCTAACTCCTCATTATGAGTTACTCTTGATGCCTCATTGAAAAGTGTCATATATGAGTAAAAAAATAAAGCAGGAAAAAGGCTAACAAAGTTTTGCTGAGAGAACACACTGATCAGAGCAAATATCCTCTTTCAAAAAAAGACGACTCTACACATGGACATTAATACCTGCTCAATACTGGAAGCAGACTAATTATATTATTTTCAGCCAAAGATAGAGAAGCTCTATACAGTCAGCAAAAATAAGACTGGGAGTGGACTGTGGCTCAGATCATGAACTCCTTATTGCCAAATTCAGACTTAAATTGAAGAGAGTAGGGAAAACCACTAGGCTATTCAGGTATGACCTAAATCAAATCCCTTATGATTATACAATAGAAGTGACAAATATATTCAGGGATTAGATCAGATAGAAAGAGTACCTGAAGAACTATGGACAGTGTCGTTAATCAAAACCATCCCCAAGAAAAGGCAAAATGGTTATCTGAGGGGACCATGCAAAGGCGGGCTTTGGGTAGCATCATTATGAACAAAGCTAGTAGAGGTGGTGGAATTCTAGCTGAGCTTTTTCAAATCCTAAAAAAATGATGTTGTGAAATTGCTACACTCAATATGCCAGCAAATTTGGAAAACTTAGAGTGGCCACAAGACTGAAAAAGTCCCTTTTCACTCCAATCACAAAGAAGGGCAATGCCAAAGAATATTCAAACTTCTGCACAACTGCACTCATCTCATAGGCTAGTAAAGTAACGCTCAAAATTCTCCAAGCTAGGTTTCAACAGTACATGAACCAAGAACTCTCAGATGTTCAGGCTGGATTTAGAAAAGGCAAAGCAACCAGAGGTCAAATTGCCAAAGTCTGTTGGATCATAGAAAAAAAAAAAAGAAAAATTCCCGAAAAATATCTACTTCTGCTTTATTGACGGTGCGAAAGCCTTTGTGTGGATCACAACAAACTGTAGAAAATTCTGAAAGAGATGGGAATAACAGACCACCTTACCTACATTCTGGAAACCTATATTTGGGTCAAGAAGCAACAGTTAGAACCAGACATGGGACAATGGACTGGTTCCAAATTGGGAAAGGAGTACATTAAGGCTGTATATTGTTAGCCTGCTTATTTAACTTATATGCATCATGTGAAATGCTGAATTGGATGAAACCCAAGGTGGAATCAAGATTGTTGGGAGAAACATCAATAACCTCAGATTTGCAGATGATATCACCCTTTTGGTAGAAAGCGAAGAGGAACTAAAGAGTCTGTTGATGAAAGTGAAAGAGGAAAGTGAAAAATCTGGTTTAAAACTCAACATTGCAGGAACCATCTGAGCCACCAGGGAAACCTAATACTGGAGAAGGAAATGGCAACCCACTCCAGTATTCTTGCCTGGAAAAATCTATGGGCAGAGGAACCTGGCGGGCTGCAGTCCATGGGGTTACGTGACTGAGCACACATGCATGAGGGTGAGAGGAGATGGGTTTGTAGCATTAAATGGGTAGAACAAAAAAGAAAAGAAAACATCCTGATGCTGTGAAAACACTCTGAAGCTTGAAGGGAGGAGGAAAAGGGGGTAACAGAGAATGAGGTGGTTGGATGGCATCACTAACTCAATGGACATGAGTTTGAGAAATCTCTGGGAGATGGTGAAAGACAGGAAAGCCTGGAGTGCTGCAGTCCATAGGGTTGCAAAGAGTTCAACATGACTGAGAGACTGAACAAAAATAGGAAACAGATAGTTTATGCTGAATAAGGAAAATAGATGACTTATTTCAATCTATCATTGTAATTTGCATAGTTGTCTGAATGCAATTGAAAATTCTGAATGGTGTAATACATTTTGCACATGTATGAAAGATGACTGTGGAGAAATGTTTCACTCTATTGAATTCACAGTAGGGAAGAATTATTGATAACTCAAAATCAAATTTACTGTTAAATAAATTCTGAAGTATGAAGTTTACATGAAAGTTCCAAGCACAAGCAGCTTTTCATAAGCAAGTCTATTTGTCAGGTACAGCAAATTAACTGAGAAAAAGGCAAATATCATGAAGAGAGGAAGAGAGTTGTATCCAGGAAGTCTGGTGTTTTGTCCAGATCTATCAATAATTATCAACATGTTCTTGCATAAATGAATTATTTTCTAACAGAGTTTGAGAAATGTATAATATTTAATGAAATTTTTCTGTATATTTCCCCTATTTTAGGTTCACTGAGCTTCATTTTCTTGTAGTTTTATAGTTTTCATAAAACTTGAAAAGAGTTAAGTCATTATTTTTTGCCTTCTCTTCTGAGATACCAATTATAAATTTATTAGACCACTTTAATTTGTCTCATAGATTTTTAATGTCTGCTTATTTTTCTTATATCTTTCCTTCACTTTTTGGCTTTAGTGTGGATAGTTGCCATGACATATAATCCAGTTCAACAATCATTTTGGGGGTAATATTTAGATTTATATTAAGCTGCTCCTATGATTTTTTTTTCTTATGATGCTCTATTTTTTAACTCTACCTGTTCCCTTTGTTTCCTTGTCTAATCTTTATTTCTACCTTCACTATTTTAATATTTCCTTTAATATCTAAATATACTTATAGAAGCTCTCTTAAAGTTATTGTGTGCTAATTCTGTCGTGTATTGTATGGCTATGTTTCTATTGACTAATATGTCTCCTGCATGAATGAGTGTTAAGTCACTCCAGTGGTGTCGGACTCTTTGTGACCCAGTGGACTATAGCCTGCCAGGTTTCTCTGTTCATAGGATTTTCCAGGCAAGAATACTGGAGTGGGTTGCCATGCCTTCCTCCAGGGGATCTTCCCAACTCAGGGACCAAACTTGAGTCTGTTATGTCTCCTACATCAGCAGGTGGATTCTTTAACACTAGAGCCAACTGGCAAGCCCAATATGTCCCCTATCCATGGCTTCCCTGGTTGCTCAGATGGTAAAAAATTTGCCTTCAATGCAGGGGACGTGGGTTGGATTCCTGGGTCAGGAAGTTCCCTGGAGGAGAAATAACCCATTTCAATATTCTCCCCTGGGGAATTCCATGGACAGAGGAGGCTGGTGGGCTACAGTCCATGGGGTCTCAAAGAGTTGGATACAACTGAGCAACTAAGATGCACACACACACACACACACACACACACACATGTGCGGGTGCACGTGCACATGCACATAATAGATTCTTTGTTGTTTTCACATCTAGTTATTTTTTTAATTGAATTCTGAACTTCATGAGGTTACATTGCCAAGGACCTAGATTTTATATCTTTCTTATAATAGTGTTAAGATTTGCTCTAGCAACTTCAATTTAATTGAAAATCAGCATGATTGTTTTGAGGCTTATTTTTAAATTTTAGTATAAGTACAAAGTAGTCTTAACTTCAGGCTTTTTTGTTATTTATGGCAATGGTAATTATTTTTTTCATGTCTGCATTTATTAATCTAGGTATTTCACCAGGTTTTCTATTCCTTTAGTAAAGAGCTTAAATGTACCCTAATTTTGTGTGACCTCTTGGTGTTTGTAGTTTCTTCAATATTTTTTCTTGGTCCGTTTTCATGGAGTTTCATCTTAAACATGTGAAATATTCAATTACAGACTGCAGGGGGCTCTCATGAGGATGTTTAGATGCTGTCAGATTTTGTCTGCATTGCTCTAGTTCCTCCTGTCTCATCTTCTCTGAACGCCAGTTTCTAACAAATCAGTTAGCAATCTATTATGCCAGTTGGAAAACTGCTTTAGGTAGAAAACCATAGAGACTGTAGCACTCATCTCATGTTTTTCCTTTTCTCACCGAGTACTGTAAGTTCTGTTATCTAATTTAAAAAAAAAAGTTATTTCACATATTTTGTCCAGTTTTCCAGTTTTTTAATTGATTCTGTTTAGAGGAGTATTTTTAGTATCAATTACTTTATTATAGTGACACAGCTTAAATTTGATTTGATTTCATTTCATAAAGTTGTCCATGAGCTCTCAGTCCTTAATTCTAGATGAAAATTTAAACCACTTTTCTTTTCTCAAATAAGTCACAATCCATCAAGAAGATATTTAGGGGAAATTTGTTCATGTTTTTTCTAAACCACTATTTTTTGCATGTTTCTCAATTATTTTTAAGTAACATTGTTATGTGTATTACAATATTTTAATTTAGAATATTGAGGAAGAGCCAATTTAGAACTTACCTGTTGATGAAATTCTATGTTAGAATTTTGATAATGCTTTACTTGGTATGCCTTCAATAGAAAAATGTGGTATTTCGCTGATCCTCAAGCATAACCATCAGCAGAAATTTTAAGAGACAGGGGAAAGCAAAGCAAAGGAGAGGAAAATAGCATGGCTCCAAATATCTCAGTAAATGTAAAATATGCTTTTGTATCTCTCATTTAAATTATGAAAACAATACATTAAAGAGTTATTACCAATATATTTACATGACTTGAATTATTTTATTAACCAGTCTCAAGGCTGGCAAATTCTTTTGAAAGATGCACGTTTTCTCACTTATGAATGCATCCTCATGTTTTTTTTTTTTTTATATATACGCTGGTTCCAAATAGGAAAAGGAGTACATCAACGCTGTATATTGTCACCCCGCTTATTTAACTTATATGCAAAGTACATTATGAGAAATGCTGGGCTAGAAGAAGCACAAGCTGGAATCAAGATTGCTGGGAGAAATATCAATAACCACAGATATGCAGATGACACCACCCTTATGGCAGAAAGTGAAGAGGAACTAAAAAGTCTCTTGATGAAAGTGAAAGAGGAGAGTGAAAAAGTTGGCTTCAAGCTCACCATTCAGAAAATGAATATCATGGCATCCAGTCCCATCACTTCATGGGAAATAGATAGGGAAACAGTGGAAACAGAGTCAGACATTATTTTTGGGGGGGCTCCAAAATCACTGCAGATGGTGACTACAGCCATGAAATTAAAAGATGCTTATTCCTTGGAAAAAACGTTATGACCAACCTAGAGAGCATATTCAAAGCAAAGACATTACTTTGCCAACTAAGGTCCATCTAGTCAAGGCTATGGTTTTTTCCTGTGGTCATGTATGGATGTGAGAGTTGGACTGTGAAAAAAGCTGAGGGCTGAAGAATTGATGCTTTTGAACTGTGGTGTTGGAGAAGACTCTTGAGAGTCCCTTGGACTGCAAGGAGATCCAACCAGTCCTTTCTGAAGGAGATCAGCCTGGGATTTCTTTGGAGGGAACGATGCTAAAGCTGAAACTCCAGTACTTTGGCCACCTCATGCGAAGAGTTGACTCATTAGTAAGGACTGATGCTGGGAGAGATTGGGGGCAGGAGGAGAAGGGGACGACAGAGGATGAGATGGCTGGATGGCATCACGGACTCGATGGACGTGAGTCTGAGTGAACTCCAGGAGTTGGTGATGGACAGGGAGGCCTAGCATGCTGTGATTCATGAGGTCACAAAGAGTCAGACACGACTGAGTAACTGAACCAATGAACATATATCTCCAATCAATTGTTTTCATGTTTTTTTTTTTCCCCCTTCTAGGTAATTACTTTTGCACTGCACATACACAGAAAAGAAACTATTATAAGGGTTTTTGGTATAAACATATAGGTGTATTTATTTGCCTAAACTAGATTAATATGGAAATAAACTTAAAAGAAATTATATGTATTCTTAAATTCCTTAGTAAAATAATATTATCTAAATAACTGTATTTTGAAAAGTAACATTTTATTGAGGATTGACTTTTTTATAAATATACATCAAAAATGATTTTTTTTTGCTATTATAATATGTACTCTTGGCAACAGCATCAATTTTCGTGATGAATTGGAGATTGGAGTCAGTGATCTGAAGAGGAGAACAATATAAGCTACAGTTGACCTGAGCCCCAGATCATTTCCAATTGGGAAATGTTGCCTTGTAGATGCTGAATCCTTGCATCTAGAAGAGTATGATGAATCATTCTGACAAATGCCCTGGCAAGTAAGTTGATAAAAGGGAGAGGTTTAGATATTGTACAGCTGAGTAATCTGGTCTAATACAATTATAGAACTAAAACTTCTTTTAAATATATGTGACTACATAGTGTTATTTTATATACAAAGCTATTAAAGCTGAAATATTAAAGTAGCATCATCAAGGACACAGTGTTAGTGCTTAGTTAAGCTTGAACATAAATATACCTCCAGACTCATCAAAATTGCTTAAAAAAAAAGTGCACAGTCAATATTACTGAAAGTTTTTGGAATATATAAGAGTACCACAAAATTATTGTTATTCCTTTCCTCTTTGCATCTCTTGCTTTCTTACAAAAAAGGTTTTGTTAGGGGAAGTAATTTAATATTTCAGTTCTGTATAGCTATTAATCTTGTCAAGTTGTTTTTACATCAATTGTTTAATTTGTCTTTTAAAAACAACTTTGTGAAGGAGAGGATAAACTGGTATCTTTATTTAATAAAACTAGGATCTTGTCAATGGCACACCACTCCAGTACTCTTGCCTGGAAAATCCTATGGATGGAGGAGCCTGTAAGGCTGCAGTCCATGGGGTCACGGAGGGCCAGACATGACTGAGCGACTTCACTTTCACTTTTCACTTTCATGCATTGGAGAAGGAAATGGCAACCCACTCCAGTGTTCTTGCCCGGAGAATCCCAGGGATGGGGAGCCTTTTGGTCTGCCATCTATGGGGTCGCATAGAGTCGGACACGACTGAAGTGACTTAGCAGCTTAGCAGCAGGATCTTGTCAAGAATATCCGTCTTTTCCATCACTATTTCTAATTTATTTTAATAGCTTTACTGTATTTAGGGAATATGTTACTATTATATGTGCTGTCTTCTTGACTTATATTTGAACTCAAATTACCAGACTCAGTTACTTCTGGGCCCTTGCAATCAGATGTACAGTATGAGAGGCTCCTGTTTGCAGTAAGATACAAAAGGAAGGAGACTGCAGAGCTTTCATTTCATTGGTATTTGTGAAGATAGACATTTATCTCTTCAGGAAAGGTAGTGGCCCTGATGGAAGAAATGATCTCATTAGAGCGTTCCAGCAGTTTAGTTCTGTTTGTTTAGCTACCCCCATAATTTGGAAAACAGCCTAATATACTTTAACGAATCACTTTACATATTAAACTAGTCAGAGTTGCTTCTATTGTTTGCAACTAACAATGATAATAAGATGTGACACTTGCCTATAATGACACAGTGGCAAACTTGAATGAAAAAAAAATTGATGAGGATGAGAGTTCTTATGAGTGACAAAAGCAGCGTTTTATCATCCTCTTTGTACCTAGCATTCAGCCACTCACCTGTTAAAACAATATGTAATGCTTCATAACTATTTTTCATTATTTTATTTATGAGAGTTTGGTGAATAAAACAATTTCATGGGGTGAAACTTTGCATTAAAATTTTTCATAGCCAGGACATAGAAGCAACCTAGATGTCCATCAGCAGAAGAATGGATAAGAAAGCTGTGGTACATATACACAAGGCAGTATTACTCAGCCATTAAAAAGAATACATTTGAATCAGTTCTAATGAGGTGGATGAAACTGGAGCTTATTATACAGAGTGACGTAAGCCAGAAAGAAACACACCAATACAGTATACCAACACATATATATGGAGTTTAGAAAGATGGAAACGATAACACTGCATGCAAGACAGCAAAAGAGACACAGATGTATAGAGCAAGCTTTTGGACTCTGTGGGAGAGGGAGAGGGTGGGATGATTTGGAGAATAACATTGAAACATGTATAATATCATATATGAAATGAGTCGCCAGCCTAGGTTCAATGCATGATACTGGATGCTTGGGGCTGGTGCACTGGGACGACCCAGAGGGATGGTACAGGGAGGGAGGGAGGTTCAGGATAGGGGACACATGTATACCTGTGGCGGATACATGTTGATGTATGGCAAAACCAATACAATATTGTAAATTAATTAACCTCCAATTAAAATAAATAATTTTTTTTTTAATTTTCATGTATCCTAAAATTTTGAAACAATTGTTAGAAAGTCATCTTGCTCATGGGGGCCACTTTTGAATATATTGCCAAATAATGCTCAAACTATTGCACAATTGCACTCATCTCACATGTTAGCAAAGTGATAATCAAAATTCTCCAAGCCAGGCTTCAACAGTACCTGAATTGTGAACTTTCAGATGTTCAAGCTGGTTTTAGAAAAGGCATAGGAACCAGATCAAATGGCCGACATCTGCTGGATCATAGAAAAAACAAGAGAGTTCCAGGAAAACATCTATTTCTGTTTTACTGACTATGCCAAAGCCTTTGACTGTGTGGATCACAATAAACTGTGGAAAATTCTGAAAGAGGTGGAAATACCAGATCACCTGACTTGCCTCTTTAGAAACCTGTATGCAGGTCAAGAAGCAAGAGTTAGAACTGGACATGGAACAACAGACTGGTTTCATATAGGAAAAGAACTGTATATTGTCACCCTGTTTATTTAACTTACACGCAGAGTACATCATGAGAAACACTGGGCTAGGAAAAGCATAAGCTGAAATCAAGAGTGCCAGAAGAAATATCAATAACCTCAGATATGTAGAAGACATCACACTTCTGGCAGAAAGCAAAGAAGAACTGAAGAGCCTCTTGATGAAAGTGAAAGAGGAGAGTGAAAATGTTGGCTTAAAGCTCAACATTCATGACATACGGTCTCATCACTTCAAGGCAAATAGATGGGGAAACAATGGAAACAGTGGCTGACTTTATTTTCTTGGGCTCCAAAATTACTGTGGATGGTGATTGCAGCTATGAAATTAAAAGACACTTACTCCTTGGAAGGAAAGTTATGACCAACCTAGACAGCATATTAAAAAGCAGAGACATTACTTTGTCAATAAAGGTCCATCTAGTCAAGGCTATGGTTTTTCCAGCAGTCATCTATGAATGTGAGAGTTGGACTATAAAGAAAGCTGAGCACCAAAGAATTGATGCTTTTGAGCTGTGGTGTTGGGGAAGACTCTTGAGAGTCCCTTGGACTATAAGGAGATCTATCCAGTCCATCTTAAAGGAGATCAGTCTGGGTGTTCATTGGAAGGACTGATGTTGAAGTTTAAACTCCAATACTTTGGCCACTTGATTCAAAGAGCTGACTCATTTGAAAATACCCTGATGCTAAGAAAGACTGAGGCCAGAGCAGAAGGGGACGACAGAGGATGGGATTGTTGGATGTCATCACTGACTCAATGCACATGAGTTTGGGTAAACTTCAGCTGTTGGTGATGAACAGGGAGACCTGGTGTGCTGCGGTTCATGGAGTCACAATGAGTTGGACATGACTGAGTGACTGAACTGAACTGAAATCACTGCAGATGGTGACTGCAGCCAGGAAATTAAAAGATGTTTGCCCCTTGGAAGAAAGGTTACAATCAAACTAGACAGAATATTAAAATGCAGAGACATTACTTTGCCAACAATGGTCTGTCTAGTCAAAGCTATGGTTTTTTTCCAGTAGTTATATATGAATGTGAGAGTTGGACTATAAAGAAAGCTGAGCACCAAAGAATTGATGCTTTTGAACTGTGGTGTTGGAGAAGACTCTTGAGAGTCCCTTGGACTGCAAGGAGATCCAACAAGTCCATCCTAAAGAAAATCAGTCCTGAATATTCATTGAAGCTGAAACTCCAATACTTTGGTCACCTGATGTGCAGCACTGACTCATTGGAAGAGACCCTGATGCTGGGAATGATTGAAGATAGTAGGAGAAGAGGACGACAGAGGATGAGATGGTTGGATGGCATGACCGACTAAATGGACATGAGTTTGAGTAAGCTCCGGGAGTTGGTTATGGACAGGAAGGCCTGGCATGCTGCAGTCCCTGGGATTGCAAAGAGTTGGATATGACTGAGCAACTGAACTGAACTGAATGTTTGCAAGTGCTTTTATGTTTACACACATTTCTGTCTCCTAATCCCCATCCAAACAAATTATTTTCAGTACAAGAATCTATTTTGAGTGTTTACTCTCATTAAATATCAAATGGCATTGCAAAGTATTTTCTTTTTTCAGAAAAAAATTTACATGATGGGTAAATGAGAACTTATTGTTCTATCATTTTGGACTAATACTTACTTGTGTTTGTTGCTTTGTCATTAATAATAATAAATATTTCAAAGCAAGTTAGACTCTAAACAATAGGAAAATGATTAAAAATACTATCAACCTCATATTATATAATATTATACAGACATGAAGCACAGTAAGTTCAAAGCATATAGAATAAGGAAATGCTCACAATAAAAAACATTTAAAAATAAATAAGGATAATTTCTGCTTCAGAGATCACAGTCTTGTCAGGGCAAAGGGGCTTGGATAACTCAATGAAGCTATGAACCATGTTGTGCAGGGCCACCCAAGACAGAGGGATCATACTGAAGAGTTCTGACCAACGTGGTTCACTGGAAGAGGGCATGGCAACTCACTCCAGTGTTCTTGCCTGGAGAAAGGCAAAAAGATATGACACTGGAAAATGAGTCCTTTAGGTCAGTAGGTGTTTAATATGCTCCTGGGGATGAGCAGAGGGTAATTACTGATAACTCTAGAAAGAATGAAATGGCTGGGCCACAGTGGAAATGACTTGTTTGTTGTGGAAATGGTTTGTTGTGGATGTGTCCGCTGGTGAAAGTAAAGACCAATGCTGTAAAGAACAATATCACATAAGAACCTGGATGTTAGGCCCATGAATGAAGGTAAATTGGTCAAGCAGGAGATGGCAAGATTGAACATCAGCATCTTAGGAAATGGTGAACTAAAATGGATGGAAATGGGGAAATTTAATTCAGTTAACCATTATATCTACTACTGTGGGCAAGAATTCTTTAGAAGAAATGGAGTAGCCCTCATAGTCAACAAAAGAGTCTGACATGCAGTACTTGGGTGCAACCTCAAAAATGACAGAATTATCTCATTCATTTCCAAGACAGACCATTCAAAATTACAGTAATCCAAGTCTATGCCTCAACCATTGTTGCTGAAGAAGCTGACATTGACCAGTTCTATGAAGACATACAACACCTTCTAGAACTAACACCAAAAAAGATGTCCTTTTCATCATATGGGATTGGAATGCAAAAGTAGGAAGTCATTAGATACTTGCCTTAACAGGCCTGCTTGGCCTTGAAGTACAAAATGAATCAGGCAAAGGTTAATAGCATTTTTTCAAGAGGACATGCTGGTCATTGCAAATGTTCTTTTCCAGCAACCCAAGAAATGGCTCAACATGGACATCACCAGATGTTTAATACCTAAATCAGATTGATTACATTATTTGCAATCAAAGATGGAGCTTTATCAGCAATAACAAGACTTGGAGCTGACTGAGGTTAGGCTCATGAGCTCCTTACTGCAAAATTCAGACTTAAAATGAAGAAAGTAGGGAAAATCACTAGGCAATTCAGGTATGACCAAAACCAAATCCCTTATGATTATACAGTGGAATAGATTCAAGGTATTAGATTTAGTAGAGAGAGCACCTGAAAATCTATGGATGGAGGTTTATTAACATTGTACAGGATGCAGTGAACAAAGCTATCCCGAAGAAAAATAAATGCAAGAAGGCAAAGTGGTTATCTGAGGAGTCTTTACAAGTAGCTGAGGAAAGAAGAGAAGAAAAAGGCAAGGGAGAAAGGGAAAGATATACCCAATTGAATACAGCATTCCAGAGAATATCAACAAGAGATAAGAAGTGTTTCTTAAATAAACAGTGCAAGGAAATAGAGGAAAATAATAGAATAGGGAAGACTAGAGATCTCTTCAAGAAACCTGGAGATATGAAAGGAATATTTCCTGCAAGGATGGACACAATAAAGTGCAGAAACTATGAGGATCTAACTGAAGAAGAAGAAATTAAGAAGAATACACAGAAGAACCATACAAAAAAGGTCTTAATAAACCAGATAACCATTATGGTGTGGTCATTCACCAAGAGTGGACATCCTGATGTGTTGCATCAATTGGGCCTTAGGAAGCATTACTGCAAACAAATCTAGAGGAGTTTATGGGATTATAGCTGAGCTATTTAAAAATCCTAAAAATGATGCTGCTAAAGTGCTGCACTTGGTATGTCAGCAAATTTGGAAAACTCATGGCCACAGGATTGGAAAAGGTCAGCAAAAACATTCACACCAATCCCATAGAATGGCAATGCCAAAGAATGTTCTAACTAGCATAAATTGCACTCATTTCACATGCTGGCAAATTTATTCTCAAAATCCTTTAACTTAGGCTTCAGCAGTATATGAACTTAGAAATTCTAGATGTACAAGCTGGATTTAAAAAAGGCAGATGAACCCAAAGATCAAACTGCCAACATTCATTGGTTTGTATAGAAAGCAAGGGAATTCCAGGGGGGAAAAAAAAAATCTACTTCTGTTTCGTTGACTATGCTAAAGCCTTTGTGTGGATTACAACAAAGTACGGAAAATTCTTAAAGAGATGTATGCGAGTCAGAAGCAACAGAACTGGACATGGAACAATGAACTGTTTCAGAATTGGGAAAGGAGTATGATAAGTCTGTATATTGTCACCCTGCTTATTTAACTTATATTCAGAGTACATCATGCATAATGCCCAGGCTGGATGAAGCATAAGCTGGAATCAACATTGATGGGAGAAATATCAATAACCTCAGACAGCAGATGATATCACTTTCATAGCAGAAAGTTAAGAGGAAGTAAAGAGCCTCTTGATGAAGGTTAAAACTGGCTTGAAACTAAACTGTCAAAAAAACTAAGATCATGGCATCTGGCTCCTTCACTTCATGGCAAATAAAAGGACAAAAAGTGGAAGCAGTGTCAGGTTTTATTTTATTGAGCTGTAAAACCACTGGGAATGATGACTGCAGCCATGGAATCAAAAGACACTTGCTGAGATCTATCTCCCATCTCCTGTGTCTCCTGCATTGTGGACGGATTTGTTACCACTGAACCATCAGAGAAGCCCTCCTTGGGAGGAAAGTTATGACAAACGTACTGCTGCTGCTAAGTCGCTTCAGTCATGTCTGACTCTGTGCGACCCCATAAATGGCAGCCCTCCAGGCTCCCCCATCCCTGGGATTCTCCATTCCTTCTCCAATGCATGAAAGTGAAAAGTGAAACTGAAGTTGCTCAGTCTTGTCCGACTCCTCGCAACCCCATGAATTGCAGGCTACCAGGCTCCTCCATCCATAGGATTTTCCATGCAAGAGTACTGGAGTGGGGTGCCAGTGCCTTCTCCAATGACAAACCTAGACAGCGTAATAAAAAGCAGAGACATCACTTTACCAACAAAGGTCCATATAGTCAAAGCTATAGTTTTTCCATTAGTCATGTATGACTGTGAGAGTTGTTCTATAAAGAAGACAGAATGCTGAAGAGTTGATGCATTAAAATTCTGGTACTGGAGAAGACTCTTGAAAGTCCAAACCAGTCAGTCCTACAGGAAATCAATCTTGAATATTCACTGGAAGGACTGATGCTGAAGCTGAAGCTCCAATACTTTGACCATCTAATGTGAAGAGCCAACTCATTGGAAAAGACCCTGATGCCGGGGAAGATTTAAGGCAAAAGGAGAAGGGGCTGCCAAGGATGAGATTCTTAGAATCACCAACTCAATGGACAAGAATTTGAGCAAACTCTGGGATATAGTGTAGGACAGAGGATCCTGGCATGCTACAGTCCATGGAGTCACACAGAGTTAGGCATGACTTACCAGCTTAGTGACTGAACAACAACAACAAATAGTTATTTTACTTAACACAAAAATTGAAGATGTAGGATACAAAACTGCAATCCCAACTTTTCCGTATATTCTTTACAACTATATGCATATTATCTATCCTTTCTATACTATTTACATTTATGCCATCCACTTTGAAGTTACTAAAATGTGTAATTATTAGAAACGATAAAGACATTTCCCTTTGTAATTTTATTCATAGTGTTGAAAGGAAGCTGGTAAATATCTATTCTATATTGGCCTCTGGTATTTCCTGGAGTTCTAGTAAATAACTGAATAATGTAATTAACAGGAAGGGTCTTTTTCACTTTTATGATATGTTCTTATGCATAAATGACTTCTCAGAGATTATGTCTGATTAGTGAATTGCACATATTAGCTATTCATGCATTACACCATCAAGAAAAGAAACTCTGACACTTAAAGCGTATGTGTACACACACACCACTACAATCACCATCACAAATTTAACATCAGAATTCTGTTGGTTTTTATCTAAAATCTAAGTTGTATTATAATTAGGTTTGCGATACAATATTTAGGCTTCAGGAAAGTAAGAATTTTACCTGTTTAATTTATTTCTGAATCCTCATATCCAGAATAAGGTCTGGAATACAGTATATGTTCATTGAATATTTTTTCAATGGAGTACAGTAATGTGCTTATTGAATATAATTTCAAAAATTTAACAGTGTATTTCCAATATTAATTGATTTACCATATAAAAGGAAATAACTCAGTTTTTCCAATTAACTTTATTTAAAATGAAGCAACTTTTGAATATGTACTGGCAACAAAAATTGGGCAAACATCTTTTGGTTTACTCAGCATGACCATCATGCTCTTTACATACCCTTCACTCATTTTGTTTATTCCAATTTCACTAAATTAAAAGCTAAACTAAATTATTTCCTGCTTTCAGTAGAGCAAGATGTATGTGTGTATGTATGTGTTTCTGTTTAAACCTAAATTATCTTTTTCAAAGATTTGCTTTAGTTTATTCATTTACTGAGCACTTATTCTACCTATAAGGTAGTTATATAAATCCTGTAGCTGTATGAACGCATAAAACCATGGTTTCTTACCTCTATCATAATCTAACTTGGGTGATATTAAATGGCTTTATTTTTAACTGCTTGTATTTCTCAGAACTGCAACAGAGGTAGATGTAAAATGGCATTTGAGCAGAGTGAAGGCCAGTCGTTTCATCCCAAGGAGAGAGAATTCCATAAACCACACTAAAAATTGTGTACATATAAATATATCTAAATATAATTATTTGTTTCAAAATTTGAATGTAAGATTATGAAGCATTTAACTTGGAATGTAGAATGGTAAAGTGAAGTGTTAGTCACTCAGTCATGTCCAACTCTTTGTGCCCCCAGGGACTAGGGCTCACCAGGCTCTTCTGTCCATGGGATTCTCTAAGCAAGAATACTGGAGCAGGTTGCCATTTCCTTCTTCAGGAGGTCTTCCCAAATGCAGGGATCAAACCTGGGTCTCCTGCCTTGCAGGTAGACCCTTTACCATCTTAGCCACCAGGGGAAAATTTTTGGCTTTACACTGAATTATTTAACTACAACTTAAATCTACAAGATTCCTGGGAAATCCTCCATAGTCTATGTTAAGAATTTTACAGAGAAAACATTGAATAAAGCGGTTATGATGTGATATTAATGCTGAAATTATCAATGTATTTTCCTCCATGAATATAGGAGGATACAGGAGGAAATAGATGATGTTTTGGTAGGAAACAACTCTAATGCCATCTGGAGGGCTTTTTCTTATCTTAATGGGCAAAGCAAGCATTCATTATATTATTTAGCAGAAAAGCACTTTGCTCTGATCTTTGTAAGTGAGCACTTAGTCTCTCATGATCTTACTCTTTGAAACCCTTTGGACTATACCCACCAGGCTCCTCTGTCCATGAGATTTCCCAGGCAAGAACACTGGACTGAGTTGCCATTTCTTCCTCCAGGGGATCTTCACGACCCAGGGATCGAATCCGTGTCTCCTGCATCTCCTTGCATTGGCAGGCAGATTCTTTAACACTGAACCTCTGGGAAGTCCTGCTAGTCTTTTTTGGTGTTCAGTCGCCAAGTCATGTCCAACGCTTCACAATCCCATGGACAGCAGCACATCACATCAGGCTTCTCTGTCTCTCACCATCTCCTGAAGTTTGCCCAAGTTCATGTCCATTGAATGGGTGATGCCATCAACCATCTCATCCTCTTCACCTTCTGCCTTTAATCTTTCCCAGTCTGAGGGGCTTTCCCAAGACTGTGAATGAATGGATGACTGTGAAGGACTGTGAATGAATCAGTGCTCCTTAAATATAAATCTATTTTAGATTATTCAGTTCTTCTGCTTTATAGTGGTTGTAAGCTTGGGTTTTGGTGTCATTCTGATTTAAATTTGAGTCACAGAAGTCCCATTCACCAGTTGTCTTTGAGCATGTTACTGGAGCTTTCAGTTTCAGTGTGCCTTTCTTCAAAATAGGAATATTAGTAATTTCTGCTCTATAGATAATTTTAATATAAATTTACTTATTTTAATTGGAGGTTAATTACTTTACAATATTGTATTAGGTGGTATACTGCATGTAGAGCATGTTGCTAACTGCCTGATCTGTAATACGTTTTCAGTAAATATTAACAATCACCACCACCATCAACAATATCACCATCACCTCATGTCTATGACAAGACTACCATCACCATTACCGCTATCATTGCTGATATATTACCATTCTTCTTACTAAAATGTTTGTAATTAGGAAAACACATTTTAGTTGGCTTCGCTGCTGTCTACTCAAGCTAATATGACTTACCAGTGAATCAATGTGTCTAGCCAGGATTTGGAGATTCAGAAAACCATAACTACTTGAGTCACATTTCTATATCACAATGAATCATTTGTTTTATCTGCAGTGTGTTACTTGTAATTTCTCTATACAGTATAATCATTGTGGTCATGAAATATGGTGGCAGAAAATGTATGCACAATATACTGGAAGCAAACTATAATTCAAACTCATCAGTTACTTGCTATACAGAAGAAAGACCAATTTTCCTGTATCTTTAACTGAAAATAGAAAATCAAAGTGTAGGGTTCTTGTTGATTGTCTATCATCCTTGGGATTTCTATTTTAGACAATTATGGACATTCAGATTGAAGGAATCTAAAAGTTAATTCTTGTTAAAAAATGACTTTATAGAGAAAGAAAAAAGAGGCTTAGAATATTATATAAAAAGAATGGTGAATAGAACAGAAATTATACTGATAAAGAGAAGTATATTAAGTATAATAAATATAAAGTGAACATACTAATTAAATTAATGAATCTGTGGAGTATAGACATTAAGAAAAATGATATATTAAGAAAGATAAGTGCTGGGGTCCAGCCCCTGGTGGATCCAGGGTAATTCGAAGGTGGGGACAAGGGTCAGCGTCCTTGGAAAAATACATATTTAATTACAGATATATAGAGAGATTAGAAACGGATAGTGTAGTAGGAAGATTAGTGGAGAAAAAGAGGCTGAATAACTTGGATTACGTGGAATAGCATCCATGCTCCAGATGGGAATTCAGCCAGAAAAACGAGGAGCAAGAAAGAACAACATGGGGGAATCAGTCTTTCCGGAAACTGATCCGATTTCTTTATTTTTGGGGTTTGCTTATATACCTTTTGTTACATATAGGGATGAATACAGAGTCACACGGGGGTCAGCAGTCCTGACCTTTATCAAAATCAGGTGCTTCACATAAAAAGGTCTTAGAGATTTTACATCATCTGGCCATGAGACCTGCTGACATTTTATGATCCTTTCTTTCTGATAACCAAAAAACTTATTTCTTCCAAGGGTGTTTTTTTCTTAAACTAGGCACCACCCTCCAAATAAAGTTACATTCCTATAGGGTGAGGGTGTAGTGAGTTACAATCAAGAAAGGAATTTATTTAACCCAAGGTTAACATGATTAGTCTTAAAGGTTAATACTTATCTCTCCTATATGTTAGTTATATTCATTATAAGGGCAGGGAATATGGTGATTTAGCAGCAAACATCAGCCCAACAAATGAAAATCCTTTCACCAATGCTCCCCTTAAGATCTATTTAGTCTTAAGATAGTGATAAAGTTACATTTTTACATAGCAAGGACACAATGATTTATAACAAAGTACAGTGATCTATTACAAAAGAGAAAATTCATTAACAAAAAGTCTAGTATTGCTAACCTTAAAAACTACTATATTACCTTTTCTATATTCCAAATACATTGATTAATATATTCCCAGGTGCCTAAGGATATGGAGGCCTGGTGGCAATCATTGACTCAAGAAGAAGAAAAAGCCCTATGCTAATTAAGACTCTCAAAATACTCCAAAACTCTCTGTGCTGTTTATGGTTGAGAGGTAGTAAACAATCATGTGCATAGTGGCAGGAGTATGGATAATCCTGTCACACAAGCTAGTCTGTCAGCAGAGAGGTTTGACCTGAGACATCCTTGTCCCACCCAGAGCAGGGAATTAGCAGCAATTATTGACACAACAAATGAAAAACCCTTCACCAATATAATTCCTAACAAACCCACTATACTAATAATTTCCAACTCCCCAAGAGAATTTGCCTTTAGTAAGTCTAAAACATCTCGTGCCTCTCAGATTGGGAGGCTGTAAACAATCACATGTGGCCGGACAAACCTATACAGGTGGGCTAGATAACCTTCAGTGGAGTCCGTAAGCTGAAACACTTTTGTCATGCCCAGGAATTTTTATTGCCTTGGAGCTGCACGTTTACTCCTTCTCCAAGAGAAATGGCTATGGGGGAGAGCGCCCTGTAAAGTCAGAGGTGTAGGTGAGAGCATAAAACAGACTCTGGTTTTGGGGTTAGATGCTCTGGAACGGGAGGTTTCCTGAGGCTTGATCATGCCTTTGCGTATGCCAAGCCTCCTTCCTCAGACCTTTGCCATGGGCGGAGTTCCTCACGCTGGCCCCCGGCAGATAAGACTGAAGAGCTTCTATGCGTTAGCAACCCCAGAAATATGAAAAGCCAAGAACACTTTCAGTGTTCAAGGAAATGGAGCATAGGGCAAAGCTGAAAACTGAAATACACAGACACTTCTCCTGGTTGCTGTGGTTACGGGTCTTCCTACTCTGGTTTACTTAATATAATGAAAAAAAAAAAAAACAAAACACTACATGAAAATGAAATAAACAGTAATTAGTCACAAACATTTTGGGTAAAAATTTGGAATAGATTTGTGCTGTCTTCAAGGAAAAGATGCTACCACAACGGGATGGTGAGAAAAGAGATTGTACTGAGTCCATGAGATTAAAAGGCTGTGAACTCTGTCAGACTTTTTAGGTATCTGTGGTTTGTGCAAATAAACTTAACAGAGTGGCTATCTGCTTGGACTTATATCAATGTAATGTAGAAGGAACCCTGGTCTGGCAAAGGGAGTTTTCTTTTTAGCCATTCTGGGAGAAGTGATTTAGTTAGTAATGCTAACTGCTTGAAGGCTTCCCCACTCTCCCTGCACCTTGCTTCCACCAAGGAGGACATATATTCTGAGAAAGAGCCACCGAGGCAAAATAAAGTTAATGTTTTCCAGTAATACAGCGTTCTTTGGACAAATTAATTCATAAAATTAATATGGGGCAAATTCTAATTACCAGCAACAGTTCTAGCACTGGGGATGGGCAATGAACAAATGAGATAAAGTTGTCTACATTCATGAAATGTATATTCTAGTAAATTCATGCAATGAACTAGAGATAAGATTGCCAACATCTATTGGATCATAGAAAATACAATGGAATTCTAGAAAAACCTCTATACTGCTTCATTGACTTCGCTAAAGCCTTTTACTGTGGGATTACAACAAACTGTGGAAAATTCTTCAAGACATGGAAATACCAGACCACCTTACATGTCTCCTGAGAAACATGTATGTAGGTCATGAAGCAACAGTTAGAACTGAACGTGGGACAACAGACTGGTTCCAAATTGGAAAAGGAGTACATCAAGCCTGTATATTGTCACCCTGCTTATTTAACTTATACGCAGACTGCTGCTGCTGCTGCTGCATCACTTCAGTCGTGTGCGACTCTGTGCAACCCCACAGACAGCAGCCCACCAGGTTCCCCCGTCCCTGGGATTCTCCAGGCAAGAACATTGGAGTGGTTGCTGTTTCCTTCTCCAATACATGAAAGTGAAAAGTGAAAGTGAAGTCCCTCAGTCGTCTCCGACTCTTCACGACCCCTATGGACTGCAGCCTACCAGGCTCCTCCATCCATGGGATTTTCCAGGCAAGTGTACTGGAGTGGGTTGCCATTGCCTTCTCCGTATATACAGACTACATGATGTGAAATGCCTAGCCAGATGAATCACAAGCCAGAATCATGATTGCCGGGAGAAATAACAACAACTTCAGATATGCAGATAATATCATTCTAATGGCAGAAAGTGAAGAGAAACTAAAGGGGCTCTTGATGAGGGTGAAAGAGCAGAATGAAAAAGCTGGCTTAAAACTCATCATTCAAAAACTGAAGATCATGGCATCCAGTCCCATCACTTTATGGCAAATAGGTGGGGAGAAAGTGAAAACAATGGCAGATTTTATTTTCTTGAACCCCAAAATAACTGTGAACAGCAACTGCAGCCAAGAAATTAAAAGATGCTTGTTCCTTGGAAGAAAAGTTATGACAAATCTAGACAGAGCATTCAAAGCAGAGACATCATTTTGCTGACAAAGTTCATATAGTCAAAGCTATGGTTCTCCCAGTTGTTTTGTATGGATGTGAGAGTTGGACCATAAAGAAAGCTGGATACTGAAGAATTTATAATTTTGAATTGTGGTGCTGGAGAAGACTCCTGAGAGTCCCTTTTACAGCAAGCAGATCAAACTAGTCAATTTTAAAGGAAATCAACCCTGAATGTTCATTTTGAAGGACTACTGGTGAAACTGAAGCTCCAGTACTTTGAATACCTGTTGTGAAGAGCCAACTCATTGGAAAAAAACGTGTTACTGGGAAAGATTAAGGGTTGGAGGGGAAGGAGGTGACAGAGAATGAAATCACTGGATGGCATCACTGACTCAATGGACATGAGTTTGGACAAACTTCTGTAGACAGTGAAGGACAGAGAAGACTGGTGTGCTAAAGTCTGCGGAATCGCAAAGAGCTGGATGCAACTCTATGATTGAACAAACAAAAATAAAACCAAATGGTTATGTTTGGATATTTGTACTTAAGTGTAGATATACTTCAAATTTTACATTCTGATATTCCATAGCATGGATGAGGCTTAATTTCTTTTTCTCTATTGCTGAACCTTTATTTCATTAATATTTAAAATCATAGTTATTATGAATGTACTCATTATAAATATTAAAATGAATATATAGAGATATAAGTATAAACCATTTTCATTGGCTTACGTGCATCTGTGACTTTGAGTACAGCTCTAAAACTGGCATTTTACATCAAAGGGTATGAGCATTTTGATTCTTAGCGATACTAATAAGTGAGTTCGTTAGGTCATGTCTGACTCCACAATCCCATGGACTACACAGTCTGTGGAATTCTCCAGGCCAGAATACTGGAAAGATACTATTAGATTTACCTTAAAAATGATTTATAATATCAAAACCAGAAAAATGACATTAATACAATCCACAGAGTTTGTTTAGGTTTAACCAATTTTTGATGAACTCATGTGTGTGTTTCTTTTTTTTTTCAATTTTTATCACATTGTAGATTTATGTAGCATCACAATCAAGATACAGAACTGTTTCATCACTACAGGGTTCCTTCATGCTGTATCATTGTAACTACACCCATCCCTTCCCAATTTTTTGATGCAGTATAATTCCCTTGAGATTATACCCAAGTTGTTGTATGGATCAATAACTTTTTCCTTTTTATTGCTGAATATTATTCTATGATACCAATTACCAAAGTTTGTTTAAACATTTACCTTTTAATGATATTTAGTTTACAGTTTGGAGCTATTACAAATAAAGTTGCTATAAATATTATTGCACACATTTCTATACAAACATAAGTAAGCTTTCATTTTCTGGGATAAATGCCCAAGTGTAATTCTTAGGTCATATGGTAAGTCCACATTTAGTTTTATCAGAAACTGCCAAACTGTTCTTCAAAGTATTATATCATTTTATATTCCTACTGACAAAGCATGAGAATAAGGCGTTTTTCTGCATCTTAATCAACATTCGGTGTTACCAGTATGTGTTTTTTATTTTAGCCATTTTGATATTAAATAATCCATCTTTAAATCTTTAAAAGGCAGAATATATTTTGTTATTTGCATAAGTAGATAAGTTGGGCATTTTAAACATATTAAAAAGAAAAAAAAGTGTACACATCTGTTAGCTATTTTAGTATATAATTATTAAATGATGAATAAAGGTGCTGAAATTAAATGGTGAATAGTGCTGAATTTGATTCTAAAAGTCATAATTTCAAATTTATGCTCTGCTATTTACTAGTTATGTAATATCTGGTATGTCCCTTTAGCTCTCTGATATTCCTTTTTATATGGTAGAGGATATAAATGCCAACTTTCAAGTATTGGGTGAGAATTAGACAAAATACTGAGTTAAGCTACCTATAAACCCTAAAGGATCACTCTTATTTTCAAATATTTGATCTGAGTAGAAAATATTAAATATGGCTACATAATTTTTGATAAGGAATATGATACTGTGATCCTACAGAAATCCATAAAGTTAAGCTAAGTTGGAAAGGTGTGACAATAAGAAACATTTCACACATGTGATTAAGTGGGAAAAGCACTCAATAGTCTTTTTTAAAACGTACCATATAAGAAATAAAGAAATTCTCTGATGATTCACATAAAATTTTTTCTTTTAAATTGTTAGATTTTAAATTAAATGGATTAAAAAATCTAGAGTCTATTAAAAATTCTTTTGACAGTTTTATAGGTGCTTACATGAACCAGGAGAAACAAAAGAGAACAGTACCATTTAGGATGCCCATCATCTAGCAAATAGATATACCAGCTCATATGGATCTAAAAATTAGAGGGAAAATACTGTTTTTGGTTTCTACCAGTCCAACATAGTATATTGTTTTAGCAATTGTTAAGAAATCAACGAGAAAATTGCAAATGCTACTAAAAAAGCAATTTCATGTTATTTTAAATTGCTGAGCTGAGAGATTTTATAGCCAATTCAAGAAACAGGTGTGTTTTTTTTTAATGATAGTGTTACTCTGTAATAACTGTATGAGCATTCCAAAATGAAACATTTTATTAATACTAAATAATTCCAATAATGATGATGTAATGGCCAATTAAAGGTAATTTTCTTTGTGTATATTCCCATGGTAATATTAGTAACCTTAGCAATTATTTTCATTGTTGTAAAATGTTGATGATTTTCATGTATTAATGTCTTCACACTGCCATAGAATAATGTAAAATGCAATAGTACATAAAATGTTCCATCACTTTTATTCTGTTGATTCCATAAACTCTTATAAAGAGTGTTATTAAAAAACCCTTTTATACTGAACCTGTTTTATGCTAAGCATATTGTGAATCAATTCATTTCAGTTCAGTCGCTCAGTCTTGTCTGACTCTTTGCGACCCCATTAACCGCAGCATGCCAGGCCTCCCTGTCTATCACCAACTCCCAGAGTCCACCCAAACCCATGTTCATCAAGTCGGTCATGCCATCCAACCATCTCATCCTCTGTCGTCCCCTTCTCCTCCTGCCTTCAATCTTTCCCAGCATCAGGGTCTTTTCAAATGAGTCAGCTCTTTGCATCAGGTGGCCAAAGTATTGGAGTTTCAGCTTCAAAATCAGTCCTTCCAATGAACACCCAGGACTGATCTCCTTTAGGATGGAATGGTTGGATCTACTTGCAGTCCAAGGAACTCTCAAGAGTCTTCTCCAACACCACAGTTCAAAAGCATCAATTCTTTGGCACTCAGCTTTCTTTATAGTCCAACTCTCATCCATACATGACCATTGGAAAAACCATTGCCTTGACTAGGTGGACGTTTGTTGGCAAAGTAATGTCTCTGCTTTTTATTTTTTTAAAGTAGAACCCCATGATGAAAAGGTGGTGGTTTTGTTTTGTTTTGTTTTGTTTTGTTTTTTTGCTGGTGATTTTTCTTTGTAAATTTATTTTTTTACTTTACAATACTGTATTGGTTTTGCCATACATTGACATGAATCCACCACAGGTGGGGGTTCAGGGTTGGGGACTCATGTCTCTGCTTTTTAATATGCTGTCTAGGTTGGTCATAACTTTCCTTCCAAGGAGTAAGCATCTTTTAATTTCATGGCTGCAATCACCATCTGCAGTGATTTTGGAGCCCAGAAAAATAAAGTCAGCAACTGTTTCTACTGTTTCCCCATCTATTTGCCATGAAGTGATGGGACCAGATGCCATGATCTTCGTTTTCTGAATGTTGAGCTTTAAGCCAACATTTTCCCTCTCCTCTTTCACTTTCATCAAGAGTCTCTTTAGTTTTTCACTTTCTGCCATAAGAATGGTGTCATCTGCATATCTGGGGTTATTGATATTGTTCCTGGCAATCTTGATTCCAGCTTGTGCTTCCTCCAGCCAAGCATTTCTCATGATGTACTCTGTATATATTATGAGTAGTCATTGCTTATTCTCATAATACCTCTGTCTAGGTTAGTTTTAAGACAGAGTCACATTAGGACTTACCTTAGGTGAAATGGTGAACTTAATAAAGAATAATTTCGGTGCAATGCTCCATTTCTAAGTGCAATGTCTCAAATACCTTTCACCATCATGCCTATCAATTATAATAAACATCTCTAAAATACATTTTATTAATAACTTCCTCTTTAAAACTTGTTTTTATTGAGGTTAAACTATGTTCAGCCTTTCTTAAAATTAATCGTTGTGATTTTTCCATCTCATATCTATTCCCTGCTCTCTTCTCCCACTCTTTTCTCCTTTTTTAGCCTCTGATTCATTAGAGACTTAGTATTATCTTTTTTACTAATGACTAATGCACATTTTTATATGCAAAATCTCAACAAAAAAGTCTAATTTAAAGGGACATTTGCTTTCCTTCATCAATATCTTCCTCTATGGCTTATAATTTAGTTGCTTAATTGTGTCTTTTCAACTACAGGAAAAAAGTTAATGACTGTATCTTATTTTAGTACAAGTGTATATCATAATAAAAGTAACCAAATTCCTATTGATGGATGTTTGGTAGTTTTAGATTTTCAAATATTTTTAAATGATAAAGTAAACTCATGAAATAAGCTCTTATTTTAATCCTTATAGAAAATTCTTAAGAGTATAATATTTGATAATCATAACCATTCATTAAAAAGTGCTTCTCAGAAGAGTTGCAGAAATTCATAGTTAGATGAATACACACACAAACACAATCTTCATACACAAATAAGCATCAGGAGACTCAATTGTTCTTCACATTTGCCAATCCAGGGCATTACAGTTTTTATTAAGTTTATACAACTGTGATAGAAGAATGTGATCTCAGTACTTAGTTATATTATTTGATTATCCTGAGGTTTAAGGTTTATATGTAAATATATTTAATATTCTATATTTACTGTTCTGAAAATTGCCTTTATATTTATGTCCATTACCTTTTTCAATAATATCAAAGATTATATTTTAGGAAAATTATTTCAGCAACATATGTTTTTAAGTTCATTTAGGACAACATCGCAATATTTCATGAATGGACCATGATGACATGGAGTACAGTGGTGAGGTACAAATGTAAAGCAAAGGCAAAATGGAGAAGTTATGAGATAAATGCATGGTCAAGTGGCCCAGAAAGATGGCTCAGAAAGATCATGGGTGTTTTGTTGAAGGTAGATTCAATATGAGAGTGAGCACATCCAAGCAGAAATGACTTCAAAGTAATTACAGATATGGAACAGCATCTCAGCCCTATTAGTTATTTCTAGATTCCTACCAACTGAACATCACCATAATTAAATACTCAGAACATACTGATTTCAATGTCAAAATGCATATTATACAAGCTCAACCACTCATAGATGCCCAGAGGGAGCATGACATATGTGATGAACTAAATAGCAATTTATGAACATAGGAAGAAAACGCCAACAGATAATTCCAAACAATAGGATTTCATCTTGCCTAATAAGGTTTTCTCAATAACCTCAGATGTGCAGATACACCACCCTTATAGCAGAATGCAAAGAGGAAATAAAGAGCCTCTTGATGAAGGTGGAAGAGGAGAGTGAAAAAGCTGCCTTAAAACTCAACATTCAAAACTCAAATATCATGGCATCTGGTCCCATAGATGGGCAAACAATGGAAATAGTGAGAAACTTTATTTTCTTGGGCTCCCAAATCAATGTGGATGGTGACATCAGCCATGAAGTTAAAAGACACTTATTCCTTGGAAGAAAAACTATAACTAATCTAGGCAGCTTATTAAAAAGCAGAGACATTACTTTGCCAAAAAATGTCCATCTAGTCAAAGCTGTGGTTTTTCCAGTAGTCATGTTTGGATGTGAGAGTTGGACCATAAAGAAAGCTGAGCACCAAAGAATTGATGCTTTTGAACTGTGGCGTTGGAGAAGACTCTTGAGAGTCCCTGGACTGCAAGGAGATCAAACCAGGTATCAATTGTAAGGGAAATCAGTCCTGAATATTCATTGGAAGGACTGATGCTGAAGCTCAAGTTCTAATAGAACTTTTTTCATTAGAAAAGACACTGATGCTGGGAAAGATTGAAGGCAGGAGGATAAGGGGATGGCAGAGGATGAGAAGGTTGGATGGAATCACCAACTCAATGGACATGAGTTTGAGCGAACTCTGGGAGATGGCGACAGACAGGAAAGCCTGGCATGCTGCAGTCACGGGATCACAAAGAGTCAGACATGACTGAGTGACTGAACTGAACTGAACTGAATAAGCTTTTGATGAATATATCTTTGCATTCTATCAATAAATTGTGATTATCAGAATGGTAACAAACCATCCAGCAAGATTTGAAGCAAGAGAATTTGAAATTATCATAATTTCCTATTTTGTGCCAAGGCTTTTATCCTCTCTCAATTGCAGAAATTAATTACCTCTGGAACCAAGATAAAAGTAGCTGTCTAAACAAACAGCAGCTTCTCTCTAATCATACTCTATTATTCTGTTTCATACCTCCTACCTCAAATATCATAGCCCAGAAACAGCATGCTAGGATGGGGAAATGGGTGAACCAGTGAAAACTACAAAAAGCAAAGTGGTGAAACCCAACTGCAAAAAGAGGATTAAAATATTGATATAGTTCATCATATATTTAAGGGAACCTGGAAAATTGTGTATAATCTACAAGTATCAGGCTCTAAAGTGACTGTGAAAAGGGCAGGAAGACTGGGGAGTAAGTCTAGGTTCAGGCAGTTTTTCCTGTCATTCAGAGTTCAGACTCTGTTCTAGATGAGTTACAGAAGTTTAGAAGCTATTTGGGAGAACTAAATGAGAAACAGAGTCTAGCTCCGAGAAAATGGGTTAGGGAGAAAGGACTGAAAAGGGAGTTACCAAATTACTTTGTAATTCCACTGATGCAAATACTAAGAAACAACTTGACAAACACATGTGAGCTGACATGAGTCCTTGAGCCCTTACTGAAAGGGGTGGAGGGGGTACTCTTACTCTTTGATAGGGCTTGCCCATCTCCAGCCTGCACGGTACAGTATAAGAGGGTCACATCTTACTTCAAGGCCCTCTGTGAGGTGGAGAGGAAGTCAGGTATTCTAGCCTGAATATTTCCGGTTTCTAAGGTCAGGATGGCCAGTCCTTCAGTGAGCTTTATATCACTGTGGGCATCTCTGGTAAGCTGAACAGAGCGTTAGAATGTGCTGAGACCCTGACTGATGCACCATTACGAGCTTTGCGGAAAAAGCCCACTGTTACACTTCAGACTGCATGAAGTGTAAAAGTGAAGTCACTCAGTCGTGTCCGACTCTTTGTGACCACATGTACCATAGCCTACCAGACTTCTCTGTCCATGGGATTTTCCAGGCAAGAGTACTGGAGTGGATTGCCATTTCCTTCTCCAGGGGATCTTCCCGACCCGGGGATTGAACTCCGGTCTCCCACATTGTAGGTGGACACTTTACCCTCTGAGCCACCAGGGAAGCCTGGAAATTGCGTAGACAAAGTAAAATAAACAATAAATATATAATCAACCAAATTTATTATCTACTAAGTTTAATTGCATAAGGGAAACTTACAACCATGGTTTAAAATATAGAAGCTGGGAAGGCTACAATCCATTTGAAAATAGCCAAGTAAGAATAATAAGCTCTTTCTTTTTTTTTTTTTTTTTCATTTTTAATAGGTGCATGTTAAATGCCCTAGAAATGTGATGTAGGCACATTTCTACCTGTACATCTGTAAGTGTAATCATCTTCTAACTGACGTTACACATAGAGGCATAAATGTTTCCAATATTATCACTCTCAATGTACTTTCATACATAACATGATCATCCTTTTATTGCTTTTTTGGTGACTGTAGTATCATTTATTTTTCAGTATAGTCTATCTCTTGGCTAAGTAGGTCTTCTAGTAAATCAGTATTATGGTTTTATTTTTTCACTGTGGGTTTAAGATTTTTATTGATTACTTCTGGAAAAGTGAGACTCCTACAAATTGCATTAGCTGAAAAGATCAATGGATCATTAGACTGGCATTTTGTAAAGACCTAGACCCAATGCTTCAGCAGAAGGCTGAAAAAAAATTACCTTTCATAAAGCACCTGTCCAATTGTTCAGTATTATACCACAGGGGAAATTTTTTTCCTAATTCCAGCTGGTTATCATTTTATGCTTTGAAACACAACAATTGATGATGCTTGTAATTTTAGCTTGGCTTGTAAAACTGCACATAGTTTATTATTTATACTCACATAAACGCCCATTCTATTGTTTTAATCTTCCTAAGACATTGGCCACCATAATTTGCACCATAATTTGCAGCAGGCTTCAAAATAAACATTTTGAAGAATGATTTCTGAGAAAAACAAAAATTTTTAGTTTAACCAAAACAAAAATGCATAGGATGAGTCTTCCTGGCATTAGGGCATTCGGGATTGTCTTATTACAAATGTATGATAGAGCAGGGTGATAAGAGCAACCATGGAAATGGTTTTCCATGTAATATCTGTAATATCTTCCTTCTATACTGCATTTATATCCAGACAATGTGGCCTGATTTTTTACTCTGCTTATTTCCATGTCTAATGTTTGTATTTATTTATAAGGTCATTATAAGATTATTATTTATAAGCTCATGATCATCTTCATGACCCTAAAGGAATCATTTTCCTTATGAATTTCAATTGATTGCTATGTCTTGCCATCTGCATCATCTGTAGATGCTGATAATTTCATCCTACAGTCTCAGCCATACGTAGGTTTTCAGGGGTTTATTCCTGCCAAGATTTGCAGACAGGAATAAACAAAGTCATATCTAGTGAATCTGGATTAAGCTTTGCATTCTGGGATTTACTAAACACCCATTTCCTCTTAATCCCTACCATTTTTTGGTATTTCATGCAATTTAAAGTCTACTCCAGGATCTTAAAATTCGTATGAATCTGGATTAAGCTTTGCATTCTGGAACTTACTAAATATCCATTTCCTCTTAATCCCTGCCATTTTTTGGTATTTTATGCAATTTAAAGTCTACTCCAGGATCTTAAAATTCGTATGTTCACTACTTTAGGAAATCTCACTAGAATTCTGTTATTTTTAGTTTTGTTCTTCCATGACTTTACCATGAGCCTTTTTCCTGAGGTCTAGAACCTTAGTGAGAGTCTGTTCCAAGAGATAATTGGTCATGTACAACTAAGATGTTGTCATGCATCTGTCCTGAGTATTTTTACTATCTGAGAAATCTGCTTTCCTGTCATAGCCATAATTATGAGCATCTTTCTATATCAACAAAAAGGTGAGAGCCATTTTCAAGTGTCAATCTGTCTAATTTTCTCAAGGGAAACCCTACAGTTATCTCTTCATAAAAAGAATATCTAAGTCTAAATTATTTAAGAAAATAACCATGTCCTCCAGATATTTTATTGCTTTTAATGATGGAAGTTTAATAGCTTAGGTCAAATGAACAGTGAAAAGCAACCATACTTTCTAAAGGCCATTGCAGAGGAAGATTTTTTTTTTTTTTTCCTCTTTCTTAAATTGTCTCCCTGGTGACTCAGACGGTAAAAAATCTGCCTGCAATGCGGGAGACCCAGGTTCAGTCCCTGACTCGGGAAGATCGTCTGGAGAAGGGAATGGCTACCTTTGGATTGCAAGGAGATCTAACCAGTCAATCCTAAAGGAAATCAGTTCTGAATATTCATTTAAAGAATTGATGCTGAAGCTGAAACTCCAATACTCTGGCCACCTGATGCAAAGAACTGACTCACTGGAAAAGACCCCGATGCTGGGAAAGATTGAAGGTGGGAGGAGAAGGGGATGACAGAGGATGATATAGTTGTATGGCATCACTGACACGATGGACGTGAGTTTGAGTAGGCTCCAAAAGTTAGTGATAGGCAGGGAAACCTGGTGTGCTGCAGTCCATCAGGTCACAAAGAGGACTCAGCAACTGAACTGAACTGAACCCACATTAGTGTTGTTGCCTGAAGAATTCCATGGACAGAGGAGCCTGGTAAGCTATACCGTCCATGGACACAACTGAATGACTACCATTTTCAGTTGCATTGGTGTGACATTTGGAAAGCAAGTTGCCTGAGGAGAGAGGGTAACAGTAGAATAGTCTTTTCTCCCATAGAAAGCATGTTTTCATCAACATGAGGTATGTTGAGGTTACTGTAAATGAACAGCTGGCAGTGAATTTTTCCATGTATTTCATGCTCTCGTTCATACTGATAGCCAGAGGAGTCTTGGAAATGATAATTTTTTAACCCTTTATAAAAGAGTAAAGTGAACACATGCTCAAGTAATTTTAAGCAATAGGAAATAGGATAGCAAATATCAACTAACCTTACTGGGAATAACAGGGCAAGTAAGAAACTTTATGGGCTTCCAGGGGGCTCAGTGGTAGAGAATCTGCCTGTTAAAGCAGGAGACACAGGTTCAATCCCTGGGCCAGGAAGATTCCCTGGAAGAAGAAATGGCAACCCACTCCAGTATTCTTGCCTAGAAAATCCCATGGACAGAGACTGGTAGCTATGGTCCATGGGTTTGCAACAGTGTCGGAAATGATTTAGCGACTAAACAACAATAAACTTTATAAAGTTCATATTGCCTTATAAATACAGTTATCCTTCAGTATCCACGAAGGATTGTTTCCAGAATACTGTCCTTTCTCAGCCAGAGATATCAAAATCCAAGGATTCTCAAGTTCTTTATGTAGAAAGATATAGTATTTGCATACAATCAATGTTCATACTTCCATAAACTTTAAATCATCTCCAGATTATTTATGATAACTTATATAATGCAAATGCTATGTAAGTATCTACAAATACCATTTAAATATTATGTAAGTGGTTGCCAGGGGACAGTGAATTCAAGTTTGGCTTTCTAGAACTTTCTGGAATTTTTTCCCAATATTTTTGATCTGAGATTGAATCTGTAGATGTGAAACACAATTACAAATGGCTACAGCTGAAATTCAAATAAAATTATTATTAAATTGAATTTTGAATATTATACAGCTCATATTCATAATATATCTTATTAATTCTGGAATTGCTGTTAATACTTTTTGGCAAGCAACCTGAAGATATGAAATACGTTTTCTCCCATATTTTCCACACATGTGGAATACTTTTATCTAACTCCCTTATAGTAGCTTCAGTTTATCCTGAACAAACTTATACAGAGTTGAGTTGCATTTTGGAGAGGAGTTCTGAATTCCCTGGGGAAAGTCTTATCTCTGTGAGCGTTAGTTTAGCAAAATAAAATTTCTATTATTTTGTAATCTTATAGCATAGATAGTGGTTTCCAAGCATGCTGAGATGGTACCTTTGGGAATGCAATCCATGGCAGAATATATACAGATATGTTATAAATATGGGCTTCTGTGGTGATTCAGAGAGTAAAGAATCCTCCCACAATGCAGGAGACCTGGGTTCAGTCCCTGGGTTGGGAAGATCCCCTGGAGGAGGGCATGGCAACCCACTTCAGTATCTTGCCTGAAGAATTCCCATGGACAGAGGAGCCTGCTTGGCTAAAGTCTATAGGGTCACAAAGAGTTGGACATGACTGAGGGACTAAGCACACCATGTATAAATAAATCAATTAATATGTATGTATTTATATTAATATCTATCCATCTAAACAGATTTGTGTACATATACATATATACAATTATTTTCTCTTTTATGTTTATGAAGTTTTGATATATGATACTGATGCATAGTCAGTTCTTGTTTAGAAATTTACAAACAAGTGTAGCGATTTCAAACTATATAGGTAACTCAGGTGCTTGTTTAAAGAGCATATTTCCCCTAGTCACTGCCACAGAAATTCTCATTTCCTAGTGTGAAATAGAGCTCACTGCTCTACATTTTTACAAATCTTTCTAAGTAGAATTTTTGCAGGTTGAAAAGTATTTTTTGTATCTATTGGAAAAAACAACCAAGCCAATATTATCAACAACAGTAGGAAGTCATTGGTAGTATTCAGTAGGAGGAAAATGGTCTGGTTCTGAGCCATGCTCAAGAGTTCATGTCCAATAAAGGTGAATATGGTGATTTGGAACCTGACAAAGATAGGCATTTTAAGAAGTTTGCTTGAGGCAAACTATGTAGGGAGGGAAAAGGGTGATTAAAGTATCTAGGTAATTCATTAATATAAGCACCCATGACTTTTTAGCATAAGAAACAGTTTTCTTGGCCAAATTGAACATTTGATTAATTTCTTATTCTGTTCTGAGTTACATTTCTGTGATTTTTTTTCTCTCTCAGTCTGTTAGAATGAGGTGTTTTCTGTTATTAAGTATCCTAAGAAAAGAACATTTATGGATAAAATTTTAAAGTTTTATCTATATATTCTAAGTATTTTAATCAAGTAAACCCACAGCCACACACATTCATTTCTTTCACCACTTAAATACCAATCACAATTGTCTATAATATCAATAGAAGTGCAATCAAAGATTTAACTATAACTAGTGAAGACACTATAATTCAGAATTGAGGAAGAAGGGGTTTTCCCTGTTACATTCAGGAACTAATGTAAAAAAAATTCTATGAAACTGTACATTCTGAGACTGTATCAGCCTTTGGCTACTCTGTAATCGGTTTTCATTATAGTCTGAAATTAAACAGTGATAATGCTGACCTAATTTTTGACTAACTGCCCAAGAGCTGGGGACAGTTAAAAGCAACATAAAATCTTAGAGGTGATGTTATTTTTGAATGCAAGTGAATTTCACCTTCTTTTGCCTCAAGGGAGAGAAATGCTCAGGGAATTTTGTTGTCATCAAGAGCAGCTGAAAGACATCAGGATCAATTTGAATTTCTAACACGATACACAGTAATGAAATATGAATGCACGTAATTCAGTACAAGAATTTGTGTGTGCATGAATAATAGATGGTGTCTGGGCTTCCTATTTCCAGCTATTACTACCCCTTTGGCTGATTTCTCAAAAATATGCACAGTAAACTGTGTTGGTATTGGTACTCTAGTGTATTAAGAGTCTATAAATTCTGAACGCTGCATCTGTAATGCAGTATATGTATGCATTCACAAATAAATCCTTTTATTTGTATATTTAAAGATTAAGAAGCTAAAGCACTATCTAGTAAAGATTATACATGTAGAATTCATGTTTTTCAATTTCATAAGAGAAAAACTAGACATCCAGTGAATTACCAAAGTCTTAAGAACTACCAGGTAAGTGTAATTCTATTAAGTGTTTTACTGTGTGAGAAGTATATGCTCAGTTGCACTATTTAATTCATCTATAATAATGTTAAAACACTTTCTTTTGTTCCTAAATGTGGTACCTTCTTGTAAGCCAATATCTTTAATTCACATAGGCAATAACAAGTAAACAACTCTGCCTGGCACTGACTGTTTATTTCAAACAGCCAAACTTTCCATGGGCATAACTAAATGTATCAATTAGTACAAAACACACATTTCTCTGAAAACTTTTTTGCAGTAAAACTTGACTATCTTAAAAGGCATTTACACTGATGATAATAACTAAAATCTATTAAATTTCTACTATATCTATAATATATAAACATGGGATTGTTAATCTAGTAAAAGCAATGCAAAAAAACTATTATTTAATATCAGTTTTGCAGATAAGAAAATAAATTTTCAATTTTTTAAGGAATCTCCACACTGTTCTCCATAGTGGCTGTACTAGTTTGCATTCCCACCAACAGTGTAGGAGGGTTCCCTTTTCTCCACACCCTCTCCAGCATTTATTGCTTGCAGATTTTTGGATCGCAGCCATTCTGACTGGTGTGAAGTGGTACCTCATTGTGGTTTTGATTTGCATTTCTCTAATAATGAGTGATGTTGAGCATCTTTACATGTGTTTGTTAGCCATCCATATGTCTTCTTTGGAGAAATGTCTATTTAGTTCTTTGGCCCATTTTTTGATTGGGTCATTTATTTTTCTGGAATTGAGCTGCATAAGTTGCTTGTATATTTTTGAGATTAGTTGTTTGTCAGTTGCTTCATTTGCTATTATTTTCTCCCATTCAGAAGGCTGTCTTTTCACCTTGCTTATATTTTCCTTTGTTGTGCAGAAGCTTTTAATTTTAATTAGATCCCATTTGTTTATTTTTGCTTTTATTTCCAGAATTCTGGGAGGTGGATCATAGAGGATCCTGCTGTGATTTATGTCTGAGAGTGTTTTGCCTATGTTCTCCTCTAGGAGTTTTACAGTTTCTGATCTTACATTTAGATCTTTAATCCATTTTGAGTTTATTTTTGTGTACGGTGTTAGAAAGTGATCTAGTTTCATTCTTTTACAAGTGGTTGACCAGTTTTCACTACCTTATGACCCAGCAATCCCACTTCTGGGCATACACACTGAGGAAACCAGAATTGAAAGAGACACATGTACCCCAATGTTCATCACAGCACTGTTTATAATAGCTAGGACATGGAAACAACCTAGATGTCCATCAGCAGATGAATGGATAAGAAAGCTGTGGTACATATACACAATGGAGTATTACTCAGCCGTTAAAAAGAATTCATTTGAATCAGTTCTGATGAGATGGATGAAACTGGAGCCAATTATACAGAGTGAAGTAAGCCAGAAAGAAAAACACCAATACAGTATACTAACACATATATATGGAATTTAGGAAGATGGCAATGACGACCCTGTATGCCAAACAGGAAAAAAGACACAGATGTGTATAACGGACTTTTGGACTCAGAGGGAGGGGGAGAGGGTGGGATGATTTGGGAGAATGGGAATTCTAACACGTATACTGTTATGTAGGAGTTGAATCGCCAGTCCATGTCTGACATAGGGTGCAGCATTCTTGGGGCTGGTGCATGGGGATGACCCAGAGAGATGTTGTGGGGAGGGAGGTGGGAGGGGGGTTCATGTTTGGGAACGCATGTAAGAATTAAAGATTTTAAAATTTAAAAAATAAAAATAAATAAATAAATAAAAAATGAATAAAAAATAAAATAAAATAAGTATTTTGCTTTTCAAAAAAAAAAAGAAAATAAATTTTCAGAAAAATTAAGTAATTTACACAAGAGATTTTAGGTTTATTATATAGTTAATGGGTACCAGGAGCAAGATTTAAACATATTTCTAAGAGTCCAAAGACTGATTATTTTATTTGTTTGCTTAATTGGCCTTTTTTGAGTGTTCTGTGAAGAGTATCAATTTTAGTGGAAACAGATATTACATCTTACCCCACAAAATATATGACAGATTTTGTAACTGTTGGGTTAAAATTAAACAGTTGCTTTATTATAAGATTTCTCAGAATGCCCAGTACTTTAATAAGCAATGCAAATTTCTAAGAGAGAAATAGATGATTTGCCAGTTTCTAAACTAATGTGAAAAAGGTCTCTTTTTTCCAAGGGGAACTTTGAAATTTGTAATGAACTATAAATTTGTAAGCCATTCTGCTCTGCTTCAGTGGTATTGCATATTTATCAGTTAGATCAGTTGATAGTTTCCATGAGTACTAAAAAGAAATACTGACTAGTTTGATCAAGCAATTAGAATAATTGCAAATCCAAGTACATTTGGGCCTTTTTAAAACGTTTCATTGGTTCCCCAGACTCTACACACCAAATTTTGTCATTATGGAGGCCATGAATGCTCCACTTGCAAGTCCTATCTTCCTCTAGTCTTTAGGATGAAGTCTCACCTCTCTCTGGAGAGATCCTTGCCAAATAGTCTGTGCCAATATAGACATGCCCAGAAATGTGATGCCAACCCATCAGACTTTGCCCTGGTTAACTGAATGCTCACTTTGAACTCTTTGGACTGAATGTTTGCCTTGATAATATGTGGTTAATAGATCCATGAAAAAATAAATTCTCAGTCTCACTAATAATCAAAAATTGCCAAATAATATAATTATGAGAAAATTCCCTGTTTAACTGAACAGAATTTGTTAAAAATATAATATTAAGCACTAATTAATGTGTGGCTGAAAGGATATACTCCTACCCTACTAGTGGGGATGCAAATGTATGCAATTTTTAATACAGCATTTTGGCAATTTAAATCTAAACTTATGAAAGGATTCAAAACTTTAGAGAATGATTTTTTTTTAAACTGGGAATAAACAGGTTGTGAAATTTGCAGGCAAATATTTATGTTTAAGATGTTTCTTAAATTTTGTTATGGTAGTGAAAATATAAAATGAATAAATTAATTATATACTCCATGCAAAATAAAGTAAAATATAGTTATTAAATAACTACAAAAATGTTAATGGCATGGAAAATATTTATGATATAATGTCATATTATATATAAAAAGAAAGACATTTATATGCAGATTTTCTCAATTTGTGTCAATATGCAATTAAATGTTCTAAGATATTTCCGCAAACTGCTTATGGGTGGAAGAAAACTAATAGGGCTTTTTAAAAAATTATAAAAAAATTGTTTTAAACTCTAAAAAAAATACTATAAAAAAATCAAGCATACAAAATATTTTCTTTTGCATTATCATTAATCACATTTTCATGTAGTAAAAACTTAAACCATTATAATTTGTTTTTTTTCATTCAGGAGCTTCTTTGGGCTTCAAATTCTCAAATATTACTAAACTTTTCATTTATGTCTATATATGTTTACATATGATTAGTTTTAAGAAGGGATTTTTACAAATACAGATTCTTGAAAACCAGGCATTATGCAGCTAACTTTTGATTGTCTCAGCCTTTTAAATTAAATATTTTTATATTCTAATCTTCAGTCGTTCTATATGTACAAATTCCAATAATATGCAGATCTACCTGGGAACAATCATTTCAGGAAATCATGTAAATATCCTGCAGTGATTCTCCACAGTCAGACAAACTACTTTCAGTCTTAACAAAATCAAATTAAGTCCCAACAGTTTGAATAGCTTTCAAGAGAACCTGATGACTGTGCTGGGTGCCCTTTATTGCTTATTGCCAGTTCTGCACTGATTGTCACTTGTAAGTTGCTTGAAATGTTCTTTAGTCTTGTTGGCAGGGACTTCTGTTACTCTAGTGGATTGTCCTCTTCCAGGAATGGGAGCCACGCTTTCAACTTTTCAGGATTGTCTCACTTCTATCCCAACTTCTACATCACAATATTTGCTCAGAATGGAACACAGAAATTGCTCAAATGATGAGGACCAGTTCACTCAGCAGTTAAATCTAATTCTCAAGGATTCTTTGAACCAGATGGAGTTCCACTAGCTTTTACACTATTTCACATTAAAGTACAGTAAATTCTATGAGTCTCTGCTATTGACAGCTTCTATTCTTGCAAGACTATTTCAACTAGACTTTTAAACTAACTATGTACTGCAGGTACTAAAGAAGCAAGGCTACTACTGCAATGACATTCAGAACCATGATTCCATTTCCTGGCTCACCAGTTAGGCCAAGAATCACAGTCTTATTACATTTCAAGGAATTCATGATTATTTAAAACAACAACAACATCTTGCTTTAAAATACTCAAACAGCCTGAGCCATGCAGGTTTCCAGGAATTTAGGACATACTTTATGACTGCTCATTTACATCTATGCCACAATAAAATCAATGTTTGGAAGGAAGTGGATGATAGGGGGTTGGCAGGGGCAGAGCAGAAGATATTAAAATTCAAGTAGTCTGCCTGCAAGAATACGATATTTTATGCCAAACACAGGAAAAAAGAACTCTAATGAATCATCTACTTTTCAAAAGAAAACTAGAAATATTAATTTTGGAGCGTATAAACTTCCTTTTAGCCATCTAACATAAACTAAATACTGTAAATTATGTTATCTCATATTAATTTATTTCATTTACATCTCCCCCAAACCTTGTAAGGTAGATATTATTACTCTGGGCTTTTAAGGTACAGAAATGCTCCATGGTCAAGTGATTGGTCAAGATCACACAGATTTCAGTAGTTTGAATGAGATTATAATACAAATAATCACCCCAAACCCATGTTATTTCTGCTATATCACACTATCACGGAACCATAGATATTAGGGAAGATATTCTGAGTAGACATCAAATAAATTTTAGGTAGTTGTTATAAGCATTACTGCTGAAATTTCATGAATTGTTTGGCATAATGTTAATGTATTTCTGTTTATAAAAGAAATTCACTAAAATTTTATAAAATATAGAAAAGTATAAAAGTAGAATATAAAAAGTAAAATTAAAAAAATACTATACACAAAATAAAATTTATAACTCACTGATAAACCATTTTTTGAGAGGCAACCAGAGTTACTAATAGGAACATGTCTGCATGAGATTAATTGTTCATCACCATATTACACTCTTAATAAATATTGGGGCATAAAAAAATTAGAGCTGGCCCAGTTTCTATCAGATGGCAAATATATAGTCATTTACAACTATTTAAGTGACTATTATTCAAGTATAGTTGAATCAGATGCTCTTAACACACTAACACTAGAGCTACTGTTTTATCCTCATGGGAAAAGGTTAAATGATGCTCACACACACACACATACACACACACACATACACACATATATATGTATATTCTCATTTGAAATTATACTTGATGTCACCAAAGAATGACAAAATAATGATTATTCTGGTAAAAAAAAAAAGAAAAAGAAACACAGTTATTGTGAGCTCTCATCACAGTCTAATCTTGAACAGAGGACATGAGAATTCCTGTGGATTTGTAGACTTCAGAGATAGGGCTCCACGGAAGGGATTGAGGGACATCAAGAAGACAGAGTGAAACAAAAGAATACATTTAAGCTTTGAGTTAAATTACAGCTTTTGTCCCTTCCATACTTTTCTGCTGTTTTGAGATCAACCAGAATTTTAGTAAAGAAATTGGATACTTGTCCTGGAAGAGTCACTAATATTAGAAGAATAACTACTACTCAATCTCCTTATTGGGTCTCTCATGGGGACAAAGATGAGGGTCATCAATTGGCCCTCCGTGTCACTACCCCATGACTAGATGAAGTCATCACTGCTTAGATGCAACAACAGACTTAAATGCCATTAACATATAGAGACTGTAAAAGTAACTTCTTGCTTTCAGGCACACATAGGTACAGGGATAGGAACAAAAATGAATGATATAAATTCAAAGGCTATTATTATTACCCAATATTATATTTAAAATATTTTCTCATGTCATCAAAATTCCTTGAAATCATTACTTTAAGACAATACAATTTAGTTGTATGGAGTTTCAGTGGTGGTAATTTTTTAAGTCATTCCGTTGAAGATGTCACCAGTATTTTGGATTTATTTTTTAAATGTATTGCACATGTTTTATGTAGAACTCTGTGCTTATCCTGAGGATAAATTTCCAGCAGTTATTTAGTGAGAAAAAATATTTAACATTTAAAATACTCTTGATATATATTGTCAATTTATCCTCTAAAGAGATAGTTCTTTTTATACCTCCTAGCAGCAGAAGAGCTACCTTTTTACTGGGCTCTTGCTGACACTGAATATTACCTTTAAAAATGTATCCAGTGTCTTAAATTTGAATAATATTGATTATGGGACAGTATAGCTTTATGCTTATTTGCATTTTATAATTTTTCAATATGAACGATAACAAAATATTTACTTTCATTTTTATTATGCTGCATTATGGAATTGTCACAATCATCCCAAATTTTTAAAAAATCACTGTTAATAGGTAGCAAAGAATAATGCAAAATGTAAGCACTTTGGATACAGAAAGACCAGGGGTTCAAATTCCAGCGCCAAATCTTATATGACAGCAGTTGTAACATCGTTGGGCCTCCTATTTCTCATCTTTAAAATGGTGACAGTATTTTAAATTATTTGTAATTTCTATGAATCTAATCTAATATATATATATTTAACATGATATATATCATATATGTATATATATTAAAGCTCTAATCAAACATGAATTTCTGTCTATGACAGCATACAGAGATAACATATTTTATTAAATATAGTTTGTCAAATTAAACAATTCTCTGAGAATTTTATATTGCTTTATATCTTCAGATGAATTCTAATTACTTTGTTTCATTTACTGGTTCTTCAGTTTTCAACATCTTTAAATAAACAGTTAATGCTGGCTTTATCTGCAATATATCCCAGTGTTCTTGAATGAATGTGGGTGGAAAAAAGAAAAATGATGTGGATGGTTTAAGGGAAGTTAAATATATTACCATAAATTTGGCGACTTACAACAACAGGTAGATATTCCTTAACAGGTTTGGAGGTTAGGTGTTCAAAGTCAAGTTGTTGGCAGGTATAGGCTTCCTCCAGAGTTTCTTAGAGTATCTTCCTACGCCTCTTCGAGCTTCTGGTGTCTCCTGATGTTCCCTGGCTTGAGGCAACGTAGCTACAACTTTTGCTCCATGTTACGTGGCTTTCTCCTCTCTCTGTCTTCCATAAGGATCCTGGTTATTAGATTTAGAGTCTTCTCTAATGTCGGACACGACTGAGCGACTGAACTGAACTGAACTGAACTAATCCAGGATAATCTTCCCTCAGTTCAGTTCAGTCGCTCAGTCGTGTCCGACTCTTTGCGACCCCATGAATGGCAGCACGCCAGGCCTCCCTGTCCATTACCAACTCCCGGAGTTCACTCAGACTCATGTCCATCGAGTCAGTGATGCCATCCAGCCATCTCATCCTCTGTCGTCCCCTTCTCCTCCTGCCCCCAATCCCTCCCAGCATCAAAGTCTTTTCCAATGAGTCAGCTCTTCGCATGAGGTGGCCAAAGTACTGGAGTTTCAGCTTTAGCATCATTCCTTCCAAAGAAATCCCAGGGCTGATCTCCTTCAGAATGGACTGGTTGGGTGTCCTTGCCGTCGAAGGGACTCTCAAGAGTCTTCTCCAACACCACAGTTTCAAAGCATCAATTCTTCGGCGCTCAGCCTTCTTCACAGTCCAACGCTCACATCCATACATGACCACTGGAAAAACCATAGCCTTGACTAGACAGACCTTTGTTGGCAAAGTAATGTCTCTGCTTTTGAATGTTCTATCTAGGTTGGTCATAACTTTTCTTCCAAGGAGGAGGCGTCTTTTAATTTCATGGCTGCAGTCTGCCTGCTCTAGAAGTTGGAAATTAACATATTTTGAAGGGATATGATTCAGCCAACTACAACTTTCGTAGCTTTCTTATATTAATATTTGTTTGTTGTGTTATGTCAAATATGTTTTATTTGCAAAAGGAAGAGCCTGAGAGAAGTGGAGCTACTGTAAAACATTTTATTTTTAATACTTAGTTTTTTGCTTGTGTGTTCTATTGAAAACTGCTATATTGTAACAGACTTTTACATTGTTTTTTGAGTGATAGGAATAGACAGAATTCTGAACAAGAAAATAATCCCTTATTGAAAAATAAATAAATAAATGCCTTGAAGGCCTTTATCTTGTTTTATGAATTGTTCCCTCTCTTTTTTCTACTTAACACTTATATCAGTTTTCTTTTGCCACCAGAGTGCTTCATAACAAACCCACCCCAAAATTCTGTTGCTTAAATGATAATTTACAATTATATTAATAGGATCAGAATTTTACTCTTAGATCAACTAGGTGATTTTTCTGATCTCAGCTGATCTAATATGGGTTCAGCTGGTGTCACTGAAATGACTCACTATTTGCCATTTGTTCCTCATCATTTGGGAAACTATGGGGGACATGGTCTCATTCGTAATGGCAGAGGATTGGAGTGAGCAGAAATGTTCAAATGCTTTTATAAGCCTCTGCATGATGTTGGCAGAAAAGGTTATATGGCAGGGTCCACAGTGAGAGTGGAAGGACAAGCCTGCATAAAACTGGGGTCATACATGTAGTCAGTCTACCATGATGCTACTATTGTTCTGGAGTGCCAAATAGCATGAGTATGGTGATATCATCTTCAAAAAGAGAAAAAGTTTCATAGATTCCTCTGATTAATCTCAAACACAAAATTCATGTCAAGGTACATGGCAATATACCTATATACTTATATATATACGTGTGTGTATACATGCATACATATATATATTGCTCTCCCAGCATTTTCTTTTCCTTTAAAACTTAACATGTATAATATTATATATGAAACGAGTCACCAGTCCACATTTGGCGCATGATACTGGATGCTTGGGGCTGGTGCACTGAGACGACCCAGAGGGATGGTAAGGCGGAAGAAGAGGGAAGGGGGTTCAGGATGGGGAACATGTGTATATCTGTGGTGGATTCATGTTGATGTATGGCAAAACCAATACAATATTGTAAAGTAATTAACCTCCAATTAAAATAAATAAATGTATATAAAAAAAAAACTTAAGTAGGACTTTCATCTACTTGTACCTGATCAATAAGTGGGAAAATAATTTTATTGTTTAAGGATTTTGATATATTGTTGGAGTGAGAGAGGATCAAGACATAACTTGCCCTTTTCTGCTGAGAATCTCACTTAGTGTTGTTGTATCCCTAAAAAGAGATTCATGTTCTAATAAAAACTCCTCCCTTTTGTACACAATCAAAACTTTTATTCCCTCAAGACAAGTGTCTATGCACATTTATCCTTCAAAGTTTCCAAATTTAATTCACATGGTGGAATTAAACTGATATAATATGTTAATCCAATAGCAAATAACCTGTAGTTTTTGTGTCAGGGTAGAATTTTAACAGAGATATTCTGAGGTGAGAGGACTTTAATGGTTGATGAATCTTCCCAGACGTGGAGGCTTCCTTGTTTATTGACATAAGTTATCAAGCTGAAAGGAGGTCACCTCTTCATTCCCTTAGTTCGGTTTTCAAAATTGGACACCTTAAAGCATTCCAAAGAGCTACCAATGAAACTAAACAGTTCATTGATCTTAGATACTCCCTCCAGTCACAGAAGAGACCTAAAGCATGGTTAATTTAGTCAGTGTAGATGAGGTGCCTTAAATTTTTGTTGTTGTGGCCTCATTTTGGATTTGTGGGAAGGAGAGGGAGTATAAATTTGTATATGGGACATTTTCTACAATATATATTTTAGCCAGTTTGCTTTGGATAAAATAAGCATTGTACTGAACATGTTTACTCATTGTGAGTTATTTCTTTTTTCTTAGTGACTGAATATTTAGAATAAAATCTGAAACATATTTTTATCAGCCAGGTGAACTAGAATTAATATTGCTACAATCTCTCTTATTATTATAACTTGCTTCTGAAGCAATGAAAAGCAATTGAGTCAATAATTCAATTTCCAATTCTTTGAATAGGTATGAGTATATGATACTTACTAACCATTATATAATGGGTAGAAAGAACATTAAAAAAAAAAAATCTCCCACTCTGTATAAGATTCATGGAGAAAGAAACCAATGAGGCCAAAATCCTGCCCCAGTAGGTGGGAACTGTGGCATAGACAGTATCATAAATATACTGAGTCTAGATCAAGTGACGGAAACTTAACATGCATGGTTGCTGAAGGGCTACTTTGAAACCCAACTAGACCCTCATGAATCCCTCTGTAGAAAAAAAAGCAGCTGTACAAAAAACACCAAGAACAAGGAGAATCTTGTTATGACTCTAAGGAGATCACACTGATCACATTTATCATCAACCATCTTTGCTTGTGGCTCAGCTGGTAAAGAATCTGCCTGCACTACGGGAGACCTGGGTTCAGTCCCTGGGTTGGGAAGATCCCTTGGAGAAAAGAAAAGCCACCCACTCCAGTATTCTGACATGCAGAATTCCTTGAGCTATATAGACCATGGAGTTGGAAAGAGTATGACACAACTGAGCGACTTTCACTTTCATATCCTTTTGAAAGATTAGGACTTGAGTTGTAAGTACATATTGTCTTGGTACCAGCCCTGGGAAATTAGATGGGAGATAATAATCCCTCCCTCCCTTTTCTTATATGAACACTACACCCAATATTTAGGTCTATTTGTATTTACAACTGCCTGTATTGCATTCTCACTTTCAGACACAGTCTGAAAGTTATACCCTTGTGCCATCAGTATTCCAGCAACTTAGGAACCATCTAAACTATTCCTTATAGATGCCTTTCCAATCATTACAAAAAGCTTACTATTCTCTCTTTTTCTTACTTTTTTATATAAATGGGTACAGTTTTGTATTATAAAATGTTTTACAGGCTAATAATTTGTTTTTGTTTAAAAGCTTTAAAGCAGCAGCCTATTTTGCTTATGAATATAAGGAGACACAATCCAAATAAAAATGTCAACTTTTAAGGCATTCTTAGTATTGTGACAATTGTGTTTGGAAATGTGAATATATATTTGTATATATATTTTATATAAACTTTGAATAAATTTTGAAAAGTATAGTAAGATTACCTAAATGTTATTATTACAGTGTGTCCAGGAAGAGGCTGACCTAACTGAAGAAAAATATGCATGTCTGAAAGCAGTTTCTGCAATGAATTTGGTTCTTGCCTTACTTGGTATACTTGTTAAGTATATGAATTCACCTTGCATTGTTTTTTGAAAGGAAATTTATGTGCTTTTTATTTACTGCATAGGATTATATTCTGGAATTCATAAGACTTAAAAAATTGATTTGAATATCGTGGTAAGCCTGGGAGAGCTATGTTCAAAGCATCATTATTATGAAAGTACTTAAATAAGGAGTTACCATGATATTTTAAATCAATATTCACTTTTTCTACCAGCTGCTTGCTGGGTCATATCAAGCAAGTTTTATCATTCACAGCTGGAACTGCTCCAGCTGCGCACTCTGCAGTAGAGTTGTTCTTTGCTTCAAACCATTCAGGAAGTTACCTCTCTACTTCCACAATGTTTAAATGACTCTTCTGGCAATTATTCAGGCAGATTTTTTTAGGAGAAAATGCCCTTTTTTTTTTTAAATCAAAGTGCTAACCCCTACTGTTTTAACGAATATTACTTTTTTCATTTAATGCTATGAGGGGAGATTATTGTAAACAGAAGCTGTTTTCATCTCTATAAAATAATTTATAAACTCCTGACTTATTTCTCTGGAAGCACTGTAAGCAACAGCACATCTGGCATGTGAAGATGATGAAGAATTATTTAAAGAAAAGTTCTTGCCTCCAGACCTCAATGGATAAGACTAACACAGCTATGGAATTAAAACATGAATCTATTTTTGATATTTAAATGTTAATATTTTTGTTAAAACTAAAGAATGGATGAAAAATATACACAGCTAATCAGAAATTCATACAAATTCTATTTTAATGCTCAACAAATTGAATGCTACCATGTACTGTAAAAGTGAATGTTTTTTCAAGTTTCATAGAAAATTAGTTTTTTTTTTCTCAATGTATTAATCCTATAACCTCAAACTCCCACTTTAAAAAAATACAGATTAAAATTGTTCATTTCAAATATCAGCTATTTTATTACAATGTCATTTTTATTTATTGATGAAGTATTGCAATGTGTGACAAAATTTATGGCCTTTAATTACAATGTGCTGCTTGAGACAAAATTTTCCCAGTGTCTATTGTCAGGAATGGACCAGACCACCTTACCTGCCTCCTGCAAAACGTGTATGCAGGTCAAAAAGCAACAGCTAGAACCAGACATGGGGCAATGGACTGGTTCCATATTGGGAAAGGAGTACATCAAGGCTGTATATTGTCACCCTGCTTATTTAACTTCTATGCAGGGTACATCATGTGAGATGTCAGGCTGGATAAAGCGCAAGCTGGAATCATGATTTCCGGGAGAAATATCAATAACCTCAGATATACAGATGACACCACCCTAATAGCAGAAAATGAACTAAAGAACCTCTTGATGAGAGTGAAAGAGGAAAGTGGAGAAGTTGTCTTAAAACTCTACATCCAAAAATCCAAGATCATGGCATCTAGGCCCGTCACTTCAAGTCAGATAGATAGGGAAACAATGAAAAAAAAAAAAAAAAGATGATACTTTCTCAACTGCTTCAGGATATATCTGTAACATTGAATCCAGAAGGTGATAGAAGACCAGTTGGTAAATCCACCTTACCTGTGGGCCTGGTCTTTATAGAAAGCCTCCTTGTACACCTATGCCTACTCGCAGTTGGGAACCTTTTAGGTCATTTGGTAAATGAGTCAGACACACATGTCTCAAATGTGGAACATATTCACAATACAATACAGAGAGGTGCAGCTATCATTCTGCTTCTTCACTGTGCAGCAAGACCTTCACAGAGGAAGTTATGACCTATAGACTTTGTTAAATTGGCAAGATTTTACTGTTGTGTGGGAAATTACCCGCTCTGATATGCACGAATTTTGCCAAAGTATCTCAGGTGGCTCTCACCCTTAAAATGTAGACTTAGATTTGCCATAGGATCCTACAATTCAACTCCTGTGTATATGTACAAGAGAAATAAGACTACAGGTGTACACAAAGATGTGTGGACTAATGTTCATAGTAATATTATTCACAACAGCTCAAATGGAGACAAACCCAAACACTCACTATTGTGAATGGAATAAAATATCCATATAATAGAGCATTAGAATTTAAAACAATTGTGTTAATATACATTGTACAGTATAGTTGAACCTTGAATATATTATGGTAAATGAAAGAAACTAGACACAAAAGACTAATGCATAATTCCATGATATGACATTATCCCTAAAGGCCAAACTATAGAGATACAAAGTAGATTAGTGATTGTCTGAGGTATGAACAGGAAGTGATTAAAATGTTCTAAAATTTTGATTTCAGTAATGGTTACATAATCTGAAAATTAACTAAAATTTATTGAATTATACACCTAAAAGGAGTGATTTTTGTTGTATATAAATTATACCTCAACTAATCAGTTTTTAAAAATCTATCAAACAAGATTATTTCAGAAAATTCTTAACTGAGGAATAAAAGCAATCTTCATTCTATAATCATAAACAGCACCTGGCTAGGAAGTCCCAACTCCCTAGTTCAGTTGCATTCATTGATGTCAAGTCAAGATTGGTTAAATAATATTCCCAGAAACCATTCTATATATTAAAACCAGATGGAATTTAAATCAATAAATTTTTATACAAGTTTTTTTTTTTTTTTTTTTTTTTTTTTTTTTTTTTTTTTTTTTTTTTTTTTTTTTTTTTTTTTTTTTTTTTTTTTTTTTTTTTTTTTTTTTTTTTTTTTTTTTTTTTTTTTTTTTTTTTTTTTTTTTTTTTTTTTTTTTTTTTATATTTTTATACAAGTGAAAGTAGAGCTGATAAGTCAGAGGGGAGAATGAGGCAACATAGACATTACTCCTAGCTGTTGTTGTTCAGTCGTTCAGTGTTATCCAACTCTTTGTGACCCCATGGACTGCAGCACACTAGGCTTGCCTGTCCTTCACAATCTCCTGGAGCTTGCTCAAACTCATGCCCATTCAGTCGGGGATGCCATCCAACCATCCCATCCTCTGTTGTCCCTTTCTCCTCCTGCTTTCAGTCTTTCCTAGCATCGGGGTTTTTCTAATGAGTCATCTCTTCACATCAGGTAGCCAAAGTAATGGAGCTTCAGCTTATACTAGATTGTACACAGGCTTATCCAGTACCATGTCCCCTTCTTAACAAGGTTTCTAAAAGACAAGATGTAGGCCTTAGTAGTTAGGACACTTCATTTTCCTTCAGTAGCTGTTTATAGCTCTGCCTTTTATCAATTAGTTCTAATGTTTCCAAAATCCATTACATTTCTTCTACAGAGCAAAACAAGTACACTGAAAAGATTCTGGGCTGCCAGATTCAAAATCTGACGGTGTCACTTAGATGCCTGGATCAGCTACTCACTGTTTGCGTGTGTCCTTTTTGCAATAAGAACTATTTGTTAGTCAAGATGATCCAGTACTTGCTTCCTTCTAGGTCTATTCTTTTCCTTTGATAGGATAGCTAGTACTTGGGGCAGCAGCCATCAGTTAAATAATGCAAAACTTTAGGCTGAAGATAGAACTGTTAGCCAAGTTTCAATCTTTGTGTTTACTGATTATTTCTAAATATTTTAAAAGGCTGATAAATTCTGGCTTAGAAGAAGTTTTTCCAGTGTTATATATACAATTTTCTTGCCTTACACTGTTAGTAATGTAAAAATAAGTATTGTACTGGAAAACACCATGAAGAGGAGCAGTTGTGAGACGAAGTCAAGCATTTATATGTAGCCAAGCAATGAAAGGGAAAAAACAGTCAAACCAATTAGTCCAGTTGGCTAATGGTCTTTTTAATGAGAGATATGGACAGCAGCACTGTTAGCTTGGGGGGCATAATCTTGTGTAGCTTGATCTAAACTTCCTCAATTATCCTGAGTTCTCATATGCTACAGTTTATTCTAGATGACTGTGGCCTGAATATAAAACTCTGGTTTTACATCCAATTTATCAGTAATATCTTGTTGGAATTATGTCTAATAGTTAACACTATATCTAAACATGCAATATTCACTACAAGGTGGGCTAAAGCCACTTTAAGGTATGTATCTATATCTTTCATGGTGATCTGTGTAAGTGACTCACTTTATAAGAATTGAAATGGCATAGATGACATAAAGGAAGAATTTATTAGTTGAATTATTGGAATAAATATCATTTGGTTTTAAAAATACTCAGTCTCATTATATATGAGACTCATATATATGTATATGATGTGAATAGAGTTATCTGCAATCACAGATAGAACTGGGTCAAAATGAAATTCTACACCTCTGAGAACTTTCAAATCGACTATTTGAGTTTCAATATTGAATAGTCCCAAAATTAATCAGAATATATTCGAATGTAATTATGTAGCAGTCTTTTATCCAGAAAGTTCAAATGCAAATTTATTGCCTCTTTGTCGAGTATAGAGATTGGTTAGGTAGGAGAATTGTAATTTAACTGAGGGTACTATATTCTTACTCATTTATTCAAATTAATGTAATTATCTAGCTAATTAGCTAAAAACATGATTTGTTCTATTATTCATTAAATGTGAAAATTCTTCCCAGAAAAAAATAACTCAGTGAAAAACTGATCTAAAGACTGACATAAAACTTAAAATATATACCAATGAAACAGTAGTAATTTAGAAATAATTTTGGTTAAGTGAAGTGAAGAAAATGGAAATAGGTGGATTTTACCATTGATTAGTTATTTAAAAGATCACTTTGATTAGAGGAAGTAGAAAAAAGTATGTAGCATTCTATGCTTATCTTTATAGAAATAATTGAATCAATTTGTCCATGTTGAGAGATTATGGTTTATAAATTAAAAGACTATTAGATTATGCCTTTAATTACTATCACTGTATACAAGAGCACTAAGGAAGAAAAATATACATATCAATTAAATTTTTAAAATTTAATGATATCAGATATCTATCAATCAGTAAGTATTCATTAAACTCTGCATTAGAATTTTAACCGAAAAATGAAGTAAAGGACAGAGCATTGTGTATTTTTATTCTGTACCAAAAAGTGGGTGGATATTAATAGTGTTGTGCATTTTCTTTCAATTTATTAGTGCCAGAAAGTATTATATTAAATCATATTACAAAACTGTGGAGATTGTTTATTTCATATGAACACAAAACTATTGTAAATTGCCATCAGCAAAATGATAAACTTTGAAATAAGATCATCAGCTTTTCATGATTTATAAAAAGGTACAAGATAATTACATTTTATAATGTGCAAGAAGATCATTCTTTTCCTTTCTATCCAAATCTTTGCCTAATTTAAAAATTTAGTATATGATCTATGGACTTCAGTTCAGTTCAATTCAGTTCAGTCGCTCAGTCGTGTCTGACTCTTTGTGACCCCATGAATCACAGCACGCCAGGCCTCTCTGTCTATCACCAAATCCCAGAATTCACTCAGATTCACGTCCATCGAGTCAGTGATGCCATCCAGCCATCTCATCCTCTGTCGTCCCCTTCTCCTCCTGCCCCCAATCCCTCCCAGCATCAAAGTCTTTTCCAATGAGTCAACCCTTCACATGAGGTGGCCAAAGTACTGGAGCTTCAGCTTTAGCATCAGTCCTTCCAAAGAAATCCCAGGGCTGATCTCCTTCATAATGGACTGGTTGGATCTCCTTGCAGTTCGAGAGACTCTCAGGACTCCAACACCACAGTTCAAAAGCATCAATTATTCAGCACCCAGCCTTCTTCACACTCCAACTCTCACATCCATACATGACTATTGGAAAAACCATAGCCCTGACTAGACAGACCTTACTCGGCAAAGTAATGTCTCTGCTTTTCAATATGCTAACTAGGTTGGTCATAACTTTTCTGCCAAGGAGTAAGCATCTTTTAATTTCATGACTGCACATCTACAAACATTTTGTAAGGCACATATTTATACATTTAAAATAAATTACTTTTGTTTTCTATTAGGTGAAAATTTGAACAACTGAAAACTCTTTAAATCTCAAGTACAAAACCCACTCTAGTATTCTTGGGGTTCCCTTGTGGCACAGCTGGTAAAGTATCCACCTGCGATGTGGGAGAACTGGGCTTGATCCCTGGGTTTGGAAGATCCCCTGGAGAAGGGAAAGGCTATCCATACCAATATTTTGGCCTGGAGAATTCCATGGACTGTAGTCCATGGGGTCGCAAAGAATGGAACACGACTAAGTGATCTGCACTCACAAAATGTTTTAATAAAGAAGGATAGAAGAATTTAAATAGTTGGCACAAATTAGTTCTAGAATAAAGTTGGCAATAAATATTAATAATTTAAGAGTCTCTTTTAGACTCATAAATTATAATGCATCAAATTAGTTTCCTATGTACAACCAAATCAGAAGAGAAACATTTTGTGTATGGAATAGAGGAACATTTGAGAACAAAGTGAAGATGTGAACAGCTTATATATATGTATATATGTATGTGTGCATATATATATATATGTATATATATATAATCTGTGTATATCTAATTCAGTTGTATAAAATATACTATATATATATATATATTTCAGTTGCATAATATATAGTTTCTTGTAATACATATAAAGCATATATATATGTAGCCATTAATGTATATCTATATATTTGTGCTATGTACACACACATACACACACACACATATTTATATACAGTTACACATTATAGATATGTAGTTGCATCCACAATCACAACCAAGATATAGAATATTTTTTCATTTCAGAAAATTTTCCTATGGTCCTTTATAGACACCCCCCCGACCCCTGTCCTGCCACCCTCAACTTCTGTTCACTGGCAAATGCTGATCTCTTTTCTGTTGCTATAATTTTTGACCTTTCCAGAATTTCATATAACTAAAGTGTTACATAGTATATAACCTTTTGAGTCTGGGTAGTTTTACTTAGCATAATGCTTTGGTGACTCACCTATGTTGTTTCAGGTAACAGTAACCTACTCCTTTTATTGTTGAGTAGTATTTTGTTGTATGGATGGACCACAACTAGTTCATTCTTTAATCAGTAGATGGACATTTCATTTGTTTCCAGTTTTGGGTAATTTTGTTTAAAGTTGCTATGAGCAATTGGATAAAAACTTTTGTATACTTTGGTCACCTGACGCAGAGAGTCAACACATTGGAAAAGACCCTGATGCTGGGAAAGATTGAAGATGAAAGGATAAGAAGGTGGCAGAGGATGAGATGGTTAGATAGCATCACCTACTCAGTGGACATGAATTTGAGCAAAGTCTGGGATATAGTGAAGGATAGGGAAGCCTAGTGTGCTGCAGTCCATGGGGTTGCAGAATCAGACATGACTAAGTGACGGAACAACATCAAGAAACAAATGTCTTCATTTCTCCAAGAGTGGGATTGCTGCATAGTGTGTGGATAATATGCTAGCTCTAAAGAAAATTTTCCAAAGTGTTCTAGTAGTTTCATTTTCACCAGACTTATATGAAAGATCCAGTTACCAGGCATCCTCACCAACAGTTGAAACTGAATTTATTTTCCTAAACCATTCTAATTGCTGTGTAATTCTATCTCTTTGTAGCTCTAATTTGAATTTCCCAAAGAAAAGTTATGACCAACCTAGATAGCATATTGAAAAGCAGAGACATTACTTTGCCAGCAAAGGTCTGTCTAGTCAACGCTATAGTTTTTCCAGTGGTCATGTATGGATGTGAGAGTTGGACTGTGAAGAAGGCTGAGCGCTGAAGAATTGATGCTTTGGAACTGTGGTGTTGGAGAAGACTCTTGAGAGTCCCTTGGACTGCAAGGACATCCAACCAGTCCATTCTGAAGGAGATCGGCCCTGGGATTTCTTTGGAGGGAATGATGCTAAAGCTGAAGCTCCAGTACTTTGGCCACCTCATGTGAAGAGTTGACTCATTGGAAAAGACTTTGATGCTGGGTGGGATTGGGGGGCAGGAGGGAAAGGGGACAACAAAGGATGAGATGGCTGGATGGTATCACCCACTCGATGGACATGAGTCTGAGTGAACTCCGGAAGTTGGTGATGGACAGGAGGCCTGGTGTGCTGCGATTCATGGGGTTGCAAAGAACTGAACATGACTGAACGACTGAACTGAACTGAACTGAACTGATGACTAAGGATGTTGAGCATCCTTTCATGTTGTTATTTGCTCAATCTCTCTTATTTAGGAAAACGTTTGTACAAATATCTTCTTTTTTTTTTTTTTCAAAAACATTGAGCTTTTTCCTATTATTGAGTTTTTTGAGATGCTCTGGCTAATATTTAATTATCTTATATGTATTTTAAAATATTTTACACAGATATATATGTCTTTATCTCTTTAAATATTTCTTCCAAAAAACAAATATTTTCTTAGTGCACAAAAAGCATGAACCATAAAAGAAAACTTATTTATTGAACATATATTCACAATACAAAGCTGTCTTTACTCTTTCTAGTAAATCTCAAAAGTAGGTGGTGTAAGCCTTCCAATTTTGTTATTTTCAAAATTGTCTGTTTTAACTATTTTTTAAATTGAAGGATAATTGCTTTACAGAATTTTGTTGTTTTCTGTAGAAACTTTTAGGTATTAATTATCAATTTAGGGTCATCATATAAATTTAGAATTAGCCTATTAATTTCTAAAGAAGTAAATTTAAAAAATCAATTTATGTCTGAGATCATGCTGACTCTAAAATCAACTGGGAGCAGAATTGGCATCTTAATAACACTGACCTTTCCAGTCTATGAATGTGATATACATGAGAAAATTCAGGAGAAGAAAAGTGTTGTATCCCCATCCTTTTGCTCACTATAGTCTTTCCTCCTCCTAATGTTTCAAGGCTCTTTTTAAAAAATCATTTCTTTGGTCTTTAAAGAACTATTTTAAAACTTTTGTCAGGCTAGGTCTGCCCCTGACAAATTTTCTTAGTTTTACTTCTATTAAGAATACTTTCAGAGAAGGCAATGGCACCCCTCTCCAGTACTCTTGCCTGGAGAATCCCACGGATGGAGGAGCCTGGTGGGCTGCAGTCATGGGGTCGCTAAGAATCGGACATGACTGAGAGACTTCACTTTCATTTTTCACTTTCATGCATTGGAGAAGGAAATGGCAACGCACTGCAGTGTTCTTGCCTGGAGAATCCCAGGGACGGGGGAGCCTCCTGGGCTTCCATCTGTGGGATCGCACAGAGTCGGACACGACTGAAGCAACTTAGCAGCAGCAGCAGCAGCAGCAGCAGCAGCAGCAGCAGCAAGAATACTTTGATCCCCCTTCCTTGCTGGAGAATATTTTTTCAGACCTTAGAATTCTGGGAAACTTTTATGCATTTGAAGTGTACTACTTCCTTTTGACCCTCAAGGCTTCTGAATGAAAATCCAGTAATTCAAAAAAAAGTTTCAGTGTTTGGTCAGCTATTGTTTGTTTCTCACTACTTTCAAGATTTTTAACTCTTCAGAAGTTGAGTATAAGGTGTCCCTGTATGGATGCATTTGGAGGTATATTTACGGTTTTACTCAGGTTTTAAGTCTGTACTATTGTATGCTGCTTTTTTTTTTAACCAATTTTGTTAAGTTTTCATCCATTATTGCAAGTTCTTTTTCAATCCCACATGCTTTCTCCTTTCTTTATGAAATTCAAATGATATAAAAATTAAATATTTTGTCATAGCCCTACATGCCCCAAAATTCTATTTATTTATTTTAGTCTATTTTCTGTCTAATCAAGGCTATGGTTTTTCCAGTAGTCATGTATGGCTGTGAGAGTTGGACTATAAAGAAAGTTGAGCAGTGAAGAATTGATGCTTTTGAAGTATTGTGTTGGAGAAGACTCTTGAGAACTCCTTGGACACCAAGGAGATCCACCAGTTAATCCTAAAGGAAATCAGTCCTGAATATTCTTTGGAAGGACTGATGCTGAAGCTGAAACACCAATACTTTGGCCACCTGATGAAAAGAACTGACACAGGAAAAGATCCTCATACTGGGAAAGATTGAAGGCAGGAGAAGAGGCCAAAAGAGGATGAGATGGTTGGATGGCATCACTGATGCAATGGACATTAGTTTGAGTTGGCTCCAGGAGTTGGTGATGGACAGGGGAGCCTGGCATGCAGCAGTCCATGAGGTTGCAAAGAGTCAGACATGACTGAGCGACTGAGCTGAATCTGAATTTTCTGTCTGTTGTTCAGATTGAGTATTTTTTACTTTTCAATCGTCTGGTTCATTGCTTCTTTTTCCACCCCTTCCATTCTGCTCTGGGTTCCCTAGTAGTTCAGCTGGTAAAGAATCTGCCTGCAATGCAGGAGACCCCAGTTTGATTCCTGGGTCAGGAAGATCCCCTGGAGAAGGATAGGCAATCCACTCCAGTATTTTGTTGCTTCCTCAGTGGTTAAGATGGTAAAGAATCTGCCTGCAATTTGGGAGACCTGGGTTAGATCCCTGGATTGGGAAGATGCCCTGGAGAAGGGAAAGACTACAGTATTCTGGCCTGGAGAATTCCGTGGACTATACAAGAGGCTGACAGGACTGAGCAACTTTCACTTTCATTTTTGATTGCTTGCTTAAATTAATTTTTCAAACCTGGTTATTTTATCCTTACTATGAAAATTAATTCTGTTTTTTGTGTCCAATTATCAAAAATCTAATTCTTCAACCATTTTCAAGTCATCTGTTACAGAATGATCCTAGGAATCACAATTGAACTATAGCACACATCCTTTACTTATTGATTCTTTAATATGCCGTAGACATGAGACACAATATTGTACCAATAACTACCTGTGCCCTTACATAGAAAAATATTTCATGATCAGTTTTATATACATGTATGTGTGTCTGTGTGTGTGTAATTTTACTTTGGTTCATGGGAAACTAATTGAAGTATTATTTTCCTAATATAATTTCTGTCCCTAGAGCATAATGATAAATTTGAAATCTGACACCTGTGATGTTTTCTTGGATTCCCTTGCTTCATTTGGTTGAACAGTAGCAAGAATTCACAACTCAGTATAACCTGAAACTGCAACTAAGACATCATTCTCTCAGACAAATGTTAGATCAATGTCTAATATAGTGGGATCTTTGAAGTTCAACGATATATATTTCTGCTTTGTTTGCAATCTCACCATGAGCCCTGAGTCCATGCCATTGACATTTAACATTTCAACTGACTTCTACATCTAATATATCTGACTCTGATTTCAACCAAAATATTGCTTCTGTGTTTACCTTGTTGTCTTGGTCCTTTTGTGGATGAGTCTTCAAACATGCTTCCATCTCTGCCTTGACTAAGTTCTAGGCACTTTTTAATGTGGATCTAGATACTGATCACAAAACCATTTAAGGACCAAATTTCCCCTTTCTACTTTCCCACTTATATATTATTTTGCTATGACTACCTATTGTGTATCACTAATCACCCATTGTTGGAACCATGAATCTTTATCCTCCTGAGTTGAGGTTCTGTTTTTCAATGACAGCAGAGTTGATAGAGTACAAATTCTGACTTTGTGTATATATAACACTGACTCTGATTTTGCTTTCTGAAATTTTAGGTGTAGACAAATTATGCCTGCATAATTTGCAAATGCAGGCAAAGGTCACTGAGTAGAATACAGTTAACATAAATGATGACAGCTAGCTTTTCCCAGTTTTATGATTGGTGATTAATTTTTAAATTATTTTCTGCACACTTATGGAAAGCATTGCATGTGCCTCATTAATTAGTGAACATTAGCATTGTGGACTATTAGGCCAAAAAGTTTTCAGACATTCATCATTTTACAGATGAGAACAATAAAGCCCGTAGAGAGCTTTATACATGGATACATACATATAAGCAAAGCAGTTAATGTTAGATTCAGTCTCAAATGCTCACTTCAGAGTCTAAGACTATTATTGTTTTTGTTTTGGATTCATTTGCTTTAAGAAATGGTTATTTTAAGAAATGAAGTTATTGACCTAAACCAGCAGTTGTTAATTAGTATTATAAGATCAATAATTAGAGGCATTTCAAATTTGTATTTCTGTTATAACTGCACAGATGAGGACCACAAACAATTATTACTTCCAGTCACCCAGAGATACCTTTCATTTAGTGGGATCTAAGCTACTCCCTCACACATGGCCTTGTGATAACATTCCCTGTCAGATACAATTTTCCCTAACTTCAACATGTGCCTCTGCCTTTATATAAAATGGTCCTCTTTCCACCAGCTTGTGATTATTCTGCTTTGAAAGTGAAAGTTGCTCAGTCCTATCCAACTCTTTACGACCCCATGGACTATACTGTCCATGGAATTCTCCAGGCCAGAATACTGGAGTGGGTAGCCTTTCCCTTCTCCAGGGGATCTTCCTGACCCAGGAATCAAAGCAGGGTCTCCTGCATTGCAGGTGGATTCTTTATCAACTGAGCTATCAGGGAGCCCAGGGAATCCTCTTTTAGTTCATTGCAAAAGTCATTTAGCTCTTATCCTATCATTCATTTTCTCCTAGAGACAAGCCCAGTGGAACTGATTTTCATTCATCTTCATTTCATCTTCCTGGGATTAGACAAGCTCTGGTATTTTACTATTTGCTGTTTTTAATATTAGAGGTGATACATTAATAATGTCATATGTTTTCTTGTAATGAGGATAAACAATGATGGTTTTAACAGTTTTTACTTTCCTAAAAATATTAGTTTGGAAAGTTGGGCTTCTGTTTTGGAAGATTTACTTTTGGTTTGAAAGTTGATGCCAAACTTTTTTCCGAATTCTTTTTGTTAACCCACCTAATAATAACCCAATTTCATAAATGTAGTCTCCTTTCCCTCATGTGGTATGCAACTGAAGCATTTTTGAGACCACTATCATGGATGTTTTTTTTTTACAAGAAGTAGTGCTTGTATACAAGGCAAATATAAATATGTTTATTTTAGGAAAAAAAGCTCCAATTTACTCTATATGGTAAGTAGATAATAAATGTGCATTTTAGTTACAATTGTTTGGTTTGGTTCAATTCAGTAGCTCAGTTGTGTCTGACTCTTTGTAACCCCATGGACTGCATTACAATTGCTACTATGTAGGAAATTTCTAAAGAGACTATTTTATATACTTTTCTAATGATTTGATAGAGTCAACCAAAGTTTCTGAAATTCTACAGTGGCGAGTAGAAAATGCAGATCCTCATCTTCAGGTATATGAATATACACTTAAGTGAGATAAAAGCAGTATTTTGAAGTGTCACCTAAACATGAGTTGCAATAAAGATAAGCAATAAGTAAGCAAATGTTAATTCAGCCTCTTATTCTTCATATTTGAGTAGGATAACTGATGTCTTACTGCACAATGACTATTTCCTATTATAGGATAAATATTAGGCTGTGGGGGTTAAACTGACAGAAATAGGGAAATATTTTTGAACACTGAGTTTTAAAACAATATATCTTACTTTTTAGGTATAAATCTGCTGGGAATAAGTATACATTGACATTTCTGGAAAGGCCTAAAGTTATGGACATTGATCAGAAATGTTTTCATAATAAGAGAGAGACCTTCACATCCAAGAAGATGAGGTGGCCACTTTTCCAGATTTCTCTTCCTAAATATTGCTAAAAACTCTTAAATTGTATATAAAACAAACATAAGAATAAACTTGAAGGCAGAGAAAAGGTAAATTAGTTAGGGACCTTGAGATTCAAACAACAACATGACAGTGAATTCCTTTGGTTATCTTATATACTCCAGACTGGGTGCTTGGAAAGCCAAAAACTCAGAAATGCAAACAGCCAAAAACAAACACAAATCCTCAGTCCTCCAAAAAACCTGATTTCTCTAGCCAGATAACCATAAAAGAATTGTACTAGCAAGGCAAAATGTTTTAGCAATTAAGTATGCTACTGCAGCCAAACTCCATGAAGTTGAGGGAAGGAAACTCTATAGTACAAACGACCTTTCTCAGCAAAAACAAGTGGAGAACCTATTCTTCCACCCTTAAGTGAAAATACAGTCCTTTGCTCATGTTTTTAATTCCATTGCTATAGGCTGAATGCTCATATATGTGTGGCTTTATTTCCAGACTTTCTATTCTATCCCATTGTTCTATGTTTCTGATTCTGCGCCAGCACTGTACTGTTTCAGTTACTATAGCTTTGCATCAGAGGTCGAAACCAGGAGCAAAATATCTCCAGCTTTGTTCTTTCTCAAAATTATTTTGTCTGTATGAGGTCTTTCTGGATTTCATACAGAGTTTAGAATTATTTGGTCTAATTCTAGGAAATATATCATTTGCACTTTGATAGGGATTGCACTGAATGTGGATATTGCTTTGGGATGTATGAACATTATAACAATACTAATTCTTCCAATCCACGAGCACAAGACGTCTTCCCATTTTTGTGTATCTGCTTCGGTTTCATTCCACAGTGTTTTGTTGTTTTCAGTGTACAGACCTTTTACCTCCGTTTGTGTGGGTGTGCGTGTGCGTGCGTGTGCATGTGTGCTTAGACACTCACTCCTGCTCAACTCTTTGCAACCCTTTGAACCACAGGGCACCGGGCTCCTCTGTCCATGGGATTTTTCAGGCAAGAATACTGGAGTGGGTTGCTGTTTCCTCCTCCAGGGAATCTTCCTGACCCAGAGATCGAACCTGCATCTCCTATGTCTCCTGCATTGCCGGCAGATTTTTTACCCACTGAGCCATCGGGAAAGCTTTACCTCCTTGGTCAAATATATTCTTAGGTATTTTGTTTATTTTTTGAGTCAATTATAAATGGGATTGTTTTCTTAATTTCTTATTCTAATAGTTTATTAGTGTATAAAATGCCACAGATTTATGTTTATTGATTTTATATCCTGCAACTTTATTGAATTCATTTATTCAAAGAGTTTTCAGTGCAATCTTTAGGGTTTTCAACATATAGTTTTGTGTATTCTGCAAATAAAGATAATTTTACTTTTCCCTTTCCAACTTGGATGCTTTTTTTCCCTTGCCTAGGAGAAATATCAATAACCTCAGATATGCAGATGACACCACCCTTATGGCAGAAAGTGAAGAAGAACTAAAAAGCCTCTTGATGAAAGTGAAAGAGGAGAGTGAAAAAGTTGGCTTGAAGCTCAACATTCAGAAAACGAAGATCATGGCACCCGGTCCCATCACTTCATGGGAAATAGATGGGGAAATAGTGGAAACAGTGTCAGACTTTGTTTTTTGGGGCTCCAGAATCACTGCAGATGGTGACTGCAGCCATGAAATTAAAAGACACTTACTCCTTGGAAGAAAAGTTATGACCAACCTAGATAGCATATTGAAAAGCAGAGACATTACTTTGCCGACTAAGGTCCTTCTAGTCAAGGCTATGGTTTTTCCAATAGTCATGTATGGATGTGAGAGATGGACTGTGAAGAAAGCTGAGCGCTGAAGAATTGATGATTTTGAAGTGTGGTGTTGGAGAAGACTCTTGAGAGTCCCTTGGACTGCAAGGAGATCCAACCAGTCCATTCTGAAGGATATCAGCCCTGGGATTTCTTTGGAGAGAACGATGCTAAAGCTGAAGCTCCAGTACTTTGGCCACCTCATGTGAAGTGTTGACTCATTGGAAAAGACTCTGATGCTGGGAGGGATTGGGGGCAGGAGGAGAAGGGGACGACAGAGGATGAGATGGTTGGATGGCATCACTGCCTTGATGGACGTGAGTCTGAGTGAACTCCGGGAGTTGGTGATGGACAGGGAGGCCTGGCATGCTGCGATTCATGGGGTCACAAAGAGTCGGACATGACTGAGTGACTGAACTGAACTGAACTGAATTGCTATGGCTAAGATTTTTAATACCATGATGAATAACAGTGGCCAGAGTATCTTTCTCTTGTTCCTAATCTTAGAGGAGAAACTTTCAGTTTTTTGCTGTTAATATGATATAATTTGTGGGTTTGTCATATATAGCCTTTTTATATTGAAATATGCTCCCTTTATACCTACTATTTTGAAATTTTTCACCATAGATAGATGTTAAATTCTTTTCAAGTGCTTCTTCTGAATATATTGAGATGATCATATGATTTTCATCCTTCATTTTTTTTTTACTGTGATGTATTACATTGACTGATCTGCAGATGTTGTACTAAGTTTGAACTACTCTTGCACCTCTGTAAAAAATCCTACTTGATCGTGGTGTAAGAACATTTAATGTTTATTGAATTCAGTTTACTAATATTTGTTGAGGAGTTTACATCTATGGTCATCAAGGATCCAGGCCTGAATGTTCTTCTTCTTCCTCTTTTTTTTTTTTTTTTTGTGGTGATCTTTTCTGCTTATAGAATTGGCACTTCCTAAAATGTGTTTGGAAGGTTTCCTTCCTCTTCAATTTTTTGGAAAACTGTTAAAAGGATAGGGGAATTAAATATGGTTTGAATGTTTTGTAGAATTCACCAGTGAGGCCATTTGGCCCTGAACTTTTCTGTTGGGAGTTGTTTGATTACTTTTTCCATCTCATTATTGGTAATTAGCCTATTTAAATATCCTAGTCCTTCATGATTCATGGCTGAAAAACTGTTCCTAGAGTTTTTTATTTCTTCCAGGTTGTCCAATTTTCTGGAATATAATTGTTTATAGTAGACTCTTATGATTCTTTGTATTTCTATGGTATCAGCAGTAACTTAAACTTATTTGCAAAAATATAAATTTGAAATGGTCATTATATTACCTATCATATCAAATACTCACTTTGCCTTAATAATACCCTCTTGGAGCCCTTTGTTCCCCAATTTTTATTAGATTTTTCTTTTGGCTTGTAGCATTGTTAATCTGAGGATTCTCATTAATTTTTTTTGATGACATAAAATGTTTTTGCACACCTTTTATTTATTCCTCTTAGTAGTTCACTTTCTCATTTAATGAAATCTATTTTAAAATCACCTTTATAAAGGAGATGGCCTTGGAAAAAGTTAAAGAGGTATATTATGTGAAGACATTTTGTTGTTCTCTCCAATGACTGACTCAATATTTTGAAGGAATATGACTACAATATATTTAATCATGACTGCCAGAAGAAATATCAATAACTTCTGATATGCAGATGACACCATCCTTATGGCAGAAAGAAAAGAGGGACTAAAGAACCTCCCGATGAAAGTGAAAGAGAGTAAAAAAGTTGGCTTAAAGCTCAACATTAAAAAAACTAAGGTCATGACATCTGTTCCCATCACTTCACGGCAAATAGAAGGAGAAATGATGAAAACAGTGACAGACTTAATTTGCCTGGGCTCCAAAATCACTGCAGACTGTGACTGAAGCCATGAAATTAAAAGACAGTTGCCTCTTGGAAGAAAAGCTATGATAAACATAGACAGCATATTAGAAAGCAGAGACATTACTGCCAGTAAAGATCCGTGTAGTCAAAGCTATGGTTTTTCCAGTAATCATATACGGATGTGAGAGTTAGGCCATAAAGAAGACTGAGCACCAAAGAACTGATGCTTTTGAACTGTGGTGCTGGAGAAGACTCTTGAGAGTCCCTTGGACTGTAAGGAGATCTAACCAGTCAATCCTAAAGGAAAGCAGTCCTGAATATTCATCAAAAGGAATAATACTGAAGCTGAAATGCCAATACTTTGGCCACCTGATGCGAAGAACTAACTCATTGGAAAAGACTCTGATGCTGGGAAAGATTGAAAGCAGGTGGAGAAGGGGATGACAGAAGATGAGATGGTTGGATGGCATCACCAACTCAATGGACATGGATCTGAGTAAGCTCCAGGGGTTGATGATGGACAGGGAGGTCTGGCATGCTGCAGTCCATGGGGTCTTAAAGAGTTGGACATGACTGAGAAACTAAACTGAGATGAATTATAATTATTCTCTAAAATTTTGAGTCTGTTCTCTGTCTTTTTCTAATACTTAGAATTGACATTGAGACATCTAAATTTGACTCATTGTTATTCCTTTTGTATAATGCCTCTTTTTTTCCTGATTTTTTAGGATTTTTTAAAAAATTTCACATGATGTAAGCTTTGGTCTTTATTAATTTACATCTTTCAGCATCCAGTAGATCATCTATTTACTATTTATTTAATAATATCTTCTAGTCTGTGTTTTCTGTTTCATTTTTCAATCAGTATTAACTGTATGTTGACCATCACATGCAATTCATGCCTTTGAGTGTTTAGAGCAGTCTCTTAGTTTACTAGTAACAATTTATCTACTTATTATTTTAATTTGCCTATCATATTTTAAATTTTAAAGCACTATATTATTTTAAAATTTCATTTTTAAACCATCTTATTTTTGTTCTATAAATTCAGTCCCTAATATCAACTTAAATAACTTTGAAAATATTGTTTAGATTGCTATTGTTGTTATTTCATTTTGCCTGAAAAAGTTTTTTGCAGGAGAAATGTTCACCATGGTGTATCTTAGACTTTCTCTATCATGACACACTTTCCTCAAAGTGTTAGTCATTTAACCGTCTCTGACTCTTTGCAACCCTGTGAACTATAGCCTGCCAGGTTCCTCTGTCCATGGGATTTCCAGGCAAGAACACTGGGATAGGTTGCCATTTCATTCTCCAAGGTATCTTCCCTACCCAAGACCATTCTCAAGCAGCTAATTAATTATTAAATGTCCAATCATATTTTAGAATGAAACAATGGCACGTGTTTGTGAGATTTCAGTGTGTAGATGTAGTTTGTTTCTAGCAAGAAACTGGTGGCTATAATAGAATTCACATTGCAAAAAATTAGATAGATTTTCTCTGATATAGCAGTGAATTAGTTTCTAGGGATGCCATAATAAATTATACCAAAATTGTTGACTTAAAACAACAGAAATTTGTTCTCTCACAGTTTGGGCTAGAAGCATAAAACCAAGATGTCCGTAGAACCACCCTACCTCTGAAAGCTCTTGAGGAGAATTACTTCAATATTCTGATATGCCCATGCGATCCTTGACTTGGAATTGCATAGCTCAAAACTCGTCTTCTACCTTCAGATGACTTTCTCCTCTGTGTCTATGTCTTCTCTTCTCATAAGGGCACTCTTCATTGGATTTGGTATCCACTTAGAAAATTTGGGATGATCTTATCTAGAGATGCTTCATGAAATCTGCAAGGGTCTTTTTCAAATAAGGACAAATTCAGAGTCTGACTAAATATATCTTGGGATGCCATCATTCAACCTACTACCAACAATATACAGTAATCCCCTCAAGAATCTTAACTGAAGACTTCTTGTTAAAAATAAAAGACGCCTTTTAGAACAGGAGGAAAGTTCACTTTTTGTCTGGGTTTTGGTGAGAAATATTCTTGTTATCATGATTTAAGCATGAAGAGTGGAGTAGTTGGCCATTCTGATGAATACTTCAGTTTGTCTTGTTCTTCTCAGCCTCTCCTCTCCATTTTGGTCTCAGCTGTACTTGCCATTTTTGAGACTGAAGCTATTCTTTTATTCTTCCATAGAGGTGAGTACTCTTGTCAGAGCACTCCACTCAAATACATAACATAGTATTCATAACAATTGCCATAATATAGCTTCTTTCTTCATGGTCATCCATCTGTATTTTTCTACCTACATTTTCTTCTCCAGAAAACTTTCAAAACCTGAGGTTTACAAATCTCTCTCATTTTCTTCTAGATGAAGGATTATACTTGAATATATATAAACTATTATTTATATGAAGTCTCATATAAAGAGATAAAAACCCTTATCCTGTTTATGATAAATCAACATTCTAAGTCTTGGTGTTCCTTATGAAATGCAAGTTCAAGTTACACTTAATATTATCATTTGCAAGATTAAATGCTATATGTGTAAGGAAAATTGTCTATATGGTCTAAGATTGTCTATATGGAAGGGCTCAATAAATATTAACTATTATAGAAAATAGATCTCTAGCCAGATATTTAAAGAATTGGTAAATCATTTGAAAATTTATCAAGTAAATATACTCACTTAGATTTCCTAATAAATCATTTTCTTATTCACTTAAAAATGTAGATATTAATTATCACAGATTTTGATTCACCCATTTGCTACTGAAACATCAACTAAATGCAAGAATGTCCTGTTTTTAATCTCAATACAATTTCCTGGAACTTGTCAAAATAACATTTGCCATTTCCCATCCCACCAACTTTGAAAGGAATATAAATTAATACATAAATAAAATTTGTGTAGTTCTTCTTGTTAAATACTTCATGAATCAATCAGTTTAAAGGGAAAGTGTGCAGATCATACCACTTGATATTTAAAAATTAATAACTACAAGCTAGATTTTGAAAGACAGTAATAATTAGTGTTATACTTGAATAACTTATACAGCATTCAAGGACAGTTGTTTATCATTTTAAAAATTAGGCAACTCAGTTTCCCCTTGGGAAGAAAAAGATTTATTTTCTGTTTACTGAGGTTACTTAAAGTGCAAAGGTATAATCTCGTCACTCTCTGCAAGGCAAGATTACTTTAATTCTGAGTCTATAGCAATCATACTATACCCCACGCCCAAGGAAAGAGAAACCCAAGTAAGATGGTAGGTGTTGCAAGAGGGCATCAGAGGGCAGACACACTGAAACCATACTCACAGAAAACTAGTCATTCTAATCACACTAAGACCACAGCCTTGTCTAACTCAATGAAATTAAGCCATGTCCGCAGGACAACCCGAGATGGGCAGGTCATGGTGGAAAGAGCTGACCGAATGTGGTCCACTGGAGAAGGGACTGGAAAACCACTTCAGTATTCTTGCCTTGAGAACCCCATGAACAGTATGAAAAGGCAAAATGGTAGGATACTGAAAGAGGTACTCCCCAGGTCAGTAGGTGCCCAAATGCTACTGGAGGTCAGTGGAGAAATAACTCCAGAAAGAATGAAGGGATGGAGCCAAACCAAAAACAATACCCAGTTGTGGATGTGACTGGTGATAGAAGCAAGATCCAATGCTGTATAGAGCAATATTACATAGGAACCTGGAATGTCAGGTCCATGAATCAAGGCAAAGTGGAAGTGGTCAAACAAGAGATGGCAAGAGTGAACGTTGACATTCTAGGAATCAGCTAACTAAAATGGACTGGAATGGGTGAATTTAACTAAGATGACCATTATATCTACTATTGCGGGCAGGAATCACTCAGAAGAAATGGAGTAACCATCATGGTCAACAAAAGAGTGTGAAATGCAGTACTTGGATGCAATCTCAAAAACGACAGAATGATCTCTGTTCGTTTCCAAGGCAAACCTTTCAATATCACAGTAATCCAAGTCTATGCCCCAATCAGTAATGCTAAAGAAGCTGAAGTTGAACGGTTCTATGAAGACCTACAAGACCTTTTAGAACTAACACCCAAAAAAGATGTTCTTTTCATTATAGGGGACTGGAATGCAAAAGTAGGAAGTCAAGAAATACCTGGAGTAACAGGCAAATTTGGCCTTGGAATGTGGAATGAAGCAGGGCAAAGACTAATAGAGTTTTGCCAAGATAATGCACTGGTCATAGCAAACACCCTCTTCCAACAACACAAGAGAAGGCTCTATACATGGACATCACCAGATGGTCAACACCGAAATCAGATTGATTGTATTCTTTGCAGCCAAAGATGGAGAAGCTCTATACAGTCAATGAAAACAAGACTGGCAGCTGACTGTGGCTCAGATCATGAACTCCTTATTACCAAATTCAGACTTAAATTGAAGAAAGTGGGGAAAACCGCTAGACCATTCAGGTATGACCTAATTCAAATCGCTTATGATTATATAGTGGAAGTGAGAAATAGATTTAAGGGCCTAGATCTGATAGATAGAGTGCCTGATGAACTATGGAGTGAGGTTCGTGACACTGTACATGAGACAGGGATCAAGACCATCCCCATGGAAAAGAAATGCAAAAAATCTAAATGGCTGTCTGGGGAGGCCTTACAAATAGCTGTGAAAAGAAGGGAAGTGAAAAGCCAAGGAGAAAAGGAAAGATATAAGCATCTGAATGCAGAGTTCCAAAGAAGAGCAAGGAGAGATAAGAGAGCCTAGCTCAGCAATCAATGCAAAGAAATAGAGGAAAAGAACAGAATGGGAAAAACTAGAGATCTCTTCAAGAAAATTAGAGATACCAAGGGAACATTTCATGCAAAGATGGGCTCAATAAAGGACAGAAATGGTATGGACCTAAAAGAAACAGAAAATATTAAGAAGAGATGGCAAGAATACACAGAAGAACTGTACAAAAAGGATCTTCATGACCCGGATAATCCCGATGGTGTGATCACTCACCTAGAGCCAGACATCCTGGAATGTAAAGTCAAGTGGGCTTTAGAAAGCATCACTATGAACAAAGCTAGTGGAGGTGACGGAATTCCACTAGAGCTATTCCAAATCCTGAAAGATGATGCTGTGAAAGTGCTGCACTCAATATGCCAGCAAATTTGGAAAACTCAGCAGTGGTCACAGGACTGGAAAAGGGCAGTTTTCATTCAAATCACAAAGAAAGACAATGCCAAACAATGCTCAAACTACTGCACACTTGCACTCATCTCACACGCTAGTAAAGTAATGCTCAAAATTCTCCAAGCCAGGTTTCAACAATACATGAACCGTGAACTTACTGATGTTCAAGGTGGTTTTAGAAAAGGCAGAGGAACCAGACATCAAATTGCCAACATCCTGTGGATCATGGAAAAAGCAAGAGAGTTCCAGAAAAACATTTATTTCTGCTTTATTGACTATGCCAAAGCCTTTGACTGTGTGGATCACAATAAACTGTGGAAAATTCTGAGAGAGATGTGAATATCAGACCACCTGACCTGCCTCTTGAGAAATCTGTATGCAGGTCAGGAAGCAACAGTTAGAACTGGACATTGTACAATAGACTGCTTCCAAATAGGAAAAGGAGTATGTCAAGGCTGTGTATTGTCACCCTGCTTATTTAACTTATATGCAGAGTACATCATGAGAAACGCTGGACTGGAAGAAACACAAGCTGGAATCAAGGTTGCTGGGAGAAATATCAATTAATTCAGATATGCAGATGACACCACCTTTACAGCAGAAAGTGAGGAGGAAAAAAAAGCATCTTGATGAATGTGAAAGGGGAGAGTGGAAAAGCTGGCTTAAAGCTCAACATTCAGAAAACAAAATCATGGCATCCATTCCCATCATTTCATGGAAAATAGATGGAGAAACAGTGGAAACAGTGTCAGACTTTATTTTTTGGGCTCCAAAATCACTGCAGATGGTGATTGCAGCCATGAAATTAAAAGACGCTTACTCCTTGGAAGAAAGGTTATGACCAACCTAGATAGTATATTCAAAAGTTGAGACATTACTTTGCCGACTAAGGTCCGTCTAGTCCAGGCTATGATTTTTCCATTAGTCATGTACAGATGTGAGAGTTGGACTGTGAAGAAGGCTGAGTGCCGGAGAATTGATGCTTTTGAACTGTGGTGTTGGAGAAGACTCTTGAGAGTACCTTGGACTGCAAAGAGATCCAACCAGTCCATTCTGAAGGAGATCAGCCCTGGGATTTCTTTGGAAGGAATGATGCTAAAGCTGAAACTCCAGTACTTTGGCCACCTCATGCGAAGAGTTGACTGATTGGAAAGACTCTGATGCTGGGAGAGATTGGGGGCAGGGGAAGAAGGGGACGACAGAGGATGAGATGGCTGAATGGCATCACTGCCTCGATGGATGCGAGTCTGAGTGAACTCTTGTTGTTGGTGATGGACAGGGAGGCCTGGAGTGCTGCAATTCATGGGGTTGCAAAGAGTCAGACACCACTGAGCGACTGAACTGAACTGAACAGTAGTCATACCAAAGCGATAAGAGTAACAATTGCGTTTAGTAATAAGCAGATTTTGGAGTATAAGTCTTTAATAGATGAGAATATGTTTTGTTTTAATATGTATCCATAGTGATGAAACAGTCCAGGCACACAGTGGGAGCTCAATATATGGGTACTAACATAACACTTTTACTATTATTCATGGTCAACTCTCAGTCAAGTGAATTTTTGGTAAATGTGTCCTACATAAAGCAATAACTCTAAGATGCTACATTTATATATAAATATAGTTCTAAGATCAGTACTCTTTCCTGGAAAATCCCATGGATGGAGGAGCCTGGTAGGCTGCAGTCCATGGGGTCACTAAGAGTCAGACACGTCTGAGTGTCTTCACTTTGACTTTTCACTTCATGCATTGGAGAAGGAAATGGCAACCCACTCCAGTGTTCTTGCCTGCAGAATCCCAGGGACGGGGGAGCCTCGTGGGCTTCCATCTATGGGGTCGCACAGAGTCGGGCAAAACTGAAGAAACTTAGCAGCAGCAGCAGCAGTAGCTGCAGTAGCAGCAGCAGCATAGTTCTAAGATAAAACTTTTAAACTACACTGTTTTGTTGTTTTAGTCACTAAGTCATCTCTGATTCTTTGTGACCTTATGGACTGTAGCCTGCCAGCTCCTCTGTCCGCAGAATTTCCCAGGCAAGAGTACTGCAGTGAATTACCATTTCCTTCTCCAGGGAATCCTCCCAACCCAGGGATTGAACCCATGTCTCTTGTATTGGCAGGTGGATTCTTTACCACTGATCCACCAGAGAAGCCTATACATGTGACAATATTTGGCTTTGAAATGGAGGCAGTAGATACTTTTCATCATATATTTCTGTTTCTAAAGTAACAATTGTTTATTAAGTACATATTATATGACTCACAGTACCCAGCAAAGGTAACACACAAAACAGTAATAGTCATCTTTCCGCTACTGGAAAAAACCACCGCTTCATTAGTGAGATGTGGGCTTGGTCATTAGAAAAACGTCTAAGTATCCAAAAATTTGACTAAATGAAATAATTTCATTAAATGCATTTGTTGAATATAAAAAATAATTTTGTGGGTATGTGTGTGTGCTCAGTTGTGTTTGATTTTGCTACCTGCCAGGCTCCTCTGTCCATGAGAGTTTCCAGGCAAGAATTTTGGAGTTGCCTTTTTTGGCTCCAGGGGCTCTTACTGACCCAGATATCAAACCCACAATCTCCTGAATTGACAGATGGATTCTTTACCATTGAGTCACATGGGAAGCTCCCATATATAATCATCTTACATAGAAGATTATTTAAAATCATGGGACATATTTACGACAAGTATAGGTCATCAAACAATACATATAATACATTGGCAATTTTTCTGAAAGAAAAAGCAAAACAAACGATTCACTGAAATGTTAGTGGTTGTTACCTTTTGTAGGAAGTACTTGTTTTCATTTTAAAATGTTTCTATGTTTCATTAATGCTGTAATTAATTTAAAAATAAAGTACAGTTAGAAAATAGTATTCAAACAACAGATTCTAGATTTAATTGCTGAAATGAGTAGCGTAAGGTTAATACAACTAAATTGTTGAGGCTAATAACAGTCATTAGCATTAATTTGGAAGCAAATCATGTTTTATCTTGAGACAAGTATTCTGCACTGCTCAGCACACTCACAAAATATGTCTTTGAATATAGCATTCTGATAATTATACAGTGGCATGACTACTTTCACGCAAACATCTTGATGTGGAAACACTTTGATAAGACATAAGAAGTCATTTGTATTGAATTTCATTTTTTAAATATAAGGAATGTACAAAACAGACATTCACACTACATCTATGACTAACACCTAAATTATTGATTACCATGCCTACATGTTAGTAGTGAGTAGAGCTCAGAAATAGAACGTACTAGACATGGATGATAGATCCGAAAAGAAATAATAATTGAGCATTTATATTTAAAAAAACCAACAACATTGCTTTGATATAAGAAGAAATGCATCTTAATCTTCCAATGTTAGAGTCCATGATGGAACAAGCAGGACCAGGCTTCCTGCTTTAAGCCACCAGAAAAAAATATACAAAATATATGAAACTGTCTTAGAATTCTGGATAGCACAGAATTCTGGATCTGTATCCATTAGAGATGGTCGACGAACAAAAGTAACTTTTAAAAAAGCCTGGGTTTCTCACTAAAGGTATATTCTAGCTGCAGAGCTGAGAGTATGGTCACCAGCAGAATGTGATGATATTGCCAATTAGGGAATCAGGGAACAGAGTCAATGAGACTGTGGGAGATGGAAGTTGCAGAGTTCCACGTTACAGGGAAAGGGTTCAAAATCTGAATAGGGTGTTCTCTTGAGTCTTTGCTAAATACATAGCAGTATACGTAGAATGAAACACTATGAATAGAGCAAAGTGCAACCTGGGAACAGTGAAACGGAACAGTTTCCAAAGCTTTCCCAGGGCTAGGAATCATCTGACGGTAAAGAGATGGAGAATGTCCCACTGTGAAAAACTAATCATAAGAAAGTAAAGTTGCTATCTTTCTATCCAAAAAAAAATAATACATTTTATAATGGTAAATGTATAAATTTTTTATGAAGATGTAAAAATGAATCACGTCAGTGTTGTGTGTGTGTCTATGTTAAGAACACATGAGGTCTACCTCTGAACAAAAATTTTAAATACACAATACAAGATTATTAACCTTAATGTTGGGTTGGCCAAAAAGTTTGTTTGAGATTTTATGGAAAAAGCTGAATGAACTTTTTGGTAAACCCAATATATGTAATACTATGGGAATTCCTATTCAATAAAGGTTTAGAAGAGTCAGTTAAGATTTGTGTAAAATGCTTACATTCACTTATTTAACGGTTTGATGATTACATGAAAAAACAGTTGTCTGTATTAGTGTAGCAATTCTAAATTATAAATATAGTCATAAATTCAACAACAAAATCATTCATGGGATAATTATAATCATTTCACAAAACATGATAAATTTGTACTACATTAAATAAATAATTAAAAATTCATATTTGTGAAATTTGTTATGGTTTGTGATTATAACAACAGTATATGACATGGACATTGTCATTTTTAATAGATAAAATTATTCTCCTTACCACTTTCATTCATCTTTGTTTCAAAACATCTTTATCAAAGAAAATGTTCAGATGCAATATATTTAAATTACTGATCAAAATATTTATTTTCAAGCATTGAAAAGTTACAGCTGTTGCTGCTGCTACTAAGTCACTTCAGTCATGTCCGACTCTGTGCGACCCTATAGACGGCAGCCCACGAGGCTCCCCATCCCTGGGATTCTCCAGGCAAGAACACAGGAGTGGGTTGCCATTTCCTTCTCCAATGCATGAAAGTGAAAAGTGAAAGGGAAGTCTCTCAGCCGTGCCCGACTCTTCGTGACCCCATAGACTGCAGCCTACCAGGCTCCTCCGTCCATGGCATTTTCCAGGCAAGGGTACTGGAGTGGGTTGTCATTGCTTCTCCGTGAAATATTACTATTGCCAGTATAATCAAGTCTCACGAATTTCTTAATTAGATACAATGTTATAGATATTCTTATTTTGGTTATGAAAGTAATTCTACAGTAATAATCTAGTTGTTGCTTTCTTTAATGCTCTTCTTATTGTCCTAGGCACCTTTTTCTCACGAAGCTTCTTCTTTTCCAACATTTAAGAAAAATTTTGTTCCGTTGGGTATCTTTTAAAGTAGTGTAAAAGCTAATACTCACTGTAGTTTTAGTTTCTCACTAAAACTACTTCACCACCATAACTAATCAGTTGCATTTTTGTATTTTTTATGTAAATGAACAATTACAAATACAGGCTATGAAAAGTATACTTGTCCCCTCTAACTAAAACAGTTTTATAAATATTGGTACTTTGGTTCCTATGCAACCATTACTTCTGACTTCTGTGTAGATAGACTGGATGACTATTTGATATCATTCTAGTCATTTTAGTTTAATATATGTTATAATTCTCTACAGTTAATTAATGTGAATAATTTATTTATGTTAACATTTTGAAAGGCTGAGGATTTGCTCTATTACATGATAGTGTCATTTTTGTAAAGCACACACAAGCTGTAGAAAGTCTATGGCATTATGCAGTTTAAGGATGAGTAGAAGAAAATAACTCTTTCAATGTAAGCCACTGATGTGGATTATTATATATATTGTAATTCATCTATATAAATTTTATTGAAGTAACCCTATGAATAAATCAGGATGAGCAAAAAGCAAAAGCAAAGCAAAAAAAAAAAAAAAGAGTATATTACTCTATGTTAGAGGGCTTGTTTTCCAATACAAATAAAGACAAATTCTACTTAGTGTTTTTGTTAAGCTGGAAGCCCAAAAAGTGAAGTTACAATGCTACTGAATATAAAATTTTAATATTGGTAGCCTACCCAAAAACATTAGCATCCAAAGATACATTTGCTTGACAAAGTTAGGACTTTTTTAACCATCAACAAATTTTCTACCCACCAAAAAATTGTTACTATTTTACACCAAGTTCTCATACAAGATACTGATATCAGGTTCATTTCTATATCATAAACTTTACTGTTATGGGACATGGTCTGTGATTTTATGGGCACCATCAAATTAGTACCCATAAGTGCTGAGGCTACATTTTTCCCTTGGTCTGCTTGAAAAAGGACATCAGTTGCATTCCATAAACTTGTTCATAGAAAAATAAAATCTGAATTTAAAAAGGTATCACATAACTGACTTGTTATCCATTTAATTCATTTTATCATGATTTTATTTTCATTCATTTAAACAATATTAGTTATTTTTTTCAATGACAAGTATAGTGTCCTGTTTTGTAAAACGCAATTGATAAATGCTTTAGAACTGGACTGAAAGGAATTTTAGCAGTTAAAAATAAAATAATGAAAAGAATATTAAAGTAAGAGCAGCATGGCAATTATTTGTAATCATGGTTTATTTAGCACTGTAATTATGCTGATTATACTGGAATCTCCAGTTTCTGGTAGTTTGTGACTTATGCTCAACCCCCTCAGAGACATTTCCCCCAGAATTGTACAGATTTTAAAAATAATAAATTTATATCACCAGTTCCAATAAAATAAATACATTTTAAATGCCTAATTTTCTCAGAATGCCCCATGCATTCTAGTGGAATTAATCTGATATTTCTTAGCTTGGGCAGGGAATACACAGAGCAGCAAAGGAGAAAATACAGGTGAAGTTAGTACTATGTCCAAAATGTAGGAAGTATTCAGTAGTAAATTGTATTCTCATTGTCATTATTATTTTTCTCTCAAACAATTAAAAACTAACATACTCTTGATTTTTCAAAAATTGTAATGCATTATCTTAAAGACCATATATTTTTTTTTTAATATCACACAGATGTGACATCACAAGCCTAGGAACATAGTTAGTATTCAATAAACATGTCAAAAACTGGACCTAAGTTTCCTTTCAGCTTTAAACTATTTTGAATCTCTGGATGGTATTGAAGTGGTGACTTGTTATCTATATTCTGAAAGCAAGTGATTTGGAGCAGCATAGCTCAATTTAACATCAAAGATATCTGATTGAATTTAATCAGTTGTTTGTTCATTGACAGTGGAGTAGGTATTATTTACTGGTGTTCAGAGGTTAGCTTTTGGCTTTTACAAGGCTCTAAAGAAATCCAGCATCTTCAGTGAAATAAGATCAGTCTCCTTTGGGAAACTAAAGCTATAAAACAGGTATCAATTCAATTCAGTCATGCAGTTGTGTCAGACTCTTTGTGACCCCATGGACTGCAGCACACCAGACTTCCCTGTCTATCACCAATGCTTCAGTTCAGTTCAGTTCAGTAACTCAGTCTTGAATGACTCTTTGCAACCCCGTGAATTGCAGCAAGCCAGGCCTCCCTGTCCATCACCAGCTCCTGGAGTTCACTCAAACTCATGTTCATCAAGTCAGTGATGCTATCCAGCCATCTCATCCTCTGTTGTCCTCTCCTCCTCCCGCCCCCAATCTCTCCCAGCATCAGACTCTTCTCCAATGAGTCAGCTCTTTGCATGAGGTGGCCAGAGTAATGGAGTTTCAGCTTTAGCATCATTCCTTCCAAAGAACACCCAGGACCTATCTCCGTTAGAATGGACTGGTTGGATCTCCTTGCAGTCCAAGGGATTCTCAAGAGTCTTCTCCAACACCACAGTTCAAAAGCATCAATTCTTCAGTGCTCAGCTTTCTTCACAGTCCAACTCTCACATCCATACATGACCACTGGAAAAACCATAGCCTTGACTAGATGGACATTTTTTGGCAAAGTAATGTTTCTGATTTCTAATATGCTATCTAGGTTGGTCATAAATTTCCTTCCAAGGAGTAAGCGTCTTTTAATTTCATGGCTGCAATCACCGTCTATAGTGATTTTGGAGCCAAAAAAAATAAAGTCTGACACTGTTTCCACTGTTTCCCCATCTATTTCCCATGAGGTGATGGCACCATATGCCATGATCTTCGTTTTCTGAATGTTGAGCTTGAAGCCAACTTTTTCACTCTCCTCTTTCACCTTCATCAAGAGGCTTTTGAGTTCCTCTTCACTTTCTGCCATACTCAGAGTCATGTCCGTTGTGTAGGTGATGCCATCCAACCATCTCATCGTCTGTCGTCCCCTTCTCCTCCTGTCTTCGATCTTTCCCAGCATCAGGGTATTTTCCAATGATTCAATTCTTCACATCGGGTGGCCAAAGTATTGGAGTTTCAGCTTTAGCCTCAGTCCTTCCAATGAATATTCAGGACTGATTTCCTTAAGGATGGACTTGTTGAATCTCCTTGCAGTCCAAGGGACTCTCAAGAATCTTCTCCAACACCATAGTTCAAAAGCTTCAATTCTTCAGTGCTAAGCTTTCTTTATAGTCCAACTCTCAGATCCATACATGACTACTGGAAAAACCACAGCTTTGACTAGATGGACCTTTATTGGCAAAGTAATTTCTTTGTTTTTTTAATATGCTGTCTGGTTTGGTCATAGCTTTTCTTCCAAGGAACAAGTGTCTTTTAATTTCATGGTTTCAGTCACCATCTGCAGTGACTTTGAAGTCTGAAAAAATAGAGTCTGTCACTATTTCCATTGTTTCCCCATCTATTTGCCATGAAGTGATGGGACCAGATGCTATGATCTTAGTTTTCTGAATGTTGAGCTTTAAGACAACTTTTTCGCTCTTCTCTTTCACTTTCATCAAGAGGCTCTTTTCCAGTTCTTCTTCACTTTCTGCCATAAGGATGGTGTCATCTGCATATCTGAGGTTATTTATGTTTCTCCCAGCAAACTTCATTCCAGTTTGTGTTTCATCCAGCCCAGCATTGTACATGATGTACTCTGCATGTAAGTTAAATAAGCATGGTGACAATATACAGCCTTGACATAGTCCTTTCCTGTTTTCGAACCAGTCTGTTCAGTTCTGTTCCATGTCCAGTTCTAACTGTTGCTTCCTGACCTGCATACATATTTCTCAGGAGGTAGGTCAGGTGGTCTGGTATTCCCATCTCTTTAAGAATTTTCTACTGTTTGTTGTGATCCACGCAAAGGCTTTGGCATAGTCAGTTAAGCAGAAGTAGATGTTCTTCTGGAACTTTCTTGCTTTTTCTATGATCCAACAGATGTTGGCAATTTAATCTCTTTTCTAAGTCCAGCTTGAACATCTGAAATTTCACAGTTCATGTATTGTTGAAGCCTGACTTGGAGAATTTTCAGCATTACTTTGCTAGTGTTTGAGATAGATGCCACAGAAAGAAATCTCCATCTAAAATTAAAAGGGGACAATTCCTTTAAAAGCACTTTGGATGACAGCTGGAGAACCTGACCAGATGTCATCAGATATTTATTTCTTTTTGCTCTACATGAGTGAAACTTTGTAGCAGCTATGTATTATACCACAGTTATTTTTTAGGGCTTCTGGTCTTTGCAGACTCCATTTTCCTATGCTTCTGATTTTCATTTGATGATCTCAGCATACGTTTATGTCTCTCTGAACATGTTTCTTGTTTGTTTACAACGTATCTCTTTCAAAGATGATCAATATAAATCTGATCCTGCCCTAAGACTCTGAATCTTTCTTCAGAGATTAATTTCAATGCATTATCTTTGAAATCGAGTAACACTTAATTCTGGTTATCCTTACACTGTTTTTCAATGAAAGGATCTAAACCTATATCATTCAATAAGAATTTAGATCTGAAGCAATTTTTAAACTTTTGTTTCCAAAGAATTGTCTCATTTTTACATTAAATTTTGTTTTATATTTCTAAGTTCTTATGCATCAGCCTACATCTTATTCTTGCCATAAACATTGCAAAAATTTATTTTATGTTTCGATTTATTCTATGTAGTGAATATATAGTGAAGTCGCTCAGTCGTGTCCGACTCTTTGCGACCCCGTTGACTGCAGCCTACCAGGCTCTTCTGTCCATGGGATTTTCCAGGCAGTAGTCCCAGAGTGGATTGCCGTTTCCTTCTCCAGGGGATCTTCCCAACCCAGGGATCGAACCCGGGTCTCCAGAATTATAGACAGATGCTTTAACATCAAACAACCACTAATTGATGAACCACATATTATTTACTAGATCAATCTATGCATTTCATTCATATTCAGTTTAACCTAATGATGACCCCTACATAACTGGCATAGCTCCTAAAATCAGAGGTCTGTGGGGTTGAGAGGAGGGGACTCCATATACAGAGGCTAGTCATTATTGACATGAAATAATATATCTTACACATGTCATGTTGTTTTTGTATTTTTGTTCTGTTTCTCTCTTTCCTTCTTCTTCTTTTTTATTTTTATTTTTTTGTATAATCAAGGAGACCAGATGTCCAGCACAATCCATTTTACAAGAGTTGTCTGGAATAATTATTACCACTGTTTTTGTTCTCAATAGTATCTTTAATTGGATAATAAATTGTATGGTAATTCACAGAGCACTCAAGTCGAGGCAAATTTCTCTGCACTTGTTGGATCAACCATACATCTTGTGTTCTGCAGAGTCATCTAGAAACATGCTTTCTATGAATTAGGGGCTTTATTCTCTGTCAACCACTCTCTTGATTATAGTGTATTATGTACAACCAAAAACCCAAAGGTGAATATGAATTGAAATTGAAGGATAATATAAAGTACTTGTCAGTCACACATTTCTTATTGAGTTTCTACTTTCAGGGAAAACTACAATTACATAATTTTATTATAATTGATTTAGAGAAGAAATTGGCAATAGAATAAAAAAAGGAAGAAGAAATGTGAGAATATTCCCTTTTGATTTAAAAAGTAAACTAACTTTTTATTAACAACTGGGGAGAGAAATGAGAATTTGATCTACATATTAGATTTCTGTAAAGAATGAACCCATTAGTTAATGCTTATCTTGTAAAAAATGAAGGAAATATCTTTCTTCTAAGATCAGAAGTTTCCAAGTCAGTGCTTTAAAGATTGAACTGGTTTTCAAAAACTTTCAGAGATATAAACTAATAGGATTTTATTCTCAATAATATTATAAACTAGTAATTTTAATAAAGTTTTATGTCCTTGCTCTTTTCTAACTAAATTTATACTTATTCTTTTCAAACTTTAACAAACTGATTAACATTCTATAAAATTATTACTCTTAGATCATGTAATTTCATGTAAAATTAATAGCCTATAAAGAAAATTCAGTTTAATTAACTGATTCTACTGCTGTTAAAGAATGAAGTATTCTAAAAATTTTTCTCTAATTAATCGCTTTTACCTAAAAACTCTTTTGTCATATTAGCAACTTAAAAGTATTTATTTCCTGGATTGAAGAGCATCATTCTTACCCCTTTAAAACATAAATACTATTTTTTATTATATGCATTAATTTATCTTCTGCTATACATAAGCTTCAGCTTCTTTGAGTTTCTTAAAAGTGCCAGTATTTTGCTTCAAGTCCCTTATTTTGTTTCTTCCTGAATCAGCTTTTTAGTAAACTGAGTCATACCCATGCCATATAACATAAAGTACCTTTTGATGCTCTTTAGTGAAATTAGCATATTGTATTCCAATAAATATACAAACTTTCCTACTACATTTTAATTGTAGTTTTTTGTTGTTCATTTTGTTGTTGTTCGGTCACTAAGTTGTGTCCAACTCTGTGACCACTTGGACTGCAGCATACAAGGCTTCTCTGTCCTCCACTAACTACCCAGAGTTTCCTCAGATTCATGATCACTGAGCTGGTGATGCTATCCAACAATCTTATCCTCTGCTGCTCCTCTTTCCTTTTGCCTTCAGTCTTTCCCAGCATCAGGGCCTTTTCCAATTAGTTGGCTCCTATCATCAACTAGCCAAAGTATTGGAACTTCAGCTTGAGTATCAGTCCTTCCAACAAATATTGAGGGTGATTCCCTTTAGGACTGACTGGTTTGATCACCTTGTGGTCCAAGGGACTCTCAAGAGTCTTCTCCAACACCACGGTTCAAAAGCATCGATTCTTTGTTGTTCAGCCTTCTTTAAGGTCCAAGTCTCACATCTGTTCATGACTACTGAAAAATATCATAGCTTTGACTATACGAAATTTTGTCAGCAAAGTGATGTCTTTGCTTTTTAATACATTGTATAGGTTTGTCATATCTTCACTTAAAAGGAGCAAGCATCTTTTGATTTCAAGTTTCAGTCACCAGCCAGTGATTTTGGAGCCCCCCAAAATAAAATCTGTGACTGCTTCCACTTTTTCCCCTTTTGTTTGCATGAAGTTTGGGACCAGATGCCTTGATCTTAGTTTTTTGAATGTTAAGTTTCAAGTCAGCTTTTTCATCTTCTTCATTTTCATCAAGAGGTGCTTTAGTTCCTCTTTATGTTCTGCCATTAGAATGGTATCATCTGCATATATGAAGTTGTTGATATTTCTACCAGCAAAGTAGATTCCAACTTGTGATCCATCCAGCCCTCCATTTTGCATGATGTACTCTGCATAGAAGTTAAATAACAGGGTGACATTATACAGCCTTGTACTCCTTTCCCAACTCTGAACTAGTTCATTTTTCCATGTCCAGTTCTAACTGTTTGCTTCTTGACCTGCATACAGGTTTGTCAGGAGCAGGTCAGGTGGTCTTGTATTCCCATCTCTTTAAGAATTTTCCAGTTTGTTGTGATACACAGAGTCAAAGACTTAGCATAATCAATGAAGCAGAAGTAGATATTTTTGTAAATTCCCTTGCATTTTCTATGATCCAGCAGATGTTTGCAATTTAATATCTGAGTTATTCTCCCTTTTCTAACCAAACTTGTACATCTGGAAGTTCTTGGTTCATGTATTGCTGAAGCCTAGTTGAAAAATCTTGAGCGTAACCTTACTAGCATGTGAAATAAGTGCATTGTCCAGTAGACTGAACACTATTTGTCACTGTCTTTCTTTCAGATAGGAATGAAAACTGACCTTTTCCAATCTTGTGACCACTCTTGACTTTTCCAAATTTGTTGACATATGGAATGCAGCACTATAACAGCATCATTTTTTAGGATTTGAAATAGTTCAGCTGGAATTCCATTACCTCCTCTAGCTTTATTTTCCCTAATACTTCTAAGACCCACTTGATTTCCCACTCAAGGGTGTCTGGCTCTACGTGAGTGACCACATCATCATGGTTGTCTCTGTCATTATTGCCACCTCTTCTTAATGTCTTCAGCTTCTGTCAACTCTTTACCATTCCTGTCCTTTACTGTGTCTATTCTTGCATGAAATGTTCCTTTGATAATTCCAGTTTTCTTGAGAAGATCTTTACTCTTCCCCATTCTATTGTTATCCAATATTTCTTTTCATAGTGCTTTTAAAAAGGCCTTCTTATCTTTCCTTGCTATTCTCTGGAACTCTGCATTCAGCTGGGTATATATTTCCCTTACTTCTTTGCTTTTCCCTTTTTTCTTTCCTCAGCTATTTCTAAGGCCTCCCCATACAACCAATTTGCCTTCTTGTGTTTTGGGTTTTTTCTCCCTCTTTGAGAAGTTGTTGGTTACTACTTCCTGTACCATGTTATGAAACTCCATCCATAGTTCTTCAGGCAATCTGTCTACTAGACACAATCCATTAAATCTTACTTGTCACCTTCATTGTATAATCAGAAAGGATTTGATTTAGGTCCTATTGGAAAAGCCTTGCAGTTTTTCTCACTTTCTTCAATTTAAGCCTGAAATTTGCAATAAGAAGCTCATGATCTGAGCCAGCACGGGAGCGGCTGTGAGGAGATACCATGCATCCAAGGGCAGAGAAGCCCCAGCAAAATGGTAAGTATTGGAATGGGTCAATTTAACTCAGATGACCATTATATCTACTACTGTGGGCAGAAATCCCTTAGCAGAAATGAAGTAACCATCATAGTCAACAAAACAGTTGTACTTAGAGGCAGTGAAGTGAAGTTGCTCAGTTGTGTCCGACTCTTTGCGACCCCATGGATGGTTGGATGGCATCACCGACTTAGACATGAGTTAGAGTAAACTCCAGGAGTTGGTGATGGACAAAGATTCCTGGTTGGCCACAGTCCATGGGGTTGCAAAGTGTTGGACACAAGTGAGAGATGAAGTTAACTAAAGTGATCTAGCCACAGTCAGGTCCAGATCTTGTTTTTGTGGACTGTTTAGAGCTTCTCCATTTTGGCTGCAAAAAAAATCTAATCAGTCTGGTGTTGGTATTGACTATCTGGTGATATCAATGTGTTGAATTGTCTTTTGGGTTGTTGGAAAAGGGTGTTTGCTATCACCAGTGTGTTCTCTTGACAAAACTCTGTTAGTCTTTTCCCTGCTTCATTTTATACTCCAATGCCAAACTTGCCTTTTACTGCAGGTATTTCTCAAATTTCTACTTTTGCATTCCAATCTCCTATGGTGAACTGAACTTTTTGTTTGTTTGTTAGTTCTAGACACTGTTGTAGGTCTTCCTAGAGCCAGCCAATTGCAGCTTGTTGGCATCAGTGTTTGGGGCATAGACATGGATTACTGTGATGTTAAATGGTCTGCCTTGGAAATGAACCAGGATCATTCTGTCATTTTTGAGATAGCACCCAAGTACTGCATTTTGGATTCTTTTGTTGGCTATGAGGGCTATTCCATTTCTCTAAGGGTTTCTTGCCCACAGTAGTAGATAACAGGGTCTTCCAAATTAAATTCACCCATTCCTGTCCATTTTATTTCACTGATTCTTAAGATGTCCATGTTCAACCTGCCATCTCATGCAGGACCGCATCAAATGTGCCTTGATTCATGGGCCTAACATTCCAAGTTTCTATGCAGTATTGTTCTTTATAGCATCGGTTTTCACTTTCACCACTAAACACATCCACAACTGAGCATCATTTCTGTTTTTGCTCAGCTGCTTCATTCTTTCTGAAGCAACTGGTAATTGCTATCTGATCTTTCCCAGTAGATATTGGACACTTTCTGACCTGGGGGGACTCATCTTCCAGTGTCGTATCTTTGTGCCTTTTCACACTCTTCATGGGGTCCCTGTGGCAAGAATACTGGACTGGTTTGCCACTCCCTCCTCCTTGGACTCTTTTGTCAGCACTTCACTATGACCTGTTTGTCTTGGGTGGCCCTGTATAGCATGGCTCACAGCTTCATTGAGCTATGCAAGCCCCTTCACCACGACAAAGCCAGCCATCTTTTCAATACCATGGAAGAGTATTTGAACATAAGATTGTTATTTTAATACATGCTACCAGGGACCAAACTGACTGATATTCAGTTGTGACTGGGGCTTCCAGGATGTCGCTAGTGGTAAATAGCCCACTTGCCAATGCAGGAGACATAAGAGATGTGGTTTCCTTTCCAGTGATGGGAAGATCCCCTGGCAGAGGACATGGCAACCCACTCCAGTATTCCTGCCAAGAGAATCCCATGTACAGAGGAGCCTGGTGGGCTGCAGTTCATAGGGCTGTGAAGAGTCAGACACAACTGAGGTGATTTAGCATGTACAAGCCCAAAAGTATATATTCTAGAATCTCATAATTAAACTATTGTTTGAAATTCTGCTTTAGGATTATTTTTTGACAAATTTACTGACAAATAAGCACTCTGAATTTTCCATAATGTTGCTTGCTGCTGCTGCTGCTGCTGCTGCTAAGACGCTTCAGTCGTGTCCGACTCTGTGTGACCCCAGAGACGGCAACCCACCAGGCTCCCCCGTCCCTGGGATTCTGCAGGCAAGAACACTGGAGTGGGTTGCCATCTCCTTCTCCAATGCATGAAAGTGAAAAATGAAAGTGAAGTCACTCAGTCGTGTCCGACTCTTATCGACACCATGGACTACAGCCTACCACGTTCCTCCGTCCATGGGATTTTCCAGGCAGGAGTACTGGAGTGGGTTGCCGTTGCCTTCTCCGAATGTTGCTTAGAGATATATAATAGTCTACTCTATTTTATTGATAGGTATGACTTACTTTTCAGTTCAGTTCAGTCAGTCAGTAGTGTCCGACTCTTTGCGACCCCATGAATTGTAGCACGCCAGGCCTCCCTGTCCATCACCAACTCTCGGAGTTCACTCACATTGACGTCCATCGAGTCAGTGATGCCATCCAGCCATCTCATCCTCTGTCATCCCCTTCTCCTCCTGCCCCCAATCCCTCCCAGCATCAGAGTCTTTTCCAATCAGTCAACTCTTTGCATGAGGTGGCCAAAGTACTGGAGTTTCAGCTTTAGCATCATTCCTTCCAAAGAAATCCCAGGGCTGATCTCCTTCAGAATGGACTGGCTGAATCTCTTAGAACACCATAAACTAATTTACTACTTTTGCATTTATAACACTATTTAATACACAAGTTGAGCAGCATTGATTTATTTTTTTTCCCTGGTGTTGGAATACTGACCTCCTTGTGCTTTGGAAAATTGAATTTTTTTTCTGTTTTTCTAAGTTACATAAAATTAAATTTAATTATTATCTTTCTGATTAAGAGATCCATCTCATCCTGAATGAAATTAAAATGACAATTTATAAAGGGAATCATAAAATCAAACAGTACATTCTTTGTGTTGTTGTTGTTGTTTTTTGAGTGAATACATTTTCTATGCATTTGTTGCTTCTAATCAAACAACTAGCTCACAAGTACAACTACATAGAACAGATGGCAAAACCTTTGCACATTAGACTTTATATCTGGAAAGGAGACACTTTATTTTAAAATTGCTACTTGGGAGCATAAAGTGCTCTCATGAGAAAAACACATTTTACACTTTAAAGGCAGTCCATAAAATAAAGGCAGATGTTTAAATGACTTCTTAATTAACACAAAGAAAACATTTACGTACACTGTGGGGATGAAGCACTGCAATTGATGAACCCTTTAAAATAACCTGGGACATGTTATATGTAAAGCAATACCAAACATTTTATCGTTTAGGATTTCTTGGTATTTTGTTAAAAAAAAAAAAAAGACTGATTATTATTTACCCATAATTCATTAACTTGAAACTGTTGTAAAAATAATAGCTGTTATTTTCTAGTTTGATTAAAATTCTTTATGAAGTAAAATGTGCTTGAGTCTAAAGCATACGATAGTCACAAACAAATATTATCTTAAATTAATTATATGTTTATGTGGCCTCTTTAGCACTGAACACTTCTATTACCCAAGGAAACATTCATTAAGGGATTAGAGAGATGGAAATAGTTCTCAAAATATCTTCACACAAAAAATATGCAGAGCATATTGCTTTCAAGATATAATGACAGGTAGCATAAATGCTGGAATAATCATTTAGAACAGAGACAAAATAAAAATAAATTATTTATACTTACAAGAAATTAATTTTGGGAAAACAGAGTATATTGACATATTTTTGAAAGTTTAAGGTGACAGGTTAGAAAGGAACACCAGCTCACTATACAAGGTGAGAGTTCTCAATTGTGCTTCCTACATGCATGTGTCTGTCCACTCCTTTACTGTCTCAAAGTAAAGGATTAGAAGTGGTGTGACAAATTATTAAGGGCAAGAATTCACAGGGTTCACTGTGAAATTCTATTAATATAAATAAGTTTTCTCTGCTTTGATAAAGACAAGAAAATGCTCTATTGGGACATATTTATAATTAAACTAATATAAAGAGATATTGCAAAGAAAGAGTACATTCTAAGGGCTTTTCTTCTATAACAAGAAGAAAAGTGATCTGCTGACTCAAAAAATATAGACTAAATACTAATAATGAGCATCAGGATCAAAGGCAGGTATTCAGAAAAAAAGAAGAAGAAATTAGCATCTAATATCCAAAAAGAAAGTGGTGAAGAAACTGAATTTTTATTAGAGATAGAGAGGATAATACATACAATAATACTATGCAATACCTTAATGGATGGGTAAAGATAGAAATCATTAACCAAGGATTATAATCAATGCAAGTTTTTTTCCTAACCTGAAATATCTTGGGGATTTATATTAAATAATGGCTTCTTTGTAACAAGGTACGCAATAAAATATTTTCAGTTCATTGATTTCACTTGTATTAAATGCCATGATTTACAACAACTAGCGAAGATTATTTTGAAATCTAGCTGATAAACATTAAAAATTATTTTAAAAGTGACATGTCAGAAAACTATAGGCTGGGTAATGATTACTGAATTTTCTAGAGGTGACAGAATGTGAGTTCCCAAATCACAAACCAGGTTTGTGATCACAAAATTATCCTAGAACAAAATATCTGACAAAATCCAAATATTTGGGGAGAACAAGATGGCGTAAGAGTAGGTGGATGTGGAGTACATCTCTTCGCATGAATACATCAGGAATACACCTTCAGACACAGAAGTGCATGTAGAATGCTAGCTGAGAGTGAACAGGAGTACCTGACCAGCAGGAAAGAATATATAGACCCATAAAAAACTCGGTAGGACAAAGGAATTAGGAGGAAAAAGAGGAGTGTTAGTAGGACTGGACCTGCCCATAGTGGGTGGAGGAACTGAAGCAGGGGTTTGATACCCACATCAGGGCAATCATTGAATCAAAGGTGAAACATTTAACATTTAGAGTGAAACAGCTGATTTGTGGCAGTCTTTATTTATTGGGCTCCAAAATCACTACAGAAGGTGACTGCAGCCATGAAATTAAAAGACGCTTACTCCTTGGAAGAAAAGTTATGACCAACCTAGATAGCATATTGAAAAGCAGAGATATTACTTTGCCAACAAAGGTCCATCTAGTCAAGGCTATGGTTTTTCCAGTGGTTATGTATGGATGTGAGAGTTGGACTGTGAAGAAAGCTGAGCACCGAAGAATTGATGCTTTTGAACTGTGGTGTTGGAGAATACTCTTGAGAATCACTTGGACTGCAAGGAGATCCAACCAGTCCATTCTGAAGGAGATCAGCCTTGGGATTTCTTTGGAGGGAATGGTGCTGAAGCTGAAACTCCAGTACTTTGGCCACCTCATCGAAGCATCGACTCATTGGAAAGACTCTGATGCTGGGATGGATTGGGTGCAGGAGAAGGGGACAACAAAGGATGAGATGGCTGGATGGCATCACGGACTCAATGGACATGAATCTGAGTGAACTCCAAGAGTTGGTGACGGACAGGGAGGCCTGGCGTGCTGCGATTCATGGGGTCGCAAAGAGTCGGAAATGACTGAGCAACTATACTAACTAAACTATGCCCCAACCAGTAACGCTGAATAAGCTGAAGTTGAACAGTTTTATGAAGACCTAAAAGACCTTTTAGAACTAACATCCAAAAAAGATGCACTTTTCATTGAGAGGACTGGAATGCAAAACAAGGAAATCAAGAAACAACAGGATTAACAGGGAAATTTTGCCTTGGAATATGGAATGAAGTAGGGTAAAGACTAATACAGTTTTGCCAAGAGAACACATTGATCATAATAAATACTCTCTTCCAACAACACAAGAGAAGACTCTACACATGGACATCACCAGATGATCAACACCGAAATGAGATTGATTATATTCTTTGCAGACAAAAATGGAGAAGCTCTATACAGTCAACAAAAACAAGACTGGCAGCTGACTGTGGCTCAGATCATGAACTCATTATTGCCGATTTCAGACTTAAATTGAAGAAGGTAGGGAAAACCACTAGACCATTTAGGTAAGACCTAAATAATATCCCTTATTATACAGTGGAAGTGAGAAATAGATTAAAGGTACTTGACCTGATAGACAGAGTACCTGATGAACTATGGACGGAGGATTGTGACATTCTGCAGGAGACAGGGATCAAGACCATCCCCATGGAAAAGATATGCAAAAAAGCAAAATGGCTGTCTGGGGAGGCCTTACAAATAGCTGTGAAATGAGAAGCAAAAAGCAAAGGAGAAAAGGAAAGACATAAGCATCTGAATGCAGAGTTCCAAAGAAAAGCAAGGAGAGATAAGAAAGCTTTCCTCATCTATCAATGCAAAGAAATAGAGGAAAACAATAGAATGGGAAAGACTAGAGATCTCTTCAAGAAAATTAGAGATACCAAGGGAACATTTCATGCAAAGATGGTCTTGATAAAGGACAGAAATTGTATGGAACTAACAGAAGCAGAAGATATTAAGAAGAGGTGGCAAGAATACAAAGATCTTCATGAGCCAGATAATCATGATGGTGTGATCACTCACCTAGAGCCAGACATCCTGGAATGTGAAGTCAAGTGGGCCTTAGAAAGCATCACTATGAACAAATCTAGTGGAGGTGATGGAATTCCAGTAGAGCTATTTCAAATCCTGAAAGATGATGCTGTGAAAGTGCTGCACTCAGTATGCCAGCAAATTTGGAAAACTCAGCAGTGGTCACAGGACTGGAAAAGGTCAGTGTTCATTCCCATCACAAGAGAAAAGCAATGCCAAAGAATGCTCAAACTACCGCATAATTACACTCATCTCACATGCTAGTAAAGTAATGCTCAAAATACTCCAAGCCAGACTTCAGCAGTATGTGAACCATGAACTTCCAGATGGTCAAGCTGGTTTTAGAAAAGGCAGAGGAACCAGACATCAAATTGCCAACATCCTCCGGATCATCGTAAAAGCAAGACAGTTCCAGAAAACATCTATTTCTGCTTTATTGACTATGCCAAAGCCTTTGACTGTGTGGCTCACAATTAACTGGAAAATTCTGAGAGAGATGGGAATACCAGACCACCTGACCTGCCTCTTGAGAAATCTGTATGCAGGTCAGGAAGCAGCAGTTAGAACTGGACATGGAACAACAGACTGGTTCCAAATAGGAAAAGGAGTACATCAAGGCTCTATATTGTCATCCTGCTTATTTAACTTTTATGCAGAGTGCATCATGAGAAAGGCTAGGCTGGAAGAAGCACAAGCTGGAATCAAGATTGCCGGGAGAAATATCAATAACCTCAGATATGCAGATGACACCACCCTTATGACAGAAATTGAAGAGGAACTAAAAAGCCTCTTGATGAAAGTGAAAGAAGAGAGTGAAAAAGTTGGCTTAAAGCTCAAAATTCAGAAAACTAAGGTCATGGTATCTGGTACCAACACTTCATTTGAAATAGATGGGGAAACAGTGGAAACAGTGTCGGATTTTATTTTGGGGGGCTCCAAAATCACTGCAGATGGTGATTGCAGCCATGAAATTCAAAGATGCTTATTCCTTGGTAGGAAAGTTATGACAAATCTAGATAGCATATTAAAAAGCAGAGATATTACTTTGTCAAGAAATGTCTGTCTAATTAAGGCTATGGTTTTTCCAGTGGTCATGTCTGGATGTGAGAGTTGGACTGTGAAGAAAGCTGAGCTCCAAAGAATTGATGCTTTTGAACTGTGGTGCCGGAGAAAACTCTTGCGAGTCCCTTGGACTGCAAGGATATCCAACTAATCCGTCCTAAAGGAGACCAGTCCTGGGTGTTCATTGGAAGGACTGATGTTGAGGCTGAAACTCCAATACTTTGGCCACCTTATGCAAGCAGTTGATTCATTGGAAAACACCCTGAATCTGGAAGGGATTGGGGGCAGGAGGAGAAGGGGATGACAGAGGATGAGATGGCTGGATGGCATCACTGACTTGATGCACATGAGTTTGAGTGAACTCCGGGAGTTGGTGATGGACAAGGAGGCCTGGCATTCTGCTATTCATGGGGTTGCAAAGAGTTGGACATGACTGGGTGACAGCTCTCAACTGAACTGAAATGGAATAAGAATCAGTCAGTCCTTGCCACAACCATACATATCCCAAACAGGGACGCAGATACCCTGGAAGGTGCAGCATCTGGAAAGTTTAGGGATTGTGGAGCAATCCCAGGGCGAGGGCTGCTGTTGACTGTAGAGAGACAGCTGAGGGAATGTAAGAGAGGAAACTGTAGTGGGAAATGCCTGCGGAGGAAAGCTAGGCAGCCATGGAAGCAAGGCGGTACTGCTGAGTCATGCATGGTGTTGGAGCCATCACCTTAGCCTCTCTCTCCCCGCATGCCATCATTGGCAGCTGAACAATAGAGAGGCTGGCCCATCAAATGCCTGATGCGCTAAACTATAAAGTAGGACCTCATCCAAGGTGCCCTTTTAAGTGCCTGACATGTTGAACAACAGAGAAGGACCCCAGGCAAGAGAGCCCTCTATGTTTACACAGGGGCAGAGCTACAAAGGAAGACTGGCCAAAGAGGGTTTCTGATCACCAGATACAAGAGAATGGAAAAAAGACTCTGATAGGGCCAACTCCTACAGTGGAGGCAGTCCATGTCACCGCACACTTGATGCTGCCAGGGTCCCTGCAAGCCAAACAGCTGTGCCACCTTCATGCTCAACTCTCAGTGGGGCAAAGCTGCCAGAGGCAAAAAAATAATCTTGCACCTATGGGCACAGGGTCACTTTGGTGCTGTCCGAATCTTTGTGACCCTGTAAACTGTGGCCTGCCAGGTTTCTCTGTCAGGAAGAGGGGTTCTCCAGGCGAGAATACTGGAGCGTATTGGCCAATACTGGTTGCTATACCCTTCTGCTGCTCCTGCTGCTGCTGCTAAGTCACATCAGTCGTGTCCGACTCTGTGCGACCACATAGATGGCAGCCCACCAGGCTCCCCCGTCTCTGAGATTCTTCAGGCAAGAACACTGGAGTGCGTTGCCATTTCCTTCTCCAATGCATGAAAAAGAAAAGTCAAAGTTAAGTTTCTCAGTCATGTTCGACTCTTAGCGACCACATGGACTGCAGCCTACCAGGCTCCTTCACCCATGGGATTTTCCAGGCAAGAGTCCTGGAATGGGGTGCCATTGCCTTCTAGAACACTATATTTTCTGCTGTCCTAGAAGACAACTCCCCTAAGTACTTGGTGCTGCCAGAACCCCTGTGATCCAAGCAGCTGCACCACCTCCATTCCTGGCCCTCACAGGGGCAAACCCAAGTCCTCCAGGACTACCTTAGGAGCAAACCCCAGTGGACGACCCACATGCAGAGGTGGAAATAAAACCACAATTGAAACCCAGGGGCAATGTGACTAAGGAAGAAGACCCAAAACCCTCCCACCAACTGTACAAGCTGGAGATTAAATCCACATGATCAACTAAGCAGACTCTGTATCTATGGAATATATAAAAGGTCACTGAGAGCTCCCACAAAAGAAAGCACACTGGTTCTGATAGCTGTGGACATCAGAGGCAAGAACACAGAGGAGGAGGACCAGATTAGAATCTGAGCTGACCTCACTGCAGGGCCAAAGATCAGCACAGTGTTGGAAGGCATCTTAGGGAGGTGAGGTGGACTGTGACTTCCAGCAAGGGAAACGATTCTAACAGCAGTGACTCAAGAAAAACATTTATTATTCTTATGTTTTGACTTGTTCTGTAGATTACTTTGGATTTTTTCCCCCTTTCTCCCCCCCTACCTCCCATTGGAGTTGTCGATTTTACTGGCACTATGAATTCTAATTAATCTTTTGAGGTTTTTTTGTTTTTTCCTTTCTTTTCTCAGTAACATTTTTATTGCTGTTATAAACCTTAGCCTCTAAGTTGGGCTTTGCACTTCCTGGGAGTTTTATTTACATTTTTTCTTTTCTCTTTTTTCAATTTTATTTTTTTAACTTCTTCTTATTTTTTTACATTTATTTCTTTGTTTGCTTTTCCTACTGTTCTTTTCCCCTTGCAGTTAATTATTAATGTATATAAATCTTTATATACTATTTAACTTCGCATATCTATTCTTTCTTTTCTTTCTTTCCTTTCCTCTCAACATATTTGTGAGTTTTATTTTCATTGCTTTCTTCCCCAATTGCCACCTTGCTTTAGTTTTGTTTTCCAGTTTCTACTTTAGTTATTTTTGTTCTGGTAGACAAAATTTTTGGTTTAATTTGTTCACGCAGTGAATCTATTGTACTTTTATTAAAATATAAATTTATTTATTTTAATTGGAGGTTAATTACTTTACAATATTGTATTGGTTTTGCCATACATCAACATGAATCTGCCACGGGTATACATGTGTTCCCCATCCTGAACACCCCTCCCTCCTCCCTCCCCGTACCATCCCTCTGAGTCGTCCCAGTACACCAGCCCCAAGCATCCAGTATCATGCATTGACCCTGGACTGGCAATTCGTTTCATATATAATATTATACACGTTTCAATGTCATTCCCCCAAACCATCCCACCTTCTCCCTCTCCCACAGAGTCCAAAAGACTGTTCTGTATATCTGTGTCTCTTTTGCTGTCTCAAATACAGGGTTATTGTTACCATCTTTCTAAATTCCATATATTTTTGTTGGACTGTTTTGATTTTGCTTATGGGTGTATATGTATAGGTGTACATTCACTCACACTTTTTATTGTTATTATAAACATCTGCCTCTACGTTGGGCTTTATAATTCCGTAGAGTTTTCTTTTTTTCCCCTTTTTTCTCTTTTTCCATTTTTTTTCTTTTCTAATTTTTATATTTTTAATTTTAATCCTATTACATTTTTTCTACATTTATTGCTTTGTTTGTCTTTTTTACTGATCTTTTCACGTTGCAGTTAATATTTAATGTATGTAAATCTTCATCTACCTCTGTTTAACTTTGCATAACTACTCTTTTTTCTTTCTTTTCCTCTTAACATATTTGTTACTTTTGTTTTCACTGCTTTATTCCCCACTTGGCAGCTTTCTTTAGTTTTGTTTTCCAGTTTGTGCTTTAGTGAATTTTGTTCTTAACTGGCAAATATAATTTTTGATTTCCTTTGTTTGCTGGGTCAATCTACTGTACCTTATTTTTTGTTGGACGGTTTTGACTTTGCTCATGGGTGTATATGTATATGGGTATATTCCATTATTTTAATTATTACTTGCCTGATTTTGTAACTGAAATTTGCCTGGGGTTCACCTTTGGTTTCTCGTTCTTCACTTCAGTTGCTCAGTCGTGTCTGACTCTTTGCTACCCCATGAATCACGCCAGGCCTCCCTGTCCATCACCAACTGCCAGAGTTCACTCAGACTCACATCCATTGAGTCAGCGATGCCATTAAGCCATCTCATCCTCGGTCATCCCCTTCTCCTCCTGCCCCCAATCCCTCCCAGCATCAGAGTCTTTCCAACGAGTCAACTCTTCGCATGAGGTGGCCAAAGTACTGAGTTTCAGCTTTAGCATCATTCTTTCCAAAGAAATCCCAGGGTTGATATCCTTCAGAATGGACTGGTTGGATCTCCTTGAAGTCCAAGGGACTCTCAAGAGTCTTCTCCAACACCACAGTTCAAAAGCATCAATTCTTCGGAGCTCAGCCTTCTTCACAAACCAACTTTCACATCCATACAGGACTATAGGAAAAACCATAGCCTTGACTAGACGGACCTTAGTCGGCAAAGTAATGTCTCTGCTTTTCAATATGCTATCTAGGTTGGTCATAACTTTTCCTCCAAGCTGTAAGCATCTTTTAATTTCATGGCTTCAATCACCATCTGCAGTGATTTTGGAGACCAGAAAAATAAAGTCTGACACTGTTTCCACTGTTTCCCCATCTATTTCCCATGAAGTGATGGGACCAGATGCCATGATCTTCGTTTTCTGAATGTTGAGCTTTAAGCCGACTTTTTCACTCTCCACTTTCACTTTCATCAAGAGGCTCTTTAGTTCCTCTTCACTTTCTGCCATAAGGGTGGTGCCATCTGCATATCTGAGGTTATTGATATTTCTCCCGGCAATCTTGATTCCATCTTGTGTTTCTTCCAGTCCAGCGTTTCTCATGATGTGCTCTGTATAGGAGTTAAATAAGCAGGGTGACAATATACAGCCTTGATGTACTCCTTTTCCTATTTGGAAGCAGTCTGTTGTTCCATGTCCAGTTCTAACTGTTGCTTCCTGACCTGCATACAGGTTTCTCAAGAGGCAGGTCAGGTGGTCTGATATTCCCATCTCTTTCAGAATTTTCCACAGTTTATTGTGATCCACACAGTCAAAGGCTTTGGCATAGTCAATAAAGCACAAATAAATATATTTCTGGAACTCTCTTGCTTTTTCCATGATCCAGCGGATATTGGCAATTTGAGCTCTGGTTCCTCCTGCCTTTTCTAAAACCAGCTTGAATATCAGGTGTGAAGAGCATGGTTCACATATTGCTGAAGCCTGGCTTGGAGTATTTTGAGCATTACTTTACTAGCATGTGAGATGAGTGCAATTGTGGGGTAGTTTGAGCATTCTTTAGATATTTGTTTTAATCTCACTTAATGTCATAACAAACCACTTGTGGAATCTTTGTTCCTGTCCAGAGATCAAGCCTTGAGCATTTGGAGTGGGAGCACTCCAAGACCCTAGAACTACCAGAGAATTAACCTTAGGGAGTACTCACACATAACCATAGTGAGAACTCACACATTTGAATAGAAGACCCTGCATCACCCAACCACCAATAGAACCCTGTAAAGGGCATATATTACAAGCCTACAGCAAACATTATTCTCAATGGTGAAAAACTGAAAGCATTTTCCCTAAGATCAGGAACAAGACAAGGGTGTCCACTTTCACCACTATTATTCAGTATAGCTCTGGACGTCCTAGCTACAGCAATAAGAGAAGAAAAAGAAATAAAAGGAATTCAGATAGGAGAAGATGAAATAAAGCTCTCTCTGTTTGCAGATGACATGATACTGTACATAGAAAACCCTAAAGATAGTATCGGAAAATTCCTAGAGTTAATTAGTGAATTTAGCAAAGTTGTAAGATACTAAATCAATACACAGAAATCTCTTGCATTTCTAAATAATAACAATGAAAAATCAGAAAAAGGAATTAAGGAATCAGTCCCATTCACCATGGCAACAAGAGGAATTGAAAATCTAGGCATACTTACCTATTGAAACAAAAGAACTCTACATAGAAAATTGTAAGACACTTATGAAAGAAATCAAAGATGATAGAAACATATGGAGAGATACTCCATGTTCCTGGATAGGAAGAATCAATATCGAGAAAATGACTATACTATGTGATGCAATCTACAGATTTAATGCAATCCCTATCAAATTACCAATGGCATTTTTCACAGAACTAGAACAAAAAGTTTCACAATTCAAATGGAAACAAAGAGACCTTGAATAGTCAAAGCAGTCTTGAGAAAGAAGAATGGAACTGGAGGAATCAATCTTTCTGACTTCAGATTATACTACAAGGCTACAGTCATCAATACAGTATGGTACTGGCACAAAAACAGAAACATAGACAAATAGAACAAGATAGAAATCCCAGAAATAAACCCATGCAGCTATGGGTACCTTATTTTTTATAAGGGACACAACAATACACAGTGGGGCAAAGACAACCTCTTCAGTAAATGATGCTGGGAAAACTGGATAGCTACATGTAAAAGAATGAAATTAGAACACTTCCTAACACCATCCACAAAGATAAACTCAAAATGGATTAAAGACCTAAATGTAAGACCAGAAACTATAAAACTATTAGAACAAAACATAGGTCAAACACTCTATGACATAAATCAAAGCAAGATTCTCTATGACCTACCTCCTAGAGTAACAGAAATAAAAATGAAAGTAAACAAATGGGACCTGATTAAACTTAAAAGCTTTTGCATGGCAAAGGAAACTATAAGCAAGGTGAAAAGACAACTCTCAGAATGGGAGAAAATAATAGGAAATGAAATAACTGACAAAGGATTAATTTCATAAATATACAAGCACCTCATACAACTCAAAGCCAAACAACCCAATCAAAAAGAGAGGAAAAGACCTAAACAGACATTTCTCCAAAGAAGACATACAGATGTCTAACAAACAGATGAAAAGATGCTCAACATCGCTCATTACTAGTGAAATGAAAATCAAAACTACAATGAGATATCACTTCACACCAGTCAGAATGGCCATCATTAAAAAGTCTACAAACAATAAATTCCAGAGAGGGTGTGGAGAAAAGGGAACACTCTTGCACTGTTTGTGGGAATGTAAATTGATACAGCCATTATGGAAGATGGTATGGACAATCATTAAAAAACTAAAAATAAAACCACCATATGACCCAGTAACCCTACTCCTAGTCTATACCCTGAAGAAACCAAAATTGAAAAAGACACATATATCCCATAGTTTATTGCAGTACTATTTACAATATTTAGAACATAGAAGCAACCTAGATGTCCATCGACAGATGAATGGATAAAGAAGTTGTGGTATATATACACAATGGAATATTACTCAGCCATTAAAAGGAATACATTTGAGTCAGTTCTGATGAGGTGGGTGAACTTAGGACCAATTATACAGAGTGAATCTAGTCAAAAAGAGAAAGATAAACATCATATTCTAACACACATATACAAAATCTAGAAAAATGGTACTGAAAAATTTACTTACAGGGCAGCAACGGAGAAACAGACCTAGAGAATAGAGTTATGGACGTGGGGAGAGGGGAGGAGAGGGTGAGATGTATGGAAAGAGTAACACTGAAACTTACATCACCATATGTAAACTAGGTAGCTAACTCGAATCTGCTGTATGGCTCAGAAAACTCAAACAGGGGCTCTGTATCAACCTAGAGTGGTGAGATGGGGAGGGAGATGGGAGGAAGGTTCAAAAGGGAGAGGATATATGTATAACTATGGCTGGTTCATGCTGAGGGCTGACAGAAAACAACAAAATTCTGTAAAACAATTATCCTTCAATAAAAAAATTAAAAAAAAAATATTAAACCTGTATCTTATTATCTGTTATCATGTTAAGACAATGAACAAAATGATGAAGCAAGAAACATAACCTTCCATTTTGGAAGAGCATAATTAGAAAGGAGTGGTGAAACACTAATGATCAAGTAAATCAAACATGCTGTATTAAATGCATGTAAAGAATCTTTGTAGGGAATATTGTAAATTATCTGACAATTTAATCAGAAAGCTTGTTTACAGAAATCAGGGATGACAAAAATATATCTAATTTGTTCTTGGAAATCAGTTGGAATAAATTTTAAATTGATTGTTCATATGATCATTTAAAATATATATATATATATGATATAAATACAAAAAACAAAGGAGTTTTTAACATCAATCATGCTTCTTTTTTAAAAAGATAATAGGGGAAAATTGTATATTGTAAACATTTATAAATATATTTGAAAAGATATTTCATAGTCTACTTACATAAAAATTTTAGGCTAGCAATCAGCCCTAGGATTTCTTTGGAAGGAATGATGCTAAAGCTGAAACTCCAGTACTTTGGCCACCTCATGCGAAGAGTTGACTCATTGGAAAAGACTCTGATGCTGGGAGGGATTGGGGTCAGGAGGAGAAGGGGATGACAGAGGATGAGACGGCTGGATGGCATCACTGGCTTGATGGACGTGAGTCTGAGTGAACTTTAGGAGCTGGTGATGGACAGGGAGGCCTGGCGTGCTGCAATTCATGGGGTCACAAAGAGTCGGACATGACTGAGTGACTGAACTGAACTGAACTGAAAGTTGCATGTAGATTTTATAATTGGTTTGATAGTTATACCTAAAATATTAATTAATAGATTGCTTGTCAAAACAATAATTACTGAAAAAGTAATACATAGTTTATAACTGTTGTGTTCATATTGTGAATAAAGACTTGAAAAATACAGATGATCCAAAACTAAAGACAGGAGATTACAGGAGACTAAAGACCAAGATTACATTACAAAAAATGTAATATATTTTAGTTGGTCAAATATATTCTAAGCCATAAATTGGATGGAGCTGCTTTAAAAACTAATAAAATCATTGACACATATTTTCGACTTTACATAACTAAATCTTAGACTGCTGCTGCTGCTAAGTCACTTCAGTCATGTCCCACTCTGTGCGACCCCATAGAAAGCAGCCCACCAGGCTCCCCCATTCCTGGGATTCTCCAGGCAAGAACATCGGAGTGGGTTGCCATTTCCTTCTCCAATGCATGAAAGTGAAACGTGAAAGTGAAGTTGCTCAGTCATGTCCGACTCCCAATGACTCCATGGACTGCAGCCTACCAGGCTCCTCTGTCCATGCAATTTTCCAGGCAAGAGTACTAGAGTGGGGTGCCATTACCTTCTCCAAATCTTAGACTAAGTTAATGAAAATGCAGAGTCAGGATCTAGAAGTACATCAGTGAAAAACTTCTGAGTCCAGAGCTGGATATGACAGTATAAGAGGAGCAATGCATTGTCAATCATTCAAAATCAGAAGCTAAAGAAATAAACCAAACCAAATAGAACTTTTACATGTAAAAATAAAAACATTAACTGGAAAAATAAATGGTGTCTTCAGTTCAGTTCAGTCGCTCAGTTGTCTCTGACTCTTTGGGACCCCATGGACTGCAGCATGCCAGGCGTCCCTGTCCATCACTAACTCCTGGAGTTTACTCAAACTCATGTACATTGAGTCAGTGATGCCATCCAACCATTTCAGGAAAAACCACCTGTCCATCACCATCTCCTGGAGTTCACTCAGACTCATGTCCATCGAGTCCATGATACCATCCAGCCATCCCATCCTCGATCGTCCCCTTCTCCTCCTGCCTTCGATCTTTCCAGGATCAGGGTCTTTTCAAATGAGTCACCTCTTCGCATCAGGTGGCCAAAGTATTGGAAGTTTCAGCTTCAACATCCTTCCTTCCAATGAACATTCAGGACTGATTTCCTTTAGGATTGGTTGGCTGGATCTCCTTGCAGTCCAAGGGACTCTCAAGAGTCTTCTCCAACACCACAGTTCAAAGGCATCAATTCTTCATCACTCAGCTTTCTTTATTGTCCAACTCTCACATCCATACATGACTAATGGAAAAACCGTAGCCTTGAATAGACGGACCTTTGAAAATCTCTGTTTTTAATATGCTGTCTAGGTTGGTCATAACTTTTCTTCCAAGAAGTAAGCATCTTTTAATTTCATGGCTACAGTCACCATCTGCAGTGATTTTGGAGGCCCCCAAAATAAAGTCTGACACTGTTTCCACTGTTTCTCCATGTATTTGCCACGAAGTAATGGGACCAGATGCTGTGATCTTAGTTTACTGCATGCTGAGCTTTAAGCCAACTTTTTCACTCTCCTCTTTCACTTTCATCAAGAGCTTTTCAGTTTCTCTTCACATTCTGCCATAGGGGTGGTTTCATCTGCATATCTGAAGTTATTGATATTTATCCCAGCAATCTTCATTCCAGCTTGTGCTTCATCCAGCCCAGCGTTTCTCATGATGTACTCTGCAAATAAGTTAAATAAGCCGGGTGACAATATACAGCCTTGACGTACTCCTTTTCCTATTCAGAAACAGTCTACTGTTCCATGTCCAGTTCTAACTGTTGCTTCCTGACCTGCATACAGATTTCTCAGGAGGCAGGTCAAGTTGTCTGGTATTCCCATCTCTTTCAGAATTTTTCACAGTTTATTGTGATCCCCACAGTCAAAGGCTTTGGCATAGTCAATAAAGCAGAAATAGATGTTTTTCTGGAACTCTCTTGCTTTTTCGATGATCCAGCGGATGTTGGCAATTTGATGTCTGGTTCCTCTGCCTTTTTTAAAACCAGGTTGAACATCTGGAAGTTCACAGTTCACATATTGTCGAAGCTTGGCTTGGAGAAAATGGTGTCTTCAGAGGTTTCAAAATGTCATGAAGAATGTTTTTACTATTCTGCTTTAGAGGACAGAGTAGAATCAGAGTGTGAAATTAAGGTGAACATTTGAGTATCAGAGAAGACATAAAACTTTAATACAGTTAGATCAAAGCAGTCAATCCTAAAGGAAGTCAATCCTGTATATTCACTGGAAGGATTCATACTGAAGCTCCAATATTCTAGCCACCTGTACAAAGAGCTGACTCATTGGAAAAGACCCTGATACTGAAAAAAAAAATGAAAGCTAAAGAAGAAGGGGCAGCAGAAGATGAAATGTTTAGATATCATCACCAACTCAATAGACATAACTCTGAGCAAACTTTGGGAGATAGTGAAGGACAAGGAAGCTTGCCGAGCTGCAGTCGATGTGGTTGCAAAGAATCGGACACGTTATCAACTGAACAACAACAAGTTCTCTAAAATGGTCTGCTTTTTAAAGTTTAAATTTCACAGTTGCAAAATTGCTCAAGCAAAAACTAACAGATACATAATAAAATTTCACACTACACATAAGTGTGAGATCAGAATTTAAACTATCATCAAGGACAAGATATATGAAGCTAACAAATCATCTTATAATTTTACCTGGTATGAACAAAAAATTTGAAGTGTCCAAGGTAAGCACAATGTTTTTCATATTTGTTTTATATAAACAAATGAGAGAACATCTGGCATCATTAATCATTAGGGAAATGCAGATTAAAGGCATTAATTTGCCATAGTCATAAAGATAAAACTACACAGCAATAGAAGATTTAGAATTAAAAATGCTAACCATACTCAGTGTTGATAAGTATTCATTAGAACTTTGTGTACACTGTTGATTGAAATATGAAATGCAAAAACAATTTGGCAGTTTCTTATAAAGTTCTTCATATACCTACTGCATGAAACAACCATTGCATTCTTAGATATTTGCCCAGGAGAACTAAAAGCAAATGACTTCATGAAGACTTGTGCATAAATAATCATAGTAGCTTTTCTGTCTAATAGCCCAAAACTGGAAACAACTCAAAAGTCCATCAACAGAAAATTGGATACAGATTGTCTTGTGTACATACAGCTAAGTACATATAACTAAGTAATACGAAGAAATAGACTACTATTGATGCCAAAACAGTATGAAGAAGTCTTAAACTAATTATGCTGATGTAAGGAAGACTTCCCTGGTGGCTCAGACGGTAAAGAATCTGCCTACAATGCAGGAGACCTGTGTTCGATCCCTGGGTTGGGAAGATCCTCTGGAGAAGGAAATGGCAACCTAATCCAGTACTCTTGCCTGGAAAATCCCATGGACAGAGGGCCTGTAGGCTACAATCCATGGGGTCTTAAAGATTTGGACACAACTGAGAACCTTCACCTTACCTTACCTTCACCTTAAGGAAGATAGATTACATATTGTATGGCTCAATTTATACAATGTTTAGAAAATACAAGTTGATATACATGATGGAAAATAAATTAGTTTTCTGAGATATAGGGATGAGAAGAGCAAGAGACAGGGATTATATAAAAGAGAACAAAAAAATTAGGTTATGATAGATAAGTTAATTCTCATGATTGTAGAAACTGTTTCTGATCAAGTTTAATGCATTAAATATTTATATTTTACTTCAGTTATCCAAAATAAAGGTATTTAAGAATTAATTATAGTCATAAGAGAATGTGTGATTATGTATATGTATGTAAATAATGTATATGTGAGTACATGTATATGCAGAATTAGAATACTTACAAATTCCTCTACATCTTCAAACTCCTAATCTCCCAAAATTTCCTTAAATCTCCTTAAATCTCTCAAAATTTCTAGAATTAAGAGGTTTTCTGCCAATGTAGAGAAAATATTTTTTAAATGGTGACCTCCTGGAACCTCAAGGTTTTGAGTCCTAGATCGTTAAACTGTTATCTGAAAAGTTCCCTCTTGCTCACTTCTCTTTCTCCAAGTATAGAAGTCAATAATCAAACTTAGCACCTTTCTTTCATTACATATAGGCTTTTCTCTTTTGTTTGATTGATTAAACAATCGCTTTAATATTGATTAAATAATGGCTTAATAGCCATTACTACAAGCGAAGTAGTGACAAAATATATCAGTTTATTTTAATATGGCCAGTTAAATCAAGAAACATCTTAAAATTAGGAACAGTTTAATGTATTTGGCTTAAGGATGGTCCCAGGAATAAACGAAAGTGTTGTTTCCTCTTCTGACTTCTTACTCTTCCTCCTCTCCATTTTGTAACACTCTTTAAGGATTGAGACCTTATACTTCCTGTCCATGGCTCTGGTGATTTGCACAGTGTGGGGTATTTTTAGGTGCCCTATGTGGGTTGATGGTGGGTCAGTGATGGCTTGCTGCAGGGTTGGGGGCACTGAGTGCAGCAGTACTGCATGGGAGTTTTTGAAGGAGGTCACCATTATCTTCATTACCTCCACCATAGTTTGGGCTCAGGTGAAATAACAGGGAGGGAACACAGCCCCACCCATCAACAGAAAATTAGATTAAAGATTTACTGAGCATAACACCGCCCATCAGAACAAGACCCAGCTTCCCTCTCAGTCAGTCTCTCCCATCAGAAAGCTCCCATAAGCCTCTTATTCTTACCCTTCAGAGGGCAGACAGATTGAAAACCACAATTACAGAAAACTAGACAAACTGATCACATGGACCACGGCCTTGTCTAACTCAATGAAACTATGAGCCATGTCATGTAGGGCCATCCAGGATGAACAGGTCATGGTGGAGGGTTCTGACAAAACGTGGTCCACTGGAGAAGGAATGGCAAACCGCTTCAATATTTTTGCCTTGAGAACCCCATGAACAGTGTGAAAAAGCAAAAAGATAGAATACTGAAAGATGAACTCCCTAGGTCGGTAGGTGCACCATTTGCTACTACAGATCAATGGAGAAATAACTCCAGAAGAATGAAGAGACGGAGCCAAAGCAAAATATACACCCAGTTGTGGATGTGACTGGTGATCGAGGTAAGTCTGATGCCATAAAGAGCAACATTGCGTAGGAACCTGGATTGTTAGGTCCATGATTTAAGGCAAATTGGCAGTGGTCAAATAGGAGATGGTAAGAACATCGACATTTCAGGAATCAGTGAACAAAGATTGACTGGAATGGGTGAATTTAACTCAGATGACTATTATATCTACTACTATGGGCAAAAATCCCTTTGAAGAGATGGAGTAGCACTCATAGTCCACAAAAGAGTCCAAAAGGGAGTTTTTGAGTGCAGTCTCAAAAATAGCAGAATGTTCTCTGCCCTGTTGGCCCTACATGGCAAACCATTCAATATCACAGTAATCCAAGTCTATGCCCCGACCAAGAATGCTGAAGAAGCTGATGTTGAATGGTTCTATGAAGACCTACAAGACCTTCTAGAACTAACACCTAAAAAGGGTGTCCTTTTCATACAGGGGACTGGAATGCAAAAGTCAGAAGTCAAGAAATACCTGGAGTAACAGGCAAATTTGGTCTTGGAGTACAAAATGAAGCAGGACAAAGGCTAATAGAGTTTTGCCAAGAGAATGCACTGGTCAGAGCAAACAAGCTCTTCCAACAACACAAGAGAAGACTCTACACATGGACATTACAGATGGGCAATACCAAAATCAGATTGATTATATTCTTTGCAACCAAGATGGAGAAGCTCTATACAGTCAGCAAAAATAAGACCAGGATCTGACTGTGGCTCAGATCATGAACTAGTTATTGCCAAATTCAGACTTAAATTTAAGAAAGTAGGAAAAACCAGTAAACCACTCAGGTATGCCCTAAATCAAACCCCTACGATTTTACAGTGGAAATGACAAATAGACTCAAGGGATTAGATCTGACAGACAGAGTGTCTGGAAAACAGTGCAAAGAGGTTCATGACATTGTCAACTCTTTGTGACCCTACGGACTGTAGCTACCAGGCTCCTCCATCCGTGGGATTCTCCAGGCAAGAGTACTGAAGTGGGTTAGTGTTTCCTTCTCCAAGAGATCTTCCCAACCCAGGGATTGAACCCGGTCTCCCACATTGCAGACAGATGGTTTACCATCTGAGCCACCAGGGAAGACTCCTACAGGAGGCAGGGATCAAAAACATCCTCAAGAAAAAGAAATGCAAAAAGACAAAATGAGGAGGCCTTACAAATAGCTGAGAAAAGAAAAGAAACTAAAGGCAAAGGAGAAAAGGAAAGATATATCCATTGGAATGCAGAGTTCCAAAGAATATCAAGTAGAGATAAGAAAGACTTCCTCAGTGATCAATGCAAAGAAATAGATAAAAACTTTAGAATGGGAAAGACTAGAGATCTCTTCAAGAAAATTAGAGACAGAACAGGAACATTTCATGCACAGATGGATATAATATAGGATGGAAATGGTATGGACTTAATAAAAGCAGTAAAGGTTAAGAAGAGGTGCAAGAATACATAGAAGAACTATACAAAAAAGACCTTTATGACCCAGATAACCATGATGATGTGATCACTCACCTAGAGCCAGACATCATGGAATGTGAAGTCAAATGGGCCTTAGGAAGAATCACTACGAACAAAGCTAGTGGAGGTGATGGAACTCCAGCTGAGCTATTTCACATCCTAAAAGATGGTGTTGTGAAAGGGCTGTACTCAAAATTCCAACAAATTTGGAAAGCTCAGCAGTGGCCACAGGACTGGAAAAGGTCAGTTTCATTCCAATCCCAAAGAAAGGCAATGCCAAAGAATGTTCAACTGCTGCTACTGCTAAGACGCTTCAGTTGTATCCAACTCTGTGTGACCCCATGGACTGCAGCCTATCAGGTTCCTCCATCAATGGGATTTTCCAGGCAAGAGTACTGGAGTGGGTTGCCTTTACCTTCTCCTAAAGAATGTTCAAACTACTGCACAATTTCACTCATCTCACATGCTAGTAAAGTAATATTCAAAATTCTTCAAGCCAGGCTTCAACAGTACGTGAACTATGAATTTCCAGATGTTCAAGCTGGATTTAGAAAAGGCAGAGGAGCCAGAGATCAAATTGCCAACATCCGCTGGATCATAGAAAAAGCATGACAGTTCCAGAGAAACATCTACTTCTGCTTTATTGACTATATCAAAGCCTTTGACTTTGCAATCACAAAAAAACTGGATAATTCTTCAAGAGATGAGAATACCAAACCACATTACCTGCCTCCTGAGAAATCTGTATGCAGGTCAAAAAGCAACAGTTAGAACTCTATATGCAACAGCAGACTGGTTCTAAATTAGGAAAGGAGTATGTCAAGGCTGTATATTGACACCCTGCTTGTTTAACTTATATGCAGAGTACATCATGCAAAATGCCAGGTTGGATGAAGCATGTGCTGCAATGATGATTGCTGGGATAAATATCAGTAACCTCAGATATGCAGATGACACCACCCTTATGGTAGAAAGTGAAGAACTGGAAAAGAAGCTCTTGATGAAAGTGAAAGAAGAGAGTGAAAATTTGGCTTAAAGCTCAACATTCAGAAAACCAAGATCATGGCATAGGTCCCATCACTTCACGGAAAATAGACGGGGAAACAAAGGAAACAGTGACTGACTTTAATTTTTGGGCTCCAAATCATGGAGATGGTGACTGTATCTTCCAAGACACTTGCTCCTTGGAAGGAAAGCTATGACCAACCTAGACATCATATTAAAAAACAGAGACATTACTTTGCCAACAAAGGTCCATCTAGTCAAAGTTATGGTTTTTCCAGTAGTCATGTACGGATGTGAGACTTGGACTATAAAGAAAGCTGAGCACCAAAGAATTGATGCTTTTGAACTATGTGTTGGAGAAGACTCTTGAGAGTCCCTTGGACTATAAGAAGATCCAACCAATCAATCCTAAAGGAAATCAGCCCTGAATATTCATTGGAATAACTGATGTTGAAGCTAAAACTCCAATACTTTGACCACCTGATGCGAAGAACTGACTCATTGGAAAAGATCCTGATACTGGGTAAGATTGAAAGAAGGTGGAGAAGGGGATGACAGAGGATGAGTTGGTTGAATGGCATCACCGACTTGATGGACATGAATTTGAGTGGTCCACAGGAGTTGGTGATGGACAGGGAAGCCTGGCATGCTGCAGCCAATTGGTCACAAAGTGTTGGCCACGACTGAGGGACTGAACTAACTGACTGAACTGATGTGAGTTTACAGTTCTCAGATTTAACTGGGTGAATGTGTGCTCGGTGAAACCTTATTTCCTGCTCATTTGCACCAAAGCCTTTGGTTTCTCACCTGTTTCAGAATATAATTTTGAACAAGATAATTTATTATCATAGATGTTTGATTGTCCTCTGTATCGAAATATTTCTGAGGATGTAGTTTGTGTTTCCTATTAATTCTTTCCTACTTACAGGAACTGGCTTAATCTAGTTGAATACACTTGTTCCCAACTGACTGAAATAGCCTTTGAGTGCAGAGGATCTTTTGAAGGGCAGTTTTCCTGCATAGATAAGATTGATTAGTCATTCCTCAAGCAGAGAAACATGATCATAGAGTCTATTTTTGCTTCTGTTTGTTGAATTGATAAAGCAACAAATAAAACTAGATAGCTAATTATTCAATATATGCAGTAAACCAAATTACATAAACAATTAAACCACTAAAAAATAAACAAGTTGAATTAGCTAAGAAAATATATGACATTTCTGCTTAAATTGAATTTTTAATAATTATACTATGAAATAATTACCCTTTCCCTCTAAAGATATTTAAAATAGTGGCCAAAAATGTCTCTCCTAAAAATTAAATTGCTTTTCTTTTTTTGTAAATTTTATTACTAAGACTCTACTTAGTCTTCTTTTGTTAAAATATAATATTGCTCAATTGATGCAACTCTTTCATTTAGTTGCCATGGTAACAAAAAACAGGCTTGAATTAAGACCCTAGGCAGTCAAATTAGCCAAAGTTTAACAAAAGCAACTCTATTTAGTTGTTTCTTAATAAGCTTTGCCAACAAAGGTCATTCTAGTCAAAGCTATGGTTTTTCCAGTAGTCATGTATGGATTTGAGAGTTGGACTATAAAGGAAGCTGAATGCTGAAGAATTGATGCTTTTGAATTATGGTGCTGGAGAAGATTCTTGGGAGTCCCTTGGACTGTAAGGAGATCCAACAAGTCAATCCTAAAGGAAATCAGTCCTGAATATTCATTGGAAGGAGTGAAGCTGAAGCTGAAACTCCAATACTTTGGCCACCTGATGTGAAGATCTGACTCTTTTGAAAAAACCCTGATGCTGGGAAAGATTGAAGAAGGCAAGAGGAGAAGGGTATGACAGAGGATGAGATGGTTGGATGGAATCACTGACTGAATGGACATGAGTTTGAGTAAACTCCAGGAGTTGGTGATGGACAGGGAGGCCTGGCGTGCTGCAGCCCATGGGGTCACAAAGAGTTGGACCTGACTGAGAGACTGAACTAACTGACTGAGTGACCTAATAAACCTGGGTGAACTAAGCACATAACAAACCCTTAGAATTGTTTTTCTCATGGACATGATAGGACAAGATGTCCTCATAAGAGCACTCTTTAACACAATGAGGCATTTGATAATGTAAAGGCAAAGTTGAAAGTTGTCATAAACCTCATGGTCAAGTTAAATATATCCTTCTTGGGGAAGTATATGCTATTTTGGGCTCTTCAGGGTTTCCTCTGAGGCAGATAGGTATAGAAGCAGAAACAGAAAAAGAGAAAAGAGATAGAAACCGACAGAGACTTACTTTCTTCGAGGATACAGATAAGATACCATCTGTCAAAATATATTTTTGTTTTTTGATTGGAAGAATTTAAAGACTTAGAAAAGAATGCAACTTAACAGAGGTTACTTAAAAGTAGCTTCTGATGGCTCCTTATATAGTAATGATGTGTTGTTGTTGTTGAGTCGCTCAGTAAACTCCTACTCTTTTTGACCCCATGAACTGCAGCATACCAGGCTTTCTTGTCCTTCACCATCTCCTGGAGCTTGCTGAAACTTATGTCCATTGAGTCGGTGATGCCATCCAACCATCTCATTCTCTGTCTTTCCCTTCTCCTCCTGCCTTCATCTTTCCCAACATCAATGTCTTTTCCAATAAATTGGCTCTTTGTATCAGGTGGCCAAAGTATTGGAGCTTCAGCATCGCTCCTTCCATTGAATATTCAGGGTTGATATCCTTTAAGATTGACTGGTTTGATCTCCTTGCAGTCCAAGGGACTGTCAAGAGTCTTCTCCAACACCGCAGTTCAAAAGCATCAGTTCCTCAGCTCTCAGCCTTCTTTATGGTCCAACTCTCACATCCATTCATGGCTACTGGAAAACACATAGCTTTGCCTATGTGGACCCTTGTCGGCAAGGTAATGTCTCTGCTTTTTAATCATCTGTCTAGGTTTGCTGTAGCTTTTGTCCCAAGGAGCAAGTTTTTTTTTTGTTTTGTTTTTGTTTTTTAAAATTTCAAGGCTGCAGTCAATGTCTGTGGTGACTTTGCAGCCCAAGAAAATAAAGTCTGCTACTCTTTCCATTGTTTTCCCATCTATTTGTCATGAAGTGATGTGACTGGATGCCATGATCTTAGCTTTTTGAATGTTGAGTTTTAAGCCAGCTCTTTCATTCACCTCTCTCACCTTCATCAAGAGGCTCTTTAGTTCCTCTTCTTTTTCTGCCATAAGGGTTGTGTCATCTGCATATCTGAGGTTGTTGATATTTCTCCCAGCAATCTTGGTTCCAGCATAGTAAATGATTATCCTCTATTTAAAAATTTTTTTCAGTTTCATAATTTAATGTAGAAGGCTGAAGAAATAAACACTTTGTTTCTTTTAAGAATATGAGATTTTTAGAGATAATTTAATTTGATTGATTAAGGTGCCAAAATTGAAACATTTTCATGATTTGCTTATTAGTACAGATTTTATCTTCATACATTCATTGCAATAGGTTTTTTTTTCCAATTTTTGCTTTATCTTTTGGCTGTCTTGTTTCTTAAAATTCAGTAGTAAATTACAAAATAACTATCAGTTCAGTTCAGTTCAGTTCAGTCGCTCAGTCGTGTCTGACTCTGCGACCCTATGAATCGCAGCACGCCAGGCCTCCCTGTTCATCACCAACTCCCGGAGTTCACTCAGACTCGCGTCCATCGAGTCAGTGATGCCATCCAAATAACTATGCTAAGTATAATTCTGGCTAAGTCTATAACATGCAGAATAAGTACATGAAAACATTATGGGCACCTGATAATTCCACATTTCAGCCAAGTTTTATTCTAGGTAGACAGGCCACCACTGAAGCTTTTATCCATATTTTACAGACATGTTTTTTCTGCAGGCAGCATGACTCCTGTAAACTAAGAGTATCAGATAGGTCTTTTAATGTGTTCAATATCTCTGATTTCCAAAGATTAGTGTTATATGCCATGATAATACTACTGATTCTTTATTATTTACTACCTTGATTAAGTACTACAGAAATCTGGTGCTCCTTCATGCCAGTATAACATTTTATAATTTATGAATCAAAGAGAGGCATTTATGATTTGTACCTATTTGAACATTAGATACTGTGCTTAGATAATTATTTCTGATTTAACTTTATAAGAATGCTTTAATATTATAAAAAAAATTATCTAAATTGTACTTGTAAAACAGTTTTAGGACCATAGGAGACATAAGTTTTATGGAGATGCTTCTGAATAGAAAAATGATATGAGGCATTGTACTTTAGCTGTTGGACATTAATAAGCTTAATAAAATAAAGATTGACTAAGATAATAATGGTACTAAAATCAAGTCCATGTCATGGGAAAATAAGCTGAAGAACATGACTATTCTAGCTGAATTCATGTCAGTTTTTTCTAAACCATTCTTGTTATCCAGAGCTACATGTTTCTTGTAATGTTTCTGTATTTCAGGAAAGCTGGTAACTACCAATCTGTTCCCTGTTTCTATGAGCTAGACTTTTAGATTATTCATAAAAGTGAGATCATACAGCATTTGTCTTTCTTGTCTGACTTAGTTACCCTGGCATAATGACCTCAAATTTAATATACATAGTTAGAAATATTTTTTTCTTTTTTTAGTGAATGAATAATATTCCATTGCGTGTATATGTCTGTCAGTTCCTTTTGATTTACAGTGTTGTTCAACTCTGCTGTTTCTTTATTAATTTTCTTCATTGTCAAGAGTGAGGTACCAAACTCCCCAACTTATACTGTATTGTTATTTACATCTTTCAGTTCTGTTAGCATCTGCTTTATATATTTAGGTATGTTGGTAATATAATTATTTACAATTGTGCCATCTTCTTGATGGATTGACCTACTATTAAGTAATGACTTTATTTGTCTCTTTTGACCATTTTTAGCTTAAAGTCTACTTTTATAAGTATAGTATCCTGTTTTCTTTTGGTTATCATTTGCCTGAATATCTTTTTTTCTATCATTTTACTCACAGACTAAGGAAGTCTTTATTCATGTCAATGTATGGCAAAACCAATACAGTATTGTAAAGTAAAATAAAGTAAAAATAAAAATTAAAAAAAATTTTTTCTCAATTTCAAAAAATAAAATAAAATAAAGCTAAATTGTATCCCTTGTAGAAAATATAGAGATGGATCATGTTCATTTATCCAGTCAACTATTTTGTGTCATTTGATGTGATGGTTTATTTCATTTACATTTAAATAAAATAAGTTCAGGTTTGATTTATTGATAGACAAATGCCAACTAGCCTCATGTTAATTGTTTTCTGATTGCTTTATAAATACTTTGTTTATTTTTGTTTATTGGGTTTTTTTTTCCTTATTTTTTCAGACTTCTTTTGTGATTTGATCAGTTTTATGGTAGTATGTTTTGACTTCTTTATTTTAAACTTTTTCTTTTGTATAATTACTGCAGATTTTTCTTCCACAGTTACGACATAAAATATTTTATATTTATAACAACTCATGTTAAGCTGATAATTTCAGTGGCATATATTAGTTTTATAGTTTGAGTTCATTAAAATGATAAAGCAAAAAAGCAAAAAAAAATTAAAAAAAAAAACATTAAAACCCTCTGAAATTCTTAAGAGTTGTGAAAACAAGCAGGCTCTCTCCTATGAATGTCAAGTACTATCACTACAAAATCTGTTTCATGTTAATGGGTTACACAACCCTGAATGATATGTCTGGCTAGGACTGTACTCTTCTGCTCTGTTTCCACTCCTTTTTCATTTTAATCAAAGGACAAGGATGATGATATCATCAGATAAGTAATAATCATTCTTTGATCAAAAGTACATGACTCAGTGGGCTTCCCTGGAGGCTCAGTGGTAAAGAATCTGCCTATCAATGCAGGAGATGCAGGTTCGATCCTTGGGTGGGAAAGATCACCTGGAAAAGGAAATGGCAACCCACTTCAGTATTCTTGCCTGGGAAACCCCATGTTCAGAAGAGCCTGGAGGGTTACAGTTTATGGGGTGACAAAAGAGTCAGACATGACTTAGCGACTAAACAACAGTAGTGACACATGAGTCAATTTTGCTATAAGTAGCACACTGACATAGAGTAAGGAAGTTTAATAATTATTTAAAATTAACTGGGAGTATTAGTGTTGGTCCATGTTACAGTACTAACAGTAGATAGAGAAAAGATTATTTGCTTCTTATGTTAATAAGTGCTTTTATTATTGCTAATATTATTATATGTCATTGGAATCTGCATTTTCTGTGAAAATAGATCAAGTTCCATCTTGTCAGTAGAAGAAAATATATGAGAAGTATGAAACATTTGTATTTTAAATGTTTTAGCTTTCAAAAATCACCATTCATCACATGGTCAGTCAAGCAAAATGAAGATAAATATAAAAAGGAATATAAAATTCATCTCAAATAAGTATTTAAGTTTAATGAGCTAGTTGTTACATATTTAATGAGTTAACTGGTGCATATTAATTAAATCTCAATTGTTTGTTTAAAATCTCTTTTGGAGGATTTCATGCCATCTGGTTAACTTACTTTAAATGACAATAGCGATAAGTACTTAATTGCATTCCTATTAATGTATTGTTGTTTCTAAACATGTGAGACTTATGATGAGCATTTCACAAGCTTTACTAAAGGAATCTTGTATAGATAAAAATAAATGTGTTAACTCCTTGGTTGCTAAGAGTAGGTATAAAATAGTGCAAAAACATCATTAAATGTGATTAAAATTGTTATGTAAAAATAATATCACAGTTTAGAAGTGCATTTCTAAAAATGTCTCCCTACTTTTTTTTTTTTTAAATTTCCTGCCATGTAGCCAAAGATGTTAGATTTCACTTTCTCTGTTTTCTAAGAGAGAAAGTTTTTGAGTTACTCTCCAAGTGTGTGTCATGTGGGCAGGTAGAAAACTATAGATATACATCAGTCAATACTCAATGGAATATTACTCAATTATAAAAAGGAATGCATTTGAGTCAGTTCTAATGAGGTAGATGAACCTGGAACCAATTATATAGAGTGAAGTAAGTCAGAAAGATAAAGACAAGTACTGCATATTAACACATACATATGGAACTTAAAGAGACGGTACTGACGATCCTATATGCAGGGCAGCAAGAGACTTGGATGTAAAGAACAGACTTTTGAGCTAGTGGGAGAAGGCAAAGGTGAGATGGTTCAAGAGAAGAGCATTGAAACATGCATTATCATATGGAAAATAGATGACCAGTGCAAATTTGATGCATGAAGCTGGGCACCCAAAGATGGTGCTCTGGGACAACCAGAGAGATGGGGTGGAAAGGAAGTTGGGGGTGTGGTTCAGAATAGGAGGGACACATGTATACCTGTGGCTGATTCATGTTGCTGTATGGTAAAACTATCACAATATTGTAAAGTATCCTCCAATTAAAATAAATTTAATTATAAGAAACAAACAAGGGCATTTGAAGAGAATATAGCCAAACCACAAGTGATGATAAATTGAGATGTGAAAGTTGTTTGCAAACTGAGTTTAAACTTGAAAATAATTTTCCTTCCCATTAAAATCACACTCATCAGAGTTGTTTTTTTGGCCTGTCTGCAAATAGATGTGATGCACAGTGCAACAAAACCCATGTTTAAAGTAACATTTTTCAAATTGCAGGATAAGATTCCACTCGTGGTTTTGAATTAATTAAATAGACAATAATCATTTTTTGCTGAGTGAAAACAACAGAATATATCAAGTAAAATTCTACTTTTTTTGAGGATAATGAATTTGTGACACTTTTATTTTATTTTTGTAAACATATCTATGTTATATGCAAATATGTGCTTAAAATTTTGCCTGTACTGAACTGTGAAATCAAATGTATTTTATAGCCAAAAGTTTGAAAATCATGGGTTTAAAGCCTTCTGAAAAAGCCAATAACTGTCTCTGTCTACATTCTGTCCTTGGCACGGTCCAAAAAAAAAAAAAAATTGTATCTATCAAACTATTTTTCAGCATTTGAGTCTATGGCTTCACTAGATAAGCAACATGAACTGCATTTGGAGTTGCATTGCAATAAAACTTCAGCAAAGTTAATTCTGTATTTCTAAAAATAGTTGTCATTTTGCTCTAGGTAATTAGACTTCAATGGCAAGTAGTCCAAGCAAATATAATACATTTTACTGATCTTTTAGAGTAACAAGTAAACCAACCATTTTAGGGTTTTAGGTGATGTTTGTGGGGAAAAAGACATTTTTGATCACTCTTTCTCAGCTCAGGGGATCAGTTGCTTGAACCTCCATTTCTCCAAAAGCGGTGAAACTTATGGGAGCAAGTCATCTTGATTAATAGGTCATACCCATGCATTTCTCCAGGTGTTAGGAGCTAAGAATATTCTCTGGGTGCTGTGCTGAGAACTGTATGTTTTCTAGTGTGGCTGAACATTTCACTAAGAATGCTGGACCTCAGGAAAGAAAGTTGTAAGCAGGCATATGAGGGGCCCTCTATCTTTCACTCCAAACTCCAGGTCATTGAAGGTGTATAGAAGAGAAAGGGACATGTATGAATCTATTTTCTGTTCACCTAAGATGGAAATGTGGAAAAGTTACAATTTAGGGCAAGATGAGACTAAGAGAGGGCTTCCCAGGTGGCGTTGTGGTAAAGAACCTGCCTGCCAATGCAGGAGACAGACAAAGGTTCAGTTCCTGGATCAGAAAGATCCCCTGGAAGAGGGCGTGGCAACCCACTCCAGTATTCTTGCCTGGAGAATCCCACGGCTGTCCATGGGCTACAGTACATGAGGTCACAAAGAGTAGGACACGACTGAAGCAACTTACACATGCAAGGTTGAGAGAGACTAATACAGAAAGAACCAGAGATTTTTTTATGTTATATGTGCAAAAGAGGCGTTATGGGGAAATGTAAAAACTTGTAGGAGGTCCCTTTATGTTTTGTTTCCTTACCATTATTTGAGTTTCATTTAGAAAGTAAGAACCTTGAAGGAATTAGGGGAAAGGAAAGATGTAAACGTGAAGTCATATGATGAATAATTACAAGAAAAAAAGCAGAATTAGATAGGCTACTTTGGTTAAAGAGAAACCAGGAGCCACATCAGCATTTATTTTGTTCCTAAAATCAAGTCCAACCTTTACCGTGGGCAGTTGTGAATAATAGGCAGTGGAATCTGATCTGTTTAATTAAACAGAAAATTATATTGGGCTCACAGATTGTTAGAAGAGCTATAGATATAGGATTGAATCTAAGCTTTGAAACGTAATACAAAAAATGTGCCAGAAAACTGATAGAATGAGGCAACCACAACTGATGCTGCCATTTTCTCTGCTGTCAGAAATTGGACAGTCCTCTAGCAGCTACTGAAGATAATTCTGATAACTCTTTTCACGCAGAAACTCCATCTAGCAACTAACATTTTCCTTGATACTGGACAACTTGGGCACATGCCTTGCTGCAAAATGATGATCCCAGGCAGAGCCTGTTTCCTCATCTTTGCATTTCTTAACCAAAGCCTCCTTTACAGGTACCCATGGTTGGGTGTGTGGAGCCTTGGTCACCTGCTTACGTTTGGATTCAAAAAAAGAGGGAAAGGCAGTTTCCTGGGTTACTTTTTAAGAAGGCTGGAATTATCAGTCTAAGATTCCCCATCAGAGCAAGAGACTTCAAAATGTGCTGCTGCTTCCGCTAAGCCGCTTCAGTCATGTCCAACTCTGTGCAACCCCATAGACACCAAGAAGCCTAAAAATACTACTCAGGATAATGGACCATTGAATGTGGTATTTCTTTCTTTTGGAATAGTTTCCTTCAAAACTTTTAGATGACTGTCTCTGAAAGTCAATGCAGAAGTTCAATTTCACCTTTTCAGAAAGGTTTACTTAAAACACCCTGCCTAAGTCAGTCTCCCCGGAGAAGGCAATGGCAACCCACTCCAATACTCTTGCCTGGCAAATCCCATGGACAGAGGAGCTTGATAAGCTGCATTCCATGGGGTCACTAGGAGTCAGACACGACTGAACGACTTCACTTTCACTTTTCACTTTCATGCATTGGAGAAGGAAATGGCAACCCACTCCAGTGTTCTTGCCTGCAGAATCCCAGGGACAGGGGAGTCTGGTGGGCTGCCCTCTATGGGGTCACACAGAGTCGGACACAACCGAAGCTACTTAGCAGCAGCAGCAGCAAGTCAATCTCCCAGCTGGCCATTACTCTCTGTCACCTGAAATTATCTATCATGGAATTTTACCAATATGTGAAAAGTTTAATTTCTTTTTCCTTCCTTCCTTTCTTCCTCCCTTCTTCCCTCTTTCTTCCTTTCTTTTTTCTTCCTTCTTTTTCTTTCTTTCCTTTTTTCCTCTTTCTTCCTTCCTCTGTCCCCTCATCCTTCTCTCTTTTCTTTTTTTATTTCTTTTGTATCACTCTGAAAGAAGAAATAGTGCAAGACTAGGATTCTGTCTTGTTCAAAATCTTTTGCCATAACACAGAGCAGAGCAAGACCTGAAACATGCAGTGGTGCCACAGATACTTGCAGACTGAATTATTGAAGTGCAACAGATAATAGGAAAGAATTGGACATCTAGAGCCTCCAAACAAATATCTAGAGTGTTGGGTGTTCTAGAATATAGGAGGAAGATGAATGAATGTAAATCAAAAGAACTGCTGAAACAGCTTCTCTGTCTTACCTTACACTCCGGTCTCCAGAAGTACAGGTGGATCCTGACTGGATGATTATTTTTTCATTCATTATAAACACAATAGATAATTACTGTTAAATTTATGGGAGGCACCATGCTTGCACAATTCTGTTTTCCTTCTATTTATGTCCTCAATCCTACAGATTTGTTTTTTTCAGCATCCTTGTAGCTGTCTGGATTTTTATCTCTAAATCAATATTTATGTTGATATTGAGCAAGACCCTTGGTGTTGGAGGTACCATGATACAGTAGGTAAGCCAAAGGCTCTGATGCCAGCCTGTCTGGGTTTGAGTTCGCATTCTCCCATTACTTTGTGCATGAGATATTTAACTAGTTTCCTACTTCCCTCACTCACATAATGAAGATGAAAATAGTAGCCTTATCATAAGGTAGTCATGAGTATTAGATGAATGAACATAGGTAAAGCAGTTGAAATGCTGCCTGACAAGCAATAAGTTATAGGAAAGCATTTGTTGATATTATAACTTGGATTATGTTTCTAATAATTTTCTCATTTCTCTGTCTCAGCCTTACTTCCTAAACACTTAAATGGCTAATTATGCCCTGCTTTCTTTGTCCCGTCATTATTTCTGGTTTCTTTTACTGAACTTTTCCCTTGATCCAGCATGCTGGCATGAGAAGAGGCCAAGAAAAGTTTAGAAGGTTTATCTAGGAATAGATGGAGCAGGATACCAAGAATAAGCTTTCCTTATTTCACAGTTGGACACAATCCTGGCCAATTATTTTTTTCCTCTTTTCCAAGGGACAAAATGAAAAGAGTTCATCAGACATCCCCAGCCAGATATGGTGAGTATTTTATTCCCTTTAAACAAAAGAAATTTTGAGGCAAAAATAAGGTGTAATGATTCAACTAGTATTAAATCACAATATAAATCTCCTTTTTCATTTACCAAACACAAAAGATTCAGATCATCCAAATTTCATTGCTCAGATTTACAGCCAGCAGCCCCTTAAGTCATTTCCACTGTAACTTCCTGTCACAGAAGGAAATATTAATATTTCTTCTCATATCTGTTATGAGAAGAAAATAAAATTGAATTTATTTTTTAAAAGTATGATGCCTGGAGTATGTAATATAGACTAGATATATACATATATGTTTGGTTATGGATGCTTGAGACTGTATCCATGCTTATTTTAGAGCATGCATTGTCATGCATGCAAGTATTTTAATAAGAAATATGAACATATACATAGGTAAAGCCTGCTTTTTTTCAGAAAGAAGAACCAATAGAAGAAAGAGACTCATAACACAGATATGGCAATGAGTGATCTGTTTGAAAATAATTACTTTTGACTATTCACTTCAATTTTAATATAAAGTTAATATTTTCTACAAGTTTTCAAGTCAGGATTTCTTATTGGAAGTAACTTTTAGCTGCTTTATCTTTATTTTAATATAGGATAAGACCTTATTTCATTTAGGAAGGTACCAAAAGTTTGTTTGCTAGTATTTTTATACATATTTTACAGATAAAATGTGAATACTTATGCATGTGGTCCTACTGACCTTGTGTTTGAATTACAAATGTGGAATTACAGGTTACAGATATATGGTAGGTACTCATCTTTTATTGCTGCTCTGATATTTACATCTACTTAGCAGTAACTTACTGCTAGAAAGCTCTGACTCTAACATGAATAACAACAGCTGAATGCAGCCGATTTATTTTCCCGTCATCTTTTTCAAAGTAGCTTTCCACAAATTTAGAAAAGTGTCTACCTTGCTTAGCCCAAGTTATTTCAGTGACATGAAGGTACTCTGGAATTGCAATAAAGCAAATGGAAGGTCCTTTGAGTGCATTTCAAGTGGACATTTTTCAACAGTTTCTAATATAAATCTACTTTTTCTTCCCATGAAAGTGTGAAGGTGTGCTGAGTATCAGTAAAGACTTCAGAGACTCATAACCACTGTCTGAAGAATGTTGTTTTGCTCTGTTCCAGAACAGAGTGCTTCATGCTAAAAACAAAGATGAGGGTGTTTGTCAAAGATCTATTGATAGCTAAGACAAAATCAGTACCTATAGTTCATTCTTTGGTGAACTGAATAACAGAAAGATAAGTAGTCACCATTTGGAATGTAAAATGTAACACAGTCATTTAAAAATAAGATCTTTTTTGAAGATAATACAAGCAGAAAAACAGACACTATGAAACTTAAGCTTTATATTTGCTAATATACACAATGACATCTTCTTCTAAAAGGGAATCCTGAGTACTGCTCGTGTGATAGTGTTGAAATGAGTGAACACACAGTTAAACTCAATGAGAATGAGGCTGAAAGAGAGGCTCAGCTGGAGATCTACCCTCAGGAAGCAGTTTAAAATATTGGCCATTTGGTACCATCTGTTGAATTCCATACTCTAAAAACAATGCTATTCAGAACTCAATTTTCTGAGCCAGGAATGAAGAATGTCTCTTACAGGGATCGTTTAACAGAACTCATTGAACAGAAGGAAGACCAGCAGAGGGACAGTGAAATCTCTTTTGACCACTCCACACCACATTAATCTGAAATGGACTGAAAGCATTAATTCGTTCTCTCACACACATAATCCTCAAATTTACTCCAGAAGTAGAGAGGTCCATCATACTCTATATAATAAGTAGGCAAGAGGAAAAGTGTGATATGCTCAGATCATTTGTTCAGTGATTTATACAGGTACTTATGGAAGTTTCTATAATGTCACCACATCAGTGAGAGCAGTTCTATTGTTCTGGATTATGTTAAATTTAGAAATTCTAGATACGTCTTTAAATGGCCATCACCATGATTATTCATTTCCTTTCTTGAACTTGCTAATACTTTTTATGCAATGAAATGGCCAATGACTAGAAAGCAAAGGCAGCAAACAAAATACAGGAATCAAAATTAGTCTTTTTGAAATTTGGAATTGTCTAGTTTTTATTGGAGAATTTAGCAAAACATTTAAAAATCTTTGTTGATTTTGCCACTATATGTCTTGTATTTATTTTCTTACAGATTGTTCTATAGATTATAAGCAGCTAATTTATAACAATCTACATTGAATTAATACTAATTTAATTGTAGTACAATAAGGAAACTTAACTTAAATAAAAGTTTTATCCTCTTTCCTCCTTCATGCTATGACTGTCAAATATCTCTATCTTATGCATTCATGTATACAATGTCATTATTATCTTATACTTCCGTGAGGCAAGAATACTGGAGTGGGTTGCCATGCCCTCTTTCAGGGGATCTTCCCAAACCAGGGATCAAACCCAGGTCTCCTGCATTGGAGGCAGATTCTCTACTATCTGAGCCACCAGAGAAGCCCTTGATAGATCCAGAATTTCTAATTAACAGTGTTTCCCATTTCTTCCTCTCTACCACACACAGTTGGAATTTATCATCCCTCTGGCCTCAGGTCTCCACTATTATTATGAGCAATCAATTTTTACCTGCATTATTGCTGTGCACCAGAAGAAGTATTCTTTTCCTCTTTCATTTTACAAGACTTTTCCTTTGATTTGGTGTTTACCAGTTTGACTGTGATATACTTGGTGTGGACTACTTTGGGTTTAACATAAATGGATCTGTGGATTTATGATGTTTTTATCACTTTAATGAAATTTTAGTCATTATTTTCCTAAAAATATTGCCCATATTCTCTTCTATTTCTCAGTTCAATTCAATAACTAAGTAGATTCTGATTCTTTGTGACCCCAAGGACTATAGCATGTAAGGCTTCCCTGTCCATCACCATATCCCAAAGATTGTTCAAAATCTTGTCCATTGTGTTGGTGATGCCATCAAACCATCTCATCCTCTGTCGTCCCCTCTCCTCCCAACTTGAAACTTTCTTAACATCAAGGTCTTTTCCAATGAGTAAGTTCTTCGCATCAGGTGGCCAAAGTATTGGAGTTTAAGCTTCAATATCAGTCATTCCAATGAATATTCAGGACTGATGTCCTTCAAAATTGATTTGTTGGATCTCCTTGCTGTCCAAGGGACTCTGAAGAGTCTTCTCCAACACCACAGTTCAGAAGCATCAATTTTTCAGCACTCAGCTTTCTTTATAGTCCAAATTTCACATCCATACATGACCGCTGGAAAATCTAGAGCTTTGATTAGATGGACTTTGTTGGCAAAGTAATGTCTCTGCTTTTTAATATGCTGTCTAGGTTGGTCATAACTTTCCTTCCTTAAAAGAGCAGATGTCTTTTAATTTCATGGCTGCAGACACCATCTTCAGTGATTTTGGAGCAAAAAATAAATAAATAAATAAAGGCTGTCACTGTTTCAATTTCCATCCCATCTATTTGTCATGAAGTGATGGGACCGGATGCGATGATCTTAGTTTTCAAATGTTGTGTTTTAAGCCAACTTTTCCACTCTCCTCTTTCACTTTCATCAAGAGGCTTTTTAGTTCTTCTTCACTGTCTGCCATAAGGGTGGTGTCGTCTCCATATCGGAGGTTATTGATATTTCTCCCAGCAATCTTCATTCAAGCTTGCGCTTCATCCAGCCTGGAATTTCACACGATGTTCTCTGCATATAAGTTAAATAAGCAGGGTGACAATATACAGCCTTGAGTACTCCTTTCCTGATTTGGAAGCAGTCTGTTGTTCCAATTCCAGTTCTAACTGTTGCTTCTAGACCAGCATACAGATTTCTCAGGAGGCAGGTAAGGTGGTTTGGTACTGCAATCTTTTTAAGAATTTTCCACAGTTTATTGTGATCCACACAGTCAAAGGCTTTGGCATAGTCAGTAAAGCAAAGCAGATGTTTTTCTGGAACTCTCTTGCTTTTTAGATGATCCAATGACTGTTGGCAATTTGATCTCTGGTTCCTCTGTCTTTTGTAAATCCAGCTTGAAAATCTGAAAGTTCACAGTTCACGTATTGTTGAAGCCTGGCTTGGAGAATTTTGAGCATTACTTTGCTAGCATCTGAGATGAGTGCTGCTCTAGGCTCTCCTGTGCTCATGCAGTCACAGCTCCTCGGACGTGGGGTAGCTCCTCTTGGCCTGCCGCCCCTAACCTCGGATGTGGGGTAGCTCCTCCCGGCCACCACCCCTGATCTCGGACTGGGGTAGCTCCTCTAGGTCGTTCCTGCATTGTTGCCGCCTGGCACTCTTGGCCGCTGCCCCTGACCTCTGAAGTGGGGTAACTCCTCTTGGCTGCTACCCCTTGGTCATGGAGTCCTCCCGGCTTCTGACCTTGACCTCAGACATGGGGTAGCTCCTCTTGGCTGTGCTAAGTGAGCCAAGGAGCAGTGGCTGTGCTTTGGTGGAACAGCTGTGAAGAGATACCCCACGTCCAAGGTAAGAGAAACACAAGTAAGATGGTAGGTGTTGCAAGAGGGCATCAGAGGGCAGACACACTGAAACCATGCTCACAGAAAACTAGTCAATCTAATTACACTAGGACCACAGCCTAGTATAACTCAATGAAACTAAGCCATGCCCATGAGGCCACCCAAGATGGGAGGATCATGGTGGAGAGATCTGACAGAATGTGGTCCACTGGAGAAGGGAATGGCAAGCCACTTCAGTATTCTTGCCTTCAGAATCTCATGAACAGTATGAAAAGGCAAAATGAAGGGATACTGAAAGAGAAATGCCCCAGGTCAGTAGTTGCCCAATATGCTACTGGAGGTCAGTGGAGAAATAACTCCAGAAAGAATGAAGGAATGGAGCCAAAGCAAAAACAATACCGAGATGTGGATGTGACTGGTGATAGATGCAAGAACCAATGCTGTAAAGAGCAATATTGCATAGGAACCTGGAATGTCAGGTCCATGAATCAAGGCAAATTGGAAGTGGTCAAACAAGAGATGGCAAGAGTGAATGTCGACATTCTAGGAATCGGTGAACTAAAATGAACTGGAATAGGTGAATTTAACTCAGATGACCATTATATCAACTACTGTGGGCAGGAATCCCTCAGAAGAAATGGACTAGCCATCATGGTCAACAGAAGAGTCCGAAATGCAGTACATGGATGCAATCTCAAAAACAACAGAATGATCTCTGTTGGTTTCCAAGGTAAACCAATCAATATCACAGTAATCCAAGTCTATGCCCCAACCAGTAATGCAGAAGAAGGTGAAGTTTAATGGATCTATGAAGACCTACAAGACCTTTTAGAACTAACACCCCAAAAAGATGTCACTTACATTACAGGGAACTGGAATGCAAAAGTAGGAAGTCAAGACACACCTGGAGTAACAGGCAAATTTGACCTTGGAATATGGAATGAAGCAAGGCAAAGACTAATAGAGTTTTGCCAAGAAAATGTGCTGGTCATAGCAAACACCCTCTTCCAACAACACAAGAGAAGACTCTACACATGGACATCACCAGATGGTCAACACCGAAATCAGATTATTATATTCTCTGCAGCCAAAGATGGAGAAGCTCTTTACAGTCAACAAAAACAAGACCAGGAGCTAACTGTGGCTCAGATCAGAACTCCTTATTGCCAAATTCAGACTTAAATTGAAGAAAGTAGGGAAAACCACTAGACTATTCACATTTGACCTAAATCAAATCCCTTATGATTATACAGTAGAAGTGAGAAATAGATTTAAGGGCCTAGATCTGATAGTAGAGTGCCTGATGAACTATGCAGTGAGGTTCGTGACACTGTACAGGAGACAGGAATCAAGACCATCCCCATGGAAAAGAAATACAAAAAAGCAAAATGGCTGTCTGGGACGGCCTTAAAATAGCTGTGAAAAGAAGAGAAGTGAAAAGCAAAGGAGAAAAGGGAAGATATAAGCATCTGCATGCAGAGTTCCAAAGAATAGCAAGAAGAGATAAGAAAGCCTTCTTCAGTGATCAATGCAAAGAAATAAAGGAAAAGAACAGAATGGGAAAGACTAGAGATCTCTTCAAGAAAATTAGACGTACCAAGGGAACATTTCATGGAAAGATGGGCTCAATAAAGGACAGAAATGGTTTGGACCTAACAGAAGCAGAAGATATTAAGAAGAGGTGGCAAGAATACACGGAAGAACTGTACAAAAAAGATCTTCACGACACAGATAATCACGATGGTGTGATCACTCACCTAGAGCCAGACATCCTGGAATGTGAAGTCAAGTGGGCCTTGGAAAACATCACTACGAACAAAGCTAGTGGAGGTGATGGAATTCCAGTGGAGCTATTTCAAACCCTGAAAGATGATGCTATGAAAGTGCTGCACTCAATATGTCAGCAAATTTGGAAAACTCAGCAGTAGCCCCAGGACTGGTAAAGGTCAGTTTTCTTTCCAATACAAAAGAAAGGCAATGCCAAAGAATGCTCAAACTACCGCACAATTGCACTCATCTCACATGCTAGCAAAGTCATGGTCAAAGTTCTCCAAGCCAGGCTTCAGCAATACGTGAACTGTGAACTTCTCCATATTTTCAAGCTGGTTTTAGAAAAGGCAGAGGAACCAGAGATCAAATTGCCAACATCCACTGGATCATGGAAAAAGCAAGAGAGTTCCAGAAAACATCTACTTCTGCTTATTGACTATGCCAAAGTCTTTGACTGTGTGGATCACAATAAACTATGGAAAATTCTGAAAGAGGTGAGAATACCAGACCGCCGGACCTGCCTCCTGAGAAATTTGTATGCAAGTCAGGAAGCAACAGTTAGACCTGGACATTGTACAACAGATTGCTTCCAAATACAAAAAGGAGTATGTCAAGGCTTTATATTGTCACCCTGCTTATTTAACTTATACACAGAGTACCTCATGCGAAACGATGGGCTGGAAGAAGCACAAGCTGGAATCAAGATTGCCGGGAGAAATATCAATAACCTCATATAAGCAGATGACACTACCCTGATGACAGAAAGTTTGAGGAACTAAAAAGCCTCTTTATGAAAGTGAAAGTGGAATGTGAAAAAATTGGCTTAAAGCTCAACATTCAGAAAACGAAGATCATGGCATCTGGTCCCATCACTTCATGGGAAATAGATGGGGAAACAATGGAAACAGTGCCAGACTTTATTTTTGGGGGCTCCAAAATCATCGCAGATGTTGATTGCAGCCATGAAATTAAAAGATGCTTACTCCTTGGAAGAAAGGTTATGACCAACCTAGATAGCATATTGAAAAGCAGAGACATTCTTTTGTGAACAAAGGTCCGTCTAGTGAAGGCTATGGTTTTTCCTCTGGTTATGTATGGATGGGAGAGTTGAACTTTGAAGAAGGCTGAGCACCGAAGAATTGATGCATTTGAACTGTGGCATTGGAGATGACTCTCAAGAGTCCCTTGGACTGCAAGGAGATCCAACCAGTCCATTCTAAAGATCAGCCCTGGGATTTCTTTGGAAGGAATGATGCTAAAGCTGAAACTCCAGTACTTTGGCCACCTCATGAGAAGAGTTGACTCATTGGAAAAGACTCTGATGGTGGGAGAGATCAGGGGCAGGAGAAGAAGGGGATGACAGAGGATGAGATGGCTTGATGGCATTACTGATCTGATGGACGTGAGTCTGAGTGAACTCTGGGAGTTAGTGATGGACAGGGAGGCCTGGCGTGCTGCGATTCATGGGATCGCAAAGAGTGGACACAACTGAGTGATGGAACTGAACTGAACTGAAGTGAGTGTAATTGTTGGTAGTTTGAGCATTCTTAGGCATTTCCTTGCTCTGGAATTGGAACAAAAACTGATCGTTTCCACTCCTGTGGCCACTGCTGAGTTCCAAATTTGCTGGCATTTTGAATGCAGCACTTTCACAGCATCTTCTTTTAGGATTTGAGTTAGCTCAGCTGGAATTCCAATACCTCCACTAGCTTTGCTCGTAGTGATGTTTCCTAAGGCCTACTTGACTTCACCTTCCAGTATGTCTCTCTCTAGGTGAGTGATCACATCATCGTGATTATCTGGGTCATGAAGATCTTTTTTGTAGTTCTTCTGAGTAGCCTTCCCACCTCTTCTTAATATCTTCTGTTTCTGTTAGGTCCATATTACTTCTGTCCTTTATTGAGCCCATCTTTGCATGAAAATATCCCTTGGTATCTCTAATTTTCTTGAATAGATCTCTAGTCTTGCCCATTCATTTTTTTTTCCCCTCTATTTCTTTGCAGTGATCACTTAGGAAGTTTTTCTTATCTCTTCTTGATATTCTTTGGAACTCTACATTCATATAGGTATATCTTTTCTTTTCTCCTTTTCCTTTAGCTTCTTTTCTTTTCTCAGCTATTTGTAAGGCCTCCTAAGACAAATATTTTGCCTTTTTGAATTTTTTTTTTCCCTTTCAGTTCAGTTCAGTCGCTCAGTCGTGTTCGACTCTTTGCGACCCCATGAATTGCAGCATGCCAGGCCTCCCTGTTCATCACCATCTCCAGGAGTTCACTCAAACTCACATCCATTGAGTCCATGATGCCATCGAGCCATCTCATCCTCTGTCATCCCCTTCTCCTCCTGCCCCCAATCCCTCCAAGCATCAGAGTCTTTTCCAATGAGTCAACTCTTCGCATGAGGTGGCCAAAGTACTGGAGTTTCAGCTTTAGCATCATTCCTTCCAAAGAAATCCCAGGGTTGATCTCCTTGAGAATGGACTGGTTGGATCTCCTTGCAGTCCAAGGGACTCTCAACAACATAGTTCAAAAGCATCAATTCTTCTTTGTTGACCATGATGGCTACACTGACAGTCTGTGGTCCACTGGAGAAGGGAATGGCAAGCCACTTCAGTATTCTTGCCTTCAGAATCTCATGAACAGTATGAAAAGGCAAAATGAAGGGATACTGAAAGAGAAATGCCCCAGGTCAGTAGGTGCCCAATATGCTACTGGAGGTCAGTGGAGAAATAACTCCAGAAAGAATGAAGGAATGGAGCCAAAGCAAAAACAATACCGAGATGTGGATGTGACTGGTGATAGATGCAAGAACCAATGCTGTAAAGAGCAATATTGCATAGGAACCTGGAATGTCAGGTCCATGAATCAAGGCAAATTGGAAGTGGTCAAACAAGAGATGGCAAGAGTGAATGTCGACATTCTAGGAATTGGTGAACTAAAATGGACTGGAATGGGTGAATTTTTCCCTTTGGGATGGTCTTTATTACTGCCTCCTGTATAATGTCATGAACCTTGGGTCCATAGTTCTTTAGGCACTCTGTCTGTTAGATTTAATCCCTTGAATCTATTTGTCACTTCTGCTGTATAAATGTAGGGATATGATTTACTTCTTGTTTGAATGCTTTAGGGGTTTTCCCTACTTTCTTCAACTTAAGTCTAAATTTGGCGATAAGGAGTTCATGATCTGAGCCACAGTCAGCTCCATATCTTGTTTTTGCTGCCTGTATAGAGCTTCTCCATCTTTGGCTGCAAGGAATATAATCCACCTGATTTTGGTATTGACCATCTGGTGATGTCCACGTATAGAGTCATCTCTGGTGTTTTTGGAAACTGGTGTTTGCTATTTCCAGTGCATTCTCTTGGCAAAACTCCGTTAGCTTTTGTCCTGCTTCTTTTTGTACTCCAAGGCCAAATTTGTCTGTTTGACTTCTTACTTTTGCATTGCAGTCCCCATAATGAAAAGGACATTTTTGGGAGGTGTTACTTCTAGAAGTTCTTGTAGGTCTTCATAGAATCATTCAAGTTCAGCTTCTTCAGCATTATTGGTTGGGACATAGACTTGGATTACTGTGATATTGAATGGTTTGCCATGTAGGGCCAATAGGGCAGAGATCACCCTGTCATTTTTGAGACTGCACCCAACAACTGCATTTTGGCTTTTTTGTGGACCATGAGGGCTACTCCATTTCTTTAAAGGTATTCTTACCCACAATAGTAGATATAATGGTCATCTGAGTATAATTCGCCCATCCAGTCCATTTTAGTTCACTGATTCCTAAAATGTTGATGTTTACTCTTGCCATATCCTGATTGACCACTTCCAATTTCCTTGATTCATGGACCTACCATTCCAGGTTTCTATGCAGTATTGCTCTGTTTAGCATCAGATTTTACTTCTATCACCAGTCACATCCACAACTGGGTGTTGTTTTCTCTTTGGCTCCATCTCTTCATTCTTTCTGGAGTTATTTCTCCACTGATCTCAGGTAGCATATTGGGCACATACTGACCTGGGGAGTCCATCTTTCGGTGTCCTATCTTTTTGCCTTTGCATACTGTTCATGTGGTTCTCAAGGCAAGAATACTGAAGTGGTTTGCCATTCTCTTCTCCAGTGGACCACATTTTGTCAGAACTCTCCACCATGACCTGTCCATTTTGGGTGGCTCTACATGGCATGGCTCATAGATTCATTGAGTTAGACAAGGCTGCGGTCCATGTGACCAGTTTGATTCGTTTCTGTGACTGTAGTTTCATTTTGCCTGCCCTTTGTTCAGTTCAATTCAGTTGCTCAGTTGTGTCCGACTCTTTGCGACTCCATGAATCGCAGCACGCCAGGCCTCCCTGTCCATCACCATCTCCCGGAGTTCACTCAGACTCATGTCCCTCGAGTCAGTGATACCATCCAGCCATCTCATCCTCTGTCGTCCCCTTCTCCTACTGCCCCCAATCCCTCCCATCATCAGAATCTTTTCCAATGAATCAACACTTCTCATGAGGTGGCCAAAGTACTGGAGTTTCAGCTTTAGCATCATTCCTTCCAAAGAAATCCAGGACTGATCTCCTTGAGAATGGACTGGTTGGATCTCCTTGCAGTCCAAGGGACTCTCAAGAGTCTTCTCCAACACCACAGTTCAAAAACATCAATTCTTCAGTGCTCAGCCTTCTTCACAGCCCAACTCTCACATCCATACATGACCAATGGAAAAACCATAGCCTTGACTAGACGGACCTTTGTTGGCAAAGGAATGTCTCTGCTTTTCCAACCTAGGTTGGTCATAACCTTTCTTCCAAGGAGTAAGCATCTTTTAATTTCATGGCTGCAATCAACATCTGCGATGATTTTGGAGCCCGAAAAAATAAAGTCTGACACTGTTTCCACTGTTTCCCCATCTATTTCCCATGAAGTGATGGGACCAGATGCCATGATCTTCATTTTCTGAATGTTGAGCTTTAAGCCAACTTTTTCACTCTCCACTTTCACTGTCATCAAGAGGCTTTTTAGTTCCTCTTCACTTTCTGCCATAAGGGTAGTGTCATCTGCTTATATGAGGTTATTGATATTTCTCCCGGCAATCTTGATTCCAGCTTGTGTTTCTTGCAGTCCAGCGTTTCTCATGATGTGCTCTGCATAGAAGTTAAAGAAGCAGGATGACAATATACAGCCTTGACGTACTCCTTTTCCTATTTGGAAGCAGTCTGTTGTTCCATGTCCAGTTCTAACTGTTGCTTCCTGACTTGCATAGAGATTTCTCAAGAGGCAGGTCAGGTGGTCTGTATTCCCGTCTCTCTCAGAATTTTCCACAGTTTGTTGTGTTCCACACAGTCAAAGGCTTTGGCAGTCAATAAAGCAGAAATAGATGTTTTCTGGAACTCTCTTGCTTTTTCCATGATCCAGCGGATGTTGGCAATTTGATGTCTGGTTCCTCTGCCTTTTCTAAAACCAGCTTGAACATCAGGAAGTTCATGGTTCACATATTGCTGAAGCCTGTCTTGGAGAATTTTGAGCATTACTTTACTAGCATGTGAGATGAGTGCAATTGTGCGGTAGTTTGAGCATTCTTTGGCATTGCCTTTCTTTCATATTGGAATGAAAACTGACCTTTTCCAATCCTGTGGCCACTGCTGAGTTTTCCAAATGTGCTGGCATATTGAGTGCAGCACTTTCATAGCATCATCTTTCAGGATTTGAAACAGCTCCACTGGAATTCCATCACCTACACTAGCTTTGTTCATAGTGATGCTTTCCAAGGCCCACTTGACTTCACATTCCAGGATGTCTGGCTCTAGGTGAGTGATCACACCATCGTGATTATCTGTGTCGTGAAGGTTTTTGTACAATTCTTCTGTGTATTCTTGCCACCTCTTCTTAATATCTTCTACTTCTGTTAGGTCCATACCATTTCTGTCCTTTATTGAGCCCATCTTTCCATGAAATGTTCCCTTGGTATGTCTAATTTTCTTGAAGAGATCTCTAGTCTTTCCCATTCTGTTTTTTTCTTCTATTTCTTTTCATTGATTTCTGAAGGAGGCTTTCTTATCTCTTCTTGCTATTCTCTGGAACTCTGCATTCAGATGCTTATATCTTTCCTTTTCTCCTTTGTTTTTCACCTCTCTTCTTTTCACAGCTATTTGTTAGATAGGGATAAGAGGCATATGGAAGCTTCCTGATGGGAGAGCCTGACTGAGGGGGAAACCGGGTCTTATTCTGATGGGTGTGGACATGTTCCGTAAATCTTTAATCCAAGTTTCTGTTGAAGGGCGGAGCTGTGTTCCCTCCCTGTTGTTTGACCTGAGCCAAAACTATGGTGGAGTTAATGAAGATATTGGTGACCTCCTTCAAAAGGTCCCATGTATGCACTGCCACACTCAGTGCCTCTGACCCTGCAGCAGGCCGCCACTGACCCATGCCTCCATCAGTGACTGCTGGACACTCACAGTCAAGTCTGGGTCAGTCTCTTATGGGGTCACTGCTCCTTTCTCTTGGGTCCTTTTTTGCACAAGATTTTGTTGTGCCCTCCAAGAGTCTGTTTCTCAAGTCCTTTTTAAGTTCTGAGGGCTCTTTGTTGGGGTTAATGGTGACCTCCTTCAGGAAGGCTTATGCCACACCCATGTCTTCTGCAGCCAGAGACCCTGTCCCTGTGGCAGGCCACTGATGACCCATAGTTCTGCAGGAGACTTTCAAACACCTAAAGGCAGGTCTGACTCAGTCTCTGTGGGGTCTTCTGGTGCACACAAGGTTTTGTTTGAGCCTTCTGAACATCTATTCCTCAGACTCATATATATGTATAATAGTGGTGTAGTAGCAAAAGTCGCTCAGCTATGTCTGGCTCTTTGCAACCCTATGGACTATACAGTCCATCGAATTCTCTAGGCCAGAATTCTGGAGTGGGTAGCCTTTACCTTCTCCAGAGGATCTTCCCAACCTAGGGGTCGAACCCTCGTCTCCTGCATTGCAGGCAGAGACTTTACCAGCTGAGCCACAAGGGAAGACCAAGAATTCTGCAGTGGGTAGACTATCCCTTCTCCAGTGGACCTCCCCAACCCATTAATTGAACTGGGGTCTCCTTCATTGCTGGTGGATTCTTTACCAACTGAGCTATCAGGGAAGCCCCACATATACAGGAATACAGATCAATACAAAGTAGGCATTAAGAAGAGAGAGAAAAGAAATAAGAAAAGCAAATACTTAGAGATCCTTGGGACAGCATCAGCATCAGAATTTTTAGTGAATTTTATTATATATATATATAAATGAATGTTGTGTATGTACATATTGTGTATACAATATATATATTGGAATTCCTAGTGCATATACATATTGTGTATACAACATATATATATATATATATATATATATATGAATGCTGATGTTGTCCCAAGGATCTTTAAGTATTTGTTTATTTTTATTTCTTCTCTTTCTCTTCACAATGAATATTTTCTATTGATATATATTCCAATTCACTAATTTTTTTCTCTAGTTACTGTAAATCTTTTAAGACACTCTAATACTTATTAGATGGGTAAACAGTGGAAACAGTGTCAGACTATTTTTCTGGGCTCCAAAATCACTGCAGATGGTGATTGCAGCCATGAAATTAAAAGACACTTACTCCTTGGAATGAAAGTTATGATCAACCTAGATAGCATATTCAAAAGTAGAGACATTACTTTGCCAACAAAGGTCCGTCTAGTCAAAGCTATGGTTTTTCCTGTGGTCATGTCTGGATGTGAGAGTTGGACTATGAAGAAAGCTGAGTGTTGAAAAATTGATGCTTTAGAATTGATTCTTTTGAACTGTGATGTTGGAGAAGACTCTTGAGAGTTCCTTGGACTGCAAGAAGATCTAACCAGTCCATCTTAAAAGAAATCAGTCCTAGATGTTCATTGGAAGGACTGATGCTGAAGCTGAAACTCCAACACTTTGGCTACCTCATGCAAAGAGTTGACTCATTGGAAAAGACCCTGATGCTGGGAGGGATTGGGGGCAGGAGGAGAAGGTGATGACAGAGGATGGAATGGCTGGATGGCATCACCGACTCGATGGACATGAGTTTGGGTAAACTCTGGGAGTTGCTGACAGATAAGGAGACCTGGCATGCTGCAATTCATGGGGTTGCTAAGAGTTGGACACAACTGAATTGAACTGAATAATTATGTCACATCAATTAGTGTAGAATTTCTGGGTTTTATTGTGTGTATTGGTTGTTGTTTGCTTGTTTGTTTTGTTTTGGTTTCTTGCATTTCATATCTTTGCAAAATACCACTACTGTATTTACATCTTTCAAAATCTATCAAGCTCTGTTCTTCAATAGACAACCAAGTCCCACCTCTTTAACGAAGAGATTTCTACTAGCAATTAGTAGGCTTTATCACTTTCTGAGCTTCCAAGCACTTAGCTATTTTTGTTGTGGTATGCTTTTGTAAATGATGTCAAGTTCCAGATGGTATAATTTTGTACACTTTGTTTCACCTAGTGTATTATTCTACATACACTACCTGCTCAGTGAAAAGGTTGCTTCTAGCTGAATATAATTCTATTAATAATCACATTATGATATTACTTAAACTTTTGCTAATCTCACTATTTCCCTTCATGAATCACAGCCTGGTGTTGGCAAAGTGGCTCACATAACTCAATGAAGCTATGAGCCATGCTATGCAGGGCCAAAGCAGAAATGATGCTCAGTTGTGGAGATGTATGGTGATAAAAGTCCAATGCTGTAACAAACAATATTTCATAGGAACCTGGTCCTATGAATCACAGTAAATTGAACGCGGTCAAGCAGGAAATGGCAAAATTAAATATTGACATCTTAGGAATCAGTGAACTAAAGTGAACGAGAATGAAAGTGAAGGTGAAAGTTGCTCAGTCGTGTCAGACTCTTCATGACCCATGACCTATACAGTCCGCGGAATTCTCTAGGCCAGAATACTGGAGTGGGTAGCCTTTCCCTTCTCCAGATCTTCACGACCCAGGGATTTAACACAGGTCTCCCACATTGCAGGTGGATTCTTTATCAGCTGAACCTCAAGGGAAGCCCAAGAATACTGGAGTGGGTTGCCATGTCCTTCTCCAGTGCATGAAAGTGAAAAGTGAAAGTGAAGTCTCCCAGTCGTGTCCAACTCTTCACGACCCCATGGATTGTAGCCTACGGGCTCCAAAATCACGGCAGATGGTGACATGCAGCCATGAAATTAAAAGACGCTTACTCCTTGGAAGAAAACTTATGACCAACCTAGATAGTATATTCAAAAGCAGAGACATTACTTTGCCGACTAAGGTCCATCTAGTCAAGGCTATCGTTTTTCCTGTGGTCATGTATGGATGTGAGCGTTGGACTGTGAAGAAGGCTGAGTGTCAAAGAATTGATGCTTTTGAACTGTGGTGTTGGAGAAGACTCTTGAGAGTCCCTTGGACTGCCAGGACATCCAACCAGTCCATTCTGAAGGAGATCAACCCTGGGATTTCTTTGGAAGTAATGATGCTAAAGCTGAAGCTCCAGTACTTTGGCCACCTCATGCAAAGAGTTGATTCATTGGAAAAAACTCTGATGCTGGGAGGGATTGGGGGCAGGAGAAGGAGGGGTCGACCGAGGATGAGATGGCTAGATGTCATCATGGACTCGAGGGATGTGAGTCTGAGTGAACTCCGGGAGATGGTGATGGACAGGGAGGCCTGGCGTGCTGCGATTCATGGGGTCACAAAGAGTCAGACAAGACTGAGTGACTGAACTGAACTGAACTGAGGCTCCTCTATCCATGGGATTTCCCAGGCAAGTGTACTGGAGTGGGTCACCATTGCCTTCTCCATATTGGAAGAACTGATGCTAAAGCTGAAGCTCCAATACTTTGGCTACTTGTTTCCAAGAGCCAACTAGTTGGACAAGACCCTGATGCTGGGAAAGGTTAAAGATAAAAGGAGAAGGGAGTGGAAGAGGATGAGATGGTTAGATGGTATCATCAACTCAATGTACATGAATCTAAGTCAACTCCAGGAGATGGTAGAGACAGCAGAGCCTGGCATGCTGTAGCCAATGGCATCACAAAGAGCTGGACACAACTTAGTGATTGAATGACGACAAATCTCACTACTATCCTCATAGTCTTACTCTTTTTAGCAATATTTAATATTTAGTCTTGTTAAAGATTGTGAAGAGCCTTATCTGTAAGCTGTAAACAATTATTAAATATTGCATACTTTAGGATGTTTTTCCCTGAGGTAACTGCTTTAAGATTATTATGTTAAAACACCTAGGAACAAACTGAGGTCTATGTGAATAGCATCCATTGTGGTTTTGTAGAATACGACCTATACATACATGCTTGGAGTCTTGATCTTAAACAGTAAGTATGACACTGATTCATCTAACTGGAAAGCCAGAGGCAGAGAAAGTTCAAGTTTGGTTTAACTCCAATATTTGTGCCTCCAACTCTTGGTTCTGCCTGTGCTATGTCCTTCTTCCCATGAATAGTTTTTAGCTTCTAGCTAGCATGTCTGATCATGGCAAATGTCTATAATTGTTTCAAGATCACAGCTATACACCATGGTATCCTGAAAAACTGAAAATACAGGGAACTTTTTAGAGTTCCTGAGCTCATTACTCTTACCAGAATTTACATGCACTTTTAGGCCTGTTTGAGCTAAACTTGGAGTGGGTAGTTGGAAGTTGAAGGTATATTTTGAATGAAAAAGAGATTGCAATAGGAACCAAAATACAATTATTTTAGAGAAAATGCAAATTGATTAAGCAATAAACTATATGAATTACATCTGGGTACTTAAAAGATATAAAATACCCATACTTCATATGCTCATAATTTTTGTAATGAGCCTAATAAATTATGTCTTGACTGTGCCTCCAAGGTTTATTTCATCAACTATTCTCCCCCCCTTTTTATTCCTGGCTAAATATAAAAATAACTTGGTTTATGTACTAAATCAAAATTTTGTCCCTATTATTTTCCTTATATAATCAAATTACAAATGTTTTTAGATAAAGTGCAAAATTAACATTATAACTAATCATATTTGATAGTCACGTAGTATAAACATTTAAAGATCAACTGTTCGATTTACTTTTTATTTTATATTTGTTAGCATGAAAAGGCCTTTCATATTTTTAATTAGCTGTTTTTTCCTCCATTTTCAACAAGTAAAATATCAAATTAATAGAGAAAGATACTCATCCATCCAAAAATTTAATGAACTGACCAAGGACACAAAGTGAGGCTGACAAAAATTTAGTATCCATACCAACAGTGTTGAAATTGCCCTACTAAATTGAGCATAACATGCTTGATTTGGAATTTGAGGTCATACTGAAGACTGATTGCTCAGCAATAAATCTAACCCACAGGGAAGTAATATTAACAACTCATTAAGATGGCTAAACATAAAACTGGCCATGTGAGTATTAAGGCTGTTTTTTTGTTTTGTTTTGTTTTTAATGTGAAAGTAAAAATCATTATCAGATGTGATGTAATGAATAACAATAAATAGACATTTCCCTAATTGATGGTCAAGAGAAGAAATGTTACATATAATTATTTATGTCAATTTCTCATTTACATCACTTAAGTATAATCTTAATGGTTAAATATGCTAAGATCACTCAGTTAAAAGTGCTTTTCTGAATCTGAAGTATAGCATTGTTTCCAGTACAAAAAGTATTTAAATGTACTGTGCACTAAGCTTGTTAATCCCTGAAAAAGTGAATGCATCTTCTGGAAAAAAGTACAATTCTTGGAAAAAAAAAATCTAGGAAACTGGGATGCTGATTGAGCTGAGAGATTAAAAATTCATTTACCTGGTGTTTTTTTTTTATAATTAACATTGAAAGAAATATAAGTACAAGAAATATCCTTTTCTTGATAACCGTACAAAAATTTACGGAAATTTATTTTGAAAAACTACTATCTTAGAGTCTGAATGAGATATCTTGAAATTACACTTCACTTCTTAGAGGTTATCTCAACTGTCTTGTGAGGAACTGACTTTAACAAGGACATCCAACTGATGATCAAACCCAGCTATATACAGATAGTTCTGTCACTTATGCCATGTCCAGAATCAGTCTGTCTACTCAAAATAAAAATGTAGCTATCTTCCCCACTTTCTTTTTTGCTGTGCTTCCTGACTTCAAACAAAATGACAAAAGGATAATGGAATCAGGTAAAAAGAAACTTTTTGCTGATACACTAAAATAAAATATATGCATATCTGAAAAAAAAAGATTAATATCAAGTAGGAGTTGAATATAGGTGTTACTTGAAAACCAACAATCATTTATTGAATATACTAAAGCAAAGAAAAACTTTAGAGTGGAATTTTATTATCAAACCAATATTTTCAAAATTGTCTCAAGTGCTTTTATGGTCCTCATATTCAGCTGCTTCTTAGAAGCTGATGTTTTATTTCCAATTATAAAAATCAACCAGGAATATTGAAGAACACATGTAAAAAGACGGTGGATAATATAAACATGCAATTTATAAAATAGGAAATCTAACAAGTTGTACTCAAACTTATTAATAATCACATAAATACAAATTAAAACCACAATGAAATGTCTTTTATATTGACTTGGCCTTGTGCTGGCAATGATGTTGGTATACAGAAATTCTGACACAGTGCTTAAAAGAGCTTGGCTGGCACAGCTATTCTGAAGAGACCTTGGAAATAGTTAATCATTTAAATATACACACAACCTATGGTTAGAGTGAACATACAATTTGGAGACTGCTATATATTTTTATTCTGAAACAATAAAGTTAAACCAAGTTCATTCCAAGTAAATACAAAAAATATGTCAACTTACTTATGACCTAGTACATTTGTTCTTAGTTATATATTTCAAAAAGTTTCACTCAAATTATTCGTAGGAATGTGTATTAGCCTAGAGTCTGTCATACAGAGAGAAGTGAGCCAGAAAGAGAAAAATAAGCATGTAATATTAACACATGTGGAATCTAGAAAAATGGTACATGCATACTAGGTCACTTAAGTTGTATCTGACTCTTTGTGACCCTATGGACTGTAGTCCTGCAAGGCTTCTCTGTTCATGGGATTTTCCAGGCAACAATACTGGAATGGATTGCCATTTCCTTCTCTAGGGGGATCTTCCTGATCCAGGGATTCTAACCCATGTCTCTCATGTCACTTGCATCAGTAGGCAGATTCTTTACCTGGGACACAGGGCAGGAATAGATCCAGATGTAGACAATGGGCATGCAGACAGAGCAGGGAAGGGAAGTTGGGATGAACACAGAGCCTGGGACTGACAAATGCATAACACAAGTGTAAACTAGATAGCCAACTTGCATATAGCACAGGAAGCTCAGTTTGGTGTTTTGTGGTAACCTGCTCCTGCTGCTAAGTTGCTTCAGTCCTGTTCGACTCTGTGCGACCCCATAGATGGCAGCCCACTAGGCTCCTCTGTCCCTGGGATTCTCCAGGCAAGAACACTGGAGTGGGTTGCCATTTCCTTGTCCAATGCATGAAAGTGAAAAGTGAAAGTGAAGTCACTCAGTAGTGTCTGACTCTTAGTGACCCCATGGACTGCGGCCTTCCAGGCTCCTCTGTCCATGGGATTTTCCAGGCAAGATACTGGAGTGGGGTACCATTGTTTTCTCCATTTTGTGGTAACCTAGATAGATGGGATTGGGGATGGGGGCAAAACGCAAGAGGGAGAGGATATATACATATAGCTGATTCACATTGTTTTATAACAGGAGTTAACACGACATTATAAAATGGCTATATCCGTATTTTAAAAAATCTTTAGGTGTAGACATAGAATCACTATGGAAAAGCAATAATTTATATTAATACTCAAATCTTAACTAATATGTTAATTTGATAATCTTAATTTTAGTAGTGCTTATTTGATTTCATTAGGCTTAATATTTTAATATATTTGTTAGTGATTACTATTTCCTGTTTTGTAATTTTTAACATTTTTTCTTTGATGCCTCAGTGCTTTGTTTTTAACTTGTGTGAATAATTCATGTTTTCCATTTATAGAGCTTCTCCTTTTGACTTTTGTTATAATATTGGATCCATGCTATGAATTCTTCTAAATAAAGTTTTCAAATCTTTTCATCAAATTATTTTAAATGTCCCTTGATAGTTTTATAAGGTTACACTAAACCTAAAAGAAATTTTGAAGATTTATCAGACTTAATTCAGTTTTCCAGAAGTAATAGGACTCTTGTCTTCTGCTGTTGTGTTTCTCAGTATTGACTTGTTATTTATTTTGTATGATTACAGTATATGCCTTACTAATCTTAAGTCTTCATGAATGTATGGCTTTGTTAATAATGTTTTTTTCTACAATATAACTTAAATTGAATGCTTAATTGGTTATCTCAGAAAACTTAAGTACAGATTGAAGTATAACCCTCAATCATTCCTGCAGCCCATTTGTACTGAGAACATGGTTGTGGAGTCCTGACAGAGGCAAGTAGAAAGAATTGTTGTTTTGTTTATATTGAGGTTCTGAAAACAAACTCAAGTATAACTCAATCTAAGTTCTTGCTTTCTACTTAAGTCAAGAAAAACTGCCTGGTTTATTTATTTATTTTTTTAATCTAAGAAACAACCAAGAATGCACACGCAAAACAACCAAAATCCCATCTAAACCTTATGTTGTTTAATTAACACCTGAGGAGTTATTCAACATTTCTTTATAACAGGTATACTTCCAGACACAAGCGAGAGGTTGAAAATAAAATTAATGCTCTAATAGATTCCAGATTCCAGTGGAAACATAATAGGCAAAATGATGATAACTAACAATCAGTTCAGTTTCAGATATTGGAAATCCATGAAGACAATAAAAGAGACATTACTGTAATAGCAAATTGGGTTGATAATATGTTGTTTTAAAAGCGCATTAAAGAATGTCTTTTATGAGGAGGTGTCAAATGAGCTTGGACATTGTTGGTGAAAAGAAGGCATCTATGAGAATATCTTCATGACAAAGAGATGGGAAAAAGTCAAAACGGTGATAGATTTTCCTTTCTTAGGCTCCAAAATCACTGTGGATGTTGACTGCAGCCATGAACTTAAAAGACACTTGCTCCATGACAGGATAGCTATGACAAACCTAGACAGCATATTAAAAAGAAGAGACATCATTTTGCCAACAAAGGTCCATAGAGTCAAGGCAATGGTTTTTCCAGTAGTCATGTGTGGATGTGAGAGTTGGACCATAAAGGATGCTTTTGAACTGTGGCACTGGAGAGGATACTTGAAAGTCCCTTGGGCTGCAAGGAGATCAAATCAGTCAATCCTAAAGGAAATCAACCCTGACTATACATTAACAAGACTTATGCTGAAGCTCCAAAACTTTGGCTATTTGTTGTGAAGTGCTGACTGATTGGGGAAAAAAAAAACAAAAAACAAAAACCTCTAACTGGCAAAGACTGATGGCAGGAGAAGAACGGGGTGACAGAGGATGAGATGGCTGGATTACATCACCAACTCAATGGACATGAGTTTGAGCAAAGTCTGGGAGATAGTAAAGGATAGGGAAGGCTGGCATACTGCAGTCCATGGGGTTGCAAAGAATCAGATACGACTTAGGACTGAACATCAGAAAAAAAAAAAAAAAGAGAGAGAGAGAGAGAGAGAATCTGAGAATAGAGATTTTTATGCCTAGAGAGGCTAGAACAAAGATCCTGGAAGAGTAACAAACTTAAGGTGGCTAAGAAAAAAAAGAATACAAGCTTGGTTGGACATTGGATCAATGAGATGAGGAACACAAGATAATAATATAGAATTTAGCAATAATTAACATTTTCAGGGCCTTATATCCTTGATATTTACTTTAGAATATTTTAAGTCAAAGAGAAATATGATTTATTTAAAAGAGATTTTTCTGCTGCAATTTAGAGAAATAATTATAGAACAGACACATGGACATCAGTCAGGAGACAACTGAAGTACATGTAGAGGGTATCCAACATTAAAGCCAAAACTAGATACCATGCTAATCAAAATGGTTATAGGTAGACAATAACAAGAGTTAATGACAATGTAGAGGAAAATTCTCACATATTGCTTATTGGAATGTGACATGATATAGCCATTTTGAAAAAATTCTTTGACAGTTTCCTTTCTTCATACTCATACACCTATTGCATGAACTAGTAATTCTATTTCTAAGTATATCTCTAAGAGAAATGAGGGTGCATATATACACAAAGTCTTAAAGGAATGTCCACAGCAGTGTTACCCAGGGAGAAAAAAAAAAGGAAACGATCCAAATTTTCATCGGTAAAATAATTCAAAATTTCAGTTCAGTTTAGTCGCTTAGTCATGTCCAACTCTTTGAGACCCCATGGATTGCAGCATGCCAGGCCTCACTGTCCATCACCAATTCCCAGAGCCTACTCAAACTCATGTCCATTGAGTTGGTGATGCCATCCAACCATCTCATCCTCTGTCATCCCTTCTCCTCTTGCCTTCAATCTTTCCCAGTATCAGGGTCTCTTCCAATAAGTCAGTGCTGCACATCATGTGGCCAAAGTATTGAAGTTTCAGCTTCAGCATCAGTCCTTCCAATGAATATTCAGAACTGATTTCCTTTAGGTTGGATTGGCTGGATCTCCTTGCAGTCCAAGGGACTCTCAAGAATCTCCAACACCATAGTTCAAAAGCATTAATTCTTCAGTGCTCAAATGTCTTCCAACTCTCACATCCATACATACTACTGGAAAATCCATAGCCTTGACAAGACGGATATTTGTTGGGAAAAAAAATGTCTCTTGCTTTTAATGTACTGTTTAGGTTGGTCATACTTTTCTTCCAAAGAGTAAGCATCTTTTAATTTCATGGCTGCAGTCACCATCTGCAGTGATTTTGGTGCCCCCCAAAATAAAGTCTGACACTGTTTCCCCATCTATTTCCCATGAAGTGATGGGACCAGATGCCATGATCTTCGTTTTCTGAATGTTGAGCTTTAAGCCAACTTTTTCACTCTCCTCTTTCACTTTCATCAAGAAGCTCTTCAGTTCTTCTTCACTTTCTGCTATAAGGGTGGTATCATCTGCATATCTGAGGTTATTAATATTTCTCCCAGCAATCTTGATTCCAGCTTGTTGGTCATCCGGCCCAGTGTTTCTCGTGATGTACTCTACATATAAGTTAAATAAGCAGGGTGACAATATACAGCCTTGATGTACTCCTTTTTCTATTTGGAACCAATCTGTGGTTCCATGTCCAGTTCTAACTGTTACTTCCTGACCTGAATACAGATTTTTCAATGTGGTCTGGTGTTCCCATCTCTTGAAGAATTTACCAGTTGGTGGTGATCTGCACAAAGGCTTTAACATAGTCAATAAAGCCAAAATGGATGTTTTTCTGGAACTCTTGCTCTTTTGGTGATCCAGTGGATGTTGGCAATTTGATCTCTGGCTCCTCTGCCTTTTCTAAAACTAGCTTGAACATCTGGAAGTTCATGGTTCACATATTGTTGAAACCTGGCTTGGAGAGTTTAGAGCATTACTTTACTAGCTTGAGAGATGAGTGCAATTGTGTGGTAGTTTGAGCATTCTTTAGCATTGCCTTTCTTTGGGATTGGAATGAAAACTGACCTTTTCCAGTCCTATGGCCACTGTTGCCTTTTCCAAATTTGCTGGCATATTAAGTGCAGAACTTTCATAGCATCATCTTTTAGGATTTGAAATAGCTCAACTGGAATTCCATCACCTCCACTAGCTTTGTTCATAGTGATGCTTCCTAAGGCCCACTTGACTTCACATTCAAGGATGTTTGGCTCTAGGTGAGTGATCACACCACTGTGATTATCTTGTTCATGAAAATCTTTTTTGTATATTTCTTCTGTGTATTCTTGCTACCTCTTCTTAATATCTTCTGCTTCTCTTAGGTTCACACCATTTCCATACCATTGCATTCACAAAGCATGCTGTATTAATATAACTGAATTCTATTTAGCAAATTTAGCAATAACAAGGTAAGAAATACTGCTATACACAAAAAAAATTGTCAAAGACATTGAGTGCAAGGAGTCAGATATAAAAGTGTACACACTATATGACTGGATTTATATGAATTTCAAGAACAGACAAAACTAATTATGATATTTGAACTCAGAACAGTAGTAGATATTTGGTAAAAACTTGAGGGTAGGATAGATTGGCTGATGAGTTGTGTGAAGGAAATATTCCATGTAATATAAATGTTCTATATCTTAATTTTAGCAATAATATCATGAGATAAACCTCAATGAACTCTTCACATTATATCTGAGCATTTTAAATTCTAACAATGAATTTTGCGGTAGGCTCAATACAAATGTTGTTAACATTGAAATAAAATGTTTCCCTTGCTCTGTCCTCAGTTTTGAGGATGACTCAGTTGTTTAGGGCCCTGGTATGTGACTTGTTGAAACATTTTTGTCCTCTCCTTGGATGTCCATAAGAACAGAACAGATTTTGTTCATAGAATCACAGCAGAAACCACCTAATGGATCTTGAAATATTCCTGTCAAATGGTGAAAAGGATTGTGCATGCATGATCTGTGAAATACAGAAATGTTTTGTATCATGATTTATGGCAGTGCTACCTAAAACTCTAAAATCTTAGGACTTTATACAACATTAAGCCCCAAAATACCTGCCTTCTAGTTCAATAAAGACAATTATTTTTATTATAATTTATTTTCCATTGCTATCATATAACTCTTTTATCAACCACACATGATGTATCTCCTTCTTGATTCAAATCACTATGGTATACCTGGTCCAGGTGACACAATATAGATTTCAGAATGGAAATGTATCAGTCTCTGTGAAGCAGATATAAAAGAACAGAAGAAAAATAAAATGATTCTGGAAAAAAAGAAATGTAAAGGGAAAGGGAAAGTAATGCATTTAATTTTTTTCTAATTTTATGTGTTAATCAGGAGGAAAGTTGAATATTTGAAACATTGTCATTTTTTTTCTTGGAGTTTTCTGGTGCAGACTGGAAAACCTGCTAGACAAATTCTAAAAGAGCTTTAACACTGGAAAACTGTTATTTTACATTACTGCATCTATCTTCAAAACCACGGTGGAAAAACAAAAATGGCCTTGCCATACATTTGAGAAGCTCTCTCCTTGTGTGCCCACATAGGCATTGTATGGATGACAGTGAACATGCTGTTCTATAAACATGTCAATGATTAAAGGAGTTTAAGAAGAGAGAATATCTATCCTGCCTCCACTCTGGTAGACACATTGTGGTAGCAAATCAGGACCAGAAGCAGGAGCTAGTTTCTAAAAGTAGCATCTTTTAGGAGTTCAGGGTGAGAGATAATGGAACATTGAGGTCAGACCACATATAAGAATAGAACTTTGACCAAAATCTTGTAGTTACCATTCTGGGAATCCAAACTATAGCCTCTGCAGTAATTGGCCTAAACTACTCAGTACTTAGGTAATGACTGCCAGCTTCCCAAATTTTTATCCCCTATCCTTGTTTCCAACTCAAGATCTACCAAAGAAATCCATATACATTCCCTAAACCCATTGCTTAGGATGCTGGATTTCTAGTTAGCCCACCTCCAGGTTATCCATGCCAATATTCTATAATCAAGACATACTTGAAGAGTTCCTTTTTCTCCCCCACTGTAAAGCTTTCCCATTCTCTTGCCTGCCTTTGAGTCTCTGCCAAACGCAAGTGATGATGGCTCATTTTCTTGCTATAACAAGCTCTTAGTAAATAGCTTATGCTCGTTCTCATTCAGGTGGTCTTTGCTTCCTGCAAAGGACAATATATAGTCATAGTTGTCCCCTTGCTTTCCTTTCTCCTTTATTTGAAGGAGCAAGTAGGAACTGGTAGCTCAGTGTAAACTATTAAAGGGCTCAATGAAGATAATGAGGCATTTAGGAGGAGATTTAGGAAATTGCAAGAGTCAAAAGAGTAGAGATTTCTAAAAGGGAAAGGGAGACTAATAGTACTAATTCCCACCAAAAGGTTAAATAAACTGAAAAATGAGAAAGCCTATTTGATTTTGCATTTCATACGCCGTTGTTGAACATGAAAGAGCAATTTCAAGTGCAGTGGAAGAGAGGGAAGGCAGAATAAAAGCTAGGTGTAATGTCATGGAGGTGTGGAGGCATCAATAGTAGAAATGCTTACAGAACAACAGTTAAGACAGAGACCTTAGAATGTCATTTAGGATGGTGTAGCTCAAAGACTTAGATACTGTTACTATGGAGATGAGATATGAAAATACCAGAATGGAGAGGAGTTGGAGGGAGAAAGAAAAGATAGGATTAGAGAAACAAGAAATATGAAAATACTGCCAGAACTTAGATTTAGAGAATATTTACTGCTAGAAGGAATTATAGAAGAACATAAACCAACCAAGGGAAAAGACAAATAGATGTTTGCATCAGCAAAGGACAAAAGGAGGGGTGCTAATCCCATTATGTGGTTTAGCAGATGACCTAACAGAAGCACAGCATTTATAAATGAAACAGGCAAGCATGTTGGAGGATACCCAGGATAAAAGGGGTCACAGAATCCTGAGGAATGGTATATTTTTTTCAGCATTACCTACTATCAGCCTAAGCCCTAAATTGTTATGACAGTTTCGCAATTATTTTAGGCAAAACTAGGTCCTGTTGAACTGATTAATCACTTTTTGAAATGAGTTCAAGTGTACTTAAGGAAGTAAGAAATGTCTTTAAAAGATTAGACTTTGAAGTTAGACTAGGCTCCCATATTCAATTCCTTACTCTGCCATTTTCTGACAGTGTAATTTTAGACAATTATTTAACAACTCTAAATCTCATTTTTTTTTTCATTTGGGAAATGCAAACAGCTCTTCTACCTCATAAGGATAAAAAGTCAATGGAGTAAAGTTTTAGTATATCATCTGGCTCAGAGCTAATGATAAAAATGAAATGTTTTTATTCTTGGATAAAATATACTAGTACTGTTTCTTTGATTAAGTTTGTTGTTGTTGCTTAGTCGCTAAGTCATGTCTGACTCTTTGTGACCCTATGGACTGTAGCCTGCCAGCCTCCTCTGTCCATGGGATTTTCCAGGCAAGAATACTGGAGTGGGTTGCAATTTCCTTCTCTAGGGAGTCTTCCCAACCCAGGGACTGAACCCAAATCTCCTGCGTCTTCTGCATTGGCACATGGATTCTTTACTACTGGGCCGCCTGGAAAGCCCTTGATTATGTTTAACAGCTTTAATATGGCACACATAGAAACACAAACATACATACATACATACACCTATACATGCATATATATTAGTCATTCAGCCATGTCCAACTCTTTGTGACCCATGTACTGTAGACCATCAGGCTCCTCTGTCCATGGAATTCTTCAGGTTAGAACAATGCAGTGGGTAGCCATTCCCTTCTGCAGCTGATCTTCCCAAACCAGGGATCAAACCCAGGTCTCCTGCATTGCAGGCGGATTCTTTACCATCTGAGCCACCAAGGAATCACCATATAAATACATATACACATAGAGAGGCACGACAGGAATTATTATCACCGTTTTACACAAGAGGATGTTGAAGCTAAGGAGGGGATGCTCAGGGGATGCTGAGCAATTTGTCCAGGGTCTAATATTGAATAATACAAGCAGAAATCAAATCCAAGATTTCTGATGTTCTGAGGTCTTAGAAACCTTAGATTCATGGGTAGGCATATGAGGTTGCATTCCTCCAAGAAATGTATGCGTTCTTTCAGTAGGTCTAGAAAGTCTTCATTAAGTTTTAAAGAGAGAGCCAGAGTGAGGGCCAAGAACCTCTGGTTAGGAGTAGTCACACCTTAGTCCAGTCATATACACATTCCTGTATGTTAGAGTTCAGAAGAATCTCTTATTTGCATAAGATGAAAAATATCTTTCCCAGTTTGCAATAGGAGAGTTCCTAATGCCAAGTCCTCTAACTAGTAATCTTACCACTATACAATCTCTATGCTGCTGCTGCTGCTGCTAAGTCGCTTTAGTCGTGTCCGACTCTGTGCAACCCCATAGACGGCAGCCCACCAGGCTCTGCCATCCCTGGGATTCCCCAAGCAAGAACACTGGAGTGGGTTGCCATTTCCTTCTCCAATTCATGAAAGTGAAAAGTGAAAGTGAAGTTGCTCAGTCGTGTCTGACTCTTAGCGACTCCATGGACTGCAGCCCACTAGGCTCCTCCATCCATGGGATTTTCCAGGCAAGAGTACTGGAGCAGGGTGCCATTGCCTTATCCAATAAAATCTCTATAGTATTTGCCAAATATAATGCAGAAAATAGGTCTTGCTGAAATAACTTGCCAAGAAAATAACTGCCAAGACATTGAGAAATTGAGTCTAATGGAAAAATGTCACTTGTGTTTACAATTTCACATATTTATTCCTGTATATGTTTGCCATCTTTTAAAGGAGGTTCTTATGCATTTATGACTGTTATTTATGGTATATTTATTCCTAATTTATAAACATTCTGCTGACAAATGCCAATGTCATTTGTTCTTTATGTTATAATTTCATGCATATTTTATAAAAATAAGAAAAGTATATAGATAATAAATCCATTTAAAATATTTTATAACATATATATTTCCCATAATAACCAGTAGATTCCTAGAACATTTGTAAAAGGCAATTTTAGTTTCTATATATTATAAACAAAATATATTTGAAGCATCTAAAGAATATATAACATTTTTAATAAATATGAAAATAGTTTCTATGGCATGATTTTTATGTTGAGTGTTTTTTGCACATTTAAAATATAACATATTTTATATTAATTTATATGTTGAGTGTTATTTGCATATTTAAAATATAATTTATATTTTCAAATATAAGAACTGTAATGATATATATTCTTTAGCTTACTAACTTGCTAAATTATGATTCATATCTACAGGAAGGTATATGGGAACACACTCATCATAATTATAAAATATGGACTTCAATTTCCTGCCCCTGAGGGCTGCAATAAAATATTTTCCAAAAATATGAAAATAATGGGAAAGGAAATTTCTCCTCTAATGCTGTATCATAGTGGAATATAGGAAAGATATGCAGGATTACTAAAAGGAATATACTCTGCTTGGCAACCCACTCCAGTACTCTTGCCTGGAAAATCCGATGGATGGAGGAGCCTGATGGGCTGCAGTCCATGGGGTCACTAAGAGTCGGACACGACTGACTGAGCGATTTCACTTTCACTTTTCACTTTCATGCATTGGAGAAGGAAATGGCAACCCACTCCAGTGTTCTTGCCTGGAGAATCCCAGGGATGGGGGAGCCTGCTGGGCTGCCAGATAAGTAGAAATTAGGGATTAGCATATTTAGAGAAAGAATATGTCATCCACCAAACTGGTTGCTTATTCAGAAAACAAAAAGGAAAATTCATAGAGGTAAACTTGAGCTGAATCCAACCAGGCATTATTTAGAAGAAAGAAACATCTCTAAGTCAAAGAACTTGGCATGCATTGTACCCAGAAAAGTATACACCTTGTTATCTTAGCCTGAGACAGTTAAATATCTAAATTATATAACTAACAACTGAGGTTCTAAATCCAAGTTGAAAAGCCCCCTTTTGCTGTTTAATTTTCTTGTTGAATGCTTATAGGAGTCTTGCCTGGCAGTATCCTATTTGGTAGTCATTAGCTATATGTTGCTAATGACCACATAAAATGTGGCTGATCCAAGTTGTGATGTGCAGTAAGTGTGAATTACACTTTGAATTTCGAAGACATAGTACCAATGCTACATAAATATCTTAGTATGTTTTTGTTGATTGCATGTTAAAATTATATTTTATATATATTGTGTGAAATAAATTATAGTACTAAAATTTGTTTCATCTGTTTCTTCTTATTTTTCTAACATGGCCTCCAGAAACATCTAAATTACATATGGGACTCCCACTTGTGGATTGCATTATATTTATATTGGACATCACTGGTACATACCAACAGAACAATAATAACTATTCCCTACTCTGTCTATATTTTATGTTGTATGCTTGTTAAGAAGCATTCTTATTATAGATAATTTCATGAATAGATCTGGCCATTAGGCAAGAGAAACTGGTTATATGGATTTTAGATGTTTGGTTCCTTTACAATCTATACTTATTAAATATTTTAAAGGGAACATTTTGATTTTGAACATCAGTTTCATAAACTTTTTTGGCCTGATTCTGCCAATAAGAGAAGCATCTACTCTTGGTATGCTAAGGAATCGTATCTGAGTTTATACTGCTAAGTCGCTTCAGTCGTGTCCGACTCTGTGCAACCCCGTAGAAGGCAGCCCACCAGGCTCCAATGTCCCTGGGATTGTCCAGGCAAGAACACTGGAGTGGGTTGCCATTTCCTTCTCCAAGGCATGAAAGTGAAAAGTGAAAGTGAAGTCACTCAGTCGCGTCCGACTCTTCGCGACCCCATGGATTGCAGCCTACCAGGCTCCTCCGTCCATGGGATTTTCCAGGCAAGAGTATTGGAGTGGAGTTTATACTACTAGGGGTCAAACCTTAAACTATGATACACTAACTATAACTATGACATAAGATCAGCCTTTTAGAAGACAGCCAGCTGCCCACTGTTGCCCAGTCAGAGATCACATCTTCTGTTTCATATGTGTTTATGTGTGTATCCTATTGTTATACTTTGTTATAATTTTCTAAAATTATATAGTTTATTGTATAACAAAGTTCATATTTAGTATTTTAAGTAAAACTTGTGCATAAATATAGGGCTTCCCTGGTGGCTCAGCTGGTAAAGAATCTGCTTGCAATACAGGAAGTAATGCATAAATATAGTTTGAGTCATTTTTTTTTCTTTATCCCACATACATTTGCTGCTGCGAAAAGATCAGCTCTTCCTTTTAATCTTTTAACTGATTATGTTTATTTGCCTGTCTCTCTAAATAACATGCCTATACTGCTACTTCTTCACTTTTCAGTTTCAGTCAATATCTATGGAACTTGAGATTTTGCTTTCTTTTGTGAGTTTTATCCCTCTACACATACACATAAATAGGCTCACTCACCATGCAACTCTGTTTCCCATTCTGCCATTTTCCAAATAGTTATAATTTTGATGAGATTATAATTCGCAACAAAGTGGAAGCTAATGCATGTGTTTAACTCACCATCTCTAAGGGTTATTTGAGTAAGATCTTTACACTTGAAGAAAAAAATCAGAGTGTGAACTTAGGGGCATTACTGCTAAGTGAGAAATCAGGATTAATAGTCCACTGAGTAAGAGGCATCAATTAAAAAGAATTGCATGTGTTATATCACCCCCATATTACTTTCTTTCACCTATTTAATTATTCACTTATGACTTTGCTAAAAAGAATCAAAGTTGAAATTTTCTGCCAAAATTTTAGAAGGTGAACCTATCAATGATAGCTTCATGGAACAGGTAGAGTTTGCAGGCAGTCTTACCTTTCACTGAACACAAGCCAGTGAAGTGAGATGTACAGGAAGACAGCTCTTTAGATATCAAGATCAGCAACTCTGATGATAAACTGGATGAGATGTAACAGCCAGCTGGTCCTTCCCCATATCTTTTTTTTTTTTTACCAGATATTTTTATGTTTATGTTTAATTAAATAGAAAAGCCCTTAATTTTAACCCCTTAACTTTAACTTTAACTTTATTTTCAAAGAGAGCAAGGGCTTAGACAAGTGAAGAGTGGAGGGAATTATGGGCAATGCATGCAAGTGGCAAGGCACAGAACATGCTCTGTAGGGGAGTGAAGAAAGATAAAGATGTAGAAATAAAATCAAACAAGCAAAGGTGAAGAAAAGGTCTGACAGAATAGCAAATTCAAATTCTTGTCCAATGTAGGGGTCCTTCATTCTCCTCTATAGCTTTAATATTCAGAAAGATGGGTCATTCTGATTTTTCTAAAGGCCTCCATGGGTAGAAAAACACTTTAGCAGGAATTGTGTTTTGTTTTTGTTTTTTAAAGTAGAGTTTGTCTTTCTCATATTAAATTATTGAGGGCAAGTTAACAGGTATTAACACAAAATTAATACATATATAATATCTAAGGAGATACATAGGAAACTGAATGTCGCTTATCCTTAGTACATTGAAGTCCAGCACACGTGAAGCTCAATTAAAAGACTATAGTTTGAGAAAACTAGGGACATTTTACTAGTATAAACATAATAGATAAGCATTTAATTCTGACCAGATACTGATAATTTGTGTTTTTTTTAAATTATTAATATTATTCTTGGTTTCTCTGTGGGCCCATGACCATACAGATAACACTCTTTAAGCATTTATTAAATGCTTAGGATTTTTATTTAAAGAAAAGAAGAAAAGGAGAGAAGGAAAAAGAAAAGAAATGTTGAAGAGACCTGGATGATCATATTATCAACAAACTGAGTCTATGGCTCAAATGGAGAATGCATGCACAGTGTAATAAAACAATCTGGCCTGATTCCCAACAAATGACATGTTTGTCAGGGTCTACTTTTTAATCACAGAGCCTTAAGAAGATGAGAAATTGTTTTTCTTTACGAAGAAGTTGAAGATGATGATAACAGATAATCTTCTAGCCCTCACTGTATGTGTGTGTGTGTGTGTATATATATATATATATATATATATATATATATATATATATATATATATTCTCACAATTGAATGTGGAGTACATCATGAGAAACTCTGGGCTGGATGAAGCACAAGCTGAAATCAACATTGCCAGAGAAATATCAATAACCTCAGATATGCAGATGACACCACCCTTATGCCAGAAAGCAAAGAAGAACTAAAGATCTTCTTGATGAAAGTGAAAGAGAGAAGTGAAAAAGTTGGCTTAAAACTCAACATTCAGAAAACTAAGATCATGGCATCTGGTCCCATCACTTCATGACAAAGAGATGGGGAAACAGTGGAAACAGCAACACACTTTATTTTGGGGGCTCCAAAATCACTGCAGATAGTGACTGTAGCCATGAAATTAAGACACTTACTCCTTGAAAGAAAAGCTATGACTAACCTAGACAACATATTAAAAAGCAGAGACATTACTATGCCAACAAAGGTCCGTCTAGTCAAAGCTATGGTTTTACCAGTAGTCATCATGTATGGATGTGAGAGTTGGACTATAAAGAAAGCTTAGTGCTGAAGAACTGATGCTTTTGAACTGTGGTGTTGGAGAAGACTCTTGAGAGTCCCTTGGACTGCAAGGAGATTCAACCAGTCCATCCTAAGGGAAATCAGTCCTGAGTATTCATTGGAAGGACTGATGCTGAAGCTGAAACTCCAATACTTTGGCCACCTGATGTGAAGAACTGACTCATTTGAAAGACCCTGATGCTGGGAAACATTGAAGGCAGAAGGAAAAGGAGATGACAGAGGATGAGATGGCTGGATGGCATCACAGACTCAATGGACATGAAGTGAAGTGAAGTGAAGTCATTCAGTCATATTCGACTCTTTGCAACCCCATGGACTGTAGCCTACCAGGCTGCTCAGTCAATGGGATTTTCCAGGCAAGAGTCCTGGAGTGGGTTGCCATTTCCTTCTCCAGGGGATCTCCCCAATCCAAGGATTGAACCCAGGTCTCCTGCATTGTAGGTAGATGCCTTACCATCTGAGCTACGAGTTTGAGTCAACTCTGGGAGTTGGCAATAGAAAAGGAGGCCTGGTGTGCTGCAGTCCGTGGGGTTGCAAAGAGCTGGACATGATTGAACGACTGAACTGAACTGAACTGATACATAGCTCTCATTGTATGGAAGACTTACAGAGAAAATCTATCCTCTGCAAGTCTTTTTTTTTTTTTTTTTTTTAAAGCACAGTAAGAATTTTCTTTCTTTTTTTTTAATTTTAAAATCTTTAATTCTTACATGCGTTCCCAAACATGAACCCCCCTCCCACCTCCCTCCCCATAACATCTCTGTGGGTCGTCCCCATGCACCAGCCCCAAGCATGCTGTATCCTGCGTCAGACATAGACTGGCGATTCAATTCTTACATGATAGTATACATGTTACAGTCATTTAGTTTTATAGTTGTTAGTATAATGTTTACTATGAATTGGAAATTTCTCAAATGCAGACTGTGCTATTTGAGGGTGTATTGAGGGGAGACTTGGGGATTCTTGACATGGGCATTCATCTGGAACACTTTGGAGGAAATCTTTGACAACTTTATCTTTAGCTTTGACAAGTAAAATGAAGTACATTGTGTTGATAGGCAATTGTTGGATTCCACAGGCAAGTGTTCTATTTTATTATAATAGAAAAAGGATAGGTGTTAGAGCAGTCATCTTTAAAGTTTGTCTCTTTTTGTTGGTTCCATGGGGTTGTATGGATAAACTACTAATAGGTGAATATTTGTCAGTCTGATTTTGTTTTGTTTCTTTTGCCCTTGCTTTAAGCTCAAATTCATTAAATTAATAGTACAGAAGGAAGTCAGGATGGACTAGCTGGTTGATAAAAATACAAGAAATGTCATTGGCCAAACAAACATTTTCAGGGATGCATGCTTGAGTATAGTCATGGAGAGAAGGCATACTACAAAGACCAAATAGCTCTTCTCTTAACTTCTTTCTAGGGGCAGAACTGAGCATGTGTTCTTGGATGAAAATAGCATTCTCATACTCTAGTTATTTAGGAATGATAGCTTGATGCACAGTTCCCAAATCAGCAAAGTTATGAAATAAGATAAATGGAAAACTGATGATTTATAATTACTGAAGCAATCCTCCTGTTGCCAAGTCAGTAAGTGAATAGTTTTCCAAATTCAATGTTTCTTTCTCAGCCTGTGTTCTCCTGCACATCTCTATGGATCTTAGGATGTTTCTCCTCCTCCGAATTCTTGGAACATATATATTTGCCATACTTCATTCTACTTGTTCTCTTCTAGAATTATGGGTAGCTTATTCCATGATTCTTTCTAGTTATATTTACACTGCAAAATGCTTAAATCATATAAAATTATAAGAATTTGTTTTGTTAAGGGAAACTGCCTTTGAGGGGCTGTTCACTGAAATATATTTAGCTACTTTAAATATGCATATCTATGTATATGTGGTATAGATAAAATATAGATAGATAGTGTATTTATACAGTGTTGTTGTTCAGTTGCTAAATCATGTCTGATTCTCTGAGACCTCATGGACTGCACCACGTCAACTTCCCTGTCCTTCACTATCTCCCTGAGTTTGCTCAAACTCATGTCCATTGAGTCAATGATGCCATCCACACATCTCATCCTCTATCACACCCTCTTTCTCCTGCCCTCAGTGTTTCACAGCATCATTGTCTTTTCCAGTGAGTTAGTTCTTCCCATCAGGTGACCAAAATACTGGAGCTTCAGCTTCAGCATCAGTCCTTCCAATGAATACTCAGGGTTGATTTTCTTTAGGGTTGACTGGTTTGATCTTCTTAAGAGACTCTCAAGAGTCTTCTCTAACACCACAATTCAAAAGCATCAATTCTTTGGCACTTAGCTTTCTTTATAGTTCAATTCTCACATCCATACATGACTATTGGGAAAAAAATAGCTTTGATATATAGACCTTTGTCACAAAGTGATATTTCTCCTTTTTAAAATGCTGTCTAGTTTGTTTTAGCTTTCCTTCCAAGGAGCAAGCGATTTTTTAAATTTCATGGCTACAGTCACCATCTGCAGTGATTTTAGAGCCCAAGAAAATAAAGTCTGTCACTGTTTCCATTTTTTTTCCCCATCTATTTGCCATGAAGTAATGGGACCAGATGCCATGATCTTAGTTTCTCGAATGTTCAGTTTTAAGCCAGCTTTTTCACTCTCATCTTTCACTTTCATCAAGAGACTCTTTAGTTCCTCTTCACTTTCTGCCATAAGGGAGGTGTCACCCACATATCTGAGGTTATTGATATTTCTCCCAGCAATCTTGATTCCAGCTTGTGCTTCATCCAGCCTGGCATTTCACATGATGTACTCTGCATATAAGTTAAGTAAGCAGGGTGACAGTATGCTGCCTTGCCATATTACTTTCTCAGTTTTGAACCAATCTGCTGCACTATGTCCGGTTCTAATTGTTGCTTCTTCAGCTGCATACAGGTTTCTCAGGAGACAGATAAGGTGTTCTGGTATCTGCATCTCTTTAAGGGTTTTGCATAGTTTGTTGTATATACATAAATATGTACATAATATTAAAAATGCATGCATATTTTAAAATATAAACTACTGTATAAAATATATAACACATACATAGTAGATATATATGTGCAAAATTTCAAATATACATACGTGTGTGTGTGTCATGTGTGTCTGTGTATACCCCAAATAAAATTATATTTTGGCTTCTTTCTGAATACAGATGCAAACTTGACTTGGACCCATAGGACAGTTAATCATCCTCTCCAGTCCACCCTTTCTCTTAACTGGACATGCTTTAAAAATGGGTGGAATTGGTGAACTAGCTTGGTTCTTGAGAACTGCACCAAGTTTAAGTTTTCTACTATATTACTGAGCTAAGGAAATATACTTTCTGAGTTCAGTGAGTAAAAACTATACACCCCATTTAAATATTTCCACCATAGCTCCCCACTTCAAAAGCAATTACTGTAACTATATACACTGAAATTAGTTCAGATTTTCTTGCTGAGTTATATGTATTCCTTGACAGAGCAACAGTGGCATTTTACGATCTGTAACAACAGAACGCTGTGGCTATTATATGGAAGCAGATATTAAAGACCTCTCTGGATGTTTTAACTACACTGCATAAGTCTAACATCAAAGTGCCCCCTGCAGAAACACAGTGTGAGACTGAGGAGAATTGTCTTTTCCTACCAAGCTTTACTTGCTAAAATGAAATCTGTACTAAAAGATTTTCACATAATTCTCACGTAATCCCATTCTTGATCTTTTGTTTCAGCTGCAAGTTTTCTTTAACTTTTCCATTACAATGTCCCCAAAAGCGCAGGAGATTGAATGTGTGCCTTCGGGCGTGCAAAGGCAGAGCCTGAAGCAACTCAACAAAAATAACTGTCTTCCAAGTCACACATTCTCACATTTTTGTCTCAAACCTTCTTGTGAAATTGGCATTCTATTCTATACTATAAAGTATCTCTTTTCTGAAAATAAATAGGAAGCTTTAAATTATTCAGTATTGAGTGAAAATGAATTATATGGACAAATTTATTGTATTTATGATGGCAAATTATCATATGCACTCAGATTTATGAATACACAACTGGGAACACAGCTTGAGTCCCCTACCCTGAGAAAGAAGTACTAATAAAATCATTGTTAAATGGTGCTCAGAAAAAGAAGTATTCCATCTTAATACTTCAGCAAAAATTTTACCAACAAGAATTCAAATTATTCTTGCTTTTATTTTTTAATATAAAATTTATATACAATGAAAAAATAGATCTTAAGCATGCATTTATGGAGTTTTAAATTTTATATATATATATATATATATATACACACACACCCATGCAAACCAAACTCTTAGCGTCTTACAGAACTTTAAATTCACCCTGTGTGTACTAGTTGCTTCAATCATGTCTGACTCTTTGCAACCCCATGAACTGTAGCCAGCCAGGCTCCTCTGTCCATGGAATTCTCCAGGCAAGGATACTGGAATGGTTGTTGTTGTTGTTCAGTCACTCAGTCATATCAAATTCTCTGTGACCCCATGAACTGCAGCATACCAGGCTTTGCTGTCCTTCACTAAAAAGCAGAGAGACATTACTTTGCCAACAAAAGTCCATCTAGTCAAGGCTATGGTTTTTCCAGTGGTCATGTATGGATGTGAGAGTTGGACTGTGAAGAAAGCTGAGCACAGAAGAATTGATGCTTTTGAACTGTGTTGTTGGAGAAGACCCTTGAGAGTCCCTTGGACTGCAAGGAGATCCAACCAGCCCATTCTAAAGGAGATCAGTCCTGGATGTTCATTGAAAGGACTGATGTTGAAGCTGAAACTGCAATACTTTGGCAACCTGATGCAAAGGGCTGACTCATTTGAAAAGACCCTAGCATTGGGAAAGATTGAGGGCAGGAGGAGAAGGGGACAGCAGAGGATGAGATGGTTGGATGGCATCACCAACTCAATAGACATGGGTTTGGGTGGACTCCAGGAGTTGATGATGGACAGGGAGGCCTGGCGTGCTGCGATTCATGGGGTCACAAACAGTTGGATATGACTGAGTGGCTGAAGTGAACTGAACTAACTCCTGGAGTTAGCTCAAACTTGTGTCCATTGAGTCAGTGATGCCATCCAACCATCTTGTCTTCTGTCATTACCTTCTTTCAGAGCCTTCAATCTTTCCAGCATCAGGGTCTTTTCCAGTGAGTCAGCTTTTCACAACAGGTGGCTAAAGTACTGGAACTTTATCTTCAGCATTAGTTCTTCCAATGAATATTCAGGGTTGCTTCCTTTAGAATTGACTAGTTTGATCTCCTTGCAGTCTCTCAAGAGTCTTTTCCAGCACCGCAGTTCAAAAGAATCAGTTCTTCAGCACTCAGCTTTCTTTGCAGTCCAGATCTACCATCCATACGTGACTACTGGAAAACCTATCTTTGACTATACAGACCTTTGTTGGCAAAGTAACATCTCTGCTTTTTTATGCTGTTTAGGTTTATCGTAGCTCTTCTTCCAAGGAGCAAGTGTCTTTTAATTTCATGGCTGCAATCACCATCTGCAGTGATTTTGGAGCCCAAGGAAATAAAGCCTGTCACTGTTTTCACTGTTTCCCCATCTATTTGCCATGAAGTGAAGGGACCAGATGCCATGATCTTAGTTTTTGAATGTTGAATATGAAGCCAGCTTTTCACTCTCTTTCACTTTCATCAAGAGGCTCTTCAGTTCCTCTTTGCTTTCTGTCATAAGGGTGGCATCATCTGCATATCTGAGGTTATTGATATTTCTCCTGGAAATCTTGATTCCAGCTTGTGCTTCATGCAGCCCAGCAATTCACATGATGTACTCGGCATAGAATTTAAATAAGAAGGGTGACAATTTGGAACCAGTTTGTTGTTTCATAGTCCCTTCTAACTTTCACTTAAAAAAAATCATTTATTTATTTACTTTACAATATTGTATTGTTTTTGCCATCACAATTTGTATGGAAATACAAAAAACCCTGAATAGCCAAAGCAATCTTGAGAAAGAAGAATGGAACTGGAGGAATCAACTTGCCTGACTTCAGGCTCTACTACAAAGCCACAGCCATCAAGACAGTATGGTACTGGCACAAAAACAGAAATATAGATCAATGGAACAAAATGGAAAGCCCAGAGATAAATCCACACACCTATGGACACCTCATCTTCCACAAAGGAGGCAAGAATATACAATGGAGTAAAGGCAATTTCTTTAACAAGTGGTGCTGGGAAAACTGGTCAACCACTTGTAAAAGAATGAAACTAGAACACTTTCTAACACCATTAACAAAAATAAACTCAAAATGGATTAAAGATATAAATGTAAGACTAGAAACTATAAAAATCCTAGAGGAGAACATAACTGTTGCTTCTTGATCGGAGCACAGGTTTCTCAAGAAACACGTAAGGCGGTCTGACATTCTCATCTCTTTAAGAATTTTTCACCGTTTGTTATGATCCACACAGTCAAAGGCTTTAGCATAGACAATGAAGCAGAATTAATTTTTTTTTTCCCTGAAATTCTATTGCTTTTTCTATGATTCACCAGATGTTGGCAATTTTATCTCTGGTTCCTCTGCCTTTTCCAAATGCAACTGGTACTTCTGGAAATATTCGATTCACATACTGTTGAAGCCTATCTGGGAGGATTTTGAGAACGGGCATCTTTCAATTTTACTTTTCACTTTAAACATTCTTTGCCATTGCCCTTCTTTGGGACTGGAAAGAAAACTGACCTTTTCCAGCGCTTCAATGGTAATTCATTCTTTTCTCCAGGGGATTTTCCCAAACAGGAATTGAACCCGGGTTTCTTGCATTGTAGGCAGATTCTTTACTCCCTAAGCCACCAGGGAAGTTTAAGGTCATTCTAATGTTTCCTTATCCTCCGTTCCAGTTCAGTTCAGTTCAGTCGTTCAGTCGTGTCTGACTCTACGACCCCATGAATCGCAGCACGCCAGGCCTCCCTGTCCATCACCATCTCCCAGAGTTCACTCAGACTCACGTCCATCAAGTCCACGATGCCATCCAGCCATCTCACCCTTGGTCATCCCCTTCTCCTCCTGCCCCCAATCCCTCCCAGCATCAGAGTCTTTTCCAGTGAGTCAACTCTTCCCATGAGGTGGCCAAAGTACTAGAGCTTCAGCTTTAGCATCATTCCTTCCAAAGAAATCCCAGGGTTTATCTCCTTCAGAACAGACTGATTGGATCTGCTTGCAGTCCAAGGGACTCTCAAGAGTCTTCTCCAACACCACAGTTCAAATGCATCAATTCTTTGGAGCTCAGCTTTCTTCACAGTCCAACTCTCACATCCATACATGACCACAGGAAAAACCATAGCCTTGACTAGACGGACCTTAGTCGGCAAAGTAATGTCTCTGCTTTTGAATATACTATCTAGGTTGGTCATAACTTTTCTTCCAAGGAGTAAGCATCTTTTAATTTCATGGCTGCAGTTACCATCTGCAGTGATTTTGGAGCCCCAAAAAATAAAGTCTGACATTGTTTCCCCTCTTTCCCTATCTATTTCCCATGAAGTGATGGGACCGGATGAGGCCGGGAGGAGACACCCCGTGTCCGAGGTCAGGGGCAGTGGCCGAGAAGAGCTACCCCACGTCCGAGGTCAGTGGAGGCCGGAAGGAGACCCCCCGCGTCTGAGGTCAGGGCGGCGGCCGGGAGGCGCTATCCCGCGTCCTCCTTTCCAGTCGATCCCAAATGCAGTACCCATGAAACAACCACTGTTCTTATTTTGTCAGTCATTATTTTGCCATTACAGATTTCCATTATCAATCAGTTCAGTTCAATTCAGTCGCTCAGCCATGTCTAACTCTTTGAGACCCCATGGACTGTAGCACACCAGGCCTCCCTGTCCATCACCAACGCCCAGAGTTTACTCAAACTCATGTCCATTGCGATGGTGATGCTATCCAACCATTTCATCCTCTTGTCATCCCCTTCTCCTCTTGCCTTCCATCTTTCCCAGCATCAGGCTCTTTTCAAATGACTCAGTTCTTCTCATCAGGTGGCCAAAGTATTGGAGTTTCAGCTTCAACATCAGTCCTTCCAATGAATACTCAGGACCAATTTCCCTTAGGATGGACTGGTTGGATTCCTTGCAGTCCAAGGGACTCTCAAGAGTCTTCTCCAACACCACAGTTAAGAAGCATCAATTCTTTGGCTCTCAGCTTTCTTTATAGTCCAACGCTCACATCCATACATGACTACTGGTAAAACCATAGCCTTGAATAGATGGACCTTTGTTGACAAAGTAATGTCTCTGCTTTTTAACATGCTGTCTAGGTTGGTCAAAACTTCCCTTCCAAGGTGTAAGCGTCTCTTAATTTCATGGTTGCAATCACTATCTGCAGTGATTTTGGAGCCCCCCCAAAATAAAGTCAGCCACTATTTTCACTGTTTCCTCATCTATTTGCATGAAGTGATGAGATGTGATGCTGTGATCTTAGTTTTCTGAATGTTGAGTGTCAAGCCAACTTTTTCACTTTCCTTTTTCACTTTCATCAAGAGGCCTTTTAGTTCCTCTTCACTTTCTGCCATAAGCGTGGTATGATCTGTATATCTGAGGTTACTGATATTTCTCTGGGCAATCTTGATTCTAGGTTGTGCTTCTTCCAGTCCAGCGTTTCTCATGATGTACTCTGCAAATAATTTAAATAAGCAGGGTGACAATATACAGCCTTGATGTACTGCTTCTCCTATTTGGAAGCAGTCTGTTGTTCCATGTCCAGTTCTACCTGTTGCTTCCTGACCTGCATACAAGTTTCTCAAAAGGCAGGTCAGGTGGTCTGGTATTCTCATCTCTTGAAAAATTTTCCACAGTTTGTGGTGATCCACACAGTCAATGGCTTTGGCATAGTCAATAAAGCAGAAATGGATGTTTTTCTGGAACTCTCTTACTTTTTTGATGATCCAACGGATGTTGTCAATTTGATCTCTGGTTCCTCTGCCTTTTCTAAAACCAGCTTGAACATCTGCAAGTTTATGGTTCACATATAGCTTAAGCCGGGCTTGGAGAATTTTGAGCATTATTTTACTAGTGAGATGTGTGAGATGAGTGGAATTGTGCAGTAGTTTGAACATTCTTAGCCATTGCCTTTGAGATTGGAATGAAAACTGACCTTTTCCAGTCTTGTGGCCACTGCTGCATTTTCTAAATTTGCTGGCATTTTGAGTGCAGCACCTTCACAGCGTCATCCTTTAGGATTTCAAATAGCTCAGCTGGAATTCCATCACTTCTCCTAACTTTGTTTGTAGTGATGCTCCCTAAGGTCCATTGACTTCACATTCCATGATGTCTGACTCTAGGTGAGTGATCACACCATCATGATTATCTGGATTGTGAAGATTATTTTTCTATTGTTCTTCTGTGTATTCTTGCCACCTCTTCTTAATATCTTCTGCTTCTGTTAAGTCCATACCATTTCTGTCCTTTATTGAGCCCATCTTTGCAGGAAATGTTCCCTTGGTATCTCTAATTTTCTTGAAGAGATCTCTAGTATTTCCCATTCTATCATTTTCCTCTATTTCTTTGCACTGATAACTGAGGAAGGCTTTTTTATCTCTTCTTGCTATTCTTTGGAATTCTGCATTCAAATGGGTGTATCTTTCCTTGTTTCTTTTGCTTTTTACGTCTCTTTGTTTCTCAGCTATTTGTAAGTCCTCCTCAGGCAACCATTTTGCTTTTTTTGCATTTATTTTTTGGAGGGATGGCCTTGCTCCCTGCCTCCTGTACAATGTCATAAATCTGCACGATAGTTCTTCAGGCACTCTGTCTATCAGATCTAGCCCCTTAAGCTTATTTCTCACTTCTGCTGTATAATCGTAAGGGATTTGATTTAGGTTATGCCTGAATGGTCTAGTGGTTCCCTACTTTCTTCAATATAAGTCTGAATTTGGCAATATGGAGTTCATGATCCGAGCCACCGTCAGCTCCCGATCTTGTTTTTGCTGACTGTATAGAGCTTCTCTATCTTTGGCTGCAAATAATACAATCAATTTGATTTCGGTGTTGACCATCTAGTGATGTTCATGTGTAGAATCTTCTCTTGTGTTTTGGGAAGAGGGTGTTTGCTATGACAAGTGCGTTCTCTTGGCAAAACGCTATTAGCTTTTGCCCTGCTTCATTCTGTACTCCAAGGCCAAACCTACCAGACAGATAAAAATAAAAGCACCAAATTAGGCAAAATGAGGCAACAGAGAAACATGTTCCAAATGAAGTGACAAGATAAAACCCCCAAAGAAGAACTATTTAAAGTGGATATAGGCAATCTACCTAATAAAGAGCTCAAAGAAATGATTATAAATACATTCAAAGAAAAAAAAAACATAAATACATTCAAAGAACTCATCAGAATATAAAGGAAGAGAACAAAAGAAACAAGGAACAACAACAAAGAACCACAAACCACCCCCAGAATGGCAATGCCCACCAATAATTAAGTGTAAATGAATTAAACCCTCCAATCAAAATACATACAGTGAATAATGAATTAAATAAACAAAGAAACAACCCATATATATACTGCCTATAGTCATGGCAAGCTCTTTTGGGACCCCATTATGGGTCCCACCAGATTTCTCTATCCATGGAATATGCCTGTTAAGAATTCTGAAGTGGGTTGTCATTTCCTTCTCCAGGGTATCTTCCCAATCCAGGGATCAAACCAATGTCTCCTGCATTGGCAGGAGGATTGTTTACCACTGAGGCACCTGGGAAAAACAACAACAATATATAAATGTAGAAAAGAATGAAATCATGACATTTGCAAGAGCATGGATACACTGAGAGGGTATTAAGTGAAATAAGTCAGAGAGAGAAAAACAAATACTGTATGTATATATATATATATATATGATTTCACTTATATGTGGTATTTAAACAAACAGAACAAAAGGATAGAGGGAAGAAAAATGAGTGAAATACAAACTTCCAGTTGCAAAATAAATGAGGCACAGGTATGAAATGAACAATATGGGGAAGATAGTCAATAACCATGTAGTATCTTTATATGATAATTTTTGGTAACAAAATTTATTATAGTGATTGGTGATTGGTTTGAAAAGTATATAATATCCAGTTATTATGTTGTATACCAGGAACTAACATAATGTTTTTGGTCAATTATACTTCAAAGCAAGCAAACAAACACAGAAAAAGAAATAATATTTGTGGTTACCAGAGGAGGGGGAACTGGATAAAGATAGTGAAAAGCCATTTTCTTATAGATATGGCTACCACTAATTATTCTACCATTATGCGAAGAGTCAACTCATTGAAAGAGACCCTGATGCTGGAAAGATGGAAGGCAAAAGGAGAAGAGGATGACAGAAGATGAGATGGCTGGATGGCATCATTGAATCAATGGACATGTGTTTGACCAAGCTCCAGGAGATGACGAAGGACAGGGAAGACCAGCGTGACTAATCCATAGGGTCACAAGGAGTTGAACACAACTTAGAGACTGAAAAACAACAGCAATTCTATCATATATCCCTCTACTACAGAAGAGCAGATTCCTTGGATTTCTACTTGAGTGATAAGAAATTCTAGTAATTCCAAATTCTTCTCCATGTCTCAACCTCGAACTGTCCCTCTGTGACCACTAATAGCAGAACATTTCTTTCTTTTCTATGAAAATATCCTCTCAAATTTATTATTAAATTTTATAGATAGAGATTTACTCTGTAACTACAACTGTTAAATAAAATATTTAGCTGAAATATTATATACAGCATTATCAGAAAAAAACCCTACCTTTGATCATTTTCTAGCTGATATTTTGATATTTGTTCTCCTTTATGCTTCTAAGAGATGTCACATATTACATATCACTTTTGACATTTCAGTTTTTCTTGAAATGTTTAGAAATATTTTGTGTGACCACACCATTAAGAAACAGTTTACATCAAGAAAATAGCAGATCAACACTTTAAATCAATGTAAATGTTCTACCTCACTTAGAGACAAATGAGTTGCAATACGTCTCACGTGCCAATCAGAATAAAATTAAGGAAACAATTTGTTAATGTTGCTGCTTGTCTAATATGACTCGAACTGAACAGTAGTTATTTCAATCATTTCTCCATTCAGTCAATAGTTATTGAGTACTGATATTTGTGTGAGGAAAAGTACTAAGCATTAGACATAAAATAATGATCATATAGACAAGGTTTCTAATTAAATGGAGACAAAGACAATTAAATAAAATGAATGAAATAATTTCAAAATATAATTCATTATAGAGAGAAATATACCAATAGTGAGATTAATAAATAATAAAAGTGTGTGTGGGGGGGAGTGGATGTACTTTATAAAGAGTAGCTTGGCAAGGCAAGTGAGAAACATAGAACTCCTGATGGATATGAGACAAACTGATGAATGAACCCTAGACCCTTCGGGAAATATCATAATTTGGAAGTAATGAGGCTCAGAAATCTGCTAACTTTTTCAAGATCATCAACCTAATAAATGAATGATAGAAGCAGAATTTAACTTAGGGGATTTTTTAAAAATCTGCATTATTATTATTATTATTTTTATCATGCCCTGAACAGCTTGTGGAATCTTAGATTTTCTGCCATGTGCTAGTGAAAGCATAAAGTTCTAGCCACTAGACCACGAAGGAATTCCCTAACTTGGGATTTTGTTTCCAACTGCAATATGAGATTGTAATATTGAGTAACACTCACTCAGAAATTCTTAAGTATCTGAGAACTCAGACAGTGGGATACCCAGAAAGAATAAAGAAGCAGCCACATGAAATTGTTAATCTTTCATCTGTTTCATTTATTAACATGGTTATGGGCTGGCAACTTCAATCAAAAAAGAAACAAGTAACTTTGTAAAAGAGAATAACATGGTCTATGGGGTCAGAAAAACATGGAATTGAATGAAAAATACCATTTACTATTTGTGTAATCTTATGCTCAGTGAATAACTTACCAGTGACTTGATTTTTTCTTTCTTTTTTTTTTTTTCATTTTCAAAAGAGGTTCAGTTCAGTTCAGTTGCTCAGTCATGTCCAACTATTGACAACCCCATGAATCGCAGTGCACCAGGCCTCCCTGTCCATCACCAACTCCCGAAATTAGCCCAAACTCATGTGCATCGAGTCAGTGATGACATCCAGCCATCTCATCCTCTGTCATCCCCTTCTTTTCATGCCTCAAATCTCTCCCAGCATCAGGGTCTTTTCCAATGAGTCAACTCTTTGCATGAGGTGGCCAAAGTATTGGAGTCTCAGCCTCAGTATCAGTCCTTCCAATGAACACCCAGGCCTGGGCTCCTTTAGGATGGACTGGTTGGAACTCCTTGCAGTCCAAGGGACTCTCAAGACTCTTCTCCAACACCACAGTTCAAAAGCATCAATTCTTCGGCACTCAGCTTTCTTCACAGTCCAACTCTTACCTCCATACATGACCACTGGAAAATCATAGCCTTGACAAGAAGGACCTTTGTTGGCAAATATCTCTGCTTTTGAATATGCTATCTAGGTTGGTCATAACTTTCCTTCCAAGGAGTAAGTGTCTTTTAATTTCATGACTGCAATCACCATCTGCAGTGATTTTGGAGCCCCAAAAAATAAAGTAAGCCACTGTTTCCTCTGTTTCCCCATCTGTTTCCCATGAAGTGATGGGATTGGATGCCATGATCTTAGTTTTCTGAATGTTGAGTTTTAAGCCAACTTCTTCACTCTCCTCTTTCACTTTCATCAAGAGGCTTTTTAGAACCTCTTCACTTTCTGCCATAAGGGTGGTATCATCTGCATATCTGAGGTTATTGCTATTTCTCCCGGCAATCTTGATTCCAGCTTGTGCTTCTTCCAGTCCAGAGTTTCTCATGATGTACTCTGTATATAAGTTAAATAAGCAGGGTGACAATATACAGCCTTGAGGTGCTCCTTTTCCTGTTTGGAACCAGTCTGTTGTTCCATGTCTAGTTCTAACCGTTGCTTCCTGACCTGCATACAGGTTTCTCAAGAGGCAGGTCAGGTGGTCTGGTATTCCCATCTTTTCAGAATTTTCCACAGTTTATTGTGATCCACACAGTCAAATGCTTTGGCATAGTCAAAAGAGGTTAACAGTTACCATATTGTTATGTCATTAAGATTAAAATAGACATTATAATATGTGAAAGCACTTCACATATTCAGTTCAGTTCAGTCCAGTTCAATTGCTCAGTCATATTGAGTTACTTGTGACCCCATGGACTGCAGCACGCCAGGCTTCCCTGTCCATCATTGACTCCTGGAGCTTGCTCAAACTCATGTCCATCGAGTCGGGGATATCATCCAACCTCATCCTCTGTCGTCCCCTTCTCCTCTTGCCTCCAATCTTTCCCAGCATTGGGATCTTTTCTAGTGAGTCAGTTCTTCGCATCAGATGGCCAAAATATTAGAGCTTCAGTTTTCAGTATCAGTTCTTTCAATGAATATTCACGATTCATTTCCTTTAGGAATGACCGGTTTGATCTCCTCGCAGTCCAAGGGACTCTCAAGAGACTTCTCCAAAACCACAGTTCAAAAGCATCAATTCTTCCACACTCAATATATATAAGGTGACAATATACAGCCTTAATGTACTCCTTTTACTATTTGGAACCAGTCTGTTGTTCCATGTCCAGTTCTAACTGTTGCTTCTTGACCTGCATACAGATTACTCAGGAGGCAGGTCAGGTGGTCTGGTGTTCCCATCTCTTTAAGTACTTTTACAGTTTGTTGTGATTCACACAGTCAAAGGCTTTGGCATAGTCAATAAAGCAGAAGTAGATTTTTTTCTGGAACTCTCTTGCTTTTTCAATGATCAAATGGATGTTGGCAATTTGATCTCTGGTTCCTCTGCCTTTTCTAAATAACTTGTATACCCTTAACAAATATGCTAGTTAACAGGAAAACAAACTTCCAATGATGAAGTTGAAATTCCAATTACAGGTTCAAACTGATCCAGATGCTACACAATTTCACAGGATTTGATAGGGATCCACATTGCATATGAGCCATAATATAGTCTCTGCACCCTTATGCTGTTCACTAGGTCTCATTTCCCTTAACTTGTAGATTGGGTTTCATGGTTCAATGTACTCTTTCCCCTAAATTACAAATTGTTAAATAAATAAAACTGTGAACATACTACTTTTTATCTTCTGGTTTATAAATTTATTGTTTCATTCTCTGGGGTAGAATTTTTTTTATTTTCAAGCAAAATAGCAAAAGCTGCAGGAATACTAGATACTGTGCAGTAAAATATTATTAAATTTGTTCAAAATTACTGGCAAAAATTTGGTTAAAGGAAAGAAGTAGAACATAAATAACTGAGTATTTCAGATATGTTGCAGTAGCCTAAAAATATTGCAGCATAGTCAGTTTAATTTGCCATGAGTTTGGGTAACATCTGACTTTTCTATTATAAAAAAAGTACAAGGCATTCTCTTTCATGAAATTTAAAAATAACTGACAATTTTTTAACTTCAATTTCTGCAAAAGGGAAGAAAAACAATTTAGTTTACTAAAATTGACTTCGTGTTAAAAGTACAGATTATATTTTAAAACAGTGTCAATTAATCCTTCAGCCCAAATAGTACTGTTTGGTGAACACTTAAAGAGAAATACTTGTGGCTTGCCATCTAAGACAATTGCATTTCTGGAAATTCATCCACTAGCTTTGTTGATAAAATTTTTCCAAGTAACATTTAGTATTGGAAGTCTTTTAAAGTGCAGGAAATTGGATAGAAACAAAAATTAGGACAATTTGAAATATTTATTTTTAATATTTTTTCTGTTTCCTCTACTGTGTTCTCTCAAATTACTCTTATACAACAAATTAACAAATAATTCATAATAGAAGTTCCTACATTGGAGGTTTTCCCTTGCTTTTCACTTTTCTTTTCTTCAGCTATTTGTAAATCCTCCTCAGATAATCACTTTGCCTTTTTACTTTTATTTTTCTTTGGGATGGTTTTGTTCTCTGCCTCCTGTATGTACCACCATCCATAGTTCTTCAGGCACACTGTCTACTAGATTTAATCCTTTGGATCTATTTGTCACTTCCACTTTATTTTCATAGGGGATTCAATTTAAGTTGTACCTGGTTGGCCTAGTGGTTCCCTGCTTTCTTTAGTTTAAGCCTGAATTTTGCTGTGAGAAGCTGATGATATGAAACACAGTCAGCTCCAGATCTTGCTTTTGCTGACTGTTACACAGCTTCTCATCTTTGGGTACAAAGAATGTAATCAATTTGATTTCCATATTGACCATTTGGTGATTTCCAAGTGTAAAGTTGTCTCTTGTGCTGTTGGAAAAAGGTGCTTGCTATGACCAGTGCATTCTCTTGGCACATTTCATTTAGCCTTTGTTTGCTCTGCTTCATTTTGAACTCCAAACTTGCCTGTTACTCCAAGTATCTCTTGGCTTCCTACATTTGCATTCCAATCCCCAGTGATTAATAGAACACTTTCTTTTTTTTTTTTTGATGTTAGTTCTAGGATGTCTTCTAGGTCTTCATAGAACTAATCAGCTTCAGCCTCTTTGGCATCAGTGATAGCTACGTAGACTTGAGTTGCAGTGATGTTGAATGGCTTGCCTTGGAAATGAATCAAGATCATTCTGTTGTTTTTGAGTACTGCATTTTGGACTCTTTTGTTGACTATGAGGGTTACTCCATTCCTTCTAAGTGATTCTTGCCCACAGTAGTAGATGTAATAGACATCTTAATTAAATTTGTCCATTCCTATCCATTTTATTTCACCAATTCCTAAGATGTCAATGTTTATTCTTACCATCTCCTCCTTGACCACTTTCAATTTACCTTGATTCATGGACCTAACATTCCAGGTTCCTATGCAATACTGTTCTTTGCAGCATCAGATTTTACTTTCATCACCCAACACATCTACAAGTTAGAGTCATTACCACTTTGGCCCAGTCACTTCATTCTTTCTTAAGCTATTAGTGGTTGTCCTTCACTCTTCCTTAGTAGCATATTGGATACCTTCCAACCTGGGCGACTCATCTTTCGGTGTCGTATCTTTCAGTCTTTTTATACAGTTGAGTAGGTTCTCATGGCAAGTGTATCGGGGTGGTTTGCCATTCCCCCCTCCAGGTGATTGCATTTTGTCACTCTACACTATGACATGTTCATCTTGAGTGGCCCAGTATGGCATGGTTCATAGCTTCACTGAGTTACACAAGTTCCTTCACCATGACAAGGCAATGATTCATGAAGGGATTGGAGGTTTATAGGAACACCGTGACCAGCCCTATGTGAACAGTTCTAAGAACAAAGGATTCTGGAACCAAGAAGTTTGAGAAACCAGCCACCTCCCCTCCTCTGTTAGTGTAAAGGAAGCCTGAATTCTAACTCAGTAAGATGGTTCTGTGGGACAGTAGTCCACCATTTTCTCAGTCTGCTGGCTTTCTGAATAAAGTCACCATTCCTAGCCCCAAACCTCATCTCTCAATTTATTGGCTATCCTGTAGTCAGTGGTATAAACTTGGACTCGGTTACACTTCTGGCCCTATAAAAATCAAGATAGCATTAGCAGATGTTCAGGAAGCCTGCTTTCAGCTTGAGTGATCTAGAGTTTTGAACTCCCAGTTCTTTGAGATAGCATTCTCTCTTTTATTTCTTTAGTAAATGTAAAACCTTAAAGATGGGTGCTTTAATTCATTTTTTCTCTGATAATTCCCATAAAGTTCTTAGAAATACATCTTACTAACATCACTTCAGAGATGAAGAAAATAAGTCTCAAAGAATTAGAGTAACATATTTAAATTCTCACAATAAGGAATAATAGTGGATCTGGAATTCAAACATAGTTCAGCTGATTCTGAATCTTGTGATCTTAAGCATTACAAGATTTATACAGCAAGAAGTCTAAGAAGCTATCTATAGGCCTTTTCTCAATAGTTTTTTTCTTTTTTTCTTTAGTCATAGAGTGATGGTAAGTCATATACTTACCTTGCTCAAGAATTCTGATCAGGTAAAAGTCCACAAAAAGTGTGATACTTTAACCATGCTAGAATTTACATTCAATCAAAATGCACTTATAGATTTTCTTCTGTGTAAGTGTTATTGTGTTGAGCACACATGAATCAGTGTGAACTTGATATTAACTATAATGCAGAAAAGAAATATTATAGAATGACTTCTGTGATAACTTCATGAAAAGAGAGCCAATTTTATTTTTTTTCCTGGACTACCCGAATGCTTCAACTAAATTAAGCACCTGTAATCACCAGGTGTCCAATTAGAAAATAAAGGGTGGGCCTCCATGCCAGGTGCAGTAAAAAAATGAAAAAAATTTTAAAAGAATAGATGGCAATAAACCAAGTCCCTTCATTGCTTCACTATTCGCTCCTCATCCCAAGGTAGAATATTATCATACTGAGAACAGTGGGATTTAGCTGGTAATAATCAGGTGTTATTCATACATATGAGACCAGAAATTTGTTGATCCAGGCTTTTGTTTCAGTTATTTAACCTTTTGTTATCAAGGAGATCATGAGTAACTGAGTTGGATATCAAACCTTTTTTCTGTTAAAGCAAACCATACATTCAGCTACTCTTGCTAATCCATCCAACATCACCAGTTCCTGTCAATTACCAAAGGCCTAGGTCTTCTCTTGGCCCTCCACTCTCAAGTCTGATCATTATTTATTAGCATGTTACTTTTTAAAAATCTGATTGGTTAAAAAAATCTGATTTATAAGGAAAGTTATGTATATATATATATTACTGATTCTATTACCGTATCAGAGAAACACATTTTCCGGTAGCAAAAATTAAATCATAAATCTGGCTACATTATGGTACTTGTTACAACATAATCTTTGTTACACTGCATGCTGCAAGCCTCAATCTGTGTATTTTCATCATCTTGAATGATAGGTTGGCCTAAAATAGCATCTATCAAATCTTCATAGGGTGATTGTGAAAATTAAATGAGTTGTATCTAAAGCTTAGGATGTATTGTAAGCACACTCAAACCCTAGCTACTATTCTTTGCATTGTATTGTATTTATGCTGTCAAGAGTGGAATCCTCAGGGAAGAATACTGGAGTGGGTAGTCATTCCCTTCTCCAGGAGGTCTTCCTAGCCCAGGGGTTGAACCTAGGTCTCCTGCATTGCAGGCAGATTCTTTACCATCTGAGCCACCAGGGAAGCCTCAAGAGCACACAAGATAAGTAAATAATTCTCAGGGAAGATTCTTGACTGCAAAAACTAACAACTCTTTTTATCATTTTATCACAACAAATGTCATAAAATTATGAATAGAACTTTAAAGAAAGATTCTGGGGACATTACATTTAAGATGACAGGATCAGGACATGAATCCCCCTTTTCTGTTTGAGCTTAGAGGGAGGATGAGAAATAGACACATCAACTCTTCAATTCATCTAGGGTACACTATAACCCCAGGCCCAATGTATGAAAACAGTTGTCAGAACAAGCAAACGTTAGAGGAGACATGCCTGCTGCTGCAGGTGCAGGCAATGCTGGAAGAACCCAGAGATTTCCAGGCCAGGTGCCTCACCCTGAGCAACAGAACAAACACCATTGTTAGGGGGAAGGATACCGAGGGGCATGGCTTGCTGAATGAAGATCTTTGTACCCCATTAGATACTACAGTTTATAGGTTCTTGGATAAATAAAAGAATTTACAGATGTCCCATCACCAAAGGGCTTATCCAAAGGGGAAGCGCATTGGAGAAGAGTCTGAGTTATGAGCAAGGCTATAACTTTAGAAATAAGGAAAATCTGGGAATAAAGAAAATTAAACCAAAGCACTTGCATTCTCTCTCTCTCTCTTTCTGTCTTTCTTTCTCTCACATACGAAGACACACACACACACACACAAACACACAAACATACACAACCAGAAGTACAAAGTAAATGGAACCTGGCATGGCAGGAAGAGGAAAGACATGAAAACGTAACTTCATTGCTGCTCAGGAAAATAGGTGAAAAAATAAAATGGCACCAAAAATGAAGGTCACACTGAGATATAAAAAGGCAAGTGCCAGAGGGCAAGCCGAAGAAAAAACTAGTTAAATAACTGAAAATGATTAAGAGTTAAAAATACATAAAATGAGAGATACGGCCTTCACAAAGACAAAAGTTGAAAAAAATTTTAAAGAATTTTTTTTTTAAATTTGTAATTGAGAAATTGTTCAGAAATGAAAGGTAAACTTGAATCCAAGTGCAGAGGAGGGAGTACACATATCTCTACAATAACAAATATGAAATCATAAATTTCAAGATATTTCCTGGTAAACTGTTATGATTTTAAAGATAAAAGAGAGACAGAGACAGACACAAAAAAGACAAGTTCTTGTATACCTAGGAAGAGATCATAAAAATAGGCTCTCCTGAACATGTAAACAAAAAATTCCATGCTACCTTGACTTTCTCCACCACACAAGCTGTCCTGTTCCTTCCTACCCCCTTCCTTGCACACAAGTTGGACTCAAATCAGTCTGTTGAACTGATTTACCATGTGAATCCTCCCAAAAAACCGCTGATAGAAAGAAACTTGCCAAAACTTGGGCTTTCAGGGAAAACAAAAAAAAATCAATATTAAAATTGTGTAAAAGTGAAATATGTTTCTAAGCAGGGGCTTTTAGTCCACCCCACAAGGTTTCAGCCACATGGTAAACATTTTGAGTTTATAATATGGAATTCCATGGCTTGCCTCTGTAATTAATTGCACTTCGTGAAAAATCAAACTCTTGGGAAGAACCAGAAACTTTGTTATTCAGATCATGATTTTATGTGATCAGAAGCATTCCTCTGTGTGCGAGCCTAAGGGGTAAAGAATAATGAGGCAGCACATAAGGCAGGAATTTATTCTAGGGACCAGATCAAGCACAGGTTGGGCTGAGATGGTATTCTAGGATGCAAGTTGCTATTTTATAAAACACGGGTTCAGACCAGCCATGTTCCCAAGCTGAAGGTGTCCAGTGCCAGTGCGTACACATCCTGAAACTCATTTAACTTTTCACAAAATAAACTTTCAGAAAGACAACCTGAACCGAGAGCTTCTGTGAATGATAAATGGTAACAGGAAGCAAAAAAAAAAAAAAAAAAAAAAAAGCTTAGGTCCCTTGTTCCTCTACTTTCTAGATTTGTTAGCTAAGACTTTTCAAGGACTGGTTATGAAAAAGTTATGGTTCAATTATACATTATAAAAACAGGCAATGGAAGAAGACAGAAAGAGAGCTGGGAGGAAGGAAGTGTGAGAGAGAGAGGAGGAAAGGGAGGGAGAGAAGGAGGGAAGGAAGCGAGGAGGAAGAAAGGAAGATAGACACTCAGGATCCAAATCAAACACATTTATTTTGACAGGATCTTACAAAGAGAGAATCAAATCAAAGATGTTGGAAACATCCAATCACATGCTCTAACTGCCTAAAGTTGACTTCTGTGAGCCAATTTCAGAAACATAGTCCTTGCAATATCATCCTCATCAATTAATATTTATTGACTGGCTCCAAAGGTACATGACACATGAAGAGATAAGATTAACCTCCTTTCTTTACCTTTCTTTCTGGAAAATGAAGCTAGTCCAACCTTTAAATATCTGCCTGAGGGAAAAAAAATGGACTTGCTCTTATAACCTGAACAAACATTATTTCCAAAACAAATTTTCCACTTATCTGGCTCTTGCCTTCCAAATTTTTAACATCCTGTGATGTCTCATAGCAATTTAAAACTGCAAGTCACTAAATACAAACTAGTACAGTCTAGCGTATGTTCTTTGTTCTTTTCCTTTATTTAATACTTTGTATTTTAAAAAAGTTGAAGTGTTAGTCATTCAGTCATGTCCAACTCTTTGTGACCCCATGGACTATAGCCCACCAGGCTCCTCTGTCTATGGAATTCTCTAGGCAAGAATACTGGAGTGGGTAACCATTTCCTTCTCCTGGAAATCTTCTCAACCCATGGATCAAAGCCAGGTCTCCTGAATTTCAGGCAGATTCTTTACCTTCTGAGCCACCAGGGAAGCCCCCTGGTGTATTTAAAACTCCCTTTAATAACAATTACTTGAGTTAGGCAAAGTAGTTATTGTTTTTACTAATTAACAGGTAGAAATCTAAAAATTTTAAGTGGCTTATGTTAGGTCTCCTAGTTCATTTGGGCTTCAAATAATTCTGATACTGAGGCCTATGTTAATAAGGACACTCAAAACCATATTGCATGCTGCAGAGTAATTTTATATTACTTTTCCTCTTTATCAAGAGCTTCCTTCTCCAAGTTGAGAAACAAAGAGATAGAGTATCTAAAAGCTTAATGAGTGATAGGTCCTATGCTAAATATGTTGTATTTATTGTTGTATTTGTACTCAAGAGAAATGTATGGGGTAGGTGTTTGTATACTCTTATTTTAGATGAAGCAACTGATGCTTGCAAAAGTAAAATTGCCTATTAAGTGGTAGATCTGTTGTCTGAATCCAGGTCATCAAAACCCAAAGCCTATGTTCTGATCTACTTCAATACACTTGCCTTTTTGGTTTGCAGAAGCAGCTAAATTAAGAGCATATATCCTCTGGACTTATACATTGTTTCAGATGACATTTTGCTATATTTTTTTTTCTGGGTCATATAAACCATAAAAGTCAGATTTTCTAAATATGTTGGTAAAATTTTTTTTTAAGACGGCAAATCACTTTAGAATAAAATTCTTATGATATATACTCCAAATGTCTTTTGATTTCAACTTCATTCAACAAACACTTAGTGATATGTACAATGTAGACAGAAATATACATGAAACTTTGAGAACTAAAATGTGAACATGATAGACTCTAACCCTGAAGGACAGGTGATATTGTACTGCAAAGTCCTGGTGAGCAAATCTAGAGACTGAGTATGATTCTTTTTCCAATTCATTTGGTTATACTTGTAAATCTGAATTACACATACCAGACAGAATCATACAAACAGCACACAAAAAAATGAAGCTATCTTCTTTTCCATCAATAGTACCTTATCACTTTCATACAGAACTCCCAATACATAGCAGTAAAAAGTTTTGAGAATTCCTTATACCTTTTTACAACCCAGAACACTCTAAAATATTGGGCTATAACATTTTATAACCTTTCTTATTGTAACACCATGTTATTTCTACCATAATGTTGTTGGCAGCAAAATTTGAAGGAAAAAAAAATTTACAGGCACTTTTCAAGGCAATTGTAGATTAACACTTTCATTATTAAGATTTTCAGTGTTAGCTTATTTGTAGGTTTCATTAATTGATAATATTAGTGGTAGCTCACCACCTAGTTCTGCTGTGATAAAATTCGTACTTCATTTTTTTCACAGAATACCTAAACCAAAAAATGAATATAAGTGTATCTTGTGGTATAAGGAAATGTAAGGTTGGATTTGGGGTAATTGGCAGACAGCTACAATGCAAATTACATGAAGAGGTTAGAATATATTTGAGCTTTTCCCTGGGAATCAAAAATTAATAATGTGTCCTCATTCTCCTATATTTGTAAGCTTCTCAGACTTAAAAGTTTTTCCTAAGAAAATAGGACCATTTTGCTTTAGTTTCTTAAATTATCTTCACTATTATGACTGTTAAACGAAATAACCCCTGTCTGATTATTTTATTCATTAATTCAACAAACATTTATTGCTGTCTACTATATGTTATGTACTGAACTAGATAGCTTATGTACAAGATAAACCAGGGTCAAAACTGTACCTGCCTCAATACCTGAGAGACTAGTGAGGGATTCAGATGAATAAATTGGAGATAATACTCCAAAAAATAATAATAATAAGCCAAAACTTCAGTTAGAGTTGGGAGACCAGAGGGGAGAGTAGGCTGTCATAGTCTGAGTTAATAGCAGACCCAAACAGAAAGAAGAAACAGTTCTCTTCTTTCCTCAAAAGGATCCAGTCAATGAGAAGCCATGGATTATTTACTAAAGCCCTCCCCATTTCTTTTTCCTTTCTATAAAGTGTTCTCCTTCCCTTGCTGTGAGGAGACTTGCACATGACTCACCATGGCTGTGGAGTCTGAATCTCAGTTCTCTGTTGATCCCCAAAAAGCCATCTTTGCTGGAGAAATGTATGGCAGCCTATTTGTTTCAGGTCAACAATAACATAAAGCAGTGATGGCTACTGGTGGGTAATAGAGAATAGCATGGCAGTCCATGTAAAAGAGAAGCACTGCCTAGCACTTGCCACATACAGAGAGGTCTACTTATGCAGGCTGAGAGGTCAAAAATGCATCTATTTAGCCAGGCAACTTCTAGAGGAGAGGGAGGAAAATACTGCTTTACTTAGAGAATGGCTCATGCAAAAGCTGAGGGCTGAGGAAAGCTGAGGATGCTCAGGACATTGGAAATAATTAAATTGAGTGGTACAGAGTAGGAAGAGGAGTAGGTGGCAATTGCTCAGAAGATGTAGGTGTGAGCAGCCGTGTATTGAAAGTCTTGCAATGCATGATAGAGACAATGGACATTATTTTAAGGGCAGTGAGGATTCATAAGTTTAAATACATGTGAGATATAATGACATTTATGGTTTGGAAAGATTGCTTTGACGATAATGTTGAAAATAGAAGTAAGGCAGGTAGGGAAAGCAAGAAAGTGAGTGAGAACCTGTTAGAGCAATCAAGTCAAAAAAGCAAAGTGATTTGAGCTACATTTGTGGAAACTGCATGGAAGGTCATTTCCCCAGATAGTATACATAGACACAAGAACACACACATTCACACATGTGTATATCCGAAGTTTCTTGTTAACTACATATTTGTGTTATTATTTATCCTTCATTAGATCGTGAGGCCCAGAGACATGAACTCTGCTTTCTGCCAGATTGTAAAGTCTGTGATAGCTCATCAAGTCCTTGAAGCTAGAGAACAAAAATTAAAACAATAAATACAATGAAGGTAAAGAGAATCAAATTTGTTTTTCTAAATATATTGTAGAATTATCATGAGACATACATCAATAACAAACTACTTAAATAAACTCCTTGAGATTAAAGATATGTAATGTATTTTTAAATTATTCTCCTTCAGAGCTCTTTAGGAATATTGTTATTGTTTTTTTTAAAAAGAAAGCCACTTTTAGAGCATTTGGTACAAACTTATGGTGAACAAAATGCTAATAAAGTTCACTGAGTTGAGACTTGTTTTCCAAGAAAGAATTCGAGCTTTGCAAGGAAACAAGAGGATAAGAATAAAATCCCTCTTTAGACATTCATTACATAAGTAATCTTTTAAAAATTCTAAGAACAATGATCTTTTTATCCTTTTCTTTTACTTTGTTATATATATATATATATATATGCATATATGTATATATACATATATACATAATCCTCTTCATGATTTTTTTTACAATAATGTGTCAGCAACCAACCCACAAAAATGATATGGTAATGCTTGCTAATATGAACTAATTTTCCTGTAGGAACTCAGCCTACAGTTATAGATGGATAATACTTTTTCAACTTCAGGAGGCAAGCTATTAATTAAATCATTAAAATTTTGAGAACTGACAGAAATGGAGACCACCATGAATCAAGTGCATTTCCAAACTAGTTGTAGGGAAGTTGATTTGTGGCCATAATTTCCTGGGCAGTATCTAGAAACTAATAAGAGTAGAGTGATAATCACAATAAATCAAAAGAATACTACATGACGAAAACAGCAATAAAGAGTAATTTTAATAGATGTCATATTTTCTATTTAATTAAATTGAGTATCATAAATACAAATAGTTAATAAACCTCAAAATGAAGAAACAAGCAGCAACAATTCTTTGGGAAGTTGTTTTACCTTCCTTTAAGTTGATGACAATGGGTTGACAGATAATGTTCCATTATATGTTGGAAGCCACGTGGGCCTTTTTAATAGATTAAATGCTATCTCACAGGTAGAAACTTGATTTTGAAATATTTTTTGACACATATCTAGGTTCCATTTATTGTATGTGAGTACTTCCATGTGATTCAGCAGGCTTTCCAGGTGGCACAGTTGTAAAGAATCTGCCTCCCAGTGCAGGAGATACAAGAGACACAGGTTTGATCCCCGGGTCAGGAAGACCCCCTGGAGGAGGAAATGGCAACCCACTCCAGTATTCTTGCCTGGAAAATCCCATGGATAGAGGATCCTGGGGGGCTACAGTCCATGGGGCCAAAAAGAGTCAGACACGGCTGAGAGATTGAGCACATCACAGCATGTGACTCAGCCTAAAATTTTTCACTGGGCTATTTGTTTTCTGGCATACTTTCATGTTATTTCTAGTCTCTACAAGTTGCTTAGGCATCGCTACCCTTGAAAATGGATTTACAAACAATGAACTGTGAAATTATTCCAGTGCTAATTTCTTTCTGGCCTACTGCCCAAGACACTCCCTACTTAATTCCACCATCATGTTCTTTCGTGGTTGGAACACCAGACCACTTAAGTTAATCCTGATCCTGTTCTGCAAATAACTCCAATGAGGATGCTGCTCCAAAGGCACTGATTTGAAGTCAGAGATACTTTTGGTTATGAATTTTTTAAATAAAGAAATAGCAGCAGTGAAAGTGGGCACCCTTGTCTTGTTCCTGACTTTAGGGGAAATGCTTTCAATTTTTCACCATTGAGGATAATGTTTGCTGTGGGTTTGTCATATGGGCCAAAGAGCTAAATAGACATTTCTCCAAAGAAGACATACAGATGACTAACAAACACATGAGAAGATGCTCAACATCACTCATTATTAGAGAAATGCAAATCAAGACCACAATGAGGTACCACTTCACACCAGTCAGAATGGCTGTGATCCAAAAGTCTGCAAGCAATAAATGCCGGAGAGGGTGTGGAAAAAAGGGAACCCTCTTACACTGTTAGTGGGAATGCAAACTAGTACAGCCACTATGGAGAACAATGTGGAGATTCCTTAAAAAATTGCAAATAGAACTCCCTTATGACCCAGCAATCCCACTGCTGGGCATACACACCGAGGAAACCAGAATTGAAAGAGACACACGTACCCCAATGTTCATCACAGCACTGTTTATAATAGTCAGGACATGGAAACAACCTAGATGTCCATCAGCAGATGAATGGATAAGAAAGCTGTGGTACATATACACGATAGAGTATTACTCAGCCATTAAAAAGAATACATTTGAATCAGTTCTGATGAGATGGATGAAACTGGAGCCGATTATACAGAGAGAAGTAAGCCAGAAAGAAAAACACCAATACAGTATACTAACACATATATATGGAATTTAGAAAGATGGCAATGATGACCCTGTATGCGAGACAGCAAAAGAGACACAGATGTGCAGAGTGGACTTTTGGACACAGAGGGAGAGGGAGAGGGTGGGATGATTTGGGAGAATGGCATTGAAACATGTATACTATCATGTAAGAAACAAATTTCCAGTCTATGTTCGATGCAGGATACAGGATGCTTGGGGCTGGTGCACGGGGATGATCCAGATAGATGATATGGGGTGGGAGGTGGGAGAGGGGTTCATGTTTGGGAGTCATGTACACTTGTGGCAGATTCATGTCAATGTATGGCAAAACCAATATAGTATTGTAAATTAAAATAAAGTAAAAATAAATTTTTTTAAATTTAAGAAAAGAAAAAGAAAAACATAAAAATAATAAAATAAAATAAAGAAATATAAGGTGGAGGAAAAGGAAGAGGAAAAAGGAAATAAAAACGTTCTAGTGCATAAACTTGAGTCTACCTAGCACTTTAGTTTTTAAATTCTATGTATATTTCTTCCTTCTTCAGACCATATGTTTCAAAGATTAAATAAGCTATTTTATGCAAGCAGTTTGTAGTCACCTGGCTACACTAGCACTTCTTGAATAGTAGTTGGTAGCTCCAGACACAGTTCAATGATATTAATGAGAAATAAGCACAAAAATAGGGCATTTGGATGGCAGTGACACTACACTCAGGGAATGTCTATATTTAAATATATTTAACTACTGAAGAAGGTTTTGTGTACAGTGAATCAGCGGTGACTAGTTTAAGATATACAGCTGGGTCAAAGCAAATCCAAATATGGTTTTCCTTACAGAACCGTGTAGAAGAGACACTCATCTTTCCCAAATGAAGAGAAGACATGTTGCTAAGATTCCTATGAACTAAAATAATGGGTTGGAGATTCTTCTCATATGATAATACATTTCTGTATATCCATATGCAGAATCTCAAAAACAAAATGCATAATTTGGCTCAATGAGACTCATTGTTTCAGTTTGTAAACTTTTCCCAGAAATGATTAGAGAGTGTCAACAGCTTCCTGAGTATAAAACACAAAAATCTATAGTTGAGTAAAAAATTATGAAAAATTGTATGTCCAAAAGCTTGAAATATTTTCCAGAAAAATATCTACTTCTTCTTTATTTACTATGCCAAAGCCTTTGAATTTGTAGATCACAACAAACTGTGGAAAATTCTTAAAGAGATGGGAATACCAGACCACCTGACCTGCCTCCTGAAAAATCTAGATACAAGTCAAAGAGCAACAGTTAGAATTGGACATGGAACAAAAGACTGGTTCCAAATCGGGAAAGGTGTATGTCAAGGCTTTATATTGTCACCCGCTTATTTAACTTAGATGCAGAGTACATCATGTGAAATGCCAGACTGGACAAAGCACAAGCAGGAATGAAGATTGCTGGGAGAAATATCAGTAACCTCAGATATGCAGATGACACCACCCATATGGCAGAAAGTGAAGAGGAACTAAAGAGCCTCTTGATAAAAGTGAAAGAGCAGAATAAAAAAGTTGGCTTAAAACTCAATATTCAGAAAATTAAGATCATGGTATCTGGTCCCATCACTTCATGGAAAATATAAGGGGAAACAGTGAGAGACTTTATTTTGGGGGTCTCCAAAATCATGGCAGATGGTGACTGCAGCCATGAAATTAAAAGATGCTTGCTCCTTGGAAGAAAAGCTATGACCAAATGATACAGCATATTAAAAAGCAGAGACATTACTTTGGCAATAAAGGTCTGTCTTGTCAAAGCTGTGGGTTTTACAGCAGTCATGTATGGATATGAGAATCGGACTATAAAGAAAGCTGAGCGTCAAAGAATAGATGCTTTTGAACTGTGGTGTTGAAGAAGACTCTTGAGAGTCCTTTGGACTGCAAGGAGATCCAACCGGTGCATCCTAAAGGAAATGAGTTCTGAATATTCACTGGAGGACTGATACTGAAACTGAAACTTCAATATTTTGGTCACCTGATGTGAAGAATTGGCTCACTGGAAAAGATCCTGATTCTGGGAAAGATTGAAGGCAGGAGGAGAAGGGGACGACAGAGGAAAAGCTGGTTGGATGACGTCACCGGCTTGATGGACATGAGTTTGAGTAAACTCCAGGAGTTGGTGATGGACAGGGAGGCCTGGCATGCAGCAGTCCATGAGGTCGCAAAGATTACGGACATTACTGAGCAGCTGAACTGAAGCCCAAATAAATAGTACTTCACATCACTTTCTTGAAGAGAATGACATGCCTCATCTCCTACACACAGATAGTTTATAAGTAAGTAGTTTGAGTACAAATATGGTTATTCATATTGAATCAAATTAATACCCCTAATCACACTATGTTAAATTAGAACTCATTAAAAATACTAAATATTAGTGATAAATATCCTGTATGTAATTAGGTATCATTACTTAAAATATTCAATAAAAATTTATAACTGTGAAAATTTTTCAGATGGGAACCTAATAATGGCATTATATTTTCCCTGTTTAATATCTCCAAATATTTTATTTTAACTTTTCCATGAATAAGAAGATACAATATAGCTGAGAAGAAAGAAAAATCTAACTAAAGAAGACCAATATATTTAGTTTGTTGATTATACAAAAATAGAGTTATAACTCAGTAAAATTATAGGGTTCCTGCCTTTTAAATAAAAGAAATTTTGCTTTGATTTAGAGTTTTAATTTTGTTTTTTCACTACTTATAACCAAGTAAATTACTATAAAGTATTTGTCATGACATGCCACCATAGTTGAGAATAGATGGAAGAAAAGATGAATTAGAGGAGGAAACAAGATAAAATAATTGAAGGGAAGGAAGAGGAGGTTATTTCATGAAATAACTAAACCAGAGTAGTCCTTCAGTGGATGGAATACAGTGAGAAAGAAATAAAAAAGTAATGGAAGGCAATGAAATAGGTGATACTTTTTTTTTTCTTTTAAATCTTAATGTGGAAAGAATGTTTCTTAATGAGGAAAGAATGCTTCAGCAATTTCTCCTTATTCTTTTATCCCCTCTAAGGCAAGGACTTCCCTCCAATGATCACAAATATACAGATTATTTCACTCTGTATCACTTGTATTGATGCCTTCTTTATATATATGCACTCAGTCTTGTCCAGCTTTTTACAACCCCATGGACTACAGCCCACCAAGCTCCTCTGTCTATGGGACTTTTCAGGCAAGAATACTGGAGTGGGTTGCAATGCCCTCCTCCAAGGGATCTACCTGACTCAGGTATGGAACCCACATCTCCTGTACTGTGTCTCTTACATTGCTTTACCATCTGATCCAGCAGGGAAGAAGCACGTGTGTGTGTGTGTGTGTGTGTGTGTGTGTGTGTGTGTATTATAGACAAGAATAGATGTAATATATTAATATATATCTACATAAATAGATTTCGGAGAAGGCAATGGCACCCCACTCCAGTACTCCTGCCTGGAAAATCCCTGGTAACTCAGCTGGTAAAGAATCCACCTGCAATGCAGGAGGCCCCAGTCCAATTCCTGGGCCCAGAAGATGCCCTGGAGAGGAAATAGGCTACCCACTCCAGTATTCTTGAGCTTCCCTGGTGACTCAGAAGGTAAAGAATCTGCCTGAAATGTGGGAGACCTGGGTTTGATCCCTGGGTCAAGAAGATCCTCTGGAGGAGGGCATGGCAACTCACTCCAGTATTCTTGCCTGAAAAGTCCCATAGACAGAGGAGCCTGGTAGACTACCGTCCATGGGAGCACAAAGGGTCAGACATGATTAAGTGACTAAGCACAGCACAACATAGATAGATATATTAATGGTCTTTGTGCTTCTCCAATGCTGGTCCAAAGTAGCATAGTGTTTTGGATTAAATTTACTTAATTTTCAAAATCTGTGTTATTGCTGTAGTGAAAACATGCTCCTGCTCCTTTCTCTAGAAGTCTTAAACTAGTGGTAGACATCCGTACCCTCAGAATAACCCTTTGTCGCCAAATTTAATGCCAAGGCTAGTGTTCAATTAGTTACATGGAGGAGAATTGTCTTGCAAATGCAATAAGCAGTGAAAATCAAATACAATAGTTTAGAATCCACCAGAAATGAAAAAAAAATTTTTTTTTGTTCAAGAGGAATACAGTTTCATCTGTCTAATAAGTCAAGAAAACATAAAATATTTGTTATTTGTTTTGTAAGCAGAGGTCAAAAGCCCACTATTTCTCAAGGGAAAGCATATCATCTTTTCATTTCAATTAACCTTATAAAGCAGTCAATAAATATTTTTGAAAAATACTTCTGGCAGCTGTAAAGGCAGAAATTGCTTTAAAGGAGGTTTTTTTTATTAAGATAAATGGAGACCTGTGTTAAATTTAGTGTTCAATCAAATTTCCAAGTCAAGAATCTGAAAGATGAGTTTCTTGGGAAAGTGCAGCAAAAGCTGACTTGAAGATCCCTGCTCCCCTCCTTTAAGACCCAGGACAGTTGTCTAGGGATGATACACTTTTGTGTTTTCCTCCTTTACTGTTCACACAGAACACTTCACTTCCTGTCACTAAATGTGTGGGGAGTTTTCCCCTACATCAATAATTGTCTACAACACCAGTTGGGTGTCCTATAGTTCAATTTGGTTCTGACATTATCTACTTGGAGTCAGCATCAGATCCCACAAGTTAATGCCTCAGTTATACAAGATCGTCGCCAACTTCAGACACTAATTATAAGTCCCAGATTTTCTCCTGTACTTTAGATCAACAGGCTATAAATTAGGGGTCCTATGACCCCTCCTTGGCTTCAGTAATTTACTAGAATGGTTCAGAGAACTCAGAGAAACACATTTCCCATTTTACTATCAAGAGGATTCCCTGGTGGCTCAGACGGCAAAGTGTCTGCTTCTAATGCGGGATACTTGAGGTTGATCCCTGGGTTGAGGAGATCCCCTGAAGAAGGAAATGGCAACTCACTCCAGTATTCATGCCTGGAAAATCCTATAGATGGAGGAGGCTGGGAAGCTACAGTCCATCGCGTCACAAAGAGTCAGCCACAACTGAGCAACTTCACTTTCACTTTCCCCCCATCTATGGGCATTGTGGATGGAAGATGAATAAGGGCTTTCCAGTTTCCAGTGATAAAGAATATGGTTAAGAATACAAATGAATAGCCAGTAGAAGAGATACATAGGGCAAATGGTATGGAAAGGAGCTTCTATACCCTCTCTGCGAACACTTTCATTTGTACACCAACCTGGAAACTCTCTAAACTGTGCACTCTTGGGAATTTTGTAAAGCCTTCATCGTGTAGGCTTGGTCAGTCATTAACTCAGTCCCCAGGCTCTCTCCTCTCCTTGGAGGAAGTGGGGTGCAGAACAGATATTTCCAAGGTTCTAATCATGGCTTGGTTATCAGTCTACATTAATAAATCACTATTATGTGTCCACATTCTAAACAATGTTTAGCAATAGAAGTTCAAAATATATTATGAGGTTTGCAATGTAGAGATTTCTTTAACGAATAAATACTAGACATCATATAGGTCATTATACAAACATTGGCTGCTTTATAATTTTAAAAAGTTACCATTGCTAGATACATGAGACTAGAGAGAGGAAACACTAAAAATAAAATCATAAAGTGAAAAAGGTTCAGTAGAAACTATAGATGGAAGATAGATGGGATATATTGAAAGCCAGAGTTTGGGTCTGTCTAACACTGCTTTGAGTCTCAATACTCAACTTTTTTGGTACGTTATATGAGTTTCTAAATGTTACAATCTTTTTCCCTTAAAAATCACAAAAGTTCCCCATAATATCTTTAGTTTAATTTGGGTATATTCTAACTTATTCCAAATACACCCTTTTTTCTGCTGATTCCACTTCAAAGAGAGAAAATAAAAGAAGGGATAAAGAAAAGGAAGGATGGGAGAAAGAAGGACAAATAGTTTCGCTATCTCCTGAGACATACAGCATCTTGATACCCATAGGTTGAGTGGTTTTTGATATCCAGGTAGGTGACTGAGTTGGAGACAAGGCTTGGGTCAGGATTTTGTGATGACATATCAGTCAGGCTGAATCAAATACATACTCAGAATACTTATCATAAATGTATGCTTCACTGCAGGTAAAAATAGTATTGGAGAAAAGGAACAATTCAGGAAGGATTCACAAGGATTCTTCTTCAAGGACAAGGACCACCCTGAAAATACATAAGATCATTTGCATTAATGGTGATGTAAAACATGATGCATAATGGAGCAAGCATGTGATTAGACCAAAACTGCACAACTAAAGTTCAAGTCAAGCTTCCATGGACTTGACAATAGATAACACAACAGGCATTTCCTGTAATTTTTAAGGCACTGATGTAACATGAAGTGCTACACAATACATCCATTTATTCATCTTTTCATTCATTTCATAAACTTATAGAAGAAAAATCTAAGCAAAGCACACTACTATAGGAGATGGAGATCCAAATATAAAAATGATGTAAGTTTCCCTTAGGAAACTTACAGCCTACTGAGGGACAAGGAGGAGATCAACTCTGAATACAAATGTCTATAATGCAATGAACCAACAGTAAGTGCCAGGGCAAAGTTATAAGTAAAGAACTGAAGAATTTCACATGAGAGGAACATTAATTACAGATGGGCTATAGTAATGTCTTCAGTAGACTATGCCTTTGAGCTGAGCTTTGAAGAGTGGTTCTGTAGCAGTATTTAGTCACGGTGTTCTATATAAAGGGCTACTACAAAGGTATATAGGCATTTAGCACAGAAATATAAAAAAAAATCAGAATGGGTACATATGCACAGACAATTGAGAAGACACTTTAGAATTACTCAGTGCATTTCCATTGACCCAGAAATTCTCTCTTAGTAACTAGTCTGAGATGCACTAATCTGAATACACAAGGTGGTAGGTGCAATGATGTGGCAGACTTTTAAGAAATGTTGTTAGGTAAGAAGAATATACAGAGCCCAGATAAAGTGTGTAGCATTTGTGCAAAAAAAAAAAAAAATATATATATATATATAGGTGCCTATATATAATTATGCACACATGTTTTCTGAAAGGAAACCTATGAAATTAATAGCATTGGTTTCCTCTGAGAAATGTAACAGAATAGAGCTAATAATGTTATCTTTATGAGAAAATGGATTTGTGAATTGCTTTAATTAATTTATTTTTTAATTGAAGGATAATTGCTTTATAGAATTTTGTTTTCTGTCAAACCTCAACATGAATCAGCCTCAGTATACATATATCCTCTCCCTTTTGAACCTTGCTGCCATCTCCCTCCCCATCCTCCCCTCTACAGAGCCCCTGTTTGAGTTTCCTGAGCCATACAGCCAATTCCAGTTGGCTATCCATTTTACATTTGGTACTGTAACTTTCCATGTTACTGTTTCCATACATCTCACCCTCTCCTCCCCTCTCCTTATGTCCATAAGTCTATTCTCAATGTCTGTTTCTCCACTGATACCCTGTAAATAAAGTCTTCAGTACCATTTTTCACAGATTCTGTATATATTCACTAGAATATGAAATTTCTCTTTCTGACTTACTTCACTCTGTGTAATAGGTTCTAGGTTCATCCACCTCATTAAAACTGACTCAAACACATTTCTTTTTATGGCTGAATAGTAGTCCACCATGTATATGTAACACAACTTCTTTATCCATTCATCTGTCAATGGACATCTAGGTTGCTTCCATATTCTAGCTATTATAAATAGTGCTGCAAACGAAGATGTGTGCATTTCTTGTGTAATCAAGACTAATTAAAGGTATTGGGTATTAACGAGTGCATTTATATAAATCGTCTACTAGCCCTAAATAACTGAAATCACTCTTACACTTTTTTCAGTCCTCCAGAATGACCTTGTTTTTATTATTATTATTATTATTATTATTATTATTATTATTTACTGATTACCCACTTGACTTTGCATAAATATCTTTTATTACTATCATTTAGCGCTTTTCTTGGTAAAGTAGGGTACACTTTTTCTTAGTTGTGCTAGAGTTTCAAGAATTTTACACAAAGTACATCATAGATATCAAAATATGAGAATAAAAGAACATTTGATTTTTATTATCTTCTCTTCCTGTCTTGAGGACATACTATCCTTGGAATGTGGTGGCTAAATGTGTCACTTCATAAGGTATTAGAAAAATCACTACTAACTTTCTGGAGAGGATTGGTGAACAGAAATGCAGTTACCACACTGGATTCTGGCAAAGACATCAGGATCATGTCCCTGTCAAAAAGTGCTAAAATCTGTTTCAGGTATATGAGGTTAGAACCTCTGTTTTACATCTCATTGGAAATCATGGCTTCTGTCAGCACAGCAGGTCTTAACAATGTGTTCTGAGACTGAAGGACAGGGTCTAAGCAGAATTGAAAGTGCTACTTCTTTCATTTCCCTCCTCCTTTCAGTCCCTTGAAGCAATTGCCCTTTTTCCTTGAAGGCTCACCTATGAAGCTGATATTAGTGAAGCCCTGCATCCCTGAGAGTAGCACCCTGATGCTGCTGACTAAAGAGTCTAAGTGCCAATTGTGAAGGAAGCAGTTATAGCAGTTGGGGGGGCAGAGACGGATAGAATCCTGCAGAGATGGTGAGATTTGTTTCAAATGTTGTATTCTGTTGCTCCATTATTTTTAGTAATATTTAAAGGACTTCAGCAACTATATTTGAGATGGGGGAAATTAGCATAACCTTGAATTTTTATTTCAACCTGTGAAATATTTAGGACCTCCACATATTTCCTTCTAAATAATGTAACTTGCCTTTATTAGACATCTTGGCTTCATTTCAACCTTTGGTGCCTGAACTTCATTTTGTCTCTTTAATTATTAAATTTCAGAGAAAAAAAAAAATCTGCTACCCTAGACATTGGTCTGACTGTAACACTTTCCTATACTTCAAGTACTCCCCAATAGTCAAAAAGTTTGAGCAAACTCTGGGAGGTAATGAAGGACAGGAAACCTTGGTGTGCTGCAGTTCATGGGGTTGCAAAGAGTTGGACACGACTTAGTGACTGAAAACAATGACAGTCAAAAAGAGTCCTGGAAAGATGTTATCTGTACAGTCCCAAGCCTTGGCTCTATGATTTCCCGAGTTGTACATCAAGATATTAGCACTAACAGCACTCTGCGTGGTGCTCAGGGCGCCGGCATTGTCCCATTCCTACCAGACCATAGGAGGGATGCCTTACTTGGCACTTCAAGCTGGCATTGCTTCTCTGTGTGCTATTATAGCAAAAACTGAATGCCAGAACAGGGAAGCATTTTGTGGCATAAATGCCAGAGGAATATTTAGACCAGAGCATTTGCTGATCCATATGTTTTTACTACGGCTGTTATTTTCATTTTTACAAAGGTGGAAAATATGCTCAATAAAGAATAACCTCGAATTTGTTTCTGCCTCTTTCACAGATTTGCTTTGAATGTATCAGGAACATACAGAAAAACTTCTTGAATTAGAAGAATATTTTGATATGATTGTATATGAGTTTGCATTTATACTATCTGATGGTTAGAGCTTATAGGGTCTCTTAATTTTGCATTTATGTTTCTCTGACTTTGGATCTAATAGCATGAGACAGTGGGGAATGAGGTTGTGGTAAGAGTAATCCTTCTAGGTGGCTTTACAATGAAAAGAGGTGGGGGGGGTGATTCTAGAGGGATAAAGGATTGTCATTATAGGGCTCTGATTACTGAAGGAAGGGCCACAAAGAAAAATCTGTCTATAGATAGAGGACACACTGAGGCTGTAACTGCTCTGGGTATTAAAGGACACTACGCCTCTCCTCAAGCATGGCTTATATGTTGCAATACATTTCTACATAATTATAAGTTCCAAATTTTATTTGTTAGAAGAAAGAGAAAGGTTAACACCACCATCCCTATAGCTGTCTGTAATGAAGAACCATAATTAAAGGAATACCAAATATAGGTGTTCCATATACATAAATGGGCTTCCCAGGTGGAGCTAGCATTAAAGAACCTGCCTGCCAATGCAGGAGATATAAGAGATGAGGGTTTGATCCCTGGGTCAGGAAAATTCCCTGGAGGATGGCACAGAAACCCATTCCAGAATTCTTGCCTGGAGAATCCCATGGACAGAGGTGCCTAGCTGGCTACAGCCCATAGTGTCACACACAGTCAGACACAGCTGAAGCAACTTATCATGCACATACACAAATACTCCAAACAAGACATGTTTTTTTAAAAAAGCAATAGCAATTTATCAGGACAGGTGTTCTAGGTGCTTCAATACATTAAGGAAATACTCAACAATTTGTCTTAAATGCTTTACATTCTCTCATTAGCCTAACAGTGAAGAAGACTAGAACAAATAATTTATTGAAGTTTCTTTAATGTCCAATTGTTTGCAATTTTCAAACTAGTACTTAAAACAATTTACTTTCTCCTTCAGTTTAGTTCAGTTCATTTCAGTCGCTCAGTCATGTCCGACTATTTTCCACCCCATGAATCGCAGCATGCCAGGCCTCCCTGTCCATCACCCACTCCTGGAGTTTACTCAAACTCATGTCCATCGAGTCAGTGATATCATCCAGCCATTTCATCCTCTGTCGTCCCCTTCTCCTCCTGCCCCCAATCCCTCCCAGCATTAGGGTATTTTCCAATGAGTCAACTCTTTGCATGAGGTGGCCAAAGTATTGGAGTTTCAGCTTTAGCATCAGTCCTTCCAGTGAACACCCAGGGCTGATCTCCTTTAGAACGGACTGGTTGGATCTCCTTGCAGTCCAGGGGACTTTCCCTTTAGGTGCCATTAAAGAATATGAATATCATATGAATTACTCTTACCACTTCTACCCACAAAGCAAACTCAGTCCATGTTATAATTAAGTGATGTAGTTTATTAGTCAACAAAATAAAATGATCATAGGTCATTACTTCATGTAAATTGCAAAAAAAAAAATTATGTTCTGTTTTCTAACAAGACATGACACATTCATCTCTTCAAATGTAAACATCTTTGGTTACACAGCTACGAAGGACGCCATAAATCTCTGTCTACATTGGGAAATTGTTTAATTATTTTCTCATTTAGTATGTGTTCTAAAATGATAACTTACACTGTTCTGATTAGAATAAGAAGTCTTGATTTGTAGGATATGTGTATGGGCAAGCAAAAACACACACAGAAAAGCTTAATTTGATGAAGGAAATTGAAAACATTTTCTATGTTTATTAATTTTTTAGATAGTAAAAATAAATGGTAGTTGTTCTCGAAGATAGAAATTGTCCATAATGAGCTGTTATATTCGATAGTGCAATTATATAATGACAACTAAATTATAATTATATTGTTATGACATATATACCACAAAGATTTTTAATGTTCTTATTTTCTGTTATCTCTGAATTCTGAAATAGCTAGTGAAAATACTGGTATTCCATATTGGCTAGATATGTTCATATTCTCATTTTAAAGACCAATGGAAAATAACTTCATCATTTTTGAATTTAAAAAAAAGTTTTAGTAAAGCTGTTAGTTAACACAGTTTACTGGTAGATTTTAAGATGAGCAATCAAATAGCCATGTGCAAAGGAAAAAGATACTATGTTCCTAGATTTATGTTCTAAAGTTTGACTTTCCATTGCTAAGCATCTTCCAAGGATGATTTACACATGCTTGCATAACCATATATTGAGTGCTACTCATTGTTAGTAATTATCAAAATAAATTGTTCTAACTAGAATTGATTTTTGTGTTCAACCTAACTACTGGATTCATTAGACTCAATGCTTGAAGCAAAGAAGGCAATGGCACCCCACTCCAGTACCCTTGCCTGGAAAATCCCATGGATGGAGGAGGCTGGTAGGCTGCAGTCCATAGGGTCGTGAAGAGTCGGACACGACTGAGTGACTTCACTTTCACTTTTCACTTTCATGCATTGGAGAAGGAAATGGCAACCCATCCAGTGTTCTTGCCTGGAGAATCCCAGGGACGGAGGAGCCTAATGGGCTGCCGTCTATGGGGTCGCACAGAGTTGGACACGACTTAAGTGACTTAGCAGCAGCAGCAGCAATGCTTGAATTAATATATCCCAAAATCAAAACTCTTCTGACTGTGGCCATGATATAATAACTTATACCAGACTAGTCCTTCTACAATAAATAAGTATAAAGGAGGACAAAACATACTAAACAATACTTTTCAGACATTGTAGAAAAGCCAGTGCAGGAATGTGATTCTTAACAAAAAAGAAATATATGTGGTAATTTCTTGGGTTACTCCAGCTTTTTGCTTTAAGGTACATTCCAGACAACAATTTAGGGAAATGGAGTCTAAGCCAACACAATGATACTGCTGAGCTGAGGAAGCAGAATTCTGAGCTCAGTCTACTGAAGTGGCTGGTAATTGGAGAAAAGGAGATTATTGCACAGAGTCTGCCTTAAACTGTGCAGAGATGCAAGATGAAATTACATAAGGTCTAGTTACTGAGAAGTTGAGGGCTGAACAGATATCACATGGGCTAGAAAACACAAGAATACATAGAATTTCAGGCTGACAAAGTAGAGAGGCCATGATAAATACCTTAGATTTTCAACTGAGATTCCAAAAGGTCATACCTTAAAAGGAGAACTACTTGCACCATTTTGTAAAACCTAGGCTTACTCTGACAAAGGTTAAAATCAAGCTTGATCAGTATCACATTAATCCACCAGTAAAGTAATTGTCTCTTTTTATTGTGGTAAAGAATATCCACCCATAGACTTAAAAAGCTGAATGAATTTTAAAAACCATTGAGAAAACTATTCCTAGCATATTGTGGTCAAATTGTTCAAAAATAATGATAAAGGGGGAAAAAAAAGAAAAAAAAAAGTAAATGGGAGCTAAAGGAATTACACGCCTAAGAAGAATGATGAGAAATACTAACAACTTTTCTTTAGAAACAATGTAAGCACGGGCCTGTATAGAATGACATTTTTAATGTTCTAAGATGAAAAATATCTCCATTCTAGAATTCCATATCAAGTAAAATGCTATTAGAAAAAAAAGATTATATAAAGACATTTTGAGATAAACCAAAGATGAATTAATTTTAGCCAGTAATATACAATATGTCGGGGGTTTCCCAGGTGGCAATAGTGGTAAAGAAGCCATCTGCCAGTTCAGGAGACATAAGAGACATGGGTTTGATCCCTGGACTGGAAAGATCCTCTAGAAAAGGGAATGGCTACCTACTCCAGTATTCTTGCCTGGGGAAATCCCATGGACAGAGGAGCCTAATGGTCTACAGTCCATGGAGTCAGAGAGTCAGACATGACTGAAGTGACTTAGCATACAATACAAGAAATGTCATAAATAGTTCTTTATGTACAATGAGTACTATGCAGATAGAATCCTGGATCTACATAAATAAATTAAGACAATCAGACGAACATAAATTGAATGTCTCTGTCCCTCCAAAGTTCAAGTGTTTAGATCTAATTCTCCATATAATGGTATTTAGAAGTGAGGCCTCTGAAGGCGATTAAGTCATGAAGGTAGAGTCCTCATGAAATGGGATAAGTACCCTTATAAATGAGACCTCAGAGAACTCTCTTGTTTCTTCCATCATGTAAGGACTCAGAAGAGATGGTCATCTATGAAACAGGAGGCAGGCCCTCACTAACTGCCAAATCTGCCAGTGCCTTGATTTTAGACTGCCCAGCCTGCAGAACTGTGAGAAATACATTTCTGTTGTTTATAAGCCACCTAGTCTATCATATTCCATTATATCAGATAGAATATCACAAATACAGGGGGCCACAATTAAATCCTTTTAGAATTTTCAGTTTTCAGTTTGTAAGTTGTAATGAATATTGTTATTGTTCTTTTATAAATAAATCATTTATTTTTGAGCATATCTAAGTTATGACCAACCTAGATAGCATATTAAAAAGCAGAGACATTACTCTGCCAACAAAGGTCCAACTAGTCAAGGCTATGGTTTTTCCAGCGGTCATGTATGGATATGAGAGTTGGATTGTGAAGAAAACTGAGCACCAAAGAATTGATGCTTTTGAACTGTGGTGCTAGAGAAGACTCTTGGGAGTCCCTTGGACTACAAGGAGATTCAACCAGTCCATCCTAAAGGAGATCAGTCCTGGGTTTTCATTGGAAGGACTGATGCTAAAGCTGAAACTCCAGTACTTTGGCCACATCATGCGAAGAGTTGACTCATTGGAAAAGACTCTGATGCTGGGAGGGATGTGGAGCAAGAGGAGAAGAGGATGACAGAGGATGAGATGGCTGGATGGCATCACTGACTTGATGGACGTGAGTCTGAGTGCACTCCGAGAGTTGGTGATGGACAGAGAGGCCTGGCGTGCTGTGATTCACGGGGTCACAAAGAGTAGGACACGACTGAGCGACTGAACTGAACTGAACTGAACACCAGTGAAAATCTTCTTACTTCACTCCCATCCTCCACCACCATCCTCTATATTTTCAATGATACCAACCTTTAACTAATCCATTTGTTAATTTTAAGAGACCTGCTGTTTTCAACTATCATTATATTTATCTGTTGTATAACATTAAAAATTGATATAGTTCCCCTAACTACCAATTCTGTATTATTTTATCCATTTTTCTTCATGAAAATGTGGATCAGTTGTTTAAAAACAGAGGTATAACACGTCTTCTGTTTAATTTATTTTTCCAATTAAAAAAAATGATCTCTGATATAAAAAAAAGAACACAAATACTTAAAGTCAATTTTGGATTAAGTTTCCAAACAAGCTATTATCCTGCATTAAGACAAGGAGAATTCCTTGCAGAATGTGACTATGTTCCTGCAAAGGGAATGTTCCCTGGAGGAAATGCCACTGCCCAAATTGCCTAATGTATCCATTCTTTCAGACACATTTCAATATGAATGACATGGAAAATCCATTCCTGAGAAGGGAAATTAGAAGAACTTTCAAAATCTGGGTAGGCTCCAGAATCTAACTAAGAGAGCTCCAATTAAGTGGCCTTGTTCAGGAACAATTTGCCCATATTTTTAGATACATCAGACTGATGGGAAGAAAAGCCAAAATGATCATGTGAAATGACAGAAATATTTGGCAAAATGCAACCTTTAATTTTATTTTCCCTGCATCCTCCAGCATACTGGGGATGTTATGCACTGGGAGTAGATAAATAAGTACTTATGAGAGCTCTTCTTCCCAGCTGGCTCAGCACTCAACAAGCTGGGAGTGATGGCAAGGGATTTAAAACAAATAAAACCAGCTACAACAGAAGTAACAACAGTGACAAAAAAGATAAACCTTCCTATCTTCTCATGTTGTTCTGGCTAAATTGTCATTTAAATATCTAAACAGCTGTGCCTATGCTGTGTTGCCAGCTGATCCAAAGTTAAGTCTGCTTATAGCAATCAGTCCACCAGAAAAATGAGGCTTTACTATGAATGAGTTTGATAACTCATTTTCTACATATTGATCTCTTTATAACTTTGTTTATCTCAGTTATTAGTGATGAATTAAATAATTTTACATTACAGTGTAGTAGTAGCCATAGTAGTAACAATATGGAATCAAGGTAAATTGGAAGTGGTCAAACAGGAGATGGCAAGAGTGAACATCGACATTTTAGGAATCAGCAAACTAAAATGAACTGGAATAGGTGAACTTAACTCAGATGACCATTATATCTACTACTGTGGGCAAGAATCCCTTAGAAGAAATGAAGTTGCCATCAAAGTCAACAAAAAAGTCCAAAATGCAGTACTTGGATGCAGTCTCAAAAATGACAGAATGATCTCTGTTCGTTTCCAAGGCAAGCCATTCAATATCACAGTAATCCAAGTCTATGCCCCAACCAGTAATGCTGAAAAAGCTGAAATTGAATGGTTCTAGGAAGACCTACAAGACCTAGAACTAGCACCCAAAAAATATGTCCTTTTCATTATAGGGGACTGGAATGCGAAAGTAGGAAGTCAAGAGATACCTGGAGTGACAGGCAAATTTGGCTTGGAGTACAAAATGAAGCAGGACAAAGGCTAATAGAGTTTTGCAAAAGAAAGCACTGGTCAGAGCAAACACCCTCTTCCAACACTCTACACATGGATATCACAGATGGTCAATAATGAAATCAGACTGATTATATTCTTTGCAGCCAACGATGGAGAAGCTCTATACAGTCAGAAAAACAAGATCAGGGGACGACTGTGGCACAGATCATGAACCACTTATTGCCAAATTCAGACTGAAATTGAAGAAAGTAGGGAAAACCACTAGACCATTCAGATATGATCTAAAAAAAAAAAAATACCCTTACAATTATACAGTGGAAGTGACTAATAGATTCAAGGGATTAAATCTGACAGAATGTCTGAAGAACTATGAACTATGGACAGAGGTTTGTGACATTGTACAGGAGGGAGTGATAAGACCATCCTCAAGAAAAAGAAATAAAAAAAAGGTAAAAAGGATTGTCTAAGGAGGCCTTACAAATAGCTGTGAAAAGAAGAGAAGTAAAGGCAAGGAAAGACATGCCCACTCGAATGCAGAGTTCCAAAAAATAACAAGGAGAGATAAGAAAGCCTTCATCAGTGATCAATGAAAAGAAAAATAGGCATTCAACAGAATGGGAAAGACTAGAGATCTCTTAAACAAAATTAGAGATATCAAGGGAACATTTCATGCAAAGATGGCACAATCAAGGACAGAAATGGTATGGACCTAACAGAAGCAGAAGATATTAAGAAGAGGTGGCAAGAATATACAGAAAAACTATACAAAAAAAAATCTTCATGACCCAGATAACCATGATGGTGTGATCACTCAGATAGAACCAGACATCCTGGAATGCAAAGATCATGTGGGTGTTAGGAAGCATCACAATGAAAAAAGCTAGTGGAGGTGATGGAATTACAGTTGCACTAATTCAAATCTTAAAAGATGATGCTATGAAAGTGCTGCACTCAGTATGTCAGCGAATTCGGAAAACAGCAGTAGCCATAAGACTGGAAAAGGTCAATTTTCATTCCAATCAAAGAAAAGCAATGCCAAAGAATGTTCAAACTACTGCACAATTGTACTCATCTCACACACTAGCAAAGTAATGCTCAAAATTCTCCAAGCCAGGCTTCAATAGTAGGTGAACCATGAAATTCCAGATGTTCAAAGCTGAATTTAGAAGAGGCAGAGGAATGAGAGATCAAATTGGCAACATCTGCTGGATCATCAAAAAAGCAAGGGAGTTCCAGAAAAACATTTATTTCTGCTTTATTGACTATGATAAAGCCTGTGACTGTGGGGATCACAATAAACTATGGAAAAATCGTAAAGAGATGGCAATACCAGACCACCTGACCTGCCTCCTGAGAAATCTGTATCAGGTCAAGAAGCAACAGTTAGAACTGGACATGGAACAACAGACTGGTTCTAAATTGGGAAAGGACTACATTAAGGCTGTATATTGTCACCTTGCTTATTTAATTTCTATGCAGAGTACACCATGAGAAATGCTGGGCTGGTTGAAACACAAGAACAAATGAAGACGACCAGTATAAATATAAATAACCTCAGATATGCAGATGATACCACCCTTGTGGCAGAAATGGAAGAACTAAAGATCCTTTTGATGAATGTGAAAGAGGAGAGTGGAAAAGGTAGGCTTAAAACTCAACATTCAGAAAACTAAGATCATGGCATCTGGTCCCATCACTTCATGCAAATAGTTGGGGAAATAATGGAAACAGTGAGAGACTATTTTTTTTTGAGCTGCAAAATCACTGCAAATGGTGACTGCAGCCATGAAATTAAGATGCTTGCTCCTTGGAAGAAAAACTATAACTAACCTAGGAGCATATTAAAAAGCAGAGATATTACTTTGCAAACAAAGGTCTGTCTAGTCACAGCTATGGTTTTTCCAGTAGTCATGTATGGATGTGAGCGTTGGACTATAAAGAAAGCTGAGCACCAAAGAATTGATGCTTTTCAACTGTGGTGTTGGAAAAGACTCTTGAGAGTCCCTTGGACTGCAAGGAGATCCAACCAATTATTCCTAATGGAAATCAGTCCTGAATATTCATTGGAAGGACTGATACTGAAGCTGAAACTCCACAATTTTGGCCACCTGTTGCGTAGAACTAACTCATTTGAAAGGAACTTGATGCTTAGTAGATTGAAGGTGGGAAGAGAAGGGATGACAGAAGATGAGATGGTTGGATGGCATCACCGACTCAATGGACATGAGTATGAGTAAGCCCTGGGAGTTGGTGATGGACAGGGAGTCCTGGCGTGCTGCAGTCCATAGGGTTGCAAAGATTTGGACACGACTGAGTGACTGAAATGAACTGAACTGTTGGAGAAGGCGATGGCACCCACTCCAGTACTCTTGCCTGGAGAATCCCAGGGATGGAGGAGCCTGTCAGGCTGCCATCTATGAGGTCACACAGAGTCGGACATGACTGAAGCAGCAAACATGTGTTATATTTGTTAAACATGATGAAATAATCACTGTTGTAGATCCTCGTAGACAGTATCATATTTAATTCTCATCAAACCTTTGATGCTAGTTCTATTTATTATTCTATTGGAGAGGGAATTATTATATTACCTAAAGTCACATAGCTAACAAGAACTGGAACAAAGATTCAAACAGCTTATTTGTTTAGAAAACACAGTCTCAATCTAAACTAAGCTATAGCAACAACTGTATCTCACAATACCCTCAATTTTCACTCATAATCTTAATTTGTTCTTGGTGTAACTTAGCAAGTTATTGAATACAGCTTTCATCCTTGAGAGGGAAAGCAGACTTTCCTATGCCAAATAGATATCAGCCATTAAGTTTATTCATGAGTGTTGTCTGGGCTATGTCGGCCTTTCCATGATAGAGGTGGGAGGCTTCTGGAGAATCCCAGAGCCAGCATCTACATGGCATCAACTATGCCACAAATATGTATGAGCAGCTGAATGCACATATTTCCCCTGTGAGTGATTGCCATCTTGTTCTCACATAGGGAACACAAAAATGTTTCAATGTCTAGTCCAGATGGGAAAACTCAAAGATTTCCCTGCAGTTGCTTGGAGGGTATAGATTAAGTAAAGGGGTGAGGAAAAGACCAGAAAAGGGAACAAACAAAACAAGACAAAAACCCAACAATCCAAAAATGAGCATCACTGCAGTAACACAGAGCACATTTCCTAGATCTCACAGCCAAAATAATTCTGGCAAACAAATGAATTTCTATATTATTCCAATCAAGTGGCAGTAAACAGAGAGCTAGGTATTTCTCACCAAAAATGGTTATGCTGCCCTGGCCCTGAGAGATAATACACAGTCAGGAACTACAAGTTGTTTCAGTTGCCTCACAATAATTGATATATATTAAGCTATTATCATTGTGAAAGAAGCTATTATAATTTTTTTCCCCTGTAGCCAATCTAAAAACCCACAGAAGAAAACCACTGGATTGTTTAGGTGTCAAGGCCAGTGCCTTTGTTGTCAGCATTTGCGGAATAGACCAGCTGGTTTTCAAAGCAGTTAAGACATTTAGGGTACGTGCAATGAGATTAGCCTTACTTGAGACAATGTAATTACTCTGCTTATTCATTTTAATGATCTTATAAAAGAGATTGAGTTATGATGCCACTGAAAAACAAGGAACAGGGACTGAACAGGAAAGTGCAATATTCTTGAGAGGCAGAATGTGAAGCTGGTAAGCACAAGGTAAACCAGGGTTTTTGGGAGGCAGCTCCCTGTCATATAAAGGAAACCAGGTGGATCAGGTGTTTTTCCCTAGTCGGTATCCTTTGTAGCCCTGAGCCATTCAAATGTAGTGACTCATTTTTGATGGAGAAAAATCTGTGATCATTACTTCTGGATAATGCTTTGTGGGTTCAATCCCTGGGTCAGGAAGATACCCCAGAATATGAAATGGCATCCCACTCCCCAGTATTCTTACTTGGAAAATTCCATGGACAGAGGGGTCTGGAGGGCTACAGTCCATGGTGCCGCAGAGAGTTGGACACGACTGAGCAAAGGAACTTAGCACATAAATCTATCTACTTTTGTTTTAAAAACTGAGCCTTAGAGCAATCAGAAACATAGGTTTTAAACTCTTAGAAGTTAATTCTAACCTTAACCCCAGGACAAAAATCTCTTTCCAGAATAATCCTGACAAATGGTTACCCAGTATCTGATTAAATATTGTGGTTGATGAGTCAGCTTTACTTTTAAAAGCAACCTTCCAATAATTAGGTTTGCCTTAAGGGGCTTCCCTGGTGGCTCAGAGGTTAAAGCGTCTGCCTGGAACGCGGGAGACCTGGGTTCGATTCCTGGGTCAGGAAGATCCTCTGGAGAAGGAAATGGCAACCCACTCCAGTACTCTTGCCTGGAGAATCTCATAGAGGGAGGAGCCTGGTAGGCTACAGTCCATGGGGTCACAAAGAGTCAGACACTACTGAGCAACTTCACTTCACTTCACTTCACATTAAGGCAGAAAGTGAAGAGGAACTAAAAGCCTCTTGATGAAAGTGAAAGTGGAGAGTAAAAAGTTGGCTTAAAGCTCAACATTCAGAAATCGAAGATCATGGCATCCGGTCCCATCACTTCATGGGAAATTGATGGGGAAACAGTGTCAGACTTTATTTTTTTCGGCACCAAAATCACTGCAGATGGTGATTGCAGCCATGAAATTAAAAGACACTTGCTCCTTGGAAGAAAAGTTATGACCAACCTAGATAGTATATTCAAAAGCAGAGACATCACTTTGCCAACTAAGGTCTGTCTAGTCAGTTCAGTTCAGTTCAGTCGCTCAGTCGTGTCTGACTCTGCGACCCCATGAATCGCAGCACTCCAGGCCTCCCTGACTGCAGCCATGAAATTAAAAGACGCTTACTCCCTGGAAGAAAAGTTATGACCAACCTAGATAGCATATTCAAAAGCAGGGACATTACTTTGCCGACTAAGGTCCGTCTAATCAAGGCTATGGTTTTTCCAGTGGTCATGTATGGATGTGAGAGTTGCACTGTGAAGAAGGCTGAGCGCCGAAGAATTGATGCTTTTGAACTGTGGTGTTGGAGAAGACTCTTGAGAGTCCCTTAGACTGCAAGGACATCCAACCAGTCCATTCTGAAGGAAATCAACCCTGGGATTTCTTTGGAAGGAATGATGCTGAAGCTGAAACTCCAGTACTTTGGCCACCTCATGCGAAGAGTTGACTCATTGGAAAAGACTCTGATGCTGGGAGGGATTGGGGGCAGTAAGAGAAGGGGATGACCAAGGATGGGATGGCTGGATGGTTTCACGGACTCGATGGACATGAGTCTCAGTGAACTCCGGGAGATGGTGATGGACAGGTGGTTTTTCCTGTGGTCATGTATGGATGTGAGAGTTGGACTGTGATGAAGGCTGAGCGCCAAAGAATTGATGCTTTTGAATTGTGGTGTTGGAGAAGACTCTTGAGAGTCCCTTGGACTGCAAGGAGATCCAACCAGTCCATCCTAAAGGAGATCAGCCCTGGGATTTCTTTGGAAGGAATGATGCTAAAGCTGAAATTCCAGTACTTTGGCCACCTCATGTGAAGAGCTGACTCATTGGAAAAGACCCTGATGCTGGGAGGGATTGGGGGCAGGAGGAGAAGGGGACGACAGAGGATGGGATGGCTGGATGGCATCACTGACTCGATGGATGTGAGTTTGAGTGAATTCCTAGTGTTGGTGATGGACAGGGAGGCCGGGTGTGCTGTGATTCATAGGGTCACAAAGAGTTGGACACGACTGAGCGCCTGAACTGAACTGAACTGAATGGTTATAACCATGCCAAAGCCTTTGACTGTGTGGATCACAATAAACTCTGGAAAATTCTTCAAGAGATGAGAATACCAGACCACCTGACCTGCCTCTTGAGAAACTTATATGCAGGTCAGGAAGCAACAGTTAGAATGGGACATGGAACAACAGACTGCTTTCAAATAGGAAAAGGAGTAAGTCAAGGCTGTATACTGTCACGTTGCTTATTTAAGTTATATGCAGAGTACATCATGAGAAACGTTGGGGTGGAAGAAGCACAAGCTTGCTCGCACAAGATTGCCTGGAGAAATATCCATCACCTCAGATATGCAGATCACACCACCCTTATGGCAGAAAGTGAAAAGGAACTAAAAAGCCTCTTGATAAAAGTGAAAGAGGAGAGTGAAAAGGTTGGCTTAAAGCTCAGCATTCAGAAAACTAAGATCATGGCATCTGGTCCCATCACTTCATGGGAAATAGATGGGGAAACAGTGGAAACAGTGTCAGCCTTTATTTTTTGAGGGGCTTCAAAATCAGTGCAGATGGTGGTTGCAGCCATGAAATTAAAAGATGCTTACTCCTTGGAAGGAAAGTTATGCAACCTAGATAGCATATTGAAAAGCAGAGACATTACTTTGCCAACAAAGGTCTGTCTAGTCAAGGCTATGGTTTTTCCAGCAGTCATATATGGATGTGAGAGTTGGACTGTGCAGAAAGCTGAGCACCAAAGAATTGATGCTTTTGAACTGTAGTGTTGGAGAAGACTCTTGAGAGTCCCTTGGACTGCAAGGAGATCCAACCTTTCCATCTTAAATGAGAATAGCCCTGGGTGTTCATTGGAAGGAATGATGCTAAATCTGAAACTCCAGTACTTTGGCCACCTCATGCGAAGAGTTGACTCATTGGAAAAGACCATGATGCTGGCAGGGATTGGGGGCAGGAGGAGAAGGGGATGACAGAGGATGAGATGGCTGGATGACATCACTGCCTCATTGGATGTGAGTCTGAGTGAACTCAGGGAGTTGGTGATGGACAGGGAGGCCTAGCGTCCTGCAATTCTTGGGGTCACAAACAGTCGGACACGACTGAGCATCTGAACAGAACTGAACTGAGACACTGGTGATATTATGGTGAATAAGATACATTGTGTGTTACAGAGTTTATAGCTTAATGTGGTTACAGAGAGGTAGACAGTTTTGTAAATTATGATAAAATTCTGTAGGTGCTATGATAGCATTTGGGAGGGGAAGCTAATTAGGTTTAGTACTTCACATGTTCCTCATGTGTGTGATTTACAAATCTCTTATCACTCCAGATACATTCTAAGGTATCAATTTTCTTTTTGAGAAGCTTTTGCACAGAAAAGGAAACTACTAAGGTGAAAAGACAATCCTTAGAATGGGAGAGAGTAATAGCAAATGAAACAAATGACCAAGGATTTATCTCCAAAATACACAAGCAGTTTGATATCAGAAAAACAAACAACCCAATCAAAAAGCGGGCAGAAGACTGAAACAGACATTTCTCCAAATAAGATATACAGATGGCTTACAAACACATGAAAAGATGCTCAACAGTACTCACCGTACAGAAATGCAAATCAAAACTATAATGAGGTATCACCTCACACTGGTCAGAATGGCCATCATTGAAATATCTATGAACAATAAATGCTGGAAAGGGTGTGGAGAAGTGGAACCCCTCTTGCACTGTTGGCAGGAATGTAAATTGATACAACCACTATGGATAACAGTATGGAGATTCCTTAAAAAACTAGTAACAAAACTACCATCAGTTCAGTTCCGTTGCTCAGCAGTGTCTGATTGTTTGTGACCCCACGAACTGCAGCACAACAGGCCTCCCTGTCCATCACCAACTCCCAGAGTTTACCCAAACTCATGTCCATTGAGTTGGTGATGCCATCCAACCATCTCATCCTTTGTTATCGCCTTCTCCTCCTGCCCTCAATCTTTCCCAACATCAGGGTCTTTTCCAATGAGTCAGCTCTTTGCATGAGGTGGCCAAAGTACAGGAATTTCAGCTTTAACATCAGTCCTTCCAATGAACACCCGGGACTGATTTCCTTCAGAATGGACTGGTTGGATCTCCTTGCAGTCTAAGGGACTCTCAAGAGTCTTCTCCAACACCACAGTTCAAAAGCATAAATTCTTTGGTGCTCAGCTTTCTTTATAGTCCAACTCTCACATCCAAACATGACTACTGAAAAAACCATACCTTTCACTAGGCAGAACTTTGTTGACAAAGAAATGTCTCTGCTTTTTAATATGCTGTCCGGGTAGGTCAAAACTTTCTTTCCAAGGAGTAAGTATCTTTTAATTTCATGGCTGCATTCACCATCTGCAGTAATTTTGGAGCCCCAAAAAATAAAGTTAGCTACTGTTTCCACTGTTCCCCATCTATTTGCCATGAAGTGATAGGACCAGAACCCATGATCTTAGTTTTCTGAATGTCAAGTTTTAAGCCAACTTTTTCTCTCTCCCCTTTCACTTTCATCAAGAGACTCTTTAGTTCTTCTTTACTTGCTGCTATAAGGGTGTGTCATCTGCATATATGAGGTTATTGATATTTCTCCCAGCAATCTTGATTCCAGTTTGTGCTTCATGCAGCTCAGCAGTTCCCATGATGTACTCTCTATATAAGTTGAATCAGCAGGGTGATAACATACAGCCTTGACGTATCCCTTTTCCTATTTGGAAAAGTCTGTTTTTCGATGTCCAATTCTAACTGTTGCTTCCTGACCTGCATACAGGTTTCTCAAGAGGCAGGTCAGGTGGTCTGGTATTCCCAACTCTTTCAGAATTCTCCACAGTTTATTGTGATCCACACAGTAAAGCTTTGACATAGTCAATAAAGCAGAGATAGATGTTTTTCTGGAACTCTCTTGCTTATTCTATGATTGAGCAAATGTTGACAATTTGATCTCTGGTTCCTCTGCCTTTTCTAAAATCAGCATGAACATCTGGAAGTTCACGGTTCACATATTGCTGAAGCCTGGCTTGGAGAATTTTGAGCATTACTTTACTAGCGTGTGAGATGAGTGCAATCATGTGGTAGTTTGAGCATTCATTGGCATTGCGTTTCTTTGGGATTGGAGTGAATACATTCAGTTCAGTTCAGTTGCTCAGTCGTGTCCAACTCTTTGAGATCCCATAAATCACAGCATGCCAGGCCTCCCTGTCCATCACCAACAAGAAGAGTTCACTCAGACTCGAGTCCATTGAGTCAGTGATGCCATCCAGCCATCTCATCCTCTGTCGTCCCCTTCTCCTCCTGCCCCACATCCCTCCCAGCATCAGAGTCTTTTCCAATGAGTCAAGTTTTCACATGAGGTGGTCAAAGTACTGGAGTTTCAGCTTTAGCATCATTCCTTCCAAAGAAATCCCAGGGCTGATCTCCTTTATGATGGACTGGGTGGATCTCCTTGCAGTCCAAGGGACTCTCAAGAGTCTTCTCCAACACCACAGTTCAAAAGCATCAATTCTTCGGCACTCAGCCTTCTTCACAGTCCAACTCTCATATACATACATGACCACTGGAAAAACCATAGCCTTGACTAGACGGACTTTGTTGGCAAAGTAATGTCTCTGCTTTTGAATATGCTATCTAAGTCGGTAATAACTTTTCTTTCAAGGAGTAAGTGTCTTTTAATTTCATGGCTGCAACCACCATCTGCAGTGATCCTGGAGCCCAAAAAATAATGTCTGACACTTATTCCCCATCTATTTCCCATGTAGTGATGGGACCGGATGCCATTGATCTTTGTTTTCTGAATGTTGAGCTTTAAGCCAACTTTTTCACTGTCCTGTTTCACTTTCATCAAGAGGTTTTTAAGGTCTTCTTCACTTTCTGCCATAAAGGTGGTGTCATCTGCATATCTAAGGTGATGGATATTTCTCCTGGCAATCTTGATTCCAGCCTGTGTTTATTCCAGCCCAATGTCTCTCATGATGTATTCTGCATATAAGTTGAATAAGCATGGTGACAATATACAGCCTTGACGTACTCTTTTTCCTATTTGGAACCAGTCTGTTGTTCCATGCCCAGTTCTAACTGTTGCTTCCTGACCTGCACATAGGTTTCTCAAGATGCAGGTCAGGTGGTCTGGTATTCCCATCTCTCTCAGAATATTCCACAGTTTATTGTGATCTACAAAATCAAAGGCTTTGGCATACTCAGTAAAGCAGAAATACATGTTTTTCTGGAACTGTCTTGCTTTTTCCGTGATCCAGCAGATGTTGGCAATTTGATCTCTAGTTTCTCTTCTTTTTCTAAAACCAGCTTGAACATCAGGAAGTTCATGGTTCGCATATTGCTGAAGCCTGGCTTGGAGAATTTTGAGCATGACTTTACTAGCATGTGAGATGAGTGCAATTGTGCAGTAGTTTGAGCATTCTTTGACATTGCCTTTCCTTGGAATTGAAATGAAAACTGACCTTTTCAGTCCTGTGGCCACTGCTGAGTTTTCCAAATTTGCTGGCATATTGAGTGCAACACTTTCACAGCATCATCTTTCAGGATTTGAAATAGCTTCATTGGAATTCCATCACCTCCACTAGCTTTGTTCGTAGTGATGCTTTCTAAGGCCCACTTGACTTCACATTCCAGGATGTCTGGCTCTAGGTGAGTGATCACACCATTGTGATTATCTGGGTTGTGAAGATCTTTTCTGTGTAGTTCTTCTGTGTATTCTTGCCACCTCTTCTTAGTATCTTCTGCTTCTTTTAGGTCCATACTATTTCTGTCCTTTGTCGAGCCCATTTTTGCATGAAATGTTCCCTTGGTATGTCTAGTTTTCTTGAAGAGATCTCTAGTCTTTCCCATTCTGTCGCTTTCCTCTATGTCTTTGCATTGATCGCCGAAGAAGGCTTTCTTATCTCTTCTTGCTATTCTTTGGAACTCTGCATTCAGATGCTTATATCTTTCCTTTTCTCCTTTGCTTTTCACTTCTCTTCTTTTCACAGCTATTTGTAAGGTCTCCTCAGACAGCCATTTTGCTTTTTTTTGCATTTCTTTTCCTTGGGGATGGTCTTGATCCCTGTCTCCTGTACAATGTCACGAACCTCACTCCATAGTTCATCAGGCACTCTATCTATCAGATCTAGGCCCTTAAATCTATTTCTCACTTCCACTGTATAATCATAAGGTATTTGATTTAGGTCATACCTGAATGTTCTAGTGGTTTTCCCTACTTTCTTCAATTTAATTCTGAATTTGGCAATAAGGATTTCATCATCTGAGCCACAGTCAGCGTCTGGTCTTGTTTTTGTTGACTGTATAGAGCTTCTCCATCTTTGGCTTCAGAGAATATAATAAGTCTGATTTCAGTGCTGACCATTTGGTGATGTCTATGTGTAGAGTCTTCTCTTGTGTTGTTGGAAGAGGGTGTTTGCTATGACCAGTGCATTTTCTTGGCAAAACTCTATTAGTCTTTGCCCTGCTTCATTCCGCATTCCAAGGCCAAATTTGCCTGTTACTCCAGGTTTTTTCTTTTTTTTTTTTTTTTTTTTTATTCTAAGTTTGTGTTTCTTAGACTTCCTACTTTTGCATTTCCAGTTCCCCTATTGAATGGAAAAGGATCATTATTTTTGGTGGTATTATTTTGGTCTTTTTTAATATGATTCTTTTGAGGTTGCTGCGGTATAGATATGTCTCTATTAAATCATTCAGTCTTTTTCACTGATTCTAGTGTACGTTCTTGATCTTTCTTTGACCATTCCAATTGCTTATTCATGGCTTGCTTCAGGTTTATGCTATTGCTTTGCGCATGACTTGCTATCACCAGTACATACTGGGTATTGTTTTTTTTTTTTTTTTTTTGGATTATTTCTATGATTCCGTGATATTGAAATGGGTTCTTTGCCTATCATTTGTTTTCTATGAATACGAACAGAGATCATTCTGGTGGTCGTTTTGATGAGATCGAAGGCATTATCCATAGTACTGGTATTTTGCGGACTCTTTTGGACTTTGGACACAGAGTGGGGACCAATATTTTTTTAATAGAAGTAGTTAAAAATCTAATACTGCAAAGTGGATGTACTGTCAACCATAAATGAACACTGCAATATATTATTTTAATGAAGTAACTAAAAAGTTACTTTTAACTCATATTTAATAATAAAGTTACTTTTCTTTTATAATAATGCCTGTTTTCCTATGAACTTTTACCCAGTTAGATCCAGGCTTCCCTGGTGGCTCAGTGGTAAAAATTCTGCTCTAATATAGGAGACATGGGAGATGCAGGTTCAATCCTCGGGTCAGGATATTATATAGATCCTAGATAATAATATTTATTCTTGTTTAGGTTTGTCTTATAGTTGTCCCCCAAGAGGTACTGCCAACTTGATATTTTTCTTTTGTTGTTGTTTAGCTGCTAAGTCCTGTCCAACTCTTTTGTGACCCCATGGACTGTAGCCCACCAGGCTCCTCTTTCTATAGGATTTCCTAGGCAAAAATATTGGAATGGGTTGTCATTTCCTTCTCCAAGTTATTTTCCAACCCAGGGATCAAACCTGTCTCTCCTACATTGGTATGTGGATTCTTTACCACTGATCCACCAGTGAAGCCCATTCTTTTATTATACTACATATTAATTATACATTTCTTTTTTAAATGACCAATACTACCTCCCATGCTATTATCTAGTGTAGGATTAAAGACCTACAGTACCACAGTATTTGCATTTCTACCAAGTTGGCTCATGGGTTCTTTAACCACTGCTGCTGCTGCTAAGTCACTTCAGAAGTGTCTGACTCTGTGCGACCCCATAGGCGGCAGCCCATCAGGCTCCCCCGTCCCTGGGATTCTCCAGGCAAGAACACTGGAGTGGGTTGCCATTTCCTTCTACAATGCATGAAAGTGAAAAGTGAAAGTGAAGTCGCTCAGTCATGTCCAACTCTTACCGATCCCATGGACTGCAGCCTACCAGGCTCCTCCGTCCATGGGATTTTCCAGACAAGAGTACTGGAGTGGGGTGCCATTGCTTTAACCACTAGCACCACAAATATACTAAAGTACAACCAAACCTTAAGTATGTGTGATTATATGCCTGTAGGCAAAATAATTACCCTTGGTTTTCTTATTATTGACAGTTTTATGCCATTGGTTAATGACAAAATAATAGCTCAAAAGCAAACAATATTATTTGCTAACTCAAATGTTATGTGATTAATTGAGAGAATATACAATGAATTTCATTAGGATGGATTTTTCAGCAAAATACAAAAATGATCAATGCATGCAAAATTCAAGAAGTTATAAATTCAGAAGTTTTAAGGTGTATGGCATTGTACAAAGTATAATGAAATTTACATTTCTTGGCAACATTTCCATGGTTAATAAAAGTTAATTATTCCTTAAATAAAGATATGTGAGCACTTCAACATACTATAAAGGAGTCTAAAATCAAGCCACTTTAATTTTCACTTTTCTTTTCCTTCTTACTAATAGTAGAACTATAAACTTGGACTTTCGATAAAATCAGAGCCTTTGATGTGGCCATTTATTTTTAAAGACATTCTATAGCATACCAATTGCTGAATCTAGAAGCTCACTATTGATATTCCATTTAATAAACTAGCAAACCAGACACATTTATTTTAAATTTCAAGTTTAATTAAAAGATAAGACTAGAGTGACAAAATGGCAAGGAAAAGAGGGATGTTGAAAATTTTTGTTTATTATTGCAGAGCAGCTGCTTTTATTTGTAACTAATCTCCATTAATGTCAAATCAAAAGGCAGAAATTCTTATAGGCTTTTGCATTTGCCTTGTTACCTGCTTCCCTCAGGAAATTACTGTGCACTTCCTCATTCTGGGCTGAAATCCTGTATGAGCTCTTTATTGTCTAGCTAAACAATTCTGAGCAGTAGTTGACACAGTTACTTTTTAAATTAAAACACATTCAATTATTTAATTAGCAATATTTACTAAGCACCTCTGTTTAGGTTTAGGGTTGTTAAGCAGTGAATAAACAGACCAACAGAAGCAAACAAACAAAAAGTCCTACCTTGCTAGAACTTACTTTATAATGAATACACATTTCAGACTCAAGTAAAGCTACATATATTAAAAAGTCAACACTAACAGAGAGCCTGTTAACTGTTAAGACTAAGTTATGAAAAAATAACTGCTCACATTTTCAAAGATATTGTTTGGATGTCTACTTTGTCCAAATTTTTAACTATCTGCCTTTAGGACAAAGATAAGAAAAGACTTGCATAGGTAAAGGAGAAATGGGAAGAAGGAGAAATTTACAGAGTAAGTCTAAAAAGTGTCTGTAAACTGTGCCAGGAGAAACTAGCCCCTCAAGACTTTGCTCTTGCAGAGTTTCTTAGTAACTGAGCCACATGCTCTCAGAAGCTTCTGAGTTAGATCAAGACCTTCCCATTTCCTAAAGTGTCTAGGATATGGAGAGAAAAGAAAAATTAAAACTAATGTGGAGTTCCGTGGTGGTCCAGTGGTTAGGACTCAGCACTGTCATTGCCATGGCCAGAGTTCAGTCCTTGGTCAGGGAACTAAAATCCTGTAAGCCACGTGGATTCAACCAAAAAAATCAAATAAAACTAATGAAATAGCCCTATAAGAATTTCTGAGTCCACATGCTTCTTAAGGAAAAAAAATATACCGTGCATGTAAGAGAATTTCCTTTTGAGACAAACAATGCCATGTTTTCTATTAATTTCAAAATACATGCCAACATTACCTTCTAAAATAATTTAACATTTATTAATTTTATTAAACTATGGATTCATAGTAGTAAAAAAAAGCTCATAAAAGGCCAAAATTTAATTGTATTCATGTAGTATATTAAAACAGCAAAGAAATTGACCACAAAGAACTTACTAAAGCCTTTTTACGAATATGGTCTCATTTGATCTTCAGTACAAGCTATTATAGCTATTATTTTACGATCATCATTCTACAGGTGAAAAAGCTAACAGATTGAATGGCTGACCCAAGTTAATAGAACTAATCAATACTCAAGTCATAACTCAAACCTCAGGTGTAACAGCTCCAAACCACGTGGAATTTCCACTGGATTGATACAGTTTTTCAAAAACTGATCAAATGCAGAAGATTTTGTTAGATAAAAAAGTATACTCTTTTAGGCAAGTTGAATATTATAATGATGGCTATTTCCTTATATTGTCTTCTTAAATATTTTAGGGGTCAATGTATTCTAATCATAATCTCCCCTCTAGGAACAAAGAGAAATAAGGGAATTAAATCAAAATAGCCTATCACTTGGGCGAAATTATATTCTATTAGTCCTTAGACAACAGACCTACTATTATTGATATTTACTAAGCCTTTAGGACACTCAATAATTTCAAGACTTCCCTGCACATTTTAGTAGGTTGTTCTGTAGTCACAGAGATGTGCAGTGTAATAGATGTTTGTTCTGCCTCTGAGTAACAAGCTCCTTACCAGAATTTTAACTAAAAGTTGAAGGAGTAAAAATGTGAATACAGGAAAGCCTAGATATCCTGCAATGAGTTTGGGAGACAGTAGATGTGGGATTAAGAGTTCAGGTTTTTAAGTTAAACATATATGAGTTCCTATCCCCATTCTTGTATATATGGGCAATGTGAGATTAGAAATTTTAATTACTGTGTCAAAGCTGCAATTTTCTCTAATAATAATAATTAATAATAATATATAACATTATGTAAGAATATATAAACAAGTACATAGAATTTGACTAATCATATCTGATTTTCAAAGTATTATTAACATTACCAATTCCCTTCTCTCCTACTCTAAGTTTTATGTATTGTCATGAATGCATATATTTCTTTTTGGATTTACCTGGAAACATAGGTAATCTAGGCTTACATAACAAATAGCAATGTTTTTTTTTTTTTTAATTTAAAGCAAAAATATTGAAGGAATTGAGACAATTTACATAATCTAAGTACTTTTATTCAGCTTACTTCTTAAAAAAAATTTGAGAAAGCTTGAACTTTCATTATAAGGCTTTAGTATAGTTGAAGCTCAGAAGAGAACATCTAAGAAAAACACGTGTCAAATATACTTTATTTCCAGAGAGATGATATAGAGTCAGGCTTTGAAAATTATTCTAAACTTTCTAGGTTCCAGATTATCCTAAAATCTGGAAAAAGAACTAAAATTCATTAAGTTAATTTTGCACTCAGACAAAATCTGTAAGGCAAATTTCCTTACAGAATTAAGTGATTTCCTTGAAATAAAGTTAAATAAAAGAATTTATGGCAAGCTTCTCTGTTTAAGAGACAACGATTAACATAATATATAATCTTTGGTTTAATAAAAGATAGAACTGCTGTTCAAATGAATGCATCTTTATAAGGGAGAAGGAATTTAATAAATGTGGCTCGGTGAGGGGCTGATATAATTATAATTATGCTTTCAGTTCTGTTGCATTCAGATGATCTAAATTAATGTAAGAATTGTAACTTAAGAGAGAGCCTAATGGACACAAAGTCTTTCAATTTAGCTATTCTTCTCAAATATTATATGTCTTAAGCAAGCATTTGGCAGGTGCTAAATTGCAGTAAATTCACGTTTGAATTCTCTAACAGGTACCCGTAGTGGTGATAATCTATTGCTCTGGTTAAAGTGTGAGCCATGTACTTCAATCATTTCTGACACAGGCACTATAGCCACAAAAAGAAAAAGCAAAAGGGGCAGATTTTCCCATGTAGTTATGATAGCAAACAGGGGTTGCAGAGGGCAAGCACTGTCCCAAAGTCAAGTAATTCTGATTTTGAACTGTATCTCCACCTCTCTCAATCCTGCCTTCAATGGGAGTTCAAGGGAGGCCCACGGATATCTATCCTTCCTGCCATTCCAAACCTCCCAGCAGTCTCAGAAAAGGCTACCATTTGAACTCATTACCTGTATTTCTTTTAGAGACTCTAAAGTTGATCCTTCTATATTTAAGTCACCACTAGAAGCCTAGGCTTGTTAGGTCATGGCTTATCTCTCTATTTTTTTTTTCTAATGAAGTGTATATATTCTATTGAATGCAGTACTGAAGAAGGTGGTCTCAATGCTGGTGTATCTTTTCCAATACCCGCCTACAGCTAAACCTAAAGGAGATGGTTCTGCCTCACTACTTATTGCCTCTTCCCTAAAGCAGAATAAAAATGCATTAAATTACATCCAACAACACAACAGAAGACTCTACAAATGGACATCACCAGATTGTCAACACCGAAATCAGATTAATTATATTCTTTGCAGCCAAAGATGGAGAAGCTCTATACAGTCAGCAAAAACAAGACCAGGAGCTGACTGTGGCTCAGATCATGAACTCCTGATTACCAAATTCAGACTCAAATTGAAGAAAGTAGGGAAACCCGCTAGACCATTCAGGTATGACCTAAATCAAATCCCTTATGATTATACAGTGGAAGTGAGAAATAGATTTAAGGGCCTAGATCTGATAGAGTGCCTGATGAACTATGGAATGAGGTTCATGACATTGTACAGGAGACAAGGATCAAGACCATTCCCATGGAAAAGAAATGCAAAAAAGCAAAATAGCTGTCTGGGAAGGCCTTACAAATAGCTATGAAAAGAAGAGAGGCAAAAAGCAAAGGAGAAAAGAAAAGATATAAGCATCTGAATGCAGAGTTCCAGAGAATAGAAGAAGAGATAAGAAAGCCTTCTTCAGTGATCAATGCAGAGAAATAGAGAAAAACAATAGAATGGGGAAGACTAGAGATCTCGTCAAGAAAATTAGAGATACCAAGGGAACATTTCATGCAAAAATGGGCTCGACAAAGGACAGAAATGATATGGACCTAAAAGAAGCAGAAGATATTAAGAAGAGGTGGCAAGAATACATGGAAGAACTGTACAGAAAAATATTCACGACTCAGATAATCATGATGATGTGATCACTAATCTAGAGCCAAACATCCTGGAATGTGAAGTCAAGTGGGCCTTAGAAAGCATCACTACGAACAAAGCTAGTGGAGGTGATGGAATTCCAGTTGAGCTATTTCAAATCCTGAAAGATGATGCTGTGAAAGTGTTGCACTCAATATGCCACCAAATTTGGAAAACTCAGCAGTGGCCACAGGACTGGAAAAGGTCAGTTTTCATTCCAATCCCAAAGAAAGGCAATGCCAAAGAATGCTCAAACTACCACACAATTGCACTCATCTCACATGCTAGTAAAGTAATGCTCAAAATTCTCCAAACCAAGCTTCAGCAATATGCGAACCATGAACTTCCTGATGTTCAAGCTGGTTTTAGAAAAGGCAGAGGAACCAGAGATCAAATTGCCAACATCCGCTGGATCATCAAAAAAGCAAGAGTTCCAGAAAAACATGTATTTCTGCTTTACTGAGTATGTGAAAGCCTTTGACTGTGTAGATCACAATAAACTGTGGAATATTCTGAAAGAGATGGGAATACCAGAACACCTGACCTACCTCTTGAGAAACCTGTATGCAGGTAAGGAAGCAACAGTTAGAACTGGATATGGAACAACAGACTGGCTCCAAATAGGAAAAGGAGTGCATCAAGGCTGTATATTGTCACTCTGCTTATTTAACTTATATGCAGAGTACATCATGAGAAATGCTGTATTGGAAGAAACGCAAGCTGGAATCAAGATTGCCGGGAGAAATATCAATCACCTCAGATACGCAGAAGAAACCACCCTTATGGCAGAAAGTGAAGAGGAACTAAAAAGCCTCTTGATGAAAGTGAAAGAGGACAGTGGAAAAGTTGGCTTACAGCTCAACATTCAGAAAACGAAGATTATGGCATCTGGTCCTTTCTCTTCATGGGAAATAGATGGGGAAACAGTGGAAACAGTGTCAGACTTTATTTTTTGGGGGCTCCAAAATCACTGCAGATTGTGATTGCAGCCATGAAATTGCAAGACGCTTACTCCTTGGAAGAAAAGTTATGACCAACCTAGATAGTATATTCAAAAGCAGAGACATTACTTTGCCAACTAAGGTGTCTAGTTAGTCAAGGCTATGGTTTTTCCAGTGATCATGTATGGAAGTGAGAGTTGGACTGTGAAAAAGGCTGAGCACTGAAGAATTGATGCTTTTGAACTGTGGTGTTGGAGAAGACTCTTGAGAGTCCCTTGGACTGCAAGGAGATCCAACCAGTCCATCCTAAAGGAGATCAGCCCTGGGATTTCTTTGGGAGGAATGATGCTAAAGCTGAAACTCCAGTACTTTGGCCACCTCATGTGAAGAGTTGACTCATTAGAAAAGACTGATGCTGGGAGGAATGCGGGGCAGAAGGAGGAGGGGAGAACAGAGGATGAGATGGCTGGATGGCATCGCTGACTCGATGGACGTGAATCTGAGTGAACTCCGGGAGTTGGTGATGGACAGGGAGGCCTGGCGTGCTGTGATTCATGGGGTCGCAAAGAGTTGAACTCGACTGAGCGACTAAACTGAAATTAACTGATACATCATCTGTGCTCCTTTGAGGTCACGTCTCTTTATCTTGGGCATCTATGCTTTTTCTGAAGCGTTTTTTGCACCTGGCTGACAGCTCTTTCAGAAAAGGCAATGACAACCCACTCCAGTACTCTTGCCTGGCAAATTCCGTGGACAGAGGAGCCTGATAGACTGTAGTCTATGGGGTCGCTAAGAGTCGGACACGACTGAGCGATTTCACTTTCACTTTTAACTTTTATGCATTGGAGAAGGAAATGGCAACCCACTCCAGTGTTCTTGCCTGGAGAATCCCAGGGATGAAGGAGCCTGATGGACTTCCGTCTATGGGGTCGCACAGAGTCGGACACGACTGAAGCGACTTAGCAGCAGTAGCAGTACAGCTTTTTTTCCACCCTGACTTTCTTCATTGGTCTTCGTCCTTTTAAATAATTTACCTATCTCCCTGTGTCTCTCATCCTGTGTCCTCACTGCCAATGAATTTATTCTCATTCTCACCTCAACTGATCATTTTCTTGGTCATTGATTAGACAGCATATTTTCCAATATGATTGTACCTCATAATATTCATTTCAAGTATCTCAACTTATGGCAAAATCTTCCTATGTCACCACTCTAATATCCTAGTCATCAACTCTACTCATGCTTCAGATTCATGAAACTTACCAACTTTTCACTGTCCGTCATGTTCTCTATTTCATCTGCACCCATTTGGCTTTCATGAATCATCTCCATACTAAAATATTTTCAGACACAGTTGACTCTCTTGATTTCTTCCTCCCTCCATCACATTCTGCTGGCAAAGCCTAATTCTGTTATAGCCTATTCTGTTCCTACTGTACAGTCAAATCCAACAGCCTCACTTAATTAGAGTGACCTGATTGGACTTATCACACATCAATGTCTTAAATGTTCCCTGGAGACTCAGTGCTGCCTGACATTCCTGTTTCGTTTTTCTTGTCAATCCATTCTCCTCTTGTCTCTGCCAACTACTTCTTACTTTAGTTTATAACCTTTGTTCTCATTTTCCAGGAACAGAAAAGAAAAGAGAAGAGACCTGCAGCATGTTCCCATGATCAGATCTACTGACATCCTCACAATATTTGAATCCAGAACTCTATTGTTGCAGTTGTGCTGGATAGCATCACTTTGATCTTATCAAAGGAACTCATCCCTTGTACACCTAATCCCATCCTCTCTCTTTCTCCAGAATCTACAATCTTCCTCTCTTTTATATCTTTCCATTTAACAGACACATTGTGTTGATTCCTATATCCTCTTTCATGAACCCCTCCATTTCTCTGTCCCTCTCACAGGAGGTATCTATAGTCATTATTCTCTTTATTCTCCTTCTGTGACATCTTGACCTCTCTCATCAGCATTGTGTCCTCATTTGCCCTTTGGAATTACCAAGGACCTCCACACTACCTCAGTCTCAGTCATCGTCTTACCTTCTCAGTAACATGTGATGTAGTTGAACATATTCTCTACCTTGAATCATTTTTCTTAATTGGTTTCTGAGACACTTCTCTGTCTGTCATGTACTGCCTTGATCACTCCTTCCCTGTGTCCTTTATTGACATCTCTTTTAACTCCCATCAGAATCCTGGGACAACCCCAGAGCTAAATATCTAAACTTCATCTATTTTGTGCCTAAACTGCCTCCCTTGGTGATCTCATCTAAGATTGTGATGTTAAAAATATCTTTTCCATGCTCCATTTGATGACTCCAATGCACATGTTTAATCACATTTCCCCTGTTTTTTTTTTCTTCACATTTTCATATAACTACTTAATTGGCATAGTCACTTAGACTTCTAATAGGCATCTCAAGTATAGAGATTACTCTGCCAGGAGGGAGGTTTTAAAATACCTGTGATTGTAGCAGGTATCTAAGACATCCCCCTTCAGCCTCCATAGGTCCCTATGAAAAAATATATTATATTCTCAATGCTAAGATTAAATTGAGTTGAAAGTTTGTCTCATGTGATGAGATGCTGACTATGATATTTTTTGTCTGACACCTGAAAATGGATGATAAAAGAACCCAATATAAGGCAAACTCATTGTTCTTATGGCAATCTCAAATCATTTTTGAGTTTAAATTTATTTTCTTGACAGAGTATTTAACATGAAATTAAAAATAAGTCATGCAGGCCTTACCCCTTGCTACAACTAAAATCTCCTAGATCTGACTCTACAGCTGGAAAAAATAAGTAGACAAACAATAAGCAATCAATGCAATGTTACTCTATTTCTATGAATATAATTGCTGGAGAACCATGACATATTGCACTGGTAGATAGATTCAATGCCAGCCTGAATGTGTAATGAAAAGAGTGTGGATGTAAAGAACAGTACAGTTGTTCGTTTTCTCTTCCTTACTATTCTTGAGTCACAAGAATAATTATGTTTGGCAGCTTTTACTATGTTTGTAAATGAGGTGATAACATTTGCCTATAAGGTTTCTGTGAAGATGAAGATACTATGTGCAAAGACCTAATTATTTTAATCATCATAACAGATGCTCAAACATTTTAGTTTCCTTCCCTACTCCTGTGCATGCTCAACAACTTTTCTTAGTCTAATACAACATATTTTCAAATGTCAGATTATTAGATAAAACTTGATAATTTTTAAATCTACACTGTCCTTTCTAACAATTGCAGCTTCTTGAAAGTCTTGTTAATACAAGTTAGAAAAAGATAAAGAGAGTAAATAATAACTTTTACTAACTCAGCAAAGTCAAAGTATTAGCCACTCAGTCATGCCTGACTCTTTGTGACCCTAGGGACTATAGCTCACCCACCAGGCTCTTCTGTCCAAGGAATTCTCCAGGCAAGAATAGTGGAGTGGGTTGCTATTTCCTTCTCCAGGGTATCTTCCCATCCAGGAATAAAACCTGGGTCTCCTGCATTACAACAAACTCTTTACTATCTCGGCCACCAGGGAAACCCAACAAAGTTAAATGACTTATTAAATAGAAAATTATGTTCTAAGCTGGTTCAAGAGACTATACTGTGACTGAGGTATATGTGGATCACAGAATCCATTCTTACAAGTGTGTATGAAAGTAGAAACTACTGAGATATCACTTTGCCACAGTTATGTATGCATTATGATATCCTTAGAACCTCCCCATTTTTTCTTCCTAAGATTGTCTCAAGTTAACTTATCTCTCACTTTCAAAATTAAAACCATAAACATTAGAGGGATCCTTGTTAGAGATTAGATGTCAGCTGACAGAAAGATAATCACCACAGCTTTGTAAAAATGTTGCCATTGTGTGCCCATAAACTGCCTTAGCAGATTCATACACTCTCCAAGGTGAGTCACTGTATAATGCACTCTAGTAACAATAACTGTAAAATACTCACTAGTCAACTGTGAGGGTTGGGTTGAGAATTCATCAGTGTTCTGGTTTGCTTGCATGTATTAGTCATTTCTTATATCCTTATAAGCTTAATGCACATTATTTAGCTTGCAGCTACACATTTTAGATAGCTGTTTTGGGGGTTTGATTACATATTTTTACCTTGTCTGGTACATTTTGCCAGCTGATATTGGATATGCTCATTTACAACTGATTTTCCCATGGCTATAATAGGAAGAAAACAAAGTCTGTCATAATCCAAGACAGAGACACTCTGAACACCAGAGTAACAGAATTGCACAAATGAAATAGCCAATGTTTGTCTTTCGGTTTGTCCTTATTTAAAATGTGTCCCTAAATTCCATTTTTCCTTTAGATGCTTATGAACAATAGTCACTCTGTTGATGGGCCAAGAGAAAACCTGGTGAAAGCATTGATCGAAGAGAGCCATGATATCAGCTTCAGGGGTTCTGCCAGTCAGTATTCCACTTCTCAAAGTATCAGGGTCCAAAGCGTGATTGATTTTATTTCTTTTTTTTTTTTTTTCAGATAACATAATCACCAAACCCTGAAACCATTCACGTTGCTTTCTCTATACTGGTTGAATTATTAATCTTTCTGTCAAGTCTAATTCCTGAACCTCAGTTCAATTCTATTTTAGCAGCTGATGCCTCTATTAGCCTCACTGCACTTGAATTCTGATCCTCCTTTGGCATAGGTTGCTGATAAACTATTTTTTGAGTACTTAGCACAAAAGCTCTATGCTTAATTGACTCAGATTTTAATTTCAAAAACTATTCTTACGGATCACATACTTGAAAGAAATATTCTAAGAGGCTTTCCTCAGGCACTGAAAGATAATTACTAAATTTCATGTATGTCTGCAGACATAAGTACAAGAAATTCTTTCATTCTGTATACAAATTCACTCTTTATACCTCTTATAGATTCCTGGGAATCATGGTTCTGAAGGTGAAAAAATAATAACTTTAAGAAAGCTGATAGCAAGAAAAAAACTGCTTTGTACAAAAAAAAAAAGAAGAAGAAGAAGAAGAGAAATTAGGACCAGCTTTCACTATTTCTGAATATTTCAAAAGCAAGTCAGTTTAGTCGCTCAGTCGTGTCTGACTCTGCAACTCAATGGACTACAGTACACAAGGCTTCCTGGTCCATCACCAACTCCCGGAGCTTGCTCAAACTCATGTCTACCAAGTCAGTGATTCCATCTAACCATCTCATCCTCTGTCACCCCCTTCACCTCCTGCTTTCAATCTTTCCTGGAATCAGGGTCTTTTCCAAAGAGTCAGTTCTTCACATCAAGTGGCCAAAGTATTATAGTTTCAGCTTCAGCATCAGTCCTTCCAGTGAGTATTCAGGACTGATTTCCTTTAGGATCCACTGGTTTGATCTCCTTGCCATCCAAGCAGTGTGATAATATACAACCTTCACATACCTCTTTCCCTATTTGGAACCAGTCCGTTGTTCCATTTCCAGTTCTAACAGTTGCTTCTTGACCTACATACAGATTTCTCAGGAGGAAGGAAAGGTAGTCTGGTATTCCCATCACTTTAAGAATTTTCCAGCCACAAAGTCAAAGGCTTTGGTGTTGTCAATAAAGCAGAAGTAGATGGTTTTCTGGAACTCTCTTGCTTTTTCTGTGATCAAATGTTGGCAGTTTGATCTCTGGTTCCTCTGCCTTTTCTAAATCCAACTTAAACATCTGGAAGTTTATAGTTCATACACTGTTGAGGCCTGGTTTGGAGAATTTTGAGCATTACTTTGCTAGCAGGTGAGATGAGTGCAATTGTGCAGTAGTTTGAACATTCTTTGGCATTACCTTTCTTTGAGACTGAAATGAAAACTAACCTTTTCTAGTCCTATGGCCATTGCTGATTTTTCCAAATTTGCTGGCATATTGAGTGCAGCACTTTCACAGCATCATCTTTTAGGTTTTGAAATAGTTCTACTGGAATTCCATCACCTCCACTAGCTTTGTTCATAATGATGCTTCCTATGGCCCTCTAGACTTTGTATTCCAGGATGTCTTTCTCTAGGTGAGTGATCACACTGCCGTGGCTATCTGGGTCAAGAAGATCTTTTTTTGTATAGTTCTGTGTATTCTCGCCACCATTTCTTAATATCTTCTGCTTCTGTTAGGTCTGTACTGTTTCTGTCCTTTATTGTGCCCATCTTTCATTGAAATATTCCCTTGGTATCTCTAATTTTCTTGAAGAGATCTGTAGTCTTTCCCATTCTATTGTTTTCCTCTATTTCTTTGCATTAATCACTGAGGAAGGCTTTCCTATCTCTCCTTGATATCTTTGGAACTCTGCATTTAAATGAATATATATTTCCTCTTCTCCTTTACCTTTCACTTCTCTTATTTTCTCAGCTTTTTCTAAGACCTTCTCAGACAACTATTTTGCCTTTTTGCATTTCTTTTTCTTGGGGATGGTCTTGATCACTGCCTCCTGTACAAAGTCACTACCCTCTGTCCATAGTTCTTCAGGCACTCTATCAGGTCTAATCCTTCTAATCTATTTCCAAAATCAAATTAAAATATAGATTTCATGTTTAAGTGATAATATGACAGTTCCAAAAATTAAGAAAACATAACATAAGTAAAAGATCAATAGAACTGAATGAGACTTTATCCTTTGGGTTTGCCTCACTACTTCAGCACACGCATTATTTATGACAGTGCTATATATTGAACCAATCAACTAAAAAGCCCTAATACTTACTAGTGTGTTATCACCAATAGTAACATAATGCTGAATTGCATAGAACAATGTTGTTCAGAAAAAAGTTTTCTACAGTGTTTCTGAGTACAGAATCAATAAAACAAATTGCTATATTGTTTGGGAAAAATTATAGCAAAATTACCAGTCCAATCTCTTGATGAATAGCACTTATATAAATATCCTTAAAGTTATCTACTCCAGTCCATCTCCTTCAGTGAGAGAATGTATAACTCTTTACAAGAGTGGTCATCCAATTTTTGGAGGAAACTAATGCAAAGAGAATTTCTTATAATGACTTTTTTTATAACTCATATTGCTACCTAAAGGCAATGCCAAAGAATGTTTAAAGTACCACACAATTGCACTCATCTCACATGCTAGCAAATTAGTTCTCAAAATTATCCAAGCCAGGCATCTATCAACAGTAGGTGAACTGAGAACTTCCAGATGATCAAGCTGGATTTAGAAAAGGCAGTGGAACTAGAGAGCAAATTGACAACATCCATTGGATCATCAAAAAAGCAAGAAAGTTCCAGAAAAACATCTACTTCTGCTTTATTGATTGTGCCAAAGCCTTTGACAGTGAATCACAACAAACTTTGGAAAATTCTTAAACAGATTTCTACCTCTTTACCTGCCACTTTACCAGACCACTTTACCTGCCTCCTGAGAAATCCATATGCAGTTCAAGAAGCAACAGTTAGAACCAGACATGGAACAATGGACTGGTTCCAAATTGGGAAAGGAGTATGTCAAGACCATATATTGTCACCCTGCTTATTTAACTTATATGCAGAGTGCATCATGTGAAATTCCCAGCTGGATGAAGCACAAGCTGGAATCAAGATTACCAGGAGAAATATTAATAACCTCAGATATGCAGATGACACCACCCTTAAGGCAGAAAGCAAAGAGGAACTAAAGAGCCTTTTGGTGAAAGTGAAACAGAAGAGTGAAAAAGCTGGCTTAAAACTCAGCATTCAAAAAACTAATATCATGGCATCTGGTTCCATCACTTCATGGCAAATAGATGGGGAAACAATGGAAATAGTGTCAGACTTTATTTTGGGGGGCTCAAAAATCACTGCAGATGGTAACTACAACCATGAAATTAAAAGAAGCTTTCTCCTTGGAAGAAAAGCTATGACCAACCTAGACAGCATATTAAAATGCAGAGAGATCACTTTGCAGGTAAAGGTCCATCTAGTCAAAGCTATCTATGGTTTTTCCAATAGTCATGTATGGATGTGATAACTGGACCATAAAGAAAGCTGAGCACTGAAGAATTGATGCTTTTGAACTGTGATGTTAGAGAAGACTCTTGAGAGTCCCTTGGACTGCAAGGAGATCAAACCAATTAGTCCTAAAGGAAATCAGTCCTGAATATTCATTGGAAAGACTGATCCTAAAGCTGAAGCTCCAATATTTTGGCCACCTGATGTGAAGATCTGACTCATTTGAAAAGACCCTGATGCTGGAAAAGATTGAAGACAGGAGGTGAAGGAGACAGAGGATAAGATGGTTGGATGGCATCACTGACTTGATGGACATGAGTTTGAACAAACTCTAGGAGTTGGTGATGGACAGGGAAGCTTGGCTGGCTGCAGTCCATGGGGTCCCAAATAGTTGGACATGACTGAGTGACTGAACTGACTGCTACCCATTCATACCATGGTGACAATAGAAACCACACAGTAAATATATTTCCTTCCTTTGCTACTTGACAGCTTTTGAGATTGTCTGAAATTTCCATCTTTAGTTTACATTCAGCCAAAATGAGACTTTGCTGCTGTCCAATTTCTCAGTCATGTCCTTCTCTGTGTGACCACATGGACTACAGCATGCCAGGCTTCCTTGTCCTTCTATCATAATAGTCAATTAATGGCATCATTCATGATTTTTTTGTTTGTTTGTTTGTTTCTTTGTTATATAAATAGTTGCTTTCTGGGGAGCCTGTGAGTACCAGAGTACCACTGAATTTCACCCATTTTGAAGTTTAATGAATACCCTGAGCCCTCCCTAGAGAAATAAAACACAAAAGTTTTGTGTTTAACCCAATTTAAATAATTCAGATGTTATCCGTGCTTTAAATTTCAGAATCATCCAGGAAGAGAGAAGATTGATGGCTGACTCTTGGAGGAAAATAGCATTTAATACAAAAGTAGAAGAGGGACTTTTGAAGAAAAAGACAAGCCACAGAGAGAGGGAACAGAGCAAATTGTGGACAGTGTTTTCAGATGAAAATAGTGAATTGTGTTGAATGCTAGACAGAGTCAAAGCAGACTAAGGAGTTGAATGTGTTCTTCAGATTGTTGAATGTGTTCTTCACCAACTACCTTGTAGTTACACTGATATGCTAGGGGTAGAAATCAGGTTAAAGGGCTAGAGGAAGGTTCAAGAATGAACAAATGAACATTGAGTTGAAAATGCAGGAATTAAGTGAACATTATTACCCCAGAATCTTATGTATAAAATAATTGAGAGAACTGGGGTGGTAACCATAACATGGACACAAGGTATGGGGAAAGACTTTAAGAAGTGTAGAAATGTGAGCTTGCTTGAATGCTAATAGGAAAGTGCCAGTGGAGTGGAAAGTTGAAGATAAAAGAGAAAGAGAGAGAACAGGAACTGGGTTTCTAATGAGGAGGTAGGAGAGGATGGAACACAGAGCATCATTAAGTGGTCTTCTCTTCACTTCCCTTCTCTCCTGCTAGACATAGGCTTTTTTCCCTAAGACTTTGTATTAGTTTCCTATAGTAAGTAGCCACAAACTTAATGGCTTAAGACAACACAAATGTATTCTGTTATAGTTCTGAAGGTTAGAAGTCCAAAATAGTTCTCATTGAGCTACAGTCAAGGTGTTTGCAGGTCAATGTCCCTCCTAGGGCAAAATCTGTTTCCTTACTTTTTCAAATATTCATGACCCTATTCCCACATCTAAAAGGCCAACAACTTCAGAATAAGTCCCTCTCACTCTGCTATTTTTTCAGATCTCATTCTTCTGCCTTTCTTGTGCTCTTATTAAAATCTGTATGATTACATTGGGCTCATTTGGATAATCCAGGATATTATTCCTTAATTCTATCTACAACCTTAATTCCCCTGTGCCATGAAACCTAACACATTTACAGATTCTGGGGTTAGGCCACGGATATCTCTGGAGTGGGGCTATTATTCTGCTTGCCACACATACCCCTCCCCATTTCATGCTCACATGCCACTCTACTACATTTTTACATTCCTCTGACTGGAGAGGGTGGAGAATGAAAAAGTCTTCAATTTCTATTAAAGTTACTAATATTGAACTGAGTGCTTTATGGATATACTCACTCACTTAATGCTCACTGATCTGTGAGGGGAGGTATTCTCTTAAATGTGTAGTTTATGAACTTATCTTGCTTCAAATCACACAGTAGTAAGTGCTGGTTTGGAGGTGAAAACCCAGAACTGTCTGATGGAATACCTAGAGAATGATCAAATTAGTTGACATTGTCAAATTATTGATGTTTATGTAGAATAAAAATACACACATAAAGATAGATATAAAAATGACATACATATAAAATGAAAAAAATCATTACAAAGCAACCATTCTGTAATAAACTTTCTTTGCTGCAATACTATCTTAATAGCTGCCACTTCTAACATATGAAGAACTGTTCATCAAGGAGATATATCATATTTACTTAACAACTGGGAATTCAATTGTCACCAGTTTATAAATGGGCTCTTAAGACAATAAAAATAATATTAAAATAAATAAACACACCTTTGCTCAGGCCTCATTCCATTTCTCTTCTTAGTGTCATCTCTTTTTCCTATAGACTTTCTCTCTTCCAATCGAAGTCCTTTCAAACTTTTTAAAATGGCCCAAGTTTTCATTCTTCTTTGAAACATTCACCCTCTGGGCTTTAGATTTCCTCCTTTTTCTGGAACTCAAAATATTATTTGCCTTTCCAGCATTTGAAAATATTTCATTTTATGTTTTGATCTTTATATTTTGCTGCTATTTAACATTAATGAGTACTTCTCAGTGGGCACCTGGGGACAGGGATCTGCATTGTGTTTGAATTTTCGTTCACCGGTTCCATCTTCTGCAATGCATGCATATATTATGGAGGACTTTAGTTTTGTGCTATTAGCCTTTAAGCCAATAACTGAGTATTAGCAGGTGTTCAAGGAGTTAATTTTATTAAACATGTTTATTCTCAGACATATGTGAAAAGGATTCTGTATTTTTTGTTGAAAATAATAAAATATTTTAGGCTACTATACAGATATCACATCTGAGTTTTGCTAGTCAATCCCTTCTGAATAAAGAATATACTACTTCACCATTCAGTTCCCAGATCCTAGAAACATGCTGATCTTACAGTAGTCCTCGATGAATATTTGTTGAATGAAGGTGTACTTGTGTGAAAAAGATATTGGGAAAAAAATCAATAAAATTTAATATATGGCATAGAATGTATTTACTTGACTACAGATGAGTAGTCAAATAGTAGGAAAACAGATGAGTCTTTCTAAACTTAATACATTAAGTCTACATTCTTTTAAAAAAATAAAAACTACATGCATTTATGTACATCATTTGTATTTGTGCATCACTTTTACTTCTCTTATAGGTAAAATCTTATTTATGCCTCGTATATGGTTTATGTGAGAAACTTTATCTAGGTTTACCAACCCATTGTGATACAATGGTATGCATTTACAACGACCCAAAATCTGCTGGCAGATAAACTCTATTTTCACAGCAGTACATTAGCACCTGTCCTATAAGAGGTGATTCAGAAAATTATAGAAGATCAAAAAAGAGAAAAATGTAATCCATAAATCCAGCCTAGAAACTATTTTTTTTTTGCCAACACTTACTGTCCTCATGCTGAATATTAAGGTTCCCCAATTCTGAACTTTGAATACTATTACCGTTTTTTACCTGTTTTGAATACTTTTAACCATTTCAGATTACTGCCTTCTACTCTTCCCCTTCTTCCTCATTTCTCTTCCCCTCTCCTCTCCAGCTGACTCCCCAGCCCTATTCTTTCCTCCTCTTTCTCTCTGTCTCTGTCTCCCTCTCTCTCTCTACCTGTATTTCTTTGTCTCTGTATCTCATTCACTTTTGTTTTCATGTAAGAGACAAAGGTAGCTCAATATTTACTAAAAATGTCCTCAAAATGTCTTTAGAACCAGAAAAATTCCTTCCCAAAACTACACATTATATCACAGAAAGTTTTGGTCTGATACATTTACTAATTTGCATTAATTATTTGTTAGTGCCTGGGATTCCACAAAAAGTATTATTTCATTTCTGCCCTACCTCTGGGTGAATAATCAGCCATTCTGGTGCCTTTGCTTCAACAAAGATAATCTGACCCAATAAGTGTGCTTTTTCATCTCTAAGACAGTCCTATCAGTGGGAAGGAAAGAAAACCTCTTTTAAATGTGAAAAAAAAAAAAGGAGCAGAAAAGGAAGGAAGATGAGAACAAGGAAGGAGGGAAGAAAGATAAATGATCTTTTTAGGTGCTATTAATTTCAAGCATAACTTTGACTCAGAAACTTAGACTGTATTTATTTTTTTTAATTATTTTTATTTATTTTATTTTATTATTTTATTTATTTATTTTATTTTATTTATTTATAAGGGACAACAGGAGTCAAAGCAGTAGTGTCCAGAAATCTTCCCTTAGGAGCTCACACTCTCATGGGAACTACCAAAGATACACATCATAGGTGACCTAGGAAACCAGGTATTTTAGGATTAAGAATCAAGATATATCTTCATCAAAGTGGTGTAAAGCATTTTTGATTTACTGTATTAGTTTATTTAAGTAACTCATTATTTATTATAATAAGGACAGGACAAGTATTAAAAAATCTTGGCTTTCAGGTGAAATCCTTTTGCCTGAAATGAAATGTAATAGACTAAAGTTTTTGTTTTTCACTAAGTTCCTTTGGTCCCTGTGGAGAAATGCAAAAGAATATGTGTTCTCTTTCAAAGAAAATCACTTCTTAAATTTACAAAGTTTAACAGTGCCTCATTAATCAAATGGTAGAAAGACGGCTTATCTATTCAGGAAAACATCAAAAGTATGGTGAGGAGAGAGAAGTGCTCATCCTGGGCAAAAACCTAACAGACTGTTAAACAACAACAAAGAAAATCAGTATACTATGTATTATTTTTTAAAAACTAAAATTTATGGGAAAAATCCATGATGAAGAAAATATTAAAAATAAAGGCAAGATCTGATAAGTCACATTGATTCTGGGGCATAAAGAGAGAGAGAGAGAGAGAGAGAGAAAACTGCACCTATATACATGCTTTTGTATGTTTTTAAATGACAAATTTCTCCAGAACGTTAAAGCAGTTGGAAAAAAATATTTTTAATGAAGATAAGATATATCAAGGTATATCACCCATAAAATTGTGTTTATATTAAAAGCACTGGGTTTCCCTGGTGGCTCAGTGGTAAAAATCTGCCTGCCAATGCAGGAGTCACAAGTTTGATCCCTGATCCCAGAAGATCCCACATGCTACAGAGCAACTAAGCCCCTGCATCACAACTATTGAACATGGTCTCTAGAGCCCAGGAAACACAAGTGCTGAAGCCAACGCACCCTAACAGCTTCACTCCACAACAAAAAACACTGCAATGAGAAGCCTATGCACCACAACTAGAGTGTAGCCCCTGCTCTCCACAACTAGAGAAAAGCCTGTGCAGCAATGAAGACCCAGCAGAGCCAAAAATAAATAAATAAGTAAATATTAAAAATAGGATATTTAAACACATTTTCAATGGTTAATTTCTTTTCAAAATTAGACTGTGAAGATTTTATTGTTGAGCGCAACTTCATCAAAAGCAAGAGACTAAAATTACATATACCAAAAACATCATTTCATAAGATGGCTTAGCACTGGACTGACAGAAAGTTTACATTTTGCTATTTTAAAACACCAAAGCAAAAATCATTTCGATGTAAACTGTCTGGATTACTGAGTTTCTTTGGACCCTTGTAAAATTTGCACTAATATGAAATGCCTCACTTTTCCCAACCTAATCTTGATCGTGAAGAGAGAAAACTAATCATATGGAACAAACATGTAAGTAATCAGTCATGCTCATATGTGTAATTTCAAATCAAGATCAACTACCATTATAAGGAATGTTTATGGTTATAGATCTTTAAAAAGAAATACTTTTCTTGACACGAAGTCATGAAACACATAATTAACTCACGATGATTATCAAATCTCTCATGATTCCCAGATATGTTTTTCAGTGAAACATCTATCTCAGAGACAATTTGACAGTAAAATTACCAAAGATTCATGCCAAATCACCCACAAATATATGAATACTCACAGAAGTCTGACAATATTTCATCATTCTCTTCAGCTGTCCAGAATATTTTTGATATACTTTGTATTCTTTCCTATGTGGGCTGGAAAATTATAAAATCTATTTTTGTGTTTAATAAGAGAGTGCATTTTAACAGCTTAATCAAGGTTTTTTTTTTTTTTTTTTTTTTTTTGGAGTCCTAGTCCTTAACTGTAATACAAATAATCTATGAATCAGGGGTTCTCTCCATCATTATTCCCAACCAATATCAACAAGCACATCTGTATTTAGTGTAACCTTTATTACAGACTTTCCCTTTGACTATTTCTTATTACTTATTAATGACCTAAATATACATTACCTTTTAAGTGAATAATTTTATTAAAATACTATCTACACAATTATTACTACATCCAAAATTATAAGAATTAATATGAAATCTAAGACTACATATATCTGCATGAATTGCCTTTTAGTCTTATACTGGGCTGTGAGGTAAATACAATTTATCTTGACTCATCTTTTCAAAGAATATTTCCATGTCTTTCTAATATTTGAATATTGTTGCCCACTCCCCTCACCATTTGATGTGCTGCTCTGAGTGAAAGTGAGTGAGTGAAAGTCGCTCAGTCGTGTCCAACTCTCTGTGACCCTGTAGAATATACAGTCCATGGAATTCTCCAGGCCAGAATACTGGAGTGGGTAGCCTTTCCCTTCTCCAGGGGATCTTCCCAACCCAGGGATCGAACCCAGGTCTCCCGCACTGCAGGCGGATTCTTTACCAGCTGAGCTTGATGTGCTGCTCTGTTCACTCCTATATTAGAAATCTTTCAAAGACCTGAAGTGAAAAACAAAATCTTTCTTAATACATGGCCAAACCCATAGAATTCTACTTGGTATCTTAGACCCATATTATTGGATTAGTACTTCTAGTCTATATCAAGAGAGTCACCTCATTTTACATTGCTTTTTGTAAATACTAGAGGCCACACATAGACAAAATGGACATAGAATTGTACAAAATCTGGAAAACATATATTATATTAAAATTATGACAATGGACACTTTATCGCTGGCTTCAAATTAGGAGAGCTAATTCACTATCTTTCATGTCCAGCCCTTTTCCCTGGATGTTCCACTGCAATGTGCCAACCAGCTTTCACGGCTAAATCAGAGATATCAGCTGAGAGCTCTCTTGGCTTTGAATTTGAACACCTGGCTGTGGATGATCCTGGCACCCTGGCACCTGGGGAAGGATGATAACAAGTTAACCCTGGAACAGAGTCAGGTAACCAATCTGAACTCCAGACATTTTGGATTGAGTTCAGGGTCCCTGGGTCAGGAAGATTCCCTGGAGAATGGAACGGCTACCTGCTCCAGTGCTCTGGCCTGGAGGACTCCATGGACTGTATAGTCCGTGGTATCACAATGAGTTGGACGCGACTGAGCAACTTTCCCTTTCATTTTCACTCAGGGCTCTGTGTAAACAACATGATATCATTAACTAATATCATTACTGTTGCATATATCTCTTTCAGAAGAAAAAATAATCGACTTTTTGTTGCTGTTGTTGAACTTTTTTTAATTTACTCATTTTAATTGGAGAATAATTACTTCAAAATGTTCTGAACTTACAGTTACCAGGGGAAAGGTTGGAGAAAGGGATAGTTAGGGAGTTGGAGACTGACATGTTTACCCTGCTGTATTTAAAATGGATAACTAACAAGGACCTACTGTATAGCACAAGGAACTCTGCTCTATATTATGTGGCAGCCTGGATAGGAGGGGAGTTAGGGGGAGTTTGTATGTGTTTGTACATAAACAGCCATACATGTATATGTATGATTGAAAAATAAAATAAAAAAGAGTGGATATTTTATTTTATTTTTTTTTTAAATAGAAATAAAATGTACTAAGGAAATTCAGAGTTTAGAATAACTTGAGTTAGCATTCTACACACAATAGCAAAACTAATGACATATAAGCTGAACACTAATTGTTCAGGAATAGTATAGTTTAGTGTCTAAAGAGGTGGGCTATGGAGCAAGACTCCTGTGGACCTTAACTTGTGATTCAAATGTCACATAGGTTATTATCACTGGACTAAAGTTTAAATTTCTGCCCTTTCAATTGAATTCTTGTTCCACTGCCTTGTGCTGTTACCCAAGATTGTTTAGGTGTCTTTTATCAGTTTTCTATTAACTTTTTCCAGTTTCCTTAATGTATACATAAAGAAAATTATATGTATTTTACCTTATCATTATGAACATCTCAACAGCACCTGAAATTTAGAGAATATAATATTAAATAAGTTTCTCCTCATGTAGAAATGAACATATAAAATTCCCCTTCTGTTTTGGAAAGTCATAAAACTAGAGCACTAGGCAATAAATGGGAACACATAACATAGTCCTGTCAAAGAAACAATAAAACCTAAAAGCCTATTGCAGTCCTCCCTGCAGCTTCATTTATATAATGCACAGAATCTTATCTCCCATTAAAGCATTTCTATTATCACAGACCTTATTTGCATTAATGAGGAATAGGAATTTTGTAAAATAAAGGAGTTTTCTTTTTATTATTCCTTATAAATGTGTGTATATTATACCTATTTTTAAAATTAATATGCAAAATATATGTTTGCATGTATCTATATACACATGTACACAATGAATATACACAATTCATATTATATACAGTTTCCTAGGAATTTTTATCTTAATAATGGGATAACTCTCTCTTCTAAAGACTGCTTCTTTCCCTGATACCTTAAAAACCTTAAAACATCCATGAAAAATTTACTTATACTTCTTTAAATGTGAAACCTCCACTGCTATCAAGCTGGTGTCCCGGAGCTTTATCTGAAATCCAACTCAAAACTGACAGTAGATCCAGATGTACAGCAGGGCTCTCCTAGGTCACAAAATGTGAAACAGAAAGAAAAAGAAGAGTGAGTCCAGGAACAAAAATCATCACAGGAATCATGAAAGTACAGGGAAGAAAGTTAATCAAAGAAATATAGGAAATTAAAAAAAAAAAAAAAAAAGATTGTGAAGGGGCATTGCAAACAGAAAAGGCTAGCTTGCAGTAAAAATTGCTGAAGTTTCCTGAGTCTCCTTGGCATCATTAGGTTTCCCTTATGGATTGTTCTTAGTGCTAAAGACCATCTTAAAAGGAAAAATACAAGATGAAAGCTGATGCTTAAACAAATGGGATTCTACTAGTCAGTTTCCAATTTTTCAAGATACAGTCCTTTCTCCCTAGCAAGATTTTACTGTAATTTCACCTAGTTCATTTCATATCAACCTGCCCAGTTGATAGCTTTGGAATCCTTTAGACAGTGAGATTATTTTTGTCTTACTTACATTTTAATTTCCTCAGTATACCATATGGAATGTCAGTATACTAACGCATAAATATGGAATTTAGAAAGGTGGTAATGATAAACCTGTACGTGAGACAGCAAGAGACACAGATGTATAGAACAGTCTTTTGGACTCTGTGGGAGAGGGAGAGGGTGGGATGATTTGGGAGAAAGGCATTGAAACATGTATAATGTCATATAAGATACGAACCACCAGTCTAGGTTTGATGCAGGATACAGGATGCTCGGGGCTGGTGCACTGTGATGACCCAGAGGGATGGTATGGGGAGGGAGGTGGGAGGGGGGTTCAGGATTGGGAACACATACACACCTGTGGCACATTCATGATGATGTATGGCAAAACCAATACAATATTGTAAAGTAATTAGCCTCCAATTAAAATAAATAAATTTAAAGGATTCATGTCAATGTATGGCAAAACCAATACAGTATTGTAAAGTAAAATAAAGTAAAAATAAAAATTAAAAAAAATAAAGAAATCAAACAAATTTATTCTACACTTTTTCATTAAAAACACAAATGACTATGAATTAAAAAAACAAAGATATAGTAAGGTCATGGTAAATGTTAAATAAATGAATCTCTAACCATGGTTCTCAACCTTTAAAATTCATGTTTCCCTATATTGAGCATAAAGATAACCACCACATACACATACCTTCCACCAAAAGAGATGTGAAAACTCCTCAAGGCCCTCACCCATATGGTCTGGACTTTTAAATTTCTATGTTCATTTTATACTGACTGTGGCTACATTGCCAACAACACAATTTATCCAAAATGTGAATTTAATTATTTTGCCTCCTGTTTTTAGTACACAATGGTTTCCCTTAGCTATTAGGAAAATCCTTATTTTTGCCCACATATGGTTCCTGCCTCAGTTGCCAATACCATTTGGCCCCTTACTCTCCCATGCTCAACATGACATTTCATGACATTTCTAACATGCAAAAAGTGCCTGATATTCTCAATAAATAACTGCTGAATTAATGTAATTGGAGCAAATAACGACCTTCATAGGAGATCTCCTTTAGAAATCCTTCTATCACTTAAGTTCAAGTTACCAACTTAGAGCAAGAAAAAATAAATAAAACGACAACAACAACAAAAGAAATCCTAAACAAGTTAACCTCAATCTGAGATATAAATCTGAGAAAAGAGAAAACCCCCATGATCCTTCCTATCTCTAGTTCTACCTTTATCAACTTAAATCTATTGTGGGTCAGAATACCAAGGACAGAATTCTCTCTCTCTTCTTTAGATTTTGAGTGAACTTGGACAGTACTAAACCTCTTTATATCTCTCTCTTTTTTAAAATCTTAACTAGTTACAACAAATAATGTTTACCAAAATACTATTGTATCTTGTAGCTGTATTAAAATACAAATCATTCAGTATAATAGTTCCTAGAGTATTTCATTTATTCAAAATATGTTAGCTACAATTATTCCTCTATAGTCACTCTACACTTAATGAATACCTGTTTTATTTATGTATACATACATACATGCATAAATTTATATACAGAGTCATATATATGTCTGCCTGCCTGGTAGGTCGCTTCAGTCATGTCTGACTCTTTGCAACCATATGGAATGTAACCCAGCAGGCTCTGTTCATGGGATTCTCCAGGCAAGAAAATTGGAGAGGGTTGCCATGCCCTCCTCCAGGGGATCTCTGCAACCCAGGGACTGAACCCACATCTCTTATGTCTCCTACACTGGCAGACTGTTTCTTTACTACTAGTGCCACCTGGAAAGCCCATATATATGAAATCTCAATTTGGGGATTCAAAGATGAGCAGCAATACAGCCATTTTCCCTCAAGAAATGTCCTCTCTGACACAAAATATGTGCAAATGTACAAAAACTCACTAACCTGACCTGCTAGAGGACAGGGTAAGACTGGTACAAAGCACAGAGGAAACTGGAGAGAGTTCTGCCAATGATTCACCAAAAAATCTTCACAGAGAAACTGACTGATTAAAATGAATTTTAACAGATAAAGCAAGTAAGAACGGCTGAAAGAAACCATATACCACACAGATAAGTGAAGACCAGGAAATCTTAGAAGACTTTTACATTGAAATTAGATGCTTGGACTTGATATCATCATCAAAGGAAATTGTTACATGGTTTTCAACTATTAATAGAAACTCGATGATATACTCAGTTTTGAGAAATCCCTCTGCTCTTATAGTGGAAAATAAACAACTACAAAAAGCAGGGCAAGAGACGGTGATTTCAGAATAAGGGAAGTAGTCCAATGTGAGCTCCCCAGGTGGTGCTAGTGGTAAAGAACCTGCCTGTCAATGCAGGAGACATGAGAGACGTGGGTTCAATCCCTGGGTCAGGAAAATCCCCTGGAGGGGATCACGGCAACCCATACCAGTATTCTTGCCTGGAGAATCCCATGGACAGACGAGCCTGGCAGGCTACAATCCATGGGGTTGCAAAGAGTTTAACATGACTGAAGCCACTGAGCAAAAGTGCAGTCCAATGTACTGGACGGAAATAGAGGAGGTGGGATTTGAGGATTTGGTACTGTCTTTTTCATCCCCTGTTTTAGTCTTCCAGAGATATCATAACAAAATATCACAGGCTGGAAGCCTTAAACGCCAGAAAGTTAAATTTTCATAGTTCTGGAGGCTGGAAGTCCAAGATAAGGGTGACAACAGAGTTAGTTTCTCCTGGGGCCTCTCTCCAAGCATGACCATTTTCTCTGCGTGCGTACACTCCTGGTATCTCTTCTTTTTCTTATAAGGACGTGAGTCCTGTTGGATGGGGCACCATGCATATGACCACATTTAACCTAAATTAACTTCTTAAAGCCCCAGCACAATATTCAGTCACAAAAAAAGTCTCTGCCAAATTTTTTCTTTTTGACTATTTTCATTTGGACTATTTCACCATATCTTTTGCCATATCTTATATCCTTTGCTCCCTTTTGATAGTTCATGTGTCCTTTTCCCATCTTCTAAGCCATACGTGCTTTATCCTCACGTAGGTCTTGAATTCATGCCACTGTCATTTTCTCTGGCTATCAACTCCTAGAATTTTCTTCTACTAATTTTCTTGTAAGGAACTGAGCAGAAACAGAAGTTTCTATCAGGCCAAGAAAGGGAATTTGAGGGAGGTGAAAAATGTTAATTTTCCTTAACAGCAATTTCATAGGACTGTGTGTGTGTGTGTGTGTGTGTGTGTGTGTGTGTGTGTGTGTGTTTGTGCACACTTAGTCGCTTGGTCATGTCTGACTTTTTGAAATCCCATAGTCTGTAGCCTGCCGACTCCTCTGTCCATGGAATTTTCCAGGCAAGATTACTTAAGCCAGTTGCCATTTCCTACTCCAGACAACCTTCCCAACCGAAGGATCAAACCTGATCTCTCATGTCTACTTCATTGCCAGGTAGATTCCTTACCACTGTGCCACCTGACTTAAATCATCTTTGCAGTTCTTTTATTGGATGGTATAGGTAACTGCCTGAAATTTCCAGGAGCATAAATAAATAAATAAACAAAGAATGTACCTGGAGAATGAAACTTTCTGGTACATAAATGAAGTCAAAGCTTATTTATTTATGAACATATTGTTGGAAACAATTATCTCTTTATCTCAGCAGTGAGCTGTTTCAGTGACTATGTCTTATTCAGAAATTTTTCATGCTTTGTTAACAAACCATTTGCAAAATTACCAGTTCATTTGCTCTAATTTTGAAAAACACTTCCTTAAAACTCATTATTGTTCCAAAGGTTTGTAATCACAATAGGATATTTGAAAGTAGTCAGATTTGGATGTAATCCATCCAAATCAGACATTGTGGAGAATATCTTTGTAGATGTTCTTACATAAGAATAACTCTAACACAACCTCGAAATGATCTGAGAAAATAGTTGCATATTCAAATAGAAATGTTATAATGGCTTAATATTTGTTTATCTTCATTTCTGAATTATTTCAGCTTGTTTCTTGTTTTTGTTTATCTTCATTTCTGAATTATTTTGGATTGTTTCTTGTTTTTGTTGTTGATGATGATGATAGTAATGATAGTTCCTTCATCCCCTTTAAGATGAATGTTTAAAATGATTCTTTTCAAATGACTATTCTTTATCTGTCATTGGCCTTTAATGTTACTTCATTCTTCTCCTCTTTCTTCTTCTTTTCCTCTTCTTCTTGCTTAGTAATCCTTGCAGAATTGTATTATACATGCATAGTATTCATGCTAGTTTCTTTTTGTACATTGCTCTTCTTCAAAGTAGAAACAGAGCTATTCAATTCAGACAGTGAACAATCGTTCAAGAATATGATGTTAAAAGAGTGAGGTAATAAACTGGAGAATGCCACTATTTCAACTAGAAAATCAGTTTCTCATCATATCATTCCTGCCTCCTTGAAATCTCCACATTTTACATGAGGTCCACATTTTACACGTCACAACTTAATCGACCGCTGGATAATATATGGTGACCCACTCCAGCGTTCTTGCCTGGAGAATCCCAGGGACGGGGGAGCCTGGTGGGCTGCCGTCTATGGGGTCGCACAGAGTCGGACACGACTGAAGCGACTTAGCAGCAGCAGCAGCAGATAATATAAAACTTATTTATCTCAATTAGCTGAAGTATCAATACTTGCTTTCCTTCCTTCTTCCGGCTTTCCTCAGGTTGACATCATTTCTCCTGGTTAGAGCTCTGGATTAGAGAAAATAAGAATGGCATATTTGTGCAGTTCATCCTCTGGCCCAAGTTCCCATGGCACTCATTGGAGTGCATGAAGTTTCTAAAGGGATACTTCTGACTTTGCTTAATTTCTATAGATGTCTTCAGACTCTGCTGATCAAAGCAAAGAATGATTTATAAGATCTTTCAGGATACATTTGTTTTCTACTCCAGTGTTGGTATTAATCAAATCTGATTGTCCTCTTCAACTGGACTAATTTACACTCTACTGCACCCGTATCATACATTCTGTTGTATAGTTTGAAGTTTTTATCATTCCATGGTTCTATCAGAAATGTTATTATTTCCTATGTGCCTTGTCATATTTTTAACTACATATCTATGTAGTGTCTTTAATCCATTAATCCACCAATTTTTACCTAAAGCCTACCAATATAGTCAGTTAACTGTCAACTTAGTTGTTTAATGCTTGAGACATTGCAGGAAGATTAGACAGTAGATTTTCAATAAGTGGACATTAATTAGTTAATTAAAAATCAGCAATTTGGCAAAATTTTTACTGTCACTGTGTCCTAGTGACTGAGCTACACTGGCCCACTCCCTTTTTCTTCTTTATTTTGTACTCCAAGTATGATTTTCATATATTGCCCATGACATTAAGAACCTGGGAATGAACTCACATGGATCAAGCAAGAAGCAAGCCCTGTTAAATAGTTAAGAATATCTTACTAAAATTATTACAGATAATATCTTGATTATTTTATTTATATAATCTATATAATGAAGAATATATATAATCAAGATATCATATATCTGATTATATATTTAATATCTTGATTATGTATATTCTTATATATATTTTCAAAATTCTCTTATAATCTTAATATTTGAGTCAATACTTCTCTAAGGCAGATAAAGATAATGTAATTATTGTCATTTATAAACCAGGAGACAGAGCCAAGCAGTGTTTAAGTGACTTATAGAAATTCACAGAACTGGTAGCCAAAATATTCATTTAGTATATTCCTTTAGTGAATACTAACTATCCAAAAACAGAAATGACTTTTCTTTGTATTTTTCTCCCAAGGATCTATTAGTTACTACAGAAGTGATGAAATACTAGAAAAGTAATTATAAAACTTTATAGAAATACTAAATATTTTAAATTACAGCAATATATTCTTTAAAAACATCATCTGTGGAGCTGACTTGATAAATCTGTATCTAAGAAAACTTTGGTAATAATGCTTAAGAAATCAGTTACTTATCCTATAGAGGGAGAAGATATCTGATCCAAATTCAATAAAGAATTATATAAAAATACCACAGTTAAATAATTGATACAGATAATTAAATATTGCAATATTTTATATATAATATTTCATTCTATCATTTTATGTGTCACTAACAAAATTGCTTACACTACTTACACTGTTTCTCTAACGAATATTTTTTTTAATTGGAGGATAATTGATTTACAATGTAGTGCTGGTTTCTGCCGTACAACAAAGTGAATCAGCCATAAGTATCTATATAAAACCCCTTCAAATAGCAAATTCCTTGAACATAACTCTGTGGCTCTGTAAGGATTACAGTTATGACAAATTCAAGGATCTTGATATGTTTTACCTGAAATACTACAAAATTGTTAATAAGTGAACTACAAAAAATTAAGAATATATGGATATATATTGGAATTTCTGGGGGAATCAGCTTTTAATGGGAGAAAAACCCAATAGCTACAATGTAAAAAAAAAAGTAAAACAGAATTCTAAAAAAGATCAAATAATAAAAAGAGGCAGGATATAAGAAGTAGAAAATAGAAAGGTTGAGTAGAAAATATGTCAGAATTAAACTCTAAACATATTAATAATTCCATTAAATATTAATGGACAAGTCTCACCAATTAAAAGAAAAAGGTATCAGAATAGATCACTTTAATTAAGGACAATCTATCCATATGTATTGTTCACAAATGCATGTGAATATAAGAAAAATGGGCAGAAATCCCAAACAAGGACTTTTTAAAAAGAAACCTGAAGCAGTTATATTAATATCCTTAATGAAAACAGATTTTTAAAAATTTCTAATGATAATATATCATAATCAACTAGAATTTTACCCAGGAATTCAAGAATGGCCTAGCATCCAAAAATCAATAATAGATCATATTAATAGGATAAAGGAGAAAAAATCTAAGATAATTTTAATTAATATAGTATAAAATTTGGAAAAATTCAACACTCTTTCAGAGTAAAAATGACTACTAAAGTAGAAAAGGAAGTGATCTTTCACAACCTCATTAAAGGCATCTGAAAAAAGCCTATAGCATGTTCAAGCTTGAAAACCTCTACACTTTCAATCTATGCTCAGGAATAAGCAAGGATAACCCTTTTCATCACTTTTTATTTAGCATTATACTTAAGATTTTAGCAAATTCAATAAGAAAAATAAATAAAAGGCATAGAAAATGTAAAAATGAGTAAAACTCTTATTTATAGATAAATAATAATAGATGAGGTACAAAATCCTATGAGATTAAAAACAAACATATTAGAACTAATAAATGAATTTAGTAAGGTTTTGGAATATAATGCTAACACACACACAAAAATTTCTATTTATGTGTACTAGGAACAATTAGAAAACTTAAATAAAGTTTTATAGTAACATTAAAAAAGAAAAAAATGTAGTAAAAAATAAAGGATTTGAGAGATGAAATTGAAAACTACAAAACATTGCAAAGAGAAATTGAGACAAATGGCATGAAGGCCCATTTTCATCTATTGGAAGACTCATCTGTAGTAAGATTAAAATATTCCTCAAATTGATTTATAGGTGACTTTCACTATACGCCTCAGGACATATGGAGAGATTATTCTGGAGACTATCTCAGAACTCCTCCCAGATATCCACATTTTGAGATGGAGCAGCCCTACAGTAGAACTGAGACTTTGAGGGTAGCAGCATCTCTGATGTCCTCTGAATTACTAATAAAAGACTCTGAAATAAGTAACAACCATTTGTATTCCTTGACTAATCCTAACTTGAGCATTCATAAGTAGTAGTTGTAATCATAATTATAAGAAATGTTAAAATAACCCTTCCTAATTTACAGATTACATAAATTAGCATTATGTTATTAGATGGTTATATATGCCAAATAAATTAGGTATCTAAGTCAATGAACCTTGCCTGGGGCTGGGGTGATGGGAAGGATAAATGAGCAATAACTAATCAATGGGCATCAAATTTCAGTTAAGAAGTTCTAGAGAGGTGGTTCTAAGATGGCAGAGGAATAGGGTGGGGAGACCACTTTCTCCCCCACAAATTCATCAAAAGAACATTTCAATGCTGAGTAAATTCTACAAAACATCTGAATGCTGGCAGAGGATATCAGGCACCCAGAAAAGCAGATCACTGTCTTCAAAAACAGGTAGGAAAAAATATAAAGAAAGAAAAAAGAGACAAAGGAGGTAGAGAGGGAGCTCCATCCCGGGAAAGGAGTCCCGTCCCAAGAAGGGAGTCTTAAAAAGAGAGAAGTTTCCAAACACCATGAAACACTCTCACTGCCGAGTCTGTGGCGAGCCTTGGAAGCACAGAGGGCAACATAACAGGGAAGAAAAATAAGTAAATAATTAAAACCAACAGATTACGAGCCCAACGGTAACTCCCCCAGTGGAGAAGCAGCGCAGACGCCTGCATCCACCACTAGCAAGTGGGGGCTGGGCAGGGAGGCACGGGCTGCAGCGCTTTTTAAGAATCAGGCCGGAATGCCCCGAATGTAACCAGAGTGAACTAACTTGGGCTAGCATAGCAGACGGTGGGATAGCTACCACGGAAAAGCTCTAAAACAAGACACCGCCAGGACCATGCACAGAACAAAGGATAGAATAGAAATAGCCGGCTGCAGACCATCTCCCTCCTGTGACAGGCAGCCAGAGCCATAAGGGCTGGAAGGGGGCAATTGCAGTCCCGGAGAGACATTTCCTACCAAACTGCAAGCAGGCTTCTTTGCTAACTAAGACTTCTAGGGGTTCTGGACAGTCACCATCTGCCTGACAAGGGGCGCCAGCGGTACTCCCAGAAAACTGAGCAGCAGGGGAAGGCGATAAGTCGCAGCGACCGCGCTCGCCAAACACCTGAGCCACTCGGTCCTGGGAAGGACACAAAACGCAGCCCCAACCGAATCTGCGCCTCTGAGGGCTACCTGAGAGCCGACCTGAGCGGCTTAGACCAGGGAGGTGCATGCAGCCTAGGGCTGGCCTCGGATGGCTCCTGGCAGAGCAACGTAGAGCCTGAGCAGTGTGCGCCCTGTGCAGGGGCATGCCCAACGTGGCTGAGACACTGCGAGCACACGCCAGTGTTATTTGTTTGCAGCATCCCTCCCTCCCCACAGCGTGACTGAACAAGTGAGCCTAAAAAAAAAAAGTGTCCACCACCGCCCCCCTTGTATCAGGGTGGAAATCAGACACTGAAGAGACCAGCAAACAGAAGAAGCTAAACAGAGCGAACTGTCTTGGAAGTGACCCCACACTGCCCACAACACCAGAGAAAGTCCCAGAAATATCTTTACTATTTTTACAACCATTCTCTCTCTTATTTTTTTTTTTTTTGTTGAAGTTGTTGTTTAATTGTTTTTCCTTCTTTTCTTTTTCTTCTCCTTTTTTTAAACTTTTTTAAATTGTAAGTCCTCTATTTCTCCTTTAATTTTAATGTTTATAACCTACTATCACTTTTCAAAAAAAAAGACCCTATTTTTAAAGCAAACGCCACATATATACATATTTTGTGTGTGTGGATATTGTTGTTGTTTTTAATAATTCTTGTGACTCTGTTTCGTTTTTTTTTTCTTCTTGTTCTTCTTTTCTTTAATATTATATTTTTGAAAATCCAACCTCTACTCTAGATTTTTAATCTTTGCTTTTTGGTACTTGTTGTCAACTTTGTACATTTAAAAACCCAATCTTCAGTACCCAAGTTTACCTGAGAGTGAGATTACTGGCTTGACCACTCTCTCCTCCTTTGGACTCTCCTTTTTCTCCACCAGGTTGTCTCTGTCTCTTCCCTCCCCCTTCTCTTCTCTACCCAACTCTGTGAATCTCTGTGTGTTTCAGACGGTGGAGAACACTTAGGAAACTGGTTACTTGCTGGATCTGTCTCTCCTTCTCATTTCCCTCTTTTATCCTCCTAGCCACCTCTGTCTACTTCCTCCCTCTCCTCTTCCCTGTATAACTCCGTCAACATCTCTGAGTGGTCCAGACTATGGAGCACACATAATGAAGTGATTACTGGCTAGTTTGCTCTCTCCTCTTTTGATCCTGCCTAATCTCATTCTAGTCACCTCTAACTACCCCCTCCCTCTTCTCTTCTCCATGTAACTCAGTGAACCTCTCTGGGTGTCCCTCAATGTGGAGGAACTTTTCCTCTTTAACCTAGATGTTTTATCACCAGTGCTATATAGATGGACAAGTCTTGAGGCTACTGTAAAAATAAAACTGAAAACCAGAAGCAGGAGGCTTAAGTCCAAATCCTGAGAACATCAGAGAACTCCTGAATCCAGGGAACATTTATCAATAGGAGATCATCAAACGCCTCCATACCTACACTGAAACCAAGCACCATCCAAGGGCCAACAAGTTCTAGAGCAAGACATACCACACATATTCTCCAGCAACACAGGAAAGAACTCCAAATAATGATAGTGAAAATGATCCAAAATCTTGAAATCAAAATGGAATCACTGATATATAGCCTGGAGACAAGGACTGAAAGATGCAAGAAAGGTTTAACAAGGACCTAGAAGAAATACAAAAGAGTCAATATATAATGAATAATGCAATAAATGAGATCAGAAACACTCTGGAGACAACAAATAGTAGAATATCAGAGGCAGAAGATAGGATTAGTGAAATAGAAGATAGAATGGTAGAAATAAATGAATCAGAGAGGAAAAAAGAAAAATGAATTAAAAGAAATGAGGACAGTCTCAGAGACCTCCAGGACAATATGAAACGCTCCAACATTCGAATTATAGGAGTTCCAGAAGAAGACAAAAAGAAAGACCATGAGAAAATACTTGAGGAGATGATAGTGGAAAACTTCCCTAAAATGGGGAAGGAAATAATCACCCAAGTCCAAGAAACCCAGAGAGTTCCTAACAGGATAAACCCAAGGCGAAACACTCCAAGACACATATTAATCAAATTAACAAAGATCAAACACAAAGAACAAATATTAAAAGCAGCAAGGGAAAAACAACAAATAACACACAAGGGGATTCCCATAAGGATAACTGCAGATCTTTCAATAGAAATGCTTCAAGCCAGGAGGGAATGGCAAGACACACTCAAAGTGATGAAAGAAAATAACCTACAGCCCAGATTACTGTACCCAGCAAGGATCTCATTCAAATATGAAGGAGAAATCAAAAGCTTTACAGACAGTCAAAAGCTGAGAGAATTCAGCACCACTAAACCAGCTCTCCAACAAATTCTAAAGGATATTCTCTAGACAGGAAACACAAAAAGGTGTATAAACTCGAACCCAAAACAACAAACTAAATGGCAATGGAATCATATTTAATAATAATTACCTCAAACGAAAATGGGTTCAATGCCCCAACCAAAAGACAAAGACTGGCTGAATGGATACAAAAACAGGACTCCTATATATGTTGTCTACAAGAGACCCATCTCAAAACAAGGGACACATACAGACTGAAAGTGAAGGGCTTGAAAAAAAGACATTCCACACAAATAAAGTCCAAAAGAAAGCAGGAGTAGCAATACTCATATTACATAGAATAGACTTTAAGACAAAGGCTGTGAAAAGAGACAAAGAAGGATGCTACATAATGATCAAAGGATCAACCCAAGAAGATATAACAATTATAAATATATATGTACCCAACATAAGAGCACCTCAGTATGTAAGACAACTGGTAACAAGTATAAAATGGGAAATTAACAATAACACAATAATAGTGGGAGACTTTAATACCCCACTCACGCCTATGGATAGATCAACAAAACAGAAAATTATCAAAGAAATGCAAACATTAAATGATACAATAGACCAGTTAGACCTAATTGATATCTATAGTACATTTCACCCCAAAACAATGAATTTCACCTTTTTCTCAAGTGCTCACGGAACCTTCTCCAGGATAGATCACATCCTGGGCCATAAATCTAACCCTGATAAATTTCAAAAAAATTGAAATCATTCCAAGCATCTTTTCTGACCATAATGCATTAAGATTAGATCTCAATTACAGGACAAAAACTATTAAAAATTCCAACATATGGAGGCTGAACAACATGCATCTGAATAACCAACAAATCACAGAAGAAATCAAAAAAGAAATCAAAATATGCATAGAAATTAATGAAAATGGAAACACAACAACCCAAAACCTGTGGGACACTATAAAAGCAGTGCTAAGAGGAAAGTTCACAGCAATACAGGCATACCTCAAGAAACAAGAAAAAAGTCAAATAAATAACCTAACTCTACACCTAAAGCAACTAGAAAAGGAAGAAATGGAGAACCCCAGAGTTAGTAGAAGGAAAGAATCTTAAAAATTAGGGCAGAAATAAATGCAAGAGAAACAAAAGAGACCACAGCAAAAATCAACAAAACCAAAAGCTGGTTCTTTGAAAGGATAAATAAAATTGGCAAACCATTAGCCACACACATCAAGAAACAAAGGGAGAAAAATCAAATCAATAAAAGCAGAAATGAAAATGGAGAGTTCACAACAGACAACACAGAAATACAAAGGATCATAGGAGACTACTATCAGCAATTATATGCCAATAAAATGGACAACGTGGAAGAAATGGACAAATTCTTAGAAAAGTGCATCTTTCCAACACTGAATCAGGATTAAATGGAAAATCTTAACAGACCCATCACAAGCACAGAAATTGAAACTGTAATCAGAAATCTTCCAGCAAACAAAAGCCCAGGTCCAGATGGCTTCACAGCTGAATTCTACCAAAAATTTTGAGAAGAGCTAACACCTATCCTACTGAAACTCTTCCAGAAAATTGCAGAGGAAGGTAAACTTCCAAACTCATTCTATGAGGCCAACATCACCCTAATATCAAAACCTGACAAAGATGTCACAATAAAAGAAAACTACAGGCCAATATCACTGATGAACATAGATGCAAAAATCCTCAACAAAATTATAGTAATCAGAATCCAACAACACATTAAAAAGATCATACACCATGACCAAGTGAGTTTTATCCCAGGAATGCAAAGATTCTTCAATATCTGCAAATCAATCAATGTAATTCACCACATTAACAAATTGAAACATAAAAGCCATATGATTATCTCAATAGATGCAGAGAAGGCCTTTGACAAAATTCAACATCCATTTATGATAAAAACTCTCCAAAAGCAGGAATAGAAGGAACATACCTCAACATAATAAAAGCTATATATGACAAACCCACAGCAAACATTATCCTCAATGGTGAAAAATTGAAAGCATTTCCCCTAAAGTCAGGAACAAGACAAGGGTGCCCACTTTCACCGCTACTATTCAAAGTAGTTCTGGAAGTTTTGGCCAGAGCAATCAGAGCAGAAAAAGAAATAAAAGGAATCCAAATTGGAAAAGAAGAAGTAAAACTCTCACTGTTTGCAGATGACATGATCCTCTACATAGAAAACCCTAAAGACGCCACCAGAAAATTACTAGAGCTAATCAATGAATATAGTAAAGTTGCAGGATATAAAGTCAACACACAGAAATCCCTTGCATTCCTATACACTAACAATGAGAAAGTAGAAAAAGAAATTAGGGAAAAAATTCCATTCACCATTGCAATGAAAGAATAAAATACTTAGGAATATACCTACCTAAAGAAACTAAAGACCTATATATAGAAAATTAAAAACACTGATGAAAGAAATCAAAGAGAACACTAATAGATGGAGAAATATACCACGTTCATGAATCGGAAGAATCAATATATGGAAAATGAGTATACTACTCAAAGCAATCTACAGATTCAATGCAATCCCTATCAAGCTACCAGCGGTATTTTTCACAGAGCTAGAACAAATAATTTCACAATTTGTATGGAAATGCAAAAAACCTCGAATAGCCAAAGCAATCTTGAGAAGGAAGAATGGAACTGGAGGAATCAACCTGCCTGACTTCAGGCTCTACTACAAAGCCACAGTCATCAAGACAGAAATATAGATCAATGGAACAAAATAGAAAGCCCAGAGATAAATCCACACATCTATGGACACCTTATCTTTGACAAAGGAGTCAACAATATACAATGGATTAAAGATAATCTCTTTAACAAGTGGTGCTGGGAAAACTGGTCAACCACTTGTAAAAGAATGAAACTAGATCACTTTCTAACACCACACACAAAAATAAACTCAAAATGGATTAAAGATCTAAACATAAGACCAGAAACTATAAAACTCCTAGAGGAGAACATAGGCAAAACACTCTCCAACATAAATCACAGCAGGATCCTCTCTGATCCACCTCCCAGAATACTGGAAATAAAAGCAAAAATAAACAAATGGGTTCTAATTAAAATTAAAAGCTTCTGCACAATAAAGGAAACTATAAGCAAGGTGAAAAGACAACCTTCGAAATGGGAGAAAATAATAGCAAATGAAGCAACTGACAAACAACTAATCTCAAAAATATACAAGCAACTTACGCAGCTCAAGTCCAGAAAAATAAACGACCCAACCAGAAAATTGGCCAAAGAACTAAATAGACATTTCTCCAAAGAAGACATAAGAATGGCTAACAAACACATGAAAAGATGCTCAACATCACTCATTATTAGAGAAATGCAAACCAAAATCACAATGAGGTACCACTTCACACCAGTCAGAATGGCAGCAATCCAAAAGTCTACAAGCAATAAATGCTAGAGAGGGTGTGGAGAAAAGGGAACACTCTTACACTGTTGGTAGGAATGCAAACTAGTATAGCCACTATGGAGAACAGTGTGGAGATTCCCTAAAAAGTGGAAATAGAACTGCCTTATGACCCAGCAATCCCACTGCTGGGCATACACACCGAGGAAACCAGAATTGAAAGAGACACGTGTACCCCAATGTTCATCGCAGCACTGTTTATAATAGCCAGGACATGGAAACAACCTAGATGTCCATCAGCAGATGAATGGATAAGAAAGCTGTGGTACATATACACAAGGGAGTATTACTCAGCCATTAAAAAGAATATATTTGAATCCATTCTAATGATGTGGATGAAATGGAGCTGTTTATACAGAGTGAAGTGAGCCAGAAAGAAAAACACCAATACAGTATACTAACACATATATATGGAATTTAGAAAGATGGTAGTGATAACCCTGTATGAGAGACAGCAAAAGAGACACAGTTGTATAGAACAGACTTTTGGACTCAGAGGGAGAGGGAGAGGGCGGGATGATTTGTGAGAATGGCATTGAAACATGTATACTAGCATGTAAGAAACGAATCACCAGTCTATGTTCGATACAGGATACAGGATGCTTGGGGCTGGTGCACAGGGATGATCCAGAGAGATGATATGGGGTGGGAGGTGGGAGGGGGGTTCAGGATTGGGAACTCATGTATACCCATGGCTGATTCATGTCAATTTATGGCATAGCAATACAATATTTTAAAGCAAAATAAAGTAAAAATAAAAATTAAAAAAAAAAACCATAATGTGATATTTAACTTAAAAAGAAATGAGGTTCTAGAAATATGCCATAGAACACTGTACCGATAGTCAAAAATATTCCATTGAATGCATTAAGATTTTTAGAAGGCTTGTTCTCATTAAATTAAATGACACTTGCTCCTTGGAAGAAAAGCTATGACCAACATAGACAGTATATTAAAAAGCAGAGACATTACTTTGCCAACAAAGATCTGTTTAGTCAAAGCTATGGTTTTTCCAGTAGTCATGTATAGATGTGAGGCTTGGACCATAAAGAAAGTTGAGTGCCAAAGAATTCATGCTTTTGAACTGTGGTATTGGAGAAGACTCTTGAGAATCCCTTGGACTGCAAGGATATCCAACCTGTCAATCCTAAAGGAAATCAGTCCTGAATATTCATTGGAAAGACTGATGCTGAAGCTTAAGCTCCAATACTTTGTCCTCCTGATGCAAAAACCTGACTCATTGGAAAAGACTCTGATTCTGGGAGAGATTGAAGGCAGGAGGAGAAGGGGACAGCAGAGGATGAGATTGTTGGTTGGCATCATTGACATAATGGACATGGGTTTGAGTAAGCTCCAGGAGTAGTTGATGGACAAGGAGGCCTGGTGTGCTACAGTCCATGGGCTCAAAAAATTTGCACACGACTGAACTACTGAACTGAACTGAACTGAGTTCTCAGTAAGTGTTTTACCACAATAACATAAAGGACATTCATCTAGTAGCAGCATGGACTGTAGAGAAGTAAAACTCTATTCTTATGCTGCTGCTGCTGCTGCTGCTGCCAAGTCGCCTTAGTTGTGTCCGACTCTGTGCGACCCCATCGACGGCAGCCCACCAGGCTCCCCCGTCCCTGGGATTCTCCAGGCAAGAACACTGGAGTGGGTTGCCATGTCCTTCTCCAATGCATCAAAGTGAAAACTGGAAGTGAAGTCGCTCAGTCGTGTCCGACTCTTAGCAACCCCATGGACTGCAGCCTACCAGGCTCCTCCATCCATGGGATTTTCCAGGCAAGAGTACTGGAGTGGCGTGCCATTGCCTTCTCCTATTCTTATGCTAGGTAGGAAGAAGTAAAGTTTTTTCTTTCCATCACTCAAAAACATGAGCAAAGATCCTCATCCACAATATGAAAGAAAATAATATATGCCTAATTTAAGCAATGTCGATTTTATAATATATGTCTTAAGTCAAAAGGATTTCACAGGTAAAATATTATCTGAATAGCAAACAAATAAGAAATCCTGTTTACTTTAGCTAGACCGATGATGATGAAAGGACCAACATTAATAAATGATTAGTCAATACAGTGATGTTGCCTTGGCTAAGCTCTCTCTGTCTGATTACCCTTCTTTTCATTCTTTTCTCTTGTGTTGCTGTATAGATATTATCAGCTTCTCAGTCAACCCACCGAGGCTCTTCTGGTACAACAGCAGTACAATTACTTTTCTAAATGATTTCATTAATTTATTTTGACAAAGAATAACTTTTTAACTCAAATGCAATTCTTGGTTTCTGAAATCTTCACATCAAAATAAAAAATGCAGAAGGAAGGGAAATGAGCTTCCCATAGAGAAAGAATGAAGAACAGTTCGCATTCATTTTCCCAAATGCCATATGCTCTGAGGATTCGTTCTGCAATCTGGAGCTGAGGGCTATAATGGCTCATGCTGGGTAAAAACATCTGTTAAGAACAGACATTTGTTGGTGGGCAACTGAGGAATGCAGACACTTGGCACTCACAGATTACAGTCTGAAATAACAGTGAATGTGTCCTAGCAGAAAAAAATATATAAATATCTTGGCAAATTTTCAACAATATGCAAAAAATAGCTCCAACCTTTGGAATTAAGTTATCCTTAAGGAGAGCCCAATTAATTTTATTTTTCCTGAACACCTCTCTGCCATTCTCTCTCCTGGACTTCATTTGTTATAAGAATGCTGTCATTTTGTGATTATTTATGTATAGAAACAAGTTAGAAAATTTATTGATCCTATAAAATGAAAATTAAATTGCTGTCTAATCATTCACATTCAAGACTGCCTATTAAATGAATTCTACCTCTAGAAGTAGACAAACATACACACACACACACACACACACATTATTTTTACATTCTAGGTTTAAAGAAATTTCTGTAATGCTTTATTTCTATATTCAGCAGACTTGGCTCTGTGTGTCAACGACTACTGTGAATTTGTGGAGAAGTGTTAGTAGATGAGGACTCCTCTACATAATGAAGTAAATACTCATGGAATATCAAAAATGCATTTAAGTCTTAATCTTTTTTTGATTAAGATTTTTATGTTTATATAAAAATGTATTTTTGAGAATTGTTGATCCCATGTAAAATATTTAATAAGGGCAATTGGTTCTCAAGGTGTGGTCCCTTTAAAGGGTTCACAAAGTCAAAAAACTACTTTCATAATAATACTAAAACATAATTTTCACTCTTATTCTCTTACAAGTGTACAATGGAGTTTTCCAGAAGTCGCATAATATGTGAGGTTACCACAGATTGAATGCAAAAGTTTGCATTTCCTTTCTTTCCTGACTCCCCTGCCCTACTCTCTCCCTTTCTTTTCATTCAAGGCAAAAGCAATGTTTCCTTGAGGTTCATCTTAGATTCCAGAATGCTAAAGGGATCAGAGGGGAGTGCAAAGATACACAGTATTTCTTTGGACTGATTCTTTAGCTCCAACTCTAACAAAACACAAAGAGAATAGGAGCTCTGGAAAGAAAGTTTTTCTAGAAATGATGCATATCATGGAGATAGAGACCTTTTATGGTTTGATTCTCAGAAATCTCAGCATATGGTTTAGAGTGCAGGAGGAGAAGATACCCTAATAAAAAATACAGTACAATATGCTGTTACTTTAAATGTTTTACAAGAAGTTTCTTGTCAAAATGGCTTTTAAACAAACTTGACCTCAAACACAAATGCAAGTGAAATTGTGATAGAGACTAGTAGAGTCAAAAATCTGAGAAATTAGAGATATTTTGATGAAATTATTTATGGTCACCTAGGGAAACTTTCAGCTTCCCTGGTGGCTCAGACGGTAAAGAATTTGCCTTCAATATAGGGAAACTGTCAGAACAGAACAGTATTGGGGCAACTGGGTGGAGGGGTAGAAAAATAGAAAGAGGGGAATAAGACAATTTAAGATAAACACCATTCTGCTTAAATTCTATTCTGACTCTCTCACATGAGTTTACATATGTTTACACACATTCGTTAATGGTTATATAATTGCACATATGAACTAATAAAGGAATAATCTGGAGAAATATATTTATGAATGTATAATCTGAGTTAACCATTAACATAGGGCTTTGTTTTAATGACCTATCCTCTCTAGAATTGAGTGTTCTCTTTGAAAAAAGGATGAAACTACAACAAAGTGTTGCCTATGCCTGAGAGCCCTATACAAAGGAATATAGCATCATTACCTTTCTATTACTTTTTTACCAGAAGTACATTCCATATTTCATGCCATTACTGAATATTTTTAACCAGAAGCTACAAATGCAACTACATTTAATCTTTTCAGTTTTTATTTTACATCTGTAGTTTGTGATTATAGGGTGCTTCAGAAGTCATAGAAATGGCAATTCTAAATTAAACAATAAGATAGCTTATAGTGTCATTATTTCTACAGCATTACATTCTCTACCACAAATTCATGTTTTTTGTCCCTGGTGAGTGTTAAAATGAATTACTTGCGTGGCTTAATTTTTCTTTGCAATGCCACATTGGCTTGTGGGTCTTAGTTCCTCAACCAGGGATTGAACTCAGGCCTTCAGCAATGAAAGCACAGAGTCCTAACCACTGGACCACAAGGAAATTCCTGGTTTAAATATTTTAAAATGTATTTATTGAGGCTTGCTGCTGCTGCTAAGTCACTTCAGTCATGTCTAACTCTGTGCGACCCCATAGACGGCAGCCCATCAGGCTCCCCCATCCCTGGGATTCTCCAGGCAAGAACACTGGAGTGGGTTGCCATTTCCTTCTCCCATGCATGAAAGTGAAAAGTGAAAGTGAAGATACTCAGTCGTGTCCGACTGTTAGCGACCCCAAGGACTGTAGCCTACCAGGCCCCTCCATCCACGGGATTTTCAAGGCAAGAGTACGGCAGTGAGGTGTCATTGCTTTCTCCACATTGAGGCTTGTCTCATAACAAAAAGTGAAATTTTTAAGTAAATTGATTCACCTATATAATAATCATGCAAATCAAGGTTTAGAACTGTGGGGACAGAAAGCTCCTTTCTGCCCCTCCCAACCTGTAGCATCAAAGAGACAAGCTGTCTAAAGGTGAAGCTTCCTTGGATCCCTGTGCGCCTCCCCAGCCGCCGACCGCCTAGGGTCCCAAGCAGTAGGAGGGAGAAACTGGGGCCAGGAGAGGGACAGTGCAGGAGCAGGGAAAGTGCTCCTACACCGCTGTGGTCACTGCAATGTGGAGAAGTCTGTTGCCCACTTCAATCTGCAGAGATCAAACCCTGAACCTTGGAGTTCCAAGAACCTACATTACCAGAGAACTAATCGCTCAGTTCAAATCAGTAGCTCAGTTGTATCGGACTCTTTGTGACCCCATGAATTGCAGCACGCCAGGACTCCCTGTCCATCACCATCTCCCGGAGTTCACTCAGACTCACGTTCATCGAGTCAGTGATGCCATCCAGCCATCTCATCCTCTGCCATCCCCTTTACCTCCTGCCCCCACTCCCTCCCAGCATCAGAGGCTTTTCCAATGAGTCAACACTATGCATGAGGTGGCCAAAGTCCTGAGTCTCAGCTTTAGCATTATCCCTTCCAAAGAACACCCAGGGCTGATCTTCTTTAGAATGGACTGGTTGGATCTCCTTGCAGTCCAAGGGACTCTCAACAGTCTTCTCCAACACCACAGTTCAAAAGCATCAATTCTTCGGCACTCAGCCTTCTTCACAGTCCAACTCTCACATCCATACATGACCATTGGAAAAACCATAGCCTTGAAAAACCTTAGTCGTCAAAGTAGTGTCTCTGCTTTTGAAAAAGCTATCTAGGTTGGTCATAACTTTTCTTCCTAGGAGTAACCATCTTTTAATTTCATGGCTACAGTCACCATCTGCAGTGATTTTGGAGCCCCGAAAAATTAAGTCTGACACTGTTTCCACTGTTTTCCCGTGAAGTGATGGGACCAGATGCCATGATCTTCATTTTCTGACTGTTGAGCTTTAAGCCAACTTTTTCACTCTCCGCTTTCACTTTTATCAAGAGGCTTTTTAGTTCCTCTTCACTTTCTGCCATAAGGGTGGTGTCATCTGCATATATGAGGTGATTGATATTTCTCCCAGCAATCTTGATTCCAGCTTGTGTTTCTTCCAGCCCAACGTTTCTCATGATGTACTCTGCATATAAGGTAAATAAACAGGGTGACAATATAAAGCCTTGGCGTACTTGTTTTCCTATTTGAAACCAGTCTGTTGTTCCATGTTTAGTTCTAACTGTTGCTTCCTGACCTGCATACAGATTTCTCAAGAGGCAGGTTAGGTGGTCTGGTGTTCCCATCTCTTTCAGAGTTTTCCACAGTTAATTGTGATCCACACAGTCAAAGGCTTTGGCATAGTCAATAAAGCAGAAATAGATGTTTTTCTGGAACTCTCTTGCTTTTTCCATGATCCAGGGGATGTTGGCAATTTGATCTCTGGTTCCACTGCCTTTTCTAAAGCCAGCTTGAACGTCAGGAAGTTCACGGTTCACATATTGCTGAAGCCTGGCTTGGAGAATTTTGAGCATTACTTTAATAGCATGTGAGATGACTGCAATGGTGCGGTAGTTTAGCATTCCTGACCTTTTCCAATCCTGTGGCCACTGCTGAGCTTTCCAAATTTGCTGGCATATTGAATGCAGCACTTTCATAGCATCATCTTTCAGGATTTGAAACAGCTCAACTAGAATTCCATCACCTCCACTAGCTTTGTTCATAGTGATTGCTTTCTAAGGCCCACTTGACTTCACATTCCAGGATGTCTGGCTCTAGATGAGTGATCACACCATCATGATTATCTGGATCGTGAAGAGCTTTTTTGTACAGTTCTTCTGTGTATTCTTGCCACCTCTTCTTAATATCTTCTGCTTCTGTTAGGTCCAGATGATTTCTGTCCTTTGTCGAGCCCATCTTTGCATGAAATGTTCCCTTGGTATCTCTAATTTTCTTGAAGAGATCTCTAGTCTTTCCCATTTTGTTCTTGTCCTCTATTTCTTTGCATTGGTCACTGAAGAAGGCTTTCTTATCTCTGCTTGCTATTCTTTGGAACTCTGCATTCAGATGCTTATATCTTTCCTTTTCTCCTTTGCTTTTCACCTCTCTTCGTTTCATAGCTATTTGTAAGGCCTCCCCAGACAGCCATTTTGCTTTTTTGCATTTCTTTTCCATATGGATGGTCTTGATCCCTGTCTCCTGTACAATGTCACAAACCTCACTCCATAGTTCATCAGGCACTCTATCTGTCAGATCTAGGTCCTTAAATCTATTTCTCACTTCCACTGTATAATCATAAGGGGTTTGATTTAGGTCATACCTGAATGGTCTAGCGGTTTTCCCTACTTTCTTCAATTTAAGTCTGAATTTGGGATTAAAGAGATCATGATCTGAGCCACAGTCAGCTCCTGGTCTTGTTTTAGTTGACTGTATAGAACTTCTCCATCTTTGGCTGCAAAGAATATAATCAATCTGATTTCAGTTTTGACCATCTGGTGATGTCCATGTGTAGAGCCTTCTCTCGTGTTGTTGGAATAGGGTGTTTGCTATGACCAGTGCATTTTCTTGGCAAAACTCTATTAGTCTTTGCCCTGTTTCATTCCGCATTCCAAGGCCAAATTTGCTGGTTACTCCAGGTGTTTCTTGACTTCCTACTTTTGCATTCCAGTCCCCTATAATGAAAAGGACATCTGTCTTGGGTGTTAGTTCTAAATGGTCTTTTAGATCTTCATAGAACCGTTCAACTTCAGTTTCTTCAGCATTACTGGTTGGGGCATAGACTTGGATTCCTGTGATATTGAATGGCTTGCTTTGGAAACGAACCAACCTTAGCAGGGCGGAAACTAAAAGCAAAAAAGAATTCAACCTTCTTCAAGGGAAAAATTGAACTTGAAGCCTGTAACAAGGAGACCTCAAACACAATAACATTTAAAAAAAAAAAAAAGATAAGGCAGAGAAATACTGCACAAATGAAGGAACAAACTAAAAACACAGAAGTCCAAACAAATGAAGAGGAAATAGGAAAATTATCTGGAAAAGAATTCAGATTAATGAAAACAAAGATGATCAAAAACCTTAAAAACAAAATGGAGCAAATGCAAGAATCAATTAACAAAGACCTAGAAGAATTAAAGAATAAACGTACAGAAACAAACAACACAATTACTGAAATTAAAAAATACTCTAGAAGGAATCAATAGCAGAATATCTGAAGCAGAAGAACGAATCAGTGAGCTGGAACTTAAAATGGTAGAAATAACTTCTGAACAGCAGAATAAAGTAAAAGGAATGAAGAGAGCTGAGGACAGTCTCAGAGACCTCTGGGACCACATCAAATGCACCAACATTCAAATTATAGGGGTCAAAATAAGAAGAGAGAAAGAAAGGGTATGAGAAAACTTTTGAAGAGATTATAGTTTTAAATTTCCCCACATAGGAAAAGAAATAGCCAATCAAGTCCAAGAGGCACAGGAAGTCCCATACAGGGTAAATCCAAGGAGAAACACACCAAGACACATACTAATCAAACTAATACAGACTAAACACAAAGAAAGAATATTAAAAGATTAAACACAAAAATATTAAAAGAATATCAAGTTAACAAAGACTAAACACAAAGAAAGAATATTAAGAATACTAAAAACTAACAAAGACTAAGCACAAAGAAATAATATTAAAAGAATATTAAGCACATATTAATCAAACTAACAAAGACTAAACACAAAGAAAGAATATTAAAAGGGAGAAGCAACAAGTAACATACAAGGGATACCCCATATGCTTAACAGCTGATCTTTCAGCAGAAACTGTGCAGGTCAGAATGGAATGGCAGGATATATTTAAAGTACTGAAAGGGAATAACATACAACCAAGATTACTGTACCCAGCAAGGATCTCATTCAAAATTAATGGAAAAATAAAAAGCTTTTCAGACAAGCCAAAGTTAAGAGAATTCAGTACCACCAAACCAGCTTTATAAGAAATGCTAAATGGACTTATATAGTCAAGAAAAACAACAGAAGAAACAACATCTACAAAATCAACCCCAAACAATTTGAAAATGGCAATAGGAACATATATATCACTAATTACTTTAAATTTAAGTGGATTAAATGCTCCAACCAAAAGACACAGACTGGCTGAATGGATATAAAAACAAGACTCAAATATATGCTGTCTATGAGAAACCAACTTCAGACCTAAAGACACATATAGACTGAAAGTGAAAGGATGGAAAAATATATTCCATGCAAATGGAGAGCAAAAGAGAGCTGGAGTAGCAATTCTCAAATCAGACAAAGCAGACCTTAAAATAGAGAATATTGCAAGAGATAAGGAAGGAGACAACAGATATATCAAGGGGTCAATCCAAGAGGAAGACATAACTATTGTAAATATCTATGCACCCAACATGGGAACACCTCAATACATAAGGCAAACACAAACAGACATAAAAGGAGAAACTGACAGTAACACAATAAAGTAGGAGACTTTAACACTCCACTTACACCAAAGGACAGATCATCAAAAAAGAAAATTAATAAGGAAACACAAGCCTTAAAGGACACATTAGATGAGAAGGATCTCACTGATATCTTCAGGACAGTCCATCTGAATGCAGAAGAATACACCTTCTTTTCAAGTGCACGTGAAACTTTCTCCAGGATAGACCACATTTTGGGTCACAAATCAAACCTCAGTAAATTTAAGAAAATTGAAATTGTGTCAAGCATCTTCATGACCACAATGCTATGAGACTAGATATCAATTACAAGAAAAAAAAAAACTGTAAGAAACACAAACACATAGATATTAAACAACATGTTTCTAAATAACCAACAGGTTGCTGAGGAAATCAAAAGGAAAATAAAAAATTTTCTAGAAAAAAAATGACAATGAGAACACGACAACTCAAAACCTATGGGATGCACCAAAAGCAGTTCTACGAGGGAAGTTTATAGCAATATAATCTTACCTCAGGAAACAAGAAAACACTGAATAGACAACCTAACTTTACACCTAAAGCAAAAGAAAAAAGAAGAAAAAAAAATTATGGGAAGGAAAGAAATCATAAAGATCCAAGCAGAAATAAGTGAAAAAGAAATGAAAGAAACAATAGTAAAGAATAAAAAAACTAAAAGCTGGTTCTTCGAGAAGATAAACACAACTGATAAACCCTTAGCCAGAATCATCAAGAGAAAAAGAGAGACGAATCAAATCAACAAAATTAGAAATGAAAAAGGAGAGGTTACAATATACAGTGCAGAAACACAAAGGATTATAAAAGACTATTAACAACTATATGGCAATAAAATAGATAACCTGGAAGAAAAGGACAGATTCTTTAAAAAGTTCAATCTTCCAAGACTGAACCAGGAAGAAATAGAAATTATAAACAACCCAATTAAAAGTACTGAAATGAAACTGTGATCAAAAAATCTCTTAAAAAACAAAAGCCCAGGACCAGATGCCTTCACAGGAGAATTCTATCAAACATTTAAAGAAGAGCTAATGCCTATCCTTCTAAAACTCTTTCAAAAAATTGCAGAGGAAGGAACACTTCCAAATTCATTTTATGAGGCCACCATCACCCTGATACCAAAACCAGAAAAAGACAGCACAAAAAAGAAAACTACAGGCTGATATCACTGATGAACATAGATGCAAAAATCCTCAATGGAAATTTTAGCAAACAGAATGCAAGAATATATCAAAAAGCTCATATACCATGATCAAGTTTGATTTATTCCAGGGATGCAAGGATTCTTCAATATAAGAAAATCAATCAATGTGATACACCATATTAACAAATTGAAAGATAAAACCATATGATTATCTCAATAGATGCATAAAAAGCCTTTGACAAAATCAGCATCTATTTATGATTAAAACAGTTCAAAAAATGGGCAGAGCAGGAACCTACCTTAACATAGTAAAGGCCATATATGATAAGCCTATAGCAAACATTATTCTCAATGATGAAAAACTGAAAGCATTCCCCATAAGATCAGGAACAAGACAAGGGTGTCCACTTTTGCCACTATTATTCAAAGTAGTTCTGGAAGTCCTAGCAACAGGAATCAGAGAATAAAAAGAAATAAAAGGAAACCAGATCAGAAAAGAAGAAGTAAACTCTCACTGTTTGCACATGACATGATACTGTACATAGAAAACCTTGGAGATAGTATCAGAAGATTACTAATAAGTGAATTTAGCAAAGTTGCAAGATACACAATCAATACAAGAAATCACTTGCATTTCTATATACTAACAAATAAAAAATCAGAAAGAGTAAATAAGGAATTAACTCCATTCACCATTGCAATAAAAAGAATTAAATATCCAGGAATACACTTACCTAAGGAGACAAAAGAACTGTACAAAGAAAATTATAAGACATTAATCTAATCAAGACTATGGTTTTTCCTGTGGTCATGTATGGATGTGAGAGTTAGACTGTGAAGAAGGCTGAGTGCTTTTGAACTGTGGTGTTGGAGAAGACTCTTGAGAGTCCCTTGGACTGCAAGGAGATCCAACCAATCCATTCTGAAGGAGATCAACACAATCCCAGGGAAGGAATGATGCTAAAGCTGAAACTCCAGTACTTTGGCCACCTCATGCGAAGAGTTGACTCATTGGAAAAGATTCTGATGCTGGGAGAGATTGGGGGCAGGAGGAGAAGGGGACGACAGAGGATGAGATGGGTGGATAGCATCACTGACTCGATGGACGTGAGTCTGAGTGAACTCTGGGAGTTGGTGATGGACAGGGAGGCCTGGCGTGCTGTGATTCATGAGGTTGCAAAGAGTCGGACATGACTGAACGACTGAACTGAACTGCACTGAATGAAAGAAATCAAAGATGACATAAGCAGATGGAGAGATATTCCATGTTCCTGGGTAGGAAGAATCAATATTGTGAAAATGACTCTACTAACAAATGCAATCTACAGATTTAATGCAATCCCTATCAAATTACCAATGTCATTTTTCACAGAACTAGAACAAAAAATTTCACAATTCATATGGAAACCAAAAGACCCTGAATAGCCAAAGCAGTTTTGAGAAAGAAGAATGCAGATGGAGGAATCAGACTTCCTGACTTCTGGTTATACCACAAAGCTACAGTCATCAAGACAGTATGTTACTGGCACAAAAACAGAAATGTAGACCAATGGAACAAGATAGAGAGCCCAGAAATAAACCCATGCAACTAGGGTACTTTATTTTTGACAAAGGATGCGAGAATATACAATGGGGCAAAGACAGCCTCTTAAATAAATAGTGCTGGGAAAACTGGACATCTACATGTAAAATAGTGAAATTAGAACACTTCCTAACACCATACACAAAGATTAACTTCAAATGGATTAAAGACCTAAATCTAAGAACAGAAACTATAAAACTCTTAGAGGAAAACATAGGCAGAACACTCGATGGCATAAATAAAAGCAAGATCTTCTATAACCCACCTCCTAGAGTAACAGGAATAAAAACAAAAGTAAACAAGTGGGACCTGATTAAACTTAAAAGCTCTTGCACAGCAAAGGAAACTATAAGCAAGGTGAAAACCCTCAGAATGGGAGAAAATAATAGCAAATGAAACAACTTAAAAATGATTAATTTCCAAAATATACAAGCAACTCTCACAACTCAATACTGGAAAAACAAACAGCCCAATCAAAAAATGGGAAAAAAAAAACCTAAACAGACATTCCTCCAAAAAAGACATACAGATGGCTGACAAACACATGAAAAGATCCTCAACATCACTCATTATTAGAGAAATGCAAATCAAAACCAAAATGAGATGTCACCTCACACCGGTCAGAATGGCCATCATCAAAAAGTCTGCAAACAATAGATGCTGGAAAGGATGTGGAGAAGAGGGAACACTCTTGCACTTTTGGTGGGAATGTAAATTGATACAGCCATATGGAAGATGTATGGCTACTCCTTTAAAAACTAGGAATAAAACCACTATATGACCCAGCAATCCCACTCCTAGGTATATACCCTGAGGAAACCAAAATTGAAACAGACACATGTATCCCGTTGTTCATCGCAGCACTGTTTACAATATCCAGGACCTGGAAGCAACCTAGGTGTCCATCAACAGATGAATGGATAAAGAATTAGTGGTATATATACACAATGGAATATTACTCAGCCATAAAAAGGAACACATTTGAGTCAGTTCTAATGAGGTGGATGAACCTAGAACCTATTATACAGAGTGAAGTGTGTTAGAAAGAGAAAGATAAATATATTCTAATGCATATATAAAGAATCTAGAAAAATGGTACTTAAGAATTTATTTACAGGGCAATAATGGAGAAACAGACATAGAGAATAGACTTATGGACATCGGGAGAGGGGAGGAGAGGGTGAGATGTATGGAAAGGGTAACATGGAAACTAACATTACCATATGTAAAATAGACAGCCAACTGGAATTTGCTGTATGGCTCAGGAAACTCAAACAGGGGCTCTCTATCAACCTAGAGGGGTAGGAAGCAGAGAGAAGTGGGAGGGAGTTTCAAAAGGGTGGGGATATATGTACACCTATGGCAAGAATACACAGAAGAACTGTACAAAAAAGATCTTCATGATCATTCACCTAGAGCCAGACATCCTGGAATGTGAAGTCAAGTGGGCCTTAGAAAGCATCACTATGAACAAAGCTAGTGGAGGTGATGGAATTCCAGTTGAGCTATTTCAAATCCTGAAAGATGATGCTGTGACAGTGCTGCACTCAATATGCCAGCACATTTGGAAAACTCAGCAGAGGCCAGAGGACTAGAAAAGGTCAGTTTTCATTCCAATCCCAAAGAAAGGCAATGCCAAAGAATGCTCAAATTACCACACAATTGCACTCATCTCACATGCTAGTAAAGTAATGCTCAAAATTCTCCAAGCCAGGTTTCAGCAATATGTGAACCGTGAACTTCCTGATGTTCAAGCTGATTTTAGAAAAGGCAGAGGAGCCAGAGATCAAATTGCCAACATCCGCTGGATCATGCAAAAAGCAAGAGAGTTCCAGAAAAACATCTATTTCTGCTTTATTGACTATGCCAAAGCTTTTGACTGTGTGGATCACTATAAACTGTGGAAAATTCTGAAAGAGATGGGAATACCAGACCACCTGACCTACCTCTTGAGAAACCTATATGCAGGACAGGAAGCAACAGTTAGTACTGGACATGGGAAAACAGACTGCCTCCAGATAGGAAAAGGAGTATGTCAAGGCTGTATACTGTTACCTGCTCATTTAACTTCTATGTAGAGTACATCATGAGAAACACTGGGCTGGAAGAAACACAGGCTGGAATCAAGATTGCAGGGAGAAGTATCAATAATCTCAGATATGCAGATGACACCACTCTTAAGGCAGAAAGTGAAGAGAAACTAAAAAGCCTCTTGATGAACGTGAAAGTGGAGAGTGGAAAAGTTGGCTTAAAGCTCAACATTCAGAAAACGAAGATTATGGCATCTGGTCCCATCACTTCATGGGAAATAGATGGGGAAACAGTTTAAACAGTATCAGACTTTATCTTTTTGGGCTCCAAAGTCACTGCAGATGGTGACTACAGCCATGAAATTAAAAGATGCTTCCTCCTTGAAAGGAAAGATAAGACCAACCTAGATAGCATATTGAAAAGCAGAGACATTCCTTTGCCAACAAAGGTCCGTCTAGTCAAGACTATGGTTTTCCCAGTGGTCATGTACGGATGTGAGAGTTGGACTATGAAGAAAGCTGAGTGCCAAAGAATTGATGCTTTTAAACTGTGGTGTTGGAGAGACTCTTGAGAGTCCCTGGGACTGCAAGGAGATCCAACCAGTCCATTCTAAAGATCAGCCCTGGGATTTCTTTGGAAGGAATGATGCTAAAGCTGAAACTCCAGTACTTTGGCCACCTCATGCGAAGAGATGACTCATTGGAAAAGACTCTGATGCTGGGAGGGATTGGGGGAAGGAGGAAAAGGGGATGACAGAGGATGAGATGGCTGGATGGCATCACTGACTCGATGGACATGAGTTTGAGTGAACTCCAGGAATTGGTGATAGACAGGGAGTCCTGGCGTGCTGCAATTCATGGGGTCGCAAAGAATCAGACACGACTGAGTGACTGAGCTGAACTGAACTGATGGCTGATTCATTTTGAGTTTTGACAGAAAACAGCAAAATTCTGTAAAGCAATTATCCTTTAATAAAAAATAAATAAATTTAAAGAAGAGACAAGCTATCTTAAATCAAAGATAATATGTTTTAAAATAACAAATTAATTTATGATCAAAAATTAGACTTATTTATGTGTGTTTGATTCCTTGATGAAAAATTGTGTGTGCTACATATGTTAATCAGCAAAACTATCCACCAAGCACTTATAATTGGCACCTTTTTAGATGCAACCTGTAATTTTTTTTGAAGTGTGAATTTATCTATTAGTTATTCAGTAAGTTATATAGAAAGTAGCACAGCTGAGGGAAGTGGCTATGTTGATGGTGTAAGAATGCCATGAGCTCACCAACTCCCACAGACACTCAAAATTTATAATAATTATGTAATTAAAATTATTATAAAAATTATAATACATGATAATTACAGAACAACTATCAACATAAATGATGTGAAGACTAGCAGAAAAGATATTTCACAACTGAAGATATATTGAAGGAAAAACAATGAGATGGGTATGAGGGCAAACTCTTGGAACAGTCCAGAACTGAATCTCTGGAGAACTGAGCCACATGGAGAAGGAAAATTACAAGTGTGAAAGTTCTCTCCCAAATGTAAGAATCTGAGGCCCCACGCTGGGCTTCCATGCCCGGGGATCCTGCACCAGAAAGAAGAGGCCCCAGAATATCTGGCTTTGAAAGGCAGCAGGGCTTGTGTTTGAGATAGCCAGCGTGCTGCAAGAAAGACAGTACCTGTTCTTTATGTGCAAGATTTCACACATTCTGAGACCCAGCACAGAGGGAGTAATTGGAAAGGAGCCTGGGTCTGACTCACTTGATGATCTTAGAGAGCCTCCTCAAGAGGCAGGAGGCAACTAGGAATCCCCCTGGGGACATAATTGCTGGTGGAAGCCAATTTGGGTAGTTTTTTTCTACCACAAGGACACTGGTGCTGGAAAACACCATTTTGTGGTCCTCCTACTGTATTAGTTCCAGGAGCTTACCCACCCATCAGTGGATTGACACCAGTCCTGTGACCTCCTGGGACAAGTAGTCAGCCCTACAGGGACACAACATCACCCACAGCCAGTTGGCACCAGCTCTGAGACCCCTAGCCACAAACCTTGGATCCTGGCTTGTCCTACAAGCAAGCTGGTGCCAGAATAGAATCCCCTGGGCCACACAGCCAGTCATACAAGGACAAGGCCCTACCCATTAGAGGCTCTGTGCAACAGGACCAGGGACAGCCTTGCCTACCAGCAAGTCCATGGTAGTCAGCCCATCCACAATAGAAGGGCCCAAACAGCCCACATAGGGGGCACCCTTAGAGCACATAGCTCTGGTGAACAGAGGGACATGTGTTGTTGGGCACCATGGAATGTCTCCAGCATAAGACCACTTCTCCAAGATTGGAAAACTTAGCAAACCTACCTAATTCATACAAATAAACACAGAGGATTAGGCAAAATGTGGAGACAGAATAATGTTCCAAATGAAAGAACACAAAACCTCACAAAAATAACTAAGCTAAGGGGAGATAAGCAATTGACATGATAAAAAGTTCAAGATAATGAACATAAAGATGCTTTCTGAATTCAGGAAGAGAATGGATGCACACAGTGAGAAGTTTAACAAAGAGTTCAAAAACCTAAAGAGACACAAACAGAACTGAAGAATATAATAATTGGAATAAAAAAAATACACTAAAAAGGAATCAGTGGTAGGCTAGGTAATATACAGGACCTGAGCAGTTAACTGAAAAGCAGAGTGGTAGAAATCACCCAAGCTGAACCAAAAGAAAGAAAGAAAAAAAAAAAAAGAATTTGAAAAAATGAGGATACTTTTGAAAACCTCAGAGAGAGCATCAAGCTTACACACATTTGCATTATAAGCGTCTCAGAAGGAGAAGAGAGAGAAAGGCAGAGGGAACTTATTTGAAGAAATAGCTGAAAACTTCCCTAACCTAGGAAAGGACATCCAAGTCTAGGAACCAACAAACAAGATGAAATCAAATAGGCCCATTTCAAGACACATTATGATTAAAATGGCAAAAATTAAAGATAAAGAATATTTAAAAAACAGCGAGGGAAAGCACAAGTTTCATAAGGGTAACTCCCATAAGGCTGTCAGCTGACTTTTCACCAGAAACTCTGCAGGCCAGAAGGGAGTAGGATGGTACATTGAAAGTGATAAAAGGGAAAACCAACAACCAAGAATACTCTACCAGGCAAGGCTTTTATTCAGATTTGAGGGCAAGATCAAAATTTTATAGAGAAGCAAAAGCTAAGAGTTCAGCATCACCAAACCAGCTTTACAAGAAATGTTAAAGGAAATTTTCTAAGAGAAAAATAAAAGGCCAAAACTCATAATGTGAAAATTATGAAAGGAAAAAGAATCTCATTGGTAAAAGCAAATATATAGTAAAGGTAGTAAAGCATTCAGGTATAAAACTGGTAGGGAGATTAAAGATAATAGTAGTAAAATCATATATCTGTGATAAATGGTTAAGGGATACATAAGACAATCAGATGTAAAATATTATATCAACAACAATAATCATGAGGAGAAGTGAATTAAGTATGGAGGGTTGTTAAAATGCATTTGAAATTAAAAGATCAGCAACTTTAAACATTTACTTTCGGAGTATATTCAGATGTCAGTATTTAAATGCTAAAGCATTTTTACCAATAGTAAATACTAGTTCAGAGTGGATAGAGATAAATAAAACTGAGAAACAGGAGACTGTCTCTCACCTAGGGAGGAGTGAGTTTTAGACTGAGATTTGAAAGTTGGCTCAAACTGGGGAGACAGAGAACATTTAAGATGAAAAGAGAATTTAAATAGATTCAGAAGTAATATGGGTTTATGAAACAGCATAAAATAGTATACAAAATAAAACTGAATAGACAAAAATAGAAGAAAGATGTTGAGTGATCTTGAAAATTAATTCTGTATAGGGAGAAACAGCTTGAACAAAACCTTGAAAGTCAGGCAGGGATTGCAATATACATGGTTGAAAACAATGCTGTTAAAAGCTTTTGAGATGAGAAGTGATGTTTTTAAAGCAGGGCTTAAGGAAGCTGGATGTGCAGAGGCTAACACAGGATGGAGGCTAGAGCAAAGGCCTCTGCGGGGACCTCACTCTGTGATGGATGTGCCAACAGTAGAACTGAGTAGAAGTCGGGGAAGAAAACTCGGCAGTGTGATGTGGTGACAGAAACAAATTAGGCATCATACAGGAGGCTGCGTCCCAAGTGATGCCAAGATCTTTTATCTGGCTGGCTGGAAACGTGAACTCTCCTCAGAGAAAAGGAACATAGGGAAGGGGTGAAGTCGTATACCGTCTGAGTTGGTTCAGTGCAAATGTGCAGGTCCAGACATCCCTCCATCATTCTGAAGTCACATGACTGGTGAGTGGTGTGGGCATTGGAACAACACACAGGCAGAGACAAGTGCAAGAGAGATACACTAGCAAATCTTCATTTTAAAGGGGCCAATAAGACTGAGGGACAATAAACCCGGATGAGCAAAAGTTTCACCTCAAAGAAAGCTGCATCATTAAGAGCAGGCAGGTTTGGAGACCAGCCTTGGCAGTTTTCTCCTTGTGTTTGTTTATTTTCTTTGCTATAAGGCAATGTCAAAGATTTGAAGTATTTAATAAACCAAAGAGAGAAGAAAAGTACCCACTTATATCACTTCGTGGTCTAGTCACTAAGTCGCATCCAACTCTTGCAACCCCATGGACTGCAGCCCGCCAGGCTCCTCTGGCCATGGGATTTTCCAGGAAAGAATACTGGAGTGGGTTGTCATGTCCTTCTCCAGTATATCACTTTACACCTTTACAAGGTGAGAAGTAAGAAGGAGGGAGGAAAACACTTCTCTGAAAAAGGATGGTTGAAGATATGATAACAAATGAGTTCTGCAAATGGAGGAGCAAAACACACAAGAAAAAATAAAAGATGACACTAAGAACTCTCTTAGTCTAGAAACTATTAATAACACCAACCACTGAGTAAGTTAGAAAATAAACAGGATAAGAAGAAATGTAAGACAGTTACTGCAAGTATAACATTATAGAATAAAATTGACAATATTAATATACTGTACACATACTATGTGTAGTCTTTTGTCTCAAATTTTACGTGGAGTCAATTACCAAGACAAGAGATATAGGTGAGAAAAAATTAAGCTTAGGCAGAGTAAGCGATGAAGCAGAAATTACACAGCTTAAAAGTTCTAGAAACAGAATATGAATCTTCCTTATACTTGCCATACAATGTACCACTTTCTACAAAGTGGGAAAAGTAGTATTTTGCACATGTGGGTAGGTGTGATGGTCAGAAAGATTTTGTAAAGAAAAACACTTGGCATGCCTTCTAGACCGTCAGTTCAGTTCAGTTCAGTTGCTCAGTCATGTCCGATTCTTTGCGACACCATGAATCGCAGCATGCCAGGCCTCCCTGTCCATCACCAACTCCCGGAGTTCGCTCAGACTCACGTTCATAGAGTCAGTGATGCCATCCAGCCATCTCATCCTTGGTGTCCCCTTTTTCTCCTGCCCTCAATCCCTCCCAGCATCAAAGCCTTTTCCAATAAGTCAACTCTTCGCATCAGGTGGCCAAAGTATTGGAGCTTCAGCTTCAGCATCAGTCCTTCCAATGAATATTCAGGACTGATTTCCTTTAGGATTGACTGGTTGAGTCTCCTTGCAGTCCAAGGGACTCTCAAAAGTCCTCACCAGTACCACTGTTCAAAAACACCAATTCTTTGGTGCTTAGCTTTCTTTATAACTCCAACTCTCACATCCATACATGACTAGTGGAAAAACCATAGCCTTGACTTGATGGACATTTGTTGGCAAAGTAATGTCTCTGCTTTTTAATATGATGTCTAGGTTGGTAATAACTTTTCTTCCAAGGAGTAAGCATCTTTTAATTTTATAGTTGCTGTCACCATCTGCTGTGATTTTGGAGCCCCCCAAAATAAATCTGTCACTGTTTCCACAGCTATTTGCCATGAAGTGATGGGACTGGATGCCATGAGCTTAGTTTTCTGAATGTTTAGTTTTAAGCCAACTTTTTCACTCTCTTCTTTCATTTTCATCAAGAGGCTCTTTAGTTCTTCTTCACTTTCTGCCATAAGGATGGTGCCATCTGCATATCTGAGGTTGTTATTTCTCCCAGCAATCTTGATTCCAACCTGTGTTTGATTCAGCCCAGCGTGTCCCATGATGTACTCTGCATATAAGTTAAATAAGCAGGGTGACAATATACAGCCTTGATGTACTCCCTTTCCTATTTGGAACCAGTCTGTTGTTCCATGTCCAGTTCTAACTGTTGCTTCCTGACCTGCAGATTTCTCAGGAGGCAGGTCAGGTGGTCTGGTACTCCCATCTCTTTCAGAATTTTCCATGGTTTGTTGTGATCCACCCAGTCAAAGGCTTTGGCATACTTAGTAAAGCAGAAGTTGATGTTTTTTCTGGAACTCTCTTGCTTTTTCCATGATCCAGCGGATGTTGGCAATTTGATCTCTGGCTCCTCTTCCTCTTCTAATTCCAGCTTGAACATCTGAAGTTCATGGTTCACATAATTTTGAAGCCTGGCTTGGAGAATTTTGAGCATTATTTTGCTAGCATGTCACATGAGTGCAATTGTGTGGTAGTTTGAGCATTCTTTGGCATTGCCTTGCTTTGGGATTGGAATGAAAATTGACCTTTTCCAGTCCTGTGGCCACTGCTGAGTTTTCCAAATGTGCTGGCATATTGAGTGCAGCACTTTCACAGCATCATCTTTCAGGATTTGAAATAGCCCAACTGGAATTCCATCACCTCCACTAGCTTTGTTCATAGTGATGTTTCCTAAGACCCACTTGACTTTGCATTCCAGGATGTCTGGCTCTAGGTGCGTGATCATACCACCATGATTATCTGGGTCATGAAGATGTTTTTTGTACAGTTCTTCTGTGTATTCTTACCACCTCTTCTTAATATCTTCTGCTTCTGTTAGATCCACACCATTTCTGTCCTTTTGTGCCCATCTTTGCATGAAATGTTCCCTTGGTATCGCTAAGTTTTTTGAAAAGATCTCTAATCTTTCCCATTCTATTGTTTTCCTCTGTTTCTTTGCACTGATCGCTGAGGAAGGCTTTCTTAAAATCCAAATGCTAATGTGAAACTGACATAAACCGGTTACATAGGAAGCCTTATATATCTCAGGTTCACTGCCTTCCCTTCTGTTATTCCATTCTCAGATTGCTGAATCCAGAAGAAATGTGCATAGTTTTCCACAGGAAGTGTTGTGGCTTTTTAGTTTTGCTTGCCTGGAATCCATTTTACATTCTGAATCCACTCTATAATATTCCCTTAACTATCATTATCTCTCTTCCTGCATTATTTGTTTGCATAGTCCTTATAATTATCATCTAGTATACTATGCATTATTTCTTGCTTGCAGTTGTTACCTGTCTCCCCTGATAGAATATAAACTATGTAAGTGTCTTGATTGTTTTGTCTTGTTTTGTTTGTTTCTTTCTTTTTGATTATTCTCCTTTGATAGTCAGCATCTAGAAAAGATGCATAATAGGTCCTAAAAAAAACTGATGAATGGATGAACAGATAAATGCATATATGAAGGGGCTTTCACTCCCTACTTAGTGTGGATAAATTGGCAGTTTATATTTGAATGTTACATCTCCTTCTTTTTAGTTTATTGTATATGTTTGTTTCATTTGACTCAAATAAATTCTTACCATTCTCACTTCATGAATGCATTCAGACATTCGTTTGGTAGACACTTACTGAGCACCACTGGGCAACTAGCATTCTCTCTCAAGTGGCTCTTCTGCTGTCTCCATAAAAGCCTGAGTAAGTAACTACCCCAAATATTATTATAGAAACATATAGTCTCCTTTAGTTAAGATTCTGATGTCCAGAGTGGGAAGTCCAGTGAAGTAACATTCTTAGAGAATGTAATTTTGACAAAGGTTGTCTCTCAGGCTGTTAACAAGAGGTCCAAGTCTACTAGCAAGAATCTGCTCAGTCAGTAGTGTAGACATCTAGCCAATTACAGCCACTGGTTATAAGTATGTCACTAGGCGGCTTTTCAGAACTTTCCTTAAAAGATATTTGGAGTATACCCATTACCCTCAGTATATTCTTGTCTTCTTTAGTCCTGCTCCCTGGAACATAATGCCACCTGGACCATGAGAACATGACAACACATAAAAGTGATAAGAAAGTGAAGACTAATGAAGCTTTGAGCTTGAGGAGGATTTGAGTACATCTTCCATCCTACTTCTGAACCGCATGATACTAGACTTTCAAAAAAAAAGAAAACTATAACTTATTTATAACTTTATTACTTGGGGATTTTATAATATCCATGAATAGAATTATTTCTAACAAATACAAATTCAAATACAAACTCTGTCATTTATTAATTTTATGAACATGCACAGAGTCCTTAGTTTTCTTATCTTTAAACTAAATGAAGAATACTCAATCTTTCAGTTTAAAGAATACTCAATCGGCTTCTCTGGTTGCTCAGTGGTAAAGAACCCATCTGCTATGAAGGAGACCTGGATTTGACTCCTGGGTTGGGAAGATCCTCTCGAGGCGATAGCATGGCAGTATTCTTGCCTAGAGAATCTCCATGGACAGAGGATCTTGGCGGGCTCCAGTCCATGGGGTTGCAAAGAGTCAGACACAACTGAGTGACTAAGGACAGCACAGTACATTAACTCTAGTCACTAAACTCTAACCATCTCTCAGAATACTCCATATACAAGATTATTATGAGGGTTAAATAAGATAATTGATAGAAATAAATTAGCCTTGTGTCTGATGCAAAGTAAGTGTTCAGTAAATGATAGCTGCTATTTTTATTGTAAACATAACAATCCCTATATCCAATTGCTTGAATGAAGACTTAGGGAATTTTTTGAAAATTTCTAATAAAGAAATATACAATATTTGTTTGCTTTTTAAATATATGAGCTGTTCTTAAACCTGAGAGGATTGTAGGATCCATTGTACTGGAGGAAAAAATAAAAGTTTCTGTATCTCACAGCAGAAATGCAAAATGTCATAAATCAATGCAGCTTTTTCAGTTGATTCATATTAAAGTACAAATGTATGTTTTGAGATCCAATGTCTTTAGGATAAAGAAATGAGAGACATACCCTGGATTGTTTATTATAATTACAACATTCCAAAATAAAATTAGGGTGATTTAGGAATATTGTTGGAGTATTAAAATATGGTTAGTATAAAAGATAAGATCAATCATGAAAGTCAGCATGTAGGCATGATATTCAACATAGTACCTGATATTAGGTACCAGATACAGTCCCGTGTTTGCCTAGTAGGCAAACTAAATGGAAAACAAGACTAGTTAAAAGAGATTATTGTCCGTGAGAGAAGGTATGCTAGGTTGCTTCCCAGGTGGCACTAGTGGTAAAGAACCTGACTACTAGTGCAGGAAACATAAGAGACGTGGGTTCAATCCTTGGGTCAGGAAGATCCCCTAGAGGAGGACATGGCAACCCACTCCAGTATTCTTGCCTGGAGAACCCCATGGACAGAGCATTCTGGAGGGCTACAGTCCATGCGGTTGCACAGATTCAGACATGACTGAAGTGACTTAGCAAGCACTCTGGAGAAAAAAAGATTTAGTGTATACAAAATTTATTTCACAATAGAAATTAAGAAAAAATATCTTATTTCCAAATAGTGATATTCTGAGCTGCAACAGTCTCAGAGGATTAAAGAACTAAGACTAAGCCTAGATTAATTAGATACTTACCTGTAGTTTCACTGATCACATTGCCTATGTCTTAGGGTTGAGGAAGGCTTGATTTTTGTGATTAAATGAAAAATTTTTATCTTGAATTCAATTTTCTTGATAATCACAGAAAAAGAGAGTTTGTTTTTGAAGTTTGGGATGTGCATGTATGTGTGTGTGTGTTTTCAGAAATAGTATTGGCAAGGGGATTATCAACACATATGTTACTATTCAGAGTAGCCAAAATCCCTATATTTTTCCACCCAACTTTTCATACTACACATATGTTTACAAACACATGTGCTCACACATCCCACATAAACATTCCCTGGAGTACATGTATGTGTGTTCACTCAGTCGTGTCCGACTCTTTGTGACCTTGTGAACTGCAGTCCACTAGGCTCCTCTGTCTGTGGAATTCTCCAGGCAAGAATACTGGAGTGGATTGTCATTTCCTCACCTCTGGGGAACAAACCTGCATTTTCTGTGTCTCCTGTCAGGCAGGTGGATTCTTTCTCTACCAATGAGCCACTTGGGAAGCCTCTCTCTGAAGTATACTTATCATTAAATTTTTACTAGTTAAAAATAAAAATAGTTTTTGCAGGGATAAGTGAGATTAATTAGTGGTAAAAGTGATGAAAGAGCCACCTAAATTGAGTCCTAACTCCTTACTCTTGTGATATTGGTTTTAGCTGACAATATCATTAAATATACTACATAAAATAAAAAAATTTGAAGTTGTGTTAATTTAAAAAGCTCATATGGGTTCCTTGTGTATCTGGAAATATTTGAATATATTATGTATTAGTATTCATCCATGTCACATGAAAATGGCATACACAGGAGAACAGCTCATTTCCAAATGTATTTTAACAAAGTGATTAACAATCCTAAAGGAAACTGAGCTCAGTTATTTATATTTGAATCAGAATTACATATTATAGTTACTTGGGCTTTTGTTTTTCCTCTGGGGCTTATTAAAATGCTCAGAATAAAATGTATATGTCAATTCCTGTACTCTTATTTACATTCAAAACTGGAAAAACAGTTGGTTAGGGATGTACTTCCTCTCATCACATTCAAAAGGAAGAGACAGCCCTCAAACCAGCAAAAATAAATAAATCTGCTGCAAATCCTTTATATTTTTTCTCCCCCATCAGCAATTTTGGAAAACCTTTCCACTGTCTTCTTCATTTGATTTTGGTACAGGAAGCCACACAAGTTGTTGCTTGGGGAGAAGCCACAGCAATAAATCCAGAAAATTCTATTTACCTTATAAGGAAAACATAGGAACATACACACACATAGGAAAGGTGCCTTTTCCCCTAGAGATAATTCATCAGTGTTGGGTAAACCTTCAAATTTACATTTTCAATATATATTCCCTCTTAATTTATCGAAAACTGATTTGTTTATTGAAGGACACAAAAAGCCATCTTTCCAGATTATATAGCTGAAAGAGTCAACATTTGCTGGACTATTTAAATTCTGGAGTTTCTCAAGAGATGCTAGAGACACTGTAACTTTCAGATGATCTTAAGTCTTATGTTTTGTAAGAGTTATGCTGGTTCATCTTTATCTTTACATTGAATCACTTCCTGAAGGTACATGGGCAGCTGTAGTGCTGGGAGAAGTGGCATTTTGCCCAGGTATCCAAGGCATAGACATACACGATGTCTGTGTAGACATCTGCATAGACAGCCAGAATTGCATCAGCATGTAATCCTGTAGTTTTGGCACAATTTTTACATTTGAAGCAATATATGTTTTTCTAATATCACTTAGAGTTCTTCTACCAGAATTCCTTGTTGTTATTGTTCAGTCATCCAGTTGTGTCTGACTCTTAATGACTACAGCACGCCAGGCCTCCCTGTCCCTCACCATCTCCTGGAGTTTGCCCAGGTTCATGTCTTTGCATTGGTTATGCCATCCAGCCGTCTCATCCTCTGACTCCCTCTTCTCCTTCTGCCCTCAATCTTTCCCAGCATCAGAGACTTTTCCAATGAATCATCCGTTTGCATGATGATCAAAATACTGGAGCTTCAGCTTCAGCATCAGTCCTTCCAGTGAATATTCAGGGTTTATCTGCCTTAAGATTGACTGGTTTGATCTCCTTGCTGTCTAGGGGACTTTCAGGAGTATTCTCCAGCACCAGAGTTTGAAAGCATCAACTCTTTGGTGTTCTTCCTTATTTACGGTCCAGCTCTCAAAACCATATGTGACCACTGGGAAGACCATAGCCTTGACTATACAGACCTTTGTTGACAGAGTAATATCTCTGCTTTTCAACACACTGTGTAGGTTTGTCATCACTTTCCTGTCAAGAAGCAATCATCTTCTGATTTCACGGCTGCAGTCACTGTCCACAGTGATTTCAGAGCCCAAGAAGAGGAAATCTGATGCTATTTCCACCGTTTCCCCTTTAATTTGCCATGCAGTATTGGGTTGGATGCCATGATCCTAGTTTTTGTCACATTTATTCTTAACCTGGCTCATTCACTCTCCTTCACGCTCATCAAGAGGCTCTTTAGTTCCTCTTTGCTTTCTGCCATTAGAGTGGTATTATCTGCATATCTGAGGTTGTTGATGTTTCTCTGGCTTATCTTGATTCCAGCTTGTAATGCATCCAGCCCAGCATTTCTCATGAAGTGCTGCTCAGTGTATAGGTTAAACAAACAGTAACCAGAATCCCTTGACAGGCCAGCAGAAGTGTTGACTACATGATGGCACATTCAACTCTGTGAGTGTATGCTCCCCCATCCATTCCTACTAATTGGTTAGTATAATAAGGACTTCTGCTATCTGGGGGAAAAAAAAGATTAAGGTACCTAAAACAGTGTCCCTTGAAAGATAGCTTAATCAGTCCTTCTCCATGTTTGGGCAATTACATGAGAATGTTCTTAGCCTAGAGTTCAATAAGCTTATTAAGTCCACTGAACACCTCAGGTGTACTCAAAGCACAAATAGAAGAAAAGAGGTGTAGCAATCTAATGAATAAAGACCTAATTTCAAACAAAGTACATGTAGTTATTATCTGTAGAATCTTAGACAAAATGTAGTTTCTCAAAATACAATTTCCTCATCTCTAAAATGGGGAAAATTAATACTTGCCTTATTGGTGTTACTCAGCTGAGGACAAATATTGCTTAAAACTGGGTAACAGATAGCTCAGTTCAGTTCAGTCGCTCAGTCATATCTGACTTTCTGCGACCCCATGAACTGCAGCATGCCAAGCCTCCCTGTCCATCACCAACTCCCAGAGTCCACCCAAACCCATGTCCATCGAGTCGGTGATGCTATCCAACCATCTCATCCTCTGCCATCCACTTCTCCTCCTGACCTCAACCTTTCCCATCATCAGGGTCTTTTCAAATGAGTCAGATCTTCACATTAGGTGGCCAAAGTATTGGAGTTTCAGCTTCAACATCAGTCCTTCCGATGAACACCCAAGACTGATCTCCTTTAGGATCAACTGGCTGGATCTCCTTGCAGTCCAAGGTACTCTCAAGAGTCTTATCCAACACCACAGTTCAAAAGTATCAATTCTTTGGTGCTCAGCTTTCTTTATAGTCCAACTCTCACATCCATACAGATAGCTCAACACTGTAAATACCCTGGAGTAGGAAATGACAACCTATTCCAGTATTATCACCTGGGAAATCCCACTGAGAAAGAGATGCCCTGGCAAGTTACAGTCCATGGGGTTGCAAAGAGTCAGACATGACCCACACACAGACAATATATGGCTCAAGACTGTAGCCACTATAGAGATAGTATAACTTGTTGTTTTAGACATAGTGAGCACACAGTAAATGTTTGCCAATCTAAAATCAGAAACACATTTAAGCCTAAATTTAAGGCCCTATGTTATGTGCTGTCCTGACATCTGATACATATGTGAGGGTTTCAGATGGCCTAATGACAATTGCCCTATCCCCTCTACTTTGTGGATGAGGTCCTCTAGCTCAACAATCCTCCTTATCATGGGGACAAGGTACAGTTGCTGCTTATCTCTGAGTAGCAGGTTTCAGTTCTTTGCTAGTCCTTTGAATTATTAAAAACAATGACAACAACAAACCTCCCACTCCCCACATGAATAAGGAGTCACCTCATCCTCTCAGTTCTAAAAAGGCTGCCTCTGACAGCATCTAGTTGTTCACTCTTCCCTAGTGCAACCCCATGTGGCCATGCATGGCATGTGGGTCCTCTTCTCCATACTGTGAATATATGTGATCAATAAATTGCCGTCTATTTCACCTGTCAAATGTCTGATGTTTTGTGCGTGTGACCATGTGACCATCTCCATAGTCACAGTTATTTGGGAATTTCTCCCTTACCAAATGGGTGATCAGGAAATGATTTAAACAATAGGTAAATATTAATAAAAGAAGGTGAGCGAATGGGGGGCAAAGGGGAAGAAAAGTAGGAGAATGCATATAATGGGAAACTATGATCATAAAGATACTCACAGGGAGAGGGTATTATATAGCCAGCCAAAATAGCCTTAAAAACTGCTTCTTCCTAAACTCTGTGGCTCAGGGGTAAAGAATCTGCCTGCCAATTTGGGAGAAAGGGGTTCAATCTTTGGGTAGGGAAGATCTTTTTGAGAAGGAAAAGCAAACCACTCCAGTATTCTTGCCTGGGAAATCCTATGGACAGAGGATCCTGACAGGCTACCCCTGGTCCATGGGGTTGCATTGAGTCATACAGGACTAAGCAACTAAACAACAATATTCTTAATATATTCAAAGAAAAGGGAAAGGGACTTAATAATATTTTTCAACACAAATCATTACATGGATTTATGGGGACATTTTTTTCAAATACAAACTGGCAATTTTTTTGTTTGTTTTTATAGATGAAGAGAAAGAAATAGAAGTCTTGTATGCATTTATTTTAAGACCTATTTTGTAAGATCAGCAAATGTAACTGCTGTCCTTTAGTGTATCAGCGTGGGTTGGTGAATGTGGGCAGAGAGCCTGGTTCTTGCAAAGAAATCTCACTTTGGAGGCTGACATTTAGTGATTTTGTATTAGTTATGTCTTCTTTGCATTGCTCAGAGAACAGGAGGGCTTCATAAATACAATCTTAATTAAATATAAGGACTAGGTGGTGGATTTGAGATGAAGAGGTGGGGAAGGCCCACATTGCCATGTTCTTTAATGAATCAGTATGGTTAAATAAATGGGAAAGTCATGATGAATCCCCTGCAATAGTTCACTCTGTGTTTTAGGAAGATGCTGCATGTAATTAAAATACTTATGAAACAGTCCTCTGCTTCTCTACAGGGAATAATCAGGAAAGGAACAACAGAATTTGCTTTTTCCTTAGAAATTGGGTAACAGAGAACATAATTTTTCTGGCATAAAATTTTATTTTATTGCATTCATAAAAATCTGTCCTCTTAAGTCAAAAAGTCTGACATCATATACAGCTATAATGAGGGACAAGTAGTAGTCTTCTTCATGTAATCGAAAAAAAAAAAAAAAAATGAAACTCATGAGTAGCCTCCCAAACTCCCTTAACTCAAGATTGCCATAATATCTCCTAAGGTAATTATTTTGTCTTTTAGATCATATGCATATTTATATATTTATTCATCGATATCATCAAGAACATCTGCTGCTGCTGCTGCTAAGTCACTTGTTCAGTCGTGTCCGACTCTGTTCGGCCCCAAAGATGGCAGTCCACCAGGCTCCCCTGTCCCTGGGATTCTCCAGGCAAGAATAATGGAGTGGGTTGCCATTTCCTTCTCCATTGCATGAAAGTGAAAAGTGAAAATTGAAAGTGAAGTCGCTCAGTCGTGTCCAACTCCTAGTGATCTCATGGACTGCAGCCTACCAGGCTCCTCCATCCATGGGGTTTTCCAGGCAAGAGTACTGGAGTGGGGTGCCATTGCCTTCTCCATCAAGAACATCTGACATGCTGTATTACTTCTTTTTCCTCCTCCCCTTAATTCGTTCTTTAAAAGATTCTCATAAGAAACAAAAAAAGATTGAAGTGTCTTACTTACAAAGGATCATTCTCCCCTTTCATACTAATCCCTTTCTCATTCTCCAATCCCAGGATATGAGATTTTCACCCTCCTTTAATGGGGTCAGAGGTACTATTTCTGTAAACAGTGAATTTCATTAAAATTGATCTGGTCTGTAGAGTGATAGTGCTGGATGCAGGTCTGATCTTTAAACTGCTTATATACTGAGTTACATTTTAAAGAAAGCATAACCCAATCTCATCTCACTGCTCTTTGGTTATTGATACATTACAATTTTTTTAGCTGATGTAGGCTTTATTGAATCAGCTAAACAAAAAAGTAAGGCCTTATGAGGTACCAGGATTAGCCAAGTGAATTTTTATTATAAACATCAATCCTCTGTGTGCATACATGTGTGCATAAATGCACACTTCTTGGGGTGGGGCTGAGAATGGTTTTGAAATGAAAGAAAGAACAGAGAAAGTAGGATGGAAAGGCATCAAAAGTAACACCAGTTACAATGCTGTTTTGCAGAGGAAGAACTCTAGTTTTGAATCTTTGCTAAGATACACAGTTTATTTCTATACATTTCCCAGTGATTATATCAACTCCCTCAGCATTCTCTATCTCTCTTTCTCTGACTTCTCCACTGTTATTACCATGTCCTTACCAGAAACACTGGCTAACATAAAATCTGGTGCTTATTTTTCATGAACATGGTTGAAGTCATTAAAACAAACAAACAAAAAAAAGCAACAAGAGCAAGACAAATAGCCCATCTCCACTACTGCTTTGTTTAAACTCAGTTCATATTGTATTGGAAATATTTCTTTGACTGTTTTTTGTTTGTTTGTTTGTTTGTTTGTTTGTTTTGCTGTTTTTAAACCCAGATGGCACTACTGGTAAAGAACTTGCCTGCCAGTACAGAATACATAGGAGACATGGGTTCGATCCCTGGGTCAGGAAGATCCTGTGGTGGAGGGCATGGCAACCTGCTCCAATATTCTTGCTAGGAGAATCCCATGGACAGAGGAGCCTGGTAGGCTATAGCCCACAGCATCACAGAGTCAGACATGGCTGAAGCAACTTAGCACAAACCATCATGTATGCGAAAGGTCCAGAGAAACCAGAAATTAACAAGACCCTGACAGAAGTGGCGCTAAGATAAGATTATGAAACAGATGGAAGAGAATGTAAAAGAAATCAAGGTTTTATAGGGAAACTGAGAAATGGAGATAACCTTTGTTTGATCTTTTAATTCTGTTACTGAACAAAAAAGAAAACAAAATGTCTTGGAGGAGGGCATTTTAAGTGCACCAAAGTTTCTTGAATTTGAATATAACTATAATGGAATATGAATTTTGTATTCTTTGAGAGTTTAATGCTGGGAGAGGTGAGAAATATCATTTGAAGCCAAATTTGATGCCTGATAAAGATCATTGTGCTTAATCAGTGCTATACTTGTCTTTGTTTCCATTTCTGGAAAGATAACTGATGCTCCCAGGGAAGAAACCACACCTCCAAGCATCCATACAACCAAAATATTAACACTAGATCTTGGGATTCCATTGTCTGTGCCTCTCTTGCTACTTCACCAATGCTCCACTGGAAGACACTGTTCTCATCTCTAACCAGCCCCTATCAACCCATTCAACATTAATTGGCTTACTTCCAAAAGCAGATTTTCCTGAGCATTTTCAAAGGGATTAGGCACATTACTTCTATTGCAATATGACTGCAGGCAGAATAAGAGGCTAATTTAGTTTCCTCTTAAATTGGATTCTTTCTTATATTAAACTTGATTATTGAAGGATCTGATTGGGCTCCTGTAAAAGTCCAAGTTAAGATCAGCTGACTATCTGGTTGATGGCCTCATTCTTGCCCATATTTGTGTTTAGGCATGTTCAATTTCAAGATGCCCTTAGGCAGTTCTTCCTTGAAGAAATCTCCTTTCCTGTTAATACTTCTATCAGCTGAAAGTACTTTTTAAAATTCTATATTGAGTGGGTATATTGCACTCTACTGAGCAAAATGGAGCATATAAAAATAAGGATGATTGGGGCTTTGCTTTCAGAGTTACAACCTAATGGAAGAGTTGTCTTGCATATAAGCACTCATTTCCTGGGGGTTCTCTTTCATATCATTCACATCGTTATGACTTCGCCCCAGAGCAAAATCTAACCAATCTTATAAATAACTTATTGTAATGAATCAATCTTCTTTGAAAATTAACAATGCTTTTAAAAAATACTTCTATTTTTTGGCCACTACACGCAGCATGTGGGATCCCAGTTCCCCAACCAGGGACTGAACCCATAACCCCTGCACTGGAAGCAAAGAGTCCCAACTACTGGACCACCAGAGAAGTCCCAACAATTGCTTTTAAATAATAACTCTCTGGAGAAATTAATAACCCAGATGAATAACTCTGAAAGAAGGAATGTCAGGAATTCTAGCACATTGCTTTTAGAGGTTTTAGAGAGGTAACAACAACATCACTTAAGTGACATCTGCCTATTTCTATCTAGCTATATGGCTAACTCTGATATGTGATATGTCATTCATACTCGCAATCAACTAAATTTTGATCCAGAAATCTGACCCACTGCATATGTAAGACAGTGGCATTACTTTTAATTTTCACCTTCTACATACAGCTTACTGTGTTTGGTGTCTTTACAAGATGGTATTTTAGGAGAAAAGCAGTCCTTATGTGGCCTGAATAATGTCAGACTTTTCACATTATTAGTATGCAGCTTTGGGTTATGGAACAAGGTTGCCAGCAGACTTGAAGATGTGTTTAGAATACACACAGTGCTAAGAGCCTTTTCAATGATTCACAGAAGTTACAGTTTTTACTTTTATTAAGCTAGAGCAATTGAAGAGGAAAGATACTTTGCTTTTTCTTTAGGAGAGAGGGGGTAAGGGGAGGCCTAGTATCTTAACCCAAAACCAAAATATTGAGCATATGCAAATTTGCCCTTTTACAGTAATATAAACCAAATTGTTCACTTCCACATAGAGGAAAAAGGGACTCCCAAGGTCATGTTTCCTGAATGCTTCACTGTACAATTACAATTCAATGACCTTTCTGAAGTATAGATATATGAAGATCAACCTGATTTGTTTAGTCACTGGTAATGTTATCATGATCACCCATAAATATCAATTATATGAAAAGGAAAAGAAAAAAAAATAAAGACAAATTCAGCTATTTAAAATAAACTACTATCTTTGTGATGCAGCAGAAACTGGCATAACACTTTGAATCAAATATAATATAATTTTGAATCAACTATACTCCAATAAATACTTTTAAAAAATAAAAAAAGTAAAATAAACTACTATCATCTCCATTTTAACAAACTTTACATGACTATCTTAATAAACGATTTTCCCTTGAATCTTCCCTTAGACATTTATGATTAAAGCCTGATAATCTGAAGACAAAATAAGAAGATAAAGAAGACAAACGTTTGCAAACAGCTTTTGCATATGTGTAAGTAAGTCCACTTTTGAAAGTTAGCAATTTGGGAAACAATTTGAAAACACTGGGACAAGGAATATACTATACAGAAAATTATCATATAACATTTCTAATGCTTCAGGAAAATTATAAATACCTACTGTAGACTAAATTAAGACTAAATCTCAAGCATTATATTTGAGCTGCAATTATTACTAATTATTAAGGGTAAATATTTTTTAAACTACCTTAATAAAATATTCAGAAACATGAGTATCTGTGCCACAAGCATAGCCTTTAAATATTAAAATTTAGCACTCTGTCTCGTGAGGTTTCAGGAATGTTTACCTCCTAGGAGGGTGTTTAGGAATCCTTTTGGTTCAGAAATCACTTAAAAGTCTACAACAAAAAGAGAGCATCTCCTGAAACTGTATGAAGTTAAATTTTTTCCTTGATAATAAGAACAGGAACACCCAAATTGGAACATTTATGTACAAATATAACTATATATGCATTCTCTTCAACTAAAGATAGCCATGGTTAATAGTTTAATTTTATACTTTAAGGTCTTTGAATGCAGTTAAAATCATACAATATGTTAATATATATGTTTCATTTAAATATAATTGGGATTTCCTTATAAATTAAGGTTTCAGTTCAAAGAGAGTAGAAAATATGTTTTCTTTAAAGGACTCAAGAATAATACTCACCCTCCATTTTGATTTAGAACTCAAGGAGCATCTTTGATCCTGGTCAACAGAAGCTGAGAGGAAGTCATTACTATTCAACAATTCAATATGTGAATTTTTTTTAAATATGTAGAACAGAAAGATTTGAAGAACTATATAAAAGAAACTGGGGATAAACACAAAAACTTGTCATAATAACATACATCACTGTAGTAATAGGACTATTTTGGTTTACAGTTCAGCTCTCAGAAACTGGTTTAGAAACTACCCAACTCAATAAAATAAGAGCAATCTCATCTTGTACTACTTATAAATGAAAAGTGCATTTCAGTGGGTACACCTGCCATTTACTATGACAGGAATTTTCACAAATATGAATTAATTTAAATATTCAAACACCCCATGTAAATTAAAATATCACTCCTAATATTAACACTCAGCCTCACAATAGCTAATAATGATAATATTAATAGCAACCATTTTAGTACCTGCCACTCAAATACTCATTTCAGGCATTTCCTATGTGTTTGAAATGCATTATCTCATCTAAAACTTAGTCTGAAACATTATCATGAAGGTAGATATTTACTCCTATTTTATAGAACACAGAGGCTCAGAAAAATTAAGTAGTTTGTCTGATGTCATTAAGCCATTAGATGGAAGGAACTGTCAGCATCCAACTCAGAGCAGTCTGATATCATCATCTGTACTTTCTCTTTCTACATATCCTGGTACATTACAGTTCTGAAACATCAACAGAGTAGGCAGATTCTGCATGGAATGATACTTCTGCTTGAAAATAAATATCAATATGCCTGCCTGAAATCCTCCTCTCCTGGTATGATCCTTTTTTTTTTTTTTCTCCCATGAAAAATCTTAACAAGCAATGCTTCAGGTTGTGAAGAAGCAGAATATTGTTTTTAGCAGCAAGCTCAAAGTCGGTCCCCATTAAATGGAACTGGCAAAAGGACGTTAAAAGTGCATGTGAGGTTCAACAATAATGTGTTCAACCGCTACACGACTGTTGGTAGGGACAAAATACAGAACACTAACCAGAGAGCAAATCCCGATGAGGACATAGAGCAACAGGAATTTTCACTTATTGCTAGGGGAAATTCAACATGGTATAGACACTTTGGAAGATGGTATCTGGTTTCTTACATGACTAAACATATACTCTCATCATACCATTCAGCAATCCCACTTCAATCTATTTACACAAAGGATCTGAAAACTTATGTCTACACAAGAACCTGCACATGGAAGTTTATAGCAATTTAATCTTACTCCTTGGAAGAAAAGTTATGACCAACCTAGATAGCATATTCAAGTTCAGCTCAGTTCAGTCGCTCAGTCGTGTCTGACTCTTTGTGACCCCATGAATCACAGCACGCCAGGCCTCCCTGTCCATCACCAACTCCCGGAGTTCACTCAGACTGACTTCCATTGAGTCCGTGATGTCATCCAGCCATCTCATCCTGGGTCGTCCCCTTCTCCTCCGGTCCCCAATCCCTCCCAGCATCAGAGTCTTTTCCAATGAGTCAACTTTTCTCATGAGGTGGCCAAAGTACTGGAGCTTCAGCTTTAGCATCATTCTTCCAAAGAATTCCCAGAGCTGATCTCCTTCAGAAGGAACTGGTTGGATCTCCTTGCAGTCCAAGGGACTCTCAAGAGTCTTCTCCAACACCACAGTTCAAAAGCATCAATTCTTCGGCGCTCAGCCTTCTTCACACTCCAACACTCACATGCATACATAACCAAAGGAAAAACCATAGCCTTGATTATATGGACTTTAGTAGGCAAAAAAATGACTCTGCTTTTGAATATACTATCTAGGTTGGTCATAACTTTTCTTCCAAGGGGTAAGCGTCCTTTAATTTCATGGCTGTTCCACTGTTTCCCCATCTATTTCCCATAAAGTGATGGGACCAGATGCCATGATCTTCGTTTTCTGAATGTTGAGCTTTAAGCCAACTTTTCCACTCTCCTCTTTCACTTTCATCAAGAGGCTTTTTAGCTCCTCTTCACTTTCTGCCATAAGGGTGATGTTATCTGCATATCTGAGGTTATTGATACTTCTCCCAGCAATCTTGATTCCAGCTTCTATTACTTCCAGTCCAGTGTTTCTCATGATGTACTCTGCATAGAAGTTAAATAAGCAGGGTGACAATATACAGCCTTGACGTACTCCTTTTCCTATTTGGAACCAGTCTGTTGTTCCATGTCCAGTTCTAACTGTTTCTTCCTGACCTGCATACAGATTTCTCAAGAGGCAGGTCAGGTGGTCTGGTATGCCCATCTCTCTCAGAATTTTCCACAGTTTATTGTGATCCACACAGTCAAAAGCTTTGGCATAGTCACTAAAGCAGAAATAGATGTTTTTCTGGAACTCTCTTGCTTTTTCCATGATCCAGCGGATGTTAGCAATTTGATCTTTGGTTCCTCTGCCTTTTATAAAACCAGCTTGAACATCAGGGAGTCCATGGTTCACGTATTGCTGAAGCCTGGCTTGGAGGATTTTGAGCATTACTTTACTAGCATGTGAGATGAGTGCAATTGTGTGGTAGTTTGAGCATTCTTTGGGATTTCCTTCCTTTGGGATTGGAATGAAAACTGACCTTTTCCAGTCCTGTGGCCACTGCTGAATTTGCTGGCATATTGAGTGTAGCACTTTCACAGCATCATCTTTCAGGATTTGCAATAGCTCAACTGGAATTCAGTCACCTCCACTAGCTTGGTTCGTAGTGATGCTTTCTAAGGCCCACTTGACTTCATTTTCCAAGATGTCTGGCTCTTCATGAGTGATCCCATCATCATGATTATCTGGGTCGTAAAGAACTTTTTTGTACAGTTCTTCCATGTATTGTTGCCACCTCTTCTTAATATCTTCTGCTTCTGTTAGGTCCATACCTTTTCTGTCCTTTATCGAGCCCATCTTTGCATGAAATGTTCCCTTGGTATCTCTAATTTTCTTCAAGAGATCTCTAGTCTTTCCCGCTCTGTTCTTGTCCTCTATTTCTTTGTATTGATCGCTGAAGAAGGCTTTCTTATCACTTTTTGCTATTTTTTGGAACTCTGCATTCAGATGCTTATATCTTTCCTTTTCTCCTTTGCTTTTTGCTTCTCTTCTTTTCACAGCTATTTGTAAGGACTCCCCAGACAGCCATTTTGCTTTTTTGCATTTTTTTTCCCATGGGGATGGTCTTGATCCTTGTCTCCTGTAGAATGTCACAAACCTCACTCCATAGTTCATCAGGCACTCTATCTGTCAGATCTAGGCCCTTTAATCTATTTCTCTCTTCCACTGTATAATCATAAGGGTTTAGATTTAGGTCATACCTGAATGGTCTAGTGGTTTCCCCTACTTTCTTCAATTTCAATCTGAATTTGTTAATAAGGAGTTCATGATCTGAGCCACAGTCAGCTCCTGGTCTTGTTTTTGTTGACTGTATAGAGCTTCTCCATCTTTGGCTTCAGAGAATATAATCAATCTGATTTCGGTGTTGACCATCTGGTGATGTCCATGTGTAGAGTCTTCTCTTGTGTTGTTGGAAGTGGGTGTTTGCTATGACCAGTGCATTTTCTTGGCAAAACTCTATTAGTCTTTGCCCTGCTCCATTCCGCATTCGAAGGCCAAATTTGCCTGTTACTCCAGTTGTTTCTTGGCTTCCTACTTTTGCATTCCAGTTCCCTATAATGAAAAGGACATCTGTTTTGGGTGTTAGTTCTACAAGGTCTTGTAGATCTTCATAAAACCGTTCAACTTCAGCTTCTTCAGCTTACTGGTTGGGGCATAAACTTGGATTCCTGTGATATTGAATGGTTTGCTTTGGAGACAAAGAGAGATCATTCTGTCATTTTGAGATTGCATCCAAGTACTGCATTTCAGACTCTTTTGTTGACCATGATGGTTAGTCCATTTCTTCTGAGGGATTGCTGCACGCAGTAGTAGATATAATGGTCATCTGAGTTAAATTCACCCATTCCAGTCCATTTTAGTTCGCTGATTCCTAGACTGTCGACGTTCACCCTTGCCATCTCTTGTTTGACCACTTCCAATTTGCCTTGATTCATGGACCTGACATTCCAGATTCCTATGCAATATTGCTCTTTACAGCATCAAATCTTGCTTCTATCACCAGTCACATCCACAACTACGTATTGTTTTTGCTTTGGCTCCATCCTGTCATTCTTTCTGAAGTTATTTCTCCATTGATCTCCAGTAGCATATTGGGCACCTAATGACCTGGGGAGTTCCTCTTTCGGTATCCTTTCATTTTGCCTTTTCATACTGTTCATGGCATTCTCAAGGCAAGAATACTGAAGTGGTTTGCCATTCCCTTCTCCAGTGGATCACATTCTGTCAGACCTCTCCACCATGACCCATCCATTTTGGGTTGCCCTGCAGGCCTGGCTTGGTTTCATTGAGTAAGACAAGGCTGTGGTCCTAGTGTGATTAGATTGACTAGTTTTCTGTGAGCATGGTTTCAGTGTGTCTGCCCTCTGATGCCCTCTTGCAACACCTACCATCTTACTTGAGTTTCTCTTACCTTGGGCATGGGGTATCTCTTCACGGCTGCTCCAGCAAAGCACAGCAGCTGCTCCTTACCTTGGAGGAGGGGTATCTTACCACCACCGTTCCTGACCTTCAATGTGGGATAGCTCCTCTAGGACCTCCTGCACCTGGACAGCCACCACTCCTCCGTATGCTCCTCCCAGCCGCTGGCCCTGGCTTCGGTTGTGGGTGGCTCCTCCCAGCTGCCGCCCCTGACCTCGGGCTCGGGGTGGCTCCTCAGGGTCACCGCCCCTGGCCTTGTGTGCGAGGTGTCTCCTTCCCGCCGCCCCTGACCTCAGACGCAGGATAGCTCCTCCCGGCCACTGCCCCTGACCTCAGACTTGGGGTGTCTTCTCCCAGCCGCCCCTGACCTCCGATGTGGGGTGTCTCCTCCCGGCCGCCGCCCCTGACCTCAGACTGGGGAGGTCCTCCTGGCTGCCATTGACCTCGGACGTGGGTAGCTCCTCTTGGCTGCCACCCTTGACCTCAGACACAGGCTAGTTCCTCTCGGGTGTTCCTGAGCATATTCAAAAGCAGAGACATTACTTTGCTGACTAAGGTCTGTCTAGTCAAGGCTATGGTTTTTCCAGTAGTCATGTATGGATGTGATAGTTGGACTGTGAAGAAGGCTGAGCGCCAAAGAATTGATGCTTTTGAACTGTGGTGTTGGAGAAGACTCTTGAGAGTCCCTTGGACTGCAAGGAGATCCAACCAGTTCCTTCTGAAGGAGATCAGCCCTGGGATTTCTTTGGAAGGAATGATGCTAAAGCCGAAACTCCAGTATTTTGACCACCTCATGGGAAGAGTTGACTCATTGGAAAATACTTTGATGCTGGAAGGGATTGGGGGCAGGAGGAGAAGGGGGCGACCCAGGATGAGATGGCTGGATGGCATCACGGACTCAATGGAAGTCAATCTGAGTTGATCTCCGGGAGTTGGTGATGGACAGGGAGGCCTGACGTGCTGCAATTCATGGGGTCGCAAATAGTCAGACACGACTGAGTGACTGGACTGAACTGAACTGAACTGAATCTTGTAATTGTCTAAATATGGCAATAATCCACAAGCCCTTCTGTAGGTGAATGAATAAATGAACTGTGGCATATCCAGACTATTAAATAGTACTCAATACTATCTTTAAAATAAATGAGTTGCCATGAAAAGACATGGAGGAAAATACAAATACATGAGGTCAACCTGAAAGACTACATAATGTATGATTCCAACTACATGATTCTGGAAAAAGCAAAACTACAGGGACAGTAAAAAGATCAGTGCTTGCTAAGGATTAGGATGGTAGAAGGATGAAGAAATGCAGGTGAATACCAACAAGAAGGGGAACATCAGAAATTCACTTGTCCACTTTGCCTTGGCTTAGTCATGTTTATGTGTGTATGTCTAGATCAAGCAAAACGTAGGCAACCAGCATTATTTAGCTAGACAAAATTCATCCAGCACACAAAATAACTGTTTTGACTTGAGAATTTTCCAAGATGCAATTTGTATGAATCTTATTTATTGGCTAATCATTCAATCATATCTTTCCTACTTTGCCTGGATGAGCACAGTCTGAAGCACAGGGACTGGTGTGCTACTCTGAAAATGAGCCAGCAATAAAAACACAACTGTGTGAGATCCTTTCATGGGTTGTTCACCCTTCAAAGCCACCAGCTGAGGTTGATTTTCTTTCTTCATTTCTAAGTTGACATCTTTCTTTTCTTGCCATCATATTTTTGTCAATCTTGCCTTACAGTTCCCTGTGTCTGCCAACATTTGACTGCATGAAGTAAATTTATTGTTTTCTCTGCTCGTCATTTTCCTCTCTACTTCCTTGATACTTTCAGACAAAAAATGCTGTTTTTTTTTTCCCCTTAAAATGATAGCAATGGGTTTCTCTTCTGTTGATTCTAAAGATAGATGCTATCCACTTTACACTCACACTTACAGAGATAGATAAACAAGTGATTTTAAAAGTTGGTCTCACATAAATATTTTTCTACACTTTTTTCTCTTATTCTGAGTAGTGTTGATAGTATATATGTGGAACATGAAAAAAATATAGCTATCTGTCACCTATCTCAATCATATATCTGTGATGGTTAATTTTATGCATCAGCTTCACTGAGCACAGAGATACACAGATAGCTGGTAAACATACCCATTATTTCTGAGTGTGTCTCTCTGATTATTTCTGGAAGAAATTAGCACCAGTGGGTCCCTTATACCAGTAGCCCTGTGGTTCTCAGGCCTTCAGATTTGATCTGAATTACATCATTGGTTTCCTCATTCTCCAGCTGTCAGAATACCTTCTGTGTGACCTCTGTCTTCTGTAATCTGGTGAGCAAATTTCTACAATAAATCTCTATATAGATATGTTTACATAAATATACATTTGCATAAATATACATTTGCATAAATAAATATATATATACATATATATTTACATTCACTCTATTGGTCTTGTTTCTCAGGAAAACCCTGACAAATACACTTTTCTATCCATTAGGTTCAGTTCAGTTCAGTCACTTAGTTGTGTCCGACTCTTTGTGACCTCATGAATCGCAGCACTCCAGGCCTCCTTGTCCATCATCAACTCCCAGAGTTCACTCAGGCTCACGTCCATCGAGTCAGTGATGCCATCCAGCCATCTCATCCTCTGTCGTCCCCTTCTCCTCCTGCCCCCAATCCCTCCCAGCATCAGAGTCTTTTCCAATGAGTCAACTCTTCGCATGAGGTGGCCAAAGTACTGGAGTTTTATCTTCAGCATCATTCCCTCCAAAGAAATCCCAGGGCTGATCTCCCTCAGAATGGATTGATTGGATCTCCTTGCAGTCCAAGGGACTCTCAAGAGTCTTCTCCAACAACACAGTTCAAAAGCATCAATTCTTCGGTGCTCAGCCTTCTTCACAGTCCAACTCTCACATCCATACATGACCAAAGGAAAAACCATAGCCTTGAATAGACTGACCTTTGTTGGCAAAGTAACACCTCTGGTTTTCAATATGTTATCTAGGTTGGTCATAACTTTTCTTCCAAGGAGTAAGTGTCTTTTAATTTCATGGCTGCAATCACCATCTGCAGTGATTTTTGGAGCCCCCAAAAATAAAGTCTGACACTGTTTCCACTGTTTCCCAACTATTTCCCATGAAGTGATGGGAACAGATGGCATGATCTTAGTTTTCTGAACGTTGAGCTTTAGGCCAAACTTTTCACTCTCCTCTTTCATTTTCATCAAGAGGCTTTTTAGCTCCTCTTCACTTTCTACCATAAGGGTGGTGTCATCTGCATATCTGAGGTTATTAATATTTCTCCTAGCAATCTTGATTCCAGCTTCTGTTTCTTCCAGCCCAGCGTTTCTCATGATGTACTCTGCATAGAAGTTAAATACGCAGGGTGACAATATACAGCCTTGACGTACTCCTTTTCCTATTTGGAACCAGTCTGTTGTTCCATGTCCAGTTCTAACTGTTGCTTCCTCACCTGCATATAGGTTTCTCAAGAGGCAGGTCAGGTGGTCTGGTATTCCCGTCTCTTTCAGAATTTTCCACAGTTCATTGTGATCCACACAGTCAAAAGCTTTGGCATAGTCAATAAAGCAGAAATAAATGTTTTTCTGGAACTCTTTTGCATTTTTGATGATCCAGCAGATGTTGGCAATTTGATCTCTGTTTCCTCTGCCTTTTCTAAAACCAGCTTGAACATCTGGAAGTTCACGGTTCACGTATTGCTGAAGCCTGGCTTGGATAATTTTGAGCATGACTTTACTAGCATGTGAGATGAGTGCAATTGTGTGGTAATTTGAGCATTCTTTGGGATTTCCTTCCTTTGGGATTGGAATGAAAACTGACCTTTTCCAGTCCTCTGGCCACTGCTGAGTTTTCCAAATTTGCTGGCATATTGAGTGCAGCACTTTCACAGCATCATCTTTCAGGATTTGAAATAGCTCAACTGGAACTCCATCACCTCCACTAGCTTTGTTCATAGTTATGTTTTCCAAGGCCCACTTGACTTCACATTCCAGAATGTCTGGCAATAGGTGAGTGATCACATCATCGTGATTATCTGGGTCATTAAGATCGTTTTTGTACAGTTCTTCTGTGTAGTCTTGCCACCTCTTCTTAATATCTTCTGCTTCTGTTCTGGTATATATAAATATACACATGGTATATATGTACATATATGTTATAGTAACATATATTAGGGCTTCCCTTATAGCTCAGTTGGTAAAGAATCTGCCTGTAGTGCAGGAGACCCGGGTTTGACCCCTGGTTTGGGAAGATCCCCTGGAGAAGGAATTGCAACACACTCCAGTATCCTTGTCTGGAAAATCTCATGGACAGAGGAACCTGGTGGATTGCAGTCCATGGGGTCGCAAAGAGTCGGGCACGACTGAGCGACTAACACACACACACAACATATATTATACTTCGGCTACCTCATGCGAAGAGTTGATTCATTGAAAAAGACCCTGATGCTGAGAGGGATTGGGGGCAGGAGGAGAAGGGGACAACAGAGGATGAGATGGCTTAATGACATCACCGACTCGATGCACATGATTTTGGGTGAACTCCAGGAGTTGGTGATGGACAGGGAGGCCTGGCATGCTGCAATTCATGGAGTCACAGAGTCAGACACGACTGAGTGACTGAACTGAACTGAACTGAAGATATGTTATAATAATGTTAAAGTCTTGGAAATTGAAAATGAAAGTTCAGTGAGATTTTTGTATGCAAAGCCCAAATGAGATACTAGGCAGTCATTTTATTGAAGTACACATTATTTAATCTCTGGTATATCTATTTCTATTTTTAAAAGATTTTTAAAATATGTATAAACCTTTAAGGTCTTCCCTGGAGGCTCAGTGGTAAAGAATCTGCCTGCAATGAAGGCGAAGCAGGAGACAGGGTTGATCTCTGTTTTGGGAGGATTCCCCTGGAGGAAGGTATGGTGACCTATTTCAGTATTCTTGCCTGGAGAATCCCATGGACAGCAAAGTCTGGTGGGCTGCAGTTCAGAGAGTGGCAAAGAGTTATACATGACTGAGATAACTGAGCATGCATGCATGAAGATTTAAAGAAAGAAACAACATCAAAACCAAAAATAATTTGAAGAAAATTCGGTTTATTTTTGCTATGCTTGGTGTTGTTTTAAACACAGTCTCTATTAAATGGTCCAGGTGAGTATAATAGTCAGGGTTCTTCATAACCAATAGGAATATATATCTATATAAACACATATATTTATATACAACTGCATATGTATTATATTTATATGTATATATAATTGTATATTCATATATAGGTAACTGAGAGAGAAAGAGATTTATTATAAGCAGTTAGCTCATGCAATTACAGAGGCAGAGAAGCCCCATATCTGCATGTGACAAGATGAGAGCTGGAGACTCAGTAATACAGTTCTAGTCTACGTCCAAAGCTCTGAGAACCACAAAAGCCAATGCTGTAAGTTCCACTCTAAGTGCAGGAGAAGATCAATGTCTCAGCTCAACAGTCAGGCAAGAGGAATTCCTTTTTACTCAAACTTTTCAGGTCTTCACTTGCTTAGATGAGGTCCACCAAGGGAGAACACACGCTTTATGCAGCCTGTCTATCCAAATGTTGATCCCATCCAAAAACACCCTTAATGAGACACACAGAATAATGTTTGATCAAATATCTGGGCACCCCACAGTCCAGACAAGTTGACACAAAAAATTATACTATTAGAGTGAGTGTTTTTGGAGTAGCCAAAGTTTACTAAGAAAGAAAACAAAGTGTCCTGAGCTATTATCTTGAAGCCTTGAGTAATGATGTCATTATTAAGTATATTTTTAATCAATTTTTGTTAAAGAAACTAATCATCATATTTTAACAATTTTTTTTCCCTCAGGCATTTATTGAGTACCTATTGCATTCTTGGTCTTCATGTGTATTTGGTAAGGGGAATGAATAATTTTACTACAGTACTATTTTAACTCATAAAATCTTGATATCTTTATAAATGTTCAAAAATGGGAGATTACTTGAATCAACTATGGCACATAGATACATTAAGCACAGTGCAGTTATAAAAATAATAAAGGCCTCTATGAGCTGATACACAGTGTGTCTAAAAGATACTAAGCAAAAAAAAAAAAAAAACCCTTCAAAAATATGTACATGTATGTGTATACACACATACCTATATATTTAAGCATACATGACCTGAATGAAATTCAGGATCTGAGAATGGTTCCCTTCAGAGGTAAAATAGAAGCATTTATCTCGCTACTGAAGAAACAGAGACTAAGTCAGACAATGGCCTGCCTCCAAGATCGGAGATCAAATTAGCAGCAATATCTTCTACTTCCCCGCATGTACAGACTTGCAATGAACTGGGAGAAAGTTAGCATAAATCCTGCTGGAATGACTAGTAACTACAGTGTTTTCATTGTACCCCAGTTCTAGATGAAGATACTCTGCCTAGATGTATGAAGATAGATGTATCTTCTAGATGAAGATAGTACCTGCTGGTGGTTATCTTTACAAAAGAGTGATTTCCCCACAAGTTATAACATCACACTCACTTTGGAGAATAAGTTAGATAAGTGATTTTGAAAGGATGAGTGGGAATGATTACCATAGGCTGCTTCACCTTAAAACCAAAAGAAACAGAATCCTCATCACAAACAACATTCTTCTCTAGCAGGTCATTTGTTGTTTTGCACATTGTGTCCACTTACACAATTTTGCTTCTTATTTGAATTCAGAGATAAAGTTGGAAATTATAGAACTGTGGGAGTTACTGAACACAGCTTTCAATTTTAAAGAAATGTATATTGATTACTCCCTTGGATGCACATAGAAAATTATTCGGTGTACATCACAAATTATTTTTTTTAAACCCTCAACAATACTCAACATAATGTGATTCACAAAACAAAGATAGACCTTGTCTCATTTTTTACAGTGTAGTAAAGGGAGGACAAATAGATGAAGCCTCACAAAAGATTAGAAGATGTTGTTAATTTAATTCACTCACTGTGGGTGTGATTACAGCAATTTTTCACAATTTCGTTCAACCCCAAATGTTTATAACAGCTTTCTTACTGACTCTATATTTCTAAATCCAAAACTAAATTTCCATTAATAAAAGAATACAAAATCAATGAATTGATTTTTAAGGTACCCAGGTAGATAAAACTCTTTCAGTATATAAAGCATGAATTTAGAGAACACATAAATGTGTGTGTGTATATGTGCAGGCATGTGTGTATGTGTTTGAGAGAGAGAAGTAAAAGTTTCATACATTCTTCTGCTTCTTGGGAAGAATGAGGGCTCCAGAATATTTGTATTAGTCTCTCCTTTACTCCACAGAGTACTGGAGTTTCAGATTTAGCATTGTTCCTTTCAAAGAAATCCCAGGGTTGATCTCCTTCAGAATGGACTGGTTGGATCTCCTTGCAGTTCAAGGGACTCTCAAGAGTCTTCTCCAACACCACAGTTCAAAAGCATCAATTCTTCGGTGCTCAGCCTTCGTCACAGCCCAACTCTCACATCCATACGTGACTACTGGAAAAACCATAGCCTTGACTAGATGGACCTTAGCCGGCAAAGTAATGTCTCTGCTTTTGAATATACTATCTAGGTTGATCATAACTTTTCTTCCAAGGAGTAAGCGTCTTTTAATTTCATGGCTGCAATCACCATCTGCAGTGATTTTGGAGCCCCCAAAAATAAAGTCTGACACTGTTTCCACTGTTTCCCCATCCTCATGTGAAGACTTGATGCATTGGAAAAGACTTTGATTTGGGGAGGGATTGGGGGCAGGAGAAGAAGGGGACGACAGAGGATGAGATGGCTGGATGGCATCACTGACTTGATGGACGCGAGTCTGAGTGAACTCCGGGAGTTGGTGATGGACAGGGTGGCCTGGCGTGCTGTGATTCATGGGGTCGCAAAGAGTGGGACACGACTGAGCAACTGAACTGAACTGACTCCTCAAACTTCCATAAAAGTATAGTTTCATTGCTAGGATTCCAGCTTCTTCTCTATCCGACTGAGTTTACAGATCTCAATTCTCCAGTCTATAGGACAGAGACTTTTTCACAATTCCTATCTCATAATTCATGGTAGGTTGCATGGTTCCTGCCCTTCAGAACACAAAATTTTGATGTTTATTTTTGAATGAATATATAATCTTACCATCAGCTCAAAATTTGAACTTCCTTTAAGTAAACCTATTTAAATGATCTTATCTCCAAATGAGTACATACTTTACAGTACAAAATAGAAGTAGTCCTTGTTATGGGCTTCACTCATAGCTCAGTGGTTAAAGAATCTTCCTGCAATGCAGGAAATCCTGGTTTGGGAAGATTCCTCCAAAGAAGGAAATGGCAACCCACTCCAGTATTCTTGCCAGCAGAATCCCATAGTTCATGGGGTCACATGAGTCAGATATGACTTAGCAACTAAACCACTAGTCCTTGTTATTTCACCTGGTAATGCAGGATAACAAAATGACTATGCAAGCTGAAACTGTAAAAAACAACCTCAAAAATCAATGAGAAAAATTTGAAAAGTCCTGTGATCATTATATGGTTTTTCTAAATGTTAAAACTCTCTTACCATTGGTTACTAATGTATGCAAAATTTAAGAATAGTAAAATTAATATTTATTTAGTAGAATGCAATTTTAAAATTAGAAACATTAATAATCTGTGTCATTTCTTTTTGAGAAGATATGAACTATTAAAGTTAGTTTGAACAATATATGCCTTCTCATTACATAATTACAGTATAGAACAAGCATCATTTATCTGACTTGGTAATTTATCATGTTCCATTCTAAGTTGGGATATCTAAAATTTTATTCTTTGTATATTTAATACTGTGAGATATCTCCCAGAGTTCTTTTACTGTGAAGCTTTTTTGCCATTGTTAATTCCTCTAGGATATTTCATCTTTCTCATCACAACTGTTTCTCAGTTGTGTTCATAAGTCTCTATTCACAAACTTTGTCTGGAATAGTAGTGGTATGAACATTTCCATATTCAGTACTTCTTTTCCAAATCCTTTATATTCTATATGAATTTCACTTTCAGCATTACTTTTCATTTCTATGTTGCACTTTCATCTTTTGAGGACAATATCCTCTTTCAATTACCCATTTTTGTAAAATTGTATGTGGATTCACATCACTGGAAGTCAAGGAGGAAACATATTTTGCTACCTGTATGTGAACTGAATAACAAAAAAAAAATCATGCAGCAAATAATTATTGACAGGTCTTTAAAGAAATGATGTGACTAACCACTTATCATGATGGACTCCTATTATTCACATAATGATTTGTGGACTGAAAAGGTAGCAATGAATTTTGCACTTCATTTTATTATTTTGGTAAATGAAATTTAAACTACACTGTGGAGAAGCTCATCTATTTCACTAAACTGTGGTAATAAATGCATGGATATTAAAAAATGCAAAGCAAGGATTCCCTATATATTTTTATACAGAAATATGCATGTATTTATGCATGTAAGATTTCTTTAAATATGAAAAAAAAAACTTGTTCAAAAAATAATTTAAGGCAAATAGTCCTAAAAATTAGTTTGATCTTTAAGATTCCTTTTCCTTTCACTCTTCGTTGAAAATTATCAGAACAGGTGTGGTGAGACAGCAATCTGGAACTTCAAAACATGTGACAGGAAGCACCTTTCCAGGCCAACTGCTCCTTGGCACTATCAACATCCAGTAAAGATGTTCTGTGTAAACCCGTTCAAAAGTATCTTTTCTCCTGTAAATAAACAGAGGTCAGCAGCCTTTAACTCTGCAAAATTCCATTTGATTTGCTAAATTTACTTCACATAAAAATGAAGTTGATGACCATCAATGTACATACCATAACTAGCGTTAAAAAAACTAAATGTTACTATATAGCATTGAACTTCATGCTCTTAGAGCAGCAAAAAACAAGATGATTGCTTGCTGTGCAGTAGTGCCTTCACGGATCTCTTTAATCATCAGAGAAACTATAGAATACTGGAGAAAACTCAGAGATAAGCTCTGAGATACCCCTTACTCGGATTCAAACGTAAGAGCACCTTCAGCTCATGGATGCATGATTTTTCAACAGCACAGAAAAGTGGTGCTGCTTGTTCATCTTCCTGTCATTGTTGTCTTCTTCCCTTTAACATCACTAAAGTATATTTGAATCACATTCATTTTCTTTTAGCTGAGTTATGTCAACCATTTGTGCTGATGAAAAGATCATGTGTGTCAGATAGTGGTAGCATTGGACATTCTAGGAAAGGTGAGGTTGAGCTGGGAGTTTGGGTTACATATAGGTCTTAGAAATACCAATTCTCCCGGTTAATCAGTGTAAGAGAGAATGGTAGACAGAAAAATGTTGCTATAATAAGTTCACTTCTTAGAAAGTCTGAGGCTAAAGAAGCTAGAGATACTAAGGTCAGTAGAGGTGGTCTAATAGAGAAGATAAATCTCTCTTTCAGCAAATTCAGTTCAGTTCAGTTCAGTCGCTCAGTTGTGTCCAACTCTTTGCAACCCCATGAATCTCAGCACACCAGGCCTTTCTGTCCATCACCAACTCCTGGAGTTCACTCAGACTCACATCCACCGAGCCCGTGATGCCATCCAGCCATCTCACCCTCTGTCGTCCCCTTCTCCTCCTGCCCCCAATCCCTCCCAGCATCAGAGTCTTTTCCAATGAATCAGCTCTTCGCATGAGGTGACCAAGGTACTGGAGTTTTAGCTTTAGCATCATTCCTTCCAAACAAATCAGCAAATTAGTTAATAGTAGTCTTTTACTAATAGTGTACACAAAATAGATGATGACTTTAGCACTGGCACTGGGAATATCCAGCAATGGAGTTCAGAGACAACTCTCAAAGGATGCAATTAAACACTACCTGAGAATTGAAAAGAGCAACAAAGTCACCCCAGATCCAGACACAAAAATGAATTGCACTTGAGAACAACTGACACATAATTCCCCACTTCCTAAAGTTGTCCATTAGTTTTAGATTCAAATATGAGAAGAAATCCACTAGAGAAAATAGCTACATGTGGAATAGTCATTATGATGAAGGGAATAGCTGTCTAATTTATTATAATGAAAATTGTGAGTTTGCACCTACTCTGGTGGAAAGTTGAACTATGATAGTTTGGAAAAAAACTGCACTCTGACAGATTGGCAATATCCATCACAGGCATTAGCAGCATGACTTGCAGCATATGTGTATTTTCCAGTTCTGGACTAACCCTATAGTAGGAGTAAAGGGAAGGATTAATCTTCAAGGACAGTGAGTTGGAGGCAAAAGACAAACAAGCTTCTATAATTAATCTTATTCAGAATCTCACTCTGAAAATTCTTCCTTCTGCTTTTCTTTCCCAGTGGGGCATCACAAGTGCCTTGGCTATCTGTGGAGGACTTCAGAAATGCTTAGTGTGGGGTGAGTTAGAAGTTAATCCTAGGGTATGCCAAGATTACAGAAAAAGCAGCACTTGTGTATAAGAAAATCCTATTTGCTTTTCCCTCTAGAGTTAGAATACCAGGATGTTGGTGCTCTGGGGATATTAAATTATTTATATGAGGGTTATTAGTGTGTGGTTAGTGAGTCCTTATTGAAAGTTATACATGCCAGCAACCTGCAGTGAAGCTATGTAAGACAGTGTTCTTGTTAAATTATTAAGATATAAAATGAATAATGAAGGCTCTTTTAGTGGAAACTAACCTGAATAAAAAGCTGCTCAAGATAGGGAAAGAAAAGTGAGAGTTAGGTAATGAGTCATTCTATCCCGTATGGGAAAGTAAAGCAATCTTTTTCATAAATTAGTGGATGATGGATATATTCATAGCAGATGACACACAAAGCAGCAATATTTGGACCTACTGTACTCGGAACTTTTAACAAAGGTATCATTGAGGGTACTGATATTCTCCCTACCAGTGTTTTATTGGACTATGGTACTGTTTTGTCTGTCTTCTATATCCATAAACCTTACTTCCATCCAGATGTGTCTTTCAACTTAGCCTTATCTTATCCATGGGAAGGGAAAACATAGGCAGTTCTTGAAACAAATACAAGGATAGCTCATTTGTTAATGTTTTTTCTTGGACCTTCTATTCACATTCTGTTGTTCCAAGGTTCCTACTTTATTATTGTTGTTGTTGTCATTTACTTGCTAAGTCTTGTCTGACTCTTTGCAACTCCATGGACTGTAGCCCACCAGGCTCCTCTGTCCATGGGATTTCCCAGGCAAGAATACTGGAGTGGGTGCCATTTCCTTTTCCAGGGGATCTTCCCAACCCAGGGATCCAAGCTGTGTCTCTTGTGTGTCCTGTACTGGCAGTCAGTGGCAGGTGGATTCTCTACCACTGAGCCACCAGAGAAGCCATCTTCTTATCACCTCTGTGTAAATATGATTTATAACCTTTATTGGGTATTATCTCCCTTCCTAGGTCTGTGACTCATGTCCCTTCATTCCTATTGTATTAGCTTACAATTGCTGCTGTAATAAATTACAGCTAAAGAACCTTAAAGGAATACAAATGTATGATCTTTCTTTTCTTGAGATCAAAATTCTAAAATGGCTTGGCAAGATTTCATTCTTTCTGTAAGTGCTAAAGAAGAACCTATTCACTTGCCTTTTCCAGCTTCAAGAGACTCCCCATATTTATTGATTTATAATCTTGCATCATTCTGGCCCATGTTTCTATCATCATATACCTTTCTCTCCCTTTGCTTCCATAGTCACATCATTTTCTCTGACTCTGACTTTTCTGATTCCTTGTTATAAGAACTTTATGACTACACTAGGCCAAAATGACCTGAGATAATCTCCACATATCAAAATCCTTAATTTAGTCTCAGCTTTAATGAGCCTTTTGTCAGTTAAAGTAACACACTAACAGACTCTGGGGATTAAGATATGGACATCTTTTGGAACAATTTTCCAATCTTCCACATCTATGAACTTTTTTGATCTTGTCATTTTGATATATCTTAACCCATGTCTGAGAACTTGCTATTTCATGTAGCTCTTATACCTGCATTTCTTTCATGTGATCTCTCATGTTTCCTGCCCTTGAACTTGGTTTACCAGTTTGGACCCTTTCCACTTGGCTTTGTTTAAATTGATGTCTCTGAATCCAATCCTTTGGCCAGAAAAATTTCCTTCTTTCTTGTGCTGAACTTTAGGATTTAGAGTCAATCAGTCTATTTAAGAGCCAAGCATCCCTCTCATAGATAAAGGCAGAAATTCTTCATCAACTCACAGATTCTGAGCCTGTGGTCCTACCCAACTGTCCCCATTTTCAATCCTTCACATTCTTATGGAAAGAACATGTCCCTGCCCTATAACTTTAACTATAACTAAGTCTAACCCTAGAGTCCATGTGTGTTGTATTCCTAATCCCAGCATCTGTAGCCTGGATCTGCCCCATAGCTGAAAGCCTGTCTGAGACACTTTGAGTTGGCATCTTGAACAAGTGGAATTTGTCAGGAATTTCTCGTTGCTTTGGTGCAATGTAAGCCAATCATGCAATGTAAACCAGCGTAGCAAAAAGTAAGAGAAGTGGGAAAAAGAGAACCCAAAACAAGCAAACCAAAAGCCTCTGGCCTATTTAAAGTGAAATGTTTTATTTAGTCTTTCTCACCTTTTTATCCTTACCTACTCTGTGTCTATGCCTATGGAACAGCAAGTTCTCAGGCACCAGAGCAAATACCTCGCAAATACAGAAATATCTGACAATGCTGTGCTTGCCATTTGTCCAGTAGATGTCATGTGATTTCCCATGAGCTTGTGATTATTATGCTGACTACCTGGCCATAGAGGTGGCTTCAGTTTACCACAATTTGCAAAATCTCTCTACAGATCTGATGTTCTGATTTACAACACCAATATTTGTCCCAAATGTCCACAAGGAGATTTCTAAACTGTAATTCATGGAGCCACATATGGAAAAGAATTTTCCACTCAATTGTTTGTAAAACTTGGGGAAGTGTTTCTTCCATGAAAAAAGACATTACCCTTTTGAATGACTCATCAAATTGAGGGAAAGGATAGAAAAAAGTCTTGGGTAGTTAGAAAAATGACATTCAACATAAAACGTCATTTTATAACATTATTTGTTATCATTACACCATATAAAATGTGTTCTGAAATGATAAATAACATTAAATAAAAGATTTTGGTGTGTTTTTTGTGCTTGTTTTGTATACTTAAGGCTCATGATAATTAAAGGGTCTGAAACACAGTCTTCTATCTAGAATTTTCCCTCTCTTTGCATAAGTTCCAATGTACATTTTCTCTTCCATTAATATTAAGTTCTTAATGACATTTTTCTATGTAGTCTCATTTTTTTGTGGTTTCTATGTTAAGAGAATTAAGCACAGAAAGAAACCAATGAAAAGTAAGACAGAGGAAAAAATAAAATACCGTGACGTATGTAAACAAAGATGAAATTTGGTGTAGATATAAATTTGAGAATGTTGCAACAGCCATTGGAAAGACGAAGGACATTCAAGTTTACTTGCAGGAGAGAACTGTTTTAAAAATTGAGAGAACATTATTTAAACATGAGTAGCTTCCTGGGTGCTAAATCTAAAATATTTCAATTTTCTATGCTTCTGCTGTCCTCTCCTGCCAGGTTTCCTGGATTTTGTGTGATTCAAAACGTTCAGATGAAACTTAGATGATGGAATCTTTTGGAAATATTATTTATGTAAAAAAAATAATTTTGTTCTACTTTCTAAATTACTACCTTTAATTTTTTTGACAAGTATAGCAAATGAAAAATTGGGGATGGAAAAGTTGGTTCACTGGTGTTTAGTTCTGTTTTCTGGCTGAAATAGGAATATAATTATATTCATATGGCTGGCATTGGCCCACTTTTCAGGGCTTCAGTTCAGTTCAGTTCAGTCAGTTCAGTTCAGTTCGCTCAGTCATGTCCGACTCTTTGCGACCCCATGAATCGCAACATGCCAGGCCTCCCTGTTCATCACCATCTCCCGGAGTTCACTCAGACTCATGTCCATCGAGTCCATGATGCCATCCAGCCATCTCATCCTCGGTTGTCCCCTTCTCCTCCTGCCCCCAATCCCTCCCAGCATCAAAGTCTTTTCCAATGAGTCAACCCTTTGCATGAGGTGGCCAAAGTACTGGAGCTTCAGCTTTAGCATCATTCCTTCCAAAGAAATCCCAGGGCTGATCTCCTTCAGAATGGACTGGTTGGATCTCCTTGCAGTCCAAGGGACTCTCAAGAGTCTTCTCCAACACCACAGTTCGAAAGCATCAATTCTTCACCATTCAGCTTTCTTCACAGTCCAGCTCTCACATCCATACATGACCACAGGAAAAACCATAGCCTTGAATAGACAGATCTTAGTCAGAAAAGTAATGTCTCTGCTTTTGAATATGCAATCTAGGTTGGTCATAACTTTTCTTCCAAGGAGTAAGCATCTTTTAATTTCATGGCTGCATTCACCATCTGCAGTGATTTTGCAGCCCCAAAAAATAAAGTCTGACACTGTTTCTAATTTTTCCCCATTTCCCATGAAGTGATGGGACCGGATGCCATGATCTTCGTTTTCTGAATGTTGAGCTTTAAGCCAACTTTTTCGGTCTCCTCTTCCACTTTCATCAAGAGGCTTTTTAGCTCCTCTTCATTTTCTGCCATAAGGGTGGTGTCACCTGCATATCTGAGGTTATTGATATTTCTCCCAGCAATCTTGATTCCAGCTTGTGTTTCTTGCAGTCCACCATTTCTCATAATGTACTCTGCATAGAAGTTAAATAAACAGGGTGACAATATACAGCCTTGACGTACTCCTTTTCCTATTCAGAACCAGTCTGTTGTTCCATGTCCAGTTCTAACTGTTGCTTCCTGACCTGCATACAGATTTCTCAAGAGGCAGTTCAGGTGGTCTGGTATTCCCATCTCTTTCAGAATTTTCCACCGTTTATTGGGATCCACATAGTCAAAGGCTTTGGCATATTTACTAAAGCAGAAATAGATGTTTTTCTGGAACTCTCTTGCTTTTTGCATGATCCAGCGGATGTTGGCAATTTGTTCTCTGGTTCCTCTGCCTTTTCTAAAACCAGCTTGAACTTCAGGAAGTTCACGGTTCACATATTGCTGAAGCCTGGCTTGGAGAATTTTGAGCATTACTTTACTAGCATGTGAGATGAGTGCAATTGTGTGGTAGTTTGTGCAGTCTTTCGCATTTCCTTTCTTTGGAATTGGAATGAAAACTGACCTTTTCCAGTCCTGTGGCCACTGCTGAGTTTTCCAAATGTGCTGGCATATTGAGTGCAGCACTTTCACAGCATCATCTTTCAGGATTTGAAATAGCTCTACTGGAATTCCATCACCTCCACTAGCTTTGTTCGTACTGATGCTTTCTAAGGCCCACTTGACTTCACTTTCCAAGATATCTGACTCTAGATGAGTGATCACATCATCATGATTATCTGGGTCATGAATAGCTATTTTGTACAATTCTTCTGTGTATTCTTGCCACCTCTTCTTAATATCTTCTGCTTCTGTTAGGTCCATACCATTTCTGCCCTTTATCAAGCCCATCTTTGCATGAAATATTCCCTTGATATCTCTAATTTTCTTCAAGAGATCTCTAGTCTTTCCCATTCTGTTCTTTTCCTCTATTTCTTTGCATTGATCACTGAAGAAGGCTTTCTTATCTCTTCTTAAATAGATAATGTTATAGGTATTAATTAAGATTTTCATCTTAAAAAAAATCTTTCCATGAGGAAGCAGAACACTTCTGACATTTTTAAATAGGGTATTAATGAGAAATCATGAACAATGGTTCTCTCTCCTGGACTTTTCATCCAATATTTTAGAAATGAAATTGTGATGGTTTGTTCTGTCTCTGAAATAGGGTTCTTCTGTCATCCTCCAGGACAGGCTGTCATCTGGAGCAGAATCATTTTCTCCACAGGAGCCAGAACTTTCCCACTCATCCATAGCTTTTTTCTACTCTTTTCTAAAATGTATATATTTTGACAAGAGGTTACAAATCTGTGACTTTACAGAGGAGACACCTGAAATAATTAGCCTTTTCCCTAGAGGAGCTCTCTTGGACATTTTCTACAGATGCTACCGAAGGTATAAATATTATGAATTACTCCCCATTTGGCATTTGTCTCTTTTCTCACTATAATTCCTTTAACTCTCCTAATGTTGCCCAAGTCTGATCTTTCATCAGTCAATAATTTTTGACCACATAGTTTGTGCTTAAATAACTGCTTATTGAATTGCTTTCTGAAATTAAGAAGAACCTTTGGTCCGTAACACAAGGCAGAAGAAAACAACTGAAGACTATTCCAAGAGTGGAATTGGTTTACTATGGTACGATTTTGAAAGTGTCAGTTACATAAACAAATCTGAATTTGCTATAATTCACTGATTCAAGGCATCAATCAACAAACACTGCTAAAGCACCTACTTTTAGTCCCAGCAACTTATGTTCATTTATATTTCATGTTTCCTGCAGTCAATCTTATCTCTTTCTCCTTCAAATATATATAATGCTTTCTCCAAATGTAGATATTATCTCTTTCTGATCAACTCCTATTCTACTTGTAATTAACCAATTATGATGATCCCAGTGCCTGTATTGTTTGTAATGATTGAGTTATTGCAGTGTCAAAAGTAGTGCTATCACCCTGAAACAGAATCAAAGACACTGTTCCATAAACTAATGAGCCTTCAATAATGACATCTTTCTGTCTGAGCTGATATAGATATTCATACTGTATACTTCCATTTGTTGATCCAGCAAGTATATAATAGGTGCTAAACATCTACCAGATATACTGGGCTTTAGCAGGCATGTGAATGGGAGATTAGAATACATTTGGAGATCTCCTTTTCAACTCCATGAATGATATATTTTGGAATGGAAACTCATTTTCATCAAATTTCATTAGTTATTTTTAAAAACTTCTTCCAGACTAATTCAATAAGGGGCTGTACACTGTAGTGGCTAAGAGTATGGGCCATGAAGTCCTACAGTCAGAGTTCAAATCCCACCCTTGCTAGCTAGGTGACCTTGGACAAATCAGTTAATGTCCCTCTGTCTCAGTTTTCTCACTGATAAAATATATAAGAATTGGGTCATATAAAAACAGTAACACTTCTGAAACATTATCACAGCTCTTGGCACATGGAATATTTGTTACACATACAAAAAAAAGAGAGTGATAGAACAAAATTAATTCTTCATTGGGGTAGTTTCATAATTGGTTTCTTTAAATATGTGAAAGTGACTGACAATAGTATTCTTTTGTGATCCTGTCCTTACATTTTGTAACTTGCTATTTTTGCTTATTGAACTTGGGATTCTAATTTAGAAAAAGAATGTGTGCTGAGATTGGAGATCTGCATTCTCACTAAGCTTGGAAAATCTTAAAAGCATAAGATTTTACCTCAGTGAGGACTTGAAAATGATCAGAACAACCTATCTTCTGGTGGAAGCACAAATTATTGCAGTCATTTAGTTGAAGCAAGATAATTGTTTCTCAGTTCCTGATTCAGTTTACCACAATCTTCTGTGACCTAGTAGAGATTACAGCATGTGTAAATATCAACAGAGTACATGAAATTCACAGTGAATGTATAAGGAATTATAGCCTCTTCATGGGAGTGTTTCTTTTTTTTCCAACATGAATGAAAATATCCTGTCTCCTTTGGAACCACCAGTGTTGACTCCATCTGAAACCACTTAACAAGAGAGAAGGGTATGAAATTGACTCTCATATATTGTATATCCAGGTGCTGTTTCTATTATTACAGAGTTAGTTATATTTGAATTTGTTTAAATTATTCTCTTGCTGTCAAAGTTCATGGTTATTTGTAATTTATATTGGGCCTTGTTTGTTTTGTTGTTGTCACAGATAAAATAAGAAAGAAGTAAAAATTTGAATTAATGTATCTATCTTTCATGGTTATGAAATATAATTACCTTATTTCTTATGTACATAAGGAAATATATGGTGTGTGTGTGTGTGTGTGTATATAACAAACTTATGACTCTGTGGATGCTGTAATATTGTTGTCTTTTGGATTGAGTTGGGCAGTGATATTACTCACAGTTTATAACTCAGCCTTCACACGTATTTTTCTTAAACATTAAAGATGCTATATAACTGGCAATTCCAATATCAAATATTTTGGCTGGAAAACTGATTACTTCATTTCAAACTGTGTTTTTCTTTGTTCCACTAACATTCATATAAATAAATCAGCTCATTCATCTCTCTAATTTTTAAGTTAGAATGGATTTTCCATGATATGTCAACTCAACCCATCTGTCTGCACTTTCTGGCAAATGATGCTCCCTTTAGCATAGTTGGGCGGCTCATAGGCTAAGCGAGCCCCTTTGTTACATTCTGTTGATGACTCTACATTTGCTTTTCCAGGTGATGCATTGTTGAGCAAATACACCAACAAGATGGAAAACCTCCTTTGCCTACTGAGTTTCAATAAAGATGAATGTGTTTAGAGGTCGTAATTATCTGATCTAAAGTGGGTCTGTGGACTCTGTCCTGAAGAGAAACAAGTTTGTGTTACCTATAAAATGTGGCTTGCCCATGCTTAATTCTATTAAAGCTAGTATCCATAGAGTCTATCAAAATTATTTTAAAATGTCAAAATACAAATCACCACTATCCTCATATCATTTTTTTCTGATACTACTTTGAATTACCAGCATTTGGCTTGATAGGTTAAAATGCAACCAAAATAAATTTTGTTGATGAATAAGCAATGTTGATAAATAAGATAAATAAGCAATGATCATCAATACCAGATTAAACAGCTCAAAAATTAAAAACAAATAAACGCTGATGTTTGCTGAAGTCCACTGTGAAAACATTGCTCAAGTTTCCTTTTTGTTAAGTGACATTTCTTCCAAATGGCTTGCATTACTTCTCATACAGTAGGTAGGCAAATTAGTCTAAAGGAATCTCTTGTCTAATTTCATTTCCTTCAAAAGGAGTTTTTTTCACCATTTCACCTTCTTGACTTTCCTGTCCTTGTATTGATGGGGTAGTATATTTCTATTACCTTTGCAGTCCTTTTTCATTCCCCTTACAATTGAATTTAATTTAGCCTGCCATTCTAGACATGAAGTGTTGGTCCAACTGAGTTATTTAAGCTCAAAAAAGTACAGGATTTTTATTATCCCAATTCACTCTTTACATGTGACAAGTTTGTCAAAGATGGAAGCCCAGGGTTATTTTTAAAAGAGGAAACGATTCTGTTGTGTTTGTGACTTTGGATAATGCATATAATAGAACTGATAACCACCCTTACCCCTGACCCCTATGATCTCCCAGACCATCTATCAGCTGTTAATCTATGAAATTTACCATACGTTTTTCCTTTCATCTTAACCTTACATTAAACGTTTTTTTGTTTTTTTGTTTTTTTGTGTGTTTTTTTTTTTTTTTTTTTTTTGCCATATAGATATCTGAGCCACTTGAATACAAATAGCCTATCAAAATTACATGGTCTAAAGGGTATTTCAGTGCAGAGAGCATAGTTTTTACCTCAACATCTGTTACAAACATGATTCACTATCTAAGCAATATGTGTATATCTCTATGGTAAACATGTGAGAATATGATTACAGCCAAGCAATATAGGAGGTTCTTTTCCCTATGTCATATGAGAAATTACAGGAGTCCAGACTAAATGAGTGGCAACGGAAATCTATAAAACACACATGATTAAAGAGACAAAAGCTGTAGAAATCAATAAGATTTGATGTACTATTAGAAGGGGCAAATTAGAGAATAAAGATGTTAAGGAAACAGCTGGATATTATACCTGTTATACCTGTCTTTTGAAGTCTTACCTAGGAGGTAAATAGATCTGATACTCTTGAAATATCTTGCAATGCTGTTAATCAATACTTTCTGTAATCAGTGCTCCAATGTAATTATGACTTTTTTTACAATGAAATAATGGACAAAGAAGAAATGTGTTATATGTTTTAAAATAGCACAAGGTGGATATCTGGAGATTTTAAAGAACCTTGTGTTTGTTAAAAGAAAAGTGTTACTCAACCTTAAAACTAAGTTGGAACTGAAACCAAGTACAGACATTTTAAAAGTTTACTCTAGCTCTACTCTAGATTCTCTCAGAACAATATTATTTATTCTGCACAATCTACATAGCATAACATAACATAGTTGACAATGTTGGAGACATTTCAAAGTTGACATTGCTGGTATACTTTCTGTCAAAGTGTCAGTGTCTAATTGAAACTTGAGAATCTTTAAAAACAGAAAAGCTATTCTTTATCTTTAAAAAAAGTGTTTATATCTTCAAATGACCTCTTAAAAGAAACTTTGCCAAAGATTATCTTTTTTTATGGGTAAAGAGGAAAATTACTTCATCCAAGTATAAGGAATATGAATAAGAAAATTTTCATTGCAAAAAATTTGCTAAGGTCCTTTTATTTAGCTCAATTGCACTCAATTGGCTATAGTGATAAACTTCAGAGTTAGCAGCAGTGGATTCTTTTTCCATGTAATATCAAGTTGATACTGAAGAAAATTGCTGCTATATTTTCTAAGTTATTAACCTTTACAATGAGATATATTTTTATGCATAGAAAAGAATATTTTCCTATATCTTAGTGTGAACTTAAGTTAGAGACACTAATCAAATAAATAAATTGAAATCAAGCCATACACAGATGTTTTCTTTTGTCCTTTCTACATTTGCTTAACATTAATCTACATATTGGGAAAATGCAGGAAATGTTTAAAATTCTTTTACTGATTATAATAAAAGTGATTGTATGACTTAAAGTATATGCGTTGTTTTTTTTTTTTTTTTAGTGTGTGATGGAATCCTATTGTAATTAAAACCCCTCAAAATCATTATGTCTGAATTACTTCATTCAAACTCCCTATTCCTTCACGGTGGTTCAAGCCAACTTCCTGACAAAAAGCAATCACAAATGCTTTTATCCATTTGCTTCCATCTGCCTTAGAGGATTTTCCATAGTATTGCATTCCCAGGTTACCCAAATTTCCTCTTTTAATGTTCCCACAAGTTGATCTCCCATAAATGCTTCCACAATTTAACCCCTCCCAACACCTTGCTCAGATTTATCATGGTCTGCTTGAGAACTTCTTTCTTCTAACCTATCTGGATACAGCACTCCTGCAGCTAAACTCAAGAATTCTCTCAGTTTATGCACTTATCCTGCATAAAACCTCCCTTTGTAAATAATTTATTCCAGACTTTAATTTGACAGTTGTTATCTTTTTCACATTTATCATCCCCTGTCACACACAGTAAAATGCATGAGTTTAGATTAAGACAGCTAGAACATAAAGTTCCAAGTATGTGACTTGATTCTCTAAATTTCAGTTTTTGCATCTGCATTATAGGAACAATAATATTTGTTACAGAGTATTGTGTGACTCTAGCATGAATAATACAAGACACTTTGCTAAAAGCCTAACACATTGAAAGAATTGAAAAAGTTAACCATTCTCATTCTCAATAACTTTATTTTTCTACTGTTTTTGTGTATCTCCAGGAATTGTAAAATAAGGTGAGGTACAGTGAAATAGGCATGGGATTTGAAGTTAAACAGATCTGTATTAGTAATCTGACATAATTTATTAGCTATGTGACTTTGAGTAAGTGTCTTACCCTCTTTAAGCTTTATAGTGATGATTCAATAACAATATAATATCATTATATATATGTATATATATATATAATATGTAGCAGCTAAAATAACATTTTTCCTTATTAAATGTCTACTGAAAATGTAAATGAGTGATATACATTTGGGCTTAATAGTGCCAAAATATTTTCAAAGAACCATTCACAAAGGTTTATTTATCATATATGGACAGTAAACTGTACTAGGCACTGGGAAAAATTTCAAATAGGCCTGGTAAGGACCATTATCTATTTGTGTGGTATACAATATAGCACTGCCTGCCATTAGATTGGTTAAAAATTTTTTGTAACCTCAACAGGTATCTCTGCTCAAACAAATTATAATTCATATACATCTGGTATTTCTGGAAAATTGATGAGTCAAGCCTTCCCCTAATCAATTTCTATACTTTTCCCCCATACATAATTCTTTTAAGCCACCTGAGACAAAGGCACCCCACTCCAGTACTCTTGACTGGGAAGTCCCATGGACGGAGGAGCCTGGTCGGCTGCAGTCCATGGGGTCGCTAGGAGTCGGACACAACTAAGCGACTTCACTTTCACTTTTCACTTTCATGCATTGGAGAAGGAAATGGTAACCCACTCCAGCGTTCTTGCCTGGAGAATTCCAGGGACAGAGGAGCCTGGTGGGCTTCCGTCTATGGGGTCGCACAGAGTCGGACAAGACTGATGCGACTTAGCAGCAGCAGCAGCGGCAGAGACAGTTATAAATGCAGCCATAAGAAAAGAAAAAAATAATAATGTTTAGAGTGAGATATTAAAACATTGATCCCTGGGTAAGGAAGATCTCCTGGAGGAGGAGGGCATGGCGACCCACTTCAGTATTCTTGCCAGGAGAATCCCATGGACAGAGAAGTCTGGTGGGCTGCAGTCTATAGGGTTGTGAAGAGTCAGTTACAACTGAAGTGACTTAGCATACGCACATGCATTCAGGGTCAGCAGCAGAAATGCTTGCAAGGTAGATTCTGAAATAAACCACAGGGGAAGAGCACCGATGAAGGTGAGTGGAATGGTTGGAAAGCATCCATGGTTCCAGGCTGATTGACAGAGAATAGCACTGGAAAAAGTTTTGAGCCTTGATGTGGAGATGGTGGGTCTGGATTATATACGAGATGATGATTTTGACAAACTCAATCATATAATATGTAATTTTCCCCCCACTGCAAGGTTGTGTGTTAGCAAAAAAAAAAATATTATTTGGGTCTTACATATTAGTATCAATAATAACTTAACTATAACAATCAAAATAAGAATAGTTCATTTTAATATTTATCAGATTAAATGTGCATTTCTTTTTTGTAACTTTTTATTTTTTACTGCACAGCATATGAGATCCTAGTTGCCAACTGACCCCTTGCCCTCTTCATTGGAAGCTCAAAGTCTCAACCACTGAATCTCCAGGAAAGTCCCATTTATTTAATTAACTATTTTTAAAATGTGCATTTCCAAAGTTAAGTTCTCATTACTTACTAACTTCTCAAAGGGTAGTATTTCAATGAATTTTGTGAAGTCAACAGGATATGCATTATAAGCATATAAACATTAATTGCATTAAAACATTTCTAATGTATCTTTAAGTATATGATCCCTCCAAAACTTTTCATTATTTTTTTCAAAATCATGTAGTGATAAAAATTACCCATAAATAAAAAGTGATACAATATATATGAATGTACAAGGTGCTACCTTGAAACTAGCTTATAAAAATTAATGGTTAATAAATGCATTTTATGAACTGTTTTCAGTTCATAAAATGCATTTATTTAACTTAATCTTGAAATATCTGACAGTTAAAAGCATACTATTATCATACTGGAATAAAATTAAATTAAATCACAAAGTTACATTCCTTCCTTCAGAAATTTTCAGAGAAACAAGGAATAGCTTTTGAATAGAGATCTTGTCTAGATATTCTGTGGAATTATGGTGAGAATATAATGAAGGTGAAGAATTAATTGGAAAACCAAGCTGCAACACTGTAATGCTATTTCTAAAAACAGATATGATGATTGACACATGCCCATGAAGTTTTTGAATGAAAGTAAATGGAAATCTCTTGCCACTTGACATTAAAATTCCAACAGCAAGTATCTATAGCTGTATCCCAAGCTGAGTAATTCTATTTCATCCATAGCATAAGCATTTGATGATTTTATGCTTCTCAGTATGCTCTGCTTTCACAATTTCCAGGACTACATTAAAAAAAATTCTAACACTAAAATGGCAAAATCAGAGAAAGTCAGAAAAAAGGCAACCAAATAAAATTGAAACAAAGTAGACACATGGAGAGAGAGCTTTCAACACACAAATAAATAAGCCTTCACCTTGAATGACCTTTGAATTCTATATTAAAAACAGTCTACACATATTTAAGAGAAAAACTCTAGTATGAGCTTCAGGCTCAGTGATTGCTAGGCATTACATGCAAAAATGTAGTGAAAAGGAGAAGGAAAATATCTGTTGCTATGATGAGTGATGGGCAGGCCTATGACCAGGAGTTATTTTCTATCTTTTCATAAAATCTTCCAGTTGAACTCAGTGTGACAAAAAATATCTGGGTCCAGGTTATTCTGGGATCTCTTTGGTTTCCTAAGTTTGATAATGGCTAGTATGCATCAAGCTTAATAACTCCCAAAGTCCTTTAGATACCTTGCTACTTCAGCATTAAAAGAAAATGTGATATTGGCCTGTAGTTTTCTTTTTTTGTGACATCTTTGTCAGGTTTTGGTATTAGGGTGATGGTGGCCTCATAGAATGAGTTTGGAAGTTTACCCTCCTCAGCAATTTTCTGGAAGAGTTTGAGGAGGATAGGTGTTAGCTCCTCTCGAAATTTTTGGTAGAATTCAGCTGTGAAGCCGTCTGGACCTGGGCTTTTGTTTGCTGGAAGATTTCTGATTACAGTTTCAATTTCCATGCTTGTGATGGGTCTGTTAAGATTTTCTATTTCTTCCTGGTTCAGTTTTGGAAAATTGTACTTTTCTAAGAATTTGTCCACTGATGAACATAGATGCAAAAATCCTCAACAAAATTCTAGCAATCAGAATCCAACAACACATTAAAAAGATCATACACCATGACCAAGTGGGCTTTATCCCAGGGATGCAAGGATTCTTCAATATCCGCAAATCAATCAATGTAATTCACCACATTAACAAACTGAAAAATAAAAACCATATGATTATCTCAATAGATGCAGAGAAGGCCTTTGACAAAATTCAACATCCATTTATGATAAAAACTCTCCAGAAAGCAGGAATAGAAGGAACATACCTCAACATAATAAAAGCTATATATGACAAACCCACAGCAAACATTATCCTCAATGGTGAAAAATTGAAAGCATTTCCGCTAAAGTCAGGAACAAGACAAGGGTGCCCACTTTCACCGCTACTATTCAACATAGTTCTGGAAGTTTTGGCCACAGCAATTAGAGCAGAAAAAAGAAATAAAAGGAATCCAAATTGGAAAAGAAGAAGTAAAACTCTCACTGTTTGCAGATGACATGATCCTCTACATGGAAAACACTAAAGACTCCACCAGAAAATTACTAGAGCTAATCAATGAATATAGTAAAGTTGCAGGATATAAAATCAACACACAGAAATCCCTTGCGTTCCTATACACGAATAATGAGAAAGTAGAAAAAGAAATTAAGGAAACAATTCCATTCACCATTGCAACGAAAAGAATAAAATACTTAGGAATATATCTACCTAAAGAAACTAAAGACCTATATATAGAAAACTATAAAACACTGATGAAAGAAATCAAAGAGGACACTAATAGATGGAGAAATATACCATGTTCATGGATCGGAAGAATCAATATAGTGAAAATGAGTATACTACCCAAAGCAATTTACAAATTCAATGCAATCCCTATCAAGCTACCAGCAACATTTTTCACAGAACTAGAACAAATAATTTCAAGATTTGTATGGAAATACAAAAAACCTCGAATAGCCAAAGCAATCTTGAGAAAGAAGAATGGAACTGGAGGAATCAACTTGCCTAACTTCAGGCTCTACTACAAAGCCACAGTCATCAAGACAGTATGGTACTGGCACAAAGACAGACATATAGATCAATGGAACAAAATAGAAAGCCCAGAGATAAATCCACACACATATGGACACCTTATCTTTGACAAAGGAGGCAAGAATATACAATGGAATAAAGACAATCTCTTTAACAAGTGGTGCTGGGAAAACTGGTCAATCACTTGTAAAAGAATAAAACTAGATCACTTTCTAACACCCCACACAAAAATAAACTCAAAATGGATTAAAGATCTAAATGTGAGACCAGAAACTATAAAACTCCTAGAGGAGAACATAGGCAAAACACTCTCAGACATAAATCACAGCAGGATCCTCTATGATCCACCTCCCAGAATTCTGGAAATAAAAGCAAAAATAAACAAATGGGATCTAATTAAAATTAAAAGCTTCTGCACAACAAAGGAAAATATAAGCAAGGTGAAAAGACAGCCTTCTGAATGGGAGAAAATAATAGCAAATGAAGCAACTGACAACAACTAATCTCAAAAATATACAAGCAACTTCTGCAGCTCAATTCCAGAAAAATAAACGACCCAATCAAAAAATGGGCCAAAGAACTAAATAGACATTTCTCCAAAGAAGACATATGGATGGCTAACAAACACATGAAAAGATGCTCAACATCACTCATTATTAGAGAAATGCAAATCAAAACCACAATGAGGTACCACTTCACACCAGTCAGAATGGCTGCGATCCAAAAATCTGTAAGCAATAAATGCTGGAGAGGGTGTGGAGAAAAGGGAACCCTCCTACACTGTTCGTGGGAATGCAAACTAGTACAGCCACTATGGAGAACAGTGTGGAGATTCCTTAAAAAATTGCAAATAGAACTACCTTATGACCCAGCAATCCCACTGCTGGGCATACACACCGAGGAAACCAGAATTGAAAGAGACACATGTACCCCAATGTTCATCGCAGCACTGTTTATAATAGCTAGGACATGGAAACAACCTAGATGTCCATCAGCAGATGAATGGATAAGAAAGCTGTGGTACATATACACAATGGAGTATTACTCAGACATTAAAAAGAATTCATTTGAATCAGTTCTGATGAGATGGATGAAACTGGAGCCGATTATACAGAGTGAAGTAAGCCAGAAAGAAAAACACCAAAGCAGTATACTAACACATATATATGGAATTTAGAAAGATGGCAATGACGACCCTGTATGCAAGACAGGGAAAGAGACACAGATGTGTATAATGGACTTTTGGACTCAGAGGGAGAGGGAGAGGGTGGGGTGATTTGGGAGAATGACATTCTGACATGTATACTATCATGTAAGAATTGAATCGCCAGTCTATGTCTGATGCAGGATACAGCATGCTTGGAGCTGGTGCATGGGGATGACCCAGAGAGATGTTATGGGGAGGGAGGTGGGAGGGGGGTTCATGTTTGGGAATGCATGTAAGAATTAAAGATTTTAAAATTTTAAAATAAAAATAAATTAATTAATTAAAAAAAAAAGAAAATGTGGCCAAATTGTTTTAAATTGCTTAATCAAGTTTGCCATGCTAGCTTGTTTGTTTGTTGCTAAAAACAAACAAACAAAAAACTAGAATTAAGAGTTGAGTAAGAAACATGATTCAGAAAAATAAATTTCAAAAAAAGTATACCAATTAAACTGAAGAAGTAAGCCATGATCTTCAAGCCTTGAATACATATTCAATTAAAAGAAAGGGGCCAATAGCTACTATGTTACATAAGCTGCTAAACTTTCATACAGCACAGTCTGCTGGAGAAACAAATCCTGTGATCCTAGCTGCATGAGTAAGGTCATGGGCAGGTGCATAAGCTAGCTGGGAATCAGTCTGCAAGATGGGCATAAATTGTTAAGGAGCAAATTCTGCCTCTCAGAGATGTTCTGTACTGCCCATTAATACTCTTTTTTGGAAAGTTCAGTGAGCAACGAAAAGATAGGCCACTGGGTCTCACTGTATTACTCTATGTGCATTACATATTCTGGAAAAACTAGGATGAGAGAAGGATGCAGTTTGTGATATTTCTCCCCTTTGCCCTCATTCTTGTGGGTCCTTGCAGTAAACCTCCCTCGGAGAAGATAATCTGTGTATCCCTTGAAACATCAAAGTACTTGATCTTTTATGAGAGACAGACGGAAGAATATAAGCATTTACACTCTGAAACTGTTGTAGTATGAGAGACCATTGCCAAATCAGGCTGAATTCAGAGTAAAAAAAATTTTTTTAAGTTCAGTTTCAGTAATAGTATTTCAGTATTTTAGTATTGAAGAGAATTTTGAAATTTACAGAGCGTCATATGCAGCTTTTATCACATTTTTGATACCCAAAGTAGCTTTTATACTACTTTGATCCCCAGTTCAGTTCAGTTCAGTCGCTCAGTCGTGTCCAACTCTTTGCGACCCCATGGACTGCAGCACTCCAAGCCTCCCTGTCCATCACCAGCTCCCAGAGTTTACTCAAACTCGTATCCATTGAGTCAGTGATGCCAGCCAACCATCTCATCCTCTGTCATCCTCTTCTCCTCTCACCGTCAATCTTTCCCAGCATCAGGGTCTTTTACAATGAATCAGCTCTTTGCATCAGGTGGCCAAAATATTGGAGTTTCAGCTTCAACATCATTCCTTCCAATGAATATTCAGGACTGATTTCCTTCAAGATGAACTGGTTGGATGTTTTTGCAATCCAAGGGACTCTCAAGAGTCTTCTTAAACACCACAGTTCAAAAGCATCAATTCTTTGGCACTCAGCTTTCTTTATAGTCCAACTCTCAGATCCATAAATGACTACTGGAAAAACCATAGCCTTGACAAGATGGACCTTTGTTGGAAAAGTAATGTCTCTGCTTTTTTATATTCTGTCTAGGTTGGTCATAACTTTTCTTCCAATGAATAAGCATCTTTTAATTTCATAGCTGCAGTCACCATCTGCAGTGATTTTGGAGCCCCCCAAAATAAAGTCTGCCACTGTTTCCACTGTTTCTCCATCTATTTGTCATGAAGTGATGGGACCAAATGCCAAAAGTCCCATTTTAATCCCCAAAGTAGCCCCCAATAGAGGAATAACCATTATAATTTTACAGGTGAAGAAACTTTAGCCAATAGAAATTAAAAGATTTTTTCCTACTTTATTAACAGGGATGAGTGGTTAGGATTGGGACAGAAATGTTCTGAATCTATTCAATAATTCCAGTCAGGTGTACCTGTGTTTACATACATCTGGACATACTATGTAATCTGCCTTGAAATGGATCTCTTCAAGTGTTGCCATACAATTGAATATCTATTCATAAGTGATCCACCTTAAAAATGAACATTGTTGTGTAAGTGAGAGGAGTTAGAAACCTTGGTAAAGTTGTGTATAGTGTGAAGAGATTTTTTCATTTTCATTTTTAAATCAAATTGGCAAGGTTATAATGGGACAAATGAAATTCCATTTGACTTGCAGAGTTTTGATTTAAAAGAAGAACTGAATATTTTGTAATGCAAAGTGAATAGTAGTGCACTTAGGAAAATTGATTCCATCAAACCACATCTATGCATGAATTGGTTATAATCCCATGACTCTTCTTTTGATGCAAGAGTAAGGACAAGAATAGCAATGGCTAACATTAGTAGTGCTTATTCTATCAGACACTGTCCTAAATACTTTATGTATAGTAACTTTTTTCAATCTCATAATAGCCTTACTTCATGGCTAATAGATGAGGAAACAATGGAAACAGTGACAGATTTTTATTTTCTTGGGCTCCAAAATCACTGCTGATGGTGACTGTAGCCATGATATTAAAAGACATTTGCTCTTTGGAAGTAAAGCTATGACAATCCTAGACAGCATATTAAAAAGCAGACACATCAATTCACTGACAAAGGTCTGTTCTAGTCAAAGTGGTGGTTTTTCCTGTAGTCATGTACAGATGTTAGAGTTGGACATAAAGGCTGAGTGCCAAAGAATTGATGATGCTGGAGAAGTGTTGCTAGAGAAGACTTTTGAGAGACCCTTGGATTGCAAGGAGATCAAACGAGTGAGTCAATACTAAGGAAAATCAACCCTGAATATTCATTGGCAAGGACTGATGCTGAAGTTGAAGCTTCAATTCTTAGGCCACATGATGTAAAGAGCCAACTCACTAGAAAAGACCCTGATGCTGGGAAAGATTCAGGGCAGGAAGAGAAGGCGGTGACAGATGATGAGATGGTTGGATTGCATCATTGACTCAGCGGACATGAATTTGAACAAACTCTGAGAGATACTGAAGAACAGGGAAGCCTGGAGTGCTGCAGTCCATAGAGCCATGGAGAGTTGGACACGACTGAGTAACTGAAAAACAACAATAGCTTTAGAAAAAAAGAACAGTTTTCATCCTCAATAATCCTCATGAGAACACTGATCTCTCATCTCTATGAAACTGAGACCTGGGAAATAAATAAGTTGTTTGAGGTTGCATAGTGGGTAAGTAACAGAGCTGGGTTTTGCCTCTGGAAGCTAGCTGCAGTTTGAATGCAATTCAAGAAGAAAGTGATCAGTCTTTCATAAAAGTAGGATTAAGTAACAGAGAAGAAGCACAGGAACTCTGAAGTCATACAGAATCAGTTAGATTTCTATCTCTGTCACTGCCCTGCTGTGCTACTCTGAGCAAGAGGCTTACCCCATCTCTGCCACAGTTTATTTACCTGTAAAATGGAGATGTTAGGGAAACCCTTTTTTATAGGATCATTAGGAAGTTCAATGTTTCATTGCATTTTAGGTAATGAATAAAAATTTGTAGAAGAGCAGAAATCCTACCTAAAAATAATTTATTCAAAAACCTTAATTAAAAAAAAAAATGAGGAAGCTGAAGCCCAAAGGGGTTAATGATCAAGTTTATATCATGTTTTCAGTGGCCAAATCAAAAGTAGAAGCCAGGTCTTTCAACTCTATGTTTAGGGTCCTTTGAACCACAAAGGAGTAAATAAAGGATTTTATCTATCAATTGTTTCAGTTCAATTTTTCAAGTTCACTATTGATATATTTTTGATTTACATTGGCTGAGAGAGGAAAATGTTTGATATTTTAGGGTTTAAAAAATGATATATTTTTTTTTCTCGGTCAACATCATGAAAAATCACTATGTGCAACAAGATTACAAACACTTTGTCCAAGCTGAGGGTGCCAGATCAGATTCTAACACCAAGACCTAGCTCAAGGGTGAAGCAAGTTCTGGATTTTTAGAGAATTCCTTTTTATTTATTTATTTTTTTATCATTAATGAACTATAAAGTAAACTACACATTTGTTGTCAAGTCTCACGTCAGTCCATTCGAAAGGAGATCAGCCCTGGGTGTTCTTTGGAAGGAATGATGCTAAAGCTGAAATTCCAGTACTTTGGCCACCTCATGCGAAGAGTTGACTTATTGGAAAAGACTCTGATGCTGGGAGGGATCAGGGGCAGGAGGAGAAGGGGACGACAGAGGATGAGATGGCTGGATGGCATCACTGACTCGATGGACGTGAGTTTGAGTGAACTCCGGGAGATGGTGATGGACAGGGAGGCCTGGTGTGCTGAGATTCATGGGGTCGCAAAGAGTTGGACAAGGCTGAGCGACTGAACTGAACTGAACTCATGTATTATTAAATAGATACAAAGAATCATGCTGATGTAATTTAATTTAAAAATTACACATCATGCCTTAAAACAAATCAACTCTCTTATGCTACTATGCTGTTTTGTTTTGTTTTGTTTTGTTTTCCCTATTTCTGTTTTCCACAATTAAAGATATTTAAAGCACTGTATGAGCTAGCAGAGAAGGCTGGGATGGGAAATTTATAGTATGATTGTGGCCAGATCTCATGTTTGAGCAAACAATCAATACAATCCAAAATGTGGTCTAATGATTACAATCCCTCTTGACAAATAATATATCATTGGAAAAGCAATAGCTTTATAATAATGTGACAAATATTATTTCCAAATTTCAAAGTCAGCAGTAAAGTCTGAGGTCCTCTATTTATATTCTAATCTTTTGCTAGGTTCTACACTATCAATTTACCAAGTCTCATGTTAACCTTGGGGATTTAAAGGACACTCTTTGGAGTAAATCATCTGTTTGTCCTTTAGAACAGTGAGTTCAAGTTAAATGCAGACTCATGGGAAAACCTGTTTTTAAAACAGAGTCAGTGTTTTATAAGTTTACATTTTATGAAATACACTTTTAAAATAAATTTTTATCTATTTCTGTCATATTTTTAAGATAACCTGGCATCAACATTACTGATGAATTTGAAATTATATATATATATATATATATATATATATGTCCTGTGTACATTTTCTAATTTTTAAATAATATTTATTTTAATTTTATATAAAGTTTATTATATATATATATATATAATATGAATTGTGCTTTCTTTGTGGCTCAGTCAATGGTAAAGATCCTGCCTGCCAATGCATGAAACCTAAGAAATGTGGGATCAATCCCTGGGTTGGGAAAATGCCCTGGAGGAGGGCATGGCAACCCATTCCAGTATTCTTGCCTGGAGAATCCCAGGGACAGAGAAGCCTAGTGGGCTGCAATCCATAGTGTTGCAAAGAGTCAGCATGACTTAGTGACCAAAACAAACAAAACATACATAAATTAATTAAATAAATACATGTGATAGAATAATGGGTAAAGGATCCACTTGACTTAGATTGAGTTTTGAGTACCTACTAACTTCAAAATAAAGCAATAATCAGCTACAAATCTATTATAACTCAGTTTTCTCTCCTTGAAAATTCACTTTGCATTTTCTGACCATAGCTTGATTTAGTGTCACTGTATGATTCCGAGGAAGAAGCTAATTTTCCGAAAAATTATAAATGAAAGAATCAATTTTTCTATAGATTAGCAAATTTAAATTTCATGTGATTCAGTGAGCCAGAAAAGATTATTGGACCTTTTTGTTAATATAGCTTTGGTTCAACTGATAACAAAACCTGTATTAAAGTATTTTTTATAAATGATAAACTTCTAGAGTATTTGTGTTTGAGACTGTACCTTATATAGACAGAGGGGCAATATTTTCTTTTCTTTTAAATAACTTTCATATAACATTCCCTGGTGAGTAAGGATAGAGGACATGAAACATATTTTAATGTTTTTATCATTGAATTAACTTTTTCTTACTAAATTTATGTTTGAGGCTGGGAAACATGGGGAATGAGGCTAAAAAAGAAAGAAAGAAAGAAAGAAATGAGTCATCAAAAATTGTGATTTCCAACTAACTAATGTGGTTTATAGTCCTTGGTGCATTTATGACAAGTGAAGGGAAAAAATTCTGCTACTGAAGAAAAAAGTTGTTTTGGATATTGTTTGGTTTCTATGTAGTTTTGAACCACAAAAAGCAAAACTGATGCTATTGGTTGAGTTAACTGAATAATTGCTGGCATGTGACATTTGTGTTACCTAGGTATAGAACAAAAGGAATATATTAAACTTGAAAAAAATAATCCAATCAATTTCTGTTTTAATTGTCCAGATACTTCAAGCAAGTTCTATTGGTGATAGTATTTAAAATCTATACTGAATTGTGTAGAAGTCTTACATTTAATTAGAGATAAATTCCAGTAACTTAAAATGAGTGAACAGCTTACAGTTCCAATTTACATGCTACTCTTTATTGCTATCTTGGTACAAAGCTCATCTGCCTATATTTTAATGGAAGGGTTTTGGTACCTTTTGTTTTTAACTTTTCCCATATATGTATTTCTTTATAGTTTGTTGGAATGGTTGGCAATAATTTCTCTTACCATGGTAACAAAACAATGGGAAAAGATAGATAAATGACGTATATAAGGACTAATAAACAAAGAGCTAGAATATATCACATTGTCAGTTAAAGATCAATTGTAAAATGTGATCCAGAGAAATAGAGTAGAGAGAATCAATACCAGAAAGTCATTACATCAATATTTGAAAACTGGTTAGAATATCACATAGGATCTGCAATTTAATATACAGCAGAGAAATCTGAATGATTAAGGATTCAAATATCTCTTCCTTGACTGAATGCAGGATGTTAACAAACAGGGTCATGATGAGATGTGATAGGAAGGGATAGTACTTTTCTGGAAGTCCAAAGTATGCTACTTTATCATTTTCTGTGGACATGGAGAATTATAGTTTGGAGTGGATGTGGAAGTGAGACCATATATGAGACATGACAAATGGCAAAATGATCATTTGCTCTCCTTCTCCATTTTTCCAGCCATCTTCTCCTTCTTTCCTTTCAGTTTATATGGGTTATATATTCAGTTTCATGCTGTTGTATAATCAGGTTACCTTACACAAAACTGATAGACCCAATAGAGGGTATTTGACCCAATATTTACCTTAAAATAATAATTATTTTTTCAAGGATTAGTTGACACAAAAGTTTAGAAAACTCAAGTCAGTCTCTTAGGTATATGAAGCTGGAAAAATATGTGATCTGTAAGTCCCTAGCTTTCAGAGACCATGTGGAGAAAGCTGGTCTATATCTAGAGCAAAAGGAGTAAGGCAAATATGCATGATAGAAAAGGCTTCACTCCCTGAGAGCAGTTCTTTTGGCCAAAGGAGCATGTAAATTTCTGCTCCAAGAAACTAGAAGTCATACCCATTCCTCTGTGTGCATGAGTGCTAAGTCACTTCAGTCATGTCTGACTCTATGCAGCCCTATGGACTGTAGCCACCAGGCCCCTCTGTATGTGGGATTCTCCAGTTCCTCTAGTAGTGTCCAAAATTATCAGTGATATAAAGCTTGATGAGTCATCCTCCCTTCTATTAAGCCAGCAGAGGTACGTCTGAATGCAGTAGGAGTGTTAGTCGCTCAGTCATGTCTGACTCTTCCAACCCCATCAACTATAGCCTGCCAGGCTTCTCTGTCCATAGAATTCTCCAACCAAGAATACTGGAGTGGGTAGCCATTCCTTTTTCCAGGGGATCTTCCCAACCCAGGGATCCACCCTAGGTCTCCTGCATTGCAGGCAGATTTTTGCAGTCTGAGCCATCAAGGAAGCCGCATCTGAAATCAATATCATGTGAAAAAATTCAGGATGCTTTAATATATTAGGATAAAACTAGAAGGTCTCAGGGGCCCTTCATCTTTTTTTAAGGCAATATTGATATAATTGAACTTAGAGTCAGCAGGAAGCTGGTGCTGATCTGGGGCTAAAAGCATCATCCCATACTAGGTAATTGATGGGTGTTAGGTCAACTTATGGTCCTGCAATATTTTACTGGTTGAAAGTGCTGTAAGTGAAAGAAATACAGGAAAACTTAGTTACACATTGTACTTCGTATAATTCATAAAGAAAATTCTTACAAGGAAACTTTAGTGTTCCCTGGCTATTCCTAATTTAGTATTTAAAAGCACTTAGAGGTTATATTGACAGTTGAAGGAAATGGGATAGGAGGAACCCAATGTTTGATAACAGTTTCACAATAAATTCTATCAAGTCTACTTTGTATTTCAGTTAAATTAGTATGACAATATTATAAAGACTGAACAATTGGATGACTTTTCCTGGATGGAAATCTGGGGGAAAATATTGATAGGAAGAAAAGAAACATCTTTTCAGGTGGTTCCACCACCACATACAGAATGCCCTAAAATCTCACTGTGTTAGTTAGAAAAAAGGTAATTCCTAACATTAAATTTATTTTTTAATTTAGGTTTTCATAAGCAATACAGATAAAATCTGTTCCACAACTAACTATTTAATTTTTAAAATGTTTACCTAGAACTCTGTAATTGTTGCCTAATTAATGAAAAAGGTTTATTGTCAATGGGTACATATCAGAATAACTGACTCCCAATTTGCATGTGAAGAAAATAATAGCAAAATATTTGAATTCTTGGTAGGCTTAGCATTTAAAGTAATAATAATTCCTTATGTATGAAAAAGAAAATTTTTTATACATTTGAGTATTTTTTATAAAATACCAAAGGTGCCATTGATTGAGGAAAGTCTATTATGCATCAAGTGCTTTCTCTATTTTACTTTACATACACTATTCAATATCCACAAACTTATAAAGTACTATAATTCCAATTTACAGAACAAAAAAAGAAAGTATGAAGTTAAGACAATATTGGCTTTACAAAGCAGTTTTTCAATAAGCATTTTTTGAGTACTTGCTATACATATACTATATGATGGGTGCTACTGGGGCGTCCATGTTGGCTCAATGATAAAGAATCCACTTGCCAATGAAGGAGACATGAGACATGTTTGATCCTGGGTCAGGAAGATCCCCTGGAGGAGGGCATGGCAACCCACTCCAGAATTCTTGCCTGGAGAATCGCATGGACAGAGGAGCCTCGTGGGCTACAGTGCATGGGGTCACAAGAGTTGGACACAACTGAAGTGACTTAGCATGCACACATAGATTAAATGAAGACTAAAAACCAATCTTTTTCACTAAGGAATATGGCCACCACGTTGCACAGTATGTATATAGCTGGGAAGAATTGAACCGGGTTGTCTGTGAGTCGACATCCTTGCTCTTTATGTAATTTTACAACACCCTCCCTCTACTTACTGCTTCCCCCTCCCACCAAAAAGACTAAAATACAAAGTGCCACATGGAATAACCGAAACCAGACCTAATTCTAAAGAGAGTTTTCCATTTGGCTACAACAGCATGTGGGATTCCTTGTTTTTGAGAGAACAAAATGTCAGCAGTAAGGCTAATGAATTGAAAGTCTCCTGTCTCCTTCGATGAGTAGTGTGCAATGGGACCTCTGATAGATGAGAATAAATAGAAGGCATTAAATCATTTGCTCTCTGAGCACACTTTCCAAAATACCTTTCTCATAAGTTCTTAGCCTGGAGTTTGCAATTCAAAAGGCATCATGATCTTGCAGACCTTTGCCAATTACAGATCTCATTTTCAGTCCCTGAATCATGAAAACCTCCCTTTTTATTTCCTGAATGATTCTCCTACATCTCCAAACTCTCTGTAAGGCACCAGGTCATCTAAAATGCTATTCTCTTTCTGAAGTAATCTTCTTTGAGATCTCTTGTTAATTTTCTCCCCTTAGCCTGAATTCCATTTATTAAAAGTGTTCCAACAGTAGAAAAGATTTTCTGGAAGATCCTGAAGAGGATCATTTTCATATAGATAAAATGGCTAAAGGAAAGGGAAACAGAAGCCTAGTTCAGTTGCCTTTTGATTAGACTGGCATGTTCTATTTAGTTGTAATCTATTTAACTGTTTGCAAAGTTGATATAAATCCAAACATCATAAAATGGGACTAGAATATGGACAATTCTGTTTTAAACAGAACTCTCCATCCAGAAATGTCTTCAATGTGAGTTACACCAGGAATGTTAAAGTAAACGAAAACATGCACTAGCTTTCATTTCTTGAAACCTCAGTGTGTGTCAATGTCCTCTTTGTATATTACTTAATTAATTTAATCTTTAAAAAATCCTAGGTGATAAATTTTATTATTAGCCCTGTTTATTATAATAAAAATAAAGTATTATTTATTTATTATTATTATCCCTGTTTCATAAGTGTGGAAATGGGATGAAAGGGAAGTAGTTAATTTACCAAATTCTCATAGTTAAAAAGTGATACAATTAATATTTCAGTTCAGTTCAGTTCAGTTGCTCAGTCATGTCCGACTCTTTGCAGCACACCTGGCTTCCCTGTCCATCATCAACTCCCGGAGTTCACCCAAACCCATGTCTACTGAGTCAGTGATGCCATCCAGTCATCTCATTCTCTGTCATCCCCTTCTTCTCTGGCCCTCAATCTTTCCCAGCATCAGGGTCTTTTCAAATGAGTCAGCTCTCCGCATCAGGTGGCCAAAGTATTGGAGCTTCAGCTTCAATATAAGTCCCTCCAATGAACACCCAGGACTGATCTCCTTTAGGATGGACTGATTGGATCTCCTTGCAGTCCAAGGAACTCTCAAGAGTCTTCTCCAACACCACAGTTCAAAAGCATCAATTCTTCAGCACTCAGCTTTCTTCACAGTCCAACTCTCACATCCATACATGACCACAGGAAAAACCATAGCCTTGGCTAGATGGACCTTTGTTGGCAAAGTAATGTCTCTGCTTTTCAATATACTGTCTAGGTTGGTCATAACTTTCCAAGGAGCAAGTGTCTTTTAATTTCATGGCTGCAATCACCATCTGCAGTGATTTTGGAGCCCAGAAAAATAAAGTCAGCCACTGTTTCCACTGTTTCTCCATCTATTTCCCATGAAGTGATGGGACCAGACGCCATGATCTTAGTTTTTTGAATGTTGAGCTTGAAGCCAACTTTTTCACTCTCCTCTTTCACTTTCATCAAGAGGCTCTTTAGTTCTTCTTCACTTTCTGCCATAAAGGTGGTGTCATCTGCATGTCTTCTATAGAAATACTCATCATGTGATAATAATTTTTCAAAAAGTAAAGATAATGAGGTAAGTTCTATGACCCAGTATAAGACCATAAAAGGTAAACTCTATTGAGGCCATGTCTTGATGCCCATCTGCTCAGAATATTTTGGCTGAAATTATTGTCGAACTCTGACATATTATTAGCTAAACTTCTGGTTTGCTAGTTTAAAAATGCACTAATTTTAATTAACCTACTATTTCAGTCACTTATTTCTTAATTTATTCAGGCTATAAATATGATTTAGTCTGCAAGTTAGGTATTTTAGAAAGCATTGCCTTGAATTATTAAATAAAATTTAATACTATTTAAACTGTCTCTTATGTCTTATGACTTTCAATTGCCTGTCTATTCATTTTTTTAAAATTTTGTTTCATCAAAAACAAAATCTTTCCTTTTGAATATATAAAATTGGCCCAGTACCTGCTAACTCTGCATGCAAGTGCTTTTGAATTATGACCTTAACTACTTAAATGGATCTGGATCAGTTAATAAATGCCATTTTTTAGATCTAATCACACTTTTAGAAAATATTATGAAATATGGAAATTTCTACCAAATTTTATTCTTCAAATTTAGAAAATATTTTGACAGCTCTCTTCAAAATGCTAACTTCATAAAGAGAGAAAAAGTTCTTATGCCTGGCTTCTACAGACTGTAACTTCTAAAATACAGTAAGTCCCCTACATATGAATCTTCATGTTTTGAACCCTCAAAGAAGAGAATGTACGCTGGCATGTTTAATCATATTAGTTCATGTGTTTAACATACATTATCGTATGTGTGAAGCCTCTACAAGTGGTTGTGCTTTTGCATAATTTACTGTACAATACTTTATAGAGGATAGTAGTACAGTATCTTTAGTTCAAGCCTAACTTGAGCTTTTACTCAATCAAGCATAAAAACAGTGGTGATGTAGCTGGTACTGCTAACAAGTACCAGCTGTTGTAGTGCACTAGTGTACCTTCAAGTTACTGCACTATTAAGATTAAAAACAAAAAAAAACATTTTATTTATCTTTTACATTTGCTTTCAATGTATTATTTGTGTGAAATGTATTATAAACCTATCAAAGTACAGTACTATATAGTTGTTTGTATTAGTTAGACTAAATTTCTTGGACTTAACGAACAAAATTGGACCTAATGAACATATGCTCAGAACTTGCCACATGTAGGAAACTTACTATAATATTAAAATTTACACCAGTAATTTCCTTAGTCAAACTGTGTACTATCAACATGATATATTTTTCAGGGGAGTAATTCAATTCATTTTTGGTTTTAAAATATTAAAGGAAATCATTAATGATAATTCCAATCTATTACATTTTCAAATAACTACATTGTGATTTGGGACAAGTCTGTGTGTTGATAGTAAAAAATTTCCATTTCTTACTCTTTGTACCCATGTGCCATACACACACATAACATGCATAACACACATGTGCATACCACAAAAGAATACTTATACATATGTAAAGATATATACATTCAGTGATAGCTCTTTCCCACTCTATGTACATGTGTGTATAAGCATATATGCATATATGTAAACAATTAAAACTAAATTTAATTGAACCACAAATATGCATTAAATGGTACTGAATTGGTTAAAAAGCAACCATGCCCCAAGGGGAAAAAAAAATCAAGACCTAAAAAATACCTTCCATTTAACTATCATAAACCATACCCAGTCTTCTCTTGGGTAAGTAGATAATGTTCTATGACTTCATCTCTTCCCATTTTCCTGCTCTACAGAAACTTTGGTGCTAGTCTGACACTGGCACTTCCTCTGAAGCCGGTGGTCTTAGGGTCACATTTCAACTCTGTGAGTAAAATGGAATGAGAGAAAAACTAGAGCCTGCAAAACTACAATGACTATAATTTTACAGTTTCAGATTCCCTGAACCTGTCTCTGGGAACCATAATTAATGCAATACATTCATTAACTTCTCTCAGGGGTAAAAGAAGGACCTAATTGAAACCTTGTAAAGCAGTTTCACAGTGAAATGGAAATGATATTGTGTTTTATCTCCCAGCCCCACCTTTACATTGTCACAGGTTATTAATGTTTCATAAAAATGTTATGAATCTTCATGTTAATATCCTTACAGTTGATGAATTTAGGTCAATAATGACAACTGAATCTTAGTAGCGTTTAAGAGAATGCTTTTTCTGGCATGAGAAACTGAAAAATTAGGATCTGAAATGATTCTACAATTAGTGGTAGTCGTTTTATAATTCTCAAGAACTTCTGGACCAGTATAGATAAATTTAAGACAAAGAAATTACTTTATATTCTAATAAGTAACAAGTTGATTCATAAAATGATGGTACTGACAGCTTAGATAAAATAAGCTAATTCATTCTTTCCCCATAATTGTTGTGTTTCACATCACTCTGTGAGCAATGCAGGTATGAGTCTCAGATAGTACCTGTTTTTTCAACTCTCCCTTCTTCTCCTTCTCTTTTCCTCTTTCCTCCTCCTGTTGCTGCTGTGGCAAAATAAGATAACCTGAATTCTGAACTCTGCTTAAACTGTCTTTTTGAAGAATCCTTACTTATTATTTACTGATTTGCCTACACTGATTTGAATGTCTCAAATCCAGTAAGTGCCATCATCAAAGGAAGACCATTTTAGCAGGGCTCAGAATCATCAAAGGAATTTCATGCAATTATGCTAGAATTAATTTACTTAACAAGTATTTGCTGCACATCTACTATATGCCAACACTATGTACTAGATAATCAGACTTCAGTGTATGAGATAGACCAACCATTCTATTCATTGAATTTATTTCTTTATTATTCAGTTTATTGCTTAGTTTCCATGCAACTTCTTATTTGACCTACAGGTTATTTTAAGTATATTTCCAAATATATGGGAATTTTCTAGTCAATTTTTTTTGTTATTGATTTCTAACTTAATTTCATTGTAGTGTACCCTCTCTGATTTTAATGTTCTGAGGATTGATGAGATTTACACAGAATATGGTCAATTTTAGTAAACATTCCATGTGTACTTGAGAAGAGTGTTTATTATGCAATTGTATTGAACAGTGCTTAATATATTTTGATTAGGTCAAGTTTATTAATATTTTTTTTATATTTTCTGTACCTTATATCATATTTTTCTACTTGTTTGATCAGTTACAGAGAGAGGCAGATTAACTCCCCTATTCTAATTATTGTGAATATTTTTGTGAGTCTATCTTTTCAAAAATTTGTTTAATTTGCAATTAAATTTAAAATTATGATCCCCTAGATAAAGTAGGGGATTTTATTATTATAAAATATCCCTCTTAATTAAATTAATATCTCCTAAATGCGGTCTACTTAACTGGATATAAATATATTAATATAGCTAAGCCAGTTTTCTCTTGGTTAATTCATTTAAGTTCAGTTGCTCAGTCGTGTCCAACTCTTTGCAATCCCATGAATTGCAGCACGCCAGGCCTCCCTATCCATCACCAACTCCCGGAGTTCACCCAGATTCCCGTCCGTCGAGTCAGTGATGCCATCCAGCCATCTCATCCTCTGTTGTCCTCTTCTCCTCCTGCCCCCAATCCCTCCCAACATCAGAGTCTTTTCCAATGAGTCAACTCTTCGAATGAGGTGGCCAAAGTATTGGAGTTTCAGCTTCAGCATCAGTCCTTTCAAAGAACACCCAGGACTGATCTCCTTTACGATGGACTGGTTGGATCTCCTTGCAGTCCAAGGGACTCTCAAGAGTCTTCTGCAACACCACAGTTCAAAAGCATCAATTCTTTGGCACTCAGCTTTCTTCACAGACCAACTCTCACATCCATGCATGACCACTGAAAAAACTATAGCCTTGACTAGACAGACATTTGTTGGCAAAGTAATGTCTCTGCTTTTCAATATGCTGTCTAGGTTGGTCATAACTTTTCTTCCAAGGAATAAGCGTCTTTTAATTTCATGGCTGCGATCACCATCCACAGTGATTTTGGAGCCCAAAAAAATAAAGTCTGACACTGTCTCCTCTGTTTCCCCATCTATTTCCCATGAAGTGATGGGGCCCGATGCCATGATTTTGTTTTGTGAATATGGAGCTTGAAGCCAACTTTTTCGCTCTCCTCTTTCACTTTCATCAAGAGACGTTTTAGTTCCTCTTCACTTTCTGCCATAAGGGTGGTGTCATCTACATATCTGAGGTTATTGCTATTTCTCCCGGCAATCTTGATTCCAGCTTGTGCTTCTTCCAGCCCAGTGTTTCTCATGATGTACTCTGCATAGAAGTTAAATAAGCAGGGTGACAATATACAGCATTGACATACTCCTTTTCCCATTTGGAACAAGTCTGTTGTTCCATGTCCAGTTCCAACTGTTGCTTCCTGACCTGCATATAGGTTTCTCAAGAGGCAGGTCTTGGTTAGTGGTGCATATTAAATCTTTCTGTGTTGTGTAACTGCTCTGTATCCTATTTTAATTGTGTCTATTATTTGTTATATAGTTTTATTTTATTTAAACTTAAACCCCATCTTATCTTTAACTGAGTGGTCTATTTGCATATGGTACAACTATTACTGTATTGAATTTAAATCTACTGTTTCATAATTTGCTGTCTTGCCTGAGAAATGCTTCTTTTGATCTCTCTTCTTGCCTTCTTTTATATTGAAAACATTTAATTACCCCATTTTTTGTCTTTCTTTGTTTGATATTACTCCACGGGTTGCAAGAGCTGGACATGACTTAATGACTAAACCACCACCACCACCACATTATTTGTTTTTACTGTTATTCTATGTTTAGCCTAGAAATTATAAATTTTGACATCAAGTTCTAATAAAAATCCATATTTTATTTGTTTGGTTATCATGATATGACATTAACCCATTTAACATTTTAGTATAATAGTTTATTACTTATATTATGTGCTTTATTATGTTTTGTTACATTTTAGAAAATTGAGGGTTTCATATTATATGTAAATAAATTTTTTGAGTGTTGGAAATGGATAGTTAGAACATAAAATACCTATATTTAAGAATAAATTCACAATACATAAATCATCATAAAAACCAGGATTAGATTTACTCCTTCCCTTCTTACTAGAGAACTGTGAGAGTCATATCCAAAATATGACATTAATTTTTATTTCTTATATGAAAGTTCAATATCTTATCAACAGTTTCTAAATAAATAGACACAATCCCAAGGAGCTTGACATTCAATTAAATGAGTATAAAGATAATTTTAAAGATTATTGTAGAAAATAGTACTATGTGTTCATAAGGAATGACTTTTAAAAGTGTTCTTAGGTGGTTCCCTTAAAATTAAAAGCTTCTGTACAACAAAGGAAAATATAAGCAAGGTGAAAAGACAGCCTTCTGAATGGGAGAAAATAATAGCAAATGAAACAACTGACAAACAACTAATCTCAAAAATATACAAGCAACTTCTGCAGCTCAATTCCAGAAAAATAAACGACCCAATCAAAAAATGGGCCAAAGAACTAAATAGACATTTCTCCAAAGAAGACATACGGAGAAACAAACACATGAAAAGATGCTCAACATCACTCATTATTAGAGAAATGCAAATCAAAACCACAATGAGGTACCACTTCACACCAGTCAGAATGGCTGCGATCCAAAAATCTGCAAGCAATAAATGCCGGAGAGGGTGTGGAGAAAAGGGAACCCTCCTACACTGTTGGTGGGAATGCAAACTAGTATAGCCACTATGGAGAACAGTGTGGAGATTCCTTAAAAAATTGCAAATAGAACTACCTTATGACCCAGCAATCCCACTTTTGGGCATACACACCAAGGAAACCAAAATTGAAAGAGACACATGTACCCCAATGTTCATCGCAGCACTGTTTATAATAGCCAGGACATGGAAACAACCTAGATGTCCATCAGCAGATGAATGGATAAGAAAGCTGTGGTACATATACACAATGGAGTATTACTCAGCCGTTAAAAAGAATTCATTTGAATCAGTTCTGATGAGATGGATGAAACTGGAGCCAATTATACAGAGTGAAGCAAGCCAGAAAGAAAAACACCAATACAGTATACTAACACATATATATGGAATTTAGGAAGATGGCAATGACGACCCTGTATGCAAGACAGGAAAAAAGACACAGATGTGTATACCAGACTTTTGGACTCAGAGGGAGAGTGAGAGGGTGGGATGATTTGGGAGAATGGGAATTCTAACATGTATACTGTCATGTAAGAATTGAATCGCCAGTCCATGTCTGACGTAGGGTGCAGCTTGCTTGGGGCTGGTGCATGGGGATGACCCAGAGAGATGTTGTGGGGAGGGAGGTGGGAGGGGGGTTCATGTTTGGGAACGCATGTAAGAATTAAAGATTTTAAAATTTAAAAAAAATAAAAAATTTAAAAAAAAATAAATAAAAAATAAAAGTGTTCTTAGTTAAAAAAAAAAAAAAAAAAAAAAAACTTGTTGTGGTCCAGGCATGGGTTGGAAAAAAATTTCCAGACAAGAGGCAGAACGAAACAAGAATGAAGTTTATTAGAGTGGGGAAAGGAGAGTTGCTAACAGCACAGCTGACTGGCTTCCTGATACTCAGGGAGAGCTGACGTTTAACAGGGGTTCTTGATTCATTTTTATACCTTGTGTGTAAGGAGCAGGATAGGGGTCTTGCAGGTCATTTGCTGATTGGATGAGGTAGGTATCTTAAGGGGAGCAGGTGGAGAGGAAGGCAAATAGCTTCAACCTATAGGGGAAAAGAGGGGAGGCAGGTTATACTGGTCAGGAGGACCTGGAATTCATTAATAGTTCCAACAGTGGGGATGGGAGAGAAGGTCAATAAGGGTCTGGTTTTTCCATTCCTGTATTCCAAGACCCTGCTTCATTCTATCTGCTCTCGCATGCCAAGACCCTCCTTGATTTCATCTTCTCTTTTGTCCTTTGGTCACCACAAAACTTTGGTAAGAATTTGGTTATAGTTTTCAAGTAGGCTAACAAAAAACTTCCAGAAATATCACAATGTAATCTAGGGAAAAACTAGAGATCTCTTCAGGAAAATTAGAGATACCAAGGGAACATTTCATGCAAAGATGGGCTCAGTAAAGGACAGAAATTGTAGGGACCTAACAGAAGCAGAAGATATTAAAGGGTGGCAAGAATACACAGAACTGTACATAAAAGATCTTCACAACCCAGATAATCATGATAGTGTGATCACTCACCTAGAGCCAGATATTGTGAGATGTAAAGTCAAGTGGGCCTTAGGAAGCATGACTACGAACAAAGCCAGTGGAGGTTATGGAATTCCAGTTGAGCTCTTTCAAATCTTAAAGATGGATGCTATGAAAGTGCTGCACTCAATATGTCAGCAAATGTGGGAAACTCAGCAGTGGCCACAGGAATGGAAAAGGTCAGTTTTCATTCCAATCTGAAAACAAGGCAATGCCAAAGAATGCTCAAACTACTGCACAATTGCACTCATCTCACATGCTAGTAAAGTCATTCTTAAAATTTTCCAAGCGAGGCTTCAGCAATATGTGAACCATGAACTTCCAGATGTTCAAGCTGGTTTTAAAAAAGCAGAGGAACCAGAGATCATATTGCCAATATTCACTGGATCATCAAAAAAGCAAGAGTTCCAGAAAAACATCTATTTATGCTTCACTGACTATGCCAAAGCCATTGACTATGTGGATCACAATAAACTGTAGAAAATTCTGATAGAAATGGGAATACCAGACCACCTGACCTGCCTCTTGAGAAACCTGTATGCAAGTCAGGAAACACAAGGTAGAACTGGACATGGAAAAATAGACTGGTTCCAAATAGAAAAAAGAGTATGTCAAGGCTGTATATTGTCACCCTGCTTATTTAACTTCTATGCAGAGTACATCATGAGAAAAGCTGGGCTGGAGGAAGCACAAGCTGGAATCAAGATTGCCGGGAGAAATATAAATAACCTCAGATATGCAGATGACACCACCTTTATGGTAGAAAGTGAAGAGAAGCTAAAAAGCCTCTTGATGAAAGTGAAAGAGGAGAGTGAATAAGTTGGCTTCAAGCTCAACATTCAGAAAACAAAATCATGGCATCTGGTCCCATCACTTCATGGGAAATAGATGGGGAAACAGTGGAAACAGTGTCAGACTTTACTATTTTGGGCTCCAAAATCACTGCAGATGTTGATTGCAGCCATGAAATTAAAAGACGCTTGCTCCTTGGAAGAAAAGTTATGACCAACCTAGATAGTATATTCAAAAGCAGAGACATTACTTTGCAGACTAAGGTCCGTCTAGTCAAGGCTATGGTTTTTCCTGTGGTCATGTATGGATGTGAGAGGTGGACTTGAAGAAGGCTGAGTGCCGAAGAATTGATGCTTTTGAACTGTGGTGTTGGAGAAGACTCTTGAGAGTCCCTTGGACTGCAAGGAGATCCAACCAGTCCATTCTGAAAGAGATCAACCCTGGGATTTCTTTGGAAGGAATTATGCTGAAGCTGAAGCTCCAGTACTTTGGCCACCTCATGCGAAGAGTTGACTCCTTAGTAAAGACTCTGATGCTGGGAGGGATTGAGGGCAGGATTAGAAGGGGACGACCCAGGATGAGATGGCTGGATGGCATCATGGACTCAATGGACGTGAGTCTGAGTGAACTCCAGGAGATGGTGATGACAGGGAGGCCTGGCGTGCTGCGATTCACGGTGTCGCAAAGAGTCAGACACGACTGAGAGACTGAACTGAACTTATATGCAGAAGACATCACCCTTATGGCAAAAAGTGAAGAAGAACTGAAAAGCCTCTTGACGAAAGTGAAAGAGGAGAGTGAAAAAGTTGGCTTCAAGCTCAACATTAAGAAAACGAAGATCATGGCATCTGGTCCCGTCACTTCATGGGAAATAGATGGGGACACAGTGAATACAGTGGCTGACTTTATTTTTCTGGGCTCCAAAATCACTGTAGTTGGTGATCACAGCCATGAAATTAAAAGACGCTTACTCCTTGGAAGGAAAGTTATGACCATCCTAGACAGTATATTGAAAACCAGAGACATTACTCTGTCAACAAAGGTCCATCTAGTCAAGGTCATGGTTTTTCCAGTGGTCATGTATGGATGTTAAATTTAGACTATAAAGAAAGCTGAGCACCGAAGAATTGATGCTTTTGAATTGTGATGTTGCAGAAGACTCTTGAGAGTCACTGGGACTGCAAGGAGATCCAGTTTGTCCATCCTAAAGGAGATCAGTCCTGGGTGTTCATTGAAAGGACTGATGTTGAAACTGAAACTCCAATACTTTGGCCACCTGAAGCAAAGAGCTGACTCATTTGAGAAACCTTTATGCTGAGAAAGATTGAGGGCAGAAGGAGAAGGGGACAGCAGAGGATGAAATGGTTGGATGGCATCACCGACTCAATGAACATGGGTTTGGGTGGACTCTGAGAGTTGGTGATGGACAGGGAGGCTTGGTGTGCTGAGGTTCATGGATCTCAAAGAGTCGAACATGACTGAGTGACTGAACCGAACTGAACTGAATCTGTTGTACAATTGAGGGTATATTTTTAATTTTTCCAAAAAGATTATCTTGATAAAATATTATTTGTGGAGCAAGGCAACAGTAAACTGTAGTAGATTCTGCTGTTGTTCAGCCTGTTACCCTTCTACTTCAGGATTTTAGCATATTTCTGTAGTTTTTTTTTTTTTACTTTATTTTGCTTTACAATACTGTATTGGTTTTGCCATACATTGACATGAATCCACCACGGGTGTATACAAGCTCCCAATCCTGAATCCCCCTCCCACCTCCCACCCCATATTATCTCTCTGGATCATCCCCATGCACCAGCCCCAAGCATCCTGTATCCTGTATCGAACATAGTTTGGCACTTCGTTTCTTACGTAGTATACATGTTTTAATGCCATTCTCCTAAATCATCCCACCCTCTCCCTCTCCCTCAGAGTCCAAAAGTCCGTTTTTACATCTGTGTCTCTTTTGCTGTCTCGCATACAGGATCATCATTACCATGTTTCTAAATTCCATATATATGTGTCAGTATACTGTATTGGTGTTTCTCTTTCTGACTTACTTCACTCTGTATAATTGGCTCCAGTTTCATCCACCTCATTAGAACTGATTCAAATGAGTTCTTTTTAACGGCTGAGTCATACTCTATTGTGTATATGTACCACAGCTTTCTTATCCATTCATCTGCTGATGGACATCTAGGTTGTCTCCATGTCCTGTCTATTATAAACAGTGCTGCGATGAACATTGGGATGCATGTGTCTCTTTCAATTTTGGTTTCCTTGGTGTGTATGCCCAGCAGTGGGATTGCTGGGTCATAAGGCAGCTCTATTTGCAATTTTTTAAGGAATCTCCACACTGTTTCCCATAGTGGCTATACTAGTTTGCATTCCCACCAACAGTGTAACAGGGTTCCCTTTTCTCCACATCCTCTTCAGCATTTATTGCTTGTAGACTTTTGGATCGCAACCATTCTGACTGGTGTGAAATGGTATCTCATTGTGGTCTTGATTTGCATTTCTCTGATAATGAGTGATGTTCAGCATCTTTTCATGTGTTTGTTAGTCATCTGTATGTCTTCTTTGGAGAAATGTCTATTTAGTTCTTTGGCCCATTTTTTGATTGGGTCGTTTATTTTTCTGGACTTGAGCTGCAGGAGTTGCTTGTATATTTTTGAGATTAGTTGTTTGTCAGTTGCTTCATTTGCTATTGTTTTCTCCCATTCAGAAGGCTGTCTTTTCACCTTACTTACAGTTTCCTTTGTTGTGCAGAAGCTTTTTAATTTTAATTAGAACCCATTTGTTTATTTTTGCTTTTATTTCCAGAATTCTGGGAGGTGGATCAGAGAGGATCCTGCTGTGATTTAAGTCAGAGAGTGTTTTGCCTATGTTCTCCTCTAGGAGTTTTATAGTTTCTGGTCTTATGTTTAGATCTTTAGTCCATTTTGAGTTTATTTTTGTGTGTGGTGTTAGAAAGTGATCTAGTTTCATTCTTTTACAAGTGGTTGACCAGTTTCCCCAGCACCAATTGTTAAAGAGATTGTCTTTACTCCATTGTATATTCTTGCCTCCTTTGTCAAAGATAAAGTGTCCATAGGTGTCTGGATTTATCTCTGGGATTTCTATTTTGTTCCATTGATCTATATTTCTGTCTTTGTGCCAGTACCATACTGTCTTAATGACTGTGGCTTTGTAGTAGAGCCTGAAGTCAGGCAGGTTGATTCCTCCAGTTCCATTCTTCTTTCTCAAGATTGCTTTGGCTATTCGAGGTTTTTTGTATTTCCATACAAATCCTGAAATTATTTGTTCTAGTTCTGTGAAAAATACCGTTGGTAGCTTGATAGGGATTGCATTGAATCTGTAGATTACTTTGGGTAGTATACTCATTTTCACTATATTGATTCTTCCAATCCATGAACATGGCATATTTCTCCATCTATTAGTGTCCTCTTTGATTCCTTTCATCAGTGTTTTATAGTTTTCGATATACAGGTCTTTAGTTTCTTTAGGTAGATATATTCCTAAGTTTTTTATTCTTTTCATTGCAATGGTGAATGGAATTGTTTACTTAATTTCTTTTTCTACTTTCTCATCATTAGTCTATAGGAGTGCAAGGGATTTCTGAGTGTTGATTTTATATCCTGCAACTTTACTATATTCATTGATTAGCTCTAGTAATTTTCTGGTGGAGTCTTTAGGGTTTTCTATGTAGAGGATCATGTCATCTGCAAACAGTGAGACTTTTACTTCTTCTTTTCCAATTTGGATTCCTTTTATTTCTTTTCCTGCTCTGATTGCTGTGGCCAAAACTTCCAGAACTATGTTGAATAGTAGCAGTGAAAGTGGGCACCCTTGTCATGTTCCTGACTTTAGGGGAAATGCTTTCAATTTTTCACCATTGAAGATAATGTTTGCTGTGGGTTTGTCATATATAGCTTTTATTATGTTGCGGTATGTTCCTTCTATTCCTGCTTTCTGAAGAGTTTTTATCATAAAAGGATGTTGGATTTTGTCAAAGGCCCTCTCTGCATCTATTGAGATAATCATATGGCTTTTATTTTTCAATTTGTTAATGTGGTGAATTACATTGATTGATTTGCAGATATTGAAGAATCCTTGCATCCCTGGGATAAAGCCCACTTGGTCATGGTGTATGATATTTTTAGTGTGTTGTTGGATTCTGATAGCTATGATTTTGTTAAGGATTTTTGCATCTATGTTCATCAGTGATATTGGCCTGTAGTTTTCTTTTTTTGTGCCATCTTTGTCAGGTTTTGAAATTAGGGTGATGGTGGCCTCATAAAATGGGTTTGGAAGTTTACCTTCCTCTGCAATTTTCTGGAAGATTTTCAGTAGGATAGGTGTTAGCTCTTCTCGAAATTTTTGGTAGAATGCATCTGTGAACCCATCTGGACCTGGGCCTTTGTTTGCTGGAAGATTTTTGATTACAGTTTCAATTTCCATGCTTGTGATGGGTCTGTTAAGGCTTTCTATTTCTTACTGGTTCAGTTTTGGAAAGTTGTACTTTTCTAAGAATTTGTCCATTTCTTCCACGTTGTCCATTTTATTGGCATATAATTGCTGATAGTAGTCTCTTATGATCCTTTGTATTTCTGTGTTGTCTGTTGTTATCTCTCCATTTTCATTTCTAATTTTATTGATTTTACTCTTCTCCCCTTGTTTCTTGATGAGTCTGGCTAATGGTTTGTCAGTTTTATTTATCCTTTCAAAGAACCAGCTTTTGGCTTTGTTGATTTTTGCTATGCTCTCTTTTGTTTCTTTTGCATTTATTTCTGCCCTAATTTTTAAGATTTCTTTCCTTCTACTAACTCTGGGGTTCTCCATTTCTTCCTTTTCTAGTTGCTTTAGGTGTAGAGTTAGGTTATTTATTTGATTTTTTCTTGTTTCTTGAGGTATGCCTGTGTTGCTATTAACTTTCCTCTAAGCACTGCTTTTATAGTGTCCTACAGATTTTGGGTTGTTGTGTTTTCATTCTCATTCGTTTCTATGCATAATTTGATTTCTTTCTTGATTTCTTCTGTGATTTGTTGGTTATTCAGAAGCGTGTTGTTCAGCCTCCATATGTTGGAATTTTTAATAGTTTTTCTCCTGTAATTGAGATCTAATCATAATGCATTATGGTCAGAAAAGATGCTCAGAATGATTTCGATTGTTTTGAATTTATCAGGGTTAGATTTATGGCCCAGGATGTGCTCTATCCTGGAGAAGGTTCCATGAGCACTTGAGAAAAAGGTGAAATTCATTGTTTTGGGATGAAATGTCCTATAGATATCAATTAGGTCTAACTAGTCTATTGTATCATTTAAAGTTTGCATTTCTTTGTTAATTTTCTGTTTAGTTGATCTGTCCATCGGTGTGAGTGGGGTATTAAAGTCTCCCACTATTATTGTGTTATTGTTAATTTCCCCTTTCATGCTTGTTAGCATTTGTCTTACATATTGTTGTGCTCCTATGTTGGGTGTATATATATTTATAATTGTTATATCTTCTTCTTGGATTGATCCTTTGATCATTATGTAGTGTTCTTCTTTGTCTCTTCATAGCCTTTGTTTTAAAGTCTATTTTTTCGGAGATGAGTATTGCTACTCCTGCTTTCTTTTGGTCTCTATTTGCATGAAATATCTTTTTCCAGCCCTTCACTTTCAGTCTGCATGTGTCCATTGTTTTGAGGTGGGTCTCTTGTAGGCAGCATATATAGGGGTCTTGTTTTTGTATCCATTCAGCCAGTCTTTGCCTTTTGGTTGGCGCATTCAACCCATTTACGTTTAAGGTAATTTTTGATAAGTGTGATCCCATTGGGTTCGGGTTTATACTCCCTTTTTGTGTTTCCTGTCTAAAAATATCCTTTAGTATTTGTTGGAGAGCTGGTTTGGTGGTGCTGAAATCTCTCAGCTTTTACTTGTCTGTAAAGCTTTTGATTTCTCCTTCATATCTGAATGAGATCCTTATTGGGTACAGTAATCTGGGCTGTAGGTTATTTTCTTTCATCACTTTAAGTATGTCTTGCCATTCCCTCCTGGCCTGGAGAGTTTCTATTGAAAGATCTGCAGTTATCCTTATGGGAATCCCCTTGTGTGTTATTTGTTGTTTTTCCCTTGCTGCTTTTAATATTTGTTCTTTGTGGTTGATCTTTGTTAATTTGATTAATATATGTCTTGGGATGTGTCACCTTGGATTTATCCTGTTTGGAACTCTCTGGGTTTCTTGGACTTGGGTGATCATTTCCTTCCCCATTTTAGGGAAGTTTTCAACTATTATCTCCTCAAGGATTTTCTCATGGTCTTTCTTTTTGTCTTCTTCTTCTGGGACTCCTATAATTCGAAGATTGAAGCTTTTCATATTTTCTTGGAAGTCTCTGAGGTTGTCCTCACCTCTTTTAATTCTTTTTTCTTTTTTCCTCTCTGATTCATTTATTTCTACCATTCTATCTTCTATTTCACTAATCATATCTTCTGCCTCCATTATTCTACTATTTGTTGCCTCCAGAGTGTTTCTGATCTCATTTATTGCATTATTCATTATATATTGACTCTTTTTTATTTCTTCTAGGTCCTTGTTAAACCTTTCTTGCATCTTCTCAATCCTTGTCTCCAGGCTATTTATCTGTGATTCCATTTTGATTTTAAGATTTTGGATCATTTTCACTATCAATATTCAGAATTCTTTCTCAGGTAGATTCCCTATCTCCTCCTCTTTGGTTTGGTTTGGTGGGCATTTCTCCCGTTCCTTTACCTGCTTGAGTATTCCTCTGTCTCTTCATCTTGGATATATTGCTGCATTTGGGGTGACCTTTCTGTATTCTGGGAATTTGTGGAGTTCTCTTTATTATGGAGTTTCCTCACTATCGGTGGGGTTGTATCAGTGGCTTGTCAAGGTTTCTTGATTAGGGAGGCTTGTGTTGGAGTTCTGGTGGGTGGAGCTGGATTTCTTCTCTCTGGAGTGCTATGAATTGTCCAGTAATGGGTTGTGAAACGTCAATGGTTTTGGAGTAGTTTTGAGCTGCCTGTACATTGAAGCTCAGGGGTGTGTTCCTGTGTTGCTGGAAAATTTGCATGGTATGTCTTGCTCTGGAACTTGGAACTTCACCACCTTGGGTGGTGCTTGGTTTCAGTGTAGGCATGGAGACGTTTGATGAGCTCCTATTGATTAATGTTCCCTGGATTCAGGATTTCTCTGATGTTCTTAGGATTTGGACTTAAGCCTCCTGCTTCTGGTTTTCAGTTTTATTTTTACCCTAGCCTCAGGACTTCTTCATCTATACAGCACTGATGATAAAGCATCTGGGTTAAAGATAAAAGGTTTCTCCACATTGAGCGTCACCTGTAGAGGTTCACTGAGTTACACGGAGAAGAGAAGAGGGAGGAGGTAGTTAGAGGTGACTGGAATGAGATGAGGTGGGATCAAAAGAGGAGATAGCAAGCTAGCCAGTAATCACTTCCTTATGTACACTCCACAGTCTGGACCACTCAGAGGTGTTCACAGAGTTATACAGGGAAGAAGAGAGGGAGGAAATAGACACAGGTGGCCAGGAGGATAGAAGAGGGAAATGAAAGTGAGAGAGAGAGATCCTGCCAGTAACGCATTCCCTGAGTGTTCTCCACAGTCTGGAACACACAGAGATTCTCAGGGTTTAGTAGAGAAGAGAAGGGGGAGGGAGGAGACAGAGGCCACCTGGTGGAGAAAAAGGAGGGTCCAAAGGAGGAGAGAGTGGTCAAGCCAGTAATCTCGCTCTCAGGTAAAATTGGGTACCAAAGATTGGGTCTTTACATGTACAAAATTGACAACAAATACCAAAAAGCAAAGATTAAAAATCTAGAGTAGAGATTGGATTTACAAAAATACACTATTAAAGAAAAGAAGAAGAAGAAGAGGAAAAAAGAAAGAAAAAAACAAGCAAACAAAACAAACAAAAAAAACCACCACCAACAACAAAAAAGCCACAAGAATTATTAAAAATAATAATTAGAGAAATAGATTACTTAAAAATTTAAAAATTTAAGAAAGTTAAAAAAAGACAAACAAAAAAAGAAGAAAAAACAATCACACATCCTCACCAACTCAAAAAAAAAAAAAAATTGATTGTAAAAGTAGTAAAGGTATATCTGGCCCTTTCTCTGGTGTTGTGGGTTGTGTGGGAACACTTCCAAGGTGGTTCCCTCTGTTTAACTTCCTCTGTTTGCTGGTCTCTTCAGTGTCTGATTTCCGTCTTGACACAGGGAGGGCGGTGGTGGATACACTAGTCTCATTATTCAGTCGTGCTGTGGGGAAAGAGGGATGCTGCAAACAAATATTACTGGCATGTGCTTGCAGTGTCTCATCCACTCTGGGCTTGCCCCTGCTCGCGGCGTACACCGCTCAGGCTCTACGTAGTTCCGCCGGGGAACTGTCTGAGGCCTGCCCTAGGCTTCACGCATCTCCCCGGTCTAAGCCGCTCAGGCTCGGTGCTCTGAAAGCCCTCAGAGGCGCAGGTTTGGTTGGGCCTGCGTTTTGTGCCCTTCCCAGATCCAAGTGGCTCAGGAGTTTGACAAGTGCAATCGCTGCGACTGTGGCCTTTCCCTACAGCTCAGTTTTCTGGGTGTACCGCTGGGGTTCCTTCTCAGGCAGATGATGATTGTCCAGAACCCCCAGAAGTCTTAGTTAACAAAGAAACCTGCTTGCATTTTGGTAGGTAATGTCTCACTTGGGCTGTGATTGCCCCCTTCCAGCCTTTAAGGCTCTGGCTGCCTGTCACCAGAGGAGGATGGTCTGCAGCCGGCTATTTCCGATCCGTCTTTTGTTCTGTGAGCGGCCCTGGTGGTGTTGAATGTTCGAGTGTTTCACGTGGTAGCTATCCCACAGTCTGGTTTGCTAGCCCAAGTTGGTTTGCTCTGTCCACGCACGGGGCGTTCCAGCACAATTCTCAAAAAAAAAACAACATTGCAGCCTGCGCCTCCCACGGCCCAGTTCTTAAAAAGCACCACCAGCTGCACCTCCCATTCCTCCCTGCCCAGCCCTCACTTGCTAGTGGCGGATGCAGGCGTCTGAGCTGCTTTTCCCCTGGGGGAGTTACTGTTGGGCTCATAATCTGTTTTTATTTATTTATTTATTTATTTTTCCTTCCTGTTATGTTGCCCTCTGTGCTTCCAAAGCTCACCACAGACGGCTGCGAGACTGTTTCTTGGTGTTTGGAAACCTCTCTTTTTAAGAGTCTCTTCCCGGGACAGGATTCCCTTCCTGGGACAGAGCTCCCTCCCTACCTCCTTTGTCTCTTTTTTCATCTTATTATATTTTTTCCCTACCTGTTTTTGAAGCCAATGATCTGCTTTGCTGGGTGTCTGATGTTCTCTGCCAGCATTCAGAAGTTGTTTTGTGGAATTTACTCAGCGTTGAAATGTTCTTTAGATGAATTTTTGAGGGAGAAAGTGATCTCCCCGTCCTAGTCCTATTCCTCTGCCATCTTAGGACCGCCCCCATTTCTGTAGTATTCCAATGGCTACTATGTAAATTGCTTTACCTGACTCTGAGTCTCTGACTGTTGAAGCTTAAATTGCTTTAGTGCACTGCAGATTTGGTATCACAGAAAAGTAATGGCTTACCAAAGCAGCTTTCTACTAATAACTGATCTGACTTGGTGTATTAACACTATAAATACTAGTTTCCTGACACATCTGGGAAAATGACTGAGATTTCTCCCTCAAAGAGAGAAATCTTTGAGGTACTTTAAGCTCCCTCTACCCAATTAAATAATTTGTTTGACAATGTATTCTTTATTATCTCACTCCCTTTCCTGATACAATGACTACTTTGTTATTGTGTTTCCTGAAATTCTCACAAGTAAACTACTTCCACTTCTGGGGGAACCCAAATTAAGACTATTGTTACTAGAAGTGGTTTTATTTTTTTAATATAAATTCATTTATTTTAATTGGAGGCTAATTACTTTACAATATTGTATTGGTTTTGCCATACATCAACATGAATCTGCCACAGGTATACACGTGTTCCCCATCCTGAACCCCCCTCCCTCCTCCCTCCTCCCTCCCTGTATCATCCCTCTAGGTCGTCTCAGTGCACCAGCCACAAGCATCTAGTATCATGCATCAAATCTGGACTGGCGATTTGTTTCATATATGATATTATACATATTTCAATGCCATTCTCCGAAGCCATCTCACCCTCTCCCTCTCCCACAGAGTCCAAAAGACTGTTCTATACATCTGTGTCTCTTTTGCTGTCTCGCATACAGGCTTATCGTTATCATCTTTCTGAATTCCATATATATGCATTAGCATACTGTATTGACGGAGAAGGCAATGGCACTCCACTCCAGTACTCTTGCCTGGAAAATCCCAGAGATGGAAGAGCCTGGTAGGCTGCAGTCCAGGAGGTCGCTAAAAGTCAGACACAACTGAGCAACTTGACTTTCACGTTTCACTTTAATGCATCGGAGAAGGAAATGGCAACCCACTCCAGTGTTCTTGCCTAGAGAATCCCAGGGACGGTGGAGCCAGGTGGGCTGCCATCTATGGGGTCACACAGAGTCGGACACGACTGAAGTGACTTAGCAGTAGCAGTACTGTATTGAAGTGGTTTTAGAAAGTAGATCTTCAGGATAAAATTTTGAAATTTGATCACTCACTGGCTAGAGACTTCTAGGATCCCATTACTAGTAGTAAGTGAGTAATGATAGCATGCCAAATGCTGTAGCATTACAATAACCAAGACTCTTACCTGTGGTGAATTAGGAGGAAAGTGGAATGAAATGTACTGGTTTGTATAATATTTTTAGAGATATGGGGCCATAATTATTATAGGAATCTTATGACTTACTGGTCATTAAGTAATAAAAAGAAACAAACAGTCAAGTCAACTCATGCCATCATCAACACAAAATATGACTAAGCAAGTCACAAGGCTATAGCAGGATTAAACAGCCTCATTTCTTGCAAGGTATAAAGAAAGCTAAATTCATATCCTGGTAAGTCTTCTATACTCAAGTCAGAGCCCTGACAGGGAAAGAGTAAGACTTTAAGACCTTAGATGAAATACCTAAGTAGACTGTTTCAGAGAACCTTGAGACCTGAGGTTTCCCAGAAATCTGCTAGCAGAAACAGCACACTCTTCTTATCAGACAATCACTGTATTTCTTTTTCTGGACAACATGGAAAGACTTCACTTGAGGCAGATGTCTTGTAAACCATGCTTGTTTACTTGTTTCCTCCTCCAGAGTTGCTCCTAATGCTTTTACACCAGTAACTATAATTATGACTCAGAATGGTCCAAATGGGGAAGTACTATACCTGTCATATCAATTATAAATGGCTGCATAAGAGATGACTACAATATTAGCAGCTTTAAAGAACAGGCATATACCTGTGTTCAGTCACTCAGTTGTGTCTGACTCTTTGCGACCCTATGAAGTGTAGCCAACCAGGCTCCTCTGTTCATGGGAGTTTTTCTGGGCAGGAATACTAAAGAGGTTGCCATTTCTTCCTCCATGATATCTTCCTTACTGGTGATCAAACCCAGATCTCCTGCATCTCCTGCACTGCAGGCAGATTCATTACTGCTGAGCCACTGAGGAAGCCCTCTGTATGTCAGTCTAGTCATAGTTTAGCAGTATCATCTTCTTTGTTTCTTACATGGTTGCTAACAAAGTAACACTGAAGCTAGAGCTTCAGTCTCAACTGAGGCTTAATTGAAGAAGAAATTTCTTCCAAGCTCATATAGTTTTGGGAAGCACTCTGACTCTTTAGGCTGCTGAATCATAGTTTCATAAGGATATTACCTGACTTATAACAACAACAACAACACACACGTGCACACACACACACTCATGTTATGAAACTTTAGAAACAAATGATCAAGGTGCTTATGTCATCTATCCAAGGTGAAATCACAACCATCTACCAATTTTCAGGGAGTCTATTCCAGAAGAGGCCACATTCTTTTAAGGAATACTCCAAAAAAAACAAAGCAAATATAAATAACACCAAATCCCATAATCTTTCCTCAAAGGATCTAGAGAAATTTACCAGGACCTGTTTCTGTACATTGAAACCTGATAGACACAGAGTCTGAACTAACTACATCCTGGGGAAACCAAAGTGTCATCATACACACTTAGTTAGAATTCAGACACTTGGAGGCTAGGAATACTGACGTTCATTCATCTTATTGTGGATTTAATGGTTCCACAGAGCCCTCACCTCTGAACCCCAGAGGCATCTGTCAGTCCATGAATGTATAATCAGGATGAATATACATACTGAATTGGCAGAGCTCTTGTTCTTATAATCTGACCTGTGGATGTGTGCAATAATGGTAGGAGAATTCAATTAAAAGCACCCTGAAACTTCCTCCTTTCAGACAAGTTAGTAAATCAAAAGCAATATTGCATCCCAAATAGAAGCACAAAGTGGCAGAGACCCAAACATATAGATAGGAGTGATGTTATTTATTTTAAACCTATTTACTTGACCAGTCTGTATTCCTTCCTACTCAAAAAACAAAAAAAAAAAAAATCAAGCATGGCAAATAATAGCAAGTAACATCCACTTAACCAGGTGTTATTTCAAATTGCAGCTGCTTTGCCAGATGTGTAACTTTACTGGAACAGATCTTTACAGCCTTTAGCAATTGATATACAGTTTTTGATCCAGCAAATGTGCCCCCCTGCCAATACTAATCAGGAAAGAGAATTAGAAGCAGTTTACACTTACTTGGAATAGATGGTACTATGCTCAGAGTCTTTCCCCAAAACAGCATTAACCCTACTGATTTTGGCCAAATATAGTGGGGGGAAAATCGTATCATTTAACTACTACATAAAATGCATAGCTAGTTCTTTATAATAATGTCATCATGTTAATTGGACCTAATAAATAGGAAATCCCAATTACTTTGCATGACATGTGCCTCAGAGAGTGAGAGAAAAACCCATATTATGTAACCTAGATTTATGGAGCTTACAAATAAGGAATTTTTTATAGAAATCTGGTAACTGATGCATATCAGGACTTTCCCACCAAAATTAAAGGATAAGTCGTTATACCTTGAACCTCTTATGATTATCAAGCAGTCACTTTAATTGGTAGGCCACTATAGATGTTGAGGACAGCACATAAAGACTTAGTAACGTTGGTCACATCCATTTATTGGGTGACTCAGAAATCTGTCAGGTTTGAGTGGGTCCAGAGGATTCTGTATTACTTTCAGGCTGGCATACGAGCATCCCAGCAACCCTGTCTGTAAGGCCACATGGAGTTCATGGTGCTGGAAGCATCCATGTTAGAAAAGGATATCATATGGAATCTCTAGCATAGAGTATATTTGAAGCAGAGAATTACTAACCATTAGAAAAGCAGCTTCTTGCAATTTTCTGGACCATAACAGAGACTGAGAAGCTTGTATCTATTTAAGGGCCAGGACTACAACTGGTACTACTTATCTGAACTGGAAATTATCAACCTATCAAGTAATAAAGTTGTACAGATGCAACATAATTTCATATAATGAAAAGAATGCATGTATGATTAGGTTTGAAGAAGATCAGAGACCGTAAGTAATTTTTAAAAAGAGCCAGACCAGACTACAAGTTGATCTAATTTCTTTGCTCCAACATCGCTACTTCAGTTCACATTTATAACATGATAGGGAATTCCTTATTCCCAAGTGTGGATATAACATGGTCCAGATTCATGGAAAGGTTGAACTGCTGTAAGAAAATACATTTATGTTAGTCAAAAGCAGATTATCACAAGAATGGCCTCAAAGATTGTGTTGAAAAGAAATCTTCCCAACGGGCAGAGCAGATGCCCTAGGTCATCAATTTGATGTAAAAGGAGACAAATAAATCCCTGGGTAGAGACAAATGGCCTATTTGTTGGTCAAGAATCTGGAAAGAGCAAAACTGGAAAACAGAGATTTGAAGAAAAAAATGAACATCTTTCAATGAGAAAGTAAACAAAATTCAAGGATCTTTGTGTCTCATGGCACTGCTCACCAAGAATATTCATAACAGAGAAAATAAACAGACAACTGGCCAAATAGACACATACAATGGTGGTTAGATATTCTCAGACTCAGTCACCCAGGTGTTTGCATAATAATCCCATGAATGGAGTTCCCAGAGTGAGAGACAGGGAGGCTGTGTATACGACTTTCATCATGGATTCCTTGGCATTAAGAAAAAACTAGCCAGTGCTGCTACAGAACGTATAATCAATGAGCTTAGCTTAGACTGATGCTGACCCCTGGATATTATGGTTGTTCCTGATAGCTCAGTTGGTATCAATTTAATACCTCTAATCCCCTAATTCACCCTTCTTTGACTGCTCTGCAAAAAAAAAAAAAAAAACAAAAACAAAAAAACTGGAACTTAACCCTATTAAGTTTTTATTTGGCCAGCTAATGCAATGTTTAACTTTGTCAACAGAACGTGCTGGAATTACTACAATACTGTAACAAGAGAGGGACCCTCTCCTTGGTACTGGTGTACTTTTATTTTCTCATGATGTTGCTCCCAAGAAGTCAGTGTGCCTGAAGCCTGCTGATAAACACTCTCCAGTGGTTTCTTGGAAACTTTAAAGGTCTTTCCTTACGAACAGTTCAAGACCATATCCTCTGGCAAATTTCTTCTCCAAGATCTTCAGCATATGTATATGGTAACCACATTTTCTTTACTGGAGTTTGAGTCTTATCCTGGGGGCTGCTGTCTCTCCTAAGTTCCCAGTTCCCTTCTGTTCACTCTCTCAGCCCTACACATAGTAGCAAGTCCTCTTTAACTCTCTTTAATAGTTAAAAATGTTTTATATCAAATTTTCCCTATTTAAGTTACTAGTATGATTTCTATATCCTAACTGGATCCTGAAAATCCACATGCTATCCCTCAAAGAAACTAACCAAGTACTTTTTGGCTAGTTAACTATGCTCTTTCCTTTTCATGATAGATGGACAATGATTCACCTTTACTGAGATTCTAAAATTTTCCAGATTAAAGTTTGAGTTTCCCCTTTTCCTTGCCTTGGACACAACACTATTGAAAAAATTCACAACACAAGTTCAACAAGGAAGACTTAACTAAAAACTTAATTTAAAAAACTGTAACATTTATTTCAAATCCTAAAAGATGCTGCTGGTAAAGTGCTTCACTCAATATGTCAGTAAATTTGGAAAACTCGGCAGTGGCCACAGGACTGCAAAAGTTCAGTTTTCATTCCAATCCCAAAGAAAGGCAATGCCAAAGAATGCCCAAACTACCGCATAATTGAACTCATGTCACATGCTACCAAAATGATGCTCAAAATTCTCCAAGTCAGACTTCAACAGTATATGAACCATGAACTTCCAGATGTTCAAGCTGGATTTAGAAAAGGCAAAAGAACCAGAGAGCAAATTACCAACATCCACTGGATCATCAAAAAGGCAAGAGAGTTCCAGAAAAACATCTGCTTATGTTTTATTGACTGCAGCAAAGCCTTTGACTGTATGGATCACCACAAATTGTGGACAATTCTTAAAGAGAAGGGAATACCAGATCACCTGACCTGCCTGCTGAGAAACCTGTATGCAGGTCAAGAAGCAATAGTTAGAACTGGACATGGAATAAGACACTGGCTCCAAATCAGGAAAAGAGTATGTCAAGGCTGTATACTGTGACCTTATTTATTAAATTATATGCAGAGTACATCATGAGAAATGCCAGGCTGGATGAAGCACAAACTGGAATCAAGATTGCTAGGAGAAATATCAATAACCTTAGATATGCAGATGACACCACCCTTATGGTAGAAATCAAAGGAGAATAAAAGAGCCTCTTGATGAAATGAAAAAGGAGAGTGAAAAAGTTGGCTTCAAACTCAACATTCAGAAAACCAAGATTATGGCACCCAGTCTGTTAGGTAATTAGAATAGGAAAAAGGAGTCCAGCATGGTGATGGCTAAAAAGGGAAAAGCCCGTGAAAATAGAACAAAGGAAGGTCTGTGTTATGCCCAGTGTCCGAGTCCCCAAAACTGAGAGAATAAGATGTCCACAGCAATGCAAAAGCATAAAGGGGTTTATTGCTAGCTCGAGCTAGGGCTCAAGTCTCATCCAGCACAGTGGAGTCTTGATGAGAGCCCCGAGCTCTGAATCACAGCTGCTTATATACAGGTGGTCTTTTGTCTCAGCAATAGTGTAGTTGGCGTGTGGTGATTGACTCAACCTTGGGTCATCGTGGTGATTGATTTAACCTTGGAGTCATCAGGGGGGACCTTGGTGTCATCGGGGACCTTGGTGGGGCTTCCCAGAATTATGACTCATGCTTACAAGAACCTGAGGCTTAGGCCTAGTGTGGCCTGTTGAGCCTGTCATGGCTCAGATCAGGTCCCAACATTCCCCCCTGTCTTTTGATCATATAGAGGAATCTTCCTCTATCTGAGGGTCCAGGGTGATTCGTCTGGGTCCTGTCGATGGGTGAGCTTCATCTTTAAAGGGTTGGAGGGATGTGGGGTCACCTTACATTTTCTCTGGGCCTTTTTTGTTCCTCCGGAGTGGCACAGCACAAGTGGTTACAGTGCACCCAAGGTCCAATGCCGTTGACCTTCAGGGCAGTAGGGGTAGTAAGAAGAACATCATAAGGGCCCTTCCATCTAGGCTCTAATGTCTTGATTTGATGCCGTTTGAGGGGGTATTACATGCTCAGAAGAGAGCGAAGGGAAGGAGAGTCACCCAGTCTCCGCCAGTCTCTATTGCCAGTTTTGCCAAAGTTGGTTTTTTGGTTTTTTTTTTTTTTTTTTAGAGTCTGATTCATTTTTTTTAATCTGTCCTGAGCTCTGGGGATTGTATTAGCAATGTAGATTCCATTTGGTCCCCAGAGCTAAGGCCAGTCCCTGAACAATTTGACTCACAAAAGCAGGTCTATTATCAGAGCCAATGGTTACCGGCAGCCCAAACCTAGGCACTATCTCTTCTAGGAGATTTTTAGCTACCACTGTGGCTGTTTCCCTCTTAGTGGGACATGCTTCTACCCACCCAGATAAAGTATTGACCAGAACTAACAGATAATGGTACCCATACTTGCCTGGCCTTACCTCTGTAAAATCTATCTCCCAGCGTTGTCCTGGCCTTTCTCCCTGGTACCTTATACCCGTGTGCTGTCCTTTTCCTGATCTCATCATCTGGCATGCCTTACAGGCATGGACTGTGTCTTGTATAGTTGCCTTTTGTCGGGGAAACCACAGACGCGCTGTCTGTAAGAGTGCTAGAGTCTTTTTCTCTCCCAGATGGGTGGTCTGATGTAGGTGCATGCAAAGGTGTCGACCCAAGTTAGCCGGAAGCAACAAGTTGTCATTTTGGTCTTGATACCATCTGTCTTTGCCCTCCGGACAGTTGGCATTTTCTTGAATCCAGCTTAGATCAGAAGAGGAATATTCGGGGGTCAGGGGCAGGGTTCCCATTTAAGGGGGTGGTAATCTCACAGTCAATATGGGGGTTTTACAGTCTCTGAGGGCTGGTTGAGAATCCCTTCAATGGCATGGGGAGTGTAGACCAGGAGCTGTTGTCCATACATTAACTTGGCATCATGGACCAGGAGAGCAGTGGCTGTGATGATTTGGAGGCATGGTGGCCACCCTGCGGCCACTGGGTCCAGTCTTTTAGAGAGGTAGGCTACAGGTCGCTTTCAAGGCCCCCATTGCTGCATCAAGACTCCCTTTTCTACTCCCAGTTTTTTATCTACAAACAGTTGGAAGGGCTCAGATGGGTTAGGGAGAGCAAGGGCCGGGGGTTTCAGCAGAGCCTACCGAAGTTCTTGAAATGCCTGTCTCATTGGCTCAGTCCAAGTCCAGTTTTTACTCTCTCTGCTCCCTTCATATAATGGCCAGGCCTTTTCAGCAAACCCCAAGATCCATAGCCTGTAATACCCAACAGTCCCAAGAAATTTTCTCACTTGACGAGGAGTAAGGACTGAGTATTGGGCCCCTGTGTCCACCATGAAGCCAACTGGTTTCCCCTCCACATGTATAGTTACTCAGAATTCGGGGAGGGGGGCTGAGCTTTGACCCGCCTAATCATTATCATCTCCTGCATATAAGACGTGGGCCCCTGGGCAAGGTGCTTCTTCCCTGGTGGGCTTTTCCCCCGGTTTTCTTTTAGGGCATTCTCTTCTCCAGGGTCCTCACTCCTGACAATATGCACATTGGTCCTTTCTTAGTCTCTTTCTTTCATCTGTCAGCCTGACTTTACTAGTTCCCTGAGAATTAGCTCCTTGTCTCACCCCTGCAAAGAATATCTGGGCTAATTCTTTCTGATTCCTGTGGCTTTCTTTGGCCCTGAACTCTCTCTCTTCCCGTCTAACGTGTTCTTCTCTTCCTCTGGAGTTTCCCTATGGTTAAAAACCCTCTCTGCTGCCCTCACCAGGTCTTGTATGGATTGTTCCCCTAACCTTTCTATTTTCTGCAGTTTCCTCCTGATATCTGGGGCTGCCCAATTCACAAATGCTAGCATAATTGCCGTGCGTGACTCATTGGCCTGTGGGTCCATGGGGGTATACTGCCTAAAAGCTTCCATTAATCTCTTGGGAGGCTGTCGGTCTCTCATTTGGCCTAACCAGATTTACTTTTGCAAAATTTGTTGGCTTCCTGGTGGCTGCTCAGAGTGCAGCCATAAGAGTCTGGTGGTACACTCGGAGACACTCCCTACCTTCAGCGCGCTCAAAGTCCCATTTGGGCCGCATCAGGGGGAATCCCTCATCAATCAGATTAGGTTGCATTGTAGGTCTCCCATCTACCCCTGGAACATTTATCCGTGCTTCTGACAATATCCATTCACATTCCTCTGTAGTGAAAAGCACTTGTAATAGCTGCTAACAATCATCCCAAGTGGGGTTATGGGTGAAAAGAATGGACTCTAAAAGATCAATGAGGCAGGCTGAAGGTTCCCTCTTGCGGCCCGCCGACATTAAAGGCAGGCCACTCAGCGGAACAAAAAATCATTAGTTTGTTCTTCTTCACCAACACTGATAGATTTTGTGCTCTAGACTTAAAATCAGAAAAGTGGTCAGTCATAAGGGACAAAGGAGTAGAAGTTGCTTGCCCCATGATTACAGAGAAGAACACAGGAGACAAAATGAACACACAAAGAGCAGAGACAATGTCGGCACTCACACAGACATGACAAACAGATAACAAATATACATCGGCCAAGAACCCAGCACTAGGTCTTCTTGGGCCCCCCTGAAACTTCCTTTTCCTTGAGGTTATCTTACCAACAAGGTGTCCACAGAGCCAGCCGCCTTCCCAGCACGATGCTGGGCCTCGGCCTTATGCCGGCTAGGTTTGATCCTCTTACAGAGTCAGCCGCCGTCCCAGCACAATGCTGGGCCTCAGCCTTATGCTGGCTAGGTCGACCTCTTTCAGGTTAAGGAACCCCTTCTGCCGGGGGTGTGTTATTCCCCTCAGTTAAAAGGAATCCCAGACTAGCCCCCAAATGTTATGCCCAGTGTCCGAGTCCCCAAAACTGAGAGAATAAGACGTCCACAGCAATGCAAAAGCATAAAGGGGTTTATTGCTAGCTCAAGCTAGGGCTCAAGTCTCATCCAGCACAGTGGAGTCTTGACAAGAGCCCCGAGCTCTGAATCACAGCTGCTTATATACAGTTGGTCTTTTGTCTCAGCAATAGTGTAGTTGACGTGTGGTGATTGACTCAACCTTGGGTCATCGTGGTGATTGGTTTAACCTTGGCGTCATCAGGGGGGACCTTGGTGTTATCGGGGACCTTGGTGTCATCGGGGACCTTGGTGGGGCTTCCCAGAATTATGACTCATGCTTACAAGAACCTGAGGCTTAGGCCTAGTGTGGCCTGTTGAGCCTGTCATGGCTCAGGTCAGGTCCCAACAGTCTGAGGATCAGAGTAAGGACCTCAGGTAGAACAAATAGCAGTCCTGGTTAGCCCAATTTACATAGGGCAGGAAAAAAAAAAAAACCATATAAAAATAGGAGCCAAATGGCCAAGAGTCTCTCTCTCCCTCGTGCACACACATTCTCTTTTTCTTTCTCTCTCTTCTATTCTCATCTTTTGGGTCCACATGCTCTCATGCTTCAAGGATGTATTTTCCTTTTATTTTCTAAATAAAACTGAGCTGTAACACGGAGCTGTAACACTGATCTGTCCAAGAGCTATAACACGGTCTGTCTGAGAGCTGTGACATGCTGAGGACTTAAGCGTCAGTCACTTCAAGTTTTTGTTGAGACGAGACAGAACTGAGGAAAATCACACTCTCCTGACATCTATGGTGCTGTGACTCAGATTTAACATGGCTGAAGCAACCTTGGCATGGCCCCCGCAAGCAGGAGGCCAAGCACAGCAGGAGCCCAACTCTGTGAAAGCTCCCACACTAGAAGTGGAACACGAAGAAAACTCAGTTCAGGGGAAGTGACAAGAAGCCCATAGTGCTGAAAACCAGGACAGTGAAAAAATAACTCAGCAGAAAGCTCATGCGGCTCAGTCTCAGATTCCAGAAGACCTCCAGTTAAGGTAGGAGGTCCTCATTCCTGTGGCTGGAGGGACATATGCCTAATGAAATCTTAATTCCTTTACAATCTCTCGTTTCTTGTTTCCTTGAACCCCCTGCGAACAGGTGAGTGGCAGTGGGTGCAATTCAGGGACTCTGGAGTGGTTACTCCTTGGTCCCAAAGTTACTCCTTGGTATGTCCCAAAGTTTTCACTATCTGCTGAGCCCCAGTAGCTGTTACCGAAGCCAGTGGGGGTTCTTCTATCCTTAATCTTCTTTTTACCAAGGACAAACCATTGAAAACTGTGAGCACAGGTCAGGTATTTAGTAAATTGTTCCAGCAGGTTATGAAGGGGATTCCTTAGCACATTTTTCCCAGTGCTTTTTCCTCCCGTCCTTCAGCTTCTCTCACGTGGGACTTGAGCCCAGCCAAAACCCATGATGCCTGGTCAGGACTTAATGAAGCTCAGGCCCTGATGTCTCATTGCAAAAATTCAGTGAGAGACACAGTGATAGGTAAGAGGTGGATTTGTTAGGATTCAGAGAGAAGGGTGTGGGCTCTCTGCAGGATGTGGGCTATTGCAGAGAGAAAATGTTTCTGCCATGGAATGTGTTGTGGCTAGGTTTTGTGAGCTGGGTGAATTCATATGCTAATGAACGGGAGGATCATTCCAACCATTGCGGAACCACCCACTCCTCCTCCATCTTTTGACAGTATCTTGGAGCTGTCCATGGGAAGAGTTGACTCATCAGAAAAGACTCTGATGCTGGGAGGGATTGGGGGCAGGAGGAGAAGGGAACGACAGAGGATGAGATGGCTGGATGGCATCACCAACTCGATGGACATAAGTTTGGGTGAACTCCAGGAGTCGGTGATGGACAGGGAGGCCTGGTGTGCTGCAATTCATGGAGTCGTAAAGAGTCAGACACGACTGAGTGACTGAACTGAACTGGAGCTGTCCTGCCATCTCTGGGTGTTTCAGTTAGCTTACAGATTGGGGATTAAGGTTTATTTGAATTTGACTTGTCATCTTGGACCCAATTGATTGTAATCAGTTTATGTTATGCCCTTGCTCTATGTCATTCTTTCAAAAGTTGTGCCCTGCCTCCTTCCCTCCTGTTTCATGCTCTTTTCCTGAGCCACATCCAGACCCACAAGGTTGCCTCTACAATCTTCTGGAGGGACAACCAGAAAATAGCTGGCCCTTGGGAGGAAAATACTGTATAATATCCAATCCCTGTAGATATTCAAGCCTCCATCTTCCATATTTCCTACCACATAAGCAACATCAGCTTCTCTCAGTAAACCCGCTAGGGTGGGCAACAGGTACACAATGCTAGAACTCCATCTGTTGGCATCTCTTCAAAGCCAATTGGGCTTCCAGGGATAATTGTCACTTTGGGAGTTAGCCCTGCAGGCCATTTGGGCCCAAACCCTTACCACCCTTTTCCTAAGGTTACAGACATACTCCAGGATCAAATCTCCATTCCACTTTTATGGAACATCTGGTCTGTTGTCTCTCACTAATTTGTTCTTAAGCTAATTACTAACTCCTACAACCAGTACCCTGTCCCCTTGTAGGCAACCAGTCTATTATTAAAATACTCTTAAAATACTCTTAATGCCCATACCAGGGCTAGACAACCCACTCCTTTGTTATTACCTAAAGTGGGTCTATGACAACCAAATGTTTACCATTGGAAACAGCCTAAGCTGTTCTTATGGAGGAAAAGTGGAGGATATTGGTGACTTACAATCCCTTAGAGCAATATAAGCATAAGGCTTATGACCCTTTCACTGTTGCCCAGTCTCAGAGCACAGGCTTGGATTGCTTTACATCAAGGTATGTATTCCCATCTGTGGTGAAGTGAAGTGAAGTTACTCAGTTGTGTCTGACTCTTTGCGACCCCATGGACTGTAGCCTACCAGGATCCTCTGTCCATGGGATTTTCCAGGCAAGAATACTGGAGTGGGTTGCAATTTCCTTCTCCAGGAGATCTTCCTGACCCAGGGATCAAACCCAGATCTCTTGCATTGTAGGCAGACACTTTACCATCTGAGCCACCTGTGGTGAACAAAGTGTCAATGAGTTAAAATTACAACCCCTTAATCCTACCCAGCACTGGTCACGCTGGAGAATTTGGGGATGCCTAACTCCAGTCCTGGGGTCCCAAGAGGTCAACATACCTTGACATACCTAGGAATCTGGTCCTTGAAATGCTGTCACGCTTCAACCTGCTCTGGGATCCACCAGTCTAGGGGTCCCAGAAGGTCGTCACTCTTCGACCTGCCCAGGGACCCAATTTTCGGGGGGCCAACCTGCTTCGATCTGCCTGGGGATTCGATCTCCAGGAGGCTGTCACCACTCAGCCTGCCTGCAGATCTGCACCCTGACCCAGGGATGCCTGGCTCTCAGGTTGCAACAGTACTGGCTAAGATAAGCTTCAGAAAGACTCACCTCCAAGGAAGTCCACCCATGGAAACAGAAGGAAGCCTATTAGTTGTGGGACTGTGCCCAGTCTCAGCAATAACTCAGGAGCCCAGTGAGACCCCATTGATTTTCTGGAAAGGCTAAAAGAGGCTAAAAGTTTACCAATCTGGAGTTAAGCTCTTATGAGGGACAGATGCTTTTAAAGGACAAATTCCTGTTCCAGTGTGCATTAGATATCATAATAAAGTTACAGCAGCTACAGCAGCAGGACCTTGCTGCCTCTTTAGATGAGATGGTCCAGACAGCCACCAATACCTTTTATAACAGAGAACAGGAGAAGGAAGCCAAGGCCTAGGAGAGGGAGAAAAGGAAAGAGACATTTATGCCCAGATGCTGGCTGCCCTCCAGGGAAGCCCTATGGCAAACCCTGAGTCCTTGAAGGACAAGGCATGAGGCAAATGCCTAATCTGTAGACAGGTGAGACATTGGGCCAAAGAGTGCCCAAACCATGATATGGCTCCTAAACTGGCTTGCTATAAATGCCATCAACTGGACTCTGCCCAAGAGCCCCAGGGACCCAAGAGCCTCAAGGTCAAGCACCAAGCCTTCCTTCATGATGGTTCAACAGGACTGAAGCCGCCCACTCTAGCCAGCCCATATGTCACAGATAACCATCACAAGGCTGGAGCCAAGGGTGCAACTGGATGTGGCAGGTAGGCCTGAGAATTTCTTGGTTGACACAGGGGCTACCTACTCTATCCTGATTGCCTACTCCAGAAACTTCTCCTCCCAAACCTGTACCATTTGGGGTGCTACAGGAAAAACAGTTACAAAAAGATTCACCTGAGTACTTTGTTGCTAAGATGGACAAATATTTTCCCACCAGTCTAGTAGTCCCTGACTGTCCTCCCCTCTTATTGGGAAGAAATCTCTCCCTGCCTTCGAAACGTTGCAGCTATTGCAGTCCTGATAGAAAATGCTTTAAAACTCTCTTTTGAGGGCAAACTATTTTTACCAGCCACCAAGTGAAACAACTCCTTAATAGTAGAGGCCATTTATGGATGTCTGATTAAAGAATCCTCAGATATAAAGTACTGCTGGTGGAAAATCCAGGCCCCATTATATCCCCTTGTGAAGTTCCTAACCAAACCACGCTCCTGCCTACCCTCAAGGTCTCTCTCTCCTTTCACTCTTGCCTAGAAACCTTGGACCACTGGACAAAACCCCAAGAGGGACTGTCAGAAGATCCTCTGACCAATCCTGAGGAAATATGGTACACTGACAGAAGCATCTTTGACTTAGATGGAAAAGAAGAGCCAGATATGAAGTAGTCTCCAATTTCAAGACCATAGAGGCTTCTTTGCCACCAGTTACTTTAGCCCGATTGTCTGGGCTCATAGCCCTGACTGGAGCTTTAAAGCTGGGGGGAAAGGAAAAAGAGTAGCCATTTACCCTGACTCCAAGTATGACTTTCTGATGCTGCATGCAGATGCTGCTATTTGGAAATAAAGGGGCCACTTGACCACCTGAGGGTTCCCAATCAAATATGGTGATCAAATTCTTAGACTCTTGGAGGCAGTCCATCTGCCCACTGAGGTTTCAGTCTCCCACTGTAAAGGACACCAAAAAGGGAGCAAGGAAATGGCATGATGGAACGAAGCAGCTCATCAGGCAGCTAAGAGAACAGCATTACAGAACAATGACCTAATAGGAGTTGCTACCTTAGTTCTATGGACTAATTTGCCAGACACTCCTTTATATACTGAAAGCTAAGAGTGAGGGCTTTCAAGAAGATTATATGGGGTGGTTCCAAAAGGAGGGACTCCTTTTTCTGCCTGGAAACCTCCAGTGGAAGTTGGTTAATTCCTTACATGCCACCACTCATTTAGGGGAAAAGGCCCTCCAAAGATTACTAGGAATGTCCTTAAGAGGACCAGGCCTCCAAACAACTATAAGGCAAGTGGTCTCCTCTTATCCCACTTGCCAGTTAAACAGCCCCCAAGGAGCTCAAAGACCCCTGCTGGCCCAACCCATCCAATGATGTGGGACCAACCCAGGAGAGGACTGGAAGATGGACTTCACCCAGATACCAGTTTCTCAAGGATATAAATACCTATTAATCATGATGGATACATTCATAGGATGGATTGAAGGCTTTTCCACCTGGACTGAGAGGGCTGAGAAGGTGGTTAAAAAAAAAAAAAATACTGCTCCATGAAATCATTCTGAGATTTAGTCTGCCCAGGTCATTACAAAGTGACAATGGGACATCATTTACCTCTAAGGTCACTGAAGTGGTCTCTAAAGCATTGGACATTACTTAATATTTCTATTGTGCCTGTAGGCCTCAGTCTTCATGAAAAGTAGAAAGAGCCAACCAATTCTTAAAATCAGTGATAAAAAAGATAACCCAGGAGACCTCCCTGGGATGGGAAGGGGCTTTATCAGTTACTCTCCTCTACACCCAAATTGACTTCTTTGGTGGCTCAGATGGTAAAGCGTCTGTCTACAATGTGGGAGACCCAGGTTCGATCCCTGGGTTGGGAATATCCCCTGGAGAAGGAAATGGCAATCCACTCCAGGACTATTGCCTGGATAATCCCATGGACAGAGGAGCCTGGTAGGCTACAGTCCATAGGATCGCAAAGAGTCAGACACGCCTGAGCGACTTCACTTCACACCCGAATTGCCCCTAAGGAACAGGTTGGTTTTAGCCCTTATGAGATGCTATATGGGAGACCTTTTGTTTATGTCAATGACCTCTTCATATATCCAGAGGCTCAGACCCTCCAGGCTTATCCCATGGCCATTGGGCAATTCCAACAGGATATATGCTTGTGAGGTGTGAACCAGGACCCAGAAGATTCTAAGGAGTCACCACTTCCAGGAACTCAAGTCCTAATTAAAGTCTGGAAAGATGAGCCAAAAGGCTCAACTCCAGCCCACATGGAAGGACCCCTACCCTGTAATTCTTTATATCCCCACAGAAGTCAAGGTACCAGAACATGACTCCTGGATTCACTACTCATGAGTAGTGAAGAAAACAGAAGAGGACACTCAATACACCTGTGAGCCCCTGGGATATCTCAGATACGTCTTCAGAACTATAAATGAGCACAATTCTAATGAACACTTCCAAAATCTAATTGCTGGGGATAAGATTTCTCAAGTCAGCTCTAAACAGCCAACACAGTTTGGCAGGGATTGTACTCCAAAACAGACAGGAGATAAATCTTCTGATCCCTGAACAAGGAGGAACTTCAGCCATCCTGGCATGGGTGTTTGGAGTTGGCTAATGCCCCTACTAGTCCTTGTTATGCCATATTGATGCTGCTTATGATTGTACCATGTATTATCAATTGTCTAACCCATTTTGTCTGTGCCCAGATCAACAAGCTACAACATGCAGTGCCAGTTCAACAAGGATATATAAAACTACAGCTGACCACAGAAAATATCATTCACCCTTAAATGGACACCACTATAAGGACTCTGAGGCCTGAGACTAGCAAGAGGGGGAGACCCAATGCCCCTCGCCATCCCAGTTCAACAGGAAGTAGCCAGAAAGACCTCGATAGCCCTATTTCCAAAGAACTGGGCCTCCCATCTCTTGAGAGGGGAATGTTAGGTAGTTAGAATAGGGAAAAAGAGTCCAGAATGGCGGTGGCTAGAAGACAAGGAAGGGAAAAGCCATGAAAATAGAGCAAAGGAAGGTCTGAGGACCAGAGTGAGGACCTCAGATAGAACAAATAGCACTCCTGGCTAGCCCAATTTACATAGGGAAGGCCCAAGGGGAGGAAAAAAACATATAGAAAGAGGAGCCAAATGGCTGGGGGTCTCTCTCTCCAATGTGCGCTTGCTTGCTCTCTCTTATCTTTGCATCTTTTGTGTTGGCATGCCCTCGTGCCTCGAGGATGTATTTTCCTTTTATTTTCTAAATAAAACTGAGTTGTATCACAGAGCTGTAACACTTATCTGCCCAAGAGCTATAACATGGTCTGTCTGAGAGCCGAGAGCTATAACATGGTCTGTCTGAGAGGTGTGACACACTGAAGGCTTTAATGTCCATCACTTCAAATCTTTGTAGAGAAGAGACAGACTGAGGAAAATTTCACACTCCTCTGACATGGTCCCATCACTTCATGGCAAACAGATGGGGAAACAATGGAAACAGTGAGAGACTTCAGTTTTTTGGGCTCCAAAATCACTGCACATGGTGACTGCAGCCATGAAATTAAAAGATGCTTACTCCTTGGAAGGAAAGTTATGACCAACCTAAACAGAAGATCAAAAAGCAGAGACATTACTTTGCCAACAAAGGTCCAAATAGTCAAAGCTATGGCTTTTCCAGTAGTCATATATGGGTGTGAGAGTTGGACTATAAAGAAAGCTGAGGACCAAATAATTGATGCTTTTGAACTGTGGTGTTGGAGAAGACTCTTGAGAGTCCCTTGGACTGCAAGGAAATCCAACCAGTTAATCATAAAGGAGATCAGTCCTGAATATTCATTGGAAGGACTGATATTGAAGCTGAAGCTCCAATACTTTGGCCACCTGATATGAAGAACTGTCTCTTTGAAAAAGATCCTGATGCTGGGAAAGATCAAAGGCAGAAGGAGAAGGGGATGACAGAGGATGAGATAGTTGGATGCCATCACTGACTCGATGGACATGAGTTTGAGTAAGCTTTGGGAGTTGGTGATGGATAGGGAAGCCTGGTGTGCTGAAGTCTATTGAATCACAAAGAGTCAGACATGACTGAGTGACTGAACTGAACTGATTATAATAGGTGAAAGAGTATGAGTTGAACTCCATTGAAATAAAACTGAAACAAAAAGAAGAGTTTTTCAGCGCAGAGATGAGCTAGTGGAAAGCCATTGGAGGACATTATAGGGGAAGTTGGTCAATGCTTAGTTTATGGAAGTCAGGCTCCTACTCTCCTAGTGACATCCTTGGTGATTACATTTCAAAAAGATGGCTCCCAGGATCTAGAGAAAGAGTCTTTGTTTCTAAATCCTCAAGAGGCTAGAGAAAATCTACACGTCAAAGAAACAGAGAAAGTACTTATAATGCCGTTTTCTAAAGTAAATGCTCTAAGATAAGAGGTTGGGAGCTAAAGTTAGAAAGAAACTTGTCAAAAATTTATTCAGTTTGAGAGGAATATTAAGGCTATCTTGATCAGAGCTCAGAGTGCCTGATTTATTGTCAGTAGATCTTGTATGATATCACTCTTGATCAAAAAAAAACAAATATGAGGTAAACAATGAACATATCCTCATGTTCATTGAAGGGATGGGGGATGGGATACCCCATTTCAAATACACCTCATCACTTAGAAGGCACCAGCCTGGTAACACGTTTATATGAGCTCTTAAATACATAGCTGAGATACCAGCTTGGGGATGATGATATTCATGGTTGAGTGCTATCCCTCAAGGCATGAAATACAGTTGATACAATGGACATTATTTGATGTTATAGCCATAAGAGAATAAATTAACCTAAGAAACAGGAGATAAAGCAGTGGTCCTTCTCAGTACACTTTCAGGTGCGCACATAGGGATTTTGTACTTCCTGTATCTATAACTTTAAGCTCTGCTAGACCAGAGGTCCTAGTTCTAAGAAAGTACTCTTTTAACAAGTAACACAGTAAGTGTGCCAGAAAACCTAAATGCAGGATTGCTGCCTGATTATCTTGAACTTCCAAACATAAGGGAACAAGAAAGCAAAACAAACAAGCACAATGTTATTATGCTAGCAGGAATAAGAATCTGATTCAGTTCAGTTCAGTCACTCAGTCGTGTCTGACTCTTGGCAACCCCATGGAATGCAGCACACCAGGCTTCCCTTCCATCACCAACTCCTGGAGCTTGCTCAAACTCACATCCAGTGAGTCGGTGATGCCATCCAGCCATCTCATACTCTGTCGTCCCCTTCTCCTCCTGCCTTCAATCCCTCCCACATCAGGGTCTTTTCCAATGAGTCAGTTCTTCATGTCAGGTGGCCAAAGTATTGGAGCTTCAGCTTCAGTATCAGTCTTTCCAATGAATACTCGGGACTGATTTCCTTTAGGATTGACTGATTTGATCTCCTTGCAATCCAAGTGACTCTCAAGAGTCTTCTCCAACACCACAGTTCAAAGCATCAGTTCTTTGGTGGTCAGCTTTCTTTATAGTCCAACTCTCACATCCATACATAACTACTGGAAAAAACATAGCTTTGACTAGAGGGACTTTGTTGGCAAAGAATCTGCTTATGAAGAGATAAAATGGTGCCACATGATGGAGGTGTGTTTGCCTGATTGGTCACTCGGTCATGGGAAACTCTGCAGTCCCATGGACTGTAGCCCACCAGGTTCCTGTGTCCATGGAATTCTCTAGGCAAGAATACTGGAGTGAGTTGGTAGTGTTCTCTACTCCAGGGGATCTTCCCCACCCGAGGCATGAACCCATATCTCTTGCATCTCCTGCATTGGCAGGCTGATTCTTTACCACTGCACCATGATGGAGGTAGGGAGAGTTATACTTAGAATTCAAGGTATTCCCCTGAGAGTCTCTTGGGGCTTTGCTTCCATGGTGAGAAATATTTATTAAAGCATGATTATACCAAATATGTCCTTACAAGGGCAGTTTATTCAAAGACACAGAACCCTGAGCGATGAAGGCCTATGTTTTTACCTATCGAACAAGCAACAGACCTATTGGAAGGCTGGCTAGAGTAAAGAGAATGTAGAGAAAGAGTTGAGGGGGAATATGGAGATTAGTTTGTCTCACTTCTCCTATTATATTTTTAAAATAATACTGTCACTGGCCATCACATGAAAAAGTATACTGAAGTATACTGAAATATTTAATGTATTTAATATAGAACATGGGATGATTTTGGAGAAGGAAATGGCAACCTACTCCAGTATTCTTACCTGGGAATTCCCACAGACAGAGGAGTCTGGTGGGCTATCGTCCATGGGATTGCAAAAGAATTAGACAAGACCTAGTGACCCAGCAACAGTATCAGTGGGAGGATCTGACTAGGGCAAGGAGTAGACTAGTGAAGATACTCTGGGTAGCCCACCCAAATCCCTTCATACCTTATTATTTAAGTGCCTACTAATTAATTTCCAATCACCATTATTAGTATCTCATTGCCCAAGGACTTATCTGGAAATGTTTCTGCCCATGCACACAGCAGGCAGGATATGACAGTAACACTTTCAGGATTAGAACTCAATCATTGGCTCTGAGTTAATTTTAAAGTACCCCAGTCCCTTTTTCCTAAAAGAAATATCTCTGAACTGTATAGTCTACAATGTTTCCCAGATTTCTGGTTTTCTATGACAGCAACTTGCTTGGTTGAATCCTTGTCTCGAAGTCTGCCTGTAGGGAAATCCAAATTAAAAAAAAAAAAAAAAAAAAAAGACTCCAAGAACAGAGTGACTGGTTTTCTACATTTCATTTGGAAACATATCTTTCTAATACCTTTTCCCCCTCTTCTCTTCCTTCTTCTTGTTTTCTCCCTCCTTCATTTGGCAAACCAAACTTATGTTAGAATATAATTCATTTTTTGCAATGTGATAGTGCTAAATTCTTTATAACATTAGCTAGAGAAGATTTAATTTGTCAGTTAGCCTTTAATAACTTGTTTCCTCAGAGGTAAGATAGCATAGTGATATTTACTTCCAGAATATTTATCAGTAATAAATTATGTATTTCAGTTCTATATCTGGCATATATAAGATTCTCTCTTTAAGTAATCTGCATTTATTTAATGATACATCTATTTCTTTAATAAGAAGCAGTCTAAAAAGATATTTTATACTTATGCCTGAATAATATATATAAATTAGCATTAATTGTATGGGTTTATATGATAATCTACACAGCATATGCAAGAAAGTAGCATTAGGATATACTCACTTAAATATATTAAATGATCATGGCAGTGCTCTGTATAATACCATCAAACTGAAACCACCCAAAGTTTCATGAATAACATCATGGATAAATAAATTAAAAACAGTTATCTCATAGAATACAATGCAGGAATAAAAATTAACAGTGTATAGCTATTAGCAACAATATAGATATTCCCACAAATACAACCTTGAGTGAAAAAAGCCAGTCACACAGAGAAAAATTACATACACTATTTTTTGTTCTACTAACATAAAATGAAAAAGTAGGCAAAATAATCTGTGTTACAGTCAGGATAGTAATTAATCTGAAAGATATGTAGAGATAAAAAGAAAATATAAGGAAGGCTTTTGGTATGCTGAAAATATTCTGGTTTTTCATCTGGATATTGGTTACACAAAGGTGTGCAGCTTGTGAAAATTTAATGAGTTTTAGAGTCATAATATAAGAACTTTGTGTATGTGCACATATTAATAAAAAAGTTAAGAAAAACTAAATAAAGTTAAAATTAGAATATTTTTCTAAATGTTATCTGGCACAACTAGGTTTTTCAAATAGTTGAGTTCATTATTTAAATACATCAAAACATTTTCTTTGACATTCATCATGATTTCAGCTGAAATATTTTATTATTGTCAAGTAATTGATTCCTATTGTATAATCATTTATCAGGTAGTTCTGTGTTATTTGAAACTCCAACATCTTATAATAAGCATTAGAATACTTCTTAAACTCAGTTAAAATTCATGAAAGGCTTGACAGATTCTGATTTCAAAACATTAAATGTATCCTTCAAATTAATTTTCTTGATATTACTTTGAAATGCTTTAAAATTGGCTTTCAACTTTTTAATTTCATTACATAAATCGTAACAGACAGATAATATTTCTTGGATACTTATATTCTCATTATATTCTTTTATCTCTTTCTTTGTTCTTTTGACTTTTTTCTTATAGTTCAAGACAAAAATTGCTTATCAGTATATCTTAATATCAGATGATAAAATTTATTGTATTTAATATTTTGATTTGTTAGAGATTTGAATGATTATAATGACAGGGAAGAAGTGCCAGTAGTCAACAGTGATAAAGGACTCTTTCATGTTAATATCAAGGTGATATACAACTTGTGAAATTTGGTTTATCAAAGTTTATGTTATCTTTACCAAAAATGTAAAATACACTTACGTTTATAAAATCTACATTGATTAACTGATTTCTCACTCACCATTTATAGAGCAAGTATTTTAAGTCAAATAATTGAAGCCTGAATCTAAAGAGTGCATTGTCTCATGGGAGTGATATAAAACAAAAACTACATTATGTTTCAACTGTAGTACCACAGAAAATAGAAGTTTGAAGAATTTCTAGGCAAGCACTGTGGACTCTTTCTGGGTTAGTAAGTGATGGCTATTTTATCATATTTCATTGAGATCGTGCAGCCAAATTAGCAATTAATGGTTACTCTACCATTCATTCATCTATTCATTCATTAATTTCCTTAGCTCTAGGTTTTCTTCTCCACTCAAGGTCATCTCCTAAAGCATTTTGCTTCCATCTGCATAAAGCCACAGGTAAACTTATGCTACTTGCTTTACCTAATAAGTAAGCCAACACAAGATCCAAAATTTATTTCCTCCATCAGTTTAACAAAGATGACCTCTCTGTGGTCTTAGATGATATGCCAGACATTGGAAAAAGATCAAGGGGAAATAAGAAAACAGTTTCCAAACAAAAGGAACTAAAACTGAACTCTTAAAGAGATGAATAAATGTTGGGCTTCTCTAGTGGCACAGAGGTAAAGAATTCGCCTATAGTGCAGGGGATGTGGGTTCAACCCCTGGGTCAGGAAGATCCCCTGGAGAAGGAAATTGCAACCCACTCCTGTATTCTTGCCCAGGAAATCCCATGGCCAGAGGAGCCTGGCAGGCTATAGTCCATGGGATTGCAAACGAGTCAGACATGACTTCATGACTATACAACAGCAACAACAACAAAATACTGGGGGCCAAAGTAGAAGGGACGGTAGCGTTAAGGAAAGATATCTGAGAAATTTTTACTAAAGTGATAAACTTGTTGAAACAGGGCTTCCTTTCAGGTAGCAATGGCCTTTCTGGGAATAGCCAATGTAATATAATGATGACTAGTAAGAGCTTTGTATGACACTTGGTGTTTTATGTCTGAAGAGATGGACTATGTTTGACATCAGAGGCTGCTTGAAGTCCTTTATATCACATTAAATCAATCTGTCATTTTGGGAACCCAGCCACCATGTTATTAGGAAGCACAGATCACATGAAGAGACTGGTAATACACATTTTGGTCAATAGTTTCAACTAAGATCTCAGTTAACAGCCAGTATCACCACCAGATAGGTAAGCAATCAAGTCTTCAAGATGATTTCAGAACCCAGACATCTAGTTGCCCCAGAACCTAGACACAGAGTAGAACAAGGATGAGCTATCTCCACTTGAGCCCTGGAGACTGGCACAAACTATAGATGAATGAGTATAAAATATATTTGTGTATGTGTGTCCATTCTAAAGGAAATCAGTCCTGGGTTTTCATTAGAAGGACTGATGGTAAAGCTGAAACTCCAATACTTTGGCCACCTCATGCGAAGAGTTGACTCATTGGAAAAGACTCTGATGCTGGGAGGGACTGGGGGCAAGAGGAGAAGGGGACGACAGAGGATGAGATGGCTGGATGGCATCACCAACTCAAAGAACATGAGTTTAGATGAACTCCGGGAGTTGGTGATGGACAGGGAGGCCTGGGGTGCTGCAATTCATGGGGTCTCAAAGAGTCGGACACGACTGAGCTACTAAACTGAACTGAAGCCACTAACTTGTTGGTGGGGGAAAGAACCTTTTTTTTCTTTTTTAAAATCTGTACATCATAACTAGAAAGATCAATATAACTGTGTGAGGCAAAGTAGCTCTGAAATGAGACTAAGAAACATTCATTTGTGCAGGGTCTTCATTGTGGTACAAGGGCTTCTCATTGAAAAATGTGGACTCTCTAGTTGGGCTCTCCTTTGGAGGCATGGAATCTTATTTCCTTGACCAGGGATCAAATCTGCATTCCTAGCATTGGAAGACAGATTCTCAAGTCTTTGAAATACTCTTTTTCTTTTTAATATTTATTTTTACTTTATTTTGCTTTATAATACTGTATTGGTTTTGCCATACATTGACATCAATCTGCCACAGGTGTACATGAGTACCCAATCCTGAACCCCCCTCCCACCTCCCACCCCATATCATCTCTCTGGATCATCCCAGCGCACCAGCCCAAGCATCCTATATCCTGTATCGAACATAGACTGGTGATTCATTTCTTACATGATAGTATACATGTTTCCAATGCCATTCTCCCTAATCATCCCAACCTCTCCTTCTCCCGCAGAGTTCAAAATACCGTTCTATACATCTGTGTCTCTTTTGCTGTCTTGCATACAGGGTTATCATTACCATCTTTCTAAATTTCATATATATGTGTTATTATATTGTATTGGTGTTTTTCTTTCTGGCTTACGTCGCTATGTATAATAGGCTCCAGTTTCATCCACCTCACTAGAACTGATTCAAATGTATTCTTTTTAATGGCTGAGTCATACTCTATTGCGTATATGTACCACAGCTTTCTTATCCATTCATCTGCTAATGCACATCTAGGTTGTTCTCATGTCCTGGCTATTACAAACAGTGCTGTAATGAACACTGCGGTACACGTGTCTCTTTCAATTCTGGTTTCCTTGGTGTGTATGCCCAGCAGTGGGATTGCTGGGTCATAAGGGAGTTCTAGTTGCAATTTTTAAAGGAATCGCCACACTGTTCTCCATAGTGGCTGTACTAGTTTGCATTCCCACCAACAGTGTAACAGGGTTCCCTTTTCTCCACATCCTCTCCAGCATTTATTGCTTGTAGACTTTTGGATCACAGCCATTCTGACTCGTGTGAAATGGTACCTCATGGTGGTCTTGATTTGCATTTCTCTGATAATGAGTGATGTTCAGCATCTTTTCATGTGTTTGTTAGCCATCCATATGTCTTCTTTGGAGAAATGTCTATTTAGTTCTTTGGCCCATTTTCTGATTGGGTCGTTTATTTTTCTGGACTTGAGCTGCAGGAGTTGCTTGTATATTTTTGAGATTAGTTGTTTGTCAGTTACTTCATTTGCTATTATTTTCTCCCATTCAGAAGGCTGTCTTTTCACCTTGCTTATAGTTTCCTTTGTTGTGCAGAAACTTTTAATTTTAATTAGAACCCATTTGTTTATTTTTGCTTTTATTTCCAGTATTCTGGGAGGTGGATCAGAGAGGATTCTGCTGTGATTTAAGTCAGAGAGTGTTTTGCCTATGTTCTCCTCTAGGAGTTTTATAGTTTCTGATCTTACGTTTAGATCTTTAATCCATTTGGAGTTTATTTTAGTGTATCGTGTTAGAAAGTGATCTAGTTTCATTCTTCTACAAGTGGTTGACCAGTTTTCCCAGCACCACTTGTTAAAGAGATTGTCTTTACTCCATTGTATATTCTTGCCTCCTTTGTCAAAGATAAGGTGTCCATAGGTGTGTAGATTTATCTCTGGGCTTTCTATTTTGTTCCATTGATCTATATGTCTGTCTTTGTGTCAGTGCCATACCGTCTTGATGATTCATTTATTTCTACCATTTTATCTTCTATTTCACCAATCCTATCTTCTGCCTCCGATATTTTACTATTTGTTGCCTTCAGAGTGTTTCTGATCTCACTTATTGCATTATTCATTATATATTGACTCTTTTCTATTTCTTCTAGGTCCTTGTTAAACCTTTCTTGCATCTTCTCAATCCTTGTCTCCAGGCTATTTATCCGTGTTTTCATTTTGATTTCAAGATTTTGGATCATTTTCACTATCAATATTCAAAATTCTTTCTCAGGTAGATTCCCTATCTCTTCCTCTTTTGTTTGGTTTGGTGGGCATTTCTCCTGTTCCTTTACCTGCTGGGTATTCCTCTGTCTCTTCATCTTGGTTATACTGTTGAGTTTGGCGTGGCCTTACTGTATTCTGGGAATTTGTGGAGTTCTCTTTATTATGGAGTTTCCTTGCTGTGGGTGGGATTGTATCAGTGACTTGTCAAGGTCTCTTGTTTAGGGAAGCCTGTGTCGGAGTTCTGGTGGGTGGAGCTGGATTTCTTCTCTCTGGAGTGCAATGAAGTGTACAGTAATGAGTTATGAGATGTCAGTGGTTTTGGAGTAACTTTAAGCTGCCTGTATATTGAAGCTCAGGGGTGTGTTCCTGTGTTGCTGGGGAATTTGCGTGGTATGTCTTCTCTGGAACTTGTTGGCCCTTGGGTGGAGCTTGGTTTCAGTGTAGGCATGGAGGCTTTTGATGAGCTCCTATCAATTAATATTCCCTGGATTCAGGATTTCTCTGATGTTCTCAGGATTTTGACTTAAGCCTCCTGCTTCTGGTTTTCAGTTTTATTTTACAGTAGCCTCAGGACTTCTCCATCTATACAGCACCGTTGATGAAACACCTAGGTTAAAGATGAAAAGTTTCTCCACACTGAGGGACACCCAGAGAGGTTCACTGATTTACATGGAGAAGAGAAGAGGGAGAGGGAAGTTAGAGGTGACTGGAATGAGATGAGGTGGGATCAAAAGAGGAGAGAGCAAGCTAGCCAGTAATCACTTCCTTATGTGCGCTCCACAGTCTGGACCACTCAGAGATGTTCACAGAATTATACAGGGAAGAGAAGAGGGAGGAAGTAGACAGAGGTGGCCAGGAGGATAAAAGAGAGAATGAAAAGGAGAGAGACAGAACCAGCCAGTAACCAGTTCCCTAAGTGTTCTCCATCATCTGGAACACACAGATTCACAGAGTTGGGTAGAGAAGAGAAGGGGGAGGGAGGAGACAGAGACAACCTGGTGAAGAAAAAGGAGAGTCCAAAGGAGGAGAGAGTGGTCAAGCCAGTAATCTTGCTCTCAGGTAAACTTGGGTACTGAAGATTGGGATTTTAAATGTACAAAATTCACAACAAATACCAAAAAGCAAAGATTAAAAATCTAGAGTAGAGGCTGGATTTTCAAAAATACAATATTAAAGAAAAGAAGAAGAAGAAAAAAACAAAATCACAAGAATTATTTTAAAAAACAACTACAAATATATATATATATATATATATATATATATATATATATACAGCACTTGCTTTAAAATAGGATTTTTTTTTGAAAAGTAATAGCAGGTTATAAAAAAAATTAAAGGAGAAATAGAGGACTTAGAAATTTTAAAAAGTTAAATTTAAAAAAAAAGAAGAAAAAGAAAAGAACAAAAAAGAATCAAACAGCTGCATCAACCAAAAAAAAAAAAAAGAGAGAGAGAGAGAATGATCATAAAAATAGTAAAGATAAATCTGGGACTTTCTCTGGTGTTGTGGGCAGTGTGGGGTCACTTCCAAGGCAGTTCCCTCTGTTTAGCTTCTTCTGTTTGCTTGTCTCTTCAGTGTCTGATTTCTGCCCTGACACAAGGGGGGCGGTGGTGGACACTTTTTTTTTTTTAGGCTCACTTGTTCAGTGGTGCTGTGGGGAGGGAGGGATGCTGCAAACAAATAACACTGGTGTGTGCTTGCAGTGTCTCAGCCATGCATGCTCACAGTGCACACCACTCAGGCTCTACGTTGCTGCACCGGGAACCGTCTGAGGCCGGCCCTCGGCTGCATGAACCTCCCTGGTCTAAGCCGCTGCAGCCTGGCTCTCAGGGAGCCCTCAGAGGCACAGATTCGGTCGGGCCTGCGTTTTGTGCCCTTCCCAGGTCCGAGTAGCTCAGGGGTTTGGCGAGCGCGGTCGCTGCGACTCACCTTTCCCTCCCCTGCTGCTCAGCTTTCTGGGTGGACCGCTGGCGCCCCTTTTGAGGAGGATGGTGACTGTCCAGAACCCCAAGAAGTCTTAGCAAAGAAGCCTGCTTGCAGCTTGGTAGGAAATGTCTCTCCGGGACTGCAATTGCCCCCTTCCAGCCCTTAAGGCTCTGGCTGCCTGTCACAGGAGGGAGATGGTCTGCAGCCGGCTATTTCTGTTCCATCCTTTGTTCTGTGCATGGTTCTGGGGGTGTCTTATGTTAGAGCTTTTCCGTGGTAGCTATCCCACAGTCTGCTATGCTAGCCCAAGTTAGTTCATTCCGGTTACATTCGGGGCATTCCCTCCCGATTCTTAAAAAGCACTGCAGCCCGCGCCTCCCTGCCCAGCCCCCACTTGCTAGTGGTGGATGCAGGCCTCTGCGCTGCTTCTCCACTGGGGGAGTTACCGTTGGGCTCATAATCTGTTGGTTTTAATTATTTATTTATTTTTCTTCCTTGTTATGTTGCCCTCTGTGCTTCCAAGGCTCACCACAGACTCGGCAGCAAGAGTGTTTCCTGGTGTTTGGAAACTTCTCTCTTTTTAAGACTCCATTTCTGGGATGGGACTCCCTTCCGAGGATGGAGCTCCCTTACTACCTCCTTTGTCTCTTTTTTTGTCTTTTATATTTTTTCCTACCTGTTTTTGAGGACAATGATCTGCTCTTCTGGGTGCCTGATGTCTTCTGCCAGCATTCAGAAGTTGTTTTGTGGAATTTACTCAGTGTTGAAATGTTCTTTTGATGAATTTGTGAGGGAGAAAGTGGTCTCCCCACCCTATTCCTCTGCCATCTTCAGACCACCCCTTGAAATACTCTTGAAAGAGCACACAGATTAGTAAAGCAGCATAAGATGAGCACATGAGTGTCTCCAGTATAAAGAAGAATATGATACGTTTTTAAAGTGTGTTACCAGTGTCATAATGGTCCTGAAGTTTGTTGAGATAGGACATGCACAAATTTTGTAGTTAGGAGGAGTTAAGGAGTTAAGGAGGAGGTGGGATTTGAGATGTGCTTTGTATCATTTACTTCCAGGAAAACTATATATTTTTATTCTTATACAAAATTTGTGTGTTGATAATTTATGACAATTGTGCAGGTCTAAAAAACGTAGTTTTTTAAAAAATGTTCCCATTCTCAGTCAAAATTCTGTCTAAAGTATGGGGTGAGATTCTCTCATAAGGGGTTCTATACTAAAATCTTTAGAGTATCCAAAGGGATAAATAATACATATTTACTTATGGACAGGTCATGGTGGAGAGGTCAGACAAAATGTGGTCCACTGCAAAAGGGAATGGCAAGTCACTTCAGTATTTTTGCCTTGAGAACCTCATGAACAATAGGAAAAGGCAAAATGAGAAGATACCAGAAGAGGAACTCCCCAGGTCATTAGCTGCCCAATATGCTACTGGAAATCAGTGGAGAAATAACTCCAGAAAGAATAAAGGGATGGAGCCAAAGCCAAAACAGTACCCAGTTGTGGATGTGACTGGAGACAGAAGCAAGATCCAATGCTGTAAAGAGCAATATTGCATAGGAACCTGGAATGTCAGGTCCATGAATCAAGGCAAATTGGAAGTGGTCAAAGAAGAGATGGCAAGGGTGAACGTCGACATTCTAGGAATCAGCGAAATAAAATGGACTGGAATGGGTGAATTTAACTCAGATGACCATTACATCTACTACTGTGGGCAGGAATCCCTCAGAAGAAACGGAGTAGCCATCATGGTCAACAAAAGAGTGTGAAATGCAGTACTTGGATGCATCCTCAAAAACGAAAGAATGATCTCTGTTCATCTCCAAGGCAAACCATTCAATATCACAGTTATCCAAGTCTATGCCCCAACCAGCAATGCTGAAGAAACTGAAGTTGAACGGTTTTATGAAGACCTACAAGGCCTTGTAGAACTAACACCCAAAAAAGATGTCCTTTTCATTATAGGGGACTGGAATGCAAAAGTAGGAAGTCAAGAAACACCTGGAGTAACAGGCAAATTTGGCCTTGGAATGTGAATGAATCAGGGCAAAGGCTAATAGAGTTTTGCCAAGAAAATGCACTGGTCTTAGCAAACACCCTCTTCCAACAACACAAGAGAAGACTCTACACATGGACATCACCAGACGGTCAACACCGAAATCAGATTGATTATATTCTTTGCAGCCAAAGATGGAGAAGCTCTATACAGTCAACAAAAACAAGACCGGGAGCTAACTGTGGCTCAGATCATGAACTCCTTATTGCCAAATTCAGACTTAAATTGAAGAAAGTAGGGAAAACTGCTAGACCATTCAGGTATGACCTAAATCAAATCCCTTATGATTATAGAGTGGAAGTGAGAAATAGATTTAAGGGCATAGATCTGATAGATAGAGTGCCTGATGAACTATCAAATGAGGTTCGTGACATTGTACAGGAGACAGGGATATAGACCATCCCCATGGAAAAGAAATGCAAAAAAGGCAAAATGACTGTCTGGAGAGGCCTTACAAATAGCTCTGAAAAGAAGAGAGTGAAAAGCAAAGGAGAAAAGGAAAGATACAGGCGTCTGAATGCAGAGTTCCAAAGAATAACAAGAAGAGATAAGAAAGCCTTCTTCAGAGATCAATGCAAAGAAATAGAGGAAAACAACAGAATGGGAAAGACTAGAGATCTCTTCAAGAAAATTAGAGATACCAAGGGAACATTTCATGCAAAGATGGGCTCGATAAAGGACAGAAATGGTCTGGACATAATAGAAGCAGAAGATATTAAGAGGTGGCAAGAATACATGGAAAAACTGTACAGAAAAGATCTTCACAACCCAGGTAATCATGATGATGTGATCACTAATCTAGAGCCGGACATCTTGGAATGTGAAGTCAAATGGACCTTAGAAAGCATCACTACGAACCAAGCTAGTGGAGGTGATGGAATTCCAGTTGAGCTGTTTCAAATCCTGAAAGATGATGCTGTGAAAGTGCTGCATTCAATATGCCAGCACATTTGGAAAACTCAGCAGTGGCCAGAGGACTGGAAAAGGTCAATTTTCACTCCAATCCCAAAGAAAGGCAATGCCAAAGAATGCTCAAACTACCACACAATTGCAGTCATCTCACATGCTAGTAAAGTCATGCTCAAAATTCTCCAAGCCAGACTTCAGCAATACGTGAACCGTGAACTTCCAGATGTTCAAGCTGGTTTTAGAAAAGGCAGAGGAACCAGAGATAAAATTGCCAACATCCTCTGGATCATCGAAAGAGCAAGAGAGTTCCAGAAAAATATCTATTTCTGCTTTATTGACTATGCCAATGCCTTTGACTGTGCGGATCACAATAAACTGGAAAATTCTGACAGAGATGGGAATACCAGACCACCTGACCTGCCTCTTGAGAAACCTGTATGCAGGTCAGGAAGCAACAGTTAGAACTGGACATGGAACAACAGACTGGTTCCAAATAGGAAAAGGAGTAAGTCAAGGCTGTATATTGTCACCCTGCTTATTTAACTTCTATGCAGAGTACATCATGAGAAACGCTGGACTGGAAGAAACACAATTGGAATCAAGATTGGTGGGAGAAAATCGATAACCTCACATATGCAGATGACACCACCTTTATGGCAGAAAGTGAAGAGGAGCTAAAAAGCCCCTTGATGAAAGTGAAAGAGCAGAGTGAAAAAGTTGGCTCCAAGCTCAACATTCAGAAAACGAAGATCATGGCATCTGGCCTCATCACTTCAATGGAAATAGATGGGGAAACAGTGAAAACAGTGTTAGACTTTATTTTTGGGGGCTCCCAAATCACTGCAGATGGTGACTGCAGCCATGAAATTAAAAGACACTTACTCCTTGGAAGAAAATTATCACCAACCTAGATAGTATATTCAAAAGCAGAGACATTACTTTGCTGACTAAGTTCTGTCTAGTCAAGGCTATGGTTTTTCTAGTGGTCATGTATGGATGTGAGAGTTGGACTGTGAAGGAGGCTGAGCACCAAAGAATAGATGCTTTTGAACTGTGGTGTTGGAGAAGACTCTTGAGGGTCCCTTGGACTGCAAGGAGATCCAACCAGTCCATTCTGAAGGAGAGTAACTGTGGGATTTCTTTGGAAGGAATGATGCTAAAGCTGAAGCTCTAGTACTTTGGCCACCTCATGCGAAGAGTTGACTCATTGGAAAAGACTCTGATGCTGGGAGAGATTGGGGGCAGGAGGGGAAGGGGACGACCGAGGATGAGATGGCTGGATGGCATCACAGACTCGATTGACGTGAGTCTGAGTGAACTGCGAGAGATGGTGATGGACCGAGAAGCCTGGCGTGCTGCGATTCATGGGGTCACATAGAGTCAGACATGACTGACGAACTGAACTCAACTGTACTGAAGTGAACTGCTTCTTATCTATTACCAGGGTCTAGGTGATACTTGAGGTACCTGAAAGATAATAAGGTATACTTGATGATTTAACCCAGGAACAAAATATCGTCTATCGGAGGAATTTGTGATCTGAGCAGTTAAGGAAGGGTAGATCTGAAAACTGCTGAGAATTAAAAATACAGATTTTATTCTTCTCTTTTTTGCCCTCCTCCAGTTAAGTGCTTCTCACCTGCTAGTGAATATCCCACTGTGGATGCCTCCGGGAGAATTACCTTCTAACTATCAAACCAGAGTTATCTTGAATAGGCTCACATTACTAAGATGTTTCAATTTATATCTAGAATTGTCAAGTAGTGAAGTGCCCTCAAGGCTAAGTCAGAACACAAACTGTAAGAGTTTCATAACTTAGATATGTCTCAAAAACAACAGAAACCCAAAAAAGAGATCTACACAGACTTTGTACAATCTTTTAGGACAAATTTATCTTAAAGAACTTTTTGTAAGGTTGAACTTATCAGACAATTGTTCATTTTTCAACGTTGAATAAAAACAGAATTGAAATAGCTAGTGAGTAATCTTAAATACTTGAATATTCCAATATTACTAAGCTATATGATAGTTAGTTTTCTCGATTAGTGACCTCGTGCTCTGCCTCCTAGTCTAAAAAGCAAAGAAACCCATTGATTCAATTTGTTCTATCATGATAATCTGCTGACACATTAGCACTTAAATTGGTTCAATCACACTAAAAACACATTAGTTTCTCCTTTGTTATGAAAGCTAAAACTGATGAATTAGCCCGCAATCTCATTCAATATAGATTTTCCTAAAGCCCCACACTGATTATCAACTATATTAAAATAATATAAACGATTATGCCCTCTGGATGATGAGGTACTGAGAGGAAGGATATTTCACCAAAAATCAAAAGCATACATGTAACTATTTCCCATATCTGTAATTAAAATAAGAATAAATTATAATGTTCAACTGAAAGAATGTGCTTCCGTAAAAGGTTCATTTGGCAAAATTTGGAGAAATTTTTGTTGTGCCAACTGGATGGAATTTGTTAGGCAGTCAGCAATTCTGCTAACTGACAAATAAGGATGGCCCCAAAACAAATAATTGTCTGCTCCAGGATGTCAATAATACCAAGGTCAAAAAATTCTAACAACCTTCTGAATGGGAAAAGATATCTGCAAATGCTATATCTGATAAAATGTTATTATAAAAAATATACAAAGAACTCATACAACTCAATACAAAATAATAAAAACAAATAAGCAATTCAATTAAAAATTGGGCAGAAGAACTGAAAAGATATTTTTCCAAAGAAGATGCACAGATGGCCAACAGACACATGAAAAGATGCTCAATATTAATCATCAGGGGATACAAATCAAAATTATAATGAGATATTGCCTTATACTTATCAGAATGGCTATAAATAAGAACAACAAATAACATGTTTTGTGAGATAATAGAAAAAAATGAATTCCTGCACACTGTTGCTTAGAATGTACATTGGTGCAGCCACAGTGAAAAACAGTATGAAATTTCCTTAAAAAAGTAAAAATGAAATTACCATATGTTCTAGCAAATTCCATTTCTGGGTATTTATCTAAAGAAAACAAACCACTAATTTTAAGAGATACTCACCATTTTGTTCATCATGGCATTCTTGACAACAGCCAAGATAGGAAATCAACCTAAGCACATATCAACAGATGAATGGATAAAGATGAGGTGTGTAAATGCAATGGAATATTAGTTAGTCATTTAAAAAGAATGAAATCTTGCCATTTGCAACAACATGGATGAATCTAGGTAGTATTATGCTAAATAAGTGAGACAAAGGAAAACAAATACTGTATGATTTCACTTATATGTGGAATCTAAAAAAACAAACAAACAAACAAACAAATGAAGCAAAGTAGAAACAGACTCATAAATAGAGAGAAACAAACTGGTGATCACCACAGGGGAAAGGGAAATAAGTGAAGAGGATAAAGAGGTACCAACCTCCATTCACACAATAAATAAGTCATGAGGATGCAATGTATGGCACAGAGAATACACTTAACAATATGAAAACAATTTTGTATGGTAACAGACAGTTACTAACCATATCATGAAGCTCATTGCATAATGTGTATAAGTGTCAAACCACTATGTTGCATACCTGAAACCAATATTGTATGCCAATTATATTTCAGTTATAAAGAGAAAAAGAAAACTGCTGTATACTCTATTCCTCTTGTTGAAAATACTTTTTAAATTTTTATTTAGATTGTAAACATCCAAGCAAGAGTTAGTACATTTACTCTTCATACTTTTAATTTTTAGATAAAATATTTCACTTTTTATTTAAAATGCTTAAAATTAATAAATTAGTGATTGTGAATAAAGATGTTCCTTAAAACAAAAAATATTTATTGATCCATTGAAGTTCAAGAAAAGTACTTGAAAAAATCAGTAGTTTGAGTACAGATGAGTGCTGTTTGTATCTGAAGCTTTCTTAAATGAGCTGTTGTTTAGTGGTTCAGTGATGTCCAATTTTTTGCAACTCTATGGACTGTAGCCTGCCAGGGTCCTCTGTCCATGGGATTTCCCAGGCAAGAATATCATAGTGGGTTGCTATTTCTTTCTCCAGGGGACCTTCCCAAACCACAGATTGAACCCCCTCCCCTGCATTGGCAGGTGGATTCTTTACCACTAAGTTATCAGGGAAGCCTTTCTTAAATGGGTATCCAGGAGTAAAACTAACTGATGGGATATTGAAAACATTAATTTAACATGTCTTGTAAGGTGGTTTGAGCTTAACTCCTCTTGAATATATAGGGGAACCTGAGGAGGCATGGAATTGCAAAGAGTTGGACATGACTGAGTGACTAGACTGAACTGAAAGAGGAATGGAGGTGATCTTAGCTGCATAATCTAGTTATCATTATTCACAGTGGCAGAGATTCTTGCTTAAGTGAAAGCATGTACCTGGCTCACTTCCATCATTTCAGTCAGCAAATTGAGAATCTATCTGAAGTAGTAATCTAAAAACTCGATAAAATTTTTAAAAACAGAGAGAAAAAGAAGGAAGGAAAGAAAGAAAAGAGATTGAAATAAGAAGCCTATAAATATTAATATTGAAAATAATCTCTGTCTGAAGATATCTCTTTCTAAGTGATGGTATTTGAAAATTCTCCATTATGGCAGTGATTTTCTTTTTATTCTGAACTTGCTTCTCTGTCTTTTATGACTTAAATGAACTCACCTTGAAGACAGATGAGTCTTTTGTATAAAATATTTGAAAATGGATTGGAAGAGAAAGTTGTAAATAAATTCCTACTTTAAAAAATACAGTTAGTTATCTTTGCACAATAATATAAAGTGGTTCTTTTTAAATTCTAAACATTTTGAATTCTGTGAAAACTCATTTTATAATTTCAGGTGTACAATATAGCTTTATATTTTAAATACAATTTAACAGAATTGATAAAACCTGCATAATTATTCCATTAATCTCTGGAAACATTCTCACTTCCTCCTTCAACTTGGTACCTGGATGAAAACAAACCAGGGGACCTTATTTATTTGTTATCCGTGTCTCATTTACAAGCCAATTAATTTACATTTTCAGCATTTCAATTACATGACTCCATTACTGCCCAAACAATTTGTAGAGAATAGCCTTCTAAGTTCAAACTATTCTGAAACAAAAAATTCTGAGTTTTCTGTCATTTGAGAAACCAAAAAAAGGTACATGTTAATAAGACATGTGACATAAACCCGAAAATATACTATTATGTTTTGGGGGGCTTCCCCGATGGCTCAGTGGGTAAAGAGTCTGTGTGCAATGCAAGAGATGTAGGAGACGCAGGTTTAATCCTTAGGTCAGGAAGATCCCCTGAAATAGGAAATGGCAACCCACTTCAGTACTTTTGCCTGGGAAATCGCATGAACAGAGAAGCCTGGCGGGTTGTAGTCCAAAGGGTGGCAAAGAGTTGGACATGTCTGAGTGACTGAGTGAATATTTTTAGTCCAAATGAACCGTATATTTTATCAGAAATTATACAATTAGCATTCTAATTTAGGATCTTCAAAAACACAAATTCAAAGAAACCAATATCTAGAACAATGCCACTGCCCGTAGGTGGCAGATTCATGTCAACGTATGGCAAAACCAATACAGTATTGTAAAGTAAAAATTAAAATTAAAAAAAAAGAGCAGCTCAGTGTACATCTGCTATTCTGACTGGGCAGATTGTCATCCTTTCTCAAAGCCAAATTTCTCTTCCTCTGGCACATGGCCAGACAGGGGAGTGTGGCCATTTAATGCAAGAGATCCATATAATTTTGTTAATCTTGTTAATCAAAGTTTAGTCTTATTAATCAAAGAGAAACATGTACTTCCCAGGCTGGTCCATTGAAACCTTCCCAGGCATGAGCTTGTTTCCCTTCCAGTTGCCTGGAATGGAGATGGTTCCAGGGTGACATTGATCCTTGAATTTCTGGCTAAAGGAGAACTGGCTGGCTCTGAGTAGCTGCTTTAACATTACATGAGAGAGAAATGAAACTTCAGAATGCAAGTCATAAAGCATGAGGGTTTATTAGCACCTTTAGAAGTAAAAACCCTCTGATATATGGAATCATGGAAATAAGCTGTTTGAGAAATATGTCAGCACATGCACACACACACACATTTCTGATAAATAAATAAATAAATAAATAAATATATATATATATATATATATATGCCTATAAGCATGCATGCATGTGAAGTCACTTCAGAAGCATCTGACTCTGCAACCCCATAGACTGTAGCCCTCCAGGCTCCTTTGTCCATGGGATTCTCCAAGCAAGAATAATGGAGTGGGTTGCCATTTCCTTCTGCAGGGGATCTTCCCAACCCAGGGATCAAACTGGGCTCTCTTACGTCCTTTGCATAGACAGGCAGATTCTTTACCACTAGCACCACCTGGGAAGCTTTTTATATGTGTATAGTTACATATATATGTGTATATAAATGCACACATATATATCAAAGCATACACATAAGCATACATATGTTTTGCTTTCTTCAACAAATACTCTTTATGGCATTTATTATTGTTCACTATAAGATGATTAAGAAATTTAAATTCAAGCTAAGAATTAAAAGACCTTTTCATCTTGTTGCTCTCCTTTTACTCTGAATTCTTGACTACTCTTGTTCACATAAATCTTGGACTGATACAGGAAGCAAAGATTTCTGTTTGATCATTATGCTTTTTGTTTGCTTTATCGAATTTTCCTTTACTCCTAAGGAATCAACTTGCGGCAGATCCACTTGGCTTCACTTTTCACTCCAACCTTATCTTTTTTGCCCTTGACTTTTCTGTCACTAGTATTTGGGGGTCATAAAACTTTTACCTCAAAAGAACTAAGCATTTGACTTTCCTAAATATTATATAAACCTGAACATTTTGAATGTTCTCTTTTGATTAGACCAATAAGTAATTACTTGCTTGATATTCCCTTTATAAAAAGTCCTTTTTTTCATTTTAAGCAGCTGAACTGAATAAAATGATGTGGCTTTTTTTTTTTTTTGTCTCTAACTGTTAACTAGCATGTATAAAAATATAGGTAAGAATGTCAAAATTATATGCATCTGGTGACATTTTTCTTCATGATGTGAATGCTACTGCATATTCTTTTCCACTCGGATAGCTTTTACAAGGTACACCATGCCATTGGCCTTTTATTTCACTGTGAGGTTTGCCATGTTCACAAAACGCTGACAGCTCTACTCTGACTGGCAAGATTTCAGAGGATAGGGTGACAGTGTGGCTAAGCTAAGCTTCACAATGAGTTGTCTTTGCTGTGTTAACATGAAAAGTCAGAGAGCGCAAGGAAGACTGAATAGAGTTTCAGATAAAAAGGAAATAAAGACCTAAGGACCTGTCACATAACACCTATTTTCCTGAGTAAAAGTAACTTAGATATAATAAAGAACAGTGGCTTTGAAGTCAGAAAGACCTACATTCATATATTCTAATCTCTCTCAGTTTCAGTGTCTTCATCTTAAACAAACAAAAAAGAGAGAGACAAAAGTATCTATAATAGAAACATTATGAAATTAAGTGAAAAATGTGTGTAAACAATCCAACTTTTCATTTGTCACTCAGAAGAATTATTTTTTATTGAAAACTCTAACATGCCAAACACTGTTCTAGGTACATAGACAAAAATCTTTGCCCCATGGGGCATACTTTCTTGTAGGAGAAGCCGAGAATAGAAAAGATAAATAAATGAGACATGTGGTACACGGCTGGATATAGAATGTGAGAGTCACAAAGGCATCAGGATGACTGCAAGGTTTTTACATGAGCAACTGCAAGAATGTTACTTGTGTGTGTGTGTGTATGTGTCTGTGTGTGTGTCTGTGTGTGTTAAGTCACTTCAGTCATGTCTGACTCTGTGTGACCCCATGGACTGTAGCCCACCAGGCTCTTCTGTCCATGGGATTCTCTAGGCAAGTATACTGAAGTGGATTGCATGCCGTTCTTCAGAGGATCTTCCCACTCCAGGGATCAAACTTGTATCTCTTATGTCTCCTACATTGACAGGCTAGTTCTTTACCACTAGCACCACCTGTGAGCCAATGTAGTACATTAGATAGTGGAAAGATTAAGAGATATTGAAAAGGAAGAAGAAAAATGATAAAAGAGGAATGAAAAGGGTTGCAGTTAGAATAATATGATGGCTTGAAGGATCAGGACAATCACATGAAACGGTGATGTTACAATAAAGTCAGACAGCTAACTGTGTGGATATTTGAAGACAAGCATTCTAAGGAGAAGAAAGAGCAAATACAAAAAGATGAAGGCAAAAGCATGTCTGACCTATTTCTAGAACAACAAGGAAACCGTGACTTAAGCAGAGGGAGAGAGAGTGGAAGTGTGAAATGGGAGTCAGAAATATTATGGATGGTCTTAGTGGCCTTTCAGGGCTTTAACTTCTACTCCAATGGAGATGACACACCTGAAGTATATGATCTGACTGACAAGTAGAGAAGTAGGTTGTTGCTGTTGTTGTTAGTCACTAAGTCATGTCCAACCCCATGCAGCCCCTTGGACAGTAGTAGCCCACCAGGCTCCTCTGTCCATGAAATTCTCCAGGAAAGAATACTAGAGTGGATTGCCATTTCCTTCTCCAAGGGATCTTCCCGACCAAGATAGACAAGTTTAAAAGCTTTTTTTATTAGACATGGTCAAAGATCAGAGTCCTTTGAAGCAACTGAGGTGATAAGAGGTAGTTAAATTTTGTATCTAACTTGAAGGCTGCATAGACAGGACTGTCTGAGGGGCTGGATATAGAATGTGAGAGTCACAAAGGCATCAGGATGACTGCAAGGTTTTTACATGAGCAACTGCAAGAATGTTACTTCTTTTCTCTTTCCCTCCCATCTTTTTTTTTTTTTTTCTCTTTGTCTTTCTCATATTTGGGAGCTTATGGTTTGATAATAAATGATCTTTTATCTTCTAAAAAATTTTTTTCCAATAAGCTTATAAATTAAGAGTCTATTTCAGTAACATAACCAAAGAACTCTATGCCAGAATTGTCTGGAAGATCTCAGCTGTGTTCTAAGACCTGCATTTTAGCAATATTCAAAAATATATTTTGTCTTATATTGTATCTTTGATACAATATTGATAAAGGGATACTTCCCTTGCTCAAAAATTGATTTTGTAATACTCTACCTATATTATTTAAGGTTCTATTTTGTGTAGATTAAATTGTAAACATCATTTGTTGACCTATTTCTTTTTAGATTAGGTTAAAATAGGTTGTGGTATTTTAGTGTAACAAAGGCTTTGTTGCTGTTCACTGAGTCATATCTGACTCTTCCATGACCCTATGGACTGTAACCTATGGGGCATGGGATTTCCCAGGCAAAAGCACTGAAGTGGGTTGCCATTTCCTTCTCCATGGGATCTTCCTGACTCAGGGATTGAACCCACGTCTCTTATGTCTCATACATTGGGAGGCAGATTCTTTACCACTATGTCACCTGGGAAGCCCTTATTGCCCTATACATTCTTAAAAGTGGAGTATTAAAACCTTCAACTAGGCTGGTGCACAGGGATGACCCAGAGAGATGTTATGGGGAGGGAGGTGGGAGGGGGTTCATGTTTGGGAATGCATGTACACCTGTGGTGGATTCATGTCAATGTATGGCAAAACCAATACAGTATTGTAAAGTAAAATAAAGTAAAAATAAAAATTAAAAAAATAAAATAAATAAAATAAAACCTTCAACTGTATGATAGAATTATCTATTTATCTCTTCAATTCTATCCCTTTCTGCTTCATATATTTTGGGGTTCTTTTGTTAGGTGCATATAATTTTATAATTGTTATGCTTCCAAGATGAATTTATCCTTTCATCCTGTTTTATTTTTACTCTAGTGACAATCTTTGTCTCAAATTCTACTTTCCTATGATTATTAGTATAGCCAGTTCAGATCTCTTTGAGTAGTTTATGAATGGTATATCTTTTTTCATCCTTTTACTTTGAATCTATTTGCATCTTTGAAGCGAAACTTTTTCTCATGTTGCTTTTTATCTATTTTTCAAACTCTGCCTTTTGATTGACATGCATAATTCATTCACTTTATTTATAATTAGTACTGATATAGAATTTATGTATGCCAAGTTGCTAATGTTATTTATATATTTTATGTGTTTTTGCCCACATTCTCTATGAATAGAAATGTCCCTATTCCTTATCACTTCTTCTGTGTTAAATAGATATTTTCTCATACACTGTTCTTATTCCCTTGTTTTATTTTCTTTTTATTTTCAGATTATTTCCTAGTGGTTACCCTAGGAATTACATTTGTCATCTTAATCATGTTTGTATCAAAGCCAAATTAATTTTAAAAGCCTACAAATTTTTTCTTCTATTAGGTCTATAACTTCCTCCCTTTCATGTATCAATATAATATAAATTGGATCTTTATACATTATAAGCTCATCCCTATACAAAATCTGAATAAGTAATTATTTAGAGTAAAATGGATTTCAGGAAATACTTTGACTGTAAGGCTACCACAAAAAATGTAGCAAACTCTCAGAAACTAATTAGGTTCTAGTCTAATCTTTCCCAAAGAAGGCAACAAATTTTAGTTTGACTTAATATACATTAATTCTTTATCATTTTACTGGATTCTTTACCACTGAGCCCCCAGGGAAGTCTTAACATACATAAAGATTCACTATTTATCCTAAAAATGGAATTCAGTGTCAAGCTTGCATGCATTATTGTTAGAGGTAAGGAAATGTTAAATTGAAGTCCTATAATACAATTTCCAAACCTTAACCTATTCATGCAGAGGTAATAAGATACTTTAAAGTAAGATAACAGTCCATGGGATCTCAAAGAGTTGGACACGACTGAGCCACTGAACTGAACCACAGATGTAGAGAAGCTTCTCTATACTGTTCTGAATCCTTCAGGTTATGCGTTTGAGTATATAAAATCCCTCACTCAGGTTCAATGATTTGCTGAAGGGACTCCAGCGTTCAGGAAATCCATACATTTACAGTGACAGTTTACTATAGCAAAAGGGGAAAACATGCATAGGGCAGGATCCAGGAGACACTAAGTGCAAGCTTCCAATTCTTGTCATAGTGGAGTCATGTAAAAAAAACCTGATTTCTCCCAGAAACAATATGTGACAATATGCACAAAGCATTGCCAACTAGGGAAGTTCACCTGAGTCTTGGTGTGGACCATCACAAAAGCATGGCTTACTGTTAGTCACCAGCCCCACCAAAAGTCCAAGCTGATTCTGTATGGCCCAAGGCCCCCATGTGAACAGCAATACTCTCATCAGAGAGGATATAATAAAGGCTTAGAAGTAACCTGCCAGGAGCAAAGCAAAGCCTCCTTCTTTGGAACATGCAGTGTAGACAACTCAGACTTGCTAAGCTAAGCTTTTACTGCATAGGACTCTGGCATGAGAAGCCACTGGACAGATCTGAGTCTCATGGAAAAGACCCCCACTTCTGGGAGAGTCTGAGATCTCATACATATGCCAAATATTTATTATCACTCTAGGACAAAATATCCAGTACTCTTGCCTGGAAAATCCCATGGATAGAGGAGCTTGGTAGGCTGCAGTCCATGGGGTCGCTGAGAGTTGGACACGAATGAGCGACTTGACTTTCACTTTTCACTTTCATGCATTGGAGAAGGAAATGGCAACCCACTCCAGTATTCTTGCCTAGAGAATCCCAGGGATGGGGGGAGCCTGGTGGGCTGCCATCTATGGGGTCGCACAGAGTCGGACACAACTGAAGCAACTTAGCAGCAGCAGCAGCAGCAGGACAAAAAACTGCCCCACTGGGTTTTCATAGTCAAGAAAAACATTATTTCCCTAGACAGTTCTTTCCCTGCAACTAAACAGCCTTGTGGTGACTCAGTAAGCCATCTATACAATAAATCTTTACTACATACTACTTACTGGGTATCTGGAAATAAAAACAATGTAGTATCTTCCCTCAAGGAAATCACAATCAAGTATTGAGAGAACAAAGAAGGGCTTAAATATGGCCAAATAGGTGCTTTGAAAAACATAAGCATAGGGCAAAATGATGAACAGAGAAAGGATCCCTAACTCAGCTAGAGCAGACAGAAATCTCTGCTTATAAGAAGGAACATTACATCTGAATTTTTAAGGAGGAATAGGAGAAAAAGAGAAGAAAATATATTACTGTAAGAAATCAGCCCTTTCACATTAATGAAATTACAAGATAAAATGAAGAGCTCTGAGAAAACTTTGAGAAAGTTAGTTTGGATGAGCTAAGGAGTACCGGGACCACATAAACCATGATGACCGTGGAAACGTGGAAGAGTCAGGACTATATAATATCCAATGTTGGTCCATTTTCTGACATACTAAACTTTTTAGCTGTCTCATTTCCGCACAAAGGTGCAAATTCAAATAAGTACCAATAAAGAAATTTTAATTGAACAATGGAATATTCTAAAGTTACTTAAGCACAATCTTTTACCTTGTTTCTAAATGTGATTTTTTAATTCTAGAATATCGTATTTTCTATTTGTATATATTTAAACAAACAAATATAAGAAATCTTCAGCAGGCATAAGTTGGGTTTATGTAAACTAGTAATAAAATCTCAGAGAGATTCAGAAGGTTAATGCTTAGGAGAATAAAGTAATATTAATAAGAATACACCAAACTGTCTGATGTGAACCTATGAAAAATAATGTCAGATGGAGAATTTCATTTCATAGCCCACTGTGCTATTATTACACCCCTCATTTTGAGCAAGATGAGTCATTTTGTATCACTTCACAGTTCTTGCATCCAATAGGAACAGAGAAATTCAGAAATAATTTGAACTATATCAGATCTTAACCACTTGTGAATGTAACTTTTGCTATTTGCATCTTAGAAATGGCAAAATATGCCTCCTGGTGGTGAATGGCAGGTACACGTCAATTGTAACTTCCTTGTCACAGAGAGTATAGGGGTGGAACCAATTTCAAAATCATCCCTGAAGCATCAGCTCTTTCATGATTTCCCTAAAATACTGTGAAAAGAAGGTTAGAACTTTAGGAAAACGCCAGGCTATAAGACCTGAGGTAAATCAGATGCCACAGTAAAACAGTGATAATCATTTCTCCAAGTCAACCAGACAGACATAACAAAGTATCAATAAAAAGTCTAAAAACATGATGTGATTCCCCAGAGGGTTTTGTAGATATTCAGTGGTTATGACATTTGAGACAGTCTTTAGTTTAATATGCCTCTTCTAAGAAACTCAAAATTATAACATAATAATGGATTCTTCTCAATGTGCATAAATTGAGGACTGATGGGAACAATCTTAGTACAATTTTAAAAGGACAGAGAAAGGGGAGCATTTTCTCTCAGTGAAGAAATTCGAGTGTAGAGGACAAGTCTCCTAGAATTACTTCTCCATCATATGTTGTCGAGATGTGCCTTTTGAGGCCCGCTACCTATTTCTATTCCTCCTTGATGCATTTGAGCCCAATGTAGTTAAAATCCTCATATAAATGCAAAATAAATAAAAAGACATTTCTGAATCTGGTCACACAAAAGACTGAAGGCTTTTTAAAGTGTACTTCTTAAAAAAAAAAAAAAAGTTAAATAGCATCTATAAGAATCCACTTACAATGCAGGAGACCCTGGTTCAATTCCTGGGTTGGGAAGATCCACTGGAGAAGGGATAGCCACCCACTCCAGTATTCTTGGGCTTCCCTTGTGGCTCAGCTGGTAAAGAATCTTCCTGCAATGTGCAAGATCTGGGTTTGACTCCTACATTGGAAAGATTCCCCTGGAAAAGGGAAAGGCTACCCATTCCAGTATTCTGGCCTGGAAAATTCCATGGACTGTAGAGTCCATGGAGTTGCAAAGAGTTGGACACAATTGAGCGACTTTCACTCACTCACTCATGGCAAGATTGTGTATGTGCTTATTGCTCAGTCATGTCTAATTCTTGCAACCCCATCGACTGCAGCCAGGCTCCTCTGTTCATGGAATTTTCCAGGCAAGAATACTAGAATAGGTTGTCATTTCCTCCTCCAGGAGATCTTTGCAACCCAGGGATCGAACCATCATCCCCTGTGTCTCCTGCTTTGGAAGCCAAATCCTTGGCTGCTGAGCCACCAGGGAAGCCCCTATTGCAAGATTATGTTCTTCCAAAAACAAAGGTGAAATGATTGCTAGGATGTATTTTGGAGATTTTTCTCAATGCCTCACCTTTAGATAACAATTAGAACAAGTTAATTGGTTCCTCATACTCCAATCCAATTCTCGCAATAACTCTGGAAAGATTTACACGTGATCACGCACATGCTTTAACTAATATAGGTAATTCTCCTTATTGCTATTTAAATGAATATGTGCTGTCAGTTGAATTCAGTGGCTGTTTGCCATTTGTGAAAGCCAGAGATTAATAATAGACTGCTTGAAAGAACAGATTTATTCTCTGGCCTCCTTGGCAAAAATAAAAAGCCAAAAACTGATGATCTTTATAGGAAATCAATGAATACCATAGGGGTCTAATATGAAAAGGAATAGAATTAAAAAAAAAAGATTTAATGAAAATTTAAAGCTGTTTGACAAGCAAAAAAAAAAAAAAAAAAAAAAAAAAAAAAAAAAAAAAAAAAAAAAAAAAAAAAAAAAAAAAAAAGCTGTTTGCAGCAACATGGACCAAATTATTTTGGAGCTATGAGAGTCTCTGAAACAAACTGTTAAGTTATTATGCATAAAGTTGATAGACAGGTCATTACTGCACTCCTCCCCTATAAATAGATGTCTGTGTTCTTTTTCTTTAATATAACTGTGAGATGTACTGATAGTTATAGTAGAGAATAGGAATAGATCAAAACAGATATAGCTATCTGTAGTGTTTGTCAAGTTTTACAATCTTTCATGAGGAAATTACCACCTAAACCAGGTGTGTTAGACACCTGTGGCTCATAGATCACTGTCTATGGCTTTTTTTTTTTTTTTTTTTTAAATTGCTTCGTTAGAACATAGCCATACTTGTTCACTTTGGGTTTTATCTGTGTCTGTTTTCACACTACAAAAAGTAGGGTTTTTTTTTTTTTCCACTACAAAAAGGCAGAGTAGAATAGTTACAATAAAGATTGAAAAACCTAAGATATTTACTACCTGGATGTTTTCAGAAAAACTTTGTTGTATTTTGTCCACAACTTGTCGATAGCATTGCAATGCACCCACCCATTAACCCTGCACCCACTGATAGCACAAGGATCTAGGAAGTTTAGGACCTGAACTGAAAAGAAGCATCTCTAAACTAGAGATTTCTGTGAGGGTCTCCCCAAGATGAGCCCATGCCACCACCAGAGTTATTATGCCTGTGATGGTTCTGCCACAAGAGAGGGTGGCCGAATAGGAAAGACCTTCAGTCCTTGTGTCGTGGACTCACATTTTATGGAGAAGACATATATTTAATGTACAATTACACAACTAGGTTTTCACTGATTTTAAAATAGCATTTTTAAATGATCCAATGTACATAAGTTATAACTTTGTGGAGTTGAGAACAGTGACAGAGCTGAAAATGATGAATGAAATGTGAGTAGTGAGTAGAAGAACAGGTGGGGAGTGTGTTGAAAAGATCAGTGTGTATGAGGTCCTGAGGCAGAAGGAGTTTCATGACTTCAAAGAAGAATGTGATGTACAGTCAAAAAAGAGAAATGTATTTAAAAGCATGGCTAAATAGGTCTAAGAATTTATCTCAAAAAATACTCATTTATTGGGATTCCCCAAAATTCACCTCTAAGATTTTACTGAAAAACCTCACTATGCTTAACAGTTTAGACTAGGAGAGGGCTCGGTGATCTTTGAAAAACTATGTGCCAAGAAGGAAAGAAATCAAGAAGTAATGACTGCTTGCCTCTGAGGATACACATGATGACATCATAGAGAGAATTCTTATGGTGGCAAAGTGAATGGGCTCTGAGGGACCACTTGGCTATCTTGATTCACTTTGTTCTCCTGTTGGTGATTCCTGGCAGAGGGCTCATTATTCACAGTAAAGTGTTAGAAGCCTTAAGGAGTCTGCGGAGCAGGGAGTGGGCCTAAAACTCCCCCATGGCCTTCTCAATAAAAACTGTAGACTATATAAAAATCTTTATATAGAATAAAGAAGAATCTCTCTGCCTACTCTACTTCTTAATTTCTAAGGAATATTCAAAAACAAAAATATTCACACTTTTGCCTTAAATCAAACTCTTTTTTAACATCCAGTTTTCCACTTTCTACCTGCCAGAGATCAGCTGCCAGAAATAATAACTTGGAGTAAATAGGTCAATGGGTGAATTCCTGGTTACATACCTAGTAACTTGTGAGGAACGAGGGAATAAATAACTATAGTTGTAATTCAAGCAACTTGTTAACTTTTGGGGTGAAGCAAGGTTATCTGCCATACCTGGAGGAAAGGCTTCTAAAAAGTGATAAGATTCTAATCTAATTAGAGAAATTAAATTCCTTCATCATTCTACCTGAACTAGAGACTTCCTTACCTAGAAAAAAAAAGAGTTTGCCCTATTTATCTCCTTCAAGTGAACATGGTGTGTTGTCATGGAAATGAGGTGGGATATAGTATTTCCCTCTCTAAGATATAAATAGGTGATTTAAAAATACAGGAAAACAAGCAAAAGGAACACCAATGAAAGAAAAGGGAAATCATAATTCATTCTTTTTGGCTGCAAAAGGAATCAGATGAATGTCTATTTTTTGTGGAAACATATCTTCTATCCATCCTATTTATCCTTCAATCTTCCTGAGCTCTCTCAGCAAACCCTCAATCAACATCTGATATCTCATATGCATCTTCTCATAGCCCAAATTTCATCTCTCTCCTTTCTCTCTCCCTACTTCTCAAGCCATCTCCTTTTTCTATCCTCTTTTTAAAATTATAGATACCATCATTTTTCTCCACTTATCCCATTTTTATTGCATATCAAAGCACAGAAATATAAACATATACAATGACTCAGATAATTCAATAACATACCACTTGGTCTTTGAAAAAGGCAGCTGTTCTTTATCATAGAAGTATGTTTTTTTTTAATAATCTCAATTTTCAGATTGCATTTAAATCATAGATGCACTTAAATTTTCTAGATAATCTATATGTATTAGTTTCCTAGAGTTGCTGTGATAAACTGCCACTAACTGAGTGACTTAAAATAGAATAACTGTATTAATACCACAGCTCTGGAAGCTAGAAGTCCAAAATCAAGGGATCAGCAATGCCAACGTTCTCTCTGAAGGCTCCTGGGGATGATTCTCCCTTGCCTCTCCCTAGCTTCTCCTGGTTGCTGGCGATCCTTAGCATTTCCGGGTTTGTAGATGTATCGCTTCAGTCTCTACCTCTGTCATCACATGGTAATCTTTCCGTATGTCTTTATGCCATCTTCCCCCTTTGCATGTGGATCTTTGTTTCTTCATATGACATACTCCTTTTTATGTGAATGTATCTGAATATCTTCACCTTTAAGAATGCCAGTTACTGAATTGGGGCCTACCTTAGCCGAGGATGAAGTCACCTTAATTTGCTTACATCTGCAAAGACTGAATTCCTAAATATGTTCACATTCACAGATGCTAGAATTCCAACATATTTTTTAGGAAAGCAAAAGTGTAGTTGCTCAGTCATGTCCAGCTCTACCCCATGGACTATGGCCCACCAGGCTCCACTGTCCATGGGATTCTCCAGGGAAAAATACTGAAGTGGGTTACCATTCCCTTCTCCAAGGGATCTTCCCAATATAGGGATTAAACCTGGGTCTTCCACATTGCAGGCTGATTCTTTACCACGTGAGCCACCAGAGAAGCTCTGATTTTTTAGGAGGGCACAACCAAACCATAACAATATTGATTATTATTTTCTTGAAATAGTTGTCATGTCTATTCTATTTTCGTTTTTAATCACTCAATATATGTATTAAATACTTATAGATTAGTTTTGAGAATCCTTTTATCTTCCCCAAATATTCTTCTTGGAAATGTTAAATCTTTTTCCTTTATTCTACCAACTTAGGATGTAATGACTAAGTCAGTCTGTCATTTTTTGACTTTCATAAAATTATCAAATTTTGATCATATTATTTTTCACATTTATTTGAAAGATAGAACTATTCTAAATTGAATGAACTATATCTTCACATTCGATTCTCAAGATTTAGGCTTTGTTGAACCTACTTCCAATCTGATGTTATTCAATTATCCTTTATGATTCTTCTCACTTTTTACTTCCTTTGTTCTGCTTTTCATTTCATGCTTTGTCCCCATTTTCCCAAGTAACACTGTAATTTAGATGTAAGCACAGCCATCTATGGCTCAGATGGTAAAGAATCCACCTGCAATGCAGGAGACCGGGGTTCGATCCCTGGGTTGGGAAGATTCCCTGGAGAAGGGACTCTTTTGTATTCTTCCCTGGGAAATTCCATGGATGGAGGAGCCTGGAGGGCTACAGTCCATGAGGTTGCAAAGAGTTGGACACAACTCTTTCTTTTTCACTTTTCTATCACAATATGTGAACAGATTACATATCTAATTTTTTTGCTTGCTGTGTCAGATAAAACAGTTCAGAAAAGAAAACTGACATCTGTTAGATTCTCTTTGTTTATAAGTTGTAAAAGAAAGTGATCATATAGAGATGATATGGGGAAGGTGGTGGGAAGGGGTTTCAGGGTTAGGAACTCATGTACACCTGTGGTGGATTCATGTCAATGTATGGCAAAACCAATACAGTAATGTAAAGTAAAAAAAAAATAAAATTTAAATAAAAAAAAAGAAAGTGATCAGAAAGAGAATAATTCTGGAAATGCTGCTTTAGGTGCATGAAAGGTAGTGCCTGGAAATTTCAAACTCATGCATTTCAGGCACTCTTGAGAGCTACCAGTAGTTGTCTGAGGCAAAAAAAAAAAAAGCTATTCTATGGTAGTTTCCAGGAAATGTTTCTGAATTCATGAAGGAGCAAAGAATTGTAGATACAGAAGGAACTACAGCATGTTTGAGGTCTGTGCTCCTGTCTGAAGTTATAATATTCATAGCTTCTGAAACTGGTTTCCCTGCTTGAGCAAAAAGGGAGAGTAATATAGAAGTCAGCAAAGTCTGCTTCAGATTCCTAGCACATGTAAGCACACACACACTCACACGTAGATACACATACACACATACATACACACAGAGCTGCTGTTCTAGGCCTGGGAGCAGCAATAGTATCAGTATAAATGTAAAATTATGAGATAACAGAAAAGATAATACAAAAGCAAATATTTTGGTCTTTGTATGTGATATATTTTCTCCTATTCTTACTCCTCTGCCTTCTGGGCCACTTGAAAAGGAACCAATTTTCAAGTGGTAGCTGCAAATTCCACACTTCATTTACAGCTGAGGTGATAGCTTGCTTCACTTTTTTATTATTAATTGTTGGAGCTTGGACAAATGAGTCATGGGCCTTGAGGAACATCCTAAGTATCAGATTCTAAAACCTGTACAGTTACTTCAATCACTGACCATGTGGAAGTCTTAAGTCTGAGACGGCAGGCTTCATACCACCATGTCACAGAATGCCAACCCCCTCCCTGGTCTGCTTCTTGGATTCAGTCTGGAGACTAAGATCAGTTTGGCAATCCTACAGCAGAGGCAGTAAGAGGGAGATGAACTGGAAATCTGCTCAGACCAACATATCACATGGTCAGTGTTCATTTCTTTTTCTGTTTCATATCATGGACTTTTATTTAAATAAGTGAATTTAATTAAGCATTTTAAATATCTAATTGTCAAAGTAACTGAAATTGGTCTTGCTATTTTGATTTCATGGAAGCCCATAGGGAGAATTTGCAACTTCCCATAGTTGAAGAAAATGCCTAAAAGACTTTCAATTGAACATTTCCTGTTAACTTAATCAATATACATGGGGGACAGAAAGTGCTAAATCAAAGTTTTAAAAATTGTTTAAGCAGGAGAACATGACTTAATGAGGGACAGTGAATAAGAGACTGTAATTTGATGGGTTCTAAAAAGTATGTCTCTTCTTAAAGATGATGAGTCTAAACAATGAACAATGAAGCCCTATTCCATGCTTCAGAGAATACAGTATCTGTGTATTCATAGATAAAGGCAGGAATGCTCTCACTACCATAGAAGGAAATTTATAATACTATCTGAGGAATCTCTTCTAAAGACTGCAGAAGTAAACATATTCAGATGTGATAAAGCTGCTGAAATTTCTTCTTGAAAATGATAAATTATACATCAATAAAAGGGTCTTACCTGTCAAATTGGTAAGTGGTCTATCTTCTTAGAAGAATAAGTCAGTATCTTCTGACTTGTCAAAAAGTATTCAACACATGAATTTTTATCCTGCTTCTTGTGAAAAGAATTAACAGGTTAGCATTAAAAATTCAAACTTATTTAATGAGTGCCTTGTTTGTTGTTGTTCATTGGCTAAGTCATGTCCAACTCTCTGCAACACCATGGGCTATAGCCTGCCAGGCTCCCTGGGATTTCCCAGGCAAGAATACTGGAGTGAGTTGCCATTTCCTACTCCAGAGGATCTTTCCTACTCAGGGATTGAATGTATGTCTCTTGCATCTCCTGCATTGGCAGGTGGATTCTTTACCACTGAACCAGCAGAGAAGTCCATTTGAATGCCTGCCTACTTTATACTAAACATTATTGTGAAGATTTAGAGGCCACAGATAAAAGATATTGCATTTGTCCCAAGAACATTACAATATACTAAGGAGACTTGTATTTAGATAAAGCAAGACAGTTAGATACATGGCTTGCTATCACGGAGTCAAGGACAGAAGGTAATGACAGCATAGTGGATGGAGCTCCCACAGCTGGGCAAGGAAGAGTCTGGAGGCCTTCCCAGAGGAGTGGAGTAGAAGCATAGTAAGACAACAAGTTTTTAAAGTACAGTATTTTATGTTACTTTTCTTATAGTAGTTCCCTGTCCCCAACCGTACAAGCTTCAAGTCTCATAAAACCTGGAAAATCCCCTGGATATGACTTGAAGATTGAAACCTCAAGAAAGGAAAATTCAAAATATGCAGCCAATACTTCTAGCAACTGTAGAACTATATAACTTGCCCACTGCAGTGGACAAAATCTAAGATTTTTCAAAATCTTTGTAAGATGGAAAAAGAAATACAAAATCACAAATGAGTACTAAAAACTGGCATGATTTAGAAGGAAAAATATGCCAGAATGAGTTGAAGTCTCAAGAAAAACAATATATATTATATTGAAATTCATACTATAGCCATATATGAAACTCGTAATACCAGTGTTTAAGGAAAATGATAAAATGTTAGCAGATGTAGGCAGAAGGCATTCCTATTCAAATCTAATTTTAAGTTCAGTCTGAGAGTCAGGAAAATAATCTTCATAATAGAAAGGTATTGGAGGTCTCAAACAAGTGATAAAATGATCTAAGATTTACACTTAGCAAGAGAAAAAAAGAACACATAGGATACTAAAGAGACTACGAAAGTGCTGTAGTGGTTTGAACATTGCAATTATAAAGGAGAGAGATAGCATACTTGGAAAATGGGTGACTGAGCAAATGTTCTGAGTTTTCAAAATGAGGATAGAAAAGATAAGTTATTTGAGAAAATTACAATCTTAGGAGTGAGAAACCAGTGAAACTTTAAATTACCAAAGAGAATGTATTTTTAAGGTATATGATAATCCCTATAATCTAGTTGGGTGCATTAGCAATCCATAATAACAAGCCTGCCTCAATCACATTTTAATGAAATTGCTAGGCATCTCAGTTAGTAGCAGATCCACTGTATAAACATCAAGACACGCACATACGACAGGAACTTCCTTCATACAAAGCAAAAACGGAGTGATTTTAGGACACCTATTTATTTTTAAGTTCTGTTAAAATCTAAAGGGAAGCTACTGGTGAAATGCCATGTGATTCTGCTTTAGGTTTTGAAATGGTTGTTTGGGGATTTTGCTTTTTGCTTTTTTTTTCACCAGAGAGAAAAACAGGCACAACAGATTTTTTAATTCTGTAGTCTGTAGAGACTGTATACAAAAACCAGGCATATTTTAAACCAATGTGTGATTATTGAAAAGCACTGCCTATGACAGTTCTAAAATTAAATAAAATGCCCCTGATTTCTTCCTAAATGTCCTTGGTGAGAAACAATGATATGGTAAACAAATGAGTTATTCCTAACGCTTCCTCCTTGGTTATACGTTTATGGTGGGGGTCTTTTGTTTTTAAATCAGTATTGAAGTAATGTTCACTTTGCTAGATAGTCTCACAACACAGTTGGCTGCACACATAGGCTTAGCCTATGTAATTTATAAGAGAACAAGAAAACTCAACCTAAAAATACTTTGCTTGCTAATGCACAAAATTGTTCAATTAGTAATTCCTATACCTTGCTTTTCATTCATTGCCCTTTCTCAGCTCACTTTATTGAAAACTCGGTCTTCAAATATCATGTAATTAAATGACAGCTTAGAATTTACATGGTCTCCTAAGTGACAGCATTTTAAATTCTTTTCCAATCTTCTTTTTGACCTCAAAGGACCTGGGGAGAGTAGGACCCATGAGCCAGGTCTAATTTTCCCTTGATTCTACCCAATGCACATATAACTCTAGTGAAGGAGGGCTCTACCTGCCTTTTAAGGAATGGCTTTAGAATGTTTATAAGATGGAAATATTTTATGAAAGTATTTATCAATTTGCTCCATGTTTATGTATCTTTGTATATGTATCTGATAATATCCTTGAAATCAATAGAGACTATTCATGTTTTAAATTTCTTTTTCTGTATTTCTCTTTTTTTTCTTAGCTTCCCATTTTTTCTTTGGTGTCTTTATCTATGTATTGTGAAATCATATAAATAAGAATCACATTTTGTTTATTAAATAGAATCTTGTCTTTCTCATTCTTACTTGCAAGCATCATATTTTGGACCATTTTATGTCTGATAAACATAAGCTGCTTTTTACCTACATGGTCCTTATTTGTTTGCTTTGCTGTACTGATAAGGCAAAGGACTCCATTCCTGCTTCTTAACCATAAGCATTGTGTCAAAACTCAACCCACTGGATTCTTCTTATCTTGTATATTGCAAAAGTCCAAAAGGCACAGTTTGCAAAGAATGACTCTACCTCACTTCCATTAGTTAATCGCATTAAGAATTTATTGATGATATTTCAGATATCATTTTATAGACTTCTTAAGGTATGTTTCACATATAATTAATGGCTCAGCACATATTTAATGTACAATTTAATAAAGTTTAATCTTTATGCACACTTGTGAAATCATAATCACAATCAACATACTAACATATTCATTATTGCTCCAATTTTTCTCTTGTTCTTTTTCAATCCCTCCTTTTTGTCTATCCCACTCTCTGCCCCCAGTCAACCACTGATCTGCTTTTCTGTAGTTAAATGTTTGTTTGCTTTGTCAAGAACTTTACAAAATGGAACCAAATACTATGTACTCCTTTTGAGGGTGAAAGTCTGGCTTCTTTCTCTCAGTAAAATTGTTTTGAGATTCATCCATGTTTTTGCATGGATCAATATTTCAATCTTTTTTTATTGCTAAGTGATATTTCATTAGACTACAATACTATAATCTATGTATTCATTAATCTGTCAAAGGAAATTTGGGCTTTTTTGGGTATAATTTCAAAATTTAACAATATTCATTGATTTGCTATGAGGTACAAGTCTTTATTTCAGATGCAAAAACTGCTTTGAAATGTCTCTGTCAGGTAAAAGATTACCCTTGTTATGTTATCTAAATATAATATTTGCATAAATTGTGTAGAAAATCTGCTCATCAGAATTTCATACTTCAAATATAAAAAACATCTATCAATATGGTTTCAGCGAGCCTATATTTCATGAAATTAACAAATTGTATAAGAATTCTGTCTATGCAACTGATTTTGCTAGGGGAACCATTGACTGAAACTGCCAGCCTTGGCCAGGCACCTTAGTAATCATTTGCTTGAGTTCTCTTAAGTAAGAAGTCCTGTTAAGGAATGCAGAACTAACAAGCTACCACCAACAGGAAGAATTCGAGAAAGATCGAAAGGAGAGAGGAGACTCCAGCCCATTTGTCCTACCAACCTTCTAGAATCCTTCTCACTGGAATCCATCTTTGCTGAGTGATGTGTGCACCACCAGAAAGGACCCTGAGTCAGAATGACTGGCCAGAAACTAATCCTATTACCTTTAACCAGAGACTGTGAGCCACATGGCAGAGCAGTTCTCCTGGGTTCCTCTATCTTGCTGCTATCCTCCTGGGTGCCCTTTCCCAATACAGTCTCTTGCTTTGTTAGCACATGTCTCCTCAGATAATCCATTTCTGAGTGTTAGACAAAAGCCTAATCTGGGACCCTGGAAAGGGTCTCATTTCTGGAACAATTTCCTTAAAACTTGATATGGTAGGGTGGGTGTTTTAGGTGATGTTCTGCATAAAGGAGCTGTGTAGTCTAGCAACAACTGATTTATCATAATAGTTTCAAAAGGAAGGACCACCTACCTTTTTAAGTCCTGTTAGATATTATTATTCTGAAAACAGTCACTATAGGAATCCAATGCTTATTTAAACAGCAAGCTTTGTTTCATTTGGAAACAATTTTCTTGGCAGAGTAAATCCGTATATGTTGATGGCCAGGCAGGCAGGGCAAAAGAGATGCCATGTTGACCATAACCTGAGTCTGATGCATCCTGCTTCTGCCTCTTCTTTCTTCCCTACCTAGATGTGCCAAGTCAAGCAAAGCAAAGGTCAGGGGAAGTAATCTGGCAATGAACTAGCAATTCTCTTAACTCTGAAGCTGGAGAAAGTATAGCAGATGCATCAATTTATCAGAAGTGTAACTATCACCTACACCACCCATGGAATCACACAGTGTTCTCTCTAAAGCAACAGTGTGTGTTTTATTTGTTTTCTTCTTTACAAAAATCTCACAGGAGACACTATGTGTATTAAGAGCTGTAGGGTAATCTACAAGTTATATTCTAGTGAGATGTAACCTAGAACCATGCTCATCTTTAAAATATGACTTGATAGTATAAAAGATCTAGTCCTCCCAAAACTAAAAGAGCATCTGAAACACACTCTTCCTTATTTATTAGTAATAACTTTCCCTTGGGTAATTCAAGAAATGGTGCTGTGGATAAGCATAGACAAATTACTTTTGTCCATATGAATGGCATACTATTTATGTCTTCAGTTCAGTTCACTCACTCAGTCGTGTCCGACTCTTTGCGACCCCATGAATTGCAGTATGCCAGTCCTCCCTGTCCATCACCAAGTCCAGGAGTTCACTCAAACTCATGTCCATCGAGTCAGTGATGTCATCCAGTCATCTCATCCTCTGTCGTCCCCTTCTCCTCCTTCCCCCAATCCCTCCCAGCATCAAAGTCTTTACTAATGAGTCAACTCTTCGCATGAGGTGGCCAAAGTACTGGAGTTTCAGCTTTAGCATCATTTCTTCCAAAGAACACCCAAGACTGAACTCCTTCAGAATGGACTGGTTGGAACTCCTTGCAGTCCAAGACTCTCAAGAGTCTTCTTCAACACCACAGTTCAAAAGCATCAATTCTTCAGCGCTCAGCTTCCTTCACAGTCCAACTCTCACATCCATACATGACCACTGGAAAAACCATAGCCTTGACTAGATGGACTTTTGTTGGCAAAGTAATGTCTCTGCATTTGAATATACTATCTAGGTTGGTCATAACTTTTCTTCCAAGGAGTAAGCGTCTTTTAATTTCATGGCTGCAGTCACCATCTGCAGTGATTTTGGAGCCCAGAAAAATAAAGTCTGACACTGTTTCCACTGTTTCCCCATCTATTTCCCATGAAGTGATGGGACAAATATGTCTTATTAACCAATAAATGTGCATATTCATTTAATACGTATCGGCATACCTTTGTTATTTTTGTCCTGTTTAACTTCCAACTTTTTCTCTGATAGTGTGTATTGTTTTATCTTTAGAGTTAGTAAGTTACATCAGTTCAGTTCAGTTCAGTCACTCAGTCGTGTCCGACTCTTTGCGACCCCGTGAATCGCAGCACGCCAGGCCTCCCTGTCCATCACCATCTCCCGGAGTTCACTCAGACTCACTTCCATCGAGTCCGTGATGCCATCCAGCCATCTCATCCTGGGTCATTCCCTTCTCCTCCTGCCCCCAATCTCTCCCAGCATCAGAGTCTTTTCCAATGAATCAACACTTCGCATGAGGTGTCCAAAGTACTGGAGCTTCAGCTTTAGCATCATTCCTTCCAAAGAAATCCCAGAGGTGATGTCCTTCAGAATGGACAGGTTGGATCTCCTTGTAGTCCAAAGGACTCTCAAGAGTCTTCTCCAACACCACAGTTCAAAAGCATCAATTCTTCGACGCTCAGCCTTCTTCACAGTCCAATTCTCACAACCATACATGACCACAGGAAAAACCATAGCCTTGTATAGAGGGACCTTAGTCGGCAAAGTAATGTCTCTGCTCTTGAATATACTATCTAGGTTGGTCATAACTTTTCTTCCAAGGAATAAGCGTCTTTTAATTTCATGGCTGCAGTCACCATCTGCAGTGATTTTGGAGCCCAAAAAATAAAGTCTGATACTGTTTCTACGGTTGCCCCATCTATTTCCCATGAAGTGATGGGACCGGATGCCATGATCTTCATTTTCTGAATGTTGAGCTTTAAACCAACTTTTTCACTCTCCTCTTTCGCTTTCAAGAGGCTTTTTAGTTCCTCTTCACATTCTGCCATAAGGGTGGTGTCATCTGCATATCCGAGGTTATTGATATTTCTCCTGGCAATCTTGATTCCAGCTTCTGTTTCTTCCAGTCCAGCGTTTCTCATGATGTACTCTGCATAGAAGTTAAATAAGCAGGGTGACAATATACAGCCTTGATGTACTCCTTTTCCTATTTGGAACCAGTTTGTTGTTCCATGTCCAGTTCTAACTGTTGCTTCCTGGCCTGCATACAGATTTCTCAAGAGGCAGGTTAGGTGGTCTGGTATGCCCATGTCTTTAAGAATTTTCCACAGTTTCTTGTGATCCACACAGTCAAAGGCTTTGGCATAGTCAAGAAAGCAGAAATAGATGTTTTTCTGGAACTCTCTTGCTTTTTCCATGATCCAGCGGATGTTGGCAATTTGATTTCTGGTTCCTCTGCCTTTTCTAAAACCAGCTTGAACGTCAGGGAGTTCACAGTTCACGTATTGCTGAAGCCTGGCTTGGAGAATTTTGAGCATGACTTTACTAGCATGTGAGATGACTGCAATTGTGTGGTAGTTTGAGCATTCTTTGGCATTGCCTTTCTTTGGAATTGGAATGAAAACTCACCTTTTCCAGTGCTGTGGCCACTGCTGAGTTTTTCAAATGTGCTGGCATATTGAGTGTAGCACTTTCACAGCATTATCTTTCAGGATTTGAAACAGCTCAACTGGAATTCCATCACCTCCACTAGCTTTGTTCATAGTGATGTTTTCCAAGGCCCACTTGACTTCACATTCCAAGATGTCTGGCTCTAGATTAGTGATCCCATCATCATGATTATCTGGGTGGTGACGAACATTTTTGTACAGTTCTTCCATGTATTCTTGCCACCTCTTCTTAATATCTTCTGCTTCTGTTAGGTCCAGACCATTTCTGCCCTTTATCGAGCCCATCTTTCATGAAATGTTCCCTTGGTATTTCTAATTTTCTTGAAGAGATCTCTAGTCTTTCCCATCCTGTTGTTTTCCTCTATTTTTTTGCATTGAACTCTGAAGGAGGCTTTCTTATCTCTTCTTGCTATTCTTTGGAACTCTATTCAGATGTTTATATCTTTCCTTTTCTCCTTGGCTTTTCACCTCTTTCTTTTCACAGCTATTTGTAAGTCCTCTCCAGACAGCCATTTTGCTTTTTTGCATTTCTTTTCCATGGGGATGGTCTTCATCCTTGTCTCCTGTACAATGTCATGAACCTCAGTCCATAGATCATCAGGCACTCTATCTATCAGATCTAGACCCTTAAATCTTTTTCTCAGTTCCACTGTATAATCATAAGGGATTTGATTTAGGTTATACCTGAATGGTCTAGCAGTTTTCTCTGCTTTCTTCAATTTAAGTCTGAATTTGGCAATAAGGAGTTCATGATCTGAGCCACAGTCAGCTCCTGGTCTTGTTTTTGTTGACTGTATAGAGCTTCTCCATCTTTGGCTGCAAAGAATATAATCAATCTGATTTTGGTGTTGACCATCTGGTGATGTCCATGTGTAGAGTCTTCTCTTGTGTTGTTGGAAGAGGGTGTTTGCTATGACCAGTGCATTTTCTTGGCAAAACTCTATTAGTCTTTGCCCTGCTTCATTCCACGTTCCAAGGCCAAATTTGCCTGTTACTCCAGGTGTTTCTTGACTTCCTACTTTTGCATTCCAGTCCCCTATAATGAAAAGGACATATTTTTTGGGTGTTAGTTCTTAAAGATCTTGTAGTTCTAAGAATTTAAGAGAATGCTGAGAGACATATAACAGCACAGTCATAAGTTGTTTCCTAAGAGATCAATAGTTTAAATGCTGATTTATGACAAGTTTTTCTGCCTAAAAAGAAGACCATCTTTTCCATTTCACTGAGGAAATTCCTACATCATGTTCAGCAATCTGTGTGCTGTGGAAGCTCACACCTGTGTAATTAGGAATTAATCCTAGATAATGGAACAGCCTGACCTGCCCTTGCCTCCATCAGTATATATCAGGAAGACTTTTTAAAAAATTTTTAATAAGACTTGTCTGTCTCCTTTTTTTGCTCTGCATCTTGTCAAAATGAAGAAACACAGTGCTCCCTTGATTGGATCTACAGTGTGGGGGTGCCCTGATCCACTGTCTTGGGAACAGCTGATATACAAGGAAATCCAGATACAAAGTGCTGCTACTTTCACAGAAACTATCCTGTGGAGAAACAGCAGTGATTATGCCTACGGACATTTTAAGGAGGCTTAATTATGGCTCTTGGAATACCTTCCCTTTTCAGTTTGTGTTTTACATGAATGGAGGGGAAAGATGCTTTCAGAAATCTACGTGAGAAACGGAAAGGCTAAACTGAATAAATGTGACTCAGTAAAGATCCACTAAGTTCCTGTATAGCAAACAAAACTTATTAATCACTTACTATGTGCCAAATCCATAACAACATATAATCAATATATGATTTCTGATAAACCGAATTTAAAGTCAAACGCAATTTTTATACGATTAAAAAAGCAAACTATTAAAGACATTACAGTCAAATCAAAACCATTCTATTGAATATTAAATGCCAGGGCACCAAATATCTACCTAAACAAAATTCACCACAAAAACCTATGGATAAGATCAAGCTGAGTTTTGTGCAGATAAGAGCAGACACTTCCTCCACAGAGCTTTGGTCCTGTCTCAATGTGGGGAAGGATAGATTGAAACTCAGAATTGAAACTGAGAATGAAAGTTTGGTTTAAAGGACTGCTTTCAGGGGAGTGAGTGAAAGAGTAGGGAAAGGGGGATGAAAGCTTGACTATGACTGAACAAATCATACTGTAACAGGATAACACTAATACAAAATGCAAAGTAAAGAAATTTGAGTCAAGAGATTCGTAGAATCTTAAGGCAAAAACTGTTGATATTTTCCTTGAAAATCATTGAATCTTTTGAAAAGTTCCCTCCTAAAATAGCAAAATCATGCTAATAAAATTAATGGAAAAGTAAAGTTACGTGAATATAGACCAGTGATCTGCAGATTGTGTCTGGGTGCCAAATCCAGTCCTGTGGGCAAAGCTGAGAAAGTTCTTTACACTTTTAAAGGATTATAAGGAAGGAAAAAGAAAAAGAATATGCAGCAGAGATCTTATGTTGCCTGAAAATCCTATAATATATAATATCTGGCACTTCAGAGAAAAAGTTGGCCAACGCTTAATGCAGACTCAAAACTGGGTCAGTGAGGAGGTAGTTTCAGTTTCAGCCTCTAAGCATTATGTAGGTTAGGTATAAGCAGTTTTGGTTCTCAATACTCAAGCCTATTGCAAAGTAGGAGAAAATCGTTCCTATAGATAATGTGTGTTTGTGTGCTCAGTCGTGTCTGACTCTTTGCTGCCCCATGGACTGTAGCCCACGAGGCTCCTCTGTCCATGGGATTTCCCAGGCAAGAGTACTGGACTGTGTTGCCATTTCCTCCTCCAAGGGAACTTCCAGACCCAAGGATTGAACTCGTGTCTCTTGCATCTCCTTCATTGGCATGTGGATTCTTTACCACTCGTATCACCTAGGAAGCTCCTACCAATAATGAGTAGTGGGAAATTTGGGTTTGGCCTGGAGAATTTGACAGGGAGATTGGAAGATGAAGAACATGAATGGTACATGAACTGTGAACTTAAAATGTTCAAGCTGAATTTAGAAGAGACAGAGGAAAGAGAGATCAAACTGCCAACATCCACCGGATCAATGAAAAAGCAAGAAAGTTGCAGGAAAATATCTACTTCTGTTTTATTGACTATGCCAAAGCCTTTGACTGTGTGGATCACAACAAACTATGGGAAATTCTGAAAGAGATGGGAATACCAGATCACCTGATCTGTCTCCTGAGAAATCTGTATGCAGGTCAAGAAGCAACAGTTAGAACTGGACATAGAACAACAAACTGGTTGCAAATCAGGAAAGGAGCACATCAAGGCTGTATATTGTCACTTTGCTTATTCAACTTATATGCAGAGTAGATGCTGGGCTGGATAAAGTACAAGCTGTAATCAAGATTGCTTGGAGAAATATCAATAACCTCAGATACCCAGATGGTACCACCCTTACGACAGAAAGCAAAGAAGAACTAAAGAGACTTTTGATGAAAGTAGGAAAGAGGAGAGTGAAAAAGTTGGCTTAAAACTCAACATTCAGAAAACTAAGACCATGGCACCTGGTCCCATCACTTCATGGCAAATAGATGGGGAAACAATGGAAACAGTGAGAGACTTTACTTTTGGGGGCTCCAAAATCACTGCAGATGGTGACTGCAGCCATGAAATTAAAAGAAGCTTTCTCCTTGGAAGAAAAGCTGTGACCAACTTAGATAGCATATTAAAAAGAAGGGATATTACTTTGCAAGCAAAAGTCTGTCTAGACAAAGCTATGGTTTTTCCAGGAGTCATGTATGGATGTGAGAGTTGGATTGTAAAGAAAGCTGAGTGGCAAAGAATCAGTGCTTTGGACTGTGGTGTTAGAGAAGACTCTTAAGAGTCCCTTGGACTTCAAGGAGATCCAACCAGTCCATCCTAAAGGAAATTACTCCTGAATATTCATTGGAAGAACTGATGCTGAAGCTGAAACTCCAATACTTTGGCCACCTGATGCGAAGAACTGACTCATTTGAAAATAAACTGATGCTGGGAAAGATCGAAGTTAGGAGGAGAAGGGGATGACAGAGGATGAGATAGTTGGATGGCATCACTGACTCAATGGGCAGGAGTTTGAATAAGCTTCAGGAGCTGGTAATGAACAGGGAAGCCTGGTGTGCTGTAGTCCATGAGGTCACAAAGAGTTGGACATAACTGAGTGACTGAATGAACTGAACTGAACTGAACTGGAAGATGAAGTAGGGAAGGGTTATTCTAAAAGCAAAAGGAACAAGTTGTGCAAAGGCATATCTGGAGGATGAAACAGATCAGGACCCTGTGAGGATCTCTCAGGTACACCTGCTTTCTGTGTTGCCCATTTCTTATTGTAGGAAATAGGCTTCATTCAGTCTCCTAAAACCTTCCCTGAGTTCCAAGGGCAAATTCAAACAACTGCTAAACTAACAGGGGAATGAAGAAACAAAAGAGGAATAATCAAGAAACAATTCTACAGCACTTAAAGCTTAGTCTTGGTTCCTCCTCAAAGGATATACATAAGAGTGTCATTTAGAGTTTCTATAGGAAATGAGGCCCATCCAGGTAGAAGACAGTAACTTCAGGATGAGCATATTCCTGGAACTCTGTCCGGTTACTCATCACCAAACAATCAGAAGAAAGTCATACACCATGAAACCCTCAACCCAAATTTTGCCTATAAAAACTTATCCCATATAATCACTGGGGAGTTTGGGGTTTTTTAACTATGGTAATAAGCAGACCTCTCAGCCTCACCTGTGCTCTGTATGAAAACAATTTTGTAAGACAACAGTGACACGAACTGACCCATTAAGGATCTAGGTCTTCAGGGTAAACCACTCATAGATCTCTCACAGTTAGCAATGCTGATTTTTTTTTTTTTTTAATTGCTTAAACACTGAATTCCAAACAAGACTTCCTTCAGGAAATCTTTCTATTGCATTTTCTTCGCATGAATAAATATAAAACTAAACAGAACTGAATAGCCTAATGGCCCACTTGGAATATTAAATGAGTTAAAACCACTTGATACAATGCAAATTGATAATTAATGAAGTGATGCAAAGAAATACTTAATAACTTAAGCAGCAATTATTTTGGGATTGTATAGTTGATAAAACATGAGTTTTTCACATTATCCTGAAAAAAATGCATATTTTTTTCCCACACTCTTTCTGTCCTTTGAAGCCATCAGAGTGAGAATAGCTGACTACCAATATCATTTGAAAAGACCCTGATGCTGGGAAAGAGTGAAGCCAGGAGGAGAAGGGGATGACAGAGGATGAGATGGTTGGATGGCATCACTGACTCAGTGGACAAGTTTGAGCAAACTCCAGGAGTCGGTGATGGACAGGGAGGACTGGCACGCTGCAGTCGAAAGGGTCACAAAGAGTCAAACACGACTGAGCAACTGAGCTGAACTGAAATATACCATAATATGCCATAGTGAATGTAATATTGTATTCAAAAACAACATATATCTTCTGGGTCCAAGTAAAATGTATGTGGTCTAGAACATTTTCATCGACAGTTCACTTCCAAATTTAATCAACCTCAGACTGATCTTTGGTCTTTGAATAGATCTGTCAGAATATCCAAATAGCTATGTATAAATATTTAAATAGATAAAGCTAATATCATATAAGGGATTTGATTGAGGTCATACCTGAATGGTCTAGTGGTTTTCCCTGTTTGCTTTAATTTCAGTCTCAATTATTAGTTATAAGGAGTTCATGATCTGAGCCACAGTCAGCTCCTGGTCTTGTTTTTGTTGACTGTATAGAGCTTCTCCATCTTTGGCTGCAGAGAATATAATCAATCTGATTTTGGTGTTGACCATCTGGTGATGTCCATGTGTAGAGTCTTCTCTTGTGTTGTTGGAAGAGGTATTTCGGTGTTGACCATCTGGTGATTTCCATGTGTAGAGTCTGTTCTCGTGTTGTTGGAAGAGGGTGTTTGCTATGACCAGTGCATTTTCTTGGCAAAACTCTATTGGTCTTTAACCTGCTTCATTCCATATTCCAAGGCCAAATTTGCCTGTTACTCCAGGTGTTTCTTGACTTCCTACTTTTGCATTTCAGTCCCCTGTTATGAAAAGGACATATTTTTTGGGTGTTAGCTCTAAAAGATCTTGTAGGTCTTCGAAGAACCGTTCAACTTCAGCTTCTTCAGCATTACTGGTTGGGGCATAGACTTGGATTACTATGATATTGAGTGGTTTGCCTTGGAGACGAACAGAGACCATTCTGTCACTTTTGAGATTGCATTCAAGTACTGCATTTCGGACTCTTCTGCTGACTATGATGGCTACTCCATTTCTTCTAAGGGATTCCTGCCTGCAGTAGTAGATATACAGGTCATCTGAGTTAAATTCACCCATTCCAGTCCATTTTAGTTCACTAATTCCTAGAATGTCGATGTTCACTCTTGCAATTTCTTGTTTGACCACTTCCAATTTACCTTGATTCATGGACCTGACATTCCTGGTTCCTATGCAATATTGCTCTTTACAGCATCGGACCTTGCTTCTGTCACCAGTCACATCCACAACTGGTTACTGTTTTGGCTTTGGCTCCATTCCTTCATTCTTTCTGGAGTTATTTCTCCACTGACCTCCAGTAGCATATTGGGTACCTAATGACCTGGGGAGTACCTCTTTCAGTATCCTATCATTTTGCCTTTTCATACTGTTCATGGGGTTCTAAAGGTAAGAATACTGAAGTGGTTTGCCATTCTCTTCTCCAGTGGACCACAATCTGTTCAGACCTCTCCAACATGACCCACCCGACAGCAAAATGGCTGTCTGGGGAAGCCTTATAAATAGTTGTGAAAAGAAGAGAAGCGAAAAGCAAAGGAGAAAAGGAAAGATATAAGCATCTGAATGCAGAGTTTCAAAGAATAGCAAGAAGAGATATGAAAGTCTTCTTCAGCAATCAATGCAAAGAAATAGAGGAAAACAACAGAATGGGAAAGACTAGAGATCTCTTCAAGAAAATTTGAGATGCCATGGGAACATTTCATGCAAAATGGGCTCAATAAAGGACAGAAATGGTATGGACCTAACAGAAGCAGAAGATATTAAGAGATGGCAAGAATACACAGAAGAACTGTACAAAAACGATCTTCATGACCCAGATAATCACGAAGGTTTGATCACTCATCTAGAGCCAGACATCCTGGAATGTGAAGTCAAGTTGGCCTTAGAAAACAACACTATGAACAAAGCTAGTGGAGGTGATGGAATTCCAGTTGAGCTGTTTCAAATCCTGAAAGATGATGCTGTGAAACTTCTGCACTCAATATGCCAGCACATTTGGAAAACTCAGCAGTGGCCACAGGACTGGAAAAGGTCAGTTTTCCTTCCTATCCCAAAGAAAGGCAATGCCAAAGAATGCTCAAACTACTGCACAATTGCACTCATCTCACATGCTAGTAAAGTAATGCTCAAATTCTCCAAGCCAGGCTTCAGCAGTACATGAACCGTGAACTCCTTGATGTTCAAGCTGGTTTTAGAAAAGGCAGAGTAACCGGAGATCAATTTGCAACATCCACTGGATCATGGAAAAAGCAAGAGAGTTCCAGAAAAACATCTATTTCTGCTTTATTGACTATGCCAAAGCCTTTGACTGTGTGGATCACAAGAAACTGTGGAAAATTCTTAAAGACATGGGCATACCAGACCACCTAACCTGCCTCTTGAGAATCTGTATGCAGGCCAGGAAGCAACAGTTAGAAGCGGACATGGAACAACAGACTGGTTCCAAATAGGAAAATGAGTACGTCAAGGCTGTATATTGTCACCCTGCTTATTTAACTTCTATGCAAAGTACATCATGAGAAGCGCTGGATTGGAAGAAACAGAAGCTGGAATCAAGATTGCCAGGAGAAATATCAATAACCTCAGATATGCAGATGATGCCACCATTATGGCAGAAAGTGAAGAGGAACTAAAAAGCCTCTTAATGAAAGTGAAAGAGAAGAGTGAAAAAGTTGGCTTAAAGCTCAACATTCAGAAAATTGAGATCATGGCATCCGGTCCCATCACTTCATGGGAAATAGATGGGGAAACAGTAGAAACAGTGTCAGACTTTATTTTTGGGGGGCTCCAAAATCACTGCAGATGGTGACAGCAACCATGACATTAAAAGACACTTACTCCTTGGAAGACAAGTTATAACCAACCTAGATAGCATATTCAAAAGCAGAGTCATTACTTTGCCGACTAAGGTCCATCTAGTCAAGGCTCTGGTTTTTCCAGTAGTCATGTATGGTTGTGAGAGTTGGACTGTGAAGAAGGCTGAGCACCAAAGAATTGATGCTTTTGAACTGTGGTGTTGGAGAAGACTCTTGAGAGTCCCTTGGACTACAAGTAGATCCAACCAGTCCATTCTGAAGGAGATAAAGCCAGGGGTTTCTTTAGAAGGAATGATGCTAAAGCTGAAACTCCAGTACTTTGGACACCTGATGCAAAGAGTTGACTCATTGGAAAAGACTCTGATGCTGGGATAGATTGGGGGCAGGAGAAGGGATGACCAAGGATGAGATGGCTGGATGGCACCATGGACTCAATGGACGTGAGTCTGAGTGAACTCCGGGAGTTGGTGATGGACAGGGAGGCCTGGCGTGCTGTGATTCATGGGGTCACAAAGTGTCGGACATGACTGAGCGACTGAATTGAACTGAACTGAACTGAACTGAATATCATATAAAGCCAGAAGTTAGTGTTATCATCCAATCATAAAGATAGATCTCCAGTTTCTCAAACTAAAGCTAAAATAGAGGAAAGGTGACTTTTCCCAACAGTGTTAGAGAAAATTAAAGAAATAAAGAAAGAGAGGAGAGAGGGGAGGAGACAGAAAGAGGGAAATGAAGGAGGAGGATGAGAAGAAGTAGAGAAAGGCTTTAGAGAATATATGGGAATAAAGAGATTTAACAAACACCATGGACTTAGAATATTCTGCATTATCAGAGTGAAAATTCAAAATCAATTTTTTTTAATTTAAATAATTCTCTTGAACATTTGGGGAACCATGGCACCCCACACCAGTACTCTTGCCTGGAAAATCCCATGGATAGAGGAGCCTGGAAGACTGCAGTCTATGGGGTCACTAAGAGTTGGACACAAGCGAGCGACTTCACTTTCACTTTTCACTTTCATGCATTGGAGAAGGAAATGGCAACCCACTCCAGTCTTCTTGCCTGGAGAATCCCAGGGACGGGGGAGCCTGGTGGGCTGCCATCTATGGGGTGGCACAGAGTTGGACACGACTGAAGCAACTTAGCAGCAGCAGCAGCAAAGTACACAGAGAACACCATCCGGTTTATTTCTGCAAAGGATATGGGTACATTTCTTAAATGAAAATATTAGAGAAGAAATAGACATTTGCATGATGACTAAGTCCATCTGTTATAGACCACTAGAAGTTTGATCTGTTTTGTATTATCTGAAATGTATAACTGCACCAGAATTTTATCCTACTGATTAAATAAAGGGAAACTAACAAAATAAATGTCTTTATATAATTGATGCGTATTGATTATAGAGATCAGAGGAACTAGATCATTTGCATAACAGCATATTATGTATTCAGGATTATTTCTGCTTCTGTGATAATGGCAACAATAAAAAAGAAAAAAATAGTGATGAAAAGAAAAACCCTAACACTTGTGAAGCAGTCTTCTATAAACCCTAATTCAATTTTATATACCCCCAAGTTTTGAATTATTATCTATGTACAGTGATTTGAGTAATAGATGATACCGTTGTAGCCATGCGTTCTGGGAAACAAACTCACTCAGAAGGACAATGCAGAGAGTGGAGTGCAGTTTATTACACCCGCGGGCCCAAGGCAGAGTCTCCTCTTAGCCAAGGACCCCGACCAGTTTTTGTGAAAACCTTATATACCCTAAGTGTACGTGCTCAAACCCACCTTCCCAAATTCTCTGAAACTAGTCTGAGCAAAAGAAAAGAAAGATACAGTCAAAGTTAATCCATGATTCATATGCTTTAAGCCTAGGTAGTTAACAATGGACAATTATCATTAGGCCTGTGGTCATACCCCAGTAAGCATATAATTTTTATGATTTATTTGGTTACACAGATAATTAGGGTATTCTTTTAGGCGATGGAGAGTCTAGGTATGAGCCCTGGGGCTCTTCCATCGGGGGGTGGGGGGTGGGGGGGGGTCTGGTTTTCCAGTTGGTATGTCATTTCCATAGATACTGGGCATATCACTCAAAATCCACAGTCCAGCCCAAGATGGAGTCCTGCTTTCAGGATGGAGCCTGTTCTGTGTGTTTCCTCCTTCAATGCAATAGATAATTCAAAAGTTATAGGGAGAGAGCAAATGAGTCTCAGGAAGTGAAGTGTGTAGTTTTCACACTGCTATATTAGATCTCCTGGATTTCCATTTCTGTGCTTTCCACCAAATCCTAGCCATGGTAAATGATATTCCTCCTGTCATTTATTTCCATCATATCACACTTGAATAACATGTTCGATAATTTCAAGGGCTTTAGATTATCAGAATCTTTACTTCAGGCACGAACAGACCTCACACTACTAGACCATCACTCACTATGCTGTAATGACTTATCCCTTTTACCCCTAAGTGACGGTGCAAATATTAAGTTTTCCTCATGTTTTCAAACAAACCAGCCCCTTCTCACCATGTTTAGCTACTTTCACCACTCAAAATATCAAATAGTGGTACTTCTGGCATTCCATTGCTGCTGTGTCTTGCAGATCTATCTCCACCAATAGTAAATTGTTTAGGATATAGTCATTTCCTATTTAACACTGTATCTCCAATGGCTAGTATACAGAAAGATCTAACCTAACAGATGGATATTGATTCACTCCTCTGTTCCTTTGTTCATATTCATCTTCCCATCTTTTTTTCAATTGTTGCCAAGTTACTTCTGAACTCATAATGTACTACCCGTGTATGCTCTCTTGAAAGACTTGGTTGAAAACTACTTTTAATTTGGGAAGCTACCTACCCAGACACTGTGCCTAAAACATGCCTGTGAATAACTGCATTATAGCTTGAAGAACAATGTCAGAGTCAGATAGCTTATACCAATTAACCAAAATAATGAGTCAGTTGTTTAGTTTAAATTTAGGTTATGATTTTTAAGGACCTTTTTTTTTTTTTGTCTTCCTAGAGATTTGAATTACCTTTCATTTTGCTCATCTACAGAAGAATATGCCTTTAGCCTGACTCTAAGGTCATCCAAGTTCTTAATCATAATATTTGTTAAAATAAAGGCTCTGACTTCCTATTTCAGTTAGGACTGTTGCTGCTGCTGCTGCTGCTGCAAAGTCGCTTCAGTCATGTCCGAATCTATGCGACCCCATAGATGGCAGCCCACCAGGCTCCCCTGTCGCTGGGATTCTCCAAGCAAGAATATGGGAGTGGGTTGCCATTTCCTTCTCCAGGGCATGAAAGAGAAAAGTGAAAGTGAAGTTGCTCAGCCATGTCTGACTCTTAGCGACCCCATGGACTGCAGCCTACCAGGCTCCTCTGTCCATGGGATTTTCCAGGCAAGAGTGCTGGAGTGGGGTGCCATAGCCTTCTCCTCAGGACTAGTTTCTCTTAATTATGTAGCATGGATCTCATTCTAGCATTCTAAATTAAGTACATTTTTTAAATCCTGTGCATTTTTCTCTCTTGATTTTTATTTTATTTTTACTTCAAGGTATACCTGACAAATCTGAAAACAAGTTTTTGGTTTTTTTTTTAATTCGCACACGTTACTGATACTTTGGCAAAAACATACAATGTTATCTTTGTCTTAGTTTCCTAATTCAAATCTGATGTGGGTTCCTTTGTCTATAAACTGGTATCTTTTCTGAAACCACTTTCAAGATTGTCCCTTCATCTTTGATGTTCTGAAATTTCATAAGAATATGCCTTGGCAATAGGACTTTTTAAATCCACTGTTCCAGGCAGTTCTTAGGTCTTCTCAATCTGTTATTTGGTCTTCAGTGCTATGAAATAATCTTAGTTTTTTGACCATTGCCTCACCTCCATTTTTTTCTTTTTGTTATCTCTAAAATATTTACCAGATGCATAAAGGAATCCAAGCTTATGTATCTCTAATGTCTCTCATAATTTCTTGCTTTTTTTTTTGACTGTTTGCTCTATCTTTTGATTTATAACTTTGATTTTATTTTGTAATATTTTTCATAGTACTTTCTTATTCTCTGATAACTTTTTTAAATGGAAACTTGATATTGTTTTGTTGAATGCATACTCTTCAGAAATTTAGGGATTTAGCTATAGATTTTAAAAGGCATTTTTTTGATCCTTGAATTTTGTTTCCTTTGGCATCATTTTTCCTATGTGTTCATGATGAAGCTCTTCATTTTTGGCTTCCTGAAAATTTCTGGTCATATTTTGTTCTCACAGGATAGCTATCTAGCCATTGAGGAATGCGTATTAAACATGAGCTTCCCTGGTGGATCAGACAGTAAAGATTCTGCCTGCAATGCAGGAGACCTGGGTTTGATCCCAGGGTTTGGAAGATCCCCTGGAGAAGGGAATGGCAACCCACTCCAGTATTCTTGCCTGGAGAATTCCATGGACAGGAGCCTGGCAGGTCCTTGTAGTTGCAAGGAGTCGGACATGACTGCACGACTAACACTTTTACTTTCTTTCATTGACCCTGGTTTCCTATGCTGTTTTGTAGTTCTCTGTTCCACTATGTAGAAGAATTGACCAGAAGTTTAACTTCACAGATAGGGACATGTCAGTGAACACGTGCAGTTTGCCCTTTATGAGTGGGAAGCATGCAGGCATACAGTAACCATCTGTCATATGCCAAAGTAAGAGATCTGATTCAAGTCCTTGCCCCTTAATCTACATTGAGCAATGTAGATTGCTCAATTTCTTTAGAAAGCAGATCTCCAGTCTTCATCTAGGGGCTTATCTCATGAAATGTGCAGTGGGAGAATGTAGTCATTTGCCTTTGATGTTATGAATAATACCATAAATGGACAACTCTGTTTTGTAGCCCACCTCTGTTCACTAAGCTTGCAGACTCCCTCTGGCTTTGCTGGGATATATGTTTCCTCTTTCTGCTGCAGTCTTCTCCTATCTGTTTCTAGAATGCTACTAGACTCCTCCACTATGGTTTATAGTCCAACTTTTCACGCAGGTTTCAAAGTTTCTAATCCATTGATGAAACCCTCATATCATAAAAGCAGATACAAATTCATTTCCTTTTATACAGCTTCACTGATGTTACTATGCAAAGGCTCACAGTCCAATGTGCATAGAAGCCAACACTATGGCACTGTCTTTTTAGAAAAGAAAGAGCTTTATTACAAGGGCAACTGGTTCAGACACAGGAGGCAAGGCTCTCAAACGTGTCTCCTTGATCCAGGTTCAGGGCAAAATTTAAGGGGTTGGGGGGGAATTTCAAACTTGGAAACTGATTGGCTGGTTTTGATTTAGTCCATATAACTACTCATGCATGCTTCAAGACCAGATTTTCCTTATTGAAGGATTTTCATTTTGTAAAAGGCTCTGGTGGCAACATTTCTAATTCCTTGAATTCCATAGACTGAAGATTCTTGGTTCCAGGATCATCCTAGATACACAGGTTCTCATCTTGCACAAATGCAGTGCTGGCTTTATAAAATAACATGCGTTTTGATTAATCAACAACCTATTTAAAAAAGCAAAACCAATCTAAGCTGGTCAATGTTTATAATATGCTTTTTTCACAGTTATCTCATGAAATTTGAGGTGAGAAATGGGATATTTGTGCATACTTGGCTACCTTGAACTGTAGCACAACCAACACTGCCTTAATGATATCCACTTGCTAAAGCTGCAATAGGTAAGGGTTGGTACTACCATGATGTATGAATAATAAATGTTCTAGTTTCCTACTAAAAATCCACTACCATTTTGTCAACAATATACATAAGTTGTGGCACTTGTAACTCCTACCTAAGTAAACATGTGTATATCTCACTTGAGTTGAATTCATAGATGCAAGTATCATATCTTAGTGTTTGATTTGATAGCAACTTCTCCCCAAATGCTTATTAAAGTAGCTAGCCTTTGCACATACTTTCTAGGCTGAAGAAGCTATTTGGTGATCAAAATGTATTCTATAGTGTCACATAGAATATGATCCCCTTCCATAATGAACACGCTCTATAATGAGTACAATAATATCTGTCCACCAAAGTTTCTGCTTGCTTTAAATGTGGTTTCTTTTATTATTATCCTAATTTATTCAACACTGGTTCTAATTTGCCATGCCAGAGAGAATAAATTTGAAGTGTAACACTTATTAATAAGTCAATGTTAATTATAAACAGAAATAATCATAGTTCCTTGAACAGCAGCAACTTTACTCTCATTCCAAAGGGGTTCAAAGAAGTTTAGAAACCTTACAAACTTCATGTCTGATCTGTGGTTTTAGAGATCTCTGCGTTAAGCATTCTGCTTTTACACTGATCTTGAATAATTATTTAACAACTTTCCAAGTCTGAGTGATGAGAATTATCCTGTGTGCTTAATAATAATAATAATAAATGTCCATAGGATATCTCCTTTGTACTAGTACAGATTAATGTCTATAACTTCAAATATCTACAGAGAGCTAGAGGGTAAAATAAGTGAGTGTTTAGTGTTACTATTAAAAATAAACAAATTTTAAAAACAAGTATTTTCTTTTCTTCTAGAACTATGTAAGGGAAAAGCAACAGTCTGAAAAATCAGTCTGATTTTGCTCAGACTCAGAGTAGGGAGCAGTGGGTCAGTGGTGAGCTGGGGAATAGAGGTCTGGTATGTTTGGTTGTTTTCAAATGCACTGTGAAATATTGCAGACATAATAGAAGGAATAAAAAATACTAAAGTAAAACTTATGCACTCATTATTTAATTTTAGAAGTAAAAAGTCTCAAATTATTTTAGAAACTCTTGAGTTCTCAAACTTCCCCTCTTGTACCCCTTTCTTTCTTTACCTTCCTACTGCCAGTCATGTTCATTATATTCCTTTTGGCTCTTATTAGTTCCTTGCATTTCTATAAGTACTTATTAACTAATTATGTAACTTTATATAAGAAATATAATTGTTTTTTCATATTTTAAAATTTATATATGCGGTGCCATACTATATATATCCATTTACCAATCATTTGGTCGAATGACAACAATTGTTTAAAACTTATGGTCTAATAGATTGTTAGTTTTCTCAAATGTTCCATATGTACATTTAAAAATGTATATCCTTTAACCAGATACAGGTTTTATATGTATCTATTAACTAGGCATGTTCGTAGGATGTTCAAATACTCCTTTTATTTTCTCATTTTCATCTACTTGATTTACCACTTACAAAAACAGGCAAAATAAATTGTTTCCCTCAGATAGGAGATTTATACATTTCTTCTTGTGATTTTTGTCAAATTGCTTTAAATATGGTAAAGCAACTGAGGTATAAAAAATTAACATAATATTTGGTGAGCTAAAATAATAATTTTTATGTAGTTACAGTAAAATCTAAATTAATATCGGTCCAGCACTTTTATTTTGGTTAATATATGCTTAGAATAACTTTTCCATAATTTAACTTCAAATATTTTTATGTTCTTACATTTTAGAGATATGTCTTGCTGCTGCTGCTGCTGCTGCTGCTGTCACTTCAGTCGTGTCCGACTCTGTGCGACCCCAAAGACGGCAGCCCACCAGGCTCCTCCGTCCATGGGATTCCCCAGGCAAGAGTACTGGAGTGGGGTGCCACTATGGCTTAAATCTATATTTGCATATTCATTCTGATATAATCTATTTACCTTACATTCTTATTATTTTGATCATTGTAAAATTATATTTTTTCCATCCTTTTATTCTATTGGTCAATTCTGTTTTGCTTTTCTTTCCTGTCTTCTTTTGAAGTAATCAGTTGTTTTTCATTTTATTTACATGTATCTATATATATGGGTTTCCCAGGAGGCTCAGTGGGTAAAGAACTGCACTGCAGGAGACGCCAGAGCTATGGGTTTGATTCCTGGGTCAGGAAGATCCCCTGGAGGAGGGTATGGCTACCCAATCCAGTATTCTTGCCTGGAGAATCCCATGGACAGAGGATCCTGGTGGGCTACAACATCAGTCCTTCAACATCAGTCCTTCCAATGAATATTCAGGACTGACTTCCTTTAGGATGGACTGGTTGGATCTCCTTGCAGTCCAAGGGACTCTAACGAGTTTTCTCCAACACCACAGTTCAAAAGCATCAATTCTTTGGTGCTGAGCTTTTTTTTCATAGTCCAACTCTCACATCCATACATGACCACTGGAAAAAAATAGCCTTGACTAGACGGACCTTTGTTGACAAAGTGTGTCTCTGCTTTGCAATATGTTGTCTAGGTTGGTCATAACTTTCCTTCCAAGGAGTAACCATCTTTTAATTTCATGGCTGCAGTCACCATCTGCAGTGATTTTGGAGCCCAGAAATATAGAGTCAGCCACTGTTTCCACTGTTTCCATAGCTATTTGCCATGAAGTAATGGGACTGGAGGCCATGATCTTAGTTTTCTGAATGTTGAGTTTTAAGCCAACTTTGTCATTCTCCACTTTTACTTTCATCAAGAGGCTCTTTAGTTCTTCTTTACTTTCTGCCATAAGGGTGGGGTCATCTGCGTATCTGAGGTTATTGATATTCTCCCAGCAATCTTGATTCCAGCTTGTGTTTCATCCAGCCCAGCATTTCTCGTGATGTACTCTGCATAGAAGTTATATAAGCAGGGTGACAATATACAGCCTTGACGTACTCCTTTTCCTATCTGGAACCAGTCTGTTGTTCCATGTCCAGTCCTAAATGTTGCTTCCTGACCTGCATATAGGTTTCTCAAGAGGCAGATCAGGTGGTCTGGTATTCCCGTCTCTTTAAGAATTTTCCACAGTTTCTTGTGATCCACACAGTCAAAGGCTTTGGCATAGCCAATAAAGCAGAAATAGATGCTTTTCTGGAAGTCTCCTGCTCTTTCAATGATCCAGCGGATGTTGGCAATTTGATCTCTGGTTCCTCTGCCTTTTCTAAAACCGGCTTGAACATCTGGAAGTTCACAGTTCACATATTGCTGAAGCTTGGATTGGAGAATTTTGAGCATTACTTTACTAGTGTGTGAGATGAGTGCATTGTGCAGTAGTTTGAGCATTCTTTTGCATTGCCTTTCTTTGGAATTGGAATGAAAACTGACCTTTTCCAGTCCTGTGGCCACTGCTGAGTTTTCCAAATTCACTGGTATAATGAGCGTAGCACTTTCATAGCATCATCTTTTAGGATTTGAAATAGCTCCACTGGAATTCCATCACCTCCACTAGCTTTGTTCATAGTGATACTTCCCAAGGGCCCTTTTGACTTCACATTCTAGGATGTCTGGCTCTAGGTGAGTGATCACACCATCGTGATTATCTGTGTCATGAAGATATTTTTTTGTACAGTTCTTCTGTGTATTCTTGCCACCTCTTCTTAATATCTCCTGCTTCTGTTAGGTCCCTACAATTTCTGTCCTTTATAGAGCCCATCTTTGCATGAAATGTTCCCTTAGTGTCTCTAATTTTCTTGATGTGATCTCTAGTCTTTGCCATTCTGTTGTTTCCCTCTATTTCTTTGCATTGAGGTCTAGTGCCCCATTTACTCAACCTCCCCCAACAGAGCATCTCTAGTTCCGATAGCACCCCCCTCCAGTACTCTTGCCTGGAATATCCCATGGATGGAGGAGCCTGGTCGGCTGCAGTCCATGGGGTCGCTAAGCGTCGGACACGACTGAGCGACTTCACTTTCACTTTTCACTTTCATACATTGGAGAAGGACATAGCAACCCACTCCAGTGTTCTTGCCTGGAGAATCCCAGGGACAGGGAAGCCTTGGAGGGCTGCCGTCTATGGGATCGCACAGAGTCGGACATGACTGAAGTGACTTAGCAGTTCCCTATCAAACCCAGGAAATCAACACTGGTGTAATGCACAGAGAATTATTTGAATTTCACCAGTTTTACAGTGCTCATATCAGGGTATGTATAGTTTTATATATTTTTATCACAAGTGTAGCTCTGTATAACCAGTTCCACATTCAAGATGAAAACCTATTCCATTACCATGGGGCTCTCTTGTGCTACTCTTTTATTTGCCACATATTTTAAATGTCATTTACATGTTGGTTTTTTTTTTAATTTTATATACAATGTCCTATTACCCCAATGTTCAAAAATAATTCACAATTTTTAAGATACTGTCTCCTTCAACACTGTGCAGGCCTAGAAAAAGCATGTCTATTGCCTGAAATCAGCTGAGAGCTGTCTGTTGGCCATCTGGTATACATTACAGTTCAGCTAAATAAAACTGTGTATCTGTTGATATATTATATGCCTTCATCTAATTTTTGTATTTGTTTATCTGTAGACATAGACATTGGCATTCTGTAGTCACTTCTTACTATTTAGAAATTTGACAGAAAAGGTTGAGATTGTTTATTCCTAAGATTTTTCATCATTTACTATGTAGAATATTTAGCATTAAGCACAGTAAGTCAAGGGTCATTCTTTTCCTTCTGGCAATCAACATATGCCATCCATAGAGCTGTTTTCTCAGACTCCAGACTTGTCAATATATACAAATTTGAACTGTGATTTCCCCACTAAGGATGTCTGATATTTATCATTTCCACTATAGTCAGCACATCCTCAGGGCTAAAAGTCTATCCTGGGCCTGGATAGCAAGTTCAAAAGCCTGGTGTATTTATTAACATGTAACCCTAGTTTAAATGTGCTTCTTGGAAAAGCAATGTTGGGCTTACTTATCTGGCCCTCAACCTCTGTAGAATCATCATATCCTTTGTGAAGAGATCTTACTTCACATTTCTAAGGTAGTAAAAACAAAAATGACAGAAAACATGTTCTGGACCCTCTCCAAAAGTGTGGAATGTGGCCACCCACATAAAAAAAAATTGTTCATTTCATCCTCACAGCAACCCTCTGGGGTAGATAATATTATTATCCCTTTTTCACCAATGAGAAAATTGAGGCTTTGGGAGGTTAGTGTGCTGGGTAAAGGTCATACAGAATAAAAAAGCCAAATTTTAAGCGAGTTGTCAGTGTGAACAGTTTCACACCCTGGAGAATGGTTTTTAGACCTTGGATAGTCAAAATGAAATATATGATAAAATAGCAAGATTCAGACCGCACTGAGTCTGAGAAATAAAAGCCACACATTGTTGCCTGATCAAATTTATATAAAGATTTTTTTTTCAATTACAAAATGGCACAAATCTACAGACCAAATGGTCTGTGGAGTGTGACTATTTGGAAAGATGAGCTACCTGGAAAATGTACCTTCTTCATTGAAATTAACATGTAGAGACTGGTCTAAATGCAAGGACACAGAAAGGTTTAAGATAGCTACAACACCATATCATTGGAATGGACAAAAATTGATTGAGATAAAGACCATATTTTTTTGAAAGGATATCTCAGGGCATTGCTTTATTTTTAACAGTGAATTAAAGAAAGCAAATTTCATATTGTAACTAACTAAGATGTGAAGAAGGGACAGTTAATGAACAACCTGATAGAAGGCTAATAGATTGAGATAAGGGCAGGCTTTTTATGAGTTGTCTGTTTAGAGTCTATTTTTAAAGATGTGGGTTTTGGAAGGCAGTTTTCTCTCTAGAAGCATTTATTGCTCTTCCAGGTCACATAGGAAGAATGGAGTGTCTGACAATGATGGACAGTGCAGCAGTAGCCTTGCTGTTTAGAAATTAATCTGAAGCCCTCTTCTAGCAAACTGCCATCTTCTGTTACTACACAGAAACTTGATTGTACTAATAATGGGTGCCCAGCTCCATAAGTGCAAGGCAGAGCCTAGGAATTCCAAAGGGAAAAAGAAAACATTGCAGAAAATACTCAAAGAAGAATTTTAGAGGTAAATGCCTAAATTCTAATTTTTTGGATATTTAGAATAATCTGTGGCCATAGTTCGGAGAAGGCAATGGCACCCCACTCCAGTACTCTTGCCTGGAAAATCCCATGGACGGAGGAGGCTGGTGGGCTGCAGTCCATGGGGTTGTGAAGAGTCGGACATGACTGAGCGACTTTACTTTCACTTTTCACTTTCATACATTGGAGAAGGAAATGGCAACCCACTCCAGTGTTCTTGCCTGGAAAATCCCAGGGACAGCGGAGCCTGGTGGGCTGCTGTCTATGGGGTCACACAGAGCCGGACACGACTTAGCAGCAGCAGTTGCCATAGTTCAAGTTGCAATACTCAGTTTTATATCACATATAATAAGCAATATAATAACACATAATCTGTGTTAGAAAAAGTTCCCGGAGTGCTTAATTTAATACTAAAATGAAGGTTAATACTACTAATAATAGGTCAAATATTTATTGAAATTGGTCTAAAAATAATAACATTAAAAATGATAATAAAAAAGAAGCTTATAGTCATTAAACTCAATATATGCTATTTATTATACCCAATAATTTATAGTTACAAGATCATTTAATCTTTGTAATGACCTTATAAATACTAGTATCATCTCAGTTTTACTAATAAGGAAGCAAAGTCTTTTAAAGGTTGAATAAATTGCCAAAGGTGACCTACTTCAGAGCCTAGAGCTCTAATCACAATACAATATGTTCCCTATCTCTTTCTATCTGTATCAAAGAATAATAAATACAAAATAATAACACACTCACTTATGTGTCTATGTGTGTTTTTAAGGTATATATTTTCTCTCTCTATATATATATATATACACACACACATATATATATATCTTGTATGTAATACACACATATCTGCACATATACTTTGCTATAATAAGTGTATACAAGGAATATATTTTATATATTTAATTTATATATACATATTTATGTGTAAAATATGTATAAAAAGCAAGAGAGTGCCATAAAAACATCTATTTCTGCTTTATTGACTATGCCAAAGCCTTTGACTGTGTAGATCACAATAAAGTGTGGAAAATTCTGAAGGAGATGGGAATACCAGACCACCTGATCTGCCTCTTGAGAAGCCTATATGCAGGTCAGGAAGAAACAGTTAGGACAGGACATGGAACAACAGACTGGTTCCAGATAGGAAAAGAAGTACGTCAAGGCTGTATATTGTCACCCTGCTTATTTAACTTTTATGCAGAGTACATCATGAGAAACACTGGGCTGGATGAAGCACAAGCTGGAATGAAATTGTCAGGAGAAATATCAATAACCTCAGATATGCAGAGGACACCACCCTTATGGTAGAAGGTGAAGAAGAACTAAATAGCCTCTTGATGAAAGTGAAAGAAGAGAGTGAAAAAGTTGGCTTAAACTCAACATTAAGAAAACTAAGATCATGGCATCTGGTCCCATCACTTTGTGGCACATAGATTGGGAAACAGTGGAAACAGTGACAGACTTTATTTTGGGGGGCTCCAAAATCACTGCAGATGGTGACTGCATTCATGAAATAAAAAGATGCTTACTCCTTGGAAGAAAAACTATTATGAACTTATACAGCATATTAAAAAGCAGAGACATTACTTTGCCAACAAAGGTCCATCTAGTCAAAGCTATGGCTTTTCCAGTAATTATGTATGGATGTGAGAGTTGGACTATAAAGAAAGCTGAGCGCCGATGAATTGATGCTTTTGAACTGTGGTGTTGGAGAAGATTCATGAGAGTCCCCAGACTGCAAGGAAATCCATCCAGTCCATCCTAAAGGAAATCAGTCTTGAATATTCACTGGAAAGACTGATGTTGAAGCTGGAACTCCAATATTTTGGTCACCTGATGCAAAGAACTGAGTCATTTGAAAAGACCCTGGTGCTGGAAAGATTGAAGGCACGAGGAGAAGGGGATGACAGAGGATGAGATGGCTCGATAGCACCACCGACTCAATTGACATGAGTTTGAGTAAATTCCAGGAGCTGCCGATGGACAGGGAGGCCTGGCGTGCTGCACGCCATGGGGTTTCAGAGAGTCAGACATGACTGAGTGACTGAACTGAACTGAACTGATTTCTTGTCCCATGTTTGACACCTTTTCTCACTCCCTTCACATTTTCATGGAGAAATTGATGCAGACCAGGGGAAGATGGAGTTTTTTTTCCTCCTCTGTTCTTTTCCTCCCCTCAAAACTTTACTCCTAGTTCTAAGAATTATGCTACTAGTTAAAGTGAAGGTGTTTTCTTTCTTGTTTCCCTATCTTCATTCCCCCTTCTTATTTTTAGAACTACAGAAACTCAGGATTGTTGTCAGGGACATCATGACCAGAGGCAGACAATCTCAAGGGCCAGACTCACATTGTTGAAAACATATATCAAGATAAAAGATGTCACAAGACTAATTCGGCACAGCCCCAGTCACTTAGCTCATTCCTCTAGGAGAAAAACCTAAAGGAATGACAGAGAGGATGGCAATTAAAGTGACAATGGGATGTTACTAAAACTCAGCTGTCAGTTCCATGCAAAAATAGGTCCCTAAATCACTTGATGAGATAATGGTTGAGAGTTTCGTGGGTCTAGCTATTCTCAGAGGCAAAGTAGAAATTGGTAGTTGACTGACTGGGTCAAAAAGTTTGAGACTGGTAGGTCTGAATTAAGCAGGATAAATGAGTGGCATTTAGTTACTTTCTATCTCTTTGCCATTTGTACTCAGGGACATCATTTGTATGGCTTTCGGCAAAGCAACAGCTAAACTGTGATGAGAATTGATGCTTTCAATTTTTCATGCGTTAATTTCCTATTTGGCTGATATGTCCAGAAACCTTTCCTTGTCTTTCCCTAAACTGTCTGGATAATTGGTTCAATTCTCTGCTCTGCTTTGACTGTGGGAACCTTGCCCATTTAAGGCATTTTTCTTTCAACTTGTACTCAGTTGGTTTAAAAAGGTGCTGCTTCTCAAGCATGGAGGTCAAGACTGATAGTCAGACCTGACAATTTACATTGCCCAAGTTCCTGACTCAGTTACTTGAGGTTTGTGAGAGATAAATAAAAAAAAATTGCAGAAACCGTATTCTTCTTAGCTACTTGAAAGTGTAAATAATTAAATACCCATCAAAGTCAGCTGTAACTGGCTTCCTTTTTCTGCCTACACCTTCCTTTTCAAAGAATTGCCTCCTTCATAGCTGTATCTATAGAAGTGTTCTGCTGAATCTGCCATTTGGCTGGAGCATCTTTGGATACTAATGAGAGGTCAACTTAATAATATGACAGTGGTCCAATCTTAATGGACTACTGGCAAAGTATTTAGAAATAAAATTTTCATCTTTTTAAATTTTTAACATATCACAATCATTGATAGCTTTACTATTGTTGCTGTTGTTTCTCTATGAATTTAGAATATTTTCAACACATGATGCTATGGCCTAAATGCTTATGTCTTCCTAAAATTCATGTGTTGAAATCTTAACATCTAAGATTATGGTATTAGGAGATGAGGCATTTGGGAAGTGCTTAGGTCATGAAGGCAGAGTCATCATGAATGGGATTAGTATCCTTACAAAAGAAACTTCAGAGAGATCTCTTCTCTCTTTTACCATGGACTAAAAAGTGAAAAAAGAGATAAAATTTATATTGTCTATGTGAGGTGTATATTCATCACTATATAAAGTTGGAGGGTCACAATAATTTGGACTAAAACACAAAGGAATTATTTTTATTTCAGTGTTTGTCTAAATTCTCCAGAGAGCAATTCAAATTCTTTGAGAGTAGATATTTTGATTATACATATAATTTATGGGAAGATGTTTAAATGTGTGCATCTTAGTTTGCTAACCTAAGAGCTGGAGTGTTTTAAAGATAGTGAAATAACAAAAGAAGTAAATTGGTTGAGGGAAAAGCCTTGAAGATACAAAGGGGGGGGGAAAGAAGGTGCTGTCTCATTTTGAGCATTCAAGTCACAAACTATTACATGAGAAATCATCCTAAAAGGATACATAGTCAACCCAATATTAGGGGTCAGGAACTAGGGGACTATATTGGTTAGGTAGCTTTTATGGTCACACAGACAATGAGAGGAACATGGAAGGTCATAAGCAGAATCTTCTGACTGAAAGTATGTCTATCTTCCAAATACATCACAGCACACATTATCTTTTACCTTCCATTAGCCAATGTACTCTATTTTATGTTATCCTTGATATGTCTAACATAAATACAAAATAAGATTATTAAGATATGATGACTATTTACCCTTGGCCTGAGAATGTTTATTTGTACAAGAGCATTTGTAAGAAGTCATACCTCAATCTCTGTGCAAGGCATTTATGGACATTTTTAGCACATCTGTTTTTTTTTAATGCTACTCCAACATTTCCAGCTCATCAGGTTGAAAGCTTGCTCTCTATCAGGAGTCAACAATGCTGCCTCCTGAATCTGTCTGCTTTAATTGAGAAGGTGATTTGTGTAACCTTTGAGGAAAACACTGGATTTTTTGCAGCCTGAAATAATCCTCATCAGAAAACAAAATTGTCTGAGTGACCAAGATAGATCTGGGGGGAGGCAGATATGGGTCTGTGGTACTTGGTGACAAGCTATGCTGGCACTAGTGATGCAAAATGTCACCTAACGTAATGAAAACCTCTAGTAACATGGTTAATATGCTTGCCACAACTTATAACAGACATGCCAAGCTGCAAGAAAGATTTTTATGATGGTGTTGTCACAAAGGAAATGAGTCCATAGCTCACCACGGCAATCCACAAATGTTGGCTACTATGATTACAAGGCCTTAAAAAAAAAAAAAAAAAAAGCCTTTAGTTGGCAGAACACTTGGTCTTGCTTTTGGAAGAGATGCTGAACAACATAGTGACAAGAAAGCACCAATAGTTGTATGTGGCTTCTCTATGATGAATCGTAACTTCATTGGGACATTGAAGTAATCTAGTTAAACATCTCAGATCATCTAGGTGTAAAGTCTCAGAGGAGATTGAGAGCCAGAGTATTAAGGAGAATTAAAGGACTAGCACAGCCCTAAATTCAAACCTAAAACTATGTCTCCTCAAAACCAATACTTTCTCTACTACACTCTGAGACTGTAAAATTAGCCTGAAAAAGAGACTCCCACAGGTGTGAGGCTAATCAAAATGCTTACCATCACTATATACATAGGAGTTTGAAAGACTTCAACATTATAGACTATTTCCTTCAAGTTACTTGGTCTGTAATTTGAAGAAATGACTCCTAGGTTCTTAGTGGTACCCCCTCAAAAAAAGCTTTATCGCCTTGCTGTTTATTCACCTATGGTAATGGTTATCTGAGTAGTGTAATTTTAGTACTACCTTTTTGTTTGTGAAATAGAATTCAGCTCATTGTTTTTCTCCCTATAATTGTGATTATCTATATAGTCTTGGTTAGAAAATACATGATTTACCCTAAGCCTATTCATGGTACTGAAAATTCTTCTAGCAATACAGTGGAGTATCATGACAGTATTATAGTAGAATTTTCTTCAAATATTTTTTCAGCTTTATGAGATATTATTGCCGTACAAGGAAGGTAGGTTTAAGGTGCACATTATAGTTCTTTGACACACATGTTTATTATGAAATGAGTCAGTTTTCATTCCAATCCTAAAGAAGGACAATGCCAAAGAATGCTCAAACTACCCCACAATTACACTCATCTCACATGCTAGTAAACTAATGTTCAAAATTCTCCAAGCCAGGCTTCAGCAATACGTGAACCATGAACTTCCAGATGTTCAAGCTGGTTTTAGAAAACGCAGAGGAACCAGAAATCAAATTGTCAACATCCACTGGATCATGGAAAAAGCAAGAGAGTTCCAGAAAAACATCTATTTCTGCTTTATTGACAATGCCAAAGCCTTTGACTTTGTGGATCACAATAAGCTGTGGAAAATTCTGAAAGAGATGCCTCTTGAGAAACCTATATGCAGGTCAGGAAGCAACAGTTAGAACTGGACATAGAACAACAGACTGGTTCCAGATAGGAAAAGGAGTACATCAAGGCTGTATATTGTCACCATGCTTATTTAACTTGTATGCAGAGTACATCATGAGAAACGCTGGGCTGAATGAAGCACAATCTGGAATCAAGATTGACGGGAGAAATATCAATAACCTCAGATATACAGATGACACCACTCTTACGGCAGAAAGTGAAGAGGAACTAAAAAGCCTCTTGATGAAAGTGAAAGTGGAGAGTGAAAAAGTTGGCTTAAAGCTCAACATTCAGAAAACGAAGATCATGGCATCTGGTCCCATCACTTCATGGGAAATAGATGGGGAAACAGTGGAAACAGTGGCAGACTTTATTTTTGGGGGTTCCAAAATCATCGCAGATGGTGATTGCAGCCATGAAATTAAAAGATGCTTTTCCTTTTGGAGAAGGAAACGGCCCACTCCAGTAGTCTTGCCTGGAGAATCCCATGTAGGGAGGAGCCTGGGTAGGCTACAGTCCATGGGGTCACAAAGAGTCGGACACGACTGAGCAACTTGACTTTCTTTCTTTCTTTTCTTTACTCCTTGGAAGGAAAGTTATGACCAATCTAGATAGCAAATTCAAAAGCAGAGACATTACTTTGCCAACAAAGTTCCGTCTAGTCAAGGCTATGGTTTTTCCAGTAGTACGGAGGGGTTTTTCATGTATGGATGTGAGAGTTGGACTGTGGAGAAAGCTGAGTGCCGAAGAATTGATGCTTTTGAACTGTGGTGTTGGAGAAGACTCTTGAGAGTCCCTTGGACTGCAAGGAGACCCAACCAGTCCATTCTAAAGGAGATCAGTCCTGGGTGTTCTTTGAAAGGAATTATGCTAAAGCTGAAACTCCAGTACTTTGGCCACCTCATGCGAAGAGTTGACTCACTAGAAAAGACTCTGATGCTGGGAGAGATTGGGGGCAGGAGGAGAAGGGGATGACAGAGGATGAGATGGCTGGATGGCATCACCGACTCAATGGACATGAGTTTGGGTAAACTCTGGAAGTTGATGATGGACAGGGAGACCTGGCATGCTCTAATTTATGGGTCAGAAAGAGTCAGGCACGACTGAACGACTTAACTGAACTGAACTGAACCTCAATAAGATTAATTATCTTCTCTATCCCAGCACATAATTACCTTTTTTTGTTTCTAAGTGGTGATAACAGTTAACATTTACCTCTCTTACAATTATCAATTTTATAATGCAGTGTTGTGAATTATATTCACCCTGCTGTTCATTAGGCACTCTGACTTTATCTATCTTATAATGGGAGTTTGGACCCTTTGACTAACATTTCCCCAATTTCCCCACCCCCTAGCAACCACAACTGTATTCTGTATTTCTCTGACTTCGGCTATTTTAGATTCCATGAGTAAGTGAAAACTTACAACATTTGTCTTTCTGTGTCTGACTTATTTCATTTAGCATAATGCCCTCAAGTTCCATCTGTGTTACAAATGACATAATTTCCTTCTTTTTCCTGAGGCTGAATTATATTCCATTGTTCTTTCACCATTTTCCATCAATGACACTTAGGACTTTTCCACGATTTGGCGATTGTGAATAATACTGCGAGAAACATGGGAGTGAAGATATCCCTTTTCAATCAAGGTTTAATTCTTCAGGTATATATCCAGGAGTGGAATCACTGGATCATTTGGTAGTACAATTTTTAATTTCTTGAGACATCTCCACATTGTTTTTCATAGTGGAAACAATAGTGTGCCCACAGCAAATACAAAGTTCACATATTAATCATCTAACTGCTACTGATTGTATAATCTGAATTTGATGGAAGTTAGTTTTAAAATATAGTTTTCTCTAATGTATACATTTTAAGTGTAAAAAATGTAATTCAAGCTACAGAATTTAAATTATTTTGCTTTTTTTAAAATCTTCAAATACAAAACATCCTAATATAAAGCTTGTTGAGGGAGATAAAAAGGAAAAGAGTAAAGATTTTTGCCAGCCTGATGAGAAGCCACCAATTAGAAGAAATTATGGCTGGAAGATCCTAGCAGAAACATCTTCAAGGAACACTTAAAAGCATGTGCTAGAGAGAATTTACCACAATCCAAAAGTTTTATTTATAGATTAAAATTTATTTAACAAGTAAAATACATTTTAGATAAATATTTGTTTTACTAAAAATTTCCCCATTTTTGCCCACCCGCAACTCTAACGGTTCCCAAATTGCAGGTGCATAGTGGGAAAGTAGGAAGAGCAAGAAGAGAGAAGAAATTTACAGTCTTTCTCTTACCCTCTGTAGGTCTCTGAGAATATATAAGGCTTGAGATAGAGGAGAGAATAATTAAATGGTTTCATCATTTGTTTGTTTGATTTGATAGTATGCTAAACTGTTTATTACCTAAACAAAGAAGACTATATAATTATTAATGGAAAGTGACTGAAAGCCCTTTGAATCCTCCCAGAATTTACAACCAGTTTTAGGAAAGACTATTAAGAAAGTGGCTTTTAAGGACAAAGATTTTAATGCTTTTACAATACAACTACAGCTGATCACCTGGTCTCGGGCTTCCCTGATAGCTCTGTTGGTAAAGAATCCACCTGCAATGCAGGAGACCCTGGTTCAATTCCTGGGTCAGGAAGATCTGCTGAGAAAGGGATAGGCTACCCACTCCAGTATTCTTGGGCTTCCCTTATGGCTCAGCTGGTAAGGAATCTGCCTGCAATGTGGGAGACCTGGGTTTGATCCCTGGGTTGGGAAGATCCGATGGAGAAGGGAAAGGCTACCCACTTCCGCATTCTGTCCTAGAGAATTCTGTGGACTGTATAGTCCATGGGGTCACAAAGAGTCAGACATGACTGAGCAACATTCACTTTGCTAGATATTTATAAATTGGTTTTTGTCTTTATTTGATTAATTGACTTTTCTCCTTGATTCTAAGTCAGAGCAGTGACAGTATCTGGTTTGCCCATAGCTCTGTTCCTGGCATGTCTGCTAAATATTTTGAATGATTGTATGAGAGGGTCCCAATTATTCATCCTTGTACCTCATTACTAAATTGCCTTTGGTAAATAAGGCATTCCAGCTGTTGAGGTTAAAATATAACTATACCCCATTTCCAAAATATGTGAGGTTTTTTTTTTTGTATACATTTTTTCATAATGTGTCAAAGTATATTTAATAGTTCAGTGGCATTGAGCGCATTCACATTTCAGTTCATTTACCAAAGTGCACTTGGGTTACCTCCATCTTATGACCATTGTGAATAAGATCCTATGAACATGGGTGTACAAATATTTACTTGAATCTCTGCTTTTATTTTTGTGGGGTAATACTAGAAATGAAACTCCTGGATCATATGGTAATTCATTTAAATTTTTTGAGCAACTGTCCTAATGTTTTCCATAGCAGCTTTACCATTTTAATTTCCACCAAAAATGAACAAATGTTCCATTTTCTCCACATCCTCAACAATACTTGATTTTTTTCCTGTATTTTGATAATAGGCATCCTAATCAGTGTGGAGTAGTATCTCATTGTAGTTTCAATTTGCATTTCCATAATGATTAGTGATGTTGAGCATCTTTTTATGTGTGTATTGACACTATGTATATCTTTTTTGGAGAAATGTCCATTGAAGTCCTTTGCCTATTTTTAAATTGCTTTTTGTTGATCTATAAGAGTAATTTGTATATTCCAGATATTAACTCTTTATGAGGCTATCGTTTGCTAATATTTTCTCCTGCTTTGTGCATTGCCTTTTCACTTTGTCAATAATGCTCTCTGATGCACAAAAGTTTTAAATTTTGATGAAGTCCAATTATCTGTTTTTCCTTTTTTGTGTGCTTGTGTTTTTTGTGTCATATACAAGAAATCATTGCCAAGTCCAATGCCTTTTAAGTCTTTTAATTTTAGTCCTACATATAAATCTTTGATTCATATTGAGTTAATTTGTTTATGTGTTATAAGGTAAGAGATCGATTTCATTTGTTGCATGTAGATATTCAGTTTTACCAACACCATTTGTTGAAAGCACTGTTGTCTTCCCATTGACTAATTTTGCTAGTTTGTCATTTGGCTGTATTTGTGGAGGCTTGTTTCTGGGTTCTCTATTCTATTTTAGCAAAATATGTTTTTTCATTTTTTTAAATTACAGTGTATCTTCCTTTAAGAAGCAAAATAGTTACCAATGCTAAGGTGAAGGTGTTTATTTCATTTTTTCCTGAAACAGGATAAATTAAGAAAATATTGCTGAGATCCAGATCTTGAGGAATGAGAGAGAAAAGCCATAGGAAATTGAAACAAGAAAAAAGGGGAAAGGGGATACTGAAAAAAAGGGGAAAGGGAGGGGATACTGCTGGGGTGGGTGGGTACAGCTCTCAACTGCAACTTGATTTGAGTAGGGCAAAAGTTTGTTTATATCTTATGTTCTCCACAATACAAACTCTCCCTCTTCAGTTCATTGTTGAGACATCAGTACTGAGGTTGGTACCAGGGACAGCTCCTGACTGGCAACAATGTAGATCAATTCGGTTTCTCAGCTCTTCTGCTTCTCCTTTTAGATGTAATCTCCCATCCTCTCCATTCATTCTAAACTGGCATGCATACATTCTTAAGTGTGTAAACTAAAGAACAGACAACCTGGTACCCATTATTTGAAGAGAAAGAAAAAGTTGTAAGATAACATAGTGTTTTTCTGCAAGAGCCATTCAATAATATGTGTGTCATTCAATAGTATAGAATGCAAATAGTTTTGAGGTCTGTTGACACCTAGGTGACTGCAGTTTTTGTAGGATTATGCTTCCTTTTCAGTCTACTTGTACTAGTAAGGGTGTCACTTATGCCCTTGATGACAACAAGGAGAGTGATACAGAATGATAATAGAAAAGTTGTTGGCAGCTGAGGTTCCTTAGGTTGGACTAGTGCCCTACATGATGACAGTGATAAAGTTCTGGCTGTCAGCAGGGTATCACCACCCCCCAGCAAGGGTATAGATAGAAACATCCGAGGCAGATGAATGAGGGAGCAGCTGAAAAGCATCTGAGAAAGATCAGAAAGATAAGTTCAGAAAATATAGCCTGAGTAATCTTTATGATTCCTTTATGTTAACAGAGTTTATTTATTTATTTGGTGTGATCTGAATGACCTTTAAAAGCTCTACAGTTTAGGTCAATTTTAAGTAACTTGAAAAATTAGAGATAAGTGGCTCTTGGGAGGAAAAAAGAGTCTAGCTGAGTTCTGATTGAAATAGGCAATGATATAATTGAGGATTCAGTCACATCTTGCTAATAAGAAACAAATAGAGCTACAACAGTTGAAATCTGCAGATATTTTATTTTAATGCATAAATAAATCCATTCTCTTATTATTTTTTCCAGCAAGAGTATAGATAAACTCCCTTGACCTTAACAGGTAATATAGTGACAACTTTAAACATTGTGTAGTAGATTGTTTTAATGATAGTGGGCTAAACACATGCTTTTCTCTCTCCTCTTTCTTGATACTTATCATGATACTAAGGAATGTAAATGCTGTAAAATCTTGCTAAAAAGGAACAAGGTATTTCACTAATTTCTGTATAGTGAGAGCAAATAGAAAGCAGGCAAGAGGAGCCTGTAGCCTAGAACATGCAGAGAGCCTGTAGAAAAATAAGCCTAACACAGCTCCAGAACTATTCCATCTCTGAGGGGGCATAGAGGACCAAATGAGCAAGAGAAGGTAACATGCAGCTGAAAGTAAGTGATTCATTGAAGTCTAGTTTGGTTTTTGCTCTTCATAGAAAGAAAATAATGCAATCAGCAAGCCCAGAGAAAATAAAATTGGTCCAAGAAACTGTGGTCGTATATGAGGTACATCAAATTTGATATGATATAGAGAAATTGTTGGGAAATGAGAAAGAATTGTAAACAGAGCTCTTTTCCATTCATAATAAAATGTCATAAAAATGAGAACTCCATGGAGACTAAAGAATTTAAAGAATTAAAACCATGAAGGCAATAGGAAAAATACATGAAAATGTGTTTAGCACTTTGGGATTAAAAAAGCCATCCCTCAAATTATATGAAAAGCAAAAGCCAAGATGGATCAGTTAAACTTTATTTGAATTCAGATAACATTGTAAGGGGAGAAAGAACATGAAAAAGCTAGAAAATAATTGGTGATTGAACATATTTGCAGGATTCATGAAGCAAAGGGTTAATATTTAAATTATTTCAGAGATAAAATAAGGGAAATAACAAGATAAAATTAGAGCAAAGTATATAATAGGAATCTTGCTGAAGATGGATTTTGAAGCTGTTCAGTTTTCCCTAATGCAAACAGTGCTACAGTGAACACACTCTTATACACCTCTATGTTCAGATGTACAAGTGCTTTTCTGTAAGATACAGTGCTAATTAAATTATCATTATACAATACAGATTATTAAAGGAGACTGTGCACAAGTTTTAATTTTTATTGTTATAGCATTTTGGGCAGTGCTACCAAATTCTCTTCCAAAATGGCTTGTTAATTTACACTCTTTTCAACACTGTGTGGAAGTGTCCATTTCCTCCTATCCTTAAAGGATTTGCCTCTTTTTACTATAATAGTTAAATATAGGATCTTGCTAAGAGATTTTGTTTTTCCTTGATTATCAGTTTCTGTGCTGGGTGGATGACTATTCCCTATTCTAAGAAATATTTTTCCTCTTGGGGTATTTGCTACCTGGTTTTATCTTGTCCTTATTTTACAGTATTCCATAATGTGTTTCTTTCATGCACTGGAGAAGGAAATGGCAACCCACTCCTGTGTTCTTGCCTGGAGAATCCCAGGGACGGGGGAGCCTGGTGGGCTGCCGACTATGGGGTCGCACAGAGTCGGACACGACTGAAGCGACTTAGCAGCAGCCGCCTTTAGAATAGTGAAACTTAAGACAGAAAACTGCTCATTTTTATGATAAAACCCATTGGGTCATTTGATTTTAAAAAAATATTCATACTTGCATATCTGTGGATTTATAAAATTGTTAAATTAGTAGAAAGAACAATCAGTATATGACAAATTCTAGATATATCTTATTTCCTGTAAGAAATTAACCCTATCTAGGACTCAATTTCCTAATATGTTCAATAAGAATAATAATATCCACCTCATAGCTATGTTCTAAAGTGAACTTTTTAAAAATGTCTAACCATTATTGGCCTACTTTCTCTTCCTACTCCTGTCAGTAACTTGATCCTTCTCTTTCAAATAATCTGTTAGATTGCCATTCAACTTTGCTAAATTAACATTGTATCAATACATTTATTCATTGCCTATAAGACAGTATTTTTATTTTTTTTCTTTTTTTTTAAAATTTTACTTTACAATACTGTATTGGTTTTGCCATACATCAACATGAATCTGCCACCAGTGTACATGTGTTCCCAATCCTGAACCCCTAAATGCTGTATGTAATTTCCCATCAAGGACACTTCAATGATGTTAGAGATAAATGATATAATTGCTTTATAGATTCAGTCCAGCACTTTAAACCAACAGTAAGAAACATGAGAAAAGAAAAATAACCGTACTATATTTGTTAATCACTGTAACCTATAAATACTTGTACTCAACACTAAAGCAGATGCTCAGATTAATAAGACATGATACATGCCATCAAAGCACATGCATTTCAGTAAAGAAGATACAATTGTATTATTGTATTAGCTGGCTTGCTCAGTCATGTCCAATTCTTTGTGACCCCATGGGCTGAAGCCTCCCAGGCTTATCTGTCCATGGAATTCTCCAGGCAAGAATACTGGAGTGGGTATACATTCCTTTCTCCGGTGGGTCTTCCTGACCCAGAGATTGAACCTAGGTAACCTATGTTGCAGGCAGATTCTTCATTGTCTGAGCCACTAGAGAAGCCAAAAGAAGATACAAGGCAGACATTAAAAAATGCTATTAAAAATAAGCAAACGGAAATGCTATAGAAAAAATGAAAAAAGAGGGAAACTACTTGTCTGTAGAGATCTTGAAATGGTAATAGCCATTTGGGAGGGCTTATATGGATAGGAAGGCTTTTCCTAGACAGAGACACAAATACCCCCAGAAAACAGTGGCCAGAAAGGCTTGTAGCATATATGGAGGATGGTGAGAATTCCTGGGCTGCCCAAGTAGGAAGAGGCAGTTGGTGATGATACTCAAAAAGGCTGCAGCTGAACTGGAGTGCCTGCATGCTTTGCATGTCAACACCTGTCTTTTAGGCCTGTGAGTGCCCCTGCTCCTTTGTGTAGGTAACATCAGAGTGATTTTCTTCAGAGTGCTTCACTCCTTATGCCTTGTGGTCCAGTTTAGATTATCAATGGTATTACCTTTTATCCTCCTTCCCACCCTTTACCAAGAGGTTGACATGTAATCTCACCTAGGCCAACTAATCTGTCACTTGGAAATCTGAGTTTTATTCCAGGAGGCATGTGGACTTTGCAAAGAACTACTGGAGCTAAATGAACTTCAGCACCTACATGCAAAGGTTTTGAATCCCACCATCAGAATCTGCCCACTTTCTGGTCCTTTCAAAAGCCCCACTTTTCCTTTACTTTAGTAAGCCCCTTAGTATGCTTCCAATAAAGTTTTTGTGTGTTGGCGGGGGGCAGGGAGTAGGATAATAGAGTTTTTGTTTTTCCTTTTGTTTTGCATAACTTAATCAGAATCAGTTTCTATTGACAACAAGAAAAAGTTCCAGTTGATGAACATGTCTAATGGATCTGTACATAATCTGCAAATAATGAGGAGCAATTAAAATTTATTGAAGAGTAATATCATAAAGATGCAATTCAGGGAAAACTGAAATAGCAAGAAATTAGCGTCAGAGGCAAGAGGAAGTGTAGCGTTTTGTGGAATTAAGAGGATTAGGAAGGAGTAGAAGGCTATGAGACTTTATAGAAATAAAAGTGATAGTTTGGAGGAATGAACACTGAGGTTGAATTTGAATGCCAGTCCTGCCCAAATTCTGCTTGTTTAGGCAAGTTTTTTATACACACTGAACTCTTATTTCCAAATTTTCATTATGTAGACAGTAATATCTCTTCATTTTCATGGTTTGAGGATTTAAATGATATACAAAGTGCTAAAAGCTATTGTATTGTCATACAATATGTACCAAATTAATTTCTGCATCAGTTTATAAATTCATAGGACCTAGAAAATGATTGCATCTGACATGTAAAGTAAGAGGCAAACTCTGACCTCAAGCTTTTGAATCTGAGAGATACAGTAGATGATGACAACATTTGGACAATGAAGAGAAGTTGGTTTGGAAGTGGATGAATAAGAAATATTGCTTAAAATAAAAAACTTAATTTTTAACATGCAGATTTTTGAGATAAACAGGAAATAATTTTTTTTTCTAGCCTTAAGAGAATGCTGAAGCTTAAAGAAAAGAATTTTAAAGATCCTTACACCTGGAAAATTGAAAGATATGGTAATCAGTGGGTGACTATGAAAAAAAAAAAAAAGGAAGAAAAAATATTGATGGTGAATTCCAGAATGTGCTTATAAAAAAAGAGTGTGAAAAAGGAGCGTAAGTGAAGGAGACAGACAGGAATACAACATCACAACAGCACAGAAGCCGAAGACAAGGCTTCTAGACACAGGATTTTCTTCCTTCACTGCCTCAAACATCTCATATGCTGCAGAAAGGATAAGAAATATGGAGATTAAAAGAACTCCATTATATTGTTTCATTAGTGAGTCTTCTCAGAGGTTTGTTTCAGCCAAGTCATAAAAGTAGAACTAGATGTTAGGCACTATGGGAATAATGCCTCATTTATATATTGGGACAGTTCTTATTTATACTTCATAAGTTGTTTTGGGAGTGGTATAGGGTATAGTAAAAAGGAAAAGCAAAGGCAAGCTGTCCACAAGTAAAATTATCAGTACAGAATAATTAGGACTGATTTGGGAGTTATAACAGCAATTATAAGGTCTAAAGCAGTCAACCAAATTAATGTGTGAACAATTCCTAACAAAAGAAAAGGCATTTAGAAGCCACATACTCCAAATGCCAACACAGTGATTCCATTACATCCGTGCCAGTGGTCTCAATATTACAAATGTAGTTTTTATGATAATATTTTGTAAATATATATTTTTGCTTGCAATATATTTTGGCAGCTTTGGGATTTCAGTTCTCAACCAGGGATCGAACCAGGTCATAGCAGTGACAGTACTGAATCCTAACCATTAGACCACTGGGGAACTTCTGATTTAAAAAAATATCTTGAACACGTGTGTACATGTGGTGGATTCATGTTGATGTATGGCAAAACCAATACAATATTGTAAAGTAATTAACCTCCAATTAAAATAAATAAATTTATATTTTTAAAAACATCTTAATAAATTAAAAATAAACCACATAATCATAATCTTTAATATTGGAATTTTCTGATCTTGGTAAGCATTGAAATTAAAGACATGTTTTTACAGAATTTCCATGACAGTTAATTCCTTTATTATGTCAAGTTTCTCTAGAAATAAACTCCTTTCTCCTTCCAAAGACCCCATCAGGTTTCTTTTAATCATGATAGTGAGTTCTTTTTCCCATATATATATATTTAGCACTCTACATGCAATCATTATATATTTAATAATGGGGTCATTTCCTAAAACTCATATTAAATAATGCACTTTACATTTAGTTCATTATAAACTCTCAAGAAGCTGAAGGGTAAAGAGGACATGTTAGCAGTCATCTGTTTTGAACCCTGAGGAATCAGTGACTGCATCACAGCTCTTGCACAGGACTTCTTGGTGTCCTTGCTTGGAGAGCATGACCAACTCTGACACTAGGAAAGAAGGTCCCAGGTTGTCCTCCGTGTCCTTCCCTGGATAACCATGGACTGAATCCACAATTTGCATTTTATTATCTGTATGCATCCATTATTTTCCCTGATAAATGTTCAGAAAAGACAACTAGACCCCCCAAAAAAGTAATAACAACACATAGAAAACTCTCAATCCCTACTTAGAAACTCAGTTACATTCAGTTACTTTTGCATACGTGTCATGCTCAGTCATGCCCCAGTCTTTGTGACCCCAAGGACTATAACCCACCAGGCTCCTTTGCCCATGTAAATTTCCAGGTAAGAATACTGGAGTAGGCTGCTACTCCAGGGGATCTTCCCAACCCAAGGGGATCCTACTCCAGGGAATCTTCCCAGCTCAAGGGTGGAGCCCAAGTCTCTTGAATCTCCTGCACTTACAGGAAGATTCTTTACCAATTGTGTCACCTGGGAAGCAGTTACTAACATTTTCTGAGAGAAAACAACAACAACAAAGTGAGTGCTAGATTTTTTGATACATTGTTATGAAATTTCCTGGAGAAGATGATTGATTATTTCAAATTAGACTCTGAGTTAAGTCCTTTCTACTTTCTCATAGCTAAGTCTCACTAACCTTTCAAATCTAAGGCATATTTATCAGGCATATTTATTTACCAGGAATTTGGCGGTAAAGTCTAGCACTGTACTTGTGTGCATGCTCAGTCGTGTCTGACTCTTTGCGACCCCATGGATTATAGCCCACCAGGCTCCTCTGTCCTTGGAATTCTCCAAGCAAGAATACTGGAGTGGGTTGCCATTTCCTTCTCCAAAGTCAAGCACTAAGTTCAAGTTTATACTATCAGAACAAGAGGTGTCATGCTTAGTGGATTCAAAATTAAATACAAGCTTTTCATTTGATCATTGGGTATTTAGGGCCAAAACAAAATATTTGTATTGGCAATATTAAAAAAAAAAAAAAAAGTCGTTTACAGGAATACCTGATCTTATTAACTTTATTTTCTTGTTAACTTTTTTCATTCACTTGCCCATTCGTTGATTTAGCTAACATTTATTTTGCACTTAATATATTCTAGATAACTGGTAAAATATAAAGAAGGGAAATATACTTCCCAAAGGACTTTATTAGGAAAAAATTCACCAAGAGGATCTTAATGAAACTGAGTCTGGAAGAAAAAGAAATTTACATTTCCTTCCACAAAGATGGGAATGAAATTTTCTTTTTTGTCGTTGCCTTTGTCTCCTAAATTCTGCTGAAAAAAAATAAAAATAAAAATCAGTAACAAAAATAATAATAATTAAATCTTTGTGAATCCTTATTAAATGCCAGTATAAGATTTGGTCACTGTGGTCTAATGAATTAATTTTGCATAGCATAATTTTATCTATACAAAATATTTTATACAGAAAACTTTAGCAGAGAGCCTCTACTGTGATGTCTACCAGTTTGGGATGATACCAGGCTGTTTGATGCATCAGGCATTTTGATTTCACAAAGAAACCATAATTACATGTGTGTTTAACCTAAAGGCCCAGACAATTATCTTTTAACTGAAAAGCTTTTAAAACACAAACGTATGAAATTAAAAGCTCCTTAAATTTTCCATGCCCTCCCCCATCGCTGCTTACCTATCTCTCCATTTTTGTGTTGGTGTTTTCTTTAGGATAATAAAAAAAAAGAATTTAAACTGTACATGTAATAAAAAGATATACAAAGGAAGGAGAAAGAGGGTATAGGATGGAGATGTCTAAGATAGGTGCTGGCATAGTGCAAACAAATAAATGATTTTCTGGGAGAAATAGCTCTGTCAGTTTCCTTCCTTATGACAGCATTTCTAAAAGCGATATGCACATCTCACTGGACAGCTTCCATGGTCTGTGAGTGGGCCCTGCTCACCACTTCCTATTTTCTATGCAGTCTGATGATGTCAGGTTTAGATTTTCAAAATCTAAGCTCTGGGCTCATGTCAGCTCGTGAGTGAGCTCCTTTCATTTCAACATTTACAAACATACCTATACTCAGTTCTCATCCAGGGTGAACAAAAGCTGTGCTGGTGGAGAGACACATTTCAACCAGATGCAGCTAGACCTTAGTCTTCCATCCTTCTGACACATGCATGGGAATTCACACTATGGATTTTAACATTTCCTTTTGTTCTAAGCAACAGGTAATAGACATACTTTTCTTTGAATTGTCTAGTTTGTGTAAATCTTCTGCGGCTTTAGATTTGTTTCCTTTAATCCAAGTATATATAAATATGTATGGTCTTTAAAAACAGATTAAGAAGAAGCAACCATTACTGATTCAAATGTTTTCAATTTAGGAGGTTCCAGATCAGAAATATCTCCTTAGCTTGATGACTAGTGAGCTGCAGTCCAGATATTGAAGGAATACAGGAGTGGGTAGTAGGTGTGAGCCTCTCCCTTCCTATCATTTTTCCCACTGTGCATGTGTGTTTCAGGAGTCTTACCTGACATGGAAGTAAATCTGAAAGTAGAAAGACATTAAAAGTATATAACTCCATGAAATGGAACTATTTATTTCAAGCATATGAAGTACTTTTGGAAAGCAAACCTCATTTCATCTCCAAGTGCATGGGAAGGACAAAGAGAAAGATTTATTTTATATAGGATATTGGAGAAATAAAATAACTTGTAATATCACAGAATAATGCAAAGTATGTTTAGATAGCTAACCAATAACTCAAAGACTATACTTTCATAAACTATAGAATAATGCTCATATTACTTATTTTTAAACCAATAATAATAATAATTCCTGAAAATCTGTTAAAAATTCCAGGAAAGCAGAGATGGTGGCGTGCTAACAGTCATCACAGTTACCATTAAGAGCAAAGCAAGATGCTAATATTTATAATTTTTTCTCTCCAATTTTATCTGATGCACTGAACACTTTAATGAACCCAAGAAAGCATATGTTCAGTGATTGAATATGTTGATTTAGATGAAAGTGTAGGAGTGTTCTCAGGCACAAACATCTTAAGTCACAGGATCTTGTCTTCCTAACTCCTTACTTTAATGTTTTTTAAACTATAGTTTAAAAACCACTATTAGCTCCAGAAATAAACTTAGCGGGATAGAACAATTTTTTTCCCTTTCATGAAATAAACAAAGTAGGATAGAAATTAGTAAAGTGAATCTCATATATAATAAAAAGTTGAATATAGTTTTCAAAATCTTCTGTTTCAGAAATGTGTGTGTGTGTACTGAATCTCAGGGTCAAATATATGTCTCACTGAGAATCATCTCAAAAAGGATTGAAAACTACTGCATTATACATACTAGCCCTTCAGACAAGAGCAAACTATAACTTCTGTTTCCTTTTATGAGGAAACTGAAGCTAAGAAAGGAGAGGTGAATTGTTTATGATCTCTTAGGTATCACATGTAAGAACAGATCCTACTTGTGTTGTTAAATGATAATTGCTATGTTTTCTTATCAGGCATATAAATCTATCTATCTTATCAGGTATGTCTTGGCCACGTGTTGATATGTGTGTATATGTGTATATCCCTAATTATAAGGAAAATAAGAATAAATCATATCCATTCCTACTGTTATTAGTTTCTAAGTAATATTATCTTATTACTCATATTCATGCAAAATCTTTTGTCCACAGTTTGTCATTGATTTTTTTTTTTGTATGTTGTTGCCAGTCTGAGGAATCCACAGCAAATCTCATCTATTGATATTACACTGATGATAGATAGTCTCAGTATCAGTCGTTTTAAAAGTAATAGGGCCTGTCTGTGAAGATCATCAAGTCTGTCTTTTCACATTTTAGCTCTGGGCCTTCTAGAAGCTTGGCAAATCTCCATGATAAGTATAGGCATAGTTTAGGGTTATTCATATAAAATTAATGAAGTTTATAAAATTTCTCATTTAATTCTCATTAAACAATCTTAAATGCTTTGGTATTATCTTCTCCGCAGCCTTTGATTCATTCACTTAAGTTTCCAGGAACTTCTATTAAGCATTTCTCCCCGAAAGATATTTTGCTAATCACTGGATTGATACAAATAACAAAAAAACCCTTTTTGTAGAACTTTTTTCTTTCTTTTTAGTGGCAAAAATATTTAGAGTTTTTGATGATGGGGGAAAAAAGCAAACAAAGATCTGAAAGCAACATTTCTGTTAAAATTGTCTTTTCTATTTCAGACATAGTTTTATAATTCTCTTTTCTATTTCTATTTATGCTTTCCTGGGATTCTACGATGGTCAGTTTGTGCCCTTCCTCATTGACTCCTTTCTTTGGATGGTAGAACAACCTCCAAAAAGGTGGTCTCTTAATTAAAATTGTTAAAACAAAGAAGTGCAAGAGTGAAAGTACTCATTAAGTTATATGTTTTAGGGAAAAGGTGGAAATGTCAAATCTAGCTTAGCTGTTGGATGATTTTTGTGTGCAAAGTTTGTTTTTAAAAATATTATTAGATTTTAAAAAATCAAATCAACTTAATGAGTCTTTTTCTTACAAACATTGATGCTTTGTAAACTACTTGACTTGAATGCAGAAAGTTTTATTTGAAGTGAATTTTTAATCCAGTCAAAGAGAAAGAGTGAAGAACAGCGAAAAAAAATCCAGTGAAGAATGTATTTTTAAAAGTTGTATATAGAAGTTATAAAGAAATTGCAAATTAATATCACACATGTCAGCATCTCGGAGAAAGCACATTCTTGGATTTATGTAACTGGTAAAAGAAGATGCCAGATTGCATACCTGAATAAACTCTAATCTTACTCATCAAGTACATACTTTGGCAAAATGGACATACTTTGTTTTGTCTTAAGCCTCATACATTGTAGGTTTATAGGATTAAACAGTCCAAATGGAAACTCAGATAATTTGGTTGCTATAAGATATCAGTGACAACAGGATAAAGCAGAGGGGGACTGAGAGAGACTGATTGGAGCCTTCAGTCCAGGGCATCTATGCTACTCCAGAAGGTGAGAAATTGCTATGATGATAAAAGAAGGAGAGATCAGAAATTAATGAGATTATGAAGCGGTTTTTGACACATTTCTATGTAAGGGTGCAAGTTCATCACAGGAAATAGCACAGTGGTTAAGGGGATCAATGTGTTTAGGGATCGAAAGACCTGGATTCAAACCTTGGCTCTTGCAGTTTCTAGTTTTATGTATTTGAATAAATTACTTCAGTACTCCTTAAATTTACAGCTATCTTTGTTGTGGCTATTTTATTATTATGTTGCTATTTTTTAAATTAATATTGTATATCACCAAAGAGAAAGAGGGGAAAAAAATGAATTAAGAAACTTAGCACTAGTGACACAAAACAGAGGGCTTTCAGCTAGTGTAAATAGTCCCCAGGATGTAGGTTAACAGTAATTTGTTTCTGTGTGTGTTGATGCCAGGAAAAGGTAAAGGGAATGCAGATATTTATAGAGATAATTAAATAAGCAAGTTCATGTAATAAGCAAGTTCTGACAATTGTAATAAAATGCATCAAAAGACTTGTCTCTATTTATTTCACCAGTGAGGGATATTAAAAATCTGATCATACACTGCCTTAGGATTTACCAAATACTGTTTAAATAGCAACAACAAAAACATGGCTCCAGATGGGACTGCAAATATTTTGATAATGCTTTGGCTCCAAATTAAAGAGTAATCAGTCAGAATTCTCAGGACCTGAATTCTAAATACCATTACAAATATTTATATTTCCCCCCTTCATCCACAATGCAACTATATATTAAGGCAGGCTTATGCCACTTATTACTAGAATTCTTTAAATTGTTTAAAATTTATATTTAATTATAGAAAGCAACACATCAATTCATTGGGCTATAACGTTTTAATAGTCAGATTTAAAAAATGTTTTCCATGATATGTCCCCCACTGCTTTCTATCTGTAGACGTAGAAGCACACTTAGAGATCTCTCCAGGTACACACGTGTGTGCTAAGTCACTTCAGTCATGTTTCACTCTCTGCGACCCTATGGACTGTAGCCCACCAGGCTTCTCTGCCCATGGGATTCTCCAGGCAAGAATGCTGGAGAGGATTGCTCCAGGGGATCTTCCTGATCAAGGAAAAACCTTTCTCTCTTATGCCACCTGCATTGGCAGGCGAGTTCTTTACCACCAGCGTTATCTGGGAAATCCAGCGTACACACACACACACACACACACCCTAATTATTTTAAGAAGTTAAATAGTACATGCTCTAATATAATCATTTTCCATTTAATAAACCCTTACATTATATTCTTGCTGTCTGTTGTTAGTAACAAACTATCCTGAACCTAAGTGGCTCAACACAATAACAGTCATTCTGTTTGCTCATAAATCTGTAATTGGGAAAGGGCTTGGAGAGAAGGGTCCTGTATACACCATGTGGCTTCATCTGGGGTGGTTTCACTAATGGCTGCTTAATCTGCTTCCAAGATGGCTAATCCACATGGCTGGCAAATTGATAATGACTGTTGTCTGAGATCTCAGAAGGCCAACCAGAAATTGTCACTGAACCCGGGAAGTCAAACAGCCTCCTGTACACAGGACTCTGTCAGTCAGCAAAGGCACAAATCCAGCTCGGGTTTATTAAGTTGGGAGACAGACTTTCTCTAGACATGACAGAGTAATATTTTTCTGAAACTTTGTCTGCAATGATATTTTTGCAGTCATCTTGAAATAATGCAATGTTTCACAGCTTATTTCCAAATCTTTCAGTGTATACTATTGCATACCTATTGGTGGAAGTGATAAATATTTCTCTATTAATTGAAGTGGCTATACATCCCAGTATTTTTACTCTGTCAGTCACCTATAAATCTACCAATCAATTTTCTATCAAGTCATTCTAATATTCTATCAAAAAGCAATACATAATCACAGTATATTAGAGGTTCAATTTTCAAACAAATAATTCACACTGAATTTTCTTTGCTTTTTTTTTTTTGGCCAGTCCTTTGGGAGAAAATATCTCATTGGCTTAGTTTACATTTCCTTAAGTATTGTTTGGGTTAAGCAATTTTCATAGCTATTACTAACTTTAATTTTCTTTTCTATGCCTTATTTAGTATTTTCCACATCTCACTAGGATTTTTAATAAATATGCAAGACTATTTTATGATGATCTCCTTTTTTACTACTATATAATTTATTTTATGAATTACAAACAATTAACTAGTGTTTATTTTACACTTTTGTTTTCTATAATTTTAAAGAGTTCTATGATATGTAAATAAGTTTACAGTCTCTAAATTTATTTTCTATTATGCTTTTGTATTTTATGGTTTGCATGAGAAAGCCTTGCATAACACACACCATTACTCTAAAACCATGTTTGCCTTTATCTTCTTCTAATGAGTGAAAATTTGTTTTTAAATGTTCATCTTTTAGTCTGAGTTTTACTTGTGAATGATGAAAGGTAGATGAACACGTTTTTTCCTGAGAGGCAGTTAATTATTACATATCTATAGCATAATTTATTGATAGATCACATTTGCTTCCATGTGCTGAAAATATCATTATTATTCATACTTCTTTTCATATATAATAATTCTATAAGGTCCCATCACTTCATGGGAAATAGATGGGGAAACAGTGGAAACAGTATCAGACTTTATTTTTGGGGGCTCCAAAATCACTGCAGATGGTGATTGCAGCCATGGAATTAAAAGACACTTACTCTTTAGAAGGAACGTTATGACCAACCTAGATAGTATATTCAAAAGCAGAGACATTACTTTGCCAACAAAGGTCCGTCTAGTCAAGGCTACGGTTTTTTCCAGTGGTCATGTGTGGATGTGAGAATTGGACTGTGAAGAAAGCTGAGTGCCAAAGAACTGATGCTTTTGAACTGTGGTGTTGGAGAAGACTCTTGAGATTCCCTTGGACTACAAGGAGATCCAACAACTCCATTCTAAAGGAGATCAGTTCTGGGTTTTCTTTGGAAGGAATGAGGCTAAAGCTGAAACTCCAGTACTTTCGCTACCTCATGCAAAGAGTTTACTCATTGGAAAAGACTCTGATGCTGGGAGGGATTGGGGGCAGAAGGAGAAGGGGACAACAGAGGATGAGATGGCCAGATGGCATCACCGGCTTGATGGACATAAGTTTGAGTGAACTCCGGGAGTTGGTGATGGATAGGGAGACCTGGTGTGCTGCGATTCATGGGATTGCAAAGTGTTGGACATGACTGAGTGACTGAATTGAACTGAACTGAATATATAATATATGTAATGACCATAATAGGACTTCCCTGGTGGCTCAGATGGTAAAGCGTCTGTCTACAATGAAGGAGACCCAGGTTCGAGCCCTGGGTTGGGAAGATCCCTTGGAGAAGGAAATGGCAACCCACTCCCGTACTACTGCCTGGAAAATCCCATAGACAGAGGAGCCTGGTAGGCTACAGTCTATGGGGTCGCAAAGAGTTGGACACGACTGAGCGACTTCACTATACACTAATGACCATAATATATAGAATATACATGAGATATATACATATATATATATACACACATATACTATAACATTTATATATTATTGAACACATCAAATTATCCATTTGTACATTTCTGGGTCAATTTCATTTTTTCTTTAAATAACAGCTTCGTTATATAATATGCTGCTGCTGCTGCTCCTGCTGCTAAGTCACTTCAGTCATGTCCGACTCTGTGTGACCCCATAGACTGTAGGCCACCAGGTTCCTCCATCCCTGGGATTTTCCAGGCAAGAACACTGGAATGGGTTGCCATTTCCTTCTCCATTATATAATATAGATACCATAAAATTCACCCTTTAAAGTGTACAAATTTATTGCATGTAGTGCATTCAGAGTTATACAACTGTTATCAGTGTCTAACTCTAGAACATTTCATCACCCCTCAAAAGAAACTTCAAGCCCATTAGCAGTCAGACCCAATTCTCCCCTACTCCTGGGCCCGGGCAACCACTAATCTATTTTCCATTTCTATCAATTCACCTACTCTGAATATTTCATGTAAATGAAATTAAATAAAATGCAGCTTTTTGTGCGTGGCCTCTTCACTTAACATATTTTCAGGACTGATCCATATCACTGCATGTGACAATTCCATGTTGATGTATTTTTTCATGTTGATGTACTTATTATGCTTTTATAGAATATTTTGACATCTAGCAGGATAAATCATTAATCATTGTTCTTGCTTAACATGTTCTTAGCAGTAACCAAACATTTCTTTTTCCAGTGTAAATTGTATATGTGTGTAGCAATAAATTTATTGGGCTTGATTTGAGTTTATATATTAACTTGAGTAGAATGGTTAACTTTTCAGTATCAACTCTTCTTATATGTGTACATGAAATAGTCCTCTATTCAGGTCAAGATTTCTTTTATGCCAAAGACTCATAAGTTTCTCCACTGTGAAAATTTCTTCTAAAGTAAATTACAAAGCATTATTTATTTTTAGTTACTATTGGAGTCATGATCTTTTTTCCTGTAATATAGTTGATTATAACAATTATATTATTTAAAAGTAGTTTTCATTCCTTTCCAATATTTATAATTTGTATTTTTGAAGTATTGACTTTTTTCCCACTGGTAAAGCAGTAATTATAAACTAGATTCTGGTTTATTTCCCTAAGGAGACATTTGTCAATGTCGAGACATTTTGATTGTCATGACTGGGAGATATAATTCACATCCAGTGATTAGAAGTCACATAAACCATATAGAACAGTCTCCCAAACAAAGAATTATCTAGTCTATAATAGATTGCCAAAGTTACAAACCCTGAGTCAAAACATTCAGTGCAAGTCAAATAGCAGCAATGATAGAAAGTGAAAGTGAAGTCGCTCAGTCGTGTCAGACTCTTTGTGACCCCATGGACTGTAGCCCACCAGTCTTCTGTGTCCATGGGATTTTCCGGGCAAGAGTACCAGAGTGGGTTGTCTTTACCTTCTCCATGGGATCTTCCTGACCCAGGGATCAAACCCAGGTTTCCTGCATTGCAGGCAGTTGCTTTCCCCTCTGAGCCACCAGGGAAGCAGTAATGATAGCAGTTACCTTATATTGCTCCTGGATTTACTTATTGTATCAGTAATGCTTGTTTTTGGTTTCTAATAGGTGAGCTTTATGAAATTTTAAATGTTTCTTTCTATTCTTAGTTTGCTAATATAAGATTGCATTTTTGTGCTTTAATCAAGAGTTGATGTTGAATTTATTATTATTCCTGAAGCTGATGAGATGGTCATGTGATTTTTAAAAACACTATTAATTCATTTTAAAAGCCATTTATTGATTTTTTTTTTCTCATGGCTGTACTGTGCAGCTTGCATGATCTTAGTTCCCCAGCTAGGGATCAAAACCCATGACCACTGCAGTGGAACCTCTGAATCCCAAAAACTGGATAGCCAGAGAAGTCGCCTACCTTAATGTATTAACATAGTATAACAAATAAGTGGATTTTCTAACTCATAAGTAGATTGTCTAAACTCATATCCCTAGAATAAATCCTATTCATTTTTCTAAATATATTTCTGAATTCTATTTGCTTTTTTTTTGCAGTCCAGGTTTATTAGCAAAAATGACCTATAGTATTTGTATGTGGGTTCGTGTGTATGTAGCCTCCCTGGTGGTTCAGTGGCAAAAGAATCCCTCTGCTAATATAGGAGACTCTGCTTCAATCCCTGGCTGGGGAAGATCCCCTGGAGACGAAAATGGCAACCCACTCAAGTATTCTTGCCTGGAAAATTCCACAGACAGAGGGTCCTGGAGGGCTTCAGTCCATGGGATCCCACAATAATTGGACATGATTTAGCAACTAAAACAATGTGGTGCAGTGGTAAAGAATCCACCTGCCAATGCAGGAGATGCAAGAGATGTGGGTTCGATCCCTGGGTTGGGAAAATCCTCTGGAGAAGGAAATGGCACCGCACTCCAAGATTCTTGCCTAGAATATCCCATGAACCAGAGGAGCTTGGCAGGCTACAATCACAAAGACTCAGACACTACTGAGCAGCTGAGCACACAAGCATAATATAGTCTCATGCAGCTGTATACTCATATTCTTTCAGAATGAGACTTGGAAATTACTTGAACTTTTTTAAAATGAGTTTGTAAACTAATTTTTATGCTATAATATTATATGCTATAATTGTCTATGAATTGAAAGATTGCTATAACATGAATGACAAGGATTCCCTGAGGATTTTTGCAATTTATTCGTAAAACTATTTGATAATGGTGACGTTTTTAAAGATAGAATTTTAAATAAAATAATATACTAGAAAATACATTATAAAATATTGCTTCTGATGTTTCAATTAGATGCTTTAAATATATTAAGGCATTTAATCTCCTTAACAATACTGTGAGATACTTGCATTAATACCATTATACAGATGAAATACTATGGAAACTTAAATTTAAGTAACTGTTTTTAGGAATCTTTGTTTATTCTATTAACAAGCTGAAGAATTCAAATTATTTTCATTGAATCCCAATGACAAACAACTGTTGGGATTTTCTGTCTAAAGACATCTCTTGACCAAGTTAAGTTACAGAAATGTGACTTGAGTCAGATTTTAGTTGATTCTTCTAAAGTCCTAGGTTCCAGATTCGGCTATATAACATCCTAGTTACACAGTTTTGATCAGAGTATTTTCCCTATATGATCTCAACTCTCTCATGTACTCTGAAGCAGCATAAATAGATGATGCCCCAGGGGCCCTTTAGATGTATAAAACTTAGTAGATTTTAGTGTTTGGCTACAATAGCTGTGCAGCAACAAATATTTGAAAAATGGACAAACATATGAGCCGGGCATGCAATGGATTCAACTAAAGAAGGCCTACGTATTGCTTGGCTAAGAATTTTACACTTAGCCAGAATTCCAATGTGGTTTAGAAGTCAGATGTATTAAATTATTAGAGCAAGAATATGCTTCTAATATGCTAACTTTCATTCTTTGCTAGTGTTTGTCCAGAGAACTGTTTTGGGAAGAAATCTGAGGTTACTTCTGGACTTGGTAGGAAATAGAATCTGTCATGGACACAGAATGTGAGAGTGGTGGCACACTGTCACTCATTTATCTCTACTCCAGATTTACATATCGATCTGCGTATCTATCTAAATACATATGTACAGCTTTTGTGACTTAAAGCAAGTCATACGTTGTGAGCAAAAAGCAAAGGATCTTCCCTGAATCACCTCTGAAAAAATAAATAATGTGCCAGTCATACAGAGAGATTAGCCTTAATGTTTATTTGTTAATAAGAGTCAGGATGATTTACAACATGTTTACTTCTCAACAGAAACAACATTCTCTTTTAAGAGATTGCTACAAAGTGCCTTATTCTGCGACAGAGTCAAAAAGTAATTCCTTTTTTCTAGCTTCTCAGCTGAACATAAATATCATGCTTTAAAATATCATTTGATTTTTGAACAGAGAAATATTCAAAGAGTTTTCTAGAGTCCAATTCCTTAATCAAATGTTTGATGAGGAGAATTTTTTTTTTCTTTTAGATTATGCTTCTCACTAGAGTAGAAGTATTTTCACAGCTTAAAATGATAAGCAGTAGCCCTGTATTAAGAACATATTGATTGCTAGAGTTTGAATAAGGATTATATCTTTTTCAATATCTGTAGCTAACTAACCTATAAATAAAATACTAAAAAATATAAAATGCTTTTCACATTTCAATGGAGCAAATTTCTTTCCTTTCTTTCTTTTTTATTCTACAGTGAAAAGATAAATCTAGTTAACTATAGCTTATAAGTACCATTTTGAAATGTGCAACTTTTCAAAAGATAATTTATGTGAGCCACCATAGCCAGAAATAATAAATACATACATGTATATCTCAGTGTTGGACTTCATTGTTATACCTATATCCGAGGGTTTATATTCAACTATTTGAGGAAAGCAGAACAGAAACAAATGAACGCAGTTGCAACTCATCATATAAATATGTACCAATCATTTAGTTCCTTCGTAAAACAAAGTTAATAACAACAGCATTTCATCACAGATGAAATTAATATAGACATCTCTGTTGTAATCATATTCAAATCTAGATCTGATAGATAGAGTGCCTGATGAACTATAGAATGAGGTTTGTGACATTGTACAGGAGACAGGGATCAAGATCATCCCTGTGGAAAAAGAAATGCAAAAGGCAAAATGGCTGTCTGGGGAGGCCTTACAAATAGCTGTGAAAAGAAGAGAAGCGAAAAGCAAAGGAGAAAAGGAAAGATACAAACATCTGAATGCAGAGTTCCAAAGAATAACAAGGAGAGATAAGAAAGCCTTCCTCAGTGATTGATGCAAAGAAATAGAGGAAAAGAACAGAATGGGAAAGGCTAGAGATCTCTTCAAGAAAATTAGAGATACCAAGGGTATATTTCATGCAAAGATGGACTTGATGGTCTGGACCTAACAGAAGCAGAAGATATTAAGAAGAGGTGGCAAGAATACACAGAACTGTACAGAAAAGATCTTCATGACTCAGATAATCATGATGGTGTGATCACTCATCTAGAGCCAGACATCCTGGAATGTGAAGTCAAGTGGGCCTTAGAAAGTATCCCTATGAACAAAGCTAGTGGAGGTGATGGCATTCCAGTTGAGCTGTTTCAAATTCTGAAAGATGATGCTGTGAAAGTGCTGCACTCAATATACCAGCAAATTTGGAAAACTCAGCAGTGGCCACAGGACTGGAAAAGTCAGTTTTCATTCCAATCTCAAAGAAAGGCACTGCCAAAGAATGTTCAAACTACCGCACAATTGCACTCATCTCACACACTAGTAAAGTAATGCTCATAATTCTCCAAGCCAAGCTTCAGCAGTACGTGAACCATGCACTTCCAGAGGTTCAAGCTGGTTTTAGAAGAGGCAGAGGAACCAGAGATCAAATTGTCAACATCTGCTGGATCATGGAAAAAGCAAGAGAGTTCCAAAAAAAATATCTATTTCTGCTTTATTGACTATGCCAAAGCCTTTGACTGTGTGGATCACAATAAACTGTGGAAAATTCTGAAAGAGATGGGAATACCAGACCACCTGACCTGCCTCTTGAGAAACCTATATGCAGGTCAGGAACCAACAGTTAGAACTGGACATAGAACAACAGATTGGTTCCAAAAAGGAAAAGGAGTACGTCAAGGCTGTATATTGTCACCCTGCTTATTTAACTTATATGCAGAGTACATCATGGGAAACTCTAGGCTTGAAGAAGGACAAGCTGGAATCAAGATTTCTGAGAGAAATATCAATAACCTCAGATATACAGATGACACCACCCTTATGGCAGAAAGTGAAGAGGAACTCTTGATGAAAGTGAAAGAGGACAGTGAAAAAGTTGGCTTAAAGCTCAACATTCCAAAAACGAAGATCATGACATCTGGTCCCATCACTTCATGGGAAATAGATTGGGAAAGAGTGGAACCAGTGTCAGACTTTTTTTTGGTGGTGGTTGTAGGGGGCTCCAAAATCACTGCAGATGGTGATTGCAGCCATGAAATTAAAAGACGCTTACTCCTTGGAAGGAAAGTTGTGACCAACCTAGATAGCATATTAAAAAGCAGAGATATTACTTTGCCAACAAAGGTCTCTCTAGTCAAGGCTATGGTTTTTCCAGTGGTCATGTATGGATGCAAGCGTTGGACTGTGAAGAAGACTGAGCACCAAAGAATTGATGCTTTTGAACTGTGGTGTTGGAGAAGACTCTTGAGAGTCCATTGGACTGCAAGGAGATCCAGCCAGTCCATTCTAAAGGAGATAAGTCCCGGGTGTTCTTTGGAAGGACTGATGCTATAGCTGAAACTCTATTTCCTTGGCCACATCATTCGAAATGTTGACTCATTGGGAAAGACTCTGATGCTGGGAGGGATTTGGAGCAGGAGAAGAAGGGAACGACGGAAGATGAGATGGCTGGATGGTCTCACCCACTTGATGGACATGAGTTTGAGTGAACTCTAATAGTTGCTAATGGACAGAGAGGCCTGGCGTGCTGCAATTCATGGAGTCGCAAAGAGTCAGACACGACTGATTGACTGAACTGAACTGAACTGAAATGAAATATACAGAAGAATTGTCTATATTATGAAGACGATATGCCTACTCCTGAAATTGGTAAAATCAAGGCACCTGGTAGTTTCTTTTAATAAAGTATAGACATAGAAGGGGCTTCCCAGATAGCTCAGTTGGTAAAGAATCCTCCTGCAATTCAGGACACCCGGTTCGATTCCTGGGTCAGGAAGATCCACTGGAGAAGGGATAGGCTACCCACTCCAGTATTCTTTGGCTTTCCTTGTGGTTCAGCTGGTAAAAAATCCTCCTGCAATGTGGGAGACCTGGGTTTGACCCCTGAGTTGGGAAGATCCCCTGGAGAAGGGAAAGGATACCCACTCCTGTATTCTGGCCTGGAGAATTCCATGGACTGTATAGTCCATGGGATCACAAAAATTCAGACACGACTGAGTGACTTGCACTGCATATAGACATAGAAAATGAGAGAATACCTTTGATTCAAAACATCTTGAGGATCTTTGAATTTCCTGGATTTAGTTCCAAACTATTTACTGCTCAAAGTTCTATAAAATCTTACCTAACCTCAGTTTACTTATTTATCATTAGTTTACATTAATTCCCTATTCAAATATGTAAATCTAATCAAACTGGTCTGTTCTTTCTGCCCTAATCAATTCATGTATCAGTATTTTAGTATGAGACGTCTTATCCTTATCTGATTTTGTAAGTTTCATCCCTTCTTTAAGGTATATTGTCAAGAACTTAAAAAAAAAAAAAAAAAAAAAAAAAAAAAAAAAAAAAAAAAAAAAAAAAAAAAAAAAAAAAAAAAAAAAAAAAAAAAAAAAAAAAAAAAAAAAAAAAAAAAAAAAAAAAAAAAAAAAAAAAAAAAAAAAAAAAAAAAAAAAAAAAAAAAAAAAAAAAAAAAAAAAAAAAAAAAAAAAAAAAAAAAAAAAAAAAAACTTTGATCAGAAGAAATGAATATTGAGAATGAATCTAACATGTATACTGTCATGTAAGAATTGAATCCAGTCATGTCTGACGTAGGTGCAGCTTGCTTGTGGGCATGGGATGACAGAGAGATGTGTGGGGGGGAGGGGTCATGAAACATGTAAAAAAGAAAAATTTAAAAAAAAATAAAATATTTAAAAAAAAAAAAAGCTAACATTAGTCTACCAGAGTTTCATGTTGACAGAAGACACAAAGTTCCTGAGTCAGAGACAAAAAGACTTTATTACTAAAAGCATAGCGAACTTCAAGACCTTCATGTTTGCCCAGGTTTCCTTGCCCCCAGATCTCATAAAGGCAATATGGAGTAACTCAGGTGGATGTTATGTACATAGAGGATTTGTGCCACAGCCAAGAAATTCAAAATTATGAGGTGTAAATCTTTTAAAATGGATACCAGCAAGGCTAACCAAACTTTGCCCCAAAAGAAAGTATTATTTTTAACATATTGGACAGCCTTCAGTTCTGGATAGAAAGATATTATTTCTGCATTTCATGACTGTTCAGTATACAAACATCCTTATAAAGATGGTCCAGAACAAAAGCTATATGTATGAACAGCTTGTGGTCATTGAAGGGAATTTGCTATGCACAGGAATGTACATTAATGGGACTTCTTTGAAAAATAAGAATGACTTTCTCATCACCTCCAGACGAAGGGTTGGGAGCAGTAAAAAGTACATCCTGAAAAGACATCTTGAAAATAAGATGTTGAAGTACTGGTGTGACTGACGGAAAACCATTAGTGACTGTTCCCATAACCAGAGCTTCCAGGGAGTTGCTGAGAAAGGGCATCACTAGCCAAAGGGCTAAACAAAGTCATGAAAGGCCTGAAGGTTTGACATTGAGCACTGTGCACTGTATATCTTTATCCCCGATCTGAGATTGATATCTCTAGAGCAGGAATAAGGAAGTAGATGTTAATAATAAAAGGCATGCAAGGTTTAGGATCTGGGCTTTTGCCTGTGAATGGCATCAGTCACCTGATCCCCGCTTTATTTCTGAGTCTTATTTTTCCTTATTCTGCAGCACCACTCCCTCAGATTGGTTCATTGTTGGGCTGGTCCCTACAGTCGTAAGATTTGAGAAATAAAGAAGGTGGTTGGATGGCATCACTCAATCAATAGACATGGGTTTGAGCAAATTCCAGGAGAGTGAAGGACAAGGAATCCTGTCATGCTGCAGTCCATGATGTTGCAAAGAGTTGAACATGACTTAGCGACTGAACAACAACAACATGAAGAAGTATCTCCCAACATCTATTACTCTCATGAAGCGTCCCTTACTGCCCAAGTCCTATCCCCTCTACCTTTTCTGGGCTTCCATGAACACTTAGTGAATCTCCTACATTTGTACCTTATCATCAATGGCAAACAGAGACAGCATATTAAAAAGCAGAGACATTACTTTGCTGTTCAGTAAAGGCTATGGTTTTTCCAGTAGTCAGGCATGGATGCAAGAGTTGGATTATAAAGAAAGCTGAGCACCAAAGAATTGATGCTTTTGAACTGTGGTGTTGGAGAAGACTTGTGAGGGTCCCTTGGACTGCAAGGAGACCAAACCAGTCAATCCTAAAGGAAATCATCCCTGAGTATTCATTGGAAGGACTGATGCTGAAGCTGGAGCTGTAATACTTTGACCACCTGATACAAAGAACTGACTCATTGGAAAAGACCCTGTGGTGGGAAAAATTGAAGGCAGGAAGAAAAGGGGGTGACAGAGGATGAGATGGTTAGATGGTATCACCAACTCGATGGACATGAATTTGAGCAAGCTCCAGGAGTTGGTGATGAACAGGGAAGCCTGGTGTGCTGCAGTCCAAGGGGTTGCAAAGAGTCAAACATGACTGAGTGACTAAACTGAAATGATCAATTAGAGTGTGTTTAGTACAATGTCTAGCACCTACTGAGCATGTAATGCATGCCAACTATGCTCACTGTATTAGCTTCTTTCTGGGTATATGACTATCTCACAACAGAGAGAATAAATCGACTGATGGTAAGAACAGAATCTTTTAATAATCTCAGTAACTTGCACAGGCAGAAGGAGCAGGAGCATGTACCTAAATTCTTCAGAGTCTTCTTTCAACTGAAATTATCCCCAAAATTCTTAAGCTATCTTTCTAAAAATATGAGAGTCTAAAGGACTTATACTCTTTGCTCCAGAATTGCTTAATGACCAATGTCAAAACATTCTACTATTCCAGCTTCTGAATGATTGGATGGCTTCAGTTCACCTGGTTCTCTTGAACACTAGATAGATTCAGCTCTTGTTTTTGATATATGCCTAAACCATTTGGTCTGCGAAAGATTTCCTAGATTTATGACCTTAGATATCACTGTATCTCACATATAGTCCTGAATTTATCTAGAAATCATATCGTCCCACTGTTACAGAGCATGTTAACATCTTTCTGGAATGCATTTTGATCTCATTCAATTTATCTACACTCTGCTTAACAATCAACATTTAGCTGAGTTGAGTTGAATTATCTATATCCTAGCAACAACTGATCATCACATTTTCCTAACATCTTCAGCTTTTCCTTTCTGGTAGCAATATAAAATGGTGTCAAAGAGTTCAAGCCCTGGGCACTCTACTTGGGATCATATCTTGTTTCTGTCACTTCACATGGCTCTCGGGGAAGTAATCACTCTGTACTGACTTTCCTCATGTATACAATGTAAATAATATTACATGCAACTGGTATGGGATAATGCATTTAAAGCCCTTAACAAAATATCAACACATGACAACTCTTCAATAATTATCATTCTTATTATTATTGTTTTTGTTGTTGTTACCATCATCAATCCCTGAAGAACTTGAATTATGACTCATAGAAGTGGGTGGGATACTATTCACATGATTAATCAAATAATATAGGTGACAATCTTGGCATAATTGCAATGCCCAGGAACCCTATTCAAGCCAGAGAAATTGACTGAATCACGGTGATAAAATACTGCTTCAAAGATGTTGGAAATTCTTTTTGCTAAATGGATTCTATTTTCCAGCCTGGTCCAGCAGAAACTTTGTGATACATGTATCCTACCTCTATTCCTCTATAAGGTGTACATGGTTTCCTGAGAAATGACTGCTGTGAAGATTCTGGAAGGGGACCAGAAGCAGTAATGGTTTCATAATCTCAAGATGGGAGATAGAAAATGGACATATTATTCTAAGAAATTAAAAAGGACATATTATTCTAAGTTATGGTTTCATAACTATCTCTAACATTGTAAATGGTAATCAACTCTCTTCAAGATAGAAAGAGGACATAGGATTAAAATATAATAAGAAAAATTTATGTTCTTTATAATATAGTTTAACAGGAATCATGACTAAAATCCCACAGAATAGAAGGAGGAGGATAAGGGAGTATAAAAACGTCCTGGAAATGTTTATAAATTCTATACATTATCCACTTCCTATCTCTCCAAAGCCTCTGCTAACGATGTGTCATTATGTATGCAAATGAGAGAAACTGTGCCATAAAAAAGAATGCTGTTCATAGCTTTAAGTACTTTTAATAATTGAATCACTTGAAGTATTCACATAGGTCTACTTAAAATTAAATATATATATATATGAAAACAATGTAAGTAGAAAAAGTCTCATACACAGTAATTAAACTCTTATTTTTTATTTTGCCCTTTATTGAAATCAAAGCATTACTCAAAAATAAGGAGGCATTACTATGAGTTAAATTTTTCAAAAGGCAAAATTGTATTTTCTGTTCATTTTTTTTCTCTCGTGTTGTGTGAAAGATAAGTCTATTGAATAAATGCATTGTTTGTGTCCAAATACATGTTTGAAACAAGGCCTATTCTTGGTTTCTATTCCATTAAGAGAATTGTGGCCTCATTTTCTCTTTCACATTATTTAATATTTGGCTGCAGCCACTCTTTGGCAGTAGGTAGGGTATTTGATAATTCTTCTGTGTTGCATAAACATCTTGACTTCAAAGAGATTGCCTGACCATATCCCACTGGAATTATTTCAAGCCAGATGTCTAATTCTGTCCAACATCTTTAATGTTTTCAAAATCATCTTGGGTGTTGTTAATGGGGTATCATTAGGTACAAATTTGAAATTTGGTAGTGGGCAGAACATGCATTCAGTCAGTGCAACATGTGTTCTTGCTTCTGAAGTCTTTGGGGGTTTTCTTTTACATACCACTCTCCTAACATCTTAATTTCTTCTCCAGGTGACTTAATTATTTAGTCAGTGTAAATATTATCTTTCTGTTTGACAAATATTCATTAAAATGCTAATAGAAGCCAAACACTGCACTTGGATAAGATATGATGCCTTCATCATAGAAGCTATGATCCAGTTAGGAAGAAAAGAAACATTATAGAAATAAACTCTAGTATGAAAGAGGTCAGATACAATAAGCCATGAAAGCCCAGACTTGGGAGCTATAAATATTGTTGGGTGAAAGAAGAAATACTTTGATTAAGGCCTCTCTCTTCTAAAAGTTCAAGGAAAATAGCTCCAATAAGGAGAGCATGCTTTAGCCAAAGTACACAAGGATGATATGTATCTTTCCAAAAGCAGAAAGTAACTCTGTGTCAAATGTGTACTATGTGGAGACAGCTGGCTTTATCTTACAAAGCAAGAAAATTGTTAACATTTTAAAAGAGGGTGCAGCATGGTCAGGTTTATATTTGACAGAGATAAATGTGAAGGTCACATGTTGGGCAGATTATATGGAAAATGAGTTTAAGTAGCCATATCAGATAAGGAGTACTTGAGTCACTACCCATGAGAGACTGAACTAGCACTAGAAATGGAGAGAAGAGAAATAATTCAAGAATAGGCTTTTCAGAAGCTATTTTAGTTCAACATCTAACACATAGCCATAAGTGCTCAATAAATGCCACTCGAATGAAAGAGCAAAAATTAATGCATTAAAAAACAGATTTCAAGTATAAAATTATCAGAGCTTCAAAGATGATAGAGACATGTTTTTTGTTCTTATATAATTCCTTCACCTTTTCCTCCGTATTGAAAGCAGGGATATTTCAAATATACTCATGTTTGTAGATCTGTGACAGATTGGTAGGTTTGCCTGTCTGCTTGTTTGTTTTGGTTTTATGATACCTGTATTGTCATAAAGAGATGTCCCTCAGGATAACCTGGGATTACACTGCTCAGTCTGATAACCAGTGGGCACGGGCTTTATGTCTTCTCTTTTGCCAATGAGCCCATTCTAATTCAATAAAGTTCCAAGAATATTTTTGCATTTCAAGCTTAGGTCAAATGTGAACATAAATCTATTTATGTTCTGTGACTCTATTCCACAGATCTTCCCATGTTACCAAACAAGAAGATGCAAGGAACTGGAGTAAACCAAAACTCAAAGGAATTCTTATGGTATGTATTAAAGAATGAGAATTTACTCACGCCAACACCAATCACCTTTTCCTTCCTCTCTCTTTTACTGCTTTCCATAAGCTCTTCTTCCCTTCATATATATAACATTTATTTTTCAATTTTAGAAAGTTTAGCTTTGACACAATACTTCTATCTAACTACAGGCTATCCCACCTATCCCAATAATATCTTTATAGAATTTGTTTTCTAGTTCAAGAGAGATTCAGGATCACATATTGCATGTAGTCAATAATCATTTTAGCATCCTTTAATCTGGAACAGTTTTTTTTTTTTTTTTTGGTCATTATTTTACATGACATCGACCTATTTGAAGAATTTAGGGCAGCTATTTTATAGTGTCCCTCAATTACAGTGTGGTGTGTTCCCCCATCTGAATCAGGTTATGCATTTTGGGCTTGAATGTGACATTTGGCCTATTATATCCTTAAGGTATCACATTCCAAGACATATGATAAACATTTTTATTTTACTGGTGATGTTGTTTAAATGATTTCATTAAAAGATCATCCAGTTTCTGCACTTACAGTTTGTATGTATTGAAATAATTTGACTTTTAGAACTAATTATGATTTATATATTGTATAAATATCCTGCCCTCATCAAATTTGATCATCTCATAAGCTGCTAACTGTTGAATGTTTTTTTGCCTGAATCATTTTTTACCATGATAATTGTAAATAGTGCTTTTTTCATATTAATTACTTCTTTTATATTGATTGGTTGGCCTTTCATCACAAGAAAGAACTTTCCCTCACCTTATTTATTAATGTATCTATTTATCATCTTTTATTTAAATCTCTATAAATATACCTTTATCAGTGTGGACTCGTGGATTCTTATTATATCTTGCATAGATATTTATAGCTGTTCAATATCCATTGTAAATCATGACTTTTAGCAATTTAAAAATGTATTTTATCTCATTGAGTGTCTTTTCTCTTCTCTTTTTCTTTTTTTATCCATGGCATCCAGTCCCATCATTTCATGGCAAATAGATGCGGAAACAATGGAAACAGTGACAGACTTTTATTTTCCTGGGCTCCAAAAGCACTGCTGATGATGATTGTAGCCATGAAATTAAAAGACGCTTGCTCCTTGGAAGAAAAATTATCACAGACCTAGCCAGTGTATTAATAAGCAGAGACATTACTTTGCCAACAAAAGTCCAAATAAGTCAAAGCTATGGTTTTTCCTGTAGTCATGCATGGATATGAGAGTTGTAGCATAGAGAAGGCTGAACACCGAAGAATTGATGCTTTTGAACTGTGGTATTAGAGAAGAGGAGAAGGCAATGGCACTCACTCCAGTACTCTTGCCTGGAAAATCCCATGGATGGAGGGCTGGTGGGCTGTAGTCCATGGGGTCGCTAAGAGTCGGATGCGACTGAGCAACTTCACTTTCACTTTTCACTTTCATGCACTGGAGAAGGAAATGGCAACCCACTCCAGTGTTCTTGCCTGAAGAATCCCAGAGACTGGGGAGCCTGGTGGGCTGCCGTCTATGGGGTCACACAGAGTTGGACACGACTGAAGCGACTTAACAGTAACAGTTGGAGAAGACTCCTGAGAGACACTTGGATAGAAAGGAGATCAAAACAGTCAATCCTAAAGGAAATCACCCCCAATATTCATTGGAAGGACTGATGCTGAAACTCCAATACTTTGTCCACTTGATGCAAAGGTTCAACTCATTAGAAAAGACCCTGATGTTGGGAAAGATTGAAGGCAGGAGGAGAAGGGGACAACAGAGGATGAGATGGTTGGATGGCATCAACGATTCAATGGACATGAGTTTGAACAAGCTCCGGGAGATGGTGAAGGACAGGGAAGCCTGGCGTGCTGCAGTCCATTGGGTCACAAAGAGTAACACATAACTGAGCAACTGAACGACAACAACCTATTTAACATAGTAGCTCAGTCTGGCTCACCTTAAATGTGCTAAGATCTTTTCCATTAAACTGTATTTGGGGAAAATTATCTAACACAAAGCATATTTTATAATGAAGTATTAAATATCTTATGTAATTGATTGACTATTGTACTGAAAGTAAAAAACAGAAAGGTTATCTGGGTACAGAATGGTTGTAAATGGACCAGCTGTTCATTCTGTGACTGTGTGGCTGACTGGGAGCTGCAGCTTGCTGCCACTGCCCAGCATCAGAAGAGAGGAAAAGATCAAAACTCAAAGTACGATTTCTACTGAATGCTTTTTATGGTTTTCCCTCATAAAGTCAAAACATCATAGCTGAAACTATCCTAGGTCTGGAACCATCTGTATTATTCTTCCATCATGTCTTCACTTCCTTTTTAGTCTTAGATTTAAAATTAAATATACTAAATATTTACCAGTGTTGAGTCTTTCCAGAATGGAGCTCTTCCGCTAACAGATTTCTTTAGAGGATTTCACACTTTTAATATTTGAAGAACAGGTGGGCTACACATGAAATCTTTTGCCTGCACCAGATTTTCTCGAATTTCATGAAAATCTTTCTCAACTATCACCTTGCCATAGTGGATGTGCTCTTGAGACATCTGGTGCCCATAACGTTTTCTTATTTTTAGAAATAATTTGGTCATTTTGCCTATAGGCTCTAAGAATTTTTTCTTTAAAGACTAATAATTTTACCTTGATATATCTTTGAGTAATCCATCTGGCCCAACTTTTCCCAGATACACTCAGTTCTTTCAAAATGTTGACACAGAGATTTAATTTTTGCTAAAAAATTGTTTTGGAATTATTGTTATAAATATTAATTTAGTTACATTGTCTTGTTATTCTTAAGAGATTCCAGTTCCCTGTATATAGATATTCTTTGTATATCCTCCATTTTATGCACTTTTTCTTCCAGATGCTATTTTCTTTTTATATTGATACTGATGATTAGTTTCCTTTTCTTCCAATGTACATTATTAAATTTTCTTTCATTTTTATTCTCCCTTGAGCACCTTGAATCTTATCCTTAATTTCTAATACTTACAAATTTTAAAAAATATTGATCTTAATTATTAAATTAATTTAATTATTAATTTTTCTCAAATGATTAATTCATTTGAGATTATTTTGTGATAAATTTGTTCTCTTTTAGACTGGATATTTTAAAACATTTTTAACAGAATAAGAACTTTTGTTTTGTTCTGAGTAGTTTGGTATGGAATTGCTCTGAGTCTTTTCTATTTTGAGGCATTTGTAGACAGGGTTTTCATCTCATGAGTGCTCTGTTTTTCTAGGGTGCTGCTGCTGCTAAGTTTCCTAGGGTAATAACATGTATTTTCATTCATGGTTGGCACTGAGGATGGGGGAGGAGGAGGATGGACTTGTTCATTTTGTGGTCTATAGGGCTTTTCATTTTCCCTTCTTCTTCTGTTTTTCCTTTTTTCTTCAAATACTACCATGCTCCTAAGGGGCATCTCTTCTCTCCCAGTAGCAATGCTCTGAAACTTTCTCCAACGCCACTCTCTTTTAGGCCCTGTGCTCTAGCCACTGTTATGAACTGCCAAGTCTTAATCTGTGCACAGTATTTTGGCACTTAGTGTTGGACTTCCTGGGATTGATTTTCTTTCCTGAGCTTTGTTTATGTTCTAATCTTCCCTTTCCTATGTACTACCTGCACACCATTTTGATTCTTCTTTCTCTGTGTTAATCTCTGCATTCATAAGCTTGCAGCACTGAAGGGAGTTCCAACAAAAACTGCTGGAATTTTGCTTGTTTCCCTACTCACATTTAAATTGTAGTTTACAATATTCTCTGACTCCTGTGATTCCTATTCTCTGACTATTCTATGAGTCCTGTGACTATTCTATGACTATTCTCTGACTTTTATGACTCCTATTCTATTGCGATTTTATGACTCCTATTCTATGACTAAGACCTTATTCTCTGACTATCCTATACTATTCCTATTCGATGACTCCTATTTATACTGACTCCCATGAATACTGATATTTTTTGTGTGATTGTTTCCTTAAGCTTCTCCACATGCACATGCTTACTCATATTTTTTATACGTTTGAATCAGTAATGAATGCTGAATTTTTATTCCGCTTTTACACTTGACTTCATATCATATCAATTATCCCATGTTTTCATAAACCTTACAACTCCTTTTCAAGTTTGAAAACTTTTAAAATGTAGTTTCCTATTGCATAAGCAATGCTGACTTAAAAATCTTACAAAGTATGAAAACTAACAATGAAACTGGAAGAGAGTAACTCCATCTCCCAGAAGCAAACACCAATGACATTTAAATTTTTCCCTTCCAGGATTTCTTCTACATAGATTGGCAGTGATGATATTGTACCTATAATTTGGCATACTGCTTTTTTTCACTTATTTGTGTTTCATAATTGTTTTTTATATAATTTAAATTATTCACAGACACAATTTTAAATGTCTTCCTAGTATTCCACCATATGGACATTCTCCTAATGTTTATTGCAATTTTCATTACTGACAAAAATTCTACAATGAACATTTTTGTGCATAAATTTGCATCCATATTTCAGGTTATTTTCTTAGAATATATTTATAGATGGGAAGTACAAAACCAGAAAATCATTATTATTGAATACTAAATTTTGATTCATTCTCAGTTGTTTGGAAGCATGATTTTAAGTGCTGTCCTATAAACAGGGGTGGTAGATATACTTTTGCAGTATTACATAAATTTGTGTTTGTTTATTCTTGCCCTTATCTGTGATAAGTAATTTGATATAGTATCAATTATTAATCCACATTGTAAAAATTTCCACACTCTGTCTATATTGCTCCATTAGCTTCTGTCCCTTAATTATGCAGACACTTTTAGAGAAACCTGTTTTATTCCCTAGTGGATTATGTATTTTTCCTGCATGGATTGCTATCTATTAATAACTCACAAATTTATATCTCTAGCTCAGAGTGCTCCTCTGAAAGCTAAGAACATATATGCAGTGGTTAAGCTCCCTTTCCATTCTGATATCTCACAGGCGTCTCGATTTTAACATGAATCTCAAACTTAACAACGACTTCCCTGGTGGCTCAGACGGTAAAGTGTCTGCCTACAATGCGGGAGACCTGGGTTCAATCCCTGGGTTGGGAAGATCTCTTGGAGAAGGAAATGGTGACCCACTCCAGTACTCTTGACTGGAAAATCCCATAGATGGAGGAACCTAGTAGGCTACAGCCCATGGAGTCACAAAGAGTCAGACATGACTCAGTGACTTCACTTCACTTCACTTCTTCAAACTTAACAAACCTCAAAAACAGCACTCTGGACCTCCTCTCATACCACACAGAAACATACACATGTATACAATGTAAATCTGCTACACTCCAGCATATGCCTGACCATCCATATAGCAGCTTAAGATAAAGATAACTGGATCCTCAGTTTCCCATGCTTCCTCATATCCTACATCAGGTATCTCAGTAAACATCTGAATTGAGCCTTCAAAATGTAACACAAGTTTGCTTGTCTCCATCTGCACTGCTAACACCCATCAATTATATCTTACCTAGAATGCTTTAGTAACTTCTTGAAACACCTATCCTATACACTTCCTTATGTTTCATTCTTTCACATAAGCAAAGATGACCTTTTATTAAAAACAATAGTAAGTCTTATTTTTGTCAGTCCTGATCTTAAACATCATCCAGTGGCTTCCAAAAGTAGTAACAAATCCCACCTTCACGCTGGCTTCAGTTCAGTTCAGTTCAGTTCAGTCAGTCGTGTCTGACTCTTTGCAACCCCATGAATTGCAGCACACCAGGCCACCCTGTCCATCATCAACTCCCGGAGTTCACCCAGATTCACGTCCATCGAGTCAGTGATGCCATTCAGCCATCTCATCCTCTGTCATCCCCTTCTCCTCCTGCCCCCAATCCCTCCCAGCATCAGAGTCTTTTCCAATGAGTCGACTCTTCTCATGAAGTGGCCAAAGTACTGGAGTTTCAGCTTTAGCATCATTTCTTCCAAAGAACACCCAGGGCTGATCTCCTTTAAAATGGATTGGCTGTATCTCTTTGCAGTCCAAGGGACTCTCAAGAGTCTTCTCCAACACCACAGTTCAAAAGCATAAATTCTTCAGTGCTCAGGTTTCTTAACAGTCCAACTCTCGCATCTATACATGGCCACTGGAAAAGCCATAGCCTTGACTAGATAGACTTTTGTTGGCACGTTGGCTTAGAGGGCCCTAGATAATCTGTTTTCCTATCTGATCTGTGACCTTTCCCTGTCATTTGTTCAGTAGAGTAAAAATATATGTGTCTTCTTCTAGTTCCTAAATTATATCAGCTTAGTCCAATTTTAGGATCCTTTCAACAACCATTGCTTCTTCCAAAATGTTCCTAAAAGTAAAAACATCTCCATATTCTTCATTTCTATACCCCCAGAATCCAGAATACTAATATAAAAATAAATTTAAATACAGGAATGAATATTTTCTTTATATTGCAATGTTACTATGTTAATGAAATTTATCTAAATATGTTCCCTGACCTCCACATTTCTTAACTGTTTCAATAACATTTCATCTCTTTGTCCTATTCTTCTTCTTTCTCAGGGACAATTTTGTCTTCCTTGTCACTGTCTCTAATGTCAACTTTAATCATTCTTTCCTCCTATGCAGATTGTAATCTTTAAATTCAATTTCCAGACTCCTTTCATCCTAATATTTCCTTCTCTCACCCTTTTCCCTTATTCCCTTATCTTGTTGATTTCAATTTCAGCCTAGTCTCTCAATAATTTATTTCTAGCCCTATTTCATCCAGATTATAATTTTTTTTAACTATTGAGAATGGCAAAATACTTTATTTTTTCAACTAACTACCAAAGAAGAACTAGTTTTTAATCTTCATAATAATGTTAGCTTTTTGATCTTCATAATATAATTTGCAAACCTCATGATATGTATGTATATGATTATTTACTCATTTTTAAACTAGGGAGAGATTTAGCTAGACTCAGTGTTTGCCCCACCAGCAAAGTGGATATCTAGATTTTTTCTTTGCTCTCTGTGAGTTTTTGGTTGGATAGCAGGTAAATGTGGATAACTGTGCCCAATCCTTGTTTTCAGACTTTCTCTAGTGTAGATGAGTTGAGCTAAGCACTGATGCTGAAGACGAAAAGTGAAATTTTCTAATGTTTACTGCTGCCAGAGCTCTTTCTCTTTCCACTCCCATCTTCCACACTTGATTTTGAGGATCAGAAATTCCAAGATGCAATGTATCACTGTCCATATCCCTTCCCTGCTGTCTGCTCAGTTGCCTTATGGATATTAAAATATAATTATATAAAGACAGAAACATTGGTGTTTAGGTTTATTGTAATCTGGCTGCCTCAAAGGGTAACTCCATAGTACTAGAATGATGGTACCTCATATTCTTGTGCATTAAGACCTTTTTTATTTATTCTGGAAAAAAAAAAAAAAACACAACAAAGGATAAGGGAGTAACACAAATTGCCAATAAGTTCAGAGGAGCCAACCAGATATAGGCCACTAATAATACGCTTTAATCCAGTTCTTTTCCCATCTACAGTTTGCAGAAAGTCCTCCCAATTTTTGGCAATAGATTGCTTCTTTGTCCTAATTTTCAGTGTTGTGGATATGGATATTTTGTTTGTTTTCCCATGTATTTAAATAGGAAATTGAAAGAAACTTTTTTGGGGCATTGCTAGTCTGAAAAAGTTTTAAACATGAACCTCTCTAGTTATTTCTTAGACAATACAACCTTTCCAATTGTTTTCATTCAGACCATGCTTTAGTGTGGTGTTGGCTGTACATTTAATCAAGAAGACACATCTTCAGGGGGAAAAAAAAAAATCTGTCTTAACAGAGAGATGGGATTTGCCAACTGGTAAAATGAAAATAAATCCAGAATAGTCAAGTATCTAAAATCAAATAACCACAAAACAATAAGAAGTTTATTATGAACTCCCCAGAATATCTTACAGATTCACCATTGAGGAGCTAGCATTGCTTATATTAATAACTAGCAATATGAGTAGTTCTTCCTACTGGCTCCTGTATGTATATATATACATGTATTTGAAGAATCCAGCACTAAGCAAAGAGCATATGCATGATTTTTCACATCTGACCACAGACAATCACAAGGCTTTGCCTGGCAGGCTTCATGGGGAAAGCTGCCTTCCCCGCAAGAGCCTTGGTGCACAGCCAGTACATGATGGTTTTCTAGAGAGAGCTGCAGTCAGAGACTCAGGTTCTTCTGAACTAGAAATGTGAAAATCCTTCAGTTGTGTCCAGCTCTTGGTTCCTCTGTCCATGGGCTTCTCCAGACAAGAATACTGGAATGGGGTTCCATTCCTTTCTCTAGGGATCTTCTATCAACCTGGTTCTCCCACATTGCAGGCAGTTTCTTTATAGTTTGAGCCACCAGGGAAGCTGGACCAGCCATACTCACATACATATCTGCATTTCTAACTCAGGCACCTTCATTCAGAGGTTTTTTAATTATAGCCTCAGCCAAAGTAAACACGTTAGAGCACCTCTGTCAAGACCATCTTATTGACTGGTGTCTTGGCTGAGGCATTTTTCCCCAGTCTGATTCATTACATTCCACTCTTAGCCTTTCCATTTCTCCTTCACCCCCTACTCCTCTGGGTTGAAAAAATACAGGGGCATTTTGGGTGAATCTAAAGACCTTGATACCATATTGAAAAGCAGAGATATTAATTTGCCAACAAAGGTCCATCTAGTCAAGGCTATGGTTTTTCCAGTGGTCGTGTATAGATATGAGACTTGGACTGTGAAGAAAGCTGAGTGCTGAAGAATTGATGCTTTTGAACTGTGGTGTTGGAGAAGACTCTTGAGAGTCCCTTGGACTGCAAGGAGATCCAACCAGTCCATTTTAAAAGAGATCAGCCCTGGGTGTTCTTTGGAAGGAATGATGCTAAAGCTGAAACTCCAGTACTTTGGCCACCTCATGTGAAGAGTCGACTCATTGGAAAAGACTCTGATGCTGGGAGGGATTAGGGGCAGGAGGAGAAGGGGATGACAGAGGGTGAGATGGCTGGATGGCATCACCGACTCAATGGACATGAGTCTGAGTGAACTCTGAGAGTTGGTGATGGACAGGGAGGCCTGGTGTGCTGTGATTCATGGGGTTGCAAAGAGTTGGACACAACTGAGCCACTGAACTGAACTGAACTGAAATGAACTGAAAGACCTTTTAACTTTATTCACCTTTTTTCTTCTACATTTACTAGCCATTCTCATTCCTGGAATCCTCAAAAACCAGATGAAGTATAATTAACATTTGTTTTCTTCTTTTATTTTCTTCACTGGGATAAGAGTCAGTCATTTTTCACAGGCCATGAGATGCTAAAGAATGCTGCATGCTAGAGTACAGCTGATACTCTAGAAAATGGTGTCACTCCTCAACACAGAAATTGAAACCATTAGTTACTCAGTTGTGCCTCTTTGTGGCCCCATGGACTGTAGCCCACCAGGCTTTTCTGTCAAGGGGTTTCTCCAGGCAAGAATACTGCATTGGGTAGCCATGCCTTCTCCAAGGGATCTTCTCAACCCAGGGATTGAACCTGGATCACCAGCATTGCAGGCAGATTCTTTACTGTTTGAGCCAAAAATTCTTCCTTCCCCTGATGCTCCATTCCATTGTTAAAATTTTCATATTTGATTCCTGCATACCCCCCAAACTCATCCACTGCTTACTTCTTTTGATACAAATGTGGGGGCCTGCCTTTCCCATCCTGTATATACCACTTTCAGTAACAACTCTATATCTTTGCATGTTTGTTTCCTACTCTTGTAATCCACTACTTTGTACTGTAAAATGATAATCCCTGCTTCAAGTATCTTCTTAAGGACTACTTTCTCTAAAAGTCATCTGTTACCTTTGTTCTTGGATTTAGGCTGCTTTTATCATATTTTCATCCTGGAGTTTTTATATCACTGTACTGTAGCAATTATAATATTGCAATATAATTATTTATTTTTTTCTTGATCCCTTGTGTGCAGTTGATATTTGTATAATAAGTGCCTGAAATCTCTCTTGGCATATAATGGACATTTAGTGAGCATAGGTTAAAAGAACAAACGAATGATTCTCAGAGATAACAAGATGGAAACTAATTAAGATAGAGCAGTCTTTATTTTTTGTCATCCATTAATTTTACATCATCTACCCTGAACCCCATGCCTATCTTTTCCAAGCTCTAGTTGTGAGTATAAATTTTAAACTATGTTTGTACTTTTAGTAAATTAAAAAAATCTAAGTTTGGTGGAGGATATGTGTATGAAAAAAGCATACTCACTGAGTTATTTAGTATCCAGGAGAGACAGACGAAAGGACAGAAGTATAGAACTATACTTATGAGCACTTAGAAATTAATAAGAACACATCTATGAAATTATTTCTTAAGGTAATTAGAACATGAGGTGATGTGATTCATTTTTAACCACACAGTACATGTCTACAAGTTATATAATACATGCTAATAATGATAATGGTTATGAAAGTTTTTGGACATTTGTATCATGGAAATATATTTAGGTAAATGTTTTTGCTTTTAAAATGGGTATTTTAGAGCAAAATTCAATCATAAAGAGGCAAGTCAGTGATTGGTTCACTAGATTTAAGGGCCCCTCTCTGCTCTAAATGCAGTATTGCCTCAGGTCTCAGCTTTGCCTGAATGAAGGCAGCCAGGCTGTGGGGTGCAATTTGAAATGCTTAGATGTTACTAAGCTTTGACCGAAAGCAGAAGCAATTCTTTCCACAGAAACAATGTAGTTTACTAGGATGTACCCAAGAATCAAGAAGCATCCTTCCCTCATGCTTACCAAAAAGAGATAAGAGAAATTAAGATGGCCTCTGCTTCCTGGACAAAGAGTATTGATTGTTCAACAGACTAGGGAGGACAAGTAAGTGCTAAATGGAAATCATAATAACACTGTGATGATCTCTATGAACAAAAATCAATAGAAAAGGAATGGTTTTATAAGAGATATACAATGTTATTATCCTAATACCTCAAGCCATAAAGCTGAGGCATTTGAGTGTGACATGACATAGTAGCTCAACTGACAGGGAAACCATGGTAGCCAAAATAATCTCAAAATGATTTCTGATGGTACATATCTTACCATCTCCCCACCTTCTCCCCTCCCATACACACAGGAGCGAGCTCCAGCTATACATTTCCTTTCATTTCCTCCATTTGTTGCAATTCCTGAACTTTGTTCTCACCTCAGGGTCTTTAAACTTGCAGTTTCTTCTGCCTGGAATATCAGTTCCTGGCTATTTCTCATCAGTCAGGTCTCTGCTCAAAAGCCATTTCCTGAGAGGACTTGCCAAATTATGGTAGCTTACAAAAAAAGTCCACACTTTACTCTCTACCAGTATCTGTCTAACCCATTCCCTTCTTTGCATTTATTCCATAGCCTATACCTCTCTGTGTGGTTATTTTTATTTTCTGTTTCCTGCCTCAGAGGAATGTAAGTTCTATATTTTATCTTATTCAGTATTGTTTCCCCAGACTCCAGAAATCTATTTGGAATATGTGTGTGTGGGTGCTAGTCACTCAGTCATGTCTGACTCTCTGCGACCCTGTGGACTGTAGCCCACCAGGCTCCTTTGTCCATGAGATTCTCCAGGCAAGAATACTGGAATAGGCTGCCATTTCCTTCTCCAGTAAAAATATAATGGGTGCAAAATAAATATTGTTTAATGAATAAATGAATATTTTAAATCATTTTCCTAGTATATGTCTGTTACATTTTCCCCCAACAGACTGCAGATTTCTTGAACAGGGCTAGGAAAACGTTTCCTTCTTTTGCTCCTTTTGCCTAAAGAAAGCTGAACAATCTGGCTCATCCCTTTAGATTGTCTCTTCTTCTGATTACCTGAACAAATATTAACTCTCTGTGTTTAAAGAGGCTTGCTATTTAGAAGTCTTTGCTGTTTACATTTTTGCTATTTTGGCCATTTGTTGGCCAAACTTTTCTGTGAGAGTAAAACAGATTTGGGCTTCCCAGGTGGTGCTAGTGGTAAAGAATCCACCACCCAATGCAAGGGACACAAGAGACATGGTTTGATCCCTGGGTCCAGAAGATCCCCTAGAGTAGGGAATGGCAACCCACACCAGTATTCTTGCCTGGAAAATTCTATGGAAGGAAGAGCCTGGCAGGCTACAGTCTATGGGGTCTCAGAGAGTCAGACAGTACTGAGTGACTAAGCACACACACACACACACACACACACACACACACACACACACATACACAAACACATACCAGACAAGATAATACTAATTTATTTTTCTTTCTTCTCTGCTATCCAAGGGACAAAGTTGCCATGTAAAAGCAATCTTCCACCAAATAGAAAGCACTCTATATTAGGAAAATATTCTCTGCTCCTCAACTGGACATGGTGGTGGTTTAGTCACTAAAGTGACAGCGAAAGTGAAGTCGCTCAGTCGTGTCCGACTCTTTGTGACCCCATGGACTATAGCCAGCCAAGCTCCTCTGTCCATGGAATTCTCCAGGCAAGAACACTGGAGTGGTTTGCCATTTCTTTCTCCAGGGGATCTTCCCAACCCAGGGATTGAACCCGGGTCTCCTGCATTGCAGGCAGACGCTTTATCCTCTGAGGCACCAGGGAAGCCGTTAGTCACTAAGGCTTGTCCTATTATTGCGACCCCATGGACTGTGGCCCGCCCGGCTCCTCTGTCCATGAGATTATCCAGGCAAGAATACTGGAGTAGGTTGCCATTTCCTTCTCCACAACTATACATAAAAGCCACAAAAAGGAGGAGAAAAAGCAAGTCAGCATTTTTAAGCTTGTAGAACCCTCATGATATTCAATTGACTAATTGGTTCTTATACTTTAGTTACTGCCTCATTAACTATAAAGGAGAAATTATCTTGGGTTCAAAGAGAAAGATAAACCATAGCTTTTATTCCAGAAGGAAAAATCTAATTATAGCTTAAAGAATCAATGAGAGTGATATTAATATAAAATATAGAAGAGAACTATTAAATTGGCTCAATAAAGTTTTAGTAATAGATGGGTTTCTTCTAGGTCAGTAACTTTTTCCCTGTCTTCCTGGAGCATTAATTATTTATTCATTATGTTCCTTCAGTAACTGTGAAATTATTACCTGTTAGTTTAATCAGTACATTTTCTATATTCTTTATTTCTGACTCATGTCTAGAAAGTTTTGTAAAACAAAAAATTTCCCTCTGCTGCTTGAGTATATTTATGGATTTGAGATTAAAACTTAGATGCTACATACCTACACCTGAGAACTCAGCATCTAAATTATGGCTTGCAAGAAAACTTGTTAGCATTTTCAACAATTTTCCCAAGCGTAAATTCAGGGGAAATCAATTTACTTTCTCTTTTTTAATCTCAGGTGTAAGTTATAATTCTGCAGTACCTAATATCTCTCTGAAGCCCACGGTCTGCTCTTCTTCTTTTCTGTATATTTCAAACTGATCCTTTGGAGGTATCTTGAAAGAAAATTAATACGTTCCTTATTAAGTATTGTAGTGTTTCAGGTAGCAAATGCAGGACAGCTACCTCACCAGCCCCTGAGTAGCCAACCAGTGAGTGTGGCATTAATGGTTTTGGAGAAAGCTAACTAAGTACATCTATCACTTTGTCATGTGTGGTAAAAGAACGCATCAATCAGAGCATAAGAGGAATCCGTCGTTGTTTCTGTCTGTGAGTCCTACTGAAATCTGTTACAAAAATCAATAGAACAGGTATAGTAAGCTGTATTTATGTTTATTAAATAAAACAAATGGAAAAACAGAAAGTAGGAGACTGGTAATAAAGCTTCTAGAGTAAAGTAGAGATCAGTTTCCTGAGATAGAAACTGTGTTTCTGAATTTGGTATTCCGGAGAACATTTTTGAGTATCGATGTCTTATAAACATGATCTAAATGATTGAACTATTAACTTTTTCAAAATGCTATTTAATCTCATTCAAGGAGAAGAAAACTGATAATATAGCTATGAATGTTTTACCCTATTATTTAATTCCACTCTGTATGCCTTCCCTGGTGGCTCAGACAGTGAAGAATCTGCCTGCCATGCAGGAGACCTGGGCTTGATCCCTGGCTCAGAAATATCCACTGGAGAAGCAAATGGCAACCCACTCCAGTATTCTTGCCTGAAGAATCCCATGGACAGAGGAGCTTGGCAGGCTACAGTCCATGGGGTCTGAAAGAGTCAGACATGACAGAAGCAACTTGGCATACACACATTCAGCTTAAACAAAGCCATTTTATAGCGGAAAGAGAATAATCAGAAATTATTTACTGATTTTGTTGTTGACTATTTCTAGCTACAAGTCTTACCTGAAGATTCTGTTTCCCAATATCTAGCCATAAAAGATAGACTAGCAAAGCCCCACCACATGTAGAAGGCAATGCTATCTGAACCAGAGAGCCCAGCCATTCGGTCATGATGAGATGGTGAGAGGCAATGGCCTTCAGAATCAGATGGGACTTTACACTGAGGCTTGGTTGAGTTCGCATAAATGAGCCCCGTTACTACTCAGAAAATAGGCATGGTGTTGCTTCTGACTGCCGGGGTCACCGCTCTGGAGACATGGTTAATACAAATAACAGAATAATTCTTACATCAATAGATGTGCATCCTTTTCTCTCACTCATTTTCCTCTTAATATAGGGATCACTTTTGTAGAGATCAACTTTCCTGACCCCAAAATGTCAATGTTAGCTCATATCATCAACGTGTAAGTCCTACACTGAATTCAAGTAAAGACATAGGTCTTTTTACTCTTTTAGATGGCCCTGCATTCATTCAAAAATAACTTTTGAAAGCATAAAATTGTGGATGTATAAACGTGCACAGATATTGACAGTACCTCCTCCTAGGGAGTTTATAATCTTATGAGACAACAAACCCAGACAAACAGAGCAGTTACAAAGTAAGATAAAATGAATTCGTTTTGAAGGAACAATTAAGGAGGAATGAGAATGAACTGGAAGTCACGTCAAGGTTTCCTGGGAAAAATAAAACTTGACTCTAAGAAAAAAATGTGTTTCCCTCTCTAGAGTGATTCTTTGCATTGTTCTTTTGCATTTCCTCTTTCTATGAATGTTGGAGTAGAGATACTGAATTTTACCCATCCTTGTGAATTCTGGGTACAAAGGGAAATTTGTGGTCATGTTATTTGAGGTAACGAAACATCTGTAATTGTTTCTCAGTAAAGTAAACACCAAAGCAGAAATTAAATGTGGAGGTGGAAAGGCATATTTTTTTCTAAAATATGCTGCTGCTGCTGCTGCTGCTACTGCTGCTGCTGCTAAGTCGCTTCAGTCATGTCCGACTCTGTGCAACCCCATAGATGGCAGGTGCCCACCAGGCTCCCCCGTCCCTGGGATTCTCCAGGCAAGAACACTGGAATGGGTTGCCATTTCCTTCTCCAAGGCATGAAAGTGAAAAGTGAAAGTGAAGTCTTTCAGTCTTGTCCAACTCTTAACGACCCATGGGCTGCAGCCTACCAGGCTCCTCGGTCCATGGGATTTTCCAGGCAAGAATAGTACAGGAGTGGGGTGCCATTGCCTTCTCTGTTCTAAAATATAAGGAATAACAAATACTAGGAATATTTAATGGGAAAAAATTAGAAAGGAAATGTGGTTTTCTGTATCGCTTCACAATAACAACAAAACTAAAAAAACAATAAAAAAAGGAAAATAACCAGAAAAACCTAACAACTGTGCTCCTAAAAACTGAGCTATAAATAACTAGATGGACCCCTAGGGCTTTCCTGGTGGCTCAGAGGTAAAGAATCTGCCTGCAACGCAGGAGACTCATGTTTGGTCACTGGGTTGGGAAATCCCCTAGAGGAGGGCATAGTAACCCACTTCAGTATTCTTGCCTGGAGAATTCCTGTGGACAGAGGAGCCTAGTGGGCTACATCCCATGGTGTGGCAAAGAGTCAAACACGACCAAGCGACAAAGCACAATGAGATAATATAAAACAGAAGAAAAGGAAAAACTGCAAAAATCATAGAGCTTGACTATTTTAAACAATCTTTGAAGTCTCTGGAGAATTTAACATGTAAGAAAATATTTCTTGAAATTAACATTTGTTAATTTACATTCTGAAAACCTGGAGGTGCTCCATGGGAAAAAAGATACACCAGTCCTGTAGGTTTGAGAGGTGTTTGCTATGACCAGTGTGTTCTCTTGGCAAAACTCTATTAGCATTTGCCCTGCTTCATTCCATATTCCAAGGCCAAATTTGCCTGTTACTCCAGGTGTTTCTTGACTTCCTACTTTTGCATTCCAGTCCCCTATAATGAAAAGGACATCTTTTTTTGTGTGTTAGTTCTAAAAGGTCTTGTAGGTCTTCATAAAACCATTCAACTTCAGCTTGTTCAGCATTACTGGTTGGGGCATAGACTTGGATTCCTGTGATATTGAATGGTTTGCCTTGGAAACAGAGATCATCCAAGTACTACATTTCAGACTCTTTTGTTGACCATGATGGCTACTCTATTTCTTCTAAGGGATTCGTGCCCGCAGTAGTATCTGAGTTAAATTTACCCATTCCGGTCTATTTTAGTTCGCTAATTCCTAGAATGTTGACGTTCACTCTTTCCATTTCCTGTTTGACCGCTTCCAATTTGCCTTAATTCATGGACCTAACATTCTAGGTTCCTATGCAATATTGCTCTTTACAGCATTGGACCTTGCTTCTATTACCAGTCACATCCACAGCTGGATATTGTTTTTGCTTTGGCTCCATCCCTTCATTCTTTCTGGAGCTATTTCTCCACTGATCTCCAGTAGCATATTGGGCACCTACCAATCTGGGGAGTTCCTCTTTCAGTGTCCTATCATTTTGCCTTTTCATACTGTTCATGGGGTTCTCAAGGCAAGAATACTGAAGTGGTTTGCCATTCCCTTCTCCAGTGGACCACATTCTATCAGACTTCTCCACCAAGACCTGCCTGTCTTGGGTGGCCCCACCGGCATGGCATAATTTAATTGAGTTAGACAAGGCTGTGGTCTGTGTGATTATATTGACTAGTTTTCTGTAATTATAGTTTCAGTGTGTCTGTCCTCTGATGCCCTCTCACAATACCTACCATCTTACTTGGGTTACTCTTACCTCAGAAGTGGGGTAATGCTCAAAATTCTCCAAGCCAGGCTTCAGCAATACATGAACCATGAACTTCCAGATGTTCAAGCTGGTTTTAGAAAAGGCAGAGGAACCAGAGATCAAATAACCAACATCCACTGGATCATGGAAAAAGCAAGAGAGTTCCAAAAAAACATCTATTTCTGCTTTATTGACTATGCCAAAGCCTTTGACTGTGTGGATCACAGTAAACTGTGGAGAATTCTGAAAGTGATGGGAATACCAGACCACCTAATCTGCCTCTGTATGCAGGTCAGGAAGCAACAGTTAGAACTGGACATGGAACAATGGACTGGTTCCAAATAGGAAGAGGAGTACGTCAAGGCTGTATATTGTCACCTTGCTTATTTAACTTCTATGCAGAGTACATCATGAGAAACGCTGGACTGGAAGAAGTACAAGCTGGAATCAAGATTGCCAGGAGAAATATCAATCTCCTCATATATGCAAATGACACCATCGTTATGACAGAAAGTGAAGAGGAACTAAAAAGCCTCTTGATGAAAGTGAAAGAAGAGAGTGAAACAGTTGGCTTAAAGCTCAACATTCAGAAAACGAAGATCATGGCATCCAGTCCCATCACTTCATGGGAAATAGATGGGGAAACAGTGGAAACAGTGTCAGATTTTATTTTTTTGGGCTCCAAAATCACTGCAGATGGTGATTGCAGCCATGAAATTAAAAGATGCTTACTCCTTGGAAGAAAAGTTATGACCAATTAGATAGTATATTGAAAAGCAGAGACATTACTTTGCCAACAAAGGTCTGTCTAGTCAAGGTTATGGTTTTTCCAGTAGTTATGTATGGATGTGAGAGTTGGACTGTGAAGAAAGCTGAACGCCAAAGAATTGATGCTTTTGAACTGTGGTGTTGAAGACTCTTGAGAGTCCCTTTGACTGCAAGGAGATCCAACCAGTCCATTTTAAAGGAGATCAATCCTAGGTGTTCTTTGGAAGGAATGATGCTAAAGCTGCAACTCCAGTATTTTGGCTACCTCATGTGAAGAGTTGACTCACTGGAAAAGACTCTGATTCTGGGAGGGATTGGGGGCAGGAGGAGAAGGGGACAAAAGAGGATGAGATGGCTGGATGGCATCACCAACTCGATGGTCATGAGTGTGAGTGAACTCTGGGAGTTGGTGATGGACAGGGAGGCCTGGCGTGCTGCAATTCATGGGGTCGCAAAGAGTCGGACACGACTGAGTGACTGAACTGAACTGAACTGAACTGTAGGTTTGAGAATGTGTGCTTTCTCTATTGTAGTCCTTCTCAGAACCTCTAGTTAGTTAATACACATTGTTGTAAATATTCAAAGGTGGGAGGCAGTATAAATGTTTCTAAGACATTTGGTCACACAATTCTCCCTTACCCTTAAAGAAAATATTTACTAAATAGCCCAAGGAACAGTAGTAGTCTTTGAACATAGTTTGGAAAATGCACCACTTCACTCATGAGCAGTTGAAGCCTATCACTGTAGTAAATCTATATTGACTGTCTAGATTAGTGGAAAAGGGTCCTTCATTTGTAAATTGTCAAACACATAACTGGATTTTTTATGTCCAGATAATTGCTTCAAATGTGTTTTCTTTCCAAAAAGAATGTAGTTGAACTTCTCCTTAGCCCTCCTGTCTATTCTATCAGGTTCCAGATGGCCTTGTGTATTCAGTAACACTGTAACAGGCACACATTGGATCAGTATTTGACCAGGTATCGATGATATAATTGCAGTCACTATATTAAACTGACATCGGCAGGACAAGGGGATGAACAATAAAGAATTATAGAATCTGAGAGATAAAAATCACTTTGAAGACCTTCTAGTCAGACTCTCATTTTACAAATGAGTGTGTACATTTATGTGCGTGCTCTGTCCTGTACAATCCAGGGACTGTAGCCTGCCAGGCTCCTCTGTCCATGGAATTTTCAGGCAAGAATACTGGAGTTCCATTTCCTAGTCCAGGGCACCTTCCCAACCCAGGGATCTAACCCATGTTTCTTGAGTCACCTGCAGTGGCAGGAAGAATCTTTATCAACTGCACCACTTGGGAAACTACAAGTGTATAGAGTATAAGTGGTAAAAAGATTATTCCAGGTCATATAGTTAAGCTGTAGAAATCTCTTCTCCCAGCCCAGTCTAGTCCATGCATTCAGCAAGAAGAAATTAAAACAATTCATTAGTAGAAAAAAGAAGGAAAAAATACTACATTTGAATTTATTTTTAAAGTAGTCAACAATAACCTTCAGTTCAGTCACTCAGTCGTGTCTGACTCTTTGCGACCCCATGGACTGCAGCACGCCAAGCCTCCCTGTCTATCACCAACTCCCTGAGATTACTCAAACTCTTATCCACTGAGACGGTGATGCCATCCAGCCATCTCATCCTCTTCTCCTTCTCCTTGCAGTCCAAGGAATTCTCATGAGTCTTCTCCAGCACCACAGTTCAAAAGCATCAGTTCTTCAGTGCTCAGTCGTCTTTATGGTTCAACTCTCACATCTATACATGGCTCCTGGAAAAATCATAGCTTTAACTACATGGACCTTTGTCGGCAAAGTGATGTCTCTCTCTCTCTCTTTTTTTTTTTTTTTTGGTCTATTTTTGTTTCCCTTTGTGTCTCTGCTTTTTAATACACTGTCCAGATTTGTCATAGCTTTTCTTCCAAGGAACAAGTGTCTTTTAGTTTCATTGCTGCAGTCACCATCCACAGTGATTTTGGAGCCCAAGAAAAAAATCTGCCACTGTTTCCACTTTTTCCCCATCTAGTTGCCATGAAATGATGGAACCAGATGTCATGATCCTAGTATTTTTGAGTTTTAAGCCAGGATTTCACTCTCCTTTTCACTTTCATCAAGAGACTCTTTAGATCCTCTTCATTTTTTGCCATTAAAGTTGTATCATCTGGATATCTGAGACTGTTGATACTTCTCCTGGCATTCTTGATTCCAGTTTGTGAGTCATCCAGTCCGGCATTTCACATGACATACTCTGCATAGAATTTAAATAAGCAGGGTGACAATATACAGCCCTGAAGTGCTGCTTTCCCAATTTTGAACCAGTCCATTGTTCCATGTCTCATTCTAACTGTTGAGGTAAGGTGGTCTGGTATTCCTGTTTCTTTAAGAATTTTCCACAGTTTGTTGTGATCCACCAGTGGCTCAGATGGTGAAGAATCCACCTACATTGCAGACCTAGGTTCTATCCCTATGTTAAGAAAATCTTCTGAAGAAGGAACTGGCTACTCACTCCAAGATTCTGACCTGGAGAATTCCATGGACAGAGGAGCCTGGTTGGCTACAGTTCATGGAATTGCAGAGAGTTGGACACAACTCAGTGATTAACATTGTACATAGGCAAAGACTTTAGCACAGTCAATGAGGCACAAGTAGATGTTTTCTCTGAAATTCCCTTGCTTTTCTATAATCCAGTGGATGTTGGCAATTTGATCTCTGGTTAAATTGTTAAATTAAATGACTGTGAGCATCTAAATTCAGAGAGGCTACCACAGAATGAAGTGGTTACTTATTTTAGAAAGTGATTCATCCCATGACAGAAGGCTCAAACCCAATCCCTTTTTTCTTCACCTGCTGTGCTGCAAAAAGCAGAAGCCACTGTGATGAGAGCTGATCCTTGGAGCCACAAGCAGGCCAGGGTAGCATTTTCTCTGGCCAGTGTATTCTCAGGCATGGAAAAATTTCACCTGTACACCTCTTGGGTTCTTGTGACTGGGCAAATTGAATACAAGAGAGATTAAGAGGAAAAAAGACAAGTTTAATTTATGCACACAGTGGTCTCATAAAATGGAACTAAGAAGTGGCCAAGGTAGGTAGCTTTTATACTTTTTAGACAAGCAATAAATTTGAGAGGAACTGACAGGAAAAAGAAATTATGTTTGAGTGCTTAATTAATAAGGAATTTAAGCAAAGTTTGGACTTGAGTAGTATATTAGTAAAGGGTTAGCAAGGTTTACACAGATGTCTCAGCCCTGAATTCCTTGCCTCTGTTGATAAGGATGTCTTTTTATCTCCTTTTTATAGGGAGGGTATCTCTTACATGGGACATTTATGTTCTGTTTCCAGGGAGAGAGAGAGGAGGGTCAAACTGGCCCCTTTGTATCAGCCATTTCTTAAGTAAGTTTAATTCAAAATAACCAATGTGAAAAAATGTTTTCTGGTCCTAAGCAATTTCTGGATTTCAGGGGGATCTTTTAAATAAGTTAGAAGGGGATCAAATTATCAGTATATACAATGAGTCCATGAGCTTGACAGATAAGTTTTGTTTTTGTTTTTGTTTTTTAGCTGCTAAATTGAGTGTTATATAACTATCTTCAACTTTTGAAAGCTGAAGATTAGATATATATCATGTTAGCATTGCTTAATACTTACAATTTTTTGAGTTAAACTGGAAATGCCTTTTTCCACTTGGATACATTTTCTTAAACGGATTTTCTGCTCAAATGTTCTAGAAATATTCATCCATATATTGAAATACAGGCCATAACTTTATATCAAGAAGATGAAAAGCCCAAGTAAATGACAAGAGAATGAAAGTGGAATTCTGCTTATTAAAGTTTGGCATGTTTTGAGTATACTGTGATTACATCAATTCTTTCAATGCTATAGATAATAGAATATTGGACTCAACAAAACTGGAAACTCCTTGCAATTTAGCAAATATTTATTGAATAACTTATGTCTATATTGTGTGTATTACTCTGCTGAAACTATGGTGCAATGTAAGCAAGGGATGTTTCCTGCCTCTGAGAAGCGATTTTATGTAGCGCATACACTTATAATCCTGGAGGAGGAAATGGCAACCCACTCCAGTATTCTTGGCTGGAGAATCCCATGGACAGAGGAGTCTGGCACGCTACAGTTACGATGTTGCAAAAACTTGGACACAACTGTGGAACTGAGTATGCACACATACACATGCACACATTCACACATACATGAAGTGATAAAAAAGTGATATACATAGGAATGAATAAGATGAAACACAAATCATAAAATAATTATATGGCAAATATGAATTGTTATGGGATAGACATTCTGGAAAGAGTTTTAATTAGAGATATCCCTGGAAAGGTGGATAAGATTTCAATTGATGGAGTGAATGAAGTAGCAGGACTGAAGTAAAAAATATTCCAGTAAGAAAAGGAAAACAATAATTATATTTACATGCAAAATCTATATAATGCACTATAGCAACAAAGGACAAAATTACATTATCATTTGAATACATGAAGACAAAGCATTTGAAAATAAAAACGCTAAAACTTTCATGATAAACACATGCAACAAAATAAGAATGAAGGGAACTTCCTCAGTCTGATAAAACACATCTACAAAAACCTATAGTCGACATCATATTTACTGGTGAAAGACTGAATACTTTCTCCCTACATCAGACGTAAGAACATGAGGTCTACTCTTGCCACTTCTATTCAGTTTTCCACTTGAGTTTCCAGGTAGGGCAATTAGGCAACAAATGAATTATGAGGTTTCTAGATTGGAAAGCAAAAGATAAAACTATCTAAACTTGTAAATGACTTGTCTTGTATATAGAAAATCCCAAGAAAACTTCCAAAAAACCATTAGAACTAACAAAAAAATTCAGCATGGTTGCAAGAGACAAGATCAACGCACAGAAATCACTTATATTTCTATACACTAACAATGAAAATAATTTCATTCACAATAGTATCAAAAAGAATAGAGGACTTAGGAACAGATTTTTTCAAAGGACTATAGCCCGGGATGGGGCTTCCCTGGTGGCTTAGTGGTGAAGAACATTCATAAGAGACATAAGAGATGAGGGTTCGATCCTGGGTCGGGAAGACCTCCTGGAGGAGGACATGGCAACCCACTTCAGCATTCTTGCCTAAAGAATCCCCATGGACAGAGGAACCTGGTGGGGTACAGCCCATAGGGTCACAAAGAGTTGGACATAACTAAAGCGACTGAGCATGCAAGCCTAACCTGGGACGTTGTTGTTTACTCATTAAGTTGTGCTTGACTCTTTGTGACCCCATGGACTGTAGCTCACCAGACTCCTCTGTCCATGGAATTTTCCAGGTAAGAATACTGGAATGGGTTGCCATTTTCCTCTCAAATGGAACTTCTGACCCAGGGATTGAACTTGTGTCTCCTGCTTTGGCAGGCAGATTATTTACCTCTGAGCCACTAGGGAAGCCCCCGTTTCCTGGGATACAGCTTCTCAGATAGCTCTGAGGAACTGTTCCAAAGAGAAAGTGGGAAAAGGCTAGTGCATATGTTATTTTGGTTAGGGGATACAGGAGGTCAAGCATACACCTCAGTATAAAGTTATTGCTAACCATAAGGATCAGGTATTTCAGTTAATAATTTTAGGGCTTCTTTATGTATGGGAAGATATAAGAATCTGGGTTTAGTAAAATTTTTCCTGAGCTATAACACTCAGACTATCTAAAAGGCCTGTTATGCCTGTTCTCCCAGAGTACAGAGTATCTCATTCCTGATCTTCACCCTGAATTCTTTTCTGGGTGTACTGAAGGTCAACAACCACAGTAACCAATGACTCAATCCAGATGGGCTGATATAACTTCATCTGTGTCCTCAGCTTGCAGTTCAGTGCTGCAGATTGATAACATGGGTCTTAAAAGCTGAATCTTAGCAGGCTGAGTCTAATTTAATGACTTCATCTAGTTTAATATAATACTTTTAAAAGGTAGATGTTATCTTTTCTACTTTATACTAAGGAAGCCAAAGGTCAAAAAAGTTAAATACTTCGTTTAACAGTGTAAGTTTTCTGTGTTAGTCACGCAAATTTTCTGTGACTAACACAGAAAATTGTGGAAGTTAAACACATGTATACCTGTGTGTGCATGTATGTTTCTGTGACTCCCCCAAAGAAGAAGCATAATAGATAAGGAAACTAGTTAACTGTCTATTTTTGATATATGAAGAGATAGAAGTACAAAGAGGTTGAAGTGATATCAATTGATATTTTATTATAACACTCCAAAAGAAGGTAGAGTTAGATTTAAACATTTTAGCACATATATTGAATGACTTTATTCTAAATTTGTACAAATAAAATCTCTGCACAGCAATATACCATTACAGATGTAAGGAAGAAAAGAAAACTGAATGCAAAGATTTGGCTGAAAATGTGCAGTCCAAGACTACAAAATATCACTGCAAAACCCACTGAATAAATTTCACTTGTAAGAAAATGAGTGTGTGAATAGTCTTTGCTCTAAATTTGTAATTATGTCAAGCCATACATTTCCTTAAACCCTCTTCAGATTTGTTTAATTTTTAAAATGTGCTCTTCTAAGAATTGCTTCAGGGAGAAATAGCTAATAAAGGCATTAAAAAGAAATTCCTCATGACATTGCAATTTAATATTGCATGTTTTACAAAGTCAGCTATAAAATTTTAAGATGCCACCCAAAAATCTGAAAACTGTAGGCCTCATATCATCTACTAAGAAACCAAATATTAGTTTTCCAGGCAAAGTCAGACAAGATCTTCCTTAGATAATATACCAATAAATGTCTAAGCCCTGACTCCCCAGATGTAGATTTCAAGCATTTATCAGTAGGAATATATTGGCTTATCTCCCTTACTTTGAAACTTCAGCTGGGAGCCATAATTTATAATGTAGTGAGAACTGCAAACACTTACAGGTTTCTGAAGTAACGTCAGCACCTTAAATTACATTCAGGAAGAAAGGTGGCCAATGCAATCTGTCTTGCTACGTATTCTGAGATGCACGTATTCTGAGATGCACGTATTCATGTAAACTGAAGAACACAAAACAACATGAACTGTTCCACTGAAATGTAAAGTAAATACAATGAGACAACAGAGCTCATTCAGCCTCACTTAGAGAAATGTAACTTTTAAAAATGAGCAGTCAGTTAAGGCATTAATTGAGAAATAATTCAATTGTTTAATTAACCAACATTTTAGGCTATAATATGCTTACATATTTGTTTCTGCAACAAATTAAAATATTTCTGGAAGAATGTAGGACATACATTATAAATGAACTAGCTATAGAAAATTTCCAGTCCCTCATTTACCTGGTAAACTGTTCTTTATATAAGATAAGGACATAATCCTGATTAAGCAAGTACTGATCTGAAGGCTTTTTTATGAATTTTTTTCTTCTCAGTGGCTGTTTAAGTAGCAGATATTATTCAATAAATTTCATAAAGACATTTTATATATGTTTCCACTAGTTTAGAGTTCAAAGCAATGTCACTCAATATTGACATTTTAAAGACCACAGTTCTGACTTGGTATTATGCAATTTTGTAATAAACTCAGCTATTTCCCTCCACTCTCATCTAAGTCCTCTTTCCTGGGTATATAGTTCTGGCTGCTGCTGCTAAGTCGCTTCAGTCGTGTCTGACTCTGTGCGACCCCATAGACAGCAGCCCATCAGGCTCCCCCATCCCTAGGATTCTCTAGGCAAGAATACTGGAGTGGGTTGCCATTTCCTTCTCCAATGCATGAAAGTGAAAAATGAAAGTCAAGTTGCTCAATTGTGTCCAGCTCTTAAAGACCCCATGGACTGCAGCCTACCAGGCTCCTCCGTCCATGGGATTTTCCAGGCAAGAGTACTGGAGTGGGGTTCCATTGCCTTCTCTAATAGTGCTGGCTAGAACTATTCTTATCAGTGCAAGAGGAAGTCAAGAATACTATTTCATTACAGAAATCCTCAGCAAACTAAGATTAGTGGGAAACTTCCTTTACTGGACAAAATGTTTCAAAAGAAGACATACTTTTAACCCACATACTTAATAGTAAAATACTGATTACATTTATTTTGAAATTGGGAAAAAAGAATATCCATTCTCACCATTCTGGTTCAATATTGTGTTCAAAGTACCAGCCAGCAAAATAAGAGAAGGAAAAGAAGTGAAAGGCATACAGATTGGAAAGCACAAAATGAAAATTGCTCTTATTCACAGATATCATGATTGCCTATGTAAAAAATTCCAAGGAATTTTGGAAAATAATCCTAAAATTAATAACTGAATTTACCATATATTTGTACATATACACACCAAAATAGAATGAAACAGGTATAATTCTGATGAAATATGTGCAGGATCTATTTAGTAAAAAATATAAAATACAAGAAATTGGAGACCTAAATAATAGGAAAGACTTATTATGATCCATGAATTGGAAGACAATATATTTAACATATTAATTCTCTCCAATTTGATCTCTAGATTTAATGTAATTCTTTTAGAAATCCCTGGAGTATTTTTATACATTTAGTCAATGTGATTCTAAAGTTCATATGAAAAAGCAATGCAAGGAAAACACAAATAATATTGAAAAAAATAAAATTGGGAGACTCATATTACCTGGTTTTAATATTCACTATAAAGCTTCAGTAGTCTTGTTGCATTTTTATATTGTCCATGGGGTTCTCCAGGCAAGAAGTCTGGAGTGGGTTGCTATTTCCTTCTCCAGTGGACCACATTTTGTTTGAACTCTTCACTATGTTCCGTCCATCCTTGGTTAGCCCTGCACATCATGGCCCATAGCTTCACTGAGTTGCACAAGCCTCTCTGCCACGACAAGACTGTGATGCATGGAAGGGAACAATGAAAAGAAAAGGAATTTTGACACAAAATGCATCTCAAAAGCATTAAGCTTGAGTGAAAGCCAATCTCAAAAGATTGCAATCTGTGATTCCATTTATTCAACTTTCTAGAAAGGCAAAACTATAGTGATGGAGAAAAGGTCAGTGAAAATCATATGTTAGGGATGGGGGAATATTTGAGCATAAAGTGGGAGCTTTAATAATTTTTAGCAAGATGGAACTGTTCAGAATTCAGATTGTAATGCTGGTGCTCAGGACAGGCCACTCTAAGGCACAGTGGCAGATTGATTATTTTGAATTAAAGTTACTTGAGAAGCAGCCCATGTAAGAAGGAAACCAACCCTTCTGTGTCTCCCTGAAAGCAGGAAATAAATCTACCATATGAAAGGTGCATCTGGAGGTAGAAGGATACCCTTATCACCAGAGAGAGAGAATTCGGGACCAAGAAGTCTTGTAAACAATCATTTTTACTTATTTAAATCTGGACATCTGATCATGGCCAAAGTTATGCGAACATTTATATAAGTAGGTAAAAAGCTTTGCTCAAACCCTCTGAACAACATCCAAAAATATTTACTGGTAAATATGTCAATTGAGGGCTGGCTGACTAAATGCCACATTACTAAAACTTGAATGCAGGCTTTATATCTGTCAAACCACAGTAATCAGTAGTGTGGAACTAGTAAGTAAAAAGAACCTTCAGCATCATTATATTTAAGTGTCATACAGAATATTCCAGAAAGAAAGCCATCAGTGTTCTAAATACCTATTTTATTGGAGGTTTCATTGTGAGCTATAGTTGTTAACAAGCATTTAACAGTATTTTTTAGATGTAAACAGCAGAATTTTTATTTATCTGTATACATTTGTGCTGGTTTTGTCATATTCTTCTAGCCTACTGACATATGGAATCTTGATTCCATCATAGATAATATTGAATTTTGTTACAATGCATAACAATAAACCTTTTTATCAAAATCAGTTATAGTATTCATTGAGATGGGACTCTAGACTTGAGTATTCCCTCTCCAAAATTCACATTCCCATTTCTTCCTTTGATAAAGCTTAAAAAAAAAAAAAACACAGTCAGGGGACTCCTTTTTTCACCCTCATCTGGTTATCCATTGCCTTTTACTTTCAAAGAGGTAACATCAATACATTGTGGTGTTCAATCGCTGCTGTGTCTTACTCTTGGTGACCCAATGGACTGCAGCATGCCAGGCTTCCCTGTCCTCCACTGTCTCCTGGAGTTTGCTTAAGTTCACGTCCATTGGGTTAATGATGACATCTAACCATCTGATTCTCTGCCACCCTCTTCTCCTTTTGCCTTCACGCTTTCCCAGCATCCAGGTCTTTTCCAATGAGTCGGCTCTTCGCATCAGGTGGCCAAAGTATTGGAGCTTCAGCTTTAATTTTAATAGTTAATATGTTATTAGCAGATAATTCTCTTTCCCTAAAACAGTAGATTCATGTTGAAATTCATGTAAAAACACATGGGCCTGATAAATACAAAGCTTATTTTTAAAAAGCCAGAAAATTTCAGGTATTAAGATACTTTTCCTGCATCATAACCATTGAAAATGTCAGAATGTGCCTTTAAATAGAGAAACAGTGCAAAAGAAGTGAATGGAAGAATACTTGATGAATTTATGTAAATGATATAGTATTTTAAATGTTGCATTTCTAATTATGCCTGTTTTTAAAATTAAAGTGTTTTCATTTGTTCTAATGAGATTCATTTGTTCTTTGAGATTTCTTCCAAATGAGGCTGATTAAAGTGGCTTCTAAATGACTCCTAGAAATATTAATAATATAACCCAGATACACTGGTTATAGGGTCAGATAGCCTAGACTCCGATTCTATCATCTACTCACAGAATAACTTTAGGCTTAGTTTCTCCTCTGCAAAATGGGAATAATAATACACTAAAAACCATAGTTTCTGTGAGAATTAAGTCAGTTTATGTAATGTGCTTTCTGAGAGCTTCCCAAAACAAATTATAAGCTTTTGATAAGAGAAAACTGAGTTTATGGCTTATCCAGGAGAATAAAACCTCTGCAGTATCTGATAGCAGTTGTGATGAAAAAGAAAAAGGCTGGACGGATTCACATTTTGAAGTCTGGTTGAAAGTAGATTTTTTTCACAAAATGTTGGTCTTGATGAGGATTGGCTAGGAATCATAACAATTTGGGACTGATGAAAACAGCAAGGAGAGCATTTTGAGAAGAGAGAGAGAGTCAAGGAATCTTTTGCAATACACTGTTGGTGCTTTCTGTTGAAGAGTTAATGGATCTTGGGAATTCCATGTAGTTATTTCCAACTTCTTTCATCCTGGGCAAACTCTTCTGGAATAGGCAGTTATGCTAATGAAGACTGCAGAATAATAAAATCTTATTAAGATCATTTTTGTCTTTACTGTCAAGTGACATGAAAGTGTCTTAGAGCCCTTGCATATGTTAAACACTATATATGCATTTTGTTGTTTTCATGTTTATTGATACCATTATTATTAAAATTGAGTATGTCAAACTATGTATAAAGACTTCAAACTACTAATGTGGCCCACTTTTCTTCTCTGCTCTGGCTCTGTTGGATATTCATTTTAGGATTAAGAAAGAGTAGCCTGCTTTCTTGTGTGCCCATATTGCAGTAATATCCCCCCATCCAGTGTGCCCAATTGCCACTCTGTAACAAGGATGGCACAAGGTGATGAGACACTCATTCTACTGGGGAAGTGGGACACATCCATGAAAAGTTACAACATAATAATTGCTCTGAAAGAGGTGTGAAGGAAAGACTTAAGAAGCACAAGGATGATGAGCCCAATTGCACATGAGGGAAAGAATTCTGCAAAATTCAGAAATGCCAAGAGAAGACCACAGTTTGAGTGCACCTAAATAAAAATCATGGATGACTCCCACTGAATCTGATTTCTCAGAGAGCACTCTGTGTTCTTACAAATCTTTCCACTGGGCTGTATCTTGCAGTACATTTTATAACAGTTTTGAGGTTTACTGCTACAATGCACTTCTTAGAGAGATTTCTTTTGCTTGAAACATATCAGTGGTAAAGAATCTGCCTGCCAAAGCAGGAGTCTCAGGAGATGTGGGTTCGATCCTTGAACTGGGAAGATCCCCTGGAGGAACAAATGACAACCCACTCCAGTAGTCTTACCTAGAGAATCCTATACACAAATGAGCCTGGCACAGTTCATAGGGTCACAGAGTTGGACATGACTGAGCGACAGAGCACACACACACACACACACACACACACACACACACACACACACTACATTCTGGAGACTTAGCACCTATATTGACCATGTTCAAAATTCAACTTAAAAGAAATATGTTGGTAATATCCCAGAGCCTTCTTATTTATACTTTGTATTCTGTTGTGCCAGGACAGCCCTGTTAATGCCTGATGTCTAGTGTATTTATAAATAGTGACTCATTGCTCTCTTCAAATTATATGCTTACCCTATTTGTACTACCTTTTGCCACTGTTCTGTGAAAAATAGACTAGGAACTAGAAAACAAGTGTCACCTTGGACAAATGACACTTTTGAAGTTATGATGATAATAAGCATGATAATAGAAGTGAAAATGTAGCATGCATAAAAGGTGATCTACAAATGTTTGGTTAATTTGAACAATGTCCTATACATTTAGCATCATATGGGTTGGAAGAAAGAAGTGTTTCAAGACAAATGGGAATATACTTTTACAAATATTGTATTCCTAAAACAAATGATTACATTTGGCTGATTTACCGATATTTATGTTTCAGTCTCAGGTCCAGCTGTCCTCCTGTTCAACAGGAAGTAAAAGATAGTAAGAATGAGAAAAAAATTAGCTCACTATGTTTGTCTCTGTGGACAAGTCTTAGCTTAGAAATTCATGTCTGCATTTCTAAAATAACATGTTGAGCTAAGCACTTTTAACTGAAGTGTGGAGACCTTCTTCTTGCTGAGTGAGAAAGATGTGGAGTCACAGTTTGTGGGTCGGTGGGGTGGGAAAACTGAATACAACCTGAACTTTGCTTTATCCATGCGCCAACTTGTGCCAGCCAGTTCCAGCTCTTCTGGATGCTTGAGGGCACTCAGTGAGTGCGCACTAGCTTTCTGAGATCTAGCAGCCCCAAATGTTGTCAACATTGGACTGGTTAATCTCTAAGCCTTAAATACCAACAGTATCATAAACAGACAGCTTTTATAAATAAAAACTGAGATATTTTTTAAAAATAACTATTCAAGTGGGCACCAAAATATGTTTTTGCTTCCTAAGGTTTAAAACACAGGAATTTATTTTCTCACAGTTCTGAATCCAGAAGTTAAAAATCAAGGTATCAAGGTATATTCAGGGCCAAGCTAACTCTGAAGGCCCTATATGGGAATAATTCCTTGACCCTTCCAGCTTCCAGTGGCCTCAGTTGCTAATTGGCTGGGTAAAGTTATTTCTGAGTTTCAGGTCCAGACATGGTAACTCATAGCTACATCATTTTGCCTAAACTGAGGAATTTATATAATCAATGGTGTCTGTTACCTATGAAGATTCTAAGTGTCTCTAACAAGTGAGAAAAAATTATTTTCCCATTATATCCTTGCATTCAAAAGAATAAAATAAGTAATAATCAGGAATAAAACATCCAGAATTTAACTTTCAAGTTGCAAGTTAAACAAAAGAGAAGCCAGGCAATGTTCAATATTCAAGATGAAATTTTAATGTTGACATCAACTGAAACATGATGAATAGTATAAACAGTAAATGAATAATTGCATGCTATGCTAAATATATTGTTATGAAAACTCTATTACATTTTCTGAATAGTTTCATTCATAATGATGAGCTAATTATATTTTAGCATCTAATGATCAGAACCAAATGAGCTGCATTCAAAGGCCACAGCTTTCTCATTTCAATATGTACCTTTGATCTTGTAACAATGTTTTTTTCTACAAGTAAGAGAGAATCTAAGTATGTTGCCAAGCACTGAAGGAATACTGTGCCTGTTCTCTTTGTAACTGAGCATTGGTAAGCTCTTTTTTGGACAATGTTCATTTATTTTGTCCAGATTTTTGTATGGTAAAATTCCTCTTTCTCATAAATGCACAGTGTCAATAGCACAACATGCTATTGATGTTATAGAAAAGCTAAGTCCTTTATTAATGAGAAGAATAAATATTGCCTATTGAAAATCTGTGGAGTTTCAATTATTGAAAATAGAAACCAGTCTCATTTAAAATTAAGAACTGAGTATTCAGATCAATGCTATTTATTTTTAACTTGAGTAAGGGAAGGGCTAGTACAAATGACTTATGCTACATTGGGGTGCTTATCCCATCTTTTCCTGGTCCATGAGCCTGATTCCCAAATACACTCCCTTCAAAAAACATTAGCCTGATTTAGTGAGGAAAAGATATAAACAGTGAGCAAATTGCTAATTTCTAGAACAAAGGTATGAGCAGAAGTTTGGATACTCTGGTATAGTGAATGCCATGTGGTCTTGCATTCATATCTCCTCAGGCTCTCTCTGAAGATGTCAGTACTTACTCCCACAGCTGATGAAGTCTGGTTGTTCACAGCTCTTGGCAGAGCCCTTCTCTAGAACTGACCCTGGGCTTCACCTCATGTCACCTCTCTCCTTGGGACTATCTGCATACAGTGACTTGCCAACATTAAGGTATAAAGGCTAAGTCCCCTGGTCTGAATTCAGGGCAACTCTGAAGAGTCATGCTAGCTGTGACCTCCCCATAAAATTGTCTAAGGTGTTTGTTGTGACTGCATGACTGTTCAGCTTCTCTCTCTGGATATTCCTGGTTTCTTCCCACTCTCCTACTCATAGATATTAATTCTAACATATAATGCCCAGACACTTTCTGCAGGTAAATCTCTGTCATACAATCTGCTTCCTGGGGAAACTGACTTGTTATATTTAGTCCAGAGAAGTCAAAGAAGACTTGGTAGTCATATTATAATTTGAGACTTTTCTCTCAGTATTAATAAGAGTTTGTCTCCTGAAAAGGATGAAAAAAGAATACATTCCATATAAAAGGAACAATGCAAGAAAAAACTAGAGATAAGAAAGAATACGCCTTATTCAGCCTGGCATGCTATAGTTAATGGCGTTGCAAAGAGTCAAACATGACTTAGCAATTGAACAATAACAGCTTAGACAAGCAACTTTGTTAGAATACCAGTGAGGCAATTTACAGCATATCTGGGGAAGGTAGGGCCCAAATTATAAGGGTTCTTGGTTACTTATCTGAGGAATTTGGATTTTTCTCCATAGGTAAAGGGCTTCCCTGATGGTTCAGTGGGTAAAGAATCCACCTGCAATGCAAGAGACTCAGGAGACATGGGTAGGATTCCTGGGTCAAAAAGAGCCCCTGGAGGAGGAAATGGCAAACTACTCCAGTATTCTTGCCTGGAGAATCCTATGGACAGAGGAGCCTGGCAGGCTACAGTCCCTGGGGTCACAAAGAGTCAGACACAACTGAGCCACTAAGCATAGCATGGTATGGCCATAGGTAATGGGTAATCATTTTTGTGAACTGTATTTTCAGGATTACGTATAAGAATTGTTTCATGAAGAAAACCAGAAATGTCATAGAAGGTAGATTAGAAGGCAGTCAAGAGACAAGAGCAGGAGGGAAACTAAATGGAAGGCAGTTGTAATTTTGGAAGCAAAGATTTTCAAGGGTTAAGCTGAAACAGAGATGGTGAATTTATAGATAAGGAAAATGGACAATGCAATGAAGGTGAAAGCAAATTTATCAGGTAACTGGATATCAGAACTAAAGATGAAGTAGTGATTTCTACTTGGGTCCATGAAGGCAGCTGTGATTGTAAATGATCAGCAAAACAACAGGTGGAGGGGGTATGACTGAAACTGTGGTATCAAAGGACAAAGAAGACTAGGAAGAGCCTGATGAATTCCCTGCTGAAGGTATCTTCTTTGGTGGCTGACCTTCTATACTTCACAGAAAGAAGTAGTATTTCCCTCCAGTGACTTCGAAGCTGTTAGCATATCACAAGTAGTATGAAGTTTTATAATAGGGAGAAAAAGGCTTACCTCCCAAATAGTAACTTCGTGCAGGCATCAATATGACATGACCTGAGATAAGGTCAAAAGTTAGCCGGACCACTTACCGGAGACAAATAGCATGTAGCACCCTAGTGAAACAGCAATAGGCACCACTGAAAATGCTCTGTAGCAGGATGATGGAGAAGTTATAACTTGCTTATTTTCTCTGACAGCAGGGATCCTAGAAGCAGTTATCTGCTACAATACTTTTCCTTTGTGGGACACCAGACAGGCTGCACACTGTAATTGTGTAGGTGCATGTCTTGACAATGGAGCTGACAAGCCTGTCAGACTTGACTAGACGGTGAGGGCGTTAGCCCTGGCTTGCTTCCCACTAGTAATAAGAAGTCATGCTGGTTCTCTGTGAAGCTCATTTTAAGTATTCCATATCAACAAGGATCATACACCCTGGTATAAAATACTGAAAGTTTTAATTGAATGTTCTGCATATGTAATAATTTTCTCATGTGATTCAGTCATAGAGAAATAAAATAATTATTCAAAGGACAAATTTGCATCTTGAGAGTCTGTGAACCATCTATTTAAGATCATATTGAGTATAAGTTAAAAATGCAAAAATCAAGCTCCCAGTTTAGCTACTGATTTAGAATCTAAAGCAAGGTTTATCATGCTGTCCCTATTCACATGTGGGGTTAGAAAATTCCCTGTTGTGGGGATTGTCCTGTATTTTATAGGATATTTAGCAGCATCCATAGTCCCCATCCACTGGATGCCAAGAGTGTGCCTACACACACAAGTGTGCACATTGGGGCAATCAAACATGTCTTGAGATATTACCAAATGTTCCTTTTGCAAAAAAAATCACCCCTGGTGGAGAACCACTTATCTAGAGAGATGGGCCTGAAATCTGCTTTTCTCCTTCATACATGATAAAGTGTGGAAATGCATGACTTAGATAATCAGCAGAGTCACCATCCCAACACCATGGAGGACTACTTCCTTTAGTCTTTTGCTATTTTCTAATAATATAATGTGTGCATAGAGAGAGAAAGGAAGGAAAGTATGTGCCTGCATTGGAGTGAGGGGAGTCTCTCCCATTTTTTGTAGATATTTATCTGTTTCTTTAAAAGTCCTGAATGTTATCCAATGGCAGCTGATGACCTAGCATACAAGTGAGATCCATTTATTGTTGGATAAACAAGGGTGTGACACTATCCTCTTGCCCACTGAGAAAAGGAATGAAATAACAAATTTTGCAACCAAAGTATGTACACAAAACTGATAGGCACTGAGGATTCAGAAATGAATAATGCACATCTCTTGGTCTTTAGAGTTTGCATACCAATGGAGAAAGACAATGCAATGCAACGTAGAACCCTGATTTGCCTGTTAAAATAATCTGATTGAAAGATACTGGGTCCAGTAAATGCATTACTGCCCCCCACCCTGCCATCACCACCACTAAGCCACTGCTATTCAACTCACATATGAGATGGACTTTTCAGTTTGTCTTTTTTTGTGCCTCAGTAAGTAAGTTTACCTTCTCTGGGCACAAGCAAGTGGGAAGAGCCTTGATAGCTGTCACACTTAGAAGAGAGGGATGGATACAACCTACAGAAGGCTATGCCTGAGATTAAAGGACCAGGCACTGGAAAATTTTTGTTTGTGTTTTTCTGTCATATGTTTTGGGCTTTGGTCAACTGCCAAAGTAACTGAAACTAATTAATAGATTTGTATTAATAGATTAAACTAATTTATTTAACTATTAATTAAAGTAATTAATAGATTTTTAGTTTACTGAGTGCTTGAAACAGTTATAAAACACTGATGAAGAATTTTCACCATGCATACTCTTATTAATGATCTTTAAAAGCATGCATATATAGCTTATCAATATAAATAATTTCCATTAAGAATTTATTTTGTTTATGTGCAACAAATCAGCTGTCTATTGAATGCCTAAAGTAGCTTGGAATAGTTATTATGGTAACTGCAGGAAGAGATAAGACATAATTCTTGGAATAAGCACTTTATAAATTAGTTGGGAAGATAGGAAATACATGTGTATAAAGGACAAGTGAATTTTTAAGGCATTTTATGCTGAAGGCCAAATGATCTACTATAGCATAACAGAGCCAAGATATATTTTCATTCTGGATGGTCAGTAATGACTTACACAGGCTATGTGAAATAAACTGCAAAAGATCAATGAAGTACTTACTATGTGGTATGAAGGAGTCGAGAAATCATGCATTGGGGAAACAGCATGGATAAAGCCATAAAGCCAAGTTCAGACAAAATATCTACCTGGGACATAATATGATACTTGATCTGAGAGATACGTTAAAGTGAGTAAGTGTCATAAAGGGTTATTGCAGGCAGGCTTGCCTCTCAGGCTTTTGACATTGGGAGATACTGACAATTTTCAATCACGGTTAAGGACTGATGATACCCAGGTTTCCACAGTTTATTGTGATCCACACAGTCAAAGGCTTTGGTATGGTCAATAAAGCAGAAATAGATGATTTTCTGCAACTCTCTTTCTTTTTCCATGATCCAGTGGATGTTGGCACTTTGATCTCTGGTTCCTCTGCCTTTTCTAAAACCAGCTTGAACATCTGGAGGTTCATGGTTCATGTATTGCTGAAGCCTGGCTTGGAAAATAAGCATGTGAGATGAGTGCAACTGTGCAGTAGTTTGAGCATTCTTTTGCATTGCCTTTGCTTGGGGTTGGAATGAAAACTGACATTTTCCAGTCCTGTGGCCACTGCTGAGTTTTCCAAACTTGCTGGCATATTGAGTGCAGCACTTTCACAGCATCATCTTTCAGGATTTGAAACAGCTCAACTGGAATTCCATCACCTCCACTAGCTTCGTTCGTAGTGATGCTTTCTAAGGCACACTTGATTTCACGTTCCAGGATGTCTGGCTCTAGATGAGTGATCACACCATTGTGATTATCCGGGTCATGAAGATCTTTTTTGTACAGTTCTTCCGTGTATTCTTGCCACCTCTTCTTAATATCTTCTGCTTCTGTTAGGTCCAGACCATTGAGCCCATCTTTGCAAGAAATGTTCCCTTGATATCTCTAATTTTCTTGAAGAGATCTCTAGTATTTCCCATTCTGTTCTTTTCCTCTATTTCTTTGCATTGATCGCTGAAGAAGGCTTTCTTATCTCTGCTTGCTATTCTTTGGAATTCTGCATTCAGATGCTTATATCTTTCCTTTTCTCATTTGCTTTTCGCTTCTCTTCTTTTCACAGCTATTTGTAAGACCTCCCCAGACAGCCATTTTGCTTTTTTGCATTTCTTTTCCATGGGGATGGTCTTGATCCCTGTCTCCTGTACAGTGTCATGAACCTCATTCCATAGTTCATCAGGCACTCTATCTATCAGATCTAGGCCCTTAAATCTATTTCTCACTTCCACTGTATAATCACAAGGGATTTGATTTAGGTCATACCTGAATGGTCTAGCGGTTTTCCCTACTTTCATCAATTTAAGTCTGAATTTGGTAATAAGGAGTTCATGATCTGAGCCACAGTCAGTTCCTGGTCTTGTTTTTGTTGACTGTATAGAGCTTCTCCATCTTTGGATGCAAAGAATATAATCAACCTGATTTTGGTGTTGACCATCTGGTGATGTCCATGTGTAGAGTCTTCTCCTGTGTTGTTGGAAGAGGGTGTTTGTTATAACCAGTGCATTTTCTTGGCAAAACTTTATTAGACTTTGTCCTGCTTCATTCCGTATTCCAAGGCCAAATTTTCCTGTTACTCCAGGTGTTTCTTGACTTCCTACTTTTGCATTCCAGTCCCCTATAATGAAATGAACCATCTGACCTGACTCTTGGGAAATCAGTATGCAGGTCAGGAAGCAACAGTTAGAACTGGACATGGAACAACAGACTGGTTCCGAATAGGAAAAGGAGTACATCAAGGCTGTATACTGTCACCCTGCTTATTTAACTTATATGCTGAGTACATCATGAGAAACGCTGCACTGAAAGAACAAGCTGGAATCAAGATTGCCGAGAGAAATATCAATAAACTCATATATACTGATGACACCACCCTTATGGCAGGAAGTGAAGAGGAACTAAAAAGCCTCTTGATGAAAGTGAAAGACGAGAGTGAAAAAGTTGGCTTAAAGCTCAACATTCAGAAAACAAAGATCATGGCATCCGGTCCCATCACTTCATGGGAAATGGATGGGGAAACAGTGCCAGACTTTATTTTTTTGGGCTCCAAAATCACTGCAGATGGTGGCTGCAGCCATGAAATTAAAAGATGCTTCTTCCCTGGAAGAAAAGTTATGACCAACTTAGATAGCATATTCAAAAGCAAAGACATTACTTTGCCAACTAAGGTCTCTCTAGTCAAGGCTATAGTTTTTCCAGTAGTCATGTATGGATGTGAGAGTTGGACTGTGAAGAAGGCTGAGCACCGTAGAATTGATGCTTTTGAACTGTGGTGTTGGAGAAGACTCTTGAGAGTCCCTTGGATTGCAAGGAGATCCAACCAGTCCATTCTAAGGGAGGTCAGCCCTGGGATTACTTTGAATGGGATGATGCTAAAGGTGAAACTCCAGTACTTTCACCACCTCATGCAAAGAGTTGACTCATTGGAACTGAACTGATACCCATGTTTAAAAGATAAACTTGATAGCATTGAAAGTAGAGGACCTGATGGTAGCAATATAAATAAATACAAGCATGAGTAATTGTAATTTTAAAAAGGAAATTGATAAGTCTTCAGTTCAGTTCAGCTCAGTCGCTCAGTCGCATCCGACTCTTTGTGATCCCATGAATCACAGCATGGCAGGCCTCCCTGTCCATCACCAACTCCCAGAGTTCACTCAAACTCATGTCCATCGAGTCGGTGATGCCATCCAGCCATCTCATCCTCTGTCGTCCCCTTCTCCTTCCTCCCCCAATCCCTCCCAGCATCAGGGTCTTTTCCAACAAGTCAACTCTTTGCATGAGGTGGCCAAAGTACTGAAGTTTCAGCTTTAGCATCAGTCCTTTCAAAGAAATCCCAGGGCTGATTCCCCTTAGAATGGACTGGTTTGATCTCCTTGCAGTCCAAGGGACTCTCAAGAGTCTTCTCCAACACCACAGTCCAAAAGCATCAATTCTTTGGCACTCAGCTTTCTTCACAGTCCAACTCTCACATCCATACATGACCACTGGAAAAACCATAGCCTTGACTAGATGGACCTTTGTTGGCAAAGTAATATCTCTGCTTTTCAATATACAATCTAGGTTGTTCATAACTTTCCTTCCAAGGAATAAGTCTTAGAAACTGATCAAATAGGTTAACAAAAGGGGAGGGCAATGAACACAGGTTGAAATGAGTTTTAAGAAGATTAGAAGATTAAGGATACACCAGCAGAAATAAAGAGAGGTCATTGTGCTGAGTAAAATAAATTTGATGTTGAAATGAGATATTTGGTTTTTAAAATACTGAAATATCAGTTATAGTATTTAAGATGATATTATCCAGAGGATATTTTGGTGAATTGGCTTTAAGAGAGAATTCAAAACTAAATATATGAAAGTCATTCATATTTGATTACTGATAAAAGCATGAAAATAGATACGCTGTTCAATAAGTTCTATCAGAAAAGGGATAATAAACATAGAACTTCACGGTAGTACTTCAATTGAAAGCATGAGAAAAGCATGTTGAAAAAATAAAGTAGTTAGAGATTTGGAGACAGGAAGAGAATTAGACAATGCAGGGTGATAGAATTTAAGGAAAGAGAGAACTTCAAGATACAGGAAGTGGTCAAAGGTGTGAAATACTGCTTCGAGGTTAGGAAGATACTTGGAAAGCTCTAGTGCCACTTTGTCCCATAAAGTGCTTTCTCCCATAAAGTGCTGTGAAAAAGTTTCGTATATTTGCTGACATACTCTAAGACCAGAGAATAAAAAAAAAAAAAAGGCTATGAAATGTATGTGAATAAATTTCTTAGTTAAATTAATTGCGTCCAGAGATTTAAAAAAGAAGAAAGGAGATACTGGCTACTAATCATAAAGAAATACTCTGTTTTCCTTTGCCTTTGCTTTAAGCATGAGAAAGCCAGACAGAACTGTAGCAGGAACCAGAAGGAACAAAGAAAAAGATTACTGCTTCTTTCATGAAATGGATTTTATTCTACTAATATCTCTTTAAAAATAAAAATCAGGAAATAAATGTCCATTTAAATTGATCTTCTGTTGGACTATGCTATTGGTCTGACATATAAATTAACGTTTCTTAGATTTAACTATCCCTCTGGGATAAGACTGAGAAACAACAATAATATTTTATGGAGAGTGTCAAATAGCTTGCCTTTACAGCAATTCTTTTCTCTGTATCTTTCTTTTTTATTTTCCGAAAATGAATGATGGAGACCATTATAATCAGAAAGATACTAATTTGGGGCTGTGATAAAGCAAATGTCTTTAGTCACATGTTATTGGAATTTAAGGACCTCTATCTTTATAGAACAATTTCAAATAAAAGTTTCTTCTACTTACCGCCCTAAACCAGTCCCTTATAAGCTGTGACCTTGAGGAACTCACTTCATCTTTTTAAATCATTTCTCTCCTTTGTGAAATGGGAATGGTAATATCCACCCTTATTATAATGGTAATACCCACACAGAGTGCCACAGAGATCAAATGAGATGATAAAACCGAAGGTGTTTAACTATGAAATGCCACATAAGCATTGTTATTATGAATCATTTCCACAATAGCAAGAAGGCAGAGAACACACCTGTGTTGTTTCTATGAAACTACAGTAATTACATAGTGCCTAATATGATGTAAGACATGAAAAAATATTTGTTGAACTTAATTACTCCCTGAGAAGTATAATCATGGAAATGGCTATATATAAAATTATCAATAAAATATACACTGAACCCCCAAGTAGAAAATTATTATGAAAACAGTGGAAGGCACAACTCTCACAAGAATGCTAATTCATTCCTGTACCTATGACACTGTGTGAACCAGCGTACATCTGACCTGAATGCTGAAATTTTTTTAAGGAAAGGGATAGCACAATTACCACTGTGCGCTTTATTTCAAGCCTAATAGTCTCTCTAGCCATATCCCAAACTAGAGACTATTTATTAGAAAACCCGAAAATATAGCTACAGGAACTGATAACACCCACAGGATGGAGTTTATAAAAATTCAGCAAAAGACAGGAAATGAGGGACAGAATATAGACTAAATATGAAAACAGGAAGGCAATACCAAACAATGTGAAGCAAAGAATAGTAAAATAAATTGTGGCATGGAAATGTCTATTTTCACTAGTGGTCATGGACACATTTTATTAAGATATCAGAAGCATGTCTGAGTAAATTTGATATCAGGGCAATACTCCATAGTATTAATTATTTCACTAAGCTCTTTTTTTAAAATTTTACTTTATTTTACTTTTCAATACTGTATTGGTTTTGTCATACATCAACATGAATCCACCATGGATGTACACGTGTTCCCAATCCTGAACCCACCTCCCACCTCCCTCCCTATCCCATCCCTCTGGGTCATCCCAGTGCACCAGCCCCAAGCATCCTGCACCCTGCATCGAACCTAGACTGGCGATTCATTTCTTATATGATATTATACATGTTTCAATGCCATTCTCCCAAATCATCCTGCCCTCTCCCTCTCCCAGAGTCCAAAAGACTGTTCTATACATTTGTGTCTCTTTTGCTGTCTCGCATACAGGGTTATCATTACCATCTTTCTAAATTCCATATATATGCGTTAGTATACTGTATTGGTGTTTTTCTTTCTGGCTCGCTTCACTCTGTATAATCGGCTCCAGTTTCATCCACCTTATTAGAGCTGATTCAAATGTATTCTTTTCAATGGCTGAGTAATACTCCATTGTGTATATATACCACAGCTTAAAGCTCTTAATGTAGTAATGTTTACAAATGGTGGGCATAGGATAAGTAATAGTCAGTTGTTGAAAGGGAGAAGGGAGGGACAGTCTAGTTACTAAAGGAAACACACAAAGCACTGGAGTATAATTGAAGACCTACTCCATCTACCCACCCCCCAAATTCCTCAAATAAATCCCTTAATGATGCCACTTTCAATGACTCATATCTGAATATTATTCTAGGGCATCAAATAATGCCTGCTTTAACATTAACTAATACTTTATTGACTGATAATGATTTTAAATCATCCTCATTCCCCCCAAAATATTGGCCTTTTAAGTGACATGCAAACTAAAAACAGAATTGGTGGCAATTGAACTAACAGAGAAGAGGATCCATGTAAAGGCCTGATCTACTCACCATAAATGTGAACCATGCTTTATTTTCTTTGCTCCTATCAGCCACTATCCTCTTAGAAAGATACCAAAGGATGCCTAGGTATCATCTGCACCCTCCAAGTATAAGGACACAGTAGTAGAATGAGGCCACAGACTGGGTGTGGGTCAATCACAGTCAGGTCACTGAAGTCAAGTCTGAAATATGCTGAGACAAGCACAAGTCAAAAGAGTCTTAATTATCAAGCAAGTATTGGAGATGCCCAGAAAGTTTACTTTAGAAAGCCATCTGAAGACCAGAAGATCTTCCCTGAGGGGATCATTCTCATTTACAGCATGGCTTTTTATCTAAAACATAAATAATAGACTTGGAGAGCTCTCCTCATGGTTGCTGAAACTCTGCCTGTTCTCTGGGCCAATGCTAGTCAGGTATTCCAGTTCTCACACTGAAAAATAGGGTGCTGGAACACTCTGTCTACAGCAACTCTCAGCTGAGATGGAAGAGAACAACGGGTCTACAGAGAAGACTCCCTCCACTTTAAGTCCAAAAGAGAGCTGATGATTTCCTCCTCCAAGATAGCTAGGCAGATTGAAACTGAGAAGCCTCTGGGATCACATCTATGCTGCTTTCCTCAGGCCAAGCAACTGATTGCTCTCCAAAAACAGGTGAACAAAAATCAAAGGTAAAGCACTGTCCACATCTTTATTACCTGCATCATTAACTTCTAGCCTCTCAAACTACAGAGGTGATGAAATACAGGAGCTTGTTTTTTTCTTTTCTCCTAATAGCATTCTGGATTATAAGTAATACAATAAATGATCATGTTTTATTTTGCCTCCACTCTCATATGGATTTGAGGCATGTGGCTTTTTTGGGGGGTGGGGGGAGCATGGGGTGGAAGGAGCAGGTTAATTAGTGGTTTGAAGTGATGATTCTTAGGAGTGGTATACAAAATTTCACTAAGGAATAGTAGAGTGTTATTACTTGCATCAGAGACCATTCTAAAAGTAAAGCATACATTTTAAATCAGGGTCATGGTGAGGTAAGGGAGGCAGTGGTACACATAAGTAAACTCACAGGTCAGAGATCACAAGGCACGGTATAAGACTCTCCATTGTGTACACTGCAGCATTAGCATTCAGTCCTGGAACTCATGGAACAGATGACTGTTCTAGTGAAACCCTGTCTTCTACACTTGGTTTCACTGTGAGCATTTTAGATAACAAAACTACACATTTATAATGTATATTCTCTCCAGCAGGTCTTTTCCTCACAGATTTATCTGTGTTTTATTTGTTTGTTGCATTTTGAATTATCTTTACATCTCAGGAAAACTACTCCTTTTTTTGTTTCTCACAAATTTCCCTTTTCTCCCTCTTTGTTATTCATAAGCCTGCTTCAAGACATTGAGTTTTACAATAAGAAGTGTTGCAAGACTACCTTCCTTCCCATAATATGGGAGCACGAAAGACAAAAAAATAAATTCACTTCTGAGATTGGGCAAGGAGAAAAGGGAGAAAAAGCAAAGGATGAAGGAGAGAACATTCCTGAGCAAGCAATCCTACCCACTTACTCTGTTGCCCTGTCCTGAGTTGAGCATCAAACACGATTAAGCCAAGTTAGACAAACAACCTCTAAGGAAGATATGGATTCTTCTGTAAATGTGTCCTAATGATTTATTGCCTGACACTTTTGACGTTCTCACAGAACTGGATTTAAATCATTGACCTGGTATGGAGCTGAAGGGCAGCACTACCCATCTTCTAGAAAGGTAGTGAAATAATAATGCTTAATATGTGGCAGCATAAAATGTTTGAGTAAACTGAAAAGACTGGAAGTGCTGCCCTTATCCAAACACCAGGGCAAGGTGAAAAAAAAAAAGCTGATATGTTTCAAATTATCCAGGCAAAGTACCAAGACATACCCTTTTACAAAATCTCCAGACGTGTTGTATTAGAAAACTATGGCCTTCTTTATGAACACAAGTGAGGGGGTAGGTGGTGGTAAGAAAGAGGAAGGAACAAGAGTGAGAGAACATATACTGACTATAATCATTAGGATTTGTTTATTTAACATTAATTTCTCCCATCCATTCTTAAGTACTTCAACTAGTGTGTCTTCAGAAAAGACTAACTAGAAAACTGTTTCTGGGTTTGATAATTTTAAAATAAGACATTTATGAAAGATTATGTTGAAAACTAAAGGATAGAATCTAATTCTGAAGTTTAAAAATGTTACAATTTATCTTTTATAACAATGCTAATTGAATTCAAAGTTCAGTTTTTGAGTTTGTTCATGTAAATACTTGATGTGATAAGTAGTACGAGGATGATCAAATCAGATTTCCTTCTCTCTGAAACTTGCCAACCTGGGTAAAGTCAAATTGTATCAGGTAAATGTCTTAAGTGAAGTCCAGTAAACTGTTAGGTAATTCCAAGGAATGAGACATTACATCAAATTATTAAGTAAGAGTTTTCTCAGAGCAAATGGTGACTGACTCACACAGATTTTGTAAATGGATAATGTTTCTCTAAGTTCAAGGAGTGGTGAGGACAGAATCTCTGGCACCATTCTGAAAGCAGAATAAATATTCATAATATGTATGCCAAATAAATTAATCCACTGTAGACAAATATGAGTTATAGAGCTAGTAAAGGGAATAAACTTTCAGCTATAAGATGAATAAAGTCTGAGGATCTAAGGAAAAATATGGTGACTATAGTTGATAACACTATATCATGTAATTGAAATTTGCTGAGAGTAGAACTTAAATATTTTAACACTCACCAAACAAACAAACGAAAATCTTAGGTAATCTGGATAAAATCCTTGGACGTTACAAGTTAACAAAACTGAAATAGGAAACCTGAATAATCCTATATCAAAGAAACTGGAATTGTGATTTAAAACCTTCCCACAAGGAAAATTTGGGCTTCCCTGGTGACCCAATGGTAAAGAATCCGCCTGCCAATGCAGGAGACATGGGTTCCCTGCTGGGGCTGGGAAGGTCCCTTGGATACAAAAATGGTAACCCACTCTAGAATTCTTGCCTGGGAAATCTCATGGACAGAGGGAACTGTAGGGCTACAGTCCATGAGGTTGCAAAAGAGTTGGACACAATTTAGCAACTAAGCAATAACAACAAAGAAAATTTAATCCCATATAGGTTCACTGGTGAATTCAATTCAAAATTTAAAAAAACAATATTAATCCTATGGAAACTCACTCAAAAAATAGAGAATGAAACAATGAGGTCAACAGTGATGTTTGGTTTGAGAGATTCACAATGTTGAAGGAAATAAAGCACTAGAAATAGTTAACTATAAATAATGAAGTAGAATGGCAGATTGTGAGGTTAGTGGGGGAGATAAATTGACTCTAAGAATATGGAGGACAGAAGGTAAGAAGGTCCTGGTGAGGATGAAAGAGGAAAGTGATGGTGTGTGATGTGAAACCATGGTAGTCAGAAAGAGTAATTTCAAATTTTAAAATCTTAGAAGTGGTTTCAGTGATAAAATAGTCCAAATTCTGAATAACGATGTGATGTATATGAATGTCAGGGTAATTTTGAAATTACCTAAGATAATGATGAAACTAAGAAAGAAAGAAAATTAGGGGTCTAGTGATAAAACTGGTATGGAATAGAGAAGGCTGCCATTACATGTGTTTAGAGACAAGAACAAAGATGGGAAGAACTTTCTAATTCCAGGGCTTTTCTATCCTCTGTGGAGTAATTACTATACATCAGCTGGTGTTGTAGACACAAACCTTGACTATGACATTTTATACTAACTATAGAGATGCTTGCTCCTTGGGAGAAAAGCTAAGACAAACTGAGACAGTGAATTAAAAATCAGAGACATCATCTTGCTGACAAAGGCCCATATAGTCAAAGCTATGGTTTTTCCAGTAGTCAGTCATGTATGGATGTGAGATTTGGACTATAAAGAATTGACACTTTTGAACTGTAGTGTTGGAGAATACTCTTGAGAGTTCCTTCGACAGCAAGGAGATCAACCAGTCAATCCTAAAGGAAATCAGTCCTGAATATTCACTGGAAGGACTGATAATGAAGCTGAAGCTCCAATATTTTGTCTACTTGTTTTGAAGAGCTGACTCATTGGAAAAGCCCCTGATGCTGAGAAAGAAGGCAGGAGGAGAAGGGGATGACAGAGGATAAGGTGGTTTGATGTCATCACCAAGTCAATGGACAAGAGTTTCAGCAAGCTCCAGGAGATGGGGAAAGACAGGGAGGCCTGGCATGCTTCAGTCCATGGGGTCACAAAGAATCAGACATGACTGAGACACTGAACTGCAACAAATGGAGTTGTTAAGTATGTATTAATAAGTAGATATTCATGATCATACTGAGATGCCAAGATTAATATAGTATCCAAGATCTCCTATCTAAACAGTGGTGGAGGCAGAACATAAACATCATTTAAAAAGTGCCTTTAAAGTCCATATTATTCTCGATAAATCATCAGCCTAATCACACAAAAATATCTGAAAGCAAGATAGGATGATTAGAGAAATCCAGTAACATTTACTGAGCTTTTACTATGTGCCATGGGAAGTGCTAGATATTTTACATATATCATTTTATAAGATATTCACAGGAACCCAAAGAAGCCAATATTATGTATTTCCATTTTAGGAGAGGAAGGAATTTATATTTATAGAAGGTTTTGAAATTCTTAGGTAGTAGGGTTAATGAACTAGGAGTCATAAGTTCTGACTCCAAAAGCTACTATTTCTGTACTCCTTCTTAGATAAAATACTGGAATGGGTAGCCATTCCCTTTTCCAAGGAATTTTCCCGGCCCAGGGATGGAACCCAGGTCTCCTGCATTGCAGGAAGATTCTTTACCACCTGAGTCACCAGGGAAGCCCCAAGTATTTTCCACGAGGTTGATAATATCCTGGGGAGAAGAATGGCGTACAAGACAGCCAGCTGCGTTGAGTTCCAGGAGACTGTTGGCAATGCATCACTATTCCTAGGGTATAGCCTTCCCACAAAAAAGGTGAGGGGTGTTGCAATGTTCACCCAAGCCATTTTTGCCCATCTTCTATTCCTCATAAACAGCTAGGCAATACTAACAGAGGCTGCAACAAGGCAGTCAAGAAGTAATTGACCCCACTGATCATGCTGATGTGACTGAATGGAAATATTCCTTATGATGAAGAAAGGAAGAAAAGGAGAAGAAAAGGAAGTGAAGTCTTCACTTTTTTCTTGAAGCCATGACATGTATTAAACTGAATCTCTATTTATTACAGAAGCAGATCTCCTTTTTCTACCCAGGATTGAGGTCATAAAATAATCTGTTGGGATTAAACTGCATAGTTAGGACACAGAACATTTAATTCTACTACTTTAGGTTGAGAAATTATTTATCTATCAACCATTAATTCAATGCTCATATCCCTTTAATCCATCTAATTTTACTTTTTGGTTGTAGCCACTGAAAATCAAATATTTTAAGGCACTGTAGAAACAATTACCAGTTTACTTCTACTAAGCTGATAAAATGATCCAATTTATTAAATTATTTTACTTTAGTCACTGTAGAATGCTGAGAGGAAATATAAGCTGAATAATGTGAGCTAGAATTTTGAGAAATTTCATTAAAAACTACTTTAATAGGCACTATTTTATGTGGACCGAAGAAGGCACATTCCCTTCAAGATGCACATAGTTGAGCCTTGGAGACAATGTTCTTTCCGTTTTCTAGTCTAGGCATGTAAAGAATTAATAGAAGGAAACTTAAAGACATATTCCCAGTTTACAGGTTTACAGCCATCATTTAAGGTGCTCTGGATTGCCTACCCTGGAGAAGGCAATGGCACCCCACTCCAGTATTCTTGCCTGGAAAATCCCATGGGCGGAGGAGCCTGGTAGGCTGCGGTCCATGGGGTTGCACAGAGTCGGACAGACTGAAGTGACTTAGCAGTAGCAGGGTTGCCTACCCAGTGTCATTTGGTTCAGGCTAGAATTTAGGCAGTGTCAGCAAATACATGGACATCCTTCCAAGAGGTCGGCTTTAGCCAGGGATATCTAGCTACATTGTGGGTCTAAGCTCCCAGGGGGTACTCAGGTTCTACTCTTCTTCATCTTTATAGAGTGAAAGTGAGAACAAGCTTTTAAGTGGAAGATAAATAATCTGAATTTCCACATCTAAAAGGCTCCCTCAGTTTAGAAAACTGTTGGACATACTAACTGCCCAGAAGCTGCAGGAAAAACAAACAAACAAACAAAAATCAGTGTATCATTAAAGATCTCTCCCTAACTGGCCTCTTTATAATAGTCCTCTTTTATCTTTTTTCCTTTCAAATGCCTTCAGGCCAATTCTCCTGAAGCCCCACTTAAATCACAGCAGCAAACCTTAGTGTTCAGGCTACTGCTTTCTCATCACCTCTCTTGTAATCACTTTCTCATCCCTTCTGAAATGTCTCCACCTCCTCTTTCATAATCGGTGACCCTGCCTTTTCTTAAAGCTCTTCCTTAAAACTTGAGATCAAATTAATCACTTTAAAGACTAAATGTCATCTGGTTAGCTCTTGCCCTTATCAAGTCCTTTATGTAAATCTTTGGAGATATCTAGGAATTTGTTCCAGAATGGTAGGAGAAAGAGCTTAAAGGAGATTCTGAGCTAACAAATTGACAGCTAAAATGCATGTCCACAGTTATAGTATATACAATCTGCAGAACTCATAGTCTAAAATTATTAATAGAAAAAAAAAATCCAAATGTTTCATTTTCCCAGCATTACATCAAGCTAGGAATTATTGTGAGGAATGCTATCAGTAATATGATGCTGTCAGTACTACTATCTCTCAAAAATGACAGCTCTATAATTCAGATTTGTCTGAAGTGGATTAATTCATTCAGTGTGCATTTTGTGAGCATTATCCTGCTCCAGCATGGTAAAGTTACAGAATAAGAGAGCTGAAAGGAACCTCAGGAATCATCTCACACCCCCTACCCCTGTTATTTTTCTATAAAAATCACTGTGGGAGTGTGACAAATAAAATATTTGTGTCACTTCTCATTCGCTGCTATGTGATAGGTGAAAAAAATAAATGTGTTGAGACTTACACCATGCCTACACCACAACCCACAGGCATTTTTAAAGTGTGGGGGTCTGTTAGAGTTGAAGACTCTAAAAAAGCAATAAAAGATGCCAAATACATCTGCTTCTTAACCCAGTTCATTCTTCTCTGGAGAAACATCACTGGATTATGGGGCAGGAAGCCTGACCATACCTGTCTCACCTGGCTATGTGTGGAAAATGGAAATTCATTTACAGAGAATCTGACTGAGCTCAGGATTTCCAGCTGGAAAATGGATAAAATGATATTTGTCCCTCAGAGTTAAGAGATCAAGAAAGACACACTTTGTGAATTTCAACGTGCTTTGTAAACATAATAGTATTAGTTCACTGCTCCTGCTTTTAGGCACTTTCTGGGGAAGATATAGCAACAACTGCATTTTTACACAGATAAACTGATTTTTCAGTTTCTTAATGGTACATTTCAATAACAATGAAGAGGAAATGTTGGGTTTTCTTTTCCACTGAGCTTATATTAACCGCTTTCTTATGAAACACTGCTGCCCACCAATTCTTCAGCATCCTTTTGCTTAATTTGATGTAAGTTAAAGTCAAGGTTATGAAAGAGGAAAAGATTTCTTAATAGAAACAAAATTAATTTATTTCATATTATAAAGTTTTGAAAAAAATTTCTCCTATTGAAAATCTGAAAAGATAGAAAATTATCTTCTAAAAAAGTCCATGATTATGGCCAAGAACTGCTGAACTTTGGTAGTGTATAGTCATTTTTCCTGTTTGTATCATTTACCTAGGTCATTTAATTATTCTTATCAAGTAAAAAAAGTTTATATACATATATATTATATTGTTTATAAATGTATATATATGTATGTAAAATGTTTGTATATATATTTTTTAAAGAACTCAGGAAGTTAGTTATCCAAAAACTAAATATATTTGAGACTAAAAGCATTGCTAAAATTTGTTTATTCTGTGCATCTTAGTAGAAATGAACACCATGAAATGATGGAATATATTATTAAAATATAAGAGGAGAGTGCCATAGCTTAGAATCCTTTCCCCTCATGTACCACAGTTATAAATTATTTGCAAGCTTCCTTTTTTTTTCAATTTCATTAGTGAGTTTATTTAAACTAAAAAAAAAAAGATAGACTGAAATTTAAATTAAAAAATCAGTATTTGCAAGCTTAAAGTGTTTCTTTTTAAATATAATATCTGAATATTTATGAAACAAATAATTTCTATTCCCTTTACTTAACAGTAATCTCTGTTGGCCCACCTCTACTTAATTGTAGATTAATCATTTTTTATGTATACCTCATTGCATATAATTATACAATGTATAATTAAAAGGATGAACTGAAAAAGGTATGAGACTACATTTTAGCCCTTGTAAATGCTGATTGACTGCTATAGTAAAATTGATGTTACTCTTAGTAAAGGACAAGGTAATCTAAGGACTGCCTGCTGAGAAAATCCTTTTCCATTTGCCTATATAGCCTGTCTAGTTTGGTTTTGATAATAGATAGAGGAAACTTTAGGTACAAAAAAATAAGAATAATTTTCTTTATTTTAAACCTCTGTAATTTTTATATTTCTCCATTTGAAAAATTAATTAAAATCTATTCCTGGGAACGTATTTAATTAACCAGATAAATTAAAAAGCCTTTCCTGAAAGTGATGGTCGTGCGTTTAGAGAACTAAAAACGTCTAAGGCAAAGAAGATTCAATTAGTCAAGCTGTGTGTGTGTTTTTTCAGTGGCTAAGTTGTGTCCAACTCTGAAACCCTATTGACTGTAGCCCACCAGGCTCCTCTGTCCATGGGATTTTCCAGGCAAGAATACTGGAGTGTGTTGCCATTTCTTCCTCCAGAGGATCTCCCAACCCAAGGACTGAAACTGCCTCTCCCGCGTTTCTTTCTTGGTGGGAGGATTCTTTACCACTGGGGAAATTAGTCAAATTAGAAAATTAAAAAAAAAAAAAGATCAATAGGATATTAAAAGAAAAAGTGATAAGTAATGTTTTACAAAAGAAGAAATTTGACCAGAAAAAAGTTCAGTATTTTTGTTATTAATAGAAGATGATAGCTTTTATTGTCTCTCTTTTTTTTTTTTAGCTAGCTGACTGATGCTGTGAATAACTGTGGTTTCTGAATCAATGACTATGCTTTGCTAATGACATTTTGAAAGAGACTTTGGAAACAGCATGCACAATCAATGGTTTCAGTTTTCACCTCCCTAAGTATTACTTAAAATGCTCAACTTTGTTTGTACTTAACTATGTTATATCTTCAGATATTAGCAAGACATTGAGCACTAAAAAGTGATTCCAAAGTATGAGTCTGCATCAGACCTACCTAGCTGCCACAGCACAGAGACAGGACAAAAACAATGGAACTACAGACCTTCCCCAGGGCTATTCTATTCCAATACATGGCCACATTACTGATTTCATTTTTTAAAATGTCTGGGAAACAAGATATTTTGTCAAAATTCAGACTATATTCTGAGATAGCTGGGAAGGAATGGCTTTATTTGATACTAATTATTAACCTTAAAGAAGTCATTTTCCTTCTCTGGATTTAGTTTCCTTCTGTAAACTAGGAATAATGAATATCATCCCGTATATTATAGAAACACCAAGAAAAGGCAATTAAAACAATGTGGGAGGGGACAATGGAAGGATATTCAGGATACTGCCAGATGGAGTCCCTGCTATAGAGGAAGATATCTTATGTTTTGACACGTGATTCCATGTAGTCTCAAATGCAATGCTTTCATTGTATCTTTAACTCTGACACTGAAAGTGGGTAACACATCTGACTCTTCCTTAAATGCAAAAAAAGTGAAAACTTGGAAGTCTTCTTTTTGCCTATCTTGCCTTTGGGCGGCTTCTCAGATATAGGCTCAAATGTAAATGCAAAGTCTAAGCAGTAACTTCATTTAATGCTCAAAGCCAATACAATATGGCCAAGAAATGGGAATTTTTCTGCAGATGTTGCCCCTGTAGGAAAATAATTGCCATAGAAGACAAAGTGCATCCGTGCTGAGTCAGGGTTAGGGCCCCATCCTATGTGGTCTGTACATCCTTTATTATATAGTAAGAGTCACACTGGAAATATTCTGTTCATCTCTCTGTAGAGCTCCTGCATCAGGAGATTCTTGAGACTAAGACACTAAACATTAATAAATGGAAAACCCAAATCAGCTGATTACTACAGCCTGGCTCATGGCTTTTCTAGAGCATCAAAGTGTTTGCCTAGTTGCCTTATATTTCTTTTCTCCAGCCTACCCATAAAATCTCTGTTCTCCCCCATATAGTCCTCCATTCCTATCCATATATCCCTCTATTGCTCCAAAGCCTCAGTAAAGATACTGCTTGTTTCCACAAGAGAGTTAGTGACTCTCAATTTCACCCATGACCATAGGAGAGAAGAAGGTGTGTATCCCCTGTTCTAGTGCAACTCTCTAAAACTATTATTGCAATTAAAAATGATATGTTGAGTAAATATTTCTACATAAGAGTTCTATTGAAGAGGATCACAGTTTGACTAAGTTATTTCAGCATCATGAAAATAATAATCCTTATATTAATATATTGACCTTTATTCTCAATCCCTTTAAAATATTTTTAAAACAGTTTGCTTTCATAGCTCCTTTGTAATTGTCCATTACTTAAAGAATCAAAAAGGAAAAGATTGCAGTGTTGAGAATGTATAAAAAAGGGAAAACTCTTGCCACCCCAAGGACAGTAGCCCACCAGGCTCTTCACAGGGATTCTCCAGGCAAGAATACTGCCATGCCCTCTCCTGGGAAAAGGGAATAAATGTATACAATTAGGACACATATTGTAGCTTTCCCATCACAATATATCAAAACTCTCATTTTTCTGTCATTTTTACCAAGCCAGCACACAGCTTCTATGCCTACCTCCTATCAGCAGACTAACATTTGTGCTATTATATACATCATCAAGGAGAACTCACCTGCTGCTGTGGATCAAGCACGCCATTCCTGCCCTTTATGCTACATGCTCACAGTGACATATTTAACCAGGTGACACACTAATATTGGCCAAAAGCCCTCTAGCAATGCTGATATCAGGTTAGGAGGGATGAATGGAAAGACTAGTCACAGTCAGTCACTGAGTGAACTCTTGATGTGAATATATTTACCTAAAAGAAAAGTCAATCTAAAAAAATAGATGTAATTAATAAAGTTACAGTCACACACATGATTGAATAAATAATAGACATGAATGTTAACAACATAAAATCAGTATTAAGAAACTTGAGAATTCTAAGAAAGTCATCAGTATGTTAAAATCTGTGTTGCAATTTTACTCTTGTGAAAAAATAAATACTAAGTGTCATGAAACATTTTTCATGTAATCATTTTATTGCACAATGCAGGGCAGCTCAAAATAGTTCCAACTCTGAGATAAGCCCTGCAAAGACAAGTTAGCTGTCAAATTGTCTTCATTTTTCTGAAAATTTGGAATATAGAGGAAGCATTTCAAGAAAACCAACCAAAAATAAGTGCAAACTCACCAGTGTGGGAGGGAAAAAAAGGGAAGTGGGAAGGGAGGTTGTTGAGAAAAGCAACTGAGATTGGATGAAAAAATGACCTGAAAGTGTGAAAGAATGCACTTCCTTTGCCCTTTGCTCCATAAATGTAGCTATTTCCATAACACCTTATCTACATTCCATCCAACATCAATACCTCCAATCTACTTGCCTTTCTAGTTTACAGACTCTCTGTTGTCTACTTTTTCTCCTTGAGACATTCAACCCTGCATAGAAGTTACCAAGCCCTATTTCCTTTCTGTCAAACAAAACCTGACTAAATTATTAAACATTTCTATGCCTATATCAAAATGTTCCCGAGCAATCTGATCTCCCTCATCTCTATGGATGTCAATATGAAAGCACCTTTCACCTTCATCTGAATTGCTAATGACAGGGAAAGTGCTAATTGAGAATGAAACAATAGCTTTTAAAACTTTCTCTGTCCTCTGGTTCAAGGCACAGGCATTTCAATCTATAGACTTTGGAAAGGAAACGTTTTCCTTTGATATCTACTAATTCACAGGAAAATTCATGTGCGTCTATATGTATTGTGTACATGAGAGGTTTTCTCTAGAATTTATCAACGCTAAATCAGCTTGCTGTGGCTAGCTCACTCTATGTAAACGAGTGTTCAGGAATCATAATAGGAATTGGCACAATTTTGAATGACCAAACACCCTCATGTTTCACATTTTGTAAACTCTGTAATTATTTTTACCTGAATGGGATATTCCTATTCTTCTCATTTAAGTCAATTATTAATTATACTCAATATCCACTGATTCTGCCCTTACAGATTTGGATTTTGATTCCCATGCAAATGGGCTTCTTTCTTTCCCTATTTCTCATAACTCTCTCTTATGAGTAAATGGCAAGGATAAGTCTATTCCAGCTTGATGGTTGATGGATTCTTTTTACCCCTACATGACGCACACACTCTTTCTCTTTCACTCCCTAGCAAGTGTTTTCTGACTAATATAAATGATTGTATCTAGGGTGAGATGGCTATCAGGCAGTTACTGTTTGTTATGGTTTGGAGCCCTTCAGTTGGTGACACAGAAGCGGAATTTCATCCTTATTTAAGAAGAAATGGCAGGGAGGTAATGTGTTTCATTGAGTCTGTAGGGGATACTATGTTTCAAATTCCAGACAGAAAATTACTGAGGAATAGAACCAGATTAATTCTTCTAAACATTTTCTCCTGGAAAAAAAAGAAAATTTGGAAACGCACCTTTCCTCTCCTGTTTCCTAAATTTTTCACTCCTCCCAGCTGTCCCCAGAAATGTTGCTTGAGGCTGTATAAATGTTTTACTAATTCCAGGAGGCAATATGGCAGGTGAAAACCTAGACTTATAGGAGACAGATTAAATTTAAATTCTGGGTCAATCCCTACCAATTTTGTGACACTGACAATTTCTTAACATCTCTAAACACCTGATTACTTATTTAGAAGATGGAGGTTTTAATATTTAGTTCACAAGGTGATTATGAAAATATAATGAAATGGCATAAGTGAAGTATATAATACAGTTCTTGGAACATAAAATGCTCAAATTATGTTTAGTTCTCTGTTCCTACTCAAGCATTTTACACATAAGGCCTATGCTTTTTGTACTTCATTGTCAGCAATACAAGAATATCACAGAACACCTTCCATACTCTCACTGGGCTAGGTTAGATCAATCTTGTTCAAAATACAACTGGAATTCTTTTCACGCATGTGCGGATTTTAGTGTGCTGCTGACATATTGTTAATGCTAGGTTATAACTTTACTTAGAGAGTTCATGGACATGAAAGGTAAGCTTAGGGCAGGGCAGGGCAGTGGCAAGAAGCTATTTGGGGGCTCAATGACTCTGTGGCAGCCCCCCACCATGCTGGCAGGTGAAGTCCTACTTCATCTATGTTTAAGGTCAGCACCTGCAATGAAGATCAATGGAAAGAGATCGATGCCGCAGAACAAAACTGTCCATTGAATGTTTTGCCTTGTACTACAGAATATGAAAGATTTGATAAACAGAGGTGTGGAGAGATATGTCCTTAGGTTTATGAGATGGTGTGAGAATCTGTTGCCTCTTAGCTTAGTAAGAATGTCCAAGACTTCTCTCCTTTAAACAATCCCAGAGAATTTTCTGTTTTATCCTTTGAGTCTGAGAATTAGTGGCAAGCTGAGTGGTTTAGATTCTAATGTAGAAAATTCTAGATTCAGTTGTTAATCCAAGTATTCATTTATATACCAACTGTCAGTAACTGGAACTCCTAAGTACTCTAAGTGTTTCTGGGGTGGAAAACGTACATCACAATGTTACCAATGCTTCCTCTATCTTTCTCCCTCCCTCCCCAACCCTCCTTGCTTTCTTCTTTTCCCCTTCCCCCAAACATGAGGGAAAATTATATCAAGCGGACCCTGGAACTAGGCATAGTTCACTCCAACCCCACCCACCACAGCAGCAGCGTTGCTAGAGTCTCAGTTCTCTCCACCTCCCTTCCTATGCTTTCATTTTCCACTGAGATAGAGGGAGCATCAAAGAGCATTTTCTAGGCTTGAGAGACAAACGTTCTGATCCTTACTCTCCAAGAGATTCTTAGACAGTGAGATGCCAAGGACAAAATTGCTGTTTAATGCGTCTAGACAGACAGGGCCATAGATAATCTCACAGATTCCAGAGGGTGGTGAAAAGACTTTAGGGAGGTCTCAGTGATTCCTATCACCTGTAATTCAAACACTGTTATCCTCTCCCCTTGAGTGAGGGCAGGAACTGTGATCTGCTTCTAGTCTGTCATATATGAGCAGGTGATTGTATGCCACTTTCCTGATAAGTTAAGATGGAAACCTAACTTGCCAGGTGACCCTTTTCCTTGCTGGCTTTGAGGAAGCAAGGATCCATACTGGGAAGACCTACATGGTAAGGGATTGAGAGTGGCCTTTAGATGACAGTCAGCAAAACTGTCTAGCAGCTACAAGCAAAAGAATACTGTCAATGACCACATAAGCTTGGAGGTGCTTCCTTCTCCAACTGAACCTCAGCTAAAGTTGAGCCCTGACTGACACCTCAATCACAACGTTGTGGATTTTTCAATCAGAGTCCAACCAAGCTGCATGAATGACGCTCTTGATCCACAGAAAATGAAACATAATAATCATGTGTTGTTTCAAGTGACTGACTTCATGGTAGCATTGTTCTGCATCACTAGGTAACTAATAAAGCTTAAATGGAAGGAGGGAGGCAAACCTGAGAGAGTCAGGAGATAGGAAGAAGGGATACTTTGGCTGCAGCTGGTTATTGAGAAGTGGGTAGCATCAGATATTTTTGCAGATTGTGATCCTTCAAAAATAAACTCTGAAATGGAGTTGATGGTGCACAAAGTTTATTAGGAAGTGCCCTTGGGATCAACACCTGTGAAAGGGAGGTAGAATTTGTCAGGACAGAGGAAGAAGTGGCATTGTACCACAGGATGAACAAAGGCATCAGCCAAAACACCACAGACAATGGAACTAGAAATAGTTTTCAAAATTGTCATGCACAGGACCAAAATAGCTCAGGCTTTATACCATCATGGTGGACTGCCACTGGGTATACATAGCCTCAGGAAGGTTATAACCCTGTGTAATGTGTTATCAGCTGAAGACTGTCTCCTGAGAGTAATCTTAGCAACTAGGGCTACTGCCCACCATTGACGAAGCATCTGGACCTGGTATCACCATGTCCATTTCAGATATGTATCTGCTGGACTAACTGATTTGTGACTGAAGTGTGAGTTGCTCTGTCACTTACCTGGCTTACGTAGGCTCCCTCTAAACCTAACGTTGCTTTGAAGGGTAGGGTGATCTAAACTTGATAACTAAATTTCTGCCATCAAGTTGGAATAGAGAAGTAAAAACTAAGCTGAGTTATAGAAAAAATATTTTATTTCTTGTATACCAGAGCATATGGCCTAGGATTCCACGGCAGTTGCAGTGGGATTATAATGACATCAAGAACACAGAAAAACAGAGGTATCAGTTCCAAATAGAGGAACTGAGAAACATTTTGTATATGGGGAAGGAACTGATGGTACTCTCAAAAGGACTGAAGAAACTCGAATGCAAAGACGACTACAGATGTGCAGGCAGCAATAAGGGAACAAACAGCATCTTTGGGCCAATAAGGGCATGATAGCACTGCCTTCCTCTGGCTGGAAGAGTTAGGGTAAGAAGGATATAACTGAAACTCAAAAACAGGATTATATATTATAGTTGGGGAGTTGTGGCTTTGGATAGAGGAATATAGGCACTGAAAAAAAAAAAAAAAAAACCTAAATATTTCACTCCCCCCAGTTTTCCATCTCCTGCCAATACTGCCCCCTCCCCACCACCTGCAATGTTCAAACCCAAGGAGAAGCCAGAAGGCAAGAAGTCCAGGTAATAAAGCCTAAAGTGGTCAGCCTCCCAGGTTAGTGAGCTGCACAGAGAGTGGACCTGGAGGGATAAACTGAAGAATGACTAGCACAGGGTTGATCATCAAAGGAGAGTACCTTAAGCTAAGGAAATCAAATGAATAAAGTCAGAGAAGTAGGGAATTCCAGAACTGGTCAATAATCTGCCGTGTTTCGAGCACCTTACGGTGGTAGTTTGAGATAAAGCAGACTTGGTTCAGGAAACAAGAAGGTGGAAGGAATTGAAAGAACTCTGTTGAGAGACTCCCATCAGGAAACCCACAGTAGGGACATGACTGATTTCTGTGTGATAATCCAACAGTCGTGTCCCCAGTCTTTACATCAGGGAGTGAGAACTGGAGAATGTGACTAGGCAGATAGTTTTCTAATTATATAATAATGAATCACGCTGTAATAAGTTTGTCTTGATTTTCACAGGGCCATCCCCATCAAGTTCTGAACTCTGCCACTTACGTTTTTCAGCAGAGAACAGCCTGTGAAGATCCTTAATCATTGGTCTTGATCACTCCGATTTTCCTTCAATGCTGAGGGACCGGCGAGGCCCTGCTAAATGTGGTGTGACAGGTGCATTTACATCACTGTCATATGGGAAAATTCCTCTGCGTGGTGTAAAATCACACAGGCATGTGTTGTAGCTAATTAATTGGATGACAACCAATCCCTCAAGTCTTTTCCAACATTATTGCTTTCCCAGGTTTTCACACCCATCATGTCAACACATGTTACCTCAGTCTGTTAGCTTATCTTTTTGCTAGCAATCTAACATTAATTTACCAACAGATTGTTTGACCTTTCTCCATTCTTTTTGGTTGTTTTGCCTTCTTTAATATTTGTAACATCTCCTGAGACAATATCTATTTAAAATTCTATTGACACACAGCTTCCTGCATCTTCTAAAGGAATTTACCATAGCGCAGCAAATCATGCTTTAAAATGGTTACACTTTTCTCCAGAAGCATGCCAGTCCATTCTTATAATTTCACCTCTCTTCAAGACAGGAGATCACCTAAACTGGGTCACTGTTTGGTGCCAAGCACTCTATTAAGTAGAATGCTATGTACATTGCATGTTAATGGAGGACAGAGGAGTCTGGTGGGCTAGAGTCCATGGGGTCGCAAAGACTTGGACATGACTTAGTGACTGAACAATATGAAAAACAACACTGCATGTTAACTTGCTCCTCAGAAAGAAAGAAAATACTTTGTTTCTTTTTTCATACAACCTTATGGTTTAGAGTGATCTTACAGTCTGCTCAGCATCACATAACCAAAGTGTTTCTGAGCCAGAATCTCCACTCAGGCCCCCCTGATATGAGAAACCACAGTCTTTCCCCTATACCACACTCTGTGGAGTCCACCACTATCTTCCTTTGCACTCCACAGGTGACCAATATGGCCACCTTAAAATATAAAATCATATGAGCCATTAAATTTTTCGTGTGAATGAACTATTATTGATTTTCCCGAGTGTTTACATTTTATAAGAGGTAGCAAGGATTAAAAAAAAAAAAAAAATGCCTCCAAGAAGTGACTCTAAGAGTGGTTTTCAGGCACACCAACTGACTGTCGCAGTTACTTTTGGATAAATTTTGGGGCACTCACAATTTAATAGACAGTTTTATCAATGTTTCTGATAGAACTGATTTAATTGTTGTACAAAAGAGTTGTCAGAGACTGAACATTTTTTTTCGCATAGCAAGGTAACATTTTTATTTTTCTGAACATGATATCACTCAGCTTTCAAATTTTCACCATGGTATTGATTTAATGCTGCAACGAGAGTGTTGTGAACCACCAGCAGCAGCTATGGTCCCTTCCCCTTATACAAACAGTGACACATATGACTTAAGATAGTCTGTGTTATAGAAATGCTGGGGTTGTCTTCCTGGAACCATGAGAGGCTGAAGACTAAGGCTAGAGTTCTTTATGACTTTTGCCTGGAAGGAACTCTCATTAACTATAGAGAGTTATTTTTCATATCTAGCCTCCCACCAGGAAATTTTCTAAATCAGATAATAGTGCCTGTTGGACCCTCTAGGTAATGCTGTCCATTTCAAGATGCTCTTGGTGAGGAAGTATTTACTGGAAATCCCTTAAGGATTTCTCACTTTTTCTTTGAAGCTTCAGGATTTCAGCAATGCACCATGGGGAAAAAATGGCCTCTCTATAGTGGGTTCAGGGGGAAATAGCCACTTACAACCAATCCATGAGAATGGTAGCCTGTTTTATCCTGATATTGGCTCTTAATATTAAGAATAGAATAGTGCACTGTCCATAGAAGGTTCTCAATAAATATGTGCTAAAAAATGAATGAATTCTTAACATTTCTTGACTGTATTATGAGATGTCAGATACTTTGCTAAAGGTTAAGAATGCAAATATCAAGTAAAACATCATAGCTGCTGGAAAGGTGCTCTTAGCTGTAAAGGGAAATACATAATTGAGTTGAAGTACAGGGTTCACATCTGTAAAGCATCCTAAGAGACTCCATATTCTAAACACAACACATTATGAAGCAGGCAAGGTCAACCTCTATCCATTAACTGGCAACTGTGATGTAAAATTATAGTATTCATTTTTACAAAAAATTGCTGAGGAAAATTATGAGGAAGAGAGCTTAGCAAAACATCAGGTATACTCTTCTTATGGAATCATAATTCTGAAAAAAAAATCTGTTCTTTTTGATCTGTTCATTTTTATTTATTTTTTTTAGTTTAAAAAAGTATTTATTTATTTTTATTTTTGGCTGCATTTGGTATTCATCGCTGTGCATGGGCTTTCTCTAGCTGCCGTAAACAGGGGCTCTTCTGTGTTGTGGTATATGAGCTTCTCAGTGTGGTGGTTCTTTCACTGTGGGACACAGGCTCTAGGCACACAGGATTCAGTAATTGCAGCATGCGGGCTGAGTAGCTGTGGTTCACCAGCCCTAGAGTGCGTGGACTTCTGTAGTTGTAGCACATAGATTTAGTTGCTCCAAGACGTGTGGAATCTTCCTGGACCAGGGATCAAACCCATGTCCCCTGCATTGGTAGGTAGATTCTTATTCACTGTACTACCGGAAAGTCTTGGTCTGTTATTTTTCAAATAAAATTTTTGTGAGTACAATACAAATACACAGGAAGGCAAAAATTATAATTTTATAGCTCTATGAATTATCTCGGAGAAGGCAATGGCACCCTACTCCAGTACTCTTGCCTGGAAAACCCCATGGACAGAGGGGCCTGGTAGGCTGCAGTCCATGGGGTCACTAAGAGTCAGGCACAACTGAGTGACTTCACTTCCACTTTTCACTTTCATGCATTGAAGAAGGAAATGGCAACCCACTCCAGTGTTCTTGCCTGGAGAATCCCAGGGATGGGGGAGCCTGGTGGGCTGCCGTCTATGGGGTCGCACAGAGTCAGACACGACTGAAACGATGTAGCAGCAGCAGCAGCAGCAGCAGCAGCAGCAGCAGCATGAATTATCTAAAAAATAATAAGTTTCTGTTAACTGTCACTTAGGTTAAGAATCAGAATATTACAGGCTCTCACACTTATCCACTCCTTCGTCACTATACACTGTCTCTTTCTCAGTGGTAGCTACTACTGTCACTGCCAGCACTGTAGATTAGTTTCATCTCTTTTTGATCTTTCTATAAAGGATTTATCATTATGCACCTTGTTAATTGGCTTCTTCTTTCCAACATTTTGTTCAGCATATTCATTCATGTTGTTGTATTGGACAGTAGCTCACTGTTTTTGTTCTATACTGTCCCGATGCATAAATATCTTATGATCTAACTTTGTTACACAGTTGATGTAGAATTCAGTTATTTCCACTCTTCCAGTTAATGCTGTTATGAACATCCTGATACATGTCTTTTGGTGCACAAATATGTGAAGTGTGTGTGTCTGTGCACTATGCTATAAACTTAAGAGTAGAAATGCTAGTTAGTAAGATATCTATCTACCTACCTACCTATCTATTTACCTACCTATATTTCAAAATTTAGTTCAGTTCAGTTCAGTTGCTCAGTTGTGTCCGACTCTTTGCGACCCCATGAACCACAGCATGCCAGGCCTCCCTGTCCATCACCAACTCCCGAGTTTACCCAAACTCATGTCCATTGAGTCGGTGATGCCATATAACCATCTCATCCTCTGTCGTTCCCTTCTCCTCCTGCCTTCAATCTTTCCCAACATCAGGGTCTTTTCAAATGAGTCATCTCTTCACATCAGGTGGCCAAAATACTAGAGTTTCAGCTTCAACATCAGTCCTTCCGATGAATACCTAGGAATGATTTACTTTAGGATGGACTGGTTGGATCTCCTTGCAGTCCAAGGGGCTTTCAAGAGTCTTCTACAACACCACAGTTCAAACGCATCAATTCTTCAACGCTCAGCTTTCTTCACAGTCCAAATTTCACATCCATACATGACCACTGGAAAAACCATAGCCTTGACTAGATGGACCTTTGTTGACAAAGTAATGTCTCTGCTTTTGAATATGCTATGTAGGTTGGTCATAACTTTCCCTCCAAGGAGTAAGCATCTTTTAATTTCATGGCTGCAATCACCATCTGCAGTGATTTTGGAGCCCCTCAAAATAAAGTCTGACACTGTTTCCAATGTTTCCCCATCTATTTCCCATGAAGTGATGGGACCAGAAGCCGTGATCTTCGTTTTCTGAATGTCGAGCTTGAAGCCAATTTTTTCACTCTCCTTTTTCACTTTCATCAAGAGGCTCTTTAGTTCCTCTGCACTTTCTGCCATAAGGGTGGTGTCATCTGCATATCTGAGGTTATCCATATTTCTCCCAGCAATCTTGATTCCAGCTTGTGCTTCCTGCAGCCCAGCGTTTCTCATGATGTACTCTGCATATAAGTTAAATAAGCAGGGTGACAATATACAGCCTTGACATACTCCTTTTACTATTTGTAACCAGTCTGTTGTTCCATGTCCAGTTCTAACTGTTGCTTCCTGACCTGAATACAGATTCCTCAGGAGGCAGGTCAGGTGGTCTGGTATTCCCATCTCTTTCAGAATTTTTCATAGTTTATTGTGATCCACACAGTCAAAGGCTTTGGCATAAGTCAATAAAGCAGAAATAGATGTTTTTCTGGAACTCTCTTGCTTTTTTGATGATCCAGCGAATGCTGGCAATTTGATCTCTGGTTCCTCTGCCTTTTCTAAATCCAGCTTGAAAATCATGACAAATGTTTTGAGTATGTTTGTAGCAACTGATACTTTAAACAGCAGTGTACTTGTCTTTTTAATTTTCGCCTGTTTGTTGTGTATGTCATGGTATTACACCCATGATGGTACTAACAATTTTGGGTACCTATGTATGTATTTTAGCCAAAGATACTTTTAGTGTGTGTAAAATATCTGTTGAACTTTCTCACCATTGTTTTCTGTTGAGTAAAAATTATCTTTTATATGTATATAACTCTTTTCCAGATATACATATATCAACATATTATCCATTTTGTGACTTACATTTATATTATCTTAATGATGTCCTTTGATGAACAAAATCCCCCAATATTAATATAGTTCAATTTATCAATCTTTCTTCTATTGTCAATGACACATTATTCATTATTTTATTTTCATCATCTTTGTGTTTTACTTTATTTTGAGGTACATCTTGAAAGAGCACATATCCATTTTTCTTTTTCATTAAACCTAATAATTCTTGTCACTGACATGAAACACTTAGCCTTATATTTAATGTGATTATCAATATAGCTACATAGATATATAGACCATTATATTATTTACTTCTTTTTTGTCTCATGCTTTCTGATTGTTTTTGTCTAGCTTAGCTTCTTTGCTTTTTAAAGTAATTTTTCTAAATTATTTTTTCCTTGCCTTAGTTCACTGGTTACACATGTCCTTCAATGCTTACCTTAGAGATTAATTACATCTTGTATCTAGGATATATTTCAGTAGTCATGTACAGATGTGAGAGTTGGACCATAAACTGTGAACTGAGCACCGAAGAAGTGATGTTTCTGGATCATGAGAAAACCCTGGACAGCAGGGAGATCAAACTAGTCAATTCTAAAGGAAAACAACTCTGAATATTCATCGGCAGGACTGATGCTGAAGCTCCAGTACTTTGGCCACCTGATGCAAAGAGCTGACTCATTAGAAAAGACACTGATGCTGGGAAAGATTGAGGATAAGAGAATGCAGCAACCAAGATTGAAAAATGGTTGGATGGCATCACCGATTCAGTGGATACGAGTTTGAACAAACTCAGAGAGATAATGAGGAATGCAAAGCCTGGCATGGTGCAGACCATGGGGTCCCAAAGAGTTGGACACAACTTAGCTACTGAACAACAAACCTGTAATGAAACAGAACTGTTGACACTCCTTAAAGTAGTTAAAGATCTTTGACTTCTAATCATCCTTCTAAGTTATGGATTCTTGTTTTCAAGTAATGTATGTCTCATATTTAAAATATCAAAGAATCTATCATTGTTTTAAATACTCAGTATTATTTTAGACTTATTTACATTTTAACTATACTCTGAAATTTACTTTTTTACCATTTCAATTGTTCTTCACTATTTTATAATCCTCTAAGCCTCCACTTGAGATTGTATCATTCTTTTTCAAAAATACCTTCTCTTTTGTTTAGTACAGGTATGCCTTTAAAAAAAATTTTTCTCTACTTTTTTTTTTATTTTTTACCTTAAAAATAACTCTCTTCCAACCAGTATTTTGAGAAGGAAAATTTTTCTGGATACAGAATATTTCTTTTACAGCTGTTATCTTGCCATCCTTTCAAATTTCAATTCTTTTTCTCTCTGGCATTCATCACCTTTGTTGAGAAGTCAGCTGTTAAACTTATTTTTGCTTCTTTGATGATAACGGCTTTTTTTCCTGACTGCGATATCTTTCCTGAGATATCTTCTTTTATTTCAGCTGTTTTACTATGATTGTATCTAGGATTGTTGTTGCTGTTTTGCAATCTTGCTGTTTTGGAATTTGTTGGTAATTGTCTCTTCAATTTTGCTTCAGTTCCACTCCCTTTACTTTTTCATCACATGTTGGATAATTTCCACTATCTTCCAAAAACATTTTTTTTTAAAAAACTTTTGTTCTTGTTTATTTATTCCTTTGTTTTTTTAGTCATATTTTTGATATTTACATTTCTGGTACATTAATTAGCACTTCAGATATTTCTAATGTGATGTTAATCCTATCTATTTGTTGTTTCTTTGTTATTATGTTATTCAGTCCTTCATTTTTATTTGACTTTTTTTAAGTCTATTGAGATAATATTAACATATAATATAATATAAATTTAAGGTTACTATTTGAATTTTAATAGTTTCCAGGTATGACAGAAAATTAATTTTCAATCTTATTTTTGAAAGTACTTATTTTTGAAAGTACATGTAACATCTTAAAGATAATAATAGTAACTCCAGTTCTGACTTCCTATGCATCAGTTTCTATTATCTTATAAAAACCTTTTTCTTTTTAGGTCCAGTCTGGTCTTCAGCTGCATCTTGATTATTTTTTTATGTTCTTACTTAGTAAAAGTTATTATTATAAAGATAAGTTGAAGTTCTCAAAAATATTATCTTCTATAAGAAAAATTTACTTTTAACTCTGATATGCAGATAGACTAGAGAAAGTCATCTCAATTCATAGACTGATAAGATACAAAACTAAGTTTCAGTCTTTATGAAGGATGATCTATCTAGATTACCCTCAGAAGCACCCCATTTCTTTAGTAGTCCTGAACTTTAATTTTATTTTCATATTCTTATAAATATATAGAAGGTTCTGTTTTATTCTTCAGATTTAACCACCCACAGTTAGCTCAAGAAAAAGAGTAGTTCAACATATTTGGTTTACTTCTCTGGGCATCTCTTCTCTTCCATGTATTATCCAGATATATTCTTGCTACCTTGGTAGTGCTATGATTCCCTCAAACAACTTGTTTATATTAAATCAGGAATTCTAGTTGTTATCAATGGAAGATTTGGTCCAAAACCTATTACACCATTGAGAGAAGCAGAATTCCCTGTTTCCTCTTGTTTTAAATTATTGAGAGGTTTAGCTGAAGTCATCTCTTTTAGTTGATTCATTGCGAATATGAACACATCTGTGAGTATGGACAAGGTGGCCAAATTATAAAATTTCAATTCCTGGGTACAGAGACTAGATTTATGGAGCATAATACACAGCAAGTAAATGCTATCAGAGAAACTTTCAAGTAAGAGTGTGCTATTATAAAATATCTGAATAGCATGGAGTCTAAAAGCCATTCTTCATTTTACCTAAGCCAAAATAATTTATAAGCTTTCTACAGTTGCAAAAGTTTTCTTAGGTAATCATAATCATTTTTTTCAAATACTTTCTAGATGTTTTTAGAGCAAATGCACACTGAAGAAAAGCCATGCCTTTGGCATACTTGTGCCATTAGTCTATTTACTTGTAAAACAAAATAGAAAGAGAAATAGATAAAGCAAGGAAGGTTAAATGGAATAAACATTTGCCAGGAAAATTCATCTTTGAGCAGCTAACAAAGAGAATGACATCTTCTGTCCTGCTACAAATCAATAACAGCAACAACACATAGTATAAGAACATACATATATTGAGTGCTGCCTGTAAGCCAGAAAGTAAGAGCCATAAATAATACTTCCCTTAGTCCTCACAGTAAGTCTATGAAATAGCTGTTCCTTTACCATCTTATAAATAAGGATGATGAGACAAAGATAACAAATCAATTGCCCAAAGTCAAGCAGCTCATGAATTGCAGGTTCCCTAAGACCCTAGAGCTATACTGATAACTGACTCATTTGAAAATACCCTGATGCTGGGAAAGACTGAGGGCAGGAGGAGAAAGGGATGACAGAGGATGAGATGGTTGGATGGCATCACCGACTCAATGGACATGAGTTTTGGTAAAATCTGGGGGTTGGTAATGGACAGGGAGGCCTGGCATGCTTCAGTCCATGGAGTCTCAAAGAGTCAGACATGACTGGGTGACTGAACTGAATTAACTGAGAATCTATTTTAATGAAGCAACTGAGTCACCATGAAATCACATAGCAAATTGTGACACTTCGGAGAACAGAGACATAGAACAGAAGGATATTTGAATCAAATCCAGATTCTCAGGATTCTATTTCCTCCTAACTAAAAGGGCCAGACTTAACTACTGGATACTTCTTAGAGCAATAAATATATATTCCTGTCTCTGTGGATGTGTGTATGTGTCTACCATTGATAAAATGTTTTCAGTCCATTTACTTGTATAAATTCAGTCACTTTTCAAAAAATCACTTTGAAGTTAAATATCATGGTGTTGGATGAGATAGACAATTTTTCTGGCTCTACCACTCTCTAATAGGCAATCTCAGTTGAGCTATTTAACCCTTTTCACCTAAGAGCTGGTTTCCTCAGCTATAAATATGAACATGGTAATACTGCTCTCTCATAAATATCATTATATTAATTAAAGTAAGGCTTTCTATATAACTTGTACATTGCACATACTAATTAATATTCTGGGTATTGTTTACCTTTTGAAAAATATGGTTAAATTAATATTCCCATGTATAAATTATGAAAGACATTTGGACATTACAGACCCTCGTTGTCTGATTCCCATTCTTAGGGTCAAGGAAAAAACCCAAGTTGGGTATTTGTGTTTGTGGAGGTGGGAAAAGCATGCTGCTTGTTCATCTGAAATAGCACAGCCACAGGAGGAACCACTTAAACTGTGGTCTGTGCAGGAAATCAAGGTTTTAGCTGAGAAGAGAATGTTCTTCTCAGACCAAAGACCCCCAGACTGAAATATGAAATGAGAAAAAAAAAAAAAAACAAAAAAAACACAGTGGACCAGAAGTGAAAAAATTGGTATTAGAGTGCACAGCCAATCATGGTGGCAGTGGAAGCTGTTCAGAAATATAAGCCTGATCAAAAAGATAGCATATGTGTTTTGGGTTCTTTGGCTCCAGGGAAGAGAAATGAAGACAAGGGACATTACAGGGGTGGAAACCCTTAAAATGCACAGTAAAGACCTCTGTGGCCACACTGGGTAAGCAGAATAAACACCACCCCTTCTGAGTGCTGTGAAGTAGGGTCTATTTTTTTTTTTTTAATAAAAACATGTATCATCACCATTATTCTGCCTTTATAAATTCATCGGTGCTTTCCCTGGTGAGTTAACAACCCATATCTTTTCCTGAATATCAGAAATCATCTAAGTAGTTTTTGGCATAGCCTGGGCAATCTGAATTTTAGCTATCTTATTTTTCAAGTGAGTTAAAATTGTAAGACATGTTCCCTTTCTACAAACTTCTAGGATATAGGCTATAAGTGTTTGACGTATTCCCATGACCTTCTTTCTGTCATGCCAAACACAATCAAGCCCTCCGACTTCTATAACAGAATTTCAGCGTCATGGGGAGTTGTCTATTCCGGTATCTGTGGTTCACATCTCTTGTTTGTTTGCCTGTTTGTTTCCAGTGCTTGTTTTGGCCATGAATGCAAACCCAACTGTTGGTATATTAACCCAATGATGTTTATTCATAAGACGTGTGGTTTGATAATTAGTCATTAGTATAAGAAAATGTAAAATAAGGAATATTTACAACAACAACAAAACTATTAACGTGTCTAAATATTGGATGTGAGGGTATTTTCTCAAGACGTCATTACTAAAAATAACTTTCTACACAACAGACATTTCAGTGTACCCCTCGTTTGGCGTCTCTGCCTCTACTCACTAATGTCATTATGAGCTCCACAGTTGCCTTTAGGAGCCTTAGGTAATGTTTTGGTTTTGGCTATTCTTCACGCTGAACTATTCTCAGTCAGTCTGAGACAGAGCAGCTAGGCTATTCGTGGCCTTTTGAAACCTTCTTCTCAGTTCCTCTGAAAACATATATTATCTACAGAAGCAATTTCTATGCTTCTTATTTGTTGGTTTGACTTTATGTTTCAATTAGGAAAACTTTGAAGTAGTTACAATTACAGTTCTAGCCCTAGTAGATAGTCATGGGCTAGGCAAAGTGTAGGCAATTTTTGGTATTCCATTCATAATATAATGGGTCATTACTTTGGATGCCTTCAGATCAGTTCAGTCGCTCAGTCGTGTCCAACTCTTTGACACCCCATGAATTGCAGCACACCAGGCCTCTCTGTCCATCACCAACTTCTGGAGTTCATCCAAACTCATGTCCATCGAGTCAGTGATGCCATCCAGCCATCTCACCTCTGTTGTCCCCTTCTCCTCCTGCCTCCAATCCCTCCCAGCATCAGAGTCTTTTCCAATGAGTCAAGTCTTCACATGAGGTGGTCAAAGTACTGGAGTTTCAGCTTTACCATCAGTCCTTCCAAAGAACACCCAGGACTGATCTCCTTTAGAATGGACTGGTTGGATCTCCTTGTAGTCCAAGGGACTCTCAAGAGTCTTCTCCAACACCACAGTTCAAAAGCATCAATTCTTCAGCACTCAGCTTTCTTCACAGTCCAACTTTCACATCCATACATGACTACTGGAAAAACCATAGCCTTACTAGACAGAACTTTGTTGGCAAAGTAATGTTTCTGCTTTTGAATATGCTATCTAGGTTGGTCATAACTTTACTTCCAAGGAGTGTCTTATAGTTTCATGGCTGCAGTCACAATCTGCATTGATTTGGAGCCCCAAAAAATAAAGTCTGACACTGTTTCCACTGTTTCCCCATCTATTTCCCATGAAGTGATGGGATGTCTGAAATCTGACATGAAAAAGTAATGGTTGTCAGGCAAGAATGATTTTTTATAACCAATAATAAAATATAAAGGATATAAATTGAATAGGTATAATGTAATATGGGACTTCCCTGGTGACTCAGATAGTAAAGAATCGGCCTGTAATGCAGACCAGAATTCAATCCCATTGTTGGGAAGATCCCCTGCAGGAAAGCATGGCAATCCACTCCAGTATTCTTGCCTGGAGAATCCCATGGACAGAGGAGTCTGGTTGGCTACAGTTCATAGGGTCACAAAGAGTCGGACATGACTGAAGCAACCTAGCATACACACAATGTAATATAGCTTATATATACACATATATATTTTTACTCATCGGTGTAAACACTCTACAATGAATGCTTGAACATGTAATATGTATAATTTCCGTTATAATGTATTGGTACCATATTATAGGTGACAAGTTTTTGTTTTGTTTTGTTTTTAACAGTTTGCTTTTCATTTGTGTTCAGTTGGAATAGTAAAGAGTTATTCCTTGATGTTTACTGCCATAGAGTTAAACCAAGTGAAACATGTCATAAAAGATGTATACAATGTAGGCCCAGCTGTATATCATCATGTCATTTGATTTTCATGTTTAAGCTGTTTACGTGCATTACTAGCAACACATTTTAAATTGATGGAAACTTTGAGAATATGGTACATGATTCACAATACATTTTTTGGGAGCTAAAAAATTTTTTTTTTCTAATAGAAAAAAGACTGACTTATGATATTAAGAAATATTGTGTGCTTTTATTTCTAATGTAAACTATTTTGTATTTTAAAGCTAACATGTACTGATTTACTCTTGTGTAACTATCAAAGCTCAAATTCTATTTAATCTTCCAGGCTTACATTTTGAGATGTCATGTTTTTAATATATATCCATTCATGTAGGTTTTCCTTTACTATTAATTAATAATCCTGAAATAACCCCAAGACTGTGGCTTCTATGAGGTACAATGTGTGACACTGTGTAACAAGCAGATGTTATGCTCATTAGTTCTCATCTGGTCTTCAGTCATTTTCAGTGTGATACCAGCTGCCTTTATCAAGGCTCTACTCTGGCAATTTCCCAAAAGATCTCTCTCCATACCTTTGACTTCCCATTATGGACTTGCTGTTCTGGGCTGTCTTCCTAACTCACTTTCTCTCACTTCTGATTTTGCTATTAGTTCCCTAATTTGGGGCATTTATAATCCTTCTAACCTTTGATGCCATCATATTCTTGGCTGTGTCTTCCCCAGCATACGGCATTTCCTTAATGTTTTATGAGACTTCTAATCTCAACCATGTGTCCCAGGATATTAGAGCTAGTACTAGCTCTGGTTAGGGAAAAAATAGATATTTGGCAAAAATTCCATGCTGTTAAAAATAAAATAAAATAAATGTGTAAGCTAACATCACCTCACTGTTCTTGAGCAATGTTTTCATACTCATTATATGGGGAAGATATGCAGATGACACCACCCTGGTGGCAGAAAGTGAAGAACTAAAGAGCCTCTTGATGAAGGTGAAAGAGGAGAGCGAAAAAGTTGGCTTAAAGCTCAACATTCAGAAAACTAAGATCATGGCATCCATTCCCATCACTTCATGGCAAATAGATGGGGAAACAGTGGAAACAGTGGCTGACTTTATTTTGGGGGGCTCCAAAATCACTGCAGATGGTGATTGCAGCCATGAAATTAGAAGACGCTTACTCCTTGTAAGGAAAGTTATGACCAATTAGATAGCATATTGAAAAGTAGAGACATTACTTTGTCAACAAAGGTCCTTCTAGTCAAGGCTATGGTTTTTCCAGTAGTCATGTATGGATGTGAGAATTGGACTATAAAAAAAGCTGAGCGCCAAAGAATTGATGCTTTTGAACTGTGGTGTTGGAGAAGACTCTTGAGAGTCCCTTGGACTACAAGGAGATCCAACCAGTCCATCTTAAAGGAAATCAGTCCTGAATATTCATTGGAAAGACTGATGTTGAAACTGAAACTCCAATACTTTGGCCACCTGATGTGAAGAGTTGACCCATTTGAAAAGACCCTGATGCTGGGAAAGACTGAGGGCAGGAAGAGAAGGGGACGACAGAGGATGACAGAGTTGGATGCCATCACCGACTCAATGGACATGGGTTTGGGTGAAATCCGGGAGTTGGTGATGGACAGGGAGGCCTGGCGTGCTGTGGTTCATCGGGGTCGCAAAGAGTCCGACAGGACTGAGCGATTGAAATGAACTGAACTGAACTGAACTGATATGGGGAAGGCTGGTGTCCGTGCCTAGTTGTAGAGTCAGAAAAGGTGAAAGTGAGAAGTGAAAGTGAAGTCTGTCAGTCGTGTCCGATTCTTTGCAACCCCATGGACTGTAGCCTATCAGGCTTCTCCGTCCATGGGATTTTCCAGGCAAGAGTGCTCGAGTGGATTGCCATTTCCTTCTCCAGGGGATCTTTCCGACCTAGGAACCGAACCCGGGTCTCCCGCATTGCAGGTAGACGCTTTACCGTCTGAGCCACCAGGGAAGATGACTCTGTGTTGTCAGAACATACCCATATAGACTACCTCTGAGAGGAGGAAAAAAAGACAAACACAAGAGAATGACGCCAAACAATTGATAAATAAGGAGATTGTTACCAATCAATTTGTGTCTGTAATCAATGTTCCATACGGGAAGAACTAAGATTTAGAAATATGGGGAGCTTACCGGGACAGATGAAAATAGGCTTAAAAACTGGAAGCTTATAAATTTAGAATTGACAGCACAGCAAGTGAGTAAATTTTAACCACTGAATGGGTGAACAGTGTGTGAAATGAGGTAGGGGAAAAGGAAAAACAACTCAGTTAACACATCTACAAAACTGGGAGTCCCTTTGGGAAATGTAAGTATAAGGCCCTGAAAGGTAAGGTAGATAGGCCAGACCCTGCTTGAGTGTTTGCACAGGATGCAATTCAGAACACTGGGTACATAGATAAGGAGATCCATATCAATATGCACAGGCCAAGCACTTAACCCTTAAGAGCATCAATTTCCTCCTGAGTAAATGTGAACAATAAAATAGCCAGTATGTTCCTCAGGGCACTATTGTGAGGATCAAATAAAACAATAGAAGTGCTTTGGAGAGATAAAGAGGTCTTATAAATGTAAGTCACTATCATTATTTAGGCAAAATTATGTCATCAAAGGGCTTCCCAGGTGGTGCAGTGGTAAAGAATCTGCCAGCCAAGTAGGAGTTTGATCCCTGGGCCTGGAAGATCCCCTGGAGAAGGAAATGGCAACCCATTCCAGTATTGTCTGGGAAACCCATGGACAGAGAAGCCTGGCATGTTATTGTCCATGGGGTCACAAAGTGTCGAGCACAACTTAGCAACTAAATAACCCAACAGCATGCCATCAAGAAATCCTTTTTGAGTTTATCCTCCTTTTGGAGGGTGGTGAGAGGTTGATAGTCAAGTCTTTGCAGAGTAGAGTGATATCTTCTGAGAAAGACAAGGACCAACATTAGAAAACACAATGATTAACTTTCCGTTTACCTGTGGAGATGTCAATCAATAAATCAGAAAATCAATAAGGCTATGCATGTAAAAGCCAAGTTTCCTGCTAAAACTCTAGAGCAATGAGGAAATTGTGTTGAGCAAATGATTATGCACACCATGTCTTTTTCTTGTTCATAGTTCAATAATTTTTCTTTTCTTACATGTACTATATGCATAATATATACAGTTTGTGTTAATCCATAAAACATACATATATTTGAAAGACAGTTTTCACTAACATTTGTATATACCTGTTAGAGTTTGTAAAATTCTTTCAAATCCCTTGTTACCGTTTTAAAGTGCATTTAAGATTCAGCTATCAGTTATGAAATGGATGCATAGTATATATCTATTGGATATCAGTATTTGGAGATATGTATCCTATAGAGAAGTTTTAAGAGTGCTTCATCTCTAGGGAGAAAGCAAGTTGGAGTAGCTGACTGGGATATGAGATAGAGCCAAGTAAATGATATGAAATGGTCAATACAAAGGACTCAAATGTCTCAGTGAACACCATAAACAAGGTACCACAGCTCCTTTCTCCTTAGCTCCTTATCTAAAAAACAGACATTATAATGGTACTTACTGTTGTGGTCCAGACACAAGTTGGAAAAGAATTTCCAGACATGAGACAGAGTGAGAGGGAAAGAAAGTTTATGAGAGTGGGAGATGCTGTTAGAACAGTGAGCCAGCTCAAGGGAGAACCGACACTGAACAGGAGTCCTTCGTCCACTTTTATACCCAGGGTACAAGCGGTGGGATAGGGGTCTTGCACGTAATTTGCTGATTGGATGAGGCACATATACTGGGTGTAGGGAGAAGGAGTAGGGAACATATCTCCTCCCTATGGGGTAGGAGGGGAAAGAGGTTATAGTTCTCAGGAGGACCTGAAATCCATTAATAGTTACAACATGGGGAAGGGAAGGACATAAAGATCTGTTTTTTCCATTCCTGCATTTCAAGACCCTCCTTAGTTTCATCTGCTCTTTAGTCCTTGGGTCACCACACTTACTTTTAAAGAGTTCCTATGAAGTAAATGTACTAATCCATGTGAGTGATTAGGAGTGCAACAAATTCATTATTTAAAAGCTTAAAATTGTCTGAAATTTTAAATGCAAGATTGATGGAAAGACTAACTAGAGTACTACGCAGGTGTTTTTTTTTTATGTATCTTTTTTAAACACATGCTTTATGCAAGAGTGTGTGTGAGATTTAACAGTGGGTTTAGCGAATGTCACAACCATGAAGATAAAAGAGGGAGCAGTAGGTAAGGGCAGTGAAATAAAACTGTTCAAGGTCTAGAATTTGAAAGAAGCAGCATAAAAAATCTCAGTGAAACTGTAGGTTAGAATAAATATTATCTTTGAAAATCTAAACCAGATGAGATCTTCCCTTGCTAGATCTACCCACATAAAGGAAGTTCTAGATTGATATGAAGGAGGTTTCATTCTCCTATGCTTAAGAGACCTCAGTGTTGATGGGAAGGGATAGTATTTAGTTTGGGCCATATTTAGATGTAGTTTGGGAATGTGGGGCCCTGGTGATGCTCTAGTAGAGTCAGTTTTCAACAGTAGGTATGGTTTGGAGCTTAGTCTGAGAAGGAGAGCAAATAAGCCAGACTGTGAGACAGCAGGCATGGACAAGTGACAAATATGAATGATGTAAGAATTAAAGAACTGAATCACATAAATGACTTAATGATCTCAAGTGAGCTTTAGAAAAATCCCTCTGGCTGCTGTGTGGAGGACAGAATGGTGAGGAAGTCAACTGGAGATAGACAGCCTAGATAGGGACCTGTTATAAACTACATTGATGGCCAAGACTAGGACAGAAGCCAAGGGTTCTCTAGATCAGAGGTCAGGAAACCACAGCTCATGGGCCCAATCCATGGGCCCAATCCCCACCATCTGTTTTTCAAAATAAAGCTTTATTGGAATATAGCCAATATTTATTTGGAATATTTATTTGTTTTCTTTTAATGCTATAATGCTGCAAGGGAGCGAGTTTCCTAGTTAGGAATAAGACCGCATGGCTTGCATGCTTAAAATGTTTACTCTCTGGCCCTTTACAGAAGGAGTTTGTTGATCTCCACTCTAGACAGATGCCTCCAAAGGTAGGGTTCTTGCTTCTTTCTACTCAGGCCACTTTCTACATGACTATTCCTCAGTAAAACATTCTCAGTTCTCTGAACTGCTCTGCTATTGTAGCTGGCAATCATCACACAGTTCCAACCCTGAATGTGTAGACTACAGCATGAAATCTTTAATATCAGAGAGAAAAAGAAGAAAGGATGCAGATACAGGTCAATAACAACAACAACAAAACAGAAGCAAAATAATGGAGGAAGAATGTATTTTGTCCTTTAGCTACAGTTGGAAGCCAAAGGGCTAAAAGTACAGTATTGTTTCTTATCCAAGACTCGCTTCTACTTGCTCTAAAGATTATTATCATGTTTCATGTTATTGAAAGAACTTTCTCTAGAGTATAAGTGCCCCCTCAGGCAGTCTAACATATTACTAGACACTTTAATATGTTAGTGGAACACAAGTTCCACACTTTCTCCAAAGTAACAGAGCAGAGGAGGCAAGACATAAAGTAATTTTTAGGTTAAAATGCTCTTACCAAGGCTTTCTGGTGATACAAAATAGTGACAGCTCCATCGCCATGGTGGGGTTTAGGTGGGAGGAGGAGATATTCATGTTCTATTTCATCAATGTATTAAATATTTTATATTCTAAATATTCTATATTTATAGTTTACTTTTCTATTTTGTATGATACTTTGGCACATGATGTGAAGAGCTGACTCATTGGAAAAGACTCTGTGCTGGGAAAGACTGAGGGCAGGAGAAGGGGACCACAGAGGGTAAAATGGTTGGATGGTATCAATGACTCAATGGACATGAGTCTGAGCAAACTCCAGGAGAGAGTGAAGGACAGGGAAGCCTGACATGCTGCAGTCCATGGGATCAAAAGAGTCAGACACAACTTAGTGACTGAACAACAACATACATGTATGTACGTGTGTGTGTGTTTTAGTGTTTAAAGGCATTTTGACAGGGGCCAGGTTTAACACAGGATTCACCTGCACTTCTGGGCTCCAATTCTTGGCAGCACTGTCTTATTTTTTTTCTGAAATATTTACCACAGCCTAATGTGCTGTATTCTGTCAGAAGAATTCTGACAGATTTGTTGTATTCTTCTGACAGAATACAACACATTAGGCTGTGGTAAATACTTCAGAAAAAAAACAAAACAGTCCTGCCAAGAATGGGTCAGAATATGGTTCACTGGAGAAGGGAATGGCAAACCACTTCAGTATTCTTGCCTTGAGAAACCCATGAACAGTATGAAAAGGCAAAATGATAGGATACTGAATGAGGAACTCCCCAGGTCAGTAGGTGTCCAATATGCTACTGGAGATCAGTGGAGAAATAACTCCAGAAAGAAATAAGGGAAGGAGCCAAAGCAAAAACAATACCCAGGTGTGGATGTGACTGGTGATAGAAACAAAGTCCAATGCTATAAAGAGCAATATTGCATAGGAACCTGGAATGTCAGGTCCATGAATCAAGACAAATTGGAAGTGGTCAAACAAGAGATGGCAAGAGTGAATGTCGACATTCTAGGAATCAGTGAACTAAAATGGACTGGAATGGGTGAATTTAACTCAGATGACCATTATATCTACTACTGTGGGCAGCAATCCCTCAGAAGAAACGGAGTAGTCATCATGGTCAACAAAAGAGTCCGAAATGCAGTACTTGGATGCAATCTCAAAAACGACAGAATGATCTCTGTTCGTTTCCAAGGCAAACCATTCAATATCAACATAATCCAAGTCTGTGCCCCAACCAGTAATGCTGAAGAAGCTGAAGTTGAATGGTTTTATGAAGACCTACAATGCCTTTTAGAGCTAACACCCAAAAAAGATGTCCTTTTCATTATAGGGGACTGGAATGCAAAATTAGGAAGTCAAGAAACACCTGGAGTAACAGGAAAATTTGGCCTTGGAATGCGGAATGAAGCAGGGCAATGACTAATACAGTTTTGCCAAGAAAATGCACTGGTCGTAGCAAACACCCTCTTCCAACAACACAAGTGAAGACTCTACACATGGACATCACCAGATGGTCAACACCAAAATCAGATTGATTATATTCTTTGCAGCCAAAGATGGAGAAGCTCTATACAGTCAACAAAAACAAGATCAGGAGCTGACTGTGGCTCAGATCATGAACTCCTTATTGCCAAATTCAGACTTCAGTTGAAGAAAGTAGGGAAAACCGCTAGACCATTCAGGTATGACCTAAATTAAATACCTTATGATTATACAGTGGAAGTGAGAAATAGATTTAAGGGCCTAGATCTGATCGATAGAGTGCCTGGTGAACTATGGAATGAGGTTCGTGACGTTGTACAGGAGACAGGGATCAAGACCATTGCCATGGAAAAGAAATGCAAAAAAGCAAAATGGCTGTTGGGAGAGGCCTTACAAATAGCTGTGAAAAGAGGAGAGGTGAAAAGCCAAGGAGAAAAGGAAAGATATAAGCATCTGAATGCAGAGTTCCAAAGAATAGCAAAGAGAGATAAGAAAGCCTTCTTCAGCGATCAATGAAAAGAAATAGAAGAAAAGAACAGAATGGGAAAGACTACAGATCTCATCAAGAAAATTAGAGATACCAAGGGAACATTTCATGCAAAGATGGGATTGATAAAGGACAGAAATGGTATGGACCTAACAGAAGCAGAAGATATTAAGAAGAGGTGGCAAGAATACACAGAAGAACTGTACAAAAAAGAGCTTCACGACTGGATAATCATGACGGTGTGATCACTCATCTAGAGCCAGACATCCTGGAATGTGAAGTCAAGTGGGCCTTAGAAAGCATCACTACGAACAAAGCCAGTGGAGGTGATGCCATTCCAGTTGAGCTGTTTCAAATCCTGAAAGATGATGCTGTGAAAGTGCTACACTCAATATGCCAGCAAGTTTGGAAAACTCAGCAGTGGCCACAGGACTGGAAAATGTCAGTTTTCATTCCAATCCCAAAGAAAGGAAATCCCAAAGAATGCTCAAACTATCGAACAATTGCACTCATCTCACACGCTAGTAAAGTAATACTGAAAATTCTCTAAGCCAGGCTTCAACAATATGTGAACCGTGAACTCCCTGATGTTCAAGCTGGTTTTAGAAAAGGCAGAGGAACCAGAGATTAAATTGCCAACATCCGCTGGATCATGGAAAAAGCAAGAGAGTTCCAGAAAAATATCTGTTTCCACTTTATTGACTATGCCAAAGCCTTTGACTGTGTGGATCACAAGAAACTGCGGAAAATTCTGAGAGAGATGGGAATACCAGAGCACCTGACCTTCCTCTTGAGAAATCTGTATGCAGGTCAGGAAGCAACAGTTAGAACTGGACATGGAACAACAGACTGGTTGCAAATAAGAAAAGGAGTACACCAAGGCTGTATATTGTCACCCTGCTTATTTAAATTATATGCAGAGTACATCATGAGAAATCCCTGACTGGAAGTAACACAAGCTGGAATCAAGATTGCCAGGAGAAATATCAATAACCTCAAATATGCAGATGACACCACCTTTATGGCAGAAAGTGAAGAGGACCTAAAAAGCCTCTTGATGAAAGTAAAAGAGAAGAGTGAAAAAGTTGGCTTAAAGCTCAACATTCAGAAAACGAAGATCATGGCATCCGGTCCCATCACTTCATGGGAAATAGATGGGGAAACAGTGGAAACAGTGTCAGACTTTATTTTTTGGCTCCAAAATCACTGCAGATGGTGACTGCAGCCATGAAATGAAAAGACGCTTACTCCTTGGAAGAAAAGCTATGACCAACCTAGATAGCATATTCAAAAGCAGAGACATTACTTTGCTGACTAAGGTGCATCTAGTCAAGGCTACGTTTTTTCCTGTGGTCACGTATGGATGTGAGAGTTGGACTGTGAAGAAGGCTGAGCACTGAAGAATTGATTCTTTTGAACTGTGGTGTTGGAGAAGACTCTTGAAAGTCCCTTGGACTGCAAGGAGATCCAACCAATCCATTCTGAAGGAGTTCAGCCCTGGGATTTCTTTGGAAGGACTGATGCTAAAGCTGAAACTTCAGTACTTTGGCCACCTCATGCAAAGAGTTGACTCATTAGAAAAGACTCTGATCTGGGAGGGATTGGAGGCAGGAGGAGAAGGGGACGACAGAGGATGAGATGGCTGGATGGCATCACTGACTCGATGGACGCGAGTCTGAGTGAACTCCAGGAGTTGGTGATGGACAGGGAGGCCTGGCGTTCTGCAGTTCATGGTGTTGCAAAGAGTCAGACACGACGGAGGACTGAACTGAACTGAATGTGTTGTATTTGTTTATTTGTTGACTCTGTTTCCTTAGTACTATATGACACACTTACTTTTACACAATAGGGTACCATCATCCTTCCTTCTTAGGGCAACATAACTGCAAGGAGTGAATAGCTCAGAGCAGCTTTCCCTTCCAGATATAGAGTTTGGAAGGCATCAGTCTAGCCTGTTAATTTGGTGAGCTCTCAGCCTCAACGTATCATGAATCTGAGTTTGACAACTTCCATATCCATTCCAGGAATATGTACAGTACTAAGACAGGTTTTTCTCTACTATATCTCCAGCACTTTCTAGGTGCCTGCCACATAAGAAGTGTGCAATAAAATGCCTGTTGAATGGCTGAATGAATCTACAAAATGTGTGTCTGCCACTCTCATGTAATATCCATCACTTTTGACTTTGTTTTTCAATTAGTTATGCACATGTCTTCTCTGATCTCAGGAAATGAGCTCCTTGAGGACAGGGATCAGATCGTTTCCATCTTTATGCCACCATTATCCAGGAAACTGCATGCAAATAGTAGACGCTCAGTTAAGACTTTACTAAAAGTATCAGCAAGATTTTCACACATATATGGTATGAAAATTGGTCCAATATATGTGCTGTTAGTTATTTCTTTGTAGAAAAATGGGTTGTAGAAGAATAGATTTAATTAGAAATGATCATCTTTAGCTTGAAAGCTCAAATATTTTATTTTTTAATGTGATATATATATATTTTTTCCACCCACAATTTTGCTTCTTGACCCTCTTAGGCTGAAAGCGTACCAAATTAACAGGCCAGATTGACACTTTCCAAACTCCATCTCTGGAAGGGAAAGCTGCTCTGAGTTATTCACTCTTTGCATGTTAGGTTGCCTTAAGTAGGAAGGATGAGATGGCACCGTCTTGTGTAAAAGTAGGTGTGCTGTCTTCTCATCCTCATCAGATGCTCAGCTACTCCTGTAGCTAAATATTTCTCAGCTTTCCTTTAAGCCATTTACTTGTGTCTCTCTATACAGTTTATACTATTAGATTCTTTTTTTTCACTTGCCAATTTTTCAGTTCTGTATCACCAAAACTTTTCAGTTAGTTATGAGTTGTCGAAAGACTATTCTTCCAGGAAGCTCAAAAACTCCATCATCCTCTGTGTCCAAATATATTTGTGAACAGTAGGTGTTAAGTACCACTTGGAACTGATAAACAAGTTTATTGACTTTTCTTTAAACCACTACTATTTTAGCAATATCTTTAAGGTTTTGCTGTAAATATCTTAAAACATTTTCACACTTTCTGGACAAAAATTTGTGCCTGATATTAAGTATTTGATAGCTAAGCAAAACTGAAGTGTTAGCCCCCTAAACATGCCACAAGTTTCACTTCATTAATTTTTATTATATGATACATAATTATTTTGTCTTTTTTATTTAAAAAAAATCTGGCTCATAATAGCTAAAGTCAAAGAAAAATAATTGGTAACAATAGCACTTCTCTCTCTCAAAAGCCTAATAATCCACAACCTAATCTCTTTGGTTTCCATTTGTTTCTTCCTTGGAACTTCTGTAGTTTTTGCCAAAATTGGTTCCTTTTGCCACTTCCAAATTGTCTTATTTTAGGCACGTCATTTAATCTCTCTGGGATATATCATCCTAAAAATGAGACTCTCAGAGGGCTGGATAATATCTAACAAACACTACAGCTCTAAAATTTTACAATTTTGCTGACATTTACGACTCTTTACTCTGTTGGTTATGTTTGTCATGGGCACACACATGTGCACACATATACACACACACAGGTCAGCACACATGTACACATGTACACAGTGAGAAGGGGTAGTGAACTTGTAAAGTCAGTTCAGTGAAGTAGACATCAATGGAATTTACTCCCTGCTGAGCTTCTATTAACTTCCTTTAATTATTATAATTTTTTGTTTAGTTGAACTTGTTTTTCCCTTTATGTTTCTCCAGTAACCATATATATTTGCTGTATATAATTATAAAGTCTTCATTTTCAAATGTTTCATATTTCATTGAAACAAACAAACAAAAAAAGACTAATTAATAGTGTACATTGTAAAAGACATTGAGGTCAGTATCGATTTTTTCCTCGAATATCTGGCTTGTAAAATACTAATAGAATCTGCTACTATTCAAATTAACTTATTCTAAATGGAGCATTCCTATAATTTTGTTTGGCAAGATAAAAGAATTAATTATAATTTTGAACAATCTTATTTTAAATAGCATCTTGAGCCACAGTCTAGGTCAGAAACAAAAAAAGGAAAAGAATTTGATATCCACACTTGCTGTCAGTACTAGATTTTTAGAAACAAGTGAGAGATCACAGAGCAAGGAGATGGGATCAGGAAGGTAATAATCTGTCATTTCCAGGCTGAAAGGTGACCCTTTTAATGATATATTTGTTAACTTACGTGACAGAGGCCATAGAGCCAAGAGTGGTTCTAATGACACATTATGCTGACTAATGGTCCACCTGGCTCCTTGCCCGTTGCTCCTTTCAAACCTGGCAGATGTGGCCACTAAACCAACTCCTTTTATATTTAACCTCTACCCCCATGTACTGAAAAATTCCAGTTTAAAGCAGGGAATATTAAGAGCATTAGTAAAGTATTTATTCAATTTAGTGTCAAATCAGACTGACTATGTTCTTGACCATCCAATTTTGATGCTCCTACCTTCTTGACTTAGCAGCCTATTCATCATCCATTCCTGAATCTCAGCTCCTGCTGACCTATCATTTCTAAGGTTCTAACACATTTCCTTGATAAGAACTCGAATACCCATTTTTTCCCGTGTGTGCCTCTTTCCCGTTTCAAACTATGCTCATGTACCTTCACCAATTCTTTCTCTTTTGTACATATGTTAAACCAGTCAGCTTAGAACATGACTCCTCTGCCCTCGCCCAGATTCACCAGGCTGCCCTGGCTTTAGTTTATGGTACATAGATAAGAGTTTGCAAGGGCTGGTGTTTTCAGGATCTCCTTTCCTTCCTCTAGTTTCTCTCTCTTCCTTTATGATCTCTATGAACAGTTATAGTCCAGCTGCTTTTCTCACCCAATCTCTTAGATTCAAGCTCTCCCACTTATTCAGCTGTGTGGACTTTAGACATGTTACTTAAGCTCTCTGTGCCTCAGTGTCATGATTTATAAAATATGGCAAAACTCATACCTGCCTCATAAGGTTTCTGTGAGGGTTAAGTGAATAAATTCAAATAATATGTTTAGAAAGGTGCTTAGAACATAAGAAATACCTGGTGAGTATCCAATAATGTTAATATAAGGTAAAGGCACACTTGCTTTTGCCACAGTAAAAATGTTTGGGTTAGATTCATGGAATCTCTTAGATAATTTCATTATCTCTAATCACTTTTTAAGTAAGACAAGTCCTCCATTCAAATCTATCATAATGTGTAGACTCATGAAGGCTAATTTACAGTTTGGTCTCAGCATGGTATCGTACTTAAAAAAAGAAATAAGACAGATTAACCTCTCATGGAGGTAGCAAGCCAATCAGTTCAGTTCAGTCACTCAGTCATGTCCGACTCTTTGCGACCCCATGAATCGCAGCACGCCAAGCTTCCCTGTCCATCACCAACTCCCGGAGTTCACTCAGACTCATGTCCATCCAGTCAGTGATGCCATCCAGCCATCTCATCCTCTGTCGTCCCCTTCTCCTCCTGCCCCCAATCCCTCCCAGCGTCAGAGTCTTTTCCAATGAGTCAACTCTTCTCATGAGGTGGCCAAAGTACTGGAGTTTCAGGTTCAGCATGATTCCCTCCAAAGAAATCCCAGGGCTGATCTCCTTCAGAATGGACTGGTTGGATGTCCTTGCAGTCCAAGGGACTCTCAAGAGTCTTCTCCAACACCACACTTCAAAAGCATCAATTCTTCGGTGCTCAGCTTTCTTCACAGTCCAACTCTCAAATCCACACATGACCAGTGGAAAAACCATAGCCTTGACTAGATGGACTTTGTTGGCAAAGTAATGTCTCTGCTTTTGAATATGCTATCTAGGTTGGTCATAACTTTTCTTCCAAGGAGTAACCATCTTTTAATTTAATGGCTCTGATCTTGCTATCTACTGTTTGTCAGTCTCTTTTGTGGTCTCATCCTTGTCTTTTTGACCTATGTTCATGCTGCTTTGCCCTTGATTATCTGTAATCCTTCATTGGATAGTCTTATCCAGGTCTGTGTCTGGATAAAATACACTTCAGTTCTCAAGATTCCCCACATTTCTCTTCAGTCCACATTTGACCCTGAACTTCTAGCTTGTGTAGTCATAGCTCCATTTGACCCAAGCTTCACACGTCATAACTGGTCTCTTGACCCCTGCATCCTTAGCCCTTTCTTTCTCAGTGTTCCCTTCCTTCAGCAGCTCTGATTCCTTCTTCAGTACTCTGATACTCATTTTTTAAAATATGCCTTTATTCTTGCTTCCTCTCTTTTTCTTATAACTGAGCCACCTTCAAAATAGATCCAGAATCAGAACAATTCTGACAAATTTCCACTGCTACACCATTGCCCAAAATGTTGTTCTTTCTTGCCTAGACTTTGACTACTGCTTCTAAAGTAGTCTCCCTACTGCTTTCTCAAACCTTCTTCAGTTTATCCCCCACATGTCAGCCTTTGGAATATAAAACCTCATCAGGCTGCAGTCACCATCTGCAGTGATTTTGGAGCCCAAAAAAATAAGGGTAGGAGAGAATTATCTTTGTTAAAAGTAGGATTCACTTTGCTAGCTTGTAATGGTTGTGAGAAGACTGTGAACATTCCCAGATGAATGATTATTTCTTTTATTCTAATTCATGCATTCAATAAATGAAATATTTACTAACACCTATCACACATCAGATGCTGCTATATGTGCTAGATATAGACTGATAAATAAAACAGAGTCCTTGTCTATAAGGATTTTATAGCTTAGTGGCTAAGATGGGCCAAAAATAACAAGGCAAAACAAAACCTCACAAACACATATGTGTTTGTGCTTAGTTACCCAGCTGTGTCTGACTTTTTGGACCCTTTGGACTGTAGCCCACCAGGCTACTCTGTCCACAGGATTTTTCAACCAAGAATACTGGGGTAGGTTGTTATTTCCTCCTTCAGGGATCTTTCAAACCCAGGGACCAAACCATGTCTCCTGTGTTTCCTGCACTGCAGGTGGATTCTTTAACCACTGAGCCATTGAAGAAGACCCACATATGTGTTTAGGGATACAAAATAACCAGAGTAAGGGGGAACAGACCAATGAGGACAGTTAATTTAGGTATATGTTGATAAGAAAATTATTTTTTCTGAGGAAGAGATTTTAGACTCAATAAATGGGGGGATGATCTAGACACCTCTGGATTGAGGACTACAAGGTACAAATGCCCCAGGACAGGGATTTCCTTAACTTGTCCAAGAAGTAGTAAGAAAACTATTATCACTGCAGGTGTGTGAGCAAAGGGCAGAGAACCAGGGGATGAGGCCACTGAATAATTTTGATCAAGGAAGTTGCAGATCAGGTTTTATATTCCAAAGGCTGACATGTGGGGGATAAACTGAAGAAGGCTTGAGAAAGCAGTAGGGAGACTACTTTAGAAGCAGTAGTCAAAGTCTAGGCAAGAAAGAACAACATTTTGGGCAATGGTGTAGCAGTGGAAATTTGTCAGAATTGTTCTGATTCTGGATCTATTTTGAAGGTGGCTCAGTTATAAGAAAAAGAGAGGAAGCAAGAATAAAGGCATATTTTAAAAAATGAGTATCAGAGTACTGAAGAAGGAATCAGAGCTGCTGAAGGAAGGGAACACTGAGAAAGAAAGGGCTAAGGATGCAGGGGTCAAGAGACCAGTTATGACGTGTGAAGCTTGAGTCAAATGGAGCTATGACTACACAAGCTAGAAGTTCAGGGTCAAATGTGGACTGAAGAGAAATGTGGGGAATCTTGAGAACTGAAGTGTATTTTATCCAGACACAGACCTGGATAAGACTATCCAATGAAGGATTACAGATAATCAAGGGCAAAGCAGCATGAACATAGGTCAAAAAGACAAGGATGAGACCAAAAAAGAGACTGACAAACAGTAGATAGCAAGATCAGAGGAAAATTAAGAGGATGTGTGGTCCTGAAGTCAAGTAAAGAAGTTTCATGATGGTTTCATTATGGCAAAAACATCTTAGAGGCTAAGGAAAATCAAGACTGATTTTGACAGTGATAAGATTTTGACAGTGATAAAATTTTGACAATAATAAAATCATCGGTGACCTTGACAAATGGGTTTCAGTTTTGTGCGTGGACAAGTACCCCAGTGGAGTGGTCACATGGAGAAAATAAGTTGAGGAAGTGAAGACAGTCCAGACAACTCTTTCAGTGAGATCTAAAGACTGCTGCTATTGCTGATCCTGTCAGGAGAGGAAAGCAGACGATGCAGTAGAGAAAAGGAATAGCAGGAGCAACAGCTTTGAAAAATGGGACAGGTACTAAGACACAAATGGAGAGACTGGCCTTAGACAGGAGCAGAAGTGCTCATTCATTGAGCACGGGGGAAATAGAATGTATGGGTACAGACACAGTGCAGAGGGATGGAGGGAATCGTGAGAAATAAAGGAGTGCTTGTTTGAATGCTGCCATATTCTTAATGAAAGAAAATACAAAGTCATCAGCTGAAAGTAAGAACAGGTGAATGGGATGATAGAATTTGAAGAGAGAGAATACAATAGATAGAAGGAGAAGCATTAGATAAGGAAAGGTAGTGGAATTGCTGGTGAGAGTAAGAATCCACTTAAAAATCATGGTCATAAATTTCAGATGAGACCAGTCAGTATGGCTTCGTGTTGTTCTCTGACAAGCAGTTAAGGGCTTAACAGGGGAAGAGCTGAAAACTGGATTTAACTACATCAGTATTTGCCAGGCGAGTGTGATGGAGAAAGAAAGGCAAGAGAGCTGAGCGGGGACACGCAGGAGTATGTGATGGAGAGTGGGGCTGCCTCTGGAAGAGTAAAGAAGTAGGGATGCTAAAGGAGGTTCAGGCACTGAGAATGAGAGATTCAGTAGATTCAGTAGAGTGCATACTTCTTGCTAAACTAATGCTGCATTTTGGAATTTACATTTAAATATTTTTTATATCTGGAAGTTTTTCATTCAGATAAGTACCTTTTCCATAAAGAAGATACCATGGGACTGGAGCCTGCCAGGCTCCTCTGTCCATGGGGATTCTCTGGGCAAGAATATTGGAGTGGGTTGCCATACCCTTCCCAACCCAGGGATTGAACTCAGGTCTCACATATTGCAGGAGGACTCCTTACTGTCTGAGCCACCCAAGAAGCCCTGAATACTGGAATAGGTAGCCTATCCTTTCTCCAGGGGATCTTCCTGACCCAGGAATTGAACTGGGATCTCCTACATTGTAGGCAGAATCTTTACTAGCTGAGCTACCAGGGAAGCCCATAAAGAAGAAATAATAACCTAATTACTTCACTTCATCTTTCCATATTCATTACATCTCTATACCCCAAACTGGAAAGAAGCATAGTTTTAAGCTTGACAAGGATTCTGCTGAAATCAACCATGATGTTTGGGATAATATAAAGATCAAGATTGAATATATGTGTGGGGTCTCCATGCGAAGTTAAATGAGATTCTGACAGCCATGAGTATGCATGAAAAACTGATGACTAAAGCCACCCAGAGTTAATTGGCATAAATGGGATGTGTTTTTCCATCAAGAAATAAGAAACCAGGCAATGATAACTTGACTTAATCCCTAGACTAGGTAAGAAGAAAAAAATAAATAAATAAACCTCTGAGTAAATCATGGCATTTACATTCACTTACTTTGGTTTGTCAATAAACCCATCCCTCTGGACTCTTTTCTCAGTCTGATAGTGAACCCATATAGACACAAATAAAGCTAAGAAAGAAACAAAAGAAATTTAAACCATACATAAACCACTTTCTTGCTCAAAGCTATTGTTTCTGAAACAGAAAGGGAAAATATCTGATAGAGCTACCTAAGATGTAGCTCCTACCTAGGATGCCTCCACTAGTGGCATGACTGCAGCATGTCGCCTCCCTGTCCATCACCAACTCCCGGGGTTTACTCAAAATTATGCCCATTGAGTCGGTGATTCCATCCAAACATCTCATCCTCTGCTGTCCCCTTCTCCTCCAGCCTTCAATCTTTCCCAGCATCGGGGTCTTTTCAAATGAGTCAGTTCTTCACATTGGGTGGCCAAAATATTGGAGTTTCAGCTTTAGCATCAGTCCTTCCAATGAATATTCAGGACTGATTTCCTTTAGGATGGACTGGTTGGATCTTCTTGCTGTCCAAGGGAGTCTCAAGAGTCTTCTCCAACACCACAGTTCAAAATCATAAATTCTTTGGTGCTCAGCTTTCTTTATAGTCCAACTCTCTCATCCATACATGACTCCTGGAAAAACCATAGCCTTGACTGGACAGAGTTTCATTGCCAAAATAATGTCTCTGCTTTTTAATATGCTGTCTAGTTTGGTCCCAACTTTTCTTCCAAGGAGTAAGTGTCTTTTAATTTCATGACTACAGTCACCATCTGCAGTGATTTTGGAGCTTAAAAAAATTAAGTCTGTTGCTGTTTCTACTGTTTCCTCATCTCTTTGACATGAAGTGATGGGACCAGATGTCATGATCTTAGTTTTCTGAATGTTGAGCTTTAAGCCAAATTTTTCACTCTCCTCTTTCACTTTTGTCAAGAGGCTCTTTAGTTCTTTGCTTTCTGCAAATAGGGTGATGTCATTGCAGAGAGGTTATTGATATTTCTCCCAGCAATCTTGATTCCAGCTTGTGCATCATCCACCCGTGTTTCCCATGATGTACTCTGCATATAAGTGAAATAAGCAGGGTGACAATATACAGCCTTGATACACTCCTTTTCCTATATGGAACCAGTCTGTTTTTCTATGTTCAGTTCTAAATGATGCCTCTTGACCTGCATATAAATTTCTCAAGAGGCAGGTCAGGTGGTCTAGTCTTCCCATCACCTTAAGAATTTTGCACAGTTTATTGTGATCCACACAGTCAAAGGCTTTGGCATAGTCAATAAGGCAGAAATAGATGTTTTTCTGGAACTCTTTTGCTGTTTCGATAATCCTACAAATGTTGGCAATTTGATCTCTGCTTCCTCTGCCTTTTCTAAATCCAGCTTGAACATCTGGATTTCACAGTTCTTGTACTGTTGAAGCCTAGCTTGGAGAATTTTGAGCATTACTTTACTAGAGTGTGAGATGAGTGCAATTGTGTGGCAGCTTGAACATTCTTTGGCATTGACTTTCTGTGGGATTGGAAAGAAAACTGACCTTTTCCAGTCCTGTGGTCACTGCTGAGTTTTCCAAATTTACTGGCCTATTGAGTGCAGCACTTTCACAGCATCATCTTTTAGGATCTGAAATAGCTCTACTGGAATTTCATCACCTCCACTAGCTTTGTTTGTAGTGATGCTTCCTAAGGCCCACTTGACTTCCCATTCCAGGATGTCTGGCTCTAGGTGAGTGATCACACCATCGTGATTATCTGCATCATAAAGATCTTTTTTGTATAGTTCTTCCGTGTATTCTTGCCACCTCTTCTTAATATCTTCTGCTTCTGTTAGGCCCATACAATCTCTGTCCTTTATTGAACCCTTTTTTGCATGAAATGTTCCCTTGGTATCTCTAATTTTCTTCAAGAGATCTCTAGTCTTTCCCATTCTCTTGTTTTCCTCTATTTCTTTGCACTGATCATTGAGGAAGGCTTTCTTATATCTCCTTGCTAGTCTTTGGAATTCTGCATTCAAATGGGTATATCTTTCCTTTTCTTCATTGCTTTTCACTTCTCTTCTTTTCACAGCTATTTGTAAGGCCTCCTCAGATAGCCATTTTGCTTTGTTGCATTTCTTTTTCTTGGGGAATGTCTTGATCCCTGCTTCCTACACAATATCATGAACCTTCAACCATAGTTCATCAGGCACTCTGTCTATCAGACCTAATCCCTTGAATCTATTTGTCACTTCCACTGTATAATCATAAGGGATTTGATTTAGGTCATACCTGATGGTCTAGTGGTTTTGCCTACTTCCTTCAATTTAAGTCTCAATTTGGCAATAAAAAGTTCATGATCTGAGCCACGGTAAGATCCTGGTCTTATTTTTTCTGACTGTACAGAGCTTCTCCATCTTTGGCTGCAAAGAATATAATCAATCTTGATTTCAGTGCTGACCATCTGGTGATGGCCTTGTGTAGAGTCTTCTCTTGTGTTGTTGGAAGAGGGTGTTCACTATGACCAGTGCATTCTCTTGGCAAAACTCTGTTTGCTCTTGCCTTTCTTCGTTTTTTACTCCAAGGACAAATTTGCCTGTTACTCCAGGTATTTCTTGACTTCCTACTTTTACATCTTACTCCCTTATAATGAAAAGGACATCTTTTTTGGATTTTTTTTTCTAAAAAGTCTTGTAGGTCTTCATAGTCAACTTCAGCTTTTTCAGCATTACTGGTCACGGCATAGACTTGGATTACTGTGATATTCAATGTTTTGCCTTGGAAACGAACAGAGATCATTCTGTCGTTTTTGAGACTGTATCCAAGTACTGCATTGGGGGCTCTTTTGTTGGCCATGATGGCTACTCCATTTCTTCCAAGGGATTCTTGCCCATAGTAGTAGACATAATGGTCATCTGAGTTAAATTCACCCATTCTAGTCCATTTTAGTCTGCTGATTCATAAAATGTTGACGTTCACTCTTGCCATCTCCTGTTTGACCACTTCCCGTTTGCCTTGATTCATGAACCTAACATTCCATGTTCTTATGCAGTATTGCTCTTTACAGCATCAGACTTTGCTTCTATCACCAGTCACATCCTCAACTGGGTGTTCTTTTTGCTTTGGCTCTGTCTCTTCATTCTTTCTGGAGTTATTTCTCCACTGATCTCCAGTAGCTTATTGGGCACCTACCTACCTATGCAGTTCATCTTTCAGTGTCCTATCTTTTGTCTTTTCATCCTGTTTATGGGGTCCAGGAACATTTGGGGGGTTATGACTTAAAGGAGCATGATAGTGGAGAACTTCTGATATGGTGGTAGTGCTCACCTTGTGAAAACCATTTACATTTTGTTTTCTTTGCAAAAAGAAAGATGGACACTTACAACTGTATTTTTTTATAAATGCATATTAGGCCTCATTAAAAACTAAAAAAAAAAGAGTTTTGATTAAATTGATAACCAACAGCCTGTCACAGCAGTAAATTTAGATGTAGAACCAAAAACTCTTTTAAAGAAACCAACAAGGGTACAGAGAATGGGTATACTAAACCCTCTCAACCAAAGAAGGAGTGAGATCCTGCAATGAAGCAAAAAATAATAAGTAAATTAAAAACCTTGGTTTAAATAAATAATTTTAAAATGTACTGTATCAGAATTGGGATAAACAATTCTTCAGAACTGAAAGCCCTGAAACAAACTAACTTATACAATTAATAATCTGGCAGTGATGTTATATCCAACTCAAAAAGTAATCTGCCAAAAAAAAAAAAAAAAAAAGTAATCTGCCAAGGAAATCCTGACCAAACAGCAATTAGCATACAGATGGAGCACCGCTGTCTTGAAAAGCAGATAATATATCCATCAGTTTATGTGACATGGACTTTCTGAGCTACCTGATACAATGACTCATTTATAAAGGAATAATCAGATGAGAGGAGAGGAGGCCCCAAAGAGACAAATAAGAGATTGCTAACCTGTGAGATGGGCAGCAATCCAAGCATCTTCAGTAAATGCCTCTGGCTCACTGATTCCATTCTAGAAAATGCCTGGTGAACTAAAGAACCCTTAAAGAAAGACTAAAGTTAATTACAGGATGAAGTAACTTCTAAGAATCAACTGTATTGATGCCATTTTTAATCAACTGAGACTAGTAAATACACTTTGAAGACTCTCTGGTGGAATTTCCTTTTTACAAGATAGTCAGATTATAGCAAAATAAAACCAAGATAGGAGGTCTTTTGAGAGGAGAAAGTCTTTTCCATTTCCTTGGACTATAATGGGTTCATATGAGCAAAACAGATGACAGCATTCAGTTTCATTATACTGACACATCACATACACACACCTCAAGCAAAATGCATTGATATAAATAAGTGAACATAAATTTCACATTGAAGTACCCTACAAATGATGACTCAGAAAGTAGCACTGACATATATACACTATAATGTGTAAAACAGTTAGTTGGAAGTTGCTAAATAACACAGGGTTCTCAGCCTGGAGCTCTGTGATGACCTAAATGCGGGGAGGGGTAGGGTAGGGGGAGGATGAGGGACGGGAGTATATTATGACTGGTTCACATTATTGTACAGAAGAAACTAACACAAAATTGTAAAGCAATTTCCCATCAGTTAAAAAAATAAAACTTTAAAAATACTTAGAAATAGTATTAATGCCTTACTCTCATATTCAGGCTGAGCATCTGCATGACCTCTCATGTCTCAGTAGTTGCTGAAAGACCACCGCTCCTTAAAGACCAATGCAACAATGTCTTCATGTGCCAGCATTTGATCTTCCCTAGTTTGCATGAGTCCGTGATATGTATGACCTTTCTCACCATGCTGGAACTAGGCAATGGCTTCCAATTTGGCTGTGCTGGGAAGCAGGGATACCAGATAAACAGAGGATGAATTAAATTTGAAGTGCAGTTAAATAATTTTAGCATAAGTGCACAATATTTGAGACATAATTATAGCCCCCCCAAAAAAATCCAAATTTAATTGGTATCTTGTATTTTTATTTGCTAAATCTAATAACTCTACTGAGAAGAGTTCAGAGGAATCCATACCTAAGAGCCAAACCAACCAACCAGATTAGGAAAGTAATGAAGGGCAACATGAGACCTACCCCACACTTAGATCCAATCTCTACCAATTAAAAGTGGAAGTGGAACATAAAGCTAAGCTCTTAAAATGTGATTTGGTGATTTGGTCAACACTTTTCTCATGAGTGTTCATTATTTGTTGGCCAATTAGAGAGAGAGAAGAGCACAAATGTCAATTGAGACTTCCTTTTTTCAGGAATAAATTGTCAAAACAGAACAAGTATAGTCACATGTATAGCTGGCCCTCAATATTCACAAATTCTGCATTCACCGATTCAGTCAAACATAGACTGAACATATTCAAGAAATTTTCCAAAAGTTCCAAAAATAAAAACCTGAATGTGTACTTGCTGGCAATTATTTACAAAGCATCTACAATAAGCATTTTAAGTAATCTAGAAATAATATGCTGGTAATGCTCACCTTGTGAAAAATCCATTTACATTTCATCTTATTTGTGAAGAGAAAGATGCACACTCAGAACTATATGTTTTTGTGTGTGTGTATGTTAGGCCTCAGTAAAAAGTTCAAAAACTAAAGAGTTCTGATTAAACTGATAAACAACAGCCTCTCATACCAAAACAATTAGGACATTTTGATGCAGAACTAAACACTGCTTTAGAGAAAGGAAACCATAAATCAAGTCAAACAAAATAAAGCCTATGATATGTGAAAAAATATTTGCAAAAGATGTGACCAACAAAGAATTGATGTAGAAGCCCTATACAATCAGCAAAAACAAGACTGGGAACTGACTGTGGCTAAGATCATAAACTCCTTATTGCCAAATTGAGACTTAAATTGAAGAAAGTAGGCAAAACCACTAGACCATTCAGGTATGACCTAAATCAAATCGCTTATGATTATACAGTGGAAGTGACAAAAGCTTCAAGGAATTAGATCTGATAGACACAGTCCCTGAAGAACTTCGGACAGAGGTTCGTGGCATTGTACAGAAGTCAGTGATCATGACTATCTCCGAGAAAAAGAAATGCAAAAAGGCAAAATGGTTGTCTGATGAGGCCTTACAAATAGCTTTTCCACATACATTTTCCATCTCCCTTTCTAGCATAAAAAAGTAATGAGAGTGAGTGGATGGAATCCATAGAAGGAAAGAAAAATTTTAAATAAATTTCCAAAAGATATTTTTTTTAATCTCATAGGCCAGAACTGAGCCAAATAATTCACCTAGTGCAAGGAAGTTAAGAAACATAACTAATCATGATAACATTTGGAGCAAAGTCAGATCTCTATTGATTTGGAAACAAGGAGCATGGATACTGGCTAAGCAATTAGTAGTGTCTGGCACAAGAGATTAAGAAATATTGTTATCTTAAGAGTAACCAAGAGATATTAATTGCCTCACCAGTCCAAATGATGAGTAGATAACTAGAACCTAAGTATCTAGATGGAACTGTCATGTGTTTAATTAATGAAAAATGTTATCCATGTGTTCATATATTATAGACGTTAACCATTATAAACTCACTACTTCTTTCTTCTATAGGGAGAGTCCATGATAGGATAATAGATGGAAGCATCAATTGATAGTTTCAATGGTCTGTTTTTGGGAACTGAGAACAGCTTAATTTGGAAACTAAAATTCCCACATCTCTTTCTCAAATGTTAGAAAAGTCCTTCATCATCCACCTCAGTAGCTGTCTAGAGTCCTAGAACTAGGAACATAATCAACAGATGTAAATAGTCACATGACTGTTTTGTCCCTTTGCTATAAGAAGATGCCTATTACAACTGAAAAAAAAAATCCACTAAAACAAATGTAAAACAAATCGATTGGTGCTAGGATTGTATTGTTTGTGCATGTATGCTAAGTTGCTTTTCATGCCCAACTTTTTACAACCCTATAGACTATAGCCTGCCAAACTACTCTGTCCAGGCACAAATACTGGAGTGGGTTGCCATGCTTTCCTCCAGGGGATCTTCCCAACCCAAGGATCAAACTCACATCTCTTACATCTCCTGCATTTTACTACTAGTAAAGTTAGTTTCACATTAAAGAGAGGAAAGGGGGAAATAATTTCCCATTAGATTTTTTGTTTTGCATAATAACTACAGTTAGTAAATAGATAAACTAATGATATTTTGGGTCATGCCAAGCTTTTCATAAACTTTCTAAGACTAAAATTTCTGAGCTTTTGAGATTAAGCCTGAGAAAATGTATTTGGTTCATTTTCCCAGTACATATAAATTATGATTAAATACAGTTAACCTTAATGTTTTAAAAGCTATATATATTTTTTGTTTATATATAAACAAATATACTAAATGTGTTTTCAGTGATTTTATTCCTAGGTTGTAGGAGTCATGGGGAGGTTTTTATTTTTTTCCTGTATATTATTTAGAATCCTTTGAATTTTGAAAAATTATTATGTGTTACTTCTTCTATTATAAAAAGTGTTACATGAAGAAAGAAAATATACCATGTAAGCAACTCTTCATGTCCCCATCAGAGAAGGATGGTACTACTTAACAATATCCTATGTGCACTTTGAACAAGCAGATTAGAAGAGATGGAACAAGCAAATTAGAAGAGATGATGTTAAAACACATAGTTATAAACAAGCAGATTAGAAGAAATGATGTTAAAATACATAGTTATAAACTATAAACATTGCTTGGCATTTTTATTAAATAAATTGGCTTGAAACAGCCAGGTGTTTTACAATCCCACAGCAACTCAAGTCCTTAACAATGCTATTGTTAAAATTTAGAGAACAGTAGAATTCATTTTGAAACTAAATCAACATCCCCACTCCACTCAGGAAAGTCTTTCTCAACTTATTTTTCAACTTAATACACTGGTTTCAAGAGCATATAATTAAAAGTGCTGAGTTGCCCAGAAGTTAATGAAGAATACAGTAAGCACCCTGCAGAATGAATATTTTTATGGCTTTTGTGCACAAAGCACTTCAGGCTAATTATTTTCAGACCAGCCGGTGAATGAGAATTTGTCCTGAGAGAATGCTCACTTTCATGACCTATAGTGACCCCTCCTTATTCAGAACCTGTGGAACTACCTCAGAAGTAGTTCTCTCAGGTTTTTAACCTTTTCTTGGCTCAGAAAAGCATCTAATGAATTAATTTTGAGTTTTCACTGAACCGTGTCCTTTCACTACTTAATTTTACAATATCCAAGGCCAGGACAGGGATGATATGAAAGTTAATTTTCCAGAACTGCCTGGCATGGCTATTTGCAGAACTAAAAGCAGTCCCAGGCCTGAACACTTTGAAGCAACCAGAAAAAGCCAAGGGATTCCAAGTTCACATTCGGTCCAAGGCTTCTTGGATGTAAGGTGAGACCATGAAAAGACCAGAGAGTTGAATGACTGACTCATATTCTCTGCAAATGTTTCCTGACTTCCTATGATACACTCACACACGCATACAGAGCTTTTAATTTTTCTCTCAAAAATTGATATGCACTGCTTGGCATTTTCTATAAAGAGACAGTAAATTCACAGGGCTAGCTTTTTTTTTTTTTTTTTTTTGACATCTAACCATATTAATTTTTGAAAAAAACCTGAGTTTGTAGTTGTATGTAATAATGACACAAATCCATTTAGGTCTTAATTTAATGAAGGTCACTGGGACTTGAAAACACTCATTTTCCTTCTATGTGGCAATTCTATTGGTAAAACTGCCTTAGATATTTTAAGTTTTAATTCTTGGTTCTGAAATGTACATAGGATCTGATGACTGTTTATTAGTCATTACTGGGCTTCTAATTTGTCTGAGACTAAAATCCTTTCCCAATGGTATTTTTCAGAGAACTAGAACAAATAATTTCACAATTTGTGTGGAAATACAAAAAACTTCAAATAACCAAAGCAATCTTGAGAAAGAAGAATGGAACTGGAGGAATCAACCTGCCTGACTTCAGGCTCTACTGCAAAGCCACAGTCATCAAGACAGTATGGTACTGACACAAAGACAGAAATATAGATCAATGGAACAAAATAGAAAGCCCAGAGATAAATCCACATACCTATGGACACCGTATCTTCAACAAAAGAGGCAAGAATACACAATGGATTAAAGACAGTCTCTTTAACAAGCGGTGCTGGGAAAACTGGTTAACAATTTGTAATAGAATGAAACTAGAACACTTTCTAACACCACACACAAAAATAAACTCAAAATGGATTAAAGATCTAAATGTAACACCAGAAACTCTAAAACTCCTAGAGGCAAAACACTCTCAGACATAAATCACAGCTGGATCCTCTATGACACACCTCCCAGAGTAATGGAAATAAAAGAAAAATAAAAAATGGGACCTAATTAAACTTAAAAGCTTTTGCGCAAAGAAGGAAACTATAAGCAAGGTAAAAAGACAGCCTTCAGAATGGGAGAAAATAATAGCAAATGAAGCAACTGACAAAGAATTAATCTCAAAAATATACAAGCAGCTCATGCAGCTCAATTCCAGAAAAATAAATGACCCAATCAAAAAATGGGCCAAAGAACTACACAGACATTTCTCCAAAGAAGACATACAGATGGCTAACAAACACATGAGAACATGCTCAACATCACTCATTATCAGTTCAGTTCAGTTCAGTTGCTCTGTCCTGTCCGACTTTGTGACCCCATGAGTCCCAGCACGCCAGGCCTCCCTGTCCATCACCAACTCCCGGAGTTCACCCAAACTCATGTGCATAGAGTCGGTGATACCATCCAGCCATCTATCTCATCCTCTGTCATCCCCTTCTCCTCCTGTATCCAATTCCTCCCAGCATCAGGGTCTTTCCAATGAGTCAACTCTTCGCATGAGGTGGCCAAAGTATTGGAATTTCAGCCTCAGTATCAGTCCTTCCAATGAACACCAAGGACTGATCTCCTTTAGGATGTACTGGTTGGATCTCCTTGCAGTCCAAGGGGCTCTCATGAGTCTTCTCCAACACCAAAGTTCAAAAGCATCAATTCTTTGGCACTCAGCTTTCTTCACAGTCCAACTCTCACATCCATACATGACCACTGGAAAAACCATAGCCTCTACCAGACAGACCTTTGTTGGCAAAGTAATATCTCTGCTTTTTAATATGCTATCTAGGTTGGTCATAACTTTCCTTCCCAGAAGTAAGGGTCTTTTAATTTCATTATCAGAGAAATGCAAATCAAAACCACAATGAGATATCACGCCAGTCAGAATGGCTGTGATCCAAAAGCCTACAAGCAATAAATGCTGGAGAGGATGTGGAGAAAAGGGAACCCTCTTAAACTGTTGGTGAGAATGCAAACTAGTACAGCCACTATGGAGAACAGTGTGGAGATTCCTTAAAAAACTGGAAATAGAACTGCCATATGACCCAGCAATCCCATTGCTGGGCATACATACTGAGGAAACCAGAATTGATAGAGACACATGTACCCCAATGTTCATCACAGAACTGTTTATAATAGCCAGGACATGAGAGCAACCTATATGTCCATCAGCAGACGAACTGATAAGAAAGCTGTGGTACATATACACAATGGAGTATTACTCAGCCATTAAAAAGAATACATTTGACTGAATTCTAATGAGGTGGTTGAAACTGTAGCCTATTATACAGAGTGATGTAAGCCAGAAAGAAAAACAGCAATACAGTATACTAATGCATAGATATGAAATTTAGAATGATGGTAACGATAACCCTATATGCGAGACAGCAAAAGATTCACAGATGTATAGAACAGTCTTTTGGACTCTGTGGGAGAGGATGAGGGTGGGATGATCTGAGAGAATAGCATTGAAACATGTATATTATCATATGTGAAACATCGCCAGTCCAGGTATGATGCATGAAACAGGTGCTCAGGGCTGGTGCACTGGGATGACCCAGAGGGATGTGATGGGGAGGAAGGTGGGAAGGGGGTTCAGGATGGGGAACGCATGTAAACCCATGGCTGATTCATGTCAATGTATGGCAAAACCCACTATAATATTGTAAAGTAATTAGCCTCCAATTAAAATAAATAAATAAAATCCTTTCATCAACATGCTTGGCCTTAAGTATGCACATAACATTAAATAAGTACTGTTAGAATTTTTATGTTTTATGAAGATCATAATTGATTATTAAGTAAACTAAATTCTATGTGCTTGTATAACATTTATTTATTGAAAGATTTGACTTACAAAATAAATGAATCAAAATAAATACACTACTGTAATAAATCAAGCACAGTTATAATGCATAGATTGCAATAATCTGAACTGGATATTTTATTGATGGACAAGTTTGAACAAATTCCCTTTTTGTATTTTGATACCTTATCCTGTATCTTGTATGACTTTTCCTCTCTCATGAGAAAAAAACAATGAGTTTAAATGAAATAAATCCTATTAAAATCTGAAGGAATCATGAAGAAATAAATTTCATATATTAGCACAAATAAGATGTAATGCTAGCAAAACTTTTTTTGTGATAACTCTGTTTACTGTTGTACCTCCTGGGCATTTAATATCTTCAGGCTGATATTAAGAGTTAGAGAGGTATCAGATTGCTAACCATCCTCAAATGATATAAGAAACACGTGGTAGGGGATCAGACCTACCAATCATTTTGTATAAGAGAGATTATATTAAAAAACAGGGCTAGAGGCTCATACCAGACCGTAGGCAAAATATTACTCTGTCCTTACTTTAATATGGTATAAGTTCCAGCTCTAGATCTTCCTGACCAAGGGAAGAAAAGAAACACAAACAAATGCACACACACATACAGAAGAACAAGGTTGTAATACATGAATATTTAGTAATATTGTCTTGAGATCAGAAGAGAGCACAGCAATTTTTTTTTAAAAATCTATTGAAACATACAAAAATGTGTGTGATCTTACCAGACCAGTAAATAGGAAGAACTTTACAGTATAACATGTTTATGTTAGTAAAGTTCTCAAATTAGTGACCTTGAAATGTACCTTAGAAAACCCGAGAGAGAAGAGCAAATAAAAGGCAAAGTAATCAAAGGAACGGAAATAATAAAGACCGAAGTCAATGTGTGAAGTGAAGTGAAGTCGCTCAGTCGTGTCCGACTCTTTGCGACCCCGTGGACTGTAGCCTACCAGGCTCCTCTGTCCATGGGATTTTCCAGGCAACAGTACTGGAGTGGATTGACATTTCCTTCTCCAGGGGATCTTCCCAACCCAGGGATTGAACCTGGGTCTCTCGCATGGTAGACAGACGCTTTACCATCTGAGCCACCAGTAAATCAGTAAATTCCATTTCACGCCAGTCAGAATGACTGTGATCCAAAAGTCTACAAGCAATAAATGCTGGAGAGGGTGTGGAGAAAAGGGAACCCTCTTAAACTGTTGGTGAGAATGCAAACTAGTACAGCCACTATGGAGAACAGTGTGGAGATTCCTTAAAAAACTGGAAATAGAACTGCCATATGACCCAGCAATCCTACTGCTGGGCATACATACCGAGAAAACCAGAATTGAAAGAGACACATGTACCCCAGTGTTCATCGCAGCACTATTTATAGTAGCCAGGACATGGAAGCAACCTAGATGCCCATCAGCAGATGAGTGGATAAGAAAGCTGTGGTACATATACACAATGGAGTATTACTCAGCCATTAAAAAGAATACATTTGACTCAGGTCTAATGAGGTGGATGAAACTGAAGCCTATTATACAGAGTGATGTAAGCCAGAAAGTAAAACACCAATACAGTATACTAACACATATATATGGTATTTATGAAGATGTTAATGATAACCCTGCATGCAAGACAGCAAAAGAGACACAGATGTATAGAACAGTCTTTTGGACTCCTTGGGAGAGGGAGAGGGTGGGATGATTTGGGAGAATGGCATTGAAACATGTATAATATCATATAAGAAACGAATCGCCAGTCTAGGTTCGATTTAGGATACAGGATGCTTGGGGCTGGTGCACTGGGATGACCCAGAGGGATGGTATGGGGAGGGAGGTGGGAGGGGGGTTCAGGATGGGGAACACGTGTACACCCGTGGTGGATTCATGTTGATATATGGCAAAACCAATACAATATTGTAAAGTAATTAGCCCCCAATTAAAATAAATAAATTTTAAATGTAAAAAGAAGTATAAATTGTTGAAATAAAAAATGAGGAAAAAAAGGAAGGCCAATTAAACCAAAATTTTATTCTTTGAGAAGATCAATAAAATTGATATGCTTCTGGGCATACTAATTATATAAGATAACAGACACAAATTACTAATATCAGGAATGAATGAGAGGATATCATGATGAATTCCATAAATATTAAAAGGATTTTAAGGAAATATCAGGAAAAACCTTTGTCATTAAATGTGATAATGGGCAAATTTTTTGAGTGATACAAACTGTTAAAGACCAGTGAAGTAGTAGATACACTAAATCATCATATATGTATTAAAGTCAGTGAATTTATAGTTAGAAAGCTTCCCAAAAAGGAAACTCAAGCCCCAGATGGCTTCATTAGTGAATTCTTACAAAGATTTAAGGAAGAAATAGTATCAATTATACAAAAACTTTTTCTTAAAAAAAAGTAGAGACAATACTTTCTAACACTTTCTAACATCTAACACCATTACTCTAATGTCAAACCCTGATATATGGCAAGATATCTGAATACTAACATACTTTCATTACAAGAAAATAAAATAAAAGACCAATATTCCTAACAATCTGGAGAAGGCAATGGCACCCCACTCCAGTACTCTTGCCTGGAAAACCCCATGGACGGAGGAGCCTGGTAGGCTGCAGTCCATGGGGTCGCTAAGAGTTGGGCACGACTGAGCAACTTCACTTTCACTTTTCACTTTCATGCATTGGAGAAGGAAATGGCAACCCACTCCAGCGTTCTTGCCTGGAGAATCCCAGGGACAGAGGAGCCTAGTAGGCTGCCATCTGTGGGGTCGCACAGAGTCGGACACAACTGAAGCGACTCAGCATTCCTAATAATCATAGTTGCAAAAATATTAAACAAAATGTTAACAAATCAAATTCAAAGCTATATAAAATGGATAATATATCATGATTTGATTAGATTGATCCCAGGAATGTAAATTTTGTTTAACATTTAAAAATCAATCATTGCAATTTATCACGTTCACAAGTAAAAATTATAAAAACTATACAAACATTTCAATAGAAGCACAAAAATCATTTTTAAAACTCCATTATTCTTGTCTGAAAAATAGATAAGATCAGGGAGGTTATGACCTGAGATCACAAAACTAGTTAGTGACTCAGTCAAAACCTAGACTTTCAGACCTCTGTTAAGAATCAGATTATCTCGCTATTTTCTTAAAATCATGTTATACATCCTGATACCATAATAATGCAGTGTTATTCACAATTGAGGCATTCATTTTAATAACTTTGATTTAAATGTATTTTTGATTCATAAGAAAACATACTCAAAATTCCTTTGATTTTAATTGACCTAATTTATACTTTTATATAAATATTTCAGTTCAGTTCAGTTGTTCAGTTATGTCCAACTCTTTGTGACCCCATGACCTGCAGCACGCCAGGCCTCGCTGTCCATCACCAACTCCCGGAGCCTACTCAAACTCATGTCCATTGCATTGATGATGCCATCCAACCATCTCATCCTCTGTCTTCACCTTCTCCTCCCACCTTCAATCTTTCCCAACATCAGGGTCTTTTCCAATGATTCGGTTCTTCACATCAGAGGGTCAAAGTATTGGAGTTTCAGCTTCAGAATCAGTCTTTCCAATGAATATTCAGGACTGATTTCCTTTAGGATGGACTGGTTGGATCTCCTTCTGTCCAAGGGACTCTCAAGAGTCTTCTCCAACACCACAGTTCAAAAGCATTGATTCTTCACTGCTCAGCTTTCTTTATAGTCCAGCTCTCACATCCATACATGACTCCTGGAAAAATCATAGCCTTGACTAGATGGACTTTTGTTGGCAAAGTAATGTCTCTGCTTTTTAATATGCTGTCTAGGTTGGTCATAGCTTTTCTTCCAAGGAGCAAGCGTCTTTTCATGGCTGCAGTCACCATCTGCAGTGATTTTGGAGCCCCAAAAAGATAGTCTCTCACTGTTTCCATTGTTTTCCCCTCTATTTGCCATGAAGTGATTGGACCAGATGCCATGATCTTAATTTTCTGAATGTTGAGTTTTAAGCCAACTTTTTCACTCTCCTCTTTCACTTTCATCAAGAGGCTCTTTAGTTCTTCTTTGCTTTCTGCCAGAAAGGTGGTGTCTTATTGCGTATCTGAGGTTATATATATTTCTCCCGGCAATCTTGATTCCAGCTTGTGCTTCATCCAACCCAGCATTTTGCATGATGTACTCTGCATATGTGTTAAATAAACAGAGTGACAATATAGTGACATACTCCTTTTCTGATTTGGAACCAGACTATAGTTCTATGTCCAGTTCAAACTGTTGCCTTTTGACCTGCATATAGATTTCTCAAGAGGCAGGTCAGGTGGTCTGGAGTTCCCATCTCTTTCAGAATTTTCCACAGTTTGTTGTGATCCACACAGTCAAAGGATTTTATATAGTCAATAAAGTAGAAGTAAATGTTTTTCTCAAACTCTCTTACTTTTTTGATGATCCAGCGGATGCTGGCAATTTGATCTCTGGTTCCTCTGCCTTTTTTAAATCCAGTTTGAACATCTGGAAGTTCACAGTTCACATACTGTTGAGCCTGGCTTGGAAAATTTTGAGCATTACTTTGCTAGCATGTGAGATGAATGCAATTTTGTGGTAGTTTCAACATTCTTTGGCATTGCTCTTCTTGGGATTGGAACGAAAACTGGCCTTTTCCAGTCTTGTAGCCACTGCTGGAGTTTTTCAAATTTGCTGGCATATTGAGTGTAGCACTTTCACACATCATCTTTTAGGATCTGAAATAGCTCTACTGAAATTCCATCACCTCCACTAGCTTTGTTCATAGTGATGCTTCCTAAGGCCTACTTGACTTTGCATTCCAGGATGTCTGGCTCTAGGTGAGTGATCACACCATCATGGTTTTCTGGGTCATGAGGATCTTTTTTGTATAGTGTGTCTATGTACTCTTGCCACCTCTTCTTAATATATTCTGTTTCTTTAGGTCAGTGCCATTTCTGTCTATTGTGCTCATCTTTTCATGAGATGTTCCCCTGGTATCTCTAATTTTCTTGAAGAGATCTCTAGTCGTTCCTGTTCTATTCTTTTCCTCTATTTGTTTGCTTATCTCTCACCATTCTTTGGAACTCTGCATTCAAATGGGTATATCTTTCTTTTTCTCCTTTGCCTCTAGCTTCTCTTTTTTTTTCTCAGCTATTTGTAAGGCCTAATCAGACAACCATTTTGCCTTTTTGCATTTCTTTTTCTTGGGGATGTTCTTGATCACTGCCTCCTGTAGAATGTTATGAACCACTGTCCATAGTTCTTCATGCACTCTGTCTATCAGATCTAATCCCTTGAATCTATTTGTCACTTCCACTGTATAATCTTAAGGGATTTAATTTAGCTCATACCTGAATGGTCTATTAGTTTTGTCTACTTTCTTCAATTTATGTCCTAATTTGGCAATAAGGAGTTATGATCTGAGCCACAGTCAGCTCCTCGTCTTGTTTTTGATGACTGTATAGAGCTTCTCCATCTTTGGCTGCAAAAAATATAATTAATCTGATTTTGGAATTGACCATCTGGTGATGACCATGTGTAGAGTTGTCTTTTGTGTTGTTGGAAGAGGGTATTTGCTATGACCAGTGCTTTCTCTTGGCAAAACTCTTGTTAGCTTTTGCCCTGCTTTGTTTTTCACTCCAAAGCCAAATTTGCCTGTTACTCCAGGTATCTCTTGACTTCCAGCTTTTGCATTCCACTCTCCTATAATGAAGAGGACATTTTTTTAGGTGTTAGTTTTAGAAGGTCTTGTAGGTCTTCATAGAACCATTCAATTGCAGCTTCTTCAGTATTACTGGTCATGGCACAGACTTGGATTACTGTGATATTGAATGGTTTGCCTTGGAAACGAACAGAGATCATTCTGTCTTTTTTCAGATTGTATCCAAGTACTGCATTTCAGACTCTTTCGTTGGCTAGGATGGCTACTCCATTTCTTCTAAGAGATTCTTGCCCACAGTAGTAAATATAACGATGTTCACTCTTGCCATCTCCTGTTTGACCACTTCTAATTTGCCTTGATTCATGGACCTAACATTCCAGGTTCCTATGCAATGTTGCTCTTTACAGCATTGGACTTTACTTCCATCACCTGTCACATCCACGCCTGGGTGGGGTTTTTTTTTTGTTTTTTTGTTTTTGGCTTTAGTTCCATCTCTTCATTCTTTCTGGTGTTATTTCTTCAATCTTCTCGGGGCACCTGCTGACCTAGGGAGTTCATCTTTCAGTGTCATACCTTTTTGCCTTTCATACTGTTCATGGGGTTCTCAAAACAAGAATAGTGAAGTGGTTTGTCATTCCCTTCTCCAGTGGATCACGTTTTGTCAGAACTCTCTGCCATGACCTGTCTGTCTTGTGTGGCCCTACTTGGCATAGCTCATAGTCTCATTGAGTTAGACAAGGCTGTGGTCCATGTGATCAGTTTGCTTAGTTTTCTGTGATTGTGGTTTTCATTTTGTCTGCCCTCTGATGGAGAAAGATAAGAGGCTTATGGAAACTTCCTGATGAGAGAGACTGACTGAGGGGTAAACTGGGTCTTGTTCTGATAGAAGGTGGCATGTTCAGTAAATCCTTAAAATTTTTCTGTTGATGGGTGGGGCTGTTCTAAAAGTATTGAGAACAGTTAATAAAACAATACTTCTAGAGTACTAAAGAAGTCTAGTCATATAGAAATTGCTAGACACTATCAGATTTTAAAATTAAATAATGTTTTGTTGACAAAGTAATTAAATTATTAATTATAATAATTATACAAGGGCTCTAAGATAGCAAATTTAAAACAATTAATTAAAAATTAAAAATTATTCCTGCAGGTTTATTAAAAAGCAAAACTCAGAAGATTCAAGGCTTCCTCAAATGCAATTTTGCTTTATTCTTTTCTAATTTATAATTTGTATTGTTTAGCTGTTTCACTCTTTTAAATAAAAGTTAAAGTACTGTAAACAAAATAACAGTTTTATATTTCTGAAAAAAATGTTTAAAGCAATGTAGGAGTATAATGCTTGCTACCCATTAAAGAACATGTCTAATTAAAATATCTGGAATCTATGGATTTGAATCTCAGGTCAAAATGTTAAAATAAGAATGGTCTAGAACCCCACAATATTTTCCAATTTGATGTATGTTAATCATTAAGGCTTATCTAAAACTTCTTTAAAATGAGAAGTAAAGTTAATTAACCTACCAGAGAGTGAATGCTGTAGCTCTATATGCAATGAGTTTGTGTTTTTGTGTTTTATATGTACTTTTCTCTTTTTAAGATACTTTTCTTCCTTTTTTTAGGAATAGTATAGTACTATACCTCAATCCTGGGCTGATCCCTTTTCAGCTACACAGATAGGATTTGACTCACCTTAATTTTCTAATCTACATGAAATAACTCTCCAGAGTTATTGTAAAGATTAGTACGAAGTAGTTGGCATCTGCCCATCGGTCAAGGAAAAGTAGTTATTTTCATTATTGTACTTTCAGGGTTTTATTATGATACTTGCTTTATAGCATGCGGAATTATAGAGATCATCCAGGCCAATCTCTGGAGCAATGCAGAAACTTTCTTCTGCAGTTTAACTTTCTTCTTAAAATAGTCAAAGGAAATGAATATTTTAAGAGAAGTTGTCATGTGGAAAAAGAAAGCTTATTCAGTTTTTCTTAAGAGACCAGACTACAGGAGGAGTAAGTTTCACAGTGTACAATTCTATCTCAAACAATGAAGAATAACCAGACAACCAGAGCTCGCTAACAGTGAACTCGGTTGTTCTACTTTGTATTCATTTTTGTTTCTTTGAAGCAGTGAGTCCCCTATGATAATACTGGTTCAATTGCAAGTTGCCTGATATTAGATCAGGAATGTAGAATGGGAAATAGGGTTTTATGGTCAAAAACATGTATAACTGAATGACCTTACCCTATACGTGAAGCAGACACAATACTGTACATCAACTATACTTCATTTTTTATAAAAATGGTATAAGATAATATAGGTAAATCTTGTATTTAGGTGATATTTCTCCAGCAAAAGCAAATTTATTCAGGATCACCAGAGAATTGCACTTCAGGGTCTGTAACATGACAACTATCAAGGCAATGGAAAGGAAGATGGAGGGATTTTATGGAGAGTGAGAAGAAGCTGAAAGAGCTATGGTGAAAAAAAAGAAGAAAAAAGTCCATAGGACTTTGGCTGATTCCTTGCCAAGAACAAGAGGAGCTTTTCTTTCTCAGGCTGGGGTCTTTTATTGCCACAGGGAGTAAGAGCTTTCCTGAGCCCTCCCAACATCATCCCCCAATTCTAATTAACTGAGGTTTCGGTTTATTAATTTTTAATGAAATTTAGTTTTTCTTTTCCTTCCTGAACTATATGAGCAGGACCAAACTCACTAATCCAAGATTAAGATTGACTGATCAGACTTTTGATAAGTCTAAACAGCTTTTATCAGAATAATTTATCCCCTGCTTCCTTTGCCACACTTTTATGCTTATCACTCCTTGAATTCTCCACTCCAGGTGGCCAAAGTACTGGAGATTCAGCTACAGCATCAGTCCTTCCAATGAATATTCAGGGTTGATTTTCTTTAGGATTGTCTGATTTGATCTCCTTGCAGGCCAAAGGACTCTTGAGCATCTTCTTCAGCACCACAATTCAAAAGCATGAATTCTTCAGCACTCAGCCTTCTTTATGGTCCAACATATGTACATGACTACTGCAAAAACCATAGTTTTCCCTATTTGGACTTTGTCAGCAAAGTGGTGTCTCTGTTTTTTAACATGTGATCTAGGTTTGTCAAAACATTCCTTCCAAGGAGCAAATGTCTTTTAATTTCATGGCTAGAGTTGACTTCTGCAGTGATACTGGAGAAAAAGAAAATAAAATTTGTCACTGTTTCCACTTTTTCCCCATGTATTTGTCATGAAGTGATAGGACCAGATGCCATGATCTTCATTTTTTGAATGTTGAGTTTCAAGTCAGCCTTTTACCCTCTTCTTTCATCCTCAAGAGGCTCTTTAGTTCCTCTCACTTTCTGCCATTAGCGTGGTATCATCTGTATAAATGAGGTGATTTACTTTAAAAGTAGAGCTTTGCTTTATTATGAGCAAAGCTAGTGGAGGCGATGGAATTCCAGATGAGCTATTTCCAATAATAAAAGATGACACTGTTAAACTACTGCACTTAATATGCCAGAAAACTTGGAAAACTCAGCAGTGGCCACAGGACTGGAAAAGGTCAGTTTTCATTTTAATCCCAAAGAAGGGCAATGCCAAAGAATGTTCAAACTACTGCACAATTGTGCTCATTTCACATGCTAGCAAGGTTGTGTTCGAATTCGTTCAAGCTAGGCTTCAGCAGTACACAAACGAGAATTTCCACATTGTCAAGCTGAGTTTGGGCAAACACCATTGTGGCTATCTGGGTTATTAAGACTTTGTTTGTATAGTTCTACTGTGTGTTCTTGCCACCTTTTCTTAATCTCTTCTACTTCCGAAAGTCTTCACCATTTTTGTCCTTCATGCCTATCCTGGCATGAAATGTTCCCTTGAGAGCTCAGATTTTCCAGAAGAGATCTCTCAGTTCAGTTCAGTTCAGTTCAGTGGCTCAGTCATGTCTGACTCTTTGTGACCCCATGAATTGCAGCACGCCAGGCCTCCCTGTCCATCACCAACTCCAGGAGTTTACTCAGACTCACGTCCATCGAGTCAGTGATGCCATCCAGCCATCTCATCCTCTGTCGTCCACTTCTCCTCCTGCCCCCAATACCTCACAGCATCAGAGTCTTTTCCAAAGACACAACTCTTCACATGGGGTGGACAAAGTACTGGAGCTTCAGCTTTAGCATCATTACTTCCAAAGATCCAACGGCTGATCTCCTTCTGAAAGGACTGGATAGATCTCCTTGCAGTCCAAGAGACTCTCAAGAGTCTTCTCCAACATCAAAGTTCGAAAGCATCAATTCTTCGGCGCTCTGCCTTCTTCACAGTCCAACTCTCACATCCATACATGACCACAGGAAAAACCATAGCCTTGACTAGACGGACCTCAGTCAGCAAACTAATGTCTCTGCTCTTGAATAAACTATCTAGGTTGGTCATAACTTTTCTTCCAAGGAGTAAGCATCTTTTAATTTCATGGCTGCATTCACCATCTGCAGTGATTTGGGAGCCCAAAAAAATAAAGTCTGACACTGTTTCCACTGTTTCCCCATCTATTTCCCATAAAGTGATGGGACGAGATGCCATGATGTTTGTTTTCTGAATGTTGAGTTTTAAGCCAACTTTTTCACTCTCCTCTTTCACTTTCATCAAGAGGCTTTTTAGCTCCTCTTCACTCTCTGCCATAAGGGTGGTGTCATCTGCATATCTGAAGTTATTGATATTTCTCCTGGCAATCTTGATTCCAGCTTGTGTTTCTTCCAGTCCAGCATTTCTCATGATGTACTCTGCATAGACGTTAAATAAGCAGGGTGACAACATACAGCCTTGGTGTACTCCTTTTCCAATTTGGAACCAATCTGTTGTTCCATGTCCAGTTCTACCTGTTGCTTCCTGACCTGCATACAGATTTCTCAAGAGGCAGGTCAGGTGGTCTGGGATTCCCATCTCTTTCAGGATTTTCCACACTTTATTGTGATCCAACAGTCAAAGGCTTTGGCATAGTCAATAAAGCAGAAATAGATGTTTTTTCTGGAACTATCTTGCTTTATTCATGATCCAGCAGATATTGGCAATTTGATCTCTGGGTCCTCTGCCTTTTCTAAAACCATCTTGAACATCTGGAAGTGCACGGTTCACGTATTGCTGAAGCCTGCCTTGGAGAATTTTGAGCATTACTTTACTAGCATGTGAGATGAGTGAAATTGTGCGGTAGTTTGAGCATTCTTTGGCATTGCCTTTCTTTGAGATTGGAATGAAAACTGACCTTTTCCAGTCCTGTGGCCACTGCTGAGTTTTCCAAACATGCTGGCATATTGAGTGCAGCACTTTCACAGCATCATCTTTCAAGATTTGAAACAGCTCAACTGGAATTCCATCACCTCCACTAGCTTTTTTCATAGTGATGCTTTCGAAGGCCCACTTGACTGCACATTCCAGGATGTCTGGCTCCAGATGAGTGATGACACCATCATGATTATCTGGGTCGTGAAGATCTTTTTTGTACAGTTCTTCCGTGTATTCTTGCCACCTCTTCTTAATATCTTCTGCTTCTGTTAGGTCCAGACCATTTCTGTCCTTTATCGAGCACATCTTTGCATGAAATGTTCCCTTGGTATCTCTAATCTTCTTGCAAAGATCTCTAGTCTTTCCCATTCTGTTCTTTTCCTCTACTTCTTTGCACTGATCGCTGAAGAAAGCTTTCTTATCTCTTATTGCTATTCTTTGAAACTCTGCATTCAGATGTTTATATCTTTCCTTTTCTCCTTGGCTTGTCACCTCTCTTCTTTTCACAGCTGTTTGTAAAGCCTCCCCAGACAGCCATTTTGCTTTTTTGCATTTCTTTTCCATGGGGATGGTCTTGATCCCTGTCTCCTGTACAATGTCATGAACCTCATTCCATAGTTCATCAGGCACTCTATCTACCAGATCTAGGCCCTTAAATCTACTTCTCACTTCCACTGTATAATCATAAGGGAGTTGATTTAGGTCATACCTGAATGGTCTAGAGGTTTTCCCTACTTTCTTCAATTTGAGTCAAATTTGGTAATAAGGAGTTCATGATCTGAGCCACAGTCAGCTCCTGGTCTTGTTTTTGTTGACTGTATAGAGTTTCTCCATCTTTGGCTTCAAAGAATATAATCAATCTGATTTTGGTGTTGACCATCTGGTGATGTCCATGTGTAGAGTCTTCTCTTGTGTTGTTGGAAGAGGGTGTTTGCTATGACCAGTGCATTTTCGTGGCAAAACTCTCTTTGCCCTGCTTCATTCTGCATTCCAAGGCCAAATTTTCCTGTTACTCCAGGTGTTTCTTGACTTCCTAATTTTGCATCCCAGTCCCCTATAATGAAAAGGACATCTTTTTTGGGTGTTAGTTCTAAAAGATTTTGTAGGTCTTCATACAACCGTTCACCTTCAGCTTCTTCAGCGTTACTGGTTGGGGCACAGACTTGGATTACGGTGATATTGAATGGTTTGCCTTGGAAACAAACAGAGATCGTTCTGTCGTTTTTGAGATTGCATCCAAGTACTGCATTTTGGACTCTTTTGTTGACCATGATGGCTACTCCATTTCTTCTGAGGGATTGCTGCCCACAGTAGTAGATGTACTGGTCATCTGAGTTACATTCACCCATTCCAGTCCATTTTAGTTCACTGATTCCTAGAATGTAGACGTTCAGTCTTGCCATCTCTTGTTTGACCACTTCCAATTTGCCTTGATTCATGGACCTGACATTCCTGGTTCCTATGCAATATTGCTCTTTACAGCATTGGACTTTGTTTCTATCACCAGTCACATCCACAGCTGGGTATTGTTTTTGCTTTGGCTCCATCCCTTCATTCTTTCTGGAGCTATTTCTCCACTGATCTCCCGTAGCACATTGGGCACCTACTGACCTGTGTAGTTCCTCATTCAGTATCCTATCATTTTGCCTTTTCATACTGTTCGTGGGGTTCTCAAGGCAAGAATACTGAAGTGGTTTGCCATTCCCTTCTCCAGTGGACCACATTCTGTCAGACATCTCCACCATGACCCGCTAGTCTTGGGTTGCCCCATGGGCATGGCTTGGTTTCATTGAGTTAGACAAGGCTGTGGTCCTAGTGTGATTAGATTGACTAGTGTTCTGTGATTATGGTTTCAGTGTGTCTGCCCTCTGATGCCCTCTTGCGACACCTACCATCTTACTTGGGTTTTTCTTACATTGGGTGTGGGATATCTCTTCATGGCTGCTCCAGCAAAGCACAGCCACTGCTCCTTACCTTGGATGAGGGGTATCTCCTTACCGCCACCCTTCCTGACCTTCAATGTGGGATAGCTCCTCTAGGTCCTCCTGCACCCCCGCCGCCATGGCTCCTCGGGTTGCTCCTCCCGGCCGCCGCCTCTGGCCTCGGGTGTGAGGTGGCTTCTCCCTGCCACCCCTGGCCTCGGATGCGGGTCATTTCCTCCCAGCCACCACTGACCTCGGACACAGGGTAGCTCCTCTCATCCACCGCCCCTGGCCTTGTACGGAGGGTAGCTCCTCTCGGCCGCTGCCCCTGGCCTCGGACATGAGTAGCTCCTCTTGGCCATTCCTGTACCATTGCAGCCTGGCACTCTTGGCCGCTGCCCCTGACCTCGGACGTGGGGTAACTCCTCTCGCCTGCGCTTAGTGCACCGGGTCGCGGCCGCCCGCACTTAGTGCGCCAGGTCACGATCTCTAGTTTTCCCTATTCTATTTGTCTCCTCTATTTCTTTTCACTGTTCTTTAAAAAAGAACATCTTCTCTCTCCTTGCTATTCTCTGGAACTCTACTTTCAGTTGGGTATATCTATCCCTTTCTCCCTTTGCTTTTCTTTTCTTCTTCAGCCATTTGCAAAGACTCCTCAGACAACCATTTTGCCTTCTTGTATTTCTTTTTCTTTGTAATGGTTTTGGTTGCTGCTTCCTGTACAATGCTATAAGTTTCTGCCCATAGTTCTTCAGGAGCTCAGTCTACCAGATTTAATCCCATGAATCTATTCATCACCTCCACTGTATAATCATAAGGGATTTGATTTAGGTCATACCTGAATGGCCTAGTGGTTTTCCCTACTTTCTTCAATTTAAGCCCGAATTTGCAATAAGGAGGTCATGATCTGAGCCACAGTCAGCTGTAGATCTTGTTTTTGCTGACTGTATAGAGCTTCTCCATCTTTGACTGCAAAGAATATAATCAATCTGATTTCAATATTGACTGTCTGTTGATGTCCATGTGTAGAGTCATCTCTTGTGTTGTTGGAAGAGGATGTTTGCTATGACCAGTGCGTTATCTTTGCAAAACTCTGTTAGCCTTTGCCCTGCTTCATTTTGTACTCCAAGGCCAAACTTGCCTGTTACTCCAGGTATCTCCTGACTTCCTACTTTTGCATTCCAATCCCCTAAATTGAAAAGGTCATCTTCTTTTGGTGTTAGTTCTAAAAGGTCTTGTAGGTCTTCATAGAACTGTTCAAATTCAGCTTCTTCCGGATTCGTGGTTGGGGCAAACTTAGATTACTGTGATGTGAACGGTTTGCCTTGGAAATGAACAGAGATTATTCTGCCCTTATTAAGATTGCACCCAAGTGCTTCATTTCAGCCTCTTGTTGAATAAAGGCTGCTCCATTTTGTCTAAAGGATTCTTGCCCCTTCTCTGGTGGCTCAGATGGTAAAGCATATGCCTGTAATGCCAGAGACCCAGGTTTGATCCCTGGGTCAGGAAGATCCCCTGGAAAATGAAATGGCAAACCACTTCAATACTCTTGCCTGGGAAAATCCCATGGACAGAGGAGTCTGGTAGGCTACAGTCCATGGTGTTGCAAAGAGTCGGACATGACTCATCAATTTCATTATGCTATTCTTGCCCACAGTAGTAGATGTAATGGTCATCTGAATTAAATTCACCCATTCTTGTCCATTTTAGTTTACTGATTCCTAAAATGTCAATGTTCACTCTTGTCATCTCCTACTTGACCATGTCCATTCACCTTGATTCATGGACCTGATATGCCAGGTTCCTATGCAATATTGTTCTTTCCAGCACCAGACTTTACTTTCACCACCAGACACATTCACAACTGAGTATTGTCTTGCTTTGGTACAGCTGATTCATTTTTCTCTAGAGCTATTAGAAATTTCTCCATGCACTTCCCCAGTAGTGTAATGGACACCTTCTGACATGGGTGGCTCATCTTCTGGTGTCTTTTTTTTTTTTTTTAACCTTTTCACTATCTACATTAGGGATGGTAATTATACTGTCACCTAATATTGCTAACAGGCCTGTTTGGATACTACATGTAAAGAACTCAGCATAAGGCCTAAAAAGAAAAATTAGATAGATAGATTGATAGATAGTGATATATTTGCAACTGCAAGTTAGTACTGCTTAATCCCCCTCACCTATTGCTTTCCTCCTCCTCCCCTCCCCTCTGGCAGCCACCTGTCTGTTCCCTATAGATATAACTCTATTTCTGCTTTGCTATGTTTATTCACTTGTTTTGTCTTTTGAAATTTCTTATTCTAGATTCTACAGGCATCTTTATCTCCACCATTTCAAACAAAGGATTTAATTATAATATTTCTCATGTTTTAAATTACCTTGATAAGATCACTCAATATATTGATATTTCTTTCACTGAAAAAACTCATGGAACAAATCAAGCTGCATTATTTTGATGTCAAGTGTATATCAGGGTGAGTGGTGGGTGATAAAAATCTAGATATCTCCAGAGCAAAAAGAGAAAGTTGGTTTTTAAACCAAACAAAGGCCAAACAGAGTATTTGTAATTGAACTGTAGGATTTATAGCTGAGATTGACAGCTGAGATTCAAACATGATTTGTCTTCCATTTAGCAAAATGTTTGATTCATTAGCTCATGAAAGGTAATTACTGATTTATTTTAAATTGGTTTAAATATGAGCTCCCCATGGGGCAACAGTTATATGAATTATATAGCAAGTTTATAATTTTGCCATGTGTAACCTGCAATATTCCCACAACAGTGCTTATAGAAGACATCTAAAGATTCCTTTTACTAATTACCATTGGTCCTAAAGGTGTTTCTCTGAGGCAGTAGGAAGTTGGTTTGCAAAGCTAGAATCTCATTTTTATAAATGTTTTAAAATGTACCTCTTATGTAATGAAGCTATTTCCATATCCAGTCAAACAGCCACTCTACCACTGCCTTGTAATAATGTGGTGTTAAAATGCACTAAGAAAGTGATTAGGAGCCTGCGTGCCAATCCCAGTTTTACCCCTCACCAGCAATGTGACCCTGAGCAAGTATTAGCCTATCTGTGACTCAGTTTACTTGACTCTAAATATATACAATTCCTGGAACATAGTGATTATTCAATAAGTGTTAGCTATTATTCTCCTCAAGGAATGCTAACATTGAGTGTATCTATTTTCTAGCCTCAGTGCAGGAAGCAGTTGGATGTAGATTTAGCAAAGAGTCATTCCTTGCAGGATAGACAGTCTCCTTACCAAATAATATGATGCTGTTTTTATTTGTGGTGTTTCTTCATTCTTTTTTTTACAGACTATTAGTTTCTTTTTCAGAAGATGTGCCTTCATAGAATACCCTCTTCCCTTCTACTGTCTGGACATATGTTTTAGAAACCCAGTCCTTGTTCTAATAGTATCATGGAACTCTCTCCTGATTACTCCAACCCAAATTCTCCCTTTTATGAAAAACGTAATAGGGAAGAACAAATCTGACTCCAAATTGGATTTGTATCTTTTACTTTAATATTTGTATTCTATTGCTTTTGCTACAAGTCAAGAATGTTGCCTATAGCCTGAAATATACAGGATAACCCACTCTCAAGGCTCCAACCTTTAAAGGTATAACAGGGATAAAAATCTGGAGAACAGAGAAAAACATTTTTCTAATTGGAATTTTATAGAACATCATGACCTGATCTAGTGGATGGAATGCAAGAACAAAAGATTCTGACATGAAATTTGCACAATGAACATCTTCTCCCCTTATTGCATTAAAGAAACTTGAATTCTAATTCAGGTAACATTGTTCTTTGGAACACTAGTCGACCATCTTCTTAGTCTGTGGGCTTTCCAAATAAAATCACTCACTATTCCTTGCCTCAACAACTCATCTCTCAATATATTGGCTTGTTATGTAGCAAGCAGTATGAGCTTGGATTCGATAACAAACACTATTATTTATGTAGACTGCAAGCATTTCTTAGTTAAATCCTGGTTTATACAAACATTTGCAGTGGTTTATCCTAAAGCTGCACTATTTTAAGTGCACATGCTTTTTCTCTGCAACTGTATTGAAAGCTCCTTCAAAGCTGGGATTGGGTAATACAGTTCTCTGAACTTCTGCAACACCTGACACAGAGCTGTGCAGGAAGTGCTTAGAAAGGAAGGAAACAAACAACATAGAAACCACTAATGTGAGCCCCTCAGCTGATCAGTAGATTCTACTCCTCACCTGGGATTGTTAGGGACAAAAACTCTCAACAAACATACACACACACACACACACACATAAACAAGACTCAGAAAAAAGAGAGGCAGAGGAAAAATAACCTCTGAGATCAAAATCTAGATTGCTGTTTCTGTAATGTGTATATATTGGGTAGGAATCCAAAGATTTTCTTAAGAATTAGTCAATTTAATTTATTTACACATAAGGCAATGTGTTACATCTCTACCTAAGTTCATTCATGTTACCATGTCATAAGTGTTTTTATTGTGAGGTAGTATTTTTGTTTTTTCCCTTTTCTTCTTGGGTTTCCCTTTTCATTTTCTCTCTCCTTCTTCTTCTTACTCATCAACATAAATAGAAACTGTGTCCATATATATTTTGACCAATGCTTCTTCATTTGTTCATTCAACTCTATAAAAATTTATACATTAAGTGATAAATAAAAATAAATTAAAATATCACATTATATGTATTTTTCTGCATCTTGATTTTCTTTCTCAGCTTGTAACTCCTATAACTCCCTCCATTTCAACCGACATATATCCCTTGATGAGGGTAGCATTCGGTCATTTTCCTCTTGAGAGGCAGTCATTTGATTTCCGTATTTTTTTATCTATGCAAACAATACCACAGTAAACATTTATGTCTGCATGACTTCATATACTAATGCTCTTTCTTTTAAGGAACGGATTACCATTAATGAGGTTGCTGGACCAAAAGACTTCTGAAATTTCAATTTAATAGATGCTACCAGTTGCTTTTACAAATTTTTATACCGCTTTATTTTCCACCATTTTTTTTAAACCCTGCGAGAGTACTTCTTGCTCCACAAGCCTTTCACCAATAAATGTTATAACTACTTATTTCTAAAAACTAATGTCCTCTCCTAAGTATCTGTTACTTCACTGTGGTAACTCAATGTGCCTAATTTTGGGCATAGGGAAGACTTCCATTGTGTTATATTTCTAGTAAATTATTGCATTTCTTTGTGTTTTTAGCTATTTTGTGTGTAAGATATAAATGTATGACTAATATATTTTCTCAATAAACTGTGTTTTTATTATTATACTGTGCATTTCTTTATCTTATTTAGTGACTTTAAACTTAAATTTCCAATAATCTGCTACTGACTTTTCATTCTTTCTTTTTCCTCTTTTCCATTTTTATTGCTTTGTTTCCCTTTTACCAAGTATTCCTTTAGTTGTTTTTTATTTACTTTAAATTGTTAATTTAATTGTAAATTTAAATGTTAATGGTTGTCTTAAAAATAGTTTATAGCTAGATTTTGCTTTGCAATCAAACATAATAAAAATAGAATCAGTGATCTGGAAAAAAAGTGTTTTAAATATTTGTATTTACAAGCACATGATTCTAATGGGGAAAGCTTTTATTGTAGTTATTTTTATTTCCTGGGTCAGCTCATAAAGTCTTATTTATTGTGGAGAATATATTTGATAGGCAAAATGAAAAGGGAAGTAGAAAATTACAGAAAAAAAGAGATTTGGGAAAATGGTGATGAACCTCTTTCCTCCACTTCTGGAAACTAATTTAGGTGTTCCTTCTGTATCAACTTTCTGCCTGACCCTACAGGAAGCTATGTGCAAGATAGTCTTGAACTCTGTGGTAGTATGGCAAATAAAAATATGGGGTGCTCAGTTACATTTGATCTTCAGATAAACAATGAATTTTTTTTTTCTGTATGTCCCTAAAAAAACATTACTTGTGTATCTACAATTCAGATTTAATTGGATGTCCTGTATTTTATCAGGTAACCTACTTTAAGGGAATCTCACTAGAGATAACTGGTACAGGCCTTTTTTCATGGTGCACTGAACAAGCACCTGGAGATGCTGTCAGGGACCCAGTGCTACTTGTCAGTAAGTAGCACATTCTGGGAAGATACTGGCACTCAGAGATTTGTTGAGAGCACCTCTTCATGGTAGGAAAAGCACACCATTTGACAATGACCCTATGTAGGCTTGACTGACCCCTGCACCCCACAATATTAAAGGAGTTGAAAAACTGAACAAAATTTTCCATGACTCTGAACTGTGAGAGTCAGAGGAAACTAGAGAACAGTTAGACTTCTTCCAGGTATTTCAGCTACAAACCAGCATCATGCCAGCTTCTAAATCTGAGGCCTTGTCTCAAAGAGAAGCAGCCAGCTGGAATCTACCAATGGCAGATTGCAATCACACCCTCCAATTATCATGCTTAAGCCATAATGAACTAAAAATAGAGAACTAGTTCTAGTTATCCCTCTCAGCCTCTGGTGTCAGTCAGAACACATAGAACACATATAAAAACAAACGAAAACTCAAATTTAAAGCAATAACATAAAAAAAAAATAAAAAATAAAGCAATAATCCAAAACTTTAAGAAATTAAAGTTCAGTAGGGACCATGGTTTAGCATAGCTGTTCCTAGGTTAACAATTTAGTAAATGCACTGAAATTGGAGATGACATTGTTGAAATGTGCTTTAATGGTCTAGAAGGCAAAATACGAGAAAGCCATACCAGACTGGAGGCAAAGTATAGAGGGAAGGGAAACTGAGGAAAAAGAGAACAGTGACTAATGGGGACTTCTAAAGAATAAAAAGGATGAAGGAAAGGCATTAATGGTATCATTAGAAACAACATCCTTAAATTAAAGAAAGCACTAGGTCCACAGATTGAGAGATTTCACTGAGTTGTGAATGAAGGACACATGTCTAGGTATCATGCTATACCCCAAACAAAGGAGAAAGTGCCACTGACATTAGATATCTCTTTTGCAGTATTGGAGGCAAGAAAGAGTGGATTGGCATACAGTATTTATAGGCTACTGACGGAAAGGACTAAAGCTCTCAGTAGATGAGATGGAGATCTCCAGCTCCATTCAAATCCATATCTTCCAAAGCTTCAGGTCCACACACCAAGATTTTGATTTGTAAACCAAAACATGTCACCCCAAAATATGCTTCTTTGACATAAAAATAACGTTGAGTTGAATATTGTGGGATGATTTGGGAGAATGGCATTGAAACATGTATAATATCATATAAGAAATGAATCGCCAGTCTAGGTTTGATGCAGGATACAGGATGCCTGGGGCTGGTGCACAGGGATGACCCAGAGGGGTGGTATGGGGAGGGAGGAGGGAGGGGTTCAGGATTGGGAACACGAGTATACCCGTGGCAGGTTCATGTTGATGTATGGCAAAACCAATACAATATTGTAAAGTAACTAATAATAATAAAATTAAATAAATAAATAAAAATACAAAAAAGAAAAAGAAATAGCTGGCACAGGACAAGATCTTAGGAAAGAAAATGTGTTTCCATTTTGTAAAGGAAATCTCGCTTTGTACCCAGAAGAGAAGGATAACTCTTCTTCACAGGAGACTCACCAATGGAGAAAGTACCACTCCAATCTGCACAACAAATCTTACTCTTTATTGCTATACTTCTCCTGGTTACCTTCCCATAATCTGCCTCCTTTTGTCTAGAAGTCCACTGCCTCCTCTTTATTAGCCTAAAATGGTATAAGAGTCTCAGTCTGAAACATCCCTTTAAACTATTTATGACTGAGTTTCTCCCATGTATATATAAATAGAAATACATGTGTCAAAATTTTGCTTGTCTGTTGCTAATCTCTTTTGTTACAAAAGCCCAGTTGAAAATGTAGACATCTAAAGGAAAAATACTTTTCCTTCCCTCCAGACTCAACCAGGAACTTCTGCCTGTGTCTGCCTTAGTGCCCACTGATGAAACATGTTTCTTCTAAGGCACATTGCCTGGACCATTTTTTAAACTTCTGACTCAAAGTGCAGACTTATCTGTGCCTTCATTGAAGCTACTTTGTATGTGATTTCTATGCAACATTTAAAAACAGTTCATCCCGCTCTGGGATTGGTGCATCCCAGCCGTCCTTAGTCTTTCTCCATATTGTACTTTCATCCTGATAATGTCTTACTTAGCCTCTCCAATCTGAACGTGCCACTACTCACCAACTTTCAATTTTCTAGAAACCAAGTATTCACAGAATATCCCTTCCTCATAGCTCTAGCTTGAGGATACCATTTCCCCAGAAGCTTTGTGTCAAACATTGTTGATTTTCAAAACCTCTTGCTTGAGAGATGATCAAAAACATCCTTGTTCCCCAGAGATTTTCAGAGCGATTACATTTTTGCTGTCTTGCATCGTCCCTGCTTTGCCCTCTGCTATATGGCTATAGTACTCACTGTCCTTTTCACTTTCTGACCTACTAGTCACTCCCCCCAAATTAACTGAATTAATCTAGCTCATATTTGTCTCTAACTCCAAATATATAAATCTGAATGACAGTTTCTATGAAAACATTTATTCTATGCTTGTAATATTTTAAAGGTATTTCAAAAGGCATAAAACTATTTTTAATTGATTAGCACTCCATAAAATCAACAGGGAGAAGAAATAAGCCACATAGAATCAATACTTCAAGCATTATTGGGAGATAGGGAAATGCAATTTTATAATTATGTGTATGTATAGAAGAAACAAAGCAATAATTCCAATGTCTCTCCCACTGCCCAGTCTGTGCTACAAGCTTGTGGGTGAGGGAGTAGAAGAGAGAAGGTGAACAATTCTCCTTGAGTAAAAACAAGAGGACAGTGAAGATGAAGAGCCAAAGCTATAGAAGAGGGAAAATTTTTCCTCTGTCCTCTTGGTTCTTAGACTGATACCATCAAATTAACATATGACAAATTAATAGGAGAAAAATTTAATTACAGGTGTATAGGAAATCAACCCTGAATATATATCGGAAGGACTGTTACTGAAGGTGAAGCTCCAATATTTTGGCCACCTGATGCAAACAGCCGACTCATTAGAAAAGACCCTGATACTGGGAAAGATTGAAGGCAGGAGGAGAAGGGGACAACAGAGTTCGAAGTGGCTGGATGGCATCACCAACTCAACTGGCATTAGTTTGAGCAAGCTCCAGGAGATGGTGAAACACAGGGAAGCCTGGCATGCTGTGGTCTATGGGGTCACAAGGAGTAGAACATGACTGAGCGACTGAACAACAACGAGGGGTGCCCTAAGACTGTGAGACCAACAGCAGTCAGGCAATTGTGACTTTTATGCCATTCTAAGCTAAGAATGAGAAACGTTCATGAGAAAACATTGTGAGAAATGGTGGGCTGGATGAAGCACAAGCTGGAATCAAGATTGCTGGGAGAAATAGCAATAACCTCAGATATGCAGATGACAGCACCCTGGATGGCAGAAAGCAAAGAAGAACTAAAGAGGCTCTTGATGAAAGTGAAAGAGGAGAGTGAAAATCTTGGCTTAAAAGTCAACATTCAGAAAACTTAGATCATGGCATCTGGTCCCATCACTTCATGGCAAATAGATGGGGAAACAGGGGAAACAGTGACAGACTTTATCTTTTTGGGCTCCAAAATCACTGCAGATGGTGATTGCAGCCATGAAATTAAAAGACACTTGCTTTTTGGAAGGAAAGTTCAGACCAACCTAGACAACATATTAAAAAGCAGAAACATTACTTTGCCAACAAAGGCCCATCTAGTCAAAGACGTTTTTTCCAGTGGTCATGTTTGGATGTGAAGTTGGACTATAAAGAAAGCTGAGTGCCGAAGAATCGATGCTTTTGAACTATGGTGTTGGAGAAGACTCTTGAGAGTTCCTTGGACAGCAAGGAGATCAAACTAGTCCATCCTAAAGGAAATGAATCCTGAATAGTCATTGGAAGGACTGATGCTGAAGCTGAAACTCCAGTAGTTTGGCCACTGGATGTGAAGAACTGACTCATTTGAAAAGACCCTGATACTGGGTAAGACTGAAGGTGGGAGGAGAAGGGGACGACAGAGGATGAGAAGGTTGGCTGGCATCACTGACTCAATGGACATGAGTTTGAGTAAACTCCGGAAGTTGTTGATGGACAGGGAAGCCTGGTGTGCTGCAGTCCATGGGAAAGCAAAGAGTCAGACACTACTGAATGACTGAACTGAACTGAAGCTAAGGCAAATGGATAAGGATTTGGGCTTCCCAGGTGGACAATGGTAAAGGATCTGCTCACCAATGCAGGAGGTGCTGGAGATGTGGGTTTGATTCCTGGTTGGAAGATCTCCTAGGGTAGGGAATGGTAACCCACTCTGGTATTCTTATCTCTTCCACAGAAAAATGATAAAAACAAATGTTCAGTAAACAAATGTTTGCTATGCCATGCCATGCAGCGACAATTGGACAAAGAGGATTTGATCTCCAGGCCCTACATAGCCTCCCCCAAACTTACCATACAGAGTTCATATTCCTTGCAGTTATCTCCGGTGACAGCTCTCTTCCTGAATCAAGCCCTCTATCAAAATTCCCTGAGGCAGTTAACAGGGAATAAACACTCTGAGTGTTCTGGGCCTTGATTGACTTCAGCTCAAAGTAATGCATATGACAAAGTGGCATATTTTGAGAAGGCTCATTTGAATCCTTTCAAGGCTTAGATAAAAATCATTCTCAGAAAGAAAATGCTCAAAAATAAATGATAAAATACTGAGCATATATCAGAACTTGCTAATCCATAGAACTGACCACAGGAAAGGAACTTGAAGGGTTTCTCAGATGGTGCTAGTGGTAAAGAACCTGCCTGCTGATGCTCAAGACAAAAGAGATGCAGGTTAGGTCCCTTGGTTGGGAAGATCCCCTGGAGGTGGGCACAACAACCACTCCAGTATTCTCGCCTGGAGAATCTCATGGACAGAGGAACTCGGTGGGCTACAGTCCATAGGGTTGCAAAGAGTTGGACGCAACTGAAGCAACCTAGCATGCAAGGAAAACTTGAAAGTATATAGGACCAGAAGTGGTAGCCTCAAAGATGCCCTGCTTCTGGAACAGAATCTTATATATTAAGGTGTAACCTTTGGAGATGAGATAGCAAAAGAAAAACAGTAAAATGAAAAAAAAAAAGTAGGAGGGAAAAATAAAAATCTTACAGAAAAAAAGAGAAACAAGATAATCAACACAAGGATGAGATTCATCCAAACAAATGACTGAGAAGATGTTGATAAAGCAACTAACATTAAGTGTTTCATGGGTATTTCATATTTTCATGAATATATCTCATATATTCATGAGTGCTTCATAATTTCTAGCTAAGAGTAAAGCCTGAATAAGGTTATGAGCAGAATGGGTACATATGTGTGTGTATTTTGTGCATGTATTTATTTGCATGTATGTGTATTTGCGTGTAATGGACTAAGTACAAGATAAGCATAACCCTGAACTTGTTATGACCGAAAGAAAAGAAAGAAAAGAAATAATCAAATAATATAAACCTATTATACATGATTTTATATATATAGAGAGAGAGACAGGAAAAAGAACACACATTATAAAGCAAGTGGTAAAAGTTAATAGATAAATCCTGAGAAAATGTATACAAATGTGTTCTTCATGATAGTATTATTCATGCAATTCTTTTGTAAGTCTGAAATTATTTCCAGATAAAAATTTATACATTAAAAAAATAAAGAGGCCTTTTCAAGTTTACCAGGGACAACTTTCTACTGGGAGGAGGATTTAATATATTTTTTTAAAGCCTAAGACATGTATGCTTCTATTTGACTTCCGAAACCTACATTGTAAAATGGTTAGCTTGCTTCCCTGATGGCTCAGAGGTTAAAGCATCTGCCTGCAATGCAGGAGACCTGGGTTCGATCCCTGGGTCAGGAAGATCCCCTAGAGAAGGAAATGGCAACCCACTCCAGTATTCTTGCCTGGAGAATCCCATGGATGGAGGAGCCTGGTGGGCTACAGTCCACAGGGTCGCAAAGAGTCGGACACGACTGAGTGACTTCACTTCACTTCGCTTCACTTCAACTGTGAAGAAGATGGAGATGAATAATATCAGACAGTATTTGTTATTTGAAGACTTGACTGATTGTAAGGATTGTATGAATTATTGTGAGGAATACTAATAATTAAACTTTTTGAAGAAAGAGAGAGTTTTTTCATCAGTGTCTCTTTTTCTCTCCACTTCATTCAATGTCAACAGCAAGAGCTCTGAGTCTTGTGAAAAACAAGTTAGAGAAGCAGTCAGAAAACGTCACTCACTTCTCTGACAGTAGAACCCAGATGTTGAAAAAAAAAAAACAAAAACATGTTTTATTCAATATCTAATGAGATATATAAAAGAAACGCCCTTAAAGAAATCAGTTCAGATAAATTGAAACTCAATTTGTTCATATTTGAGTGTTATTTTTGTCAACTTTCCTTATAACGATAAACAGTATTTTCTTTTCTTGAAAAATTCAAACATTCTTGATGAAATATTTTAAAACCACTCAGCACATCATTCAGCCTTCACATGGCTTTTTCACAACATTGTATATACAAAAAAATAATCATTCTCAGATCCATATGCCAAAGTGTTTCTTATTCTCAGAGCTATAAGCATGCTCTGTCATGTTAAAATGACAAAAAAACATGTAATAGTTGAGTAGGTGGAGTAAGTTTTTCCCTTAAGAAAAATTTTATATTATGGTTAATCAAATTTTGTGTATTTATAATTATAATTAGAAGGGGCAGGCACAGTATTGTTTATACACATGGATCAAATCTCAGGACTCCTTTTATCATCCTCCTGAGTTGTTCTCTACAATAGCTTTGATGTTATTTAGTGGTTCCTCTTACCTGATCTGTTTGAACTTCAAGATAACATTGATTTATGTGATTCAGTACATCTAATAATAAATCACTTTGGAGACACCATAATTCTAAAGGATCTTGAAGCAATGAAAGGTTTCTGCAGGGGAGGATTCTTTAGGATACTTTTTCTTTCTATTAAAGAGATATAATGTTGTGTATTTCCAACCATTTAAAAGGCAAATTCCAGAGTGTACAGAAACTGCTTCCCTGTTCAATCCCTGTACAGCCGTCTCTCAGTTCTCAGGGTTTAAACATCGTTTTGAGGATATAGTTGGTAGTCCAGATATCCAATAATTAAGTAACTACTTGTAGTTTCCTAAATAATTGGATAAAAAGGAAATAATTTTTCTTGATACTTGATGTAAATATTAGGGTCTAGGATATCATATGTTCCCAGTAATTTTACAAAGCCTTCTGAGCTGTTTAAGCTGCTAATCATCTTAAAGGAAATAAAACAAAAACAATTAGAGAGCTTGCAAGATGTCATCTTAAAAAACTGATATTAACAGAGGTGCATGTTTTGAGGCTAATATGTTCTCGATTACTATCAGTGATAAAGTTTATCTCCTGGACACATATTAAAAGAATTAAAATCAACTTGTAGAATCATAAAATCAGCAGCATGAAACTGATAATCTTATACCTTGCAGTTAAAAATATAAAATTTTAAACCCCTCTAGGTGATAATTTTCTATCCCAATATTTCTCAAACTGAATTTACTGAAATATGTTATTTTAAGCAAAAAGCTCAATATACACTTTAGCAATAAGTAAACATTACATCGCTGTAATACTGGCCAATACTGTACACTAATTACCTTATAAGAGAGCCTGAATTTGATAAAATCTTTTTGAAGATTCAGTTCAGTCACTCAGCCATGTCTGATTCTTTGTGAACCCATGGACTACAGCACACCAGGCCTCCCTGTCCATCACCAATTTCTGGAGCTTACTCAAACTCATGTCCATTGAGTCAGTGATGCCATCCAACCATCTCACCCTCTGTAATCCCCTTTTCCTCCCTCCTTCAGTCTTTCCCAGAATCAGGGTCTTTTCCAGTAAATTAGTTCTTTGCATAAGTGGCTAAAGTTTTGGAGTTTGAGCTTCAGTATCAGTCCTTCCAATGAATATTAAGGACTGATTTCTTTAGGATAGACTGATTGGATCTCCTTTTGAAGATTAGAGAGTCAGAATTACTGATATGAAAGAAGACCCTTCAGTTCAGTTCAGTCACTCAGCCACTCAGTCGTGTCCGACTCTTTGCAACCCCATGAATTGAAGCACACCAGGCCTCCCTGTCCATCACCAACCCCCAGAGTTCACTCAAACTCATATCCATCAAGTCAGTGATGCCATCCAGCCATCTCATCCTCTGTCTTCCTCTTCTTCTCCTGCCCCCAAACCCTCCCAGCATCAGAATATTTTCCAATGAGTCAACTCTTCACATGAGGTGGCCAAAGTACTGGAGTTTCAGCTTTAGCATCATTCTTTCCAAAGAACACCCAGGACTGATATCCTTTAGAATGGACTGGTTGGATCTCCTTGCAGTCCAAGGGACTCTTAAGAGTCTTCTCCAACACCACAGTTCAAAAGCTCCAATTCATTGGGGTTCAGCTTTCTTCACAGTCCAACTCTCACATCCATACATGACCACAGGAAAAACCATATCCTTGACTAGACAGACCTTTGTTGACAAAGTAATGTCTCTGTTTTTCAATATGCTATCTAGGTTGGTCATAACTTTTGTTCCAAAGAATAAGCGTCTTTTAATTTCATGGCTGCAGTCACCATCTGCAGTGATTTGGGAGCCCAAAGAAATAAAGTCTGACACTGTTTCCACTGTTTCCCCATCTATTTCCATTGAAGTGATGAGACCGGATGCCATGATCTTCATTTTCTGAATGTTGAGCTTTAAGCCAACTTTTTCACTCTCCTCTTTCACTTTCATCAAGAAGCTTTTTAGTTCCTCCTCACTTTCTGCCATAAAGGTGGTGCCATCTGCATATCTGAGGTCATTGATATTTCTCCCGGCAATCTTGATTTCAGCTTGTGCTTCTTCCAGACCAGCATTTCCCAAGATGTACTCTGCATAGAAGTTAAATAAGCAGGGTGACAATATACAGCCTTGATGTACTCTTTTTCCTATTTGGAACCAGTCTGTTGTTCCATGTTCAGTTCTAACTGTTGCTTCCTGACCTGCATATAGATTTCTCAAGAGGCAGGTCAGGTGGTCTGGGATTCCCATCTCTTTCAGAATTTTCCACAGTTTATTGTGATTCACACAGTCAAAGGCTTTGGCATAGTCAAGAAAGCAGAAATTGATGTTTTTTTGGAACTCTCTTGCTTTTTCGATGATCCAGCAGATGCTGGCAATTTGATCTCTGGTTCCTCTGCCTTTTCTAAAACGAGCCTGAACATCTGGAAGTTCACAGTTCACATACTGTTGAAGCCTGGCTTGCAGAATTTTGAGCATTACTTTACTAGCATGTGAAATGAGTGCAATTGTGTGGTAGTCTGAGCATTCTTTGGCATTGCCTTTCTTTGAGATTGGCATGAAAACTGACCTTTTCCAGTCCTGTGGCCACTGCTGAGTTTTCCAAATTTGCTGGCATATTGAGTGCAGCACTTTCACAGCATCATCTCAGGATTAGAAATAGTTCAACTGGAATTCCATCACCTTCACTAGCTTTGTTCATAGTGATACTTTCTAAGGCCCACTTGACTTCACATTCCAGGATGTCTGGCTCTAGGTGAGTGATCACACCCTCGTGATTATCTTTGTCATGGAGATCTTTTTTGTACAGTTCTTTTATGTATTCTGGGCTTCCCTGGTGGTGAAGAGGTTAAAGCGTTTACCTGCAATGTGGGAGACCTCAGTTCAATCCCTAGGTTGGGAAGATCCCCTGGAGAAGGAAATGGCAACCCACTCCAGTATTCTTGCCTGAAGAATCCCATGGATGGAGGAGCTTGGTGGGCTACAGTCCATGGGTCACAAAGAGTGGGACACGACTGAGCGACTTCGCTTTCACTTTCAGTTTCTGTGTATTCTTGCCACCTCTTCTTAACAAAAAGACAAACCTAGTGCTTATATAAAGACATATCCATTTTATATATATCATATTAGTTTTATATGACCCCTTTCACTCCTATTTTGATGCACCATATTTCGTTAAATTAGCATCCTAATTTATTCAAGGATGGACATCAGAATAGGGTCCAGTCTTACAGATAGCTTGTGTTTCATCTATTAGTCAGGGTGGCCCTAAAAGTGGAAGTTGCAGATTCACAACAACAGGGACCAAAATTGACCACTTCTTGTGCTATGAAATCCACTACCACACTTGGGCCCAGGCCTCTCAGCATCCCAGAAACTGCTTCTAGCCGATGACTGATCATAGCAGGTATACTGAAGCAGGTCCAATGCTGGGAGACCTGAGTCTTTGACCTGGGGCTTGCTGGTGACCTTGCCGAAACTACAGTAGGACACACAGCCGACCAGGGCACTTCTGCTCACCTTTGCTTCCTGCTTTCCTACACGCGGTCAGATTTACATTGTGGCCTCAAGGCTCTTCCAGCTTTCTTGGGCTCCCTCCTCATTTCCTCTCAGAGCTTCCTTCTACTAAAATTCTTGTATGTTTTAATTCCACCTTGGCTTCTGCTTCTCAGAGGATCTGGGCTAACAAGTGGTGTCAGGAGCAGTTCCGGAAAATAGGCAGTAAAATGGGGACTTAGAATTGGCTCACCCACCAACTGATAAATGAAGACAACTCCATCCTGGTTGATAAATGAGGTGCAGATAGTGCCTGACAAAAGATGGTAGGATATTTGTTAAAGATTTCATGATGGTGATCCAGGAAAAATATATTGGTGGAGGGGAGTTCTGTGCAAGATGCAGTGATGCAGTCATTTGAAACTTATGGGAACAGTACTGAAAAGAGAGCCAAGTTGGCTGATAACTTTAATGTTGTATTGATATCCTGCAGAAAGATAATGAGATCTGAGGATCTATTAACAAACACCTAATGGGTAAGTATGGGATCCAAAGGGCCTCTGTGGTAGCATCTCTCCTGCTGTGGAAGGTCAGACATAGTGGGGAAGCAAAGTGAATATGTAATTGTTTGTGTAGCAGAGCTCCAAAGACATTTGAATGTTCTGTCTTGGCAAGTCTGTATATGAAGGTCAGGGACCTGGTGGGAAAAATATCTAGAGTCCCAAAACAGGATGACAACGTCTAGATGGAAAGCCTTGAAGATCTTTGCTCTGCAATACACCCAGGACTCCCTGGGCTTGCAGAGGTGGCCTAACCTTTTCAATAGATGCTAGAATTTCTATCATCCTAGCAAATGCTGAAGAAGCCTCTCCCCAGGAAGGCAGCAGGTGGCTCCAGAGGAATTTCTTCCATCTCCAATCTAGCTTCCAGGCCAACAAGAAGGACTAAACCCCAAGCAAAACCCTGCTGGGATCTGCTGGGCTATGCCCTTTAAAAATGCAGAAAGCTAGCCACTTGTTACCAGCAGGAACCAGAGGAGTGTTCCTGGGATTGGACTTGGAATGTAAATGATTAATGGGCTAGAACATAAGACTGGCTAGCAGAAATTCTTTAATTTGAGGGTCATTTTCAGGACATAGGACCTAAGAGAATGGGGAAATCTTGCTGCTGAAGTGGTTCTTAGAAGTGAAGTGAAGTGAAGTGAAGTCGCTCAGTTGTGCCCGACTCTTTGCGACCCCATGGACTGTAGCCTACCAGGCTCCTCTGTCCATGGGATTTTCCAGGCAATAGTCCTGGAGTGGATTGCCATCCTTGAAAAAAAAAAAAAGAGAGAGAGAGAGAGAGACCACTAATCACAAAGAGATAGAAATGACTCCCCTACCCTGGTTGCTGCTAAGTCGCTTCAGTTGTGTCCAACTCTGTGCGACCCCATAGACGGCAGCCCACCAGGCTCCTCCGTCCGTGGGATTCTCCAGGCAAGAACACTGGAGTGGGTTGCCATTTCCTTCTCCAGTGCATGAAAGTGAAAAGTGAAAATGAAGTCTCTCAGTCATGTAAGACTCTTAGTGACCCCATGGACTGCGGCCCACCAGGTTCCTCCATCGATGGGATTTTCCAGGCAAGAGTACTGGAGTGGGGTACTATTGCCTTCTCCCCCTACCCTGGTAGATGTAGAGAAAGGAATAAAGAGGCTGAGGGACATGGACATGCTACAATGAACATACTAAGTAAGGCCAGATAACACAGCAGATTATGTTCTATTAATATAAGAGGACTCAAAAGACAATGCACTCCCCAAGGCTATCAGAAGTGAAAAGGTGAAAGGGCCCCCGAATCATTAAAAAGATCTGTATTAATAGTAGCTATGCTCTTATGACCAACCTAGATAGCATATTGAAAAGCAGAGACATTAGTTTGCCAACAAAGGTCCGTCTAGTCAAGGCTATGATTTTTCCAGTGGTCATGTATGGATGTGAGAGTTGGACTGTGAAGAAAGCTGAGTGCTGAAGAATTGATGCTTTTGAACTGTGGTGTTGGAGAAGACTCTTGAGAGTCCCTTGGACTGCAAGGACATCCAACCAGTCCATTCTGAAGGAGATCAGCCCTGGGATTTCTTTGGAGGGAATGATGCTAAAGCTGAAACTCTGGTACTTTGTCCACCTCATGCGAAGAGTTGACTCATTGGAAAAGACTCTGATTCTGGGAGGGATTGGGGGCAGGAGGAAAAGGGGACAGCAGAGGATGAGATGGCTGAATGGCATCACTGACTTGATGGATGTGAGTCTGAGTGAACTCCGGAAGTTGGTGATGGACAGGGAGGCCTGACGAGCTGCAATTCATGGGGTCGCAAAGAGTCAGACACGACTGAGCGACTGAACAGAACTGAACTGATGCTCTAGGTAACAAAGCTGAGCTCATTAAGATTCATGGGGATCTTGGGCCCTGAAATAATCAAGGCCAGATCATGGGGTTTGATTCTCAGAAGTAATTAAGTCACAACTGCCATAAAGATCCCCCAAGGTAAGAGGTATAGCCAAGGAGGTCAACCAGCAAAAAATGTGGAACTTACAGCAAAACCTACAGGCAAGTAACAAGGTGTTAAGGTGAGAGAAGGTGATCATCCAATAAAAGTTCACAATCTCAGATCTGAATAAAAACTAAAATGATGCTCCAGACTCTGCATAAAAGGACATATTTATTGGGTGACTGTACACTGAGGAAAGATGGAGTCCAAACATTTTGAGGACTTACAAACATAGGGTACAAGATTATCTTGAGCCCAGAGGCCCAAATCATTATCCTGGCTCACTATCAGAACGGGGGGATAGGTGGAACATGTGGAATGATGGGGAAAGTCCAATTCTGATTTATTTATTAATTTGGGAATGAGGAAATGACTAATAGTGGACCTGTGGAAAGAGAAGAGGCCTAATGTGGGAATAGAGAGCTTACAGACTGCCTAGTCAGGTCATGGAAGAAAATGGCTGAAAGATCAGAGACTTTCTGGGGTCTGGAGTAAGAGATATATTTGAGTAAGCATCAAATGTGAGTATTTCTATATCACTTGTTAATGTCTAGGGGTATAAACAATCAATTGATAGAGATCAGGGAAACTAAGGCAGATATGATGCTAGGACACCCAAGAGACACTTCTGACATCTGACTCTGGCTTGAGGACAACCTGACAAGCCTTGCCAGACATCCGTTAGACTGCCCAGTAGTCAAGGATGCTTGCACTCAATCCTCCTTCCCTCTCCTTCACTCAGGGTCAGACTTGCATTGTGGTCTATAAGCTCTTCCAGCCTTCTTAGGCTCCCTTCATATTTTCTTTAGCAACTGCTTCAAAGACTTAATAAACTGTTTGCTAGTTTCATCCTATCTTGGCAACAGCTCTTGGAGGATCCAGTCTAACACAGTTATCTTTTCTTCTATGCTTCTAGTTTTATTCACAAAATGTCTTTAATCTTTCCTTTTATTAAATGCTTCTCTTTTATTATTCAGGTTGATGTTCCCTGGTCCCTCTGCAATTCTAACAAACTAACTCAATTTTGCCAGGATTGGTTAGCCTCATTCCAGCTTCCTAAGAACAGAACTCCTGTGAGAAGTCCATACCACAGTTGGGTATCATTTTCACTTCTCTTGAAAAGAAATGCCACGAAACTTTAAGAAGATTTCTATTAATTCATGAGATTTTTCAAATGGTTTTCCTCCTACACTTTCTTCTTTTGCTTCCCACTTCATTCTCCTCGTCCCCACGCCCCACTCCCTCCTCCTCCTCTTCATATTTTTAACTTGCAAGTCCTGCTGGCATCTTTTAGCTATGTCTTTTCAGTGAAAACAATTCTATAAGAATCATTAAGTAGCACATCTAGTCTTGCTAACGATTTAAAAACAAATCAGCAAGGCGGCGAAAACAGAATAGTTAAGAGAAATTATTTCCGTAGTGGCTCCACTCTCCATTCTATTTGATTCATGATCAATTTTTCCCCGTTTTTTTAAATGACATAACATTTGCTGATGTTAAAAACAGGGTGCAGATTAAGGTAGTAGGCAAAAGTTCTAAAGAAAAGCTGAATTAACATTACTACATTTAATTCTGATTTTTAAGTAGTTCTGAACTTTCAAATGACCCTTAGTGAAAAAAGCAAACCTCAGGAAAGTGTACTTAATAGTGCAAAGGAAGAAAGTTCCATTGAAGCTGCTAAAACCACTAGAGACACCTGTTCTCTTCAAAGTTAGCTACTAAAAGGGAGTGAGAGACCTACGGTAGTCAGGCAGAACTCACATGCTGCTGAAGAACTCTCTCAATAGTCAGAAAATCCTTTGAAATGTTTTCTACTGAGAAAGATGGCAACCTGAAAATGCTTTGGTTCACCCAATTCCAATGTAAAATGTACTAGACTGACTCACTCTGTGCTAATAGCTCACCTGTTTTCATTAGTGATGACAATTAATTATGGGTAACAGATGTTGACTGTTAATCTGAGAGATCATTCAGCATTTAATTTATTAAAAAGAAGTACTTTCCTAGAATCTAAATTCTCTATAGTGTTTTAACTGTAAAAGAAAAAAGTATTCAAAGGTAGAAAACAACTATTTGGAGACAGTAGTCATAGAATTACATAAGTATACTACTTTTGATAGTGTATTATTATTTTGAAACTATATTTTACAGGCATGCTTAATTTATGACCCAGCCAAGTCTACCTAATAATAACTTTTATTATTATATTTATAAGCTTCTACCACACTTCTAAAATAGCAAATAGGATGTGAAAAAATATATTTTTGAAGTTACATTAAATTCTTCAGTACATATTTATATGAGATAAGAGTGACTCCTTTGTGGCTCAGATAGTAAAGAATCTGCCTGCAATGCAGGAGATCAAGGTTTGATCCCTGAGTTGGAAAGATCCCCTGAAGAAGGAAATGGCAACTCACTCCGGTATTCTTTCCTGAAGAATTCCATGGACAGTGAAGCCTGACAGGCTACAGTTTGTGTGGTCATAAAGAGTCAGACACCACTGAGCGAATAACACTTGTAGAGAAGACAGACACAAGTTTCCCGCTTCTCAAGGAAGCTTTCATTAGACTAGTAACTGGATTGTTTATCACAAATTATAGTACTTAGTACAGTGAGTCAACTACGTATTCACTTGTATGAGAAGAAAAAGGCTTACCTATCTGATTTAACCAGGTTATGTGAGTTTATTCAGTTTCCAGGTTGGCTGTCACTTTGCCAAGGGCAAATGTGTTTCATTCCTGTGTGAAGTTTATCACCTACTATATCTAGAAAGAGAAGAAGTTTCTTCCTCCAGAGTTTCTTTCTTTTTAAAACTTATTTATTTTTAATTGAAAAATAATTGCTTTACAGAATCTTGTTGCTTTTTGAAGAGGTGTCTTATGGCTATAGCTCTTTTTTTTTCCATGTCAAAACTGTACTTTAAAAACCTTGCTAGCTGAAGATGGATCCAAACAGAAAAGAATGAAAATTTAATAAAAGCCTAGAGAGGAATATTATCTGCATTAACCCAGGCACTGTGCTAGAATTCCTGCCTTTAATAAATAATAAGTAATTCCAATACTTTGGCCACCTGATGCGAATAGCTGACTCATTTGAAAAGACCCTGATGCTGGGAAAGATTGAGGGCAGGCGGAAAAGGGGACTACAGAGGATGAGATGGTTGGATGTCATCATTGACTCAATGGACATGAGTTTGAGTAAACTCCAGGAGTTGGTGATGGACAGGGAGGCCTGGCTGCCGTCCATGGGGTCGCAAAGAGTTGGACACGACTGAGCGACTGAAATGAACTGAACTGAATGGAACATTAAAAGTAACAGGTCTCTATAAAGAGGTTTCAAATATAAGTTGAAAAAGCAGAATCTATCTCATTTATTTCCCTCCCTAGAGTCCAAAATTCTTTGTAGGGACTTTATAAATTTTTAAAACAACTATCATGTAAATGTAATTAAGGAGCTAAAGAGGGATAATAGAGAAATCTCCCCCTTTAATTGGTGAGGTAGTTTCTATTAATATTCCTTTGGTAAATAGAGAGACGGCTTAGAAAATAAGGATTTTTGTTTATTCTGTAATTGTTAGTGATTGGCAAGGACTTGAGTTTTTATTTATTGTTTTACTTTATTTTATTATCTGTTAATGAAAGTTGAGGTTGTCTGTTCATTTGGAGATATATCATAGAAATCTTGCCCCAAAATTACCTTGAATTGTAGCTCTTTCCTCACATGTACTTTCTGCATTCTCAGGATGGACTTCATCTCATCTAACTCTGTTCTGCTCTTTCCTCAATGGTCAGCCTTCCTTTCATTTGGGAAGTCATTGCAGTTGGTAGTTACCACCACTGAGGACCCTCCTTGTCCCCTCACTTCCCTACCCCTGTGTAAGCCTCCACTCAACATTCTTCAGATGATTCTCATTCATCTCTCTAAAACAGAACAGACTTGGTGACCTTTATCCATCCTTCCCAAGTCTGGAGTGATGTAAATTGATGTTGCCAGAAGTTAACTTGATACATCAGACAAAAAGGATGCTTTAACACAAACTCAGTGTATATTTTTGATGCTTTTATAGCCATTGCTAATAAGTCTGGATTTTGTCATTGCTTTCCTATCTAGGATTATTTGTTATTTGTAACTCCACTAGTGGGCTTTCCATAACACTAGAAACAATTTGCATTCTTGGAAAATGAGGTAACAAGTTCAAAGAGTATATGTGAAAATAAGTGCCACGTAACTTTACAGTTTCTAATTATAAAATAGCTTGCTGAGTCATCCCTGCTGCTGCTAAGTCGCTTCAGTCGTGCCCAACTGTGTGCAACCCCATAGACGGCAGCCCACCAGGCTCCACCGGCCCTGGGATTCTCCAGGCAAGAGCACTGGAGTGGGTTGCCATTTCCTTCTCTGATGAATGAAAGTGAAAAGTCAAAGTGAAGTCACTCAGTCTTGTCTGACTCTTAGTGACCTCATGGACTGCAGCCTACCAGTCTCCTCCATCCATGGGATTATCCAGGCAAGAGTACTGGAGTGGGATGCCATTGCCTTCTCCCTACCTTTTTTAAAGGGGAAAAAAGTCTGAAAGGCCAGATTTCATGACAATAATTTTCACTGAATTGAATATAGTGTTAGAGTGTTTTCTGATGTAGTATATATCTAGTACTTATGTTGATTAAAAATAACTTTTTATTACAAAATAATTTAATTCACAATGACTTTATTGCCTCATATTGCAGGGAGGCTTTCTCCATCAGTGTGTCATTAGTCTAAGACATGCTACCTGCCACTCTTCTCCTCAGCCAAAGCTCACTCCTATCCCATATTCCTAACCCCTTTTTCTGCCTACACTATTGACCCTGGAGTATGTGTTTTCCCAACTAGTGCCTTCATACATTTCACATAGATATTTAGGGTTTATTTTTTCTTCTCATTCAGTTACAATCCAATCATTACATTCATTTGAGCAAAACACACACACTCTCTCTCTTTTTCTATTCCAACTCAAACTTCTTACCTAAAGTCCTTCCCTAGCTTGCCAGCTGGAACCATTCTTGTCTCCTGTACTTTTCCACAGTTCCTCTATTTTAATTCATGTAACATACTTCAACCGAATAGACTGATTGCATGTATGTCTTTCCACCAAAAGACAGGCTTCTTGAGGCAAAACTACAGCTTATACCTTTTGCAGATGTTCCATAAGTACTGGTCAAATGGACCTAAAATGTGATGTTTCCTCTTTGGAAGAGTTTAAGCCCATCAGCAATCTAGTTTGGTCTGCCAAAATTGCACTATATGTTTCTATAATAAGTGTATTCTGCTCCTTATTTTCCTACAAAATATTTCTGTTAAGAGACTTTCTTAACACATACACACACAGAGACACAAGTACATAATTTAAAATTCATGTATGATTTTGGAATATATAATCAGATATTCCCATATGTAATAGAATGCTCAGTGACACTGCCCGAGAATTGGCCGCTGAAATCCAAAGGCAGAGACAAGGTTGCTCTAAGCACTTTCTATTCCAAAGGGAGCTATAAACATTCTGGGCCAGACATCTCGGGTTTCCTAATTGTTAGCAGAACCCACCCTGCTAGAACCAGCTATCTCCACTACTCCTTTCCTACCTCTTTTCTCGTCTCTACAAAGTCAACTGGGGAGAGTTAGAGAGGAAGTGATAATCCTGACTCTGAAGCTTTGAGAATTTTATTTTCCTCCTCCTTGTAACACCTCCTTAAGTGAGTGGGACTCACAGAGAACCACCTGGGAGAATGGGAACGGTGGTGAGGTGTGTGGTGGTGGAGGGGGTGAGGAGCAAGAGAGACTTGGTGTTCCTGGTCTTGGGAAGCCGTGAAGCTGTTTACTCTCATATTAACTGCTATGATGTTATGGACTGAATGTATCACTCCCAAATTCATACGCTGAAGACCTAACACCAAAAGTGATGGTTTGGGGAGTGGAGTCTTGGGTGATAATTGGGTTTAGATGAGGTCATGAGGATAGGGTCCCCATGATGTCCTTAAAGGAGAGGAAAAGACCAGTGTTTTCTCCATATACCTTTCATTGAAGGACAGAAAGAAGATGGATGTCTGCAAGTTAGGAAGAGAGACCTCACCAGGGAAGTGAATTGATTTTGGACTTCCCAGCCTGCAAAGCTGTGAGAAATAAATTCCTGCTATTTAAGCCACCCAGTCAGTATTTTTTCATGCAGCCAGATCTGAGTAAGACACATGGCAAGTGCATATTTGAATCCAGGGCCATGCAGACTTGAGGAATTTAGCTGGCTTGATTCAACTATTCACCATCCCAAGGGGTTTACCTGGTAGGCAAGGAGACTCAAAGGAAAGAGACTGTGGTATACAGTCAAGAGTTGAAGGTGAAGTTGGGAATGGTAGTTTAAGGGATTAGATATGCTGCACCTGTAAAACAGAACAGGGGTGCCCATGTTTATACCAGATATAGAGGAAACAGCAGAAAAGGCAAGGAGACACGCACAGGGAAACAGACTGGTGAGACCACGTGTCCCTAGAGAAAGAGAAGTGGAAAGAGTTGTTGCCTTGGTTCCTGACTGCATATACCTTGCTTTCTTCAAACAAAAATCAACCAAGCACCCAAGAGCATCTAAGATACTAGCCACATAGAAGCTGTCAAACAATGTCCACTGCTAACCAAAGAAAGAGGGAGAAACAAGAGAAAAATGTTTACAGAGCAAATTAAATAAGGAACAAAGCCCTTTCCTACTCACACCCCACTAAACAGAAGGGAGCTGGCAACCTGGAAGAAGTGGAAGAAAGAATACATCTAGAGACACCCCAGTGATTCTTAAACTTTGTTCAGAAGCCCCCTTTATGCTCTTAAAAGTCTTAGGAAAACAAGAGCTTTTTGTCGCTAATTGTTATATTTAGATTTAAAATAGAGAAAAATGTAAAGTATTTATTAGTTAGTATTAAAATAACAATGTTAAAGCCATTATCTGTTCACATAAATATTATATTTTTGTAAAAATATAGTAATAAAACAGAACACAATTTAGTGAAAACAGCGACATTGCTTTTTATTTTACAAATCTCATTAATGTATGGCTTAACAGAAGACAGCTGAATTCCCACCTCTGCTTCTACATTCAACATTTTGCAATATATTGGTTTGATTCAAGTATAGGAAGAAAATGGGGCTTCATAAAGATATGACTCATTGGAAAAGGGAGAATATCTTTTTCAAATAATTGTGGGTATTCTTCTTTAGTATTATGCTAAAACTCAACAGATGACACTAGTCTTAAGAGAGTTGTTGCACTGTGGAATCTGATACTAATCAATGTACTTCTCTGTACTTTAAAATCTATTGATCTACCTTGCATTTTTATGCATCTTTTATCCAAGCATGATTTTGTTACATTGTGCATTGGTCGTTCCCTCTACAAAGTTTTTCCAAAGTTGACACAATTATAATTGTGTTGGGGGTCCATATGCCCAGCCTTGGGTTCAAGCCATTTGAAGGAGAATCACTGAAATGTACTTAATTCTATTGACAGAGATGTGCAAAAACACATGCAAAGTATTATCAACCAAAAAGCTCACTTAAGCCTTAATGTCCAGATATTGTATGAAGAGTCAGTCATGTAGACATATTGCTTTAATGACAGACTGGAGCTACTCAATATTCAGCTCCCTAGTGCTGATAGAACATGGTCCATAAACTCAGGAATACGAAAAACTCTTATCAGGCAAAATATTACAAAGTTCAGATGTTATCTACTGTGGGTTAGTCAAGGGTCACTTCTTTCTTTGGAATGTGCAGAATTTGAACAACACAAGCTTGCCAAGTTAACTCTTCACTGCACAATAATATAACAAAATAACAAAATATTGCTTTAGTTACTATCACCGTTAATCTCTTCACAAAATTCTACAAGTATTAAGAAATTGTTAAGCTCTTAATTATAGATACAAGTTTTCTAAAATTTTAGCTTTTCCCTTGAAAGCTCAAATTTTTGTCATTGTCAACAAATACTATTAATTGTTTTCCTTGAAATAACAGGCTCAGTTCCTTCACTTTTGAGAGATTATCAAATGTGTGTACGAGTTAAGTTGCTTCAGTTGTGTCCAACTCTTTGTGACCCCAGGGACAGTAGCCCTCCAGGCTCCTCTGTCCATGGGATTCTCCAGGCAAGAAAACAGAAGTGAGTTGCCATGCCCTTCTCCAATCTGTCAAATACTCAAGTCTAAATGATCAAATTGTAGCTGTCGGTTATTCTTACAGTATTCTTGCCTGGAAAATCCCACGGATGGAGGAGACTGGCAGGCTATAGTCCATGGGGTCGCAAAGAGTCGGACACAACTAAGCAACTTCACTTCACCTCACTTATTCTTATGGGAATGGTGGGGGGAGGAAATGTTATTCCATGCAAAAAGTGGCTAGTACAGCCTGCAAACCAAACAATCCCATACTTTATCTCTACATAGCATCATACTTGGGTCTATATTAGAAGTATTTTAGACATTCTATTGGTTTTATTACATAAAATATATATTCTAGTGTTGAGATTTAGTAAAATTAATTAGTTTTACTGCCTTATATTCTTAAGTGAAACTGGATTTTTTTTTTTTCCTGTAAGTTCCTGGCATTGAAGAATACAATAATTACTAGTATAGTGTGGTGCCACTGCCTTTATTTATGTTAAGGCATCATCAGTTTTACCCACCATTGCTTTTGCAGAATAAATGTAATCTTAACATAATTTTAAAAAATGCAATGTTATTATGAAAATGGTTTTGATCGCACAGACTTTCTAAAGTTGTCTTGGACCCCAAGGGTTCTATGGATCACATACTGAGGACTATTGGTTCAGATTTGTCATTTTATTCCTCTCTGTTGAAATGTGCAATATCTATAGTCTTATTCATGCCTAGAGCTGAAGATGTGCTTTCTTTTTCTTTTTTTAAAAAATTACTTTGTTTTTAATGAGGATAATTGCTTTACCATATTGTGTTGGTTTCTGCTATACACTAACATGAATCAGCCATAGGTACGCATATGTCCCCTCCCTCTTGAATCTCCGACCGCATCCCATCCCTCTAGATTGTTGCAGAGCACCAAGCCGAGCTCCCTGCATCATACAACAAATTCCCACTGGTTATCTATTTTACATACAGTAATGTATGTGTTTCCATGCTATTCTTTCAATGCATCCCACCCTGTGCTCCCCGCACCGTGTCTACAAGTCTGTTCTCTAGGTCTTTGTCTTCATTGCTAAGCTTCCAATGAGGGATATTCAGCAGAATGTTTTGAGATTCATTGATGTTGTAGCATGGTTTGTTCTTTTTATTGCCAAGTGGTATTTCACTATATGGATACGCCACAATTTGTTTATCCTTTCTGTTGATGGAGATTTGGTTCTTTCCTGTTTAGTACTGAGAGCTAAACTTTCCCTCTCAATGCTGCATTAGCTGTATCCAACAAATTTTGATAGGGTGTGTTTTCATTTTCTTTTTTTTATTATTTTTTTTATTTTTTTTATTTATTTCTTTTAGTTTTTTATTTTTTAAATTTTAAAATCTTTAATTCTTACATGCGTTCCCAAACATGAACCCCCCTCCCACCTCCCTCCCCACAACATCTCTGTGGGTCATCCCCATGCACCAGCCCCAAGCCTGCTGTATCCTGCGTCAGACACGGACTGGCGATTCAATTCTTACATGATAGTATACATGTTAGAATTTTCAGCACAAAACATTCTTTGATTTATCTTTACTCTTAAGAGTTCTCTTTTTTATTTTATTTATTTATTTTTTATTTATTTTAAATAGAGGCTATTACTTTATAATATTGTGGTGGTTTTTGCCATAATTCACATGAATCAGCCATGGGTGTACATGTGTTCCCCATCCTGATCCTCCCTCCCTCCTCCCTCCCCATCCCATCCCTCAGGGTCATCCCAGTGCACCAGCCCTGAGCACCCTGTCTCATGCATCGAACCTGGACTGGAGATCTATTTCACACATGCAAGAAGATCCAATCAGTCCATCCTAAAGGAGATCAGTCCTGGTGTTCATTGAAAGGACTGATGTTGAAGCTGAAACTCCAGTACTTTGGCCACCTGATGTGAAAAGCTGATTCATTTGAAAAGACCCTGATGCTGGGAAAGATTGAAGGCAGGAGGAGAAGGAGATGACAGAGGATGAGGTGGTTGGATGGCATCATCAACTCAATGGACATGAGTTTGGGTAAACTCCAGGAGTTGCTGATGGACAGAGAGGCCTGGCATGCGGTGGTCCATGGGGTTGCAAAGAGTCAGACACAACTGAGCAACAGAGCTGAACTGAACTGAATAAACATGTTTCAATGCTGTTCTCTCAAATCATCCCACCCTCGCCTTCTCCCAAAGTCCAAAAGTCTGTTCTTTACATCTGTGTCTCTTTCGCTGTCTTGCATGTAGGGTCATTGTTACCATCTTCCTAAATTCCATATATATGCGGTAATATACTGTATTGGTGTTTTTCTTTCTGACTTACTTCACTCTGTATAATAGGCTCCAATTTCATCCTCCTCATTCGAACTGATTCAAATGCATTCTTTTTAATAGCTGGTAATATCCCATTGTGTAAATGTACCACAGCTTTCTTATCATTCATCTGCCGATGGACATCTAGGTTGCTTCCATGTCCTGGCTGTTGCAAACAGTGCTGCAAGGAGCATCGGGGTACATGTGTCTCTTTCAATTCTGCTTTCCTCGGTGTGTATGCCCAGCAGCGGGACTGCTAGGCTGTATGGCAGTTCTTTTAACAGAACTTTGTTTAAGCCCATAGAAGAATGATGTTTACTTTTGATTCCACTGGAGGAAGTTTAGGTGTTTCAAAGTATTGAACTGATTGATAGGAAAAGTCCTTGAAAGTTAAAGCCATAGAATAAGAAACAATGAAAAAAATCTTGTCAGGGCCAAAAATTTTATGCACGTATTGCACATGGTAATTTAAGAGCCTAGGGGAAAATGTATAAATACTTGCTGTGCTGTGCAAGTTGCTTCAGTTGTGTCTGACTCTGTTCAACCCCATGAACTGCAACCCCCCCTAGGCTCTTCTGTCCATGGGGATTCTGCAGGCAATAATACTGGAGTGGGTTGCCATTTCCTTCTCCAGGAGTATATATACTTAATGTACTATAATAAAAATAAAAAAATACTATTTCCAGCATTATCAAATGTAATATATTCTAAAATTAACTGATAATGTAGACTAGTGTAGCTGTTAGGCCATATATAAGAATTTTAAAACTATAACCAGAAGTCTGATTTTCTGTCAAACTTTCATTTTTAATACTTTTCTTGCTTTTTCTCTCTCTTTCTTTTTAATGAGACATAATTTGGACAGGAGCCATTTTCCTGTTACACACTAACTCACTTCTCCCCAAAGAGAGGGTTCTGTAAAACTGATTGTATAATGCTATTGTTTTTGTGTGCTATAGAAAATTTGACTAAGCTATTCACTGTCACTGTGTCTATACTTTCAGTAAGTCCAAAGTAAATTATATAGGGTCATTAATCAAAGCTAATGAAAAAAAAAAGCTAATGAAAAGCTTTATATCTTTATAGTTTTTTCCACTATCCTTTTTTTTTTTAGCTTCTGCAACTAAAATCTAGAAGATTTTGCTCTGAAAATAAGGTTTAGTTACATTATTTAAACTTCCACTTTTAAATTGTCTAAATTTATAATAAGCACTTCTGATTATGAAGGGTTAACATATTTTTTAAAAAGTAGGAAATTTTCTGTGCTACGTCCTTCAGTCGTGCCTGACTGCTTGCGACTCTGTGGACTGGAGCCCGCCAGGTTCCTCTGTCAATGGAATTCTCCAGGCAAGAATATTGGAGGGGGTTGTCATTTCCAATGAGGGATCCAACCCATGTCTCTTAAATCTCCTGCATTGGCAGGAGGATTCTTTACCACTAGCACCACTGAGGACTCTTCTACTTGAGCATGATCTTCATTAGCAGGAAAGAATGTTGTCTGCGTTATCATCTCCTATAATGACTATAACTCACAATTAAAGTCAGTGAAAGTTGCTCAGTCATGTCTGACTCTTTATGATCCCGAGGACTATACAGCGACCCCATGGACCATACAGTGCATGGAATTCTCCAGGCCAGAATACTGGAGGGGGTAGCCTTTCCCTTCTCCAGGGAATCTTCCCAACCCAGGAATTGAACCACGGTCTCCCACTGCAGGTGGATTCTTCACCAACTGAGCTCCCAGGGAAGCCCAACTGAGCTATTAACTCACAATTAATCCACCATATAAATAGCAAGTAGTTAAATACAAAAATTGTCATCATATCTTTGTTTTCTTTGAAGAAAATTTATTTGTTAGCTTAGACATCATCCACACTTAAAACATTAAAAGGAAATCTTATATTCTCCTCATCTTATATGCTGTGGCATTGAAAGTGATGTTACTTGTAATAAATATTGGGCCTAGAATGATTTAGCCTAAAGGACTTACAAATTAGTAAGATAAGATAAAATAACAAATACAAAATAGATTACCTGTTATAAGAGAAGATCAAAAAGAGTCTAAAAGTCATAACATACAGATGTGGGTCATGAAGTAACACACCTCAATAAAAGTAGATTTTGAGTTGGGTCTTAGAGCAGGAAAAGAATTGGAGCTGGTTGACACATATTTAAAAGGCAAAGTAATTGATAAGGATTGCCTAACAATAGTAGTGAAAACAGAAATATACTTTTAGAGAAGAATGAATAGTAAAATTTGTATAAAGTAAAGAATTAAGAGAGTGGAAGGGAGAAAAGAGAAAGGGGAGGAAATCAAGACAAACTATGCCTGAAAATCTTAATACATTTCATAACAACAAACACAGAAAAACACAAAACCAAAAAATAGGCACAGGGCAAACATGAAACAGAAATTTAGACTGAAAGTTCTCATGATCAGGAAGAAAATGAATTCACATTAGGATATATATTTTTTATCAATGTTTCTCAATAATATTCCCATCTATGTTAATAAACAATGTCTACAAATTCAAACTGGAGAAGGCAATGGCACTCCACTCAGTACTCTTGCCTGGAAAATCCCATGGGCGGAGAGCCTGGAAGGCTGCAGTCCATGGGGTCACTGAGGATCAGACACGACTGATCAACTTCACTTTCACTTTTCACTTTCATGCATTGGAGAAGGAAATGGCAACCCACTCCAGTGTTCTTGCCTGGAGAATCCCAAGGACTGCGGAGCCTGGTGTGCTGCCGTCTATGGGGTCTCACAGAGTCGGACACGACTGAAGTGACTTAGCAGCAGCAGCAGCAACAGATTCAAACAGTTCATTATATGGACTGAACATCAAAAATAATTTTATTGCTAACTGAATGAGCACAGGCTTTGGAATTCAAGCCAGACTGAATCTTGAGTCTTGATTCTTTTTCTATTCCACTCAGCTCCTCACCTTTCTCCTTACCTATCCTTCTGTCTGCAACATTTTGTTGGTTATGAACTGCAGACACAATATCTGCAAGGTGCTATCTTGGGATGGGTTAGATTGGATATAAATGGAGTATCTGAAAATCTATATTGTGTTTTTTTACTTGAGTTTGTGCACTTAAGTTCAAGTTGCTCAGCAGATGGGAAGCAGCATAAGCCAACGACAAATAACCCAGCAAAGACTCCTGGTTGATTCCAAGAGTGAATTCCAGTCATGCAGTCACGTGTGGGAGAAGGAGTGATAGTCAATGACAGCTCTATGTGTGTGTGTGCGTGTGCCCAGTCCCTCAGTCGTGTCCAGTTCTTTGTGATCCTGTGGACTGTAGCCTGCCAGGCTCCTCCATCCATGGAATTGTCCAGGCAAGAATACTGGAGTGAGTTGCTATTTTCTCCCCCAGGGGATCTTACAACCAAGGGATCAAACCCTCATCTCCGTCATCTGCTACATTGGCAGGCAGATTCTTTACTGCTGAGCCATCCAGCAAAAAATGTGCTGACTTCTACAGAGACAAATGGATTCGGCAATAAGGGGACATTGCACCCACTTCAGAAATGTTTCTCAGTCTGTGCCAAGTAGAATAAGTACATCTCAAATATAGATTATTTTACTTACTGAAAGAGGAGACAATGTATCTGTTAGCCCTTTGTGACTTCTGGTGAGAAATTTGAAGGGTACTTGACTGAGTTCTGTGCAGGCTGCCTGCTCAAGTTATATGGTTGATTCATATTGGAATACATTTCTTAGATGCTGACATCTTTGATAAAGGGGTTTTAAATTTCCCTTAGTTAATGTCCTTTGACAGTGTTCTGAACTAATTGTATCATATTTATTGTAGATCGTTTCCAAGATATTTTATTTTCAATAAACCTTAAAGAAGTATTTTATTTACCTAATGTTATCATCCCTTAGAGCTAAATACAATATGATCAACATTATTAGAACAAGTTTTAGGTTTACTTTTAGAACTAGGTCTTAGAAAATAAAATATATCAATCATTTAACCTTTATATTTTATATAATTATTAAGTGGAACAATGTCATTTTATCTAGAGTTAAACAACTGATTTTCTGAAAAACTGATTAACAAGAGTTAGAGAAATATATACAGTTGTGACATTTAAATAGAGTTTGTTTGGTTATGATAGCAGACCAAACTTTAAAATCCTAAACATGTTTAATTAAAATAATTTTTTGCAGAGCTATATTTAAACAGGCAATATAGTACCGACAATTATCTGTAATTATCCAGTTCCAATCAGGAAATAATAGAGATTTCAATGTCACTAAACACAATAAGGATAATCACTCTTCCATTATTCTGATGGGCATGTAATTAACAACTTAAAAATTTTTCATAGGGATATAACAGCCAGAGTTTCAATAAAGACTTACAGTGTAGGGAACTAGATTAACTGTACTGTAGTTAAAACTGACCTTTTTTCATTATGGTTTTAAGTCTCATGCTAGTACTTTCTCAACCAAGGCCTATTTTTGCTTTTCAAGCACTGGCAAAAGCTCATTATTACTACAATAGATATAGTATGACTAAGGACTTCATGGTTTGCCTAAGAAACCTTACCTTTCTTTTTTTCTTAGAAACTTTATCTTGATACACAGGATGACACCTGCTTACTGTCACTTAAAAATTTTATCTTTAATACATTAAAAGATAAACTAAGGCACGTTAAAATTTTTTAAGTTTATTTGAGCAAATATCAATTCCAATCAGCAGCATCAAACTGGAAGTAGTTAGGATAGCTCCACTGACAGGAGCTGTGGGAGCATTGTTAGATAGCTTAGAAACAAAGCAAAGAAATTATTTTATTGGCTGCAGCTTAAGTTGTTGCATTATTTTGGAAAGTCTAGTTGGCAGATTGTGACAGCTTGTTGTTCTTAACCCTGACTCTAATTTAGGATACAGTTTGCTTATGTAGACTACCAAAGCACCAGATCAGTCTAATGGTCTCCTTGTTTGACTACTTTAACAGTTAATACTTGTTACAAATACAAAATAATATGACAAATTTATGGAAAAACTTGGCCATAAAAATATTCATAACTTTGCTGCTAAGTCGCTTCAGTCATGTCCGACCCTGTGCAACCCCATAGATGGCAGCCCACCAGGCTCCCCTGTCCCTGGGATTCTCCAGGCAAGAGAACTGGAGTGGGTTGCCATTTCCTTCTCCAATGCATGAAAGTGAAAAGTGAAAGTGAAGTCACTCAGTCGTGTCCGACTCTTTGCGACCCTATGGACTGGAGCCTACCAGGATCCTCCGTCCATGGAATTTTCCAGGCAAGAGAACTGGAGTGAGTTGCCATTGCCTTATCCGTTAGGACTTAGATATATTAATAAATTGTTTTTGTTCCCTCTATAGGTATATATTTAAAAATATTTATAACTATAGAGATTATAAAGTTAATGAACTTCTCAGTGATCACTCATACACATTTTTGGATGCTGCTACATTGTCTGTATTTATAAGTAAAGTTTGCATACTATTTTTCGAAATAGAAATAGTATAATTTATTTAACTATTCTCTTAGTTTCTGAACGTTTAGTTTGCTTCTAATTATCTATTTACATAAATAATTGTATGAAATTTTGGCTTCAGAATTAAACACAGGAAACAACATTAAAGTGTCTATATATGAATGAGTTGCACACGTGTCATTTTAATCATATGGGTATTGATATTGAGAACAAAACGACTACAATTCAGATACACAGGTTCATCGTATGCACTTTATGATGAAAGAGGCAAAGATAGGCATAAAGTAAATTATCTTTATCATCAAAGCTCATTTCATGTCATATTTTCTTCCTGTGTGTTTTGAAATGTTTTGAACAAATATTGCATATCTAATTTTGCATTTTGCTTTCTTAATCTACTTCAGAATTTACTCTAAAAGTCACAAGATAAGTAGCAACTTTCCTAAATATTCTGTAACAATTGGAATCAAAATTTTTCATCTGTTTCATGGTGTAAAAAATGTTGTGATGTGTATCTTTAAAAATATAGAGATAAAAATATATAGTTATTAATATAGACATATAAATATAGATATATAGAAAGAAAATATTTATATTTAACCATTTATATATTTATACCCATATCTATCCTTTGGCTTGGTAATTCACTAATTCTCTTTTTCATCTATATCTTGAATATATATATATATTTTTTCTTGACTCATGATATGACCTCCAATTAATTTTCAAAAGAATTGTACTATTTCAACATTATCTGAAATAAGTGAGACTACCACATTCATCCTGTCTTGGGCAACAATGAATATTTCAAGATAAATGTCTAATTTAGTAGCAGAAAATCTATTCTTTTTATTTTTGTGTTAATATTCATTTGTTTACTTAATAGTTAGAGATTGGGTATTTTCACATTAATATCAATTATTTTGTTTAATCATCCTTGTGAACTTGGAAACTGGTCCATTTATTTGTTAAGTGGTTGATATTTTTTCTAGAAATGTTTCTGAGAATTTTATATGAAAAAGTAACACTGTCATATATAGTACACAAATATAATAGGTTGATTGCATTTTACTATTGCTTATTTTGCTTTTTAGCATGCAGAATTTTTAAATTATACTGTCAAATTGATTAATTTTAACTCTCACTCTAATTGTGCTTCTAAACTTAGAAATTCATGCCTCTTTCAAAAATTTCCTAAAAATTTAATCCTGTTACATTTGGTATGATATCATACTGAAATATATGTTTAGTGTTTTTTCTTACACTATGTTAAAGATCTAATTTTTTTTTTCAAGATGTTGACTTGTTTATCTTAACACCACATGTTGAAAGAAATGTAAATTTTACAGAAAAACTAGTGCCTTGACTGAAAACCGTTTGTTTGCAAGTAAACCTTCTTAAGCAAAATGATCCAACAATAAATGGGTCGAAGTAGTGATTTAAGGGGAAGAATAAGGAAGGCGCTAATGGATATCTTTTGGATTTAGGATCAGTGAATATAGTCGGACATCGGGGGATTGGAAATGAAAATGAAAACACTGTCATGAACCCAGACAACAACTCTCTCCACCTTTTTTCTCTGCAGTCACTTGGTGTCTCCAATGTGTTCCTCTGTGCATAACTGCCTGACTTTTCCAATTCATTTATATTCACCCCAAACTTGGCTCCTCCTGCCCTATCCTTAGGTTCAATGCCTACGGTCAGATAACCCATCCTCCCTGCCTCCTGATTTTAAGCTCACTGGAAAAACAAGCCTCTGAAAAGATTCCCACTTAATTGTCTATTTCTCTAACCATATATGGTCAGGGTTAGTCAAGGAGGACACACATGGGTGCAGCTCTCAGGGTTGGAAACAGTTGTCAGAGCAGAAAGTAGGGATGTGGCAGGCACCAGAAAGTCAGTCTATTAGAATCACTGAGAAGGTGATTAAAAAACGTGACTAAAAATTTCCTATAATAATCATGATTTACACTGTTTCTTGGACAGTGTTTAATTAAAAAAATGTCTATAATAAAAAATAATGTTTAATATATTGGTTGAATCAAATTAAATATTTTTAGATTATTGATTTTCTTTAGAGTGTGAATAATATCGAAGTCATTTAACATATGCTGAGATGTTATCATCATATACCATCTCATCATAGGATATGGTGAGGGACAAGCAGTCTGGTGTGCTGCAGTCCATGGGGTCACAAAGAGCTGGACACAACTGGGGGACTGAACAACATTTAACGTAATTCAATCCATGTGTACATAACATTATTAGTAGCATATCTACCATGTAAAACATACACATTTTTTTTCCCCAACATCTTGTTTCTCCCCCTAAAAGGTTTCTCTGTCTCCTTACCACTCAATGTAGTTTTAATTTACATTAAAGAGACAAATAATTGAACAGTTAACTCTATTTTTATTTATTAATCTTTGCTTCTTGTATATTTTTATGTTAAAGTCAACTTGAAAGAGTCATGAATGTTTAACAAGTGATTTCTAAGATATGTTATGCTAAACAATTTTTATTCTGAATTTACATTCTGTCATCTTGCTACATTCAGAGTACTTGTTAAGTAAGCAAATCAATACAACACATTTTTTCTTTACTGTTGATTAGCCAAATGTATCAATTTTTACTTCAGGTGCTAAATTCAGTGCCTAATACCTGCAGGGTTTTCTTTCTTCTCAGTATTTTAACTTTTACCAGTGAATGATTAGGGAAAAGCTTTTCTTTCTTCTCTTTCTTTGTGGAGAGATGAAAATCTATACATTGTTTTGTTGATGAATACCACAGAAATTGCTTGGGATTTATCCTAAGATGCAAAATATCAAACTTCCAAAGACATCCATTGGAAAGATATAGAAGAATTAATTTGTACGTAGGCTTGAAATAATTTTGTTGAAATAAAGACATTTTAGTCTATAACCTCTTTTGCACAAGGGTTCCCACATTTTACTCCACAAATTATGTAGCAACCCAGGATAGGAGTTTGTTTTGGTTTCTGTGTTTTACAACTTTTGCTCAGTTAGAATATGTTGCCACAGAACTTAAGGAAAGCCATCAACTACATTGGCTTCCTTTGCCCACCAGAGATTAAAAAGGATACCCTTTACTATTGCAAGTTAAAGAACAGCCAATAAGTTAACCCTTTCATTGTATAGATGAGAAACTTCCAAACAGCAATCTAGTGCCTCAAAGTAATTGAATATATAGGAGGAAGGAGGACCTAGCCTTTTGGGGATGTCTCAAAATGAGGAGGAAACTATTTGTCCTTATAATACAATCAATCCCAGCTTCAATACAATTTTAATTTTTCTAGACATTTATATGTAGATGCTGTGAACAATATAAAACCATTTTGCATGTTAAAAAAATTTATCATTAAATGAAAATAAAAATATAACTTACCAAAGTCTATGGATGCAATGAAAGCAATGCTTAAATAAACTTTATAGCAGTGAATAGATATATTAGAAAAGAAGAAAGCACTAAAATTAATAATCTCAGTTTTCATCTTTTGGAAACTAAAAAAAAGAGAGAGAGAGAGAAGAGCATATTAAATCCAAAATAAGAAAAGAAATAATAAAAATTAGAGCAGAAATCAGTGAAATTGAAAACAGTCAAAAAAATCATCAAAATAAAAGTCTGGTTCTTTGAAGAGTTCAGTAATTGAAATCAACTTAGCTGTCCATTAACAGAGGAATAGATAAAGAAAATGTGGTACATATATTCAGTGGGATTATTACTCAGTAATAAAAAGGAATGGGATTGCTTCATTTACACGGATGTGGATAGACCTAGAGACTGCCATACAGAGTGAAATAAGTCAGAAAGAGAAAGCAAATATTGTATAATATCACTTTTATGTGGATTCTAGAAAAATTATGCAGATGAACTTATTTGCAAAGCAAAACCAGAGACATAGACACAGGGAACAAACATGGATATAAAGGAGAGTAGAGGGGTGAGATGGATTGGGAAATTGAGATTGACATATATACATTACTATTTATAAAATAGATAATTAATGAGAACCTATTGTGTGGAACAGGGAACTCTACTCAACCCTTTGTGGTGACCTCTTAAATGGTAAGGAAATCCATAAAAGAGGATATCATGTGTATGTATAGCTGATTCACTTTGCTATACAGTAGAAACTAATACAACATTGTAAAGCAACTATGTTCCAATAAAAATTACTTTAAATAAAAGGTTAGTAAAGCTAATAAAGCTATGGTTTTTCCAGTAGTTATGTGTGGATGTGAGAGTTGGACTATAAAGAATGTTGAGTGCTGAAGAATTGATGCTTTTGAACTGTGGTGGTGGAGAAGACTCTTGAGAGTCCCTTCGACTGCAAGGAGATCCAACCAGTTCATCCTAAAGGAAATCAGTCCTGAATATTCATCGGAAGGACTGCTGCTGAAGCTGAAACTCCAATACTTTGGTCACCTGATGCTTAGAACTGACTCATTGGAAAAGAGCCTGATGCTAGGAAATATTGAAGACAGGAGGGAAAGGGGACAACAGAGGATGAGATGATTGGATGGCATCAGCAACTCTATGGACATGAGTTTGAGCAAGCTCTGGGAGTTGGTGATGGACAGGGAAGCCTGGCGTGCTGCAGTCCATGGGATCACAAGGAGTCGGACATGACTGAGCGACTGAACTGGACAGAACTGAGTAAGCCATGAGTCAGGTAAGCTAAGAAAAAGAGAAAACACAAAGAACTGCTATAAGAAAGAGAAGAGACTACATCACTCTGGATCCCACAAACACTAAGGATAATAAAGAAATTTTATTAACAACTCTACTGCACAAATTTGACAACTTGGATAAAATAGACCAACAGTTTGAAAAATACAATCTACTCAGTCACGCAAGGTGAAATGGCAATCCAAATAGGTTGTGTTTATTAAATAAATTGAATTAATAGTTAGTAACCTTCAAAAACCAAGCACCAGGATCAGAGGGTCTAATTGTAAATTCTATCAAACATTTTCAGATGAAATTATACCAATTCCCTACAGTCTCTTCCAGAAAGTAGAACCAAAGAGGATAGTTTCTAACTCACTCAATAAGACCAGTACTACCTTCCAAAATAAGACAATGACATCACAGGAAAAGAAAATCACAGATCAGTATTTCTCATGAACATAGATCCAAAAATCTTCAAAAGAACATTAGCTAATGAAATCTAATAATGTATAAAAATATTTGTATATCATGACTAAGTGGTATTTACACCAGGTATGCAATGATAATTAAAATTTTAAAAACAATTAATGTATTCTATCACATGACAGGCTAAAAACAATAATCACATATGTTTTAAAATTCTCCAATTCCTCCAAAGCTAAAATAGAAGAATACAAGAAGTTGCAAAAGAAATTAGTTATTGATTGTTTTTCAACATGATTCTAGGGATGCATTTTTGCTACTTCTGTGTATTTGAAATTTTACAAATATAAAGTGAAATAATAAAATCAAATTCATCCAAAGTAGTCAAGGAACTAAACTCACAACAAGAATAAATTTTGGCAACCAGATGAACAAGAAAAATTAGAAATTAAATGATTATCTTAAATGCCTTCTAAAGAGTTAATTAAGGAGTTCAAAGTAACCACAGACTTTATTCTGGCCTCACAGAGTTCCAAGCCATGCAAACCTCAGAAATTATACAACTGCTCCATTATGAATCATTCTTATTACTATACAAATTATGAATTTGAATATGCTACTTAATACTAGAAATGCTTTTGACATCTAATTTACTCCTAGTTCAGTTCAGTTCAGTTGCTCAGTCGTGTCTGACTCTTTGCAACCCCATGAATTGCAGTACGCCAGGCCTCCCTGTCCATCACCAACTCCCGGAGTTCACTCACACTCACGTCCATCGAGCCAGTGATGCCATATTAAGTAAAGGATAATATCTATATGCTGAATATATCTACTGTCTAATGTGGAACTATTAAATGAAGGAGTTGGCAAATTATTGCCTTCAGGCCAAATCTGACCCAACATATGTTTTTGGAGATAAAGTTTTATTAGAACACAGCCACATATATTCACTTATGTCTGTCTCAGGCTGCTTGTACAATACAAGGACAGAACTGAGTAGTTAACAGAGACCACAGGATCCAAAAGCCTAATATACATTATTTAGCTCTTTATGGACAAAGTTTGCTAAACTCTCATTTAAAGTGTGATTTTCAGCCAACTGCAAATGTCACAGACAATTTCCAAAATAACTATCCCAATATAGAGAAATTCTTGTTCAGCTGCATATATAGAATAATAACCATATCAATGTATGTTCATAATGCTGACTCTATGAAAAAATAATATATTATATACTATAATATTATACTAAATAATCATATATATAGTATATATTTTCCATGCTTTCCACTGTAACATTGGTGATAAACTTGTAGGTTGTGTCTAGAAAGAAAAAAAATGAATAGGATTCCAAACTCTAAACTCTTAATCTGGAACCTATTACTACCATAGCTATTATTTATGGGTCCAAGAGAGGGAGAAAATGGGATTGTTTCTCAAGGACAGTGTTTACTTCTATATGGTCAAAAGAATTTGATAAATGGAATAAAAGCAAGAGAACCAATCTCTTTAATCCCTTTCTTTTGGCCATATCATCACTCTCCAACTACAATCTTGAACATTATGCTTTATTCACTATAGTCCTTCTTAAACTTCATATAGGGATATCAATGAATTTCAAATAGAACTAGGAATATATTTGTTATGGATTTGTTAAGGAAAATGGGTAAAGGAAATGGATAAAATCCAATGTTCACAAAATTATGTCACACACTTTTAAAGTTTCAACTTTATCTAGAGAGTTTGGGATTTGAGAATATCATGGTAGTTGAAAAGAACATGGCCCTTTCATGATGGCTTTGACACTCATGAAGAATATGATTTTATTATGGCAGAAACATGAGTCTGTTTGGATTTTGTTATTTCTTGAGAAGGCCTGTTATAAGCATCTGTCAAGCTGAATATATGTTGTACAGGAAAACAAGACTTCCTCTACAGATAAAGTATCCGTAAAATCTTGTGAATTATAGTCAGATTCATAAAAGGAAGCTGAACAAAAGATTCTTATAAAAAGATTTTTTCCCCTAAAACTTTAAAGATGAGCCACAATATCTTGCAACATGTTAACAGAAACCTTCAAAGCAAGTTTCATATAGGCGCTGTTTAGTTAATGAGTCAATTAATACGGAGGCTGCAATCATTGATGTTTATGTGACAGATAAAGGAATCACAGACAGTTTGTTATGTAAGCCATTGAAATCAACCAGGAAATGAACTGATGAATTGCATCTTATTCTAGACTCATATTTAAAACATATGTACAATGATCACAGTGATGGTATACCTCCTACTCTATGAAATATCTTCCAAAGAGACAGATGTCTCAAAAATTATATATTGTACCATCCAGAACTTTGGGCAAATTCCTTAACTACCAAATAAAAAGTTATTCTTTCAATTGCGATGACTAGTAAACATGAAAAGACATACTCTGCATATTGCTACTTCAGTGCTCTTTATAAATTAGTAAACTGCCAACTTAATTCAAATGAAGTAGATTTCTTAGGTGTCTGGTTACCTACTTCTAATTTTGAAATGTGCCATAAAAATAAATTTTTAATGAACAAAACAAAAATATCATTGATACATTTAAAAAGACAAGGACTATCCATTGCCTGGCTTATGACAGACGTATTCCAAATTTGTACAGCACATCTATGCAAGGACCTGGTAATAGCCAAGGGTATCTTACCTGCTTTTATATTAAAAAAATTTAACCTGAATAAAGTGCATTAAAATTTGTTGATTAATTTTATTTTTGAAAACATATTTTGTCAAGAGAATATGCTTCTTTACTGGAGACACTACTATGACAATAAAAGTAAGCTGGATTTATTTACTCTTACTCTATATTTTATGACTAATAGTGACTTGATGAGAGACTCTTCCTTAATAGATGAAAGATGAAACAATAGCCAAGTCAAAATAGAGTTGGAGAACTGAAATTTGGAGATTTATCTTGTGCTTATCTAACATGGTTTCAACAAGTGGTATGAATAGTGCTAGACATCCTTGTGCATTAAAAAAGACATATTAATATCTGTATAAGATAAGGTATCGTTTATGATTGCACATAAATAAAAAAGTCCAGAAACAATTTAGATTTGAGTTATAGCTTGCTGAGAGCTACTTTTAAAAAACAATTAGCCTCATAATAAAATCTGAAGTTTATCAAACAAGTAGATATTTTAAGTATACAAGTATCATGTTTACTTGTATAATATTAAAAAATGAAAATAAAACATTTCCCTCTTCTAATCTGTAGCTATATTAGAAATGAACAAATGAAAAGATTTATGCCAGTAATTCTGAAGAATTTGAAGAATTGCATTTTGTCATATCAATAAGAACCGTTGTTTTAGAAACTAAACTATCTAAATTTGGAATTGAATTTCATAAAACCTTGTCTGCATGGGAGATTTATGATGAATCTGTAAAGGGAAAGGAGATATTCTGCCTAAAGAGTGTTGATGAATACTATTTTAAATGTACTTATTTTTATGGGTTTTGATTTTATGGGTTTTGACACTGAGACTGGGAAAGACTGAAGGCCGGAGGAGAAGGGGACTATGAAGGATGAGATGGTTGGATGGCATCACCAACACAATGAACATGAGTTTGAGTAGGTTCTGGGAGTTGGTGATGGACAGGGAAGCCTGGCGTGCTGCAGTCCGTGGGGTCACAAAGAGTCCCTGAGCCACTGAACTGAACTGAACTGATTCAGTATATCACTACTTATTCTGCCATTAATCACAATCAACAAGGCATTCAAGTGGCCACAACCTTCTCATAACTCACTGGATTGTTAGAAATCACAGAATGAATCAGCTAACTTTACTGCAAAGCAAAATACAATAGCAAATAGTAACATTGCCGGAGTTTTTTAAAAACAGAAAGTATGACTATTTCATGATGGTAGTGGTCTGCAAGATATTTTTCAGAAAATGCTAAGGGTGTGTCGCATCAGTGATGCTGTTCAATTGATATATATCTACTCTAAGTTGCTGTGCAACCTGCCAAGTTGCTAAGAATACTAGAGTTTAGAGCATTAGAAGAAATAGTAATGTCAGTCAATACATGGAAATTTTCATGTTAGCCATTTGTGTAAAACTCTTCCTCCACCAGAGCATTCACCATCACTGTTATGAAAATGTGAAATTGATTGATTGGATTTACACCTCCTCTTTCTTCCCTTCCCATCTTTTGGGTGACAGTGCTAATGAACTGTCAAACAACTAGAAAAGAACAGTCAAATACTGGCATTGGGAAACGCAGAAGTAAGGGGTACAGAATTAAGCCTATTAAGTTATTTGTGATTTTTACTCTTATTATTAGTTGAGAGATGAATGTAATGAGCTTTTGCTTGATTTGGGACATCCTCGATTTTTATCATCTGGATAGCGTGCCTCATATATATGGCACACAAAATATCACCATAACAGAAATACTTCTGTTGACACTTTAACTGTCTAAATGTAACCCATTTATCTTAGCATTTACCTAAAGATAAAGTGTTACAGGGAAAATCATTGATTGGTTCCAGAAATCTTCATTAAAGAACTGTCAACACACTCTTAGTTCTGGTGTCAAAAGTAGAATTTGTTTAAGCGCTAACTACATCCTTTGGCAGAGCTTGGTAGGCAGGCGCCAAGGCTACATTTGATTCTTATAACCAGAAGAATAACACGGAAAAATACTGCTTCAAATTGTTTTGATCAAATAGCACTGATATTTGACAAGATATAATCTTATCCAAAGAGAACATAAGAGAACATTAAATGACATGCTAGAAATTAAAGTTTACTTTTACATAAAAGATTCAACAACTGAGTGTGCTGATAGGGTATTTAGAACAATATTTCAAACAGTCTTCAATGAAGGTTTGTGGAGCAAGTTTGATCAGAATGAGTAGGTTCACTAACATAGACTGATGAACTTGCACATGGAGTACTGGATTTGAGGTTGCTGAAAGCTGAGTAGCATAGGGATACTGAAGTATTTATTTGGTATATAAGAAGTAAAGAGTGTTTCTAAATATAGAATTTAAGAATAATATGTATTTAATAATTGACCAATATTTGCGTATTATTGTTAATATTATTAAATTAGTAATTACATAATAATTAGAACTCTGGGTACAGGGTTGACGCAAATGAAAATGGATCATAATTTTTTCTGGCACCTGCTTTCCCAGAATAGTTCAGGAACTTCAAATCGCTTCGAACTACTTAGGTTTTACTGTTTCCACATCTGGTATTTCTTTTGGGGGTTACTTTTTGTCTTGACTCTTCCACTCTACACTAAACTTAGAGACTACTGCCTATCCCCTCTGTTACCTTAATCTTTCGAGATCTAACTTCTTCCTGCCGGGTTTCAGTAGCTGCCACTGACATTACCTTGCCCAGTGTTATCTTCCTCATGGCTGTTTCTATCATTCCATTAGGTGGCCCTGCCCCTCTGCCTGGTATGAGTATTTATAACTCAGGGCTATGTGGTTATCTATCATTTCAGCCAGCTATATGTATTTACTGTATTCTATCTTCAGTTCAAAGTTGAGTTGTCAATAGCAACTGCTTCTTAAAAGTCAGTGTAGTAAATATCTTCCTGTCTCTTTCTGTTGGTTTTCTTATTCATGTCAATCTGCTGTGTAGTGGGCGAAGTTCTCTGAGTTTAGTACCAAGTGGGAAATTGAGCATTAGAGATGCCACAAGGTTCTTAGCGACAATCTATCTAAGGTAAGTTTGGTGGGATTTCACTCATTTTAGAGCAATTGGCTTTGAATTTGTTTTAATAATATTATTCTTTAAAAATATATTTCAATAATATAAAAGGGGTCTTTTCTGGCATTGCGACCCCGCATGGCTATAGGCAGAATCACAGGATTTGTAACAAAATACACACACATCTGTTCCTACTCAGATCCTGCTCTGGAGGTTCTTGAGAGTAACAGTGACTTCAGTCAACATCATTATCATAAATATACACTCCAAGCTCTCTTAAATAAACCAGGAAAAATCAAAATGCTCTACTTATCATGAATTTAATTTCAGAACAGCAAGATCAGGAATAGCAGAACTTAAAATCTACCACTAGCTATTATCTGAGGGTAGAGGGAGATTACTGACAAGACACTCTTCACCACATGCTCACCCATTAATTGAAACTCTGTTTTTCTTTCTTTATTTCTTTTATCAACACCACTCTACAGTTGGAAGTCAAAGATTGAAACTGAGGCAGTCAGACTGTAACTAGAGACCCTTGGCTCCCCACCATAATTCTCCATTAACTGAGCTTACTACTGATGCATATTGGGATTGAAGATTAGTTATTCTATAGGCTTTACCATTGTGCCATATTCTCCAGTAATAGCTAACCAAAGATTTATGGCTCAGATTATATTCCAACCAAAAGTAAGACATGAGAGCACCGTTTCTGAAAATATAATGATTTACCTCCTCCCCAGTCCATACCTGTCCCTCTTTTCCCTGTATAATCTCTGAGCACAGCCTGGGGAGTTTGAACTTGGTTCTTAAAGATAGGAGGCCATCTTCTCCCCAGGATTGCCAGCTTCCTCAATAAAGCTATCTTCACTTTACCTGACACCTGTATCTCAGTATTGGATTCAACTGAACCTGAGTATGGTAACAATGTTAATGTATTACAGCTCATTGCAATATCTGCATGGTATTTCAAAGTCTATTTAAAAAGTGTACACTCTTACCTCTATTAAACAGTGTTATAACCAAACACTAACAAAGCAGTCTGTAGATCAGACATTTTCCTTTTGCTCAGATTCACATTTTCAAAGGTTAACAGATAACGGTTTAGTTAAATTCACCATCCCAAAAAAGTCTGATGAATTACTTGGAAGTCAGAATACTTACTTAGCAGAATAAAAATCTCTGTAGAACAGAAATTAAATATCGAGAATGTCTTTCCAAAATGAGACTTCAGAAAATCTTATGACTAAAAATGGAGGATATATGTGGAAATCATTCAGAATTTTGAACTCATTATTATGAAATTTTCAGAGATTTCTTTTCATAAACAGCTAGCACAATCTACTTCTATATATGAATTTAATGAAAATATTTAATTTCTTATACTGTTAAAGTTAAGATTCATAGATCATCAAACCCAATTTTCCTCTTGATTCAAAAATGCTTCCTGCCTCTTCGAAAGAGAGGCATTTGACCTCTTCTCAACCACCACTAGAGTTTTTCACTTCAGAACATTTCTAACTGATTTAAAATTCTTCCTTACATTGCTCCAAAAGCTACCCTCTCTGCTCCTGCCCAGGGGAGTAATATAGCACTGGTGTTTTTTCTCCATGTGACAACAATTTAAGGGAACTATCCTATTGTAGCTCAGTTGGTAAATAATCCACCTACAATGCAGGAGGCCCAGGTTTGATTTCTGGGTTGGGACAATCCCCTGGAGAAGTAAATGGCAACCCACTCCAGTTTTCTTGCCTGAAGAATCTCATGGACTGTAGCCTGCCAGGCTTCTCACCATGGAATCGCAAGAGTCAGATACAACTTAGTGACTACACCACCACCACCACCATCCTATTATTCATAAAGTCATTTCATATATCTTATAAATTATAGAGGCTTCCTGTCTTGATTACATATTAGTTGGTCAGTGTCCTTCACATGTTCTATGTCATATTTGATAAACAAAATCAACATGTTTTTCCTTCTAACTATTACCAAGGCAAGTCTTCATTACTTATCATTTGAGAAGTTGTTATAGTAATGTGAACATTTATAACTGCTAGGTTTCATTGTCATCACCTACCTTATCCTACCTACCATAGTCCCATCACCTACATATCCATGGCCCCTGATGAGTTGACCCTGGATCATGTAATTCCAAACTCTGATCACAACTGATTAGACTGAGTGTGCCTACACACCTACCTATTCAAGAGCAGTCTTCTTATTGGCTATTCAGGGATGTGTCTCTTTCAGTTCAGTTCATTTCAGTTCAATCACTCAGCTGTGTCTGACTCTTTGCAACCCCAGGGACTGCAGCACTCCAGGCTTCCCTGTCCATCTCCAACTCCCAGAGCTTGCTCAAACTCATGTCCATTGCGTTGGTGATGCCATCCAACCATCTCATCCTCTGTCGACCCCTTCTCCTCCCGCCTTCAATCTTTCCCAGCATCAGGGTCTTTTCAAATGAGTCAGTTCTTCACATCAGGTAGCCAGAGTATTGGAGTTTCAGAGACAAAGTATGTGTCTCTTTAGTGACCTATATTAAAAAATGAGAAAAGGAGCTGATTAGGTCAGTCATCTCAGGAATTAAAACAAAGACACTATATCTCAAAGTGTAATACATATGCCAGTAGTTGTTGTTTAGTCCATAAGTCTGACCTTCTTTTGACCCCATGGGCTATAGCCCACCATGTTCCTCCATCCATGGCATTTCCCAGGCAAGAATAATGGAGTGGGTTGTCATTTCCTTTTCCAGGGGAACTTGCAGATTCAGGGACTGAACTCACATCTCCTGCGCTGCAGGCAGATTCTTTACCATTGAGACACTTGGGAAACCCATGTACAAAATTATTTTATGTGACATATATATGATTTAAACAAAGGATATTAATTATGTGTGAGTGTCCATGTATTAGTAAAAACTAACAAATCAAAACTACCATTTTATTGGCAGTGATTGTTTAAAGCAGGTTAAGAAAAAAGAGATCAGTTGAAAGTTGGTAAAAAGAAAAATAATAATAAGTAAATAAAAGAACCCTAATGAAAACTAATGACCAGAACATATCTTGAGGACAATTCCTCTGGTATCAGTTTTTATTACAGAATACATCTAGCCACCTTTCCTGAGAATGTACACATAAAGTTTTATAATCACTTATTTCTTAGCTCCTTTAAATCACTGATAAATTGAGGAATGAGATTCACAGATAGAAAGAAAGGAAACTACCAATTATTTGAGCTTATCTTCTACCAAATATTAATAAATTTACAAATCAGCTAAGGCAAAACTTCCCTAATCTACCAAGGCAGATTTCCTAATTCTGTATCTGTGTTCCCATAGCTGTTTTCATTTTTACTTTTTGGAGTTATAGAATCATGTCTATTTTGTTGACTTTCCAGGAGTTTATGAATATATGCATAGTCTAAAAAGTGAAAGTGAAAGTGTTGGTCTCTCAGTCGTGTCTGACTCTTTGCAACCCCATGGACTGTAGCTTGCCAGGCTCCTCTGTCCATGGAATTTTCCAGGTAAGAATACTGGAGCCGGTTACCATTTCCTTCTCCAGAGGATCTTCCTGACCCAGAGATTGAACCTGGGTCTCCTGTATGGCAGGCAGATTCTTTACCAGCTGAGCCACCAACTTTGCTATTACTGCACAAATTATTTTTCATATAAAGTTGACAGGTAAAGGTAAAGATAGAAATCAAAATACCCAGAAAAGTGACCTTTCTATGATGAGGAAATAGGGAGCAAAGTAAAGAGATAAGGATTAGGGCAAGGCAGACATGTATCTGAGGTCATGGTCTTGTACATAATAGCTAAATGAACTGAAGCAAATCACTCATGATTCCTGAATCCAAACTCAATTGTCTGTAGAATGGGAACCTATATTTAAAGTGTCAGGGATGAAGTAAATCCATCCAGCATCTACCATGAATAACATTGCATTATTCTTACTTAATTCAGAAAAAATATTAATGAGATGTTACTGAACTCAGGTTGAGGGGCTCTCTGCTCAAAAGCCAATACTTGAGAGATAAGCACTGGTTGGAAAAGGAAAGGTCGCTTTATTCAGGAGGTCGGCAACCCAGGGCAGAAGTGAACTCATGTCCAAAAATAAATTCTGAAGATCCTGCTCAGTTATGAAAGCTTATCAAGACAGAGTCATTTGTGGCGTCTTCATCTTCTTCCACTGTGTGCAGAGTTTCTTCTGATTGGTTGGCTGGCTGTTGTTCAGTCACTCAGTGGTGTCTGATTGCTTGCAATCCCACGGACTGCAGCACATCAGGCTTCCCTATCCTTGACCATCTTCCAGAGCTTGCTCAAACTCTTGTCCATTGAGTCAATGATACTATCCAACCATCTCGTCCTATCATCCCCTTCTGCCTTCCATCTTTCCCAGCATCAGGGTCTTTCTCAACAAGTCAGCTCTTAGCACCGGGTGGCCAAAGTATTGGAGCTTCAGCTTCAGCATCAGCCCTGCTAATGAATATTCGTTGGTGGTAAGGTAATAACAGGGCAGTGTTCCAGGAACCTAATGCTCATACAGTAGCTATCATCCTCCACCTGGGTGGAGGAGGCCTTGGTTCCTACAGAAAAACTCAAAGGTATCATTATGTATGTTCTTTGAGGAAGAACCAGGACTCTATCCCAAATCTGCACTATCGTTTCTTGGTTGCTGCTCCTTTGTTTCTGCATTTCCTCCCTTCACTGATAAGCAACTGTCTGAAACTGCCCTTTAGGATTCAGGGAAGTCAAGGACGCTGAATGAAGCTTACTTCCTATGAACAAGAAACAAGGGACATGGAAGGAATTTGTATTTCGGAAGGTCTCTCAGAGCCCTAGTCCATTTCACAAGGTTTTGAGAATAAACTTTAATGTGATTCACAAAAACTTTTAATCAGCATTCTTTCTTAAGTAAATAATCAAACAGACAAAAATACTGAAACTGTAAAACTTACTTTATGATAAAGCTTATGAATGAGCTGCAAATTATAAATAATTAAAGAGAAACAGTTGAATTTCCTATTTCATAGCTTTCTTTTGGATTCTTGTTAGTTTATTGATACTGGGGTTCTCATTTCTAGTTTTATATGGAAACATATACATATTTTTAAAAATCTTCAACTCATTTTTACACAGTCATTATCCTGGTGAAATTTTATCCCAGTTAAAATGAGATTTGTTAAGTGGTCCATTTTCAAGGATAGCTTGCTTCAAGTGACAGTTTGCTGATGTAGCAGCCGTAAGGGTTACAAATCTGAAAAGTCCAGACAAACAAAGGGAGAGTAGGATGCTTAGAATATTCAGGCGGGCTCATTCTATTGTTGAATTCAAAACATAAGACCAGAAATAAGTATATGGGAAAGGGGGAAACAAAATGTTAGGGAGGAGACAGCCCATTAAGAGGAAGGGAATGAACTTATGTGGCTTAAGGAAAGATTGTTCACCCCTGTGGTACTCAGCCAATGAGGAACTGGGGAAGGGATTTGGATGCTAAGGAAATACACTGCTCTTTGTAAAGATACTGGGTGTGCCCGATTACCAGACACCCTATCTTGTAAGGCCATCATTAAAAGTCTCACCTTCTCTGTGTTTTGGGTCTCTGAGCCCATCCCTTGGTTTTTGGCTAGTGAGCGTGTTTCTCACATTAACTTAAAATGTTTTAATTTGAATTTATTGAGATTAGTTAATTAAAAGTATTTTAATTCTAATTGATAGAAATTTACGGTTTCAAAGTCCTTATCTAAGACTATAAGGAAAAAGATACCTAAGGTAATATTTCTGAGTATAACATAAAATTGGACTAGTTTTATATCTCTCCAATTAAATCCAAATCTCATCAGAGCATTTAGTATAAGACATTCTGAATAGAAATTGGTTGCCTTTCATTTTAATAATTTTCAACACTACTATTTACATATATGCAATTTCAGAAATTTAAAGTCAATATACTAATTTATGCTCAAATGCATTTAGAAAGAGAAAATATGCAGTGATGGAATTTTGATTTATGTTTCTTCTAGGCTAATGTACAAGAAAGATTTGATAACAGAATAAAAGAGAGTAAAATATGATATTTTAAAAAATACATGAGCGAAACTGGACATTTTTTAGTCTTCCTTCCAATTAGATGTTGTCACTATGGTAGACAAGTTTAGAGTGTGTCCTGTAGAGTAGAAGTGTGAAATGAATGTGCAGTTTCAGAGGAGTGTAATATAATCAGAAACTCATTGGTGAATTGTAGACATCAAGAAAGACATTAAAAACCCAGTCACTGAGCTTGTAAAAATTCAAATTCCATTAAATAGAAACCCTGAGAAAATCAGTGAACAAAGTCACAAAGGTAAAATAAAGATTGAAGTGGTCGATACTTTGCGCCCCATGTCCTCAGCTATCTATGATTTGTTTTAGAAACAGTGACCCTGATGGCAGGAAATTGAAAGCAAGATATTCCTTCATATATTATTCCTTGCTGCTGCTGCTACTAAGTCGCTTCAGTCGTGTCCGACTCTGTGCAACCACATAATTGGCAGCCCACCAGGCTTCCACGTCCCTGAGATTCTCCAGGCAAGAATACTGGAGTGGGTTGCCATTTCCTTCTCCAGTGCATGAAAGTGAAAAGTGGAAAGTGAAGTCTCTCAGTAGCATCTGACTCTTAGCGACCCCATGGACTGCAGCCTACCAGGCTCTTCCATTCACGGGATTTTCCAGGCAAGAGCACTGGAATGAGGTGCCATTGCCTTCTCCGGTATTATTCCTTACTATCTGTCATTTAACAGATAATGGTAGCTCCACAACCAGAAGCCATGCTTGAGGACAAATGACTATTCAGGCAATGCAAGTGGCTTCACTGCTACTGAATATAAACAAATCTAATCACTTTTCTCCATGGCACTATCACATCTAATATACTACATACTTTGCATATTTAATTAGTTAATAAAATATCTTTCCTCACCAAAGTTAAGGTTCTTTAAAGACACAAATATCTAGAAGAGAATCTGGGACAAATTAAGTGTTCAATTAATGTCTATTGAAGAAATAAATGAAAGAGAATGAATGAATGCAAGTAATAATTTATCTTTGAATTATATTTCAATGCAGGAAAGGCAAAGAGTGCTAGCTTTAATTAAAATTTCCAGAATGAATCAGACATGGACTTTTTCTTCAAAATGCTTGTGGTTTAGGAGAAGATTGTTCATCTTTATAAGTAACTTTAGTATAGTATAGAGAATGCTGAGCACTTAAAAGTCAATGAGGTCAATAAGACAGAAAAAGTAGATTGCATGGAAAACAAATGTATGGTTATCAAAGGGGAAAGGAGGAGGGAAGGATAAATTAGGAGTCCAGGATTAACAGATACACACCATTACATATAAAATGGGCTTCCCTGGCGGCTCAGACAGTAAAGAATCATCTACAATGCAAGAGACCCGAGTTTGATCCCTGGATTGGGAAGATCTCCTAGAGAAAGGAATGGCCACCTACTTCAATATTCTTGCCTGAAGAATTACATGGACAGAGAAGCCTGATGGACTACTGTCCATGGGGTCACAAAGAGTCAGATACAACTGAGCAACTAACACTAGTATTACCACTACATACAAAATAGATAAACTACAAAGATTTACAGTATATCACAGAGAATTATATTCAGCATCTTGTAATAATATATAATAAAAAAGAATCTGAAATATATATATATATACATGCATACATACATATTTATATATAGAAAGAGAGAGAACTAAATCACTTTGCTGGATATCTGAAACTAATACAATATTGTAAATTAACTATAGTGCAATAAAAAAAGAAGTTCAAATGCAAGATGGAAACATTAATAAAAGTCAAGCTGTGCATAAATGTGGTGAGAGGCTTTCTCACTTTTCCTGCACTACATCCCCATCCCTACACCTCACCGCTCTGCCCATCATGTAACTGCACATTTAGCAGGGAGGGATAATGTTCCGAAAAATTAACCTGGAAAACATCTGTGAACTCATGAGTTAATTCTCCCATATGTTATAAGCAACCATGCCCACCTTCCACACACGCACATATACACACAAACACAAGCACACAGACACTCATATAGCAACCATTAGCTTTCTTGGGTTACATTTACAGACTTACACCATGCTACCCTCCTAACATGTGAAAAGCATGTCCCCAGTACCTGCTCACTGATACAGATAACCACTGCATACTCAGCAAATCATGGCCAAATAATGCCATAGCTGGGAGAAGATGTAATGAGAAAGCTCATAGCAGGGAAAAGACCTGTAATTTCTTTGCTCAGATGATAAATATAATAGTGTCACAACTCCTACTAGGTAACCCAAGGAAGGAGGAAAAGGAAGGATTCCTCATCAAGATATCTTGCACTTATTTTAAACTAGCTTAGTTCAAGGAAAATCCCTCACAAAATAAAAAGTAAATGAATTAAAATTGATTCAATATGTCCCTCTCTATGAGACTCCTTTATCATCACAGGTGCTAATGTGTGACTCAGACCAGCCCAGAGTTTAAACTGAGGAGAACTGACCAACCAGGTGAGCCTACTAAGGCCTAATTTCTAAGACTATTTTTGAGTATCTGAAACAGTACAGAAGACTCTTCTGAGGAGCTTTGATTCCTTAAAGGTGACATATAATACAAATTTTGATGAACATCATTCTGATGTTTTTGATTGTAGGTCATTTGGACATGCTGGATCTCCTCTTTAGGAGTTGGGAGGCTTTAGTGGAGCTCCCCTAGATTATTACACTTTTGTCTCAATTTACTTAAATTTGATATCTCCTTTTCAATTTTCTGGCTTAGGATGTGACCAACTTGTTACCATCACTCACTGCTGCTGCTGCTGCTGCTGCTGCTGCTCCTCCTCCTAAGTCACTTCAGTCGCATCAGACTCTGTGCGACCCCATAGACGGCAGCCCACCAGGCTCCCCCATCCCTGGGATTCTCTAAGCAAGAAAACTGGAGTGGGTTGCCATTTCCTTCTCCAATGCATGAAAGTGAAAAGTGAAAGTGAAGTCTCTCAGTTGTATCCAACTCCTAGCGACCCCATGGACTATAGCCTACCAGGCTTCTCCGTCCATGGGATTTTCTAGGCAAGAGTACTGGAGTGGGGTGCCATTGCCTTCTCCCCATCACTCACTAGTCTACTATTATTCCTCCTTTAGTTGTTCTTTTTTTTTTTTTTAACCAGTAAGTCTCACTTTAACAGAGAAATTCACATAACACAGAAAACCTGATTAGAAATACCCTAACTTGGTTAATCAAAAAAGCAAGAAAGTTCCAGAAAAACATCTATTTCTGCTTTATTGACTATGCCAAAGCCTTTGACCATGTGGATCACAAGAAACTGTGGAAAATTCTGAAAGAGATGGGAATACCAGACCACCTAACCTGCCTCTTGAGAAACCTATATGCAGATCAGGAAGAAATAGTTAGAACTGGACATGGAACAACAGACTGGTTCCAAATAAGAAAAGGAATATGTCAAACCTGTATATTGTCATCCTGCTTATTTAACTTCTACGCAGAGTACATCATGAGAAACCCTGGGCTGGGAGAAACACAAGCTGAAATCAAGATTGCCGGGAGGCATATCAATAACCTCAGATATGCAGATGACACCACCCTTATGGCAGAAAGTGAAGAGCAACTGAAAAGTCTCTTGATGAAAGTGAAAAAGGAGAGTGAAAAAATTGGCTTAAAGCTCAACATTCAGAAAACGAAGATCATGGCATCTGGTCCCATCACTTCATGGGAAATAGATGGGGAAACAGTGGAAACAGTCTCAGAATTTTTTTTGTGGGGGAGGCTCCAAAATCACTGCAGATGGTGATTGCAGCCATGAAGTTGGAAGACGCTTGCTCCTTGGGAGGAAAATTATGACCTACCTAGATATATTGAACAGCAGAGATATTGAAAAGCAGAGATATTACTTTGCCAACAAAGGTCCGTCTAGTCAAAGCTATGGTTTTTCCTGTGGTCATGTATGGACGTGAGAGTTGCACTGTGAAGAAAGCTGAGCACCCAAGAATTGATGCTTTTGAACTGTGGAGTTTGAGAAGACTCTTGAGAGTCCCTTGGACTGCAAGGAGATCCAACCAGTCTATCCTAAAGGAAATCAGTCCTGGGTGTTCATTGGAAGGACTGATGCTAAAGCTGAAACACCAATACTTTGGCCACCTCATGCGAAGAGTTAACTCATTGGAAAAGACTCTGCTGCTGGGAGGGATTGGGGGCAGGAGGAGAAGGGGACAACCGAGGATGAGATGGCTGGATGGCATCACCGACTCGATGGACATGAATTTGAGTGAACTCCAGGAGTTGGTGATGGACAGGGAGGCCTGGTGTGCTCTGATTCACGGGGTGGCAAAGAGTCGGACATGACTGAGCGACTGAATTAAACTGACCTGAACTTGGTTCAGAAATGCCACAACGTGGGAACAAATCCTTGTTACAGTTGAAAATCCATTTAATGGGACCTGACATGGACAGAGGAGTCTGGTGGGCTGGGATCCAGAGGGTCCCAAAAGAGTCAGAGTTGACTTAGTGATTAAACAACAACAAAATGGCAGCTCTAGAGATCTGATAGACGTGAAAGATTTTGACCCACAATGACAAAGATCCCTCTTCTGGAAAATAGCAGAATGCCTACTTAGCATTAAGGCCATTTATATTCTGATATACTGGTGAGATCTTTTTTAAAAAAACCATTACAACTTTCTAAGGAAACTTATTTTGAATAGCTTTAGGACAACTGAGGGATTTCTTATAGCTCTCTAGTCCTCCAACCTTAAGATCGAATGTTTGGAAGAAGTATCAGGAATTATACATAGATCAGACCTTAAGTTTTATAAAGGATAGAATAAGACATCTTTTCTGCAAAAGTCTATGATATGAGAGTTCAAAGGTTAATTTAAAAGGTAGCTTTTAGGGAAGAGAAATAGGGGGAAAGGAAGGGTTTATAATTTTTCTGAGTGTACTTTAATAGGAAAAGTTTTTCAATTCTTCTTTACATTTTCCCCTCACCTTAATCTTCCCCATTATGGTTTCCATAAGAAACATATGAAGTTATCAGGGCCTAATATGGTACTCAGTATATACTTTGTAACTATTTTGTTATTTTTATATCTGTTTTATTTCCCATTTTAATTTCACTTATTTTCACCCTTCTTTGTCCTAATTTCCTTCTAATCCCCATTCTCCCCTTTCAGAAAGCACACATTTTCATCATTGCTTGTGACAAATAAGATAAGAACCACTCTCTAAATGATGTTACCAAAAATCCAAAATGATCTGTAACATCCATTCCATACACAGTGCGCCTCAAAATTCTCTCCAAAGCATGTGGAGGAGGGGAAGTGGTTTGACCACTGTGCCACTGCTGGGTGGGACACCAGTGTCAGTTTAGCGAGGTTCAATAGCTCCTGAGTCTTTCTGCCCTGAATACCCGCCAGTGGGTCTCACTGGTACTGCAGCCCTGCTGTGAAAACTCTTTCAGTTCCATTCCCCAGATCTCCCTGAAGATCACATTGAAGCTCAGTATGGACCTGTGCCAGGCAGGAGGTTTCTTTGTGAAAATCAGCCAAGATTTCTTTTATTTCCTTTCATCACTTGACTCCCAGTTAAGCCCCTGGTGGGGAATTTTTGAGGTTAAGGTTACCATCCGGTATCTATAGCTCCAGAAGGACAGTTGCATCCTATAATTGGAGGCTTCATCTCAGCTTTATATTGGAAATTTAACACAGGAAGTGTCTGAAAGTCAGAAGCAGGAAACTGGAATATGGGAATTCTCTGTCATTTACATACTCTTTCTCAACATATGGCAGTGTCTGGAGATGCCAGCTACAGTCACTCTTAATTAAAAAATTAGCTGGTAGATATACAGCAGTATGAAGGCTTTCCTCTAAGCTCTTTTACATTATTCAAACTTGCCATATGTCCAGCAAAGGAAAAAAAAAAACATTAAAAAGAGGAGGGCAGCAAAAGCCCAGAGATTGGAGAGTTGATTTTCTTAATTCAATAACATATTAAATCTATATGAACAGTTTCATATAAAGTTTTAAATTTGATGGTATAATGATGATTTCATCTCACTACACTAAAGTTAGTATATATAAATTTATAACATATTAATTTCCAATCTGTGATAATTTGCATATTGCTGGGATTATTTTTCTTTCATTGTTGAAATAAATTGGACTTCAATGAAAATATATAAGAAAAATGCATAATCAATTTATAAAACAAACCACTTTCAATTCTTTTTAGATATACTTTCACATAAATATGTCAATTACAAATCTATTAAGATATATTGATTATAGTGGAACCCCTAACCAGCAAACATTTTCCTAATATGGTTTATATTAATTTTACTTTGGAATTTGGGCTTCCCTGGTGGCTCAGCTGTAAGGAATCTGTCTGCCAATGCAGGAGATGCAAGTTCGATACATGGGTCAGGAAGATCCTCTGGAAAAGGAAATGGCAACCCACTCCAATATTTTTGCCTGAGAAATCCATGGACAGAGGAATCTGGTGGGCTATAGTCTATGGGGTCACAAAAAGTCCAACATGACTTAGTGACTAAACAGCAACTATGGAATTAACTGAGTATTTCTAGTAAATAACCTCCAATTGGATTGAATAAAATTCACTGATTTATACTAATTTTCCCTCCCAATTAGGCTTTGCAGTTTTACTTGAAATTCATGGGGCTTTGTAACTCTATTACTTGATATCCTTCAAAAATTTTGGAAAATTCCTATTATCTGCAAATATTTTCTTCTATCTGTGTTTCTCTATTCTTCAATTCCAAGTCAATATAAACTTCTCACTGTATACTCTTGAGTCTCTCTATTTTCTCCTTTTACATTTTGTTTCTTTGGCTTCCTTCTGGAAGGATGTTTTTCAATGTATTTTCTGATTCATGAATTCTTTCTTTATTTAATCTAATCTGTCCTTATCCACCTCCTGAGTAATTAAATTTGGATATTATATTTTTTCAGTTTTAGAATTTCTAGTCAGTTCTTTTCTTTAAAATCACAATATTAATACATGTTAGTTTCCAAATCCTTGATCATATTTTTAGCTTTTATTTCCACAAGCACAATGAACAAAATCTCCCCCCCGCCCCAAATCTGGATGTAATGTTTCCACTCTGACATGCCTATGGGTCTGTGTCTGTTATCTGCTGTTTGTGGTGGCTCCATTTCATGTTGCCCTTTACGCTGTGCTTCCTATGATCTTTGTCACCAGGTATAGCATTTGAAAACTTGAGTTTAAGTAATTTGAGGCTTAAGATGATATTATTTTCCAGGGAGAAGTTTCACTTACTTCACAGGTGCCCGGATGCCCTAATTCTCCAGGTTCACCTTCATCCTGTTTTTCTGGGCCATTTGAGTGACTTGACAGTGGACTGCAATCTGTTCTAAGACTGTTTTACCTCTGGTTCAATCTTTTTCCTAGACTTACTTCTCAAATTTAAGACAGTGAAGTTCATCCAGGGACCTCTCCTTTGGTAAGTCCTTGATTCCCACTTTATTCCTGAAGTCCTAAAACCCTGCCAAAGGCCTTCTCAGCAGCTCCTCTGGATTAGCAAATGCTTCTGGATGAAGGATATGCCAAATCCCAGGCTCTTCTCCCTGAATTCTTTCTTCTCTTACATCTTCATCTAGTTATTCCTCAGTAGCTTGTTAACTAATTGATGTTTGGAAAGATTTTTTAATCTGTCTATATTTCAAAATTATAATTAGCAAGAGGATTGTTTCAAATACTCAGTGTGACATTACCATAAACTGAAAAGTGCTTTCCTAAGTACTCTTAACCAGGGAGCTTTTTGAACATACCAAAAGACGCTTAGTCCTTGGAAGAAAAGTTATGAACAACCTAGATAGCATATTCAAAAGCAGAGACATTAGTTTGCCAGCCAAGGTCCGTCTAGTCAAGGCTATGGTTTTTCCCGTGGTCATGTATGGATGTGAGAGTTGGACTGTGAAGAAGGCTGAGCACCGAAGAATTGATGCTTTTGAACTGTGGTGTTGGAGAAGACTCTTGAGAGTCCCTTGGACTGCAAGGACATCCAACCAGTCCATTCTGAAGGAGATCAGCCCTGGGATTTCTTTGGAAGGAATGATGCTAAAGCTGAAGCTCCAGTACTTTGTCCACCTCATGCAAAGAGTTGACTCATTGGAAAAGACTCTGATGCTGGGAGGGATTGGGGGCAGGAGGAGAAGGGGCTGACCGAGGATGAGATGGCTGGATGGCATCACTGACTAGATGGATGAGAGTCTGAATGAACTCCGGGAGTTGGTGATGGACAGGGAGGCCTGGCATGCTGCAATTCATGGGGTCACAAAGAGTCGGACACAACTGAGTGGCTGAACTGAACTGAACTGAATGACTATATTGATATGCATATATATCCATGTTATTGATTTCAGTCAAAATGAAGGCAAGGTAGAGCCAAATGAAAATTTCTCCATCAATCCCATATAAAATAAAATTATCAGTTTGTGCATTAAAAAACACATGGATAATTTAAGAAGAAAATCTTGTGACAACTGAGGATAGAGCAATGTCCTAATAAGACCTATATAGCAAGATAAATGATAGTTTGAAGATGTTTTTGGCTATGACAAAACTGCATTGATCAAGTCCAGATGATTCTCATGATTACTAGTAATACAAATTTATGTCCTTAGTAGATGTGTGTATAAAGGTTAAACTGAGCGATGGGTGGCTGGAATAATAAGGGAATGACACGTGGTGATCTAGCCCCCAATTTGACACAACTAGGAAAGGCTCTCAGGCAACCAGCTGTTCAGGTCAAGCAAAGAGTAAACAGGAGGGTTATTTAGCTGCAAGCTATTGACTTTGTCCAGCAGAACTAAAATTCTTAAATTTTAAATATTAGGAAAAAGGACAGAGTTTCCTCCATAAGGAAGGGATAAATAGGGAAGCAACTGCCAGTGTAAGTCCTGGGAAAGTTAGATCAAGGAGATCTGAGAGCATATACAAAGTTTAGAAAATAAATAAATCCACCTATTTATTGAATAACAGCTGTGTGCAGGTCACTGTATTCAGCAATGAAATACTGCTTACAGATATTTTTAAAAAGCCAATCATTCATAAAATATTTATTGATGGTCTATTATCTACCTAGAAGTTGACATATAACTAGTGAACCAAACAGATTACTGTCCATCCCTCCTAGCACTTACCTTCTTGCAGGGGAAATAGGAAAAGTGAAATTATTGGAACAGATAGATGGATCTATTGTGAGTATATTCAAAGCAGAGGAAAGTAAGAGGGAGGTGGAAATAGACCTGTCTCATGAAAAAAGTTACATTTAGACACTGGAGAAAGGGTGCCCAAGAGACAGGGAGTTAGTAAGGCAAATATCTGCGAGTCTTCTGAACAGAGACAACTGTTCTCTAGCTCAAAGACCCTAACATGGGAACCTGCCTGGTATATTAGAGAAATGGGACAGGAATAAATATGGTTGGAATGGAGTATACGAAGAGGAAGGCAGCAAGGCACAAAATCATAAAGATATAGACATCTAAACATATCACTGGCAAAGACACTGATGCTGGGAAAGATTGAAGGCAAAAGGAGAAGTGGGCAGCAGAGGATGAGATGGTTAGATAGCATCACCGACTCGATGGACATGGGTTTGAGCAAACTCCAAGAGATAGCGGAGGACAGAGAAGCCTGGTATGCTACAGTCCACAGAACTGTAAAGAGTGGGACATGACTTATGATTGAACAACAACAAAACATATATAGCCTTGTAAGCCTTTGAATCTGAATGAAATGGAACATCATTGTGAGATTTTAAGCAGAAGAGTTGATACCATTTCCTATTTTAACATGATTAAGATAGATTGGTAGAGGCAAGAGAAGAAGCAGGGACACCTGTTAGGAACCCAGGTGAATGATGGTAGTAAAGTGTAAGTAGTTGGGAAAGTGACTGGAAGAGTAATTATGTACTCTACATTTATCTTCTGCCTATTTATCTTATACCTGTAGGAATACAGATATCTCCTGTCAGACACATTCCTCCCTACCTAAACACAAATGTCCATCAAAGTTCCACAAATTAAGGTCGTTTGATACAATCTATGCCATGTCCAGATTCTGAAATTGAGATTCTTGTTTATCTCAATCAATTGCTTCGAATAATGACTGCCATCGACTTCCCAGGTGGTGCTAGTGGTAAAGAGCCCACCTGGCAATACAAGAGATGCAAAAGACATGGGTTAGATCCCTGGGCCAGGAAGATCCCATGGAGTAGAAAATGGCAACCCACTCCAGTATTCTTTCCTGGAGAATCCCACGGACAGAGGAACCTGGCAGACTACACTCCAAGGGGTCGCAAACAGTCAGACACGACTCAGCACTCGCTCACCACAGGTTATGAGTCGATTTTCATTTACTGAATAATTAAATTTCTTGGCAGTTACAGCCCTACATTATAAACACAAGTTTTAGCTTTGATCAATAGTAGCTTTTCATGCAGATTAGGTGATAGGTGCCTTGGAACTGGCTGTGTGGAGGACAGTCCTGAAAATGTGATGAACTAACCCACTGTGCGCCTCTTCACGCATTTACTGTCATCTTCTTCTCTTCCCTGTGTTGCGTGATCCCTATATGTTCCAACTGCAGCCACGGGTATTCCAATTTTATTTCCATTCATGCTGTTTTCTTTGACTATCCTATGAAAGTTTTAGTCTTATGTAGTTCAATACATTATTCCTCAAAAATTAGCCTCCCTGTGATTTTTCTGGGCCTGTGGTAAAAAGAGCCAGGCTGAGGAAAGAAGCAGAATCTCTTCTTCTGTCTTATGCTCTGTGATTTTGTGTGGTTCTCATAAGCTCCCAGTCTTTTCATCCATGCTATAAGGGTAACAATACTACTTTATTAGGCTGTTGTGAGGATTATACAGTCTGGGACATTATTTTCAGCAGTAAATAATGTGATGAATAAAAAATATTAAACCAAAGTACTCGGGATATATAGGTCCTCAGTAGGCAATCATTGGTATTTACTGTTGACATTTTATTACTATTATTAATATCTGTGTTTTTCTCATCCCACTAAAAGGAAAGCTCATCAAGGATAGAGATTTTTGTCTGTTTTATTCTCTGATACATTCCTAGTGCCTATAACAATGACTGGCAAGTAACAGGTACCTAATAAACAGTTACTGAATGAATAAAGACTTAATAGATAAACCATTTTTATTTATTTCAATTGCATTTACACAATGTATGTTTTATCATCCTGCGTACATGCTCAGCTGTGTCTGACTCTTCGCAATCCCATGGACTGTAGCAGGCCAGGCTCCTCTGTCCATGGGATTTCCCAGGCAAGAATAGTGGAGTGGAATGCAATTTCCTATTCCAGCGTATCTTCCCAACCCAGGGATCAAACTCTGCATCTTCATGTCTCGGGCACTGGCAGGCGGATTCTTTATCACTGTGCCAACTGGGAAGCCCATCACCTTGACATAATTGAGCATTATAACATTTTTTGCTTGTACATAAAAGCTATATAAATCATAGCTGATTACTTTTCAATTACTAGCAAGAATTATTGAAAAAAAAACAACTTTCTTGAGGGGTTAACAAATATTAAAAGTGAGGTTATAACCAAAGTTGAAATATGTACTTCAAATGGAAGAAATAACTTAAAATAACATAAAATAATTATAAAACATTTCTCACCTCTTTAGATAAGTGAAATTCTTTGGCACTCCTTCTTCTCAACTTCAGGTGATGATCTGGTCTCACTTCTTACAGAGAACACAGATGAAATCTACGTCACATCTCCTGCTTTTCCTGTACTTACACCTACACTTCTCACCTTGTCATCTGCTGCTAAAGTGGATGAAGCATCTCTCATCCTATCAAAGGTCAGTATACTCTTTTGTGATCTACATTTCCATCTCTTCTCTTTAACAAGATCTTCTCTCTTAAAATTATCACTCTTTCTTTAATTATCGGTTTCTTTCTCTCCAATGGATCATTATCACAAACACATTAAAATATGTATGGTAAAATATGTTAAATATAATTAATGAAACATCAGGTTTTGCCTTCCTTAGTGCATGACTTTTCTCCTAGTTACTCTTAAGATGATCTTTCAGTCTGAGGGATAAAAAGAAGAGTTAAACTCCCTTTCCTCTCATTTTTGTACACTCAGAGAGAATGCAGAGAATTAAAATTTAAGATTTAGAGAATGAACATACAGTTCCTCGGGGAAGGATGGGGCAACAGGATTGTTAGGTAATTTGGGATGGACATGTACATGATGCTGTATTTAAAATGGATAACCAGCAAGGACTTAACTGTATACCACAGAGAACTCTGCTCAATGTAATGTGGCAGCCTGGATGGGAGGGAAGTTTGGGGGGAGAATGGATACGTGTAGATCTACAGCTGAGCCCCTTTGCTGTTCACCTAAACCCATCACAACATTGTTAATCAGCTATACCCCAGTACAAAATAAAAAGGTTTTTTAAAAAATAAAAAAGAAAGTAAAGAACATCAAGACAGAAAAGATGGCATGTATACTAAAGCTGACCTCTTTTTGACTTCAGAGAAGGGGAGGATATCACGTTAGTGTCTTTGGTGGAATATAGAAAGCATTTGCACTGAATAAATGAAAGTATCTCCAAGTGCAGTGGGTGCACTTATGACTCAGGAAAGAGGCTAATTCTTTGACTGACCAGGTCTCTGAAGCAAACCAAAGCATAATTTACCAGTTTGGCGGTTGCAATGTGGTCAGGTAGAGGATGCCCTTGATGTTTTAATATCTGACTGTGCCCTCAGCATGTGGGTGTATGGATGCAATGTTGATTCCCCAGACTTGCCTTATCTGATAAAATGACTTTGGAGCATTGGCTGGTCCCTAGCATTGGACCAGAGGGTGGGATACAAGATATAGTAAGGACTCAAGACAACAGTGGAGAAGGTAATGGCACCCCACTCCAGTACTCTTGCCTGGAAAACCCCATGGATGGAGGAGCCTGGTAGGCTGCAGTCCATGGGGTCGCTAAGAGTCAGGCACAACTGAGCAACTTCACTTTCACTTTTCACTTTCATGCATTGGAGAAGGAAATGGCAACCCACTCCAGTATTCTTACCTGGAGAATCCCAGGGACAGAGGAGCCTAGTGGGCTGCCGTCTATGGGGTCGCACAGGGTCGGACATGACTGAAGCAACTTAGCAGCAGCAGCAGCAGGACAACAGTGGATGCTGAGATTGCTAAAGAGCATCCTTGAGCTTTGAATTAGAGAACCCACTAGAGTGAGCAGGCCATGCGTTAGAGCAGCCACAGACTTCAGCAGTAAGTACCTGGAATAAAAGACATCATCAACTAGGAAAGAAGAGAGGACCGCACAGGATCTTTCCCTTCACCCTTCACCACCAAGGGAGAGAAGTCATATTAGAGACAAGCAAGGGGAAGCAACTTGGTAACTTGGTTACTTCTTCCCTTCCTTTTTAAGGATAATTTAAATCGTCAGATTGAATTAAACTTTAACCTAGGGGGAAAAAAAACACACACACACACATTTTTTTTTTTTTAAACTTTTAACTTTTTTAAACTTTTTTAAACTTTTTTTCTCCTCTAGCCAGCAGGTGGCAGCTAATGAGAAGTCAAGCTAACAGTAGACAAAATTACATATTTTCTACACATCAAAATTAGAGTGTATGATTGTATGATTCTATTTTTTGTTTGTTTACTTATCTTAAAAAAGAAGAATTCCCTTAACCTCAATTATCTTATCATCTACAAATTGTATTTTCTTCATCTCCAAATTTGTGCAATTAATTTTCTTCCTGCTAACACCAGTTTCCTCTGCTTCCATTCTCTTTTCACCTCCACTCTGATTGCTCATCTCTCCTCATCACATCACTAAAATCCTTTTTATCAAATCACCAATGAACTTCAAATTGCCAAGGCCAATGGGCATTCTTCTGCCTTCGCTTTATGAATTTCTCATCACTATTTGGCACAGCTGACCATCTCCTCTCTCTAAAATATCTTTTTCTGGATTTTGGTATTTGCTGATTTCTTCTATCTCACTGGATGGTGCATTTCAATTATTTTGTTCAGTATTTAATGCAATTATCTTTCCACACTTTTCCTGTGTGACCTTGTCTATGTCTATGGTATTTTTAACATAACCTTTATCCAGCAGTGACTCCCGTCTCTTTCCAGGAGTTCCAGAACTCATTCTTGACAGTGCCTCTTTTCCTCACACTCCATATCCAACTCATCAGCAAATTCTTTGCCCTACTTTTCCAAACCCATACGCTTATTACCAATTCTAAGACCACTGCCTTCTTCCAGTCGTTATTATTTCCAATCTTGTTCTCTCTAAGACTAACCCATTAAGCACTGTGCTGATCTTTCTTTGCATCCCTTTTGTCCCATATTCATAATAGCCAGAGTAACTTGTGATATTTCTTTTTTTTAATTATTTATTTATTAGGAAAATAATACAGTTACAGGAATGTTTGTTTGGTATTGAATGAAAAAAATGTTTAATGAAAAAGTCAGTTTGCTCTCATGGAGGAAGCCTACTGTGGAGTGGTCACATGTATAGTTTAATCAGTATTTGAGGTTTGCATTTCCACAAAGCAAACACCTATGAATAAAAGCAGGCCCACCCACAGATTATTTCTCTGAGTACAAAAAAAAAAAAAACCTGAGAACTATTTTAAACAAAGGATGTTCTCTAGAAGAGATATACAGAGAGACTGACAGACATATAGCAGAATGAGAAAAAAGAAAATGATAAAGTATCCCATAAGCATAGTGAATGTTCAACAACTATTTGTTGTTGTTTATGATGAAAAGGCTTCCAATAGGATCAATGCAATGCCTGGTACTGGAATTTTTCTCATTTTTCCAGAGTTAACAGACATGAAGGAGACATGGAAAGAAAAGTTTGCATGGATTCTGTCGAGCTGAAGAGGGAAAATGAACATCTCTTTAGAAAAATGACAAGAACCATGACCATCCATCTCGCAAATGTGTATCATTAATCGAATGAAACAGTGAGAAACAGCAGGAATCAAACCAAATCTGAGTTAAAGCAGAAACGGCGCTCAGCTGGGAGTTACAAAATCTGATACCAGAGACAAATCTCTTATTAACGGGCAGTGTCACCTTGAGCAAGTCTTTAAGCTTCTTATCAGGTAACAGGACTAGGTAAACTTTGAGGTCCTTCTACCTTGTAATCTTCTAGAATTTATATAATTGTATTCCTGCTAATGGAACTTCAGCAGATGCTGCACTGATTAGGGAAGATTAGTGAATTACCTTCCCATACAAAGAAGGCACCATGCATTCAGACATGTGGGTCAGCTATCCAATGGAGCTGTCCCCTTGAGGATTCTGAATTGCTGACTGACTACAACTCTTAAGTTCCCATTACTTACTTATTTATATTTCTAGAATGTACCAGGGTCCCTTTGCTTGAGGATTCAGAGAGGTAAATGTTTCATTGTGTACCTGTCTGAAATAAAATTTGGAAGAGTTACTATAAGGCATAATATGTCTTAAGCATATACATTATATACAAAATCCAGAGCATAACTTTGGTTGAATTGTGTTTTCAAAAAGTACATGTAAGAATACATAATAAAGCTGGCAATTTAAAAAGTACATGAGGTTATATGATAGCTTAGATTTGCTATTGGAGAAGGGAATGGCAGTCCACTCCAGTATTCTTGCCTGGAGAATCCCATGGACAGAGGAGCCTGGTGGGCTACAGCCCATGTGGTCACAAAGAGTCAGACATGACTGAGTGACTAACACACACACAGATTTGCTATGACTTAAAATAAGATTTTCTTAATATATAAATTTCAATATTATCGAGAAAGTAGAAAAAATAAATAATACAGGCAATGCCTTTGGCCTGCATTTGGATAGCAACTTACACTGAGGCTTACAGCTCGACAGGAAGGTGGAGTTCCATGAAAAAATTTAAATGTAGGCTCTGAGAAAGCTTGTCTTTTATGGAACACTTTGGAGGAAAGTACCATGAGCTACAGAAGTATCCCAGTTAAAGAAACAGTGCAGTGATAAGCAGATGATAGCAAACAATAGATCATCTTGAATGAAAAGATATCCTCATTAGAATGAGGGCTCGGATAAACTGGTAAATAACAAAAATTAAGATAGTTATCACTGACTTAGAACCTCCTACATACCAGGGCAATCCTAACTGCTTTACATTTCTCAATTCATTTTACCCTCACAGCAAATTTAGGAATTATATAATGTTATCAGTATTCCCATTTTGCAGATTAAGAAGTTGATGCTTAGAGAGATAAGGTAATTGTCAATAGTGACAAAGGTAATAAGAAATAGAAAAAAAGAATAAAACTCAGTAAAGCCCATTCAAATCCTGACCTAACACTGTTTCCTTAAGTTACCTTAAGTTACCTAAATGGCTAAAAATGTATTATTCTGTAAAGACGTTGTATAGGAGGATCAAGCAAAAAGCACGTACGTCACAAAGCACAGGTTTTAATAAAAACACTACTTAAAGCCAAAGTGATTTATGATAACTTAAGAATAGAAATTCACTGCTTCTGTTCTATTAGAGCACCATATTTCAAATTTCTTATATGAATGAAAGCAAGAACTTGTATAAAGCAAGAATTTGTATAAATTCAAAGTTACTAAATAATGACAAGAAATGGTTTGAGGTATAGTCTAGTATTGTAAAAAAGCTTGGATATATTTGATTTGAAGTTTCAAACACTACTCATTTTATAAAAATACAGCTTTATACATTCCATAAGAAGGCCAAGTTCTACTTTAAATAGACTTTTTTTTTAAAACCAGAAATTTATTGAACTCAAATCTAACCTGGAAGACAATTTGGTGTGCATAAACTCTAATTTGTTGATGAAAATTTTTTAACCTGCCTCTTGAGAAATCTGTATGCAGGTCAGGAAGCAACAGTTAGAACTGGACATAGAACACCAGACTGGTTCCAAAGAGGAAAAGGAGTACGTCAAGGCTGTATATTGTCACCCTGCTTATTTAGCTTCTATGCAGAGTACATCATGAGAAATGCTGGACTGGAAGAAACACAAGCTGGAATCAAGATTGCCAGGAGAAATATCAATAACCTCAGATATGCAGATGACACCACCCTTATGGCAGAGAGTGAAGAGGAGCTAAAAAGCCTCTTGATGAAAGTGAAAGAGGAGAGTGAAAAAGTTGGCTTAAAGCTCAACATTCAGAAAACGAAGATCATGGCATCCGGTCCCATCCCTTCATGGAAAATAGATGGGGAACCAGTAGAAACAGTGTCAGACTTTATTTTTTGGGGCTCCAAAATCACTGCAGATGGTGATTGCAGCCATGAAATTAAAAGACGCTTACTCCTTGGAGGAAAAAGTTATGACCAACCTAGATAGCATATTGAAAAGCAGAGACATTACTTTGCCGACTAAGGTCCGTCTAGTCAAGGCTATGGTTTTTCCAGTGGTCATGTATGGATGTGAGAATTGGACTGTGAAGAAGGCTGAACGCTGAAGAATTGATGCTTTTGAACTGTGGTGTTGGAGAAGACTCTTGAGAGTCCCTTGGACTGCAAGGACATCCAACCAGTCCATTCTGAAGGAGATCAACCCTGGGATTTCTTTGGAAGGAATGATGCTAAGGCTGAAACTCCAGTACTTTTTGGCCACCTCATGCAAAGAGTTGACTCATTGGAAAAGACTCTGATGCTGGGAGGGATTGGGGGCAGGAGGAGAAGGGGACGACCGAGGATGAGATGGCTGGATGGCATCACGGACTCGATGGACGTGAGTCTGAGTGAACTCCGGGAGATGGTGATGAACAGGGAGGCCTGGCGTGGTGCGATTCATGGGGTCACAAAGAGTCGGACACGACTGAGCGACTGAACTGAACGACTGAACTGTTAATGAAAAAGGAGACTTTAGTCATTTAGTAAGAATTTTATCAAATGCTACCAAAATTATCAGTTGATAATGGAAAATTTAGTTTATTGGTTATTGCAGTAAGGGTGATCACTGTCTCAATAGAATATGGATAGCATTTCAGAGAGGGGACAGGAAAATTGGGATTTCCATGATGACTTGCAGCCTGGCTTAAGGCAATGTATTCAATCAAGATTGGATAAAGTTCTTAATATAACATGTTAGGATTGATAGACATAGCAAGCTAAGGCTTCAAGGAGAGGGTTTGAAGGGAGTCTTCAGAAGCAGTCTTTCCATTCTATCTGTTGTAAATTGAATAGTCCGATATTCATTTTTAATGGGCTTCTGGGACGTTCTTAGAATGAACAGTAGAGTTATTTGCAACTTTTCCTGAGCAAGAGTTGACTGGATGGTAGTGTCATGCAAATGTAGATAGAAAGCTGATGGTTTTAGATGGTTTTGATTCCAGAATCATGAAAATAGGAAATGATTTTAGTTGCTTCTTCAATTTGTCTTAAGAAAATTAATTCTTTATTATATTTTGTTCATTATCAGTCTTTGCTTAGTTTGAGGAAAAATTTGAAGAATAATTATTGATAAAGTGTGATTGAGAAACTTTAAGTTCACAGAAACTTTCATTAAATTCTGCTCATTAATATTTATAATTGCTATTACTGACTGACATTTTATGATATTTAAATAAATATTCTCGTTTTGCTGTTTTCATACAAAAACACTACCTTAGGACACAGAAAAAGACTAATAAAATCTTTTCTTTTCCTAATGAACTAGTAAAAGGAGAAGAGGCATAATTTTAAAAAATCAGATGGATTGGATAGATTTCCCTTCAGTTAATTTTCAAACTTCCCTGTAGCTCAGATGGTAAAGAATCTGCCTGCAATGCAGGAGATCTGAGTTTGATCCTTTGGTCAGGATGATCCTTTGGAGAAGGAAATGTTGACTCACTCCAGTATTCTTCCCCAGAGAATTCCATAGACAGAAGATCCTGGTAGGCTATAGTCCCTGGGGTCACAAAGAGTCAGGCATGACTGAGTGACTAAAACACACTTTTTTCAAACTTAATTGAAAATAAAGTTAAATGATTAACGTGATAAGAACTATAAAAAATACTTAACACAAGGCTAAAAAAAATAAAAATAAAAACTATTCATTTTTACTATTGTTAGTTCCCAAATTGGTGCCAGTATCTGGAGGGCCAGGAAAGACTGAAGATAGTCAGGTGACCCCAGATGGGTAGGTGGTGAGCTTAATAAGTAAGGGAATTTACACAAGAGGCTTGCCTTGGGTGTCTGCAAAAACTGCTGAATCTCTGTATCTGCCACTAGAATCTTAAGTTTATGCGGGTGTGTGCAAGTCGCTCATTCATGTCTGACTCTTTGCAACCCCATGGACTGTAAAGTTCAGGGAATTCTCCAGGCCAGAATACTGGAGTGGGTAGCCTTTCCCTTTTCTAGGGGATCTTCCCAATCCAGGGATCAAACCCAGCTCTCCCACATTGCAGGTTAATTCTTTACCAACTAAGCCACAAGGGAAGCCCAAGAATACTGGAGTGGGTAGCCTATCCCCTTCTCCAGTGGATCTTCCTGACCCAGGAACCAAATCGAGGTCTCCTGCAGTGCAGGCAGATTCTTTACCAACTGAGCTATCAGGCCTTAACTGGATTTGGTCCATATTTACTGAGTCCCAGATGGTCTCAACAATACCTTACTCTCTCAAGTCTGTGTCCCTAAAAGTGATGCCCACCGTGGGAACGATGGGAAGAATGTACATCCCAAGGACAGGGGAGATGATGAGGAGACTTGCATAGCCTGGGTCTAGCTCATGGGTCAATCCAGAAGTCCTGTCCTCTCAATGACCTTCTCTAACACCTACTGATCCCAGTAAGTATCAATAAGAAAGTGGTATTTAAGCTAATCTTGAAGGAAGTGAAAGACATTCCTAAATGAGAAGATATAAATATCCAGAAGCTTAAGAATATAGGCTAATTGACCAAATACATTGCCTAGGCAATTATTTTTTCCAACATTCCAAACGTCTAATGGAATGGGAGGCTCAGTCTGACAGAAGTTGCTCTTATTTCTTTTTTTTCTTAAACTTGGTTCCTTTTCTTGGCCAGAGCAAGAAAAATGTTTTAAAAAGCAATCCATTTCACTCCATTAAGCTGTTAAATTGGTTATAATGGCAATGAAAAACTCAAATGAAACTGTAAATATGTTTTCTCAATGGCATTTAACACAATTATAAATTAAATAATTATATGTGACATGGATCATCTTTGCATCTCTAGTGTCTAGTATAGTGCTGGGCCCATGGTGTGACTGGATTATGAAGTGACTGCATCAAATGTATGAGTTCATTTGGCTTGGCTTAAAATGGAAGTTTTTGTCCAAAGAAAATATCCACTTTGAAAACCAGTTAAAAGCTGAAAATGACTCTTGGTTAAAACAGTCAGTAAAGCAACCCTGGGCCTTGAAAATTATACAGTTTTATATGTTTGTGTTAGCATAGCATAAACTTTGAGTAGCTTTTCTAATTTTACTTCCTAGACTTTTACCTTTGTTGTTGCTCTTGTGAAATATGCTTTTTTTTTTTCTCCTTTGTCTTATATTTTGTTGTTTTTGTTTTGTTTGTTTTGTTTTTTTCTGAAACTAACTGGGTCATACAAGTATAGAAACTTTGGCCTTTGCTTTGAAAACACCTACTCTCCGCAGGTGGTGGTGGTGAAGTCGCTCAGTCGTGTCCGACTCTTTGCGACCCCGTGAACTGTAACCTACTAGGCTTCTCCGTCCATGGGATTCTCCAGGCAAGAATACTGGAGTGGATTGCCACTTCCTTCTCCAGGGGATCTTCCCGACCCAGGGATCGAACCCGGGTCTCCCGCATTGCAGGCAGACGCTTTAACCTCTGAGCCACCAGGGGAGCCCTACTCTTCACAGGGAGCACACTTATTCCAGATAGAATAAGAGTATACTTATTACAAAGAAGTAATTTAGAAGGGACAGAGGATTTCAATAGTAAAAGCCAAATGTCCATACTTCTTTAATCTAGATGTCCTTTTGCAGACTCTGTCTTGTCACTTATCCAATCTGTGACCTTTCTGTTGGTAAGAGGAGTGAACTAGAAATTTGACATATCCTCAAATCCTACATTATCAATTGACTTTGATGGGTTGCTTCACTTTCAACTCCTTATTACTCTAGTCTGGCAGAAATCATCTCTACGAAGCTGGATTCAAGGCACATATGCTTTCCTTCCTTTCATGTCCTTGGCAGCTCTCACCAGTGTATTCTGATTCTCCTCACTTCAAGGTGAGGAGTGACAACTTCAGAAACCCTAAACAGTGCAGCCTCCAGGGGCATTGGTTTTTGAAATTACATCTCTTTTCCACACTTAAATTTTCCTTAGTATTTTCACCCTTTCTCACATGGAGATTTCTCAGATGCTTGTACTAGGATATCTTTTATAATAACAATGGAGAGTGGCATTTTTGCATTTGAGAAAATGTCTTTTTCTTTTCTTTTATGTATCTCACTCATTAAGACCAAGGGTAGGGAGAAAAAAAAAAAAAAAAAAAGACCAAGGGTAGGCATTATATCAATGGCCTATAAGTGTACTCACTGAATATGTTTCTTTCTTTTCTTTAAGAAGTTAATAAGCACCAGAAATCTAGCCAGAAAATTGGACTAACTCTGTCAGAACCATACCACTGGTCACAATTTAAAATCAGCCAGATGCAATCATGGTGCTTCAGAAATAGCTTTTGTTTGGAGGCAGAATATAGCAATTTGTTTCAGTACAAATTCAACTGGAAGGGACAATAAAAATCACTTTTGCTGCTAAGTTATCTTTTTCAAATATTCTACTGATGAACGTATATTCTTATATAGATTTCCCATAAACAGGGAGAGCAGAGTAGATGGGGTCAGATTTTAAGGAAGATTTCTCTGCATCATGTCAATGAAGCACATTGTAGGGTGCAGGAGTTCATTCACAAGGTCCCTGTGCTTCCCTCAACAAAGGTAGGTTTAAAGCCTTTATATTCCTAATTGGGGTATTTCTTCACTATCAGTGACACATATGTAGAATAGCATAAAAGAAAAGAATAATTGGAAATGTGTCAATTAGTTCTCTTACTTTGAGAGTGTAACATTTAAAGGAAAAACTGAAAGCCACAGCACTGAATATTCCTTAATTGTATCAGACATTAAAAGAAGGTATGATTTTATTCCATATGGAATTCTTCAGCCTATTCCAATTATATTATTTACACCCAGGCTTCATAAGGTTAGTTAAACTGAATCTTAAGTATCTTTATATAAATAATATAGTCAAGGCTTGTTGACTTGAATTCAATTATATTCATTTTTGACAGTGTAATTGGTATCAAATTTAACTCTAATGATCTGCTAAAGTTTCTATTGTCTTCCTAGTTTTAATGGAGCTATTTAAAAGAGCAAGGCAAATGTTATCTCTGTTATCCTTAAACAAAAAAGTATTTGGTTTAAATTTATTCAAACTAGAGAATAGAATACTAATTATTATTCACCATGTTTTAAAAAATCCTATTAGGTGGTTCACATTAAAGATGGAGAAAAAACAATTCTCTGCTAAACCTTTACTTTCTAGAGGTTCACCCCTTGCTAATAAGTGACCTCAACCAAAGAAATGCCTCTTTATAAAAGGATTGTAACCTGCTGTATGGTCTTTATGACTGGCTGACAGATGTCTCTCTTTCATAGCAACTAGAATTCCTTCTCGTATGAACCTTTTGATACTGAATGTAGGCATGGCGTGGCTATCAGTTGTAAGATGGAGTAAAGTTCTAGGTGGGAGCTTTTAAGTTCTCTTGCCTCACAGAAATTTTAAAGCATATCTGTCTTCTTGAGGTCAGTCACATTGCCAAACATTCTACCTCAACTTCTTTTTCTTTTTAGAGCTATTATTCCCAGACAATTGCCTTGCAGAAAAGGAGCTGTCTTTCAAAACTGGTGTAGGGGGCATGAGAGCTATACTATTCGTGCTAATGATGGACCATTGGAAGAGCACATGCTCACGGACTTTCTCCTGTAATCTTGAGGAAGATGTATTTTCTGTCAGTGTTCACTTTTACCAGCCCTTGCTCTCTGGTGAGCTACTTTTTAATGTTCTGACTACTCTACCCTGGTTGCTAGTATCCCCATCCAGGGCTTCACAAAGACCATGTGCTTTATGTAGAATATATTTCTTCAAGTGAGCTCTAGGAGAATTAGGGATTCTAAGGGGGAAAGTCACTTCAGATTTCACTTAACCTAACACTACATCCATTTAACAACTCTACAACAGCATACCCCAGAAATTTTCTTCATATAAGGATATTAATGGCAACGCTATATATATGTTAAAATATGTTTTACTTTTTAGTTTTAGCTGCTACTGTTAGTTCTGTTCTGTGCTGAGAGAACATATCTAAATTTCCTTTTACATAGCAAGTCATCAAATATTTCTTTTCTTTATCATGCATCCACATTAAATCCATCATTTTTCAAGCTTTTTAACTTGCTATTATTAATGTCTACACTATCTTATGGTATTGAGGTCTCAACACATTCTTATATCAGGGTGATGATGATGAAAATAATGCATAACACACTCTCCCTCATCTTGAACTCTGTTAAGTTTTGCCATCAGAAAATAGAAACTAAATACTACAGACTGTTTATTAATCAGCCAGATAATTTAATATTTAATATTAAATTTTTGCCAACAAAATTTACTATAGTTTCCTCCAAAAACTTCTGTTAAATCAATATTTTTTTTCATCATGTACTTAATGAGAAACACAGGACTTAATTTTTGCCTATTATAGAGTTCAACTTGACATTTCAGTGTATCGGATAATTTTGAATATTAAGTTTGACATTAAACACATTAATGTCACTTAAATTTACTGTCAATCAAAGCATTATATATATATAATAGAGATATATTATATATCTCGAGCATATGAAATGATTCTGAAAACAAAGAAGGGACTACCCAAAAGAACATTACCAAAAATCCATCAATAGATGCAGAAAAATCATGTGACCAAATCCAATACCCAAATTCTTATCAAACTAGGAATAGAAGGCAACTTCCTCAACCTGATTTTAAAATATATATGTGTATATATATAACAAAACCTACAGCTAACATTTTACTTAATGATGAGAAAGTAGATGTTCCTCCACCCTAAAAGTTAGGAACAAGGCAAGGATGTGCTCCCTCATTACTCCTATTCAATGTCATACTGGAAAGCCTACCTAATGCAATAAGAGAAGAAGATAAAAAGTAAGTAAACTGGGAAGGAAGAAAGAAACCTATCTTTGTTCACAGATGACATGATTGTCTATGTAAAAAACACTCTAGAAACAATAACAACAGTAAAACACTTTGAACTAGCTAACAATTAAAACAAGTTGGCAGGATAAAAGGTAAACCTCCAAAAGCCAATTACTTTCTTATCTATCAGCAATGAGAAATTAAAACTTGAAAATAAAAACACAGTACCGTTTATATTAGCAAAATCCAATTGGAAATATATAGATATAAATAAAAATACTATCAGTCATTTCAATTGCTCAGTCATGTCTGACTCTTTGCAACCCCATGGACTGCAGCACTCTAGGCTTCCTTGTCCATCACCAGTTTCTGGAGCTTACTCAAACTAATCTCCATCAAGTTGGTGATGCCATCCAACCATCTCACTCTCTGTCGTCCCCTTCTCCTGCTGCCTTCAATCTTTCCCAGCATCCGGGTCTTTACAATGAGTCAGTTCTTTGCATCAGGTGGCCAAATTATTGTAGCTTCAGCTTGAGCATTTCTTTCCAATGAATATTCAGGACTCATTTCCTTTAGGATTGACTGGTTGAATCCTCTTGCAGTCCAAGGGATTCTCAAGAGTCTTCTCCAACACCACAGTTCAAAAGCATCAATTCTTCGGTGCTCACCGTTCTTTATAGTCCAACTCTCACATCCATACATTACTACTGGAAAAACCATAATTTTGACTACATGGACATTTGTCGGCAAAGTCAAGTCTCTGCTTTTTAATATGTCTAGGTTGGTTATAGCTTTTCTTACAAGGAGCAAGCATCTTTTAATTTCATGGCTGCAGTCACCATTTGCAATGATTTTGGAGCCCCCGAGAAAATTAAGTCTCGTATTCTTTCTATTGTTTCCTCATCTATTTCCCATAAAGTGATTGGACCAGATGTCATGATCTTAGTTTTCTGAATGTTGAGTTTAGAGTCAACTTTTTCACTCTCCTCTTTTATTTCATCAAGAGGCTCTTTAGCTCTTCTTCGCTTTCTGGAAAAGGGTGGTGTCATCTGCATATATGAAGTTATTGAAATTTTTCCCTGAAACCTTAATTCCAGCTTGTGCTTCATCCAGCCCAGCATTTCTCATGATGTACTCTGCATGGAAGTTAAATAAGCAGGGTAACAATATACAGCCTTGACACACTCCTTTTCCTATTTGGAACCAGTCTGTTGTTCCATGTCCAATTCTAACTGTTGCTTCCTGACCTGCATATAGGTTTCTCAAGAGGCAGGTCAGGTGGTATGGTATTCCCGTATCTTTCAGAATTTTCTACAGTTTATTGTGAGCCACACAGTCAAAGGCTTTGGCATAGTCAATAAAGCAGAAATAGATCTTTTTCTGGACCTCTCTTGCTTTTTCCATGATCCAGCAGATGTTGGCAATTTGATCTCTGGTTCCTCTGCCTTTTCTAAAACCAGCTTGAATATCTGGAAGTTCACAGTTCACATATTGCTGAAGCCTGGCTTGGAGAATTTTTAGCATAACTTTACTATCCTGTGAGATGAGTGCAAATGTGAGGTAGTTTCAGCATTCTTTGGCATTGCCTGTCTTTGGGATTGGAATGAAAATTGACCTTTTCTGGTCCTGTGGCCACTGCTGAGTTTTCCAAATGCGCTGGCATATTAAGTGTAGCACTTTCACAGCATCATGTTTCAGGATTTGAAATATCTCAACTGGAATGCCATCACCTCCACTAGCTTTGTTCATAGTGATGCTTTCTAAGGCCCACTTGACTTCACATTTCAGGATGTCTGGCTCTAGGTGAGTGATGTCACCATCATGGTTATTTGGGTCATTAAGATATTTTTCACAAGTTTTTCTGTGTATTCTTGCCACGTCTTCTTAATATCTTCTGCTTCTGTTAGGTCCAGACCATTTCTGTCCTTTATCTAGTCCATCTTTGCATGAAATGTTCCCTTGGTATCTCTAATTTTTTTTGAAGAGATCTCTAGTCTTTTCCATCCTGTTGTTTTCCTCTATTTCTTTGCATTGATCACTGAGGAAGGCTTTCTTATCTCTCCTTGCTATTCTTTGGAACTCTGTTTTCAGATGCTTATATCTTTCCTTTTCTCCTTTGCTCTTCTCTTCTCTTCTTTACACAGCTATTTGTAAGGCCTCACCAGACAGCCATTTTGCTTTTTTGGCATGTTTTTTCCATGGGGATGGTCTTGATCCCTGTCTCCTGTACAATATCATAAACCTCCATCCATAGTTCATCAGGCACTCTATCTATCAGATCTAGGCCCTTAAATCTATTTCTCACTTCCACTGTATAAGTGTAAGGGATTTGATTTAGGTCACACCTGAATGGTCTAGTGGTTTTCCCTACTTTTTTCAATTTAAGTCTGAATTTGGCAATAAGGAGTTCATGACCTAAGCCACAGTCAGCTCCTAGTCTTGTTTTTGTTGACTGTATAGAGCTTCTCCATCTTTGGCTGCTATGAATCTAATCAATCTGACTTCGGTGTTGACCATTTGGTGATGCCCATGTGTAGAGTCTTCTCTTGTGTTGTTGGAAGAGGATGTTTGCTGTGACCAGTCCGTTCTCTTGGCAAAACTCTATTAGTCTTTGCCCTGCTTCATTCCACATTTCAAGGCCAAATTTGCCTGTTACTCCAGGTGTTTCTTGACTTCCCACTTTTGCATTCCAGTCCCCTAGATTGAAAAGGACATCTTTTTTGGATATTAGTTCTAGAAGGTCTTGTATATTTTCCTAGAACTGCTCAACGTCAGCTTCTTTAGTGTTACTTGTCAGGGCATATACTTGGATTACTGTAATATTGAATGGTTTGCCTTGGAAACGAACAGAGAACATTCTGTCATTTTTGAGATTGCATTCAAGTACTGCATTTCGGACTCTTTTCTTGACCATGATGGCTATTCCATTTCTTCTAAGGGATTCCTGCCACGGATTCCCACGCCCAAGGTCAGGGGTGGGGGCCTAGAGGAGATATCCCACGTCCGAGATCAGGGGCAGCAGCCAAGAGGAGCAACCCCACATACAAGGAGCGGCAGCTGCCCAGGTGCAGGAGGGCCAAGAGAAGCTACTCCATGTTCAAGTTCAGGACGGTCGGCCATGAGGAGATACCCCTCGTCCAAGGTAAGAAGCAGTGGCTGTGCTTTGCTGGAGCAGCCATGAAAAGCTACCCCACATCCAAGGTAAGAGAAACCCAAGTAAGATGGTAGGTGTTGTGAGAGGGCATCAGAGGGCAGACACACTGAAACCATACTCATAGGACACTAGTCAATCTGATTACATGGACCACAGCCTTGTCTAGCTCAATGAAACTAAGCCATGCCCTGTGGGGCCACCCAAGATGGACGGGTCATGGTGGAGAGGTCGGACAGAATGTGGTCCACTGGAGAAGGGAATGGCAAACCACTTCAGTATTCTTGCCTTGAGAACCCCATGAACAGTATGAAAAGGCAAATGATAGGATACTGAAAGAGGAACTCCCCAGGTCGGTAGGTGACCAATATGCTACTGGAGATCAGTGGAGAAATAACTCCAGAAAGAATGAAGGGATGGAGCCAAAGCAAAAACAATACCCAGCTGTGGATGTGACTGGTGATAGAAGCAAGGTCCAATGCTGTACAGAGCAATACTGCATAGGAATCTGGAATGTCAGGTCCATGAATCAAGGCAAATTGGAAGTGGTCAAACAGGAGATGGCAAGTGTGAACGTTGACATTCTAGGAATCAGCAAACTAAAATGAACTGGAATGGGTGAATTTAATTCAGATGACCATTATATCTGCTTGTGATAGGTCCATACAATTTCTGTCCTTTACTCTGCCCATCTTTGCAGTAAGTGTTCCCTTCGTATCTCTAAATTTTCTTGAAGAGATCTCTAGTCTTTCTCATTCTATTGTTTTCCTCTATTTCTTTGCACTGATCACTGAGGAAGGCTTTTTATCTCTCCTTGCTATTCTTAGGAACTCTGCATTCAGATGGGTATATCTTTTCTTTTCTCCTTTGCCTTTAACTTCTCTTCTTTTTCTACCTATTTGTAAGGCCTCCTCAGACAACCATTTTGCCTTTTTTCATTTCTTTTTCTTGGGGCTGGTCTTGATCCCTGCCTCTTGTACAGTGTCATGAATCTCTGTCCATAGTTCATCAGGAACTCTGTCTATCAGATCTAATCCCTTGAATCTATTTGTCACTTCCACTGTATAAGTGTAAGGGATTTGATTAAGGTCATACCTGAATGGTCTAGTGGTTTTCCCTACTTTTTTCAACTTAAGTCTGAATTTGGCAATAAGGAGTTCATGATCTGAGCCACAGTCAGCTCTCAGTCTTGTTTTTGCTGACTGTATAGAGATTCTCCATCTTTGTCTGCAAAAAATATAATCTGTTTTTGGTATTGACCATCTGGTGATGTCCACGTGTAAAGTCTTCTCTTGTGTTGTTGGAAGAGAGTGTTTGCTATGACCAGTTTATTCTCTTGGCAAAACTCTGCTTCATGTTTTAGTCCAAGGCCAAATTTGCCTGTTACTCGAAGTATCTCTTGACTTCCTACTTTTGCATCCCACTCCCCTATAATGAAAGGTCTTGTAGGTTTTCATAGAACCATTCAACTTCAGCTTCTTTAGCATTGCTGGTTGGAGCATATACTTGGATTACTGTGATATTGAATGGTCTGCCTTGGAAATGAACAGAGATCATTCTGTCATTTTCGAGATTGCACTCAAATACTGCTTTTTGGACTCTTGTTGACTATGAGGGCTACTCCATTTCTTCTAAGGGATTCTTGCCCACAGTCATAGATATAATGGTCATCTGAGTTAAATTCACCCATTCCAGTTTTTGTTTTTTGTTTTTTTTTTTTTAGTTCACTGAGTCTTTTTTTTTTTAATTTTTTATTTTTTTAAATTTTAAAATCTTTAATTCTTACATGCATTCCCAAACATGAACCCCCCTCCCACCTCCCTCCCCATAACATCTCTCTGGATCATCCCCATGCACCAGTTCCAAGCATGCTGTATCCTGCATCAGACATAGACTGGCGATTCAATTCTTACATGATAGTATACATGTTAGAATGTCATTCTCCCAAATCATCCCACCCTCTCCCTCTCCCTCTGAGTCCAAAAGTCCATTATACACATCTGTGTCTCTTTCCCTGTCTTGCATACAGGGTCGTCATTGCCATCTTCCTAAATTCCATATATATGTGTTAGTATACTGTATTGGTGTTTTTCTTTCTGGCTTACTTCACTCTGTATAATCGGCTCCAGTTTCATCCATCTCATCAGAACTGATTCAAATGAATTCTTTTTAACGGCTGAGTAATACTCCATTGTGTATATGTACCACAGCTTTCTTATCCATTCATCTGCTGGTGGACATCTAGGTTGTTTCCATGTCCTAGCTATTATAAACAGTGCTGCGATGAACATTGGGGTACATGTGTCTCTTTCTATTCTGGTTTCCTCGGTGTGTATGCCCAGCAGTGGGATTGCTGGGTCATAAGGTAGTTCTATTTGCAATTTTTTAAGGAATCTCCACACTGAAATAAAAGCAAAAATAAACAAATGGGATCTAATTAAAATTAAAAGCTTCTGCACAACAAAGGAAAATATAAGCAAGGTGAAAAGACAGCTTTCTGAATGGGAGAAAATAATAGCAAATGAAGCAACTGACAAACAACTAATCTCAAAAATATACAAGCAACTTATGCAGCTCAATTCCAGAAAAATAAACGACCCAATCAAAAAATGGGCCAAAGAACTAAATAGACATTTCTCCAAAGAAGACATACGGATGGCTAACAAACACATGAAAAGATGCTCAACATCACTCATTATTAGAGAAATGCAAATCAAAACCACAATGAGGTACCACTTCACACCAGTCAGAATGGCTGTGATCCAAAAATCTGCAAGCAATAAATGCTGGAGAGGGTGTGGAGAAAAGGGAACCCTCCTACACTGTTGGTGGGAATGCAAACTAGTACAGCCACTATGGAGTTCACTGAGTCTTAAAATTTTGATGTTCACTCTTGACCTCTCCTGTTTGACCACTTCCAATTTTCCTTGATTCATGGACCTAACATTCCAGGTTCCTATGCAATATTGTTCTTTATAGCATCAGAAAGGAGGGTAAGGCAGCAGGGTTCTCACTGATACTTACCTGTGGGGATCAAGGGGGAGACCTGATCTAAAAGAACAGGGGCATGTTGGGAGCCTGGAAGATGCAGGTTCAGGTGCCCAAGGGTGTGGCAAGTTCATGAATGGCGGGAGTAGGTGCCAGTGCCTGATGGGTGGGTGGTGGCATCAGGTGACTGCACAGTAGGGGGCACTTCTGGTCTGTGATTCTGAGTGATGCTCAGTCACAGCACAGCCCCAACCAAGATCTAGGAGTGAAGCACATGGCAGTCAATTCTGGGAGGGGGCTGGACAGGGAGGGCTGAGGGTGAGAAACCAGAGTTCAGCACAGGGAAACTAAGGCAGAAGTCCAGGTGTATGGACTGAGGTGATATGGTGAGGATAGGAATGTGAGAGTAGATTTTTTTTTTTTTTTCTCAGCAACTCAACCCTGAGAAAATTGTCACATAAAACCCCATCCTGATCAGAGCTGGAGAACCTGGGTCTGCCCTTCCTGAGTTCTAGCTGCTGGATGGAAGGACAGCCAGGTCAAGGAATGGAAGCACCACGGACAGAAGCAGGTCATAGGGGGCAACACCTTACCTCCTCATTGCCCTTCTTGAATTTTCAAAGACCCCTGCCTGAAGACAGGATCTGTGGTTTAAAGGGTTGTGTAAGTCATCTTTTTAAGAAGTCATGCAAAAAAGAGTCTTCTATTTGGAGCTGTTTTTGTTGCAAAAAAAATCAAATGGCAATCTGGCTCCAGAACAGAGATGTGGTTCATTGCAGCTGCACAGAGAGAATTTACACTACAGTTCAGGGTAAGAAGCACAGCCAGGCCCCACAGGGTCTAAACATGGGGAATATCTTGTCTCTCTAAGGCCACCTGGTCTCTCTATTTCTGTTTCCATTTGATTCTTCTCTTGATTAACTGGCTTCCTCTGCTTACACATACTATTCATGAACAGCACCCCCCCACCTCGGTAGCAGCTATCAATCCGGATGCTAGATAATTTTTCAAACCTAAAGAGCCACCATCAACTGGCCACAGTACCTGTGCCATTTAGCCAAAGTCTTTGAAACTGACTGACCATTGGCAAGTCAATGAGTCATTGGCTGCTAATGGCAAGTCAATGCATCATTACTCAATAGGTCATTAACCAAAAAATAGTTCAGCTACTCACCAGCTATTGCCACGGAGAACAGAATCATACCATACTTGCACTATTCCTTCCAGGGGATGTGGGCAGGCCAGATGCTGAAGCCTAAGTATATAGAATTATATAATTACCAGAAATACAGATTTGTTGAAAGAATATATAGCAGAGCAGGTGTGGCAGCCCAAATAATGTCCCCCAAAACATCCACAGCCTAATCCCTGCTGCTGCTGCTGCTAAGTTGCTTCAGTTGTGTCCGACTCTCTGTGACCCCATAGACGGCAGCCCACCAGGCTCCCCCATCCCTGGGATTCTCCAGGCAAGAACACTGGAGTGGGTTGCCATTTCCTTCTCCAATGCATCAAAGGGAAAAGTGAAAGTGAAGTAGCTCAGTCGTGTCTGATTCTGTGTGACCCCATGGACAGCAGCCCACCTAATCCCTAGAACTCACAAATTTGTAACCTCATATGGCAAAAGTGAAGTGAAGTGAAGTTGCTCAGTCATGTCCGACTTTTTACAACCCCGTGGACTGTAGCCTACCAGGCTCCTCTATCCATGGGATTTTCCAGGCAAGAGTACTGGAATGGGTTACCATTTCCTTCTCCAGGGCATCTTCCTGACCCAGGGATTGAACCTGGGTCTACCCCTACTGTAGGCAGACGTTTTTACTGTCTGGGCCACCAAGGAAGGGACTAAGTAAATGATCTTGTGATGGGAGGATTATGCTGGATTACTCAGGTGGGCCCAATGTAATCACAAAGGTCTCTTAAGAAGGAAGGTCGTAGACACAGCAGTGGTAGATGTGATGATAGATACTAGAGATTGGAGTGATTCAAGGAAGAGGCCACAAGTTAAGAAACGCAGGCAATGAAGTTAAGTCATGCAGGCATGACTTGCCAATGGCCAGTCAGTTTCAAAGACTTTGGATAAATGGCATAGGGACTGTGGCCAGCTGGTGGTGGCTCTTTAGGTTTGAAAAATGATCTAGTATCCAGATTGATAGCTGCTACGGGGGGTCATAAATAGTATGTGTAAGCAGAGGAAGCCAGTTAATCAAATGGAAACAGAAATAGAGAGACCAGGTGGCCTTAGAGAGACAAGATATGCCCATGTTTAGACACATGTGCATGTGTCTTTTTGAACTATGGTTTTCTCAGGATATATGCCTAGTAGTGGGATTGCTGGTCCTATGGTAGTTCTATTTTTAGTGTTTTAAGGAACCTCCATACTGTTATCCATAGCGCTGTCCTGGTGTGGAAAGGCTGGTGGGAATGTGCTGCAGAGCGCAGGGGGCTCAGCTATTCTGTGGTAACCCAGAAGGATGGGATGAGGGCCAAAGACGAAGGCCCAAGAGGAAGAGGATATACGTATACTTAGAGCTGATTCACTTCATTGCACTGCAGAAACCAACAGGCAAAGCAACTATACCCCAATGAAACATATGTTCTTTAGTTTCAAAAAAAAGAACTACAGGCAGCCTCTAGAAGCTAAAAGAGACAGGGAAATGGATTCTCCACTGAAACCTCCGAGGAACACAGCCCCATCAACATTTTGATTTTAGACTTTCTGCCTCCATAACTGTTAGAGAACAAGTGCGTCTTCTTTCAAGCCGCTAAATTTGTGCTAATTTGTTGCAGCAGCAGTAAGAGACTAATACAGTGGGGAGTCATAGGCCATCATCATCCTAACTCAACATGCACTCTGGAGTCCAGGGCTTTGCTGAAGAACCAAAACCACAGCTCTTTACCATTCGGGATGCAACTTGAGTCCAAGCAACTATTGTGTGCCCATGCTCTTTCCCAAAAGGTTTGAATGAATTGGTTCATCACTATCTAATATGCAGTCATCCTACCGAACAGAGGGTCATGCTAATGGAGCTCCCTGAGGGGTTTCATGCCGGTACCCTTAGCAGAGGGTGGCTTCTCTCTTGTCCAATCAGCTGTCACCAGGGCAACAAGATAACTGTCAAACAGCACAAACTCACAAAATGTTTTTGAGGAAAGAAAGGTTTGGGCTATTTGTGGGAAGTCACCTCAGGACATCTGAAGCTGGTGGTTTTAACCTGGAGAAGTTAAGAAATAATCTTGAGGTTTTAAGAGAAGAAAGACCCTTGCTGACCTCTTTATACCTACTTTAATGCTGCAGCTTGAGTTTTCAGAAGTTTTAGAGCTATAGACTTGGGTTTCTTTCTTTGGGGTCTTTTGATCCAAGCCCCGCTGTCTCCTAAGGTCAGTGCTGAAGGCAGTCCTCCTCCACAGGTCAGAGGTGACCATTCCTCCTGTCTCTCTGACTTTGCCCTTGGCCCTGCAGTTTGGTTTGAAGAAGGGCACAGGCTCCCTGCCTGCCCAAGAGTGGTATATTTAGGAGTTTAAAGAGAAGGAAAAGGAATCTGTTGAGGCCAATTTCAAGTTCTAGGCATGAAAAGAGAGGCAGTTCTTGAGCTTTTGGAAATCAGGATGGCTAAAAAGCCTCTTGATGAAAGTGAAAGAGGAGAGTGAAAAAGTTGACTTAAAGCTCAACATTCAGAAAACGAAGATCATGGCATCTGGTCCCATCACTTCATGGGAAATAGACGGGGAAACAGTGTCAGACTTTATTTTTTTGGGCTCCAAAATCACCACAGATGGTGACTGCAGCCATGAAATTAAAAGACGGTTACTCCTTGGAAGAAAAGTTATGACCAACCTAGATAGCATATTCAAAAGCAGGGACTTTACTTTGCCGACGAAGGTCCATCTAGTCAAGGCTATGGTTTTCCCTGTGGTCATGTATGGATGTGAGAGTTGGACTGTGAAGAAGGCTGAACGCTGAAGAATTGATGCTTTTGAACTGTGGTGTTGGAGAAGACTCTTGAGAGTCCCTTGGACTGCAAGGAGATCCAACCAGTCCATTCTGAAGGAGATCAACCCTGGGATTTCTTTGGAAGGAATGATGCTAAAGCTGAAACTCCAGTACTTTGGCCACCTCATGCAAAGAGCTGACTCATTGGAAAAGACTCTGATGCTGGGAGGGATTGGGGGCAGGAGGAGAAGGGGACGACAGAGGATGAGATGGCTGGATGGCATCATGGACTCGATGGACATGAGTCTGAGTGAACTCCAGGAGATGGTGATGGACAGGGAGGCCTGGCATGCTGTGATTCATGGGGTCACAGAGTCGGACACAACTGAGTGACTGAAGTGAGTGAGTGAGTGATAGCATCAGACTTTACTTCCATCACCAATCATATCTACAACTGGATGTTTTTCTCTTTGGCTGTGTCTCTTCATCTTTCTGGAGTTATTTCTCCACTGATCTCCAGTAGCATTTTGGGCACCTACTGACCAGGGTAGTTCATGTTTCAGTGTCCTATCTTTTTGCCTTGACATACTGTTCATGGCATTCTCAAGGCAAGAATACTGAAGTGGCTTGCCATTCCCTTCTCCAGTCAACCATGTTTTTTCAGAAGTCTCCACCATGACCTGTCATCCTGGGTGGCCCTACAGGGCATTGCTCATAGTTTCATTAAGTTAGACAAGGCTGTGGTCCATGTGATCAGTTTGATTAGTTTTCTCTGACTGTGGTTTTCATTCTGTTTGCCCTCTGACATTAAGGATAAGAGGCTTCCTGACCTGAGAGAAGGACTGAAGGGGAAACTGGATCTTGTTCTAATGGGTGGGGCCATACTCAGTAAACCTTTAATCCAATTTCCTGTTGATGGGCTAGGCTGTATTCCCTCCCTGTCCTTTGACTTGAGACCAAACTATGGTGGAGGTACTGAAGATAATGGTGAGCTCCTTCAAAAGGTCCCATGCATGTACTGCAGCATTCAGAGTGCCCAATCCTGCAGCAGGCTACCACTGACCCATGCCTCTGCCAGAGACTCCTGGACACTCACAGGCAAGTCTGAGTCAGTCTCTTGCGGGGTCACTGCTCCTTTCTCCTGGGTCCTGGTGCACACAAGGTTTTGTGTATGCCCTCCAAGAGCCTGTTTCCAGAGCCCTGTAAGTTCTGGTGGCTCTCTGGTGGAGTTAATGGTGATATCCTCCCAGAAGGCTTACACCAAACCCATGTGTGCTGCACCCAGAGCCCCTTCCCCTGTGGCAGGCCACTGCTGATCAGTACCTGTGCAGGAGACACTCAAACACTCAAAAGCAGGTTTGGCTCAGTCCCTGTGGGGTTTCCTGCTGTACAGAAGGTTTTGTTTATGCCCTCTGAGTGTCTTTGGTCAGTATGGGGTTTGATTCTAAATGCAATTTCTCCCCTCCTACCGTCTTGCTGGAGCTTCTCCTTTGCCTATGGATGTGGGGTATCTTTTTTTGGTGGGATCCAACATTCTCTTGTTGATGGTTGTTCTGCAGTGAGTTGTAATTTTGGAGCTCTCATGTGAGAAGATAAGCACATGTCCTTCTACTCTGCCATTTTGATAATCATAAAAAATTATATATAAGATCTATATGAAGAACACTGTTAAAAACCAGATTAAAGATATTAAAGAACATCTACATAAACAGATACTTTATATTTTTGGATAGAAAGACACAATATTATTAATGTGTTAGTTTTTCTCAACTTGATATAGATGTAACAAAATCCCAATCTCTGTTTATATCTCAGCAAATTATTTTATGAATATCAGCAAACTGATTTAAAGTTTATCTGGATAAAACCCAGAAGAGACAACACAATAATGAAGAAGAAGGTTAGAGTATTGGCACTATCTGATTTCAATACTTACTTGTTATAATGTTGCAGTGATCAAGAAATGTGGTATTGAGGAAAGAATACAGAAATAAATCAATGGAACCCAATAGGGGGACCAGAAATAGATCCACACAGATATAATCAACGGATCTGCCAATAAAGCTGAATAAATTTGATGGAGAAAGTATAGTCTTTTCAACAAAGGGTTCTGGAACAACTAGATATCTATACACAGAAAAGTGAATATAGATACTGACCTAATACTTTTCATAAAAGGCAACTTAAAATGGATCACAGACCTAATTGTAAGATATAAAGCTACAAACTGTTTAGAAGATAACATAAGAGAAAGCCTGAGTGACCTTGTATTTGGCAATGCCTTTTTAGATATACCACCAAAAGTAAAATTCATCATAGAAAAATTGATAAATTGAACTTTATTAAAATTAAAAGCATCTGCTTTGTACAGACATTCCTAAAAGAATGAAAAGATAATCCACAGACTAAGAGAAAATATTTGCTCTCCACTCATCTGATAAAGTTATATGTTAGTCAAGACCAATAGAAATGAACATCGTAAATAGTGAAACATAATATAAACTATGGACTTTAGTAATAATAATATATCAATACTGCTTCATTAATTTTAACAAATGTACAACATTAATGCAAGATGTTAATAATATGAAAGGCTCTGGTGGGGGAAGGAGTACTTGTATTCCTGTGTACAGGGGGAACTCTGTGTACTTCCTGCACAATTTTTCTGTAAACTCAAAATTGCTCTAACCAATAATCTTTCAATAAAAAATAATAAAAAATTGAATTGGAACCATGAAAATAGAATATATTATAGAGAAAAATCACTGAAATATGCCTGGAAATTACTACACTGAAATTAGCAAATATAGGAGGGAAATTAAATATTTATTCTGCTTTTCTATATGAAAGTGAAAGTGAAGTCGCTTAGTCATGTCCTACTTTTTGCAACCCCATGTACTGTAGCCTACCAGGATCCTCCATCCATGGGATTTTCCAGGCAAGGGTACTGGAGTGGGTTGCCATTTCCTTCTCCAGGGGATCCTCCTGACCCAGGGATTGAACCGGGTCTCCCACATTGTAGGCAGACACTTTACTGTCTGAGCCACCAGGGAAGTCCACCAGGGAAGAGCCACCAGGGTAGTTTTTATATGAACTCTACTATAATTGCAGAGGGGAAAATTCTCTTTTTGGAAACATTTCAGCTGATACACAGTGGAAAATGATAAAATTAGAATATCACCATTCTGTAGCTCCTGAATGGATTAATGGACCTAAACAAAGACCATCAATTACTGATAGCATCAAACAGACTTATGAATCTCCTTACAGAAGTACACAGTCTGTTAAGTAGTTTATCTAATACTAAATAATACATTAAAAATAATTTAATCTGAATTTGATCAAACCTTTAAATACAGTGTCAATTTATGATAAATGTAAGTACACAGAAACCTGTTTAAAATAGCACAAACCTACAACCCCAACTTACACTGGAGAGTTTTTGCAAGAAAAATCTTCTGGTTTCTTGTAGAAAAATACTGAAAAAAAGAAAAAAAGATGAAGGAAGAAACTAAAGTTTAAAACAGTCTAAAACCTAAACATAATGTGACCTTCTGGAACAGATACTAGATTAGTGGTAAAACTGGTAAAATTTGAGTAAGTCAGTAGTTTAGTCTATAACATTGTATTAATGTGAATTTATTAGTTTTGATGTATTATGATTTTGTAAGATGCTAAAATTAGCAAAAATTGAGTAAAGGACATTTGAGAACCCTCTCTATTATCTGTGCAGATCTTCTAAAAATCTAAATTTATTTTGAAACAGAAAGCTTATTTTTAAAGACACTTAGAAGTTCTATCAGCCAATATTGGGCATCATTTTGATTACAATGCAAACAAAGGCTGTAAAAACTAACCATAAGTATAAGGCGATTGGGGAAATATGAACAGGGGGCTGAAAATTTGATGACATGAATTAACAATTATAATACTAGATATTGTTAATAATTTGGGTATTGTAATTTCACAAAGGTTATGTTATTAAAGCATTTGCTTAGTGTTAAAGGTATATTCTGATACATTTCAAGATGCAATTGTGTTACATATCTGATAATTGCTTCAAATGAACGTGGGTGGAAGTATCCATATGTTAACAAGTTTAAAAAGGAAAGATAGGTTATGTGTCAGTTACTGTTGAAGATTAAGTTCGGGTATTTAAGAATTTATGTGTATCTTCTCATTTTAATTCTCAATACTTTTATAATATAGACATTTTATGGTTGAATAATCCAAGTATCATAGTTGTTAATTATCTTCCGCTAAGATACAAAACCATTAAGTAATAGAATCAAGATTAGAATCCAGATCTGTCTCCAAAGTTGGTGCCCCGTTCTTGAGAAAATAATTTCTAGGAAGTGTGCTTTTTCAGGACCACAAGATCCAGGCCACAGATGAGAGAGAGAGCAAACCTTCCTAGATACCAAGAACTCACTCATAAGTGATGCTACTGTGCCACATGGGATGTAGGGAAAACTAACTATCTTGATTGTGCTTTCTAGCAATGGTGATGGCTTACACTCCCTTAACCACATCATTATATTTAGCTCCCTCTAATACCAACAGGTCACTCTCAAAATGGCAGATGACTGAGGGCAAGGATGCAGGCTGAAGTCACTTTTTTTTTTTTCTTTTTGCATCCTCTGAAACCAATGTGTGATTAGAATATGTGAAATGACAATGGTGATGATGATAAGAGTGATATTGACAGAACCATGTCCTAATGAGCTGGTCATCCAGATGGAAGTAAGGAAAGAGACAGACTTCCTGTATCACATCTTCCAGGCAAAGCTTGAGTTTATTGCAGTTTGGTACAGATGAATCTTGTGGTTTTAGTATGAAGCCTCAGTAGATTTTTACATGAAAATATATCAGATGGATGGTTCTGACAACCTATGTGTCCATCTTATGACAAATTCTGAAATGATCTTAAAATATTTCTTACGGTAATTATTATCTGAATGTACTTGTAGCTGGCACTGATTCAAGGATTCTGTATAGCTGTGATATATATATAACCCAATATATTTTGATAGTAAATATTAATAAGTTAGATATAAGGGATCCTAAAGGGATATGCTCTGTAACTGGCTATACAACTAATTTTCATATTGTTCCCTGATAATAATGTTAATAATAATAGTAAAAAAAAAAAATCCTATTCTTTTCCAGAGTATGTAACTCTATATGAGTGCCCTTATTTTGGTCTAATAACAACTCTTTAGAATAAAACTACTGGATCTATTTTATAAATGAAGCACATAGAAAATATAATTATCTGTAGAAGGGCAAACAGCTAGAAATAGCCCAGATCATGTCTCTTCTGTGAGGTTATTATTTTCCTGGTATTAAGGAACTGCCATCATAGTTTCTGCTGCTACATTAAAACATGACATTTCCTTGGCAGACATACCTTATATTCTTCCTCTGCTATCTTAATGGCAAGGGGGAAATTGTGGCTAAACACAGCCATACTCTCTGGGGAATGAAGTAACAATTTCAGCACTCACTGTATTATAGGTAGATTGGTGGCTGTTAAGAAATTTCACTCAGTGAAGTCTTGTTCTCTCCTGCTCTGGGATCAGAAGTGATATCAATCACAGCCATGGGAAGAATTTTTGCCAAAGAGATATCATTAGAAAAGAGTAATGAAAAAGGGTGAGGGGACCTCTGATTCTCCTCTATAAGGCAGGTGTTTATGGCTTTGTCATCCATTTTGCAGAGGATTATGCCATGTATTGCTTTAGGTTCTGAAATTGGCTCAATCTTTTCAAATCTTTTTTATAGGTAATATATATATATATATATATATATTTGGGGTGTGTGTGTGTGTGAGAGAGAGAGAGAGACTGATTAGTAGATTAGATAGGGCTGCAAATTCTGTCATTCCTCCAATGAGAGACAGTCTCTATGTCACCTCCCTTTAAGTACAGGTAAGATCTGTGACTGCTCTGATCAATGGAATTAACACAAGTGACACTATCCTAGCTTCCAGGCTGAGGTCAGCTCCTACTTTTCTACTTCCTGTCTTGTGAAACACTTCCTGTCTCATTTATGAAACATTTGCCCTGGAGGAAGTCAACTGCTTTGCAGGAAGCCTGACTAACATGAGACTGCCATGCAGCGAGAGCCCAACGTACAGGAGAAGGAAGGACACAGAAGACAGATGCCCAGTAGAGAGAGCGAGGCCAAAGAGTACTACAGTGCCAAACATGTGAGTAAAGACATGATTTTGGAAAAGAGCCCTTACATCTGGGGCATCCTGATGATGTCATCTGAATCAGAGACAAAACACTCAGTCAAGCTCTTTCGGAATTCCTAGACCACAAAGTTGTGAGCAACATAAACTGTTGTTTTTAGCCACTAGGTTTTGGGGTACTTTGCTTTGTACCAATAGATACATTTTAAAATATACTAAAAATAATCAGATAATCAGAGGCTTTTTAAAAAATAGCCTTTCTGAAATAATTTGGAATAAAAACCCAATAAAGGAAATTTTGGTTGAAAGGAAGAGGTGAGCAACATTTTTCTAACTGGAAACACTCATTTGTCATAGTTAAAACTCAATCTTATTTATTTGTGATTAATACCTGAGATTAATGTTTCTAAATTTAATGGTATGGTGAAACAAAGGTGTCAAGAGATTCATTTTACAGTTTTGATATAAAGTGGTAGTTTTTCAGAAGATAAAAGGCCTATGATGGAAACTTTTCTATGTACTATCTTTCTAGTATAGTAAGGGATAATATCTCTCCTGTAGGAAAACAGACAATTTACTTGCAGAGGGACTTGGGACATATGAGAATGCTCAGTTCCTATGACAATTATGATATAGAAATGAGAATAACAAATATTTTAAGAAGGCAAAAAATAAAATGCAGAACCTAGAAATGTATATAGATTTTTCATATTCTTTGATAAATATCAAAACACTGATTTTAAGTCCAGTTGGTTACTGGCAGTGGCTTGAATGCATAAATTTACTTTTGCTTTCTTCAATAACTTCATTAAAACAACAGTAAAAGATGTTTCAGACATCATAAGCCCACAACAAAAGCCAGAAAATAGGAAAGAAGATGAGTAATTTAATTTTGGAAACTGAAAAACAGAACTTTAAACTGACTTAGCAGTCAGAAAAAAAAGCAGAGATATAACCTGATGTACATTGCTGATTCACCACAAAGAATTGGGAGCAAAAGGTATATTTGGAAAAGGGAATGAAGATGGGTCTGGAAATATACTCTTCAAGATGTAGTTAGTTCTCCTCTACAAAATATCCTTTTCTACTATCTTGTTATAACACTAAAGGTTTACTTTTTGCAGAGGTACCATGGTCCCCCAACTTTCAGGATCTGATGACCTGATGGCCTGAGGTGGGGCTGATATAATAATAATAGAGATAAAGTACACAATAAATGTAGTGGTCTTAAATCATACTGAAATCATTCCTCCTCCCTGGTGCGTGGAAAAATTGTCTTCCACAAAATCAGTCCCTGGTGCCAAAAATGGCTGGGGACTGCTAAAAGGATCTTGAGGTTTGGAAATAGGATGAATGTTGTACCAGTAACAAAGAGATGAGAACACACACATATTGAATACTGAGGCCCAAATTCAGCTCCATTTCTTGACTCTGCATTCAGGGAAGGCAGTTAATTCTATTCTGTCCAGACAAGAAATTGAAAAGTCTTTCTGTAGGAAATCTGACCAGTTCTAGGAGGAGTAACCTAAAATTACTGACATCAGAGGCTCCTCAAAGAAATAGACCTGACGAATCACCCTACAGCAAAGCTGTGAGCGGATAAACTCACAAACATAACGTACTCAAAATGTTTTCACAGTGCTCACTCTTAAATCTGAGTCAACAACCTACGTTCACCAGGTTCAAACTATCAGAACAAAGATATCCATGCAACAAGTAAAGAACAAATCAAAGAAAAGCAATAAGCAGAATATGTAGAGAAATGAGAAAGATAGAGTGAAAGTTATATTTTTACCCTCAGAGAAGTAAGAGAAGAAACTGCATTTATGAAACAAGAACAGAAATTACATTACAAAAAAATAAGCGCAAAGGAATTGTCTTTAGATGAAATTAAGGAATGGTAATTAAGCAAAGAGAAACATGGATGATGTTAACAAACTGGGTGATGAGGAATCCCAGATTACTAGAAACTCTAGATTATGGAGCACTAGCTGGAGAAGGCAATGACACCGCACTCCAGTACTCTTGCCTGGAAAATCCCATGGATGGAGGAGCCTGGTAGGCTGCAGTCCATGGGATCGCTAAGAGTTGGACACGACTGAACAACTTCACTTTCACTTTTCACTTTCATGCATTGGAGAAGGAAATGGCAACCCCCTCCAGTGTTCTTGCCTGGAGACTCCCAGGGAGGGCAGAGCCTGGCGGGCTGCCGTCTATGGGGTCGCACAGAGTCGGACACGACTGAAGCGACTTAGCAGCAGCAGCAGCAGCAGCAGCAGCATGCATTAGTCGCTCAGTCGAGTCTGACTCTTTGTGACCCCATAGACCGTAGCCCACCAGGCTCCTGTATTAACTCATTTAACCCTTACTGTAACCCTACAAAAATGAGTTTATAATTATCCCCATTTTAGAGAAAAGGAAACTGAAGCACAGAGTTCAGATAACTCACCCAAAGCACACAGCCAGGCCGTGGCAGAATTTCAGTAAAGCCACTGGTAATCCACACTCCTAGATTATGGATGTATACGCCAAATCCTTCCCCTCTCTCCTCTTAGCCCCTCTCCCCTCTTACCACCTCTTTCCAACAACAGGGCCAAGAGGAAAGAGCAACTGTGTGGCAGGAGCTGCAGGAAATGAAATAGAACCAAAGATTCTATTTTGTTTTGAGCTCAAAATAGACAATACTCCTCCAATGCGAGAGGATACTGCTATACATGGAAACTGAATCTGAGAACAACTAGTTGAAAGAGAAGATGGCCCAATAGTCTCCAAGTTCTGGGTGAGTACAAAAAATACTTAAAGAGTCACTAAGAAATTAAAAGGGATGTATTAGTGTAAGTATTTGAGAATCTCTGGAATGAAAGCAAATATCTCATATATATCCTTTCAGAGGGACAGAGCTTCAGAAGAAAAAACAATATCCAGGATGGAATTCCAGTTGAGCTATTTCAAATCCTGAAAGATGATGCTGTGAAAGTGCTGCACTCAATATGCCAGCATGTTTGGAAAACTCAGCAGTGGCCACAGGACTGGAAAAGGTCAGTTTTCATTCCAATCCCAAAGAAAGGCAATGACAAAGAATGCTCAAACTACCCCACAATTGCACTCATCTCACATGCTACTAAAGTAACACTCAAAATTCTCCAAGCCAGGCTTCAGCAGTACATGAACCATGAAATTCCTGATGTTCAAGCTGGTTTCAGAAAAGGCAGAGGAACCAGAGATCAAATTGCCAACATCCGTTGCATCATGGAAAAAGCAAGAGAGTTCCAGAAAAACATCTATTTATGCTTTATTGACTATGCCAAAGCCTTTGACTGTGTGGATCACAACAAACTGTGGAAAATTTTGAAAGAGATGGGAATCCCAGAACACCTGACCTGCCTCTTGAGAAATCTGTATGCAGGTCAGGAAGCAACAGTTAGAACTGGACATGGAACAACAGACTGATTTCAAATAGGAAAAGGAGTACGTCAAGGCTGTATATTGTCACCCTGCTCATTTAAAGTATATGCAGAGTACATCATGAGAAATGCCAGACTGGAAGCAACACAAGCTGGAATCAAGATTGCCGGGAGAAATATCATTAACCTCAGATATGCAGATGACACCACCCTTATGGCAGAAAGTGAAGAGGAACTAAAAAGCCTCTTGATGAAAGTGAAAGAGAAGAGTGAAAAAGTTGGCTTCAAGCTCAACATTCAGAAAACGAAGATCATGGCATCTGGTCCCATCACTCCATGGGAAATAGATGGGGAAACAGTGGAAACAGTGTCAGACTTTATTTTGGGGGGCTGCAAAGTCACTGCAGATGGTGACTGCAGCCATGAAATTAAAAGATGCTTACTCCTTGGAAGAAAAGTTATGACCAACCTAGATAGCATATTCAAAAGCAGAGACATTACTTTGCCGACTAAGGTCCATCTAGTCAAGGCTATGGTTTTTCCAGTAGTCATGTATGGATGTGAGAGTTGGACTGTGAAGAATGCTGAGCGCCAAAGAATTGATGCTTTTGAACTGTGGTGTTGGAGAAGACTCTTGAGAGTCCCTTGGACTGCAAGGAGATCCAACCAGTCCATTCTGAAGAAGGTCAACCCTGGAATTTCTTTGGAAGGAATGATGCTAAAGCTGAAGCTCCAGTACTTTGGACACCTGATGCAAAGAGTTGACTCATTGGAAAAGACTTTGATGCTGGGAAGGATTGGGGGCAGGAGGAGAAGGGGACGACAGAGGATGAGATGGCTGGATGGCATTACTGACTCGATGGACGTGAGTCTGAGTGAACTCTGGGAGATGGTGATGGACAGGGAGGCCTGGCGTGCTATGATTCATGGGGTCGCAAAGAGTCGGACACAACTGAGCGACTGAACTGAACAGTTAGGTATTAACAAGTTACACTTTTTCACTCTTGGGCTTTCACTTCGTCCTCATCAGTAAAACGGAGACAATAGTAGAACATTCTCACCAGCATTCTGTGAATATTCAATAATATTCAGTAAAATAAGTTTGGCACATAATAATGTTAGTCACAAATCGTGTCTGATCTTTGAGACCTGGTGGACTGCAGGTCGCCAGGCTCCTCTGTCCATGGAATTCTCCAGACAATAATATTGGAGAGAGTTGATATTTTCTTCTCCAGGGGATCTTCCCAAAGCAGGGGTAGAACCCAGGTCTCCCCCATTGCACGTAGATACTTTTACCATCTGAGGCACCAGGGAAACTTGGCACATAGTAAGCATTCAATAAATATTTGCCTAGGTTATTATTATTAATATTGTCCAGTTACACAGTTATGAAACACACTTTGGTCCCTGGTCAGCTGGGTGCATATAGCTAGGTTCATATAATGAAAAAACAGAAATATACCCTTAAATGCCAAAGCAACTCAACTGCAAGTCCATAAAACCAGGAAAAACTTTATACTTTTATATCTGGAATCTCATTGCCTATGACAACATCTGATACTCAATGAATCCATAGTAAATAATAAGCAAAGAACTGTCATTACTCCTAGAGGAATAACTCAAAGCTCATGTCTAATATTCAATATTTTAATACTACCAGCTTGTTGCTATTATTATCTCTGAGAGGGTATAATTTTTGACATTTTTAAATTTTCTGCACAAGTAAATGATGAATACATTTGTATCATACAGATTTAGTATGGTTTTTGTTTGTTTCTGAAAAATTTTTAATGAAAGAAGAAATATATATAGTTTCAATTTTAAAAATCAAAATAATGTTCTAAACATTAGTTTACAAGATAGTATATTCCAAGACTAAGAATAATATGTATTGGCTTAGTGATACTAAGCAACAAAAAATTCACAATGATATTCATATTCTCATTCAGCATTAAGAAACAAATATTTAACTTTTTCTTTCTTTAAGTACATAGAACTCTTAGTAAATACCTCTTATTTTTCCTACCTGAAATGAACAATACACACTGTAAGAACAGAATGTACTTCTCTTCTAATTTAGGGACCAAAACATGTTGCAATAATTTGTATTATTTCCAATGAAAAAGGAGTAAGTCCACTAGATGCCCAATCTCAGGGTAATAATCCAAATATTTAACTGATTCTGTCTGGATATTGGCTGACATTAACGTTAACTGTCAATAACCTATTCAGCTTACAGCTGAGTATCAGTGAGGTCTGACCCCTATTCTTTTAAAAATGCATATTTAAGCCAACGTAAAGGAAAAATATATTCATAGAAGAAAAAATATATTCACAAAACCTGCCAGGTGCATTTGTTGTTCTTTTCTTGTAGCAAACAAGTGAAGGGGAGCATAATTTGTCACCCTAAAATATATCTCTTTAGCATAAGGATTATTTTAGACTGATTATTTTTAAGAAACAGCAGACACAGGAGAAGGTCTGAAAACTGAGTCAAAGTTACTGTTTAGTAAGAAACATTTTCATTTGTAAGGGAAATGTTCACTTGTAAGGGTGTCTTCTCTCTGAACCAGGAAGAGTCATTGTTCAGTCATCAAGTCATGTCCAACCCTTTGCAAACTCACGGATTGCAACATGCCAGGTTTCCTGTCCTTCACCATCTCCTGGAGTTTGCCAAACTTCATATCCATTGAACTGGTGATGCCATCCAAACACCTCATCCTCTGTCACCCTCTTCTCCTTCTGTCTTCAGTCTTTCCCAGCATCAGGCTGTTCTCCAGTGAGTCAGGAAAAGAAAGATGACCAAATCTCTAGAAACTCTTATCAGTGGAGAAGGAAATTACCTAAATCTGTATAATAGTCATGCTCTTGTTTATTGTCCTTTTCTTGATAAACTCCCATAACTGACTCTCCAACCCCTCAGCACCATCTTTTGTCTTTAGCTAGAGCTCATATTTAAAGTTATGGCTTGGGCCATTTCAGGGAGTTACTCAGTTTTCCTGGCGATTTTTCATGAATACAAGAAGTATGTTGTTGTTCAGTCACTAAGTCACGTCCGACTCTGTGATCCCATGAACCGCAGCACACCAGCTTTCCCTTTCCTTTACTATCTCCTGGAGTTTGCTCAAACTTGTGTCCACTGAGTCAGTGATGCCATCTAACCATCTCATCCTCTGTCACCCCCTTCTCCTCTTGCCCTCAATCTTCCCCAGCATCAACAGGAGATAGACATGTTATAAACTTCTATTTTTTTCTCCTGTTACTCTTTTTATTACAGGGATGTCTCAGTCCAGAATCTAGAAGGGTAGGAGGAAAACTACATTTCCTCCCCTATCCAAGTATATTCTCCAAGCCTTTCAAAAGTTTTATAGCAAGCAACAGAATATTGAGTTGTCATTCTATATAACCATCCCACAGATAACATAATGGACTATAGTGGATCCTTAATCACTTCAGTTCAGTTCAGTTCAGTTCAGTTCAGTCGCTCCGTTGTGTCCGACTCTTTGCGACCCCATGAATTGCAGCACACTAGGCCTCCCTGTTCATCACCATCTCCCGGAGTACACTCAGACTCACGTTCATCGAGTCAGTGATGCCATCCAGCCATCTCATCCTCGGCCGTCCCCTTCTCCTCCTGCCCCCAATCTCTCCCAGCATCAGAGTCTTTCCCAATGAGTCAAGTCTTCGCATGAGGTGGCCAAAGTACTGGAGTTTCAGCTTCAACATCATTCCTTCCAAAGAAATCCCAGGGTTGATCTCCTTCAGAATGGACTGGTTGGATCTCCTTGCAGTCCAAGGGACTCTCAAGAGTCATCAACACCACAGTTCAAAAGCATCAATTCTTCAGTGCTCAGCTTCTTCACAGTCCAACTCTCACATTCATACATGATTGCTGAAAAAACCATAGACTTGATTAGGCAGACCTTAGTCAGCAAAGTAATGTTTCTGCTTTTGAATATACTATCTAGGTTGGTCATAACTTTTCTTCCAAGGAGTAAGAGTCTTTTAATTTCATGGCTGCAGTTACCATCTGCAGTGATTCTGGAGCCCAAAAAAATAAAGTGTGACACTGTTTCTACTGTTTCCCCATCTATTTCCCATGAAGTGATGGGACCAGATGCCATGATCTTCGTTTTCTGAATGTTGAGCTTTAAGCCAACTTTTTCACTCTCCTCTTTCACTTTCATCAAGAGGCTTTTTAGTTCCTCTTCACTTTCTGCCATAAGGGTGGTGTCATCTGCATATCTGAGGTTATTGATATTTCTCCTGGCAATCTTGATTCTAGCTTGTGTTTCTTCCAGTCCAGCATTTCTCATGATGTACTCTGCATATACTTTAAATAAGCAGGGTGACAATATACAGCCTTGACGTACTCCTTTTCCTATTTGAAATCAGTCTGTTGTTCCATGTCCAGTTTTAACTGTTGCTTCCTGACCTGCATACAAATTTCTCAAGAGGCAGGTTAGGTGGTCTAGTATTCCCATCTCTTTCAGAATTTCCCACAGTTTATTGTGATCCACACAGTCAAAGGCTTTGGCATAGTCAAGAAAGCAGAAATAGATGTTTTTCTGGAACTCTCTTGCTTTTTTGATGATCCAGCAGATGTTGGCAATTTGATCTCAGGTTCCTCTGCCTTTTCTAAAACCAGCTTGAACATCTGGAAGTTCACAGTTCACGTATTGCTGAAGTCTGCCTTGGAGAATTTTGAGCATTACTTTACTAGCATGTGAGATGAGTGCAATTGTGCAGCAGTTTGAGCATTCTTTGGCATTGCCTTTCTTTGGAATTGGAATGAAAACTGACCATTTCCAGTCCTGTGGCCACTGCTGAGTTTTCCAAATTTGCTGGCATATTGAGTGCAGCACTTTCACAGTATCATCTTTCAGGATTTGAAACAGCTCAACTAGAATTCCATCACCTCCACTAGCTTTGTTCATAGTGATGTTTTCTAAGGCCCACTTGACTTCACATTCCAACATGTCTGGCTCTAGATTAGTGATCACATCATCATGATTATCTGGGTTGTGAAGATCTTTTTTGTACAGTTCTTCTGTGTATTCTTGCCACCTCTTCTTAATATCTTCTGCTTCTGTTAGGTCCAGACCATTTCTGTCCTTTATCGAGCCCATCTTTGCATGGAATGTTCTGTTGGTATCTCTAATTTTCTTGATGAGATCTCTAGTATTTCCCATTCTGTTGTTTTGCTCTATTTCTTTGCATTGATCGCTGAAGAAGGCTTTCTTATCTCTCTTTGCTATTCTTTGGAACTCTGCATTCAGATGCTTATATCTTTCCTTTTCTCCTTGGCTTTTCGCCTCTCTTCTTTTCACAGCTATTTGTAAGGCCTCTCCCGACAGCCATTTTGCTTTTTTGCATTTCTTTTCCATGTGGATGGTCTTGATCCCTGTCTCCTGTACAATGTCACGGACCTCATTCCATAGTTCATCAGGCACTCTATCTATCAGATCTAGGCCCTTAAATCTATTTCTCACTTCCACTGTATAATCATAAGGGATTTGATTTAGGTCATACCTGAATGGTCTAGCGGTTTTCCCTACTTTCTTCAATTTAAATCTGAATTCAGCAATAAGGAGTTCATGATCTGAGACACAGTCAGCTCCTGGTCTTGTTTTTGTTGCTGTCTAGAGCTTCTCCATCTTTGGCTGCAAAGAATATAATCAATCTGATTTTGGTGTTGACCATCTGGTGATGTCCATGTGTAGTCTTCTCTTGTGTTGTTGGAAGAGGGTGTTTGCTATGACCAGTGCATTTTCTTGGCAAAACTTTATTAGTCTTTGCCCTGCTTCATTCCGCATTCCAAGGCCAAATTTGCCTGTTACTCCAGGTGTTTCTTGACTTCCTACTTTTGCATTCCAGTCCCCTATAATTAAAGGAACATCTTTTGGTGGTGTTAGTTCTAAAAGATCTTGTAGGTCTTCATAAAACCGTTCAACTTCAGTTTCTTCAGCATTACTGGTTGGGGCATAGACCTGGATAACTGTAATATTGAATGGTTTGCCTTGGAGACGAACAGAAATCATTGTGTTAGGACTTGTTCAGTTGCTAAGTTGTGTCTGATGCTTTGCAACTCCTTGGACTGCAGCACACCAGGCTTCCATGTCCTTCATTATCTCCCAGAGTTTGCTCAAACTCATGTCCATTGAGTCAGTAATGCCATCGAAACATCTTACTCTCTGTTTCCCCTTTCTCCTCTTGTTAGTGTTAGGACTAGGACAGCATAAAATATATGTTGTGCATAAATGCAATATGTTCATTTTTCATTGATTTTATTTCCCCCGTGGAATACATAAATACTTTCCATAGGTCTTTGTCAGCTGTATTATTAATTTTTATTTTAAATCCCAGTGTAGTTTCCTCTTGTCTTAAAAATGCTTGTCTTTACCTCTATATATTGCCCTGAGAGGAGATATTACATTTACTATCCAATAGAGCTTCCTTGAGAAGAAGACAATGGCACCCCACTCCAGTACTCTTGCCTGGAAAATCCCCTGGAAGGAGGAGCCTGGTAGGCTGCAGTCCATGGGGTCGTGAAGAGTCGGACATGACTGAGCAACTTCACTTTCACTTTCCACTTTCATGCTTTGGAGAAGGAAATGGTAACCCACTCCAGTGTTCTTGCCTGGAGAATCTCAGGGATGGGGGAGCCTGATGGGCTGCTGTCTATGGGGTCGCACAGAGTTGGACACGAATGAAGAGACTTAGCAGCAGCAGCAGAGCTTCCTTGACTTACTTAAGGGAGATAATTTTTCCTATTGATTTCTTTGATGTTTATTACTCATGTGTTTTCCTCAGCTACACATTTCTGTGTTTGCATTTTTTCCTCTCCAATTGCATGGAGCTCTGTGGTATCAGAGAATCACAGGAATCTTTCTATTAGCTACCTTGCTTTGGGGAGCGAGAAATTTCCCTCTGCCTTCTTGGTTCTTCCGACTGGTCTAAGAATTAAATTGACATGAGACAAATTAACAGGAGAAAAGTCAAACAAATTATAATAGTTTGTATACATGGGAGAAACCTAGGAAAACTGAGTACCTCACCAAAATAGCTGAAGCCCTCACCTTAAATATCATCTTCAGCTAAAGACAAAAGAGAAAGTTGGGGATCCTGGTTTGAAACTTGAAAGGGGAGGAAGCAAAGCACATGGAGATAGAAAACAAATGTTTGGTAAATAAATGTTTGCTGGGTCCCGCAGAGACAATGGAACAGAGAGAATTTTTAACAGATTTTGCTAGGTTCTTCCCTCACCACCACATCTAGTTCATGTTACAGTTATCTGTCTGATAGCTTCCTTCCAGAAACAGGGCCTCTATCTAAACTCTTTTAGTCAGGTACGGGGAGGTAATATGAAAAACTTCCTGGATCTTTTCTTTCTTAAAAATAACTAGCCTAAAAAAGTCCTTATGCCAAAGAGACACACTTGGGGATGGCAAATTTTTCTCTCCTACATATGTTTTTAATTATTTTGATTTAATCTTAAAGTTAGAATGCAGTTTCCTCATTAAAGAAATGTTTCTTTAATATCAGTGTGTGCAAACTGTTTAAGACTGGTAAGCATAGTTAAATACCGTTAATGCCAATGATGATTTCATTGCATTTTCTATTTTTCTTTCATTTGTAATATCTCTCAGGATACCTTAGGCCTCCCCTGCTTATGTGGTGATCAGACTTCAGAAGGCTTTTCCTCTGACAACAGGTTAACAGTGAAGAATACAGCAGCAGGGGGGCCCTGCAAGCCTAACCTCCAGTTCCACTGGAGTGAATATGAAATGCAGGCTACTTCTCTTTCTCCCCTCTTAGACAAGCTCTATACCCCCTTACCGCAATGACTCTCTTTCTGTAGTCAGGGGGTGGAGGGGTGGCTTCCCTTGTGGCTCAGCTGGTAAAGAATCTGCCTGCAATGTGGGAGACCCGGGTTTGATTACTGGGCTGGAAAGATCTGCTGGAGATGGGAAAGGCTACCCACTTCAGTATTCTGGCCTGGAGAATTCCATGGACTGTCCATGGGGTCGCAAAGGGTCAGACGCAACCAAACAACTTTCATTTTTCTGGTGTACTGGTGGTGGTGGTTGATTTGTTAAGTGGGAAGTGTCAAATGACTTGACCTTGACTTTCTCCCAGGGCTCTACCTAGCAGAACTAAGTGTTCTGGGGCTGTCAGGGCACAAAACTGTGGAAAAAAATTAGTAGGAGGCTCCAAATGACTTTGAAGGATTCTGAGTGCTAAACATGAGGCCAAGTCTGTGATAAGCTTACAAGTCAAATATGCAAACTCATTCAATCTTAAAAGGATGCCATTATCCATAAGGAAAGATTATAGAAATTTAAGAAACCAGAATTTTTCCCTGTATTGTTTTTCTACCCTTTCAATGACATGGAATTATTCAATGAATAATTAACCTTGACTGTACTTATGCAAAAAGAAATAAAGACGTACAGATGCTCCCACCAGATTTCTAGTCCTAATACATAATACTCTGGGCTACTAATGCTGTTTTATCTTGTTGGCTGTAAGAGGCGGTGGTTTTTTGTGGGGTTTTTTGTTTGTTTGTTTTTTATTTGTTTGTTTGTTTTTGAGAAATCTTAAAAGTAGTAACTGAAAATTAGATGAAATTAGAATTATAACCAGAGAAGCATTCTAATAATAGCTAACTAGGATATATGAACTACTCTGGATTAGAAAACGATAAAGAAAATGATTATAAGTAGAGAAGTATTTTGAATAAGTTTAGAAAAGTATTTCAAGCTGTAATAGCTGTAATGAGCAAATAAAAAGCAAGGAGAACAGATCACATGTACTCATCTTTCTGAAAGCCAACAATGGGAGATACAGTGCTGCCATTTGAGTCACTAGAACTAAGTGAATCATTAGCTTTAGAAACAAAAACTGGATTCAGCTATTAGTGCTACCATTTAGCACCTTTTGAATCTCAATTTTTCTTTCCAAAAATTGGAAATAATGCCCAGTCTGCTATTAATGAGTTTTTGTGAAGATTATTTTAAAACATTTATTAAAGTACCCTGTAAACTTTACAAACATGGAGAGCTGGGATTATAGTAGTCTTTACTGATGGGATGAATGAGAAAAGAAGCACAAACTCTGTCTAACTATAACAGCGACTTGTAGAAAGGTACCAAATTATGTCCTATCTCATACCTGTTTCTGATTTAATTTCACATGTATGATGATTATCCCTTAGAAAAAAATGTGTAAGTTTCTAGATCACTGCCATTGTTGTTTGGTACTTTTTACTCACATGTTACAAAGTAGTACAGGTTAGTGGAAAGAGCCTAAATGCAAAGGTAGAGGTTCTTGATGTCCAAGCCCAACTTTGCCACCCTGTATTTGTGGGAAGTCAAACACGCCAAATAAGTTCCTAGAAGGTGAAATTTTTCAAGTCTAAAATGAGCATAGTAAAACCTACCTCATAAACTTGCTGTAACGATCTAATGTATATAAGGCATCTGGAAGACTGTTTGGTGTAGCAACAGGATCTTTATTATCTATCTCTATTTTCAAAATGATTTCCAGACCCTCTCACCTGAGCTTACACAGAAGATATTTCCAGATGTGACTAGTCTAAGACACAAGGAAGTCTACCTTCAAAGTGTCCTCAGGAAAACCATCAAAACCAACTCATTCCTTCCAAATTTATTTTTTAAGAGCTTACCTTCTTAAATCTCTTTTTCTTACTTAAGTTGTAGTCAAAGAAATTATCACTTGGTCTTTCATAATTTAGAGGAGCCAGAAAGAGAAATTCTTTCAAAAGTTCCCACATAACCACCATTCATTCCCCAAAGTAAAGGTCGACTTCCTCAGCTAATGAGTTGCCATAGCTGGATTTCATTCCTTCCCTCAAGAGTTGGCGAACTTATTATACCTGAGAACAGACTCTTTATCCCAACCACTACTTAGTCACACCTTCAGCACTTCTTTCTACCATTTTCCCCTTCTACACTTATCAAAAAATTCCTCTTATTTTTCAAGATTAAGGTCAAGTTCTATTTAGTCCCATGAAGCTTTCCTGTCCACTTGTCCCCATATTGACTTTTCTGACTCTGAATTCTTATAGTGCTTATTTTCTGTACCAATAACTCCATACCTTCCTTGCACAATAATTTAACCATTATTATTCAGGGCAGAGTTCTGTTTTATACATTGTTATCTCCCAAGAGGATCTAAAATCGTGCTATAGATAGAATCATCTTTCTAGTTTCAAATTATATAAGTGAATCAGACAGAAAACTTTTATTGAAAACAACCCAAAGCATTGTAAGTCAGATACTGATAATCTGGATGTCTCTGCTCCAGTGCTCTGATTCCATTATCCAGAAAGATGAATTAATTACACTTTCCTTTTTCTATTAAGCAATTTTCCCATTTAGCCACATGGTCTTTAGTTATTTTCTTGGCCACTCATATTTGTTTTCAAAAATGTTAGCAAGCACTGACAGGAATCGCATGCTGAGTAGCCCACAGGAGCAGAAACAGCTCCTTGCCTACAGTTGCACAAATATTCTCACTATCTATACAATATTTACTCTGTTTTTCAAAAGAGACGTCTTTCATTCCCAAGGTTGTAAATCTAACCTCTTTTTCCTAAAACAAAATGACACTAAACAAGAAAAAGAAGAAAGAATTGCAGTAGTGATGAGGTGGAGTGATAAATGCATCGAATTTTCAGCATCAGCTAGCTCGAGATCTGCACACATTTTAGAAGAGACAGAAAGAAGAACTAGTGTGTAATGGATGAAAAATATAGGCTCACACTGGGAAACCACTGTCTGTTGAATGTTTTTTGAAAATAGTGTGCTTTTCCTAAACATATACTACTATAAGAAAAGTGGTTGAAGCAGATTATTTTCCCTTAAGAGGCAAAAACTCCAGTCACCTTTCCACCATCAGGTTTCTTGGACTTCTTTACCTGTCTGCAAAAGGCCCTTTCTATTTCAGAGCCTTGCTAAGAGCCCCAGGCCCTAGTTAGTATGACTGAAACACAATAAGCCCTATTGAGTTCCATATGCAGGGATGGCTCTGCAAAGATCTGAGCCTCAGAGTCAGCTTCCAGCATACACTTATACTAGTATGGAAAACTGTTTCTCTAAGTAGCCATTTTAATATTCTCATTCTTTCCCACAGCTTTTGTCTAGACGGTAGTCACAAGAATTACTCAGCCAACACAACATAATGCTATTGCTAAAAACTAAGAAAGAAAATAGCTGCATAGTCAGTTCAGTTCAGTTCAGTCACTCAGTCATGTCCGGCTCTTTGTGACCCCTTGAATCACAGCACGCCAGGCCTCACTGTCCATCACCAACTCCCGGAGTTTACTCAAACTCATGTCCATCGAGTCGGTGATGCCATCCAACTATCTCATCCTCTGTCATCCCCTTCTCCTTCTGCCCTGAATCCCTCCCAACATCAGGGTCTTTTCCAATGAGTCAACTCTTCACATGAGGTGGCCAAAGTATTGGAGTTTCAGCTTCAGCATCAGTCCTTTCAACGAACACCCAGGACTGATCTCCTTTAGGATGGACTGGTTGGATCTCCTTGCAGTTCAGGGGACTCTCAAGAGTCTTCTCCAACACCACAGTTCAAAAGCATCAATTCTTCAGTGCTCCGTTTTCTTCACAGTCCAACTCTCACATCCATACATGACTACTGGAAAAACCATGGCCTTGACTAGATGGACCTTTGTTGGCAACATAATGTCTCTGCTTTTCAATATGCTGTCTAGGTTGGTCATAACTGTCTTTCCAAGGAGTAAGTGTCTTTTAACTTCATGGCTGCAGTCACCATCTGCAGTGATTTTGGAGCCCCCAAAAATAAAGTCTGACACTGTTTCCACTATTTCCTCATCTATTTCCCATGAAGTGATGAGACTAGGTGCCATGATCTTAGTTTTCTGAATGTTGAGCTTTAAGCCAACTTTTTCACTCTCCTCTTTCACTTTCATCAAAAGGCTTTTTAGCTCCTCTTCACTTTCTGCTGTATTAGAGAAGCCTAAAACAGCAGGAAGATCCTAAGACATTTGGCCAGTATTACGTATCAAGGTGGGATGGATGGTCCCCAAGAACTTTAAACCTGATGAGACTCAAATGTCATCAACTCCATATTTACACCTTATTGCGGGGGGCGGGGCAGGGGGGAGTCTTCTGGCACTTTCCCAATGCCTGAGGAGCTACCACACACTGTACAATCCTCTAGTTAAACATTTATAGGAGAGAGCCTTCCCACAAAAGCAATGTCCTCAACCTCAAGCTGTGGATGACCTTTCAGCTTCAGTTGTTTTATTAATGTATGCCAAACTACAGATAAAACTTGTGGTTACAAGATTATTCTAGGGCTCCTGACTTTTCTTTCTTCCAATCAATACGGCACTGTCCCTTCTCATTGTCCTAATAAGGAGAGAGAAATTATTATGAAAGGCAACTGAGTGCTATAGGAGATGAAAACCAACAATCGTAAATGCACAAAATACATAATTCCAAAGCTCTTCATTTGAAATTTTAAAATTATCAAATCTCTGGAATATAGGGTCCGAGTAAAACCTCTAAATACAGGGTCAGTTCATATTCATAAGCTACATTTCCAATAACTCTAAAATTCTGAAAAGAAGATGAATATATAGTATAGCTGGGCATTCATCTTTTTGCTTAAAATATATGAAATGTGATATTTTAATTTGCTATTGATTACAGAAATCAGAAGCTCCATTACATGCACCCCCCAAATAAACCTGTGAATCAGTGTTCTCAAAGCTAATTTCTTTGCCTGGGCAAAACTGGAGATCTCACTCAGCAAAGATGTTAAAGGATTTGCTAGTTATTCAGCCATAGCCCTTTAGCCCTTTCTCCTAACACATACATACCCAGAAACTTTACTTCTGAGAATTGGGCCAGACGAGAAGATATTCTCATCTGAACAAACATGATAATGATGACAAAGAAACTTTGGGAAAGACTTTGATAATCTGTGAGACAAGAAGTATAGAAGATATAAGAGGGATGAGAAGAGGTCAGGGGGAGTAGCTCAGCAACATTGAGAAGGAAGAGGTGACATGTAGTCATATTGAAATATCTCAGCGGGACCTTCAGAGAGAATCCGTGACAATCATTTGTCCCTACCCCTGCACCTTAAAATAATTAATATATGGTTGTGGTTACTATTAAATTGTCATCACCCTGTTGCTATAACTTTTGAGGCAGGAATTTATGGCTTACTCTCCTTTGGAAATAAGGAAGCAGTAATTATATCTGAAATGTAGCTCAGGTGATAACTTCAGCACCTGTAGTGTAGTTAGCTGACTTGTCAAACAGAGATGTCCTGAGTCTTAGCAGTTCACACTAACTAGGCAAGGGGAGCCCTTTCAGATCCAGTGGGGTTTTTGTTGTTGTTGTTGTTTTCTGTTTTAAGTAAGAGTTAGTTGCTCAGTTGTGTCCGACTCTTTGTGACCCCATGGACTACAGCCCCCCAGGCTCCTCTGTCCATGAGATTTTCCAGGCAAGGATACTGGAGTGGGTTGCCATTCCTTTCTCCAGGGGATCTTCCCAACCCAGGGATGGAACCCAGGTCTCCTGTACTGCAGGCAGATTCTTTACCGACTGAGCTACAAGAGACTTCATTTTAACAACAAGGGTTGGAAGGAAATGAATATTAAATAGAAAACATGCTATCTTAAATAAATTTTTCTGATGATAGTTCTATCAGTCTTTCTGACTGATATTCAAGAGATCAATCACGTGATCAAATAACACTCTTTTTAACACCAATAGGTCTTCCTATAGCTGAGTACATAAATTCTGAAGTGTAACATATCTAGGCTAACCCTAGAATTAAAACCAGCTGAAAAATTCTGATTTCATTCACCATGATTGAAAGTTTAGATGGAACTCAGAAAAACAGGTATGTAGGCATGTACAAATTAGCCTAGAGGAACTGATACTCCAGAATTTTTCAATTCCATTTGCTCAAAGTCAGACAGACATTTTGTAAGTTAGAATTTTTAAGATAAAGGGCATTGATAAAAATAGAAATAAAAAACATATATAGATGTTTACTACAAAAAGTGAGCAGTAGAATGAAATAAGGCAGATCTCCAACAAAGTAATCATCAAGAGCAAACTGCCACACCATTGATATCTAACAAAGGACAGCATGGAATACGCTGTAAGATAATAATAGAAAGGAAGCTATAAAAAGCAAAGATATTTTTCAGAATAAAGGGAAAATAACATACTCAGAAAGTCTTTAGAAATGTTTCAAATAAAGCCCTGTGTTTGAGAAAAGAACAAATAGAAACTGGGTAAGAGGTCTCAATTCCCTCCCAGTCCCTCTTTCGCTTTTGGACAATATTTGAGAGCTTGTATCTATCCCTGTAAAAATATGGGTGCCTATAGTTTAAAAAAATTACATGTCATTTCTTTTCACTTGCTCAATTCTTTAAAAATATGTCAGTTATGCTCTTTATTAAGTTCATGTTATCATATATTAAAGAGTTTGATATCAAATATATTTGTATTTTAATGACGACAATTTCACTTTAGCAAATAAAATTTTAAGTCCAAGACACAACTATTATTTCTCTAAAATGAGAATTTATAGAGCTGTTGAGAGAGTCAGAGATAATTGCATTTTGCCAGAAATGTTATATGCATTTGCTAATGGTTAGTCCTTTTGAAGGAAGTTGCCATTATCTTCATTACCTCAACCATAGTTTGGCCTCAGGTCAAACAACAGGGAGGGAACACAGCCTGCATATCAACAGAAAATTGAATTAAAAATTTGCAGAGCATGGCTCTGCCCATCAAAACAAGACCCAGTTTCCCCCTCAGTCAGTCTATCCTATCAGGAAGCTCCCATAAGCCTTTTATCATTCTCCATCAGAGGGCAAACAGAAAGAAAACCACAATCACAGAAAAGGAAATAATCTGATCACATCGACCACAGCCTTCTCTAACTCAATGAAAGAATGAGCCTGTAGGGCTACCCAAGACGGATGGATCATGGTGGAGAGTTCTGAAAAAATGGGGTCCACTGGAGGACGGAATGGCATACCACTTCAGTATTCTTGCCTTGAGAATGTCATGAACAGTATGAAAGGCAAAAAGACTTTAAAGATGAACTCCCCAGGTCAGTAGGTGCACAATGTGATACTGGAGAACAGTGGAGAAATAACTCCAGAAAGAATGATGAGACAGAGCCAAAGCAAAAACAACACCCAGTTGTGGATGTGACTGGTCATGGAAGCCAAGTCCGATGCTATAAAGAACAATATTGCATAGGAACCTGGAATGTCAGGTCCATGAATCAAGGCAAATTGAAAGTGGTCAAACAGGAGATGGCAAGAGTAAACATAAACATTTTAGGAATCAGTGAGCTAAAATGAACTGGAATTGGTGAATAATTCAGATGACCCTTATATCTACTACTATGGGCAATGATCCCTTAAAAGAAATGGAGTAGTCCTCATAGTCAACGAAAGGGTCCAAAATGCAGTACTTGGATGCAATCTCAAAAACAACAGAATGATCTCTGTTCATTTCCAAGGCAAACATTCAATACCGCAGTAATCCATGTCTATGCCATGACCAGTAATGCTGAAGAAGCTGCAATTGAATGGTTCTATGAAGAACTACAAGACCTTCTAAAACTAACACCTAAAAAATTTCCTCTTCATTATAGGGGAGTGGAATGCAAAAGTTGGAAGTCAAGAGATACCTGGAGTAACGGGCAAATTTGGCGTTGGAGTAAAAAATGAAGCAGGGAAATCACTAAGTTTTGCCAAGAGAATGCACTGGTCATAGCAAACACCCTCTTCCAACAACACAAGAGAAGACTCTACACATGGACATCACTAGATGGTCAATACCAAAATCAGACTGATTATATTCTTTGCAGACAAAAATGGAGAAGCTCTATACAATCAGCAAAAACAAGACTGGGAGCTGACTGTGGCTCAGATCATAAACTCTTTATTGCCAAATTCAGACTTAAATTGAAAAAAGTAGGGAACACCACCAGACCATTCAGGTATGCTGCTGCTGCTGCTGCTGCTAAGTCGCTTCAGTCGTGTCCGACTCTGTGCGACCCGTAGATGGCAGCCCACCAGGTTCACCCGTCCCTGGGATTCTCCAGGCAAGAACACTAGAGTGGGTTGCCATTTCCTTCTCCAGTGCATGAAAGTGAAAGTGAAGTCGCTCAGTCATGTCCGACTCTTAGCAACCCCATGTACTGCAGCCCACCAGGCTCCTCCATCTATGAGATTTTCCAGGCAAGAGTACTGGAGTGGGGTGCCATTGCCTTCTCTAATTCAGGTATGACCTCAATCAAATACCTACACTTATACTGTGGAAGTGGCAAATAGATCCAAGGGATTAGATCTGATAGACAGAGTGCCTGAAGAACTATGGATAGAGGTTCATGACTTGGACAGGAGGCAGGGATCAAGACCATCCCCAAGAAAAAGAAATGCAAAAAGGCAAAATGGTTGTCTGAGGAGGCCTTACAAATAGCTAAGAAAAGAAAAGAAGCTACAGGCAAAAGAGCAAAGGAAAGATATACCCATTTGAATGCAGAGTTCCAAACAATAGCAAGGAGAGATAAGAAAGCCTTTCTCAGTGATCAATTCAAAGAAATAGAGGAAAACAATAAAATGAGAAAGACTAGAAACCTGCTAAGAAAATTAGAGCTAACAAGGGAATTTAATGCAAACATGGGCAGAATAAAGGACAGAAATTGTACAAACCTAATGGAAGAAGAAGATATTAAGAAGAGGTAGCAAGAATACACAGAAGAACTATGCAAAAAAACATCTTCATGACCCAGATAACCATGACGGTTTGATCACTTACCTAGAACCAGACATCCTGGCATGCAAAGTCAAGTGGGCCTTAGGAAGTATCAGTGAACAAAGCTAGTGGAGGTGATGAAATACCAGTTGAGCTATTTCAAATCTTAAAAGATGATGCTGTGAAAGTGCTGCACTCAATATGCCAGCAAATTTGGAAAACTCAGCAGTAGCCACAGGACTGGAAAAGGTCAGTTTTCATTTCAATTCCAAAGAAAGGCAATGCCAAAGAATGTTCAGTCTACTACACATTGCAGTCATCTCACACACTAGCAAAGTAATGCTCAAAATTCTTCAAGCCAGGCTTCAACAGTACATAAACTGTGAACATCCAGATGTTCAAGCTGGATTTAGAAGAGATAGGAAACAGAGATCAAATTGCCAACATCTGTTGCAACATAGAAAAAGCAAGAGAATTCCAGAAAAAAACATCCATTTCTGCTTTTTTGACTACACCAAAGCATTTGACTGCGTGGATCACAACAAACTGTGGAAAATTCTTAAAGAGCAGGAAACCAGACCATCTGACCTGTCTTCTGAGAAATATGTATGTAGGTCAAGAAGCATCATTTAGAACTGAACATGGAACAGCAGACTGGTTCCAAATCAGGAAAGGAGCACATTAAGGCTGTATATTGTTACTCTGCTTGTTTAACTTATATGCAGAGTACATCATGAGAAATGTTGGGCGGAATGAAGCACAGGCTGGAATCAAGATTGCTGGGAGGAGAAATATCAAGAACCTCAGATGTGCAGATGACACCATCCTTATGGCAGAATGTGAAGAAGAACTAAAGAGGCTCTTGATGAAAGTGGAATAGAAGAGTGAATAAGTTGGCTTAAATCTCAACATTCAGAAAACTAAGATCATAGCATCTGGTCCCATCACTTCACAGAAAATAGATGGTGAAACATAGGGAACAGTGACAGACTTTCTTTGGGGGGGCTCCAAAATCACTGCAGATGGTGACTGTAGCCATGAAATTAAAAGACACTTACTCCTTGGAAGGAAAGTTGTGACCTGAAACTAGACAGCATATTGAAAAGCTATTACTTTGCCAACAAAGGTCTGTCTAGTCAAAGCTATGGTTTTTCCAGTAGTCATGTATGTATATGAGAATTGAAGTATAAAGAAAGCTGAGCACTGAAGAATTAATGCTTTTGAACTGTGGTGTTGGAGAAGACTCTTGAGAGTCCTTTGGACTGAAAGGAGATCCAACCAGTCCATCCTAAAGGAAATCAGTCCTGAATATTCATTGGAAGGACTGATGCTGAAGCTGAAACTACAATACTTTGGCCACCTGATGCGAAGAACTGACTCATGGGAAAAGACCTTGATGCAAGGAAAGATTGAAGGCAGGCGAAGAAGTGCACGACAGAGGATGAGATGGTTGGACTGCATTACTGACTTGATACACATGAGTTTGAGTAGGCTCTGAGAGTTGGTGATGTACAGGGAAGCCTGGTGTGCTGCAGTCCTTTGGGTTGAAAAGAGTCAGACACAACTGAGTGGCTGAACTGAACTAAATGGTTAGCCCACCAAACTGATAAATGAACAGGCAAATATTTCTTATGAGACTTTTAAAGGTACTGTTTCCAGTATCCACCAGATTCTTTCAAGTTTTGAGGCAAATACTATAAAATTAATTTCAAAAATGCTATGTTTCCTATATTGTAGCTCCAGAACCTGCTTAAATATAGTAAATAACTAATTTTGAGCACTATTATGTGCATAGCTATGTTTTAAAATGCTCACAATATTGCTTAGTCCTATCATATCATTTAAGACTGAAACTGTTGATTTAGACCAATTAAGGCTTTTCAGGTAAATATATACACCATGAGCGATTTTCTAGGAAAACACAATGTTTATAATAGGAGAAAGCTCAAGTTCAAGTAATTTTGTAGAGCAAAAAAAAAAAAAAAAAAAGAGTCAACTGAAAATTAAAAATGAGGGGATAGTGTTGTGATGTGTATAGTCCAGAGAACTGACCCTACCTTATCTATTCTCAGGGCCAGCACTAATTAACATTTGGTCAGCAGATAAGCAGGTAGTGGACATCATGTTTGCAGATGTCACAAAATGGAAAACCTCTAGAAGAGTGCAGACCCACCATAGTAGAATGCATGAAAATGGGAAGTGCCTTAGGATGCTGAAGATGTGCCACAAACCTAGAAGTGGCTAAGTAAAAGCACACAGCCAGATGAAAGCCGGCTAAAGATTTAAGTCAAGAACAACTGTGGTCAGATATGTTCTATCTTAATTTCTGTGAATGAATGTGTAATTTCCTTCTCTGAACACCTGATAAAACAGCATCATCCTTATACATACATACATACATGTGTATATATATACATATATGTATGAAAATAATAGTTCAATGGACTATTGGGAATAGTGCAATGGACTATTGGGACTAGACTACTGGGAATACCAAGCAGCTGGAACTCTCTCACACTGATGGTGGGCATATAAATTAATAAAACCATTTTGGAAAAATATTTCACAGTATATATACCTTATGACTTAGGAATTCTACTTCTAGGTAAATACCTAATGAAACGAATGCTTATGACCACCAAAAGACATGCATGAGAATATGCATAGCAACCTTATTTATAGTATCCCCAACTGAATATAGCTCAAATATCCATCAAGAGTCGGATGGGCAAATAATGTACATTTCATTCATAGAATGAAATACGATGCAACAACAGAAAATAACTAATGATACATCCAAAGTGTGGATAAATCTAATAGACAAATGCTGAATGAGAGAAGCTGAACAATAAAGAGTACATACTGCCATTATTCCATTTATATGGGGTTTAAAACAGATGAAAGTGATCTTTGGTGGTGGAAATCAAGACAGTATAGGCATGCTTGGAACAATCTTGGAAGAGGGTTATTTACTGGGAAGGAGAATGGAGGTTTTTTCTAGTAACTGGCATGCTCTGTATAATGATCTGGGTGGTGTTTACAAGGATATACACATATGTTTAAATATACATACGTAGAAAGAGAGACAGACAGAGAAACAGAGACAAAAAGACAGAGAGAGACACACAGACAGACAGAGAGAGGGAAAGAAGGAAGTGCAATCTCCTACCTGGCCACAGATTCTGGGATCATCTTTCATGTAAGCTACAAAGAGTCACTTCATTGTAGGCAAAGTCTATTTGTGTGTGTGTAACTGAAGTTAAGAAGGAAAGTAAACTAGAAAAACTGGCTAATAACCATATAAATTGCTATTTTTCCACTCAGCAAAGACCAATATTTTAGCCCTTATCTACTGTCTTCTATTTGTTGTGCTTCTGTGTTCCTCCCTTAGATTCCTAGAGATTCCTCTCTCTAAAACATGTGGCTGACATGTTATACTACAGCTCACGGAGTCTAGCACAATGCTGGACAAGCACATGTAAATGTTCCAATCTTGTTCACAGTAATCATAATACCCACATTTGTTGATTACCATTCTATACCTCAAAAAATAATTACACTTCCTACCAACCCTATGATATAGGTATTTTTATTCCAAGTGCAGAGATGAAGAAATTGAGATTCGGAGATGTCCTGTGAATTATAAGTGGAAGAACAAGCCCTCAAATGCTGTATACAAATCTCACAACAGTTACTTCCAACTGTTAGAGGACTGATTATAAAACATCAGATGGTCTTTCCAGCTGCAGTTTTCTTCACCATGTCTCCACCCTGAGTGATCCATCTGGTGCCCCTGCCAACATCAAAACCCATGCTTATCAAACAACATGCCCACAGTCCTGTGGTAAATATGGCCAAGGCCTCACAAAGGGCCAGTGTCCATGTAGTTCACCTGATGGTTTGCAGCTTCACAGCCATCTAAACGGTATGCTATCACTTCTCAGTGTATCCTCATATTAAGTCAGTTCAAATGAATCTGCTTAAGACTCTTCAGTCTTTCCCTTGGTGTAGTATGTAATCTCCTGCTCAATTATTTATTTTTAAATGTATAATGTAATTAAAAAATTTTTATATGTACATAATGATACCTTTAGTCTGGACATTTCTTAATCTATTAATAAAATCACAAATTTGAATTTTGTTCTTTCTTGATCATGTCTAGAAAGAAAATTCAAGCTCTCTTAGGATAGCCAATTATTTTCTGTACTATGACTGAAGTAGACTGGTACTTTGGTGATAGTATGCTACCAATTCATGTCCACAGAGACAGCTTCTCTGGGAACAATCATCGTCTTATTTTATAATCTGCATTGAATAACACTGTCAGCTTTCAAATTTTTGACAGTTCCACATCCTTTCCTCACCTAATTATACTTGACAGCTAAAACTAGATCACGCTTATAGAACATCGTCATGACTTTAGGTGGCATGGGCATTTGTTTCCTATGATGATCTGTCAAATATAATTCACATACAGGTAGAATATACTTGCACGTTGGCTAATTCATATTCATCAGTAACTTACTGTGAACAGCTAAACAATGCAGTATCTCATAGAAGCATAATTATTATCCCATAATTATACCCCAGATTAAACCCTTGCGAGAAGTCTCAGTCTAGTTGTAGGTGCTTTTAACTTGATAAAAAGGTATTTTAAAGACATAAGCTACTAATAGAGGTAGAGTGGCAACAGCACAGATCATTGAAATGAAAAGTTCTGGAGGAATGCACCTGTCACTGCAGCTGTACAAGAAACCCCCCTGGGTTTCAATTTGATTCCATAATTCTTTATGTTATCTTAAAACCACAGCCTCATTTACAGTTCAGTGCAGTCACTCAGTCATGTCTGACTCCTTGCCCTATGGACCACAGCATGCCAGGCTTCCCTGTCCATCACCAACTCCTGGAACTTGTTCAAAGTCATGTTCATGGAGTCGGTGATGCCATCCAGCCATCTCATCCTCTGTTGTCTCCTTCTCCTGTCTTCAATCTTTCCCAGCATCAGGGTCTTTTCCAATGAGTCAGTTCTTCACATCACATGGCCAAAGTGTTAGAGTTTCAGCTTCAGCATCAGTCCCTCCAATGAACATTCAGGACTGATTTCCTTTAGGATGGACTGTTTTTTTATCTCATTGCTGTTCAAGGGATTCTTAAGAATCTTCTCCAACACCACAGTACAAAAGCAGCAATTCTTTGGCACTCAGCCCTCTTTATGGTCCAATTCTCACATCCATACATGACTACTTGAAAAAACAAAGCTTTGACTAGAGAGACTTTTGTTGGAAATGTCTCTGCTTTTTAATATGCTGTCTAGCTTTGCCATAGCTTCTCTTTCAAGGAGCAAGCATCTTTTAATTTCATGGATGCAGTCACCACCTGCAGTGATTTTGGAGCCCCACAAAATAAAAGTCTGTCACTGTTTCCATTGTTTCCCCATCTATTTGCCATGGCGTGATGGGACGAGATGCCGTGATTTAGTTTTCTGAATGTTGAGTTTCAAGCCACTTTTTCACTCTCCTCTTTAATTTTCATCAAGAGACTCTTTAGTTCCTCTTCACTTTCTGCCATAAGGGTGGTGTCCTCTGCATATCTGAGGTTACTGATATTTCTCCCTGCAATGTTGATTCCAGCTTTGCTTCATCCAGTCTGGCATTTTGCATGCTGTACTCTGCATATAAGTTAAATAAGCAAAGTGACAATATACAGCCTTGATGTACTCCTTTCATAATTTGGAAGCAGTCCGTTGTTCCACGTCTGGTCCTAACTGTTGCTTCTTGACCTACATCCATATCTCTCAGAAGGCAGGTCAGGTGGTCTGATATGCCCATCTCTTTAAGAATTTACCACAGTTTGTTGTGAGCCACACAGGCAAAGGCTTTATCATAGTTAACGAAGCAGAAGTAGATGTTTTTCTGGAATTCCCTTGCTTTTTAATGATTCAAGTGATGTTGGCAATTTGATTTCTGGTTCTTCTGTCTTTTCTAAATCCAGCTTGAACATCTGGAAGTTCTCAATTCACATATAGTTGAAGTCTAACTTGGAGAATTTTGAGCATTACTTTGCTGGAGTGTGAGATGAGTCAATTGTGTGGTAGTTTGAATATTCTTTGGCATTGCCTTTCTTTGGGATTGGAATGAAAACTGACTTTTCCAGTCCTGTGGCCACTGCTGAGTTTTCCAAATGTGCTGGCATATTGAGTGCAGCACTTTCACAGCATCATCTTTTATGATTTGAAATAGCTCAACTGGAATCCCATGACTTCCACTAGCTTTGTTCATAGTGATGCTTTCTAAGGCCCACTTGACTTCACATTCCAGGATGTTCAGCTCTAGGTGAGTGATGTCACCATCATGGTTATTGGGGTCATTAAGATATTTTTCACAAGTTTTTCTGTGTATTCTTGCCCCCTCTTCTTAATATCTTCTTCTTCTGTTAGGTCTATACCATTTCTGTCCTTTATCTAGTCCATCTTTGCACGAAATGTTCCCTTAATATCTCTAATTTTCTTGAAGAGATCTCTAGTCTTTCCCATTCTATTGTTTTCCTCTATTTCTTTGCATTGGTCACTTAGCAAGGCTTTCTTATCTTGCCTTGCTATTCTTTGGAACTCTGTTTTCAGATGCATATATCTTTCCTTTTCTCCTTTGCCTTTCACTTCTCCTATTTACTCAGCTATCTGTAAGGCCTCCTCAGAGGACCATTTTGCCTTTCTGCATTTCTTCTTCTTGTGGATGGTTTTGATCACCGCCTCCTACACAATGTTATGAACCTCTATCCATAGTTCTTCCAGCACTCTATCTATCAGACCCAATCCCTTGAATCTATTTGTCACTTCCACTGTATAATCATAAGGGATTTTATTTAGGTCATACCTGAATTGTCTAGTGGTTTTCCCTACTTTATTCAAGTCTGAATTTTGCAATAAGGAGTTCATGATCTGAGAGCCACAGCCTCATGTTACTCATCTGCAAATATTTTTTTTGGTAAAAATTAGATCAGGTGTTGATTAAACTGGGGCACAAAGCTGAGCAGGTAGTTACCAGATAAATAGATCTTTTCAGAGAATTTTCCTTGACCAACTTAGACCCAATATATCTTTGGTCTTCATATTATTGTCTCTCCTCTGAGGCAGAGGCCCTGGGGATAATTAATCCTGTTACTGAAGCTAAGAATCTGTGAGCTGGACTATGAAAATCTTCATTAGAAGAATTTGCAATGAGTAAAATGCCATCTAGGGGCCCTGCTTTGTTTCTTTCTCCACCCCCCCCCCCATATTGAGGTTGGATTTGAATTAGTCTCTTTATCTGTTAAAAAGCAATTTACATTTCCTCCTAATTATGGAGTTTTGCTGATTTTGCTTCTCAACGAGATTTTACTGAACCATTTTCTTCTTTAAATATTCTCTTTCAAGTTCTCACTAAAATCTCTGGAGAAGACTTTTTTATCTTTATCAGCAAACCTGAGTTACCTTCTAATCTCTCTGATTTTGCTGTCCTCATTTTTCCTAGATGTTTTCTCACCTGACAACTGTGTGCCTTAAGAAAAAAAAGAGTGAGAGAAACTTCTGCAAATATTTATAATTATACAATTAAAGTAATAATTTGAGAGTTTGTTTTCATGTTTCATATACAACCAAGGAGTCCAGGCACTGCCACTGAGATGCTACATAACCTTGAAATGTTGTGGCTCCCTGTGCCTCACTTCTTTCATCTGTAAAATGGATAAAACATTAGTAATAAAAGTATCTTCTCTTTAAGGATTGTTATGAGGAATAAACAAGCATCTGAGAAAATTTAGTATAGTGAATGTAAAGTAAGAATTTAATAAATGCCAGCAACAGATGCATTTAATAATAGAAAATACATTTAAAACACTTAGAAATTAGTTTTGTTTATTTTAAATGCTTAATATAAAGAATATTATGTAGGTTTTGTTTTTTTCTTTGCTTGTTTCCAACACTGGATGCTCTCAGTTTCTAAGGTATTGGAGGTTTTATCTGGCATATGGTAGACACCAAATAGATGTTAAGTTTGTAAGTTGATGAAAAAAATTATTTCAGTGTTCAAATATAAAGTCTTTACAATGTTGCTAATGATTTAAAAGTGTTTTGCACTTATTAGTGGTGCATTCAATAGGAAGAAGCCTGCCAACTAACAACAGGGATATTTACCTATGGGTATATACTGAACTGAACTGAACTGAACTGATATATTAGAGAAGAGAACTAAGCAGAAAATTCATAGTTCTGAGCATTTTGTGAGATAGTGTTTAGAATATCTCCCTTCTAATAACTTTAGTACTACAAGCTTAGGCATTTTTAAACAAAATGGAATAATATTGATAACACAGCTGAATAAGTAAATGCATTTAATGACATGCTATTCTGAAATGTATTTATTAACTCAACTGCCAACAAAGGGTTGTAGGCAGAGTTTTAATTAAGACTAACAAAAGGTATAATAATCATGTCAAATTATCTGATCACTTACGTATATTAACACTATTGGTAATGATGTACCAGTTTCCTCTCTTTAAATGATAGATTACTACAGCAAATCTCCTTATGGGTAGCAACGTACCTATGCTCAGTCACTTAGTTGTGTCTGACTCTGTGCAACCCCATGGACTGTAGCCTGCCAGGCTTCTCTGTCCATGCAAGAATGCTGGAAGAAGTGAAAGCGAACATTGCTCCAGAATACTGGAGAGGTTGTCATTTCCTGCTCCAGGGGATCTTCCCAACCCATGGATGAAACTTGCGTCTCCTGCATCTTCTGAGTTGGCAGATGGATTCCTTACCGTTGTGCCACCTGGGAAGCCAGGTGTTACTTTATTGTACTTATTTTCACTAAAAATATTTATAAAGGTATTTCTACCACTGATCTTTATATGAGACTGCAATTAATATTATTCTACTTAATGACCATTCTAACAGCTGAAATTGAGCAACAGTGGAAATGATCATTGCATGAAGTATTAAGTTTCCTGACTTGGATAGGTTTAGTAAAAATAAGTAATTATTTCTAAAGAATACTATAGAAACAATAACAAAATCTATATTAGATGGGAGTTTGAACTCGATATATTCTGAAGTTGCTTTCAACTCAGTTCAGTTCGGTCAATCAGTTGTGTCTGACTCTTTGCAACCCCATGGACTGCAGCATGCCAGGCCTCCCTATACATCACCACCTCCTGGAGTTCACCCAAACCCATGTCCATTGAGTCGATGATGCCATCCAACCATCTCATCGTCTGTTGTCCCCTTCTCCTCCTGCCCTCAATCTTTCCCAGCATCAGGGTCTTTTCAAATGAGTCAGCTCTTTGCATCAGATGACCAAAGTATTGGAGTTTCAGCTTCAGCATCAGTCCTTCCAATGAACACCCAGGACTGATCTCCTTTAGGATGGACTGGTTGGATCTCCTTGCAGTCCAAGGGACTCTCAAGAGTCTTTTCCAACACCACAGTTCAAAAGCATCAATTCTTCAGTGCTCAGCTTTCTTTATAGTCCAACTCTCACATCCATACATGACCACTGGAAAAACCATAGCTGTGACTAGACAGATGTTTGTTGACAAAGTAATGTCTCTGCTTTTCAATATGCTGTCTAGGTTGGTCATAACTTTCCTTCCAAGGAGTAAGCATCTTTTAATTTAGTTCTAATGTTGAGTCTATAATTTTATTGGATATTAAGCTCTATTCATTTTATATAATTAGAAGGAAATCATCTATAACATGATGTTTGTTCATTTATCTGAATCATATATTACATAATAGAAAAGACAGTGCTATCATTTCTTCCCTAATGCCTCCTTTCTTTATACTCACTGTGCATTCATTGAAGTCCAATATCCATTTCACAATAGATTCATTTGATATTTCAGTTGTATCATGAAAGAAAGAAAGTGAAAGTGAAGTCATTCAGTCGTGTTCTACTCTTTGTGACCCCATGGACTGTAGCCTACCAGGCTCCTCTGTCCACAGGATTTTCCAGGCAAGAGTACTAGAGTGGGCTGCCATTTCCTTCTCCAGGGAGTTGTATCATATATATTATCAATTGCTATGATAATAGTTTTATAATCTTACACTAGTCATATTAGATCTATTTTACTTACCAAATGATTCCATAAGAATATTAATAATGATTAAAGCCTAAGTGGTTACTTTTTCTTTGACCTTCTTTTATTATTTCCCCCTGAAGGGTTGTTTTTTAAAAAAAAAAAAATTCTGATGACTCAACTAGTCCAATTTTTCCTGTTGAGCTATTGGTACTTCTAGGGAAGCAGCTTTTCCCTTTCTAAAGAGTATAGGTCAACCCCATTTCACAGTATACACATTTTCATAGTATACACATTTATTTCAATGACTTGCATGAATTGTGTGTGTGACTCCACTGACATTTAGTCAGTTAATGTGCACTACTGAAGCAGGCCCTGCTGGTTGCTCTATTATTGCGTAACCTTCTGTATTCCTCACTACAAAGGTAAAGTAAATATCCATTTCTGAAAAGAACTGCTGTAATAGTATTTAATGGTATTTTCTGAGCTTACGCTAGTGCTGTTTTTCTTTCTTGCTAAACCCACTTGCATTTATCTTCTTACCTTTCCTCCCACTGTGTATAAACAAACCTCAAGGCAAACTACTGCCATGGAAGTCCATTTACTAGCAAAGAAAAGAAAAACATAATAGCTTTAATCTTAATTCAGCTCAAATCAACAAGCATTTATTGAGCACTCATTTCATGCCAGATGCTGGAGTTTAGCAGGGGAAGTCGGTATATTAAAAAGAAAAAAGTTGCTATTTAATAAGTGCTAAAAATATCTTTAATGCAATGAATGATGGTCTACAAAACTCATTTTAGCACAGTAGTTAAAAACATGGACTGTGGAGGACCATATTGCCTGTGTTTCAATCCAGTATGTATGTAATTTGGGGCAAGTAACTTAACATTTCTATGTCCAATTTTTAACCTACAATGAGGATAAATTAATACCTACAGACTCCTTTGGCATCTGCAGGCAATACTAAAATCCACAGTTCTCAAGTCCCATATGGGAAATGACATGGCACAGTCAGCCCTCCATATTCACAATTCTGTATCCATGGATACAAAGAGCTGAGTGTATTTCATAGTGTCACTATAAGTTAATATTCATATTAAATATAAATGAGTTATTATTTATGAAGTTGTTAATATAGTATCTGGCATATATTATGTATAATGTAATTGTTTATTGAATACAATATGAAGGGTTAATTAATTGCTTAAGGGACAAAAGAAATGTTGATCCCAGTGGAACATTTAAGAGAAATACTTCAGAGAATAGGCATTACTTAATAAAAGTCTTTAAAAATGAGTCATATTTTACAAAAAGGACAAGAAGGAGGAAACAAAAAGGATACATGAGTGTGCCAAGTCGCTAAAATATCTAGCAAAGGTCTAGCAAAGGGCCTTCTACAGCTAGAAGAAAACCTTCATTAAAAAGAGCAGATGAAACTGAGTCTGATCAGGAGGATGGGAACAAATTGCAAAAGAACAAGTTAAAAACAAAATTTCGTTAATCAAGCAATGGAGTGTTTAAATTTAGAAAGAGTGGTGTGATTAGATTTGTTTTAGACAAGTTTGATTTATAGTATGGAAGATTAATTGGATTAACAGCTACTAGAGATATGATGACTGGTTAAGAAATCAGTCTGTGAAGAGACATCCTGGCCCAGAAAAGCAAGATGTCGAAACAGGCCAGGAGAAGGAGGTGAGGAAACATGGCTCCATCCTAGTAGAAGACAAAACCTTTCGCATGGGTGAAATGACCGACCTCCTCCAGGAGAGAAGCTAACATACTCTGTAAAATGCTTAAGCAATTTTATGATAAATGCTAGTGCTGTAAGATTTCTTCTGGGAAACTTATAACCCACCAGTCTAGCTAGTTGTCAGTTAAGAGTAATAACATTTAACCAGATATTCTCTTTTTCTTGTATTTAGTCTAACCAGGGCCATCTGATCATTCTTTTTCCTTGTAATAAAATGTCCCAACTAAGAGATGATCTTGAAATTAATTTTCTTAGGTCTCCTTCCTTAGAGAAAGCTTGATATAAATTCTGACACATGCCCATCACCAAATTAGCAGGAAAATAACAGACAAAGAAAGCAGAAATTTGGAGGAAAACAATGCCGTTGGTTGGAAGTTTTTGAGTTAAAAGAACCTGCAGAATATCCAGGTAGAAAGTTGGAGGAGGATGAAAGTAGATACTATTTGTTGAGTGTGCTACATAGAAGGCACCATGACAAATATTTACTTATCTGTAAACTTAACAACAATTGTGCAATTGATATCATCATTCCTATTTCATGGATACAAACACTGAAATAAAGGGATGCTATGAAATGTTCCCAAGGCCACTTAACTAGTAAATTGCTACAATGAGATCCAGATCCTAATACCCTGATGTTAAAGTCTATGCAAACTCTGTTATGGCAAACTCAGTCTGGCATCTAGTGATTAGGAATGATTATTTATTGTCACAAATGCAATTGTTAATGAGTTGTAATAATTATTCATGTCTCAATTAAACATAATATTAAAAGATCTACTCCATTCTCAAGTCAATTTTTAAATTTGAACACAGGGCAGCTGTATATTAGAATCATCACCGGGCACATTTTTAGACTCAGACATATCCAGGTTTGAGTCTGTGACTTATAACTTGCTGGGCCTTAGTATCCTCATCTGTAAGAAGGATTTAATGTTTGTCTAATAAGACTTCTGTGAGTATTTGACAAGAATGTTGCAAGTGCATGATAAATAGTAAATAATCAAGAATAACTCTTACCACCATTATAATTATTTATGATAATTTGGTTTAGAAATATATTCTATGGTGATACATGGCTATGATGACAGCAAAAATTGAAAGCAAATGACTCGATTGAAAGAATTTCATTTAACTTATAGAAGCATAAACATTATGTCAATGTTTATTTTCTCTCATCCAAACCCAGAAAAGATACAGAAGTCTCGAGTTATCCCATGAAACTACTATCTACTATGTATATCGTATATTGTGATTCTGCTGAGAACTCAAAGGTGAAAGACATATTCTGCCTTCTGTATTCACCATCTGGTGGCAAAGAGAGAGGAGTAAACAAATAGCTACAGTGATAATGTGATGAAGCAGTTATTGGATTAATGTCAGGTCAGTTCTACTCCAGAGTAATCTAGAGTAGCCAGGTTAGTTACAGGGTGGCTGGTTTGGAAATTCAGTTCAAAGGAGGATTACATTATGAGTTTAAAGCTCATGCTACAATAGATCTGAACCTCAAATTAGCCTTCAATTTGACCCAAGATTCTGATCTCCCACTGATTATGGCATAATCTAGGGTTAGGTCAGCTTTCTATGGACATGGAATAGCTGCTCAGGACATGGGTGTTAAATAGCAGCCTTTGGGTAGAAAGACTCCAAGAAACAGAACTATCTGACACTGGCTAATATGAGTTGGGAGACCAAACATGAAAAGACTAAGAGGCAGTTTCTTTTGAGTCACATCATTACATATCTATTAAGCGTTTTCTCTGTTCTCACCTGTGTGATAATAATAGGTTAGATCAGAAAGGGAAAAAAAAAATTGATCTCTGCCCTCCTATGACTTGCAAGCTAGTTTAGAAGAGAATTAATATACATAAAACTAAAAACTAGTGTCCCAATCACAATAAATTCAAGACCTGTTATGGCCAAGACATCTTAACGTATATCATCTAATACAAACATAATACAAATCTTGTGAGGCAGAAAAAATCCCCAATTTTACAGATGAAAAGAATATCTAGAGAAAAATACCCTAGAAGTGGCATTTTATAAGTGACTCCAGGTGATGCCCACACAGCTCTTCTCCACAAGAGGTACTTAGGAATCAGTAAACTTATTTATACTGGGCATCATATAGAATGACTCAGGGACCAGTGGCATCTCTCTCACTTGGGAGCTGGTAGTTGATGCAGAATATTGGGCTCCACCTCAGATGTTCTGCGTTAGAATCTGTATTTTAATGATGATTGTTTTATAATTAAATTCGATAGTCCTGACACGAAAAGCTATAGGCACCCTAAAACAAAAGAAGTTAAAGTAAGCAAACCTAATTGAAAAAATCCTAACAGAGGAAAGAGGACTAAGGGTAAATAGGATTTGGATCAGCACACAGGAAGGGGAAGGACATTTGAAATTCAGGAAGACAGCAGCACTAAAAACACAATATGGACCTAAATCCAGAGATTCATAAACTGGTAACGAATTTGACAAGAAGTTTTTACATCAGATCTCTCCTTTAGGAAGCAACCTAAATCCCTTGGATCAGTCTCTTTTCCTTTTCTTTTTCCTTTTCTTCCACAAATTGAAAACATAGAATGAAACTCCTGATTTTATTTCCCACACTGTAGCCATGTCAGATGCTCCCACAGGTGACCCACTTTCAAATGAAAGTGGTCTTCTGAGACTACTTCCTTGCTATCGCCAGGCAGTTTGATTTGCTGTGATCTTTCAGAGGTGACTGTGGTGAGGCTACTGAAAATTTAATTTTCCCTTTGGTTCTGAAACAGAAAGCACCTTTAACAACACTATTGTTTGGTCTGGAATTGCGGCTGGTGCTGAAGGACAAATTAGATGATATCAGAAGGCACTGACCTCTGCTCCGCTCTGTGGCCAAAAAGCAGTAAGGTCAAGATAGGAAACGCTTGAAACACTCCCAGGACAAGCAGAAGCACAGGCTGAGTGAGCAGTATCAGGATAAAGAGCGGGGTCAGCTGCACTCAGTGATGTACAGGTTGCCACTCGCAAAGCTTGAGTCCTAAGCACAGAGGTGCATACCTGCTCAGCCACTCAGTCATGTCCGACTCTTTGGGACTCCTATGGACTGTAGCCCACAAGGCTCCTCTATCCATGGGATTTTTCAGGCAAGAATACTGGAGTGGGTTGCCATTTCCTCCTCCAAGTGATCTTCCCAACTCAGGTATCGTACCCCCGTTTCCTACGTCTCCTGCATTGGCAGGCGGATTCTCAACCACTGCACACCACCTGGAAAGCCCAAGGACAGAGATGCAAATAAAGGCCACCCTCTGAAGGGGAAGGCAGGTTCATAGGAGGAACTCACCCTTGAACGAGATCTTGGTACAACGAGCAAGGCTCCCTTCAGTCCAGTGGCAGAACTCCAAGTGCCATCCTAGGCTTTAACCTTGCTTGAAACTTGCCACCAAATACTCAAAACCTTGAGTGCCTTAAGTTGTTTAGTTTGTGTTCTGAATTCCTTTTATATGACAGATCGGTGTTGGGGTTTTTTGTTTGTTTGTTTGTTTTACATTTTTCTTAAACCCTCAGGTATAAGTTGGCTCTGGCAAGTTAGAGGGTATATCACTTGAATTTTAAAGAATTCTGTTTGCTAGATCCCAAGTTTTCAATGACTAAAACCTGTGGGAATTTTGGAGAAAGATCTTTAGTTTAAAATCTAGAAGTTCCAACACCATGCTCTTCTAGAGGTGAAGAGAGATATTTTGAATAAAGCAAATAGTGATTAATAAGCTTATTTTAACCAATGCAAGCTAAAGCACTAGATATATAACGGTTGTGATATAAGGATTAAAATGAGAGAGATAAAAGGGGACATCAACTAAGGAAGTTCCAATTTTGTAAGTAGCTGTGCATAAAATCATCAGCTCCCAGACTTACATAAATTAGTTCTGCTCTTCCCTCTCTGAATTCCCTAGAGTTGGCAGTATCTCACCAGTTCCTAAGTTTGCTCTTAAATGTCACTAGAGCCTCCACTCAGAATTACACCCTAATTACAACATACACATTTGGGGATACTTTTATGTTAAGAATTTGTTCAAATTTAACAAATGAAACCAGATGAATCGAAGCAAAGAGAACCACATGAGAAACATAATGTAGATGCAAAGATAAAAAACATTAGGCAATATTCCCAACATTTTCTCCTTTAGCATTAAGTGTTTATCAAGGCTGCACACTGCAATAATGGTGACTAATGTTGCATGGTATAATGGAAAATGATTGAGTGATATATTAGAGCAGTAGCTCCACATCTGAGTGTGTACTTAACAGCTTGGCTGGTTTCAATATGTGCCAAAATTACAGACACTGAGCTGGCAGGTTTAACTAAAACTGGTTGAGAAAGAAATCACTGAAATAAAACGCAACATGGTTAAATTATCTTAACACTACTTCCCCCTATTATCACACAAAATGACTTTGCTGCTCTTCAGCAAAATTATTTTCATGTAAAATTTCACTTAGTCCATATAACATTTTCATGGGTGCCCTGCTAATTAAAGAACAAAACACATCATCCTTATACTGGTGGAGGAAAAACAGCATTCACAAACTGACCATCACTAAAAACCTTGTGTGTGAGGCAATATTAAATGAGGGTTTAGCTAACATTTATATTCCAGGTCCTAAATATAGTAATTGTTCAAGGTGAAAGAAAGTCTTTTACTTCCCTGTAGGGCAGTTCCACATACATTTCAAACCAATCCTCACCTCCTCTAATCAGTGACAAAGAGGCAAGTGCCAGCTCCTTTAACCTTAATTCTTTCCAACAATACAATCTAATGGGAAAAAAAAAAATTCCAGCAATTCGACCTTACAGTAAATATCTACTAAACTAATTATATTTACCTAATTATCTTCATTAGGATTATGAGGAGATGATTGCATGGCATCACCAACTCAATGGACATGAATTCGAGCAAATAGAGTGATGGAGATGGGAGCCTGGTGTGCCTCAGTCATGGGATCACAGTCAGACACAAACTTAGTGACTGTGCAACAAAAGCAACAATGATTTTCATTACATAATTGGGCATGCAAGTGTTTAAAACCTAAAAGCAGTTTTAAAAGGTCTCAATATAGCTATATATATATATATCCTACTATGTATGTATAGTATTGAAATGTATGTATAGTATTGAAATATATGTATATATATTTATTAGAAAATAATTATTGATAAAATCATAGTAATGAGATATATAAAACAGTACTGCAGTTCTCTAAGTTAAAAATTTAAATGCCAGAAATGCATATATAAAATAGTTCCAGTATATGGCTGTATAATCATTTTTCTTACCCTAGTCATTGTTTTCCCAGGATTGTTACAATTTCCCAAAGATTCAATATTTGATACGACTTTTCACATTCTTTCAAACTTTTTTTTACCAATCCTACTTTTAAAATAATTTCTTTTTTTTTCTTTAGCACTTCACTTTTGTTCACCACTTTTGAATTTTCTAGATAAATATATCTAGTAATAATTGGAATTCATAACTTTCTAGGTGAAAGGAATGATCAAACCTACAATGTGTTTCAACAAAATATTTATATAATTAATTAATGTGATGTTCACATTTTAAATGAGTAAATAAACTGTAATAATACTATCTCTAGATTACCTTAAAATCACAACTGTACAAAGTACACTGTATTGGTTCAAATGTTAGCTTTGTTTTTGACATCTGAAAGATAGGTAAGATAATAGAATATTCTATATGTCTAAAAGTCATCAGATCCAATTCTTACTAAGCACTTGGGAGGGAGCTACTTGAACATTTCATCATCTTCCACCTGGTAAATGCCTAGTAAAGATTTGAAGAAAGCAAAAATATCAGTATTCTCCTAAATTCATCAAAAAATTTATAATCTCATGTTTTGCTTATACAAAGTTGGCAAAACAAAACAAAAAAAAGTTTGTTAAGTGCAGAAATTATTTATCATTTTTACATTTTGCTGATAATTACTCTAACTTATTTATCACAAAAATGAGGATGTATTCAGGACCACAGCTGATAAAATAAGATCAAGATGGAGACAATACCTCCAAATGCTGAAAGGAGACGCTACTCCTTCCAATTAAATTCATAATAGTTGATAGGTTACATAAGATTGGAGCTCTTTTATTTATTAGATTATAGGGGAAATATTAATCAATCCTAAAGGAAGTTAAACAGTTCACTTTTTGAAACTAGTGTATTCCAGTTCAGTTCAGTTCATTTCAGTCACTCAGTCGTGTCTGACTCTTTGCAACCCCATGGACTGCACCATGCCAGGTTTCCCTGTACTTCACCAACTTCTGGAGCTTGCTCAAACTCATGTCCATTGAGTCGGTGATGCCATCCGACCATCTCATCCTCTGTTGTCCCCTTATCCTCCTGCCTTCAATCTTTCCCAGCATCAGGGTCTTTTCATTGAGTCAGATCTTCGCATTAGGTAGCCAAAGTATTGGAGTTTCAGGTTCAGCATCAGTCCTTCCAATGAATATTCAGGACTAATTTCCTTTAGGATGGACTGGTTTTATCTCCTTGCAGTCCAAGGGACTCTCAAGAGTGTTCTCCAACACCTCAGTTCAAAAGCATCAATTCTTAGGCCCTCAGCTTTCTTTAGTGAATTTAGCAGGAGAAATTAGTCTCCTCAATTAAGGTAATCTAATCTTTTAAATTGATTAAAATGATTCCCAGTAGAGGACATGCTAAATGATTGCTTGCTTATTGAAAACAAGAACTTCAGCCAGAACCTCAGAGACTATCATTAATGTTATCTCAATTTAAGCCCTATTGAGTCCGTTAGTATGTTTATACAACATGCTAAGAAAGAACACTGATAAGTAGAAAAGAGGGAATTTAAATATTATATATTCTGTAGAAGTTATTTTTTAAAGTGAGTCAGTTACAAGAAGCACTGAATTACTCCATAAGCATTTGATGAGAACCTACTGGTTAGACCAGCAGAGAATGTTAGATTTTTGTTTTTTCCCCAATGAAGTACCTTTATCAGAGGAAAATCAATCTTTAACTACAGGGGTCTGTAATTAAAATACAAATCACCTAGCCAAAAGTACAAAATGTCTTTGAATATTTGTGTTTGGCCTTTAAAACCCATTAGTACTCTCTAATTTATCTTTAATCCAGGTCCTCTGAGAAGTATATGTCAAAACAGGATTAATTGTGGAACAGATTTATGAGAAGAAATGTTTGTGAAGGGAACTGGCAAGGGATCTGAGGGAGGTCAGGAGGGCTGTATGACCACACCCCAGTCTGTTCCTTGTGAAGGAAAGGAAGGAGGAAGGTAGGTGGAATGGAAGAGTCTTAGAAGGTAGTGCAGGTCCAAGGAAGTTTGACAAAGACAATATAAGTCCTTGATCTAAAGGTCACCTTTTGGAAAAGCTCTCTATTTCCAAGAGATGGGCCTGCCTTATCCTTGTCTGCTTAGCCATTGGCTGGGAACAGCCCAGAGGAAATATGGGAAACAGGCTCACTAAAAGACCAATACTTAATCATGGTCTATAATCTTATAATTAGGTTCTAGTCATTTATTATATTCCAGCATTTTGCCATGGAATTCTCCAGGCAAGAGTACTGGAATGGGTAGCCATTCCCTTCTCCAGGGGATCAAATCCTGGTCTCCTGCATTGCAGGCAGATTCTTCACTGTCTGAGCCACCAGGGAAGCCCTATTGTATTATATAATATATACTATTATATATAGACTGCTTCTCCTCCCCCATGAGGACTTCTGTTTAATAACAGGATTACAGTTGGAAGAACAGAAAGGTCCAGTCTCTATTTAAGAAGGAATTTCTAGGAAAACCTAAAGATACCATGGAAGAAAGAAAAAAAAAAAAAACTAATGGAAATTGAATATTTGGATAACTACAGTTAAAGCAAACTTTAAAGACAGCTGAACTCCAGGGTCTGAATCAAGATGGCCAATCAGAAAAATCCTGAGACCATCTTCCTCAATGGGCACACCAAAATCACAAGTGTTTACAGAAGAACTGCTTCTGAGAGAGACCCAAAGAAAGCAGACAAGGTTCTTTGCAAGTGAAGATAAAAAGAAGAAAGCCGTAATGAAATGGATTTAAAAAAATCATGAAAGTGAAAGTGAAGTCGCTCAGTCATGTCCAACTCTTTGTGACCCCGTGGACTATAGCCCACCAGGCTCCTCCATCCATGGGATTCTCCAGGCAAGAATACTGGAGTGGGTTGCCATTTTCTTCTCCAGGGGAATCTTCCTGACCTAGGGATTGAACCCAGGTCTCCCACATTGCAGGCAGACGCTTTAACCTCTGAGCCACCAGGGAATTCATAGAATCTATGTAATAGGATCCACACCCTTGATGCAATGACCTACCATGAGAGGAAAATCACAATGACAGAGGTCGTCCCTGAGGAGTAAGGAGTCCGATCCCCACATTGAGCTCCCCAGCCCAGGGGTCTGGTACTAGGAAGACAAGTTTTCAAAATTTCTGGCTATTAAAATCTATGGGGTTTATATTTAGGAGAGCTGGCGGACTGCAAAAAACCAAGTCTCTATTATCAAAGGGCATGCACAAAATCTCACTTTATCCAAGTATCAGCATAGGATAGTTTGATAAGTGCTGGAGTCAGTCCCACTTGCTGATCTTTGAGAGACTTCTAAAGAAGTATGGCAGCTGGGGCTAAGATGCTGGGGAAAGCCAACTGTGCTCTTGTCTATCATGCTGAGGCTGACATTAATGGACACCATTTTGGGTTCATCAGCATGCTCACAGAAGTTCCACACCACCAAGCATCACCGTCAGCCACACTGGGGGCCTAGGCTGCCCACAAATGTCCCTGTAGCAGTCAGTCATCCCTGGGACTCACAGCCAGCAATGCCGGGGACTTATCCTACCCATAGCGTGCCTGCAGAAACTGTACATGGTGGAAACTTGTGGCCAGCTAGGTCAGGGAACAACCACACATTCCAGCACTCCTGCAGCAGTCAGCCCCATCACAACAAAAAGATGCATGCAGCCTACACAGGGAATGCCCCTGAAGCATCTGACTCTGGTGGCCAGAGAGGAGTTTGTTGCTGGATCCCATAGAGCAATTCCTACCTATGGCCACTTCACCAAGATTGAGAGATAAAACACACATACCTGAAAAAAAAAAAGAAAAAAAGAAAAAACACGAATTTGGCAATATGAGGACACATATGAATATTTGAATATTTTCTAAATGAAAGAATAAGGCAAAACCTTAAAAAAAATAAACAAAATAGAGAGAAGCAACTTACCTAATACAGAGTTTAAGGTAATGATCATAAAGATTCTCTCTGAACTCAGGAGAAGAATGAATTTTCACAGTAAGAACTTAAAGAGTTAAAAAATGGAAAAAAAGAACAAATCAGAGCTGAATGACTGAAATGAAAAATGCACTAGGGGAAACAATGGTAGATTAGATGATATAGAAGAACAGACCAGTGATAAGACAAAGCAGGAGAAATCACTCAAGTGGAACAGAAAAAAGAATTAAGATAAATGAAGATAGTTTAAGGGACCTCTGAGACAACATCAAGCATACTAACATTCCATTCTAGGGCCCTCAAAAGAAGTGAATTAGAAAGGGTCAGAAAACTTATTTGATGAAATGATAGCTGAAAACTTTCACAACCTGGAGAAGGAAACAGACATACTGGTCCAGGAAGCACAGACTTCCAAATAAGATGACCCCAAAGAGGTCCACACCAGGACACATTATAATTAACATGGCAAAATAAAAATTAAAACTCTGAAAAGTAGCAGGAGAAAAGTAACTAGTTACATACAAGGGAACTCAGATAAAACTATCAGTTGACATTTTAGCCCAAATTTCACAGGCCAGAAGTGAGTGACATGGTATACTCAAAGCACTGAAATTAAAAAAGCAAAAACAAGCAAACAAAAAGAAACTTAGACCAAGAATATTCTAGTTAGCAAAGCTACCATTCAAAATGGAAGGAGATATAAAGAGCTTTATACACAAGCAAAAGCCAAGGGAGTTTTCCACCACTAAATGATCTTAAAAGAAATGTTAAAAGGATTTTTCTAAGTGAAAAAGAAAAAGCCAAAACTAGAAATATAAAAATTATGAAAGAAAATATCCTCACTGATAAAGGCCAACATAATCAAAGTAGCAGATCAATCACTTTAAAAACTAGTAGGAGGTTAAAGACAAAAGTAGTAGAATCATCTATATCTAAAGTATGTAGCTAAGGAATACCCAACATAAAAAGATGCAAAACATTACATTGAAACCAACCAACGTGGAAGGAGGGGCAAAGTTTATAATGAATTCAAATTTAAGAGATTATCAACAGCTATATACATCTGTAATTATATAGTGAGTAAAGTAAGTGAAGCCACTCAGTCGTGTCCAACTCTTTGCAACCCCGTGGACTGTAGTCTACCAGGCTTCTCGGTCCATGGGATTCTCCAGGCAAGAATACTGGAGTGGGTTACCATTTCCTTCTCCAGAGGATATTCCCGACCCAGGGACTGAACCCGGGTCTCACGCATTGCAGGCAGATGCTTTAACCTCTGAGCTACCAGAGAAGATAATTCTATAGTATCATCAGAATAATCACACACCAAAACCTTTAATTATCTACTAAAAAGTAAAGAGAAAGGGATCTAAACATAAGACTATAGTTAGTCATCAAATACAAAGGAAGAGAGCAAAAGAAAACAGGGGGTGGGGGGTGAGAGGGGAGAAAGAACTACAAAAACAAAACAATTAACAAAATGGCAATAATTATTTTAATGGACTAAATGCTCCAATCAAAATACACAGGACTGCTAAATGGACAAAAATAACAAGGCCCATATATATGCTGTATCACATCAGCTCTAAAGACACTCATAAATTGAAAGTGAAGGGGCAGAAAAAGATATCCATTTAAATAGAAATAGAAAGCTAGAGTAACAATATTCATATCAACAGAATAGAATTTTAAAAAAGAGACAAAGAAGAGCATTGCATAGTTACAAAAGGATCAACTCAACATGAAGATATAATACTTGAAAATATCTATATGTCCAATAAAATCAATTAAAGATAAAATGTAAGATCTGAAACCATAAAAGTCTTAGAAAGAAACAGTACACTTTAACATTGGTCTTAGCGATATTATTTTTTTAGATCTGTCTCCTCAGGCAAGGGATATAAAAGCAAAAATCAGCAAATGGGACAATATCAAACTAAGAATTTTTGCACAGGGAAGAAAACCACTAGCAAAAGAAAAAGGTAAGATACTGAGTGGGAAAATAAAAGATGTTTACAATGATATATCCAAGAGTAGTTAATAACCAAAACACATAAAGAACTCATATAACTTAATACCAAAAAATACAAGCAATCAAATTAAAAGTTGGCAGAGGAGCTGAATTGACATTTTCCCAAAGAAGACATACAGATGGCCACATGGAAAAATGCTCAACATCTCTAATCATCATGGAAGTTAAAAAATCAAAACCACAATGAAATATTATCTCACACCTGTCAAATGGCTATTATCTAAAAGACAACAAATAACAAGTGTTGGTGAGGATGTGTAGAAAAGGAAATCCTTATACACTGTTGATGGGAATGTAAATTGGTGCCGTCCTATGGAAAACAGAAGAGATTCCTCAAAAAATTAAAAATAGAACTACCATATGATTCAGCAATCCCATTCCTGGGCATATACCTGGAGAAAACCATAATTTAAAAAGATAATACACCCCAATGTTCATTGCGGCATTATTTGCAATAGCTAGGACATGGAAGCCACCTAAATGTCCATGAACAGAGGAATGGATAAAGAAGATATGATACATATGTACAATGAAACATTAACTATAAAAAGGGGACAAAATTGGATCATTTGTAGAGATGTGATTGGACCTAGAGAGTATCACACCTATCTGAAGTCAGAAAGAAAAAATACCGTATATTAACTCATATAAGTGGAATCTAAAAAAATTAGTATAGATGATCCTATCTGAAAAGAAGACATATTTATTTTATTTTAAAATATCACATAGTTAATGAGTGTCTGGATCAGGATATAAATGAAGGTAATGTGGTGTTAGAATCTGCACTTCTCCGCTCATACTGTTTCCCAAGTTTTCATGAAAAGGAATTCTAGGTTTAGTCTACTGCAACATTTTCAGGTATCAAAGTGCCCTAATTCTTGGTCTTGTCTTTCTGTTATCTCTGTCATTCTTCAGGTCTCCTAGTTTTATGTGATGCTCTCATTTTACCACTGGTTCTAGAACTGCACTTTATGTAAACCAGAAGCCAAAGTAAGGGGAAATGATTCCTTTAGTTTTCTAAAGAAATAATATTTGCGGGGGCTAGTGGCCAGGCCACTCAGCATGACGGCTCACCATGAACATCATCTAGGATGCTCTGAATGCTAGCTTCATTGCCATGATGTGGTGTGGCCAGGAAAACTCGGACAAGTTGACCCACATAAGTGTCTTCCCAACTGAGAACTGCCTGAGTGCCATGTTGAATCCAACACAATTGACCTGCGGGTGAGTTTTGTCATGGCATTTTTTAAAACTGCTGTTATTCATTATTCATAATATAATTTGAATAAATGTAGTCTGAATGTCAGTCTTTTCCTGTAGCTCCAGAAAAGCATCAGGCATACAGCTGACTCTTTTCAACAGGTCAGGACCTAAACAGTAAAATCTCAAAAATTCTAATTGCTCTTTGCTCTGCTCTGACATAGACCAGTGTCCCAATCTACATGGACTTAATGTCAACCTCACATTTCTTGCTAATACAGTTTTAACCGGAAACACACAGACAGGCACACACATTCCTTGGCCAGTTCACCTGTAAAATAGTAAAAATTAGAGTATTTACAGAGGTTTTTGAAGTTCTAAATTAACTGCCGTTAGTCTGACATATTGACAGAGTAGAATGGTTATATCCCTTGTTTACGAAAAATATAAAAACAAACAGTGCCAATCCAACAATCATCTGCCCACCTAGTGCAATTTGAGAGAGATAGAAGTTACTTTTATTATTTTCATTCTTTTATTCCAAGAAAAGTTCACCCATCTACCTACCTGACAGTCAATACTTAAACATCAAGGCATTGGCATACGATAAAGATAGTTCATAATTGTAGCTGCTCTGCCTAATATTACATTAACTCATTAGCAAATGAGGGGACAAGGATACAAGCTTTAGAATTATAAAATGTGAAGTTCAAATCTCGTTTTTTGTCACTTTTTAGCTATATGACTAGGTAAAGCAGTTAGTTGCTCGTATCACTTACATACGGGAATAACAGTACCAACTTGTGTTTCCTGTGAGGATAAAAGAGGTGCAGAGTGCCTGTGATAGTGAGCTGGTCATGAGAGATAAACTTAGAAACTTGCTATGTGTCTATAGAATACTTGAGGGCAGACAACACTGCTGCAGTGAACAGAGTCTGAGAGTCTAAAGCTCAGAATTTCTTATTACACTGACTCTTCATCGCTTGTGACAGCTCATGACCTAAAATGTGACTTATTTTGGTTTTTTCTAATTCAAGAAATTTACTGATTCAAGTACAAATCTCTTTCTACCTCCAATTTCACTAGACTTGATGTCTGGAGGGTAATTTTTAGGTTCCAAAAATATTCAGTGGTTTACTTCCTATATTCAAGACTCCATTTTTCTTCTTAAGCTTTACATCCAACATACAAACTTTTTATTCTATTTACATTCCCAGAGAATTTTAACAATGATCACATTTATAAACTTAAACTGTCAATGTTTTAAATTAAATTCATAAATTTAATATATCTCATTTCCTGTTTAAGTACTTTGGTTAACTTATAAAACAGAATTTCCCCTAATGCTTTTAATAAAACCAGAAGAATTAAAACAATAAATCTGGTGATTCTTCAATTATTTTGTTTCCCAATATAATACATAATCTTAGTAAATTATAAGTCTGAAGCAATTACTCAACGGCATATTTTAAATTAGAATCCCAGATTAATTTTCTACTTGAAAAAGCCAAATCCTCTTTACTATTACAACAAAGAAAAATGCTAAATTTGGACAAATTCTTCTTTAGCATAAAGATATTAATGCTAAAGATATGATTCTATCAGTAATTTTATATGTTTAATCTTAAATCTTTCTGTGATTAAGGATATTAAAGAAACAATTATATCACCCTATCCATCTTCTCAGAAAGTTATTCAGGTCATTAAAGGATCAGAAATACAAGTCAGATATATAAGGTCTAGAGATACAAATATCTAGGGTGATTTTTTTCCTCACAATCCCAACTGTCAGGATGTCTTCCATTTTTAGGCACTTTATCTTAGAGTCTTAAACTGAAGGAGAGTGGTAATGTAACCCATTTTCCTATACTTGAATCACATACTTACCTTATTCTGCCATTTTGTTATACAGCTTTGCAACATTTCACCTGGGCTGTTACACTGGTCAATAAAATCTGGCTCTAATTTTATAGATCCAATAAATTCATAGAAATTAGTCATTCTTTACAAATGCACTCTAAGGGTGGACACTTTTCAGATTTTAAAATTGTAGCCATGGGAAGTCTGCACACCTCTTGTGGCTCTTTCCATTTATACAATATTAAGCTCATTGTCCTTCTTAAAACTAAAGGAAAGGAAAGGTTCAACTTAAATACAACCTAAAAGCATGTACAAAAAATTATGTCAGATTAACCAAAGGAAAAGACATGAACTCAGATGCCATGTTGAAAAGCTCTATGGTGTGCCATTCACACCAGGGAATGAAAAGCCAATAAGTGCGTGATCAAATAGCAAAATCAGATCATTAAGTTTATTGATTTCTTTTTTTTTTTTTTTTTGATGAGTGCCAAAAAGGCTATAAAGCAGAAGGGCATAATAAAGAGTAACAGTAGATGGCTATGGAAAGAATCATTTTGAAAATGGTAACCAGTAAAGCCTAAGGAGGTGATATTTGAGCTGTCGGATGACAAAGATTAGCTCTGTGAAAAGCTAAGGAACAGTTTTGAAGGCAGTAGGTACATAAAAGGTCACCTGAAGTACTACTGGCACTTTTCCAGGGAGGAGAGGACCAGACCAGTATGGCTGGAGACAAATGAGTCAAGGAGGGTGTGATGTGAGCTGAGGATGAACAGAGTATGGGATAGAGCATGTAGGACTAAGAGGCTTTGGTCGAGCCCTGGTAAGAAGTTTGAATATATTAGATTTTTGAGTTTGCAACCAAGGGAGATATATGTTTTGACTTATGTTTTTAAGATTCCTTTGGCTTTGATGTAAAGCCTAAATATTAGGGAAATAAGAAAGCCCAGGTGAGTGATATTGGTGGCTTACTCTAGAGTTGAGGAAGGGAAGATAAGGGACATGGACAGTCCTGAGATGTTCCTTGGAGGCAAAATTTTCAGAGTGGTTTAGATGCTGGGAGATGATGGAAAGTGTTAAGTTAAACGTGATTCCTGGTTTGTGGATTGGCTGGCTAAGTAGATGTTCATGCCACTTGTCAAGATGGAGAAGATAAAGGAAAAGAAAGTGGTGGGAAAGGGGGGAGGCAATTTGTGATGCAAAAGAGAGAGACAGTAACAATGGGAACATAGCCTTGACATGAGAGGAGATGGAGGTCAGAATACAGGAAAGATGGGGCTGGGGACAGACTAATGGGGTAAAAAAAGACCTTTTTTTTTTTTTGTAATCAAAGGAAAAACAAACAAATGGGCAGGTGGTAGTTTAAGATTTTGAGGAGGAAAAATAGAGCCATTTAGGTGGCTTATTGCTGATAATAATTGAAAGAAGGAATAATACAGTTTATATATTACTTTTATTACAGTCGATCCTCAAGGAAATCAGTCCTGAATATTCATTGGAAGGACTGATGCTGAAGTTCCAATTCTTTGGCCACCTGATGTGAAGAGCTGACTCACTGGAAAAGACCCTGATGCTGGGGAAGATTGAGGGCAGGAGGAGAAGGGGAAGACAGAGGATGAGATGGTTGGATGGCATCATTGATTCAGTAGACATGAGTATGAGTAAGCTCCAGGAGTTGGCGATAGACAGGGAAGCCTGGCATGCTGCAGTCCATGGTGTCTCAAAGAACCAGACATGACTGAGCAACTGAACAACAATGACTAAATTAAAATTACTTCGTTTGCTAATAAAGTTCTTTATCAAATGAAAATGTAGAATATAGATAAACCTTAGCACTTATTGGTAATCAGACTTGTCCATTGACCATTTTCTTCTGGTCATCAAAAGTTTTTATTTTCCCTTTCTACTATATTTTGTGATGTATTTACTATAGGTAACACTGCATGCAATGAGAAGATTAATTTGCTCTGGGGCTATGAAGCTTACAGCAAAGAGACAAACAGCAGTTTTGTATAATATGTAATTATTTACTAGTTGGGGCTACCCATTAGCATATTAGAGAAAGAGCTTGCAAACCAGAATCAATACACATAATAATTGCCTCTCCTGGGAGAGGTCCCAGGAGGCCTTAACTGGGAAGACAAGTGAGGCAGGCAAGCAAAATGTCACAAAGTCCATTGGGGAAAAAATCACATTTCTTTCTCTATATCACACTAACTGTTTCCAATTACCTTTATTTCCTTTATTTAGATGGTGTTAGGTGAATAGAGGAGAAAAGGGAAAATGCTGATATAGACAGTCATCTGACCATGAAAGCTTGCTGTGCCAGGCCAATAGGAGACCAAAATTCTCCAGAGAATTCCAAGACTGCTCAAATTGCCATGAGTTACTTCAATGCACACCTTAAACAAAACTAAACTGAAGAAAAATAGCATCTTACATTTATATGTATTTCTATTTTTCAGTATTTTTAAGCCATATTGATTATTGTAAATATATGGAGAAACATACATTCAAACAATATTGAGGAGGTAAACTCAGAAGAATTGGTTAAAAAGTAGGAGGAGTCAGAGATTATCTTCAGGTTTCCTTGTATGACCAGATGGTTGGTAGCACTAATAATGTTGGCAATATAAAATGAAGGCAAGGTTTGAAGCAAAATTGACGAGTTTTCTTCTGTGTTAACACATTGAGTTTGAGGTACCTATATAGAATGATCATTTTTCATGATTTGCCTGAACTGTGCTGATTTATGCCTACTGTCCTGGCTTAGTTAGTAATAGCACCCTCTTAGTAATAGCACCCTCAGAAGTCTCTTGCTTTGGGCAATAAATTATACGGTAATTCTTAACCTGTAAAATTTACAGGTAAAGATGTCCTTCAGATGGAGGCCTAAGAGTCAAAATAGTACATAAGAGTCCAAACAGAAATCTGGGCTTAGGATGATGTAGGAGCAAATAACAAGATTCTGTTATTAAGTGAACAAAGGAAAAATGTCATTTGAGGAATGAAGTAATAAATCCATTTTCATTTTAATTGTACTACATACATCAAAGATATCTTTGGGTAATGAATGGAAATACAGCTTTGCATCCAAATAGTCAGTAAGATAAAGACTTAAGAGGCCAGATGAAGAGGAATGGATCAACAAATGCATAATTCAAACACTGAAGACCTAGGGATAATTAGTTTCAGGGGTCAGTGTCCAGGGTCATATGGATCAAAAACCAGCAAGAGGAACTAAAGATGTCTGGCAGTGTGACCTGGCTTCCCTGGTAGTTCAGCTGGTAAAGAATCTGCCTGTAATGCAAGAAATCCCAGTTTGATTCCTGGGTTGGGAAGATACCCTGGATAAGGAATAGGCTACCCACTCCAGTATTCTTGCGCTTCCCTGGTTGCTCAGACAGTAAAGAATCCACCTGCAGTGTGGGAATCTTGATCTCTGGGTGGGAAGATCCGCTGGAGGAGGGCATGGAAACCCACTCCAGTATTCTTGCCTGGAGAATCCCAGGGAGAGAACAGCCTGGAAGGCTAGAGTCCATGGGGTCGCAAAGAATAGGACATGACTGAGCACCTAAGCACACACACACAGCAGTGTGACTGACCCAGTGCTGGATGGATACAGTGGTTCAGTTCAGTCGATCAGTTGTGTCCAACTCTTTGCACCCCATGAACTGCAGCACGCCAGGACTCCCTGTCCATCACAAACTTCCAGAGCTCACTCAAATTCATATCCATCAAGTCGGTGATGCCATCCAGACATCTCATCCCCCTTTCCTCCTGCCCCCAATCCCTCCCACCATCAGAGTCTATTCCAAAGAGTCAACTCTATGCAAGAGGTGGCCAAAGTACTGGAGTTTCAGCTTCAGCATCAGTCCTTCTCAAAGAACACCCAGGACTGATCTCCTTTAGAATGGACTGGTTGGATCTCCTTGCAGTCCAAGGGACTCTCAAGAGTCTTCTCCAACACCACAGTTCAAAAGCATCAATTCTTCAGTGCTCAGCTTTCTTCACAGTCCAACTCTCACATCCATACAGGACCACTGGAAAAACCATAGCTTGACTAGACGGAACTTTGTTGGCAAAGTAATGTCTCTGCTTTTAAATATGCTTCCTAGGTTGCTCATAACTTTCCTCCCAAGGAGTAAGCATCCTTTCACTTGATGGCTGCAGTCACCATCTGCAGTGATTGTGGAGCCCCAAAAAATAAAGTCTGACACTGTTTCCACTGTTTCCCCATCTATTTCCCATGAAGTGATGGGACCAGATGCCATGATCTTCGTTTTCTGAATGTTGAGCATTAAGCTAACTTTTTCATGCTCCATTTTCACTTTCATCAAGAGGCTTTTTAGTTCCTCTTCACTTTCTGCCATAAGGGTGGTGTCATCTGCATATCTGAGGTTATTGATATTTCTCCGGCAATCTTGATTCCAGCTTGTGCTTCTTCCAGTCCAGAGTTTCTCATGATGAATCTGCATATAAGTTATATATACAGGGTGACAATATACAGCCTTGACGTCCTCCTTTTCCTATTTGGAACCAGTCTGTTGTTCCATGTCCAGTTCTAACTATTGCTTCCTGACCTGCATATAGGTTTCTCAAGAGGCAGGTCAGGTGGTCTGGTATTCCCATCTCTCTCAGAATTTTCCACAGTTTATTGTGATCCACACAGTCAAAGGCTTTGGCATAGTAAATAAAGCAGAAATAGAAGTTTTTCTGGAACTCTCTTGCTTTTTCCATGATCCAACAGATGTTGGCAATTTGATCTCTGGTTCCTCTGCCTTTTCTAAAACCAGCTTGAACATCTGAAAGTTCATGGTTCACATATTGCTGAGCCTGGCTTAGAGAATTTTGAGCATTACTTTACTAGCCCTTGGGATTGGAATAAAAATTGACTTTTTCCATTCCTGTGGCCACTGCTAAGTTTTCCAAATTTGCTGGCGTATTGAGTGCAGCACTTTCACAGCATCATCTTTCAGGATTTGAAATAGCTCAACTGGAATTCCATCACCTCCACTAGCTTTGTTCATAGTGTTGCTTTCTAAGGCCCACTCCACATTTCAGGATGTCTGGCTCTAGGTGAGTGATCACATCATCGTGATTATCTGGGTCGTGAAGATCTTTTTTGTACAGTTCTTCTGTGTATGCTTACCACCTCTTCTTAATATCTTCTGCTTCTGTTAGGTCCATACCATTTCTGTCCTTTATCGAGCCCATCTTTGCATGAAATGTTCTCTTGGTATCTTTAATTTTCTTGAAGCGATTTTTAGTCTTTCCCATTATTTTGTTTTGTTCTATTTCTTTGCATTGATCGCTGAGGAAGGCTTTCTTATCTCTCCTTAGTATTCCTTGGAACTCTGCATTCAGATGCTTATATCTTTCCTTTTCTCCTTTGCTTTTTGCTTCTCTTCTTTTCACAGCTATTTGTAAGGCCTCCCCAGACAGCCATTTTGCTTTTTTGCATTTCTTTTCCATGGGGATGGTCTTGATCCCTGTCCCCTGTACAATGTCAGGAACCTCCATCCATAGTTCATCAGGCACTCTATCTATCAGATCTAGTCCCTTAAATCCATTTCTCACTTCCACGGTATAATCATAGGAGATTTGATGGAGGTTATACCTAAATGGTGTAGTGGTTTTCCCTACTTTCTTCAAGTCTGAATTTGACAGTAAGGAGTTCATGATCCGAGCCACAGTCAGCTCCTGATCTTGTTTTTGCTGACTGTATAGAGCTTCTGCATCTTTAGCTTCAAAGAATATAATCAACCTGATTTCGATGTTGACCATCTTGTGATGTCCATGTATAGAGTCTTCTCTTGTGTTGCTGGAAGAAGGTGTTTGCTATGATCAGTGCGTTCTCTTGGCAAAACTCTATTAGCCTTTGCCCTGCTTCATTCCATACTCCAAGGCCAAATTCGCCTGTTACTCCAGGTGTTTCTTGACTTCCTACTTTTGCATTCCAGTCCCCTATAATGAAAAGGACATCTTTTGGGGGTGTTAGTTCTAAAAGGTCTTGTAGGTCTTCATAGAACTGTTCAACTTCAGCTTCTTTGCGTTACTGTTTGGGGCATAGACTTGGATTCCTGTGATATTGAATGGTTTGCCTTGGAAACAAACAGAGATCATTCAGTCGTTTTTGAGACTGCATCCAAGTACTGCATTTAGGACTCTTTTGTTGACCATGATGGCTACTCCATTTCTTCTGAGGGATTCCTGCCTGCAGTAGTAGATATAATGGTCATCTGAGTTAAATTCACCCATTCCAGTCCATTTTAGTTCGCTGATTCCTAGAATGTTGATGTTCAGTCTTGCCATCCCTGTTTGACCACTTCTAATTTGCCTTGATTCATGCACCTGACATTCCAGGTTCCTATGCAATATTGCTCTTTACAGCATCGGACCTTGCTTCTATCACCAGTCATATCCACAGCTGGGTATTGTTTTTGCTTTGGCTCCATCCCTTCATTCTTTCTGGAGTTATTTCTCCACTGATCTCCTGTAGCATATTGGACACCTACCGACCTGGAGCATTCCCCTTTCAGTATCCTATCATTTTGCCTTTTCATACTGTTCATGGGGTTCTCAAGGCAAGAATACTGAAATGGTTTGCCATTCCCTTCTCCAGTGGACCACGTTCTGTCAGACCTCTCCACCATGATCCGCCTGTCTTGGGTGGCCCCACACAGCATGGCTTATTTTCATTTAGTTAGACAAGGCTGTGGTCCCTCTGATTAGATTGACTAGTTTTCTGTGATTACGGTTTCAGTGTGTCTGCCCTCTGATGCCCCCTTGCAACACCTACCGTCTTACTTGGGTTTCTCTTTTTTGGACATGGGTATCTCCTCACAGCCACCCCTCCTGGCCTTGAACGTGGAGTAGCTCCTCTTGGCCCTCCTGCACCTGCACAGCCACCGTTCCTTGGATGTGGGGTTGCTCCTCTCAGCTGCTCCATTCGGGTTTCCTGTCAACTTGAAATTAAAGCCTGTACTTACATTTTATGGATTTTTAGCAAATATCAATCTCTTGCTAAGCTGTGTTGGACAGTAGGATCAAAAATTAAACATAGGGCTTCCCTGGTGGCTCAGTGTTGAGGAGTCTGCCTGCCAAAGCAGAAGACATGGGTTCAATCACTGGTCCAGGAGGATCCCACATTCTGTGGAGCAACTAAGCCCATGCAACACAACTGTTGAGCTTGTGTTCTAGAGCCTGGGAACCACATATACTGAGCCCACATGCCATAACTCCTGCAGCACAAGGCTTAAATCCCATGCTGCACAAGAGAAGCCATCACAGCAAGAAGCCTATGCACTGCAACTGAAGAGTAGCCCCTGCTCACGACAACTAGAGGAAAGCCTGCGCAGCAACAAAGACCCAGCACAGCCGAAATACATAAATAAAATAAATTAAGCATAGTAGTATCCCTACTATCAAGGAGCTCCCAATCTGGACAGTACTGAGTAAAAGGTAAGGATGTCTAGCCAGAGCTGTCTTAACAGCTCAAAACTAGTCTATTCTCAACAAGGCAGCAAATACTTCTTCAGGCCTTCAGCCCTCCTTGGGTTTGCTAGGTTCCATCATTTTAGTGCCAAGAAGACAGTGCAACAAGAAAGAATACTGGATTATAAACCTTAATTTAAACTATCTAATAAAAATCTGTCTGCCATTCTTGGCTAGTGGGCTAAGTATCACTTTGTGCAAGTAAATTAACGCCTCATAGGTCTGCTGGGCTTCCAGTAGAAAAAGGCAATAGAGCTCCTTTAAGACCCAAATAACTAAACCCATGTTAAATTTAATTATATGACTCAAGTCATGGATATCTTAGAGTATGACTATTACCTTGAACTCAGGTGTTCACATAGTGAAACAAAAAGGTAATAGGGAAAAGGACCTAGTGTTGATGTCATCATATTTCCTGCCAGATTCTTACAAATCTGAGTTTGTCAATGAATAGAATGTAAAAGATACATATATAGCCTCATCTATCTACTTAATTCTCTAAGAAATAAGATTTATTTATACTAACTTGGATCCATCATGCATTCTACGTTCTTATTGAAACTGTTAACTTCATGAAACTGCTATTGCAGACTAACTGTAGTTAGAACTTTAGATATCTGGAAAATATGACAGGCGCCCATCACTTTTCTTCACAATGACACCATAGGTGATTCTCCTGCTCCAGTTAACACTTGGGTAGTGTGAGGTGATCAGCGAAATCTCTTTTTATCATAGTAATATGCGTTGATCACCAATCCTAAACTCATTCTCAGCAGGTTTTAATAGTGACAGGAAGAAAAGTTAGCATGTCGAAAAGGATGTAAAGTATTGCTTGCCACAGCAAGGCATTTAATAAATATAAATATATGAATTAAACCGGGATGTGTGTCTGCACTAGATGTATGTGCAAGCAAGATCAAAATTAATAGGTGAAAAGCCTTTTTAAAAATTTTTTTCATGTATTTCTAAAATGATCAGTCATATCTTCCAGAAAATTTGCACATGTGATGCTAAAAAAATCTTTTCACACCTTCGTTCAGTTGTACAACAAATTCTGACATGTGAAATGACTCGTTAAATGTCTGCTCTTCCTCTGGTCACTTTGGTCTTGCACAGACACGGATGTGTCCATACTCCCTAAAAGGGAAGAAAAGCCTCTACTTTGTCCTCTGAAGCTGCCTATGGTATGAATCCACTAGCCTGTGCTTAACTAGCACATATTCATCTCTAAAGCTTTTCCATCTAATGGTCAGTCTGGACCCACCTGTGGACAGGGAGAGAAGTGCGACTATAAGGAATAACATTGTTTACATTTTCCATGTCTCAGCATACTTATCATCACCGTTTAGTAAGTTATAAGTTTAGTTAAGAAGATAAACACCTCACCAGAATGGATTCTTGGTCCATTCAGCTCAGTGACTTTTTCTCTGACAGAAACACTAAAGTATATGCTATGTGTATGGAAGACTAATATCTCATTGAATTAGTAGCAAAAGTTTAGGGTTATTTCCCAAAGAGCATGCATCCCAATGTAAAGTTCGCTACATATTATAGTTTTCAAAAATTTATATAAACCCATTTATAGCCTTTATTTTAAAGTTCATGGTGTCCCAGGTCATAAATTAGTGTTATGTATAAATGAACTTCTTTTGAACTTTGAGAGTGATCCTTAGTACCAGATCATCATCAAAGATTTGATTAATTTTAATATATACATACATATATTTAAAGAGTCTCTTCATTCCTCACATAATTATCCATCTTAAATTTTAGTCTTCAAAACTAGGAAGTTTAATCATTAAGTTTTGACTTTGATATCAACTATTCTTATTCTTCAACTGTGTCCCCCTTGAGTTATTTTGATGCTAATATGAGGTGCAACAGCTCTATGTATTCCTTAAACATTGTAAGGGAAAGGACATCACAGTTTTATAAACGTAAAGGATAAGTCAAACTTTTGCCACACTTGAACAAACTCTTCAGCTTTCACTCAGGATCTCATTTTGAGATACAAAAAAGTAACCTCTTTGAATTTGATTAATTCAACATGACTACTATCCTGACCTCTCTTTCAAGTCTATGGACTTCATTTTAGTGTTAATTCTATTATTAAGTTGGGTGTAAGGGTTTCCATTAAAATGGCTTTTTTATGTAAGATGAAACCTGTTGTTTTCTCAATCTTTCTTGAGGTGGCTGTGGCTATTTTACAGATGTCTGATGGCTATCAGAACTATGCCTTACTTAGGGGTACAGAACAGGTGTGGTGTGTCAGCACTCTTTTCTTCCTATCTCATCACAATGGCAGCAGACTTGAGGATTTTAGGAAGTATTTACCTATAAACACTGGACAGAATTCAAGAGCTCAGTGTAAAATGAAACCAAAAGTCATTATTACTTGAAAATTTATTATTAAATATTTGTAGATCACAAAGATGCTAATTATATCTATTAACACTTTTGACTGCTTTTTGCCATAATTACTCTGTGTTTTTTGCCATTTTTATTTTCTTAGAGAAACTGAGAATTATACAAGCTTTGCTATAGTATGCATATTACTCCATGTCTTCAGAACTCCTTCAAAGTCCTTTATTTCAGTACTAATAAGATTTTTAAACACTAAAGGTACATTTGCTTGATTTTCTCCTCATTGTAGTTAGCTGTGTCTCAAGCAGCCAAAATCACCCCTTCCCTGTTCTCATCCACATGGTACAGAGAGTTCAAGAAATAAACCTTTTCTAAGCAGCAAACTACTCTCTGGGTTCTGGAGACAGACAAGGAAGGCAGGGTAAGCCTCCTATTCCATATCCCCTTCTAGTCATAAAACATGCAGTTTGTCTCTGAATTCTGCCAGATGACAAAGGAGTGGAAAGAAAGGAGCAGGCATGTGAATCTATATGAACCTTAAAATATATTTTGTTGTGGGAGATTGACACTGAAAATCTGTTTTAAAAGCAATGTAACAGTCTGTGATGGCACTAGGTTGTAAAGCTGGAAGGCCAGAAGAATCTGGTAGTAGGATCAACAGGGCGATGAAACTTTCTTCCGAGCACTGCACATTTGTACCCTCGCTTGGCAGAGTGGAACAATCAACAGAAGAGGACAGAAAAGAAAAAAAAATTTTAGAAAAAGATTTAACTTCAGAAGAGGGAATAATTCATCTGTGGGAGATACTCTAATATATACCAATAGATGGATACAACAGTCCTCCTATAGATCAACCGCCACTCACACGCTTAACAAAACCTTGATGCTTTTTCTTTTCTTTTGTTTTTGTAGCAGCCACTCTTCTGGGTTCTGAGGGTAAAAAAAAAAAAAGAACATGGCCCTTATAGGGGTTTCCATATAAAAGGGCACACAACAAATTTAAAGATCCGTTTGAAGTAAAAAAATGTAGATATTGGGAGTAACCCACAAAACAAATGAGACCCGTTGGGACCTGGGACCCTTCTTTGCAGTGCTGCAATGCTTTACCTGGACACACCTCTCCTCCAGGAACAAAATACAAAGAAACTGTATGACAGTCAAAGTAACTGCATGCATGCCCTGTTGAGGCAAATTCTGGACCCAGAAGATACAAAGAGATCAAAAAACCCAACTGCCGCTTTTGAAGAGCCTGGAGCAAAAATAGGGTACTGTAAATGGCCCCTGCACACACCACCACCTAAGGGGTAGGTAAACACTTAAGCCGCCCCCCCACTCCCCCCCCCCCCCCGCCCAATGCCTGGACACACCCCTTCCCTCACTTCAAGCTGTCCCCCCTCCTCAGGGAGCAAGTGAGCAAGACAACATGCTCATTCTTACCCTCCCTGCTAGGGCAGGGGCCCCATTAAAGCCTTGCCTGAATTTCTTGTCTGGTCTCTAACCAAGAACCCTGTTTGGTAACACAAACACAGAGTACCTGGGAACTCTGCGGCCTTTGAGAATACACCTTTTATGAAGCAGAAAGAAAAAGGGGACAATCTGATTAGTTGCTGTTTAAAGGGTGTATTTATCTTCCTTAGTTCTAGTCACAGATGATTTGACATGTGCATCACTGAAGTCCATTTCCAAGTGGTTTTGAAGAGCAGTGAAATGTACTTGGAACTTGACAAGAGCCATTTTGACTTTCTATCTGCACCAGCAGAGAAAGATTGGTGTATAAACTATTGTACCTATGACAAACAGGATCCTAGAATATTCAATAGCATCATTTTTTCAAAGACAGAGTGAAGTACCACTTTCTCAGTGCATGCACTCTAGAGATGAGTTTTATGTCAGCCTCTGTGAAGGTTTCCCATATAACCCAAAATATGGCCTGAATTTGAAAAACCCAATTTGCCTTATATATTGTTATTACAGAACTACTATTTTTTTAAAAAACTATTTTTAATGTTAATTAACCCATTTTAGGCAATGAGTGCAAGAAATAAGTAAAAAATAATACAAGTGAAATTGAAGTAGGGATCTTTGGATAAATAAAAGTACACGATATAATAATTATAACTTTGTTCTTATTTCTCATTTTAATAAGAAACTAACTCCCAGGAATCCAAAAATGTTTGCATCCTAATAGTAATTATCTTGCTTATGCCAACTCATAGCTTGGTAAGACTTCCTATTCCTATTGACTCCACTGGTTCTAAAAAGAAATAGAAATTCCACAGGTCTTCCAGACAGGAAAGTAGGTAATGCCAACAGAATTATAGCTCTTCACTTACACTGGTATCTATGATAAAATGTGCAAGATTTGAAGAGAAAAGCTTAAGATATATTAAATTGGGAATCATTACTGGGCCAACAGTGTTCCACTAGCCAGGATCTATTCTATCAAGTGGAGTGAAGTAAGCCAGAAAGAAAAACACCAATACAGTATACTAACACATATATATGGAATTTAGAAAGATGGTAATGATGACCCTGTATGTGAGACAGCAAAAGAGACACAGATGTGTAGAGCGGACTTTTGGACTCTGAGGGAGGGGGTGGGATGATTTGAGAGAATGGCATTGAAACATGTATACTATCATGTAAGAAACGAATCGCCAGTCTATGTTTGATGCAGGATACAGGATGCTTGGGGCTGGTGCACAGGGATGATCCAGAGAGATGATATGGGGAGGGAGGTGGGAGGGGGGTTCATGTTTGGGAACTCACGTACACCCGTGGTGGATTCATGTCAATGTATGGCAAAACCAATACAGTATTATAGAGTAAAATAAAGTAAAAATTAAAATTAAAATAATAATAATAATTAAATAAAAAAACAGAAATGCCACAAACACAGCTGTTATGCTTGTTAATATTAATGTGATGTGATGAGACGTACAAACTATCAAAGTTTCTCAATAGTTGGCAGTGGAGGGAGTATATGCTGATAAAATTACCATCTTCAACATTACTTTATTGAAAATTATTTTTTTCCACTCTCAAACTATGTTTTCCCAGAATACATTTAATTACAGTTCCCAATTCATCAGTAAGGAATTTCAAATATAATGCATTTTGAAATAAGGCTATAAAAAGGTAATATGATTCACTCAAGTGAAAGAAGAGATATTTAAATTAGATTTTGTATTGCAGTATATAGTCAATATCTGTTTTTATTTTTATTTTTTATTTCTCAGAGGAAATAAAGCTCAAATTAGAATTGAGAGGTAGAAAAATTTTTAGTCCATTGATCTTCAAGCATGTTTTTAATGTACAAAAGATTTTATTTCAAACCAATCAAAAAAAAAATCCAGCAAAATAAAGCTGTTCTTGCTTACGTGTAACCTTGCATGAGATGGCACTGTCTTTGTTCTGTCTTTGCTCTCTCCCTATCCCTCAGATTCCATCTTTATTTACTTCACTAATTCCTCTTATCACTTTCAAGTGGGAACATATTTGGACTTATTTCCCCAAGCGCAGGACTTGACTCTTCTGTTCTTTCTTTCAACTCAATTTCTCAAAAGAATAGATTTACTTCCTGCCTCCACCCCCACCCCAGCCCCAACTCTAAACCACATCCTCTAGCCAGAGAGCCTTGGAAATGTCAAGAAACCTTTCCAACAGTTTTTTGTCTCTGTTTATAACTCTTTCATCCACAGACACCATGACTAGGGGTTTCTTGGGGGTAGAATTTGAATCACAGGAGACACAGAAACAGCCGATTACTTATTTGAGAATTTTGTCGAAGCAAAGAAGAGAAACCAATTATTTCCTAAAGAGCAAAGAAGAGTTGAATTTATAACACGCTAACTCTGTAAAATAGAATGTTAATACCCTCAACATTATACAATTCTCAATATACTTGATCCCTGTGGTTTTATTTTGACTGCTCCTTGTTTTTGTCCCCAAATAATGGGAATCAGCTTGGGTTTTACCTGTCCATGGCCTTTATATTGGCCCGCTCTGCTGAGCTGGAATAACACTAAATATACATAGACGTGGCATTCTTAAAAGTTCAGATCAAGTATGTACCATTAATACATTATATGGAAAACATGTCTATGCACCATAGGAAACGTGTCATATGCACCATTGATTTCATTATCACATGTGGAAGTGACACTACTGGTCTTCTAGGTACTTATTTACAGCTTTTCTTCATCGTTGATGAGGAATGTCTTATTTCAAACAACTAGCTTTGCTTTTTTCTGTATAGATTTCCTGCATAAACAGTAACAGGAATAATTCTCTAATTTACAAATGTTTATAGTTACAAGCCGGAGAAGGCAATGGCATCCAACTTTGCCTGGAGAATCCCAGGGACAGCGGAGCCGGGTGGGCTACCGTCCATGGGGTCACACAGAGTCGGACACAACTGAAGCGACTTAGCAGCAGCAGCAGCATACTTACAAGCACTTTTTATCATAAATTATTTTACTTGATCTACCAGCAAACTGGTCAACTATACATTAAATAAGAAAACTGAGAATCAGTTAATAAATGATGAAAGTAAGTCTAAACTTACATCTATCATCTATTATCCCTTCACTCTGCTCTTGACAACTACATTCTGCTGAGTCACATGGAACACAGCTATGTGTGATATTCTACTCAAGAGAGTGGAAGCATAAAAGCACCCTTGAGACACCATAAAATATGTAAAATATAATAAAATGTAAAATAAATACAAGTGAAAGTCTGACTGATATTTCTGAGGCTCCTTTAACAAACACGAATGAAACCTGGTGGTTTAGATGGTAAAGAATCTGCCTGCAGTGCAGGAGACCTGGGTTTGATCCCTGGGTAGGGAAGATCCCCTGGAGAAGGGAATGGCAACTCACTCAAGTATTCTTGCCTGGAAAATTCCATGGACAGAGGATCCTGGTGGGCTACATACAGTCCATGGGGTGGCAAAGAATCAGACACGACTGACTTACACTTAATGAAACCAGACCCCTTGACACTGGCATTTTCTTGAAGCCAATATAAGTCCACATGGGTGGTAATGTTTTTCAATATTATTTTTTCTTTGATTATTGACAATGACACCAATTTTCAAGGAATAAAAATATAAGAAACACCATTAAAATTTGCACAAAACCTGATAGCCACTTTGCACCTTCAAGATTTTTTCATGTCCAACTTTCCTGATTAAAAAATAAATGTTAAAAACTGCACATTTCAAGTCACTATACATGGTTATTTTAAGCCTACAAACAAATTTTAAAGGAGTTATTAATCCTGTTGATGGTAACCTTGTTCACCAGGCTGAGGCACTGTTTATCAGGTTTATCCATGGCACAGGTACTCTTTTCTCCATTCCATATTGTACTCTTTGAAAGGAAGTCACTATGCACAGCCTACACTTATGGAATGGTGTGTTATATGCCACCTCTTTGAAGGAGGAGCATCTATATAAATAATTTGGACAACTACTATAAATGAAATTTGTTTACTCTCCTTTGTATTTATTTATTCAATCATCTATGTAAGTATGGATCCAAGAACATTTATTCTAAACTTTGAAATATAATTCAATAGACTTTATTTTGTTGTTCAAACCTCAGCCTTTGGAAGCTCCTTCAGTTGGTTCCAGAGTCCCTTTTAGCACACCCTAGTCAATGCGTGTGTGTGTTGTTTTTGTTTTGTTTTGTTTTTTTCCTTTCATTTAAACTGTCTTACTTTCTGGCACTACAAGATGTTCCAGGCTCATCTTGAGTATATTCTATTCCAGTTCTAGAATCAGCTGTTTTTCAAAGGAGTAGAATGAGTTTTAAAACAGGAATATATAGAGTCAAATCCTGGCTCCATACTTACTCACCTATGATCTTGGGCAACGTATTTAGCATCTCTGAGACTCAGCTTCCCTCACTTGTAAAATGAGAACAGTACTAGCCTCAAAGGTTAATACTAGTACTGAGTCTGGTATACTAGTGCAAAGACCCAGTGACAACTAGGTTTGAACAAGAAAGCAAATGTAAAAGCCTAGTTTCTAGCTCTTTAAATACTTAATAAACATTAATTCTTTCTCATTCCTCTGATCTCAGTGAGCAGAGCAACCTACTTCTTCTCCACTAGAAGTCTCCCTGAATCATTGCCCATTTTCTATCAACTGAGGCACCCTTCAAAATCACTAGCCTGGAACAGTCTAGTTATTAGCAATCCAGGGATGTGTCTCTCTGTGCATAAACTAAAACTTGCACACACGTGCACAGAGACACACACACAGGCACACATATAGATGTTATATTACTTCACATAAATAAGATATTTCCAAGCTAACATCTGTCCTTGGTATAAGATATATTTTATATTAAGTGCTCAAAGCAGAAATTTTGAGATACTAGTATTTCAGATAATTAATTTAGAGAAAAAGGAAAAATATTTGTCAAAATGAATAGTTACCATAACAACTATATGCAAGTGTTTTGTTTTGTGGGGTTTTTTTTGTGCTTGCTTTGACAATCATTTCACCATCATTTTAAAATTTCAGTTTCCATGACAACCAAATGCAGTTAGCATTACCTCTAAATATACTCCCCAGGTATTTTTTTTTCTTCAATGAATCAAGGGCTTTCATTTTATTCTAAAGAGATCAAGGCTATCTAGAGAAACTTAATGCAAAATCTATCAAAAACAATCCTTTAAAATGAAAAGATGGTTAATATCAAATAGAGTAACGTTATGGATATGATCTATTTTTATCACTTAACCATGTTTATCAAGGAGTGTTAAGGAAATATACTAGAAATGTGGAGAAGGAAATGGTAACCCACTCCAGTATTCTTGCCTGGAGAATCCCATGGACGGAGAAGCCTGGTAGGCTACAGTCCACGGGATCACAAAGAGTCGGACATGACTGAGTGACTTCACATACTAGAAATGAGCAAAGCAAATTTGGCCAAATTTCTAGCACAGGTTATGCTCAAAGAAAGAAGTATTTAGTTCTGAGTCAGACTTCATCCTGTGTCGATATTAGCTTGTATTTTTATAGCACAGCTAATCTTTCACTCAGAGATGTGAAATATACAACTCTGGCCCCAGTGAACTTCACTTATCTGCAAAGACTTACAAGGAATTGAACATATTTTTGTTGAAGTTGTAATTTCATTTTTCCACTCTAGTAGTACTGTTCCAACTTATCTTTCTCTTTTTTCACTTATTGTCCCTTAATTCTCTCCTTTCATTCTATTTTTCCTCTTTCTTTTCCTTCACTTTTTCCCTTTCTCTCCTTTCTTCTCCACCCACTACCTACAGTGTTCTATCCTGGTAGTAGTAAGCAGTGGTAACAGCAGTAAAACAGGACAGGACTATGCTTAATAAACATTTTCTTGGGGTCAAAATACTACTTGGGAAAAAACTCTAATAAAAATTTCACAGACATCAGGATGCAAATACTTTATAGAAAGAATACTCTAAGGAGGGGATTCAATATTTGCTTAACTTTCAGAATCATTTGATAGTTCATTATCATGAAAAGCTGACTGTATAACATACTAAAGTGAAAGAAAGTAAAGTCACTCAGTCGTGTCTGACACTTTGCAACACCATGGACTGCAGCCTACCAGGCTCTTCAGTCCATGGAATTCTCCAGGCAAGAGTACTGGAGTGGGTTGCCATTTCCTTCTCCAGGGATCTTCCTGACTCAAGGATAGAACCTGGGTCTCCTGCATTGCAGGCAGATGCTTTACCATCTGAGCCACCAAGAAAGCCTGTATAATGTACTAGTGAGTATCAAAAAAGCATACGACTCTGGTTCAGCAATTGCAAGAGATAGACAATTATTGTTCTGTATCTTTTTTGTTCAGATGTGTTCTCAACAGATAGGCCAAAAAAGTATACATAAAAATAAACCCATGTGTGTGTGTTGTGTGTGTGTGGGTGTGTGTGTGTGGGTGTGTGTGTGTGTTAGTGGCTTAGTCATGTTTGCATCTTTGTGACCCCATGGACTCTAGACCACCAGGTTTCTCTGTCCATGGGATTTTCCAGGCAAGAATACTTAAGTGGGTTGTCATTCTTTTCCCCAGGGGATCTTCCTGACCCAGAGATTAAACCCAGGTCTCCTGTATTGTAGGCAGATTCTTTGCCATACATAAAAAGGGACCTCAGTGATATCTTTTAAAAGACTCTACAGCTACTAACTCACCTGGGATCACTACATGCTAATCAACATAATGATACCATATGATGCTACAGTTTTTCTGAGCTTTTTACAAACTCAAATTCTATAAAATCAAGCATAACATTAGGAAGCAAAGCAATCATGGTCCCATAGTTCAATTATTTTTACTGTTGTCAGCTTTACCTTTTCAGAAAGGCCCTTGGATAGTAATTTCTAGTTATATTTTCCTTTCAGTATTCCTCAGAAAAATACTTTATATGGAACAGGTCTTACCCACTCACTTTGTTTGTTTGTTTCTTTGTTTTTTTATGTAGACATATGTGATTGATTTTTTTAATTTTATTTTTACTTTATTTTGCTATACAATACTGTATTGGTTTTGCCATACATTGACATGAATCAGCCACGGGTGTACATGAGTTCCCAATCCTGAACCCTCCTCCCACCTCCCACCCCATATCATCTCTCTGGATCATCCCCATGCACCAGCCCCAAGCATCCTGTATCCTGTATCGAACATAGACTGGCAATTCGTTTTTTACATGATAGTATACATGTTTCAATGCCATTCTCCCAATCATCAACCCTCTCCCTCTCCCACAGAGTCCAAAAGTCCGTTCTACACATCTGTGTCTCTTTTGCTGTCCCACATACAGGGTCATCATTACCATCTTTATAAATTCCATATATATGTGTTAGTATACTGTATTGGTGTTTTTCTTTCTGGCTTACTTCACTCTGTATAATCAGCTCCAGCTTCAGCCACCTCATTAGAACTGATTCAAATGTATTCTTTTTAATGGCTGAGTAATACTCCATTGTGTATATGTACCACAGCTTTCTTATCCATTCATCTGCTGATGGACATCTAGGTTGTTTGTATGTCCTGGCTATTATAAACAGTGCTGCGATGAACATTGGGGTACACGTGTCTATTTCATTTCTGGCTTCCTCGGTGTGTATGCCCAGCAGTGGGATTGCTGGGTCATAAGGCAGTTCTATTTGCAATTTTTTAAGGACCCTCCACACTGTTCTCCATAGTTTGCATTCTCACCAATAGTGTAAGATGGTTCCCTTTTCTCCACACCCTCTCCAGCATTTATTGCTTGTAGAGTTTTGGATTGCTGCCATTCTGACTGGTGTGAAATGGTACCTCATTGTGGTCTTGATTTGCATTTCTCTGATAATGAGTGATGTTGAGCATCTTTTCATGTGTTTGTTAGCTATCCGTATATCTTCTTTGGAGAAATGTCTATTTAGTTCTTTGGCCCATTTTTTGATTGGGTCGTTTAATTTTCTGGACTTGAGCTGCATAAGTTGCTTGTATATTTTTGAGATTAGTTGTTTGTCAGTTGCTTCATTTACTATTATTTTCTCCCATTCCGAAGGCTGTCTTTTCACCTTGCTTATAGTTTCCTTTGTTGTGCAGTAGCTTTTAATTTTAATTAGATCTCATTTGTTTATTTTTGCTTTTATTTTCAGTATTCTGGGAGATGGATCATAGAGGATCCTGCTGTGATTTATGTCGGAGAGTGTTTTGCCTATATTCTCCTCTAGGAGTTTTATAGTTTCTGGTCTTACATTTAGATCTTTAATCCATTTTGAGTTTATTTTTGTGTATGGTGTTACAAAGTGATCTAGTTTCATTCTTTTACAAGTGGTTGACCAGTTTTCCCATCACCAGCACCAGAACTCCGACACAAGCTTCCCTAACCAAGAAACCTTGACAAGCCACTTATACAACTCCACCCACAGCGAGGAAACTCCATAATAAAGAGAACTCCATAAATTCCCAGAACACAGAAAGGCTACCCCAAACGCAGCAATATAACGAAGATGAAGAGACAGAGGAATACCCAGCAGGTAAAGAAACAGGAGAAATGCCCACCAAACCAAACAAAAGAGGAAGAGATAGGGAATCTACCTGAGAAAGAATTCCAAATAATGATAGTGAAAATGATCCAAAATCTTGAAATCAAAATGGAATCACAGATAAATAGCCTGGAGAAGATGCAAGAAAGGTTTAACAAGGACCTAGAAGAAATAAAAAAGAGTCAATATATAATGAATAATGCAATAAATGAGATCAGAAACACTCCGGAGGCAACAAATAGTAGAATGACGGAGGCAGAAGATAGAATTAGTGAGATAGAAGATAGACTGGTAGAAATAAATGAATCAGAGAGGAAAAATGAAAAATGAATTAAAAGAAATGAGGACAATCTCAGAGACCTCCAGGACAATATGGAACGCTACAACATTCGAATTATAGGAGTCCCAGAAGAAGAAGACAAAAAGAAAGACCATGAGAAAATCCTTGAGGAGATAATAGTTGAAAACTTCCCTAAAATGGGGAAGGAAATAATCACCCAAGTCCAAGAAACCCAGAGAGTTCCAAACAGGATAAACCCAAGCAAAACACCCCAAGACACATATTAATCGAATTAACAAAGATCAAACACAAAGAACAAATATTAAAAGCAGCAAGGGAAAAACAACAAATAACACCCAAGGGGATTCCCATAAGGATAACAGCTGATCTTTCAATAGAAACTCTTCAGGCCAGGAGGGAATGGCAAGACATACTTAAAGTGATGAAAGAAAATAACCTACAGCCCAGATTACTGTACCCAGCAAGGATTTCATTCAAATATGAAGGAGAAATCAAAAGCTTTCCAGACAAGCAAAAGCTGAAAGAATTCAGCACCACCAAACCAGCTCTCCAACAAATGCTAAAGGATATTCTCTAGACAGGAAACACAAAAAGGGTGTAGAAACCTGAACCCAAAACAATAAAGTAAAGGGCAATGGGATAATACTTATCAATAATTACCTTAAATGTAAATGGGTTGAATGCCCCAACCAAAAGGCAAAGACTGGCTGAATGCATACAAAAACAAGACCCCTATATATGCTGCCTACAAGAGATCCACCTCAAAACAACGGACATATACAGACTGAAAGTGAAGGGCTGGAAAAAGATATTCCACGCAAATAGAGACCAAAAGAAAGCAGGAGTAACAATACTCATATCTGATAAAATAGACTTTAAAACAAAGGCTGTGAAAAGAGACAAAGAAGGCCACTACATAATGATTAAAGGATCAATCCAAGAAGAAGATATAACAATTATAAATATATATGCACCCAACATAGGAGCACTGCAATATGTAAGACAAATGCTAACAAGTATGAAAGGGGAAATTAACAATAACACAATAATAGTGGGAGACTTTAATGCCCCACTCACACTTATGGACAGATCAACTAAACAGAAAATTAACAAAGAAATGCAAACTTTAAATAATACAATAGACCAGTTAGACCTAATTGATATCTATAGGACATTTCACCCCAAAACAATGAATTTCACCTTTTTCTCAAGTGCTCATGGAACCTTCTCCAGGATAGATCACATCCTGGGCCATAAATCTAACCTTGATAAATTCAAAACAATCGAAATCTTTCCAAGCATCTTTTCTGACCATAATGCATTAAGATTAGATCTCAATTACAGGAGAAACACTATTAAAAATTCCAGCATATGGTGGCTGAACACCACGCTTCTGAATAACCAACACATCACAGAAGAAATCACAAAAGAAATCAAAATATGCATAGAAACGAATGAAAATGAAAACACAACAACCCAAAACCTGTGGGACACTATAAAAGCAGTGCTAAGAGGAAAGTTCATAGCAATACAGGCATACCTCAAGAAACAAGAAAAAAGTCAAATAAATAACCTAACTCTACACCTAAAGCAACTAGAAAAGGAACAAATGGAGAACCCCAGAGTTAGTAGAAGGAAAGAAGTCTTAAAAATTAGGGCAGAAATAAATGCAAAAGGAACAAAAGAGACCATAGCAAAAATCAACAAAGCCAAAAGCTGGTTCGTTGAAAGGATAAATAAAATTGACAAACCATTAGCCAGACTCATCAAGAAGCAAAGAGAGAAAAATCAAATCAATAAAAGTAGAAATGAAAATGGAGAGATCACAACAGACAACGCAGAAATATAAAGGCTCATAAGAGACTACTATCAGCAATTATATGCCAATAAAATGGACAATGTGGAAGAAATGGACAAATTCTTAGCAAAGTACAGCTTTCCAAAACTGAACCAGGAAGAAAAACAAAATCTTAACAGACCCATCACAAGCACAGAAATTGAAACTGTAATCAGAAATCTTCCAGCAAACAAAAGCCCAGGTCCAGATGGCTTAACAGCTGAATTCTACCAAAAATTTTGAGAAGAGCTAACACCTATCCTCCTCAAACTCTTCCAGAAAATTGCAGAGGAAGGTAAACTTCCAAACTCATTCTATGAGGCCACCATCACCCTAATACCAAAACATGACAAAGATGCAAAAAAAAAAAAAAAAAAAAAAAAAACTACAGGCCAATATCACTGATGAATATAGATGCAAAAATCCTTTACAAAATTCTAGCCATCAGAATCCAACAACACATTAAAAAGATCATACACCATGACCAAGTGGGCTTTATCCCAGGGATGCAAGGATATCTTCAATATCTGCAAATCAATCAATGTAATTCACCACATTAACAAATTGAAAAATAAAAGCCATATGATTATCTCAATAGATGCAGAGAAAGCCTTTGACAAAATTCAACATCCATTTATGATAAAAACTCTCCAGAAAGCAGGAATAGAAGGAACATACCTCAACATAATAAAAGCTATATATGACAAACCCACAGCAAACATTATCCTCAATGGTGAAAAACTGAAAGCATTTCCCCTAAAGTCAGGAACAAGACAAGGGTGCCCACTTTCATCACTTTGTTTTTACTTTTAAGAATGGGGGCTGGAGAAGATATAATTATCAAAAGATACAGAAACTTGGGAAATTGCAGATAATGTATCAAACTTAAAAGTTGATATGTTAAAGTTAGGATATTATTTCAGCTGTAACACAGACTCAAAACAGTGATTTGAATAAGATAGAAGTGTTTTATGCTCTCCCATAGCAGGTTTCTGTAAGAGCTATGCTACATTGTGGTTACTTACAGGCCTGGTGCTTTGCCTTTCCTGGGATGTCATCTCAGTTCAGGATTTTATATAATTATGTTCATGTTCCAAGCAACAGATGAAGGAAGGGTGTGAGAAAGACATGACCCTCCCTTTTAGGATATGAGCCAGAAGTTCCACATCTCACTTTTGTTAACACTCTTTTCTTCAGAACTTTGTCTAGTTGGACATGGAACAGCTAAAACAGATGGCTATTTCTAGGAGATAATTGGGAGACAATTGTCAATCTCTGTTAATTTCCATTTTCACTAGGAAATTGTGTGTGCATGTATGTGTTTCTAATTCCCCCAAATTCAAAGGAGCTGTAGAGGAAATCAGGATAATTATTTAATCTTATACAAATTTGGGCCTATAAATTAGATAAAACTGTCCAGGAAAACATGCCATAGGAAAATATCAAGGCTTAACCACAGATCTAATTTATGTACATTGAAGTACGGAGAAAGAACTCCAAGCACTTTAACCTTTAGGAAAAACCCATCGCAATTAAGAAAGCTTGATTTAGTACCTGAAATAGTATAGAAAGATCCATCTTTGTAATGGATCATGGAAAAATTGGTGTCTATTCAGAGAAGCCAAGTAGGAATTATAGAAGTATAGATTACTTTCAATATGAAAATCAGCTTTAGGCTTCAGAAATAGTTTCCAGACAGTGATTTCATTTCAACAATATCTACTAGGCTTATTTTTAGTTTGCGCATGAAAATGTGATATCAACTTCCTAAAGAAAAATCTAATTTTCCAAAAGGGATATGTTTTATGAATATATAACTCATACTCTCAACTTAAAAATGCTCAGAGTGGTTTACCATAGCTGCTACAAACAGTCTAAGATAGATATAGTTTAATATGGTAACTCATACAGGGTTCAAGATTGGGTTATCTAGGGGCAGAACTTGTGTCAAAGATTCAGGTGCACAAGACTTAGAGCAGAAGTACAGTTCAGGGACAGCCTTCAAAGAAAGAAGGAAAGCAGGAGCAAGGATATGGTTTCAGGTAAAGTCTAGCTTTGACCTGCTTCATGAGGGTTTCTCGATTTTCATCATTCTTTCTCAGTAGGTCATAGAATCAGTATGAAGGCTTTATCGGTGTTAAGTGCATTTCCATTGCATAATGGGCAAAAGGGAAATGACCATTGGATGTGTGCACACACCCAGTAAACCTACAGTAAGAAGGTTTGGTCATAAGTCAATTATCTGACTTATCTGTGCCTGAAAATCATAAATCTAGAGTTATATTTTTTACACAATTTTACACTTTAAATTATTGGACTTAAAAGATTATCATACTAGTAGATCAAATTATCTTAAAATGTGTAAGTAGATGAAAAGTATCTATTACATAATAATATTAAAATTGATTTTAGTATTCTGAGTTTATAATAATAGTTCTTAATTTTAAGTATCCTGCAGTTGAAATATGTGTATCCACTATGGAGAAAATTATCTCAGTTCACTGAGTTTATATAACATCTTGAACAAGAGACAAACAGTTGCTAACACTCAGAGAAATTTATTTCTAATATGGACAATGAGGCTGAGCTCTTTTTAATACTTCAAACTTTAAAGTACTTCAATCTATTCTTGTAGCTCACACAGTCTATTTTTCCAACTCTCACCAGGTTGATCATTTGATGGAACCTTGAATTGAGGGTATTTTAAAAGATTTAAATATTTTCCTGCCTAGCCCTTTGATTTAATGGAATCCTAGATTATGTATTAATATGGTTCTGTCATCTTCCTTTTAAAAACCTTGATTGAGTCTTGGCAGACTACATTTGTCTGTGTCCCTAATATTATGCTGTACAGTCCTTAGCCTCTCAGTCATGTCCAATTTTTTGTGATCCCATGGACTGCAGCCTGCCAGGCTCCTCTCTCCTTGGGGATTCTCCAAGCAAGAATACCAGAGTGGCTTGCCATGCCCTCCTCCACGGGATCTTCCCAACTCAGCGATCAAACCCAGGCCTCCTGCATTGCAGTCTGATTCTTTACTGACTGAGCTACTGGGGAAGCCCAAGAATATTGGAGTAAGTAGCCTATCCCTTCTCCAGACAGTCTTCCCCACCCAGGAATTGAACCAGGGTCTCTTGCGTTGCAGGCAGATTCTTTACCAGGGAAGCTTTACCAATATTCTTTACCAATATTATGCTCCTCTTTTGTATATTTAAAATGACTTTTGAAATTTCATAGTAGTTTTACTTGATTGTGGATGCAACTTACAAAGTCCTTCTACTAAGAAATAATATACTGCCATTGCACACTCAGGAAGCAATCATTTCTTTATCTGAAAATTCCACTGCTGCAAATTTGCCTAACCATCCATCCATTCACTCATCCACTGAACAGTTAGCAAAACTATCCCTAGTATGAAAGCCTTTACAGAGAGGAATTCAACTGACTGAGAATTTATTGCCTCCTGTTGTGGAGAAATATGTAAGGAAAAAAGCATTTCAAATTCTCTCATCTATATGATGAGAATAATGAATATCAAACTCTTTGCACAAAGGTGAAGAATATAGTCAACCTTGAATAAATGGTAGTACAGGTAAACCAGAGCACTTAAGATAAAAAAATAAAGATAAATCTGAATTCTGTTTGGAGGTGTATCCCTGGAAAATGAGCATAAGGATCACCCCATCTCTGTGAAAATCATCCATGAGGTTGTTTGTTACTTGTTTGTGATTAGGGTGAGTATAAGGCATTATAGATTCAATCTCACTGGTTTCTTAAATGACACTGCAGCTTGGAGCATCATGGTACCTAACTATACTCTGAATACATGTTTCTACAGTTTGTAGAAACAAAAGTATTTATTAACAATTATCTGTTAAGCATTCACTATTCCTCCATTACTTAGCTTTGCTCCACGTGCTGAGGATATGGGAGTGAACACAACAGGCAGACCAAATCCCTGTTTTCATGGAGCTTACATTCTGGTTGCTATGATCTCCAGACAACTAGGGTAGAAGAGGGAGCCAAAAGGATTTTTTTTTTAATCCCTGTAAAAAGTGGAAAAGATATGTTTTAATGCCTGGTATAACTCATTTTTATTTGAGAAGTATCAGTAGCTATGTGGCCCTGTGGTGAACTCTGGAGCATTCTGTGTTGCCTCTTGCTTGTTTTATCAGTTCAGTTCAGTTCAGTCACTCAGTCATGTCCGACACTTTGGACTACATGAATCGTAGCACGCCCGGCCTCCCTGTCCATCACCAACTCCCGGAGTTCACTCAGGCTCACGTCCATCGAGTCAGTGATGCCATCCAGCCATCTCATCCTCTGTCGTCCCCTTCTCCTCCTGCCCCCAATCCCTCCCACCATCAGAGGCTTTTCCAGTGAGTCAACTTGTCGCATGAGGTGGCCAAAGTACTGGAGCTTCAGCTTTAGCATCATTCCTTCCAAAGAAATCCCAGAGTTGATCTCCTTCAGAATGGACTGGTTGGATCTCCTTGCAGTCCAAGGGACTCTCAAGAGTCTTCTCCAACACCACAGTTTAAAATCATCAATTCTTTAGTGCTCAGCCATCTTCACAGTCCAACTCTCACATCCATACATGACCACAGGAAAAACCATAGCCTTGACTAGATGGACCTTAGTCGGCAAAGTAATGTCTCTGCTTTTGAATATGCTATCTAGGTTGCTCATAACTTTTCTTCCAAGGAGTAAGCGTCTTTTAATTTCATGGCTGCAGTCACCATCTGCAGTGATTTTGGAGCCCCCCCAAAAATAAAGTCTGACACTGTTTCCACTGTTTCCCCATCTATTTACCATGAAGTGATGGGACCAGATGCCATGAACTTCGTTTTGAGAATGTTGAGCTTTAAGCCAACTTTTTCACTCTCCTCTGTCACTTTCATCAAGAGGCTTTTTAGTTCCTCTTCACTTTCTGCCATAAGGGTGGTGTCATCTGCATATCTGAGGTGATTGATATTTCTCCTGGCAATCTTGATTCCAGCTTGTGTTTCTTCCAGTCCAGTATTTCTCATGATGTACTCTGCTCATATGTTAAATAAGCATGGTGACAATATACAGCCTTGATGTACTCCTCTTTCTATTTGGAACCAGTCTGTTGTTCCATGTCCAGTTCTAACTGTTGCTTCCTGATCTGCATACAGATTTCTCAAGAGGCAGGTTAGGTGGTCTGGTATTCCCATCTCTTTCAGAATTTCCCACAGTTTATTGTGATCCACACAGACAAAGGCTTTGGCATAGTCAATAAAGCAGAAATAGACGTTTATCTGGAACTCTCTTCTTTTTCCATGATCCAGAGGATGTTGGCAATTTGATCTCTGATTCCTCTGCCTTTTCTAAACCAGCTTGAACATCAGGAAGTTCACGGTTCACATATTGCTGAAGCCTGGCTTGGAGAATTTTGAGCATTACTTTACTAGCATGTGAGATGAGTGCAATTGTGCAGTAGTTTGAGCATTCTTTTGCATTGCCTTTCTTTGGAATTGGAATGAAAACTGACCTTTTCCAGTCCTGTGGCCACTGCTGAGTTTTCCAAATTTGCTGGCATATTGAGTGCAGCACTTTCACAGCATCATCTTTCAGGATTTGAAACAGCTCCACTGGAATGCCATCACCTCCACTAGCTTTGTTCATAGCGATGCTTTCCAAGGCCCATTTGACTTCACATTCCAGGATGTCTGGCTCTAGATTAGTGATCACATCATCATGATTATCTGGGTCATGAAGATCTTTTTTGTATTTTTCTTCTGTGTATTCTTGCCACCTCTTCTTAATATCTTCTGCTTCTGTTAAGTCCAGACCATTTCTGTCCTTTATCGAGCCCATCTTTGCATGAAATGTTCCCTTGGTATCTCTAATTTTCTTGAAGAGATCTCTAGTATTTCCCATTCTGTTCTTTTCCTCTATTTCTTTGCATTGATCACTGAAGAAGGCTTTCTTATCTCTTCTTGCTCTTCTTTGGAACTCTGCATTCAGATGCTTATATCTTTCCTTTTCTCATTTGCTTTTTGCCTCTCTTTTTTCACAGCTATTTGTAAGGCGTCCCCAGACAGCCATTTTGCTCTTTTGCATTTCTTTCCCATGGGGATGGTCTTGATCCCTGTCTCCTGTACAATGTCACGAACCACATTCCATAGTTCATCAGGGACTCTATCTATCAGATCTAGACCCTTAAATCTATTTCTCACTTCCACTGTATAATCATAAGGGATTTGATTCAGGTCATACCTGAATGGTCTAGCGGTTTTCCCTACTTTATTCAATTTAAGTCATAACTGTGATATGAATGGTTTGCCTTGGAGATGAACAGAGAGCATTCTGTCGTTTTTGAGATTTCATCCAAGTACTGCATTTTGAGCTCTTTTGTTGACCATGATGGCTACTCCATTTCTTCTGAGGGATTGCTGCCCACGGTAGTATATATAATGGTCATCTGAGTTAAATTCACCCATTCCAGTCCATTTTAGTTCACTGATTCCTAGAATGTCTTCATTCACTCTTGCCATCTCTTGTTTGATCACTTCCAATTTGCCTTGATTCATGGATCTGACATTCCAGGTTCCTATGCAATATTACTCTTTACAGCATCGGACCTTGCTTCTATCACCAGTCACATCCACAGCTGTGTATTGGTTTTGCTTTGGCTCCATCTCTTCATTCTTTCTGGAGTTATTTCTCCACCAATCTCCAGTAGCATATTGGGCACCTACTGACCTGGCCAGTTCCTCTTTCAGTATCCTATCATTTTGCCTTTTCATACTGTCCATGGGGTTCTCAAGGCAAGAATACTGAAGTGGTTTGCCCTTTCCTTCTCCAGTGGACCACATTCTGTCAGACCTCTCCACCATGACCTGCCCATCTTGGGTTGCCCCACAGGCATGGCTTGGTTTCACTGAGTTAGACAAGGCTGTGGTCCTAGTGTGATTAGATTGACTAGTTTTCTGTGAGTATGGTTTCAGTGTGTCTGCCCTCTGATGCCCTCTTGCAACGCCTACCATCTTACCTGGGTTTCTCTTACCTTGGGCATGAGGTATCTCTTCACGGCTGCTCCAGCAAAGCACAGCCACTGCTCCTTACCTTGGATGAGGGGTATCTCCTTACTGCTGCCCTTTCTGACCTTCAATGTGGGATGGCTCCTCTAGGTCCTCCTGCACCCATGCAGCCACTGCTCCTCGGGTTGTTCAACTCCAGTTAATTTTATATATGTCCCACTGAAGACAATTTATAAGAATTTTTTTGACCCCTTTCTCTCATTGCATCATGAAAACCACAGAGCTAATAAATGTGAAAAAAGTAACCGTGGTATGAAAGTGAAGTGAACATGAAGTCACTCAATTGTGTCCGACTCTTTGTGACCCCGTGGACTGTAGCCCACCAGGCTCCTCTGTCCATGGGATTCTCCAGGCAAGCATACTGGTGTGGGTTGCCATTTCCTTCTCCAGGGGATCTTCCCAACCCAGGGATCGAACCCACATCTCCTGCATTGCAGGCAGACGCTTTAACCTCTGAGCCACCAGGGAGGGTATATATAGTATATATATAGTATGAATTATAACTATACTATAATCTGTGTTGAATTGTGGATTACAGTTCTATTTCAATACTTGCTGCACTTTAAGGCATCTTGAACTGATTTCTTAGAATTTTATAGTTTCTCTGAGGACTTTTATGTGAATGATTAAAGACATTTGATAAAAGTGACTTGAACTGGAATTTATATAATTATTTAATGTTCTTTGTGATTGATTCTAATGAATTGTTATAGTCTACCAGTGTTTACTTCTTATACAGTTTTTACTCCATTGCTTTGATAAACAGATTGCTATATCCTTTACCAGAATGAGTTTACTTAACTGGCTGATCTCTAGCTATTTTGGTGTTTGTATCTGTGTGTATTCCTGGTGAGCTCAAATAATTTGTGTATTATGGATATCACATATACTACATTTTCATTTTTAATTTCTGTTATTGATAGTGATTCAGTCTTATTGCCAATATGTTTTCTTGCATTATTTCATTTTAATATCTTGACAGTAACATTTAAGGTCTACTTTCTTCTTAAATGATTTTAAATTTCAGATTTTGGTCAGTGAAGCTCTACTGCAATACTTTATTATGAACTCTACATGCAAAGTCTTTCCTGACACATAGAGCTGAGAAATTTTCAAACTTGTAATGTTAACAGAATTATCATAGCTCTGCAATATAAGCAGATAGTTCAATTTGTGAAGTTCAAATCCTATAAATGAGTCAATTTGATTGAGTCTGAGGAAGAAAATTCATAAATGTTTATGGTAGCATTAATCAAAATTTCTCCAACTGGAAATAACACAAATATCAATAAACAGGTAAACAAATAAATAAATTGTTATACGTGAAGAGAATAAAACATAATCTGGCCATAAAATGAAATGAACTACTGTTTATCATGGACAGCTTGCAGAAACATTATGCTGAGTGAAAGAAGGAAGAGGAAAGTAGAATACATACTCAATGATCCAACTTATAAAAGATGCAAATTAATCTGTAATGCCACAAAGCAGATCAGTGGGGCAAGGAATGGGAAGAGGGATTGACTGCAAAGGGACAGAAGGGATTGAGGGAGGTGGCAAAGAAGATATTTAGTTCTATAATGAAGTGATTATTTCATTGGCATCTACAATCAACATGACTCACCCAATTGTACACTTCAAATGATTAAATTTATACAGGTAAGTTACTCTTCAATAGAATCAATAAGGGAGGGAGCAATCCTAAAATGGTAGAGGAATAAAAGGGGAGACCACTCTCTGCCCCACAAATTCATCAAAAGATTGTATGTTCAGTTCTGTTCACTTAAGTCACTCAGTCATGTCTGACTCTTCACGACCCCATTACCACAGCATGCCAGGCCTCCCTATTCATCACCAACTCCCGGAGCCTACCCAAACTCATGTCCATTGAGTCGGTGATGCCATCTAACCATCTCATCTTCTATTGTCCCCTTCTCCTCCTGCCTTCAATCTTTCCCAACATCAGGGTCTTTTCCAATAAGTTAGTATTTCACATCAGGTGGCCAAAGTATTGGAGCTTCCGGCTCAACATCAGTCCTTCAAATGAACACCCTGGACTGATTTCCTCTGGGATGGACTGGTTGGATCTCCTTGCAGTCCAAGAGACTCTCAAGAGTCTTCTCCAATACCACAGTTCAAAAGTATAAATTCTTCAGTGCTCAGCTTTCTTCACAGTCCAACTCTCACATTCAAACATGACTTCTGGAAAAACCATAGCCTTGACTAGACAGACCTTTGTGGACAAAGTAATGTCTATACTTTTTAATATGCTGTCTAGGTTGGTCATAACTTTCCTTCCAAGGAGTAAGGGTCTTTTAATTACATGGCTGCAGTCACCATCTGCAGTGATTTTGGAGCCCCCCAAAAAATAAAGTCTGACACTGTTTCAAATGTTTCCCCATCTATTTCCCATGAAAGGATAGGACCAGATGCCATGATGTTAGTTTTATGAATGTTGAGCTTTAAGTCAACTATTTCACTCTCCTCTTTCCCTTTCATCAAGAGGCTCTTTAGTTCTTCATCACTTTCTGCCATAAGGGTGGCGTCATCTGCATATCTGAGGTTATTGATATTTCTCCCGGCAATCTTGATTTCAGCTTGTGCTTCCTCCAGCCAAGAATTTCTCATGATGTACTCTGCATAGAAGTTTATAAGCAGGGTGACAATATACAGCCTTGACATACTCATTTTCCTATTTGGAACCAGTCTGTTGTCCATGTCCAGTTCTAACTGTAGCTTCTGACCTGCATACAGGTTCCTCTAGAGGCAAGTCAAATGGTCTGGTATTCCCATCTCTTTCAGAATTTTCCACAGTTTATTGTGATCCACACAGTCAAAGGCTTTGGCATAGTCAAGAAAGCAGAAATAGATGTTTTTCTGGAACTCTTTTCTTTTTCCATGATCCAGAGGATGTTGGCAATTTTCTGTCTGATTCCTCTGCCTTTTATAATTCCAGCTTGAACATCTGAAATTTCATGGCTGATATATTATTGAAGCCTGGCTTGGAGAATTATTACCATTACTTTACTAGCATGTGAGATGAAGGCAATTTTGGAGTAGTTTGAGCATTCTTTGGCATTGCCTCTCTGTGATTGGAATGAAAACGGACCTTTTCCATTCCTGTGGCCACTGTTGAGTTTTCCAAATTTGCTGGCATATTGAGTGCAGCACTTTCACAGCATCATCTTTCAGGATTTGAAACAGCTCCACTGGAATTCCATCACCTCCACTAGCTTTTTTCATAGTGATACTTCCTAACGCCCACTTGACTTCTCATTTCAGGATGTCTGGTTCTAGACCAGTGATCACACCATTATGATTATCTGGGTCGTGAAGATTTTTTTTTTGTATAGTTGTTCTGTGTCTTCTTGCCACCTCTTCTTAATATCTTTTGCTTCTGTTGGTTCATACCATTTCTGTCAGTTCCATACCATTTCTGTCCTTTATCGAGCCCATCTTTGCATGAAATGTTCCCTTGGTATCTCTAATTTTCTTGAAGAGACCTCTAGTCTTTCCCATTCTATTGTTTTCCTCTATTTCTTTGCATTAATCACTGAGGAAGGCTTTCTTATCACTCCTTGCTATTCTTGGGAACTCTACATTCAAATGTGTATAGCTTTCCCTTTCTTCTTTGCTTTTCGCTTCTCTTTTTTTCTCAGCTATTTGTAAGGCCTCCTCAGCCAGCCATTTTTATTTTTGCATTTCTTTTTCTTGGGGGTGGTCTTGATTCCTGTCTCCTGTACAATATCAGGAACTTCTGTCCATAGTTCATCAGGCACTCTGTTATCACATCTAGTCCCTTAAATCTATTTCTCATTTCCACTGTATAATCATAAGGGGTTTGATTTAGGCCATACTTGAATGGTCTAGTGGTTTTCCCTATTTCTTCAATTTGAGTCTGAATTTGGCAATAAGGAGTTCGTGATCTGAGCCACAGTCAGCTCCCAGTCTTCATTTGCTGACTGTATAAAGCTTCTATATCTTTGGCTGCAAAGAATATAATCAATCTGATTTTGGTTTTGACGATCTGGTGATTTCCTTGTGTAGAGCCTTTTCTTGTATTGTTTGAAGAGGATGTTTTCTATGATCCATGCGTTCTCTTGGCAAAATTCTATTAGCCTTTGCCCAGCTTCATTCTGTACACCAAGGTCAAATTTGCCTGTTACTTCAGGTATTTTTTGACTTCATACTTTTGTGTTCCAGTCCCCTATAATGAAAAGGACATCTTTTTTGGGTGTCAGTTCTGAAAGGTCTTGTAGTTCTTCATAGAACCATTCAACTTCAGCTTCGTTAACGTTACTGGCCGGGGCACAGACTTGGATTACTCTGACATTAAATGGTTTGCCTTGGAAACAAACAGAGATCATTCTGTCGTTTTTGAGATTGTATCCAAGTACTGCATTTCAGACTCTCTGTTGACGGTGATGTCTACTCCATTTCTTCCAAGGGATTCCTGCCCACAGTAGTAGATATAATGGTCATCTGAGTTAAATTCACCCATTCCAGTTCATCTTAGTTAGCTGATTCCTAGAATGTCAGTGTTTACTCTTGCCATCTCCTGTTTGACCACTTCCAATTTGCCTTGATTCATGGACCTAACATTCAAGGTTCCTTTGCAATATTGCTCTTCAAAGAGCAATACTCAAATTGAAGAAAGTAGGGAAAACTGCTAGACCATTCAGGTATGACCCAAATCAAATCCCTTATGATTATACAGTGGAAGTGAGAAATAGATTTAAGGGACTAGATCTGATAGATAGAGTCCCTGATGAACTATGGAATGTGGTTCATGACATTGTACAGGAGACAGGGATCAAGACCATCCCCATGGGAAAGAAAGGCAAAAAAGCAAAATGGCTGTCTGAGGAGGCCTTACAAATAGCTGTGAAAAGAAGAGAGGTGAAAAGCAAAGGAGAAAAGAAATGATATAAGCATCTGAATGCAGAATTCCAAAGAAAAGCAAGAAGAGATAAGAAAGCCTTCTTCAGCAATCAATGAAAAGAAATAGAGGAAAAGAACAGAATGGGAAATACTAGAGATCTCTTCGAGAAAATTAGAGATACCAAGGGAACATTTCATGCAAAGATGGGCTCGATAAAGGACAGAAATGGTCTGGACCTAACAGAAGCAGAAGATATTAAGAAGAGGTGGCAAGAATACACGGAAGAACTGTACAAAAAAGATCATCAGGACCCAGATAATCATGATGATGTGATCACTCATCTAGAGCCAGACATCTTGGAATGTGAAGTGGAGTGGGCCTTAGAAAGCATCACTATGAACAAAGCTAGTGGAGGTGATGGCATTCCAATGGAGCTGTTTCAAATCATGAAAGATGATGCTGTGAAAGTGCTGCACTCAATATGCCAGCAAATTTGGAAAACTCAGCAGTGGCCACAGGACTGGAAAAGGTCAGTTTTCATTCCAATTCTAAAGAAAGGCAATGCAAAAGAATGCTCAAACTACTGTGCAATTGCACTCATCTCACATGCTAGTAAAGTAATGGTAAATATTCTCCAAGCCAGGCTTCAGCAATATGTGAACCATGAACTTCCTGATGTTCAAGCTGGTTTTAGAAAAGGAAGGGGAACTTGAGATCAAATTGCCAACACCTGCTGGATCATCAAAAAAGCAAGAGAGTTCCAGAAAAACATCTATTTCTGCTTTATTGACTATGCCAAAGCCTTTGATTCTGTGGATCACAGTAAACTGTGGAAAATTCTGAAAGAGATGGGAATACCAGACCCCATAACCTGCCTCTTGAGAAATCTGTAAGCAGGTCAGGAAGCAACAGTTAGAACTGGACATGGAACAACAGACTGGTTCCAAATAGGAAAAGGAGTACATCAAGGCTGTATATTGTCACCCTGCTTATTTAACTTATTTAACTTATATACAGAGTACATCATGAGAAACTCCGGACTGGAAGAAACACAAGCTGGAATCAAGATTGCTGGGAGAAATATCAATAACCAATATGCAGATGACACCACCCCTATGGCAGAAAGTGAAGAGGAGCTAAAAAGCCTCTTGATGAAAGTGAAAGAGGAGAGTGAGAAAGTTGGCTTAAAGTTCAACATTCAGAAAACAAAGATCATGGCATCCAGTCGCATCACTTGATGGGAAATAGATGGGGTAAGAGTAGAAACAGTGTCAAACTTTATTTTTGGGGGGCTCCAAAATCACTGCAGATGGTGACTGCAGCCATGAAATTAAAATACACTAGTTGGAAGGAAAGTTATGACCAACATAGGTAGTATATTCAAAAGCAGAGACATTACTTTGCCAACTCTGGTCCGTCTAGTCAAGGCTATGGTTTTTCCTGTGGTCATGTATGGATGTGAGAGTTGGACTGTGAAGAAGGCTGAGCACTAAAGAATTGATGATTTTAAACTGTGGTGTTGGAGAAGACTCTTGAGAGTCCCTTGGACTGCAAGGAGATCCAACCAGTCCATTCTGAAGGAGATCAGTCCTGGGTGTTCTTTGGAAGGAATGATGCTAAAGCTGAAGCTCCAGTACTTTGGCCACCTCATGCGACAAGTTGACTCATTGGAAAAGACTCTGATACTGGGAGGGATTGGGGGCAGGAGGAGAAGGTGACGACAGAGGATGAGATGGCTGGATGGCATCACTGACTCGATGGACGTGAGTCTGAGTGAACTCCAGGAGATGGTGATGGACAGGGTGGCCTGGCATGCTGCAATTCATGGAAAGATTCATGATTCATGCAAAGAGTCGGACACGACTGAGCGACTGAACTGAACTGAACTGACCGACCTGGGGCAATTTTATCTTTGTTCCCTCTGACTTCTACAATCAGGTTGAACATCTGGAATTTCACAGTTCACATATTGCTGAAGCCTGGCTTGGAGAATTTTGAGCATTATTTTACTAGAGTGTGAAGAGGAACTAAAAAGCCTATTGATGAAAGTGAAAGAGGAGAGTGAAAAACTTGGCTTAAAGCTCAACACTCAGAAAACTCAGATATGGCATCTGGTCCCTTCAATTCATGGCAAATAGATGGGGAAACAGTGGAAACAGTGGCTGACTTTTTTATGGGGCTCCAAAATCACTGCAGATGGTGACTGCATCCATGGAATTTAAAGACCCTTACTCCTTGGAAGGGAAGTTATGACCAACCTAGATGGCATATTCAAAAGCAGAGACACTACTTTGCCGACTAAGGTGCGTCTAGTCAAGACTATGGTTTTTCCAGTGGTCATGTATGGATGTGAGTTTGGACTGTGAAGAAAGCTGAGCACTGAAGAATTGATGCTTTTGAACTGTGGTGTTGGAGAAGACTCTTGAGAGTCCCTTGGACTGCAAGGAGATCCAACCAGTCCATCCTAGAGGAGATCAGTCCTGAGTGTTCATTGTAAGGACTGATGTTGAAGCTGAATTTTTAATACTTTGGACACGTCATGCAAAGAGTTGACTCATTGGAAAAGACCCTGATGCTTGGAGGGATTGGGTGCAGGAGGAGAAGGCAACGACAGAGGATGAGATGGCTGGATGGTATCACCGACTCAATGGACATCAGTCTGAGTATCCTCTGGGAATTGGTGATGCACAGGGAGGCCTGGCGTCCTGTGATTCATGGGGTTGCAAAGAGTTGGACACGAATGAGCGACTGAACTGAACCGAACTGAACTGACCTGGGGAGTTCATCTTTCAGTGTCCTATCTTTTTGCTTTTTCATACTGTTCATGGGGTTCTCAAGGCAAGAATACTGAAGTGGTTTGCCATTCAATTCTCCAGTGGACCACATTTGTCACACCTCTCCACCATGACGAGTCCATCTTGGGTGGCCCCACATGTCATGGCTTAGTTTCATTGAGTTAGACAAGCTGTGCATGTGATCAGATTGGCTAGTTGTCTGTGATTGTGGCTTTAGTGTGTCTGCCCTCTGATGCCCTCTCTCAGGACCTACCATCTTACTTGTGTTTCTCTTACCTTTAGTTCAGTTCAGTTCAGTCACTCAGTCATGTCTGACTCTGTGACCTCATGAATCGCAGCATGCCAGGCTTCCCTGTCCATCACCAACTCCCAGAGTCCACCCAAACCCATGTCCATCGATTCTATGATGCCATGCAACCATCTCATCCTCTGTCGTCCCCTTTTCCTCCTGCCCTCAATCTTTCCCAGCATCAGGGTCTTTTCAAATGAGCTCTTTGCATGAGGTGGCCAAAGTATTGGAGTTTCAGCTTCAACATCAGTACTTCCAGTGAAGACACAGGGCTGATCTCTTTTAGGATGGACTGATTGGATCTCCTTGCAGTCCAAGGGACTCTCGAGAGTCGTCTCCAACACCACAGTTCAAAAGCATCAATTCTTCAGTGCTCAGCTTTCTTCACAGTCCAACTCTCACATCCATACATGACCACTGGAAAAACCATAGCCTTGACTAGACGGATCTTTGTTGGAAAAGTAATGTCTCTGCTTTTGAATATGCTATCTAGGTTGGGCATAACTTTCTTTCAAAGGAGTAAGCCTCTTCCAACTTCATGGCTGCAATCACCATCTTCAGTGATTTTGGAGCCCCCCAAAATAAAGTCTGGCACTGTTTCCACTGTTTCCTCATCTATTTGCCATGAAGTGATGGGACCGGATGCCATGATCTTCTTTTTCTGAATGTTGAGCTTTAAGGCTACTTTTTCTCTCTCCTCTTTTACTTTCATCAAGAGGCTTTTTAGTTCTTCTTCACTTTCTGCCATAAGGGTGATGTCATCTGCATATCTGAGGTTATTGATATTTCTCCTGGCAATCTTGATTCCAGCTTGTGCTTCCTCCAGCCCATCATTTATCTTACCTTGGGTTTCTCTTACCTTCTCTTACCTGCACTCCAGCAGAGGGCAGCCACTGCTCCTTACCTTGGATTGTGGTAGCTCCTTTTGGCTATGGCCCCTGAGCTTGGACGTGTGGTAGCTCCTCTCAGCTGCTGCCCTGACCTTGGGCATTGGGTAGCTACTCCGGGCCGCTCCTGCACCTTTGCGCAGCCGCCACTCAACAAAACAACTTCTGAATGCTGGCGGAGGACACCAGGCACCCAGAAAGGCAGCCCACTCTCTTTGAAAGGGAGTAGAACAAAATATAAAAGATAAAAGGAGAGACAAAAGAGTTAGGGTTGGAGACCAGTCCTGGGGAGGGAGTCGTGATGGAGGAGAAGTTTTCAAACACCAGGAAACACCCTCACCAATAGGTCTGAGGTGAAATAAAGGAAAAAAGGAAAGGAAGAAAAAAGAAAACCTACAGATTATGTGCCTAGCCATGACTCCCAGCAGAGAGGTAGCCTGGACGCATGCCTCCTCCAGCAGCGGGGACTGAATAGGGAGGCATGGGCTGCATGCTTAGGATGGCCTGAATGCCCTGAGGACAATCTGAGGTAGCTAACATGAGATAGCAACCCAAACTGTGGGCTAGCCAAAGAGAAAAAAAAAGAGAGAGAGAGAGAGAGAGAACTTTCTTGTGAAAAGCTCTGAGGCACATCCTGGCCTACTCACAGAATAAAGGAGTGAGCAAAACCAGAGAAGAGCTAGCCAGCTGCGGACTGGCCCCTCCTGCCACCAGAGGCAGAGAGGCAGGCAGGCAATAGCCAGAGTCAAAAAGCAAGGGGCAATCTCGGCCCCAGAGATGGCATCCTCCATCAAACTGTGAGCAGGCTCCCAGTTACTGACAACGTCTTCCTGGGATCCTGGATGGTTGACATCCACCAGGAGGGTCACAGTCAGAGATCAGCTCCCCAGAGGAGACACATGGCACACCTGAGATGGCATTCTTGTGGCGCACCCAGGAAACTGAGGGGCTGGGACTAGGGAGGTGACAAGATGCACCACACACCTGGGAGAGTGTGCTCACCAAGCACCTGGTCGCCTGAGCTCCTCGGACCTGGAAAGGGCACAAAACACAGGCCCAACTGAGTCTGTGCCTTTGTGGAGTACCCAAGAACCTGAACCTGAGTGGCTTAGACCTGGGAAGTGTATGAAACCCAGGGCCCACTTTAGACACTTCCCCTGCAGAGCAATCTGGAGCCTGACCAGTGTAGACTCGGAAAGCACACACGCTGTGATCAGGGGCAAACCCAGTATGGGTCAGACACTGTGAGCACTCCCCACACATGTCAGTGAAATTTGTCTGCAGTGTTCCTCCCTCCCCACAGCACAACTGAAAAAGTTAGCCTAAATAAGTGACCACCTTTGCCCCCTTTTGTCAGGGCAGAAATAAGACTTCTACCAGCATATAGAAGGGTCACCCCAAACACAGCAATATAAACAATAGGAAAAGGCAGAGAAATATTCAGCAGGTAAAGGAACATGATAAATGCCCATCAAACCAAACAAAATAGGAGGAGATAGGGAGTCTACCTGAAAAATAATTCAGAATAATGATAGTAAAGATGATCCAAAATCTTGAAAACAAAATGGGGATACAGATAGTCTGGAGACAAGGATTGAGAAGATGCAAGAAATGTTTAACAAGGACCTAGAAAAAATAAAAAAGAGTCTATCAATAATAAATAATGCAATAAGTGAGATCAAAAACACTCGAGGGAATCAAGAGTAAAATAACTGAGGCAGAAGATAGGCTAAGTGAGGTGGAAGATAGAATGGTGGAATAAATGAAGCAGAGAGGAAAAAAGAAAAAAGAATTAAAAGAAATGAGGACAACCTCAGAGACCTCTGGGACATTGTCAAAAGCTGCAACATTCGAATCAGGAGATCCAGAAGAAGACAAAGAGAAAGGCCATAAGAAAATACTTGAGGAGATAATAGTTGAAAACTTCCCTAAAATGGGGAAGGAAATAGCGACTCAAGTCCAAGAAACCCAGAGAGTTCCAAACAGAATAAACCCAAGTCAAAACATCCCAAGGCACATATTAATCAAATTAACAAAGATCAAACACAAAGAACAAATATTAAAAGCAGCAAGGGAAAGACAAAAAAATAACACACAAGGGGATTCCCATAAGAATAACAGCTGTCTTTCAATAGAAACTCTTCAGGCCAGAAGGGAATCGCAGGACATACTTAAAGTGATGAAAGAGAAAAACCTACAACCCAGATTACTGTACCCAACAAGGATCTCATTCAAATATGAAGGAGAAATCAAAAGCTTTACAGACAAGCAAAAGATGAGAGAATTCAGCACCACCAAACCAGCTCTCCAATAAATGCTAATGACAGGAAACACAGAAAAGTTTTATAAACTCGAACCCAAAACAACAAAGTAAATGGCAACAGGATCACACTTATCCATAATTACCTTAAGTGTAAATGGGTTGAATGCCCCAACCAAAAGACAAACACTGGCTGAATGGATACAAAAACAAGACCCCTATATATGCTGTCTAAAAGAGACCCACCTAAAAACAAGGGACACACACAGAATGAAAGTGAAGGGCTGGAAAAATATATTTCATGCAAATAGAGACCAAAAGAAAGCAGGAGTAGCAATACTTGTATCAGATCAAATAGACTTTGAAATAAAGGCCGTGAAAAAAGACAAAGAAGGACACTACATATGACCAGGGATCAATCCAAGAAGAAGATATAACAATTATAAATATATATAAGCACCCAACATAGGAGCACCGAAATATGTAAGGCCAATGCTAACAAGTATGAAAGGGGAAATTAACAGTAACAAAAAATAGTGGGAGACGTTAATACCCCACTCACACCTATGGATAGATCAATAAACAGAAAATTAGCAAGGAAACACAAACTTTAAATGATACCATGGACCAGTTAGCCCTAATTGATATCTATATGACATTTCACCCCAATACAGTGAATTTCAATGTATTCTCAAGTGCACATGGAATCTTCTCAGGGTAGATCATATCCTGGGCCATAAATCTAGCCTTGGAAAATAAGAAAAATGAAAGAAAGAAAGAAGTCATTCCAAGCATCTTTTCTGATCACAATGAGATAAGATTAAATGTCAACTACAGGGAAAGCAGGGCAAAGGCTAATAGTTTTGCTAAGAGAACGCATGGGTCATAGCAAACACCATCTTCCAACAACACAAGAGAAGACTCTACACATGGACATCACCAGATGTCAAAATCAGATTGATTATATTCTTTGCAGCTAAAGATGGAGAAGCTCTATACAGTCAGCAAAAACATGACTGGGAGCTGACTGTGGCTCAGATCATGAGCCTTTTATTGCCAAAATCAGACGTAAATTGTAGAAAGTGGGGGAAACCACTAGACCACTCAGTTATGATGTAAATCAAATCCCTTATGATTATACATGGAAGTGAAAAATAGATTTAAGGGGCTAGATCTGATAGACAGAGTGCCTGATGAACTATGGAGTGAGGTTTGTGACATTGTACAGGAGACAGGGATCAAGACCATCCCCATGGAAAAGAAATGCAAAAAAGCAAAATGGCTGTCTGAGGAGGCCTTACAAATAGCTGTGAAAGAAAAGAAAAGAAAAGAGAAAAGGAAAGATATAAACATCTGAATGCAGAGTTCCAAAGAATAGCAAGAAGAGATAAGAAAGCCTTCCTCAGCGATCAATGCAAAGAAATAGAGGAAAACAATAGAATGGGAAAGGCGAGAGATCTCTTCAAGAAAATTAGAGATACCAAGGGAATATGTCATGCAAAGATGGGCTCGATAAAGGACAGAAATGGCATGGACCTAACAGAAGCAGAAGATGTTAAGAAGAGGTGGCAAGAATACACAGAAGAACTGTACAAAAAGGAGCTTCATGACACAGATATCACGATGGTGTGATCACTCACGTAGAGCCAGACATCCTGGAATGTGAAGTCAAGTGGGTCTTAGGAAGCATCACTATAAACAAAGCTAGTGGAGGTGATGGAATTCCAGTTGAGCTATTTCAAATCCTGAAGTATGATGCTGTGAAAGTGCTGCACTCAATACGCCAGCAAATTTGGAAAACTCAGCAGTGGTCACAGGACTGGAAAAAGTCCGTTTTCATGCCAATCCCAAAGAAAGGCAATGGTGAAGAATGCTCAAACTACCAAACAATTGCACTCGTCTCAGTTCAATTCAGTTCAGTCGCTCAGTTGTGTCCGACTCTTTGTGACCCCATGAATGCCAGCATGCCAGGTCTTCCTGTCCATCACCAACTCCCAGAGTTCACTCAGACTTATGTCTATCGAGTCGGTGATGCCATCCAGCCATCATATCCTCTGTCATCCCCTTCTCCTCCTGCCCCCAATATCTCCAGCATCAGAGACTTTTCCAATGAGTCAACTTTGTGCCTGAGGTGGCCAAAGTACTGGACTTTCCACTTTAGCATCATTCCTTCCAAAGAACACCCAGGACTGACCTCCTTTAGAATGGACTGGTTGTATCTCCTTGCAAACCAAGGGACTCTCAAGAGTCTTCTCCAACACCACAGCTCAAAAGCATCAATTCTTTGGTGCTCAGCTTTCTTCACAGTCCTACTCTCACATCCATACATGACTACTGGAAAAACCATAGCCTTGACTAGACGGACCTTTGTTGGCAAAGTAATGTCTCTGCTTTTGAATATGACCAATATCGATGTTGGTCATAACTTTCCTTCCAAGGAGTAAGTGTCTTTTAATTTCATGGCTGCAATCACCATCTGCAGTAATTTTGGAGCCCCCCAAAATAGTCTGCCACTGTTTCCATTGTTTCCCCATCTATTTCCCATGAAGTGATGGGAACAGATTCCATGATCTTAGTTTTCTGAGTGTTGAGCTTTAAGCCAACTTTTTCACTCTCCTCTTTCACTTTTATCAAGAGGCTTTTTAATTCCTCTTCACTTTCTCCCTTAAAGTAATGCTCAAAATTCTCAAAGTCAGGCTTCAGGAGTACGTGAACTGTGAACGTCCAGATGTTCAAGTTGGTTTTAAAAAAGGCAGAGGAACCAGAGATCAAATTGCCAACATCCACTGGATCATCAAAAAAGCAAGAGAGTTCCAGGAAAACTTCTATTTCTGCTTTATTGACTATGCCAAAGCCTTTGACTGTGTGGATCACAAGAAACTGTGGAAAATTCTGAAAGCGATGGGAATACCAGACCACTTGACCTGCCTCTTGAGAAATCTGTATGCAAGTCAGGAAGCAACAGTTAGAACTGGACATAGAACAACAGACTGGTTCCAAATAAGAAAAGGAGTACATCAAGGCTGTATATTGTCACCCTGCTTATTTAACTTATACACAGAGTATATCATGAGAAACGCTGGGCTGGAAGAAGCACAAGCTGGAATCAACATTGCCGGGAGAAATATCAATAACCTCAGATATGCAGATGACATCACCCTTTTGGCAAAAATTGAAGATGAACTAAAAAGCCTCCTTATGAAAGTGAAAGAGGAGAGTGAAAAAGTTGGCTTAAAGCTCAACATTCAGAAAACGAAGATCATGGCATCAGATCCCATCACTTCATGGCAAATAGATGGGGAAACAGTGGAAACAGTGTCAGACTTTATTTTGGGGGCTCCAAAATCACGGCAGATGGTGATTGCAGCCATGATATTAAAAGATGCTTACTCCTTGTAAGAAAAGTTATGACCAATCTAGACAGAAAATTGAAAAGCAGAGATATTACTTTGCCAACAAAGGTTCTTCTAGTCAAGGCTATGGTTTTTCCAGTAGTCATGTATGGATGTGAGAGTTAGACTGTGAAGAAGGCTGAGCACCAAAGATTTGATGCTTTTGAATTGTGGTGTTGGTGAATACTCTTGAGAGTCCCTTGGACTGCAGGGAGATCCAACCAGTCCATTCTAAAGGAGATCAGTCCTGGGTGTTCATTGGAAGGACTGATGCTAAAACTGAAACTCCAATAATTTGGCCACCTCATGCGAAGAGTTGACTCATTGGAAAGTACCTGATGCTGGGAGGGACTGGGGGCAGGAAGAGAAGGGAACGACAAAGGATGATATGTCTGGATGGCATCACTGACTCAATGGACATGAGTTTGAGTGAACTCCACTAGTTGGTGATGGACAGGGAGGCCTGGCATACTGATTCATGGGTTCACAAATAGTCAGACACGACTGAGCAACTGAAATTACCTCCAGGAAAAAAACTATTAAAAATACAAACACATGGAGGCTGAACAACATGCTGCTTAATAACCAAAAAATCACAGAAAAATTTAAAAAAGAAATAAAAATATGCATAGGAAGTAATGAAAATGAAATCACAGCAACCCAAAACCTATGGGATTCAGTAAAACAGTGCTAAGGGAAAGGTTCATAGCAATACAAGCTTACCTCAAGAAATAAGAGAAAAATCAAATAAATAACCTAACTCTACACCTAAAGCAACTAGAAAAAGAAGCAATGAAGAACTCCAAGGGAAGTAGAAAGAAAGAAATAAAAATTAGGGCAGAAATAAATGAAAAAGAAACAAAGGAGATTATAGCAAAAATCAACAATGTTAAAAGCTAGTTCTTTGAGAAGATATATAAAATAGACAAACCATTATCCAGACTCATCAGGGGAAAAAGGGAGAAGAATCAAATCCACAAAATTAGAAATGAAAATGGAGAATTCACAACAGAAAACACAGAAATGCAAAGGATCATAAGCGACTACTATCAGCAACTATATGACAATAAAATGGACAACTTGGAAGAAATGGACAAATTCTTAGAAAGTATAAGTTTCCAAAACTAAACCAGGAAGAAATAGAAAATCTTAACAGACACATCTCAAGCACAAAAATTGAAACTGTAATCAGAAATCTTCCAACAAACAAAAGTGCAGGACTAGACTGCTTCCCAACTGAATTCTACCAAAAAGTTAGAGAAGAGCTAACACCTATCCTACTCAAACACTTCCAGAAAATTGCAGAGAAAGGTAAACTTCCAAACTCATTCTATGAGGCCACCATCACCCTAATACCAAAACCAGACAAAGACCAGATAAATAAAACTACAAGCCAATATCACTGATGAATATAGATGCAAAAATCCTTAACAAAATTCTAGCAAACAGAATCCAACAACATATTGAAACAATCATAAATCATGAAAGTGGGCTTATCCCAGCAATGCAAGGATTCTTCAACATTTGCAAATCAATCAATGTGATACACCACATTAACAAATTTAAAGATAAAAACCATATGATTATCTCAAAAGATGCAGAGAAAGGCTTTGACAAATTCAACATCCATTTATGATAAAAACCCTCCAGAAAGCAGGCATAGAAGGAACATATTTCAACATAATAAAAGCCATATATGATAAACCTAAAGCAAACATTATCCTAATGGTGAAAACTTGAAAGCATTTCCCCTAAAGTCAGGAACAAAACAAGGGTGCCCACTCTCACCACTACTATTCAACACAGCTTGGAAGTTTTAGCCAGAGCAATCAAAGAGCAAGAAATAAAAGCAATCCAGATTGGAAAAGAAGAAGTAAAACTCAGTTTGCAGATGACATGATCCTCTACATAGAAAACCGTAAAGACTCCACCAGAAAATTACTAAAGCTAATCAATGAATATAGTAAAGTAGCAGAGTACAAAATTAACACACAGAAATCCCTTGCATTACTATACACTAACAGTGAGAGAACAGAAAGAGAAATTAAGGAAATAATTCCATTCACCATTGTGACAAAAGAATAAAATATTTCAGGAATAAATGTACCTAAAAAACAAAAGACCTATATAGAGAAAACTATAAGACATTGATGAAAGAAATCAAAGATGACACTAATAGATGGAGAAATATACCATGTTCATGGATCAGAATCAATATAGTGATCAGAAGAATCAACATAGTGAACATGAGTATACTACCCAAAGCAATCTACAGATTCAATGCAATCCCTATCAAGCTACCAGCGGTATTTTTCACTGAACTAGAACAAATAATTTCACAATTTGTATGGAAATACAAAAACCCTCAAATAGCCAAAGCAATCTTGAGAAATAAGAATGGAACCAGAGAAATCAACCCGCCTGACTTCAGACTATACTACAAAACTACAGTACGGTACTGGCACAAAGACAGAAAAATAGATCAATGGAACAAAATAGAAAGCCCAGAGATAAATCCACACACCTATGGACACCTTGTCTTTGACAAAGGAGCAAGAATATACAATGGATTAAAGACAATCTCTTTAACAAGTGGTGCTGGGAAAACTGGTCAACCACTTGTAAAAGAAAGAAACTAGAACACTAACACCATACACAAAAATAAACTCAAAATGAATGAAAAGTCTAAATGTAAGACCAGAAACTATAAAACTCCTAGAGGAAAACATAAGCAAAACACTCTCTGACATAAATCACAGCAGGATCCTCTATGACCCACCTACTAGAGTAATGGAAATAAAAGAAAAAATAAACAAATGGGACCTAATTAAACTTAAAAGCTTTTGCACAATGAAGGAAACTATGAGCAAGGTGAAAAGATAGCCTTCAGAATGAGAGAAAATAACAGCAAATGAAGCAACAGACAAAGAATTAATCTCAAAAATATACAAGCAGCTCCTGAAGCTCAATTCCAAAGAAATAAATGACCCAATTAAAAAAAAAATGGGCCAAAGAACTAAACAGACAGTTCTCTGAAGACATACAGATGGCTAACAAACACATGAAAAGATGCTCAACATCACTCATTATCAGAGTAATGCAAATCAAAACCACAATGAGGTACCATTTCAGGCCAGTCAGAATGGCTGCGATCCAAAAGTCTACAAGCAATAAATGCTGGAGAGGGTGCAGAGAAAAGGGAACCCTCTTACAACGTTGGTGGAAATGCAAACTAGTACAGCCACTATGGAGAACAGTGTGGTGATTCCTTAAAAAACTGGAAATAGAACTGCAATAAGACCCAGCATTTCAACTGCAGCACACACACCAAGGAAATCAGAATTGTAAAACACATGTGAACCTAATATTCATCGCAGCACTGTTCACAATAGCCAGGACATGGAAGCAGCCTAGATGTCCATGAGCAGACGAATGGATAAGAAAGCTGTGGTACATATACACAATGGAATATTACTCAGCTATTAAAAAAATGTATTTGAATCAGTTCTACTGAGGTGGTGAAACTGGAGCCTGTTCTACAGAATGATGTAAGTCAGAAAGAAAAACAGCAAAGCAGTATATTAACACATATATATGAAATTTAGAAAAATGGTAACGATGACCCTATATTCGAGTTAGCAAAACAGACACAGATGTAAAGAACAGACTTTTGGACTCTCTGGGAGAAGGCAAGGGTGGGATGATTTGAGAGAATGGCATTGAAACATGTATGTTATCATATGTGAAATAGATTGCCAGTCCAGGTTCAATGCATGAGACCGGGTGCTCAGGGCTGGTGCACTGGGATGACACTGATGGACAGAATCGGGAGGAAGGTGGGAGGGGGATTCAGGATTGGGAACATATGTACACCCATGACTGATTCATGTCAATGTATGACAAAAACGATTACAATATTGTAATTAGCTTCCAATTAAAATAAATAAATTAAAAATAAAAAAGAATCAATAAGAGATATGATTTATTGAGAGAATGAAAGAAAAATCGTATATAAAGTGAAGACAATCTAGTATAACATTAGAATTATCCTCAATATTAAAATCATAAATTCATTAGTATTCAAAATGAGGAATAAAGAGGAATTTAACTGTTTGTTCTAGAAGTCTTATTGAAATATTTCTCTTCTTCCATGTTATACACACACATGAGCACACACACTCATGCCCTTTAAATTTCAAGTGCAAAAGACACTTCTGTTATCCCCTTTACAGTACTGACTCAGGTTCTAAAACTGAGATAAGAAATTATGAGCCAAATGAAAATACATGAAAGTGATGAAGAACAGAAATTTTTATTCCCCTAATCTTTCTGTTCTTGAATGATACACGCATTCTCAAGCTTTGGCTCCTATGGTGCTTATGTTGCTAATCATGCTTTTGGAGGGAGCAAACAGTCTTAAATTTCCTGCGAGCCCCTCCTCATCAGCCACAGTTTGAAATAATCATTGCAGAATCTGCTTCAGTAACCATATTGGATAGTTTAGGTTGCAGTAACGTTTTGACTGGCAGCTTCTATTTCTTAGAAAATACAAAACTGAGTTGCATGAAAAAATCAGGGGTTACTGTCAGAGGTTACTCCATCTGAATGTGGGTCATGTTAGCAGAGCTCTAGCACAGATTCAGATCATCTGATTGCCACTATAAGGGAAGAAACTGCACTTAGAAAAACTACTGCATTTCTGATGGAGGGATTGTTCAGGGAGGGCAGAGTCATACAATATAGCTAGTACCTTCTTACAGCTGACTTGCACATATTTTTTGTAACAAACATCCTCCCAAGTGAAATAATTAAAAACTTACTCACTAAGGTGGGCTTGAATTGCCAGGCTGCTTTCGCAAACCTATAAAGGGAAAAATTAACTGTGTTCCTTCTGCCTGGAGTTCTTCCTGCCAGTGTTCATCCCAGATACCTACATGGCTTTCTAGCTCACCTATTTTGCTGCTGCTGCTGCCAAGTCACTTCAGTCATGTCCAACTCTGTGTGAACCCAGAGACGGCAGGCTCCCCTGTCCCTGGGATTCTCCAGGGACGAACACTAGAGTGGGTTGCCATTTGCTTCTCCAATGCGTGAAAGGGAAGTCACTCAGTCGTGTCTGACTCTTAGCAACCCCATGGACTGCAGCCCACCAGGCTCCTCCATCCATGGGATTTTCCAGGCAAGAGTACTGGAGTAGGGCGCCACTGCCTTCTCCACTCACCTATTTTCAGTTCAGTTCAGTTCAGTCGCTCAGTCATGTCGGACTCTTCGGGAATCCATGAATCAAAGCACGCCAGGCTTCCCTGTCCATCACCAACTCCCGGAGTTCACTCAAACTCATGTCCATTGAGTCAGTGATGCCATCCAGACATATCATCCTCTGTCATCCCCTTCTCCTCCTGCCCTCAGTCCCTCTAAGCATCAGGGTCTTTTCCAAAGAGTCAACTCTTTGCATGACGTGGCCAAAGTATTGGAGTTTCAGCTTTAGTATCAGTCTTTCCAGTGAACTCCCAGGACTGATCTCCTTTAGGATGGACTGGTTGGATCTCCTTGCAGTCCAAGGGACTCTCAAGAGTCTTCTCCGACACCACAGTTCAAAAGCATCAATTCTTTGGTGCTCAGCTTTCTTCACACTCCAACTCTCACATCCAGACATGACCACTGGAAAAACCATAGCCTTAACTAGACGGACCTTTGGTGGAAAAGTAATGTCTCTACTTTTCAATATACTATCTAGGTTGGTCATAACTTTCCTTCCAAGGAGTAAGCATCTTTTAATTTCACGGTTGCAATCACCATCTGCAGTGGTTTTGGAGCCCCCCAAAAATAAAGTCTGACACTGTTTCCACTGTTTCCCCATCTATTTCCCATGAAGTGATAGGACCTGATGCCATGATCTTAGCTTTTCAATGTTGAGCTTTAAGCCAACATTTTCCACTCTCCACTTTCACTTTCATCAAGAGGCTTTTTAAGTCCTCCTCACTTTTATGCCTTAAGGGTGGTGTCATCTGCATATCTGAGGCTATTTATATTTCTCCTAGCAATCTTGATTCTAGCTTGTGCTTCTTACAGCCCAGCATTTCTCATGATGTGCTCTGCATATAAGTTAAATAAGCAAGGTGACAGTATACAGCCTTGATGTACTCCTTTTCCTATTTGGAACCAGTCTGTTGTTCCATGTCCAGTTCTAACTGTTGCTTCCTGACCTTTATATAGGTTTCTTAAGAGGCAGGTCAGGTGGTCTGATATTCCCATCTCTTTCAGAATTTTCCACATTTTATTGTGATTTTAGTTGCTTATAAAACAGCACCTTCTCAGCAAAACATCTTTGACTACTTAATTCAAGTTTGACTTTGACTACTTAACAAATCTCATTCTCCTACACATACACACATGCACACACACAACACTACTTCCCTTTCTTGTTTTGTATTGTATCCCTCATTCCATCAAATGATAAACTTGGCATTTTAAAACTCATTTATTTTCCATCTTCCTTCCTCCTCCCATTAACCTCCACATTTTTGTTTTCTGGTTTGTTAACTTACTACTGTATTCTGAGGTCTAGAATAGTTCCTGGGATGTAGCGAGCACCAATTATATATTGGTGAAGAAATGAGTGGCTATAATATAAGAGATGATAGTTCTAATTCACAGATTAGAGCCCAATTAACTAACTGGTAGAAGAAAGCAGGAAGCTTTCCTCACACTTTCATAGGAAAGCTTCCATGAGCCTTCATGAACAGAACATCTGGTATTCTAAGCTCTAGTATTTTTCCAAACAATTATGATTGTTGCTCCATATTTCTTGATATATGTTTGTTATTTTAAAACATCTATGGATAATTATACTTTCAGTTCAGTTCAGTTGCTCAGTTGCTTTGCAACCCCATGAATCGCAGCATGCCAGGCCTCCCTGTCCATCACCAACTCCCTGAGTTCACTCAAACTCACGTCCATAGAGTCCGTGATGCCATCCAGCCATCTCATCCTCTGTCATCCCCTTCTCCTCCTGCCCCCAATCTCTCCCAGCATCAGAGTCTTTTCCAATGAGTCAACCCTTCACATGAGGTGGCCAAAGTACTGGAGTTTCAGCTTTAGCATCATTCCTTCCAAAGAAATCCCAGGGCTGATCTCCTTCAGAATGAACTGCTTGGATCTCCTTGCAGTCCAAGGGACCCTTAAGAGTCTTCTCCAACACTACAGTTCAAAAGCATCAATTCTTCAGCACTCAGCCTTCTTCACAGTCCAACTCTCACATTCATACATGACTACTGGAAAAACTATAGCCTTGACTAGACAGACCTTAGTTGGTAAAGTAATATCTCTGCTTTTGAATATGCTATCTATGTTGGTCATAACATTTCTTCCGAGGAGTAAGCGTCTTTTAATTTCATGGCTGCAGTCACCATTTGCAGAGATTTTGGAGCCCCAAAAAATAAAGTCTGACACTGTTTCCACTGTTTCCCCATCTATTTCCCATGAAGAGTACATCATGAGAAATGCTGGACTGGAAGAAACATAAGCTGAAATCAAGATTGCTGGGAGAAATATTAATAACCTCAGATATGCAGATGACACCACCCTTATGGCAAAAAGTGAAGAGGAACTAAAAAGCCTCTTGATGAAAGTGAAAGAGGAGAGTGAAAAAGTTGGTTTAAAGCTCAACATTCAGAAAACGAAGATCATGGCATCTGGTCCCATCACTCATGAGAAATAGATGGGGAAACAGTGGAAACAGGGTCAGACTTTATTTTTTAGAAATATACATTATATTTATTTCTTAAAGAAGCATAAAGCACACTAAAACCTCTGGAAAATTCTATGATAATATAAAAATTTTTTAAAACACATATCATGAACTACAATTTTTAAATCCACTTTCCCAAATTTGACAATAATGTTCCCTTCTCCCTTGGAATATCTGTTTACATCTCACTGGGCAATAGTAATCAGGAAAGCACAATTTAGGAAATTTTACAGAAAAATTCTCCTAGTCATTTAGGAACTCAAAAGGTATAATTCCAAAACAGAATTCTGAAAGGAAGTGCTTAAGAATTAAATTTAACCAAACAAGAAGTAAATCATAAAAATGAATCAAAGCAAGAAAGACAAATATTTTATAGAAACAGTGTGAACTATCGATTTATGTTTAAAGTTTGATAATAAATGTATATAGACATAGGGGTAAATCCATGTAATTGCTGGTTAATTCTTTGAAGTTTAGTGTAGTTAAGGAAAGGATTTTGAAACAGAATAATGCAAAACTAATGATGATGTTACATGAAATGTAGAAAATAATGAAAGTTCACTTATAAACCGTGGAAAAATTCTTCAGTAAACTTTGGGACAATTGACCCTCCGTTTGGTGTAGGGAGATGCCCACTGTGCACAGAAATAATTACTGATTAATTATGTGTTAAAATTTAACATAAAAAAGCATGACAAGAGGAATAAGAAAAAGAATACTTTAAAAATCTGGGGCTCATATCTTTAATGGGGTGGCAAAGAGTTGGAAACAACTGATCACACATGTAGAATGTTTTCTGAAGCAGAATGTCATGGTCAGAAAACTAATCAAAAGAATCAAATTAAGTGCAATGTTTCCATACTATTTGTACATTGAAAAAAGTAAAAAAAAAAAAAAAAAGTAGAAACAACAATCTTTAAAATAGATGACAAAGAATTATGCCTTTTACTAAGACAGAATTTTTGTAATTTAATAAGAATCAATACAAACACCCTCAAATCCACGTTTTTTTTAATAAAAAAGAATACTCAAGTAATGCTTTAAACCTTTGAAAAGAGGCTTGAATTCTTTTAATTAGCATCTATCAATTGTCAAAATTAATGAGATTTGTATTTCTTAGAATCAGCAAGTGTTTGGGGAAATAGTGTTCTTCTTTCTCAGTAAATATCCAGATTAAAACTATTTTCATCTTAACAACTCTACTTCTAGAAATTGAGGCAAATGAAGAAATTAAAAATATGGAAAAGAACATGTCTACATTCAGTGGAGCATTTTTTTTGTTTTAATTCAGATACCAACTTTATTGTCGTTTAGTAGCTAATTCATGTCCAACTCTTAGCAATCCTGTGGACTTAGCCCGCCAGACCCCTCTATGGGAGTTTTCCAGGCAAGAATACTGGAGTGGGTTCCCATTTCCTTCTCCACAGGATTTTCCCAACCCAGGGATCAAACCCATGTCTTTTTCCCTCACAGGCAATGGCAGGCAGATTCTTTACCACTGAGTCACCAGGGAAGCCCCTCTCAGAAATTAACTAATAACAGTTAAAATGTGGGACAATTTATAGCATATATTTAAAATATTAGCTTTGGAATTAGGACACAGCTAAACTGAATATCTAGACCTTGAACAGTCTTAATTCCTCATGTAATATACATATATACACCTGAACATACTGATTCAATAAAATACTATGCAGCTCTTCAAACAAATGACATCAGTCACCCCCAACATGGAAAAAAATCATGATAGATCATTAAGTGAAAAACAACCAGGTCCATCAGACAGTTTAGATATCTCATAGGAGACAAGAGTTCAAGCCCTGGATTGTGAAGATCCCCTGGAGAAGGGAATGGCTACCCACTCCAGTATTCTTGCCTGAAAAAAACTATAGACAAAGGAGCCTGGTGGGCTACAGTCTATGGTGTCTCAAACAGTCAGACAGGACTAAGTGACTTTCACATGCCTAACTATACATCAAATAGCATATCATGAAAAAATATATATTGAAGCATTAGCAGTGATTGTGTCAGATAAACAGAAAGTGGTAGATCAGGTGAAAGGACTAGGTATAAGAGGAGGCTTTGGTTTTCTACTTTATATATTCTATAATCTTTAAACATTTTTCAACTAATGCAAGCTGCTTTTACAAATCAGCAGCAACAAAAATACCTCCCCAAAATACCAAGCCAAACAAGTCTATTTGTTGTATCTTTGCAACACTCTCTGAAGCTTCCCCATGAAGGCAAAGCATGTTATCAATGTTGTTCAACGTCTTTTCAATTTAAAATTAAAAGAGCAAAGTCCACCCTCCACTCAAAGTTAGGTATATCTGAGATTCATAGATCTCCATCTACTAATCTTAAAAAAAACAACAACAACAACAACAAAAAAAAAAACTTCCCAATATATTTTTTGAATCCTAAGGACTCTCCATCAGGTAATTAATCCTATTATAGGATTAGAATAAGATTTAATAATGAATTCAGGGGATGCTATTTAAAATCATATTTTAAACACTTCTGGATTTGAAAATAAAGTAAGACATTGAGTTGAGACACAAAAAGTGAGCTAATCTCAAAGTTAGAGGTTAATCCTAGGATTTTAAACTTTAATAGTTATTACATAGTTTTGTCATTTGGAGAAAAAGGCTTAAATGTTTCTTCCATGTCTGTTTAAATAATCTCTCACTGCAGATGGTGATTGCAGCCATGAAATTGAAAGACACTTACTCCTCGGAAGGAAAGTTATGACCAACTTAGATAGCATATTAAAAAGCAGAGATATTACTTTGTCCACAAAGATCCATCTAGCCAAGACTATGGTTTTTCCAGTGGTCATGTACAGATGTGAGAGATGGACTATAAAGAAAGCTGAGCACTGAAGAATTGATGCTTTGAACTGTGGTGTTGGAGAAGACCCTTGAGAGTCCCTTGGACTGCAAAGAGATCCAACCAGTCCTTCCTAAAGGAGATCAGACCTGGGTGTTCATTGTTAGGTCTGATTTTGAAGCTGCAGCTCCAGTACTTTTTGGCCACCTGATGCAAAGAGCTGACTCATTTGAAAAGACCCTGATGCAGGGAAAGATCGAGGGCAGGAGGAGAAGGGGACGACAGAGGATGAGATGGTTGGATGGCATCACCGACTAATGGACATGGGTTTGGGTGGACTCCAGGAGTTGGTGATGGACAGGGAGGCCTGGAGTGCTGCGATTCATGGGGTCACAAAGAGTTGGACACGACTTAGCGAGCGAACTGAACTGACAGCAATTCACTGAAATTTAATTACAACCCACAAGGTGATTCTTCTGCCAGACCTGGACACTGATGTAGACTTATCCAGCATTCATTTTAAACTGGAACACAACTCCAGGAGTATGTGGAGCAATGATGTGGGTGGGGAAAGAACATCAGATTGCACAAAGAAAGGCAACCTAGTGATTTTACTTCTCTAAAAAGAGTAGCTCTATTAAAGCCTCTTCTGGGGATAATTTTCTGATGAAGAAGAGAGAGTTTGCCTTCCACATGATGACATAAATTTATTCTAGAACTACACCAATATTTTTGGAGCTCATAGAATCAGAAACCCAACATCTTCAGAACACCATTTTTGAAATAAAATCTTTGTACAATGAAGTAAAACCTTTCATATTGACTAATTTAGATAGATCATAATTCAGAGGATATTCCACATTAGAAATGTACATTAAAATATAGTTTGAATTTAAAAACTGCTATTTCATAAATCGGGCTTGCCAGGTGGTGCTAGTGGCAAAGAACATGCCTGCCAATGCAGGAGATGTAGGAGACCCTGGTTCAATCCCTGGGTTGGAAAGATCCCCTGGAGAAGGAAATGGCTACCCACTCCAATATTCTTGCCTGGAGAATCCATGGACAGAGGAGCCTGGTGGGCTGCAGTCCATAGGGTCATAAGGAATCAGACATGTCTGCAGCAACTTAGCACTCATATATGAAGAGGTAAAATATTATTGTATTTTCCTAAACAAAATAAATAATCTGAAGCCACTGAATTAAGATGACATTTTTAGAACCACTATAGTTCACTTTAATAAGATTTTATTAAAGTTGTTCCCAAACTTTGTCACTTTAATTCAGTATATGTCTTATAAATGTACCCTTTAGGAAACATGCAGTCATTTAATCAAAATATTCTATATATTAATCATTTGCAGATTCTGGAGATACAAAGCACATCCTTTCACTATATACACAAGTACCTCTCCAGTGATGACCACCAGCATCTCATACACAGACTTCTGCAAGCCTTCTTCAGTAATTCCCTCTCTTTTTCAGTACTTCCTGTGGTTTGCTCTCCTAACTGCAGCCTAAGGGATCCTTTAAAAACTTAACTCCCATCATGGCACTCTGCTGCACAAAATCTTCTGATAACCCTAGCCCTCTCTTTCATTCCTAAGCACAGAATAATCCAAGGGCCACCATCAACCTTATAATGCAGTAGATCCAGCAGTTCCTTCCCTTCCACTGCTTTGGAGCCACTGCCCTAGATATGGTCCTCAAGTACACCCTTACCTTCTTTCCTACATGGGAGATATCTACTGCTTCCTCCCACTCTTCCTTTATATCTCTCTTGAAATTTAACCTCACTATTTGTATTTCATTTTTCTGCCTGATAGTATATTATACATTTGTCTTATATACTGTAAATATTTATTTATATACATTTGTTTTGTTTTGGCTACTCTTGTTATTTCTCATCACAAGAATATAAACTCCATTAAAGTGTAGGTTTTGACTGTTTTCAATATATAGTGGGTACCCAGTAAATATTTGCTGAATAAATTAATGAAGATTTAAAAAATGACCTAATGTTATTTTCCAGAGTATGTGACTTTTAATATCTTTAACATTCTCTACAAGCCTTGATATGCAATATAACAATTTTTTTCCATAGTCAAGCTATGAAGTTCAATACTGGACATTTGAAGGTTATGAGTATTATCACATGTAAGTTTAAGAAATTTTTTCTGAGTGTAAAATCTAGCTTGGACTTTTCTTTCAGAATGTTAAAGATGATAATATTCTGCTTTTGGTTTCTATTATTTATCTATATTAATAAGTTAGTGTGTGACTCAGTTGTTTCAGTCATGTCTACCTCTTTGTGACTGCCAGGTTCCTCTGTTCTTGGGGATTTTTTTCAGCAAAAATACTGGAGTAACAAAGTGGCTTGCTGCTCTGCTCCAGGGGATCTTCCTGACCCAGAGATTGAACCCACGGTTCTTATATCTCCTGTATTAGCAGGTGGATTCTTTACCACTAGCACCATCTGGGAAGCTCAAAATAAGTCTGAAGTCAGTAATTTTTCTTTATTTTAGATCTGTTTTTCTAGTCTGTCACTGAGCTTATGTTTTCTTTGTTTTTGATTTTCTAGTTTGGTTCTGAAGGTGTTAAATATGGCTCTGGTTTAGTGTATTTTATCATTTGAAAAAATAGCCATAATCTACTTATACATCCCTTCTGTTTCATTCTTTCATTTATTTCCTTCTAGAATCTTATTTACACGAAATTAAAATTCATCAGTGTATCCTTTTTGTTACCAAACTTTTCTTCTGTGGCTTGTTTTTTTTTTTTTTTTTTTTGGTCTCTTTTTTCACTCTGAATGTGTTATTTTTAGTTGTATTTCACTAACTATATCTTTGGCTGTACTTTTAAATATATCCATTAAGACTAATATTTAATGTATTTTTTTAGTTTTTAAATATCTTTGTTTTCTTTTTCAGTTCTGCTAGCTCTATTTTTAAAATAGTTTCAAGCTATTTACTGAAATATCTTACCTTGTCCTCTCCCTTCTTGAACATAAAAGTATAGTTATTTTAAACTACCTTGTAACTACAATTACAATATCCCAGTCCCCTAAAAGTCTGTTTCTATTTTCTCTTGTTATGTCCAGTTCTCATTTATATGATCTCACAGCATTGTGTGTCCAGTTATTTTTTATTGCATGCCAAACATTGGATATAAAAAATTGCTTTTAGAAGTTGTCTGAGGCCAAGAATGATGGTATTAATATATCTCTCCAGAGAGAATCTTCATTTGCTTTGCCAGGTTCTTGGGAACAATGGCATTCTGGGATAACCATAATCCAACTTCTGGTGTTAAGTGATTTGGTTTTAGGTTTCATTCCCTATATAAGAGCTGTACTATTTCTAGTGCATCTTTATGCCTAAGAATCAGAACTTCGGTGTTCCATATAAAATAGCAGAGAGCTTTTTAGACGTTTTTCTACCTTTGAGAGGTTCTAGACTTCAACTTTTTCCCCCTGATCCACACAAAACTGTCAAACACTGGTTAGCTTTTTTATTACTTATTTGGAGATTGGATAATGCCCCTAGAAGAAATGTGCCCCTAGAGTTCAGGCTCCAACAATTGGAGAATTGCTTAGTTCTCTTTTATTTTGTTCTAAGACTTCTTTACTATCTGCTTTGTAATCCTTCAATCAAAGGTTTGTTTGTTAATCTACTTGTCAAACTTACCTATTACTCAATCTGCCACTAAAAATAAAACATGCTGGAGTTAAATGAGAAGGTGAACATAGAAGCAGATACCAGAGTTCCAAAATAGTGGGTTGTGGTAAGACCAAGGATTCAAGAGTGTACATCTCAACTGATAACAGTTTAACTTGATGATGAATAAAGAGCAGTCACTCAAACAATCTCTAGATACTGTGAAAATCCTCAGGGCGGGGGATAAAAAAGGAAGAATATCTTAATCAACTGACAAAAGCCACTTCAAATATTAAACACTTAAACAGAAAATAAAGTTAGTCATCTAGGGCACTATGAGACTATGTTACATATCTCAGCCCTAATCTATACCTACTGAAACCCATGTCTATCTCACTTCAAGTATGGCCTCAGGATTGACCCATGGTGTTCAAAAAAATGTTTAATTCCTCACTGGATGATTTTATATTGGGTTTAACCTAGTATAAAATTAGAAATATATTTTATAGGCCCTTAATTAAGTTGAAGTCCTAGTTCCTGAATCTTCTATTTGTTAAGAATTTTGTTAAACTCTCTTAGATATGCCAGCAAACTTGGAAAACTCAGCAGTGGCCACAGGACTGGAAAAGGTCAGTTTTCATTTCAATCCCAAAAAGGGCTTGGCCAAAGAATGTTCAAACTACTGCACAATTGCACTCACTTCACATGCTAGCAAGGTAATGCTCAAAATTCTCCAACCTAGGCTTCAAGATTATGTGAACTGACAACTTCCAGATGTACAAGCTGGATTTAAAAAAGGGAGAAGAACCAGAAATCAAATTGCCAACAATCCATTGGATCATAGAAAAAGCAAGGGAATTCCAGAAAACATCTACTTCTGCTTCATTGACTATGCTAAAGCCTTTGACTGCGTGGATCACAACAAACTGTGGAAAATTCTTAAAGAGATGGGAACACCAGACCACCTCATCTGCTTCCTGAGAAACCTGCATGCAGGGCAAAAAGCAATAGTTAGAACTGGACATGAAATAACAGACTGGTTCAGAATTGGGAAAGGAGTATGTCAAGATCATATATTGTCACCCTGCTTATTTAACTTGTATGCGGAGTGCATCATGTGAAATGCCAGGCTGGATGAAGTTGAAGCTGGAATCAAGATTGCTGAAAGAAGTATAAATAACCTCAGATATGCAGATGATACCACCCTAATGGCAGAAAGCAAAGAGGAACTAAAAAGCCTATTGATGAAAGTGAAAGAGGAGAGTTAAAAATCTGGCTTAAATCTCAACATTCATAAAACTAAGATCATGGTATCCAGTTCCATCACTTCATGGCAAATAGATGGAGAATAAATAGGAACAGTGACAGAATATTTTCTTGGGTTCCAAAATCGTTGCAGACAGTGACTGTAGTCATGAAATTAAAAGGTGCTTGCTCCTTGGAAGGAAAGCCGTGACCGATCTAGACAGTGTATTAAAAAGCAGAGACATTACTTTGCCAATAAGTCTGTATAGCGAAAGCTACGGTTTTTTCAGTAGTCATGTATGGATGTTGGCAACCCACTCCAGTATTCTTACCTGGTGAATCCCATTGACGGAGGAGCCTGGTGGGCTACAGTTCACGGGGTCGCAAAGAGTCGGACACAACTGAGCGACTTCACTTCACTTCACTTCATGTATGGATGTGAGAGTTGGACCAGAAAGAAGACTGAATGCCAAAAAACTGATTCTTTTGAACTTTGGTGTTGGAGAAGATTCTTGAGAGTCCCTTGGACAGCAAAGAAATCAATGCAGTCAATCCTAAAGGAAATCAATCCTTAATATGCATTGGAAGGACTGATGCTGAAGCTGAAGTTCCAACACTTTGGCCACCTGATGCAAAGAGCGACTCCCTGGAGAAGATTCTGATACTGGGCAAGATTGAAGGCAAGAGGAGAAGGGAACAACAGAGGATGAGATGGTTGGATGGCATCACTGACTTAATGGACACAAGTCTGAGCAAACCCTGGGAGACAGTGAAGGATAGGGAAGCCTGGCGTGCTGCACTTTATGGGGTCGCAAAGAGTCGGACATGACTGAGCGACTGAACAACAAGTTTTAGATATATTAATTACAGAGATAATATAGCCTACAGGCCTCAGTCCATACCCTAACTGTGAAAGTTACTTAATGTTTGGATAACTCAATTTCCTTGTGCAAAACTGGAATAATGATAGCACCTATCTCAAAAAGTTGTTCATGTTTGGGAACGCATGTAAGAATTTAAGATTTTAAAATTTTTTTAAAAAAATAAATAAATAAAAAAAAAAAAAAGTTGATTTAACAAGTAAATGAGTTCATTTATTTACAGTTTTATAAATCAGGACCTGGCAAGGTAGAATGTGGTCAATAAATGTTGGTTCCTATTATCTCCAAACTAAAGATAACTCTTAAAATTTGATGTTCTCATTCCCATTTTTCAAAGCAGTATAGTCAATGATGGGAAGCAACATTTCAAATGTTACAAAATAAGTGGCAGAGCCTAGAAATGAATTTCAGTTTATCAGGTTCTAAAAGTTGTACTACATTCACTTTACAGCAATAATCCTCTTCTACCTCAGCATATGGCCTAATTTCCTATTTGACTGAGACCAAGAACATAACACTGATTATATCAAATTCCTTCCTCTGACATCCAAATCTCTCCCTATAATTTTATCCTTTCCCCTTGTCTCTTTATTTCTTGACCTATTAATATGTCTTAATTTTTACAACTTTATTTCCCCATTGGATTCCTTCTACCCATAAATATACTTGGTCCTTCCATTCTAAAACAATTAAACAAAATATACATAAAAGTAAACTCTTTCCTTTTATTTCTTTATGAAACTATTTCTCTCCTTTAAAAATCCAGCTTTAAAATAAAATTAGTCTAAGTGCCCTAAAGCACCCATCCACTAGTAAATCCTGTAATTTACCTCCCATTTCTACCATTCAATGGAAATTGCTCTCTTAAGACTGAATTTCCAAATCAGCTATTGTTCCTGTATCATCTACCTTTGATCTTCCTGTAAGATTTGACAGTTAACACCTCTAGACCATTCTTCTATTTTCTTTTTGTGTGGCTGTGAACTACCCAAGATTTCTTCCTATTTTCATTATATTTCATTGGTTAACACTTTTGAAAATTTCTAATACTCCCTCATCTTCTAAGTGATGGAATTTCTCCCAACTCTGTAATCTCAGCATTCTTTCTCTCTGAATTTGTGGTCACACTCACTCCTAAACCTTGACTATCAATTATACAGATGTTTCTAAAACCTTATCTTGGGATCTTCAGTTCTGCCCAACTCTAGGCATATTTTCAACTGCTTAGAGAATTCTTTAATTATATGCTCTTCAAATCCTCAATCTCAACATAAATCCCTTAGCCTAAACACTATCATTAATAAGTGGAAGTGGAATCTCCCAACTACATACATTCTCACTTGTTCCAACTTTTTTTCTTTTCTGCTTTTCTACTTGAACTGAAACACATACTGCCAGGTCTTGAGGTAAAGTATATTCAAAAGCAGAGACATTACTTTGCCAACAAAGGTCCGCCTAGTCAAGGCTATGGTTTTTCCAGTAGTCATGTATGGATGTGAAAGTTGGACTGTGAAGAAAGCTGAGCGCGAAGAATTGATGCTTTTGAACTGTGGTGTTGGAGAAGACTCTTGAGAGTCCCTTGGACTGCAAGGAGATCCAAACAGTCCATTCTAAAGGAGATCAGCCCTGGGTGTTCTTTGGAAGGAATGATGCTAAAGCTGAAACTCCACTGCTTTGGCCACCTCATGCGAAGAGCTGACTCATTGGAAAAGACCCTGATGCTGGGAGGGATTGGGGGCAGGAGGAGAAGGGGACGACAGAGGATGAGATGGCTGGATGGCATCACTGACTCAATGGACGTGAGTTTGAGTTAACTCTGGGAGTTGGTGATGGACAGGGAGGCCTGGCGTGCTGCAGTTCATGGGGTGGCAAAGAGTTGGACACAACTGAGCAACTGAACTGAACTGATATCATCTATGTGAAAATACTTTAAAGGCTACAATGATATTTCATTGTTCTTTATTTATGTTTTTAAATTTGCCAATATTTAAGGCCCACTTCTTTTTGTTCTGGTTTCAGAATAAAAGAAAATAGTCATTATATTATTCTGTATTATGATTTTCCCTGACTTCTCAGATAGCTCTCCATTTCCTTTTTCTTTCCAACAAGTGGTATACTGTCAAATATTTAATAAGAAGCTCTCCAGAGGTGATAGATCTTGCATTTATTATGTGAAAGGTGAACTTAGAGGGCTGGGAATAACACATAAGGAAGACAGATGGAATATTGTTCCAGAGAGTTTATATTCTTGTTGGGGTTTGGAGGAGACAGAAAATGAAAATAAATAAACAAAATGTTTTCTTATAATAAAATTGGCTATGTAAGAAATGAATAGAGTTATGAAATTAGAGAGTAATAGTATTTATATATAACAGAATGTCTCTTTCTTCCAGTTTCTAGGTCCTAGTTGAGTTCAGTCTCTCAGTCGTGTCCAGCTCTTTGTGATCCCATGGACTGCAGCATGCCAGGCTTCCCTGTCCATCACCAACTCCTGGAACTTGTTCAAACTCATGTCTATGGAGCCAGTGATGGCATCCAACTATTTCATCCTCTATTTTCCCCTTCTCCTCCTGCTTTCAATCTTTCCCAGCATCAGGATCTTTTCTAATGAGTCACTTCGCATGAGGTGGCCAAAGTATTGGAGCTTCAGCATCAGTTCTTCCAATGAATATTCAGGACTGATTCCAGGTCCTCAAGGTCTTATTTAGTAAAGTCCTAATGCCCTAAATTACTTTGCATCATTATGAAAACAATTGATTTTAATCGGTTCTGTAAAGTTTGATGTCATTTTCAAAACTTTCAAATCAATTGACAGTAATACAAAATGGTGGATTTTAATGGCATACATAAAGTAAATAGGTATAGTCTCCCCTCCTCTCCACCTCTTATGCAGTGCCAGAAAGGAAGGGACATAGACAGAGGCATATGATTATTGACCTTTAATACTGAAAGGAAATGAAAGGTACTCCAGTGGAGAGGAAGTAAATTTTTTTAATGGTATGAGGGTGCTCTAAGCTGTTTTCTTAATTTTTATAGAATTATTTCTAAGAAATCTTTGCATAAATATCTATTATGTCATTGACAAGTCAAATTAGTAACAGAACCATAATTTATTGTTAAGCAACATTCAGCAATTATGTTGAAATAACTGTCAGCTAACTTCCACATAATATCATCACAAAAAGGATTACAGTCTTCAATTTTTGATCTAATAACTGCATGCTTTTGCTTCAGTCATAACTGACTATTTGCAACTCTATGGACTGTAGTCCACCACTCTCCTCTGTCTATGGGATTCTCCAGGGGATCTTCTCAACTCAGGGATTGAACCCACGTCTCTCACCTCCTCTGGATTGTTAGGCAGGTTCTTTATCACTAGCACCCGCTGGGAAGCCCAACAAATAGTGAAATAGTTACTTACATAAATGATAAGCATTCACAAATGTATTATAAATAATAGTCATGGGTTAGGCTTTCATTGTGAATTTCCCAGATACTCTCCATTATGACATGAGGAGTGTGAAAATATTTTCCTACTTAGATAGTTGTATTTTGTACAAGTTTTCTTAGACTTCAAGACATATTTCAGGTAACTATTTTGGGAATGCAAGTAGCTGTAATATTTTCATTACCATATTATCCATTTATATACCATCTCTCTTCCTCAAGGTTCTCAAGGTGATATACAAACATTAATTTCCAAGAACTGGTAGTTCTCCTTCGAGATATGTAAACCTGAAGTTGAACTAATTAAAAATCATAATCAAATAGCCATCTTAACACACACACACCACACACAGACAGCCAGACACACACACAGCTTATTTACTATTTATAAACTAACCCTTTCTAGGTTGTGGACTATTCAGAAATGAGTGATAGGATAACAATAGCAGAAGCTAGCATCAGGACTCATGAGGTCTGGCCCTTATTTTGAAGTGATTTGTCTATATAGGAAAACTCAAATGAGAGGATATGAAGCTAAGTCCATGAAAATTTTGATTTTTTTATCAATAAAAATTATAGAAGCAAAAAATAATCAGATGGTACAACGCTAAGTCCGGGAGAAGTTTGATTATTATACAAACACAATTCTAACTCTAAGCTTTCACTTCCAGTATAAATTATTGAAGTTCCTTCTTCATTTTAGTATTACATTAGACTCTCAAAGATGTAAGTGATATTCTGGCCTTTCCCTGACATCCTCATTAATGCCAGTTCATTGCTGTCTAGTGATTCTCTGCATTTGTACCACAAGCCTAGCACACTGCCTCCCTGATTACACTAGGGGCTGATTACAGCCCCTCTCAGTTCCGGCCAGCTTTGCTGTCCAGAATTACAACAGAGTCAAAACTTAATTTTTTTAATTAATAAATTTGGTGAACCTCCAGTGAGACTAGATCAGCATAAAAAAGAGCAGGCAAATAATCAATACTGAGAATAAAAAGGAAACACCAATAAAGATCAGACATTAAAATATAGTACAATATAAGCAACTCCATTGACAAAATTTTAGATGAAATTAAAAAGTTCTATAAACCATAACTCATAAAACTAAAAAACAGAAAATCCATATAGTACACATTTAACTATTAAAGATATTCTGAAAAATGTCAGGCACATGAGAAATGTCAAGCACCTATGAGGTGTCAGTACTAAATATGTCACTCTTTCCCTGGAATTATTTTCCCCTTCTGAAAATAGGAAGTCCAACTCTATTATCATTGCACAAAGAAACTTCCAGACCAATAAACTTCCAGAGAATTCTGCCAAACCTGTAAGAAAGAAATAACACCAGTGTTATGTACCCTTTTCCAGAGAATAGAAAAAGTAGGTAAATTCTTCAGCTCCTTGTGAACCCATTATAATCTGGGTACCAAACCACGAAGATAACAGCACAAGAAAAGAAAAACACAGGCCAAGCTCACTGACAAACATAGATGTAAAAAATTCTAAGCAAAATATTAGCAAAGCTATTTTAGTAAGAAATGCAATATATCATAACAAAGCAGCATTTATTTCAAAAACACAATGTTGATTTAACATTAGAAAATCATTGTACTCTGTCCTTTGAATAAAGAAGAAAAATCACATTATCATCTCAATTAAAGTAGAAAAAAAGTTTAACAAAATATAATATTGATCCATGACTTAAAACAAAAATCTTGGGAAACTAAAAATAGAAGGGATATCTCTTAATCTTCTGTAGATATCTACCAAAAATCTACAGGAAATATCTTACTTAATGAATAGACATGTTTTCTCTTTGAGATTAGGAATAAAACAAGGATCACTTGAATTAAAAACTTTAAAAAGAAAAAAAAACCTAGGCGCCAATGATACACACATACATACATGCACACATGCAACAAAGGTAAGAAGTTGTCTTCAGGAAGGTAGAAATATATCAAGTAAAAAGAAATAAGATTGATCAGGTGTATTCAGAACTATGTATTAATGTAAGAGCAGTAAGGATAGCTTGATGTTTGAGATCATACCAATCAATATGTACAACGGATTTAGAGGATAACAGTACAGCAATTCAGAAAATCTGAATTTCAGGCAATAGGGATGGAGACAAGCTAAGAGTGTCAAAAAAATAAAAAAACTTACCCTAGTAACAATTCTAATCAGATGTAGGTGAATTCTGCATGGCATGTGCCTGTGGCTGTTCCTTTAACCAGCAGGCTACTGTCATGAATATTTCAGTTCCCTATGCCTGTGGGAAGCCCACTAAGAGAGGCCTTCTTAAGTGTTGTCACAAATGTTTACTTTTCCTTGGAATCCAGACAAGACAACGTGCAACACTGATTCATCAACCCTGCAAGTACAGCTCCCTCCCAAATTGTAATATCTTCCTGGAGCTATGAAAAAGCTTTCTCTGTAAGCTTCAATTTCCTTATCTGTAAAATGGAAATATTAATTGTCATTCACCCAGGGCCAGACACTCTGGAGTGCGAAATCAAGTGGGCCTTAGGAAACACTGCTGCCAATAAGGCAAGAGGAGGTGATGGAATTTCAGCAGAGCTATTCGAAATCCTAAAAGATGATGCTATCAAAGTGCTGCACTCAATATGTCAGCAAATTTGGAAAACCCAGCAGTAGCCACAGGACTGGAAAAGGTCAATCCTCATCCCAATTCCCAAGAAGGGCAGTACTAAAGAATGTTCAAACTACCGAACAATTGCACTCGTCTCCCATGCTAATAAAGTAAAGTGAAGTGAACTGAAGTGAAGTGAAAGTCACTCAGTCATATCTGACTCTGTGACCCCATGGACTATACAGTCCATGGAATTCTCCAGGCCAGAATACTGGAGTGGGTAGCCTTTCCCTTCTCCAGGAAACCTTTCCAACCCAGGGATCGAACCCAGGTCTCCGGCATTGCAGGCAGATTCTTTACCAGGTGAGCCACAAGGGAAGCCCCATCCAGCATGCTAGGCTTCAGCATTATGTGAACCAAGAACTTCCAGACATTCAAGCTGGGTTTAGAAAAGGCAGAGGAACCAGAGAACAAATTGCCAACATTTGCTGGATCATAGAGGAAGCAAGAAAATTCTAGAAAAACATCTACCTCTGTTTCACATAAAGCCTTTGACTGTGTGGATTATTAAAAAAAAAAAAAAAAACTGTAGAAAACTCTAAAAGAGATGGGAATATCAGACCATCTTCCAGTCTCCTGAAAAACCCATATGTGGGTCAAGAAACAACAGTTAGAACCTTGTATGGAACAACTGACTGTTTCAGGATTGAGAAAGGAGTACCATATGCTGTTTATTACCACCCTGTTTATTTAACTTACAGACAGAGCACATCATGAGAAATGCTGAGCTGGTTAAGTTACAAGCTGGAGTCAAGATTGTCGAGAGAAATATCAATAACCTCAGGTATGCAAATGATACCACTCAAATGGCAGAAAGTGAAGAGAAAATAAAGAAATTGTTTATGAGGGTGAAGGAGGAGAATGAAAAAGCTGGCTTAAAACTCAGAAAAAAAAAAAAACAACTAAGATCATGGCAACCAATCCCATTACTTTTTGGCAAATAGAAGGGGAAGGTGTTGAGGAAGTGACCAATTTCCTCTTCTTGGCCTCTAAAACCACTGCGAATGGTGACTGTAGCCATAAAATTAGATGTTTGCTTCTAGGCAGGAAATCTATGCAAACCTAGACAGTATGTTAAAAAGCAAATACATCACTTGCTGACAAAGATCCATATAGTCAAGGCTATGGTATTTCTACTAGTCATGTGCGGATGTGAGAGTTGGACCACAAAGAAGACAGAGTGCTGAAGAATTGATGCTTTCAAACTGTGGTGCTGGAGAAGACTCTTGAGAGTCCTGTGGACTGCAAGGAGATCAAACCAGTCAATCTAAAAGGAAATCAACCCTGAATACTCATTGGAAGGACTGATGCTGAAGTTGAAGCTCCAATACTTTGGCCACCTGATGTGAACAGCCAACCCATCAGAAAAGAGCATGATGCTGGGAAAGATTGGAGGCAGAAGGAGAAGAGGGTGACAGAGGATAAGATGCTTGGATGGCATCATTGATTCAATGGACATGAACTTGAGCAAACACCAGGAAATGGTTAAGGACAGCCAAGAACTGCATGATGCAGTCTGTAGGGTTGCTAAGAGGTGGTCATGATCTGGGAACTGAACAACGACACTTGTTCCTACCTCAGAGGGTTATCCAGTTTAACAGTTGACATATATAAAGTGTTTAGAATATTGCTTGTCATACAGTAAGTGCTCAGTAGGTATTAGCTATTATTTCTTGATCATTAATACCCATGACAGGTGGGTTTATTCTTTAGTTCTGAAACAACAGTTATATCAGAATATAATCAGTATATTGGATTATTTGATCTTGTGTGGCAGAATGAGAATATCCATTGGCCAATCCATGTCAAGCTAAGCCAAGAAGAAGCTGGTCTTTTCCCAGTCTTGCTTTCCTATAGAGTGACTTCCAGCATCAAGCCTCAAAACCCATTCTTGCTGATTTCCCATCCCTTGCTCTCCTATTTCAGGTGATAGGTGGATGCATGTGTGTTCAGTTGTGTTCGACTCTTTGTGACCCCATGTACTGCAGTCCACCAGGCTGCTATGTCCATGGAATTTTCCAGACAAGAATACTGGAGTGTGTTGCCGTTTCCTTCTCTAGGGGATCTTCCTGACCCAGGGATCAGATCCACGTCTCTGGCATCTCCTGCACTGCAGGTGTATTCTTTACATGAGCATCACCTGGGAAGCCCACTTTAGGTGAAGAGCTACTCAAATAAAAGCTAGTGCTTTCTCTCTCACACAGACACACACATTTTCACTTGCATAGACACATGCATGTATATAAGATTTGCAAAACAAAAATTACAGACGCAAGCTATTTGTAACAGGAGAAGGAAATCTCCCCACACAATCCCCAGAAGTCTTAGAGCTGCAGCTCTGCCTCAGCCTCCCATAGGATTTCCTTTACCAATTTTTAGTAAGAATCTCAGGCTACAAGTGCTGCATTTAAAAAGTAGTTTTTCTTAAGGAAAATTGAAGGTTATCTCTGCATTATGAGACAGGTCTTGAAGAATACATTTGGGTATGTTTCCCCAGTCAAACAAGGGACAGTCTTCTCTAAAAGTACATTCAAGTCTCAACATCTCATAAAATAGAAAAATGCTCTCAGCTTGTGAATAACAATAATTGAGAAAAAAAAAAATTTAGTGTTTAGTTTCAGACAGAATTGTAAAATTCAGAGAAAGCTTGATAACATATTCTCAGGATATTTTTTAGGACAACTGTATGATTCCATGTTTCAAATATTTCCCTCAAAAGTATTAACACATGAAAAATAAGCAGAAGATCTTTATGTTTGTCTTAATTTGCACTTCTATTCTTTGAGATTCTTACCAACTGTGAATTCTTAAGGATAGGGAATGATTACCTGGGGAGCCCAGTGTGATAGCTATTTGTACAGAAAAGTGAAAGTCCTTCAGTCCTGTGACTCTCTGAGACCTCATGAACAATTCAGTCCATGGAGTTCTCCAGGCCAGAATACTGGAGCAGGTAGCTGTTCCCTTCTCCAAGGAATCTTCCCAACCAAGGAACCACACTGGGGTCTCCTGCATTGCAGGTGGATTCTTCACCAGCTGAGCTACCAGGGAAGCCCTTACTTGTACAGAGGGACTTGGAAACAAGTCACTTCTGCTACATTGATGGCTACCATGCAGCAGGTGTTGGTGGCCTCAGGCATCAACTTGTGGCTTTAGGGGAGAAGAAACAGTCGGAGATGATGTTAGATGGGACCAGAATCCTGTTGCAAATGCCTAGGTTTGGTGCAAATGGAGAAAAGAGGTGGATTTCCATTAGTACTTTTCTCCAGATGAATTGTTATTAACTGATGTAAGCTATCAGTTGTTACTTATGTGCTCACTAAAACTTCAGAAATTTCTAGAGTAACTAAGGCAGAAAGTACTATTGGCTCACTGGCCCAAACATAATTTGCAGGGAACATAAGTCAAACTATATATGATTATATGAAGTCCTAATCATTGATTTAAAAAAAATCAGTGGCAGCATGCATATGCCTTTCTCACTGTGATTTCCTACTTTTTTTTTTTTTCAGGGTGAATATGCCAAACTCAGAAAAAATAGAAAATAAAGCTTATTTATCTCACAAATGGAAAAAAAGGAATTTGCAAAAGCAAAAAAACAACAACAACAACAACAACAAAAAAAAACCACTCTCTTTAACTTTCTTATTTACACATTCTACACTGACTCTATGGTATATTTATTTCCAAAATGCTTTTTTCTCCTTTATGTATCTTACTGTCACAGCATTCTGTATAGATTAATTCACAGAACTATAAATACTTTTCCAGATGCAAGACTTAAAATTTATAATTATTCTTATATAACTAAGGATTTATAGTGAAACTGCTGATAAAAACATTCATTTGAATGTACATCAATATAAATGATATAACATAACAATGTATATATATTTATATATACATAATACAATATCTGATACGCAATATATTATAGCTGGTGTGTGTGTGTGTGTGTCTGTGTGTGTCTGTGTGTGTCTGTGTGTGTGTATAGCCTTTGAGATATATATATAGGCTCAGGTTAGAGTTAGAGACAAAATCCAGTCCGGAGAAAAATGTGTTAAAAGTATCACCAAGCCTCATTTGGTAACAATAGTGATGTGTGACAGCAGTTAATGAAATATCATATATTTTCAATTAAAATTTTATATACTGGAAGTTTACTTAAATTATTTTCAAATCTAGAGCTCAGTGAGGCATCATAAAATGAACTATGTGCTATTTTGAAGCATTCATGTGAACACCCAATCATTATTTTTCGTTATTAAAAACACTACTTTTCTTCAAATAGTAAATATTGAAAGAAATGAGTGTCTTATACTACATCTATTTTTATTTAAATGATTTATCTATTTCTGAAGAGTAAAGGAAAATTAAACTTCATCAAAAGTCTTATTCATGCTTTCCAAACCAGAATTAATAGCCTGTCATTTCACTTCTGCCATTCTTTCGATTCTGTGATTATGGAACAGCAGTTCTGTGATTTGTTTCTTCCATTGTGGGCAGCTGATTATACTGCAGGTAGTTGATATGTCTGGAAGGAAAGTTATCATCAGTGCATTGTGGGAATTGGGGGTACAGAATCCTTGCCAGTTACTATCTGAGCATCAGAAAAGGCACAAAACACATCCAGCATCTCCTTTTACTTGTCACAGTTATAAAACCAGTAGACATACACATTTTATAAGAGATCAATTAAATTCTTCAAACAATCCCTTTAGATGGAATTGGCAAATTCCAGATTATCTCATTATGAGATCATTCAGAAAAGGAAAGTGCAATTTTACATAAAAGTGTTTTTCATTTATTTTTATTATGTATATTCTTATATATTATCAAGCTAATAACTCTAGAAATTATTAAATTAGGAGATTTTTGTGATGGTTTAGTCACTAAGTTGTGTCCGACTCTTGCGACCCCATGGACTGTAGCCTGCTAGGTTCCTCTGTCCATGGGGATTCTCCAGGTAAGAATACTGGAGAGGGTTGTATTTCCTTCTCCAGGGGATCTTCCAACCCGGGAATTGAATCCAGTTCTCCTGCATTGCAGGCAGATTCTGAAATGTTGTTGCTGAGCTGTGAAAGACTCCAGGATTCTTTGCCTCTGGAGGAGAGGAATTCAATCCGGGGCCAGTGAAAGGCTTGATCACTCAGAGCTTTTGTGTAATAAAGTTTTATTAAAATATAAAAGAGATAGACAAAGCTTTTGACATAGAAATCAGAAGGGGGCAGAAAGAGTGCCCCCCTGCTAGCCTTTAGCAGTATGTTATGTACCTATCAAGTGAAAGTGAAGTAGCTCAGTCGTGTCTGACTGTGACCCCATGGAGTATAGCCTACCATGCTCCTCCATCCATGGGATTTTCCAGGCAAGAGTACTGGAGTGGGTTGCCATTGCCTTCTCCAGAGGATCTTTCCAACCCAGGGATCAAACCCAGGTCTCCACACTGTAGGCAGACGCTTTACCATTTGAACCACCAGGGAAGTCTGTATGTACCTATCAGCAGGCTGTTAATTAGAGAAAGGAAATGTCTTAAAACTCAGAGTGGCACCAGGCCCCTCACCCACAACATACTCTTTGAGATAATATTGGCACAAGATGTGTCATCCCAGGCCATAGATGACTGACATGAATCTTGAAGAAAGGCAGGTTTCCAAGTAAATATGTAGTTTCATTAACATAGATTAGGAGAACAATGTATAAGTAAAACATACTGGTTTGTTTAGCCCTTATCGAAGAAAGACAGAGTCTAGGGTAAATACATAGTTCATTAACATAGCTTAAGAAAAACATTTTCATAAGAAAATCCCATTGGTTAACTCAAGGTTTGAGAAAAGTTAAGTTCAGGTGGAACCAGGTGTCCTCATGGTAACACAGAATTTTAAGAGAAATCTTCTAATTTTGTATAGCAAAGGAAAAAAGTCTAACATTATAGTTTTTTTCCTCCTGCCACTTAAGAGAGAGAGAAAAATGTCTGACACTTGCAGCCTTTTTCCTCCGTTTGAAGACCCCTTGCCTTCCTGTCTGTAACCCTCTCAATTCTTTACCAACTGAGCTCCAAGGGAAACCCTGCTAACTAGATTTTGACATCTGCTTATTTCTCTATTTTTCAATTGCATAGTTAATTTTATTTAATTGCCTCCTCATTAGGAGTTCTTAAGAAATAATATCACCTTTTAATTGGGTAGGTTTCATAGGCTTGGCAAAATCCATCACTATCCATTCATTATTATTTGGTCTTCATAATACTTTTGGTAAAATTGGGCTCACATTATTTTACCAGCAAAGGACCTAAAACTCAGAGAAAGTACATGACTTATTTCAAGTGTGTACTGCCTTTTTAAAAGCTGTAACTAAACAGAATTTTCCTATTTCTCCTAGGATGATCTTTCTGCTCTACAATATGGCTACCCACGATGATATTTCTCCATGAATTGTACAAAATAAAAATAAAGATATGAGCAATTACCATCATTTGATTTGGGCTATTAGTACACCAATAGTTTGGGTAATAGAGTAATCACCTAATACATGGATTATTATAATTTTTAAAAGTATCAAAAATAATCTGATGGTTCTTGCTAGACACTAGTCAGCTGATATACTAGTTAAGAAACATTCACAAACAAGACTAAAGGGAAACTGAGGCTGGACTACTACTGAAGACACTTTTCTTCAACTACTTGTCACCCAACTTCTTATCTTCCTCAACTGTTATTCCAGCATCCATAATTATATTGAGTACTGAAGATGGGTAGATGAGGTTCCTTCCTGCTCCATCACAGAATGTGTTTTGTCCCTGCTAACAAGTAAGATATGTCAGTAACAATTTAAACCAGTACCAAATGCATTCTGACATATGGGCTTCTGCGGTGGCTCTATAGTAAAGAATCAACCTGCCAAGCAGGAGACAGGGGTTTGATCACTGGGTCAGGGAGATCCCCTAGAGAAGGAAATGACTGAGAAATCCCACGGACAGAGGAACCTGGCAGGCTAAAGTTCATGGGGTCAAAAAAGAGTTGGGCAAAACTTAGTGGTTAAAGAGCAAACAATATTTTGGCATATATTATCTCATTTAATCCAAAGGAAATCTTTGTTAAATAAGTGAAGATAGAAACCACATTTGAGAGTGAAAGAAACCACTGACACTTGGCAAAGTGAAATAATTTCCTTAAGGTCTCACAGCTCATGTAAGAGGCAGGTGAGGAAAAATAATTCTTTTATTCTTTTATTTTTTACTCCAAATTCAGCATTTTTGAATCACATCTGTGAGGCCAGATAATTTATGACCTTTCCCTGAAAATATTTTTTTGCTTCTTCTGTCCTCTCAATAGAAGTGACAAGGAGCTCATTGCCCCTGGGATATTGATTGCATAAAGGTTTTCTTTTCTCTCTCAGGTGGACCCAAATGGAAAGCCAAGACCTCATACATTTTCCTTTCCCATCAACTAAAATGGTAATATGTATGCTCCTTTTATGAGAAAAATGCAAACATGAGGCCAAGTGGGATAGGAAACAGATTTTGTACTGTTTGAAGCCTATACAACTTGAGTGGCTCTTTTTAAGAAAAATAATTCAAAATTATAGATACAAATTAGACATTCAAGCAAATGTTTGTTTAAAACAGGAAGTCTCAAATATATCACAAATTAAAAAAAAAGAACTTGACAAACTATAATATGTGGAAAACTAACATATCATTAGTGTTCATTAACACATGTCTAAAATACTAGTTCTCTACATTCTCTGGCTGAATATCTTTTCCCTCTTCAGATGTCAAGGATTTTGTCATATGATTTTCAATAAAGAAAGAAAAAAAGTGATTGTGAATCTTCTGGAATGTTTTCTTTTTTCTCCCCACTCACAAACTTGGGAGCCAAACCTCATAAAGCACACTCATAATGAAATATGCCCTCTGGCCTCCATCTTGGATGAGTGGGCACAGTAGGTAGGATGACCCTACTACATCAGAAGAGTTTAGGTAAAGTCTATTCAGTGCTTGGACGAAGGTAATGGCACCCCACTCCAGTACTCTTGCCTGGAAAATCCAATGGGTGGAGGAGCCTGGTAGGCTGCTGCCCATGGGGTCGCTAAGAGTCGGACACGACTGAGCGACTTCACTTTTACTTTTCACTTTCATGCACTGGAGAAGGAAATGGCAACCCACTCCAGTGTTCTTGCCTGGAGAATCCCAGGGACGGGGGAGCCTGGTGGGCTGCTGTCTACGGGATCGCACAGAGTTGGACACGACTGAAGCGACTTAGCAGCAGCAGCAGCAGCAGTCAGTGCTCAATAAAGGAGGAGCTCAGAAACAGTAGCTTAGAAACCTTGCAGGTAACCATCTAACCTGAAGTGGCGGTTCAGAATTGCAAAATGCTCCTGGTGCCAAACCATAAGAAATGCACTAGCGTATATGGTTCCTTCCAGCTTGAGAAAGAGAGGCAAAGGAAAGGTTTTTCCTACAGATGCCAAGCAAAAAGTAGTCTGCTCTCAGAAGCAGTACTAATAATGCTCTGATTAGTCTGCCTTTTCATCTAATTCATTCAACAGATGTGAGTGTGCATGCAGGCACACAGGGCCTTCAAATACTAGGTAGTATGCTAAACTAAACACTGGAGACCATAATCCCATCTAGGGTTTCCCAGGTAATGCTAGTGGTAAAGAACCCACCTGCCAATGAAAATGACATAAGAGATGGGGGTTCGATTCCTGGGTCTGGAAGATCCCCTGGAGAAGGGCATGGCAATCCACTCTAATATTCTTGCCTGGAGAATCCCACGGACAGAGGAAGCTGGTGGGCTACAATCCACAGGGTCACTGAGTTAGACACACCTGAAGCAACTTAGCACACAAGCACACTACTTTAGAGTTTATCTTTCACTCTGAGCAGACTGGAATATATAGGGAATTTCTATTCCTAGGTGGATAGAAGATCCTGGGGTGGAAAAAAGTAAGTTCCCTAGGAAACCCTGAACAATTGTTCTTTCAGTAATTTTAAGAAAGTCTTGCCCCTCAACTGAAGGTTGAAGGAACTGGAATATTACTTAGCTTTTATTATCATAGGAATTAGTACCATGCAGGCATATTTCATTTGCTGACATTTGGCATCCCAGGACCTTGTAATACCAATGAAGTCTCTGTAGCAATAACGGTGCTAGCTACATAAAATTACAGAAGCAATTTAAGCAATAAAGGAAATATCTCCTTACATGAACCCTCTAAGACAGGGCAGGGCAGAGCTACCCTATTATTTTTAAACCTGTACCATAGCAGAAAAGTTTTAAAGATCCCATAAATCCCTTCAGTAGAATTTAGGCAATCACTCACATGTCATGTCACATTTAGGGTTCACACTTTCATCATTACTTATTGTGTCTATCACAAATACTTGATATTACAAACAAAACCCTTATTTTAAAAACCTTGTTTTCTGGCATCTAATTATCCTCCCAAAGCTATAATCTTTTGTGAAATCATAATTTATTTATATAGAACTATGATTATGACTTTGGGTAAGGGAATAAACAGGAGAAACAGATGAAATTTTTTGTATGCTTCTTTCATGCAAATCTCTCTAGCAGAAAAGCAAGAATTAAGAAAATAGAAAATGCATGATGAGCTGTGGCTAAATATATTGATTCTAAAATTTTCTCAGAACCAGGTGCTTGAAAGTATACATCTTATTGAGGATAACTGCAAGTGTCATCTTTCCTTTCCACTTTAATTTGTGGTGGGTACTTTAATATTTTGGAAATTTTTTACTTGATTCTTAAATTTCACTCCTCCCATAAATATATTAATAACTTTTTCAAGCACCAATTTCACCCAAATAGGTAAAATTTCTAAAGGTCATAATTATTTCAGCAGCTTTCAGGATGAATTCTACAAATTGCTTTGTAGGTCATTGACTTTCTAACACTGTATCTTTACAACAGCAAAAAATATTACTGTAGAACCTTATGTATAATACACTTCTCTACTCATGGTTGATATACTGTGATTAACTTATTCAATTTGAATTCCCCACCCCCAACCAATGGAAATTGGTTATAGTATTATAATATCCAATGGTATATTTCTTCTAAATTCTTATTGTTGACACTGTTTTTTTGTTTTTTTTAATAAAACACTACTGATCTACCCAACTTCTTGACCCTTTGTCCTTCTCGCTGGTCACTAACATCCCTCTCTCCTGGTCCTCCTTCTGCACCTCTGATCACTCATTCTTGGTTTCACTTTTGTGCTTCCAAGCATCTTCCATCACCTAAATGAGGCAATTTCACAAGCTTCCAACGCTGAATTTTTGATTCGATGTCTCTCATTCATGCTTCTATGTTTACTTCAAATCCAGTGACATCAGATGTTGCCTCTGCATGTCAATGTCTGCCAGATCAAACTCTTCCCACGCTCACTTTCTAAGTGGTCCTTAAGATGCTTCCTCATGGACATCCTCCTCAGGGATAACATCATGACACACTCAACAAACTAAGGAAAATCTTCTTTCTAAAATATATTCCCTTTCTTTACTATTTCTTGCTGCCAGTGGCTGCAGCAATCTTTTTACCTCCCAGACTAAGAACAGTGAAGTCATCTTTAAATTTTCCATCTGCCTCATCATCTCAGTCCAGTCTGCCACTGTATTAATATTTTCCCCTTACTTAAAATATCTCCTTTTCACTCCTATACTAGTCCCATAACTGGAGCTTTATCAAGATCAACTATTTACTTTCCAGCTGATTTCCTAGCCTCACCATTACTCACGCTGACAAACAAACATGGATTGATCACCCTAAAACAGCCCGTTAAGCATGCTTGTTTCTATTTTAAGAACATGATGCAGTTCCTACTTTCCACCTCCTACTTCTGATTTAGTATCTTATCCATCTTATTTATACAACCTAATTTCTGACTCATCCCCATTACATGGTTTATAATACAGTAGTCCCTCTTCTCAAATATTTTCCAACTGCTCTTTCTCCTAGTATCTTTGTTCCTGCTGTCCTTAACCCAGTAAGACATAATTCTTGTCTCCACCCATTAAAACTACACTCCTCCTTCAAAGTCCACCAAGGTTTCTTGCTTCTAAGTTCATATACACCAATCTCATTCATCTCTAATATGCTATCACACCCAAGTTCTAAGCCACTGGGCACAAAACAAATTATAATAAACGGTTGAGGCTGCCTGGATGATGGTTTGGGGCTAGATCTCACAGAATCCTGCACCTTAGTGAATTTACCATCATTTCAGCTAAGGGAAAGAAAAAGCTGGATTAAATCTAAGCCCAGGTCAACAATCCACAGCCATATGAACTCAAGCAAGTGATTTCTGTTTTCCTAAGTTTTCAAATCCTCACAGTTAATATTGGGGTATTAATATCAGCTTTCCCTAACATACTATACTACTATGGAAATTAAACAAGATAATTTATGTGGAAGAACACTGGAAAGCATTATACAAGTGTACAGAATTTTTATTTATTCATGATAACAAGATTCATGAGACACATTTCTAAGTCATGAAGTTAATCTAATAATTTATAAAGAGGAATAAATATTTCCACTGACTAGAGAGATGAATGTGCTCTTGAGGTAAAACCATACTTGGATAAAAGATTGAAGGAACTGAGTAAATAATTAAAAGACTTTGGAGATATAATTCTTAAGAGATTTGAATCATTTTGAATGACAGTTTTCAGTAATTCTTTACATAATTAATTCAGTAATTCTATTAGATAGGGTAAAGTGGATAAGTGGTAGCAGTAAGAACTCTTCTGCAGATACCCAACACTTCTTTGGCATGGGAATCTGTGTTAACTTTGAGAACATAAGATGGCTGTATTTTCTGAATTTTTATATTTTTCATGGAGTGAGAAACCAGCTGCACTATGTCACTGATAACTGAACCTTAATGATGTTCCTAATGTACAAGCTGGATTTAGAAAAGGCAGAAGAAAGAAATTAAACTGCCAACATCCAGTGGATCATAGATAAAGCAAAGGAATTCCAGAAAAACATCTATTTCTGCTTCACTGACTATGCTAAAGCCTTTGACTGTGTGGATCACAACAAACTGTGGAAAATTCTCTAAAAAGATGGGAATACCAGAACACATTACCTGACTCCTGGTGAGAAACCTCTTTGCAGGTTGTGTGTGTTTACTTGTTATGTCACGTCAGTTGTGTCCGACTCTGTGTGACTCCATGGATTGTAGTCTGCTAGGCTCCTCTGTCCATGGATTCTCCAGGCACGAATACTGGAAAAAAAAAAAGAATACTGGAGTGGGTTGCCATTTCCTCCTCCAGGGGATCTTCCCGACCCAGGGATCGAACCTGCGTCTCTTATGTCTCCTGCATTGTCAGGCGGGTTCTTTACCACTAGTGCCACCTGGGAAGCCCATATGCAGGTCAAGAAGCAACAGATAAGGAGCAAGGGATTGTTTAAAATTGGGAAATGAGTACATCAAGGCTCTATATTGTCACCCACATTATTTAACTTATATGCAAAGAACATCATGAGAAATGTGAGGCTGGATAAAGCACAAGCTGGAATCAGGAGTGCCAGGAAAAACATCAATCACCTCAGATATATATACAGATGACACCACCCTAATGACAGAAAGTAAAGAGGAACTAAACAGCCTCCTGATGAGTGGGAAAGAGGAGAGTAAAAAAAAGCTAGCTTAAAACTCAACATTCAAAAAACTAAGATCATGGCATCTGGTCCCATCACTTCATGGCAAATAGATAGGGAAAAATTTGGAAACAGTGACAGATTTTATTTTCTTGGGCTTCAAAATCACTGTAAACAGTGACTGCAGCCATGAAATTAAAGGACGCTTGCTCTTTAGAAGAAAAGCTATGACAAACATAGCATATTAAAAACCAGAGATAGCGCTTTGCTGACAAAGGTGCATATTGTCAAAGCTATGGTTTTTCCAGTAGTCATGTATAGATGTGAGTCATAAAGAAAGCTGAGTGCCGAAGAATTGGTGCTTTCCAACTGCAGTTCTGGATAAGACTCAACAGTCCAGACTGCAAGATCAAACTAATCAATCCTAAAGGAAATCAACCCTGAATATTCATTGGAAGGACTGATGCTATAGCTGAAGCTCCAATATTTTGAACACCTGATGCAAAGAGCTGATTCATTGGAAAAGACCCTGATACTGGGAAAGATTGAGGGCAAGATGAGAAGGGGTCAACAGAAAATGAGATGGTTAGATGGATGGCATGATTGACTCAATGTACATGTGTTTGAGCAAACTCCAGGAGATAGTGAAGGACAGGGAAGCCTGGCATGCTGCATCCATGGGGATGCAAACAGTTTGACACAACTGAGTGGCTGAACACGAACAATGATAATCTGGCTTACACTGTTTTCAAGTCCCTCAGCATCATATTTCCTTTAAGAATAAATTGTTTCCTCTTCTTTTATTTGAGAAGTGTGGGAATCAGATGGCCCAAGATCATACCCTAGCTCTGTTACTTACTGGTTATGTTATCTTGAAGAAGTTACTTCACACACCTCTATGCCTCCATGTCTTCTCATCTGTAAAATGGGCTTAAAGATATACTTACATCACAGGATATGTTGAGGATTAAGTGAATTAATGCATGAGAATTAAGTGAGTTTAGTAACTACTCTAAGTGGTGCTGGGAAAACTGGTCAACCACTTGTAAAAGAATGAAACTAGATCACTTTCTAACACCGCACACAAAAATAAACTCAAAATGGATTAAAGATCTAAATGTAAGACCAGAAACTATAAAACTCCTAGAGGAGAACATAGGCAAAACACTCTCCGACATAAATCACAGCAGGATCCTCTATGATACACCTCCCAGAATTCTGGAAATAAAAGCAAAAATAAACAAATGGTATCTAATTAAAATTAAAAGCTTCTGCACAACAAAGGAAAATATAAGCAAGGTGAAAAGATAGCCTTCTGAATGGGAGAAAATAATAGCAAATGAAGCAACTGACAAACAACTAATCTCAAAAATATACAAGCAACTTATGCAGCTCAATTCCAGAAAAATAAACGACCCAATCAAAAAATGGGCCAAAGAACTAAATAGACATTTCTCCAAAGAAGACATACGGATGGCTAACAAACACATGAAAAGATGCTCAACATCACTCATTATTAGAGAAATGCAAATCAAAACCACAATGAGGTACCACTTCACACCAGTCAGAATGGCTGCGATCCAAAAATCTGCAAGCAATAAATGCTGGAGAGGGTGTGGAGAAAAGGGAACCCTCCTACACTGTTGGTGGGAATGCAAACTAGTACAGCCACTATGGAGAACAGTGTGGAGACTCCTTAAAAAATTGCAAATAGAACTACCTTATGACCCAGCAATCCCACTGCTGGGCATACACACTGAGGAAACCAGAATTGAAAGAGACACATGTACCCCAATGTTCATCGCAGCACTGTTTATAATAGCCAGGACATGGAAACAACCTAGATGTCCATCAGCATACGAATGGATAAGAAAGCTGTGGTATATATACACAATGGAGTATTACTCAGCCGTTAAAAAGAATTCATTTGAATCAGTTCTGATGAGATGGATGAAACTGGAGCCGATTATACAGAGTGAAGTAAGCCAGAAAGAAAAACACCAATACAGTATACAACACATATATATGGAATTTAGAAAGATGGCAATGATGACCCTGTATGCAAGACAGGAAAAAAGACACAGATGTGTATAACGGACTTTTGGACTCAGAGGGTGAGGGAGAGGGTGGGATGATTTGGGAGAATGACATTCTAACATGTATACTATCATGTAAGAATCGAATCACCAGTCTATGTCTGACGCAGGATACAGCATGCTTGGGGCTGGTGCATGGGGATGACCCAGAGAGATGTTACGGGGAGGGAGGTGGGAGGGGGTTCATGTTTGGGAACGCATGTAAGAATTAAAGATTTTTAAATTAAAAAAATAAAATAAAAATGTATAAGAAAAAAATAAAAAAAAATAAAATTTATTTCATTTTACTTTGTATCATAACCATCTCTTTGAATATCTGCCTACTCAGCCACTGTAATCATCGTCAAGATACAGATCTTAATTATTTTTGTTTGCTTCTCAGAACTTGTATATTCAGTTGAGTTCAGTCGCTCAGTCATGTCCAACTCTTTTGACCCAATGAACAGCAGCACACCAGGCCTCCCTGTCCATCACCATCTCCCGGAGTCCACCCAAACCCATGTCCATTGAGTCGGTGATGCCATCCAGCCATCTCATTCTCTGTCATCCCCTTCTCCTCCTGCCCCCCAATCTTTCCCAGCATCAGGGTCTTTACCAATGAGTCAGCTCTTCACATGAGGTGGGCAAAGTATTGGAGTTTCAGCTTCAACATCAGTCCTTCCAATGAACACCCAGGACTGATCTCTTTTAGGATGGGCTGGTTGGATCTCCTTGCAGTCCAAGGAACTCTCAAGAGTCTTCTCCAACACCACAGTTCAAAAGCATCAATTCTTTGGCTCTCAGCTTTCTTTATAGTCCAACTCTCACATCCATACTTGTATATTACTTTGGGGATAAATTCAAGACTGTTTTACGTAGGCGTCTGCCAATTAATATTTGATATTGGAATCCTTGAAATCCCTCCTTCAAGCCTAAAGTTTTATCTGATACTCTTTATTTCTTCCAAACAACAGAGACATAATAAATATTTATAATTGATAAATTGCTCTGGCTTCCCTGTGGCTCAGCTGGTAAAGAATCTGCCTGCAATGTGGGAGACCTGGGTTCCATCCCTAGGTTGGGAAGATCCCCTGGAGAAGGGAATGACTACACACTCCAGTATTCTGGTCAGGAGAATTCCATGAACTGTATAGTCCAGGCAGTCGGAAAGAGTTGGACATAACTGAGCAACTTTCAAATCATACATAACATAGGCTCAACACCCTCATGAAATGAGTAATGTAGCATCTTAGTCCAGGACTTTTATCCTATATTTTCCTTTATCCTCCCTTTTGTAATATACTCTCAGTTCCTGTAGCATCAATTAGTGGTTTCAAGGACCACAACAGTGCCAAGTATGTACAAGGTCAACTATAGAAGAATTACAAATTTAATCACAGAAACAAGCACTTTGAAGATAATAAAATATTAATCGGTACTTTACTAAGACTTTGCAAGAAACAAAGAAGCACAGAGAATTAATAACTAAGCAGTGTTTCCAAGATGACAGAAAACAAAAGGTATGAAAACAAGGTCCTTTAAGCCCTGCATGGAGATATTAAGAATTTGAAAGAATGGCACTCACTGATGCTCCGTTTTCTTCAGAAATGAGAAATATCTTTTACCAAAGTATAGGTAATTACTCATGGTATCACCCTGCAATAAATAACATTGTCACAAAACTATTATTTTCCTGATTTTATATAAACTTATTTTGATGTTCCTATTTTCTAGAGAAGGATTTCTATTCATATGTTGAATAATTCCATTAAATTACAGTTTCTAAACACCAACAATATAGTTCTCTAACTTTCTAGGAGAAATGCCTTTTCTAATTTCTTCCATCGTACTTTGCAGATATAAACTGTATTATTTTAAAAATTCATTTCTGTGTCTATTCCACAAAATATAACACATCGTCAAGTAGGTTATATGCTAACATAGGCAGAAGTCCTATGTTAATTATTCTTGTAAGTGCCCTGTACAGTGCTAGCACATGACAGTCATTCAACACAAATTCAGCCTGCCAGGCTATTCTCTCCATGGAATTTTCCAGGCAAGAATACTGGAGTGGTTTGCCATTCCCTTCTCCAGTGTATGTTCCCAACCCTAGGATCAGACCTGGGTTCCCCGTGTTACGGGCAGATTCTTTACTGTCTGAGCCACCACAGAAGACCAGAAGTTAAAATTACTGTAAAAATTTACTCCAGATCTGGCTGCTGCTGCTGCTAAGTCGCTTCAGTCGTGTCTGACTCTGTGCGACCCCATAGACAGCAGCCCACCAGGCTCCCCCGTTCCCGGGATTCTCCAGGCAAGAACACTGGAGTGGGTTGCCATTTCCTTCTCCAATGCATGAAAGTGAAAAGTGAAAGTAAAGAATACCTAAAACGAACATTGACAAGATCTACAGAAAAGATAATGTTTGGAATTTAAGTTCCAGCATATTTAGAGGGTCTTAAACATGCTGAGCTTTCCACTCATCCATGCTAACACACAAAAAAAGATTACACAAGTTCAAGGTGATCATCCAGTAAAAAACATCCTGTTAGAAAAAGAATCAACATTCTCAGAGGAATATAAGTTAGCACAGGGTCCCATTAATGTATACTATTCAAAATGTCCACAAGCAATCAAAAATTACTAGATATGCACAGTAAGAGAAAAATGAGAACCATATTCAAGGGAAAATGCAGACCAAAAACAAAAATACTTGACCTCAGTTAAACCAGATGCTAGATTTAGCAGACACAATCTTAAACATACACATAGTGTAAAAATGCAGGCTAGACAACATAATGTTGAGGTTCTATCTTTAGAGTATTCAATAAAGAAAGAAAAATATTAAACAGAATTCCATATTTTGTCAAATATTTTTGAAATAAATATGAAATTAAAATATTTTCAAATGAATAAAAAAGTGAACAAATTGTCAGTAGCAGACATGCACTATAAGATACACTAATGGATGTTATTCTGAATGAAGGAAAATGATAGTAAATGAAAAATTAGATCTAGAAGGCAAAAACTGAAAGAAAAAAAGCAAAATTTAAAAAACTTTACACAAATAAATTTTTTAAAAACCTAATCTCAGAATAGTACAGGGAATTCTTATATACCTTCTACCAAAAATATACATGTTCTCATGTTATTAACACCTTTCATTAATCTGGTAAACTTGTTACAATTAATATTACTAATTTTGGACAATTAACCATTATTGCTTTGTTTCTTCAGCTCCTTTCTCTTTTTCTTTTCCACTGGGTATTCCCATTCCTATAACTATTACATGGTTTTGTATTTGCTCATAGCTCTTAAATATTCTGTTCTTTTTTATTATTTTTTTCTCTTTGCATTTCAGTTTGATATGTTCCTATTGACAGTTACCACGTACATGTTCCTGTTTATGGTTACAGGTGTTTCTGCTTTATTTTAGTGAATGTCAGCTGTGGTTCTCTGCATTTAATTCACCTGTCTCTCCAGATTTCAGAGTGGTGGTTTGCCCTATGGCCTCAATTCCCTGATAGATCTAAGAAAAGTCATTAATTGTCAATTCTGTGTTTTGTTTTGTATGTGTCTATGTGAAATAAGAGTGATAACTTCCAGGCTCCTCATGCTTGCACATTAGTTCTGTAGGCTTATCCATCCTATATAACTATCGCTTTGTACCATTTGACCACCATCTTCTCATTTCCCCCAAATCCCGAGCCCCTTGTAACCACTGTCACCAGGAAACAATTGGAAAGTTTCATATATTTTATATACTTTCCCTGTGATTTAGCAATTTCATCTATATGTTTAATGGAGAGAAACTGTAAATTTCTTTTAAGAGAAATATTTGTACACAAATGTTACAGCAGCATTATTCATGATAGCAAGAAGTTAAAAACAATCCAATATCTATTAACAACTAATAAAGAAATATATGAATATTTGTTCAATGGAATAATATTTATCAATAAAGTATGTACAGTCTGTGAAAAATGTAGCAAATTAATCTTACAGATATAATTATGAGCAAAAGAAGCAAAAGAATTAAAGATATCATCTGGTATGACTTCATTGTTTTGAAGTTTAAAATAGTATGCTACATTATGATGGTGGGAGAAGACCGGGGTGTGTGTGGGAAGGGGGTAGACTATTAGATGCGCAAAAAGACTTTTGGACTTTAGAGATGATGGAAATATTTTACACCTTAAGAATGGCATTCTTTACACAGGTGTGAATGTTGGCAAAAACTCATTGAACTTTTTATTTATAATCTGTGCATTTTATTGAATGTAAGTTAACTTCATTAAAGTTGATCTAAAAAACAGATTTGTCCATATTTTGCCCTGAGTCTAGAGGAAAGCCTAGCATATAATACGGTCTTGACAAATATTTGTCCAAAAAATGAGTGAATTAACAAATGTACAAATGTATGAATGCTTAAGTAAATGAACATAAAACAATATATAATTTAGTTCTGGGATCAACTGCATAGATAATAATTACTATAGACGGTCAATTAAGGAAGAGCTTGGTGAGAAAGTTTAGAAGGGACAGCAAAGTGATTTCAATTGGACCTGGAAAGACACATTGATTATAAATAAGAAATGGCTCCCTTTTTGAGAAAAGAAGATCAACATTTGAGAAATGGCATAAAGACAGGAATGAGTATGAGTATTCTTAGAATAATGAAGAGACAGTTGCTGATTTGAAATCTCTCACTAGAATTAAAATAAATAATTTTAACCAGTAGTTATTATAATCAGTAATTTTAACTAAGTATAAAGGATGGATTGAATTTATGAATGAAAGAAATCATGAAAATCTGGTATAATCTATGATGGTATGATAGCAATCTGAACCAAGAGATAAGAGCTCAAATTATGATACCAGTATGTGACATAATAAGAAATATATATTTAGTCTCTGCCCATGGTCCCTGAGAGGAATCTCCTAAAAATCGGGTAAATTTCTGAGTGATAGCAGTGCTAGGAGCATCTTTTCTTCTAATATTCGTTATTTGATCCCAGTTCCTAACCCTTGGAATCTCTGGAATGATAGGAGTGTCTTTGTATAAAATGAATGACGGCTGGAGGTTCCTAGATAACTTCAGGATAAGAGTATTGAAAAGACTTATTGCATGATCAACGACTGGAATTTTCAACTCCGCATGGACCTTTGATGACAGGAGAGTGGCTGGAAATTGAGTTAATCACCAATGGTCAATGCTTTCATCAACTATGGCTATGTAATGAAACCTCTGTGCAAATCACAATGAAGGGGTTCAGAGAGCTTCCAGGTTGGTGAACACATGGAGGTGCTAGGGGGTGGCACACTCAGAAAGGACATGGAAGTTTCCTGTCCCTTCCTACTTACCTCAACCTATGTATCTATTTTATTCAACTGTTCTGCATTGCATTCTTTACATTAAACCAGTAACTGTAATGGAAATTTTTTCCTGAGTTCTGTGACCCACTCTATCAAATTATCAATCTTAATGAGGAAGGCATGGGGACCTCCGACTTATAGCCAGTTGGTTGCAAATATGGGAGGCCCAGATTTGTGACTGGCATCTGAAGGAGGGGCAATCCAGTGAGACTGAGCCCTTAACATGTGGGATCTCACACTAACTCTGGGTAGATGGCCCTAGAACTGAACTGAATTCTAGGATACCCAGCTGGTGGTGTATAATTGGTCAGTGTGGGGAAAACTTCACACATTAGGTGTCAGAAGTCTTGTGAGTAGAGAGAAATGGTTTCCCATTTATAGAAGTAGGAATGGTCATCAAGAAATAAATGAGAAGTTTATAGGAAATAGCACAAGAAGTTAAATTTAATTCAATAAATATGTCTTGATAATTTCTTTCCTTACACCTCTGCTTCTACTACCCTAGTCCCCAGTCAGCAAGTCTTTCCCTAGCAATAGTCTTCAACTTGGTCTCCCAAGTTCAAGCCTTTTCCTCCTTCATCCCCCAGTTTGAATTCAGCTCACATAAAACACTCCAATTCCCTATGCAAAACCTTCCAATGGCTTCCCAGCATGCTGACAAATTAAATCCAACCAACAAGAGCCTTCATGATCTTTGCCTAACTAACACTCCAGATTCATTTCCCATTACCATGCCTGTGCTCATCCTACTCAGGTCTGCTCACTCTAGCAGTCTTTCTGTGAGGGGAATATATTGCTGCTTTCTATATTATGGTCTGCATCTAGCAAACTTTTATCTGAAACATTCATAAGGCTTGATTCATTACTCCATTCCAAGTTCAATTCAAATGTCATTGCCCCAGGGAAGACTGATTTCATCACTCTATCAAAAAATAGGATCAAAATTATCCCTTTACTCTCTGTCCCCTTATTGTGCTTTATTTTACATCATCGACTTCATATCTTCAGGAAAGAATATTACATAGCTATTTATTTGCTTGCTGATTATCTGACTCTCTGCATCTAGAATATAAGCTCCATGAGAACAGGGCTCTTAATAATGACTCCCCACAGTCTTTTTAAAGTAAATTAACAGATCAGAAAAGTCCAACTCCAACTTCTACTAGCTATGTGAATTTGGGGAAGTTACTTAAATATTCTCTCAGAATCATCATTTCTTTAATGGAGATAAGACTACTGCTATCCAGGGTTTTATGGGGATTAAATTGAAGACTGTGTTTAAAGAACCCAATGTAGTACTAGCCCAGAGTAAGCAATAAATAAATGGTAGTCCCGACAGATTAGATCTACCAAATATATTCCAGCACCTTAAAAGATGATAACTATAAGTTTCTTCCATTTCTAGTATAGTTGGAAAATATTCCCCATAATGCCAATGATTGTTCTTCTGAGTCCCATTTGTGAAGCCACTAAAGGCTCTGGGAAAACTGACAAAACTGACATGAAAAATTATTAGCAAAGTTTCGGGGCATAAAGCTTCATGTTCTCTTTTGTTCCATTTTTAAAACAGACTCAGCTCACATGCTTTTCCTGTAGAACAACCATTTATAGTGCTCACTGATATTGTGATTCCTTCAGGCAAACTGACTATAAACTTGTTTAAGAGAGAATGAAGAAAAAGTCTCACCTTTCATTTCAGTTAAAGTTATTGGAGTTTTGGTTCAACAAGATTCCAAGTAAATAAAAATTCAATCTGGAGTGAAGACATTTACAATGCAATTGGTGAATGTACCATAAAGGGATGAAACATCACATGACCTGGAGCATAACTGATGCTTCCCAGAGCAGGTCATGCAGGGGAGTAAGCATGTATCATCCACCACAACAGGAAAGTAAGTTCCCAGAACCATGCCACTGAATGAACACTGACAAAATCTGTGCTCACTCTGTATTATGAAAACAATCTTTGGTTTTAGGAACTAGGTTGGAAAACTGTGAGAAGGAAAGCCCAGTCTGCTGAAGCTTTATCATTTTAAGACATTTATCTCAGCACCAGGCAAGCCATGCCTGATCTCTGGAAACTGATTTCATGTGGCCACAAATCCTACAGAGGAATTTTATGCCGAAATTCAGGTACTCCCCAACTAATTTTACCATCACTATTCTAAATTGTTTCATATTACTAGTCGATGAATCTGCCCAAAATGTGCTATTTTTCCTGCCAGACCTTTCCACAGGCACTTATTAGGTTTCTCATTGCTTGTGATTTGAAGCTCAGATTTCTGAGGTTAAAATAGAAGGATATGAACATTTAGCTCTTGCTTATCTTTCTAACCTTATTTCCTACTACTCCCTTCAATATGCTCTTACTTCTTGATGACTATAAGTTTCCAATGGTGCTTTTCTATCCCTGGGCATTTCTTGCCTCATTTTTCATTCTAGATGGCTCATTGAAAAAAAAAAAGCATAACCCACCAGGATCCTCTGTCCATGGAATTCTCCAGGCAAGAATACTGGAGTGGGTTGCCATGCCCTTCTCCACAGGATCTTCCCAACCCAGGGATCAAACTCAGGTCTCCCACGTTGTAGGCGGATTTTTTTCTTTTTACCATTTTGAGCTACCCAGGAAGCCCTAATGAGATAGCTCATCAGACTCCTCTAAATTCTTAAATATCTTGAGAATCTCTTGGTTTTATCTTTGAATTTTATTTCTACCCTTTGTAACACTACATGTTTTACAGCTCATGCATTTTATTCATTCCATAAATTTCTACCAGCTGCCAGGTATCATGCTATGAACTGGAGTTACAATGTTGAAAAAAAAGATGGAATTTATTACTGATCTCATGGCAATTTTAGCTAGTGGGTCTTTAGATATTAACTAAATAATGGTGCAAAAAATATTCTTTCATAGCCATAACAGTGAGTGAGAGGAACAAAGGCTATGAGAGACTAAAATACTTAGCTTGATCCCATTAAGAAGATTGGGAAGGCTTGCCTGAGGAAATGACAACGGAGATGATGTAATTGGAGGAATGACTTCAAGTTTACTGGATAAAGAATGTAACAGAATGGAATAATAGTGACTTGGAATGGACTAAGGCAAGAACAAGGGACTGATGGAGTGGAAAAAGGGAGTCGTGCTACATAGAAAGTTGAATTGGAAAATTAGGTAGTGGCCAGGTGATTGGTGGGCTCATAGACGAGTCGTTCCCAAATGTTTTAGTCTCAGGAAAACTTTACTCTCTAAAGAGTTAATGAGTACTTCAAAGAGCTCTTGTGCAGTATAGTTATCAACACTGTCTTGTAAATTAAACTTAAGAAATTTTAAAAGATTAATTCATTCATTTCAAGTAACAAAGATAAATCTACGATGTGCTAACATGAATGACATTTTGAATTAAAGAAAAACAAACTATGCTTATGTTTATGAAAGGAGAAAGGTGGGGAGGATAAATTAAGAGTTTGGGATTAATGTATACATAGTACTATATATAAAATAGATAACCAACAAGGATCTACTGTATAGCATGGAGAACACTAAATACTCTGTAATAACCTATGCGGGGAAATAATCTGAAAAAGAATAGATACAGGTATGTGTATAACTGTCACTTTGCTGTACATCCGAAACTAACACAACATTGTAAATCAACTATATTTCAATATAAAATAAAATATATATATATAACAAAAAAGAACTAGAGAAGAGTGATTTTTTTGTTTCCATTTGTGCAAGTCCCTCTAATATTTGCCTTACTAGAAACAACTGGATTCTTACATCTGTTTCTACATTTACTCTGTTGCAATATTACAGGTCAGGTTGCCATGGAAAACACCAGTCCATTGAGGGAGAATGAGAGTGAAAAAATGGTAGTATTAATAAGAAAATAATTCTCATCTTGTAGAATCTCTGATTAGATAACTATTTGTAATCCTATGGACTGTAGCCTGCCAGGCTCCTATGTCCATGGGATTCTCCAGGCAAGAATCCTGGAGTGGGTTGCCATGCTCTCCTCCAGATCTTTCCTATGCAGGGATCAAACCCAAGTCTCTTACATATCCTGCACTGGCAGTCAGGTCCTTTACCACTAGTACTCTGAGAATGTTGGTGTTTAGTCACCCAGTCATGTCTGACTCTTTGTAACCCCATGGACTACATCACGCCAGGCCCCATGTCCGTCACCATCTCCTGAAGTTTACCCAAGTTCATGTCCATTGCACTGTTGATGCCATCCAGCCATCTCATCCTCTGATGCCCTCTTCTCCTTCTGCCCTCCCAGAATCGGGGACTTTTCCAATGAGTTGATTGTTCACATCAGATGACCAAAATACTAGAGCTTCAGCTTCAGCATCAGTCCTTCCAACAAGTATTCAGGGTTGATTTCCTTTAAGATTGACTGGTATGATCTTGCTGTATAAGGGGCTTTCAGGAGTCTTCCCTAGCACCACAGTTTGAAAGCATCAATTCTTTGGCATTTTGCATTCTTTACAGTCCAGCTCTCACAAGCATACGTGACCACTGGGAAGACCACAGCCTTGACTGTATGGACCTTTGTCAGCAGAATAATGGCTCTGATTTTCAACACACTGTCGAGGTTTCTCATAGCTTTCCTGCCAAGAAGCAATCATTTTCTGATTTCATGGCTCTAGTCACCATCTGCAGTGATTTTAGAGCCCAAAAGGAGGAAATCTGCCACAGATTCCACCTTTTCTCCTTCTCTTTGCCATGAAGTAATGGGACTGACAATGGCACCCCACTCCAGTACTCTTGCCCGGAAAATCCCATGGATGGAGGAGCCTGGAAGGCTGCAGTCCATGGGGTTGCTAAGAGTTGGACACGACTGAGCAACTTCACTTTCACTTTTCACTTTCATGCATTGGAGAAGGAAGTGGCAACCCACTCCACTGTTCTTGCCTGGAGAGTCCCAGGGATGGGGGGAGCCTGGTGCCTGCCATCTCTGGGGTCGCAGAGAGTTGGACATGACTGAAGCGACTTAACAGCAGCAATGGGACTGGATGTCATGATCTTAGTTTTTCTTTTTAAATATATATTTAGTCTTAAGTCATCTCTTTCACTCTCCTCCTTCACCCTCATCAAGAGGTTCTTTAGTTCCTCTTCCCTTCCTGCCACTAGATTGATATTATCTGCATATCTGAGATTGTTAATGTTTCTCCTGTCTGTCTTGATTCCAGCTTGTAACTCATCCAGTGCAACATTTCTCATGGCGTGCTCAGTGTATAGGTTAAACAAACAGGATGACAGCAGACAGCCCTGTTGTACTCCTGTCTCAAGCTTGAATCAATCAATCATTCCATACAGGGTTCTAATTGTTGCTTCTTGACCCACATATAGGTTTCTTGGAAGGCAGGTAAGATGGTCTGGCATTTCCATATCCTTAAAAGCTTTCCACAGTTTGTTATGATCCAGAGAGTCAAAGGCTTTAGTGTAGTCAATGGAACAGAGGTAGATTTTTTTCTGGAATCTCCTTGCTTTCTCTATGACCTAGTGAATGTTGGCAATTTGATCTCTGGTTCCTCTGTCTTTTCTAAGGTATTACACATACTTTGCCACCCCATTGACTGTAGCCTACCGGGCTCCTCCATCCATGGGATTTTCCAGGCAAGAATATTGGACTGGGTTGCCATTTCCTTCTCCGGGAGAACTTCCCAACCCAGGGATCGAACCTGGGTCTCCCGCATTGTGAGCAGACACTTTACTGTCTGAGCCACAAGGGAAGCCCACCTCAGAGAATAGGTATTTATAAATGCATATGCCAAGTAGCTTTAGTCGTGTTCAACTCTTTGCAACCCTATGGACTGTAGCCCACCAGGCTCCTTTGTCCATGGGATTCTTCAAGCAAGAATGCTGGAGTGGGTTACCATGCCCTATTCCAGGGGATCTTCCCAACCAGGGACTGGACCCACATCTCCTACATCTAAGCTGCATTGGCAGGCAGGTCCTTTACCACTAGCACCATCTGGGAAGCCCATGTACATATGTAATTACAAAACAATACAGTTATTGTGATGCTTTTCTTAGTCTTTTTTTTCCCCCTATTGATTGAAACAAAGGTGCAAGGTTTTTAAACTCTCTAAGAGACAATAAGGTATTGAAAAGACAATGAAAAATACATCTCCCAGAATTAAAAGAAATTATGAGAGGCATAGATCTCATACTAGATGAAGTTACAGGATCATTTATTTAGGTCCATCAGAAGTATCTACACGTTAGAGAAACCTAGGTATTCTATAACAAAATAAGTAAGCAGGAACAGAGAATTTGAAGGACTTTTATTGCTTGTACTTCTGATTTTGGTTAATAAAAAACTAAGCAGGCAAACTAGACCAAACAGACTGCTGGCAGCATCCATGGCAAGAAATGAAGGCAGTTATTAAAAGAAGTTACAAGTATTTGTCACCAACTTGCTTAGGAAGTATTCCAGATGGCTTCTTCTAATTTTATTTGGGACAAATCAATTACACTGAAAGAATATCAGTTAATTTAAATTCTAATTGATTAAATAACATGTATACAAAATATATCATTTTATTCCTATTTATTTTTATTTTCTTATACCTGCCTCAAGTTACTTTGTTAATCTCTCTTAAGAAAGGATTCATTTTTTGTTGAAAAACATTTTGTGGATAAAAGGTTATTCATTCATTTATAAATGCTTTGTTGGGTCTTTCTATATATGATACAATATACTAGCTAATTATTAAATTGAAAGCAACTCAAATATGGTGTAAATTTATCCACTGTTTGATCTCCTTAGAAAGAAATAATGAAGGTAACCCTTTCACCTAGGATACTGTTAATATTTTCAATATCAGAATTTAAACAGAAATAATATCAGTATGTATATCAGAGATATGCCTCAATGCACAGCCCTGAACTATTGCTATGGATCATGAAATGTAAATTTTACCAGGTCACACTAACAATCAATTGCACATACTTATCCCACACCTGTCACCTTGTAGCACAGCACATGGTGCAGAGCCAAGAATGTGTGAGGAATGCAAAAATGCATGTAGATTCTGTCAACCAAAAGAGAACAAGATTTATGAAGCTGAACCCTTAAAAATTTTAGTCCAAATTTGACTGTGACCTTGCTGTTGATTGTGACTCAGTGGAATGCAGTATGCCAGGCTACTCTGCCCTCCACTATCTCCTGGAGTTTGCTCAAATTCATGCCCATTGTGTCAGTGATGCTATCTAACCATTCAACTTCTTCTGCCTCCTTCACCTTTTGTCTTCAATCTCTCCCAGCATCAGGGTCTTTTCCAAAGAGTTGGTTCTTTGCATCAGGTGGCCAAAGTACTGGAACTTCACCTTCAGCATCACCCCTTCTGTGAATATTCAGGGTTGATTTCCTTTAGGATTGACTGGTTTGATCTACTTGCAGTCCACAGGACTCTCAGTCTTCTCTAGCATGACAGTTCAAAGCATCAGTTCTTCAGTGCACAGCCTTCTTGATGGTCCAACTCTCACATCCCTACACGACTACTGGAAAAAACTATAGCTTTGATTAGACAGATCTTTGTCAGCAAAGTAATGTCTCTGCATTTAATATGCTGTCTAGGTTGGTCACAGCTTTCCTTCTAAGGGGAAAGCTTCTTCTAAACCCATGACTCCAGTCACTCTCCACAGTGATTTTGGAGACCAAGAAAATGAAGTCACTGCTTCCACTTTTTCCCCTTCTATTTTCCATTCTGAAGTGATGGGATCAGATGCTACGTCCTTCATTTTTCGAATGTTGTGTTTTAAGCTGCTGCTGCTACTGTTAAGTCGCTTCAGTCGTGTCCAACTCTGTGCGACCCCATAGACGGCAGCCCACTAGGCTCCTCCATCCCTGGGATTCTCCAGGCAAGAATACTGGAGTGGGTTGCCAGATTTAAGCTAGCTTTTTCATTCTCCTCTTTCTCCCTCATGAAGAGGCTCTTTAGTTCCTCTTCACTTTCTGCCATTAGAGTGGTATTGTCTGCATATCTGAGACTGTTGATAGTTCACAGGCAATCTTGATTTCAGCTTGTGATTCATCCAGACTGCATTTCACATGATGTACTCTGCATATAAATTAAATAAGCAATGTGATAATATATAGCCTTGCCATACTCCTTTGGAAACAGTTTGGAACCAGTCATTTTTTCCATGTCTGTTTCTAATGGTTGCTTCTGTGACTCAGTGAAAATAAAATCACTAAAGCCTCAGCCTAGTACGTATGCGTGGACAACAAATAATGGTATGTAATAAACAGAGTAAAGCAACACATGCAAAATCCTACTGGAGCAGAATGTGAGGGTTAAAATAATGACTTAGAAGGAGAGAACCCAAAAAGGAAATGTTTGAACTATATTCTAAACACTGAAGAGAAATTTGTCAAAAGAAGAAAAATAAACAATGCTTGCCAGGCAGAGAGAAAAAAAAAAAAACAATCATCAAAGGCACAGTTGAGTAGAAGAGCATCATGTATCTGTGAACCAACAATCACTTAACCTTGATAAAGAAGGATATTTCGATTGGGACTGGAAGAGCATGACCCTGGTGGAAAGCTGAGTGAAAAATGTCTGATGGTAAAGGTCCTCATGTATCAGACAAATGGGTGTGGGCTTTACACTATGTATGTGCAAGAAAAAGATTTTAACATTGAGTCCCTGTTTTTAATAATATTGTTTTGAAAGTTTAATATATTGAAATGAATACAAGTGAACAAGGAGTGGGGTACCCATGCCATGCTTCTAGTCCCCTCGAGCCCAGGGGGAGTAGAGAGGAAAAGGGAGCTGAGAGCCAGGAGATGCTGATGAGGTAGAGTTGAGTTGTCCCACCCTTCAGACGCACTTACTCAGAACCTACCAGCTACCTTCCTATGGGAGAAGAGTAGAGGCTTCTCTCCCACACTCTAACTTGAGTTTCTCTCTACCCTTTAATAGTACCTCCCTCTTACTGGTCACCATGAGCTTCTCTTCCTCCATTTATCCTTTATAAGTTGCTTGGCAAAAGTCCCACCTTAAGCCATTTCTTACTCTACACACTTTCTGTGTGTTCATATCCTCTCTTACAGCTTAAAAAAAAAAAAATGCCAATGACTTCCCAAACATATCTCTCTAATAGTTGATATTTCAGCTGAGATTCTAGCTGGGCTTTTTTACTTGACTGTCTCAGACATCTCCAACTCAGAATGCTAAAACTGTCATATTAGAAAGGATTCAAAGGATCATCCCTTCCTATGTCCACATTTTATAAAGAAAAAACAAAACGCAGGGATATTCATTGCTCTCCTCAAGTATGTCTTCATTATCTGAAATCAGAACAGAATGCAATGCACTCATATATTTTTTATATTTCCTCCATTATTTAATTTGACATATGCATTGGCTCCAGTGAGGGTCTATGCTGTGGGGATAACACTAAACTAGGTACTTGAGCAAGACACTTCAGGCAGCTTATAATCGAGTGAAAAGATAATGTGTACTGTAATGGCAAACTACGAATGCTCCATGAGAGCTATAAAGAAAGAGTTATATGGATTGAAACAAAGGTCAGTTTGCATTTTGTTTCCATTTTTAAATATGTAATATGCATTTATATGTTTCTCACATAAATGTAGCTACTCCAACCACAGTTACTTTTACATATCAAACATACAGTTGACAAACACATATTCCCTTTCCAAAGGAAAGCCACACATTAACTTTAGGATCATAGCTGGAGTTTTGTGTATTTTTTCCCCAAAAGGAGAGGCAGAGATATTAACTTCTCTGAGACTGGGGAAATTCTGGGGTGGAGACAGATACAGAGAGTAAAAAAGCAATTCAAGCCCAGAGCAGGCGGTGTGTTGCAAAAACTGCACAATAGATCATCAAACAAGTTGCCTGGACTGCTTCTCATACTGCTGCAACACTGCAACGTAGCCTGAGATTCAGAAAACAACCTGTTTATTTATTTCAACTGCAATAGCCATGAGACAGCCCCGGTCATGGAACTGTGGCATCCATAATAGTTCTTTCTGTCTTCTCTTAGACTTCTCCAGGTTCAGAACTCATTAAGGAAGCAAACAGATATGTAGAGCTCAGTAAAGTGAAATGCATATCACTAGAAACCTTTTCAGTTGCAGTCTGTAGAGAGAATACCTATTAGAAAAGATGTTACTGCATTAGATCCCTAAAGTCCTCTTATGGACTGTGAGCGATGATAATGAGGAACAAGAGTTCAGCAAGATCCACTGAGAATCTAAATTTTAATAGGAGTCTGATTGGCATTTTCCTAGGTTATACCCTCTGGTTCAGAAAAAGGAGGGAAATTATGACAGTGAAAAAGCAACAGCAACCCTCCCAGGGTCCTCCAGAGCTCTTGTACTGCAAAATTCAAAGCAGAAGAAAATGATCACAGATTCATTTCAGGGCAGTAGGAGAGCTATTGGGAAAAAAATACCTTGAGTCTTAGTGAAAAGACTGGAAAACAAGCTTCAGAGGGGAATTTATAGGCAAGACTTCTAAAAAATTATCCTTCATGACATCAATATATGTAACATATATATACACAGACATCATAAAATGTAGGACTAAAGAATCTAGAGACAGCATAGTTTTCAAACCTTATTAAGAATTTGAATCATGGGGATAACTTATTAAAATGCTGCTTCTGATTTGGTAGATCTGGGGGGGTGGGCCTGGGATTCAACACTTTTAACAAGCTTTCAGCTGATGATGCATGTCCCACAAACCCATGGGCCACACTATGAATAGCAAACAAGAGGAAAGTTTATTAAATTAGGGATCAGAATACCTGGATTGCACTCTTTGCCCCTCTCCCCTAGCCACACACACAGTCACCTACTTATAATCTGTAAACCTACCTAAAATCTTATAAACTTCATAATCTGTAGCCAGAAACTCAATCTCTCTGAGCCTCCATTCTTATAAAATGGGATACTAATCATATGCCTGAAATACAGCCTCATTGAAAATAATGAATGAGAAAATACTTTAATTATAAAGCAATATATAAATAAAAGTTAGTTATTAGAAGAAACAAAAATATGAAAATACATATTCTCTCAAAAGAAAAGACACTGAGGGTAATGATATACTATACTAGAAAGGTTTTGTTTCTGTAGAAAACTGAAATAATGCTTTCCATCTCTGGAGACAGCAGCTCTAAGTTCCCACAGCAGCAGTTCTCAAACTCTGCTGCTCATTAAAATCATTCAAAAAGCTTTTAAAAAATATCTCTGCCTGGTCACTTTCCATCTTGTCTCACAATTCTGACTCAATTGGTCTAACAGGGGACCCAGACACTAAGAATTATTTTTTAATTCAAGTAATTTTAATATGTAATCGGAGTTGAGAACCACCAGCCCTAGACAAAGATGATCATTGAGGAAAACTGGCTGGGAAAGTGAGAGAAAATTGACCAGATGACTGCAGAAAAAGAAAAGAAGGTCTGGATGAGTACCCATCAGTGTGTACCTCACCACTGAAGGGAAACTGATTTCTGCACTGAGAAAATATTCAAAGAAAAACAGGAGCAGCTGGTGAAAGTGATAGTAAGGCTTATTTCTCCTCTGGATAGGAGGATCAAATGAGATGATGCCTGTGAAGGTACTTGAATGTCTGCGAAGTGCCATAAAAATATGTAGTGTTTTCATGAACAGATTCATCAAATAACTCTTAAACCTAAGCAAGTAAGATACAATAAAGAGAACTTCTTTAAACCAGTCTCCTTCAGAATCCATCTAATACAATGTTTTGCAAACTGATAAAAATTTACAAAGATATATGTGTGGTATAAGCTAATTAGAATCTCCAATTATTATCTGTATTTTTGTTGCTATTCTTGTTCTTGACCTTAAAGATTACTCAATTTATCAAATTAAAAAATTGTACTCTTGAAATTTCAGTTTTGAAACAAAAACAAGTTTTTGGACACCTCTTAAAAATTTAAGTGGCTGGCAAGTAAAATTAAAACAAAAAAAATTTAGAAACAAGCAGATATGTCACAAGAGGGTTCCCTCTTCTCCACACCCTCTCTAGCATTTATTTTTTGTAGATTTTTTGATGATGGCTACTAAAAACAATAGAAAAAAATCAAGAGAAAAATTAAAGTGACTAAAAAGCCAAAATTAACAAAATATAGAAACAAGATAAATTTACCTAATAAGTGGGTATCAAAAATAAAAATCCAATAGAAAAAAAAGCACCTACTCAAAAGAAGGTGGTAAATAGCTGACACAGCATTCTCTAGTCTCCACTATGGCACACAAAAAAATCATAGCCCTTTGTCATGAGTATCTAGGAAACCATGGCAGGCTGTGACTCATAAAACATAATCTTGGAAGGAAAGGCCTTCAGGGTTGTCAGGGACTTTGAAGCTTGGCAAAAGTAACAGGGTTGAAACACAAATCAGCTAGTAGGGTAAATAGCCCTGGGGAAAAAGCAAAACTCAAAAAATGTAAAATTATGGAAATACACGTTCATAAAATTCCCTGTGTGTTTTTTTTCTTGCTTTTGGAATTCAAGGACATTTGTTTGGTGGTGCGAAATAAATTGCAACTATCTAATACTTAATGTGAAGTAGGAAAGGACAATCCATTTCAGTATTCTTGCCTGGAAAATTCCATGGACAGAGGAGCCTGGCAGGCTACAGGTCATGTGGACACAGAGTCAGACATGACTTTGCACTTGAGCACAGCATAATACTTATTGAGCACTCTGTGTTACACATGGTGTTTTCATATTACATTAATTCTTTAAATTATTGCAATAGCTGTAATTATTAATAATTATAATTTATAATAGTAAATAATGGTAATAGCTATTATTATTATCATTACCGTTATTTTACAGGTAAGGAAGCTAGGGCAAAATCAAACACTTGCTCAGTATGCCAGGATTAGAACCTAGACAGCTTAATCCAAGAGACTATACTATATTATACTGACTCTAACTTGATAGGATATTATTCCCAGATGAACCTATATTAACCAGTGAAATATAAAGGACATTTTTTATGGAAAGGACTTGTTCTGATTTAATGAAGTTGACCCCAACATGCTATCAGCTGATGCTCTTTATTTCTTGCTCTTAGTTCAAGCTGTACCATCTACAAGTATAATACTTTTCCCAGTGAAGTTAATTTTTATATATCTATTTCTCCTCATTAGACTACAAACTATTATCATAGATGATCAGACTATGAATGCCACTTTTCTAAGAACTGTGTCCTATTCATTTTTGTATCAGCAGCATCTAACAGAGTGTAAATTTGAAGATCATTCAGTATTGAATGGACCATGCAAGAGCAGGTAGCTAACTAAGTGAGGCTAAAGAAATCGTAAACTGATTAAAGTTAAGAGCAAAGATTTCGAATTAAGCATTAGCCCAAAACGTGATAAATTACTTGGTAAGGAGAGTGTAAAGACAAATTACAAAAGAACCAAGGTAAAGGTATATGTTTACAGAGGTTGGCTGATTTATCTTAATCCCAGTATTTAGAAGGAAATATTTTGAATAAAGAATTTTTAATTTTAAAAAAATCATATATATTTTAAAAATCTCTGGAAAATGAAGAGAATGAAGGAAGAACAAAAGGAAAGAAGGCCAAATAAAATAGAAAGAGCCTTATGGTTCATTTATGCATTCTTCAATATTTATTGACTGTTTATCAGCTGTTTCTCTAGGTTTTGAACAAAACAGTTATCTTATAAAAAGATAGACGATTTCTCTGTTCAAGGATCTTATGTACCAACAAGGAGGAAAATAATAAGACAAATATAACAAAGGCATTAAGGCAGTGGTTAAGTGCCATGAAGTCGAAAGAAAGTTGAATGAGGATAATGTAATAAGGTAAGATTGCAGAGAGGAGTATAGACACTTGGAGTGTTAAAGGACAGTTCTACAAAGAAAGTGGCATTGAGCAAAGACTTGTAGGGTGAGAAGAAAATGGCCAGATGAAAATCTGTGACAGTAGTTTTGGCAAAAAGAATGGCAAATACAAAGACCCTGAGGCAGGAACCAGCATGTTCCTGTCTTTGAAAGCTTTGATACCTTTGAAGAAGAGGAAAGGCCGCTGGAGCTGAACACAGATGAGTATTCAGAGCAATCCAAACAGAGGGCTTTTGGAAACCAAAGAAGGTGGGTCACATCAGTTACTGATGAAACATGGAAAATAGGGTGGAGCTAAAGTTTATAGTAAGCTAAGATATCACTGATGTTTTTAAGAGTGCAATTTTAGTAGAACAATTAAGAAGGCCGGCTTCTAATTTGAAGGACTCCCAACAAATGAGTTAAGTGACAAGAAAATGAAGACATCCATGGCTTTTTGCAAATAAAGAAAGAAGAGAGACTGGAGTCCACTGAAATGCAATCAAGAGAGATGATCACCAATCAAGATCGCAAAGGATTTAGAGGATATGATTCAAGACATAAAAAGAAACCATATTCAGAAGGAGAGCAGGTTTTGTACTGTAAAGAAAGGGGGGAGTAATAAAAATAAATATATACATAAAATATAAATAATATTTTATCTACCTAAAATATAAATTAAAATAATAAAAATATGGTAACTGAAAAATGTGAGGTGGGAAGGAAAAATCAGAGGTAGCTCATGGCTTCCAGTATTTTATTTTCCTCCACTAAAGCAGATGGTAAAGTCATCTCCAAATCTTTAAAATAAAAGTGTTTGGGGTGGATGTTAGCACCTGAACTATCTCTAAAGAATGTCTAGTTAGATAGCTTTTGATAAACAGAAACAGTTTAAAGAACTACCCATGATTACTTGTCAAATGTTTCCCTGAAGTCCTAAACGAATAGAGTTTTTGAAAGATGTATTATAAAATTATTCTGATTTCTGCCTACAAAAAGAAATAACCATTTTTCAAGTACTTAGTATGTGCTAGGCAATGTGTTAAACACTTCACATGACAGTTTTCATAAGAACTCTATGAAATAAACATAACTATTATTCTCATTTTACTGATAAAAGAAAACAGGCTTGAAGAATTTAAACATTTAACCCCCAAGCTCAGAATAGCTGGTGAGAGAGTAGAGTTTTGAATGCCAGTTGCCTTCTTTCACAGCTTATCCACATTTATCTACCCCAGGTGTCTCCCTAATGCCATAGACTAGAACATCCCAGCTAATTCAGATTTTTTTAAATTTGTATCTGTGTTCCACACTGCTATATGTAAATGGATAACTTATAAGAACTTGCTGCATAGCACAGGGAACTGTACTCAATACTCTGTAATGGCCTATAAGGGAAAAGAATATTTAAAAAATAAAGTGGATATACATATATATACACACAAATATATATGAATTGAAGTCACTCAGTCATGTCAGACTCTGTGTGACCCTATAGACTGTAGCCTGCCAGGCTCCTCTGTCCATGGTATTTTCCAAGCAAGAATACTGGACTGGGTTGCCATTTTCTTCTCCAGAGGATCTTCCTGACCCAGGGATTTAGCTCAGATCTCCCTCATCATTGCAGGCAGACTCTCTACTGCCTGAGCCACCAGGGGATCTTATATGTGTGTGTGCGTGTGTGTGCGTGTGTGCGTATTACCGATACTGATTCACTTGCTCTACACCTGAAGCTAATACAACATTGTAAACCAACTATATTCCAATAAAAATTTCTTTTAAAAATTTTATCTATGTTAAGAATGTAAAACTCAGTTTTCTTATATTTAATTATATAGTATAACTATGTCAAGTCCATAAGTTAGGGCAGTCTTCTGGATTTAATATCTAACATTTAGTACAATTAATTTTAGACACATTCAATAATAAAGACTATAAATAGCACCAAGACATCTTCAAGCTTAACTATTTTAACCTCAAAAATGCATGACTCTCTTACAACTGAAAGTTTACCATGTATACATGTTCTTTCCTTCTAGAATTAAAGAAAATCCCACCTGGCTACTATAGTTAATCCTTTGCCTTGCATAAAAAGAAAAGAACAAGCTTCTCTTTCAAATAAACTTGTAGTGGTATGTGCCATTCAGATAAGTTGGTTCAGCTGCAAGTTTGAATAACCTTTCAGTAACTGATATAATAAAAGTAAAGTAAGAGATATAAAAATATATGGCATATGTATATATATGATGCATAGTTGCTGGAAAAACAGAATAGCACAATTGAGGAATAAAACCTAGCGATCTTTATATCAAAGTGGTTTGGAAAATTCTTGGCAAGGAATTTGGTGTTGGAGCTATGGTTTTCATTCTGAAATCCAATATTCTTCCTTTTTACTTTGATGATTTAAAAGTCCTAAATGAGGGTTTGGATAAGGATGGTTGTGGAGAATCAGAGAATGAAGTGGGTACAAACAGAAAAAGATTGAGGAACTGCTGAGACCAGAGATAAACATTTACTTTCAAGTGGAAATTGAGCAAGGTAAAGCCCACTGGAGACAGTACGCTGCACACAAAAGTGAGGAGCAGAGGCGGTTAATGGACAGAATGACTCAACTGATGTGTTTTCCCAGCAAACGGAATTTCTGAATCAAGCATCTTTTGTTATGAGTGTCAAGAGAAGACAAAGACCATCTAAATCCAACAAAGGAAATCATTGATTCAAAACGAATAGATGACAACTTATTGATAACAAGCCCCAAAACAATTCAACCTCAAAAATATTTGGCTGTATATACTAAATGTGCCTCAGCTCCTTAGGGAACATCATGCCCAAAGATTCATCTCAGGATTTTATCATTAGCAAATTCTCTTTAATTAGAATGACTTTTATTTGGTACTGAGGTCACATTTATAAAAGTTTATTCTCCCTAGGGGAAGAAAATGTACTGAGGGGCTACTCCTAGTATTTAGTCATGTGTTTGGAAGTTTTGCTTGCATCTAATATTCAACTCAGCAGCTTCCAGATGTGCCACGTTGCTTTGGTTTTATCTATCCTTGTTACCCAAGGGCATTTGAGCAAACTAAATCTCAATCTACTATAATTGAGAGAAATTAGGGTCTTTGTCAGGTAGCTCAATGGTAAAGAATCCTCCAGCTAAGCAGGAGATACAGGTTCAATCCCTAGATCGGGAAGATCACCTGGAGTAGGAAAGGGCAACCCACTCCTTGCCTGGGAAATCTCAAGGACAGAAGGGCCTGGTGGACCACAGCCCATGGGGTCACAAAAGAGTCAGACACAACTTAGTGACTAAACAATAACAACAAAACAAAAGGTCTTTATAGTGCTGATGAGTTTCAAGTTAATTTGAGACAGGGCATAATTTTCATGGTTTCAGCTGAACGTTACCTCATGCTGCATCTGCTGCTGCTGCTGCTGAGTCGCTTCAGTCGTGTCCGACTCTGTGCAACCCCATAGATGGCAGCCCACCAGGCTCCCCTGTCCCTGGGATTCTCCAGGCAAGAACACTGGAGGGGGTTGCCATTTCCTTCTCCAATGCATGAAAGTGAAAAGTGAAAGGGAAGCATGCTTCATCTAGACCTTTACAATATGATGAAGGTTTTCAGACTTTGAGAAACACAAAATGTGTGAATTCAAGTCACATATTTCTCCTTTTCATCCTTTTATCTATCAGCCTTGAGTTAAAAAGAAAAAATTATTATTTTCCAAAGGGCAATGGAGGGGGTATGTAGGAGAGCAAATCACAAAAGAAAGAACACTTAAGTAGGGATAGTTACTCTAACTTCCTTAATGGCTCAGATGGTAAACCGTCTGCCTACAATGCGGGAGACCCAGGTTTGATCCCTGGGTCCGGAAGATCCTCTGGAGAAGGAAATGGCAACCGACTCCAGTATTCTTGCCTGGAAAATCCCATGGACGGAGGAGCATGGTAGACTACCGTCCACGGGGTCGCAGAGTTGGACACAACTGAGCGACTTCACTTTCACTTTCACTCTAACAGAAAAGTTCCATGGTTTGTGCTAAGATTGCTTATGCTGTCATGTTTAATTCCATTGTAAAATACATATCAATGCATCCCATAACCCCAGTATATTAATGAAGTAGTCAGGCAAGCACCAAGGAAGGAAGGAACAAAGGAAATGCTTCTTCATTGTTGTCTAAAAAGTAAGATAAACAGTCAAGCAAACTGCAGCTTCTGCTGCAGATACTCACCTTCCTATCCCTTTTCAGTTCAGTTCAGTTCAGTCGCTCAGTAGTCCAAATTTAGCTTCAGGTAGAACATTTTCATTCCTCCATATTAGTCTATTTCTATTTACTATCCCAAATCTTAGGGATATAAAATTCTCCTTAGGGAATTCATTGTTAGAAGAAGATTGCTAGCATTCACTCCTAGTGAATCTAGACTACAGGCAGTGGCAGTTAAGATCAAGGACCCTCTCCACCCCCCCGCAGGAGGGGGCCACATCCAACCAAACTCAGCTTCCAAAGGCCCCCAAAGCCTTCCATGCTGCAGTGTAGCTGGCTTTCTTGACAACTTTTTAAACAATCGACACCTAACCCAAACTTTTCAGTGCCCAATAATCAGAAAATTTCTCATTCACAAAACTATTCTTATGCCATATAAGAGAATGCAATAGGTAAGGTCCCTCCCCTGGAATGCCAACCTCAGTAAAGGGCTGAATTAAACACTGTACTGCTCTCTAGGAAATGATGACTGGAAGCCCATGCCTGGTCTCTCTTAGACTGCCCCATGCACTTTTTTCACTTTGCTAATTTTAATTTGGATATTTTCACTGTAATAAACCTTAACAATGAGTATAATTGCTTTTGGGAGTTCTGCCAGTGCTTATAGAAAATCACTGAATCTCTGCTTTGACCCCTGGTCAAACCAACCCACACTTGCATATTTAGCAGTCTGCTGATCCCACGTTAAAAAGGACAACAGGAAGGTTGGAGGACTTGCATCTGTCCTTTACCACCCTTGACTGGGAGTTTCCCTAGTGTAATCTGCTCCTTATTCCATGCCAAACGGTGTGATGCTATGGAATTCAATGACAACACATGTAGAAAGCATAAGTCCTTATTTGTTATATCACACATTGCTAAGACATGAACAAAGATTAAAGGAATTTTATACTTTTTCCTATTTCATTATTTGAAATTTTTAATTGAAAATTTGAGCCTAAAACAAAATTTACTTTGATTTCTTTCAGGATTCTGGTATCATTGAGTTACATAAGATAGTCTTTTATTTTCTGCCTATTACCAACTTCTCAAACCCATTGTTGGTTTAAAATGCATAAAAATACCAGGCATGAAGGAACAATTAAGAAAGGTAAGATATAGAATATGAGAAGAGCTAAAATAATAAATAAAATGAATATGAGCATATCAGAACCTATAGTTTGTTGCACATTTATTTCAGTAATTTAGTATTTCTATGAAGTTTTTAAATATCCCATTGTGCATTGTGAGATTCCAAGAAATCGTCTATATGCAGACTTTCTATAAAAACAGTTACCATTAAAAAACAGATAAATCTCATCTCTAACATATGTGTTACACTTATTCACATACTTGCAAAATACAGTTCAAACAATGTTACGATCTATGAAGAACCTTGGCTCTGTGTCAATGTGACAAAGATGATGCATAGATTATTTTCAGGAGTAAATTGGGTAATTGCGACCAGCAAAGATCAAGGCCTAATTATGAATTCTGTTAAGTTTGTCTCTGCCTCCATTCTTATGTTTTTTCTTTGTCCCAGCCCCTTATTACATAACTACATCTCTGTTTTCCCAGTCATCCAAGTATCTGCTCACATGGACTTACGCATGGCAGGCAAACTGAACCCACTGCTCTCTAGGTATGAATGGCTGCCACATAAGGAACATAGGAGGCACTCAGTGTTGATCAAATAAACAACCCAATTGTCTTCATTTAACATATATATATATATACATATATGATTATATATGAAAGGGCATATCCCTTTCAGGGAGACATTCCTTTCACAACTCAAAACTCAAGATGATAATCAGTTAACTACACATCCCTTTGTAGAGTGTTGACCTTTTAAGATAGAATACGTAAATTCTGTGTCTTCTATGAGGATACGATCTTTTTGTACCTTATATATAAAAACAGACTAATAACATAGTTTTCAAAATTTTGCAAACAACAAGAATTCTTGCTTTTGTCACAGTTTAGAATGAGGTATTTATTTAGCGAATGTAAGCAATAGACAGCTGAAATAATTTATACCTAACAGAATAAAACCTATTTTGATTGCAAGAATTGTTGGTTTGTTAAATAAAATCTTCCAGAAGAACTCCCTTATCCCTCTGGTACTTTATTTCCATTCACACTCGTGAAACTTACCACATTCTATTCTATATTAAAACTACTCACGATAGTATGATATATTTCCTATAATGGATTTCTTGAAGATAATGGCCTCAATTCTATGTAATCCTAGGAGAGTTGTAATAGTACTTAGCAGATGGCAGTTGCTTTGTAAATATTGGTTAACCAAACAATTAATTTCTTCTTAAACGAAACTTGCCCCATGTTTTTTGATATATGTTTGTTTGTATACATGTATTTATGTATGTGTTCCCTTTTTTCCCTTTTTTCTTAATCAGATTGAGTATAACTAAGAATCAAAGCTAACCTGTGAGATACGAGTAAGTTTTACTTTAAGGTTCTTTGTAGATAAAGCAAACTGTTATCTCGACTACTTCCTACCCCAAGTAAGCAGTTACCACCAGCATGTGCAACCAAGAGGGCCTTCTGCAGATGCCAGCTGCTGTCTCCCTCTTGGTCACCTTGTAATTGCTTGCGCTCTTGACTGGTGCTCAAACTTCTGGATCATAATGTACCATCTGGACTTCTGTCCCCCTCCAAGGGCATTGTCTGCACTGGAACACTGCTTCGTTGTTAATCAGTGACACCGACTAGAGCAAAATCTCCTAACTGAGGATCACTGAGATGTTTTTTCCCCAACCTTAAAAATTTCCAAACATGATTCATTCTCAACTTCATCCTAATTTTCAGTTTAACATACATTATTTGTGCCTTAAGAATAAATCTTGTTAAAGGTTTGCCCAGAGAAATAATCCTTCTCTAATTGTTCAGGGATTGAAGTTTTAAAAAGAAGACACTATAAGAACAAACAAACTCACTGAAGGTTAAAGTTGGGGCTGGAATGTTCCAGACTTGCCAGCCAGGCCCAGCCAACTGCCCGTGACTTTCCACACATCAGCAAGTTCCCCTCATAAAAGGTTTACAGCTCAAGCCAGGCTGACTGCAGACAAAGTTAAACCAACACAGTACAAAAAAGTGAGGGGAAAACAGTGTGAGACCAATTAAAACAAATTGGTAATGAAAGCAACAGCTGGATGTCAACATGTTCTGCTCTGTTAATGGCATGTCAATAGGGTGATTTTTATAGAAACCGGTGCTATCTGAAGGAAAGGAGAGACCAGTGCTCTAATGGGATGAAACAGGCCTGGACCGTACCAGAAGCATTCCTGCCCACTCACTTGGGGAGGCCACCTGTGTGGATGAAAACCCATTCAAGAAACTTGTCTCTCTTCTAAAGCCTCCCACTGAACTGTCACCACAGGGAACAGCATCCTTCCACCTTAATGCAGAGCTCATTTGACAAACAATGTTATGGCAGAGGAAGACAGCCAACACAGTCTGCAGTTCACTGGGAAGGCAGATAATCTAGGTTCTGAGTTCAGCACTGTTATTCCAACCTTGGTCCCTGCTACAACTCAAACACATTGTCTGCAAAAATAAGAACATAATGGCACCTTATTTTTTGCCTGCCTTACAGGAGTATCTCCAAGATGACATGAGAAGTTATACACAAAGATAGTTCAGAAATTACAAATATTGTCCAGAAAATAAGAAACTTTTCTTAAATGGCTGGATGGAGTGTTCTTGAAAACTGGTTTCACAACCGTTCAAGAGCATATAAAGGTGAGTCTACTGTTGAAGCACCTTGCTTTCTCTCACAGTACAGGCAAATCCAGGACCACACCACTGCTGAGAAATTGTAGATCATATGTAGTATCACCTGTTGGTTGAGTGCATATGTGTTAGATCTTTTAATCTAACAAGCCTCTGAATTAGGTGCTATTATTCTACATTATGGATTAAAAAATGGACATGAGTTTGAGTAAATTCCAGGAGACAGTGAAGGACAGGGAAGCCTTGTATGCTGCAGTTCATGGGATTGCAAAGAATCAAACATGACTTAGCAACTGAACAACAACACAGAGAAGCTGAGTAAGTTGCTCAAAGTCACACAGCTATTTAGTTGCAGAAGTAGAACTTGAACCACGAAGCCTTTGTTTTTGACCGCCATGCTGCATCACATCGTTTTGCCCATTTAAATGCAACAGAATTTTGAAATAGGATTAAATTCCATCAGACAACAGCAAAATAATATGTGCCAAGGGCCTAAATAAGGACAAGTTACTATAATACAGCTTGGGATAACTTGAATTTCCACTCAGTAAGTCAGCTTTAACTTAGATGGCCAATCCAAGGAGGTACCTCACACCCTCCTAAAATGTGGGTCCTTTCTGGGAAAATGGGATTTTCCTTAAAGATACAAAAGAAGCCCATGACAGAACATCAGCTGTGAGCAATGATCAAGCCCAGAAAAGGAAATATTCCAGTTCAAAAAAAGTATCAGTTAACAGAGATATCTTCCACCACCTTCCAATCCTGCATGCCCTCATTCTAACCTTATTGGAGCTGAAGGCTACCTAGAGAGAAGGAATAGATGAAGAGAAGTAAAACTTCCATACAAGAATGGAAAAAAGAGAAAACAATATCTCCACCACCTACCACTGCAGGCCCCCAACTGAAGGAGGGGAGTATGACCACAGAATTAAGTAAGGAATTTTTATTTCCCTGGAGGTAACATTTTAATTACTGGTCTTGTGACCAGCTATGACCCAGAATGTTTTTTTTTAATGTACTGTATGGGGAAAGTAGAGAAACTCAGGAAAAGTTCCACATTTTCATTCAATGTCAGGAAAGAACTAGGCTTCTAAGGGAGTTTGGAATTAAAGAGAAGAAAAACATTAAGTTGCTTTGTAAATTACCCTACTCTTTTAAAATATTTTGTTACATTTTCCTAGGCTTAGAAGTGAAAATGGCTAGGGTTTCAGAAATAATTTTTCCAAGACATGAAGCATGGTTTGAAACCTGCTAGGTGTTTCAGAGGACGAATGCTTGTGGGAAGAAAAGCAGGATCAGGAAGAACTTTCTATGTTAACATATCCCCAGGCCAGGCCAGGTCCTTTGAAGTTCTCTGTATGTGGAACTTCTTTCTTGCTCTCAGCCCCTAGCCTGAGGCTCTGATAAAGCAGCCAGCCTGTCTAGTGCCTCCTAAATGCCAAGTGTCTTTAGGTATCTCTCTGATTCTTTCTTCCTTCCCCTTCTTCCTCCTGTCCTTTGGAGAGTTGTCCTTTTGTCTGTGAGATGCCAAGTGTAAAATGGACCATGTAGTCATTTCCCCAGCCAAGAATATATCCTCATAGACCTAGGTAGTCATGCATCAGGGAGTGCAAAAAAAAAAAAAAAAAAAAAAAAACTGAGAAGTTACAAAATAAAAAGAAAACTAAGCACAAATAAACACTGTACCAGTTTGGTGAAGGGTGATAGGAAATCTAAGCAGCACATTGCCTAACATTTGCTGGTTCCCCCTTAGCCTTTGGGAAAATGGCAAATGGACATATTTACATGCAAATAATAAAGATAACTGAATGAATTTCATTTGCAGAAAGTGAAACAATAGGTTACATGTATACCTATGTCCTAGGTGACTTTAGCCATAGGTTATAACAGAAGTCTAAAGATGTAATTTATGCACATAACTGTTCATTTTTCCCACATAGGTAATTTGATAATTAAATTGCTGTTGTTGTTTAGTTGTTAAGTTGTGTCTGACTCTTTGCAACCCCATGGACTGTTGCCCACCAGGCTCCTCTGTCCATGGGATTTTCTAGGCAAGAATACTGGAGTGGGTTGCCAGTTCCTTCTTCAAAGGAACTTCCTGAGCCAGGGATCAAATCTGTGTCTCCTACATTGGCAGGCAGATTCATTACCACTGAGCCACCAGGGAAGCCCCTTCATAATTAAATAGTCATTACCAAAAATATAATTTTAATAATTTGTTGATATCTAAAACCTAATGAATATCAAAAGACAATCTTCCTGGAGAGTGAGCCTGCTACTATCCTTGGGGCCAAAGCTCTGGAGCCAAGGGGCAGAAGCCTTCAAAACTTGTTCCAGACTTCTTTCAGAACCAAGATTAGTATTGATTTAGTGTTCTTGTAGCATAAAATCAACAAACTAAGAATAAAATCTCTAAAGTGGGAATAAAAAGCTACATCTATTACTACCTATTATATCCATGTCATCACTACTTCTCATGGCTGCTCTATGAGGTAGTCAGTATTCTCCTCATTTTACAGATGAGGATACAGGTGAGAATACTGGCACTCAGCGAGGTTGTATCATGCTCAGTGGCAGCAAAAGCCAGGGCCAAGCTCCTGAATGCCAATGGGATAATGGAACACAGCTGTGAGCAAAGGAGTTAAGTGCAACATGCAAATATGCGTTTCCGCCCTGTTCCTATTGTCATCCTATTTGCATATAGAACTAGAGATGCTCCATGAGCACAGAATATAGCACTAGAGATGCTCCATGAGCACAAAATTTGTGTCTCTGAATCTAAAGTTTCCCGTTTTGTAAAGACACTGGTCACATAATGATTACTATCCACCCTAATGTGCTCACCTTGACTAATCACATTTGCAACAACCTATTTCCCAAAAGAGTCACATTCTGAGGTCTGAGGTCTGAGGTACTGGAAGTTAGGACTTCAACATGAATTTTGCAGGATCCAAGTCAATCCATAACAGAAGAGAACACACACACACACACACACACACACACACACACACACACACACACAGTGTTTTCAGTGAAATACAGAGTTGAAAGTCAGTTTTGGCAGTGGTGCCAGGTTTAATAGGAAACAGTCCAATATCAGCTTCATTACAAAATTTTTTTAAAAAGCAATCTAGAAAATGATATCAGTAAATCTTTGAGCCAGAATTTATTTTAATAACTTAAGAGTCAATTACTATGGCTGAAGTATAACGTCATGTGGTGAAAAGAAGCAGATGAGAGAGAGAGGTAGCCAGACCTAGAAGGCCTGATGTGCCAAACAAAGGATCTGAGACTTCATCTTTTCTGATTCCTAACTTTTCCCCTCAAGTGTTCCCTCAAAGCAAGGGAGAGTGACAGGACATCTTAATAAGGTCTAAGGATACAGTCTCAAAAGGGCCCACCACTGTACAAAATGTCTGTGAAGTCTTATGCTCCATCCTAACATTTCACCAACATTTGCCTTAAGCTCAATAATTAAGTACATTTTATTCTAAGAGTGTCCTTTATCACATCTTCAAGTGAAAACTTTCTCTGAAACACTGCAGCATTCTCTTTTAGTCTCCTGGAGTTAACTTTAACATATCTTGAATGACCTATTTAAAAGGAAAGTGACAGACTAGAAGACACTTTTCATGTTTAAAACTGACAAGGGACTTATTTATAAAACTAATACCAATGAACTCCTTCAAAATAGAAGAAAAAAAGAAACCAACAGAATCCCTGTGGAAGAATGAAGACATTCATAAATATGAATTTTATGGAAAGAGGAATCCAAAAAGCTAATGGGTATATAAGTGAAAGTGTTAGTTGCTCAGTTATGTCTGACTCTTTGCTACCCCGTGAACGGTAGCCCACTAGACTCCTCTGTCCATGGAATTCTCTAGGCAAGAATACTGGTGTGGGTTGCTATTTCCTTCTCCAGGGGATCTTTCCTACCCAGAGGATTGAACCTGGATCTCCTGCACTGCAGGCAGATTCTTTACCATCTAAGCCATCATGGAAGCCCCAAGGGATTTATAAAGTGTCTTTTTTTCCATGAAAATGTTTCTGAGTGCTCCATTCTTGATCTCTAATCAACTATAATCTGTTTGTTCATTATTACACAACACTGACTGTTTCTGTTACTATGGTTTCATAATGTATCATTCTATTGAGCAAGAGAAGTTCTCTGTTTTCAACATGACCATATTAAACCACATTTCTATTGATTAGTCTTGATAACCCTGTAAAAGCACTAGAATTATTTTGGCAAATTGCTTCAAAAATTCATACTAGAAATTTTAATTCAACTGAATTGAATTTACAGATTGTTCATTTACTCACCCAACATTTGTTGAGCACCTGCCCTGTACATGATAATGCTAAAGTTGTCAGAGACACAGACATGAACAGTGTTTTTTCTGTTTGTTTGTTTTTTTTCTGAAAGTTACTCCTGACTTTGTATGGACACTGTTGATTTTTTATATTGATACCTTATCTATTAACATAAATGGCAAATAAAATTAAGGGAGCAAGCTTCCTACAAGACATCAGTGCCCTGGGCCAAGACAGAAGTTTCCAAGGAACACAGTTGTCCTTCTAATGAGTATAACAAGAGTGGACAGTCCAGCCCAGACTATAAAGTCATACACTATCTGTCTCTTATCTATCCTTCACAAGCAAAAATAGTTGATACTCCTAGGATAAAATGAACTCACAAGCAAGAGTAACCAGATATTTAAGCAGTACAACTATAATTTAAAGGAGAGAGAAAAAGCAAAAGAGAGCAAAAAGTGAAAAAGCAAAAGAATGAACAACCTATATCAGATGAGTAACAAATATTGATAAATAGTTTAACATTTTAAAATTAACATTTAAAAATACTCCAAAAGAAATTAGTGAAGATATCAGTAATATCAAACAGGACACACCAGAAATACAGTTTCAAAGATATAAAGAAGTTAATAGGCAAGATATATAACAAAATGCATTAGGAAAACAAAATTGTATCCTTGAAGATGAAATCAAGGTACTCTTCCAAAAGTCATCAGGAATGGCAAAACAGATCAAAAATTTCAAAAGAAAATTTAAGATATACATGATAGGTGTCTGCGAATGGTAAATATGGAGAAGAAAATGAAATAATAATTTCTAAAACATCAGTGAAAATTTATCAGAATTAAAGGTTAAAATAAGAATAGCAAGGAGAGATAAAGTCTTTCAAGTAAACAATGCAGAAAAATAGAGGAAAACAATAGAATAGGAAAGACTAGAGATTTCTTCCAGAGAAGGCAATGGCAACCCCCTCCAGTACTCTTGCCTGGAAAATCCCATGGGTGGAGAAGCCTGGTAGGCTGCAGTCCATGGGGTCGTTAAGAGTCAGACATGACTGAGCGACTTCACTTTCACTTTTCACTTTCATGCATTAAAGAAAGAAATGACAACCCACTCCAGTGTTCTTGCCTGGAGAATTCCAGGGATGGCAGAGCCTGGTGGTCTGCCGTCTACAGGGTTGCACAGAGTCAGACGCGACTGAAGCGACTTAGCAGCAGCAGTAGCAGCAGAGAGTTCTTCAAGAAAATTAGAGATACCAAGGGAACATTTCATGTAAAGTTTGGTACAATATAGGGCAGAAATGGTATGGGCCTAACAGAAGCAGAAGATATTAAGAAGAGGTAGCAAGAATACACAGAACTGTACAAGAAAGATCTTAATGTCCCAGATAACCATGATGGTGTGATCACTTACCTAGAGCCAGACAGCTTGGAGTGTGAAGTCAAGTGGGCATTAGGAAGTATAACTACAAAGCTAGTAGAGGTGATGGAATTCCTGCTTAGCTATTTCAAATCCTAAAAGATGATGCTGTGAAAGTGCTGCACTAATTAGGCCAGCAAATTTGGAAAACTCAGCAGTGGCCACAGGACTGGAAAGGTCAGTTTTGATTCCAATCCCAAAGAGAGGCAATGCCAAAGAATGTTCAAACTACCACTCAATGGCACACATTTCATAAGCTGCTGCTCCTGCTGCTGCTGCTCCTATGTCGCTTCAGTTGGGTCCAGCTCTGTGCGACCCCACAGATGGCAGCCCACTCGGCTCCCCCATCCCTGGGATTCTCCAGGCAAGAACACTGGAGTGGGTTGCCATTTCTATCTCCAATGCATGAAAGTGAAAAGTGAAAGTGAAGTCGCTCAGTTGTGTCCGACCTTTAGCGACCCCATGGACTGTAGCCTACCAGGCTCCTCCATCGTGGGATTTTCCAGGCAAGAGTACTGGAGTGGGGGCCATTGCCTTCTCTGATTTCATATGCTATCAAAGTAATACTCAAAATCCTCCAAGATTAGCTTCATTAGTATGTGAACCAAGAACTTCCAGATGTACAAGTTGGATTTAGAAAAGGCAGAGGAACCAGAGATGAATTTGCCAACATCTGCTTGGATCACAGAAAAAGCAAGATAATTCCGTAAAACACCTACTCCTACTTCATTGACTACATTAAAGCCTTTGACCATGTAGATCACAATAAACTGTGGAAAATTCTTCAAGAGATGGGAATATCAGATCACCTTACCTGCCTCCTGTGAAAACTGTATGCAAGTCAAGAGGCAATAGTTAGATCCAGACATGGAACAATGGATTGGTTCCAAATTGGGAAAGGAATACGTCAAGGCTGTTTATTGTCACCCTGCTTATTTAACTTATATGCAGAGTACATCATGAGAAATGCTAGGCTGGAAGAAGCACAAGCTGGAATCAAGATTGCCAGAAGAAATATCAATAACCTCAGATATGCAGATGACACCACCATTATGGCAGAATGTGAAGAAGAACTAAAGAGCCTCTTGATGAAAGGGAAAGAGGAGAGTGAAAAAGTTGGCTTAAACTCAACATTAAGAAAACTAAGATCATGGCATCCGGTCCCATCCCTTCATGGCAAATAGATGGGGAAATAATGGAAACAATGATAGACTTTCTTTTTGGGGTTCCTGCAGATGGTGACTGCAGGCATGACATTAAAAGATGCTTACTCCTTGGAAGAAAAGTTATGACAATCCTAGACAGCATATTAAAAAACAGACACATTACTTTGCTGACAAAATCCGTCTAGTCAGAGTTATGACCAGTTGTCATGTTTGGATGTGAGAGTTGCACCATAAAGAAGGCTGAGCATCAAATTATTGGTGATTTTAAACTGTGCCATTGGAGAAGATTCTTGAGATTCCCTTAGACTGTAAGATCAGACCTGTTAATCCTGAAGGAAATCAATCCTTAATATTCATTGGAAAGACTGATGCTGAAGCTAAAGCTCTAATACTTTGGCTACCTGATGTGAAGAGCCAACTCATTGAAAAAGACCCTGTTGCTGGGAAAGACTGAGGGCAGGAGAAGAAGGGAATGACAGAAGACGAGATGGTTGGATGGCTTCACAGACTCCATGGACATGAGTCTGAGCAAGCTTGGGGAAATGGTGAAAGACAGGAAAGCCTGGCCTGCTGTAGTTCATGGGCTTGCAAAGAGTTGTACATGACTGAGTGACCAAAAACAAATTGAAAAAAAGAAAAATTTCTAAAATTTCTAAAAAGTAGTACTCACAAAGATAAAGTATCAAATTGATATCCATCTTGACAATATCTGAACACTAGAAACAAAACACAATGGAATAATACATGTAAGGTGTTGATGGGAAAGAATGCTGAAACTAGAATTATATATTCATAAACAATATTTTGTTGCAATGGCTGAAGAAAGACATTAATAGATATACATTAGTCATGTATCACTTCCTCCATGATCACAAGTCTGTTCAGATTCACACAAAAGGAATAAGGAATTATTTCTTGAAAGGAAGAGTGTCAAAGTCTCACTGGAAGAAAAGCTGCTGGGATTTTTGGAAAATATTAATTCAAAATGCCCCACCATGCAGAAAGATTTATAAAATATAAAATATATCAAAAAGCAAGATATATAAATCAGTGGAATATGCTACCATTTCCGAAAACAAAAGGTAAGAATTGTTTGAATAAGGAAACCCTGGAAAAACACACAAGAATCTAATAAAACCAGATAATTTTGTGGGGGAAACTTGAGGGGATTGTATGGATATAGGTAGCTAAATGAGACCAGATGAAAGAGATATTTCACTTATTTTGTTTTTTCAAACTTAGGAATATAGATCATTTGGGAAAATATTAAAAAAATAATAACTGATAAACACATCAACAGATGCACATATTTTCTTCTCTGGTGTATATATATCAGTTGTATGTGTACCTGGTGGCTCAGCAGTAAAGAATCCACCTGCTAATGCAGGAGACACAGGAGATGTACGTTCAACCCCTAGATCAGGAAGATCTCCTGGAGGAGGGCATGGCAACCCACTCCAAAACTGGGAAACTCCATGGACAGAGGAGTCTAGTGGTCCATAGTCCATCGGGTCATAAGGAGTCTAACACAACTTAGTGACTTAACAACAATATCATTTTCCACAAGTATAACTATGTAGGTTTATGTTCTTTTTAAGTTTTAAGAAGCATTTACATATGCAAGCCTTTCTTGTTACCCCCAATCAAAAATCATATTTTGGGGTTCAAAAAACTACCTTAAATGTTCTATAAGCTTTAGAATAGAAAACTGACCTTTCTACATTCATACTTTCTATGGAGGTCAGTGATACACACCCACAGTATAGGCTTCGAATAATTCTTTTTCATCGCATTTGCTTTCTCACTGTGAAGGTTAAAGTGTCAGTTGATTTTGAATGTTTAGTAATAATTTCTCCCCTCTCCTAATAACTAGAGAAGGAAATGGCAACCCATTCCAGTAGTCTTGCCTGGAAAATCCCATGGACGGAGGAGCCTGGTAGGCTACAGTCCGTGGGGTAGCAAAGAGTCAGACATGACTGAGCAACTTCACTTCACTTCACTTCCCCTAATAAACAATATTTATTTAGTGTTACCTGAACCTAGCTATGATGCATCTGAACCTGCAGATGGTGACTGCAGCCATGAAATTAAAAGACGCTTGCTCCTTGGAAGGAGAGTTATGACCAACCTAGACAGCATATTGAAAAACAGAGACATTACTTTGCCAACAAAGGTCCATCTAGTCAAGGCTGTGGTTTCTCCACTGGTCACGTATGGATGTGAAAGTGGGACTGTGAAGAAAGCTGAGTGCCGAAGAATTGAAGCTTTTAAACTGTGGTGTTGGAGAAGACTCCTGAGAGTCCCTTGGACTGCAAGGAGATCCAACCAGTCCATTCTAGAGGAGATCAGCCCTGAGTGTTCTTTGGAAGAAATGATGCTAAAGCTGAAACTCCAGTACTTTGGCCACCTCATGAGAAGAGTTGACTCATTGGAAAAGACTCTGATGCTGGGAGGGATTGGGGGTAGGAGGAAAAGGGGACGCGACAGAGGATGAGATGGCTGGATGGCATCACCGACTCGATGGACGTGAGTTTGGGTGAACTCCGGGAGCTGGTGGTGCACAGGGAGGCCTGGCGTGCTGTGATTCATGGGGTCGCAAAGAGTCGGACATGACTGAGCGACTGAACTGAACTGAACTGAACCTAGCTATTTGCTAATCACTTAAAATGCAATGTATACTTAATCCTTACAATAACATTATAATGAAGGAACTATTAGTTCCATTATAAGGAAGGAACTATTACTACTTTATTGTATGTAGTGGTGATAATGCCTGTAGAAGGTTTAATAGGCTCCAAAACTTAATCTCTAAACTCAATTGCAAGATCACACACATTCTAATCCTGGAGTTAACACTCATCTGGAAAACTCTTTAGCAAACCAAGAGATCATTTAGTCAGAGGTAACTTTAAAGAGTACTTAAACCCATCTCTTCATAATAATGACAGAAACGGAAATTTAAGTCAGAGAAGAAAATTATCATGCAAACCCCATGCAGCTTCTCTGAGTAGAATCCTGTTCTCCTGACTCCTAACTGTGCACTTCCCATGCAGCAAATGTCCTGCTTTAGAAACAGAAAAACTCACTTGTCACCTAATAACCCTGCCTCAAACACCTGTGACAGGTTTTGTTCAAATCTACTGCGTTTTGAGGTACATATACTAGACCTGCAATAGCTGAGTTGCAGGCTGATTAGCATCACAAGAGAAAAATGGCCCACTTTCCCTTGGCTATAAAAAGAGTTCTAATTATGTTAACATTTAGAAAACATTATAGGTGGTATAGGAAGCTGTTAAACATCCCTGGAATCTGAAATGTCCCTAACCTAAAGGAATTCCTTTCAGTTATGCGGATGAAGAACACTGCAAGAGAAAAGCATTTCAGATACCCCCACTGTCTTTTTGACCTCAAGCACAGGCTTCCTTGGTGGCTCAGTTGTAAAGAATCTGCCTGCCAACGCAGGAGACATCTGATCCAGGAAGATACCCTGGAGAAGGAAATGGCATCACACTCCAGTATTCTTGCCTGGAGAAACCCATGCCGAGAGCAGCCTGGAGTGCTATAGTCCATGGGGTTGCAAAGAGCAGAACACAACTTAGGAACCACCAAGCAAGAGCTGTTTTCATTCACTAGGGCTAACTTTGAACATGTCTACTGCCCACTTTGTCCTATACGTTTGAAGAGTATGACCCAGAAAGAGCCTTTCACTGGAATTAAATATCTGTTCATACATGGAGCAATGAGTTAGCACCTTCTCTGGGTCTGGTACACTCTGTAGGACAGCATGAGGTGAGGCAGAGATGAATCAAGCACAGTGGCTGACAGCTTCTAACCACCAGCATGGTGTGGATCAACTCATTTTCAAAGTCAACACTAATGTCAAATGTTTTCTACTTTACAATCCCTCGAATCTTCAACAAAAAGTGGTGCTTTTTTTTTTTAGCTTTACCATGTTAATTATTTAAAACATTTTTAAAACCTCCAGCTGTAAAATTAATATTCTACACTAATTTTTGTTTTCATAAATAATCATCGCTGTTGTTGAGACAGTAAGGAGCAGACTTCCAAAAACTAACTTCAAATTAAAATCCCTTGGTTAAAGGCTTTTATTGTTCCACCCATAGTCAAAGCCATAGTTTAGGGCTATAATAGAAAAAATGAAAAAAACAAAAGCATCACAGGATCACAAGAGAAAGCAACAGGAACTGGAAGAAACTATAGCAGAAATTAACTTCTTATAGGTGGACATCACCAGATGGTCAACACCGAAATCAGATTGATTATATTTTTTGCAGCCAAAGATGGAGAAGCTCTATACAGTCAACAAAAACAAGACGAGGAGCTGACTGTGGCTCAGATCATGAACTCCTTATTGCCAAATTCAGACTTAAATTGAAGAAAGTAGGGAAAACCGCTAGACCATTCAGGTATGACCTAAATCAAATCCCTTATGATTATACAGTGGAAGTGAGAAATAGATTTAAGGGCCTAGATCTGATAGATAGAGAGTGCCTGATGAACTATGGAATGAGGTTCATGACATTGTACAGGAGACAGGGATCAAGACCATCCCCATGGGAAAGAAAGGCAAAAAAGCAAAATGGCTGTCTGGGGAGGCCTTACAAATAGCTGTGAAAAGAAGAGAGGCGAAAAGCAAAGGAGAAAAGGAAAGATATAAGCATCTGAATGCAGAGTTCCAAAGAATAGCAAGAAGAGATAAGAAAGCCTTCTTCAGCGATCAATTCAAAGAAATAGAGGAAAAGAACAGAATGGGAAAGACTAGAGATGACTTCAAGAAAATTAGAGATACCAAGGGAACATTTCATGCAAAGATGGGCTCGATAAAGGACAGAAATGGTCTGGACCTAACAGAAGCAGAAGATATTAAGAAGAGGTGGCAAGAATACACAGAAGAACTGTACAAAAAAGATCATCAGGACCCAGATAATCATGATGATGTGATCACTCATCTAGAGCCAGACATCTTGGAATGTGAAGTGGAGTGGGCCTTAGAAAGCATCACTATGAACAAAGCTAGGGGAGGTGATGGAATTCCAGCTGAGCTTTTTCAAATCCTGAAAGAAGATGCTGTGAAAGTGCTGCACTCAATATGCCAGCAAATTTGGAAAACTCAGCAGTGGCCACAGGACTGGAAAAGGTCAGTTTTCATTCCAATTCCAAAGAAAGGCAATGCCAAAGAATGTTTAAACTACCACACAATTCCACTCACCTCACATGGTAGTAAAGTAATGCTCAAAATTCTCCAAGCCAGGCTTCAGCAATACGTGAACCGTGAACTTCCTAATGTTCAAGCTTGTTTTAGAAAAGGCAGAGGAACCAGAGATCACATTGCCAACATCCTCTGGATCATGGAAAAAGCAAGAGAGTTCCAGAAAAACATCTATTTCTGCTTTATTGACTATGCCAAAGCCTTTGACTGTGTGGATCACAAGAAACTGTGGGAAATTCTTCAAGAGATGGGAATACCAGACCACCTGACCCGCCTCTTGAGAAATCTGTATGCAGGTCAGGAAGCAACAGTTAGAACTGGACATGGAACAACAGACTGGTTCCAAATAGAAAAGGAGTGTGTCAAGGCTGTATATTGTCACCCTGATTCTTTAACTTCTATGCTGAGTACATCATGAGAAACGCTGGACTGGAAGAAACACAAGCTGGAATCAAGATTGCCAGGAGAAATATCAATAACCTCAGATATGCAGATGATACCACCTTTATGGCAGAAAATGAAGAGGAACTAAAAAGCCTCTTGATGAAAGTGAAAGAGAAGAGTGAAAAAGTTGGCTTAAAGCTCAACATTCAGCAAACAAAGATCATGGCATCCGGTCCCATCACTTCATGGGAAATAGATGGGGAAACAGTGGAAACATTGTCAGATTTTATTTTTGGGGGCTCCAAAATCACTGCAGATGGTGACTGCAGCCATGAAATTAAAAGACACTTACTCCTTGGAAGAAAAGCTATGACCAACCTAGATAGTATATTTAAAAGTAGAGACAACAAAGGTCCGTCTAGTCAAGGATATGGTTTTTCCTATGGTCATGTATGGATGTGAGAGTTGGACTGTGAAGAAGGTGGAGAAGAATTGATGCTTTTGAACTGTTGTGTCGGAGAAGACTCTTGAGAGTCCCTTGGACTGCAAGGAGATCTAACCAGTCCATTCTGAAGGAGATCAGCCCTGGGATTTCTTTGAAAGGAATGATGCTAAAGCTGAAACTCCAGTACTTTGGCCACCTCATGTGAAGAGTTGCCTCATTGGAAAAGACTCTGATGCTGGGAGAGATTGGGGGCAGGAGAAGAAGGGGATGATAGAGGATGAGATTGCTGGATGGCATCACTGACTCGATGGACGTGAATCTGAGTGAACTCCGGGAGATGCTGATGGACAGGGAGGCCTGGCGTGCTTCAGTTCATGGGGTCTCAAGGAGCTGGACATGACTGAGCAACTGAACTGAACTGAGGATAATTCATAGTGCTTAAATTATTTATGCCTAACTGATTTTATTGTCCTATGCCAGGTTTTCACCAAGCCAAGTAAAGTTAAGATTTTTTTCAAAGATGCTGCCTTAAAAGAAATGCATTCAAGGTACTAATTTCTGATGTTAAGGATCAACACTTAGCTGAGCTGTGTGAATAATAAAAGCACCTGATATTATACATATTTCTGACAAAACATTATTTAGTATTCCTGATTTCCAAGACCTTAAAACATTTCTATGCTGATTCTCTCTGCTTCCAATGAACAGCATAATACTCAAGCACAAGATTAAAAGAGAATCTCCCCTACTATCTGAACCAATACAAGAAAGTACCCTTGGCTGTCCCAATGATGCATTAGAAGTATCCATCTCCTGGAGCTTCAACTGACATTTCCCCGTGCAATTTGCAGATTTTCTTTTTAATGCTTTTCTTACAATAAGGCCCATAGTTGTTCTTTTTTTAATCAGTTTTCATTATTCTGATATGATACTGATGTACATTGCCATGACTTCACATTCTCCAAAGTAGCAGTAATATGTCATGAATGGGTTTACACTGTGAAGAAGGAAATCTAAGTACTAAAGTCAATGTTATCACTTCACAGCTGATTCTCAATCAGTAAAAAAAACTCTCTGGATAACACATTCAAATTTATAAAGTAGGGTTAATTTTACTCTGTCCTAATCTTCTGTCCAAAGTTTTATAAACTACAAAAGAGAAAATTCATGTGAAAGCCCTCTGAAAAGCATAGATGATAATAAATTTGTAGTGCATGTGTACGCAGTCACTCAGTGGTGTCCAACTCTTTGTGACCCTCTGGACTGTAGCCCACCAGGCTCCTTGTCCACAGAATTTCCCAGGAAAGAATACTGGAGTGGGTTACCATTTTCTTCTCCAGGGGATCTTCCCTACCCAAGGATTGAACCCAGTTCTCCTCTGTCTCTTACATTGACAGGTGGATTCTTTACCACTGAGCCAACTGAAAAGCCCAGTAAATTTGTAAAGCACTATCTAAATAAAAATCACAGTTGTAATAAAAGTGATTAATTAAAACAAACTGTCACTTCATTAGTGATGCTTCCCACCTGGCCCGTACAGAGTATATTAGACAGAACTCTACAGAGAAATATCAGAATGAACAGGGTGTGCGTGTGTGTGTGTGTACACAGAAAAACATTTTTCTTAGGCCCACATGCTTGCAGAATTTGTTAAATCAAAATCTGCAGAATAGTCCAGCAGGCTGGAGACTCAAAAAATAGTTGCATTCAAGTCCAAAGGCAGCTCGCTGGCAGAATTCCTTCTTCTTCCATGAAAGTCAACTCTTCCCTATTAAGGCCTTCAACTGATTGGTTGAGGCCCATCTGCTTTACGCAAAGTCTACTGATTTAATTGATAACCTCCATTATCAAAGGGGCTTCCCTGGTAATTTAATGGTAAAAAATCTTTCGGCAGTGCAGGAGCTGCAGAAGATGCAGGTTTGATCCCAGATCAGGAAGATCCACTGGAGGAGGGCATGGCAAGCCACTCCAGCATTCTTGCCTGGAGAATCACATGGACAGAGGAGCTTGGTGGGCTACAGTCCATGGGGTCACAAAGAGCTGGACACGACTGAAGCAACTTAGCATGCATGCACAAACTCATCTTAAAAATGCATTCACAGGAAAGCCCAGAGTCGTTTTTGGTCAAATATCTGGGTACAATACCGAATCAAGTTGACACATACAATTAACCATCACAGAGAATTACTATCCAGATCTACTTACACAGAAAGTTCCTTGAAGAATAATGACTTTTAAATCTTCATCAACCCATGTCTATAAGATTTTGCAAGAATAAATACATAAAAAATGCGTGTTGAATAAGTGGTTGGAAATTAGAAATGCATCTAGAGTAATATAGTTTCATGGTAACTTTCATTTTCCTAAATAAATCTGTAAATATCAAAACTAAGAGGAAACATGCAAAAGGTAAACCTATGGATGTTCAAAGGAATTGCTGTCCAAAATAGCCAAGATAGACCATGCAGAACACTGGCTTTTCCTTTCTTTGCTTTCTTCTCAGGCTCTGAAACCACCATCCAATCTGATGCTGGCCTTCTTTGGTACTCTTCACTAACCTTTATGTTTCATCCAGAATTGCCCTAATTTATTGACTACCACTAAATGAACTGTACATAAGCGAAAGTGAAAGTCACTCAGTCACACCTGACTCTTTGTGATCCTCTGGACTATAGCTCACCAGGCTCTTCTGTCCGTGGAATTCTCTAGGCAAGAATACTGGAGTGGGTAGCCATTCCCTCTTCAGGGGATCTTCCCAAACCAGGGATTGAACCCAGGTCTCCTGGACTGCAGGCAGATTCTTTACTATTTGAGCCACCAGGGAAGCCTGTAATTATCCTGCCAAAAGCAATCTACCACACATTAGAACATGGGTGAATTAAAAGTTCAGTAAAATTCTATGTGTCTTATAATATTCTAATATTCTATAAATATTGGCTTGCAGGGAAAGTAAATAGAATCTTGTGATGTTCAATTCTTCTATTGCTACAAATTTCTAACACAACATCATTGGTTGAGTTGTCTGTTTAATTAACTATACCATGCTTTCTGACTCAGCTAGATTTGGAAAATTATAATTTATTAGATACAATTTATAAACATTGTGTGCTAGCTGGTTGTAAAATATGTCATTTTAAAAGTGCAAAATGTAAAAGGGAATAATTAACCTAAAAGTTAGTTAAGTGTTCACTGCATTTCATACTCTGCCAAGTAAACTGATGAAATGTTTAGACCTGGTAAATCTGCCCTTGTATTTGTGCTGGAATCACCATTACAGTTGGTTATCTCCAAGGAAACAGTTTGCAAATCTGCTCTTTGATAACTAGATGCTCAGGTAAGGAGGGGAAAAAAAAATCTCTCAAGGAAAAACTAGACATTTTTCCTTGCATGGTTGTGTTGAGATGAAATAAAAATCATATTTAGATTCATAACTTCTGGCTCTAAGTTCCCCTTCAGCCACATACTAGCTGAATGACTTGGCTATTAAGATAAATCATATTTAAATCATGCATTGCACCTATGGCTAATGGAGATATAAGAAATATCAGTGTCTATTGTATAGGGTTATTTCCCTGGTGGCTCAGATGGTAAAGAATCTGCTGGCAATGCAGGAGACCTAGGTTCGACTCCCAGGTCAGGAAGATCCCCTGGCGAAGGAAATGGCAACCCACTCCAGGATTCTTGCCTGGAGAGCCCCATGGACAGAGGAGCCTGGTGGGCTATAGTCCATGGGATCGCAAAGAGTTGGACAGGACCAAGCAAGTAATACACATTCCTAAGGAATGATTTTCTATTATAAACATATATGGTTTTAAATTATCCTAAGGTAATACTATGGTTCAGAACTTAACTATTAAATGCTTCACAAGACAAAAAATGTCTCATCACATCATTAGGGAAATTATTCAAACTTTCTGAGCCATTTTGACCACTGATATTTTGAAACTCTGATCTTAAAAAATTATTATGAGGTAAATGTACTAACATCAACATTCCATTATAAACCTTTATGCTAATTTGAAACTCATTCTAAATTGTGCACATATTAATCACTCCAACTTTTCCCTATAGGGAAAAAAAAGGTCTTCTAAATTGACAAATAAGGTTTTAATCACATTAACAATCATAATACCAACTCATAGGCACAATCAAAAACTAAGCCTAACTTCTATCTCACCTCTACACTTAAAATCTTTAGTGTCATATTTATCAAAATCTCATCTTTTGTAAATTTTGTAACATTTTACTTTTTGTTTGTATCTATGCATTTACTACATACACTGTTGACCCTAAGGTACTACCTTAGGATAATTTAAAACCATGTATGTTTATAATAGGAAATTGTTCCTTGGGAATATGTATTAGTTGCTTGGTCCTGTCCAACTCTTTGCAACCCCATGGACTATAGAGGTTTCAAGTGGTTTGAAATGCATGGGTACACTTATAATGCAATTTTTTTCACTAGTAAATACTACAGTACTGCCCCAACCGCAATTAGTTGAATTCATGGATGTGGATCCTCTGATACAGAGGAATCACATACAGGGAAGGCTGACTATAAGTGATACTCATATTTTCACAATGGATCAGCACCTCTGACTCTCATGCTGCTCAAGGATCAACTATATATCAACCTATTATGAATGAAGTAGATATATATATACACACACACATATCAATAACAACATACAGACATACACACACATACTAGGTATATCAAGATACTAGATTATATAAATCAAAGCAAACTGTATAGAAACAGTCTCTGCTCTTAGGGAGCTTACTTCCTAGGATGGTTACCAGATGTTAAAATTGCAGAACAGAGAGTGCTATAGAACATATAATAAATGTATGTTGAATATCTTTTATCTTCGTATGCACAGAAATAAATCAAATGCACCCCTCAAGTCCTAGTACAAATGCTACATTCTTCATGAATACTTTCCTGATATTTGATCCAATTGGAAGTCACCTTTTCCACCTCTCAACTTCCATAGTAGTTTATTATTCATTTATATATTTTTTCACTCAACATATATCTAATAAACACTTACTCTGTACCAAGAACCTTCTCAGGTGGCTCAGTGGTAAAGGATCTGGCTGCAATGCAGGAAATGCAGGCCCTATCCCTGGGTCGGGAAGATACTCTGCAGAAGGAAATGGAAACCCACTCCAGTATTCTCGCTTGGGAAATCCCCATGGACAGAGGAGGCTGCAGGTTATTGTCCATGGGGTCACAAAAGTGTCGGACACAACTTAGCAACTACACAACAGTAATTCTGCACCCAGAATGACAATTCAAGAGAAACTTGCTTAATAAATGAGCCATCTAGCGCATGGATGTTAGACAACTAAGTCACGTTTATCACCCACTTACTAAAGACCAGGAGTGATGCTAAGGGCCCTCTGTGCACATTTTTATTCCATGGTATTCTGGTGTGGTAGAGATTGCTCAAAAGACAGAACATAGCAGTGAAAAAACAGACTAGTCTCCTTTGAAGCTTATGTTCCAGTGGGAGAGTCAGACAATAAAATAAGCAAAAAATGAGTATGTAAAATTTAAGTGAGACATAATCACTTAGTGTGAAGTGTCATGAGAAAAGTAAAGTGTGTGGTACTGGGATGGGGATAACGGTGCTGTAATTTTAGATGAGGATTTAATTTGAATGGAGTTCTGAATAAACTGAAAGAGCAGAACACAGGGCAGATGTGAGGGAAGAACATTCCAGGAAGAGGGAAAAGCACATGTAAAACCCCTGAGGCCAGAATATGTGAGTGTGGCAAATAGAAGAGGGAGTGAGTGGGAGAGAGAGTAAATGAAGTCAGAAAGAGGGCTAAGAGGAAGATTCTGTAGTATTTTGTAGGCCAGGTCAAGGAGATTGGGAGGAAATCCTTATGATGCTGCCTTAAAATTACAAAACGTTTACATTTCCAGTAGGCAGATGTGGTAGAGTATAACATAGCAGGATGAAGACTCTTATACCTGCATCCGAACAACTGAAATCTCTTCTCTCCCTGAAGCGAAGTCAACATGTGGATTCCTTCTCCAAATCAAGTTACAACATTCCCTGAGCCTGTTGTTTGTTTTGTGAAATGAAGACAGAACTGCCTGAAGGCAGGGATTCAAAAAAAAATACAGTCCTAAAAGCCAACAGTTAAACCTTAAAACTGCCACAAGTTATATGAGATCCCTTTCATATGAAACACACCTTATGGAAGAAAAAGTATTCCCTATGCCAGAAGCAGAAGGGAAAAGAACCCAGCTGTTACTATATTGTAATAAGTCACATATCTCAAGAAAGAATGAGTTCATCAGAAAATGAACCAGTCAACAAGGAGTGAGAGAAAGGAAGCCATGAATTATCACTATGCTTCCAGCACTGACTGGGAAACAAAATGTCCTAGGAAGATAAAATGATGCAAGCATGCCCAATTCTGCTTATTGTTGAGACAGATCTATCAGACCACTGGAGCCTGATGCCGTGAAACATATGAGCTATCCAGCCACCTCTCCTTGTTCTGATTTCATGCTCACAAGCTACCTTCTGATAATCTAGCCTCCCAGGATGTTTCTCTACAGCGAGAGAATGTTCTGGTGCACTGGAAAGTTACATTTCTTTCTATAAATTATAGCATTGGCATTCTGTATTTCATACTTCATTCTCCTGTGGATTTAGCTGATGTGAATCAGCATGCCTAAGTCCAATAAAGCTTTGAGACATTGACACTGTCTGCTTTCTGAATCTGTGAGGCTTAGGGGTCAGACCCTGCACTGAGATGAGCTCAGCAGGTGATGCCTTTCCAGGGACTGCTGCTAACTAGCAAGCCACACTTATTATTTTTTAACTTCTCCATTGCCTAATTCACAAGGGTTGCAGGCCTCACAGGAAATAATGCATTCGAGAGCTGTAGAGTTCTTTGGGGGAACACTGAAAAGATGGTAAAAGAAAAAATCTAAGTGTGCAATATGGACCTTCTATATCTGGCTATTTTGAACCATCCGTAGCATAGAAGAAAAACCTTCCAATCTAGGAACAAGGGGTGTGTCTGCCCCAGGAAGAATGTAAAACTCATAGGGAAAGTTTCTGAAACTGAGTCATCTTTCCTTGTCTGAATACTTTTATTCCAGGGATAGAAATTCTAGATTTTCCTTTTAAGAGTGCCACATTCCAATAAAAAAATTTGGAACTACTAGTGATTCTTTCATAAAGTATATACATATTAAAATATAGAGAGATATAAGTATGTAGCATGTTGTATGTGACAGGTAAGAGGCCTAGCTATATAACCTTGTTGGACCCTGTGAAAAATAGTAATTCAGGGTCCCTTGTTCAAAAATCAAGTAAAAATGCCATAAAATATATTAAAATATATAGATCTTTCTTTCGTTTCATAGTCTTTCACTTCACTTGTCTTTTTTTTTTCACTTGCTACTTAATGTCATTCTAAGTAAAGAAGAAATCATCTCAAAAAAAAAGCATTGATTTTATTGTCCATTTTTATATTGTACAATGCCAACCCTGAAAATATAAGAGCACTCATCAGCACAATCATCAAAATTAGACAATTCCTACCTCTCACAGGTCACATGTGCACATGTATTTCTTTCTTGCTAGACCAAAGAAAGCACTCAACAAAAATAATTCAGCTGTCTTTACTTCTATCAATGTTCTCTACCTTTAGTTTACTAATGAATAAGGCCAGATTGACAAGTAAAAGAACTATGAGGTCTTTCCTTTTTTTAATGTCATTATTTTCAGTGTAAGTAGTTTAATACAAGGAAGTAACATGAGTAAGAATGAATATGATAGGGTTTTTGGTTACTGTATTTCTTAGAATGTCTTTGCCTTCTTTCTGCCTTTGAAAAAAGTTCTGATTTGAATAAAAATTGTGATCTCTTGGGGTTGTCAGCAAGCTTGACACTTCTCACACTTAGCCAGTCATAGACATAATATATTTGATGTAATGTAGTTACCTTGTCGGAGAAGGCAATGGCACCCCACTCCAGTACTCTTGCCTGGAAAATCACGTGGACAGAGGAGCCTGGTAGGCTGCAGTCCATGGGGTCACTGAGTTGGACACGGCTGAGCAACTTCACTTTCACTTTTTACTTTAATGCATCGGAGAAGGAAATGGCAACCCACTCCAATGTTCTTGCCTGGAGAATCCCAGGAACAGGGGAGCCTGGTAGGCTGCCGTCTATAGGGTCGCACAGAGTTGGACACGACTGAAGCGACTTAGCAGCAGCAGCAGCAGCAGCAGTTACCTTGTATTGACTTAGCGTCTCACTGATCTCCCGTGCATCTGGGTCCACTGGGATTCTTGCTCATGGGGCCCTGCAAATGGTCTGTGCTTATGCAGCAACAAGGAACAGAGAGATCATGCACATTATGTGGGTCTCTTCTGCTTTCAAGCATGCTTAAAATATCAGGAATAATAAGAAATTATTAAGAATTTTAAGACAGCATATCGTTAAACCAAGCATGGGTTTGTTCTGACCCGGGTGGCTTGATCAACTGCCCAGGTCACAAGACCATGAAGCCAGCCCTGACAGGCATTGCTTTGCTAAGTTACTTCAGTCGTGTCTGACTCTTCCCGACCCTATGTCTGTGGCCCACGAGGTTGCTCTGTCCACTGGGATTCTTTAGGCAAGAATACTGGAGTGGCTTGCCATGCCTCCTCCAGGGGATCTTCCTGATCCAGGGATCAAACCCTCATCATTTATGTTTCCTGCAATGTAGGTGGGTTTTTTCCCACTAGCGCCACCTAAGAAGCCCCTGCTCTAAGAAAAAATAATTAGAATGGATAAGAAAGCTGTGGTACATATACACGATGGAGTATTACTCAGCCATTAAAAAGAATACATTTGAATCAGTTCTAATGAGATGGATGAAACTTGAGCCGACTATACAGAGTGAAGTAAGCCAGAAAGAAAAATACCAATACAGTATACTGACACATATATACGGAATTTAGAAAGATGGTAATGATGACCCTGTATGCGAGACAGCAAAAGAGACACAGATGTATAGAACGGACTTTTGGACTCTGAGGGAGAGGGAGAGGGTGGGGTGATTTGGGAGAATGGCATTGAAACATGTATACTATCATGTAAGAAATGAATCGCCAGTCTATGTTCGAACAGGATACAGGATACTTGGGGCTGGTGCATGGGGATGATCCAGAGAGATGATATGGGGTGGGAGGTGGGAGGGGGATTCAGGATTGGGAGCTTGTATACACCTGTGGTGGATTCATGTCAATGTATGGCAAAACCAATGCAGTATTGTAAAGTAAAATAAAGTAAAAATTAAAAACTTAAAAAATTAAAAAAAAAGAAAAAATAATTAAACATTTGCAACAACTATAAGAGGTTAGCACTATAATTATATCCCATTTCAGAAAGAGGAAACAAGCACAGAGAGGTCAAGTAGCTCATTCAAGTGTTACTAAGATCTAGTAAGTGGCAGAGCTGGGATTTGAATCCAGGCTTTTAAATTCAAGATACCGTGTTCTTAACCAATACACAATGTTGCTTCTAAAGACGCTGATTTTGAATTCAGCTCCAAGTTTCTTTGCTCTTCTCCACTTCCTCACTTTCTAAAATTATAAAAGGCAATTCATATTCATCATTTTTTAAAAATCCACATATATTGTGTGCAACTTTGTCATTGCCTATAGTTTATAATAACTGGTATAAAGAATAATAATATTTATCACTGAATGCTTTCCTCTGGGCCTAGCAATTTGATAAGGTGGTTTCAGTTTTTACCTGTGCTTCCAGTATTCTTGCCTGGAGAATTCGATGGACAGAGGAAGCTGGCGGGCTACAGTCCATGGGGTCGCAAAGTCGGCCACAACTGAGCACATCAGCACACAGATAAGAACATAGACGTTTAGAGAAATTAAGTAACTTTCGTCGGACTTGGGTAGTAAGAGTCAGACAACTTGGCACCAACATCCAGAGGTTTACATACTTTGTCATAGCACTATAATTTTCCTGTTGCCCATTTTAAATGTGCCAAGGTAAGCAACAGGGATCAGACCTATATGGATAGACTTGATTCCTGCCAGATTTCTGTTCAGTCCCACATGTTCAAAATTAGAAGTATAATTCAACTGCAAGAAGTAAAGTGTTTGATATTCAAATATGTACCCCAGTGCAAATTTGCTGTTTTTCTTTAAGAGAGTCTTCCTCTGTGTGTAGAAAGTTCAAATAGATTTAGCCTAGGATGAAATGCCAGAAATATAAAGAAGACACAAGAGCTTGAGATGCTGCCCTTGGAAAAACTGTTATCACTAACTGATAATCTCTAAGCAAATAGAGATAGTAATTGGATGAGCTCTCTTAATTGAATCCAATAGAGAAAGGAGCTTAAGTCCTGCCTTGTTCTTGATGTCCATTAACACTACATAATTCTCTGGACAACCTTGAGATCAAAAGAGACGGGCATAAAACTGGAAAGCTCCCAGAGAAGTCTCAAAAACAGTTTTCTTTCTACTTAGAAGCTGTTTTCAGAAAACATAATTGTTATAGTAGATCACAAAATTAAATAACAGAAGCATAATCAGAATAAGCATCCCCCAAAATCTTACTAAATTAGGTGACATAAAAAGAGAAAGAAAACCTAAAGAAGTAATTTTGGTTTAGGACATAAAATTAACTGAGGAGCTAAGGGACTGTTAAAGTCTAGAAGCCTTGTGCAACAATGAAAGACTTTTAAATCTCTGGCAAATTTTCAAAACACATAACTGAAAATTAGGACTGTTCTTTCTAACAGATTTTTAATTATAAGAGGATTTTATTCAGAAGTAGCTGAATTCTTTCACCCTCAATTGTATATTCTGCAATTAACTAAGATCCATCACAGAACACTTGGTTCTTCTGTTACTGTTCACCTGAAGGAAATCAACCCATCAGAGACATTTTCAAAATAACTGAAGAACTAAACTCATTTTAAAAAACAGGAAATAAAGAGATAACCAAAGCATACCTTCTAGTAAAAAAAAAAAAAAAAGGCATTTATTCCTTTAAGGAACCACACCTCTCCTATTTATGTTTGTTTTGTTTTTTTTTTAATAGAAGTTGTTTTAACTTGAGTTCCTGTAGAAGAAAAGAGCCACAGACAAAGGATTACATGCAATAAGAGTTTGACAGAAGTGTTGGGAATGTGGGCTTCCTTGGTAGCTCAGACAATAAAGAATCTGCCTGCAATGCAGGAGACCTAGGTTTGATGTCAGGAATGAGGGATAAAGGAAATTAAATAGGGAATAAGGGAGAATACAAGAATACACTATGGAGTTGGCTTCTGCCACTACGGGGGAAAAAAATGGTGCTACAATTGAAAGGATCAAATGAGAAGTCATATGAAATATATCTCATGATGTGTCTGTCTAGGAAAAAAGACAGGCATTTATTCACTGGTCAAAGGAGCCCCCTCAACTTAAACACACAATCACATGCACACACACACACATACACACACACACACTTACTTCAAGAGCAACACTTGTGAGTGCCAGCTGGTTCCTGTGAATGTCACATATCCTTGTGAAAGAGAAGCTACAGGTCAGGCAGCCAAAGGCATGCACTGGGCAGACCCGAGATGGGTGCTATCAGGATGTTGCTGCCTGAAGCTGGGTAAAGCCAGCATAGCGCAGGTGCCTGCAACTGCAGCAGGAGGTGTGATAGACAGGTGTGACAGAGAGGATATAGATGGTTCCAAGAGGAGCCTGATAGAGCAAACATGCCTCCTTCAGACCGATTTCCATTCTTGAGTTCTAAGCAACTGTGTTAAATTCGGTGGCACAGATAAACTCTACTACTGTCTTCTTAAAGTAATAATACTGATGTTTCACATGACTCACAAGCAAACCTTGAAGTGGGCTTAAATTTTCTCCATTCCCAAATCCCTCACATCCTGAACTCTCCTCTTCTGATGAAGAGTGAAGCTCTGTGGAGTCCACGTTAGCCCCCATAGTTTTGCTGCTAACTCTGTTCACACACACACCCTCCTGGTTAGTGATGCCTCCCTGAATTGCCAAATCTAGCAGTCTTCCCTCCGCTAGAGCACTGTCGGTGGGTGTCCCACTGCGCTGGTGTGATGAGGCACCCTGTCCCTGAAGATGAACAGTTTTGCCTCCTCTGGCATTTTTCTTCAGCTTCTTCTATTTCTCTGCACTGACTGTCATCATCCCTTCCAAGCTTACTTTCTCTCTTCACTCTCTAAAGGTCTAATTCCCCCCAAGATTCCACTCTCTATCCTCAAAATTCCCTCAGTGATAACAATAGCAACTGTGGCCCCACCACAGAATGTCCTTTTACCCACTCTCAGTTGTCCAATCACTCCTTCAGCTGTATTCACTTTCTTTGGTTTTTTTTTATTATTATTAATTTATTTTAATTGGAGGCTAATTACTTTACAATATTGTGGCAGTTTTTGCCATACACTGACATGAATCAGCCACGGATGTACAAGTGTTCCCCCAGCCCCAACCCCTCTCCTACCTCCCTCCCCATCCCATCCTTCTGGGTTGTCCAAGCACACCAGCTTTGAGTGCCCTGTTTCATGCATTGAACTTGGACTGGTCATCTGTTTCATATATGGCAATATACATGTTTCAATGCTATTATCTCAAATCATCCCACCCTCAGCTTCTCCCACAATGTCCAAAATTCTATTCTTTATATCTGTGTCGCTTTTGCTGTCTTGCACATAGGGTTGTCGTTACCATCTTTCTAAATTCCATATATATGCATTCAGTTCAGTGCAGTTCAGTTCAGTTCAGTCGCTCAGTCATGTCCAACTCTTTGCAACCCCATGAATCGCAGCACGCCAGGCCTCCCTGTCCATCACCAACTCCCAGAGTTCACTCAGACTCACGCCCATCGAGTCAGTGATGCCATCCAGCCATCTCATCCTCTGTCGTCCCCTTCTCCTCCTGCCCCCAATCCCTCCCAGCATCAGAGTCTTTTCCAATGAGTCAACTCTTCGCATGAGGTGGCCAAAGTACTGGAGTTTCAGCTTTAGCATCATTCCTTCCAAAGAACACCCAGGACTGATCTCCTTCAGAATGGAATTGTTGGATCTCCTTCCAGTCCAAGGGACTCTCAAGAGTCTTCTCCAACACCACAGTTCAAAAGCATTAATTCTTCAGCGCTCAGCCTTCTTCACAGTCCAAATCTCACATCCATACATGACTACTGGAAAAACCATAGCCTTGACTAGATGGACCTTTGTTGGCAAAGTAATGTCTCTGCTTTTGAATATGCTATCTAGGTTGATCATAACTTTTCTTCCAAGGAGTGTGTCTTTTAATTTCATGGCTGCAGTCACCATCTGCAGTGATTTTGGAGCCCCCCCAAAATAAAATCTGACACTGTTTCCACTGTTTCCCCATCTATTTCCCATGAAGTGATGGGACCAGATGCCATGATCTCCATTTTCTGAATGTTGAGCTTGAAGCCAACTTTTTCACTCTCCACTTTCACTTTCATCAAGAGGCTTTTTAGTTCCTCTTCACTCTCTGCCATAAGGGTGGTGTCATCTGCATATCTGAGGTTATTGATATTCCTCCCAGCAATCTTGATTCCAGCTTGTGCTTCTTCCAGCCCAGTGTTTCTCATGATGTGCTCTGTATAGAAGTTAAATAAGCATGGTGACAATATACAGCCTTGATGTACTCCTTTTCCTATTTGGAACCAGTCTGTTGTTCTGTGTCCAGTTCTTACCGTTGCTTCCTGACCTGCATATAGGTTTCTCAAGAGGCAGGTCAAGTGGTCTGGTATTCCCATCTCTTTCAAAATTTTCCACAGTTTATTGTTATCCACACAGCCAAAAGCTTTTGCATAGTCAATAAAGCAGAAATAAATGTTTTTCTGGAACTCTCTTGGTTTTTTGATGATCCAGTAGATGTTGGCAATAAAAAGGCAAAATGATAGGATCCTGAAAGAGGAACTCCCCAGGTTAGTAGGTGCCCAATATGCTACTGGAGATCAGTGGAGAAATAACTCCAGAAAGAATGAAGGGATGGAGCCAAAGCAAAAACAATAGCCAGTTGTGAATGTGATTGGTGATAGAAGCAAGGTCTGATGCTGTAAAGAGCAATAATGCATAGGAACCTGGAATGTCAGGTCCATGAATCAAGGCAAATTGGAAGTGGTCAAACAGGAGATGGCAAGAGTGAACATCGACATTATAGGAATCAGCAAACTAAAATGGACTGGAATGGATGAATTTAACTCAGATGACCATTGTATCTACTACTGTGGGCAGGAATCCCTCAGAAGAAATGGAGTAGCCATCATGGTCAACAAAAGAGTCCAAAATGTAGTACTTGGATGCAATCTCTGTTCAGAATGATCTCTGTTCGTTTCCAAGGCAAACCATTCAATATATGCATTAGTATACTATATAGGAGGAGAAGGCGATGACAACCCACTCCAGTACTCTTGCCTGGAAAATCCCATGGGTGGAGGAGCCTGGTAGGCTGTAGTCCATGGGGTCGTGAAGAGTCTGACACGACTGAGACTTCACTTTCACTTTCATGCATTGGAGAAGGAAATGGCAACCCACTCCAGTGTTCTTGCCTGGAGAATCCCAGGGACGGGGGAGCCTGGTGGGCTGCCATCTATGGGGTCACACAGAGTCGGACACAACTGAAGCGACTTAGCAGCAGCAGCATACTGTATAGGTGTTTTTCTTTCTGACTTACTTCACTCTGTATAATAGGCTCCAGTTTTATCCACCTCATTAGAACTGACTCAAATGTGTTCTTTTTAGTAGCTGAGTAATATTCCATTGTGTATATGTACAACTTGAGTTGACTCATTGGAAAAGACTCTGATGCTGGGAGGGATTGGGGGCAAGAGGAGAAGGGGACAACAGAAGATGAGATGGCTGGATGGCATCACTGATTCGATGGACGTGAGTTTGAGTAAACTCAGGGAGTTGATCATGGATAGGGAGGCCTGGGGTGCTGCGATTCATGGGGTCACAAAGAGTCGGAGACACAACTGCGTGACTGAACTGTCTGACTGACAACTTTCTTATCCATCTGCCAATGGATATCTAGGTTGCTTCCATTTCCTAACTATTGTAAACAGTGCTGCGATGAACATTGAGGTACACATGTCTCTTTCAATTCTGATTTCCTTGGTGTGTATGCCCAGAAGTGGGATTGCTGAGTCATAGATCAGGTCTATTTCCATTTTTTTGAAAAGAATCTCCACACTGTTCCCCACAGTGGCTGTACTAGTTTGCATTCCCACAACAGTGTAAGAGGATTCCCTTTTCTCCACACCCTCTTCAGCATTTATTGTTTGTACTTTTTGATGGCAGCCATTCTGACCAGTGGGAGATGGTACCTCATTGTGGTTTTGATTTGCATTTCTCTGATAATGAGTGATGTTGAGCAACTTTTCATGTGTTTGTTAGCCACCATCTCTATGTCTTCTTTGGAGAAATGTTTGTTTAGTTTTTTGACCCATTTTATTTATTTATCTTTTCTGGTATTGAGCTGCATCAGCTGCTTCTATATTTATAGTGCAGTCTTAAGTGTGGAAACCAGCATCCCAAGAGCAGTTGTTCTAACTAAACCTGTGACCTTGTCTCTAGAGCTTTATCTCCTTCTGTGTTTCCTATTTTTACAAGTGACACGTTCATTCTTGCAGCCCCCCAGCTCCTAAATTCTGTTTATCAGCACCTCACACACATTTATTCTACATATTTACCAAGAAGAAATAGTATATGATTCACCTCCTTTTAAGTAAGTCAATGGAAAATGCACTCAAAATGTAAATGAGCTGCAGTTCATTTATATCTTTAACAGTCCCCAGCCTGGTGACCCCCTCAGTCCTAGAAAAGTCTGGCAAAACAAAAGGTAAGGTCCAGAAGAGATTTATCCGCTCAGGACCAGCCAAAATTTAGGCTCAGTTCAGTTCAGTTCAGTTCAGTCGCTCAGTCATGTCCTACTCTGCAACCCCATGAATCACAGCACGCCAAGCCTCCCTGTCCATCACCAACACCTGGAGTTCACTCAAACTCATGTCCATCGAGTAAGTGATGCCATTCAGCCATCTTATCCTCTGTTGTCCCCCTCTCCTCCTGCCCTCAATCCCTCCCAGCATCAGAGTCTTTTCCAATGAACAGTTCTAGAATTTTTTTTTAATACATCATCATATAATTCTGATTTTACATACCTGAGTAAATAAATAATATTGTGCATTCCTTTTAAATGCTTTCTTTATAGTCAAAAAAGTTATATAAAATGTATTATTTTAACAGTTCAGTGGCATTAAATACAGTCATATTGCTGTGCCGTGTAACTCTCACCATCATCTATCTCCTGAATTTTTTACTTTCCTAAACTGAAACTCAGTTCAGTTCAGTTGCTCAGTCATGTCTGACTTTGCAACCCCATGAACTGCACCATGCCAGGCCTCCCTGTCCATCACCAACTCCCAGAGTTTACCCAAACCCATGTCCATTGAGTTGGTGATGCCATCCAACCATCTCATCCTCTGTCGTCCCCTTCTCCTCCCGCCCTCAATCTTTCCCATCATCAGGGTCTTTTCAAATGAGTCAACTCTTTGCATCAGGTGGCCAAAGTATTGGAGTTTCAGCTTCAAATTGAAACTCTGTCCCCATTAAATAGTAACTCCCAGTATCCCCTCCTTCCTCGTCCACTGATGTACTTTCTGACTATGAATTTGTCTGTTCTAGGTACTTCGTATGAGTATACTCAAACAGTATTCTTCTTCACCTGATGCATTAATATATTGGAATGCATTTTTAGAATTAACTTAATATCTGTCTTCCAAACAGATTGTACCTTTTTCCTCCTGTGTTGCTTAGTAGGTCTTCATCAGTCATCTACTCTGTATACAGTAGAGTACATATGTCAATGCACACTTGTTTGCTTATTTGTTTCACACTCCACTCACATACCTTCCTTCCTGCTTCCTCCCCAATTTAACAATCTAAATGTATCCTTTAATATTTGTGTTCCATGCTCATGTAGACATGTATATATTCACATATACATATGCATATGTATATACATACATACCCATATCTAAGCTTTAGTAATACATTATAAAAATTGGATGATTATGGTATTTTAGCTATTGTTCTTCTGTGTAATTTCACAGAAATCTTTCAAAGTACCTAGTAAAATTCTCATTCGTTGTTTTCAGTGATTTGGAAGCGCAATAATTTATCTATCCTTTTTATTACTGATGGATGTTTCCCCATTCTGAATAATGCTGATGTAAACAAACTTGTAGATATATTATATGAATTTAAAGTTTTCTTTATATAGAATATATTATCAGGAAAGGGATTACTGGGCCATAAGCATATGTGTACAATTTTATAGCTGCCAAGGGGATTGTTTTTGTATTTACTTTCGTATTTTATAAGCATGCTGTTTTTCCCACTCCTGGTAGCAATAGATTTTATATTCATCTCAATATTTGTCAGTCTGAACAGCAAAATGTGAAATCTATTACTTTATCTTTTCCTGACTACTAATGTGTGCATGCATCTTTTCATGTATTTTTGATGATACAAATTTTCAGTGTGTAAAGCATTTTTTTCCGTACTTATTGCTACTTTTCTATCACATCTTTCTCATCAGTGTTTGAGTCTTTTTACAGATAGTAGCTTTTCCCTCTAGTTTACAAGTCTTTTTCAAATTTACTGTTGGTTTATTCACTTCATTCATGGTATCTTTGTCGTAATGAAAAATTTGTAATTCTATATAATTAATTAGTTTTCACTTTTATATTTATTTTTGCTGCACTGGGTCTTCTTGCTGCACCCAGGCTTTCTCCAGCTGTGGTGAGCGGGAACTGCTCTGCAATACAGCGCATGGTCTTCTCATTGTGGCGGCTTGCTTTGTCACAGAGCATAGGCTCTAGGGCAGATGGGTGGGCTTCACAGGCAAGATGAACAGCTGTGACCAAAATTGAATCATCATACAATTTAATGTTTTTGTTTTACTCTATGAAGGCAGAAGGAGAAAAACAAATGATGGACAATTTTTCAATTCCATCTCTGTATTGTAAAAGACAGATGAGCAAGAAGAGCTTTAGAACAGACCTAACGAAACTCCCACTAGGAAAAGAAAATGTTGAGCACCCAAGAAAATTAAGAAAAAGGGTGAAAAACAAAATGCACAAGAGAAATTGATAGCTCAGGATTAGGAGAATTTAAAAGACCAGAATACAGGTAAAAGATAAAATAAAGTATAAATCTTATTATGATGTATTTACATTGATCATATACTTATTTATTCATTCAATTAGTAATTACCTATTAGGCCAATTCACTATATCTCAGGCCTTGTAATAGCTATGAGGGATACAGAAAATACTCCTGACTTCATGAAGCAATTATCTTTCTTCCTTCTCTTCTTGTTCTCTTTCTTCTTTCATTAATAAACCCTTCCTAGCATAGGATCTGACATGTAAAAACTGCTCTATAAATGTTCAGATAAAGAAACCAATATCTTAGGGCTAAATATTATTTTAAAATATATAATAAAATTTTAAACAAATTAAGTAGGTGAAAAGAATAAAGAATACAACTCAAGACAATTAAGTCAAAAGAAAACAATGAAAAATGTTAATTTTTTATTTAAGCAGACATCTAAAGATATATCCACTCTGTAACCTACACTAGGTTAAGAGCTATCCATAAGATTTATATTTTGGTTCTCTTAAAAATTCCTATTTATCTTCTAAGATGTTGCAAGTTTTCATGCATTATGAGTAAATTTTCTTTTACATTATTGAGGATAGTCATAAAAATTTCTTTAAAATACTTCTTTAGTTCCAACATTTTGGTCTCCTTGCAAGTCAGTCTTCATTGCCTCCATTGCCTGTCTTCTCTCTTCAGAACTGAGCACATCTTCCTGGTTCATCCAATGTTAAATGATTTTTAATTATGTCATAAACACTATTGTGGAGACTTGGTTCCTTGTTTGTTTCAATAAGTAATAAATATGTTTGAACTCACCTGGTAAATTCTGTATTTTAAGAGATAATTCAAATTTCAATTCAGTTCTTTTGACCTCTGCTTGAGAGCCTGGAAGTTTTTCCATTCACACATGGTTGAGGGATCAGTCAGATATATGGGCAGCTTCTCTACTCAAAATTTAGAGCTTCCTGTTCGTTACTTTTTCTTTCTTGAGATTCCTTTTTCCATTTTCTGGCAGCTATGAGAAAGCTGAGCACCAAAGAACTGATGCCTTTGCACTGTGGTATTGGAGAAGACTCTTGAGACTTCAAGGAGATCCAACCAGTTCATTCTAAAGGAGATCAGCCCTGGGTGTTCTTTGGAAGGAATGATGCTAAAGCTGAAACTCCAGTACTTTGGCCACCTCGTGCAAAGAGTTGACTCATTGGAAAAGACTCTGATGCTGGGAGGGATTGGGGGCAGGAGGAGAAGGGGACGACAGAGGATGAGATGGCTGGATGGCATCAGGGACTTGATGGACTTTTGTGAGTCTGAGTGAACTCCGGGAGTTGGTGATGGACAGGGAGGCCTGGCGTGCTGCGATTCATGGGATCACAAAGAGTCAGACAGGACTGAGCAACTGAACTGAACTGAATTGATTGTGGTTCCAAAGTATGTTCTCTGGCTCTTCAAAATTGAAAATTTTTTTCTGTTTATACCCTCTCTATCAGTCTCTCAAATCACTGGCCACAGCTTATACACAGGTTAAAATCTATAAAAGTGGAAAAGTCAGATCAGTGTGTTTTTCCGTCTTCCATACAACTTCTCTAGAATACACTTGCTTTTGTTTCACTTTCTAGTGCCATGGTTTTCATTTTCGTTTTGTAATTTTACCCAGAATTTATAGTTGCTATCTATGGAAGAGTCAACCTGGTAGGAGATTTGTCAGTCACATAAGAAGCAGAGGTCTCCGATATATTTTTAAAGTTTTTAAAGTTGGAGGTAAAATAAAATATAAGTATTTAAAATGTGACTATTTTAACTCTGAGTACTTTGCAAATCAAACAGGTATAGACATAAAAAGTACAGATGTGAAAAATGTAAAATCACTGAATAGGGAAATTATGTCCATTTGTTGTATTTTAAGTCCAACTGTGAGTTCAAGCATGTCTCTGTTAACTGTAATTATATTTTGCAGTTTAAAAATGACTTGTAATGTTATTAAGGCAATTATTTTCTCATAAATGCATTCTGGAGGCAAAAAAACAAAAGTTGGAGGTGTCTGAAGAAATCAGCATTAGTTTCTATTAACTTGGCTTAAAAGTATTTGTTTCATTAAATTTGGTAGTTTTCTACCAAATTTGAAGGAAAGGGAGATTCAGCTATTTCCTCACAATCATTTTTTAATCACTTCATAAAAACAAATTTATAGTTTCCTTAGCATGAGCCACTGAGGCCACTGCAAACTATACATCCTCTGTATAAATCTATATAGTCATTTTATTGATCCATATCCCAAGCTGCACAAACTTTTAAACTGAGAGTGACATTGCTGGATTTTATAGTATCTTAAGGGAATCTTAGGTGTAGATCTAGATATGAACAGTAAAACAAGTATGCTGCTGCTGCTGCTGCTAAGTCGCTTCAGTCGTGTCCAACTCTGTGTGACCCCATAGACGGCAGCCCACCAGGCTCCCCCATCCCTGGGATTCTCCAGGCAAGAACACTGGAGTGGGTTGCCATTTCCTTCTCCAATGCATGAAAGTGAAAAGTGAAAGTGAAGTCGCTCAGTCGTGTCAGACTCTTCGTGACCCCGTGGACTATTGAGCAGAAAATTTAGAAAAGTTCTTTGACACAACTCAATGCAAATTGTTTCCCTACTCTTCTAATTTTCTTAAAAATAACCTCACCAAAAAAGGTAGAGTTATATTTAATTTTTTAATACCCCTAATTAAAAAGTGAGAAATCACCAGGAAGCTAGGAATGGATTTATCTCCTTTAGCAGTGGATCTCTCCTTGGCAATAGAGGCCCATAAATTTTATTTCAGACAGCGAAAATTTCCCCTTTTGTAGGTTAATCCATCAGAGTCATAGGCCAACCCTGATCCCAGCAGACCAGAAAGGGCAGCCTCAGTCCAGGAAATATCACTTTCCACTGTCCACTAGACTGCTGGTTTGAATAGCTCAAGGTTGTCCCCCAGGGCCTCCAGCTTCCTTAGGATGGTACAAGTCATGAGGGAAGAATGGGGAAGAGGAGTTGGTGGTGGACAGGGAGGCCTGGCATGCTGCGATTCATGGGGTCACAGGGAGTCAGACACGACTGAGTGACTGAACTGACATGAACTGAATATAAACTCATGGCTTTTAAAATAGACATAAATAAAGAAATTTAGATGTTGATGTGTGTGCATGTGTACATATGTAGTCTATCTACTGTATGGGCTTGGAAGCATTGGCATCTCAATAATCATAAACACATCTAGCACTCAAATCTTGACTTCTAAATACCATTCTCCACTACAAGGAATTAGAGTTGCTTGAAGAAATAGCTGATTTCAGGGCAAGCTGAAGCAGGGCAAGCATAAATTGAGAACATATTGTATAAGGAAGTAAGAAAGTACTCAAGGAGGTTAGAGATATGTCAGAAAGACAGAGAAACTGGATAAAAAGGGACTCTACCTGGCCAAATTGGGGAAAAATCAAACATCAAAATAAATAATGACAACAATGACTGATAGCTCAAAAAAAAAGAAACAGTTTTAATGTATCTATACAGATAAAAATAAATAAGAAATGACCAATTTGAAAGTTTAATGAGTAACATTATATTCACATAGTTCAAAGTGCTTTCTCATGGTTTTCTTGTTACCTGCAACAGGGAAAAGGGAAGTGGAAAAGCCTGACAGGCATCTCCAGAATCAAATGATCAAAGCTAGCATCACTAATTTTGAACAAGTCAAAACTGTGCACCCTGTGATAGGATATAAATATATATATATATACATATATATATATATCACTTCTGTGATATTCTTGCCAAAAATGCCTAACCTGAATCTGATCATAATGAAAAACCTAAATTGAGAAGCATTTAACTGAAAAAAAAAAGTAGACTATACTCAAAACACTAAGGTCATGAAAGTCAAGGCAAGATTGTCCTAAGGCCTAATGAGAATAAAGAGAAATGACAATGAAATATAACCATGATTTTGAATTTGATCATCCTACTGTAAAGAATATATGGGGACAATTGCTGAAATGTGAATGCATCTGGTGATTAGATAATGTTGTAGGCACAGGATTGTGTGAAAAATCACTCCATACACTACGTTAAAATATTCCGAGGTGACTGGGCAAGCAAGTCACCAGCTTGAGCTCAAAAGGTTCAAGTGAAAAACAAGACATGTATACTGTGCTTGAAACTTTCCTGTAAATTTATGATTATTATATCAGTTCTGATGAGATGGATGAAACTGGAGCCGATTATACAGAGTGAAGTAAGCCAGAAAGAAAAACACCAATACAGTATACTAACACATATATATGGAATTTAGGAAGATGGCAATGACGACCCTGTATGCAAGACAGGAGAAAAGACACAGATGTGTATACCGGACTTTTGGACTCAGAGGGAGAGGGAGAGGGTGGGATGATTTGGGAGAATGGGAATTCTAACATGTATACTGTCATGTAAGAATTGAATCGCCAGTCCATGTCTGACGAAGGGTGCAGCTTGCTTGGGGCTGGTGCATGGGGATGACCCAGAGAGATGTTGTGGGGAGGGAGGTGGGAGGGGGGTTCATGTTTGGGAACACAGGTAAGAATTAAAGATTTTAAAATTTAAAAAATAAAAAAAAAATTAAAAAAAAAAACATATTTTTAGTGAAACTGTGAAACTTTATTTAAAAGTTTAAATGAGGGAAAATGAAGACATATAAACTCACTGTATTGAGTCCCTTCCCTGTGTTCTCTGCAGAAATCAGACTGATCAACACATAGTAAAATGTGGCTGAGTCATCCAGAAGTTCTCTTTCTCTGTCCTCCTTCAAAACCTACTGTCTGCAGCACCTATCTTTACCTTGTAGCCTATAGAGTTTATATATACATATATATATATACACACATCATATATGTGCATGCTACATAATATATTAAACAGTATAGATATTTTCACTGAATAGCTAATGGATTTATCACTGGCACCAATTTATATGTAATTGTATAAATACAGAAAATAAATTTCCTACATTTAAATGTGTTAATGCAAAAAATACTCTACCAGGGCAAAGTTATTTAAAGAAAATAAAAGCCAAATTGTAAAGTATTGCTGCTGCTGCGGCTAAGTTGCTTCAGTCGTGTCCGATTCTTCGCGACTCCAGGGAGTGCAGCCTACCAGGCTCCTCCATGGGATTTTCCAGGCAAGAGTACTGGAGTGGGAGAGAACCACAAAAAATTGCGTTCATTAAACACTTGAATGCCTTTCTATTTAGGTTAATGTGGTAAAGCTAGTTTGCTGTTCTGGAACTCTTTTCCCTTTTCTCCTGGGCTCACAGGCAGACTTCTTTTCATATAGCACTTGTTAACCTGGATTCCTCAATGACTATGTGGAGCAGAGAGCCCTCCTTCCCCATCACCATTTTATCTTTAAATGAGAAAAGGTAAGTCTCTGCATTTTAATTCACTGAGATTTTCCTCCTGCCATAGCAACTGCTGCTGCTGCTGCTGCTGCTAAGTCTCGTCAGTCGTGTTCAACTCTGTGCGACCCCATAGAAGGCAGCCCACCAGGCTCCCCCGTCCCTGGGATTCTCCAGGCAAAAGTACTGGAGAAGGTTGCTATTGCCTTCTCCAATGCATGAAAATGAAAAGTGAAAATGAAGTCGCTCAGTCGTGTCTGACTCTTCGCGACCCCATGGACTGCAGCCTACCAGGCTCCTCCGTCCATGAGATTTTCCAGGCAAGCTACTATCACCCAAACCAGTGAATGTTTTTACTCTCAGATTTGATATGGGGACCACAGCTGATTGTGGGGGACTGTTAAGTCCCTGAGTTTACTTATAGTGAAGCATTTATAGGACTAGCCAGCCATTCTCCTGCTAATACTAGCTCCTTCTTAAAGAATGAAACTCTCCAATTGTGCTGATGAAATCATTCCTTTTTCTCCACCTGTCAAAAGCTTGCTTCTAGGAAGGGAGTGAAGAGGAATCAAATAGAACAAGCTGCCAGATTCCTCACTATCTATCCATCCATCTGTTAACGCCTATGGACAGAAGCCTCTAAAATCTACTGGGTGCAGAATGTCAAATCTAGTGCATGAGAAAATGTATACTAAGTGTGATGTTATTACTTCAGATAATTCTGGAATAGTGTCAATATAAGAGCAGAAGACCTAGCAGAAGACTTAATCTGGTCTAGTTATGAGGAGTCTTCCCCGAGAAAAATCACTGCTAATCTCTGAAATCCTCTATGCAGGTTGCTTTCCTGAATTGGGGGTTTTGCTGATTCATCTTTTACCCTATGTGGGATTCTCCATGGTATCTAACAAGCCATTTTATCTCTACTTTCTATTGTTTTCTGCAGTTCAGACAACTTTCCATTTTCCCATCTGTAAAGTGGGAATAGAAATACGCATTTCACAGGTAGGTTTAAGACAAAGAAGTATGCGGAAGTGCCTAGCAAGCTAAATGACACACGATAGGCAACAAAAAATGTAATTTTATACCTTAAGGCCCCAGGTTTCTTCAATATGATGATCAAAGTGAAAGAAGAGAGTGAAAAAGTTGGTTTAAAGCTCAACATTCAGAAAACGAAGATCATGGCATCCGGTCCCTTCACTTCATGGGAAATAGATGGGGAAACAGTGGAAACAGTGGCAGACTTTATTTTTGGGGGCTCCAAAATCACTGCAGATGGTGACTGCATCCATGAAATTAAAAGACGCTTGCTCCTTGGAAGAAAAGCTATGACCAACCTAGACAGCATATTCAAAAGCAGAGACATTACTTTGCCAACTAAGGTCCGTCTAGTCAAGGCTATGGTTTTTCCAGTAGTCGTGTATGGATGTGAGAGTTAGACTGTGATGAAGGCTGAGTGCTGAAGAATTGATACTTTAGAACTGTGGTGTTGGAGAAGACTCTTGAGAGTCCCTTGGACTGCAAGGAGATCCAACAATTCCATTCTGAAGGAGATCAGCCCTGGGATTTCTTTGGAAGGAATGATGCTAAAGCTGAAACTCCAGTACTTTGGCCACCTTATGCAAGGAGTTGACTCATTGGAAAACACTCTGATGCTGGGAGAGATTGGGGGCAGGAGGAGAAGGGGACAACAGAGGATGAGATGGCTGGATGGCATCACTGACTCAATGGGCGTGAATCTGAGTGAACTCCGGGAGATGGTGATGGACGGGGAGGCCTGGCATTCTGCGATTCGTGGGGTCCCAAAAGTTGGACACGACTGAGCGACTGAACTGAACTGAACTGAACCTAGCTACCAGACAAACACGTGTATTGTGTCAATATCTTATTCCTCATCCACTCTGGCAGTTTATTTTGATCTTCTGTCATACACTTAAAGAAAAATAAATATTTGAGTATTAAACTTGTGGTTTCCCTGAACCTTACTCTCCCTGCTTCAATTCTTCTTTTAGTTGAACTTGACCATATCTTTGTTCTCCCATTTTAGTGAGAAATATAGGTGTCTTGGCTCAGGTTAAACCCTTTGCCCACCTCCCTGTGTATAAAGTAATGACCTTGTCAACCCAGAGAGTCACTGATCACTATCATCATCATCACCATTGTCATCATAATATTAATATTAGAGCTATATTTTATTGAATTTTTACTAAGTATCAGGTGTGTTCTAGGTTCATATAATGCTATTTTTATATCATAAACTCTAAAATAGTTTGTAATATTTACATTTCAAGAATGAGTGTATCAAAGCTCACAGTGGTTGAAGTATTTGCCCAGGATAACACAGTTAGTTAGCAGAAGTGGGATCCAACCTGAAGTCTGTTTGCCTCCAACAGCTATGTTTTCCACTAAATTAAATGCCATTCCACAAGACCTTTCAAAATGCTTTCTTGTAACTTTTTTATTGCTACATTTTTGAGCCAGAAATATAGTGGCATTTAATGTACCAATTTGATATACCAGTGGATCATCAAATATCAGTGCATCAAAATGCTATGAACCAAGAACCTGAGGATAAGGTCAGGAATGAGCAAAATAAAAGCCTAAACTATAAAGATTAAATGAAAGTGTACCATTTTGGAAATTATAACATAACATTATATTAGTACTAAAGAAAGATGAGTAGATTGTGCATTAATAACTGATCCTACTATTACTTAAAATCAGTTTTTCAAACTATTGCTATTCTCCTAGTTTTAGTTTACTGGCAATTGGATTTCCCTGTTGGAAGAGAATGTGCTAATCAATTGAACCAGATACCTAGTTCTGTTCAACAGGGATCAGATCTTCAATCTTTGTGCGTGGGTGTTATATGAAATGCACTCTGGAAGGGACTCAATTTCTAGGCATAAATAATTGACCTTCATGTTGATTATTGGTCTCCCGTGTTTAACTCAGTGTCCCAACAAATTAGTGGCTCAGGAGTAAAGAATTCTCCTGCCAATGTAGGAGACACGGGTTAGATCCCTGGGTCAGGAAGGTCCCCTGGAGAAGGAAATGGCAACCCACTCAAGTATTCTTGCCTGGGAAATCCCATGGTCAGAGGAGCCTGGTGGCTACAGTACATGGGATCACAAAGAGTTGGATACAACGTAGCCACTGAACAACAACCCCACAAACTGCTCCCTGAGGAATGAGTAAAATTGATTCCTTAAGGTCAAGAAAACCTCTTCTGTAAGCCACTGCAAGCATGAATCCTCCAACTACTGCTCCTTCAGAAGACTGCTGGATTAGATACACAACTACTTTCCACCCAGGGAGGAAAGCTAGGAATATGTTAAGCAACAAGACATTCCCCAAGGTCTCAATGTCTCACCTAAATGCTTTCTCGATTTAATACCATCCAGGGATTCCCCTCACCCCAGTTCTTTTACGTATCCATTACAAAACATTTCCTTTTCACAAGTCCTTAAATCATTTCTTTATAGTTTTATTTGGATTTCCTCTTATTTAGAAGGGAAATCTTGCTCGCTTGTTCTGGTTTTGACATTAGCCTTCACAAGTCTTCCAGAACTCTTCATGATTTTCTTGAGGAAACGCATTTGTAACTTGCTGCAAAAACTGACTTTATAAGTTTGGCCTCTGATGAGATACTTGAGCACATTGCCTCAACTCACCCAACCCTAAGGAATGGAATAATTGTATGAATTACTACTCTCCAACTGATTCATTGTGGCCAAATGTCTGCCGTTTGGACTTTATGGGGCCAAGTTTTTCAAATAATAACTGAAAATAATCGGAGAGAGGAAGTGAGTCAGCACATTGATATTTACAAAATACTGCTACATTTCATAAAATCTCCCTTGGGACAGATTATCTAGAGATTACTCTCAGGCAGAAACTTATTGAAATTATACAAATTGGATAAATCTAAAGAAATAATTACTGGGAATAGAAATATTCTTTTTTGTTCATCTATATATTTCCCTATCACCAAAGAGGCATATTTCTTTATATTGTGGAGTCAGACTTCTTCTTCCTTATCCATGTGTATTTGAGGAGAGACTATCATTGATTCCTATGCCAGTTGCTTATACAGTTAGTCCCCTATGTACAAACCTTCAAGTTGTGAGCTTTCAAAGATGTGAACCTGTGTTCACATGTCCAATCACATAAGTTAGTTCATGTGTCTGGCATACATCATCAGGTGCATGCATCCTCTACAAGTGGTTGTGCTTTTGTGTACTTTTCTGAACAGTACTATATAGAATATAGTAGTATCTTTATTTTAAGCTAGATCTGCAACAGAACAACTTCACTGGACTCCTCACTGTGTTTACTAATGACAACCTGATGGAATTGGAGGCCCAGAGAAAGGATGAGGAAATACCAGAGGAAGAAGTAACTGAAGAACTGAAGAGATGTTTGATGCAGGAGACAGAAAAGGAATTTTCTTATTTGAGGAGGCACTGTTAGTTTTTGAAGCCCAGGACCCAAAATATAGAACTGTACACAAGTGCTGCAGCAGCTTTCAAAATGCAATTCAGTGCTACCGTGTCATCTATGACAAGAAAAAAGAGCTACTGCCCAAACATCACTGGATCATTTTTTCAAGAGGGTAGACAACAGGAAGGAACCAGACCGTGTGCCGTCAATGTCACATGTGAGTGAAATTGCAACTTGCCCTCCATCTTCTGATGCTGATGACCCATCAGCTCTACCATCTCCCATCTCCTCTCCCTCCTCCTGTCAGTAAATCATCTTGTCTGTTTACAAAATGCCAGCTTCTATACGCCAGTTATTGCACTGTACTATTGTATTCTTCAAGGTATTGTACCATAAGATTAAAAGTGTTTTCCCTTTTTTGTGTGGGTTCATTTTTGTTAGGTATTCTTTTGTGTGAAAAACTATTACAAACTTATTACAGTACAGAACTGTATAGCCAACTGTGTTAGTTGGGTACCTAGGCTGACTGTTGTACTTAAAAACAAGTTTGGCTTACACACATGCTCTTGACAAAGAACTTATTCATATGTAGGGGAGTAACTGTACTTCTTATTTTATCAATCTATCTGTTAATATAGATTGGATTCCTGACATTACATAATGGTGATGAGGTAGTCACAATTAGCAAGATATTGGTAAAGAATCCACCTGCAGTGCAGGAGACCTGGGTTCAATCCCTGGGTTGGAAAGATCCCCTGGAGAAGGGAAAGGCTACCCACTCCAGTATTCTGGCCTAGAGAATTCCAACGACTATATAATGCAAGGTGTCGCAAAGAGTCGGACATGACTGAGCAACTTTCACTTTCACTTTCAGTCACCACAAAGAAATATATGTGGTCTTTGTTGAAAATTATATTAAAATCTGGTAGAATAAAAAATTCTATAATCTAGAATATTTAACTTTAAAGTTAAGAATGTTATTAAATGTATAATACAAAAGGATTTCTAGTTTTCAAAAACTAAAATTCCCTTTCCCAAATGTATTTGACATTAAAATAATACTAACTATAATTTGTTTTTGATGGCGAATAATTTCTTATAGCCTTTGTATGTATCAACATTACTCAACAAATATGTATTGAATCTTAATTGCATATAATGCTCAGATATGGGTGCCAGAAAGCCTACAAAAATGAGTTAGCCAGGTTTCTGCCCTTAAATATCTTACACTGTTTTACACATCAATTTTAACCATGTGAGAAATGTCATTGTTTCAGAGATTTCTGACTAAGTATAAGATGGCAGGGTGTTTATCCTACCAGAAAAGATAAGGATCTCATGGAAAAAAAAAAATAGAACATTCTGGATTCTTCCAGGATATATTTTGCCCTCTGTCACAATAGGCAATTACATAAAGTATCATAGGTCCTCTTTATCCTCCCTGCAAATATCTATAATATAAAGTCCAAATATCTTATTATGGCATGAGAAGGCCATCACAATTTTGACTTCCCTGCCTTTTAACTCCAATGACTTCAACGCAGGAGTATATTAAAAACCAGCAAGGCTGAGGCACCAACCAAAAGGAAACAAACAGGAGCATCCCTGGAGCAGGGTCTTGGAGGTCTTCTTCAGAGCTGAGCAAGTACCCATTTAGTCTTTAGATTTGGGGGGTGGATTTAAGGAATGAGGAAGGCAGCCAGTTTGTCAGTGGGAGGATGACACAAAGGATTTGAGGCAGTGGTAATTTATAATGCAAATAAAAGTATTTCAACACTAGCCAACAGTTAAAATGTGTGGCAGGAGACCATCAGCTTGCTTCCAGCCACACCTTAACAAGTAACCTTCAATAGCAATCTATTCCTGAAATATCTTGTCCCTAACCAGCTAATATCCTCTAAATGTTCCATACGCAATTAGTTAATATTCCTTAAATATTCCACACCAATAGCTCCATGAAGCACTCCCGAGATGTTTCACTGCAATGGAGTTCCCTCTGCCTGAAATGTCCTTCCCTCTGACCTCTCGCTACCAGGATAAATACATTTCAAGACCCTGTTCAGGCTTCACAAAGAAGACAGTGCTTAAACTTGGTGCCCAAAGGCTCCTTTCTTGGTGCTTCTGGTTTTCCCCAACTGGTTCATCGAATGACAACATTAAAGACATCTTTTCTATGCCCTAACCCTAGAACACATGATGGCAACTTAGCGCTTATTTGATTAATTTTTTTCTTCATTTCTGGATTGTTAACTCTTGAGTAGAGTGTGATCTCCTAGTCAACTTTGTATCCCTGGTGCCTAGCAGTATATATATATATATATATATATATATATATATATATATATCCTCATACATATAACAGATCCTTACTAAACATCAGGTCAATGAAATCAGAATCTCTTCCTTTAAACTTTGCCTATCAGCTGAATAAAAGAAAATTAGTGCATTGGCTCAAAGCTATTAGATCAGTGATTCTCAGACTTTATCACACAACAGAGTGGCCTAATAAAACACAAATTCCGGAGAGCTATCCCCAGGTTCTGTTTCAATAGGTCTGAGAACAACAGCGGCTCTAACTGTGATCCCCAGACCAACAGCATCAGCATCACCTGGAAACTTACCAGAACTGAAACTTCTAGGTGCCTACCCCAGACTTACTGAATCAGAAACTGTGGGATTTGTTACAGGAATCTGCTTTAACAGGCCCTCCAGGGACCTATTAAAGATTGAATATCAATGGAATATTATATCCTCTATATCAGAGATGATGTCTTCTCTATAATACCACAGGGTATAGTGTTTTGAGTATGATAGCTTTTCTTTTTTTTAATTTTGCTTTGTTTGTTTTAATGTTAACTGATTTTCCAATGTGCAAAGTGACAGATCCTCAGATTGGTATGATGGGATAATTAGTTTCCACAGACTCCTCCCCAACATTTTCAATGCAATTCTTGCCCCTGGCCACTACCAGTTTTCACATGCTAGATCTTCCTTATCATTAGAATATGTTATGTTGATTTGATCAATAGGAATATTTTACAGTGGTGCAATGGACAAAGACCTGATAAGATTGTTAAATACCTAATAAAAGTTGATTCTGGAGATACTCTGAGTCCATATAATAAATTGAAACTTGAGAGATAAAATAATTGTGAGCAATAATAACATTAATGTTTATAATACCGCCACATATACCCACCCCAGAATAAAAATATTGATTCTCACTTCCAGTTAGTAATAAAAATATTGGATAAGATAGCTAAAAGAACAACTGTAGGTATGTTGTTAAAGCATTGATTCAAAAAGAGATTTTGGTAGGATTTTCAGTGATGATTTTTCTCACACTTGTCAAAGGGATATAGTAGTCTCAGAGGGTGTGTGCCAGGACCAGGACTTAGTTTAAAACCTGCCTGTCCACAGTCCTTGGCTTCCTTACTATATGTAAAGAGTTAAATAATTTATTAGTAACCACTTTATATTCAAGCTGTTCAGACCAAATTGCTTGCTTAGTTGTGATAACATGTTAGATTAAGGGTAGGGCATTGGTTTTAGACTAGTCCTGAGTTCAAATCCAAGATCTCCTTCCTGTGCAGAATTAGCCATTTCATCCTTTTAATGCCACTATTCCTAAGTGTTAAATTCTTTAATAAAGCAACACTGACAGCTATAATGTGCACTCAGCTTATAATCAACTCTAAATTGAATCTAAATTCTATACCACTAAATATATTGTAGATATTTTCACCCTCAGTATGTCTGTTGCTGATCTTTGGCTTGCTACTCACTAATATTTAGTTTGTTGTTGTTGTTGTTGTTCTTTTTCCTTTTCTGGATATATCAGTCTACACTTGTTAAGCCCCAAGTAGTTAACTGCAGAAATACAATAATTCTGGCTAATGTATATTTGAATAAAGTGACACATTAATTCTGGGCTGAGTTGGTAAAAAAAAAAAAAAAAACTGCACAATTTTCCAATCTCTCTCTTCTCCTTCCACTGTGATCAAGAGGAGACTTCTTCTTGATAAAGCAGGGCCCACCGGATCAAAGCTGCCTGGTGTGCTGAGTCGCCACATGAAAGGTAGCTGCTATAGAAAGGCACTGAGAACAGAATTGACCAAGTGCTGTGGGAATATATTTTTATGAAACACTGAGATATGCAGATCATTTATTGTGTGTTATAAGCTTAACCTATCTCAACTAGCACAATGTCTCAAAGCAAGCACATCTTTTTAACCATAAGCACATTCAGTTCAGTCGCTCAGTTGTGTCTGACTCTTTGCGACCCCATGAATCACAGACTCCAGGCCTCCCTGTCCATCACCAACTCCCAGAGTTCACCCAAACTCATGTCCATTGAGTCAGTGATGCCATCCAGCCATCTCATCCTCTGTCATCCCCTTCTCCTCCTGCCCCCAATCCCTGCCAGCATCAGTCTTTTCCAATGAGTCAACTCTTCGCATCAGGTGGCCAAAGTACTGAAGTTTCAGCTTTAGCATCATTCCTTCCAAAGAACACCCAGGACTGATCTCCTTCAGGATGGCCTGGTTGGATCTCCTTGCAGTCCAAGGGACTCTCAAGACTCTTCTCCAGCACCACAGTTCAAAAGCATCAGTTCTTCGGCGCTCAGCCTTCTTCACAGTCCAACTCTCACATCCATATATGACTACTGGAAAAACCAGAGCCTTGACTAGATGGGCCTTTGTTGGCAAAGTAATGTCTCTGCTTTTTAATATGCTATATAGGTTGGTCATACCCTCCTTCCAAGGAGTAAGCGTCTTTTAATTTCATGGCTGCAATCACCATTTGCCATGATTTTGGAGCTCCCCAAAATAAAGTCATTCCACTGTTTCCACTGTTCCCCATCTATTTGCCATGAAGTGATGGGACTGGATGCCATGATCTTAGTTTTCTGAATGTTGAGCTTTAAGCCAACTTTTTCACTCTCCTCTTTCACTTTCATCAAGAGGCTTTTTAGTATAAAAGAGGTAATAAGCACATTACCATTTCCAAAATCATATTTTCTCTCAAATATACCAAAAGGTGAATTTTAAATCACTTTTTGTGTTTCCCTTGGCTCCATGTTTTGCTGTATCCCATCATTTACAAATTAGAAATGTTTCTTGATTTTCATAAATTCCTAGATCCTGAAAATAAATAACTGACTTTTTATTCTGCCTCTAGATGAGAGACAGTTTAATTATTTTGAAAATTTGAAACCTTTTATCTGCAGCACTTGCTCTTGCCCACTGCAAGAGTGTCCTGGCCTGGCTTTCAAAACCCTCAGTTTCACCTCTCACTGTAATCCCATTGCACTTCTCAGGACATACTCCTACCTCCATCCAGTCTCCTGAGACATACCACTCCTGTTATGCTTCTGTACCTTTGCTGTCTGCCTCCTCCACCTCCTCAGCTGTCAGACTGAAATCCAAATCCCGTCTTTCCATGAATCCCTTCCTGATTTTTCTAACTTTGCTGACGTCCCCTCACTCAAGACTCTTTTTCCATGAAGAAATATGCCTTATAGTTCACTGTCTAATACTTCTCCTCAGCTCATAGTCATGCTTTATACTGCTTCTGAATATGTGACAGCATTTAATACAATACAAACACTAAGTGCTTAATAATTTTACCTAGTTAAACTCATCAATAGCCTTTCATCTGAAATTCAGTTTCTTCCAGGGGAACTAACTAGAAATATACCCCTTCCTTCTCATCACAATATCTCACATCCTGGAATCTTCCATCAGAAAAGATGGCTGACAAAACAGTGATTTGTTCATTAAAAAAAAAGAAACAAAGAAAAGAAATTTTACCTTAAATGGTAGTTTTTGAAAACTTCACATTCTTAGTAGAAAATTAGTGACCTACAGCATTCCTTAGTATTTGCTTTCAAAGTGAATTCAATTATTTTCTAGTTTTATATTGTCAGGAAAACTTTGTAAGCATTGTCAGATTAGTTCCATAAATGAAACTGGACTGCTCAGTTACAGTACAGAAGTGTTCAGATGATAATGTAGATAACATAGGTGGTTTTATTTGTATTACTTTCACTGCTTTCTCCTAAAGTTATGTGGAATATAATTGGTATTTTTCTGTAGTCAAAAAGATTCTCTTCTGAATTATGTCTTCCAATGATGATTGGTAATTATTATAGCTTTAGTTTGTTTGTTTTAAATGCTTTCCAATTAAGGGTTCTCAGTAATTAAATTCTACTGACCGAGTTTTCACATCCCTGGCTTATAATCCATTTCATCTCCTAGGTTTATAATAAGCAATTACACAGGCAAATGATAAAATAGCAAAGGAAAAAAGTAGAAAATCCAAATAAATCACAGATCATCAGTCACCAGATATATAAGAGGTAGTTGTAATTTGATCATGAGGGGCACTCTCTAAATGCAATTACAACACTACCAGGATACCACCATTTCCTCCTCATTAGTACACACTAGTCCTTTGTAGAGACATGCTGTAGTATTTCACATTCAAAGCTTCTCTTTTAAATCTGTTCACTAATGAGTTTCAGTGGGTTGTTGCATTTCTCTAAAATACTTTTGAAACCTCAGCTGTGCTGCTAATGAAGATCACTGCTCCAACTTTTAAAAATATAGGCCTGAATCCATTGCTTAGAGCAATCATTCTTAGATGCTTAATTCTCTCTTTAGCTACAAATGTTGTCAAGAGACTTTTTAAAAAATTGGTTTATTCATCAAATATTTATTGACCTCCAGTGCTAGGTACTTAGGACATAGGAGTAAATCAGATATATAGAGTCTCCCCTGCCTACATGAAATTTCTCTAAAGCTTTGCTGTCCAACATGGGACAAATTTAATGTATTGCAAATTTAATGTAATGTATTAAAATTACAAAACTTTGAATATGTTGTTTTAAACATGATATAATACTCAATGGACATGAGTTTGAGTAAACTCTAGGAGTAGGCAATGGACAGGGAGGCCTGGTGTGCTGCAGTCCATGGGGTTGCAGAGAGCTGGACACGACTGAGCGACTGAACTGAACTGAATATTAAAAGTAATTTCACCTGTTCCTTTTTGCCTTTGTTAACATAGGTGCTAGAAAATTTAAAGCTACATAAGTGGCTCGCATATGCATCTTCATTGTATTTCTAGTAGATGGTGCCTCTCTAAAATCTTCAAGAAGACAGATCATCAAATAAGTAATTACAAAAAAGGGTGATGAGAAATTAGGTGAGGAAAATATGAGAAGCCCTATAATATTAGGTAGCAGAAGCCCCTGAGTCATAGTCAGATATTAGGGTCCTTCTAGTGACAAGAGTCACATCAGAGGAGTTCCAGAGTTGAGTGACTAATTGGCTAATTTAATAGATTCTTCTTTTGCCCTCCCCTGGCATATTGCATATACTATTTTAGCACTTATGACAGTTATATTTAAAGTATTTTAATTCAATAACAAATACTTATTCAACTAAACACTCTCTTACTTGTCTTGCTATCCCTAAAACATGTCAATACTCCTAATAAGTTGTGGATATGCATTAAATGATGAAGAATGCTCTCTGGGGAACTGTGAGCCAAAGCTAACAACCTGCAATGTCTTTGTTTACAAGATACACGAGTGTCACTCACCGCAGTATACAGCCCCCCCTGCTCAAGAACTGGGATATTTTGTTATTCACTTCCTACAGCTGTCCAGCCTGGTGGAACTGATTTTTAATGATACTATTGTCAACACCTGATGATCCACTGCTTCCTAGATCCTTGCACTTGGAAACAGTCTGCCATCTAATGTGAAACATAGCAAGACAGTTGCTTTGCTGGAAGTCATACAGTAGTAACAGATCCAGTCTCACACCCATAAAGAAAATTGGACAGTGCCCCTGCATGGCAGACTTTCATCTCAGCCTGAAGCTTGATATATCTTTGACTGACAGACTACCAGAGGATGTGTTGGCTTCCTGAATATGGTTTATGTCCTTGCCTAATATTGTATCACCTGTGTGTTGCTGAGGTGGAAAAAAAAATCAATCACTGCAGTTAGTCTGTATTTCAGAAACTCCACGTTTGTCTGGCATGAGTTTGCATAAGGCTTCTTTCTTCCCCAGTCTTTTTCATGCTCCCAGTTTTTATAAAAGGGAACATGATACTATTCAAAAAATCCTAGGCAGGTCCCTAAAAAGCACTGATCAGTGAAAATATCTTCAGTGTGATGATTTCAAAGTGCTGAAGTTCTTGTATCTTTATACAAGCCCTAGGAGTAATTTTATTTTTTTAAATTAACTACTGAGGAACGTTGGCCCCAGAAACAAATTATTAAGCAAAGAAAACAATTTTAATACTTTCACTAGTAAATTTAAATAATGTATTGGTTATTTTGTGTCAGATAAACAGTGCCTCAATCAATTAATCAATTGACATTTAATGATCAAGTTCATGCTGGGCCAACATTTGGCAAAGACTAAAATACATATAAAAGGTTTAAAATATGGTTTTCACCTTTATTGGAATTAAAAGCTAAGACAACTCAAATAGAATAGCATGTCCGTTCACAGACATATTAAACCTTTTTGAAGAAAATTTCTAAAATTTCTCTTGCGGTAATTGGTGAAGAAAAAAGGCATACGTATGTCTACCTTGAGATGAAAATGCAACTGTCACTGATATTTACAATATATCCAGCCATTATCAATACCTTACACCCTGTTGTATCACTTCTCCAAATTTATTTTCAGGTACAATGACTATAAAAGGTACCTCCATAAAATACGGTTCCACAGCAAAGTCACTTTGAGTAATAGTAAACATTTCGTGTATTACTTAGAAATTAATTTCTTCCTAACACTAAAGAAACTTTGTTTAATCAAACAATTCTCAAATGGGTTTAGTTATAGCCCCAATTTATTACACAATACTTAATAGAATCCCAAGGGACACTTTGGATTCACTTTTAGAAACTCTGGTTTTCTTAATGCATTAAACCAACAGCAACATTACTAGATGAACAAAGGACAGAGAATATTAGGGGCGGATCCATTTTTTCTGGATAGAGTAGAATCCAAATATCTATCTCAGATGGTCCTACATGCCTGCAGAACAGATCCCCAGTAGGTACCTCTGATAGAGGAGAACGGACCTCAGAGTTTACAGTGCAAAGCAGTGAAAGAGTATGGAAATAGAAACAGACAGATGTTGCCTATTTCACAACTTCTTTAAAGTCAATTTCTTTCTTCTGCTTTCTCTCACTTCTAAATCTTTCATCTCTGATCTCAGAGGAAAGAACATCATTTTCAATTTAATTCAATTTAATTCAACAAATTAAATTCTCACTAGGTTAGGAGCCCAATCGTGCTGCACAGGACACTAAAAACTGAGTAGCTGTCTCTGTCAGATAGTTGAAAAACATGACAAAATGTCAATACACATTGTTTAAAGTGATTGAATCAAATGAATATAAATCTGTTCCTTTTCATTATAAAATTTAATTTACAAAAAAAGAATCTGATAATCTCCCAGCTTTCCCATTACTGAAAAATGCTAATCAAACACATAGCCCTTAAGGGTAGGAAAAGCCTGCACGATGAAAAATGATAACATTTTAAATCACAAAATTCAACACATCAAGTAAGAAATGTCGAGCAAGAAAAGAGAACATGGAGAAATTCTGACTTTCCTTTCCTTGATGAATTCTTCCAGATACCATTAAGGAAATTATGCTGTGATTTTTCCAAATGTATTGACATATTCTATTGCATTAGGCTAAAATAATATGCCTTCCTATACTAGACTGTTTGGCTTCCCTGGTGGCTCAGAGGAAGAAACTACTTGCAATGCAGGAAATGCAGGAGACATGGGTTTGATCCCTGGATTGGGAAGATCCTCTGGAAGAGAACATGGTGACCCACTCTAGTATTCTTGCCTGGAGAATCCAATTGACAGAGGAGCCTGGGACTACTCTACAGTTCATAGAGGTGAAAAGAGTTGGACAGGACTAAAGCAACTGAGCACACATATTAGATTATTTATGACAGATTCCAATGCCTTGCCTACTGGAGCATTAGTGAAATGTGATGCTCAATTATTTAATAGCCTTTCTAAGCAGTGATTAATATGATAGCCAATACTGTGAGCACAGAGGACACAGGGAAAGTATTTTAAATTTCATACATATGAAATATCTGTTCAGATGACTATTTTAAAGAAGTGAAAAAAGTTAGGAGAAAATATAAATATGATCACTTCTTACATTACTTGAGACCAAGTGTCATGTATAAAATGAACAAGTCATGAAAGGACTTCAGGAAAGACTAGCAAAACCTTTGGTGAAGTCCAGAAAAACAGCTGCATTGCCGAGAAAGAGGTGTCTGAAGGCTAGGGCAGAATCTTTGGGGACCATAAAGAGAAGTTCTTTTTAGGTGCAGGGCAGAATATGAGAGACACCAACTGAGATGTAAGATAGCGCTGATGGCCATCATGGTGTATGGAAGTTGCTTCAGCTCGAGTAGGCAGAAGATCCTTGGAAGACTGAAGATTCCACAGCTCTGAAAGTTTCATTCAGAATCTCAACACAACCCTTGCGGCTGGCTATGATGGGGGCAGGATTTCAGACCGTCTGTGGATCTAAGAGAAGCAGCAATTTCAGAGCAGATAAAGAAAGCAAAGGCTTAAGGACACTTTCTGGAGCCTCAAAGGTTCTGAATTCAGTATGAACAGACAATGAAGTTATATTAAAACTCTCTCAAATATTCTTTCTTTTGAGAAACTAAAAAATTTGCAATTATTCATTGAGTTACTATATGTATAATTCCAGGGCCCTGTGGTGACTCCTTCGGATGTCTAGCTCCTGGCTGAACCCTCCATGAACTTTGCTATCATTAGGCAAAGTATTAGATAATTGTTGTTATAAATTCTATTAATAGCACAATTTCATTGTTGTAGTTTATCTCCACATGTTGAATTCTTGTTAGCTTCTTCTTTTGGTTCTTTTGTAATATTATTAGAGTTTCTTTTTTTATGCCCTAATTTGATGACTAAGTTTCTAGGAACAGATTCATTGTGTGAAAACATTTCATTATCACTTTATTTGAAACCAAGTCCTGATTATTTTCTGGTATATTCTGATATCTTTCAACAACTTTCACTTTTGAAGTAACATCTGCTTTAGTTGTTTTTCTTTGTTAATAAAATATTCTAAAAACTTCATGGCAGCTATTTTTGATCTACAGTCCTTGCAAACACACACACACACACACACACACACACACGCACACACACACACATGCACATACACATACATAACTTTTACCAGATAATTGGATTTAATGGATATTAAGAACAGTTTATGGTATTGCATGTTTTGAACACTGATGCAAATGGATTGGAGAAGGCAATGGCACTCCATTTCAGTACTCTTGCCTGGAAAATCCTGTGGAAGGAGGAGCCTGGTGGGCTACAGTCCATGAGGTCACAAAGGGTTGGACATGACTGAGCAACTTCACTTTTACTTTTCACTTCCATGCACTGGAGAAGGAAATGGCAACCCACTCCAGTGTTCTTGCCTGGAGAATCCCAGGGACGGGGGAGCCTGGTGGGCTGCCGTTTATGGGGTCGCACAGAGTCGGACACGACTAAAGCAACTTAGCAGTAGCACCAGCAGCAAATGGATTATTTAAAGTTTTGTTTTTTTTTTTTTACTTTTGCTGAAGGTAGGTAGATATAAAAAGAGCATGTGTTAGTCAGTCATATCTGACTCTTTGCAACCCCATGGACTGTAGCCCACGAGTCTTCTCTGTCCATGGGATTCTCCAGGCAAGAATACTAGAGCGGGTTGTCATTTCCTTCTCCAGGGGATCTTCCTGACAAAGGGATCAAACCTGGGTCTCCTGTACTGCAGGCAGATTCTTTTTACCAACTGAGCCACCAAGGAAGCCTGGTATAAAGAGAACAGATAGCAATATATAAAATTATATATAAATTTATATTTATAAAAATATATAAAATTATATATAACTAGAACAGATGGCAATAGAGACAACAATCTATTTCTACATAAGCAAGAAAAAACACGAGATGAGATCAGACACAGTCTTAGTGGAAACGTCACAGCTAAAGTCATGTTTCTATTTGAGAAACTAACATGTATAGACAGAACAGTGACCAAAATCCTTAAGATGCAGAACTCAAGACAACACAAAGCCAGGTTCTAATTCTGGGTCTATCACATATGGACCTGGTGGTCTCATGGTCTAATCTGTAAATTTGAAACTATAAAATCTGCCCAAGAGGGTTACCATAAAAAATAAATGCATAAGAGATGTTTCTGATAGAGTCTAAGCTCTATCAGAGCTTAGGTATTAGATAAGCTCTATCAGAGCTTAGACTAAGCTCCACTCACCCATCTACACTTAACATGGCCATTTTCATTTCCATTAGATCATTATTTACTTGCTTTGAAAAGTAAGGAATAGGGAAATAAGAAAATTTTTAACTATTATAGACAATCAAGAGGCTTCTCAGGTGGCACTAGTGGTAAAGAACCTGCCCACCAATGCAGGGATGTAAGAGACACAGGTTCGATCCCTGGGTCGGGAAGATCCAGTATTCTTGCCTGGGGAATCCCATAGGCAGAGGAGCCTGGCAGGCTATAACCCATATGGTCATATAATCAGACAGGACTGAAGTGACTTAGCGCAGCACGCAGCACAGACAATCAAGACAAATATCATCTGATATTACACAAGATATAGAATGCTAGCTCATTGCAAAAGTCCCTGGTGCTGGGAAAGATTGAGGGCAGAAAGCTAAGAGGGCATCAGAGGATGAGATGGCTGGATGACATCACTGATGCCATGGACATGAACTTGGGTGAACTTTGGGAGATGGTGAGGGACAGAGAGGCCTGGTGTGCTGTAGTCCACGGGGTCACAAAGAGTCAGGCATGACTGGGCGACTGAATAACCAACAAAAGACATGCTATATAGCCGTTAAAACCCAGCCTCCTTTCAGGCAAATATCTGACCTTGCATTTACTATATACTAGCAGTTCTCAGATAACAGCTGACAGGACTACAGTAAATTTCTCCTTTGTGCTTTTACAACCAACCCCTGTTGGCATTATTTAGTTTCAACATTGATAGTAATATGCTTCTGTTTATTCTAAGCTGAAACACACAAAAAAAGAAAGATAGAATCAAGAGTCATTTGTTAGTCACCGTTCCAAAATTCAGACTTTATGAATTAGAGAGATTTAAGACAAACACAGCGCTCAATTTCTTCCCATCTATACTAGATAAGATAACAGATGAATTCAGACTTTGGAGAAATCTATGGCTTATTCATTTTCAGTATTGTTCATTAAGACAGTCCCATGAGTGGAAGTACTAGAATTTCAGAGGTTTATCTCTTAAAAGTCACACATTGAATTGAAATAACAGCGTCTTTCTGTTACCTTTAGATAAAACTGGCTGTATCTAGAAGAAAATGTAGAGTCTATTATTCAGTATTAATTAACTGAATATTAATTATTGTTCTTATTGCTTCAAATCAATTTAACATTATTTTAATTAAAAGTTAACCATATGATGCTTAATTAAATTTCAACATTTTAATGGAGTTGAGGTAATAACACATTGCTTTTGACTCTCATATTATCTGCTTTTCATTCTCTAAAAACAGCTTAGAAGGAAAAATCCTCATTCTTTAAAGATAAGTATATACATCATATAGGTTGTCTAAATTATCCTCATTTCCTATGGCCAATTTTTAAACAACAGTGCTGTTTTATTTTAAGTTATCATTGAACAATAGCTAGACTCCACTCAATGAAACTGGACAGGGATATAACATGCATAAAAGGGCTTCTCTTCTCCCTCAGATGAATCATATCTGGAGACAAAATCACTGTCACAGAAGATATTCATTCTTCCTAGGCACTAAATCACTTCTATTGCTGGAAGATGCTACATACTTAGAAACAGAAATTTAAGGGCACTGCTTAGCGTTCAACAATTCTAATGAACTTAGAAAATTAATTAAGAGAATAAATAAGACCAAGATGGTAAAGCCTATTTAACTGTGTTAGGTCATCTGTCAGGGAGCTATTTCATTAAGGCAGGTAATCAGTTCCAGGTTATATAGAAGATGCAGCATGGATGGTATAAGATTGGATGTAACTCAAAGCTGCTTTTAGGAAAGCAGTTCAGTTGCTCTATCAGTGGTGCTGGCTGACTGTACATAGGTGCTATCTGAGTCTTTCCATCACAGACTATCAAACTGGAATCCACTTCAGAGCTTATCTCTTCACTTTACAGATGAGAATTCCAGAGAGGTGACATGGTTTATACAAGCTCAGAAAGCATACATGTATGGAAGTTGTATATACAATTCAGTTCAGTTCAGTCGCTCAGTCGTGTCCGACTCTTTGCAACCCCATGAATCGCAGCATGCCAGGCCTCCCTGTCCACCACCAACTCCAGGAGTTCACTCAGATTCACATCCATCGAGTCAGTGATGCCATCCAGCCATCTCATCCTCTGTCGTCCCCTTCTCCTCCTGCCCCCAATCCCTCCCAGAATCAAAGTCTTTTTCAATGAGTCAGCTCTTCACATGAGGTAGCCAAAGTACTGGAGTTTCAGCTTTAGCATCATTCCTTCCAAAGAAATCCCAGGGCTGATCTCCTTCAGAATGGACTGGTTGGATCTCCTTGCAGTCCAAGGGACTCTCAAGAGTCTTCTCCAACACCACAGTGTATGTACAGTAAGATCAAAAAGATTCAAAGTGGGGTAAAAGTGGATTGAATGAGTTAGATACAAACAAAAGACTTCAAACAACTGTTCATATTGGAGTAGGAATATGTACCCTGGAAAAAGTACAGATTTCAGTGTCAGAAGGACCTAAAGTTCTTGTGGCTGAAAGCACCCTCCTGTCAGGAACATCTTTTAAATATGAAAATGTGGCTTGACCTTGATGGGTAAAGGGTTTCAAAAACCAGCTGCACCATCTTCCATGGACCATGACGTATGTTCAGAAGAACTATTGGCCACCATTCCAATCACTTGTGCATTATATCCGATATTCTTGTAAAAAAGAACTTCTCTGACCTTCATGTGTAAGTTTAGCATCCATAATACCATTATGCCCACAGAGCTGCACTTTCTCTCCTTCTACATGTATTGCAGCAATCTGTTCCCCTTTCTCATTCTGCTCATATGCAGAAAGGAACATATGGGTTTTATGATTAATATAATGAAAAAATACTGAATCTAAGAATTCACATGAATCTAAGCAGACATATATAGTCAGCTTGACTAATATTGTTAGAGACACAATCCTAAAAGTCTTAATGATCCTCTTTTTTAAAATGTAAATTTATTTATTTTAATTGGAGATTAATTACTTTACAATATTGTATTGGTTTTGCCATACATTAACATGAATCCACCACAGGTATACATGTCTTCCCCATCCTGAACCCCCCTTCCTCCTCCCTTCCCATACCATCCCTCTGGGTGGTCTCAGTGCACCAGCCCCAAGCATCCAGTCATTTATGGGATATAAATGAGCTCATTGTAGCTCAGATGGCAAAGAATCTGCCTGCAATGCAGGAGACCTGGGTTCAGTCCCTGGGTCAGGAAGATCCTCTGGAGAAGGGAATGGCAACCCACTTCAGTATTCTTGCTACAGTATTCCATGGACAAATCATGGGGTTGCAAAGAGTTGGACACAACCAAGCAACTAACACACACACATGGGATATAAGTGTCTATGAAAACACTATCCTGAGGTAAGGGCACACCTGCCTTTAAAAACAGGAAGACTATATATAAGACAGGATTTATAAGATTCAAAGAAAATAAAGTGATACAGTCAAAATCTCATTGGGTATGGAATGGTGCTTTAAATACAATTTAGCAAAAGTAGAAAAAAAATAGAGAACTATTGAGCTTTTCCCACACAGAAACCATTTTACAAAACTTAAATTTTATTTCCTTTAAAATTGTTTCTCCCTGTAAATGACTAAAAGTCAATTCCTGTACCTCTCCTAACTATACAACTGAAGACCTATCTGACTGAGCTGTTTACAATTTTCAAATTCAGCCCATCAAGTGGGGTAGTATCTTAAGAGTAGCAGTGGGTGAGAAATTAATTTTACTGCTTGAAGCCCAGTTCCCATCATGTTCCTGAGTTAGCCTTTGCATAGCCAAGCCACAGTCACCAGGTCACCTTCACCAGTCACCAACTCACCTTCACCAGTCACCAACTCAGAGTTACCAATTTACAGTCACCTATAACCAAGCCATAGTCTCCATTCACCGGGTTACTTGTACCAGTAACCAATCCACAGTCACTAGTCACTGAACCACTCCTAGCTGAAACTAGTTACCAAGTAAGCCATCAGTCCATACTGTGTTTTATCCATTGGGTTAACTTTACCAGAGGCTGTTTTCTGTTTTTTTCTGTATAGCACCAGATGTTAAATTCTTTCATTTTCTAACAGCCACATAGATGCCATACCACACTGGTGACATCCAAACACAATTCACATATAACTCCCTTAAGGTCAGAGCAGTGACCTATGTACTATAAAAGGAGTCTGTCATCCTGATTTGCTGGTCTTCTTATCATTAAGATGCCAGGTTTCAAGGGTAGTGACCTCCCCAAAGAGCATAGTAACTTCTCTGAGGCTAAAACAGAATGCTGACTTTGGACTGCCTGGGACCAAGATTGAGAGGTCCAGTAGGTGAAAGCAGTGTCATGCTCAAATTGAAGACCACTGTACTCCACATTCTCCCGGTGCTATGCATCAGACTTCTAGGAGACATGGTAACCTAGTGGCCAGACATGTCCTTCATACAAGCTTTACTTAACCCTGGAATTCGTTTTACTGTGATGAAGTTCTGAACATTTTAAAATCAAAGAATTTCTAGCACAAAAACAGACACATAGACCAATGGAACAGAATAGAGAGCCTAGAAAGGAACCCACACTTATATGGAAAATTATGTACAACAAAGGAGGCAGAAATATACAATGAGGAAAAAACAACCTCGTCAATAAATCATGTTGGGAAAACTGGACATACAAAAGAATCAAACTGGACTACTTTCTTACAACATATAGAAAAATAAACTCAAGATAGATAAAGACTTAAATGTAAGACCTGAAGCCAGAAAACTTCAAGAAAACATAGGCAGTATACTACTTGACATCTGTCTTACCAATATTTTTTGATATGTCTCTTCAGGCAAGGGAAACAAAAACAAAGATAAATAAATACAGCTACATCAAACTAAAAACCTTTTGCACAGGAAAAGAAAATATCAACAAAACAGAAAGGCAACCTACTAGATGGAAAAAATATTTTTGAGTGATACATCTGACAAGGAATTAATATCCAAAATATTTTAAAAACTCATTCAACTCAACATCAAAAAAACAAACAACTCAATTTTAAAAATGGGCAGAGGACATGAATAGACTATATAGCCAACAAGCACGTGAAAGGATGCTCAATTCTGTAACTGTCAGGGAAACACAAATAAAAACCACGATGAAATACCGCCTCACACCAGTCAGAATGGCTATTAGCAAAACAATAACAAGTGCCAGTGAGGATGTAGAGAAAAGGGAACCCTTGAGCTCTGTTGGTGGGAATGTAAATTGGTGTAGCTTCTAAGGAAAACAGTAAGAAAGTTCCTCCCCAAATTAAAAATAGAACTACCTATGCTCTAGCAATTCCACTCCTGGATATTTTCCAAAAACAAACAAAGGTAAAAACAGAAAATTAAAGACATGTGCACCTTTATGTCCATTGCATATATATATGTGTGTGTGTGTGTGTGTGTGTGTGTGTGTGTGTGTGTGTGTGTGAGTATGTGTGTGAGTATGTGTGTGTATTTATTTTTGTATATATAAACCCCATAAAAAAGAATGGAGTCTTGCTATCTGTATGACAACATGGATAGACTTAGAGTGTATTATGTAAGTGAAATAAGTCAGAGAAAAGCAAATACTGTATGATTTCACTTATATGTCTAACTATAAAACAAAATAAATGAATGAAACATAACTAAACAGGAAAACAGTCATAGATACACAGAATAAACTGGCAGTCGCCAGACTGAAGGAAGGTGAGACCGGAGAGAAATAGGTGAGGAAGTTGAAAGGTACAGACTTTCAGTTACAAAATAAATGACTCATTGGTATGGAATGTACATTGTGGGGAATATAATTAATAATTATATCTCTGTATGATGACAGATGGTAATAGGATTTATCACGGTGATCATTTTAAAATGTACAGAGACATTGAATCACTATGCTGTGTACCTGGAACTAACATAGTGTTATAGGTCAATTATACTTCAAAAACAAACAAATTCATAGAAAAAGAGATCAGATTTGTGGCTATTAGAGATGAGGGGAGTAGGGGGGAAATTAGACAAAGGCAGTTACAAGATGCAAATGTCCAGTTAAAAGACAAATAAATACTGTGGATGTAAGGCACAACATGATAAATAAAAACAACTTTATGTTATATATTAAAGTTATTAAGAGAGTAAATCCTAAGAGTTCTCATCACAAGGAAAAGGCACTTTTTCTATTTATTTAATGTTGTATCTACACGAGGTGGATATTCACAAAACACTGTGGTAATCATTTCATGATGTATGTAAGTCAAATCATTACTCTGTATACCTAAAACTTTTTCAGTGCTGTATGTCAATTATATCCCAATAAAATTGGAAGAAAAAAACAAGGCAAGGGAGATTAAAATAAAAATGATTTGGAGAATCTCTCACAAAAGTTCAGATATATATCTTTTCTTTAAAAAAAAATGACTATATAGTAGAAAACAAAAGCAATAGCAAACAAGCAAAACTGACTGTGGCTAAACAGTGGCTGTCGCATTTCAAAGCCACATATCCAAAAACATAGTTCTTTTGTTGGCTCTGCTCTGAGCCTCCCTCCTTCACTTACTACATTGTTATATCTGGCTTTATAAGGCATTTAACTTTGAGGACTCAGTCAAAGAAAATATAAACATTAACAAAAGGTAAAATCAGCCTGAGAACATATCAGGCATCCTTGACATAAAGTTAGGTCACTGACTTAAGGGTGTCCCATCCCTGCTCAAGAGAAACAGATCCACATTTGCTGGTCTTGCTTCCTTAAGACCAAGAGTAGAATGGTCTTAGTCTGGGGTGCTCTGAACTTTCAAGAAAGAAAGCTCCAGATTCAGTCTCTTGGGGTAGATGTGCCCTCAGCAGAAGCTCTCGCTGCATGCCTGCCCATTGATGACCTGTAAGGGGAGGCTTGTAGCTAACCCCATAGATAAACCAACTGTGGCAGGCCTCTTCTCTTGCTTGAGATGATCCTAATTCCATCAAAGATGACAATCCAAGATAGGCCAGTGTTCCAGAAGGATTTTGTCTATATCAAAGGTATGAAGTGTTAAGAGTTCATCAAGTTTGAATTGGGAGGCAGAAAGAAAATCCAAACCCCTAAGTCTGGAAAAAGATATGTAGAGAATTCAGAGTAGAAATCAGAATAGAAGAGACAATAATGGGGAAGTGGGTGTCTTAGTCATTAGTTTAGACTGCTATAACCTATAGACTGGGTGGCTTAAATGGCAAATACTTACTTCCTGCAGTCCAAGGGACTGAGAAGTCCAAGTGTGGTGAGACCCAATATCTGTGAGAACCCACTTTCTAGTTTGCAGATAGCTGTATTATTATTGTATCATCACATGCAAAGAGTAGAAAGCAAGCTCTTCTAATAATGGCATTAATCCACTCATGAAATCTCCAACTTCATGACATAATTGCTTACCAAAGGCCTCACATTCCAATATCACTGCTTTGGGGGTTAAGACTCCAACATATGAATTTCACAGGGACACAAACATTGATAACATTAGGTGACAGATCTGGTCATTGTATTTGATAATTAGAAATACCCTGATCACAGATGCACACTGGGAAGAGAGAACCATAGTAGATAAAATCATTATGTCCAGCTGACCCAGAGCAGAGAAACTGTTATCCCAGGCAGGACCTGAGAACTGAGGACTGATAGCAAGTGCTATCTAAAAGAAATGCCCAATCAGGCTTCATGGACAGTGTATTCTCCTGAAACACAAGGTTAAACATTTCTGTCCAGCTCCATATAAGTTTCAAGATTCATAGTGAATAGGAAAAAAAATGATATTTTGTTTGACTTAAATTCATTCATGGTAAGAAGATTGAGAATATTGTTTAAGGCAATAGGAAAAAGAATCCTCTGCTTCTAAATGATTAAATTCTACTTTTATACTCTTTTGTTCACCAATAACCAATTTCTGATTTAAAATTTGTGATTTTACATGTAAATATGATTGAATTGTGTGATAGGTTTAATATTTTTTTAATAATGGTTTTTTTAAATGTCTAAATTAAATAGAAAAATCACAAGGCCCATTTGGCTGATGGTCTTATCAAACAGTACTTATGTATACCACCACCACCCCACCACTCCCAGCTTCCCTTTAATTCACAAGTTACATTTCCACCTACTTTTGTTAATTATAAGTATGAGGCACACATTACCATGTAATTTTGAGTGTAAGTAATTCTAACTTTTTATGAGCAAAATATGTAAAACATTATGTTAAAACTGAGATTTGCCATATTCATGATAAGTAAACATGTGAATTTACCTTAACCAGTATGCCTGAATCCCTGTTCCTCTCTCTCATATTAGAAATAAGGACTAATATAAAATTGCCTCTAATTAGTTGCAGATTTTTTTGCCTAATCTTTTCTAATTTCTCAGTCAGATTACTCCCTTCTTCCCTCTTCACCCACATACTCTTATCTCATAAGTTTTACTTTATTTACCAGTAAGTTTATTATGTGACAGGTATCAGCATGATAATAGACACTAGGTATATAAAAAATAAAAAACAACAGAACACATATACATGCCTCAAGAAACATAATCCTATAGAAAATATATTCATATGAAAGTGGTTTGTGCATTTGTTATTTATTTTCTTAACAACAAATAACAGTGTCTAGTACAGTAACTATCAGCGTGCTGGAGATGGGGTAAAAACAATCATTGTCTATGACATCATGGTGCTTATGATTTAGTTGGAGTGATGGTGATAGACAACAAATACATAAAAAATAATGTGTATTAAGAGTGAGTGAAGCTTCATGAAGGTAAGTAGTGTGCTCTAAAAATAAGTGAGAGATCCACTCAGAGATGGAAATCAAAAGGATGAAGAAGGGACAAAATCTAAAGAAAATCAAGACAGCCAAGAGAAAAGAGATAGTTATATACTCAAAATTGAGGCTCAAGAAAAAGGAGAAGCTGGGAGATTCCTATTTTTAAGGACCATTCATTAAGAAAGTTTCATTGGAACCTTGAAAGGGTATGAGAGAAAACAATGTGTGAGTCTTCCTAGGTAATAACTATAAGCCAGAAATACAGAAGATTAAATACGAATCTAAGGCTATAGTCTACATTTGGAGGCAAGGAAGACAAGGCTGCTAAGAGATACATTAAAACAACATTGAAAGAAGAAGGAGATTCGGAGTATTAATGTTCCATGAAACTCAGTAGGGAACTTTGACAACACAATGGATTCAGAGATTAAGTGGACAATGATGTTTTGGAGAGAAGAGTTATAATTGATAAGTAGATATAGAATTCTGTTTCAAGCATTAGCAGGAGGAAAAGGAAACTTTTTTCCCCTCTATATTCACTTCTTCCATTCAACAAGGGAAAGTCACTGCACTAATTGTTCATATTCAGAATTATGATCTGATCATCTCTACTGATAGGCACTCATTCTACCTCAAAGTTTTAATCTCTTCCACGCCATAAATTAAGATTGTCCACTTGAATGAGTGTACCCTCTTAAAAAAATTGCTATTTTTCTGCTCCTCATAAACAGAAACCACATAAAATAAATTATCACCACTCAAGACTCAAAGGATAGCTATTATTAAAATTGAGATTTATGGAGGCAATGAAGGGTTCTGTTTCTCTTTGAGCCTAAGCTATTTGCTCTACCACAGCTGACTAAAATATATAAGAAATCATGATTAAAAGTGATCAGCCAGGTATTAATTTGCTGTTTTGCATTATTATTTATGCAATTTAGACAACTCAGGATCTATGAATATCTTACAAGATTTGAGGGTTCCTGAGTCAAACACAGTCAAAATATTACCAAAAATCCTAATAGTAAAATGAGTAACAAGCAACTAGAGATTCTGAAAGTATACTATTTCATTATTGAGTATATGGCATTTTTATTTCTAGAATTTCTATTTGGTTCTATTTATACTTTATAGTTCTCTACTTAGACTTCCCAATTTTTAATTTAGTGTGAGCATGTTTTCCTTCATGACCTTTAGTACAGTTATCAAAAATAAAAATAAAAAAAAGTGTGCTCAGTTATGTTCAATTCTTTGTAACTCCATGGACTGTAGCCACTAGGCTACTCTGTCCATGAGATTTTTCAGGCAAGAATATTGAAGTAGGTTGCCGTTTTCTTCTCCAGGGAATATTCCTAACCCAGGAATCTAACCCCTGTCTCCTGTGGTTCCTGCAATGTAGGCGTATTCTTTACCACTGAGCACAGGGAAGCCCTACAGTTATTATAGCTTCTTTAAAATATTTGCTTATTGTTACATCTGGGTCATTCCAGAGTTGATCTGTTAGTTTCAGGTTTGTAAGTTGTAGAGACTAGATTCTGTTATATTTCTCTGGAGAACATTGCCTTTTGTTTTAATTTGGTTTTTGCTTTCTAATTTCCTTGGCATACCTAAATACAAAACTCTGTCTCTTGCTTAACATCTCAAATCTTAGTTCAGACTTTTTGTCCTTAGCTAGCTTACTTGTAGTCTTTTCCATCCATATATCAAGGGTCAGCCAAAGATTTGGACAGAGTTTATTTACAAAACTTGGATCTTCTTCTTACTGGCTCTTTCCTTTCCAGGCTGCCCCTGTCACTTTTCAGCAACAGTGATTGTTTTGAACTCTGTCTTCTAATTCTTTAGGTTAACTGCCTCAAACATCTCTAAATTTAGATAATTTCTAGATTCTTCATCATTGTGACAGCGATATTCTGAACCCAATGTAATTTAACTGACCTTATTTAAACATAGTTCTTAAGAAAGCTTCTCATTAATACAAAACATAATGAGACTATTATCTCCCTTATCCTAGACAGAATATTTTACTTCATGGTGCTCAATTCATATTTTAGTAGCCATTGGCTCCTTTTAAGCTTCAGACTAAGTAAAATCTAATTATAGAAAAATATTCAAAAATAAAATGGCCATTCAAGAAGTAATTAATCAGGTAAAATCAAGTAAATGAAAAGATCTTAGCAAGCTGTCATATTTTATACAAATGGAACATTTTCTACATGGGTAATGGAGACATTTGTCATTCCCTACAAACATAATTTGTAACATCAAATTTCTGATAGGTAGATGTCCAATGCAGACTTCAGTGGTACATTGTATTTTGTGATGCATATCTTAATTTCCCTATTAACTTATTCCCAGAGATGGAAAAGGCCAACTTGAAGAACAAACCTTCCTAAGATACTTCTTGATGCCATGTATTTTAGAGCAGCTTCACCACATATTCACAATCAATTACATGCTATCTTACATAATCCTCTAATGGTCAGGGAGGGAGAAAAAATTCCATTCTGATTTGAATTTATCTTTTTCCATTAAGTTTTATTTGTCAATACAAGTGTAACATGAATACACTTCACCCTAAAAGAGGGCAATATTCAGTAAGCGTAGTGGACAAATTTTACAATTACTTACATCACTTTCAACAAATGCACCTATGTCTAGTTCTGATAACATAAGAAGCACATAAAATAATTGTTCTCTGTGTAAAGAACACAGCACTCTTCATTACAAATTTTAGGAAATTATAAAACTTAAAAGGTACAGATTTGTATATGTCAGGTTGGTTACTTTTTCACTTTTTATCCATCTCAGGCTCAATACTTCCTATCTTTTTGTCTTTTTCTAACATTATATTTTAATTTTCTCAGCATGTCTGCTGTGCTTAATTGCTTAATCATGTCTGACTTTTTGCAACCCCATGGACTGTAGCCCACCAGGCTCCTCTGTCCATGAGGATTCTCCAGGCAAGAATACTGAAATGGACTGCCATGACCTTCTCCAGCGTATCTTCCCAACCCAGGGATCAAACCTACGTCTCTAGCATAGCAGGCAGATTCTTTACCATTTGAGCCATTGGGGAAGGCCCTTCATAGAATGCCTCATGTCTAAATTTCTTAAATATTTAGCATTATGGTGTCAAAGTGGGCACAGGGCTCCAATAACAGGTGTTTGATAAGTGCTGCCTTTTCTAAGAGAATCATCCCACTGGGCTTACATGCTGTTCTGGAGCCCACAAATCCCAATGTTAGGTTCACTTGTAAATGAAAGGAATGCAAGAATTTCTATTTCTTCTAGTAGGAAGGAAGATCAATGAAAATATTTCACAATCATTTTGCTTCCATAACTGGCTGAAGTAAAATATTTGCCTTAACAATATTTATAAGAGGCAGCATCATTTCAGAAAATTTATATGTAAACGTAAACATTCCTAAGAGGTCCATATGCCTAAAGCACTGAACATTTGCACACTGATTTCAGACTCTCTATTGCAGACTAATCTTACATTTTGAACATCATGTAGCAACTCTTATGATATTACAGGAGAGGGAAAAAAACCAATAAGTCATTCTAATAAATTAGGAGAAATATGTTTTATTCACTAAAAGAAAAATACTATTTTTGTACATACAAAATATTATTTGGGAAGCACTTAGGATAAAACCAATTATGTACAGCCAAAAAGTAAGGTTTAAAAATAAGAAAAAAAGATAATGATGAGTAAATAAAATATATATATTTGCCTATCATGTCTAAGCTGAGTCTATCAACAGGTAATAATCCAACTGAGAAAATAAATTATTGTTTTAATTAGACACAGTCACTGACTTGAGCGGCCAAATTTGACTGTCTATGACCCAATGTGGCAATGATTTAATAAACCTCTTTCCCTACTTCATGAGAATTTGACCTTTGATTTACTCCCTATTTTGTTTCTCTAAGGACCGGAAGGAAATGGCAACCCACTCCAGTATTCTTGCCTCGAGAATCCCATGGACGGAGGAGCTTGGTGGGCTAGAGTCCACGGGTCGCAAAGAGTCGGACACGACTGAAAGACTTCACTTTCTAAGGATCATTTAAAGGTAGAATGCCAACTCTGTTGTAAGACAATACTGATTGTGGTAAAATGATCCCTAATTGATAGACCTCATCTGGACTGGGAGGAATTGCAAAGAAGCACTACTCATTCCCGATGAGGACATCCCATGCAGACACATGATTTGGGTTTCCCTAAGAATGATGACTGTTATGTCCAGACATGGTTCTTTAATTGCCCCTGGAAGCAATGCCCATGAGATAAAATGAAATATTTAGACTCTTCTGGAACATGAGACATCTAAGTAAGGGAGGTTCTGGCACTTATCCAACAAGAATCTCATTTCCTTGTACCTGAGCTATCATCTAGAAGGAGGTAACTTCCAGCTGGCTGCATGAAATGTTACAAAGACTCCTATAGAAATATCTAACTTTGCTCTGTTAGCAAGATATGGTTCCTTTCTTACTTCTTTATTAGACTGTCAAATATGGTCTATGGTAGTCTTGTGGTCTGCATGTTTATTTACGCAAACTTTAAAACACATACACATTTAATCACTGCACATTGGAATATGTTATATATATAATATGCTCAGGATGTAAGCTTTAAATAAATATACCATATAAAAAGATCTGATATATATTTTCTCTATGTTTGTATAAGTTATCACCAGTAACATACCAACTGTGGATTCACTGTCTTTAGAGAAAAGAAATATAAACAATATCAGCTAAAACTGGTTTTCTTTTTATGATGACCACACATCTACAAATTCTAAACAATGTCAAGAATAAACTATTCTTCCCCAGAGGGGCAAACTGATTCCCACTTCCATACCTTTTGTATACACTATGAATACATCATTCAGCTTTCAAGGGGATTTATGTGTTTGTGTGTATGTGTGTGTGTGTGTGTGTTAGTTGTTCAGTCATATCTGACTCTTTGTGACCCCATGGATATAGCCTGCCTGGCTTCTCTGTCCATGGAATTCTCCAGGCAAGAATACGGAGTGGGTAGCCATTGTCTTCTCCAGGGGATCTTACCAACCCATGGATCAAACCCAGGTTTCCTGCATTGCAGGCAGATTCTCTACCATTTGAGCCACCAGGGAAGCCCATATATACATATTCAAGGTGTAGGTAGGCTTGCCAAGGTGTTAGGAACCAAAAGAATGATTATTAGCAGAGCTATTTCTGTCTTATAATTGCCTACTTTTCTCCTTTCATCCATTTTCATGAAGCAGGTCCCCAGCAGTCTAAACAATTGGTAAAATACCAGGACATCCTCCACCCTACCACCAAGATCTTTAATAAGAGAACTTTACAGGTGAGGTGAGCCAAGGAAGAAACCAGGCAGTGTGGCTTCAGCAGGTGTTCACAGATCAACTTAGGCCCAAGTAGGGTGAGACTATTCTATGTCTACAATATGTTTTGGCCTATGTGTGCATGCTAAGTCACTTCAGTCATGTCCAATTCTTTGTAACTCTGTGTAGCCCACCAGGCTCCTCTATCCATGGGATTCTCCAGGCAAGAATACTGGAATGGGTTACCGTGACTTCTTCCAGGGGATCTTCCTGACACAGGGATTTAACTTGCGTCTTTTATATCTCCTGCATTGACAGGTGGGTTCTTTACCAGTAGTGCCACCCGGGAAGCCCTTGGCTTTTAATTTAAAAAAATTTGTAAGAAAACGGTACAAATGTTAAGTAATCTAAAAGTTTCTGAGTTTCTTTAGCTAGGTATGGAGAGTCATGGTATAAAAGTAAAGTTCTGAGACCTTTAACTGAAGTATCTTTTTTCTGCCATGAGAAATCTAATTCATGAACTCCCTTTGATTCTAGTGTATTGATATAGAAGCAAAATCAAAACAACATATATTAGAGGAGGGAGAGCCACTCAAAAACTCTTAGAAAAGAAAAGCACAGATGTTTGCCTTTAAAATAAAAATCTTCTTTATGTCTACCCAGATCAGTTTGACCAGTCTGCCAGTGAGATATAAATTCCCTGTTCACTATCTTTTAATCTAGGCTGATGTCTATGAAATTCAGTGGTGCTTAGTCTTATGATCTCAGAAACTCTTCTTGGCTCTCAAAGTTTATGCCTTTAATTGTTGATGTAAGTAGAACCTATAAAAATTAAAATTCATTAGTAAATTCATCCTTATTCTTAGAAAACACACATCACATATAATGCCATAGTAAGGTCCCTGAGGGATAGTCAGAGAGAATATTTGTAAGAGAGTGTTTCAGAAAGTCTAAGTCGAAGCAGGATATTGTGGTTGGGAAGGAATCTTCTGGACCCATTCTATCCTTTCTCGGATTTCTAGGTCACTCTCAGGAGCCACCAAAGATGCAACATCTGGCCAAAGAGCCATCCAGCCACTCATCGGCTTCCAAAGTTGTCCTCTAACACAGGAATATGCATTCCTGACTGAATGACTTCCTTTCAGCCGACTAGCTCAGAACCTCACTGAGCCTTTTCTCTCCGTTCTTATGGCTGCCCATTCTCCTGAAAGATGCTTCTCCATCCTATTCTCCAGTGGCCAACCTTTATTTTTTAGATTCTTTCTCATTTCTTGTCCCTCTTAATACTATTGTCCAAGATCTTTCTTCTTTATTCTCCTCAATACCCTCATGCTGAGTTGATATATCTGCAGTTGGTCCTACAGGACAAACAAAAGAAGAGAGTTCTATTAAAAATCCTTAATAAAAGGCCAGTTACTTCCTCCAAAATATTTGCATAGGAAAAACTGTCTATTTAACTGACTTGGTGAGGGAAAAAAAATATGTTTGCTTAACTGGGGAAACAGCCTCTTCAGTGCAATGCATTTCCACTGCCTAATAAAGGATTAATGGTACACCTAGTGTGGAAGTGCCTCTTAAAAGCCTCAACCTATGCCTGTAAACTTTAAATTGTTGTTTTCAAGAATCTACTTCCTGCTGAGCTGCTTTTGTTCCCTTCAGGAAGCCTCCCTGATCTATTATGACCACTGCGTGCTTCTAATTTTCCTGAGCATACAGTCGTTTCTAAGGATGACTTCATACATCTTATACAGAGCTTTTAAAACCATTATTGAAAGAAAAGTGAGTATTTAATAGCAAAATGTATTTCTGAGGATTTTCCATAATGGAAGTGATCTCTTAATTAGACATATCCTTCACTATTAGCAGTAATATTTTTTTGTAAGCCTGGTTTTTCCTATTGTTGTCATTCAAGATGAAAGACGGAAATATGTGATTTCCTAAAGATTCACATTTCCCCTTTTAAAATATAATATTTAGAGGTAGGCACATTCTGGCTCACTCTATTTTGGATATCTTTTAAACATTGGTACAACAAAGAATTTACAAACTTTTTCCAGGTCCTAAAAGCTTGAAATAGTTATAGGTGGAAGATTATAATTTTTCTACCCTAAAGAAAACATTTTCATTTACTTTAGAAGAGTTTTAGGAAACCAAAAATGTATCTTACTTTTACAGTCTCTTTTTCTTAACAAATTTTTCATTAATAACATCAGAATCATATTTTCTCCTGTTTTTGTTCAACAATGAAAGATGGAATTAAGAATAGCTTTTATATTCTATTTCCTTTTATTTCAAATGTGCAGCAGTTACCAAGTAAAACAAAATGAGCTGTCTCAGCCATTATATATCTTAATGTTCTTCATTAAAAGAGGGAAGAAAACTTTCTCCTGAAAAGAACTGAAACATCAATGTTTCCTAAAACACACACTGTAAGGCACAGAAAGATCATTTGATTTTTTTTTAAATCGCAGTCTAAATTTAATTCTTAAAAATGAAATCCTAAAATCCTATACTTTCCAGTTATAAGGCTTGGGTTAGGCTTATTTAAGTTAATGCTGTTCCAAGGTAATTTTAATAAAAACAATCATCTCACTGATCTTTACGATCTGTGTCACTTCACAAATCCAGTCATTGATGGATATATAAACTTCCTTATTCTATAGTCTTAGATACAGTAAGTTCAATGTAATAAAAGTAGTATATGGCACAAATATATTTGCCCCTGTCTGAGGTTACACTGAGGCTTCTTAATTTTATTTCTCGCAAATTAAATGAGGAGAGATGCAAATAAGGAGAGAGAATGGCAAAAGCAATGAAGCAGTCAGGTAATGGCCTGGCTCAAATCTGGGGTAAATATTTATTCATTGTCATTCTCACAGAAAACGTTTCTGGTGCCTAAACTCCCTGAGCCATGTGGGTCTGGCCATCTGAACAAGCCTCTTCAATCATAAGGTCAGTATTTAACCTGATTACACCTTTAAGCTAATTTCTTTTTAATGTGGTTTTAGAAGAGGCCTTTAGAAAAATCAGGCTATTTGTTGGACACTGATTACAGAAGATGTGTATTGGCAGAATTAGAAGGAGAAAGGACACAGTGTTCCAACACTGGTTTTGCTACATATTAAGTCTGTGACCTTGGGAAAGACAGTTTTTAAAAAGTCACATGCAGGAGTAACTACATGGTATGCTATGCATTGCTAAAGATCCCAACTATTGAATTCCACCAAATCCTTTAACTATCCAGTGTACTCAAAATAATAAAGCTTAGAGTGATTATGAGAATCAAATAGAAAAATAATTTATGAGAAGGTGATTGGTAAAATATACAAGAGCAGCCATGGTTCCTTATGTTCATAATTTTCACCATTAAAAAAAATTTCACATGAAAAATAATTCTATTCACCACAATAATGAAACCAGTATGATCTCAAAATGTATGTTTGGAGACCCACTAGGGAATTCTTTTTAAAGCAAATCCTTCTTTTACTGCAGGAGAAATGCCTTCTTACCACTCAAGCTATTAAAATGGACTGGTGTTAATACACATGCCTTACCCTTGCTGTATGAATTTGGGGTACCTTCCACTAAGAGTTGTTGTTAGGCAGACTTTATTTCTCATCCAAATGAATTCTGGGCTGGGATATGTTTTCTGCTTTGGTCAGTGGAAGGTTAGTGGACACGATGGTAGCAGAGGTTAAATGTGCATACATGGATTGGCTTGCCCCTTACCTCTGCCTTCTCACCATCAGCCACAAGAAGAATGTGTCCAGGGTACCCAGGGCAAAAAAGAAAGAAGAAACGTGCAGCAGACTGGAACTTGGAGTGCAGGCTTACACAGACCCCCTCCAGCTGACCCATGGGCCCATGAGGTTCGTGGTGCAATCCTCTGATACTTTCAGGTTATTACACAGCAAAACTGACATGTAGAAGCCTATCCAAATTCTGGGGTCCCTATAGAACAAATAGAATATAGACCTTCTTCACACAGTTAGATTAAGAGCGTTTTGACAAAGGAAAATGGATGTGAAAATAAAAGCAACTCTCAAGTCTTTATTCTGGAGATAAAGGTAGGGGTGCCTTGGTAGGTTCAAAATGTGGTTGTGAGGAACCCAAGATAATATAAGGAAAGATCAGTCCTATTCATTTCGTTTAAAAATAACACCCTGCACCAATTGATATCCCCTTCAGCTATACATGAGAGCACTTGTTTCCCTCACCCTTACCAAAACTTGATACATCAGATTCATTAACTTTACACATATCTGTTAAGTCTAAAATTCATGCTACTTTGACTTAATTTTCATATCATTGGTCACCATTTGTATTTGTCCTTCTATAAATTCTCTTTTCATATAATTTCCCTTGTATTGGATGAGATTTACATCAAAAATTACACTACAAATATGCTTTCCTCCAACAACTCAGCTGTCAGCAGTTCAATCCATAAATAATATATCCTCAAGAATGTAAAGATACATATACAAAGAGTTTGTAATAGTATAATTTAAAGTAAGTCACAGAAATCTTGGGATTTGGACAGAAGTTCTAAATTTTCTTTTTTTTTCTTATCACAGGATAAAGCATATTCTTTAACAATTTTATTTTGTTATTCAGATTCAGACTGGCAAAATAAAACTAAAATAATACAATTAGAAAAACCACTATATTAGTTATTCTCTTGTTGAGTAGTCTTATTATATAACCTATATAATTTTATGCTATATTATTTTGCAATTTATGCTTTTTACTTAAAAACATATGATAGTTTTTCAGTATTAACAAAAAATGCTTCTATAATATCATTTTAATATCTATAGAACTTTCCTCTGTTATGTAATTCATTTAGCTAATCATTTCATGTTGACATTTATATTTTTCTACTTTTTCACTATAAAAAATAATGCTTTGATATTACTGCCAACAAAGGAATCACTAAAATTTTATCCACAATAGTAAAGGTGTCCCTGATATTTTATGCACAAAACTAAGGTGAACAGTATTATTTTGGATGCCCTGTTCAACACAGGAAAAATAAATAAAGGAAAAAGAAATTCATGTAAACTTCCTAGGACTGTCATCCAAATTACTCTAAAAAGAACTTTCCCAAACCAGGCAAGGAAAGTTATCATTAAATAAAAAGTTTTTAAAAATGTTTGAATTAATATATTGGTTATGGTCAAATTTATAACCTAGCTGCTTTTGTGGACTTCATGTATATTATACACAACAGATTAAACTATTCAGTTCAGTTCAGTTCAATCACTCAGTCATGTCTGACTCTTTGCGACCCCATGAATTGCAGCACACAAGGCCTCCCTGTCCATCACCAACTCCCAGAGTTCACTCAGATTCACATCCATCGAGTCAGTGATGCCATCCAGCCATCTCATCCTCTGTCGTCCCCTTCTCCTCCTGCCCCCAATCCCTCCCAGCATCAGAGTCTTTTCTAATGAGTCAACTCTTCGCATGAGGTGGCCAAAGTATTGGAGTTTCAGTTTCAGCATCAGTCCTTCCAATGAACACCCAGGACTGATCTCCTTTAGGATGGACTGGTTGGATCTCCTTGCAGTCCAAGGGACTCTCAAGAGTCTTCTCCAACACCACAGTTCAAAAGCATCAATTCTTCAGCACTCAGCTTTCTTCACAGTCCAACTCTCACATCCATACATGACCACGGGAAAAACCATAGCCTTGACTAGACAGACCTTTGTTGGCAAAGGAACATCTCTGCTTTTCAATATGCTATCTAGGTTGGTCATAACTTTCCTTCCAAGTAGTAAGCGTCTTTTAATTTCATGGCTGCAATCACCATCTGCAGTGATTTTGGAGCCCCCAAAAATAAAGTCTGACACTGTTTCCACTGTTTCCCCATCTATTTCCCATGAAGTGATGGGACCAGATGCCATGATAGCCAAGTTTTTCACTCTCCTCTTTCACTTTCATCAAGAGGCTTTTAGTTCCTTTTCACTTTCTGCCATAAGGGTGGTGTCACTTTCATATCTGAGGTTATTGCTATTTCTCCTGGCAATCTTGATTCCAGCTTGTGCTTCTTCTAGCCCAGCGTTACTCATGATGTAATCTGCATATAAGGTAAATAAACAGGGTGTTGCCATTATTTGACAATCACAGACCTGCAGAATGAAAGTACACTGCTGGCTATAGTATATAATTAAACAGATTTTTTCTAACAATAAAAGTCATCTATCAAATATTTATAGTGATGACTAGTTATGTTTGATTCTGTGATATGTTTTGGATCATGGGTATGATTTGTAGGTCACTAAGACCTGGATAAGCAATGTCTAATTCTATTTTGTACATGAGAAAATAAGTTTCATAGCATTAATTGATTTCTAGGAGAACATTCCAGCATGATGGTCATTTCTAGAAGTTATAAGAAAGGAAAAGTCAAAATTGAGCCATTTTCCTCATTCAATAAAACTGCACAAAATTTAATTATGGGGGAAAAAAAGCATACTTGGAATTCTTTGTAAAATGTGACTGAGTAGGAACTTTATAAATATTTGTTGATATGACCACTATATATCACTTATGAGCTTTCTTCATGGCACAGGAAAAATAATTAATGCAACTAAAATATTTACCATGACTGGGTAGTCTGTATTTCTTTTACCAGAATTCTGAGACAGAAAAACAATCTTTCCCTTTTGGCCTAACCTGCTTATATTGACAGAAAAGTGCTTGGAGCCAGCACGGGCCATCCCATCCATGACAAGTTCATGCGGAAGAGATCTGATAAGCAAGGCTTCAGGATTCGAGGGGCTCCCTAGACCAGCTTGAGCATCTACCACCAAACAAGAATCTGTCTGTCTTACTAATTTGTAGCTTCCACCGACTCCTCTGACCTTAACAGGGGGCTATCCCCGACCACATTTCTCTGGAGAAAATCAACTTAGGGCTCTAGCTAATATGTCTCCTGGCCATGAGAGGAATATTTCAAATCAAACCCCCTCTGTTAGCATTCTAGCTTGCTTGGCAGGTTTATCCACTCTTGCAGCTACGCATGTGATTATTCACAGCCTCCTAGCTGTGAGAGGCATGGGAAGCCTAAAACATAGAGCCTTTCAAAGAGTTAAAAACTATTAGAGTGGTGCTGGTGTAGGATTTCATTATTGGGCCAATGCTTGTTGCTAAGTTCCCATATCTCTTATCCACTGTGAACCTAGGAGTGCATTAGTTAACATAGTTGGAATGTAAGAAAAACAAGTGTAGCCTTGAAATTAACCACATCAGACCTTTGAGCTAATTGGTTCTTTCTTTGTTGTAACTCACTGCACCTTTGCTCTGTGAGAAATGTAACTCTTTAGCATTTTCTGAGGCTGACATAGATTAGAAATATAAAGAAAAAACATTTCAAGGGAAAATAAGTTTTCTAGATGAGCAGCCTTTATCAAAAGAGGGTCATAAAATGTTCACAGGCCTCCAAGGCCAGAAGATAATGTGCACATCATTTGTGGGAAAGGTGTGCAGAAAAAAATCCTGGTTTTGATAAGGGCAAAACTGTTGGAGTGTTTGGGCTGATTCTGCATGACTTTGCATCTTTCATTTCCCTCTATGTACAAGTCAAGGTATAAAAGTCCCTTTTGAAGATAAAGTAATGGGCCTCACTCACCGAAGCTTGGTCACCCCACATCTTTCTTTTTTTCTTTCTTTCTCTCTCTTTCTTTTTCAGGCTGATCCCTTGGAGCATAGAGGCTCTCTGCGTTCACTTATCTGCCTGGGTTTCTAAGACCTGAATGGGACAGTGTTCTGCGTCTTCACTCCCTCGGGAGACCAGGAGAGCACCTGCGGCCTCCGTGAACAGAGCAAGCTCCTTGTCTTGGGGCTTTATTGGCTTTCTGTGTAAACTAAGGAATATCAACCTCTTTCTCTCCTCTATTTTCTTATCTACAACATTCTTTCTTTATCTCTCTCTAAATCATTCACTGACGCCATTTCTCCTGAGGGTTCCCCTGGATCCTGCAGGGGCTGGACCCCAGCAGAAAAGCTCATGTAACTGCTGTCTTCAGAGTAATTTTTGATAAGTGTGAATGATTTTTAAAAACACTAATCTTTACTTGCACTACTTGCACATTAGTAACCAAGATAAAGAGATCATTCCTTAGGTATTAACTAAAAGAGAGAGTGAAAGGAATGGATGTTGGAAGGAGGACCACAAAGAAGTAGCACTTGGGTTCCCAAAACTTCAACTTCCTAGTGTGATAAAAGCTCTTGATTTCACCACCAGAGCTCCTTGGGGGCAAACACGACTGACTTCCTGAGGACACATACCCCTTAGTCCATGCTCATGCCAGTGTCTTGTCTGTACCATTCCTGAGACCAGAACCTCAGTATCACTTCTCGACAAAAATCAGAGTACACTTAACACAGTACACTTCACAGAGTAACCAATGCCCTCTATTGTCCTGCTTGGTGCCTGGTTTCCATTTCAGAAGCTAGTCATTTTGCAAAGGCAACAGCAGAAACTTCGAGTTGACAAATAGGTCATTTCTTGACAGCATTCTGCTTAGTCAGGGAAAATCTACTTCAAGCTTAGCTTGTATCCCATTATTACACCAGAATCCCGTAATATGTGGGAATTAGAATGCAATATCAGAGTTGAAAAATCACAATTACAGTCAATGCACAAACTTTTAAATATCAGTTATATATCCATGTGGAGAGGTGCTCACAGTATGGGAGATACATGAGAAACAAATCTGAGAAGGTAAACAAAAGATGAAGTCTCCCATTTTACTCTGTGAAATCCAGTGATAGCAAATCTAGAAAGGTTTGAAAAAGTTAAATTGTAATTTTGACTTTCTAGTCTCTGCCATATATGCTATTGAACTTGAGAGTTAAATTTCTATACTAAGCAAGCCCCATGTCCTCACACAGACATATTCCTGGGTCATAATTTAGCTTCCAGGTTTGTTGGTTTGGATCAGGTTCCAGAGTCTGCTGCTTTACAGATTATTAGCTCTATTCAGTGTCCTCAGCCTCTGGTCCTTGACGCAAGTCAAGTCTGACTGAGACACTTGTTCCTCTCATTTCTTTAAGATAGACTAGTAAATGCCACTCCAGTTCACTGGACTAGTTTCAACAAGTGTGAATCACAAGAAATGAATCTTAGATCTTTTCCTCTGTAAATTTATGTGTAGAAGATAGACAATGGATATTTATAAATCTATTTAGGATCATCTAAAGCAGGAGAAAAGGAAAGATATAAGCATCTGCATGCAGAGTTCTAAAGAATAGCAAGGAGAGATAAGAAAGCCTTCCTCGGTGATCAATGCAAATAAATAGAGGAAAACAACAGAATGCAAAAGACTAGAGATCTCTTCAAGAAAATTAGAGAAACAAAGGGAACATTTCATGCAAAGATGGGCTTGATAAAGGACAGAAATGGTATGGACCTAACAGAAGCAGAAGATATTAAGAAGAGGTGGCAAGAATACACAGGAGACCTGTACAAAAAAGATCTTCATGACCAAGATAATCATAATGGTGTGATCATTCACCTAGCCAGACATCCTGGAATGTGAATTCAAATAGGCCTTGGAAAGCATCACCACAAACAAAACTAGTAGAGGTGATGGAATTCCAGCTGAGAGATTTCAAATCCTGAAAGATGATGCTGTGAAAGTGCTGAACTCAATATGCCAGCAAATTTGGAAAACTCAGCAGTGGCCACAGGACTGGAAAAGGTCAGTTTTCATTCCAGTTCCAAAGAAAGACAATGCCAAAGAATGCTTGTACTACCACACAATTGCACTCATCTCACACGCTAGCAAAGTAATGCTCAAAAGTCTCCAAGCCAGGCTTCAGCAATACATGCACCGTGAACTTCCAGATGTTCAAGCTGGTTTTAGAAAAGGCGGAGGAACCAAAGATCAAATTGCCAACATCTGCTGGATCATGGAAAAAGCAAGAGAGTTCCAGAAAAACATCTGCTTCTGTTTTATTGACTATGCCAAAGTCTTTGACTGTGTGGATCACATAAACAGGAGAATTCTGAAAGAGATGGGAATACCAGACCACCTGACCTGCCTCCTGAGAAACCTGTTCAGGTCGGGAAGCAATAGTTAGAACTGGGTATGGAACAACAGACTGGCTCCAAACAGAAAAAGGAGTACATCAAGGCTGTATATTGTCACTCTGTTTATTTAACGTCTATGCAGAGTACATCATGAGTAATGCTGGGCTGCAAGAAGCACAAGCTGGAATCAAGATTGCCGGGAGAAATAGCAATAACCTCAGATATGCAGATGACACCACCCTTATGGCAGAAAATGAAGACGAACTCAAAAGCCTCTTGGTGAAAGTGAAAGAGGAGAGTGAAAAAGTTGGCTTAAAGCTCAACATTCAGAAAATTAAGATCATGGCATCTCGTCTCATCACTTCATGGGAAATAGATGGGGAAACAGTGGAAACAGTGTCAGACTTTATTTTGGGGGGCTCCAAAATCACTGCAGATGATGACTGCAGCCATGAAATTAAAAGACTCTTGCTCCTTGGAAGGAAAGTTATGACCAACCTAGACAGTATATTCAAAAGCAGAGACATTCTTTTGCCACCAAAGGTCCATCTAGTCAAGGCTATGGCTTTTCCAGTGGTCATGTATGGATGTGAGAGTTGGACTGTGAAGAAAGCTGAGTGCTGAAGAATTGATGCTTTTGAACTGTGGTGTTGGAGAAGACTCTTGAGAGTGCCTTGGACTGTAAGGAGATCCAACCAGTCCATTCTAAAGGAGATCAGTCCTTGGTGTTCACTGGAAGGACTGATGCTAAAGCTGAAATTCCAAATTTTGGCCACCTCATGTGAAGAGTTGACTCATTGGAAAAGACTCTGATGCTGGGACAGACTGGGGGCAGGAGGAGAAGGGGATGATAGAGGATGAGATGGCTGGAGGGCATCACCGAATAGATGGACATAAGTTTGATTGAACTCTGGGAGTTGGTGATGGACAGGCAGGCCTGCTGTGCAGTAATTCATGGGGTTACATAGAGTCGGACACAACTGAGCAACTGAACTGAACTGACTGAAGCACCTCATTATTGATTGCAATATTCAATGGAAGGACTGATGCTTATGCTGAAGCTCCAAGACTTTGGCCACCTGATGCAAAGAACTGACTTATTAGAAAAGATTCTGATGCTGGGAAAGATTGAAGGCAGGAGGAGGAGAAGGGGTCAACAGAGGATGAGATGGCTGGATGGCATCACCAACTTGATGGACGTGAGTTTGAGCAAGCTCTAGAAGTTGATGGACAGGGAAGCCTGGTATGCTGCAGTCCATGAGGTCACAGAGTTGGACATGACTGAGTGACTAAACTGAACTGAAGTACCTGATAGAAAAGAGTATGACTCTACCTACATCTACAGTCTCCATTTTAGTCTATTCATTCTCAGTGTAGAGAGAATAAATAGCAGATAGTCAATAAATGTCATCCTACATATTTCTTCCTCTAGGTATTATCATGAAAAGGCATGAAAATCTAAACAGGAACATGGATTATGTCTAGAAGGACCTGTATTAGCATTAAGCTACTGTATTTCTTTGACAATCTCTTTTCCTATATAAAAATCTGTATAAGAAATGATTGAAATCACTCCCAATCAGTCTCTTGCCCTATCCTGTCTCTACCCTCTCCCCCCAAAAAAAGACTAAGCAAAAAGCAAAGCCCCCCATAGTTCATTCCTTTGAGTTTAAAAATAGCCTATAAAAAATTGTTTTATCTCCTTTGGGAGGCTCATTTTAAGTGGCTATAATTTCAAACTAAAGCTAGAGAAATGAAAAAATATTTGAGTCGTAGAAACATTTAGATTGTCTTCTGACAATGGCCATTATTATGGGTTTTTTTAAAGTATAGTTGGTTCACCATATTATATAAGTTTCAGATGTATTCACAGTGATTCAGTTTTAAAGATTATACTCTATTGATAATTATTATAAAATATTGGCTCTTTCTTGTGATATACAGTATATTTTTGTGGTTTATTTATTTTAAACATAGTAATTTGTACCTACTAATCCCCAACTCCTATATTGTCCTCTTCCCTTTTCCCTCTTCCCTTTTCCCACTGGTAACCACTAGTTTGTTGTTTATATCTGTGAGTCTGTTTCTTTTTTGTTATTTCACTAATTTATTTTCTTAGATTTCACATATAAGTAATAACATACAGTATTTGTCTTTCTCTGTCTGATTTACTCCACTGTGCATAATAACCTCCAAGTCCATCCACATTGTTGCAAATGGCAAAATTTCATTATTCTTTTAGCTGAGTAGTATTCCATTTGTGTGTGTGTGTGTGTGTGATTCACCTTAATAATTCAACCCTCATTGGACTGCCCATGATAAGATAATCTAAAAGTCAGTTTCCATGTGAACTAGATCATTTTCCCAGTTTTGTGGAATTCTTTAAAGAAAATGAAAAAGATAAATGGAACTTTGTGCTACAATGGGGTAATCTTCAACTATTTAGTACTTTGGTTGCTCACAAAGTATTAGGATTAGATAGTTCTTTTGAAATGCATCCTTATGAATATTTCTATACTATTTATTCATCAGTATTCATTAATGGAGTCCATGATCATAATCCAAATAATTTTTAGGAAAGCAAGGAGTTGGAAGGTCATATCACTGCTAAAATGAAATCCTTCAAATTTTAAAAACTGTCAGTTTCAAATTTTGAAAATCTCAAAGAATATTTAAAAGAACCAGTAAAATATAAAGTAATAGAATTTTGGAGCTGCAAAAAGCCTTACATTTCTCTCAGAAGAGGAAAATATGAAAGCACTTAGAAACTGTATCACACAAATCTATAAAATATGTATTGTCCTCATCTATTGGTATATAAAGTCTCACATTTGACAAGTAACAGAATAGATTGAGTGATTTACAAGATTCTTCAAAAGCCTTTTCAATGCTGTTCAAAAATAATTAGAACCATTAGCACCCACCCTCAGGCAAATTCCCATTAACTAATCCACAATTACTGGTCAAGCATCAGCAGTTTTTCTAGCCATTCTCATTTAACTCAACAGTTGCAATTATTACTAAACCAGCAAAGAGAATATAAGAATATGCATGGAACAGACTTTTTTTTTCCAAATTCCCCACAAATGCATATTTTTTCAAAAAGGAAATGAAAAAGAACACTTAAAATATGTTATTTTTCTTAATCTGGCAGATAAAATTCTTCTAGGTTCTAATATATTTTATTTTATAACTGATAGCATTTAGCTATTTAAAAATATAGATCTAAAATTAACCCCATACTACAAGCTTTTAAGAGAATCTGGTCAGAAACAAACAAACAAAAAAAAAGCAAATTTTACCTTAAGAGCTCAGCCAAGGATGCTATTTGAGTAATGAGTGAAAATGTTACAATATTCCCTGGAGCAATAGTTTTCAAATGTATTTTTATTCACACATTTCTTTCCATGAAAGAAACTTTCCATAAAGCCAAGGAAAATAAATAAACAAGGAGTTTCTCCAATTGATATATAAGTAGGAAGTCCAGACAAAGCTCTTGGGGTCCCTGACAAGGGCTCCACTGAGTAGAGTTTGAAAATCATCCTAGAGGATAAAACCCAAACTCCCTAAACAGATATTTTTGGCCCATTCTAATCCAACTTCCACCTTTCTTTTCAATCCGGAGACTTAACAAGCAAAGAGTGCTCTGTAATTAGGATATGAGAGCCAGTTGTTTTTCCAGTATCTGTGTAGGCAAATTAGCATATTAGAAATGTACAAATGCAACTGGGTGGCAACAAGGAGTGGTAGAAATAGAGTAATACTAGAGAACAGAAGATTGTTTTGAGTCTATTCCATGTGGTATAGAGTGAGTCTCTAAACTTCTGGACTTCAGGTGACCTAGTTGTCAAATATATGAATGGTATTAAGATATATACTTCTATCAGAGGGCCAGACAAAATCATTTCTTAGTATTTCTTCACATTCTAAGATAGACAATTCAATTCCATAAATCATTATTAAATGATAGTTTCATGATAAGGCACAAAAGCTACAATAGCAAACATTATAAAAGATAAAGTCCTTATATTTGGAGAGAGTAAGGTGTGGCCACAGGACTGGAAAAGGTCAGTTTTCATTCCAATCCCAAAGAAAGGCACTGCCAAAGAATGCTCAAACTACCACACAACTGCACTCATCTCACACGCTAGTAAAGTAATGCTCAAAAGTCTCCAAGCCAGGCTTCAGCAATACGTGAACCGTGAACTTCCAGATGTTCAAGCAGGTTTTGGAAAACACAGAGGAACCAGATATCAAATTGCCAACATCCGCTGAATCATGTAAAAAGCTAGAGAGTTCCAGAAAAACATCTACTTCTGTTTTATTGACTATGCCAAAGACTTTGACTGTGTGGATCACATAAACCGGAAAATTCTGAAAGAGATGGGAATACCAGACCACCTGACCTGTCTCTTGAGAAACCTGTTCAGGTCGGGAAGCAATAGTTAGAACTGGATATGGAACAACAGACTGGTTCCAAATAGGAAAAGAAGTACTTCAAGGCTGTATATTGTCACCCTGCTTATTTAACTTCTACGCAGAGTACATCATGAGAAACACTGGGCTGGAGGAAGCACAAGCTGGAATCAAGATTGCCGGGAGAAATAGCAATAACCTCAGATATGCAGATGACACCACCCTTATGGCAGAAAGTGAAGACGACCTAAAAAGCCTCTTGATGAAAGTGAAAGTGGAGAGTGAAAAAGTTGGCTTAAAGCTCAACATTCAGAAAATTAAGATCATGGCATCTCATCTCATCACTTCATGGGAAATAGATGGGAAACAGTGGAAACAGTGTCAGACTTTATTTTTTGGGGCTGCAAAATCAGTGCAGATGGTGACTGCAGCCATGTAATTGAAAGACACTTACTCCTTGGAAGGAAAGTTATGACCAACCTAGACAGCATATTCAAAAGGAGAGACATTCCTTTGCCAACAAAGGTCCATCTAGTCAAGGCTATGGTTTTTCCAGTAGTCATGTATGGATATGAGAGTTGGACTGTGAAGAAAGCTGAGTGCTGAAGAATTGATGCTTTTGAACTGTGGTGTTGGAGAAGACTCTTGAGAGTCCCTTGGACTGCAAGGATATCCAACCAGTCCATTCTAAAGGAGATTAGTCCTTGGTGTTCATTGGAAGGACTGATGCTAAAGCTGAAACTCCAATTTTTGGCCACTTCATGTGAAGAGTTGACTCATTGGAAAATACCGATGCTGGGAGGGATAGGGGGAAGGAGAAGAAGGGGATGACAGAGGATGAGATGGCTGGATGGCATCACCGACTCGATGGACTTGAGTTTGGGTAAACTCCAGCAGTTGGTGATGGACAGGGAGGCCTGGAGTCTGCAATTCACGGGGTCGCAAATATTTGGACAAGACTGAGCAACTGAACTGATCTTAACTCAATGGACATGAGTTTGAGTAAACTCTGGGAGTTGGTGATGGACAGGGTGGCCTGCCTGGCATGCTGCGCTTCATGGGGTTGCAAAGAGTCAGATATGACTGACTGAACTGAACTGAAGGTTTAAAGACAGAGACATATTTGTTATCAGTTTGTTCTTTTTCCTAAAAGCTAATACTTGTTAATCCCCTTGTGTTAAGATGGCTCATTCTAGTGACAATCTAAAATCAGACCCATTTTCCCTATCTTGTAAATGTATTTGGGACAACTGAATTTCTATATACTATGTTGGTCTTGGGGTTGTTTTGTTCTCTGATCCAGAGAACAATATCTGACACAGAAGAATCAATGTCTATGGTCTTAGATATACAGCTAGTCACAAAGTTACCTATGCAGTGGCAACAGATCAGTTTCAGGCACTGTAGTTGACTATCCAATCAGGGAAGAATACACTAAACACTCAAAGCAAACTATACTCCACAGGAGTTAATAAAGACTTTGAAGCCTGCCTGGAAGGGGAAAAGTGCTATTTAAGTTGAAACCTAAAGTACAAGAAGAAGGTAGTTCAGTTGTGGGTGGGAGGTGGGGGGGAAGGAAGAGTTGGGCAAGAAAAGCCCTTCAAACCAGTCACGAGAAACATTTTCAGTAAAGACTCAAAAATGAAAAAAAGGGAGGAGAAGAGGTTACATCCAGTAGTCACGTATGGATGTGAGAGTTGTACTATTAAGAAAGCTGAGCACCGAAGAATTGATGCTTTTGAACTGTGGTTTTGGAGAAGCCTCTTGAGGGTCTCTTGGACAGCAAGGAGATCAAACCAATCAATCCTAAATGAAATGAGTCCTGAATATTCATTGAAAGGACTGATGCTGAAACTGAAACTCCAATACTTTGGCCACCTGATGGGAAGAACTGACTCCTAAGAAAAGACCCTCATGCTGGAAAAGATTGAAGGCAGGAGGAAAAGAGGACAACAGAGGATGAGATGGCTGGATGGCATCACCGACTTGATGGACATGAGTTTGAGCAAGCTCTGGGAGTTGGCAATGGACAGGGAAGCCTGGTGGGCTGCAGTCCATGGGGTCACAGAGTCGGACACGACTGAATGACTTCACTTTCACTTTTCACTTTCATGCATTGGAGAAGGAAATGACAACCCACTCCAGTGTTCTTGCCTGGAGAATCCCAGGGATGGGGGAGCCTCGTGGGCTGCCGTCTATAGGGTCTCACAGAGTCGGACATGACTGAAGCGACTTAGCAGCAGCAGCAGGGCTTAATTGAAGTCATAAAGTTAAGGAAATAAAACTTGAGCCCATACATAAAAATAAAAGCAAGGACTTTGAAATAAGAGTTCAATCCAGAATGGCTCAAGCATAAACCTGAGGAATCAAATCTAAAGCCTACCCTCTCTGCAATACTGGGCAGGATAAAGAGACTAAAGTCTTCACCAAGATAAAAGAAATTCAAAGTTTATATCAAACCCTGATATATTAATAACAGCAGTACTGAATACAGATGATATCTTAATTTCATTACACAATATTTTCATTTACTCACAATTAATGCATTAACTCTCTACCAACTAATTGTTTTTTCTGCCTCCCTATAAGATTTAATTAAAGAAATTCTGAAATTTTGGTAGGGAGACCATTGCAGATATGATTCTTGTCCCAGAATGGAGAACTCCAAATTAGTGACCCCTTTATAGAATATTGCTTACTGCTTCTACAATGCCACTTTTTATTTGTGTATTCTATGTACTAATTGGACTTCCCAGGTGGCTTAGTGGCAGAGAATCTGCCTGCCAATCCAGGAGATGTGGATTCCATCTTGGATCAGGAAGATCCCCTGGAGAAGGAAATGGCAACCCACTCCAGTATTGCCTGGGAAATCCCATGGACAGAGGAGCCTGGCAGGGCCATGGGGTCACAAAACAGCCAGACGTGACTTAGAGACTAAACAACAGCAAACAACAATAACAATGCACTAATTATCATCATCCTGTACACTCAATAACTTTTCAATAACTGCTTAGTAACAGCAAAACAGCTCATAACCACTATGGGTTTAGCCAGTCAGGATGCTAAGCATTTAATCATCTTGATTTGCGAAGATTGAAACCCTGTCAGTACAAAAAAAAAAAAAAAATGATAAAAGGGTACTAAGCAGAAAGAGGCAAACTAATCTATCTGCTCTCCTTTAAAGTTGTATCCGCCCAGAAAATATCATTATAAATCAAGGTTAAATATGGAATTGAAAAGGTGTCACATGAAAAGGCTTCCCCAGAGGCTCAGCAGTAAAGAATCCACCTGCAATGCAGGAGCCGGAGCATGTATTCAATCCCTGTGTCAGGAAGATCACCTGGAGGACATGGCAACCCACTCCAGTATTCTTGCCTGGAAAACGCCATAGACAGAGGTGCCTAGAGGGCTACAGTAGATAGAGTCGCAAAGAATCAGACAAGACTGAAGCAATTTTAGTATATACATGTGCGTGAGCACACACACACACACACACACACACTCACATGAAGAGAACATAAAAGGGAAAGAAGCTCTGGCTTTGCTATCTCTTCCACGGCTCCTGTTGGACTTTGTCATCTTAGACTCATCTATTAAATGAATTGATCCCTGGCATTTCTGAGCACAGGCACTGCATGGCTGACACTTGTTTACAGAAAGTGATGATTTTTATCATGCACACACCAGCAGAGCAGAGAAAGGCACACAGCATTCACAGTCTGTCCTCTGTTTGCTTTCACTTATAGTATTTTAGGTGATCTTCCAATTAGTCCAGTAATCAACATGTCTTTACAGAGGGTCATATTGCAGACAGGTGCTCTGTACTATGGATGCTGTAGTGAACAGGAAGACATGATCCTTTTGATTGTATTCTGAGTTTTTCCCATCAATTAGGTATGGGTTTATGAACTAGTAAAAAAAATTAAAAGTTTAACTTTTAAAACCCTCCCTTTCTACTATACCACATTTCCGGGTTTTTGCTTTTGTTTAGTCACTAAGTCTTGTCTGACTCTTTGTTACTCCATTGACTGCAGAACTCCAGGCTTCCTACTTCACTATCTCCCAGAGTTTGTTCAAATTCATGTCCATTGATTGAGTCAGTGATGCTATCTAACCATCTCATCCTCTGCCGACCCCTTCTCCTCTTGTCTTCAGTCTTTCCCAGCATCAGGGTCTTTTCTAAGGAGTCAGTTCTTTGTATCAGGTGGCCAAAGTATAGGAGCTTCAGCTTCAGCATCAGTCCCTCCAAAGAATATTCAGGACTGATTTCCTTTAGGATTCACTGGCTTGATCTCCTTGCAGTCCAAGGGATTCTTAAGAGTTTTCTCCAGCACCACAATTTGAAAGCACCAATTTTTCAGCACTCAGCCTTCTTGATGATCCAACTCTCATATCCGTACATGACTACTGGAAAATCCATAGCTTTGGCTAGATGGATCTTTGTCAGCAAAATGATGTCTCTGCTTTTTAACACATTGTCTAGGTTTGTCACACCTTTTCTTCCAAGGAGCAAGCGCTTTTTAATTTCATGGCTGCGGTCATCATCCACAGTGATTTTGGAGTCCTAGAAAATAAAATCTGTCACTGGTTCCACTTTTTCCCTACCTATTTGCCATGAAATGATGCGACCAGATGCATGAGCTCAGTTGTTTGTTGTTTTTTTTTTTAAGTTGATTTTCAAATCAGCTTTTTCACTCTCTTCTTTCACCCTCATCAAGTGGTTCTTTAGTTCCTCTTCACTTTCTGCCATTAGAGTGGTACTTTGTTGTGGCAAGGGGTCTTGCATAGCTCAATAAAGGTAAAAGCCATGCTATGCAGGGCCACCCATGACAGATGCGTCATAATGAAGAGTTCTGACATTCTGGGTTACACAGACACAAAAGGTCTATATCCCTAAATAAGGGTTAAGAATCAAAGGCAGGAATTAGAAATATTTTTAGAGTAATTGTTTATCCTTTAATGATTTTGTGAGAATTATTAAAATGAGCCCCTTATTGGGTCACCATGCTACAAGAACAATGGGTAAGGGGTTTTCCAAGATGACTCTAGAGAATCTATGAGGTGGAACAGTAGGCGTTGACTCCTGTCAGCAGAGTAACAGGCCTGGCATGGCTGAACCATAAAGAGAGCTGTGTACTGTTTCTCTAAGTCTGCTGCACACTCCACCAGTCCCCAAAAAGCAATCTGATGTTAAATTAGAAAATGACAAAATTCTCCTTGCATTCCTCTTTCTTTTGTTCACAAAGTGGCCATGGAAGGAGTAAGTCAGTGATGAGTTGACACAGAATGTTGCACCAGGTCACACCACTCCTTGAAAAAAAAATTGCTATAATGTGACACAATCACTATTCCAGTGACTGAAGCTAGAAGATTGCTGAGTATAATTTGCTGAACAACTGCTTCAGAAAATCAAGGTGCTTCTCCATGAGGACAAAATCACTTCTGATCTTCCAATTTGACTAAAACGTATACAAGGCTTACTTCTATGGAAAGTACATTGTGAAGCTTCGCAGAGGCCGAGCCTCCCTCCCTACCCTGGTTATGAAGTCAGGTTCCTCATCCTGCTGCCTATTTCTTCCTTCAACTCACTTCAGCCTTATAAGTAATCACGGGCAAGAATTATTTTTCATGCTAAATGCTAACACAGTTAATGCAGCAGATGAGTCTGCTCCCTCACTATATGCATGTTTGTGCACTTATTATATAACATTAAAAGCGTGTTAAATGTTTACTACTTTGCCAATCACAATTTTTATCTTTGCTATAAAATCCTTAAGGAAAAGCACTGCCTGCAGGGAAAAACATTTCTTATATTCAAGCAAATAGGCTTCCTTCAATGGCAAGATGGCACAATGGATGTTATTCTCTCACTTATCAAATTAGGCCTCTTCCTTTGAAGAGAAACCATCTACTCGAAGTAATATCCTCTAACACTCCTCAGCTTGAAGCAAATGTCCTCTCAACTGTGAGCTCTCTTTGCATAGAGAAAGTGACAGGGTCGAATAGAATAGGGCAAAGCAGCAATTATTTACAAAGTTTAAGAATAACTTCTTCAGCCCAAAAATGCTTCATCATAGAAAGCAGAGATTTTACTTAAGCATGGTCCCATTTGAAAATGCAGGTGAAGGTCTTGGACAACAAGGGATCTGTCTCTGTGACAGCACTGGGCGCAAAGAAAGGAGATGGATCTTCTCCAAGGTGCTGAAAAAAAGGTGCAACAGAAGAAAAACGTCACCCCATAGTTCCTCTTGTAACATAATCTATTCTTATGTCAATTGACTGACAAGTTGAAAAGAGGATTTTCTGCTGCTGGATTGGTGTTTGGACTGAACACAAAGTAAGTTAGAGAAATTCCTGAAGAACTCCACCACTAGAGTTCATCAGCAATCAGGCCCAGCTTCGTTTATTCCCTCCTAAATCCAAGAAAAGTATAAGTAAGTGATGCTTTAGCTATAGACTACCAAACATCTGATTGTTTTCCATTGGTTCAGAGCCCACCTACAAAGGTTTGTAGGTGGTTTGTCCTTAAAGACCATCAGAACTAAGGCTGTAATTTATAGCCCCATCCAATTATAAAATAAAATTAACTGTCTACCCCACAAATGACTGAGTTAAAAATTCCATCAGAGTGTCTTAAAAGTTGCTGTACTACAAGAACCATTAGATGAAACAAAGATTCATGCCTGGATTGTCCTTTAATAAAGTTTCATTATTTCTTCACATTTATGAGAATCAAAGTTACAGTGAGAACTGACAGCTCTCAGGAGTTTTAACAAACTACTGTTCAATTCCTGAGGAGAATGAGGATCTCAGAGTCCTTTCCCCAGTCTCACAGTGAATTATGAATTGGCTGACCTACACTAGCACAGCCTTCAACTTAAAAAAAAAAATTAAAAGGCAGGAGAACTTGGGAATAAATCAGCCATCCCCTGAGGACACAGAACAGAGATGAAAACTCGCTGACTTCTTTGAGTTCTCCCATTGTGACTAGGACAAAGAAGCAAAGAGAACAAAGGCTAAAGGAGGTAATAAAAATGGTGGCTCTGAATTTTAAGCTGTCACACCGCAAAGCAAAACTGAGATTGGAGAGTGATCTGGTGTGATTTCTGTCATTGCAAAGGTTCTGAGTTGCCAGACAAGCCCTATACAGCAATTGGCTTTAACCAGTGGTGTGTATCAGAGTCACCTTTGGATATCTTTTAAAAACCTATTGTATTTTTGACCCGTATCACTGAAAGGTCATTGGGTCTGAAGTCACTGAAACTGGGGTAATTTTTCAGAGTTCCTTAGAGTACTTGGAGGCACTGATTAAGAACTACTGTGATAGAGGATGATTTCCAGAACAGTGCTTCTCAAACTTCAATGTGCTTGTAAATAATTCTAATATCACCCCCAAATCTCAGGCTCTTCATTAAAATATTCTGACTCAGGGGGTCTGAGATAGGGCTGAATTTCTACATTTATAACAAGCTCCCTAGTGACGTCCATACTGCTGGTGTGGGGACCCCACTCTATGAGGCAAGTAAGTAAGCTTTATATCCCAACTTCAGGTCAGTGGCCATGGGGTAGATGTAGGCAGCCTGGGGTTGGTCCATGTACAGTTTATGGCTCATCCACCACAAAAATCACCTGAGGTACTTATTAAAATTATTAAAGTATACTTATTAAAATTCCAGGGCCTCACCCCAAACACATCCAATCAGAGCCAGTTAAACAAGCTCCCTGTGTAATCCTATATACACATTAAAATTTGAGAACCACTAAGAGTTGGAGAATGGATAATTAAAAGAACTATGAGCCCCATAATCATTCAATAATGAATCATAACTTTAAATGCATTATTAATTTAATGCATTTTAAGCCTCTAATTTCCAATCAAAACTGGAAATAGAGGTAGGAGTTTGGAAACAATAGAATCACCCTGATACATAACTTTATATATATATATATATATATATATATATATATATATGTATGTATGTATGTATATACATATGGGGCTTTCCTGGTGGCTCAGTGGTAAAGAATCCACATACAATGCAGGAGACATAGGTGCAATCCCTGGGTTGGGAAGATCCCTTGGAGATGGAAATGGCAACCCATTCCTGTATTCTTCCCTAAATATGTATGTGTGTGTGTGTGTGTGTGTGTGTGTGTATGTATATATACATATATATGTATATATACATGACAAACAAAATCTGAAGTATATCATTAGCTTGCCTATCTCTACATTGGCTATGCTATCATCTATGAAACTATCCCCAGAATTGTCGTACCTTGCAGTCACTTATCAGCTATTTTGATCTATTTTCCCTGCTGTTTTTCCTTTACCAACACCTACTAACTCACTTCTTTGTCTTACCTAAATATTCTATGTATTCTCTATCCCTGCCAGAGAAAAATAACCTTTAATTTCATCCAGAAAATACTGTTCTGTAACTGATATTCTGAACTCGAAATTTTTAAATGTTATTTCTGACACTAGAATATAAATTCACAAAATGGAAGAACCAAAATATTTTTCTTCTTGGAAGTAGTAATCAAAAGGAAATGTCATTTTCTTGCTTATGAAAAAATTTTTAAAATCTGCATTTGCAAAAATTTGAGTATTAATAATTTAAAATTTTTAAATCAAGGTTATACTAGGCATTAGAAAAACAGGGACCTAGAAATTATGTGTTTAACTGAATAATACAGGACATAAAATTTTTCTTCCCCCCCACATACAAGCTGGAATTTTTAGGGTCATAGTTGCATGAAATTTCATTATTCTAAATAAATTAAATGTATATAATACATACACATATAATACATTATGTAAAATGTTCTATGTATCTTTAAAATACTTTTCATGTAACTGACTATTATGGACTTGAAAAATATCTTCTAACAGATAATTCCTCATGATTTAATATGGAAAAATGTTTGATGAGGCTATATCATGCTCATTCATTTGCTCTTACTTTTGGTCATCACATTTCCTGTGTTCATATGTCTTACTAATAATAACACCAGAGATTACTGTGACGAATGGGCAAGGATCAGAAAGCAGTCAATCGAGTCTATGAGGATGAGGGGCATTATGATTTGCCCATGACTGCTTCAGTAAATTACTATAAATTTGGTAGCCTAAATCAACACAAATATTATCTTACGTTTATAAACGTAAGAAGTCCAAGACGGATCTTACAGACTAAAATCAAAATGTTGACAAAGCTGTATTTCTTTTGGAACAAATTAAATTTTAAAACAAATAAAATACTCTGCAAATCCTAGTCTTAAAATGAGGGACTTCTAGACGCAGGGGAATGTCTGGATGGTAGTCCCAGCTGAAGCATTCATGTTTCCTTTAGGAAATATTTTATGGGGAACTGTTAGCAGCAAAACAAAATTCTTATAAAGTCCTGTCCATTCTTCAATATTCTGACTCAAGCATGGAAATATTCTCTCTTAAGATCCCATAGCACCGTTGGGTCAAACTTAGAACATTAAAGATTGATTTTATAAAATTTTTAGGACTTTTAAAGTATTAAAAACAAAGAACATCTAAATGTTTAAATAATTTGCCTTAGATGATCTTGTTTGATCTCTAAAGTTTATATCAGAAACTTGATTTTTGCCCCCTCCTAGATCCTGGTGAATATTAAGTAGACAATCATCATGGCCGTCACTCAAGAGCTCACATCTAGACATGTGCTCTTCTCAAAGATACATAAGGCACTGCTGCCAATGTACCTGTCAAGTCCTCCTTCAAGTTCCCTGAGTAAACTTGTGCCTTCACAAGGTGAGAGACACCTGGAACTATCATTCTCAACTTCCCTACCTTCTAGCTATAACAGTCCCTCCACCACCACCATGCACATACTAATACATAAGTCTCTCACATCCAGTATGTTCTTAGGCCTACAAACTGACATCAAGATCAACAAGCTAGTCTTAATCAAGTTTGGCAAGGACTGGTTAATCAAGATTTTGGTACAAAATAAACAGTATAACTTTAAAGCAGCCCCTATAGAGAATGAGCAAATATTCAGTTTTGGTCTTTAGATTCCTTTTTCTCTTATTTTCTTAGAGCAGGTGCTGCTGCTGCTGCTGCTGCTGCTGCTGCTGCTGCTGCTAAGTCACTTCAGTCGTGTCTGACTCTGTGTGACCCCATAGACGCAGCCCACAAGTCTCCCCTGACCCTGAGAGAAGGTGCAAAAGTTCTCAAAAATTGAAACTGCTATAATGTAACTCCTGCCTCTCTCACTAGCCACTTATATCATCAGTGGAGATGGAAGCACAATTGGAATTTGTGAGGGCCTTGCATTCAAAAGAACAAATTTCCCCAGGGCAGTAGACCTCTACATCGACTGTACATTGGAATCAATGTACAGTCTAGTTGCTTCCCAAATCATTCTAAACTTCAGCCAAGGTAGACAGCAACTAAGCAGGAGCAGGACTGGCCTAACATTGCATATTGCCAAGTTAGTTGAATAATTTTTTTATGAAAGGTCATTCCTAAGTATTGTAGAATGTTTAGCAGCATCCCTTCCCACTTCTCAGTAGATAGCAGTAGATTGACTATACAGTTCAGTCACTCAGTCATGTCTGACTCTTTGTGACCCCATGGACTGCAGCATGTAGACTTCCCTGCCCATCACCAACTCCCGGAGCTTGCTCAAACTCATGTCCATCAGTTGGTGATACCATCCAACCAGCTCATCCTCTATCGACCACTTCTCCTCCTGCCTTCAATCTTTCCCAGCATCAGGTTTTTTTCAAATGAGTCAGTTCTTCGCATCAGGTGGCCAAAGTATTGGAGTTTCAGCTTCAGCATCAGTCCTTCCAATGAATATTCAGGACTTATTTCCTTTAGGATGGACTGGTTGGATCTCCTTGCAGTCCAAGGGACTCTCAAGAGTCTTCTCCAACACCACAGTTTAAAAGCATCAATTCTTCAGTGCTCAGCTTTCTTTATAGTCCAACTCTCACATACATCCATGACTACTGGAAAAACCATAGCTTTGACTATATGGACCTTTGTTGGCAAAGTAATGTCTCTGCTTTTTAATATGCTGTCTGCTGCTGCTACTGCTAAGTCATTTCAGTCATGTCCGACTCTGTGCGACCCCATAGATGGAAGGCCACGAGGCTCCCCCATCCCTGGGATTGTCCAGGCAAGAACACTGGAGTGGGTTGCCATTTCCTTCTCGAAATATGCTGTCTAGGTTGGTCATAACTTTTCTTCCAAGGAGCAAGCATTTTTTTAATTTCATGGCTGCAGTCACCACCTGCAGTGATTTTAGAGCCCAAGAAAAGAAAGTCTGTCACTGTTTCCACTGTTTCCCCATCTATTCGCCATGAAGTGATGGGACCAGATGACATGATCTTTGTTTTTGGAATGTTGAATTTAAGCCAGTTTTTTCACTCTCTTCTTTCACTTTCATCAAGAGGCCCTTTAGTTCTTTTTCATTTTCTGCCATAAGGGTGGTATAATCTGCTTATCTGAGGTTATTGATATATCTCCCAGCAAACTTGATTTCAGCTTGTGCTTCATCCAGCCCGGCACCTCACATGATGTACTCTGCATATAAGTTAAATAAGCAGGGTAACAATATACAGCATTGACATTCTCCTTTTCTGATTTGGAACTAGTCTGTTGTTCCAGGTCTGGTTCTAACCACTGCTTCTTGACCTGCATACAGATTTCACAGGAGGCAGGTCAGGTGGTCTGGTATTCCCATCTCTTGAAAAATTTTCCACAGTTTTTTGTGATCCTCACAGTCAAAGGCTTTGGTGTGATCAATGAAGCAGAAGTAGATGTTTTACTGGCACTCTCTTGCTCTTTTGATGATCCAACAGATGTTGGTAATTTGATCTCTGGTTACTCTGCCTTTTCTAAAAATAGCTTGGACATCTGGAAGTTCATGGTTCATGTACTGTTGAAACCTGGCTTGGAGAATTTTCAGCACTACTTTACTAGCATGTGAGATGAATGCAATTGTGTGGTAGTTTGAACATTCTTTGGCATTGCCTTTCTTGGGATTGGAATGAAAACGGACCTTTTCCAGTCCTGTGGCCACCGTTGAGTTTTCCAAATTTGTTGGCATATTGAGTGCAGTACTTTCACAGCATCATCTTTTAGGATTTGAAAAAGCTCAACTGGAATTCCATCACCTCCACTAGCTTTGTTTGTCATGATGCTTCCTAAGGCCCAGTTGACTTTGCATTCCAGGATATCTGGCTCTAGATGAGTGATCACACCATCATGCTTGTCTGGGTCATGAAGATCTTTTTTTCATGATCTTTTTTTATGAAGATTGTCTCTACCTGTACAGACAAGCAAAGATATCTCCAGACATTGCTGAATTTCCTCTGAGGGGTAAAACTGCCTCCAACTGAGATCCATTGCCCTCTTCAGTCTTGATTCTTCTGCGTTCAGATGCAGGCAATAAATAAGCATCTGATAGGGAGTAAGGTTACTGCCCTCATGTCAAAATGTCCAGATTAGAATCTAAGTTTTCAACCTACCAGTTGTGTGAACTGGGACAAATTTCTTAATCTCCCTGAGACAGTTATGAATTGGAGCTGATAAGTGCACATACCTTACAAGGTTACTGTGGTATGAGCTAACACCAGTAAAGCCCCTTAAAGAATACAGTAAGTACTCACTGAATGTTAGCTTCTACTGTTACTGGTAATAGTCTTTCCAAAGTTTCACATCCATAAGGGAAACACACAATGCTGAGACTCTCTCTATAGGTTTTTACTGTAGTTTGGACAGTGTGAGGCAAGTCAGAGTCCTGGAAAATGATGGCTTAGTATCAAGCCTGCTCTGTCTCATAGCCCAGATGGTAGCAGTTTTTGATCAGCTGATTACATGGCCAGTCAATAAAAAAGACAGGCAAGTCCCTATTTGGCTATCAGTTCCTTGAATATAGAGAAATGACTATATTCAATGACTTTCTAACCTCCTTTATACAGATGCGTGCACATACACACATAGTCTCCACCATACCATTTCTTTCTTTGACTTATGAACAATATTGACTCATTCATACAATCAAAAACAATGTATTGAATACAACTGAGATTCACCTAGGCAAAGCATTCAAATATCTATGGAATCAAATATAATAATTGCTATTATTTATCACATATATATAAACCTCCATTTTCCCAGAGATTTTTGAATTTTAAAATCTAAAATATGCCTATGTCCACATTCTAAACAACAAATAACTTTAATATATAGTTGCTTGACTATAATAAATCCTATCCTTTAAATTACCATCCTGATTGAGATTTAAATGGAACACAAGAAAACTCCGGTGCTTCATTTCTACACAAACAGACACAATTAACCAACTCGAGTGGGTAGTCTATCCCTTCTCCAGTGGATCTTCTTACCTAGGAATCGAACCAGGGTCTCCTACATTACAGGCTGATTCCTTGCCAGCTGAGCTACCAGGGAAGCCCAATTAACTTCTAGTTACCAAATATATGTTCTGGTATTTCCACATGAAGCAACTTTCTGATTCTCTGGACATCAGCTGAGTGTCCTGTAAGTTAACCCAATTCTGACATTAAGTACCTGGAGACAGAATTAGGTCCCACAGGTTAAGGGCTCAACCCTATAAAATTGCTCTCCCAACTCCAGACACCAATCACAACTTCACATTACTACCTATGCTTCTGATGCCTCAGCTATAAACTAGGACTCCCCATCACCCTGTCCTTGGATTCAATCATTTGCTAGAATGGTTCACAGATGTCAACAAAACGATTTACTTACTAGATTAGTGGTTTACTATAAACGAGGACTCAGGAACAGCCATATGGAAGTGGTTCACAGGGCAAGGGATGGAGGAAGGTGCACAGAGTTTCATGCTCTTTCCAGGCATGTTACCAAGCCTCAGCACCAATACATGTTCACTAACCTAGAAGCTATTGAAATCTTGTTCTTTTTAGTTATTATGGAGGCTTCATTACATAGGCATGATTTGTTAAATCAGTTGCCATTGGTGACTGATTCAACCTCAACAACTGCAACAGTAATTATCCAAGAGAAATAATAATCAGGGAAACATAAAACACTGAACAACAATTGCATATAAGTAGTAGGGATGAAGATCGCGGCTTAAAAATTCTAGAAGTCTTATCTTAACCTGGAAGTAAAATGTCAGTTAACTTTAGACTTTCATAAACAGGCATGTTAAAACAGCTAGAATAATCACTTGAAAAATAAAACAGAGCATATACTTCCAAACAAACAGAAGGAGAAAACTAATGGGAAAACAACAAGGAACCTCAATTAATGAAATAATGATGAGAAAGGAGAGGTGAAAAAAAGAAATAGAATGTATCATATATAAAGAAAGTATCAAATCAAAGGGAACTCATAATCAAAAATGTATTTTAAAACTAAGATCAAAGAAGATCTTTAGAAATTATATTCCTTCAGAGGAAGAACAAAAAGAAAAAAATTTTACAAAAAGAAAATAATTATAGAAATTCATAATCATACATGGCTGTTTACATACAAAACATAAGTTAAAGTCTATGAATTACTAAAAACTAAGAAAGAAATACTTCTCTTAGAATTTCTGAATGTTCCCATAAATTTTTGAATCAGTTAATACAGATTATTGCTAAAATGTTTTACTTTGAATGTACAGAATTCTTTCTTCTATTCAAGAGCTTGATATTTAATCATAGAGATGATTCAAAGACCACAATTTCTATAAATAATGTAATTCTGTAAAACATCTAACTCATTCTAAGATCAAATATAGCATAGGTCCCTTTGATTATGTTTTAATCCAAATAGCTCTCCAGGGTAACAGTGTATAATTTGATACAAAGAATGTTTTTTAACCCCCTTGTATCTCCAATCATACACTTGAATAATATTTCAGAAAAAAAAGAATCTCTGCTCTGGCACTTTTTTCTATTTCTCCTTGGGCAAGAAATATGCTGAGTGTTTTAAAACATGACTATTTCTGTACACTCTGGGTTAAAAGCAGAGGTTATCTTTTCCAAATTAGAAGGAAGGAGATTTACTATTGCTCTTTAAAAAAAAGAAATTCATTTCCCAGCATGCATCAGTATCTACTATACTGTTTGAAATTTACAAATACCAATGCATGTGCCATATCTGTGACTTTCAAACTTGTGTGTTTATAAAAATTTATAGGATATTTCTTCATCGTATAGCTTTCTGATGCCTACCTCCAGAAACTCTGATGAGGGGAAATGACACAAAGAAAGGGAGCTGCATATTTAATGACACCCTCTGCGTCTAAAGTGCTAGTCAGCTACAGCATCAGCACCATTTAGAGCTTGTTAGAAATGCAGAATTTCAGGCTCCAACCCAGACCTTGAGTCAGAATCTAAATTTTATCAAGATTCCCAGATTATTCATACACATATTGAAGATTGAGCAGCAATGTTTTAAACATAGGAGTCCTTGGTTGTAATTCAGATAAGGACTAGAAAGAATTTATAAAATCTGATGAATTTAACTTATTCTAGAATAAATATTCTTAAACTGAAACATATTTTAGAACAGAATTTAAGTCATTTTCTTCAACTATACATGGCATGGAAACATTGCTCTCACTGTAGTTAAATCGTGAATTAGGGACTTGAAACAATAATAGGCTTTGCTGTAAGTAATGGAGAATTGGAAAATAGAGACAGGAGTTTCTCTCTCAAGTAAAAGCAGTCCACACATTAGAAGACCAGAGTTGTTATTTCAGCTTCATACTGACATCAATGACCCTGGATCTTATCCTTTTCCCTCATCTAAATGGTTTCTACATCTCCAGTGATCAGGTCCAAGTTCCAGCAAGTGGACCAAAGGAAGCGAGCAAAGACAAAAAGGCATGCCCTCCCTTTCAAAGTGTGTTTATGAAAAATTCACACAACATTTTGCTTCCATTTCAGTGGCCAGATCTTAGACATATCCCTATAATCAATGGACAAGGAATGAGAGAAATGTAAACTTCAGTCTGGAAATACTACCATCCTCAATATACCAGAGATTCTATTAATTAGGGAAGAAGGAGAGAATGGATGTTGGGACAGGCAACTAACATGCTTTAAGCCTAAGCATGTCTAGAGGCAACCTCCAATTCAAAACATCTGACATGTAAAACAACTTGTGGCCTGCTCTACTGTTTGAGAAGACATTGTGAAATTTAATGCTTTGAAGAAAGTTGCGAGGTGCATCATGGGAAAAAAAAAAAAGAAAATATGGAAGGGCCCTTCCAGAGGCACCTTCTGCATGGTGGCACTTTCTGGAAATATAAAGAGCATAGCTTACCTGCTTTGCAGTGGTCCTAACCCAGTGACCCACTTATTAGCCCACCTGTGCAGAATCCATCTCTGATTTGGCCTGATGTTTTGCTTTTTTTCCCCACTTTTATAGCAAGTGTTTAAAAGTCCACAATTAGTAATTCAAACATCCTAGTTTTAAAATATTAATAGCTATGGAGTGGTTATAGGCTACCAGTCATTCATTAGTGTCAATTGGCTTAATTATGTTAATTTTCTAATGACTGACAAACATCAGCTTCTTTGTAGAAAGGAAACTATAACTCATGGCTAAGTGAGGTAAGGAAATCACTTTAGAGGACCAAACCATTGTTCTGTTTCTCAGTTGAAATGGTAAAAAGGCATAGCCTCAAAATTATTAGAGACCAGAAGGAAAGGGGCTTGACAGTATTGGAGTGGGGTGCAGAGAGAAAGGTAGATTGATGGAAAATTAAAAGTTAACTATTTCTAAAATTTGCCTGAAATTGTCAGGGTACCACGAATTGATAAGGAAAAAAAAATCCCCTTCTCTCTTTGGTAACATAACACTCTTAGTTACCAGGGTACACGACATAGTGTTCTCAGCTAATATTAAAAGCACCCGTGTGTGTGTGTGTGTGTGTGTGTGTGTGCGCGCGCGCCCTTTTCAGTCATGTCCAACTCTTTGTGACCCCATGGACCATAGCTCACTTGGCTCCTTTGTTCATGGAATTTTCCAGGCAAGAATATTGGAGTGGGTTGCCATTTCCTACTTTAGGGGATCTTCCCAATCCAGGGATTAAATCCCGTCTCTTAAGTTTCCTGCATTGGTAGGTAGATTCTTTACCATTAGCACTACCTGGGAAGTCTCTTGTGTGGGTCAATTGGCAGTTCAGTATATTTTTAAAGATAAGTTACAGATAAACTAGCATATATTGTATTTTATAGAAACTGCATAGAGTCCCAAGCAACTGAAGGGGAAATAAAATTTTTCTTCATAGTGTGCACCTAAATTAGGAATTACCAAATCCAAGATTTCCAAACCAATATATTGTTGCTGTTGTTGTAGTCATTGCTGTTGAAGAACTCTTTTACATACACAGTCATCTGTAGAACAATATAAAACATAAAAAGAAGAAAGCAGCTCTGCCTGAATCAGAACCCAGGAATCCCGATCTCCAGCTCTCTCTGAAGTCCCCAAATACAAGGCAGACCTTCAAAACCACTGTTCTGAAGGAAGAAGGAACAGTATCTCAAAATAACACAAGGGCTCAGATTTCTTAGTAAGAAATATAAATATTTCCCTCACATCTGCAACATCTGTATAATACATTGTAGGAGGATCAAAGGCATGGTTGCTGCTGCTGTTGGTATTCACTTAAGAATGAACTACTAGTGTACAGACTGAATAGAATTTTATACTTTGAAAGAATTTTCACTTATACTAATCATGAATAATACACATCTTTTATGAGGAAGATAGCACAGGTACTACTGTGATCATCTTATTGATAAGGAAATTGAAATTTGCATAATTTAAGTGACTTTAAGTAGTGACATTGCCAGAAAGTGATGGAGGTAGAACAAGAATTCAGATCTTTGGACTTCTCAACTCTGGCTCCTCTTTATAATCACCAGAGAAACTAATTTTAAAAATCAAGGACTTCTTAGGGAGAATGGCAGTGGGATACTTATTAAATTTCCCATAATCTTTCCCCACTCCAACCAAATCTGAAAGAACAAATCTAAACAGCCACCAGCAACAGCCACAACAAAACTAGGAGTAAACAGAAACCAAAAATATGAGTAAAAAAGTGAGGAAAACAAGCAGTTGCAAATATACACATGAGCCCCATGTGTGGGGAGGGAGAAAAAGAAGGCAGAGCAGCATCTAATGGCTCTAAGAACCATAGTGCCCCAAAGTACCAAAACACTTGCTGTGATGCCAATCTGGAAGCAGAAGCTAGGAGGGCTTTTACTGTTGTCATCTGAATGTGGGGCAGTGGGGACCATTGTAAGATTAGATGTAGCACAAATCATCTGAGCCCTGAATTTTCAAAATGAATAAAAGGAAGCTCCCATGCAAGATAAAAGCCCACCTTAAGAATACCAATTGAGCAGGGCAGGTACAATAGGACAAAGGAAAAAGAAATTTCAGGTAAAAATGGAAGAAGGGTGCAGAGAAGTCAGATCTCAAAACTACTATTTTTTTAATCATTTTGTGGAATCAATAGAAAAGGTAGTTATAAATCTAGTTTGAATCTAGAAAAGCTATTCTGTTTAAATATAGGGAAACATTCTCTTAAACATAAGCAAATAAGAAAGCATTATTAAGTTCCATACAAAGTTACTCTTAAAAAAGTAAGGAGCTGAATATAATAAGGCTCTCTATAAATATACATCCACAAAACTCTATCTTAATATTTTTGTAAAAAAAAAGTAAAACAGTTTTTTAAAAAGTTATGGAAGCTATGAAAGAGCATAAAAGAGAATTAGAAACATGTAGAAATGAGTTTACTGGGAAATGGAAGCTATGCAAGAAGAGGGGACATAACTCAGAAATGAACATGAATAGAAGAAATATCACTTTAGAAAAGACTAAAATTGAAATTATTCTAAAGTAAATAAACAAAATGCATATGTCTTAAGAGAAAGAGAAAGTGGAAAGCAGGGAAGTATTAAAAATAATAAATACAAATAAGATTCAAAATATTCTTTTTTTTAACTTTTTATTTTTACTTTATTTTACTTTATAATACTGTATTGGTTTTGTCATACATTGACATGAATCCATCACAGGTGTACATGCGATCCCAAACATGAACCCCCCTCCCACTTCCCTCTTGAGAAAGAGACAGCTATAGAAGATAAGCAAAGAAGATTTGACATATTGTTATGAGTCCTTGAAGAAAGTTAAAGCAAAAAAAAAAAAAAAAAGTAGTACAAAAAGCTACAAATCAGGAAAACTTCTCTGAAGTAAAAATAATAATAAAATAAAAATGCTTGAAATTTTAATTGAAAAGTCATGCCACATGTATAGGAAAGTCATCACAGGACAGTCATGATGTATTCTAGTAAAATAATTGTACTTTAAAGAAAAAAGGAGTCTTGTACATATAAGTGGGCCCCACTTCCCAAAATCATCTCTAAGAAAAAGAAAATCAGGTTGTCATCAGACATTTTGACTTTATGTCAGAAGAAAATGAAGCAAAATATGTAACATACTTATGGAAAAGAAAATGTGAACCAGTGTGTATTAGTCAGACAAACATAACTTCAGGTAAAAAGTGCACAACTATTACTAACCTGCCAAAACAAAGAGGAAAACAACAGCTGTCACAAGCCTCACAAAAACAAAGAATACCACTTCCTCCACTAAAGAAATCTTCAGACAACCAAAACAATGAGAAACTCTGATGCAAGATCTGGCAGTGGATATTAAATATAAATTTATCTGTAGAACAAGATAAAGTGATAATTACAATGAGAAAAGTATCATATGTGACGATACAGTTTCTGACTATAATAAAATGGGACATAGATGAACAAAAACAGGGCCATATATGAAAAAGAGAATGAGCTTACTGATTGCCTTTTGATACTATTTGGGAGTAGGAAGCTATACTATTTCAAATACATGCTGGAGGAAGGGAGGAAGGAAGAAGTTACTAGTAATGTTCTTGATTTCTAGTAGTAGGGAACAGATGAAAAATAGAAGAATAAGAAGGAATGAACCATTCATAGACACTACAGCAGATGAATCTCAAAATAATACTACTGAGGGCAAGAAGCCAGAAAAAATGGCTCAATTTTCAAAAATGCCTCAGAATGCATGACTCAATTAATATAAAATTCTAGAAAATTTAACTAATGTATAATAATAAGAAGCCAATAAGTCATTGAGTGGAGACAGATGGAGGTGGTGGCAATAAAGGAGCAGCAGGTAGAGATTATGCAGATCGCAAAGGAGCAGGAAGAAAGTCTTTGGGTGATAGATGGGTTCATTTTCTTCCTTGTGCTGATGAGTTCACAAGGTATACATATATAAAAATGTATTGAATTGTAAACTTTAAATTGTATATATATTTTTTATATGTCAGTTATACCTCAATTGGAGAAGGAAATGGTAACCCACTCCAGTATTCTTGCCTGGAGAATCCATGGACAGAAGAGCCTGGCAGGCTACTGTCCATGGGATCGCAAGAGTTGGACATGACTTAGCAACTAAACTACTACTACTACTATACCTCAATAAAGCTAAATTTAAAAGGTAAGAGAAAGGGCTCTACTTAGTAGCAGTAAGTCATGAGTAATTTAACACCAACAAAATGACTTTTATTTTGCTCCTGAACCAAATATTTGGGCAGTTCTGGAAATTAAAAGATGCTTACTCCTTGGAAGGAAAGATGACCAACCTAGAGAGCATATTAAAAAGCAGAGACATTACTTTGCCAACAAAGGTCCGTCTAGTCAAGGCTATGGTTTTTCCAGTAATCATGTATGGATGTGAGAGTTGGACTGTGAAGAAAGCTGAGCACCAAAGAATTGATGCTTTTGAACTGTAGTGTTGGAGAAGACTCTTGGGAGTCCCTTGGACTGCAAGGAGATCCAACCAGTCCATCCTAAAGGAGATCAGTCCTGGGTGTTCTTTGGAAGGATTGATGCTAAAGCTGAAATTCCAGTACTTTGGCCACCTCATGCTAAGAGTTGACTCATTGGGAAAGACTCTGATGCTGAGAGGGATTGGGGGCAGGAGGAGAAGGGGACGACCAAGGATGAGACGGCTGGATGGCATCACTGACTCGATGGATATGAGTTTGAGTGAACTCTGGGAGTTGGTGATGGACAGAGAGGCCTGGCATGCTGCAGTTCATGGGGTTGCAAAGAGTCAGACACGACTGAGCGACTGAACTAAACTGAACTGAAATTAACTTATCTCTACTCCAATCTTTGTCAGCTGGAGAAATGCAACCATCTGAAGGCTCATTAACAAGTCTGGTGGTTAATATTGTCTGTCAGCTGAGACCCTACCAGAGGTTGTTGGTCAGAAAGCCTATAGGCAACTTCTTCCTGGAACCTGGACTTCCTGAGAGGTGGCTGGTTCCAAGGGTGAGCATTCATGAGTAAGCTCAGTAGAAGCTGCACCACTTTTCATGACCTAACTTCCAGAAGTCACATGGTATCACTTCTGCCTCATTCTATTTACTGAGGTACACAAAGGTCTACCCAATTTCAATGGAAGGAAAATAGACTGCCTCCTGATGGAAAGTGACAAGTTTCTAGAAGCACACACGGCATTGGAAACTTGTTTGTGCCCACTTTTTTGGAAAATTCAGTGTGCCATAATGGGATAAATAAATGAGCACTGATATTAATATAGTTAGGAACTGAGAGCTTGGGGCATGAAATACAGAAGATTCAGATGTAAGGTGATTATTAAAGAAAAAAAAGCACACTTCTGAATTTTAAAATATTTACATATTTCCCAGCTTGCAAGAGTCAGACACGACTTAGCAACTAAACTACTACTGCCACTAAAAATGAGCAATTCACTAAGAATAAGCAGTCTTAGAATTCAGATTTGCATCTCTAAATAGATTTCTACATAAAAGGACCTAGGACTCCTTTGAGAAGTGGCTTTTTCCAGGACTGTTAAATATAAACCTTTAGCTGTACCTTAAACTTAGTCCAGTATGTCAATTATATCTTAATGAACTTGAAGAAAAAAAAAAGATGAGCTTCCAGACCAGAAAGCAAGAATGCTACCAGTGACTACTAGGATAGTGTCCAAGGGTCTCAGAATTTAAAATGAAGAGGCTACTCTAGCCATTGTTGAGACAATATAAGAATAAATAAGAAAAATAATTACAAAACAATAAAGTATATCAAATATTTTTAAATTCACACATTTATAATAATACTATAAAAACACACCCAATGTTAGAAAACCACTTCATTATTTGAAAACTGGTAAATAAAAGAGAATGAATCAAGCCTTTTTTTCTTTCTTTACTGTATAAATTATATCTCACAGGAAACAAATAGTTGATGATGGAAAGCTTCTCATTATAGAAATATTCCAGCTAGTAACTAAAGAATAAATAAGTGTAATCAAATAAAGACATTTCATAAACTTTAAGTTTAAAAAATGAGTTTAAGTGTTGATAATCAAAGGCTGCTAATATCACCAAAAGAGGAACAACCAGAAATGTTTTGCCTAATGATGGATGTAACCAACAACATCTATGAAATAGTCTTTCTAAAATGATCCAATCTAAATTATCTCAAATTCATAACTCTAAATATCAATTTACAGGAAATACAGGGAACAGAGGAATTCATTCATCGAAGTCACATACAGACATACTCATACCTCATCATGACATCGGAGAAAATCGTACAGGCTGTCATCTAAATGACTGATGGATTTCAGAAGTCATAAATCTTATGAGAAAACTGATAGAGTCTTCATGCATAAGAATATAGTATATACAAATACAAATATCCTAAAATAATATATATCCTGCCCATAAGAATGGCTAGAATGCATTGAGATGTGTTCTATTGGGTTTTCCTTCTGTGCTTAGTTGTTTACAGAGCTGTTTAGAGAAGGATATATTAGTGTGGTAAAAGTGTTCATCATTCAGTGGTGTCCAAGTCTTTGCAACCCCCTAGAGTAGCCTGCCAGGCTGCTCTGTCCATGGGATTTCCCAGTCAAGAATACTGGAGTGAGTAGCCATTGTCTCCTCCAGGGGATCTTCCAAATTCAGGCATCAAATCCAGGGTCTCCCACTTTTCAGCCAGATTCTTTATAGTCTTAGCCATTAGGGAAGCCCAAGTGTGGTATTCAAGTGCAAAGTTATTCAATGACAAGGTCACTGAGGCATTTGCAGTGACTGAAGAAAATATGCAAAAAGCTTATATCTGGGGCATTTTTAGCTACAAATAATTCAGCTAAAGTACTCTTCATCATTTTCTATAGTAATGGTATTTGGTTAATAGCATAGTGTGTTATTTAAAAGCCCATCTTGATTAAATGCCTTGCACGATGGTTGAAATTGAGAAACACTTAGGATGTGGAATGACTCAATACATCATACTCATGGAGAAAATAAATGCACTCTGTTTTTCTTATTGTACAATTTTAAGATATATTAATATTGCTCTCCCTACTAACCGAAATGAATAAAACCCTGAATCTCAACAAACCATCTTTTATTAACACTATTATTCAAAATCACTCCAGCAGGTTATAGCACAAGAACAATTTTTCCCCAAAAAGCATCTAAAATATAGTATTGAGAAGACAGTCCTCAAAATATAGAATATCATATATTGCAGTCCTTAGTCAGCTAGAAATAAGGTGTTTTTTTTTTCCCCCGGAAAACTTATCAACTATTGCTGATGCATGTGTCAAAGACTGGTTGAGAACTTATTTTTTATAGAGATAATCAAATAGGCACAATACCAATCAAAATCTCAGAAAAAGGCACATATCCAGTAAATATCTAAGTGACAGATTCAGAGCATTGACACCCAGGGATCCAGCTCTTTCCAGGAGCTGGTGACCATCTCATTTCAGAAGGCTAGAGAGTACTTGGGTCTGATATTTAGTTCAACTCTCATCCATTTTTCCCAATCTCAGTGCCCTTAACTAATAAAAACATTGATGCATCTCTCCATATGATATTCAAAATCTCACTTGGAGACATGAACAGAATCTTGATTTTCCTTCAAGGACCTCTGCAGAACTCTTCATGAAAGCTGTACTTTTTAGGTAAACTGTGTCATCAGCAGTTCTGTTTTTCTCTACAAAAGAGAGCATATTAATAGCGGACAGTGCTTTATTTCCTTGAACTCCAACATCTGCATCTGTAAAAGAGGACTCAGATTACCTGTTCTACAGGAATAATTGAAGGTTAAAAAGAGACATGCCATGCCCTACACATAAGTGCTCAGTCAATATTAACTCCCCAATTTACCCACCATGATTAGAACTGTCCCTAGAGGAAATGAGCACAATCCTTGTTATCAAAGTGAAAAAGTGAAAGTTAGTCACTCAGTCATGTCCAACTCTTTGCAAGCCATGGACTCTATAGCCTACCAGGTTCCTCTGTCCATGGGATTCTCCAGGCAAGAATACTTCAGTGGGTTGCCATTTCCTTCTCCCAAGGATCTCCCCAACTCAGGAATCAAACCTGGGTCTCCTGCATAGCAGGCAGATTCTTTACTGTCTGAGCCACCAGGGAAGCCCAATCAAATGCCTTGTTAATTCAGAAAGCATCCCTCTAAACAGGAACATTATTTTCTTGAGATAGTATTAGGTGATTCCAGAGTCACTAAGAAGAAAAAAAGCAAGGTCTGTGGTCAAATTAGTTTGGAAAATCCTGGGTTAAAACCTGTCTTCATGACTACTAGAAGTTGTTCAACTGCTAATGTACACTCTGGCTCCTTGAATGGAACACAAAGTGTGCTACTTTTCCCAACATTTTGGTCAGTAACCTTTTTCAGGAACACTTATTTACACATGAAGAAACTAATATTCTGTAGAACACACTGTGGCAACTATGGGTCCTGAGAATCAGACTGACAAGACCAGCAGGCAATCATAGTTGCCTCAAAGGATAACAATGCTTTCCTTCAATTTTTTTCTGTGTATGGGATTACTCTTAGGCAATATGAAGATGAAACACCTTCAGCAAGCAATTCACTATAGAGTTACTGAGCGATTTTTTATTTTTCACTATCGAGTTACTGAGCAATTTTTTATTTTACATGTGGATAACTAAAAGTAAGCTGTCCAATCTTGTGAACAATATTGTGTATAATTAAAGCATCTACTGCTTGACAAATAAACATGACTTCTAAAGGTACAGTGGTCATTTTGGTCAGAAATACAATTAGCTTGACAAAAAAGGAATTCGATGTTTTCCATACTTTTAACAGACTGTTTAAAAGCAGGTTTGGAGAAACTGAGGGTCACAGAAATTCAAATTTTGTATGCACTGATTCAGATGCATAATAAATAGTCATTCTGGAAAGGCAACTTTTATTTGGTTCAACAAATACCTGCTGCATACCTCCTATATATATAAGGTACATGTGCGTGTTCAGTCACTCAGTCATGTCTGACTCTTTTTGACCCCATGGACTGTAGCCCACCAGGCTCTTTTGTCCATAGGATTAGATCCTTGCCAGGATCTGTCCAGGCAAGAACACTGGAATGGGTTTCCATTTCCTCCTCCAGGGATCTTCCTGACCCAGGGGTCAAACCCACGTCTCCAGCATCTCCTGCACTGACAGGCAGATTCTTTACCACCAAGCCACCTGGAAAGTCCCACATGAATAAGGTACTGGTTAATAAGGGCATCCCAGGTGGAGCAGTGGTAAAGAATCCACCTGCCAATGCAGAAGACACAGGAGACCCAGGTTTCATCCCTGGGTCAGGAAGATCCCCTGGAGTAGGAAATGGAACCCATTCCAGTGTTCTTGCCTGGAAAAATTCCATGGACAGAGGAGCCTGGAGAGCTACATTCCAGGGGATCACACAGAGTCAGACATGACTGAGTCACTGAACACACACACTGGTTAGCAAACCAATAATGCTGAGAGAAGGCATGCATCCTTTTGAATAACAAACTATAATGAGTCTAGACTGTGAATTTATATACTGAACAAAAGCTTGTTCTGCCCTTTCAGGTAATCACTCTCTTTGAGCCTCTTCCATGCCTAGGATTGTGATATGGTATAACATTTTAATTTCAATTCAGCTTAGCAATGCCATTGTAAATACCATTTTAACTAGTGCTCAGATGGAACAGAATATGTGTCCATTGCCAAAGCAACCACTTAGTTGCATGGTCTTGCAGTTCAGTTCCAGAGCAGCTGTGATCTACTTTGGAAGAAATGGTGAAATAGAAGTGATTTGGAATGGAGTGGCTTCCAGTACACACACTAAAATGGTTGACATTCAAATTAACCATGCCCAGATGATCCCAAGTATACTCAGGAGGCTGAATCCATCCGAGCTCTATAGATGATTCTGGAACCCATGGCAGGCAGAATTCCAAGGTTGTCTCCAAGATTCTTACCCTCTGTCCACACATTATACATTCTCTTCCCCTTGGTCATGGGTGAGTCTGAATATGACTGATTTCATTCCCATGATTAGGTTATATCATATGACATAGGTAAAGGGATTTTTCCAGATGTAATTAAGGTCCAAGAAAGAAATGCAAAAAGGCAAAATGGTTGTCTGAGGAGGTCTTACACCAGCTGAGAAAAGAAGAGAAGCAAAGGCAAAGGAGAAAAGGAAAGATATACCCATTTAAATGCAGAGTTCCAAAGAATAGCAAGAAGAGATAAAAAAAGCCTTCCTCCATGATCAAGGCAAATAAATTTTAAAAAAAAAGAAAAAAAAAGGGGGGAAAGACTAGAAATCTCTTCAGGAATATTAGAGATACCAAGGGAACAGTTCATGAAAAGATGAGCACAATAAAGGACAGAAATAGTATGAACCTAACAGAAACAGAAGATATTAAGAAGAGGTGGCAAGACACACAGAAGAATTATACAAGAAAGATCATCATGACCCAGATAACCACAAAGTGTGATCACCCACCTAGAGCCAGACATCCTGGAATGCAAGTCAAGTGAGCCTTAGGAAGCATCACTGCAAACAAAGCTAGTGGAGATGATGGAATTTCAGTTGAGCTATTTCAAATCATAAAGATAATGCTGTGAAATTGCTGCACTCAATATGCCAGCAAATTTGGAAAACTCAGCAGTGGCCACAGGACTGGAAAAGGCCAGTTTTCATTCCAATCCCTAAGAAAGGCAATGCCAAAGATTACCCAAATCACCGCACAACTGCACTCATCTCACATGCTAGTAAAGCAATGCTCAAAATTCTTCACGCCAGGCTTCAACAGTACTTGAACCATGAACTTCCAGATGTTCAAGCCGGGTTTACAAAAGGCAGAGGAACCATAGATTAAATTGCCAACATCCGCTGGATCATCGAAAAAGCAAGAGAGTTTCAGAAACATGTTTACTTCTGCTCTAATGACTATGCCAAAGCCTTTGAATGTGTGGGTCACAACAAACTGTGGAAGATTCTTAAAGAGATGAGAATATCAGATCACCTTACCTGCCTCCTGAGAAATCTGTATGGAGGCACAGAAACAACAGTTAGACAAGGAACAAAATCTGGTTCCAAATTGGGAAAGGAGTACATCAAGGCTGTATATTATCATCCTGCTTATATGCAGAATACATCATGCGAGATGCTGGGCTGGATGAAACCCAAGTTGGAATAAGAGTGCTAGGAGAAATATCAATAATCTCAGATATGCAGATGACACCACCTTGATGGCAGAAAGTGAAGAAGAACTAAAGAGCCTCTTGATGAAAATGAAAGAAGAGTGAAAAGGTTGGCTTAAAACTCAGTTCAGTTCAGTTCAGTCCAGTTCAGTCGCTCAGTCATGTCCGACTCTTTGTGACCCCATGAATCGCAGCATGCCAGGCCTCCCTGTTCATCACCATCTCCCGGAGTTCACTCAGACTCACGTCCATCGAGTCAGTGATGCCATCCAGCCATCTCATCCTCTGTTGTCCCCTTCTCCTTCTGCCCCCAATCCCTCCCAGCATCAGAGTGTTTTCCAATGAGTCAACTCTTCACATGAGGTAGCCAAAGTACTGGGGCTTCAGCTTTAGCATCATTCCTTCCAAAAAAATCCCAGGGTTGATCTCCTTCACAATGGACTGGTTGGATCCCCTTGCAGTCCAAGGGACTCTCAGGAGTCTTCTCCAACACCACAGTTCAAAAGCATCAATTCTTCGGTGCTCAGCCTTCTTCACAGTCCAACTCTCACATCCATACATGACCACAGGAAAAACCATAGCCTTGACTAGACAGACCTTAATCAGCAAAGTAATATCTCTGCTTTTGAATATGCTATCTAGGTTGGTCATAACTTTTCTTCCAAGGAGTAAGTGTCTTTTAATTTCATGGCTGCAGTCACCATCTGCAGTGATTTTGGAGCCCAAGAAACTTAAACTTAAAACTCAGCATTCAGAAAATTAATATCATGTCATCTGGTCCCATCACTTCATGGCAAATAGATGGGGAAACAATGGAAACAGTGACAGACTTTCTTTTCCTGGCTCCAAAATCACTGCAGATGGTGACTACAGCCATGAAATTAAAAGACACTTACTCCTTGGAAGAAAAGCTATGACCAAACTAGACAGCATATTAAAAAGCAGAGACATTACTTTGCCAACAAAGGCCCTTTTGGTCAAAGCTGTGGTTTTTCCAGTAGTCATGTATGGATGTGAGAGTTGGACTATAAAGAAAGCTGAGTGCTAAAGAATTGATGCTTTTATTCTGTGGTGTTGGAGAAGACTCTTGAGAGTCCCTTGGACTGCTAAGAGATCAAACCAGTCCATCCTAAAGAAAATGTGTCCTGAATATTCATTGGAACGAGTGATGCTATAGCCGAAACCCCAATACTTTGGCCACCTGATGGGAAGAACTGACTCATTTGAAAAGACCCTGATGCTGGGAAAGATTGAAGGCAGGAGGAGAAGGGGATGACAGAGGATGAGATGGTTGGATAGCATCACCGACTTGATGGACATGAGTTTGAGCAAGCTCCAGGAGTTGGTGAAGGACAAGGAAGCCTGGCGTGTTGCAGTCCATGGGGTCACAAAGAGTCGGATAAGACTGAGTGACTGAACTGACTGAATTAAGGTCCTAAGTAAGTTGTGACTGAATTAATCAAAAGAGGGCTTGTCCTAGATAGCCCATTGTGAGCCCATTAAAAAGGAATGGATCTTTCCTAAAGGAATTGATTGGAAATGAAAGAGATTCTCTTGCTAGCCTTAGAGAAGTAAACTGCCATATTGCGGAGAGGGTGAATTGGCATTTTAAATGGCAAAATAGCACCTTAGTTATATACAGGCTTTGAAGCCTGATTGCTTGGCACTGAAGCTTGTTTCCATATATGACCCCAGACAAGTTAATTGTTCCCTCTGAGCCTCAGGTTCCTCAATTATAAACTCGGGTAACACATGTCTGGCCTGCCATGTAAACTTGTTGTGAGAATTATACATATGAACATAGATGGAGCACTTGGAAGAGTGGCTCCCACATTAAGTTCCTTATAAATGGAAACTGTTCTTATTTTGTGCTCCTAAGTGCCATTGTGAGGACACAACCAGATATTATATCACCATGCCAGGAGAAGTCTCCTTTGAGCACCAAGATCTCTTTATCATCCACCTCAAATCTAAATTCTGGAGTTCCTCAGGAATCTGTAAAGGGTTTTCTCTTCTTTTAGCTTGGCTATTTTCTTTCCTAAATGATCTCATCCTTTACTATGACTATATATCATTTATGTTTCATCAACTCCAAAATGTATTTCTCATACACAGATCATTGCTCTCATCTTTAAACATACACATATACCATTACCTATCTGATATATCCACTTTGATGGCTCATAGGTATCTCAAATGTAGCATGCCCACACCTAAATCCTTAGCAGCCCAACCCTTTTTCAATCTCTTTTCCTCAGGGCTTTCCCTTCTTAGTAAATGGTATGATGGTCCATCCTAGATGCTCAATTCAGAAATCTGGGAAAATTTAGAATTTATTTCTCTCCACAATATATCATATTCAATTCATTAAAATTTTTCTCCAAAAGATAACATAATCCATTAATTTCTCTTTCCACCATAACGTACCTGCAAGACTATTCCAAATCCTTTTTAAAATGATATGTAGCCATTTAATTATTATTTTCATGTACCAAGTCTGTCTTCCCCTGCAAGACTGCTCTGATCACTTTTTACAACCACTTTGTACTCTACCACTAGCAAAATGCCAATCCCACAACAGATATTGAGAAAATATTTGTTGAATGAATGAATGAATGAATGATCATAGTTCTCCCCCATGACCATGTTCTGGTGAGAACAACAGAATTAACCACTCAGACTGAAAGCAGAAACAGCAAAACTACTAGAATATTAATGTCATAAAAAGTTTGAGATTCATATTTTCCCACATTTCAACTCCAGATATAAGAATATTGCTTACAATCTGAACCACAGAGCTTCACATCTGATCACATTTTCTGTTGCCATCACCAGTGGCTATCGTGTCTTGAATCCTTCTCTTCCTGGAAATAGCTATACTTAATAGTTCTACTTATACCAGGTAAATGCCCGATACTTAGAGCAAAGGTACAAATTCTACTTATGTATTAATCAATAGTCATATCCTTTGTTGTTATTGTGAGGAATCATTCCAGATCCTAAAATGGTTATGTACAATATCCTGTGCCAAACTCACTATTTTTTCTCATCCCCAGGCTTCTATATTTGACCTTCATCATTACACTTTGCTGAGGTAGGTCTCCTAGCAAATATCATGAAAAAGCTTGGAAGTGTAATCTAAGCAAGACTTTAAAGTTTCAAATCTACATGAACCATTTTTATTTATACCCAAACCAAGGAACAAGGGCTTCCACACAGATCATTTCTGTGGTAAGTCATGCCCACAACTAAATCCTTAGCAACATGACCCTTCTTCAATCTCTGATGAAACCTCTTACCCACAGGCATCTTCCTCAATAATATCCCATAAAGCCTCTCCTCACCAGGACCATGTCCTGAGTTTCTTTTATTGAAAATAAAATTCTCATTTCAGCCCTCATTGCCCTCTAGCTATCACTCTCTCTCTTTCCCACCAAAGTCAAATTTTTAGAAAAAGATTTAAAGACATTTCCACATGTAATATTTTGTCCTCAAAACACTTCCTCTCCGAAGCAGCATAAATCCAATGACTGACTGATATAGGATATAAAGACCAGATCACTTATGCCAACTTTAAGCAACTCAGAAGGGTCATCCTAGCCTCAGGATTCTCAGTGTATCAGGTGAAGCATTCAGTGGGCCTTCATTATAACCTAAATTTTCCCTCTGATCTATCTGTCCATTTCCTTTCCTTCTACAGGAGTTAACCTCAAGAATATTTTTAATACACTCACTGTACTTTATTAATCCAGCCTGAAAGAAGCCTTCAATATTATGTTGTTATTCAGTCACTCACTCATGTCTGATTCTTTACAACCCCATGGACTGTAAAACACCAGGCTTCCCTGTCCTTCACCATCTACCGGAGCATGTTCAAACTCATGTCTATCAAGTCAGTGATGCCATCCAACCATCTCATCCTCTGTCATCCCCTTTTCCTCCTGCCTTCAATCTTTCTCAGCATAAGGGTCTTTTCCAATGAGTCGACTCTTCACATCAGGTAGCCAAAGTATTGGAGTTTCAGATTCAGCATCAGTCCTTCCAATGAATATTCAGGACTGATTTCTTTTAGGACTGACTGGTTTGATCTCCTTGCAGTCCAAGGGCCTCTCACGAGTCTTCTCCAATACCACAGTTCAAAAGCATAAATTCTTTGACACTCAGCCTTCTTTCTGTTCCAACCCTTACATCTATACATGACTACTGGAAAAACTATAGCTTTGACTAGATGGACCTTTGTCGGCAAAGCAATGTCTCTGGTTTTTAATATACTATCTAGGTTGCTCATAGCCTTTCTTCCAAGGAGCAAGCGTCTTTTAATTTCATGGCTGCAGTCACTGTCTGCAGTGATTTTGAAGCCTAAAACAAGAAAGTCTGTCACTGTTTCCATTGCTTCCCCATCTATTTGCCATTAAGTGATGGGACCGGATGCCATGATCTTAGTTTTTTAAATGTTAAGTTTTAAGACAACTTTTTCATTCTCCTCTTTCACCTTCATCAAGAGGCTCTTTAGTTCCTCTTCATTTTCTGCCATAAGTGTGGTGTCATCTGCATATCTGAGGTTATTGATATTTCTCCTGGCAATCCTGGCTTGTGCTTCATCCAGCCTGGCATTTCGCACGATGTACTCTCCATATAAGTTATATAAGCAGGGTGAGAATAGACAGCCTTGACATAGTCCTTTCCCAATTTTTATCTAGTCTGTTGTTCCATGTCCAGTTCTAACAGCTGCTTCTTGACCTGCATACAAGTTTTTCAGGAGGCAGGTAAGGTGGTTTGGTATTCTTATCTCTTTAAGAATTTTCCAGTTTGTTGTGATCTATACAGTCAAAGGAGAAGTCAATGAAGGAGAACTAGCCTTTTTTGTGATCCAACAAATGTTGGCAATTTGATCTCTGGTTCCTCTGACTTTTCTAAAACCAGCTTGCACATCTGGAAGGTTTCAGTTCACATACTGTTGAAGCCTAGTTTGGAGGAATTTGAGCATTACTTTGCTAGCATGTGAAATGAGTGCAATTGTGAACAGTTTGAACATTCTTTAGTATTGCCCTTCTTTAGGATTGGAATGAAAACTGACTTTTCTCAGTCCTGTAGCCACTGCTGTGTTTTCAAATTTGCTGACATATTGAGTGCAGCACTTTCACAGCATTATCTTTCAGGATTTGAAATAGCTCAACTGGAATTCCATCACCTCCACTAGCTTTGTTTGTCATGATGCTTTCTAAGGCCCACTTGACTTTGCACTCCAATCACACCATTGTGTGATCACTGGGTCATTAAGATCTTTCTCATATTGTTCTTCTGCGTATTCTTGCCACCTCTTCTTAATATCTTCTGTTTCTGTTAGGTCCATACAATTTCTGTCCTTTATTGTGCCCATCTCTGAATGAAATGCTCACTTGGTATCTCTATAATTTTCCTGATGAGAGCTCTAGTCTTTCCCATTCTGTTATTTTCCTCTGTTTCTTTGCATTGATCACTTAGGAAGGCTTTCTTATCTCTCCTTGCTATTCTTTGGAACTCTGCTTTTTTCCTTTTTCCTTTGCCTTTCACTTCTCTTCTATTCTCAGCTATGTGTAAGTCCTCCTCAAACAACCATTTTGCCTTTTTACATTTCTTTTTCTCGGGGATAGTTTTGATCACCTGCACAATACATAAGCAATTTGTGCCTCCTGTACAATGTTACGAACCTCCGTCCATAGTCCTTCAGGCACTCTATCAGATCTAATCCCTTGAATCTGTTTGTCACTTCCACTGTATAATCATAAGGGATTTGACTTAGGTCATACCTGAATAGCCTAGTGGTTTTCCCTATGTTCTTCAATTTGAGTTTGAATTTTGTAATAAGGAGTTCATGATCTAAGCCACAGTCAGCTCCTGGTCATGTTTTTGGTGACTGTATAGAGCCACTCTATATTTAGCTGCATATTGCTTGAATATAATCAATCTGATTTCAGTATTGACCATCTGGTGACATCTGTATGTAGAATTATTCTCTTATCTTGTTGAAGAGAGTGTTTGCTATGACCACTGCATTCTCTTGGCAAAACTGTTAGCCTTTGTCCTGCTTCATTATGTGCTCCAAAGCCAAACTTGCCTGTTACTCCAGGTATCTCTTGACTTCCTACTTTTGTATCCTAGTCCCCTCTGATTAAAAAGACATCTTTTTTTGCTGTTAGTTTTAGAAGGTCTTGTGGGTTCAATATTATAGGTATCCTTTAATTTTCATATTACTCTTAACAAATTTGAAATTTACATGCTTATTATGTGATTATCTGATTAAAGCCTTTCTTCCCCACGAAAACTGTCATTATTTTTCACTATTATTTTTCCCATACCCAGCACAGTGTATATGTCACATGGAATATGCTTGGTGAATAGTCAGTTCTTGTAATAGAATGTTAAATGAATAAATGCCTGTTAATTCACTGTTAGGAATCCATTTATTTAAATTAAGTTACTGGGTTTCCCAATCAAAATGTGATTGACCCTTATATTTAGTCCGTGCATCCTAGAACAAGCACATAAAGACTTTCCTGATGGGAAAAAGCCTTTAAGAAAGGACTTGGCACCATGTTGAGCTTAGAAAAGACCTAAACGCTAATGCAAGACCAACTATCAACATTATGTAGCTGAAAGATTGAAAAAGCATGGGTTTTGGACTCAGCCAAACATGGATTTGAAGTTGGACTTCGTCACTACCCAGGTGATCTGTCATAAGAATTAAAAGAATTCCATTTGGAAAATACTCGGCATAAAATAACGACGACAAATATTTGTTTTTTATCCATATAATCCCTATAATCCTCCAACTACATTGTAACTTTTTCTGAGAAGAATGCTGCCCATTAAATCACTTATCTGAATATCCACTGAGGATAAAAGTAAACATGAAAATTTTGGCCACTTTAATTATTTTGCTCTTTCTTTGAAAATCTTTTCCAGTCTCAAATTTATTTCAGTAAGCTAGTCATCACAGAAATCTTTGGGATGGTTGCTATTGGATCTGGTTTAAAAGCAATGAACTGAAACAAAGTATCATGATAAAAGTATGCAAATTGACCCAAGCTTAAATCAAACTAATAGGAAGACTTTTCATCCACTGCCAGCTAATTTACTTCATGCTTCTGGATATCGATTCTACTTCGAGTGGTGGGAAATCTGTCATGCTTAAGATGCCATCTGTTCCAACTGCCAATGAAAGTTACTTCTCTCTTCCAAGGTCTGTTGGCCAACAGCTCATCTCTTATTTCCCATAGTTTTTCGAAAGCTTCATTAGGTTCCTAGTCAACACTAGACAAGAAATCCAATCTATTTATTTTCATTACTTCTAACAATTGACTAATTTATACTTTCAGTAAGGAGCTTCCCCTCACCCACAGACACAAAAATCAATGAAGAAGGGAGTGTGAGGACATGTGAATTTTGTGGAAAAGATATTGGAATTGCAGACAAAGAACAAGTATAGAAGTGTCCATGAGGCTACAGAGCAAAGAAGGGATTAAACAGCAAATATCAGTTTGTTAGAGGAAACAGTCAGCAAAATTTCAAAGGAAAGTATGTTTCTGGAAAAATTAGACCAAGCAATCTTCCCCACGAAACTATGGAAATTCTGTTTCTTGGAACACTACAGATGTGTCAAATGCTGTGGTCTGTGCTGTAGTAATTGAACACTCATTTGTACTGATTCACGCATGAATTGGTGATGCGCTTTTCATACTGATATTATGGAACCAAATGAATGAGGGGTTTAAAGAAATCAACTAAGAATGAACTAAGTCTAACTCTAAATAGTCAAGTCCAGCAAACATTTTAATGGTTGAGAAATTTTTTAATTATGTGAGCCCACTTATTTCTTTAACATAAATTCACTTGATTTAAAATTTTTCAATCTATTCAGGATACACATGATGTTCCAATTTTGAACAATGTTCACTGATTCCTCAGAATACAAAGAAAAATAAAACACGTTTCTGATCCATGGGTTTTACGCTTTCCACCTTTCCATTGTATCTGTCAATATAAAATTGACAGTATAACTAGCTAATAATACCTAGATTAACTGTGGTTGGTGAATTTTTTTTGCATATACTTGGAAGAGTGAAAAACAATTCACCTAGTGTTAAAGCTTTGGGGTTTTTTTGGAGCCCAGGTCGAAACAGGAAGAAGTAGATTTGAGGAATGAATAATAAATCAAAGTTAAGACAAGACATGCAAAGAACCCAGCCATTTACTTAAACAAGGTGTTCATTCTCATTGGAATAAATAAATGTTCAGCAGAATATGTTCTAGAATGCCTTCTCTGGACACATATCTGCTATTTCAAGTCTCTGAGCTCATTCCCTGTAATATTTCCATGTTTCAAAAGTATGAGAGAGGGACTAATCTGAAAAGTACTCTCAATGACTTTTCTTCAGTCAATTCATTCATATTTAACTAATTTTTTGTTTATTTATAATATAATAAACATTCACTATAGAAAGCTGAAGAAAATTCTATTCACTCACCTTCTTCCTCACAGAAATAAGATCTTGCTGAATGCATATAAATCCTTTTCTGTACATACAGACATATATACATAATATTTACTGACAAAATTGAGAATAGATAGGAGAATGGCATTGTAACATGCATTTTTTTCAATGTATCTTGAGAACTTTCCTCTCACACTAAATGTTTAAATGCTGAGTAAGATTTTATATATTTTCATACACTCATCAACAAATATTTACTATAAGATAGTGAAAACTACAAAAAAGAATACACGGCAAGATAAGAAGGATAGGGAGAGAGTGGGGACTCCGGAGATAACTAGAGTTCTCAAAGAAGATGTCACTGATCATGTGACATTTGAGCAGAAATTTAAGAGTACAGTGCTGTAGCTCCGGGCAGAAGGATGCCTAGCACGTTCAAGAAATTGCTGGGAGGTCAACAGAGTTGATATGGAGTGAACTGAGGAGAGTATCAGGAAATGAGTGAAAACAGGAAATAAGAAATGTCAGATGTTGCCACAGAAATGCCAGCTAGGTGGGCAAACTATGTTAAGTCTTTTGGTCATTGGAATGACTTTAGTATTTACTCTGAGTGAAATAGAGAGACACAGAAGGGTTTTGAGCAGAAGAATCCCACCCCACCCCCACCCCACCCCTCCCCCACCTTCAGTGGTTACTGGAGGAGAGAGGGGTAGTAGAGAAAACAAACACAGAGAACATTGAGAAATCTATAGCAATAAGCCAGCTGAGCGTTAATCATGGCCTGGACCATGAGAATAGCTGTGGGGATAGTGAGAAATAATTGGGTTCTGGATAGATATTAAAGTGAAATAGACATTAAATAGATATCTGAATAGTTATTAAAGTTGCTCAGTCATGTCCAACTCTTTGAGATCCCAAGGAATTCTCCAGGCCAGAATACTGGAGTGGATAGCCTTTCCCTTCTCCAGGGGATCTTCTCAACCCAGGGACTTAATCCAGGTCTCCCACATTGCAGGCAGATTCTTTACCATCCGAGCCACAAGGGAAGCCCAGGAATACTGGAGTGGGTAGCCTATCCCTTCTCCAGTGGATTTTCCCAACCCAGGAATTGAACCAGGATCTCCTGAGTTGCAGGTGGATTCTTTACCAACTGAGCTAAAATCTATTTACAAAAACAGACGGTGGCTGAACTGACTCATAGGTGACAGTTTGCTAATGCTTTAATCTAATTTGTCAAATTGATGGACACTGAGTTGTTAATAGCACTTCCGGAAGATGGGAATCAGTCAGAGTTTTAGCCACGTCTATTCTCATGCACTTCAGCCCTACTGCTTTTTCATTCATTGGTAACTGCACCCTCCCCAATCTACCTACTATTGTTTACCTTTCAGTTTTCAGATACAGTGTGCATTTATAACAGAGGTGTTTGTATGTGTGTGTCGCCTCCAGAGATTTTAAGTGTCAGTGGGGGAGACAGACTGTAACAGATTTATTCAGTCTTGGCTGAAACTGGAATCTTGATTGATTTTTGAGTATCCCTATCTTGCATTCTTTGGATAAATCCCACTTTGGATAAATTCTTTATTTAATATTTGCTGAAATTGGAATCTTGATTGAATTTTGAGTATCCCTATCTTGTATTCTTTGGATAAATCACACTTATGGTGTATTACCCTGCTGTTTTTACATATTGCTAGATGTTTCTCCAATGTTTTATTAAGGATTATTACATTAATGTCCATGAGGGATACAATTATATAGTTTTACTGTAATGTCTTTATCTTCTGGTTTTGTATTAAGGTAATACTGGTCTCACAAGATGAATTAGGAAGCTTGTTCTCATTAATTTTCTGAAAGACTTCATATAGAATGAATATAATTTCGGCTTTATATGTGTGATACCATTCACCAGTGAAGCCATTTGGCTCTGGAGGTGCATTCTAGAATATATAGTCACTCAATATCTTCTTGAGTCAGTTTTGTGTTCCTGTTTCTCTCAAGGTATTTGACTATTTTACCTGTTTCTTAATATTTAACATATTATATAAAAGATTAATAATATTATTATTCTCTTAATGTGTATAAAATATACAGCTGTTGTTTTTATTCCTGATATTGTATTTTATGTCATGTAATTTCTTCTTGCTAAATCTAACTAAATGTGTATCAATTTTATTGATATTTTAAAGAAACTAGGTACCATTTTCATTTATTTCTCTCATTACTCTTGATTGATTTTCACACTTATCTTCATTATTTCCCTTCTTTTACCTATCTCTGATTTAATCCTTTTATTTTGTAGCCTCTCAAGTTGAAAACATAGATAAATGATTTTGGACATTTCCTATTTTCTAATATAAGCATTTAAAGCCATAGACTTCCTTCCAAGCATTGCTTTACATTGTGCTTTCCTATTTATTAACTTCACATTTCAATCTTCAATACTTCTTTGACTCATTGATTTTTTTAAAACTACATGGCACAATTTTTACATATTTTGACATTCTCCAAATATCCTTATGTTATTGATATTTAATTCTGTTTTAGTCAAAGAATATGTTTTGTGTTATTTTAATAATTCAAAATTGTTGAGACTTGTTTTATGACCGTATTATGGTCTTTCTTAAAAACATTCCCTGTACATTTTTTAAAATGGCAAAAAATAGTAACTGGTGATAAAAACACTGGAGTGTTGCATGAGTGGCAATTAGCTCAATTCAGTTGATAGTGTTGTTCATGTCTATTGGTTGACTTTCTGTTTCCTTGCAATATCAAGTACTGAGAAAGGAACCTTGAAATCTCCAAATGTAATTCTGAAATTGCCCAATTCTCCCATCAGTTTTCTTTCATAAAGCTTTATGCTTAGCTATTGAGTATATAAACATCTAATTGTTATATATTATTGATTCATTGAAACTTTTATCATTGTGAAATGTCCCCCTTCTATTCCTAATAAAATTTCTATACTTCTTTGACATTAATATAGCCATTCTAACTTAATTATAATTAGTGTTTATATGAAATGTTTTTTCCATCATTTCCTTGTAACCTGTTTTATATTGAAAATGATTTACTTCCAAACAGCATAAGTTTAAGTATTTTTAAATTATTATTATTGAGGTATAATTTGCATATAACATGATATTAGTTTCAAATGTATAACATAATGATTCAATATTTGCAATAAGTCTAGTTAACATTAATCACCATATATAGTCACTAATTTTCCCCTTGTAATTAGCACTTTTAAGATCTATTCTCTTAGTAACTTTCAAATATGTAACACAGTAATTAAGTATTGACTTTTTTATCCAGTCTAATGACCCATGCTTCTATTTAAAATATTTAGTACATATACATTTAATATAATAATTGAATATAAAGGAAGACAGTCAGTATTTGCTTGCTTGCTTTTTTTTTTAACCAGCTATGTCACCTGGGAAAGCTTGAGAATCACTTCCTAGGCTGGTTGATAAGAAATCCAGGGGTCCCCAAGGAGAGAAGTGTCTGGAATTCTCAAGGAGGAGGAAAGGACAAACGGGGTTTTTTTTTTCCCCCTCTACATTCCTTAGTTTTAGTCGCATAAAAGGTTTTCTTTTGAAGCCTCTTTAAACTGATGAATACACAACAAACAACTCAGTTTAAACTCTGTACTAAGGATTATATAGCAACAATGTATGGCCACCGGACTGGAAAAGGTCAGTTTTCATTCCAATCCCAAAGAAAGGTAATGCCAAAGAATGCTCAAACTACTGCACAATTGCACTCATCTCACATGCAGTACTCTTGCCTGGAAAATCCCATGGATGGAGGAGCCTGGTAGGCTGTAGTCCATGGGATCGCGAAGAGTCAGACACGACTGAACAACTTCACTTTCACTTTTCACTTTAGCATGTGCTCTTCGGTTCCATGGTGATCTCATATGGCTTATGGTAGAAATCTGTCGGGGGTTTATACCAACCTGCCAATGCCAAGAGGCACCCAATGTCTCCTTTGGGGACCGACCAGAAATGGGCAAAGTGTGTGGACTAAACTCTCCTTTCTCAGTCAAACTTTCCAGTCTCTTTGACTATTTCATAAATTCTTGGGAATTAGAACTACTATCCCGTCTGTCAGATCATAGACTTTCAAAGGACCTTTCATCTATGCTGTTACTGTATACTGTTGCTGCTGCTGCTGCTAAGTTGCTTCAGTCATGTCTGACTCTGTGCGACCCCATAGACGGCAGCCCACTAGGCTCCTCTGTCCCTGGGATTCTCCAGGCAAGGATACTTGAGTGGGTTGCCACTTCCTTCTCCAATGCATGAAAGTGAAAAATGAAAGTGATGTTACTCAGTTGTGCCCAACTCTTAGCAACCCCAGGGACTGCAGCCTGCCAGTCTCCTCCATCCATGGGATTTTCCAGTCAAGAGTACTAGAGTGGGTTGCCATTGCCTTCTCTGACTGTATACTGTTACTTAGGTCCCAAACTTGGATTGGTAGTCAGGAAGTGCCTAGCTTCACTAGGAGTCGAAAGTTCAGAAGCTAGATGGAGCTCTAGCTTCAAGAGCATCTCTTAGGTTAAAGTTTACTCAGATTGGAAATACAATGATTTTCTTCCTTTGGCAACGCTAGCTCTTAGTGGACCAGAGGAGACTTTTCAGTGGCTTTTGTCCCAACTCCTTGGATATTCTTTCCATGGAATCTGTGGGAATGAAATGGAAGGACTGGCCCTAATAACTCGAGGACAAAAATCACTTTTTCCTCACTGGCCAGTGTTAGGGACCAAACGACAGTCTCTAGGACCTGAGTCATGTTTACCAAAAAGAGACAGGATATGCGCTCATCCTGCCTGGCCAATCATGTAATGCCAGCTACTCCTGTAACTGAGACAAAAAACCGCCTGTATATAAGCCGCCATACTCCTTTGTTTGGGGCTCTTGTCGGATTCCCTTGTGTGGGATGAGACTTGGGCCCTAGCACGCTAGGAATAAACAAACTCCCTTCTTGCGTTTGCAATACTGTGGTGGACTTGCTCTCTTGGTCGGTTCGGAGATACGGGCTCGGAGCATAACATCTGGGGGCTCGTCCAGGATCTCCGTCCCGCCGGGGAGGACAACTCTCCTGGTAGAAGGGAGTAACCTCGTTAGGAGATAAGAGCTCTGAGCACCGGTGCTAATGTTGCAGAAGCCCAGATTAAGTCCGGGGCCCAGTATCGTACTGGGGAGGCATCTGGGTGTAAAGTGCAGAGGCAAGTCCAGCGTAAGGCCGGGGCCTGGTTTTGTGCTGGGGAGGCGGCTGGCTCTGGTTACTGGATTAAGTCCAGCATAAGGCCGGGGCCTGGTTTCGTACTGGGGAGGCGGCTGGCTCTGTGAACATCCTGCAGGTAAGATTGAGTGCATTGTCGGTGGCCACCTTGCATTTGTTATCTGTTTGTCTATTTGTGGTGTCTGCGTTGCTCTTTGTGTGCTCTGTTGGCTCCCAGTGTACTTTTCTGTGATCATGGGACAAACAGCTTCTACTCCTTTATCTCTTATGATTAACCACTTCTCTGATGTCAAGTCTAGAGCACAGAATCTATCATTGCTGGTAAAGAAAAGCAAGTTAGTAACTTTTGTTCTGCTGAGTGGCCTGCGTTTGATGTCAGCTGGCCACAAGAAGGCACCTTCAGCCTGCCTACTATTTGAGCAGTCAAAGAGAAGGTGCTCGCCCCCTACCCTTCAGGACACCCAGCCAGACCAAACTCCATACATTTTGGTCTGACAGGACCTGGTGAAAAACCCCCTGGCCTGGCTAAAACCTTTTGTTTTTCAGCCCCTCACTTCCCTTCCCTCTTCCCCGCCCTTGCTTCCACAGGTTCCACAGGTTTCATTGAGAGAAGCCAGAAAGAGAACCAAGCCTTCAGCAAATCCCAGAAAAAGGGGCCCCACCTAGGGAACTTGGGGAAAGGCAAAAAAAAATGGCTGGCGTAGCAGAAGAAGACCCAGAAGTCCCCTCCTCCACCGTTCACGCGTTTCCGGTCCAGGTGGGGCCAGCCAGAGAGGGTGGAGAATGGACATATCAGTATTGGCCCTTCTCCACTAGTGATTTGTACAATTGGAAAACCCAGACTCCCTCCTTCTCTGAAAAACCGCAGGGTCTTATTGATCTTTTAGAGTCTATCCTGTTTACTCACAATCCCACTTGGGATGATTGTCAGCAACTGTTACAGGTACTTTTTACTACAGAGGAGTGCGAACGGATCCTGTCAAAAGCCCAAAAAAATGTGCCAGGGGTGGATGGGAGGCCCACAATACAGCCTAACCTCATTGAAGAGGGGTTCCCCTTGGTGCGACCCAACTGGGACTTCGAACGCGCTGAGGGTAGGGAGCATCTCCGAGTGTACTGTCAGACTCTTATGGCTGGCCTTAGAGCGGCCGCCAAAAAGCCAACTAATTTGGCCAAAATAAATTCAGTGAGGCAAGAGCCAAATGAGAGCCCAGCAGCCTTCCTAAAAAGGATAATAGAAGCTTTTAGACAGTATACCCCTATGGACCCACAGGCAGATGAGTCACGAGCAGCAGTTATGTTAGCATTTGTAAATCAAGCAGCCCCCGATATTAAAAAAAGTTACAAAAGATAGAGAGGTTAAGTGAACAATCCTTGCAAGATCTAGTGAGGGCAGCCAAGAGAGTTTTTAATCATAGAGAGACCCCAGAAGAGAGAGAGGACCACCTTAAAAGAAAAAAAAGAAAATTTAGAGCTAAAGAAAACCGTAAAAATCAAAAAAAGCTGGCCCAGATATTTTTTGCTGGGGTTGAAAACAAAAACAGGTTCCAGAAAGGAAAAAAAATTAGACTCAAAAACTGAAAAAAAACGACAAGGCATAAGCTTAAAAAAAAAAAAAACAAAACCAATATGCGTTTTGTAAAAAGTTTGGACATTGGAAAGATAAATGCCCCCCAAAAAATCTAAAAGAGGGGCCCAGAAACCCCCAAAACGAGACTCCCTCCCTAGATAGTCATATCCTCTATGCGGGTGAGGATAGCGACTGGGGGGTCAGGGTTCAAAGCCCCTCCCCAAGTCCTGGGTAACTATAAATGTGGAGGGGAAACCGGTTGGCTTCATGGTGGACACGGGAGCCCACTACTCAGTCTTAAACCAAAAAGATGGACCTATGTCTAAAAAAGTACCTGGGTGCAGGGAGCAACCGGGACTAAACGATATGGATGGACTACAAAACGGCATGTGAACTTGGGGGCTCACCAGGTAACCCATTCTTTTCTGGTGATACCTGAGTGTCCAGCGCCCTTGTTGGAAAGGGATTTACTGTCTAAAGTAAATGCCCAAATTCATTTCAAACACGCACAAGTGTCGGTTCTAGATGGGACCGGGCATCCTCTTCAGGTCCTGTCTCTGGCATTAAAAGATGAATATAGACTCTACTTGCCAGAGGCCCCAGTGATAATAAGCCCCAAAGTACAACCATGGGTTCAAAGATACCCTCCTCAGGCCTGGGCTAAAACAGCAGGAATGGGACTAGCCAAACAGAGGCCCCCTATCATTGTGGAACTGAAAGCCAGTGCTTCCCCGGTGAGGGTACGACAGTATCCCATGAGTCAAGAGGCTTGACAAGGAATTACTCCTCATATACAACACCTCATAGATGCTGGGGTCCTAAAAAGGTGCCGGTCCCCATGGAACACTCCCCTGTTGCCTGTGAAAAAGCCTGGGGGAACTGATTTTAGACCGGTTCAAGATCTACGAGAAGTCAACAAATGGGTGAATGATATTCATCCTATGGTTCCTAACCCTTATACATTGCTAAGCAACTTGCCTCCAAACTACATTTGGTACACTGTTTTAGATTTAAAAGATGCCTTTTTCAGTTTGCCTCTTGCCCCCACAAGCCAAGAGATCTTTGCCTTCGAATGGCAGGAAGACAGTGGTCAGACCCCTGTGCAGCTGACATGGACTCGCTTACCACAGGGTTTCAAAAACTCGCCCACGTTATTTAATGAGGCCCTGGACGAAGACCTCCATGAGTATCGGGTTGAACACCCTACCATTGTTTTATTACAATATGTTGATGACCTTATGCTGGCAGCGGCTACAGAGAAAGAGTGCCAAGAGGCAACAGGTGACCTTCTCCAAACCTTGGGGACTTTAGGTTACAGGGCTAATGCCAAAAAGGCCCAGATTGCCAAGCAAGAGGTTACATACCTCGGTTATAAGATAAAACAGGGCCAGAGGTGGCTAACACAGGCTATGAAAGAAACCATCCTCCAGATCCCTGAGCCGGCTGACCCTAGACAAGTGAGAAAATTTCGGGGAACTGTGGGATATTGCCGCCTATGGATCTTGGGGTTTGCAGAAAAGGCCAGGCCCCTATATGAAGGGACCAAAGAAAACAAGGACTGAAAATGGGCTGAGCCAATGAAAGAGGCCTTCCAAGAGCTCAGGCGAGCCTTGCTAGAAGCTCCTGCCCTTGCCCTCCCTGATCCATCTAAGCCTTTCCAATTAATTGTAGATGAAAAGCGGAGGATAGAAAAAGGGGTACTAACACAGAGATGGGGACCATGGAAGCGACCTGTAGCTTACCTTTCCAAAAGACTGGACCCAGTGGCAGCCGGATGGCCACCTTGCCTCCGTATCATCCCGGCCACCGCTCTCTTAGTCCACGATGCTAATAAACTGACTTATGGACAGAGACTCTTGGTCTACACTCCTCATGCCATAGAGAGAGTTTTAAAGCAACCCCCAGGTAAACGGATTTCTAATGCCCGCTTGACGCACTACCAGGCCTTGCTACTTGACACCCCCTCGGATTCATTTCCAAACGCCCTGCACTCTAAATCCGGCCACTCTTTTGCCCAATCTGGAGGAAAATAGCCCCCTCCACGATTGTGATGAGATACTGGCTGGGGTAACAGCAATGCGAAAGGACTTAACCGATACTCCACTGGATAACAGTGAGCTAAAATGGTTCACAGATGGCAGCAGTTATGTAAAAGATGGACAGAGACGGGCGGGAGCCGCAGTAGTAGATGACTCTGGACAGACGATATGGGCAGAGGCCCTTCCCCCGGATACCTCAGCACAAAAGGCAGAGTTAATTGCCCGGATTCAAGCATTAGAGAGAGCCAAAGGGAAAATAATAACTCTTTTCACTGGCAGTCGCTATGCTTTTGGCACGGTACACATCCAGGGCCCGATATATCAGGAACGGGGGTTTTTGACAGCTGAGGGAAAAGAAATTAAAAACTTGCCTGAAATCCGTAGACTTTTAGAGGCTGTACAGATGCCTCGGGCTGTGTCAATAGTACATGTACCTGGACATCAGAAGGGTGACAGCCCCACGGCATGAGGGAATCGTGCCGCAGACCTGGCAGCTCGAAAAGTAGCTGATGAAGATTTCATCACCCCTCTGTTGGCGATTGGACTTCCACCTCCAGGTATGGGAACTCTGCCCCCAACCCCTGAGTATTCATCCACAGACCTTGCTTGGATCCAAAAACACACCAACCTTCAAAAAGGTGAAGATGGATGGAACCAAGACTCAGACGGCTACTTGATACTCCCTGCTCAGTTGGGACAGCAACTATGTGAGCATTTACACTTGTCTACTCATCTGGGAGAAAAGAAGACTCTGATGCTCTTTCAAACTGCGTGCCTGCGATTTCCCCAGCACCAGACAACTGTAAAGAACATAGTGCATGCTTGTAAGGCGTGTCAACAGATGAGGCAAGGAAAAGGACAACATGCAGGACTGAGGTATTGGGGAGAAGGACCAGGGCAACACTGGGAAATAGATTTCACCGAGGTAAGGCCAGGCAAATATGGTTACCGGTACTTGTTAGTGTTGGTGGATACCTTCTCAGGGTGGGTGGAAGCTTTTCCTACAAAGGGAGAAACCGCGATGATAGTGACAAAAAAAGATTTTAGAAGAAATAGTTCCCAGGTTTGGCCTGCCAGTGACCATCGGCTCTGATAATGGACCTGCTTTTGTGAGTCAAATAGTTCAGAGCCTTGCCCTAGCTCTGGGGACCAAATGGAAGTTACATTGTGAATATAGTCCACAGAGCTCAGGGCAAGTAGAAAGAATAAATCGGACTCTAAAAAAAACTTTAACTAAATTGGCTATAGAGACTGGCGGGGACTGGGTGACCCTCCTTCCCTTCGCCCTCTTCCGTGCGTGTAATACTCCTTATCAACTTAATCTGACCCCATTTAAAATTCTGTATGGGAGACCTCCCCCTGTATGTCCAATATTTGAAGGGAAAAAACTACCGCCTCCCACATTGGGGCAATTCCAAGAGGCCTTGATGGCCTTAAGCAAGGTGCACTCTCATGTCTGGAAACTGCTCCGGGAAATACATGTGGGTCAAAATAAGGGAACTATTCCCTCACATGACATTGGCCCCGGAGACTGGGTATGGGTCAAAAGGCACCAAACCAAGGCACTAGAACCCAAATGAAAGGGTCCTTATGTTGTTCTCCTTACCACCCCAACTGCCCTAAAGGTCGACAGTATCGGGCCTTGGGTGCATTGCAACCACGTACGCCCAGCTGCTTCAGCAGAGCAGGAAGACGCTAAGAAAAAATGGAAAGCATCTCTGCACCCGTCCAACCCCCTGAGGCTAAAGCTTCGAAGGCGCCAACAGGACCAGGACAACTCGGCTGGGCCGTCTTATGGATGACCCTGTTACTCTGCTCCGGAGTTGCCAGCGTGAACCCGCATCAACCCGTCAAAATCACCTGGAAGCTGCAAAATGGACTAACACGAGAGGTGCTAAACTCCACTACCACAATATATCCACCAAACACATGGTGGCCAGACTTTTGTACTTTGACCTTAAGCCGATGGTAAATGTGCCTTGGGCTAGGGGTTATCTCCGAGAACAAGGGTTCTGGGCATGCCCAGGTGCACCCAGACGTGACTGAAAGACCTGTGGGGGGGCACAAGACTCTTATTGTAAAACTTGGGATTGTGTTACTTCTAATGATGGACCTCGGTGCTGGGTAGGAAATCGAGATTTACTTAATTTTTCATTTGCCAAGCCCCTCCCTAGGGTCCTCGGAGATCCAACTTTTAGCTGTGAAAGTTGCAATTATGCACAAGTCAGAATAAGGTTCAATCCAGAAAAAAGCAAAAAAGAGGGGACCTGGATCTCTGGCCTATCTAGGGGGCTACAGACGAGGGAATCAGGAGGGTTTGGGGTTGATGGGAAAGGGATTATAGTAGTGAGCCAGGTCTTAGAGCCAATTCTTGTACACAGTATCAGGCCCAACAAAGTAGCAAAGCTGGCTGTAACCCCCCGCCTAACGACTTCCATGCCAACATCTTTGGCAGTGAGCCCCGAAGCAGAAGCGCTCGCTGAAATAGATCCCCTATGGAAGCTGGTTAGGGCAGCTTATGCCACCCTGAATCAGACCCATCCTGAGGCAACTAAATCTTGTTGGTTATGTTACAACTTAATTCCCCCTTATTATGAAGCAGTAGACCTCAACGCCTCTTATGACTTGGCCAACAGCACTGATCCTCCTCAATGTCAGTGGGGAGACCAACAGGTGGGTCTTACGATGAAAGAGGTATGGGGAAAGGGCTTGTGCATGGGCACGGTGTTACCAGCAAAGTCTCCACTTTGTGTGCATATCGTCGAGCCTGATGATTTGCCTGTAGCTAAATGGTTAATACCTCAAATGGGGGGATGGTGGGTCTGTTCACACACAGGGCTAACTCCATGCCTGCATAGCTCAATCTTTGACCCCAAAAAAGAATTCTGTGTTATGGTGGCTGTCGTGCCAAACATTCTGTACCAACCAGAGAAAGCAATATATGATTATTGGGCCCAAAAATTAACTCTAAATCCTCCAAAAAAAACTTAAGAAGGAACCTCTTACCGCCATAACCATAGCAACTATGTTCGGTCTTGGAATAGCTGGGGCTGGAACCAGAATAACAGCTCTGTCCCTGCAAAGCCAAGGATTTAACTCCCTGAGAGTGGCCATAGATGAAGACATTACCCGTATAGAGCAATCTATTAGTCATTTAGAATCGTCTCTAACTTCTCTATCTGAAGTAGTTCTGCAAAACAGGAGGGTATTAGATCTGCTCTTTCTGCAACAAGGGGGACTCTGTGCTGGCCTAGGAGAAGAGTGCTGTTTCTATGCTGATCATACAGGAATAGTTAGAGAATCTATGGCCAAAGTGAGAAAGGACTAGCCCAACGTAAACAAGAACGTGAGGCTCAACAGGGATGGTTTGAATTTTGGTTTCAACAATCCCCTTGGCTGACTACCTTAATCTCCACCTTGCTGGAACTGCTGCTAGTACTTTTACTAATGCTTACCTTTGGCCCATGCATTATCAATAGACTTGTAGCCTTTGTAAAGGAACGCATAAATACAGTACAGCTATTTGCGCTTCGACAACAATATCAAACTGTGTCTCAGGACAGAGAGGAAGATTCCTCTATATGATCTAAGGACAGGGGGGAATGTTAGGGACCAAACGACGGTCTCTAGGACCTGAGTCATGTTTACCAAAAAGAGACAGGATATGCGCTCATCCTGCCTGGCCAATCATGTAACGCCAGCTACTCCTGTAACTGAGACAAAAAACCGCCTGTATATAAGCCGCCATACTCCTTTGTTTGGGGCTCTTGTCGGATTCCCTTGTGTGGGATGAGACTTGGGCCCTAGCGCGCTAGGAATAAACAAACTCCCTTCTTGCATTTGCAATACTGTGGTGGACTTGCTCTCTCGGTCGGTTCGGAGATATGGGCTCGGAGCATAACAGCCAGCCCTTCACCATCTCTTTTGTTATTGCTTATACTGGTGTGGTGATGCTTGGAAGGAACATCTCAGTTTTATGTTCATACCCATCTTATTGTGGTCAAGAATATACTCAGGGTCGTGTGCAGGCACTAAGGTGATGAATGTTTTCCCCCAGCGATCTTAGCTTGGGAGGCATTCCGGAAGGTTATTCTGATTGCACCCCAGGTGGCATCAGAGGCAAGCAAGATTTTAAGGGTAAGGAAGTGGACATCAGTCTGGGATGCCATCGGGTATACCCCTGGTGCATCTCCACCCCACCTCTGTGGTAGAACCGGTAGGGACGAGTATGGCACCTGTATTGGTAAGGGACAGACTAAGTCCAACCAGGGAAGGAAAGCTTCGGTGTAAAGTCTGTCTACACCCCTATCTAGAGCAGGGAGGGGTGCCTGTGGTAGAAAGAGGTGCTGGTCTCTTCTTTTCTCTCTTACAGATGGGAGCTAACAATTGTAGCCTCACTCCTTTGAACTGTATCCTGAAAAACTGGGATATATTTGGTCCCCAGAGCTTAAAGAAGACATTCCTGATTTTCCTATGTGACACTGCATGGCCACAGTGTCCACTGGAAAATGGCAAACAGTGGCTGATTGGAGAGTCTTTTAATTATAATACTGTTTTACAATTAGACTGGTTCTGTAGAAAACAAGGGAAATGGGTAGAAGTAGCATATGTGTTGGTGATATGCCAGATTTATGTCCTAAGGGTATAGATTTGGACGTGAAACCTTCAGCTCCCTCCTGTTCTCCTGCTTTGCCTCCCCCGTACCTGGGGCTCCAAACTGAGCAAACTGAAAGTCAGGGACTGCCCCCCGCCCCCCCTGCCCAGGAAGGGTTACCTCGGTCTCAGTAAAAACCCAAACTGAGATTCAAACAACCCAAGTAGAGGTCCAAACAACCCCTGTCTCAGTATGACCTCAGACTACTCTGGTTTCAATAGAAACTCAGATAGAGAAGCAGAGTAGTAAGAGAAGCTCAGATAGCAAAAACTAAGGGGTGAGATGAGATGGAGGACAGGAAAAAAAGAGATACAGAAAAGCAGGTTTCTCCAATCTACCCCTGGGATCATATGCACAGAATAGCCAGAGAGGCTGAGGAACAGCCACAGAAGCTGTTGCCTCTTCATGAAGCACCCACCAGGAGAAATAATCAGTCTATGACAGTTAATAAGCCCTTTTCTTATCAAGAAATACAAAGAATCAAGGAGGATCTGGGAAACTATTCAGAGGATCCAGAAAAATATATTAGAGCTTTTAAAGGTGTTACTCTGCTTTATGACCTTACTTGGAAGGATGTGATGTATATCTTGGGACAAACGCTGACTCCTGGCTCAAAAAGTCAAGTTTTGGGGAAAGCCGTTGCTTATGGAGATGAATGGCTTGGTAATGAATCAGTAGGGAAGAGGGAGGACGAGATAGCCGCCCTCCCCGCTGGGAATGAGGAGCTCCCAACTATAGAACCAGACTGGGACTATAACACGGCTGAAGGAAGATGGGATCAGCATCATTTTGTCAGATGTATTCTTGAAGGACTCAGGCAAGTATGTGCTAAGACTTTAAACTCCACCCGGGTGCCTTTTCCCAATAAAATCTCTTGCTCTGTCAGCAGATGTGTCTCCTCGGACAATTCATTTCCGAGTGTTAGACAAGAGCCCAGTTTCGGGCCCTGGAAGGGGTCCGCCTTTCTGCAACATAAGGATTAGGTACCACGGGGTGTAAAGAAACTACAGCCTCATTTATTATTCATAAATCTTGAACTATTCTCCATTTACCATTTGATTTCTTTATACCCGCCCCTGGCTCCATATTCGGTCTGGAAAGGACCACACTGGAGAAGAAACTGCCCCCAGAGGCGTAGGTTTCAGGAGTCAGATTCTCAAGACAATCAGGACTGAAGGTGCCCAGGGGTCCCCACACAAGCTCCCATCCTAATTATACCTGAGGAAACCTCGGTATTAATAACTGTCAGGGGGTGGACAATCCATTAATTTCCTTTTAGATACTGGGGCAACTTACTCTGTGCTTACTGAAGCCCTTGGCCTACTTTCTTCCCAATCTACTTCTGTAGGGGGACTGTCTGGACCAAGCAAAAGGTATTACTTCAAAATTGTTCTTTAAGCTGTAACTGGGACTCTGTGCTATTTTCACATGAGTTTCTGATCACACCAGAGTCTCCCTCACCCTTTTTGGGGAGGAATATACTTCTAGGTGAACTCCGGGAGTTGTTGATGGACAGGGAAGCCTGGCGTGCTGCAATTCATGGGGTCACAAAGAGTCGGACATGACTGAGCAACTGAACTGAACTGAACTGATACTGAGCACGGTCCACGCCTCTGTTTTCATGAATATGGAGCCCTCCCTTTCTCTCCCTTTAATTGAACAAAATGTAAATCCTAGAGTGTGGACTAATGGAAAATCTGTGGGTCGAGCACAAAATGCTGTTACTGTAGTTGTCAAGCTCAAAGACCCACACTTATTTCCACATAATAAGCAGTATCCACTGAAACCTGAGGTTAAGGATCGGTTAAAACCCATCATTGATAATTTAAAGTAGGGGCTATTAATTCCCTGTAACAGTCCATGCAACATTCCTGTTTTGGGGTACAAAGAAATCAAATGGTAAATGGAGAATAGTTCAAGATTTATGAATAATAAATGAGGCTGTAGTTTCTTTACACCCCGTGGTACCTAATCCTTATGTTGCAGAAAGGCGGACCCCTTCCAGGGCCCGAAACTGGGCTCTTGTCTAACACTCAGAAATGAATTGTCCGAGGAGACACATCTGCTGACAGAGCAAGAGATTTTATTGGGAAAAGGCACCCGGGTGGAGAGCAGTAGGGTAAGGGAACCCAGGATAACTGCTCTGCTGCGTGGCTCACAATGTCAGGTTTTATGGTGATGGGATTAGTTTCTGGGTGGTCTTTGACCAGTCATTCTAATTCAGAGTCTTTCCTGGTGGTGCATGCATCGCTCAGCCAAGATGGATGCTAGCGAGAATAATTCTGGGAAGTGGGACGGACACGCAGTGATTCCTTTAGACCTTTCCCGAACTCTTCCGGTTGATGGTGGCTTATTAGTTCCGTATTCCTTATCAGGATCTCCTGTCATAAAACAACTCATGCAAATAGTTACTATGGTACCTGGCCAGGGTGGGCGGTTTCAATCAGACACTTATACTCTATTGTCTGAAATTCCTGAACTAGCCAAATATTTCTCAGTAACTGATTTAAAAGATGCCTTCTATTCGGTGCCTTTGGCAGAGGAAAGTCAATTTCTATTTGCCTTTGAAGACTCTATGCAGCCAGCTTCTCAGTTAACCTGGACAGTTTTGCCCCAGGGATTTCATGACAGCCCTCACCTATTTGAGCAAAGTTTATCACAGAACCTGCAGAACTTTAATAGCTCTGAAGCAGTGGTGCTACAATATGTAGATGCTATTCTGCTCTGTGCTGAGACAGAGGAAGCTTGTTCACAAGGCTCAGAAAATTTCTTAAACTTTCTGACAGGCTGCGGTTACAAGGCATCAAGAAAAAAGGCTCAGTTTTGTCAACAATCTGTTAGATATCTGGGCCTAATTATACCAGAAGGGACTAGGGCCATAGGCCCTGAGAGAATTAAACCTATACTAAATCATCCCCTACCTATGACTTTAAGACAATTGAGAGGATTTTTAGGAATCACAGGTTACTGCCACATTCGGATTCCAGATTATGGGGAACTTGCCCGGCCTTTATATGAACTTATAACTGAGATGCAGCAGGCCCAAACCAACAAACTGGTTTGATCTCCAGATACTCAAAAGGCTTTTAAGGCTCTTCAGACTGCTCTCCTGCAAGCTCCTGCTTTGAGCTTGCCCACAGGGTCAGAATTCAATTTGTTTGTCACTGAAAGAAAAAGTACAGCCTTGGGAGTTTTGACACAACCCCAAGGGCCCCACCAGCAACCTATTGCTTATTTAAGTAGAGAATTAGATGTAATTTCTCATGGCTGGCCACACTGCCTAAGAGTAATTGGGGCAACGGTTTTATTAACACCTGAAGCCTTAAAAATAATTAATGGACAATATCTTACTGTACTGACTTCTCATGATGTCAGTGGAATCTTAAACTCTAAGACTAATATTTGGATGACAGACAGTAGCTTCTTAAATATCAGTCATTGTTGTTAGAAGGACCAATAACGAAGCTTAAAGTCTGTAGAAATTTAAATCCTGCCACTTTCCTTCCTGAGAAGAAAAATGAAACACCTGATCGCGGTTGTTCCCAATTTCTCACTTTAAACTATGCAGTTCGGGAAGATCTAATGGATACCCCATTAGACAATCCTGACACGGAAATATTTACAGATGGCAGCTCTTTTGTTCGGGATGGGAAGTGTAAAGCAGGTTATGCCCTAGTGATGGCTAAACAGGTTTTAGAAGCAAAATATCTCCCCCAGGGAACCAGTGCTCAGTTAGTGGAGCTTGTGGCTCTGACCCAAGCTCTAGAGTTAAGCAAAGGGCAGCAAGTAAATATCTACCCTGATTGTAAGTATGCTTATTTGACTTTATATGCTCATGCTGCAATATGGAAAGAAAGACATTTTAAAACGGCAACAGGAGAACCCATTAAGCATTTCAGAGAGATTGAGAGACTTTTAACTGCTATATATTGTCCTAAAGAAGTAGCTGTTATGCATTGCAAAGGGCACAGCAGGGATGGAAGTTAAGTAGCCTAAGGTAATCAGCTGGGTGACTGTCAAGCCAGAAAAGCGGCACTTTATGAAACCCTTTCACTACAGACGCCTTTGATCTGGACAGGTCCTGTGGAACTGGAAAAACCACAATATACTGAGAAAGAATTAGAAAGATATGAGAAAAGAGAAGCCAAGACTCCTGAAAAAGGACTTCTAGTATCTACTGCCTCTATATGCTGAGAACAAATAGAGCCATCCCCAGAAGTTAGCCAACAATTTAATTATAATGATTGGAAACAATTGGGATTTTTGCCTCAGGAAATATGCAATGTAGTCATTCCTGTGTTTTCCAACCCCAGTTCAGGACGTCCCTTTGCCTGGCCAGGCACTCACTGGGACTGGATATCTCAGTCATGCTGGCTTGCTCCAAACGGGACCCATTGGATATGTGGCTCTTACCTATGGGCATGGCTCCCCTTGGCTAGATAGGGAGATGCACCCTAGGTCTGGCTTTTACACACTGCTTCATACTTTCAGCGCTTCCAGAAAAGCCTGCTAATTTACCACACCTTAAAACTCGGTGGGCAAGGTTTGTATTTCACTGGTATGATTATTTGGCTGCAGTGTTTGTTCTGTCTTTGGGAACTACAGGTGTTATGCTATGAGTGGATGCTTTGACTAATTTTACTCAACAGTCATTACAAGATTCTCAAAAAGCTATTTTGGCTCTTAATGCTGAGCAAGTACAAATTAGAAAGGTGGTTTTACAAAACAGATTGACCTTAGATATTCTGACAGCTGCAAAAGGAGGAAATTGTGCCATTATTCATACCCAGTGCTATACATACATACCTGTTATGAGAAATAATGTTACTCATTTTACTAAACACATGAACAAGGTGATTGAGGCTATGGATACTCCTGAAGCCTCAATTGCCACACTTTGGGAGAAGTTGACTAGTTCCCCATGGTGGAAAACTATCTTAATTACAATAATTCTGATTGTTCTATTTTTGCTGTTGGCTCCCTGCATCTGTAACTGTGTAGCTGGATTTGCTTCTAGTCGCATGAAGGCTTTTAAGTTACAAATGGTTGTCCAAGCTCCTACAAGTGCCACAGCTTCCTCAAACTATTACTTAGGGCCCCTGGGTCAGAGACCCTCAATGTGAGGGTTAGGAGAATATGTTACCTCAACAATTTAGGGACAATGCCCCTTACAGCTCAGAAGAAGTTATGGAACAAGAACGACACCCCTTTCCTTTGGCAACATAATTCTCCTAAAAGAAAAGGGGGGAATGAAAGAGTCAATTCTTAGGCAGGTTGATAAGAAGTCTGGGGGTCCCCAAGGAGAGAGGGGTCTGGAATTCTCAAGGAGGAGGAAAGGACAAGCTTTTTTTTTCCTCCTCTAAATTCCCTAGTCTTTAGTCACATAAAACATTTTCATCTTTAAGGCTCTTTAAACTGATGAATACACAACAAACAACTCAGTTTAAAATCTGTACTAAGGATTATATAGTAACAATGTATTCTGCTTGAGGACAGTTTCTCCTTCCTGAAAACATTCTGGCTAATCCTGCAACAGTCAGAAAAGTAAGATCATGGCATCTGGTCCCATCACTTCATGGGAAATAGATGCGGAAACAGTGGAAACAGTGTCAGACTTTATTTTGGGGGGCTCCAAAATCACTGCAGATGTTGATTGCAGCCATGAAATTAAAAGATGCTTACTTCTTGGAAGGAAAGTTATGACCAACCTAGATAGCATATTACAAAGCAGAGACATTACTTTGCCAACAAAGGTCCGTCTAATCAAGGCTATGGTTTTTCCAGTGGTCATGTATGGATGTGAGAGTTGGACTGTAAAGAAAGCTGAGGGCCAAAGAATTGATGCTTTTGAGCTGTGGTGTTGGAGAAGACTCTTGAGAGTCCCTTGGACTGCAAGGAGTTCCAACCAGTCCATCCTATAGGAGATCAGTCCTGGGTGTTCATTGGAGGGACTGATGCTGAAGCTGAAACTCCAATACTTTGGCCACCTGATGCAAAGAGCTGACTCATTTGAAAAGACCCTGGTGCTGGGAAAGATTGAGGGCAGGAGGAGAAGGGGATGGCAGAGGATGAGATAGTTGGATGGCATCACCAACACAATGGACATGGGTTTAAGTGGACTCTTGGAGTTCATGATGTACAGGGAGGCCTGGCGTGATGCAGTTCATGGGGTCGCAAAGAGTCGGACATGACTGAAAGACTGAACTGAATAATTAAAAAGTATATAACTCCCTTGTTAACACTAGGCAAGGGGGCACTCTTTCTGCTCTCTTCTGATGTCTATGCCAGACGGTTTCTCTATCTCTTTTTTACTTCAATAAACCTTTATTACACAAAAGCTCTGAGCAATCAAGCCTTGTCTCTGGCCCCGGATTGAATTCTTCTGCTACAGAGACCAAGAATCCCGGCATCTTTCATTGCTCAGCAACAACCTTTCATGCTGATCTGGTCACTGACCAGTAGTACCCTGTAGCATTCTAAAGAAAACAAAGCACTGTCCAGATAACCATAGGACAACCAAACATTACCTAGGTTCCCCACCCTTGGTTTACAAGTTAGTTTTCTGGGTGAAAAGATTGACTGGTTAGAGAATATGAAGCTAACTGCAAAATTCACATGTGTCCAGTATCCTATTATAAAAACAAAGTACTGATCCTGAATAGGAAAAACTCACAAAGTCAAACTTATTTATTCGAATCTGTACCTCAGAGAAATGACTGACCAAAAAAATAAACTTAAAGAGGAAAAATCTACATTTTGTCCTACATTTCCTCAGCCTAGAAAAGTTTTGCATTTCTTAATCAAATGGAGTGTTTTCCAAGATGGGCCATGAGTAGAAGGACCTTTCTAATATCAGCAATGAATTACCAAGACATCCAAAAGAATAGATGGCTTGTAATTGGATGACAAAGGAAACTCAAAAATTCTGGGATTATTTACTATTATTTTGTCTGCCATAGGATCAGTTAGTCTATACACATAGAAAGCATTTTCTAAATGCTTGTTGAACTGAAAAGAAAAGAGATTATGAAGCTAATCAAACAAAGAGATTTGCATTTTTTATTTATCAAAACTTTGGTTTCTGTCAAATACAAACTAAACATTATGCAATTGGAATTGTGACTCTCATGTAATCATCTGAGCTATAAATACCATGGATTGTATATTTTATGGATCCCTTTCTTTTAAAATTGTGGACCCTTGCATGCAAGTAAAATTTTCTTATCCCCTCCCCCCAAATCCTGTAGGAGTTAGTTTTAAGTAGGAGCAATATGTCAACTTCATATTGAATTTTAAAATATAATAAGAATATGCTACTTAACTCAATAATTGCTGGTTTTGAACATTTTTTCTCCTATATAGTCAAACTGATGTGAAAATGACAATAATCAGAACAGAAGAAGACAAAACTGGAAAGAGAAGAGGATTGGAGAGGATATATTCAATTTACAATTTTATTTTTACAGAGAGTCTTTAAAACTCAAAATGTTTAAGGAAACATAAGTTTAAATTTGATTAATAATTGCTTGCCCAAACTCTTTCCTTGATATTGCTGACTTGTTTCACTCTTTTCCTTATGTTTATTTCTTTCTAAATTTTCCTTTATGCATTAATACAATATAGTTCTCTCTTGACAACCATATTCAGTTGGTCCCAATTTCTAACAATGTCTCCCACATGGAGGCCTTCAATTGCAGACTCTCTTGTATTAACCTAGTTTAGGCCCTCAGCACTAGCTGTCATCTGTGTGTGTGTGTTGTGTGTGTGTGTGTATACTTAGCTGTTCCCCATTGATGATAGCCTACCAGGCTCCTCTGTCCATGGGATTCTCCAGGCAAGAATACTGGAGTAGGTAGCCATTCCTTTCTCCAGGTGTGATCTTCCTCACCCAGGGATCAAACCCAGGTCTCCTGCATTGCAGGCAGACTCTCTACTGTCTGAACCACCAGGGAAGCTCCATATATAATATATTATATATGTTTCATTTCCACAACTGCTTCTTTAATATCAGGTACTTGACCATTATTTAATCAACTGTAGAACCAAATATGCTATATACATAATAAGTGTTCAATAATTATTTGTTGAGTTAGAGGTATAAGAGACTCTAAAATCTACTATACTAACCTAATGCTTGAGTGCACATTTAGATACAAATATTAGACTTTCCAGGTGGTGCTAGTAGTAAAGAATCACTTGTCAATTCAGGAGACTTTTAAAAGACATATGTTCGATTCCTGGATTGGGAAGATTCCCTGGCAGAGGGCATAGCAACCCACTCCAGTATTCTTTTCTGGAGAATCCCATGGACAGAGAAGCCTGGCAGGCTACAGTCCATAGGGTAGCACAGAGTCAGACTCAACTGAAGCAACTTAGCACACATGGATATAAATTTCTGGGTATATCAGAAACTTGATTGACTAAAGAAGACTCAGAAATATTTGCAATAGGCCAAGTTGTTATTTTACAGTAAGATTAAAAACATTATCTGGAAAATGAATAAAATGAAAATCTTGTCTTCATTGATCCAAATCACGATTCCCCAAGCAATCAAGAAATCGTGTTATAAAAAATTAAGCACTTTTGTTTCACTCAATTAATAACTAGAGCAAATATTAATCAGACTACTGCATATATTTCAAGAGCTAACTGAAACTGGTATAAGCAACTGGATAGGTATTTGTTTGTTTAATTTATTTAAGTGATGGTTACTCATAGCCATACCCCATGGGTTCTGGAATCAAAATCCTTAGATCCAAATGCCTGCTCTACCACTTAGTAGCTGTGTCATTTTGAACAAGCAATTTTTTTTTAATCTCACTAAATCTTACTTATTTCACATGAAAACCATGGTAAGATTACATATATAGTTGACCCTTGAACAATGCAGGGGTTAGGGATGAAAATCCAAGTATAACTTTACAGTCTCCTCCTTTACTCCCCTGCCCCTCCCCTCCAACCACCACACCACGGCAGTTCTACAACCGAAGATTCAACCAGCCACGGATGGTGTAATACATATCCATTTTTTAAAATGGCATATAAGTGGACTCGTATAGTTCAAACTCATGTTGTCCAAAGATCAACTGTAGTTTTGAGGATTAAAGGAACTATAAATGTAAACAACTTGGGGTGTATGGACCAAAGAAGGTTTTAGTAAACGATAATTTTTATTAAAACCTGTTTTTATTTATTTCAGTATTTGTTTTTCCTTTCCAACTTTACTTCTTCCTGGCTGTCATGTGACTTCTACTCAAATTGCCATTTTAAGAAATAAACTTCTAGACAGCACACTGGCCTCCCTGGACAGCTGGGATTATTACTGTTTAGAGAATCAGACACATTAATACAAAATCATAATACCAAGCATGGTACTGTGAAGAAGAAAAAGCAGTAGCAATGGATTACTCTTGAGCAGCTTAACAGTTAAGGGTAGTAGTAGCTTGAAGAAGGAAAATTTTAAGAGAAAATTGTGATAGGATAAAGGTACTTTAGTCATGGAGGGAAAGCAGCAAATGGAGAGGGTTGGTGGAAAAGAAGGGGAAATCTTAAGAGAGGGGAATGAATTAAAGGCAAAGTGCAGGAAACGGCTGCTAGAGTAAAATTCTGGTAAATATGGGAATGAATGGAATCAGAAGAACAAATAAATGGATCAGTTCTAGAAAGAAGACAGACATATTCCCAGAAATGAGAGGAAAAGAGCTAATAAATGAAGATATGGAGAAAACATTAGTTGGAGAAAGAAGTTGAAGAACTAACTTGCCAGATAAAATATGAGACACCTAGTTAAATTTGAATTTCACATGAACACTGAATACTTTTTTAGTAAAAGTATCTTCTAAATATCATGTAGGAGATACCCATACTTTTGAAAATGATTGATTGTTTATTTGAAGTTCAATTTTAATTAGGTTCTTTATTTTTCTTGCCTAACATGACAACTCTATAAAGGGGTACACTTTTTTATGATCAGTGAAACCAGCTATATGAAAATTTATCCAGATAAAGACTTTTGAAGACATGAATACATAAGAAATTGAAATGAATGTAACAGCCATGGCAAAGAAAAGCTTTGTGATCTATTCAGGATAAAATTTTTAAACAGGTGAGAAACACTGATTTTTTAAGTCAAATGTTGATCCTGCCTGGTGTTAAGAAATTAATTCAAATACTGAAGGTTCTTTGCAATTTTATCTTCCAGTAGGTCAGCATCTAGCATTACTCTTCATTCTTTTTCTCCACATTTAATTTCCCTCAGTTAAGAGATCAGAATCAGTTCCTTCAGCATCCCTGACACCTAAGAAAATATAATTCTTTTGGTCATAACCCCAAGTCCAAGCAGCCTATTTAACTACTCTCCAGAGTATGCTGTGCTCTGATTCAAAGGCTTTCCAGTGTTCTTCTAAAAATCACTTTCTGCACTGTTTCTTAATGCATTATTTCATTCTGCCTGGAAATTTTCCTTTTCATCAGGTGGCCACTTTGAAACCTTTCTAACTACCTACCTGATTCTGCTGATTCTGGTTAATTAACAGTTTCTAGTCTGACCAGTCCCTGGCATCTCTATATTCATAAATGTTCCCTCTTGCATCCTCATCCATTGCATCACATATTCTGAAAGCCCAGGTTTTAAAAATCATATCTCCTCATATCTCCATCCCTAGGATCATCACTTCCATGTCTGGCTCAAGGATTTAGTTTCTTCAATATTTGCTGGCTACCCAGTCACCATATCTCAGGATGTCAAACCACCAGTCAGTAACAACTTTGTCATATTTTAAATTTTCCATTTAACCTCAAAAGCGACATATTTAATAGATAAATTTCAGAAACTATAGATGTAGAATGAGGAGATATACTGAAACTCTCAAATCACATCATAGGATATCTCCTTACTGGGACCATTTGTCATGTAACACTCTAATTATAAATGAACTATCAGGATAGGCTACCCACTCCAGTATTCTTGGACTTTCCTGGTGGCTCACTTGGCAAAGAATCCACCTGCAATGCAGGAGACCTGGGTTCAATCCCTGGGTTGGGAAGATCCCCTGGAGAAGGTAATGGCTACCCACACCAGTATTCTGGCCTGGAGAATTTCATGGACTGTATAGTCCATGCGGTTGCAAATAGTCGGACACAACTGAGCAACTTTCACTATCAAGGCAGGTAGCCCTTGAGAGGTTAAATTCTGAGAAGACTCTTAAGTCCAATTTGGTTTAAAAGCACTTGATTCAACCTACCCAAGGGTTCATTTTTCCCTTGATATCTTCTGGTGACTTTGTATTAACATTAATGATACTCAATCCCATAACATATAATTGAACTATTCATGATGCTTTAATCTTCTCTTTAGATTACTAGGGGCTTCCCTTGTGGCTCAGCTGGTAAAGAATCTGCCTGCAATGCGAGAGACCTGGGTTCAGTCCCTGGGTTGGGAAGATCCCCTGGAGAAGGGAATGGCTACCTACAACAGTATCCTTGCCTGGAGAATTTCATGGACTGTATTATATGGACTGAGTCACAAAGACTCAGACACGACTGAGCAACTTTCAGTTTCACTTTGGATTAGTAGAAAGTGATGATTCATCCCCCAAAATATCAAACTTTTATTATATCAGGCTTTGAAAAAAAATCATAAATTTTCAAGTCATTTGAATACTGTCCTCTTTATCTTTACACTTTTCATCTGAATGCCAAACTCAGAGACATGCAGTTAAGTAATACCTATTTTAGAATGCATTTTAAATCAAATGTCAATAATGCCAGGTGGCAAAATTTCATTTCCTCAAGCTTTTTGAGAGGAAATACATAATTTGTAATTGTATAAAATACATCCAATTTAACATATCTAAAATATTGTCTATAACTTAAAATCAGAACCTTAGAAAATTTTGTGTGAAAAGCAGCATGAAGTGCCACCAGGTTCTCATGTCCTGCATCCACATCCATCAAGAGTGGTGTTACTCCAGTTACACATAGGTGTCCTGCCATTTAAATGACATTTTCTTGATGTGGAAGAAATACATTTTTAATTTCAAGTTATTTTTTTCTTGTGTGTGCAGGGTGGAATATGAAAGAGAATATGGTATCAGTTCATATTCATATATACTAGAATATAATATAGCTTATTTGTTTAATATGAAACTATAGTTGTATTTAAGTGAAATAAGCTATCATCAGTAGGCAGCTGCAAGAGCTCCAACATCATAAAAGCACTTGTAAGAAAACTGGCATTGTCAGGGATGAGGGACCTGGGTTTTACTCCCAGTTTACTGTTATTTCATTATGCAGCCTTAAGCAAGTTCATCTATTTTTTATGGACCTCAATATTCTCAAATATAAAATAAGGACTTGGGTTAAATCCATGGATTTTAAACATGGTTTAAACTTAAGAAAGCTAGTTTAAAACAAAATCTTACCAAGAAATAAAAACAAATATGATAAAAGAAAAACATTTTTGGTTGAATAGTGGGGATGAAAGGGGACAGCCCCAAATCACCCTCAAACTTTCTTTTGATAATGCTTAACTCTCACTCCTGGGAAACGCCCACACACCTTTATTATTACATATATTTTTATTCCTATTTCAACTACAGCATGAAGTAAACTCTCAAATCATCCCTATTTTTAGCAGGTAGTTATTATATTAGATGCAAATATACTACAATAAAGATAATATCTGATACTACACTGAGTTAATATAAACTTAATATTGGTTCAGGACGCAATGTTGGGGCCAAAATAAAACCCTGCATATGACCTATAAATATGAGAACTGATTGCCATTTTAGTTAAGGAAAATTTTGAGTTGGTCAGATACACAGCAAATGAAACTAAAGAGAAGGCAAAGCAGACTTTGTCAAGAAAAGACCACAAGGGAGCATCGTGAGAAAAAAGTAGGCTTATCCCTAACTTTTATGGGGTCCATGAAACTATAAATTCAGGCCCACATATCACATGCCTTAATATTTAAGAGTTACTAAACAACAGGTTTGGGGGCTTCCCAGATGGCTCAGTGGTAATGAATCCACCTGCCAAGCAGGAGACACAGGTTCAATTCCTGGGTCTGGAAGATCCCCTGAAGAAGGAAACGGCAACCCACTCCAGTATTATTGCCTGGGAAATCCCATGGATAAAGGAGCCTCTTGCACTCCAGTTCATGGTGTCACAAAAAGTCAGACAGGACTTAGCAACTAATAACAAGAGCAATCAACAGTTTAAGTCAAAATTATGTAAATCATTACTTTTTTCCCCTTAGGTGAGAATTTTCTCAACAAATGCTAGAAACAGTAGTAATTTTTAATAACAACCACGTCGGTGGTGGGAAGAAACTATGACCTTCTGCCTAGTGTCCGTAACCCTCATTACTACAAATGTGTCTACACATATTAAATCCCTTGATCCCCATATTACTTAGAGGGGATCTGTTTTCCTGATCAAATCTGGATGGATATGCTATTTTGTATGGTAAATATTCTAGGATAATAGAATCTTAAGAATAAGAACTAGAATTGGTTCTTTTCTTGATTAAAGACAGTAATGACACTACAATGATTATACAAGTTTGGAGAATTGAGAGGACTCAAAAAACTTTTCAGGGTACACTCACCTAAAGTATATGAAAAGAGAAATCATGTGGTAGAAGGAAAAAAGTGAGCATAGGAAGCGTAAGGGCTGAGAGATTTCCAGGCACAGTTTCCCAGGTTCCTGCTTCAGCAGCACAGGAGGAACTTCATTTCTGGATTCTGAACCTCCACAACGATCTGGATATGAGTGAGTATTCTAATTAGCTTCAGGAGAGATCAGGCAAGAGTTTCCAGAGGGGTCTTATACACCCTATGCATTACATAGACAAAGCCCAGCTATAGATCTGGCTAAACCTTGGGTAAGTTATCAATATGTATATCCCTGAAAACTATTTTTAAAAAGCTGATCCTCACCTGCATCAAGAGAATTTTGAGCTTTTAATAGCAAATAAAAGATCACTCATCTCACACGCTAGCAAAGTAATGCTCAAAATTCTCCAAGTCTGACTTCAACAATACATGAACCATGAACTTCCAGGTGTTCAAGTTGGATTTAGAAAAGGCAGAGGAACCATAGATCAAATTGCCAACATCTGCTGGATCATTGCAAAAGCAAGAAATTCCAGAAAAACATCTATTTCTGCTTTATTGACTATGCCAAAGCATTTTACTGTGTGGATCACAATAAATTATGGAAAATTCTAAAAGAGATGGGAATACCAGACCACCTGAGCTGCTTCTTGAGAAACCTGTATGCAGCTCAGGAAGCAAGAGTTAGAACTGGACATGGAACAACAGACTGGTTCCAAATAGGGAAAGGAGTACCTCAAGACTGTATATTGTCACCCTGATTATTTAACTTATATGCAAGTACTCTGCATATGAGAAACACTGGGCTGGATGAAGCACAAGCTGGAATCAAGATTGCCGAGAGAAATATCAATAACCTCAGATATGCAGATGACACCACCCTTATGGCAGAAAGTAAAGAACTAAAGAGTCTCTTGATGAAAATGAAAGAGGAGAGTAAAAAAGTTGCCTTAAAACTTCATAAACTAAGATCATGGCATCCAGTCGCATCACTTCATGACAAATAGATGGAGAAACAATGAAAACAGTGACAGACTATATTTTGGGGGGCTCCAAAATCACTGCAGATGGTCACTGCAGCCATGAAATTAAAAGACGCTTGCTCTTTGGAAGAAAATCTATGACCAACCTAGACAGCCTATTAAAAAAAAAATAAAAAAAAAAAAAAAAAAAAAAAAAAAAAAAAAAAATAAAATAAAAAAAAAAGCAGAGACATTACTTTGCCAACAAAAGGCCATCTAGTCAAAGCTATGGTTTTTTAGTAGTCATGTATCGGTGTGAGAGTTGGACTATAAAAAAAGCTGAGTGTCAAAAAATTGATGCTTTCAAGCTGTGGTACTGGAGAAGACTCTTGAGAGTCCCTTAGATTGCAAGGAGATACAACCAGTCAATCCTAAAGGAAATCAGTCCTGAGTATTCATTGGAAGGACTGATGCTAAAGCTGAAACTGCAATATTTTGGCTACCTTATGCGAAGGGTAGACTCATTGGAAAAGACCTTGAGGCTGGGAAAAGATTGAAGGGGGAAGGAGAAGGGGATGACAGAGGATGACATGGTTGGATGGCATTACCGACACGATGGACATGAGTTGAGTAGGCTCTGGGAGTTGGTGATGGACAGGGAGGCCTGCCATATGCTGCAGTCCACGGGGTTACAAAGAGTTGGACGTGATTGAGCAACTGAATTGAACTGACTGAAAAATCTCTAGTTAGCCTTCTTCCTCTTAATCTTGCCTAAGTATCAATACCAGACTTTCAGATTTCCCAGAGATAAGCAGAGCTATGTTCCAGTCCAGCTATAACATAACTGTATCTTACAAAGACCCTATTGGCACTGGTTAATAAGATACTGGTAGTCCATGACAAGCAGTAGTAACACCAAAAGAAAAACTGCATTTCTGGAGGGACTGCAGAGATTCATGTCACTATCAGGACTTGAAAGATGTGGGCGAGGTTATACCTATCACATACCCATTCCACTCACCTATTTGGACTATGCAGAAGCCAGATTCATCTTAGAAAATTATAGTAGATTATAATAAATTAATCCAAAGACAGCTGCTGCTCCAGGAAATCAACACAACCTCTATTACTTGATGTGTAGCTATAGATCTGATTTTTTTTCTCTTTCTTCCTCTATTCCTTTAACAAATGAATAGTGTACTGCTACTCCTTATTTTAGGAATATACTAACTTTACAGCTTACTGCTTTAATCTAGGCTATAAAGAATTTGGTTATTTGGCCATTCTATAGATCATGACAGCAGTTCAACTCACTGAATGCTGGTTGACTGGGTGAGCAAAAAGTAGATTCTTTATCATCAGAGCCACCAGGGAAACCCCAACAAATACTCTATATCAGTATTATTCTAAATGTAGTCTCCAGTGGAGACTGGAAAATTTTATGCTGCTAATTTTCAATGAGTTAAGTAGAGAAATTTAGACTAAGAATTTATGTTTTATAGCAAGCAATTTGATAGCATGATTTTATGCTTGTGCTGTGTTTAGCCACTCAGTCATGTCCAACTCTTTGCAACCCCATGGACTGTAGCCCTCCAGGCTCCTCTGCCCATGGGGATTATCCAGACAGGAATACTGCAGTAAGTTGCCATGCCCTCCTCTAGGGGATCTTCCCAACCCAGTGATCGAACTCAGGTCTCCCACATTGCAGGCAGATTATTTACCATCTGAGCCACCAAGGAAAACCATAATTTTATGCTTATGGAACCTAATATTTAAAATTAAACTTTTATTTTCTGTCTTTATCATCTTATTTTTAGTTATTCAAATGGATTGCAAATTTAAAAAGAAAAAAAAAAAACCCATACCACAGATAATTAGGGAAGTATTGCCCCAAAACAGCAATCAAACTACCAGGAAACTGTCTTCATACAACTTGTGAACCTAGAACATTTTTTTCCATTTTAAAATAATAGTGAAAAACCAAACCAAACAAACAAAAAAGAAGAACATGTGGTAGAGAATGCTACATGGTCTGCAAAGCCTAAAACAATTACTATTTAGCTCTTTACAGAACATTTTTCTAACTCCTACCACAGATACCTTGGTAAGACACACATATGACAAAGCATAAGAAATAAACCCCTCAATAATTTAGGATTCTGTAACTTCAGTAAGGTTTCTGGAGTTTCAATGCATGTCAATATATCAGCTCTGATGTGAAGGACAAGTTGGTACATCTGGCATCCACTACCACCAAGGCCTATTGGGCACCTGAGTTTTAAAGGCAAATGTATGTCAGATTTGGTCATGAACATGGCTTGGACACATTTACCAAGTAATTAGTAAGATTTCTAGTTCTTAGTTGAGCCCGATGAGCAGGCTCTGCCATGGTCCCACACTTCTGTGTAAGCCTTTCTGCCACTTGTGCCATATGAAGCAGCAGCTTCAGTGGAACATGAAGTACCTGTGATAGGGATGGTATATGGGGCCTTTGGCAGGACCTTATTGATGAATTATTCTGCAGACCTGGGATACTAGAGTAAATTGTGCTCTTTTCAACAGAAAACCACTCTCCTGTACATGGGCCCTGAACAACTGATGGTGGCCACGGAGTTACTATGTAAACTGAACTACTCATTAAAAGCTGAATGCTATGTGAACCACCAACTCATTAAGACTGATGTGACAGCAATCCATCATCAAGTAGAAGTGGTATGCGCAAGACTGGGCTCCGAAAGAAAGGCTTATATGAGCTTCCACAAGCTAGTGATTTAGATTCTCGTGGTGCCTGTTCATGTTGCATTGCCCCTTCTCCTTCACCTCATCTCATGGCCTCATGAAGACTCCCCTGTGCAAGAGGGAGGGGCATGTGTATACTTATGGCTGATTGATGTTGTTGTATGGAAGAAGCCAGCACAACATTGTAAAGCAATTATCCTCCCATTAAAATACATTTTAAAATAAAATAAATATAAATATAATTTTAAAGAAAGACTCCCCTATGACCACTTCACTGAGAAGGGAAACTAGCTGGGCAACTAGTCGGGCGTGACTTACAATTGGTTCCAGAAGATAATCTAAAACTATTCAAAAGTAGATGGAAGTAGTAGTACTGAAGGAAAGCTATTTAAGGGACAACCTCCTTGAGGTAGGCTTTTGACCAGTTAAAATCTTATGTTAGGTATGCCTCAAAGATAAGATTACCTGGAAAATAAAAGTATAAGTCTACACTTATATATATGTAGTCACTTACAATTTAGCTGAGTGACCAGAGATTTGAAAATAATGAGATTCAAAAACTGGAAAAGCTGCTTGGGAGAAGGGGCATGTGGATGAATCTTTCAAAATGGGCACAAAATGTGGAGGATATTCATGTGACATTCAGCAATACAAGAGAAAACACAGCAGAGGAGACACAACAACTAGATGGGCAAAATGTTCCATTCTATGAATATCAACCATGGCTAGAGCTTATGGGTTATCAGAAATGGACAGAGTGCCAAATGAGCCTTCCTGCCTTATCTTTGGGGAAAATGAATGTGTCTGTACATGAATTGAGGTGAGTTGCATCACAGTAGTTGAAAGCAAGGCATTATATTTGTCTTTATTCAGAACTTAAATATTTAAGAAGAAATGTTGCACCTGGATGTTGAGTTGAGAAAAGGGTGATTATATTGAACTACCATTTGTCAGTTCAACACTGCCCCTATTCCTCTCCTATGCAATGCAGAGTAGTAGCCAGGAACAATATATTTTAGGAGTCTCAACTTTGTATGGTTCTGAATTAGAGATGGATGGTGAATGAAACTCATGTGATATTTTGCAGGCAGAATGCAGAAGAAGTCATTATTCTTGTGGGTTTATGGTAACAAGATTCATGGGTAGAAGGAGAATATTCACTGACTTCCCAGGCATTCCAGGTGCATCCACATTGTTGTTGCCTGCTAGTTGTTAGAAACTTTCTTAGAGATACTGAGATTGCAGCAATCCCCAATCAATCCTTTAAGAATAGAATGCGTTACAGCCTCCAGCTGGTTCTTAATGCTTATTTTCCTGACCTTCAAGCTACAGACTTCCAACATCCACTGTCTCAGCTCTTCCCACAATCATGGCAACCTTAATTCCTTTCATTGATGTTTTTTCTCATAATACCTAGAATGGTTCTGTTTCCTGATTAAACCCAGACTGATACAAATTACTTGTCTTTTCTTTTATCTGTGTAAGTTTGCCCTCAAATTCTCTCTGATTTCTAAATCACAGACCATCTGTGACACCAGCAGTATCATGTCTCACAAATCTTTATAGCACTTGGATGTGACAACCTTCTACTTTGAAAATATAGGGCAAGATATGGAGAAGCAGTTTTCTGAGGCCTAAATGGTACTGGTCATGAGAAAGGATGCTCATTGTTTCAGTCTGAACTGTGCCAGTATGAGTCCTACATTCCAGGTGACAGAAATAACCACACGTTTTTAGATAAATGTACTCTGTGTGTGTTTCCATGATAGACGGGGCCCTCTAAAATTCAGGGCCTTATCCCAACCTGAAAGCAGTTCCAAGAGCAAGGAAAACTATGAAGTAAACTTGTGTAGATTCTATATATTCTGGTCTACATGTTACCATCACTTTAAAAACTATCACAGTCAGAAACCAGGATGCATTGTTTACATATTTATGTAAAGCCGCTGAAATACAGGGAGTGATTCATTCATGTTGTTCCATATACAGAAGCAACCTACACGAAATTAGTCACAAGAGCAGTAAGTCACACCCTCTGTCACTTACATCAAAGGCCAAAGGAACATGCTCAGTGTGATTCATTGGTGGTAAAAAGACCTACAGACTGTATTAAGCCTTTTAGAATTATGTATTAAAAATGCTTATGATAAATATGCTCAAAATAGTCAACTGAGAAACCAACTAAGTGCACTGAATCAGTTATCTAAGCCCACACAGAAGACATCTATTGCCATCCCAGCTGTAAAGAAGATTTCAGATTCATTTTAATCCTAAGATTAAATGGATAGAAAAAATGCTGAGACATCTTCAAGTTCATCAAGATTAGACTTAAATTACTCCAAGGAGAACAAAATTCAATCTCTTTAGACTCTCTAGGGAAGGGATATTCAACTTCCCCTGCTACCATTCTCACTATTTGGACGTGACTTTAACCTAAATCAATTCTGTTGCTATTTCCTGTCCTTTGTTCCCAAGTGCACAAGGACAGTTAGTATTCTCTTTGTCAATGAATGGTTTGAGACCGATTTATTTATATGTACATAAAATATATATGTGATCCTGAAGCCTACATCGGTTTCTTCAACAATCAATTTATGAGTATCTCCTAAGTTATTATGATTGCTGTGCTAGATATTAAGAAACAAAAGCATGTTTGGGAACGCCTGTAAGAATTAAAGATTTTAAAATTAAAAAAAAATAAAAATAAATAAATAAATAAATTTTAAAATAAAAAGAAAAAGGAAAAAAAAAAAGAAACAAAAGCAAAGAAAAGGAGCTCATAATCTAGACTTGAACCAAAACATGGCTTCTATCCTTTGTAGCTCTTTATGGTTTATAAACTCTTTTCATTCTCTTGATAACATTTGAACTCATTAAATCTTCTAATATCTTTCAGGATTACTCTATCAGTAATATGACAGGAGACATAATGAAGAGGTGAGGGTTCTTGAATGTTAACCTATACCTTTCAATTCTTTATTCAAGGCTCTTTTTATTATGCTTGTTTTATGAAATTTTTATGAAAACTTTTCTTCAAATGAAATCTGAAGCAATAGCCCAGCATATTTGAAATCCCAGTCTGGGCCAACTGCTGCATTTAGTCAAACCAGATATCAATCTTGCCACCCAATATATTCATCCTGCACACTGATTATTAAAAGCACACTCATCCAAAGTTTGGTGGATATTATAGGTTTTCTGAACATTTCACAGCCTTGTCTAACTCAATGAAACTAAGCCATGCCCGTGGGGAAACCCAAGATGGGTGGGTCATGGTGGAGAGGTCTGACAGAATGTGGTCCACTGGAGAAGGGAATGGCAAACCGCTTCAGTATTCTTGCTTTGAGAACCTCATGAACAGTATGAAAAGGCAAAATGATAGGATACTGAAAGACGAACTCCCCAGGTCAGTAGGTGCCCAAAATGCTACTGGAGATCACTGGAGAAATAACTCCAGAAAGAATGAAGGGATGGAGCCAAAGCAAAAACAATACCCAGTTGTAGATGTGACTGGTGATAGAAGCAAGGTCCGATGCTGCAAAGAGCAATATCGCATAGGAACCTAGAATGTCAGGTCATTGCCATGAATCACAGCAAATTGGAAGTGGTCAAACAAGAGATGGCAAGAGTAAACGTCGACATTCTAGGAATCAGCGAACTAAAATGGACTGGAATGGGTGAATTTAACTCAGATGACCATTATATCTACTACTGCAGGCAGGAATCCCTCCGAAGAAATGGAGTAGACATCATGGTCAACAAAAGAGTCTTAGATGCAACCTCAAAAACGACAGAGTGATCTCTGTTCATCTCCAAGGCAAACCATTCAATATCAGAGTAATCCAAGTCTATGCCCCAACCAGTAATGCTGAAGAAGCTGAAGTTGAATGGTTCTACGAAGACCTGCAAGACCTTGTAGAACTAACACCCAAAAAAGATGTCCTCTTCATTATAGGGGACTGGAATGCAAAAGTAGGAAGTCAAGAAACACCTGGAGTAACAGGCAAATTTGGCCTTGGAATGCAGAATGAAGCAGGGCAAAGACTAATAGAGTTTTCCCAAGAAAACGCACTGGTCATAGCAAACACCCTCTTCCAACAACACAAGAGAAGACTCTACACATGGACATCACCAGATGGTCAACATTTAAATCAGATTGATTATATTCTTTGCAGCCAAAGATGGAGAAGCTGTATACAGTCAACAAAAACAAGACCAGGAGCTGACTGTGGCTCAGATCATGAACTCCTTATTACCAAATTCAGACTTAAATTGAAGAAAGTAGGGAAAACCGCTAGACCATTCAGGTATGACCTCAATCAAATCCCTTATGATTATACAGTGGAAGTGAGAAATAGATTTAAGGGCCTAGGTCTGAAAGATAGAGTGCCTGATGAACTATGGAATGACGTTTGTGACATTGTACAGGAGACAGGGATCAAGACCATCCCCATGGGAAAAAAATGCAAAAAAAGCAAAATGGCTGTCTGGGGAGGCCTTACAAATAGCTGTGAAAAGAAGAGAGGTGGAAAAAAAAAAAGGAGAAACGGAAAGATATAAGCATCTTAATGCAGAGTTCCAAAGAATAGCAAGAAGAGATCAGAAAGCCTTCTTCAGTGATCAGTGCAAAGAAATAGAGGAAAGGAACAGAATGGGAAAGACTAGAGATCTCTTCAAGAAAATTAGAGATACCATGGGAACATTTCATGCAAAGATGGGCTTGATAAAGGACAGAAATGGTATGGACATAACAGAAGCAGAAGATATTAAGAAGAGGTGGCAAGAATACACAGAACTGTACAAAAAAAGATCTTCACGACCCAGATAATCAGGATGGTGTGATCACTCATCTAGAGCCAGACATCCTGGAATGTGAAGTCAAGTGAGCCTTAGAAAGCATCACTATGAACAAAGCTAGGGGAGGTGATGGAATTCCAGCTGAGCGATTTCAAATCCTGAAAGATGATGCTGTGAAAGTGCTGCACTCAATATACCAGCACATTTGGAAATTCAGCAGTGACCACAGGACTGGCAAAGGTCAGTTTTCATTCCAATCCCAAAGAAAGGCAATGCCAAAGAATGCTCAAACTACTGCACAACTGCATTCATCTCACATGCTAGTAAAGTAATGCTCAAAATTCTCCAGGCCAGGCTTTAGCAATACGTGAACCATGAACTTCCAGATGTTGAAGCTGGTTTTAGAAAAGGCAGGGGAAACAGAGATCAAATTGCCAAAATCTGCTGGATCATCGAAAAAGCAAGAAAGTTCCAGAAAAACATCTATTTCTGCTTTCTTGATTATGATAAAGCCTTTGACTGTGTGGATCACGAAAAACTGGAAAATTCTGAAAGAGATGGGAATACCAGACCACCTAACCTGCTTCTTGAGAAATCTGTATGCAGGTCAGGAAGCAACAGTTAGAACTGGACATGGAACAACAGACTGGTTCCAAATAGGGAAAGGAGTACCTCAAGACTGTATATTGTCACCCTGATTATTTAACTTGTATGCAGAGTACATCATGAGAAACACTGGGCTGGAAGAAGCACAAACTGGGATCAAGATTGCCAGGAGAAATATCAATAACCTCAGATATGCAGATGACACCACCCTTATGGCAGTAAGTGAAGAGGAACGCAAAAGCCTCTTGATGAAAGTGAAAGAGGAGAGTGAAAAAGTTGGCTTCAAGCTCAACATTCACAAAACGAAGATCATGGCATCTGGTCCCATCAGTTCATGGGAAATAGATGGGAAAACAGTGGAAACAGTGTCAGACTTTATTTTGGGGGGCTCCAAAATCACTGCAGATGGTGATTGCAGCCATGAAATTAATTGATGCTTACTCCTTGGAAGAAAAATTATGACCAACCTAGATAGCATATTCAAAAGCAGAGACATTACTTTGCCGACTAAGGTCCGTCTAGTCAAGGCTATGGTTTTTCCAGTGGTCCTGTACAGATGTGAGAGTTGGACTGTGAAGAAGGCTGAGTGCCGAAGAATTGATGCTTTTGAACTGTCTTGTTGGAGAAGACTCTTGAGAGTCCCTTGGACTGCAAGGAGATCCAACCAGTCCATTGTGAAGGAGATCAGCCCTGGGATTTCTTTGGAAGGACTGATTCTAAAGCTGAAACTCCAGTACTTTGGCCACCTCATGTGAAGAGTTGACTCATTGGCAAAGACTCTGTTGCTGGGAGGGACTGGGGGCAGGAGGAGAAGGGGACGACCGAGGATGAGATGGCTGGATGGCATCACTGTCTCGATGGACATGAGTCTGAGTGAACTCCGGGAGTTGGTGGTGGACACGGAGGTCCGGCGTGCTGCGATTCATGGGATAGCAAGGAGTTGGACAAGACTGAGCGACTGAACTGAACTGAACTGAACTGAACATTTCATGGGAAAATGGAGAGTGTGCAGATTTTTTACTATAACTTAGTAAAGAACTGCGTTCGACAATATCCCCGTTTTTTGATATCCACTTAGCAGTCAGTGGTCCGTCCTTTCACCTGGCCACTCCCTTTGGCTTTCCTCTAGCTTCCTCTGCCTTGAAACAGCACATGCACTTAGCCAGCTCTAAAATTCACACTACCCACAGGTGACCCTCACTCCTCTATGCAGTGGTCCAGAAAGGTGTAGTCAATTTCCCATTTTGACCTGAGTGCTTTCATTAGAGGTTATCAGATTGTGAATAGCAAAACATAGTCTCAAGATTTCTTCAAGAAAATTAGGAGTTATGACCACTTTACTTCCATAAGGGACTAAATCAGGTAGTGAAAAACCAAGTCACTGTTTACTTTGCAGTGTTTCTAAGACCCAGTTCAGTGGCTTCCCCATTACTATCACCCTCTGCAGAATAGTTTTATCTTTTCCCAGTAGAATAAAATTTCCCCATGGAAGGCAGAAAGCACTTATTTTAAACATCCACCAGAGACTGACAACAATTTCCATATTCAGTGAGAGAAAATCTGATTGATTCAGCACATTCCAGTCAGGTTATATGTCCAGTAAACTATGGCCAAAGTCATATAACCCATTCTCTATCCAGAAGAGGGTAATACAGATCCACTGTCAAGAAGGGCATTGGAGAATTTCCTGCTGGTCCAGTGGTTAGCACTCCCTGCTTTCACTGACAAGGGTGTGGGTTCAATCCTGGTCAAGGAACTAAATTTCACACTTAACCTTAAAATAATCACTTGAAGTTGGTATTATTATCCTCACTTGTAGATAGTGAAACTGAAGTCTATAAAAGCTAAGCCAGTGAGAATTTGCTATATGACACAGGGAGCTCAAACCCAGTGCTCTGTGACAACCTAGAGGGGTGGGATGGGTGGGAGGTTGGTGGGGGGGGGGTGTTTCAAGAGGGAGGGGATATATGTATGCCTATGACTGATTCATGTTGATGCATGGCAGAAACCAAACAATACTGTAAAGTAAGTATTCTCCAGTTAAAAATAAATTTTAAAAAGTGCTCAGCAGTTTTCTCAAAGGTCATAGAGATGGTAAAGTTGCAGCCATAATGCTAACCTGAGTAGGTCTCATTTGTATCCTTTCTTCTACAGCATGTTGACTTAGGAGAGGGGACAATTACATGCTCCATACTTTTATTTATGACATCTAGGTAGTTCAGAGGTAATTCTGACAGAATCAGAAAAGCTGAAAAGCATGAGGTACACGTAGAAAACAAAATATACTTGAATCCAGTAATATAACAAGGATGGAAGAAGTACTGCCAGATTTAACAAACAAAAGTACTCAGTTAAATTTACATTTCATATGAATAATGAATCATTTTTATTGTATGAACATTTCCCATGCAGTGTTTGGGATATATTTATACTAATAAATTCTTTATCTGAAATTCAGATTATCTGGGCATATTGTTATGCAGCAACCCTCCATGAAAAGAAGTAGTCGAGGGTAAGCAGAAGAGGTAGGGGGTGGTAGAGATAAATGGAGCCAAAGGCTGTCAACTGACTAAGATTAGATTTCATTCTCCAGGCATAGGGGAATCATTTGGGGTTTCTGAGAAAAACCGTGACATGATTGGATTTGTGCTTCAGGAAGATTAATCTGGCTGAGACAGGTGAAACAAATTAGAGACATGAAGAGTTGGTGGTAGCAATTCAGAAGAGAGGTATAGGGGCTGAATTATGCTAGTTGCAGTTGGGTAGAGGTGCCAGGGTGGATTTGAGTGACCGAATGGAGGTAGCATGATCAAATTGGGTAATCTCAAATCGGCTAGTGAAATTTGCCTATGTGGATTTGTAGAACTAACACCTTCAGGGAAAAAAAAAAAAAAAAAAAAAAAATATATATATATATATATATATATATATATACATATGTACCACTGTCAATATTCCTATTTTAAAACAAATACTTGAAATGCCTTTTGGATTGTCTCCCCCCACATTTGGATGACATTTTCTTCAGAAGCTATATAAATAGCTGAGACTCAATCTGGAGTTCCTCTGTTGAGTTCATGGAGTAGTTTTTCATCATGACAGTGAACCCAGAGCACACACTCAAGAGGTATATGATGGATTAAGGACAGCTTCGAGCTGCCAGTGGGGATGAAAAACAGAAGACTGAAGACTGCAGCACACCAGAGAGAAGTCTTACCTTTTGGTTGTTTTTTTATCAAGCATGAAGTTTATCATTTGCCCCAGGACTCAATGTTTTCCACACGGGAACAGAACTTTCTAGTCACAATGGAGTACTCTCCAGAGGTCACCTAAGTTATCCATCAGGCCCAGTTGCCAGCTGTCACATAAGGATCATCCAGATACACACACATTCTGAAAAAGAGAACAGAATATGTTGGCAAAAGTAGAATTTTTAAATCAGTTTTAAATATTTATTCAGCTAATGTTTATTGCATGCATACTATGCTCTAAAACAAGCTTAACAATTTAAAGCCCTTATGCCAAATCTGTGCTGTAGATTGTTTTTATAAATAAAGTTTTACTGGAACATAGTCACAGATATTTAGCTGCTTTCAAGCCCCAATGGCAAAAACAGATGCCATGTCCTGCAGGATTAGCAAACTTTCCTAGAGACAAACAATAAATATTTGAGATTTTGTGGAGTCATTTGGTCTCTGTCACAACTACTCTATTGTGCATTCTGAAACAAAAGTGACCATAGACAATAAGTAAGTGAGTGGCCATGGCTGTATCCTCATACAATTCTATCTGCAAAAACAGGAGGTCAACCTGCAGCCATAATTAGTCACTCCTTGTTCTAGACCATAGAATTATCTCCAAGAAAAAGCAATAATAATATTTCCATGAACTGGCTTTGTATTTTCAAATAACATTGGCTCAGTATTTTTACTTATCTCCATTACTCTAGAAACAGAGGTTTGATCAAGCATATTTTATTTCCTGTTTTCCATATCATGACTTATCTATATTGGATAATACAATTTCAACCGATCACAATTAAGTCTCAAATTCATGTTATTCTATGTTTCCTCATTCAAATATTTATTTTATTATTATGTCTGTTGCAATAGAGAAAAGAAAACATCTTTACACACTTCTCAAATTCATTTGACAACAGACATTTTAGGGTGTTTTGCTTTTATTTCAACATATCCTTGAGTAAATTGAATTTTTTTAAAACTAAGGTTGGATGTAGATTCTGCCATATGAGGGACAATTGCGAAATGGCAACCCACTCCAGTGTTCTTGCCTGGAGAATCCCAGGGACGGGGGAGCCTGGTGGGCTGCCGCCTGTGGGGTCGCACAGAGTCGGACACGACTGAAGTGACGCAGCAGCAGCAGCAGCAGAGAGGAAAATATAATAGCACTTAAAAGGTACACTCTGAATTTATCAGTTGCGACATCTGGATGATATCTGTTATACATGGAATAATAATTTATTAGTAAAAAACCCAACCAAATACAGAAACTACTACAGTAATTTAATCAGGGGAACTTTAAAGAATTGTTAACTAGCACAAAGGAGATAAACATTTTACTAGCAAAAGGTAAAAGAACACCAAAGAATACAGGAAAACAAACATGAGATGCAGCCACTACCCGTAGGGCTGAAGAATAGTGCCCAAGGAAGTTAGAAACCCAGAAATGGCCTTCACCAGGGTGAGATTCAGATATCACTGGAAGGTGGAGCTATGGCTCAACAGATGGTCGGATTGATGAGTTCCTGCAAGCTGAGACTGGCAAACAAGAAAATAACATTCAAATAACCACTCGCTGGGGTGCCAGTTAGACTTTTCTGGAAGCCACCCATGAGGGCACCCACAGGACCTCCTAGAGAGCTGCCCACTGGGGCTTACTTGGGAACTGCCTACTAGGTTCCTGAGAAAACTATGTAGAAAGCAATTGATTGCCCAAGAGAAATGGCACTGAAACTGGAAGACATGTTCCTAGATACCCATCCAGGGCCCTCTACTAAACTGACCTAGAACTTGTGACTGACACAAATAATAATTTCATTTTGCAAATATGGCCTGCAAAGCATCATTGCATCAATGCACTATGTTCTAGTAAGAATCTATTTACATATCTTGTATTTAAAGTCATCCACGTGCAAGGCAACTATTAATAAGCCTGAATGTACACTTGTCTCTGGATGTAGTGTAGATGTCTATTGTAAACTGAATGTGTCCACTCAAATTTATATTTTGAGATCCTAACCTCCATACTGCAGTGTGATTGGAAAGCAAGTCACTATTCCCAGAGTTTAGCCACACTGCATGCCATGCAGTGTATTAATTTCCTGGGATCAAACCTGTGTCTACTGCAGCAAAAGCATGGAGTCTTTACCACTGAACCCTCAGGGAAGTCCAGGCCAATGACTTCTGAATTTTCATCTTTGCTAATGCATTTTCCTTTGATTTATTGCCCCCAGCACTTCAAAATAAAATATTTGATGAAATCCTGCCGAGTCTTTTAGGTTCAGTTTAAAGGCACTGCCTTCATTGTCCTCCTTATATTTCCCATCTAAAACAGTTATCTCTGTTTTGTGCTTAGACACTCAGTCGTGTCTGACTCTTTGTGACCCCATGTACTGTTGCCTGGCAGGTTCCTATAACTATGGGGATTCTCCAGGCAAGAATACTGGAGCGGGTTGCCATGCCCTCCTCCAGGGCATTTTTTCCCAATGCAGGGATCGAACCCAGGTCTCCCACATTGCAGGATTCTTTACTGATTGAACCACAAGGGAAGCCCACTGAGCCACAAAGGAAGCCCATTCTCTATTTTGGAGCCCCTAATATCAATTCCAAAGAATATTCAAACTACCACACAATTGCACTCATCTCACATGCTAGTAAAGTAATGCTCAAAATTCTCCAAGTCAGGCTTCAGCAATACGTGAACCATGAACTTCCAGATTTTCAAGCTGGTTTTAGAAAAGACAGAGGAACCAGAGACCAAATTGCCACCATCTGCTGGATCATCAAAAAAGTAAGAGAGTTCCAGAAAAACATCTATTTCTGCTTTATTGACTATGCTAAAGCCTTTGACAGTGTGGACCACAATAAACTGTGGAAAATTCTTCAAGAGATGGGAATACCAGACCACCTGACCTGCCTCTTGAGAAACTTATATGCAGCTCAGGAAGCAACAGTTAGAACTGGACATGGAACAACAGACTGGTTCCAAACAGGAAAAGGAGGATGTCAGGGCTGTATATTGTCACCTTGCTTATTTAACTTATATGCAGAGTACATCATGAGAAACACTGGGCTGGAGGAAGCACAACCTGGAATCAAGATTGCAGGGAGAAACAGCAATAATCTCAGATATGCAGATGACACCACCCTTATGGCAGAAAGTGAAGAGGAACTCAAAAGCCTCTTGATGAAAGTGAAAGAGGAGAGTGAAAAAGTTGGCTTCAAGCTCAACATTCAGAAAATTAAGATCATGGCATCTCGTCTCATCACCTCATGGAAAATAGATGGGGAAACAGTGGAAATAGTGTCAGACTTTATTTTGGGGGCTCCAAAATCACTGAAGATGGTGATTGCAGCCATGAAATTAAAAGACGCTTACTCCTTGGAAGGAAAGTTATGACTAACCTAGATAGCATATTTTAAAAGCAGAGACATTACTTTGCCAACAAAGGTCCGTCTAGTCAAGGCTACGGTTTTTCCAGTGGTCCTGTATGGATGTGAGAGTTGGACTGTGAAGAAAGCTGAGTGCCAAAGTATTGATGCTTTTGAACTGTGGTGTTGGAGAAGACTCTTGAGAGTCCCTTGGACTGCAAGGAGGTCCAACCAGTCCATGCTAAAGGAGATCAGTCCTGAGTGTTCATTGGAAGGACTGATGCTAAAGCTGAAACTCCAGTACTTTGGCCACCTCATGTGAAGAGCTGACTCATTGGAAAAGACTCTGATGCTAGCAGGGATTGGGGGCAGGAGGAGAAGGGGACAACAGAGGATGAGATGGCTGGATGTCATCACCGACTCGATGGACATGAGTTTGAGTGAACTCCAGGAGTTGGTGATGGACAGAGAAGCCTGGCATGCTACAGTCCATGAGGTCTCAAAGAGTTGGACACAACTGAGCAACTGAACTGACTGACTAACTGCGGCTCTGTTTGAGGGATCATATCTGGCCCATATGTCCATATATGGCATAGAAGGCTAGAAATTATGTTTGTTAGTTTATGCTTGGGATATGTAAAGAACAGGATTCAAAAGAAAAATAATATGAATATATTCATGCAGGAAGATTTTTACTTTTCTGTTATTTTTCTTTAGCAATAATAACAATAATGATGATAATGATAGCATTGTGAACCTAATCTTTTTGAATAATTGCAGTCATCTCCCTCTCTAACACTATGATGTCCAATTGTTGCCAAGACCAAGATCCATTTAGTCTATTATGTTTTCCTCCTAATTGAGGTCTGAACTCTCAGTCTCTTTTGACATTTAAGGACTCCTTGGCTTTTAACTTAAAGACTACCATAAAACTGGCTAATTTTCTTTTCCAGGATTGTCTCTGTACTTTCTTGCATAAGTAACTTTATAGCTGAGTTCTTTTCTTCTGGAATGTTCCCATCCCCATCTCCAACTGTCAAAATTTTCTCATCACTTAGGAACCAATCTGTAATTGTCTTTCACATGAAGGGTTTCTGTTGCTCCACTAAGTAAATGTACTCTTCCCATACTCTGATCTCCTCCAACTACATTTCTATTTTGCTTCTGTCAATTAATATTCTCCATGGGTATAATATTCCTTTGTCTACTATTTTGAGAGGGCAGTGACTGATAAGCAACTTATTCTCCAAGCCAGGCTTCAGCAATACATGAACTTCCTGATGTTCAAGCTGGGTTTAGAAAAGGCAGGGGAACCAGAGATCAAATTGCCAACATCTGCTGGATCATCGAAAAAGAAAGAAAGATCCAGAAAAATATCTATTTCTGCTTTATTGACTATGCCAAAGCCTTTGACTGTGTGGATCACAACAAACTGTGGAAAGTTCTTCAAGAGATGGGAATACCAGACCACCTGACCTGCCTCCTGAGAAATCTGTATGCAGGTCAGGAAGCAACAGTTAGAACTGGACATGGAACAACAGACTGGTTCCAAATAGGAAAAGAAGTGTGTCAAGGCTGTACCTTGTCACCCTGCTTATTTAACTTATATGCAGAGTACATCATGAGAAATGCTGGACTGGAAGAAGCACAAGCTGGAATCAAGATTGCCAGGAGAAATATCAATAACCTCAGATATGCAGATGACACCACTCTTATGGCAGAAAGTGAAGAGGAACTCAAAAGCCTCTTGATGAAAGTGAAAGAGGAGAGTGAAAAAGTTGGCTTCAAGCTCAACATTGAGAAAATGAAGATCATGGCATCCAGTCCCATCACTTCATGGGAAATAAATGGGGAAACAGTGAAAGCAGTGTCAGATTTTATTTTTGGGGCTCCAAAATCACTGCAGATGGTGACTGCAGCCATGAAATTAAATGACACTTACTTCTTGGAAGAAAAGTTATGACCAACCTAGATAGCGTATTCAAAAGCAGAGACATTACTTTGCCGACTAAGGTCCGTCTAGTCAAGGCTATGATTTTTCCAGTGGTCATGTATGGATGTGAGAGTTGGACTGTGAAGAAGGCTGAGTGCAGAAGAATTGATGTTTTTGAACTGTCTTGTTGGAGAAGACTCTTGAGAGTTCCTTAGACTGCAAGGAGATCCAACCAGTCCATTCTGAAGGAGATCAGCCCTGGGATTTCTTTGGAAGGAGTGATGATAAAGCTGAAACTCCAGTACTTTGGCCAGCTCATGTGAAGAGTTGACTCATTGGAAAAGACTCTGTTGCTGGGAGGGATTGGGGGCAGGAGGAGAAGGGGACGACAGAGGGTGAGATGGCTGGATGGCATCACGGACTCGATGGACGTGAGTCTGAGTGAACTCTGGGAGAGGGTGATGTACAGGGAGGCCTGGCGTGCTGTGATTCATGGGGTCACAAAGAGTCGGACACAACTGAGCGACTGAACTGAACTGAACTGAACTGAGACTAGGGCTATATGTTAGGGAATTATCATGGTACACGGGTTGCTGTATTAAAGCTGATGGTTGGGTATGAGGCCCAGCTGCTATACTTGCCAGACGTTCTCTTCAGGCTTTAATTTCTGATTCAGTGAAATACAGATACTATTAACAGATTTGCACACAAATTGACTAACACAGTGTTTTAGTTCACAGTATGTGTCAAATAAATATCAGATTTTTTCTTTACATCTTTGGAGTCCTCTTGTCCCCACACATAAAATGTTCAATATTTGTAATTCATTTTCTTAGAAACATCGCTCATGATTAAGGGAATTCAGTATCATACAGCGAATTCTGTATCATTAATTGAACAATCCTATTTCAATCTGTAGTATAGCAAAATCTTAAAATGACTAATTTCCAAATCTTAGTTTTTTCAATATGAGAAACAAAATATGAATTAATCTAGTGTTCCTAACTTTGTGTGTGTGTGTGTGTGTGTGTGTGTGTGTGTGCACGTGCGTGTGTGTGGAGAGAGAGGAAGAGAGAGAGAGAATATATAAATGAAAGACACATTGAAGCGGGAACTTAACCCTAAATTCCAATCTTGGACCATCATTTGGAGTTTGTAATTACTTTTCTCAGTCCATTCAGTACTTTTTCTTATTTCTTCAGTTCAATTCAAGTTTACATGGAAATATGTTGATTCTTTTTTTTTTTTTTACTCTATTCTAAACTTTCTACCTTTCTTTTCTTTGTATTTGTCCCCCTCATTTTGCATTGTCTCCAAATCTAAAGCAATTACTACCATCTACTAATAAATAATTAATAATTTGGGGACCGTGAACATTTCATATTGATATATCTCTTTTTAAATGCCGGTTTTCATATGTCAGATTTTCTTTTATATGGGATAAATCTGTAATCTCATCTCTAACTCATTATCAGTTCGGTTCAGTAGCTCAGTCATGTCTGACTCTTTGCAACCCCATGAACCACAGCACGCCAGGCCTCCCTGTCCATCAGCAACTGCTGGAGTCCACCCAAACCCATGTCCATTGAATCAGTGATGCTATCCAACTATCTCATCCTCTGTCTCCCCATCACCTCCTGCTCTCAATCTTTCCCAGCATCAGGGTCTTTTCAAATGAGTCAGCTGTGATTTTGGAGCCCAGAAAAATAAACTTAGCCACTGTTTCCACTTTTTCCCCATTTATTTGTCATTAAGGGATGGGACAGGATGGCATGATAGTAATTTTCTGAATGTTGAGCTTTAAGCCAACTTTTTCACTCTCTTCTTTCACTTTCATCAAGAGGCCTTTTAGTTCTTCACTTTCTGCCATACGGGAGGTGTAATTTGTATATCTGAGGTTATTGATATTTCACCCGGCAATCTTGATTCCAGCTTGTGCTTCCTCCAGCCCAGCATTTCTCATGATGTACTCTGCATATGAGTTAAATAAGCAGGGTAACAATATACAGCCCTGATGTACTCCTTTTCCTATTTGGAGCCAGTCTGTTGTTCCATGTCCAGTTCTAACTGTTGCTTCCTGAGGTGCATATAGGTTTCTCAAGAGGTATGTCAGGTGGTCTAGTATTCCCATCTCTTGAAGAATTTCCACATTTTATTATGATCTACACAATCAAATGCTTTGCCATAGTCAATAAAGGGGAAATAGATGTTTTTCTGGAACTCTCTTACTTTTTCAATGATCCAGCGGATATTGGCAATTTGATCTTGTTTTTTCTGCCTTTTCTAAAACCAGCTTGAACAACTGGAAGTTCACGGTTCACGTATTGCTGAAGCCTAGCTTAGAGAATTTTGAGCATTACCTTGCTAGCGTGTGAGATGAGTGCAATTCTGCAGTAGTTTGAGCATTCTTTGGCATTGCCTTTCTTTGGGATTCGAATGAAAACGGACCTTTTCCAGTCCTGTGGCCACTGCTGAGTTTTCCAAATTTGCTGGCATATTGAGTGCAGCATGTTCACAGCATCATCTTTCGGAATTTGAAATAGCTCCACTGGAATTCCATCACTTCCACTAGCTTTGTTAGTAGTGATGCTTTCTAAGGCCCACTTGACTTCACAGTCCAGGATGTCTGGCTCTAGGTGAGTGATCACACCATCAAGGCAAAATGATAGGATACAGAAAGGGGAACTCCCCAGTTTGGTAGGTGCCCAATATGCTACTGGACATCAGTGGAGAAATAACTCCAGAAAGAAGAGAGGGATAGAGCCAAAGCAAAAACAATATCCAGTTCTGGATGTGACTCATGATAGAAGCAAGGTCTGAAGCTGTAAAGAGCAATATTGCATAGGAACCTGGAATGTCAGGTCCATGAATCAAGGCAAATTGGAAGTGGTCAAACAGGAGATGGCAAGAGTGAATGTTGACATTCTAGGAATCAGTGAACTAAAATGGACTGGAATTGGTGAATTTAACTCAGATGACCATTATATCTACTACTGTGGGCAGGAATCCCTTAGAAGAAATGAAGTAGCCATCATGGTCAACAAAAGAGTCCGAAATGCAGTACTTGGCTGCAATCTCAAAAACGGCAGAATAATCTCTGTTCGTTTCCAAGCCAAACCATTCAATATCATGGTAAGCCAAGCCTATGCCCCAAAGAGTAATGCTGAAGAAGCTGAAGTTGATTTGTTCTATGAAGACCTACAAGACCTTTAGAACTAACACCCAAAAAAGATGTCCTTTTCATTATAGGGGACTGGAATGCAAAAGTAGGAAGTCAAGAAACACCTGGAGTAACAGGCAAATTTGGCCTTGGAGTACGGAATGAAGCAAGGCAAATGCTAATAGAGTTTTGCCAAAAGAACATTCAGGTATAAAGTGAAAGTGAAGTTGCTCAGTCTTGTCCAACTCTTTGCAACCCCTTGGACTGTAGCCTACCACGCTCCTCCATCCATGGGATTTTCCAGGTAAGAGTACTGGAGTGGGTTGCCATTTCCTTCTCTAGAGGATCTTCCTGACCCAGGGATCAAACCCGGGTCTCCTGCATTGTAGGCAGACGCTTTACAATCTGAGCTACAGAGCTGAATCAAATTCCTTACCATTACACAGTGGAAGTGAGAAATAGATCTCACTAGATCTGATAGACTAGATCTAAGGGAAGATCTGATAGAGTGCCTGATGAACTATGGACAGAGGTTAGTGACATCATACAGGTGACAGGGATCAAAATCATCCCCAAGAAAACGAAATGCAAAAAACAAAATGGCTCTCTGAGGAAGCCTTACAAATAGCTGTAAAAAGAAAAGAAGCGAAAAAAAAAAAAAAAAGGAGAAAAGGAAAGATATACCCATTTGAATGCAGAGTTCCAAAGAGAGTTAAGGAGAGATAAGAAAGCCTTCCTCAGTGATCAGTCAAAAGAAATAGAGGAAAACAATAGAATGGGAAAGACTGGAGATCTCTTCAGGAAAATAAGAGATACAAAGCGAACATTTCGTGTAAAGACATCCTGGAATGTGAAGTCAAGTGCCTTATGAAGTCAAGTCCCATATGCCTTAGGAAGCATCACTATGAATAAAGCTAGTGAAGGTGATAGAATTCCAGTTGAGCTATTTCAAATCCTAAAAGATGATGCTGTGAAAGTGCTGCACTCAATATGCCAGCAAATTTAGAAAACCAGCAGTGGCCACGGGACTGGAAAAGGTCAGTTTTTGTCCTAATCCCAAAGGAAGGCAATGCCAAAGAAGGCTCAAACTACCACAAAATTGCACTCATCTCACACATTAGTAAAGTAATGCTCAAAATTCTCCAACCTAGGCTTCTACAATATGCGAACCGTGAAATCCCAGATGTTCAACCTGGTTTTAGAAAAGGCAGAGGAACCAGAGATCAAGTTGCCAACATCCACTGGATCATCGAAAAAGCAAGAGAGTTCCAGAAAAACATCTATTTCTGCTTTATTGACTATGCCAAAGCCTTTGACTGTGTGGATCACAAGAAACTGTGGAAAATTCTTAAAGAGATGGGAATACTAGACCAGCTGACCTGCCTCTTGAGAAATCTGTATGCAGGTCAGGAAGCAACAGTTAGAACTGGACATGGAACAACAGACTGGTTCCAAAAAGGAAAAGAAGTACATCAAGGCTGTATACTGTCACTCTGCTTATTCAGCTTATATGCAGAGTACCTTATGAAAAATGCTGGACTGGAGGAAGCACAAGCTGGAATCAAGATTGCCAGGAGAAATATCAATAACCTCAGATATGCAGATGATACCACCCTTATGGCAGAAAGTGAAGAGGAACCCAAAAGCCTCTTGATGAAAGTCAAAGTGGAGAGTCAAAAAGTTGGCTTAAAACTCAACATTCAGAAAACGAAGATCATGGCATCCAGTCCCATCACTTCATGTCAAATAGATGGGGAAACAATGGAAACAGTGGATGAATTTATTTTGGGGACTCCAAAATCACTGCAGATGGTGACTGTAGCCATGAAATGAAAGGACACTTACTCCTTGGAAGGAAAGTTATGACCAACCTAAACAGCATATTAAAAAGCAGAGACGTTACTTTGTCAACAAAGGCCCATCTAGTCAAGGCTATGGTTTTTCCAGTGGTCATTTATGGATGTGAGAATTGGACTATAAAGAAAGCTGAGTTTTGAAGAATTGATGCTTTTGAACTGTGGTGTTGGAGAAGACTCTTGAGAGTCCCTTGGACTTCAAAGAGATCCAACCAGTCCATCCTAAAGGAAATCAGTCCTGGGTGTTCATCAGAAGGACTGATTTCGAAGCTGAGACTCCAATACTTTGGCCTCCTGATGCGAAGAGCTTACTCATTTGAAAAGACCCTGATGTTGGGAAAGATTGAAGGCAGGAGGAGAAGGGCACGTCAGAGGATGAGATGGTTGGATGGCGTCACTGATTCAATGGACATGATTTTGAGTTTACTCCAGGAATTGGTGATGCATAGGGAGGCCTGGCATGTTGCAGTCCATGGGGTCACAAAGATGCAGATGACGAAGCTACTAAACTGAACTGAATGAAAATAAGCTGCATTAATAAATTTAACCAAATCAAGTACCCCATCTCTTATATTTAAATGGAAAATCCTTCCTTGAACGCAGAAAAGAATTATAACTCTATTAAAACTCAGACACAAGCTGCTAACCATTGAATGCAATTTTATAGATTATTTTATACTTGAATATGGAGAGGCTTTTACTCTCATTTCTTCAATAAGATTTGTATAAAAGAGGGATGACCAGTTACATGGCAATATACAAATGTACTGTTCCATCTGCTACTTCAATGGTTTTGCTGTGATGATAAAAAACTTACAATGCCATTTCCCTTGACATAAATGCAGATCTATAAAACAGATCACTTCTTCATGATCACAGAATGTTTGTGCTAGTGGGATCATAGTGTAGCCTTTTCCTTTTATATTTCAGGATACTGAGACCTTGAGAGATAATGACACACCCAAAATCAACCTGGTTGTTAGCATCCTTACCACAGGAAATTTTAGTGCTTTGTTTCTTCTTTTATTCCATAGCTGAAAACAGAAATGGGAAATTTTAATGCAGTCAAAATTCACAATTTACAGCTTAAATTCTTGCCTACTTGTTGAGAGCCTGAGCTGCTCTGAAAATTCCAGGACTTCATTCTTCTGGTGATTGGTATAAACTCTCAAGGTGGTCCTTTAGGCAGAGGCTGGGCTTACTGGCTTCAGCCTCTGACTTCAGGCCAACTTACAGCTGACTTCCGGCCCCTTTTATGACCTCTTAGAGTCAAATCTGTTTGAGTGATTAGTGCAGCCACTATTTGCCTGTTTGCTTTCTTGTATTCTAAAGGTTCCCTAGTGTATTCTCATTGTTCCTCTGCATTTATGCCTTTAAAAAAAATTACTTTGTTATCAGAGTATTGCTCTTTGGATAGAAAGAGGGTTCAATCTGCTAGTGTAACCATCATCTAGGATACTTTGACAATCAAAAAATAAATAAATAAAACCCTAGCAGGTCAGCACTGGACATAGCATGGTCTGGCAAAAGGATGAAGGCCTTTGGAGTCAGAGAAACTGGGATCCAATATTAGCTTTGCCATTGTTAACTAGCAATGGCAAATATGGGGTAAGTTAAAAATATTTAGGCTTCAGTTTTCCCTTCTGACTAGGCATAATATAAATTTTGTAGCCTCTTGAGAAAACTGGGTGAAACAAAGGTGTTTAGCACCTTTTCACATGCTTTTTCTTTTCATGTGTTTGTTGACCATCTGTATATCTTCTCTGGAGAAATGTCTATTTAGATTTGCATATTTTTTTTAAATTGAGCTGTATGAGATTATTTCAGAGATTAATCCCTTGGTTAACAGTAACACATGCAAAAATTTCCTTCTGTTCCATAAGTTGTCTTCATTTTGTGGTTACCTTTTTTATGCAAATTTTTAAGTTTAATTAAGCCCCACTTATTTATTTTTGTTTTAGTTTCCATTACTTAGGAGACAAATCCAAAGAAAATACTGCTGCAATTTATGTCAGAGTGTATTACCTATGTCTTCCTCTAGGAGTTTTATAGTATCTGGTCTTTAGTATCTACTTAGGTCCTTAATCCATTTTGAGTTTAATTTTGATTGGTATTAGCGAAGAGTTGACTCATTGGAAAAGACTCTGATGCTGGGAGGGTTTGGGGGCAGGAGAAGGGGACGACAGAGGATGAGATGGCTGGATGGCATCACCAACTTGATGGACGTGAGTTTGCGTGAACTCCGGGAGTTGGTGATGGACAGGGAGGCCTGGTATGCTGCAATTCATGGGGTCGCAAAGAGTCGGACACGACTGAATGACTGAACTGAACTGAACTGAATGTCCTAATTTCATTCTTTTACATGCAGCTGTCCAGTTTTCCCAGCACCACTTATTGAAGAGACTATTTTTTCTTCATTATATATTTTTGCCTCCTTTGTCATAGATTAATTGACCATAATGTATGGGTTTATTTCTAGGCTCTCCATCTTGTTCAGCTTATCTATATGTCTGTTTTTATGCCAGCACCATACTGTTTTGATTACAATAGCTTTGTAGAAAAGTCTGAAGGCAGGGAGCATCATTCCTCCAGCTCTGTTTTTCTTTCTCAAGATTGCTTTGATTATTTGGCAAGTCTTTTGCGTTTCCATACAAGTTTTTAATTTCTTGTTTCAGTTCTGTGAAAAATGTCCTTGGTCATTTGGTAGTGATTGAACTGAATCTGTAGATTGCATTGGGTACTATGGTCATTTTAACAATACTGATACTTCCAATCCAAGAACATGGCATATCTTTTCATCTGTGCATTCTTCAATTTCTTTCTCAGCATCATATAATTTTTGAAATATAGGTCTTTTGCCTTCTTAAGTAGATTTATTCCTAGGTATTTTGTTTCTTTTGATGTAATGGTAAATGAAATTATTTACTTAATTTCTGTTTCTGATATTTTGTAGTTATTGCATAGAAATGAAACAGATTTCTTTATATTAAAATTTTGTATCCTGAAACTTTACCAAACTTATTGTTGAGCTGTAGTCATTTTCCGGTAGCATCTTTAAGGTCTTCTACATATAATATCATGTCATCCGCAAACTGTGACAATTTTAAAGAATATTTTGAAGCAAAATGACTGCTATTATGCTCATCAAAATACTTGAAACACTCATTTAAAATCTGGACTCTGTGAATTCAACTTATTCCCAGAAAGAATTTTGAATTGTTATTGTGATGACACTACCCTCAACTATCACTTAATCCTTCCCGTAAGGATGATCTCCTAAGCACAGCCTTAGATGGCAAGAAAAAAATAAAAAATCAGGAAAATGATTATATCAGCTTCTCAACCTGATAGAGCTTTATAACTGCAAAACTACTTTGGACTAATTCCTACCTTTAAACTGCTGCATCCAGAAACTTTATAAATGTTAATTGGAGAACTGAATAAACCAGCATTTGGTGACTGTGCTCCATCAGTACATCTAGAAAAGCCTTTACCCTCAGGACCTTGTTTGGCTAACCACTCATCTAGTAGATCTTTCCAGATCTCATCAGTCATTGCAAATTTTATCTCTTTGGATAAAAGAAAAATTCTGCCAGTTTTTATGTTGACAAGTGTATCTGTGGAGATATTTCACTGCCAAGAGTAGAGGCTGTATATGAGGAAATTTCATTAGGCACACAGTTTCACTAAAAAAATTAAATGAACAGAACCATCTCTCCTAAGCATAGTCTTTAGCACTGATCTGGAATTGATTCAGTTGTTATTCTTGTTTTGATGAAATTGCTTTTTTTTTGTCCAATAAAACTTCAATGTAATTTGTTACAAAAGCTTTAGTTCATGGCATATAGCCGAAGGGTTTGTCAACAGAATTTCACTTCTTAGATGTGTTTGGAAGCTTTGAAAATGGGTTTTTACCACTTGGAAGTCTCCAGAGAATGTCTAGAGGCATAAGTATTAGTCTCTATTTCAAAATTCATCTTACCTTAAGCTTGAAATTTCCAGGACTCCCCTGGGTACTAAAATATGTAAAGTATGAGTGTAATACCACATGACGTGATTAAAGATTCCATGACTGAAAGAGAATACCAATTTAAAAGAAAAAAGGTATTTTTTTCATTAATAAAAGACAGCCTGAAACATTGCAATATATTGAGTTTGATGATAATAATAATATAATACAATTTATTAAATTAAAACTTGAAACCTGGTCTGTTATAATAGCTCAACTGCTATAGTGCAGAACATCTGGCTCTTTTTAGAGTGTATTTGCTCTGATGAAGAATTGGGTTTTACGGAAGGAAGAAGAGTCTGCTTCACTACAAGGCATTCACCTAGATGTCCTACTTTCTACTTGCATGGTCTTCTGCATAATCTTGATTCTTTCTCAGAACCTCATATCATTCATTTTGAAAGTGCAGAAAGTGTCTAAATCCCTCACAGGATTGCTATGCTCACAGGTAAAGCACCTGCACAGAATTTGTACCTAATGAGACACTCAATAAATGTCCATTGCCTCCCCTTGCTTTCCTGACAGAAACTCAGGCCCTGGATAGAAAATATATACATGGCCTGGTATTTTCTGGCATTTACTCAATCATTTACCTTATCAGTGACAATCATTATAAGCTATATTAGCAGAAACAGTTACATGTCAGATACATAGGCCTTATGGTAAACTCTTACTTGGCTCATAGGCTGAGGATTCTGTGGACACTTATATGGAAACAAACTTTGAATCTTTATATAAGAAAATGTAGAGGCCTGGAATGCCTTAGGAAAAAGTTATATACCCCAAATTAGATCTGTCCTCCAGTCTTATTTTCATCACCAAATGACTTGGTAACTTTTACCGTCACTTTTATTTTTTGAGATTCAATTTCTTCACCTGAAAACATGATTGAAAATTTGTATCAGTTAACTCTTAGAGTACAGAAAGCTAGAAATCTACACAACTCCAAGGCAGTGGGAGTAATAGAACCACAAAAATCTTCCTGCTCCTCTGAGTAATTCTGTTTTTATCAGCAAACATGTGGAAAAAAATATTTTCTAAATCGATCACTGGTGACACTCAGGTTTTCCTCATGCTGAGAATCAAGAAGTCATGGTGACTGGGGTTCAGGGGCTAGATAAATTCTCTCTGGGTGATACCAAAAGGGCAAAAGGTATGAGTTAGGTTTCTATATAACAGGTATAAGAGAGTATAAGAAGGATGAAGGTCAGTACACAAGCACACGTACTATGACATATAAGGTTATAAAGTAAAATTATATAAATATTTATCATTTTGTATATATAAAAGGAGTTTGAACAATAAGGAAATTCAATAACATTTAACTTCTTTTCTTTGATTGGAACCATAAGTTTGTTATCTAATATAAGATAGGCTTTAGCACTATGTGAACCAAGAACTTGCATAAAAGTTCCGTGTTTAGAAAAGGCAGAGGAACCAAAAATCAAGTTGCCAACAACCACCGGATCATAGGAAAAGCAAAGGAATTCCAAGAAAATACTACTGCTTCACTGAGTACACCTAAAGCCTTTGATTATGTGGATCAAAACACACTGTGGAAAATTAAAGAAATGGGACTACCAGGTTACCTGTCTGCTGAGAAACCTATATGAAGGACAAGAAGCAACATTTAGAACCAGACATGAAAAAATGGACTGGTTCAAAATTGGGAAAGGAGTACATTACAGCTGTCTATTGTCATCCTGCTTATTTAACTTATATGCAAAGTACATCATATGAAATGCCAGACTGGATGAAGCATAAGCTGGAATCAAGATTTCCAGGAGAAATATCAACAACCTTAGATATGCAGCTGATACCACTCTAATGGCAGAAAGCAAAGAGGAACTAAAGAGCTTCTTTTATTTATTTATTTATTTATTTATTTATTTTTAAATTTTAAAATCTTTAATTCTTACATGCGTTCCCAAACATGAACCCCCCTCCCGCCTCCCTCCCCATAACATCCCTCTGGGTCATCCCCATGCACCAGCCCCAAGCATGCTGCATCCTTCGTCAGACATGGACTGGCGATTCAATTCTTACATGACAGTATACATGTTAGAATTCCCATTCTCCCAAATCATCCCACCCTCTCCCTCTCCCTCTGAGTCCAGAAGTCCATTATACACATCTGTGTCTTTTTTCCTGTCTTGCATACAGGGTCGTCATTGCCATCTTCCTAAATTCCATATATATGTGTTAGTATACTGTATTAAAGAGCTTCTTAATGAAGGTGAAAGAGAAGACTGAAAACACTGGTTTAAAACTCAACATTCAAATAACTAAGATCATGACAACCATCCCCATCACTTCATGGCAAATAGATGGAGAAAAAGTGAAAACAATGACAGATTTTACTTTCTTGGGCTCCAAAATCACTGTGGATGGTGACTGTAGCCACAAAATTAAAAGACACTTGCTTCTTGGAAGAAAAGCTATGACAAACCCAGACAGTGTATTAAAAAGTAGAAACATCACTTTGCTGACAAAGGTCTGAATAGTCAAAGCTATGGTTTTCCAATAGTCATTTATTAATGTAAGAGTTGGACCATAAAGGCTGAGAGCCAAAGAATATTGATGCTTTCAAACTGTGGTGCCAGAGAAGACTCTTAAGAGTCCCTTGGACTGCAAGGAGATCAAATCAGTCAATCCTTAAGGATATCAACCTTGAAAATTCATTGAAAGGACTGATACTGAAGCTCCAACATTTTGACCACCTGATGTAAAGAGAAAACTTATTGGGAAAGACCCTGATGCTGGGAAAAATTGACAGCAAGAGGAGTAGAGGGTGACAGAGGATGAGATGGTTGGATAGCATCACTGAATCAATGGACATGAGTTTAAGCAAACTCAGGGCAATTAGTGAAGGACAGGGAAGTCTGGCATGCTGCAGTTCATGGGGTTGCAAAGAATCTGACATAACTTAGTGACTGAAAACAGCAACACAGATTAATAGGCATGCAGCTTTCTTTCCATGAATTTGATGGCTTATCCAAAACAAGGACTTAGGCAATGTTGGCTTGAGAAGTAAAGGTGTGAGAGCAAATGAGTAAGGGTGTAGATACTATAAGCAAATTTTTCATGTCATCCCTAGCCTATCAGCAGTGGCTTATCTCTGAACTTCCATCAGCTATAGAAAGGGCTTCACAGAGACTTCTTTCTCCTCAGATTGAACTTTTGAATAAACTTTTGAAGCTTTGAGGATGACTACTAAGAATGTCTTGCTACTTGCTAGCAATAATCCATCAATCTTTTGCCCCAGATTCCTAATGGATGCTCACTGGGGACAATGAAAGCCATGGCTATTAATGAGTCATAACTTATTTTTTAAAGGGTGTTTATTTGAGGGAGCTGCTATCAAGAGAGAATTTTCATGCTTCTTCTCTTTAAAGATCTGCAAAACTTTCCAGATGTATACAATACATCCCTCATACAATTCTAAAATAAGATGCCTAAGAGAATGAACCAAATTTGCAAAGAAAAGGAAACTGTCAGTAGCATAGGAACTTCTCTTAAAATAGTTTGTTTTTCTGTTATAGAAAATTATCAGCCCAATAAACACCTTTTTAGGAACTTGAATAAAGCCAAGGCCCATCCGTAACAGTTTTATTGAAATTTGGTCACTCTCTGCAAAACCACAGACTATTATGCCTCAGAATGATGGAAGAAAAGACCCCAGAAAGTCAGGAGTGGATACACAGAGACCCAGAATCATCTTCTAGTGCTAGCAGGAAGTTTGTTTTCAATGTAAGGATAAACCCTTTAACTATTGCCTATGAAACAAGGTTCCGATATTTTCCCACATTATGTCAGAACATGAAAGAAGAAGGCAGAATAATTTACAACTAGGAATCACAATGTCTTCCTCTGCCTCTAGCTATCTGTGCAAGTCACTTTCTTTATTTAGCCTCTGTTATCTCAACTATAAAATGAAAAGGTTAAATTATGGCCCCTAATGTTTCATCCAGCTTTCAATGTCTGTGATGTTCAGGCCACCTCTGTTTCGTAGTGACAAGAGGAACCTAAGGGCCACATAAGAAGAAGTCAATTTTGTCTCAGATGGAAAAATCTTCCAAAAATATCATCTCCTTAACTTCTATTTTACAAAAGTAATTTGCGGGGGGGGGTTATATTTAACAGGGCAATCAGCAGCAATGAATCCATTAACCAAACTAAAAGCTAGGACCCTGACAATGATATGAGATTTTTTTCTTTTCCCAAGAAGGTATAAGGCATACTTTTGGATTCAAAATTATCAGTGACTTCACAAAGAGGTTTGCCAGGTCTTGCTAAAATGCACGTGGTCCTTACAATCTTAACCTCAAAAATCTCGGGTTGGATCCAGCTGCCAGTAATTTGCTCTATGATCCTGAGCATATCCCTTAATCTGCCCAGAATCAGTTTTCTCTACTCTACATAGTAAGATATTAGGATTGGTTCCATGAATCCCCAAAATTCTATAATTTATTAAAACAACAAGAATGACTGTAATTTGCAATGGAGAGATATTATATCTATGACTTTATCCTAACCTTATTTACCTTCATTTCTTTTAGAACTGTTCTCCAAATATGACTGAACTGCTAAATTACAAACATATTCACTCAGTGAATAAGTAATTCTTGCAGCACCTAGAACAGTATATGACAGACATATAGGCCCTAAGTTGTGTTGATTGAAAGCAAGGAAACTATAGAATAACAATGAGAAGCTTTGACTACTTTATCAATTCCAACCAAATTCTATTAAATCAAAGGGTAGAAACTTTTTAATTGGAAATTTAAAAAACAACAATCATTCTGAGATATTCAGTTACTTATGTATCTATAGTGTTGGGATGATCTACAGATTAACATAATTCAAACTAAATGGACAGGACCCAAGTCTAAAGTAATTTGTCCCTTCAGATCCAAGCAGCATAGAGGAAATTTCATATATATTCAGTAATTAGGTGAATTTCTAGTCAGTATGTAATTATTGGTTTATTACCAAAGACAGATCACAGCTCTATTTTAAGTATTCTATTTATTTCTGGAAACCTCTGCTGTGGTGCACTTTGGGTGCTATTGCAAGGGAAAGAGAGAGAAACAGCCCTGAGTCAATGGCCATAAGATTCTGGTTCCTCGTTTAGAGTGATTTAAACCCATTCCTGTTCTCAGTATGCAGCTGTAGAATGGTGTCAATTAAATTTTCTCCTACATGCCTACCTTATGAGTATTAATGGGTTACTGTGGATTATTAACAGGTAGGGATATTAAATGGTATGCATAGTTGAGAAATAGGAAAAGGAAGGTAGCAAAACAGCAGGAAGAAAAGATGCTCCTTTTAGCATGTGTGGAATGTTGTACTGACATCATCTTTGCCTCTTCAAAGAGATCCTAAAACGATGAAAGCAAAAAAGGGAAGGGACTGAAGAGGAACCGAGGAAGAGTGCTTGGCATAAGGAGAAGAGAAATGGCATGTCATCTGTGGAATCTTCAATTATCAGTATGGTTGGTGACAATTATATTCTGACTGCAATCCACTATTTGCATACACACAACATGCATCAGTTCAGTTCAGTCATTCAGTTGTGTCCAACTCTTTGCAATCCTATGGACCACAGCACACCAGGCCTCCCTGATCACCAACTCCAAGTCTACCCAAACTCATGCCCATTGAGTCAGTGATGCCATCCAACCCTCTCATCCTCTGTCATCCCCTTCTCCTCCTGCCTTTAATCTTTTCCAGCATCATGGTCTTTTCAAATGAATCAGCACTTTGCATCAGGTGGCCAAAGTATTGGAGTTTCAGCTTCAACATCAGTCCTTCCAATGAACACTCAGGACTGATCTCCTTTAGGATGGACTGGTTGGATCTCCCTGAAGTCCAAGGGGCTCTCAAGAGTCTTCTCCAACACCACAGTTCAAAAGCATCAATTCTTCAGCAATCAGCATTCTTTATAGTCCAACTTTCACATCCATACTTGACTATTGGGAAACCATAGCCTTGACTAAATGGACCTTTGTCAGCAAAGTAATGTCTCTGCTTTTGAATATGCTGTATAGGTTAGTCATAACTTCCCTTCCATGGAATAAGCGTCTTTTAATTTCCTGGCTGCAACCGCCATCACAGTGATTTTGGAGCCCAAAAAAATAAAGTCTGACACTGTTTCCACTGTTTCCCCATCTATTTGTCATGAGTGATGGAACCGGATGCCATGATCTTCGTTTTCTGAATGTTGAGTTTTGAGCCAACTTTTTCACTCTCCTCTTTCACTTTTGTCACGAGGCGCTTTAGTTCTTTTCTTTCTGCCATAAGGGTGGTGTCATCTGCATATCTGAGGTTATTGATATTTCTCCCAGCAATCTTGATTCCAGCTTGTGCTTCATGCAGCCCAGCATTTCTCATAATGCACTCTGCATATAAGTTAAATAAGTAGGGTGACAATGTACAGCCTTGACGTACTCCTTTCCCAATTTGGAACCAGTCTGTTGTTCCATGTCCAGTTCTAACTGTTCCTTCTTGACCTGCATACAGGTTTCTCTAGAGGCAGGTCAGGTGGTCTGGTATTCCCATCTCTTTCAGAATTTTCCACAGTTTATTGTGATCCACACAGCCAAAGGCTTTGGCATAGTCAATAAAGGAGAAATAAATGTTTTTCGGGAACTCTCTTGCTTTTCCAGTGATCCAGCAGATGTTGGCAATTTGATCTCGGGTTCCCCTGCTTTTTCTAAAACCAGCTTGAACATCTGAAAGTTCACATATTGCTGAAGCCTGGCTTGGAGAATTTTCAGCATTACTTTACTAGCGTGTGAGATGAGTAGGTCTATTTAAAGGTCTTTTTGAAGTTTTAGTAGTTAATTTACTCTGAAAGCACCAAGGATATAGTTTTTGTGATTTAAATATTGCACCTAAAAGATTTATACATATCTTTAGGAAATGAACAATGTATTTCTAGAGGAAGTAAGTGGTAAAGAAGTTATTTTGTAGCAAATGGAAAGCCTTTGAGCCAGCCTAAAATGTGCTGGGAGAAACAGAAGAAAAAAGAGGAAGAAGGTTGTATTAAAAAATAAATAAATAGTGACATGAGGGCACTGAATTTCATCTTTGTCAAAGACAACAGTTGTATATGTACCTTATCAATAACCTCAGATATGCAGATGACACCACCCTTATGGCAGAAAGTGAAGAGGAACTAAAAAGCCTCTTGATGAAAGTGAAAGAGGAGGGTGAAAAAGTTGGCTTAAAGCTCAACATTCAGAAAACGAACATCATGGCATCTGGTTCCATCACTTCATGGGAAGTAGATGGGCAAACAGTGGAAGCAGTGTCAGACTTTATTTTGAGGGGCTCCAAAATCATTGCCGATGGTGATTGCAGCCATGAAGCTAAAAGATGCTTACTCCTTGGAAGGAAAGTTATGACCAACCTAAACAGCATATTAAAAACATTACTTTGCCAACAAAGGTCCATCTAGTCAAGGCTATGGTTTCTTCAATAGTCATGTATGGATGTGAGAGCTGGACTGTGAAGAAAGCTGAGTGCCGAAGAATTGATGCTTTTGAACTGTGGTGCTGGAGAAGACTCTTGAGAGTCCCTTGGACTGCAAGGAGATCCAACCAGTCCATTCTAAAGGCGATCAGTCCTGGGTGTTCATTGGAAGGACTGATGCTGAAGATGAAACTCCAATACTTTGGCCACCTCCTGCGAAGAGTTGACTCATTGGAAAAGACTCTGATGCTAGGAGAGATTGGGGACAGGAGGAGAAGGGGATGACAGAGGATGAGATGGCTGGATGGCATCACTGACTCGATGGACATGAGCTTGAGTAAACTCCGGGAGTTGGTGATGGACAGGGAGGCTTGGCATGCTTCGATTCATGGGGTCACAAATAGTCGGACACGACTGAGCAACTAAACTCAACTGAACTGAACATGGCAAAAATATAAATCCATAATAGGAGCTTCATCTAGAATATCTTGAAACTTTCCAGAGTGGAGGAAAGAGAACAGAACATATATATCATCATATAGCATCCGCACTGAAAGGAAAGCTATAAGGATTCTAGTCATCAAGGAAAGAATAAAATGGGAGGATTGAAGGAACCAGATCACACTGATTTTCAACCCAGAACAGGACTAATTATTATTTTATTCCTAAATCACCTAGGGGAGAATTCTTTAATTTTACATATAAATTACTTACTTTAAACATAGATAAATATACATATGTGCTCTGTTTCTTTCTCCTACTGAATTTAACACAACTCTCAACTGTACCTGTAATGCAATCTCAATTTTAGAAATCACATCTTGCTAATAACCCACAGCTTAAGCAAAATAAACTCTGAAATCTCTTGGTAAGCTTTATAATCTGCTGACAATTCACTAAATATTTTTAAAATAATAGCAAAATAAATAAATAAAAATGAAACTCCCAATCATTTTTGTCAGGAAGAGCAAAGTTCTCCAGCAAAATACAGAGAGCTTACTTTAATAAACTGCAAGAAAAATTTTCAAACAAACAAATAGCTACTAAAGCAACAATGAAAATGAATCTACAACTTCCAAAGGAGCCAAATAACTCATTTCCCTTCTAAAAGGATTGGATCTGTTCAGCAATGCCTCTAATATAGTAAAGATGCATTAAAAAGATCCAATTATATTTAGCAATTTGGGAAGATCAAAACTAAACCTTTTATACTAACTTGAATCTGTGTTGTAAGCACCTAGCAGAGTAAACGAACAGAAAGAACTGTTTATCAGACTAAAGCTGCAGGGCATATGGCAACATAGCAGGCTCAAGCTAACAGCAGATTTCCGAAGGACAGCCCCGTAATGGAATTCCTAGTGGGACGATCAAAGAGGTAGAACAATCAGCCAAGCATGACTGCACATAACAAATCCATCAAGACCTATGATATTCCCAGCAAGACAAATAGCAAGGAGCACAGAGACTTAAATGGTGTTTGAGAAAATTTACTATTCCCCAGCCTCCAGCAGGATTGAGAAACAATGCCATTCAAATTCCCATCCATTCCAACAACATAATCAAAATACTCTTTTCCCTAGCCAGTTGAATTTACTATCTAATATTTATTTATTTTTAACTGCATCTATGTAAAGCTATAAAAATAAAAGCACATTTGTATATGTTTTAACATATCTCTGTTACTGCATCAAGCAAATTCAGCTTGACAGATTTTTATGAAATTTGGAGAGTATATTTTGAGCAACATGATTTTAAATGTAGGCTATGGAGCATACCTGAAATTTGCTTTGGGGTCCTCTAGGGGGTGGGCAGGCAGTCATTTATCAGAGAAGTTGAAACAGACGTGAAATGAGAGGCCCATAAGACTGCGAAAGGGAGTAATGAGCCATAACTATGAAGATGCATTAATATGCCAAGGACAGAGAAAACAATCAGTAGTTTTAAATATGAGTCCCAAATTGATCATCACAAAGGCAAGTGTGGTTTCCAATCTAGCCACTTCTCACCTGGGTAACTCTTAAGTAGAACAGTTCAAGCTAAGTAGCATCAGTGACTGACATAGTTAATTGTGATTAATTTCTTCAGCAGTTCTGAGGAGGCATTTTTGGAAAGACTCATCTGTGTGGAGAAAATCCCACCCTCCACCCCAACTCAGAGTAAGGAAATTCTGGCCCTCTCACCTCATACTAATGAAAAAGGCTTCAAGAGAACACTTAGGAGCACTGATTCCCCAATTACAAGACCTTGGGACCTGGTGTCTGCCACTCTGCTGCAAATGTAATGCTCCAAAGGCAAGCTGCTTAGCCACTGGCTACAAGTCAAAGGAATGGAGGATGAGAGGGTTCAGTCCAAACTCCCAGAATTTGTTGACACAAAACATATATAAGCATTTCCTGTGGACCAGATATATGCCAGGTACAAGAGAGAGAGAGTGAGCCTGAATGTTATTAACTCCTGTCTGAGTGGGTAACAGACTTGAGCAGAAAGAAATTGTAAGCAACACCTGATTTTTAGTGCCTGTGTCAGGACTAAGTTATCAGTCGAAATAAAGAAATATTTGCTATTATCAAGGGAGCTACAGGTACAAGATCTGCAGTAACTTGGGGGAAGTAGAAGAAAGTTTCCACTAAAGAATATTTGAGCATCCCATGAAAGGAAGGATTAGTTTTAAACACCTGTCAGATCTAGAGGACAGAGCCAGCTTTTGAGAGTTACCATTATGTAGAACTTACTAGAGTAGTCATGGACCACTTAGATTTTCATCCAGAGGCAAGAAAAGAACTAGCTTAAACAAATATTTTTAAAGGGACAGAGGAATAAACTTATAGTTGCTTAATGGTTATAACCCAAGAGGCATGGTGGTTCAATATACAAAATATACTATGCACACATAAGCAACAGTAGAATGGCACACTCACATAGACAGACGATGTGTGACTAGAAAAGGTGATTTAGAAGAAGAAAACAATTTAAGAGGCACTAGATGTCTGAGAATTATACTGCTCATGGACTTATGAAAGCTCCCAACTGTCTAGTAAATCTCATTTCCAGGCCTTGGCCTTAGAGTTGAGACTATATTACCTGACCCTGTGAGTCCACTTCTCTTCCTCACAAATCTTATTTCCTGTTATTCCCACATGCACATCCTTTGGCACAGCCAAGAAAACCATTCATTTCTACTCTCATTGTTTGTCTAATTTCCTATTCTGCTATACCCAAAGAAATACTTCTCATTGTTTAAAGAAATATCAGGACTAGGGAAGATCTGGCTACTCATCTTTTGTGCCTTAGGGTTATGTGTTTCCATGGATGCTGATTTTCTCACCCTATCAAGGTTCTATAGTTCTCAAATCTGGCTGCATACTACCAGAGAGCTTTTAAAAACAATACCACTTTAAAAATAGCTCCATAATAGTTGAATCAGAATCTCCAGGGGTTGGTGGTGAGCAGAGGTGTTTTATTTTGTTTCTGATTTTTTTAAAGCTCCCCCAAGTAATTCTAATGTGCAGCCAGAATTGAGTCTATACTGGCTGAGGTACAACACAGCTAATCAATTTCTTAATGTGGAAGAATGTATAGGTTTTCTAAGCTATTCCCCTGAGAAATGTTAATAAAATGTCAGCTGAGGTTGTGCAGGCTTTCAGTATACTCTAATAGGTGAGAGTGGAATTAGACATGCCTATGGGTAAAGCATTGGGCCTAGGAAAACAGAAAGCAGAACAACAAAGGGGGAAATGGTTGTGCCAGAACAGTGGTTCTCAATGATGAATATACAGCGATATCACTAGGCACCTAAACCACTTTATGCTGGGACCTCAGCCCCCAGACTATGAGTTAATTGATTTGGTGGGCTCAGACAGCATGTGGTTTTTTAAAAAATCTCCCTAAATGAGTCAAATATACAGTCAGGACTGAGAATCACTGCCCTGGAGGGGAAATAAGGTTAGTGTTCCCTGACACTGAGTTATCAAATGCAGCAGATTCTTCTATGAAAGATCATTCCTTAAAGAACAGAGAATCAGTGAAGACATTGTACTTATGAAAATATTCTAGCTTAGGGGATTTTATGTTCAAGTATAGGCCCTGTATCTCAATCAATTTGTTCACAGAAGGTTTAGATTGTCCATAATTAGATATTCAGAAAATAAAGAAATAAGGAGTTCTCAAGAGGTCTTCTTTGCCTGTTCCCAGTAAGCAGGGGTTCCTTAATAAAAGAGGTAGACTCTATAGGATTCCTTCCCCTTGCTGTGAAGTAGATTATTGTTCAGAGGTACTCACTTCTCTCCAATATCTCCATAGCCTGAAAGCACTTTTCCTAATCTTGCCTTCAGCCTTAGCCACATGACTCTGCCAGCGGAATGTGAGCAAGCAAGTCATGGTAAGGTTTGGCATGTGCTTGAGAAATGGGACTTCATTTAATCCACCAGGGATATGATAAAATTGTCTTGATTATCTTTCTGGCCCAAGGAGGATGAGAGACACATTGAGTAGAGCAGACTCAGCCCACCCACAGACCTTCAGTTGGATCCTCTCATTTCCTGGGACCTGAAGCAGAGCTGCCTAGGAAAGCAATCTGAAGATGGACAAGCTAAATGAATGCTTACTTTGTATGTGGCTTTTACTTTTTGGTCATTTGATATGTAGTCATACTGTGGCTAAAGCTAACTCCTATATTTGCTTTCCATGTCTTCATTAACTTAAAATGTGTTCCCATCCTTAACATGTTTTTCCAAATTAGCTCAAAATCTATTTGTTTAAAAGCATGTTCCTGTAACATGTGGGAGGTGATTTTATTACCTCCTTTCCTCATCATCCCTGCAAACAAATATGGTATTAGGTTTTATCCTTTGGAGGATGTTCCATGAAACCCTTCCATCGACAAAAAGGACTCTAATCCAGGATTGAGGTCAAGGTCTTAGCAACCAATCACTGGATTCATCACAGAACTATCCTAAGAATCTAAATTTAGAAGCAATCAATGTGACTACTGTTAGGACAATGCTTAAGTAATATTTATAATTTTCATAAAATAAACCATTATCTCACATTTTAAAAATACATTTAAAAAATATAAGCAGGAGACAGTCTACATCAACAAAGCAAGATATCAAACTGCCAATAAGGTATGACTTCAATGGTATAAAATAAAATAAATATAAAGTCTAAAAGTATACCAAAATGTTGATTATTTTATTTTTTAAAGCCTTTCCTGTACTTTCTAAATTTTCTTTAATGAGCAAGTTTTAACTTCAGGAAAAAACAACTTTGAAAAGGGTAAGAAAGAAAACAGTCCGTGAGGGACTCATAGCTCTGAATAACACATAATTCAAAAGGGGAAAGAGTTGACAAATAAAACTTATTCAGCTTGCAAAATGACATAAAACTGACCTCTGTCAGTTGGTGACAGCCCTCTACCTGTAAGGATCCCTCATTTCTTCTTGGGTCTCTCTTTCTGCATGGCCACTGCTAGGAATAAGTTTGTTTGGTCTCTCAAATCCTGCACAGTTCTTCTATATACTGAGTTGCCTTCTCCTTAGAATTAGAAGCTGTTCAATACAAACTAATAACGTATTTTATTTGTATTTGCCTTCATTTAACTTTTCTAGTTCCACTAAACTGCATGAAGCCAAAGTTTTACAGTTCGTCAATATATGATGAAGTGAAAGACTTAATACATGTTTAATTTCACATTAAGCTTTGGATTCTAAAGGCCACTATTTATACTATAATATTTGTTTTTGAATGATTGATTCTGATTATACCTAGTGTTAGTGTTAGTTGCCCAGTCATATCTGACTCTTTGCGATCCCTTGGACTAGAGCCTGCCAGCCTCCCCTGTCCATGGAGTTTTCCAGACAAGAATACTGGAGTGGGTTGCCATTTATATTTCTATATAATTGAAACCAGACATCTTATTTCATTAATATGGATGGTATACTAAAATTTAATAAGCATACTTTTGAACCAATGGATTACAAGTTTCTTTAATTGGAAAACTCCATCACACTCATCTTTGTTATCCCTACCACTTAGCAAAGTGGGCGCACACTGTAGGTGGAGCTGACATTAACAGTACTCACTAACATCTGGTTTTCTTCTGTACCCAAGGCCTGAAACAAATCTTGTTTAACAGGACCCTTGCAGTTAGGTGAGGCCAAGTGACTTGTTTTGGCTATTAAGCTAAGCTGGGACATGACACCTATCATTTTAGAGCTGAAACAGTGAAAAGTCTATGAACTATCCTCTAAATCCTTTGCCATGGCTATAGCAACCAGGAAGCCTTAAACTACAGAGATGCAGTAAGATGAGGATGTCAGGAGTCCCGAGTCACTCCTTGGAAAAGTATGTGAAGAAACTGCTGAGCCTGCAGCAGATTTTTTCTTGAGCAAGGAATAAATGTTACACATTAAGTCACTGGGATATCAGGATTTATTCGTTCCTGCATGACAGCCTGAAGGTGAAAGTTGCTCAGTCGTGTCTGACTCTTTGCAACCCTATATACTGTAGCCCTCCAGGCTCCTCTGTCCTTAGAATTCTTCATGCAAAAATACTTGTGTGGGTTGCCATTCTCCAGGGGATCTTCCTGACCCAGGGATCAAACCCAGGTCTCCTACACAGCAGATTCTTGACCATCTGAGCCACCAGAGAACCCCAGAACACTCTAACCTATCCTAATATTGTAAGCATTCTTGAAAGCTGATCTGAATTTAATCAGAAGCTTTTAATATTCCACTGTTTAAATATGCTTCCTGATAAAACCAAAAGCATGGATACTTTTGGGTTTTTTTTCCCTGCTAAATGTTTCAGCACTTGCTAAGCTTAGCAAGGATATAAGATAGACTCTTCTGTGCAGGCTGCTGAATAACCATAGCCTTAGAGGTTGTAGAAAAGATATGTAACCTGTTAAGCTCATGCTTTAGGCCTTATGTCTCATTCTTGAGCTGCAAGGGAATTTCCCAGCCAATTCCCGACTCGTACTCTGGTAATGATCTCTAGACACTGTGTGGCACAGAATTAGGTAGAAGACCTAAGTTGTTAGATGGATCATTCTTCAAACGCACAGAAATAAAGAATGAGACTTGGTACATCATTTTTTTTTTTTAAAGGAAGAAGGTAAATGCTAGCTTTAAACCTGCTTACACTGTTGCAAGCTTAAGAACTACAGGAACATGGCACTTCCTTATAGCTATATATCTGTAAGTTTCTCTTCCTGGGAATGGTCCTCTGCATTAAAAGGAGGACCTCTGCATTAAAAGCTTTAGTAATTCAATCCATTTTTCCAACAGTGAACAAGATATAAAAGATCCCAGACATATGAGTCATAAGCATGTGCAGCTAAAAGACAAACATGTTTGAAAATCCCTTTTTCTGAAACATTGAGTTTTCAAAGCCATGTGTAGATGTAGCCCTTCTGCTGGAGTGGTGGATTTATAAACCCATCAGTAAGTAAGTGATTGAATTTAGTGGTTGCTAATCGATTCACTACCAATTAATTTAGACAAAATAATCAAATCACTTGTTTATTTCAGGCTTAGTAACGATAAAAAGTCTAATATTCCTTTAAAAACATGGTACATAGAAGCACTCCCATGTTCAGTAACTAAATAGAGCACCAATATATATTTCCGTCTCCAGCTGCCTTGGCATCTGTTCTAACTCCCTACCTTCCCCTTCCCCTCAAATCTTTTGAGTTCTTTGGGCAGTGGTAAGTCTCAGCAATGCCAAATCCTATATTTACTTTTAGAAACTGTAACAGCAGGAGCTTGCTGAATTTCACCTTCAGGGGTGTTGTAGATGTTTCCAGCTTCTGGGGTCTGTTCATCATCTCCTCTGCAGTGTCCCCACTTATACTGCCTGCTAAAGTTCAAGAAAGTAAGTATTTAATCTTAGCACACCACCAAAGGGATGAAAGCTACTCTCTATTATCTTTTAAATACCACTGTGATTCAAATTAAAATCACAGAAGGTCCAGTCATATTAACAAGAGTGGCAGTATATTAATTTCAAATAGGACAGCAAAGAATTTAAAGGGACAATCTCCCACCAAACAAATTCTAAGGCAAGGCACAATCTGAAACAGCCTAGGGCAGCCTCCTAAACCCTGTTTCTTGAAGACATCATACCTTTTTTTGAGTGGGAGTTCAAACTTCAAGTCTGAAGGAATCAAGACCAAAATGTCATATTAAATGAGAAGAGAAAGAAAAAGAAAGCATTTAAATAAATTTAGGGACCTATGTTCTCCCCTCATAGATGGAGTTGTATTCCTTGTAATGGCAATTACATGATTGTTCAAGGGGCCACAACCCTGTTTAAAAGGCCCACCTCATAACTTCATAATGGTGTTATCCACAAACATTCTGCTCACTAACTGGACAGATGTAGAAACTTGCCAATTTATCATAAATAAGATAGGAAATATTTATATAAGGCAATGATGTTCTCAGGACTACTATACTATAATCCCAGTTTGTACAATACAAATAACATTCCAGGTATATAGAAAAATTATCCAACTATGATCATCTAAAAGCAGGCTGACAGAGTCAGATTATCTAGCTAAAACAATCTCTGTCTCAAAGATGTTTTTTTTTAATTTAATGCTCCAGGTACCTGTTTACCCCAGTCTGCACCCCTAGTAATTGCAAACATATTGTACACACGTTCTGCTTCTCTAGTCCAAAATACTTAATCTGCTGTCAGGTATGAGAGCACAATTATTACGTAATTGTCAAATAATTAAATCACTCCCAAAGAGAATGGCTGTCTCTGAATATCAAAGAATTAGGCCTTCCATCCCTACTTGTCCATTTAAGAACTCCATCTTTCTTATTTCTGTAGTGTTTTCTTTTGAAGTGTTGAGGGCATGTGGATAGAGCTCAAGAGGGGAAGACATGTTCCAGTTCTAACAACTACTGACCTAGTTACAACAAACATTTTACAGATAGAGAAACTGAGACTCTGAGAAACTTTCTCTGAAAAAGCCAACTCAGCATGCTAAGGATGGACATGGAAGCCACACACAAATTTCTGACACCTGAGATAAGTCATTTTTCTAGCTGTCTGTACTACTAACTTCATAGTTTCAGATTCTATCTACTCCTCAGTGCTGCATATGATTCCTTGCTTTTCAACCCAAATTCAAGTTCCCTCCACCACTCTTACCCAACCCCTTTGCTTCCACAACCACATAACTGATCACAACGAAGGCTCAGAGGTTAAAGTCATGCCAGGACTTACTAAGTTGAAATCCACTAGAAAACAGCACAATGCAAGCTACCTCAGAATGGTGAGCACCTAAACTCAACAGGCATGACAACAAAGTGCCAAAAATGAATTATAGGTGCCATTTTCTTTTCAACAAATGAGTGGGCTACATGGCATTAAATACATTCAATCAATGTATTTATTCAAAAGGAGCAATTCACTTTCAACTATGTATGTATGTATGTATTCTATCAGGATTCCGGTAGTTTCTTATAAAGGAAATGATATGTCTTTATTGGTCTAGAAAGCAATTATTAAAGTCTTCTTCAAAACTGAAAAGCCTTTTACAGCTAAAATTTCCTCTGTGCCTGTGCATTAGGAGAAAACCAATATCTTATTTATTCATGTTTCCTATTCTCTTTCTCCAGCTTTTCCTCTTGGAAAGTTTATCTCTGTCCCCATTAGCGATTCTCTCTCCTTCTGCAGGGGACTTTCTTAAGTCGTCAGCAGACCAAGAAGAGCATTAAAGACTTGATCAGAGAATTAAGAAGGCCATAACTACCCTAGTGTGAAAGATTAGGGATGTGAGAACTGAGAAGGAACCCACCAACCTCTCTGGAACTTCTTAAGAGACCCCAGCCCTTGGAACTCAGGCCATCACCCTGTCACTCTGTCTCAGGCAACAGAGTATTTGACTCAACTCAGCAAACTTTTGTTGAGTGCTTGCTACACATACCTACTCTATCCCTCTTACTCTTCCCTTCCAATTTACCAGTAAAAATCGACTCAAAATAATATGTGTAGTATTGGGTGTTAATATAGTATATGCACATACACACACACACAAAACATAGTGCATGGTGTAAGATTTCACATTTCTGCCATTAAAATGTGACATAGTATACCTTTGTGTGTCCAGCTGTCTAGCAGCAAATGAAGGAATATGCTATGAATAACACTGAATTTCAAAGGGAGCTTTTTCAATCAAGGGGAAAGGTACATTGTCACTGGGTGCTCATTTTACTTCAAATTTCTGTGTGCTGTAGTTTGCTAAGATTTTAACTCAACAGTGATAACTATAAGAAGTCCCTGATAATAATAACAGTATTTAATTCATCTCACTCCACATGCAAAAGAAATCTTGTAGGAGATGAGACACAATATTGTAATTAGAAATAGATGGATTCAATAAATATTAAATATATATATATATATTCATTTAGCCATTTTCTTCTCGGTAGTACCTGCAATACAGGCTCATCCTAACATCTGATCCATGAAATTAAGATGATAAGGAGTTATTGAAAGAGAAGATGGAGAGAATTTAAAAGTCATGGCTTTTTGAAATTCTAGTGTGATTTTTACAGTTGCAAGTTGATGCTACTTCCCCTCCCCACACCTAAATGGTAAACAAGAAATAACTGGCAGAGGACAAATGAATGCATTTCAGTGAGTCCCATTTATAACTCTATGAGTTACATTTTGTTATTTTGATAGACTCAGATTTCAAGACCAGGTGTTCCAGACAATGCTGCTGCTGCTGCTGCTGCTGCTGCTGCTGCTGCTGCTGCTGCTAAGTCGCTTCAGTCGTGTCTAACTCTGTGCAACCCCATAGACAGCAGCCCACCAGGCTCCCCTGTCCCTGGGATTCTCCAAGCAAGAACACTGGAGTGAGTTACCATTTCCTTCTCCAATGCATGAAAGTGAAAAGTGAAAATGAAGTCTCTCAGTCATGTCCAACTCTTAGCGTCCCCATGGACTGTAGCCCACCAGGCTCCTCTGTCCATGGGATTTTCTAGGCAAGAGTGCTGGAGTGGGGTGCCATTGCCTTCTCTGCTAACAAGCTCAATTTTTAAACTATTTTCCCTGTACATTTTTTTACATTTTAAAATTGCTCAGTCATGTCCAACTCTTTGCAACCAATGGACAATACAGTCCACTGAATTCTCTAGGTCAGAATACTGGAATGGGTAGCCTTTCCCTTCTCCAGGGGATCTTCCCAACCCAGGAATCAAACCCAGGTCTCCCACATTGCAAGCATATTCTTCACCAGCTGAGCCATAAGGGAAGCCAAAGAATATTGGAGTGGGTAGCCTATCCCTTCTCCAGGAGATCTTCCCAACCCAGGAATTGAACCAGGGTCTCTTGCACTGCAGGGGGATTCTTTACCAACTGAGCTATCAGGGAAACCAAAATTCTGACACTTATAGTTTGTTTCCTCCTGCTGCTTAAGAGAGAGATAAAAAATGTCTGATACTTGCAGCCTATTTCCTCCATTTGGAGACCCTTAGCCTTCCTTCCTGTTACCCTCTCATTCTCCCCTTTTCTTTTAGAAGAATTATGTTGCCTAGGGAAAGGGGCATCATTTTCATTATGTAACTGCTTCCGAATTGATAAGGCGCATTGTCCCTAAATTGGTGAGGCAACATATTCTCCTAACCCTTATACGGAGGGTCTCTGATCCAGAGGCCCCAAGTAGTAGTTGGAGGAAGCTGCTGCAGTGGCAGGAGTTTGAGCAACCATTTGTAACTTAAAAGCCTTTATGTGGCTATAAACAAATCCAGTCAAACAGTTACAGATACAGGGAGCAAACAGCAAAAACAGAACAATCAGCAGTTAAAACTCACATTATGTCCACAGTTAAGTACAAAGTGTTGCACCAGTCCATTTTAGGATTATTAGATGTCATCAGATTAAGAAGAGGCATCACATATGATTGTTGCTGTCAAAGGTATTCACAGACTTGGAGAAAGTCATTTCCTTGAAGTGGAGATGCCCGCCATGGGAAGCCTTCCAAGGATGAAGAGGGGAGCACTCCGCAGACCCATCAGTTACACCAACTGTGGAATGCAGTGTAGGAGTGAGCCTATGACAGGAAGGCATTATCTTGAGGATGAAATGGCAGACTCAGGTTTTTGGAGTCAGCAGAAGTAGGCTCACATAGACTATCAGGCCCATCCAGATCAAGTTCAAGGGAAGTTGTGATGCTCACTGTCCTTGCAGGAGTCCACATGGTATGAAGAAGCACTGTGGGAAGAGTCCGTTAGTGGCCACCATGTCTTGGGTCCTCTGGATGACCTACTTTTCCTTCAGCAGCTCCAGCTCCCAGCAGGTCCCGAGGAGACCAGGATCCTGTCGTTGTGAACTGGAGCCACAGGGTCCCAAAGCTGAAGCCCCAGTGGGTCCTGAGGAGACTCGGCTTCCATTAGCATCGACTCACCCTTGGGTTGTCTGGAAGCCCAGACTGTCTGCAGGGACTCTGCCCCAAGGGTTCCACAAGCCAAAGCCCCATCGGGTCCCTATATTTCCGGGTTATTTACAAACTGTTTGACCAATCTGAGCCTTTCTTTTCATTGAATTAATCAAACTGGTCAAATTAATTCAGTACCCTGGACCCCACTTTTTCTTTTAGAGATGACTTTCTCCCCTTCATCACAAAGAAACTAATAAACTTCATCTTTAATCAAGTTCATCTAGTCCTCTGCTGCTGCTGCTGCTGCTGCTGCTGCTGCTGCTGCTGCTGCTGCTGCTAAGTTGCTTCAGTCATGTCCGACTCTGTGCGACCCCATAGATGGCAGCCCACCAGGCTCCCCCATCCCTGGGATTCTCCAGGCAAGAGTACTGGAGTGGGTTGCCATTGTCTTCTGCGATCTAGTCCTCTACTAGTCTCAATTTTGCTTCCAGGCAGCTGGAGCAGCAGGAAGTAGGCCAGATGAGCTCTTGATCAGCTAATCAGATAAACTAATCTGACAGAGATGAATGCTTTTTAGGAAGGTTGCTGTTTAGCCTTTTGGAAAAGGGATGCTAAAAGTAGCCTGGGTTTGGATATTAAAATTGCTTGGGTCTCTTCTCAATGGAAGTTGGGAAGACTTTCACATGACTCTCATAGTATATAACTATTCTTTAAATGCTTTTCAATAAATAATAACAATAATAATGATAATGTGTGAGTCCTAAGTCACTTCAGTCATGTCTGACTCTTTGTAAACCTATGGACTATAGCCCATCAGGCTCCTCTGTCCACGAGATTCTCCAGGCAAGGATACTGGAGTGGGTTGCCATCCCTCCTCCAAGGGATCTTCCTGACTCAGGGATTAAACCCATGTCTCTTGTGTCTCCTGCACTGGCTGGCAGTTTCTTTACCATTGGTGCCACCTGAGAAGCCCAATAATGATAATACATAACTCCACTTTTTTTTAAATTTCACTAGAACTAACCATTGTACATATTCCCTAAACTAGGAGACAGTATCATTCAGTCTTTCAGAATTCTGCTCATAAAAAGAAGCTGCTACTAAGCTGATAAATCACCAGTTTTTTCCCAGGGTTTGGTTTAGGGAATTGTTTCCATCTGTGAGTGGCAAGCATTCCCGCTTAGAAAATTCTCCCTTCTTCTAACATACTAAAAGCACCCCTGGAGTGCTGTAAGAACAGACAGCTGGCCTCAGGGCTTCTAATACTTTTCTAAGTTATAACTCTCCTCAGAGGCCCTAGGGCAAGGTGCACTCTAGTGATTTGTAGGCCTGCTGGTCTCCATTCTGCCAGCTCAGGTGAGACATATCTAAATTTTCCCAGCAGCCTTCTGATCCTCCCTGTGTTAAAGCCTTGGGGTGTGTGTGGTTAGAAGACAACAGCTCAGGGAATATATGCAGGTCCCCAGTGTCAGACTAAACTCGGCATAGCAGAGGAAGAAAGCAGCTAGAAATCTGGAAAAGGTGAACAAAGGTGAAGGCCAAGTTCAAAGGACAAGAGTAAGTCAAGGGAGAGTCAGGGATTCTATCCTCGGTGAAGACTGAGTCAAGATCAAAGCTGGACATATAATGTCCAGAAATGAACTCAGGACAAGGCAATCGGCTCAGATGGGCATGGAAAAGGAAAACAAACATGAGAGTGAGGAAACTTGGGTTTTGATTTCACTTTACTCTCGGTCTCAATTTTTGTATTTCTAAAATGATATTGTCTCATTTAGATATTACAAGTCTATGAACGCCATATAAACAAAGTCATACACTCAGCACTATTTAGAGAGCAAAGCAGAACAATGAACTGGAACCAATTAAATAATCAGAAAAAAATACAGATGACAACAACAGCACTTTGAAACCAAGTAAAAGTCTGCCTCAGAGAATCTCTCACAGGCATCTTTGACACTCTCTTGTTGAAGATCCTAGAAAGAAAAACCATGCTCCTTTCCCTCTAGGAGGTTGCATCTTTGATGGAAAGAAAAGGTTCACTTTTATATGACTATATATATATCATGTATGTGTGTATGTATATGTATGTATATATATATCCTAGTTCAGAAAGACAATAACTAAAATGGCAAAAGATAACACTAAAAGCATTCCTGGGAGAGAGTTTAGGACTTCTTCAATTACAGTGTCTACATGGTTGATCTGCTTTACATGTATTGCTTTCCAAGGAAACACTCAGCTGGTGCTAACTCCCAATCTTAGTATAGTTAAGTTAAAGCTTGGGTTTACCTGGCATTTTCAACTGTCTGAAGCCTAAAATCTTTCCATTAACTTTTGTAGCCCTTGTCAACCTCCAAATATATTATACTGATTAGATCTTATAAAAAAAAATGGAAAACTAAACCAGACTGTAACCTCAGGTATCATGCCTGGACAACAGCAAGATACCACTGGGCATATACTCTAGGTCTAGGTCAGAAGCAGGTCCTTCCCAGTAGAAAGCAATCATTACCACAAACTTAGAAAGGCATTTACTCCCCTCTACTATTAATCTAACAAGCCATTGAGCATATACCCTGCTAAGAGTGGGACTGAACAGAAGCCACGACTTCAGGAATGAAGGCTGAAAGGCCAGAAATAGAGCTGAGTTCCATCATGTGAAGATGGAGCTCTGAGGAGGGAAACTGGCCTCCTGCCCATTTCACTTTTATCCTAAGCCTGCAGCACTGATTACTGCCACAAGAACACCAAAGGCAAATTAATTCTGCTCCTGACGGGCTCGGAAAAAGAAGCTAGGATTTCACATCAGGTGAGAGTTCCCACCAGAGTTTCACAACACTGGTGAGAGTTTCACATTATTTTCCCTTCATGGTGTCCCCTTCTTAAGGCAAATAAGAAGTTGTCCATTTGTACAAATGGCAACAAAACTCTAGCATCAGAAATACTTAGAGAATTAAGGATTCTAGTACTTTTCATCATATTTCTGTTGGTCCAAGATCACACTTGGAATCTCAGAAAAATCTCTCCATTGGAAACCCCATCATCTTTCACAAACCGCCTACTTGCAAACTTGTTGGCCACAATACACTAAAGGGAATTTTTCTGAAAAGATTTGTTTCACTGAACTTTTTAACCAAGCAAGAAATTCAATATTGTGAAATCGAGAAATCATACTGGTTTAAAGTTACCAGTGACCTTACAACAAGCTAGCCCAGCATCAATCACAGCTCCTTGGGTTAAAGATCTTCTGATTTGGGGATCTGCCATCCGCTGAATACACCTTTCTCAATCAGTCAATAATTTGCCCTCTGCTGAGACTGATGATCTTTTTTGATATGTTTCCTCTTATGTGCAAGCTACTTGCTTTCTGCTGTTCTGGAGCCACGTACTAATGAGTTGCACCCTTGCTTCTTGTTGGAGCCATTGGCCCTCTAACGTGATGATTTTGCATATGACAGAGATTTATAGCTTCCTCCAGCTCCTACCCACATCCCACCCAAAATACTGGGGATTGAAAATTGGTACTGAAAATCTGGGAACTTCATCTCTTACCCTTCGTTAGACAGGGTCATAGACTGCATCTACTCTATTTGAAGTGAGACAGTGCCTTTACTTCCATAAGATACAGTTACTGAAGTTTCCAACCGTCCTAGAGATGTCAGAGATACTATCTATTCCACTAAACCTCTTCTTGTGAAATGAGTTGTGCTCACCTCACAACTTAGGTATCATGATATAGCTCTTCCCCTTCCATATTGTGGTGAAGTTTATTGGAACTAGAAGTAATCATCTGACTCAAGCTTAGCCAGTCGGATGCTTTCTCATGGAATTTTAGAACAGGAAGACAGGGCCTCTGGCCAATCTGTTCTGGATACTTGAACATGGTGGCCATCTAGTACACTTTCTATGTTATAAGAGTAAATAATTCTGAAGAGATATAAGGAAATTGGTGGATACAAAGCTGAACTATAGTGCAAAATGCAAGAGATAGAGAAATCAACATTTACTGAACTTTTGCTCATGTTGCACATACAATGTGGGTCACCTGGGATGCTGTGTTCATTGTGGTCTTTCAAGCACACAGGCTAATGGGAGCTTTATCTTGACATATGGTTTCCAGATCACTGAGATAGGGAAAGGAAAGGTAGAAAATTGCACACTGGCTCTAGTTTCCACCCCAAAGTGACAATGTCACATCTGCTTACATTTCATTAGCAATACCAAGTCACCCTAACTTCAAAGGATGTGAAAAAGTGAAATTCTACCATGTTCCCAAGTGGAAAAAAAATTCAGTATGACTTCGATGCCATCCTTAGGCTTTCTTCCCTCCAAATAAAAATAACTGTCTTTTCTTGGCTTCCTGCTCTTATCTGAAACTGTTGTTACCATGGTCATTAGTGAGTGATGTTTGTTAAATCCAGTTAACAGTTTTCAGTCCTTATTTTACCTTCTCTTCCATCTCTCTCTCTCTCATTCTCTCTTTCTCTCTCTTGCTGCAATAAATCATTCCCTGATTACATCATTCTCTAAATACTTCAGCTTCGGCCCCAGTGTTATCACTGCTTCCCTCCAATATCCTTCTCATTTCTTTTCCTTTCCCTTCTTTTCACATCCATACAACCAAGTTCTCCTTGTGACCCATTACTCCCTGGTGAATTGTACCACATTCTCCAGTCATGCAAATCAAAATATGGGAGTCATCTATAGCTTCCTCCTTTCCTCCTTCTACCCTGTATTTTGGTCACCAGGTCTTTGCTATGATTTCTCAGTTGATTTACTATAAGAGCCTCCTAAAGTTTCTCCTGCCACCAGCATTAGCCCATGAGTCTTATTCTGCTCAGATGATTAGGGTCCTCTTTCTAATTACAATTATGTCACTCCCTTGCTTAAAACTTGAATAGATTCTAAATGCTGTAGTCTATTGTCAGAATCCTTCAGGTGCTTTATAAGGTCTTCAAGATCTGCCCATGATTACTTCACCATTATATTTATTGCCTTGACCCTCTGCATCTGAGTCATGCTCTGAATTACCTATATTTCCCAGAACTGCCCTGATCACTCAGTTCTCTATGTCTTTCAGCATGGTATTGAATAGACACCTTTCCTTCCTAATCAGGTCAATTCCTCTGAGACTTGGCTCACTAACTGTTCCTTCCAGGAAGTCTTCTGGGATGCTCCCAGTCCTGATCAGAATCTCCCTGCTGTATGTTCTAAGAACAACTTGCACTTACCTCAGTCTCAGTGGTGACTTATTACAACTGTTTTTCTACTTGGCATTTCATCTTTCTTATCTACTATGAGTTGCATATGGGAAGATTCAGTTTTACTGATATTTGTATACTCAGAATCTAACACAATGCCTGACACCTATTAAAAGCTCAATAATACCCATTAAATAATTAATCAATAAAGCCTTATATTCTTATGACCACCAAATTTAGAAACTGTGCTCAGGGAGGCAGAAAGGAGCAAAAATATGGCATATATATGGGGGTTTCATCGATGGCTGAGCAGATAAAGAATCCATTATATTTATCAGTTCAGTTCAGTTCAGTCTCTCAGTCATGTCTGACTCTTTGCGACCCCATGAACCGCAGCACACCAGGCCTCCCTGTCCATCACCAACTCCCAGAGTCCACCCAAACCAATGTTCATCCAGTCGGTGATGCCATCCACCATTCATCCTCTGTCGTCCCCTTCTCCTCCTGCGCTCAATCTTTCCCAGTATCAGGGTCTTTTCAAATGAGTCAGCTCTTTGCATCAGGTGGCCAAAGTATTGGAGCTTCAGCTTCAACATCAGTCCTTCCAATGAACACCCAGGACTGATCTCTTTTAGAACGGACTGGTTGGAACTCCTTGCAGTCCAAGGGACTCTCAAAAGTCTTCTCCACCACCACAGTTCAAGAGCATCAATTCTTCGGCACTCAGCTTTCTTTATAGTCCAACTCTCACATCCATACATGACCAGCAGAAAAACCATAGCCTTAACTAGGTGGACCTTTGTTGGCAAAGTAATGTCTCTGCTTTTTAATATGCTATCTATGTTGGTCATAACTTTCCTTCCAAGGAGTAAGCATCTTTTAATTTCATGGCTGCAGTCACCACCTGCAGTGATTTTGGAGCCCCCCAAAATAAAGTCAGCCACTTTTTCCATTCTTTCCCCATCTATTTCCCATGAAGTGATTAGACTAGGTGCCATGATCTTAGTTTTCTGAATGTTGAGTTTTAAGCCAACTTTTTCACTCTCCTCTTTCACTTTCATCAAGAGGCTCTTTAGTTCTTCTTCACTTTCTACCATAAGGGTGCTGTCATCTGCATATTTGAGGTTATTGATATTTCTCCAGGCAATCTTGATTCCAACTTGTGCTTCCTCCAGCCCAGCATTTCTCATGATGTACTCTGCATAGAAGTTAAATAAGCAAGGTGACAATATACCGCCTTGACTCACTCCTTTCCCAATTTGGAACCAGTCTGTTGATCCATGTCCAGTTCTAACTGTTGCTTCCTGACCTGCATACAGATTTCTCAAGAGGCAGGTCAGGTGGTCTGGTATTCCCATCTCTTTCAGAATTTTCCACAGTTTCTTGTGATCCACACAGTCAAAGGCTTTGGCATAGTCAATAAAGCAGAAATAGATGTTTTTCTGGAACTCTTGTTTTTTCCATGATCCAGCAGATGTTGGCAATTTGATCTCTAGTTCCTCTGCCTTTTCTAAATCCAGCTTGAACATCTGGAAGTTCATGGTTCGCATATTGCTGTAACCTGACTTGGAGAATTTTAAGCATTTCTTTACTAGTGTGTGAGATGGGTGCAATTGTGTGGTAGTTTGAGCATTCTCTGGCATTTCTTTGGGACTGGAATGAAAACTGACCTTTTCTAGTCCTGTGGCCACTGCTGAGTTTTCCAAATTTGCTGGCATATTGAGTGCAGCACTTTCACTGTATCATCTTTCAGGATTTGAAACAGCTCAACTGGAATTCCATCACCTCCACTAGCTTTGCTCGTAGTGATGCTTCCTAAGGCCCACTTCACTTCACATTCCAGGATGTCTGGCTCTAGGTGAGTGATCACACCATCATCATTATCTGGGTCGTGAAGCTCTTTTTTTGTACAGTTCTTCTGTATATTCTTGCCACCTCTTCTTAATATCTTCTGCTTCTGTTAGGTCCCTACCATATCTGTCCTTTATTGAGCCCATCTTTGTATACACACACACACACACACACACACACACACACAACTGCTACTCAGTAGTGTCTGATTCTTTGAGACTCCATAGACTATAGCCCACCAGGCTCTTCTGTCCATGGGATTTCCCAGGCGAGAATACTGTAGTGGGTTGCCATTTCCTCCTCCACTAGAGGCTCATATATGCATATGGCCTATATAATTACCTCCACAAAGTAATTATTCATCAGTGATGCCCTTTCTTGGATCTCTGGGTAGTTCCTGCTACACTCTATCCTTCTGTGATACCTCCCTATCTTTTACCTTTGAGATTCAATTTGAGGGACAGATGACTAGTAAGGGTTCATATTGCTTATAACTGCGTGTCAATTTGCTATTATAAACTAAACATATCTATTGAAGGCCTATGTGTTGGTTTCCCAGGACATGCAAAACTGCTGCCCTCAAGCAGTTATAGCCTAAGCAGGGAGATAATTTCTAGGCTTAAGGGAAAGAGCACTTACTGTAAAGAAATAGCATTGCAGAATAGGAAACAGCTTGAGAGCTGAAGTCTGCACATCTCAATCTGAGTCTCAGCCCTTCCTTAATATCACAGAACACCTGACCAGCATTTACCTCTCTTTTCTATGACTTCACTTTCTACTTGGAAAACCGTGTAAAATAATAAGATAATATTAAAAGATAAAATGTAGGTTATGGTAATTCCATGAAATTTCATCAATATGAAAGTACTTTATAATGATAGCTATCATTTACTGCAAACTTTACTACACACCACCTAGATCTTTAATTTTACATTCACATTACTAATTTTATCTAATTGGCTACAAGCCAATGTAGCATTATAAGCTCCATGATACAGATGGAGAAATAGTGGTTCAGAGAGGTTAAGTAACTCCTCTAATATCACACAGTAGACAGATCATACCAGGATTCAAACCCTGATCTGTACCATCCAAAGTCCAGGGATGCTAACCATTATATTACACTGCCTACCCACAAACAGTCAGGTAAATGTAATTCATGTACTCAATTGTTCGTATATAAGCACTATGATAAAGTACAGCCCATACTATAAATAAAAGTTGACAATTAATCAAGTTGTTTAGATTTTTCCATCTGTAAAATGAGTGATTTGGGTCACATTAAATAAGACACACGGAGACCCAAACGAGACTGTGTATCAAGCACTCTGCACAGCAGAGAGTAGGCGTTCAAAAATAAGTACATATTCGATCATTATTGTTATTAGATTGTTGCTTAGTTTCTTTCTCTATCACATTTATATAATTCTGTGACATTCCATTCAAAGAGCTAGGGGAACAAAGCATGAGATTTATATCAGATACAAACTTATAAACTACTCACTTATTTATGGAGGTCCTGAGGTATTGGAAGTTTTGGGGGACTCTAAGGAACTCATGTTCAGATAGGCCACCACAATTATCCAGGAAACTTGTTACCATTTTGCAGGTGTTGAGAATCTTCTCCCTACTTTTTTAAATAGCCCAGGCTCAGAATTAATTCTCCAGCTAACTAAGAGCACAATATGTTCCTGCTTTTCCCTGGACACAATGCTACAGGAAGGGTAACTGAACATTTTGTTTATCTAGTAGGAAGAGAGCAGTGGAATTGGCCTGGTTTTGACCACCTTATTCCAAGAGCACTAAATTTTTTTTTTTTAAACACCTTTAAAATTTTCATTTTTTGTAGACTGTTGGCCACCACCACCCTTCTTTTGTAATAAGCTCAGCTTATGAGGTACAACAAGCAAGTCAGAAATAAACAAGCATCACTGTCCACTTGGAGACACAGGTAGACAAGAAGACAAAAATCCAGGGAGTATGCCAAGATTTTAGGGCCTGATATACATCAAAATCTAGGGGATACAGCATGAGTCATGATGAAAGTTAATGCTATGTAGGTGGAGTCTGAAAAGACAAGCGTTAACAGGACATACAAGGCTTCTTTTATAGACCAGTCTAGTTAACCCTTGGAGAAGGCAATGGCACCCCACTCTAATACTCTTGCCTGGAAAATCCCATGGACGGAGGAGCCTGGTAGGCTGCAGTGCATGGTGTTGCTAGGAGTTGGACACGACTGAGCAACTTCACTTTCATGCATTGGAGAAGGAAATGGCAACCCACTCCAGTGTTCTTGCCTGGGACAGGGGCGGCTGGTGGGCTGCCATCTATGGGGTTGCACAGAGTTGGACATGACTGGAGTGACTTAGCAGCAGCAGCTAGCTAACTCTTACAATCTTGGGGGCATAGATATGATTAAACTCAGTTCATAGATAAAGAAATTGAGCTTTGGGGAACTCAAGTTACTTTTCAAAGGTTCAGTTCAGTTCAGTCGCTCAGTCGTGTCCGACTCTTTGTGACCCTATAACTGCAGCATGCCAGGCCTCCCTGTTCATCACCAGCTCCCAGAGTTTACCCAAACTCACGTCCATTGAGTCGGTGATGCCATCCAACCATCTCATCCTCTGTCGTCCCCTTCTCCTCCTGCCCTCAATCTTTCCCAGCATCAGGGTCTTTTCAAATGAGTCAGCTCTTCACATCAGGTGGCCAAAGTATTGGAGTTTCAGCTTCAACATCAGTCCTTCCAAAGAACACCCAGGACTGATCTCCTTCAGGATGGCCTGGTTGGATCTCCTTGCAGTCCAAGGGACTCTGAAGAGTCTTCTCAACACCACAGTTCAAAAGCATCAATTCTTTGGTGCTCAGCTTTCTTTATAGTCCAACTCTCACATCCATACATGACTACTAGAAAAACCAGTTTTGACTGCTGCTGCTGCTGCTAAGTCACTTCAGTTGTGTCCAACTCTTCGCACACCCATGGACTGCAGCCTACCAGGCTCCTCCGTCCATGGGATTCTCCAGGCAAGAGTACTGGAGTGGGTTGCCATTGCCTTCTTCCTAGTTTTGACTAGATGGACCTTTGTTGGCAAAATAATACGCTGTCTAGGTTGGCCATAACTTTCCTTCCAAGGAGTAAATGTCTTTTAATTTCACAGCTGCAATCACCAACAGTGATTTTGGAGCCCCCCAAAATAAAGTCAGCCACTGTTTCCACTGTGTCCCCATCCATTTGCCATGAAGTGGTGGGACTGGATGCCATGACCTTAGTTTTTTACAAAATTACTAAGAGATTCAAGGGAAGGGAGATAGATAATTAAAAGTTATTTACAATTATTATTTAAATTCTGAAAGAAGATTTAAATAAAGTGGTATGAGAGAGTAATTAGAAATAAGGGTACTAGTAGCTAGATGGAGTCTACTAGCTATATATTATTGCATAACAATTACCATAAATTTGGCAGCTTAAAAAGACACGTTTATTTTCTCAGTTTTTGTGGACTAAAAATCTGGCATGGCTTGTCTGGGTCCTCTTCTTAGGGTCTTCTGAGGTACCAAGCAAGTGTCAGCAGGACTATATTCTCATATAGGCTTCCCTGAGGAAGAATCCACTCTCAGCCTTATCCAGGTTGCTTATTTTCAACTGTAGCACTGCTAGTCTTTGAAGGGAAGCTGCCCTAAGTTCCTAGCCACATGGACCTCCCAGTATGGCTGCTTATTTCATCAAGTCAATAAGGAAATTCTCTAGCAAAACCGATTCTTAAATATCATGCAAGTCATAATCCATTCCCTTTACCATATACTGCTGGTTAGATGCAAGTCACAATCCATCCACACTTAGAGCAGGGGAATGGACAATGAATACTGTGCTGTGTGCTTAGTTGTTCAATTGTGTCTAACTCTTTAAAACCCAATGAACTGTAGCCCGCCAGACTCCTTTGTCCATGGGACTCTTTAGGCAAGAATACTGGAATGGGTTGCCATGCCCTTCTCCAGGGGATCTTCCCGACCCAGGGATTGGACCCAGGTCTCCTGCATTGCAGGTGGATTCTTTACTATCTGAATCACCAGGGAAGCCCAGCAGGAATTATGAAGGCCATCTTAGAGTCTTATCATTTAAAGATTTTATCCAGTAATTTTACATAGCCTTAATGGAAGCAAAATGTACTAGCTTGAGCATAGTTCTACAATATATGCATAAAACAGACACATCTGGGAAAAATAAGAGAAAACTAAATTCTGTTATTGGCTGTCCTATATACAACCAAAATATTTAAGAGGCAGTTCTTTAAAAATTCATTTTATTTATGTATTTTTCATTTTCTTGCAGGCTATTTTGAGGTGAGGTAGAGCATCCTGAAGGGCATTCTGTTATATCAACTCTAGGATCTCCTTTTGCTTTTGTAGAAGTCTGCTGATTTCCATTTTAATCAAACCCTGAGAGAATACTTGTTCCACAATACTGACTCCACCTCTAGAACTACACTAGAAAACAAACTTCTAAATTTTGATTTCTAAATCGTCTTAGAATTTTTAAATACCAGCCAAAGAAGGCTGAGTGCCAAAACCTTGATGCTTTTGAACTGTGGTGTTGGAGAAGACTCTTGAGAGTCCCTTGGACTGCAAGAAGATCCAACCAGTCCATTCTGAAGAATATCAACCCTGGGATTTCTTTGGAAGGAATGATGCTAAAGCTGAAACTCCAGTACTTTGGTCACCTCATGCGAAGAGGTGACTCACTGGAGAAGACTCTGATGCTGGGAGCGATTGGGGGCAGGAGGAGAAGGGGACGACCGAGGATGAGATGGCTAGATGGCATCATTGACTCGATGGACGTGAGTCTGAGTGAACTCCGGGAGCTGGTGATGGACAGGGAGGCCTGGTGTGCTGTGCTTCATGGGGTCGCAAAGAGTCGGACACAACTGAGCGACTGAACTGAACTGAATGTATTTAGAGTATTTCAGCCTCACAACAATTTGGGCACAATCTGAGCACACCTGGCTGTTTCTTTTTTTTTTTTTTAATCTCAGTTTAGCATAAATCAAGCTTATATGGTAATAAAACAGCTTCTGAGAGGAAATGACAATTCTATGAGTAACTGAGCCCTCAAGGTCATACATACCTCTGCAACTGAGGGACTTCTAGTCTGATACCTACTATTCTCTTATTACCCTCAGATAATTTGATAATTAAATTATTTGAATGGTATCCCCCCCAAATTCAAATGTCTAAGGATTTTCATTCCAGTAAGTACATGCTAAAGAATATTGCTTAGACAACAATAAATTCATGAAGGGAATTTGGGACTTTAAAAATAACACTGCATTGATTTTCTTCAAATTTCCTGGTTGAGGAATTAATCTTTTACTAGGGGAAAACTGTTCTATTGTTGAGAATTTAAGGGAAAAAGACTGTTTGATATAAGATTAGCCCTGAGTTCTAACCCCAAATCTTCTGAACTTGCCTAGTTTCTTTTTTGTAATATTTGGATAATACCCACCATAGGATTTTTATAAGAATTTGTAGGATTTTTATAAGAATTAATAATAAATATAAATGTAACAAACATTATAACAAAAAATTAATAAAATAATAAATGTAATGAAAATTATAAAGAATATAAGGTTGTGACTGGTACCACCTAAGATTTTAAAAATCTATAATTATAGCTCCTCATAGCTTGAAATTGAATAGGACTAGACAGAAAGCCCTGCATTTGCAGATGGGATTTTGTCTAATTTAACTGGCTCTTATCTTCAACTCAAATTGGCAATTTATCTGACTGTCTCATACCTGGCCTACCTACATCCATTGTTCAATTCCTTTTTCTTCTTTCTTCATTTCTGATAACCCTTCCCACCAACTACTTACCCTTTTCTGTATTCCTACATCCAACACATCCAAGAAAAGCTTTTCTCATCTGGCCTCAGCCATGCTCATTGGAAAGCCCTCTGCTGCCCCCATCAGTCACTGTGAGGAAATGCCCATAACCTCCAGAGAAGTTCAGTTTATTTCAGTCACTCAGTGGTGTCTGACTCTTTGCAGCCCCATGGGCTGCAGCATGCCTGTCCATCACCAACTCCCAAAGCCTACTCAAACTCATGTCCATTGTGTCAGTGATGCCATCCAAACATCTCATCCCTTCTCCTTCTGCCTTCAATCTTTCCCAGCATCAGGGTCTTTTCCAATGAGTCGGTTCTTTGCATCAGGTGGCCAAAGTATTGGAGTTTCAGCTTCAGCATCAGTACTTCCAGTGAATATTCAGGACTGATTTCCTTTAGGATGGACTGGTTGGATCTCCTTGCAGTCCTAGAAAGGGTGCAAAATGCATGCCCAACCCAAGAGACTTAGCCAGAACTGTGTCTGAGTGTCTCCTGCGGAGGCACTGGCCTGCCGCAGAGGCAGGGGCTCTGGGTGCAGCAGATCTGGGTATGGCATAAGCCCTCTTGGAGGAGGTCATTGTTAACTCCACCATAGAAGTGCCAGAACTTACACAGGACTGGGAAACAGACTCTTGGAGGGCACAAACAAAACCTTGTGTGCACCAGGACCCAGGAAAAGGACCAGTGACCCCACAAGAGCCTGACCCAGACATGTCCATGAGTGTTCTGGAGTTTCCGGCGGAGGCGTGATTCAGCGGTGGCCTGCTCCATGGTTGGGGGCACTGACTGCAGCATGGGAACTTTTGAAGGAGGTTGCCATTATTTTCATTACCTCTAGTTTGGCCTCAGGTCAAGCAACAGGGAGGGAACACAGCCCCACCCATCAATAGAAAATTGGATTAAAGATTTACTGAACATGGCCCCACCCATCAGAACAAAACCTCCAGAGACTCTCTCCCTATAAAACATGAATGTTTGGTTTGTATCAGGTTCCAACAAAAGTAAAATTAATGTGAATGTTACAGTAGCAAAAATATAGAGAGTCTATTGTGTTTTATGGTAGACACAAATTTTTATGGGTAGACAGTGCCATTTAATCCTGAAGTATATTTTTTAGTATCACATAATGGAAAAAGACTCCTAATTCAAGCAAATCTTTAGTACAAAGAAGGCAGGGCCTTTTGATGAATTCTGCCAGCAGCGGCAGGCCAGCACACTAAGCGCAGGTGGCGGCGGAGGGCTGGCACACTGGGCATGGCTGAGAGCTGCACCACGTCTGAGGCCAGGGACAGAGGCCGGGAGGAGCTGCCCCGCATCCAAGGCCAGGGGCGGCAACTGGGAGGAGCAACCTCACACACAAGGAGTGGTGGCTGTGCAGGCCCAGGAGGGCCTGGAGGAGCCATCCCACGATGAAGGTCAGGAAGGGTGGCGGGAGGAGATACCCCTCATCCAAGGTAAGGAACAGCGGCTGTGCTTTGCTGGAGCAGCCGTGAAGAGATACCCCACGCCCAAGGTAAGAGAATGTAGGTGTTGCAAAGGGCATCAGAGGGCAGACACACTGAAACCATACTCACAGAAAACTAGTCATTCTAATCACACTAGGACCACAGCCTTGTCTAACTCAATGAAACTAAGCCATGCCTGCGGGGCAACCCAAGATGGGCGGGTCATGGTGAAGAGGTCTGACAGAATGTGGTCCACTGGAGAAGGAAATGGCAAACCACTACAGTATTCTTGCCTTGACAACCCCATGAACAGTATGAAAAGGCAAAATGGTAGGATACTGAAAGAGGTACTCCCCTGGTCAGTAGGTGCCCAATATGCTACTGGAGGTCAGTGGAGAAATAACTCCAGAAAGAATGAAGAGATTGAGCCAAAGCAAAAACAATACCCAGTTGTGGATGTGACTGGTAATAGAAGCAAGGTCCGATGCTGTAAAGAGCAATATTGCATAGGAACCTAGAATGTCAGGTCCATGAATCATGGCAAATTGGAAGTGGTCAAACAAGAGATGGCAGGAGTGAACGTCGACATTCTAGGAATCAGCAAACTAAAATGGACTGGAATGGGTGAATTTAACTCAGATGACCATTATATCTACTACTGTGGGCAGGAATTCCTCCAAAGAAATGGAGTAGCCATCATGGTCAACAAGAGTCCAAAATGTAGTACATGGATGCAATCTCAAAAAGGACATAATGATCTCTGTTCGTCTCCAAGGCAAACCATTCAATATCACAGTAATCCAAGTCTATGTCCCAACCCGTAACGCTGACGAAGCTGAAGTTGAATGGTTCTATGAACACCTACAAGACCTTTTAGAACTAACACCCAAAAAAGATGTCCTGTTCATTATAGGGGACAGGAATGCAAAAGTAGAAGTCAAGAAACACCTGGAGTAACAGGAAAATTAGGCCTTGGAATGCAGAATGAAGCAGGGCAAAGACTAATAGAGTTTTGCCAAGAAAATGCACTGATCATAGCAAACACCCTCTTCCAACAACACAAGAGAAGACTCTACAATGGGACATCACTAGATGGTCAACACTGAAATCTGATTATATTCTCTGCAGCAAAAGATGGAGAAGCTCTATACAGTCAACAAAAACAAGACTGGGAGCTGACTGTGGCTCAGATCATGAACTCCTTATTACCAAATTGAAGAAAGTAGGGAAAATCGCTAGACCATTCAGGTAAGACCTAAATCAAATCCCTTATGATTATACAGTGGAAGTGAGAAATAGATTTAAGGGCCTAGATCTGATAGAGTGCCTGATGAACTATGGAATCAGGTTCGTGACATTGTACAGGAGACAGGGATCAAGACCATTCCCATGGAAAACAAATGCAAAAACGCAAAATGGCTGCCTGGGGAAGCCTTACAAATAGCTGTGAAAAGAAGAGAGGCGAAAAGCCAAGGAGAAAAGGAAAGATATAAGCATCTGAATGCAGAGTTCCAAAGAATAGCAAGAAGAGATAAGAAAGCCTTCTTTAGCTATCAAGGCAAAGAAATAGAGGAAAGGAACAGAATGGGAAAGACTAGAGATCTCCTCAAGAAAATTAGAGATACCAAGGGAACATTTCATGCAAAGATGGGCTCGATAAAAGACAGAAATGGTATGGACCTAACAGAAGCAGAAGATATTAAGAAGAGGTGGCAAGAATACACAGAAAAACTGTACAAAAAAAGATCTTCACGACCCGTATAATCACGAGGGTGTGATCACTCACCTAGAGCCAGACATCTTGGAATGTGAAGTCAAGTGGGCCTTAGAAAGCATCACTATGAACAAAGCTAGTGGAGGTGATGGAATTCCAGTTGAGCTGTTTCAAATACTGAAAGATGATGTTGTGAAATTGCTGCACTCAATATGCCAATAAATTTGGAAAACTCAGCAGTGGCCACAGGACTGGCAAAGGTCAGTTTTCATTTCAATCCCAAAGAAAGGCAATGCCAAAGAATGCTCAAACTACCGCACAATTGCACTCATCTCACATGCTAGTAAAGTAATGCTCAAAATTCTCCAAGCCTGGCTTCAGCAATACATGAACCGTGAACTCCCTGATGTTCAAGCTGGTTTTAGAAAAAGCAGAGGAAACAGAGATCAAATTGCCAACATCCTCTGGATCATGGAAAAAGCAAGAGAGTTCCAGAAAAACATCTATTTCTGCTTTATTGACTATGCCAAAGCCTTTGACTGTGTGGATCACAAGAAACTGTGGAAAATTCTGAAAGAGATGGGAATACCAGACCACCTAACCTGCCTCTTGAGAAATCTGTATGCAGGCCAGGAGGCAACAGTTAGAACTGGACATGGAACAACAGACTCGTTCCAAATAGGAAAAGGAGTACGTCAAGACTGTATATTTTCACCCTGCTTATTTAACTTCTATGCAGAGTACATCATGAGAAATGCTGGATTGGAAGAAGCACAAGCTGGAATCAAGATTGCCAGGAGAAATATCAATAATCTCAGATACGCAGATGACACCACCCTTATGGCAGAGAGTGAAGAGGAACTAAAAAGCCTCTTGATGAAAGTGAAAGAGGAGAGTGAAAAAGTTGGCTTCAAGCTCAACATTCAGAAAACGAAGATCATGGCATCCGGTCCCATCACTTCATGGCAAATATATGTGGAAACAGTGGAAACAGTGTCAGACTTTATTTTGGGGAGCTCCAAAATCCCTGCAGATGGTGATGTAGCCATGAAATTAAAAGATGCTTACTCTTTGGAAGAAAAGTTATGACCAACCTAGATAGCATATTCAAAAGCAGAGACATTACTTTGCCGACTAAGGTCCGTCTATTCAAGGCTATGGTTTTTCCAGTAGTCATGTATGGATGTGAGAGTTGGACTGTGAAGAAAGCTGAGCGCCAAGGAATTGATGCTTTTGAACTGCGGTGTTGGAGAAGACTCTTGAGAGTCCCTTGGACTGCAAGGAGATCCAACCAGTCCATTCTGAAGGAGATCAGCCCTGGGATTTCCTTGGAAGGAATGATGCTAACGCTGAAACTCCAGTACTTTGGCCACCTCATGAGAAGAGTTGACTCACTGAAAAAGACTTTGATGCTGGGAGGGATTGGGGTCAGGAGGATAAGGGGACGACAGAGGATGAGATGGCTGGATGGCATCACTGACTCGATGGACGTGAGTCTGAGTGAACTCCGGGAGTTGGTGATGGACAGGGAGGCCTGGCGTGCTGCAATTCATGGGGTCCAAAGAGTCGGACACGACTGAGCGACTGAACTGAACTGAACTGAACTGAGAACATATTCTACAGTGGCCTTAGATCTATTTGAGCTGCTATCACAAAATATAAAATACCATAATCTAGGTGGCTTAAACAATGAACATTTCTCATAAATCTAGAAGTTGGGAAGTCCAAAATCAGGTTGCCAGCAGTTTTGGTATCTATTGGAGCCCATTTCTTGGTTCATAGACAACCATCTTCCCACTGTGTCCTCACATAATAGATGGGATAAATACCTCTTTTTAAGGATATTAATTCCATTTATGAGAGCTCTCTCCTCATGGCCTAATCACCTCTCCAAAGCCCCACTTCTAAGTACCATCACATTGGGGATTAGATTTCAACAAATTTATTTGAGGGAACAAAAATATTGTCTATAGTACCTTTTGATTAAGTGTAATAATGATAAATTTGTATTAAGTAGAATTTGTAGCTCCATCCGTTCCAAAAAAAGAGACAAAAGAGAAAACAGAATATCATGCAGAACAGTGATTAAGAACTTAGGAGTCAAACAGACCTGATGTTGATCTCAAAACCCAGCAAATTTGGAAAAGCTACTTATACTCCCTACACTGGATTTTCCTTTAGTAAATGGAAGCAATAACAATACCTACTTCATAACATTATTGCAAGTATTAAATTGATATTATATTCAGGCAGAAAGAAAATGATACCAAGTGGAAATAAAGATAGACACAAGGAGTAAAGAGCACTAAAATGGCAATAAGATGAAAAAATATATTATTCTTTTATTTTTAATATATTTTCAAAGACAATAAAATGTTTAAACACAAATAATAGTAAGATTAAACATGGTTTAAAGCAGTTGTAAAACTGGTCATGAAGAAAAACCACAAAAGTTGGATGAGGAGAAAAAATGCATACTACTGAAAAATTCATGCAATGTTCATTAAGTGGTATAAATTTACCTAAAGCTATAATGTGATAAGTTAAAAATGTATAATATAAAACCTAAAGCAAATACTATAGTAAAGAGTTATATCTATCCAATTAACAATTAAGTTAAAACAGAATCATAAATATATTAAGTCAATCCAACAGAAGGATGATAACAGGGGAAATAAGGAATTTTTAAAACATGTATACTATCATGTAAGAAACGAATCGCCAGTCTATGTTCAATACAGGATACAGGATGCTTGGGGCTGGTGCACAGGGATGATCCAGAGAGATGCTATGGGGTAGGAGGTGGGAGGGGGGTTCATGATTGGGAACTCGTGTACACCCGTGGTGGATTCATGTCAATGTATGGCAAAACCAATACAGTATTGTAAAGTAAAATAAAGTAAAAATAAAAAATTTTTTTAAAAAATATAAATAATGGATGAGACAAACAAAAATCAAGTATCAAAGTGATCAGTTTAAATCAAAACATATCAATAATTACAGAAAGATTTTTTAAAGATATTTCTAAACATCCTATGGATCAAAAAAACAAAAATCAAAGAGGATATTAGAAAGTACTTTAAACTGGATCAAAATAAAAACACAACATATCAACATCTCAAATTTTGTGGTACATTGATTAGTAGCAAATTTATGGTACTAAACCCTTATTTTAGAAAAGATGGACTTAAATCAATGACTTTAAGCATCTAGAAAAATAAGAACTCAAATTAATTAATCTCAAAGTAATTAGAAAGAAAGTATAAGTATCAAAGTAAAAATTAATGAAATAGAAAAAAAGGAAACAAATAGAAAAATGAAATTGAATCAAAAGTTGGTTCTTTGAGGTCATTTAAATTGACAGACCTCTAGTCAAACATACTAGAGGAAAAAAAGACAAATTAGCAGCATCAGGAATGAAAGACATAACAATTCTACAGATTCTATAGATATTAAAGAACAATAAGGAAATATGAAAAATTTTATGATTTGAAATACACAACCTTCTAAATATCACACAAAAAGAAACCAGTATCCCTAGCATTTCTATATCTATTAAAGAGACCAGATTTGTAGTTAATAACTTTCAACAAAATAAACTCCAAGTCCAGATGACTTCAGTGGTTATTTCTACCAAATTTTTAAGAAAGAAATAATATCAATTCAATAAACACCCCTCCATAAAATTGAAGAAGAGGGAACACATTCCACTTCATGCTATGAGGCCACTGTTAGTCTGATACCAAAACATAACAAAGTCATTACAAAAAAGAAAACTGATGACCAATGCCCCTCATGAATATTAATGCAAATACTCTAAATAAAATTTTAAGTAATGGAATACAATATATAGAAAGAAAATGTATCATGACCAAATGGGGTTTAGCCTAGAGATAAAAGTTTAGTTTCACAATCAAAAAAGTGAATCAATAAAATTTTTTAAAATCAATAAAATTTATTATCTTAACAAAAATATACATAATTATCTTAATAGGTATAATAAATCATTTCTTAAAATCTAACACCCACTCCTGATTTTAAAAAAAAGAAACTCTCAGTCAAATTGCAATATAAGGCAACTTTCTGAATCTAAATAAAGAGCATCTATCAAAAACTTAGAGCTAATATACTTGTGATGTTAAAATAGACTTTTTTCCAAATATCAGGAAAAATACAAGTATGACCACTTTCAACACTTCTTTTACACATTGTACTTAAAGTTCAATTTACTATCACAAGGCAAGAAAAAGAAACAAAATGAATGCAGATTGGAAGGAAGAAATAAAACCCAGTACCTGTGAATGTGACCTTTTTGGAAATAAGGCCTTTGCAAATGTAATCAAGTTAGGATGAGGTCAAACTGGATTAGGGTGAGTTCTCACTCAATGACTGTCAACCTTATAATATGAAGGAAATTAGGACACAGATATGCAGAAAAGAAGGATATGTGATATGGAGGCAGAAATCAGAGTAATGCAGCTACAAGGTAAAACACACCAAAGATGGCTGTCAACTACCACCTACATGTAGTATGATTTCTATAGCTATCCAAGGGCAAATCTGAAATTCAAAGAGCAGAAAATCAATAGAGATTTATTGATACTCTATGTCAGGCACTTTATACACTGCATCATTTAATTTTCTTAATGATCCAAGGGAGGGATTAAATTGTCTCTAAACAGACAAGGAAACTACTAACCTTCAAAGGAATTAAGTAATCTACATGAATGAAAGGTAGAATTTGTATTCAAACTCGTTTGCCAGACTCTCGACCATTCAGTTTCTAATCAACAAAATACCAAGTTGAATTAATCTGATTCCTGTGTACCCACTTAAAAATACCTGTCCACTTTGAAATGATGGGAGACGTTGCAGAGGATAAATAGCTTATTAAATAAATGCTCATTGATTTTCATCATTCAATTATGACCAAAGCTTGATCAGACAACTACTTATAAAGCCCAGGCAAAGTGCCCTACACCAAGCTCTCATAGCAATGTATATTATAAAGCCAAAGACATAAAATTTTTGAGTTATGAGGAAGTACATGCATCTTTAGTACAATGAATTATTTTATACCTAAGGGGAGGAAAGTCCCCAGACAGATGGAATTACCTGCCCAAACTCAAAAGAGACAACTCAAAGCTCTTGACTCCTGCTCTACACTGAATTTATTAATGGAAATTTGGCAGAACTCCAAAGCTATGTAAACATTTTGATCTCCATACATGAAAAGAAAATAAATAAGAAAAATATTACATGACAGAAAACTAAGAATAAAAACATTAATAAGGATAAATTATTATAATCTACTTGTTTCCAGGAGGATGCATCAAGTCTTTTGTAGTCCTGTTTTGTATTCATCTTTGCACTTAACAAGACAGACATGATATATATTCAAAGCAGAGATTAATATATCCATTCAACATAGACAAAATTATCACTATATAGATAGTTTTTCCACTGATAACTTTATTATTAAAAATCACCTCAAACCGGATTAAAGACTTAAACATCAGATTTGAAACCGTAAAACTCCTGAAAGAAAACGTAAGGAAAAAACTTCTTGACATTGGTCTGGGCAATGAATTCTTGGATATAACACCAAAAGCGCAGGCAACAATAGCAAAAATAGACAAGTGGGATTGCAACAATAGCAAAAATAGACAAGTGGGATTGCATCAAAGTGAAAAGTTTCTGAAAAGCAATAAAATCAACAAACTAATAGGTAACCTATGGAATGGGAGAAAATATTTGCAATACATGAGTATTTGGAACTACATCTATAAGATATGACATATAAAAATAAGTGAGTATATCAAAATTTATTAAATATCTTTAATGAAACCAGTATCTAACAAATTATTTGGGGGATTTCTAAAAATCCCTCAAACTGATGTCCATATTAGAGGAGACAGTGTTTCTTTTGTAGTTCTAATATAAAATAAGACCACATTGAACATTCCATATTGGAAAATGCACCTAATAAAAGAATGTATATAATAAAGGATTATTATCCAAAATTTGTAAGGAACTCTTACAACTCAAAAGTTTTAAAAAAAAATAGTTTATTAATTAAATCAATCTAAGAAAAGGGCAAAAGACCTGAACAGACATGTCTCCAAAGAAGATATACAGATGGCCACCAGGTTATGAAAAGGTGTTCATATCACTCATTATCATTAATCATCCGGGAAATGCAAGTGAAACCCATAATGAGATGATTTTTCACACTAAAGATGGAGACTGTCAACAAAACAAAGAGTAAGTGCTTGTGAAGATATGAAGAAAAGGGACTCTCATATAATACTGGTGAGAATGTACACTGGTGTAGTAACTATAGAAAATAGCACAGAGGTTCCTCAAAAAGAGAACTACCATATGAACCAGAAATCTCACTTTTAGGTATATATTCAAAGGAATTTAAGATCTTAAAGAGATACCTGCTTTCCCACGTTATTTTCCAGCATTATTCAGAATAGCCAAGGCATGGAAGCAAACTGTCCATTAATAGACACATGGACAAAGAAAATGTGCTAAACACACAAAAAGAAGGCTGACAATAAAAGAAATCATGCTCTTTGCAATATGAATGAACCTGGAAGACATTATGCTAAGTGAAATAAGCCATACACAGAAGGATAAATACTACATGATCTGATTTACATGAGGGATCTAAAATAGCCAGACTCATAGAAGCAGAGAACAGAATGGTGGTTGCCAGGTATTAGGGGGAGGGGCAAGCCAGGAGGCCAAAGGTTACAAAGTTTCAGTTAAGCAAGATAAACATCTTAAGAGATCTATACAGACCATAGTCAGTTAGTTAGTTCAGTCGCTCAGTTGTGTCCAACTCTTTGCGACCCCATGAATCGCAGCACGCCAGGCCTCCCTGTCCATCACCATCTCCCGGAGTTCACTCAGATTCACGTCCATGGAGTCAGTGATGCCATCCAGCCATCTCATCCTCTGTCATCCCCTTCTCCTCCTGCCCACAATCCCTCCCAGCATCAGAGTCTTTTCCAATGAGTCAACTCTTCGCGTGAGGTGGCCAAAGTACTGGAGTTTCAGCTTTAGCATCATTACTTCCAAAGAAATCCCAGGGTTGAGCTCCTTCAGAATGGACTGGTTGGATCTCCTTACAGTCCAAGGGACTCTCAAGAGTCTTCTCCCACACCACAGTTCAAAAGCATCAATTCTTCGGTGCTCAGCTTTCTTCACAGTCCAACTCTCACATCCATACATGACCACAGGAAAAACCATAGCCTTGACTAGACGGACCTTAGCCGGCAAAGTAATGTTTCTGCTTTTGAATATACTATCTAGGTTGGTCATAACTTTCCTTCCAAGGAGTAAGCATCTTTTAATTTCATGGCTGCAGTCACCATCTGCAGGGATTTTGGAACCCCCAAAAATAAAGTCTGACACTGTTTCCACTGTTTCCCCATCTATTTGCCATGAAGTGATGGGACCGGATGCCATGATCTTCGTTTTCTGAATGTTGAGCTTGAAGCCAACTTTTTCACTCTCCTCTTTCACTTTCATCAAGAGGCTTTTTAGTTCCTCTTCACTTTCTGCCATAAGGGTGGTATCCTCTGCATATCTGAGGTTATTGATATTTCTCCCGGTAATCTTGATTCAAGCTTGAGTTTCATCCAGCCCAAAATTTCTCATGATGCACTCTGCATAAAAGTTAAATAAGCAGGGTGACAATATACAGCCTTGACGTACTCCTTTTCCTATTTGGAACGAGTCTGTTGTTCCATGTCCAGTTCTAACTGTTGCTTGCTGGCCTGCATACAGATTTCTCAAGAGGCAGGTTAGGTGGTCTGGTATTCCCATCTCTTTCAGAATTTTCCACAGTTTCTTGTGATCCACACAGTCAAAGGCTTTGGCATAGTCAATAAAGCAGAAATAGATGTTTTTCTGGAACTCTCTTGCTTTTTCCATGATCCAGCGGATGTTGGCAATTTGATCTCTGTTTCCTCTGCCTTTCCTAAAACCAGCTTGAACATCAGGAGGTTCACAGTTCACGTATTGCTGAAGCCTGGCTTGGAGAATTTTGAGCATTACTTTACTAGCGTGTGAGATGAGTGCAATTGTGCAGTAGTCTATAGTTAAGAACTGGAGAAGGGAATGGCAACCCACTCCAGTATCTTGCCTGGAAATCCCATGGACAGAGGAGCCTGGTGAACTATTCTCTTTGGGGTCACAAAAAGTCAGACACGACTTAGCAACTAAACAACAACAGTTAACAACAGGGCTTCCTTAATGACACATTGTATTTTATATTAAAAATTTTGCAGAATATAGAACTTATGTTCTCATAAAAGTAATATTAATAAAGAAGGGGGAATATTTTGAAGGTGATGGACATGTTATGGCATAGGTTGTGGTGAAGGTTTCACAGATGTAGTCTTATCTCCAAACACATTATATAAAGCATTCTGAAAGTTAATAACACATCAGTAAAGTGTTTTTTAAAATTAGCAACTATAGTGTGCTACATAGTAACAGTAATAATAATGATGAATCTTTTTTGTGTTATTCTTTCTCTTGTCTCAGCAAAGTATTTTTGTTCTAAAAGAAAACTACAGAAATTGTTTTTCTCTTGCTATGAAAATAGGCATTGTATAATGAAAAGACCATTTGGCTGAGGCCTGAACACCCAGGTTGTAGACTGGGCTGTGTCAATACCTTTATTACTTTGGAAAAATTCCTAAAACTGTTCTGTAGCTCTTTCTGAGGTTTTTCATGTTAATCTGAGGAATTAACATGGTGTTGCATGTCAATTACACTTCAAAAACAAACTCATAGAGAAAGAGATCACATTTGTCCATAGGAGAGACAGAGGGATTGGGGTATGGGGAATTGGATAAGAGCAATCAAAAGATATAAATTGCCATTTAGAAAATAAATAAGTACTAGGGATGTAATATACAACATGATGAATATACTTAACACTGCCGTATGCCATATCTGAGGCTTCCCTGATGGCTCAGCTGTAAAGAATCCACCTGAATGCAGGAGACGCAGGAGACACAGGTTTGATCCCGGGGTCAGGAAGATCCCCTGGAGATGGAAATGGTAAAACAACTCCAGTATTCTTGCCTAGAAAATTCCATGGACAGAGGATCCTGACAGGCTACAGTTCATGGGGTTTGACAGAATCGGACATGTCTGAGCAACTGAGCAGGCACAAACACGTGCTGTTTCTGAAGGGTTTCCCTGGTGGCTCAGTGGTAAGGAACCTGCCTGCCAATGCAGGAGCTTCAGGTTTGATTCCTGGGTGGGGAAGATCCTGTGGAAAAGGAAGTGGCAACCCACTGCAGTATTCTTGCCTGGGAAATCCCATGGACAGAGGAACCTTGCAGGTTACAGTCCTAGGGTCTCAGAAGCCGTGTATATAACTTAGCAATTAAACAACGACAACATGCTATATCTGAAAGTTAGGAAAGTGAATCCTAAGAGTTCTCATCATAAAATTTTTTTTTCTATTTCTTTAACTTTGTAACTATGTAAGATGATGAATGTTGACTAAACTTATCGTGGTAATGATTTCATGACATATATAAGTCAAATCATTAGCTGTACACCTTAAACTGATAGTGTCTGTGTGTGAGTGCATGCTAAATCACTTCAGTCGTGTCCAACTCTTTGCAACTCTATGGACTATCGCCTGCCAGGTTCCTCTGTCCATTGGATTCTCAAGGCAAGGATACTGGAGTACGTTGCCATCCCCTCCTCCAGGGGAATCTTCCTGACCCAAGGATCGAATCCACATCTCCCGCAGCTACTGCATTGCAGGCAGATTATTTTACTGTTGAACCACTGGGGAATCCCCAAACTGACAGAGTTCTCTACATTAATTATATGTATCTCAATAAAAGTAAAAGAAAAAATATGGTGGTTAACCCATAGATTAATGGATATGTATGGTATCTTCTGGCTCTAAAATTCTAGCATTTTATAAAATACTATAAGCTTCCCTCTGGCAAAAAAAAAAAACAAAAGGAGCTAACATTATATTGCAATAGCTTATTAATTACACATACTCACACATACACACACACACACACACACACACACACACCATGGAATATATCAGTATCTCTCTTCTGAGCAACAACAGAGAAATAACCCAGTATCCCAGGCCCAAGGATGGAGAGAGAGGTGCTTGCTGTCTGAGATGAAGACAATTGTTTCTTATGTGGAATTTCAGCTCCCACATACTACCTGAGTACTTGAGCATGTCCCCTTGCCCACTGATGATAATAACCAGAGGGAAAGCAGTTAATCTCTTCCCAAGATTCATCAATATCTCTTCAGTTACTAAAACTAGAAGTGTCAGGTTGCTAATTGACAAAGGGCAATGTCCACTACCACTTCCAGTTCTACAGAAAGGGACTAAGCGGAGCCATATACAAGCATCCAAAGCAACGACTAGACCATGATGTCATGTCCTCTAGAAGCCCTGTCTCTGTTTGCCTTTTTGGTTTCACATCAATTGCTGACCTCAATAAGACTGCAGCCATGAAAGAAATGGAGCATCTGCAAAGTTCCACACAGGCAGCTTAGCAGCTGAACCCTTACCTACAACTAACACTCACAGCCCCACTGCCATCACAGGTATCTTTTGGTTAAAATTAACAAAACCTCTTTCATCTAAAAGGATCTAACATTCTGTGAGATTTTCCTCCCAAACCTATGTGGATGGGACTGCCAGGATGCATACAAAGAAAACCACTGTACCATCCCTAATTGGCCAACACAGAAATGAATGTGGATAAAAGCATGCTGGAAAAGAGCAGGATTCTAATAATCTCCTATTATTTGGGGATGTTTGGCCAGCTGGCAGAGCCAAATCCATGCACATTCTCAGCCAGTTCTCATCTTTGGGATGCAGTGAGGTGAAAACAAAGGGATCAACCTGGATTTCAGATTCATTCAAATGAGCAGTTCACATTCAGTGTTCCCAGACTCACTGTGGGCCTCCTTCAGTTAACAGACCTAGGTCTAATGCCTGAAACCATAAAGGGAAACTGGGCCAATGTAGTGCCAAGGTTAAAATTTTCAAAATCAGAGCATAAATGTCTAAAGATCTAACCTACAAAATCACTCTACACATATGAAAAGTTTTATGCAAAGGATATTTATTGCAATATCTAAAATATCCCATAATTAGAAACATTAATATCCCCAAATGATGTTTAATTAGCTATGTAATATCCATTTCACAGAATATTTTAAAGCCCTTGAAAATATTTACATTGAGTTTATAATAATACAGAAAATCCATGGATTAAAAAAGGAGATACAGAATTTTATGTCAAGTAAATGAAAGAATAAATATTTTGAAAAATTAAAAACAAAGTCTAGAAAGAAAAAATACCAAAATACTAGAATAGAATTAACAGTGTTTTTTCTTTGGTTGGTAGGACTCTGAGTGACTTTTCTTTGTTTGTTTCATTTTCCTTTATTTTCTAACTATTTAATGAAATATCTGATGTCTCAATAATGGAAAAGAAACAAAAAGACTAAATGAAGTTTTCAACCAAGTTCTAAGCTAAAAAACTAATTAAGCTGTCCTTTTTTGTATGTATTTTGAGCAGGCCTACAAATTACGAAGATGCCTGGCACTGGGATGATTTCTAGGGCTACAGCTCCTCCCTCAGCCACCTCGAACCTACCTCCAACAACTTAGGAGGGGTTTAAGTTCAGGTCGTTCTTCAAGGTACCAAGAGAAAACTCATATTCTGGTGCTACTTTGACCCTGCTGCTAAGCCTTGAATTATAGACCACGAGCACTATAGAAATAGCCCTATTTGGTGAGGTGTGTGTTTTTTCAAATATATATTATTGTACTCACTTATTTTTGGCCGTGCTGGGTCTTTGTTGATATGTGGGCTTTTTCTCTAGTTGTGACGAGCAGGGGTTACTCTCTAACTGCTGTGCACAGGCTTCTCATTGCGGTGACTTTTGTTGCGGAGCATGGGCTCTATGGCACATGGGATTCAGTGGTTGTGGCTCCCAAGCTCTAAAGCACAGGCTCAGTAGTTCTGGTGCATGGGCTTAGTTGCTCCTTGGCACATGGCAATCTTCCTGGACCCCAGGGATCAAACCCCTGTCCCCTGCCTTGGCAGGCAGATTCTTTACCACTGAACCACCAGGGAAGTCTGAGGTATGTTTTTGATCAGACTGCTTTTTAGAAGATAAGCTAATAGCTGGGCTGCAAGTAGAGATAACCATAGGCAAACTGAAGAGAAAGAGCAGCAAGATGTATAAATTCAGATGTACCTGCCTGCAGCTCATGTGCCTGACAATGAGCCACTACACATCCAAGTGACTGAACCTCTCAGTTGCTTTTAATTTTGCACTATTGTATTATAGTGACCAGCAATAAGTTCCTCGTAGTTAAACCAGATCTAAGCGGGTAATTGAACTAGCTAATAAAGAATCTGTTTGAATCCACATGGTGACTCTAGAGTTAAAAAAATCCTGCAGAAAGAATACTCTAATCTGATTTTTCTTACTCTTTTTTTAGCTGGATGGACTGTGATCTGTGATTACATACAGGTGTGAATTGGTTTATTATAGTTGCAAAAAAAAAAGAAACCTATTTCAATAAAATAGGTGAATTTATTATAAGGTTATAAAGATGTTTCATGGAAACAGGAGAAGCAGATATATCTCAGGAACAAACTGGAAGTGTAGACTAGAATCTATAGGGAACCTAGAAAGACTTCCTCCTAGTTTAGTTCTCCATCTCTCTGGGCTTCTGCCTCATTAATTTTTTTAAATCTCTGTTTTTCCCATTTATTGGCTACAGACCTGGCTATAGACCTTATTTACAGGTCCAATCACCCAAAGAAAGACAGACTCTCTCTCCCTTTCTCTGTATAAAACCTAAAATAATGTGACAAATCTAAGACTAAACATATTTGTTACTTCAGTAAGAATAAAACATATGTATTCATTTATTAAAAGAAAAAGTCCTATATTTTATCACAAAGCAAAACCCACTATACACTGTAAACGTAAATCAATCATAAATAATAATTTAGAAAATTTAAAAATGAAATGATAAATTGCTTTCTTACTATAAAAACAAGTCAGAATCTGTGATCTCAGTATCACACTGATTAAATAAATGGTGAAAAGCATAATATACAGTGAAAAAAGAATAAAGTTGTAAAATAGTAAAGGTTACAATTCTCAATAAATCTATAACAATGTGAATACCTATGTATTATTAAAAACGGTATTGATATTCACAAATAAAAACTAGTGAATATTCAAGAAAGAAAGAGAAACACGATAAAAGAAGAAAATAAAGACAGGAAGACTATGCTTTCTTTCAAGTATCGAGTAAAAATTCAAAAAGCTATTAGGCTATGAAAAAATTCAGTGAAGATATAATCAATTCTGATGGGAGGATGATTTGAGAGGCTTCACAGAGGAAGAAGCAATGGCAAAGTGGGCTTTGAATTAACCCAAAATGTAAAGCGGAGGCCCCAAATAACAGAAAGAAATGTCCAAAACCCAAGACAAGACTCACAACTCCTCCTTCAATTTATGGTCCCCAATTTTCTCCAAAACCACTGCAGATGGTGACTACAACCATGAAATTAAAAGACACTTGCCTCTTGGAAGAAAAACCTAGACAGCATATTAAAAAAGCAGAGCCATTACTTTGCTGACAAAGGTCCTTATAATCGAAGACATGGTTTTTCCAGTAGTCATGTATGGATGTGAGTTGGACCACAGAGAAGGCTTAACGCTGAAGAACTGTTGCTTTTGAACTGTGGTGTTGGAGAAGACTCTTGAGAGTCCCTTGGACTGCAAAGAGATCAAACCAGTCAATTCTAAAGGAAATCAGTCCTGAATGTTCATTGGAAGGACTGATGTCAAAGCTGAAGCTCCAATACTTCGGCCAACTGATGCAAAGAACTGACTCATTTGAAAAGACCCTGATGCTGGGAAAGATGAAGGCAGGAGAAGGGGACGACAGAGGATGAGATGGCAGCACTGACTCAATGGACATGAGTTTGAGCAAGCTCTGGAAGATGGTGAAGGACAGAGAAGCCTTGGGGCTTCAGGCCATGGGGTCACAAAGAGTTGGACATGACTGAGTGACTGAACAGCTTCCTCTTAGGCTTCCCAGGTTGAGTAGTGGTAAAGAATCTGCCTGCCAATGTGGGAGACAAAAAAGACCCAGGTTTGATCGCTGAGTCAGAAAGATTGCCTGGAATAGGAAATGGCAACCCGTTCCAGTATTCTTGCCTGGAGAATTCCATTGACAGAGGAGTCTGGTGGTCTTCAGTCCATGGGGTCACAAACAGCTGGACACCTCTGAGTGACTAAGCACACACAGAACAATTTCCTCTTAAAAGAACAAAAAAGTTAAACCTTTAAATCTCCCCAAACAGAAGCTACACATATGAAAGATGACACAAAATCTGTTCTGTTTATATATATAATCTTTCTGCCTATGTTTTAATCAAGTCCAGCTTTTCTTTTAAAATAACACTCAAAGGTTAATAAGGAAAAATAGTTTTAGGTTTTGGCATTTCTATAAACTTAGGAAAAAATACATAGTATTGAGAAAGTCAATTCCTAGACAGGTTGATAAGAAGTCTGAGGGTCCCCAAAGAGATAGGGGTCTGGAATTCTTAAGAAAAGAACAAACATCTTTTTTTCTCTACATTCCTTACTCTTAGTCACATAAAATGTTTTTTTTTTTTTTTTCTTTAAGCCCAGAACTGATGATTATACAACAAGCAACTCAGTTTAAACTGTGTACTAAGGATTATATAACAACAATGTATCCTGCTTGAGGACAGTTTCTCCTTCCTGAAAACCTTCTGGCTAATCCTGTTCTCTTAAAATGTAAATTATGGGAGTGGGTCTAGTAAGATCTTTACAATCTTGGGATATTCTTTTGATTTATTGTAATAACTAATTTAAAAGGTATATAACTCCCTTGCTAACACTGGCGAAGGGGGCATTCTCTGTCCCCCTTCTGATGTCTACGTCAGAAGCTTTCTCTGCCCCTTTTCTTACTTTAATAAAACTCTGCTACACAAAAGTTCTTAAGTGATCAAGTCTGGTCACTTAGTTCCGAAGCTAAATCTTTTTCAGATATCAAGAATCCGACACCGTTCACCGTAAGCTATGTCTATTCTCTAAGAAATGATGTATTTTAGAATTGAAAATCTGCCAGATTCTTTTTTGCTTAGTAAATAAGGAAATCAAGATATTTACCAAAATATACATGAGATATCATATTTTACTGTCTCTGAAAACATCTTAGTTTGCCTTTTTCAGAGCCAATCTGAATTGACAGTGTTTTCAATTATGTAAAACAGCAAGATCCTGGGAACATCTCTCAGTGAAGTGCAAAGTTAAAACACGTCAAGATTCTTCCCAAATCAAGAAAATCACTTTAGGATTTGCAAAGACAAATCCATATAATCCTCCTGATTTTTAATCTACTGAAATCAGTGGTTGAACAAGAAGTGCCTTTACTTCTGCATCTTTCAACAATAGCTAAGTCTTTTGATTAGTAATTCTTAACTATTGCCACTGAAGAACCCCTGGCTGCAGAAATGAAGGTATGCATATTGCCAGGCTCCAGAACTACAGTCTGAACACTGACTCCATCCTCCAAGGGCAAAATATTTCTTTGAAGCATTCTTTTCATCTAAAAAATTGAAAAAATATTTTTATATTCCATATAAGAATATTAAAATGTGTGTGTGTGTGCTCACTCAGTCATGTCTGACTCTTTGTGACCGCATGGAGTATAGCCTATCAGGCTCCTCTGTCCTTGGGATTAATCTGGCAAGAATACTGGATTGCATTGCGATTTGCCACTCCAATATTAAAAAGTGCAGTATCAACAAAATGTTCACTTCAGGAAGATATCTTACATTTATTTTGTAATTCCTAGTACCCTCTGGTACACCTGCACCTACTCCCAGTTGTATCATTTCAAGAAAATGAGCTTAAGATTTTGAAGAGATTTAAAAATCTTCAGTAATATTTTTTTTAATTTTTAATAAATAAATAAAATGGACTATCCAAAAAGAAAAAAAAGCCTTCATAATAATGGCTAATATAAACTGGTGCTTGCTACATTAAAATCATCACCTCAGTCAATTCTTACAACTACTCTATGAGGAATGTGCTATTTACTATTACTAATATACTTCTATGACAGATAAGGAAACTGAGGCTCAAACATGTAAAAATTTACCCAAAGAGTAGGACACAACTGAGCACACACAACCACTAGCTAACTTATTTCAAAGTCCATGATCTTCACCATGTTTTAATGTCCTTGTGGTGGTTGTTTAGTCGCTCAGTTGTATCCAACTCTTTTGCAACCCCATGGACTATATCCCTCCAGGCTCCTCTACCCATAGGATTTCCCAGGTAAGAATATTGGAGAGGGTTGCCATTTCCTTCTCCAGGGGATCTTCCTGATGCAGGGATCAAACCCACATCTGCACTGGCAGGTGGACTCTTTACCACTGAGCCACCAGGGAAGCCCTTCAATGTTCTACTACCTTTCTTATAGGCATGGTTTATAATTCTTCAATTTAATAAATAAATTTTAATTTTTGAGATTGTATTTTAGCCAGTAATATGTACATAATGTTATTTGAATAAACATCTGTCATGAGTTTTGCACCCTCCATTTCTGCTCCTCCTCAATAAATAACATTGTATTGAGTAACCATCATACGTGAAATGTGTATGGTATTTCACACCTCAAGTGTACAGAAACAGTCAGAAAACACTGAATTAGTAACCCAATTTCGTGAATAAGAAAGCAGACCAAAAGTGGCTGAGCAATTTTTCTAGCATCTTACAATTAGTAGAAAAAGTGAATTTCTACAAGCAGGCACTTCCAGAGCAGTCCCCAAATAAAATTTCTCTTACTTCCGCTGCCACATCTTAGCTACCATTGTGGAGCATAAAAGAATACTCTTCTCAAGCAACCCCTTGCATTTCACAGTCACTTACGTTTATTTCTCTTATCTGTGTGCCTGTACCAGCACTGTCCATTTCAGTAGGATATAAACCCAGTCAGTTCAAATGTACAAAATTTTCTTATTGCAATACAAGGAAACAGCAAGGAACAGGCAGCACTTGCTTTTCATCACCCTCTGCTTACTTGAAATGGTTTCATAAAGCTAATGACTTCATTGTGAAGTAACTCCTATGTTCTCATGGTTAAAAAAAAAAGAAAAGAAAAAAGTATTAATGGAAAAACAATGACATAAATAAATAATAGCTATTACCAGCAATATGTCATAGACCATATTACACTGTAACTGTAATTTTTTATTATTTAATTCTAAAGTTATTCTTCAAGTCCTATCTAAAAAGCTTAAATTTCTGAATCAGTGGTTATACAGGAGATTATAATGGACATTCAAACACAAATGTTCCACTGCATCATATTTTGTCACGTCTACTCTGCTCCCTTAGGTCTATTCTTCCCTGTATAGCCAAGCGTCTTTAAAGAGCTGACTATGCTTGTTTTTTTTTTTTAATGCTTTTTTTTACTTTACAATACTGTATTGGTTTTGCCATTTCACTCATTTCCCAGTTCACTCCTTTCTAGTCACCAGACTAAAACATATTTCTCTTGGGTCACCAGTGAGCTCCATATTACTAAAATCAATTGTTGGTTTTATTGCTCATATGACTGAAGTTCTTTGCATTTGACAATGTTGGCCAGTGTCTCACTCTAGAAACACTGCCCTTTTTTGGCTTGTAGAAACAATATTCACCTGGTGTTTTCTCCCTACATCTCAAAGATTCATCCTTTTCTTACAATCATTAAAAGGGTTGATTTCTTAAGGCTTATATCAGTGTGTTCTCTTTTCATGTTCTTCTAGGAAATGCCAAGAAACACCTGGAGTAACAGACAAATTTGGCCTTGGAATATGGAATGAAGCAGTGCAAAGACTAATAGAGTTTTGCCAAGAAAATGCACTGGTCATAGCAAACACCCTGTTCCAACAACACAAGAGAAGACTCTACACATGGACATCACCAGATGGTCAACATCGAAATCAGATTGATTATATTCTTTGCAGCCAAAGATGGAGAAGCGCTATACAGTCAGCAAAAAAAAAAGGCCAAGAGCTGACTGTGGTTCAGATCATGAACTCCTTATTGCCAAATTCAGACTGAAATTGAAGAAAGTATGGAAAACCGCTAGACCATTCAGGTATGACCTAAATCAAATCCCTTATGATTATACAGTGGAAGTGAGAAGTAGATTTAAGGGACTAGATCTGATGGATAGAGTGCCTGATGAACTATGGAATGAGGTTCGTGACATTGTACAGGAGACAGGGATCAAGACCATCCCCATAGAAAAGAAATGCAAAAAAGCAAAATGGCTATCTGGGGAGGCCTTACAAACAGCTGTGAAAAGAAGAGAAGTGAAAAGCAAAGGAGAAAAGGAAAGATATAAACATCTGAATGCAGAGTTCCAAAGAATAGCAAGAAGAGATAAGAAGCCTTCCTTATTGATCAATGCAAAGAAATAGAGGAAAACAACAGAATGGGAAAGACTAGAGATCTCGTCAAGAAAATTAGAGACACCAAGAGAACATTTCATGCAAAGTTGGGCTCAATAAAGGACAGAAATGGTATGGACCTAACAAAAGCAGAAGATATTAAGAGGTGGCAAGAATACACAGAAGAACTGTATAAAAAAGATCTTCATGACCCAGATAATCACGAGGGTGTGATCACTCACCTAGAGCCAGACATCCTGGAATGTGAAGTCAAGTAGGCCTTAGAAAGCATCACTATGAACAAAGCTAGTAGAGGTGATGGAATTCCAGTTGAGATATTTCAAATCCTGAAAGATGATGCTGTGAAAGTGCCACACTCAATATGCCAGCAAATTTGGAAAACTCAGCAGTGGCCACAGGACTGGAAAAGGTCAGTTTTCATTCCAATCCCACAGAAATGTAATGCCAAAGAATGTTCAAACTACTGCACAATTTCACTCATCTCACATGCTAGTAAAGTAATGCTCAAAATTCTCCAAGCCAGGCTTCAGCAATAGGTGAACTGTGAACTTCCAGATGTTCAAGATGGTTTTAGAAAAGGCAGAAGAACCATAAATCAAATTGCCAACATCTACTGGATCATGGAAAAAGCAAGAGAGTTCCAGAAACACATCTATTTCTGCTTTATTGACTATGCCAAAGCCTTTGACTGTGTGCGTCACAATAAACTGTGGAAACTTCTGAAAGAGATGGGAATACCAGACCACCTGACCTGCCTCTTGAGAAATCTGTATGCAGGTCAGGAAGCAACAGTTAGAACTGGACATGGAACAACAGACTGGTTCCAAATAGGAAAAGGAGAACGTCAAGGCTGTATATTGTCACCATGCTTATTTAACTTATATGCAGAGTACATCATGAGAAACGCTGGATTGGAAGAAACACAAGCTGGAATCAAGATTGCCGGGAGAAATATCAATAACCTCAAATACGCAGATAACACCACCCTTATGGCAGAAAGTGAAGAGGAGCTAAAAAGCCTCTTGATAAAAGTGAAAGTGGAGAGTGAAAAAGTTGGCTTCAAGCTCAACATTCAGAAAACTAAGATCATGGCATCTGGTCCCATCACTTCATGGGAAATAGATGGAGAAACAGTGGAAACAGTGTCAGACTTTATTTTTGGGGGCTCCAAAATCACTGCAAATGGTGACTGCAGCCATGAAATTAAAAGACGCTTACTCCTTGGAAGCAAAGTTATGACCAACCTAGATAACATATTAAAAAGCAGAGACATTACTCTGCCAACTAAGGTCTATGGCTATGTTTTTCCAGTGGTCCTGTATGGATATGAGAGTTGGACTGTGAAGAAAGCTGAATGGTGAAGAATTGATGCTTTCGAACTGTGGTGTTGGAGAAGACTCTTGAGAGTCCCTTGGACTGCAAGGAGATCCAACCAGTCCATTCTGAAGGAGATCAGCCCTGGGATTTCTTTGGAAGGAATGATGCTGAAGCTGAAACTCCAGTACTTTGGCCACCTCATGCAAAGAGTTGACTCATTGGAAAAGACCCTGATGCTGGGAGGGATTGGGGTCAGGAGGAGAAGGGGACAACAGAGGATGAGATGGCTGGATGGTATAACGGACTCGATGGATGTGAGTCTGTGTGAACTCCAGGAGTTGGTGATGGACAGGGAGGCCTGTCGTGCTGCGATTCATGGGGTCGCAAAGAGTCGGACACGACTGAGCGACTGAACTGAACTGAAGGAAATGTAATTTCAGTCAAATATTCTGAGACAAATAAATTCACAGTTCTAGGGTTGACCTATTCTTTGAGCTCCAGACTTACATATCCTACTGCTGCCGTTGCTGCTGCTGCTAAGTCGCTTCAGTCCTGTCTTACTCTGTGTGACCCCATAGATGGAAGCCCATCAGGCTCCCCTGTCCCTGGGATTCTCCAGGCAAGAATACTGGAGTGGGTTGCCATTTCCTTCTCCAATGCATGAAAGTGAAAAGTGAAAGGGAAATCACTCAGTCATGTCCAACTCTTCACAACCCTATGGACTGCAGCCTACCAGGCTCCTCCGTCCATGGGATTTTCCAGGCAAGAGTACTGGAAAGGGTGCCATTGCGTTCTCCGCATATCCTACTGCTTAACTGATATATCAATATTACTTGGTTATGCTAGATGCACCTCATAACCAACACATTCATTATTAAACTAGTAATCTTCCCCCTCAAACTCAGTCTTCTAGCAGTTTTTCCAACTTTAGTGACTAGCTTCATCCTGCCATTTGTACAGGCTAGAATACTAGAAATCATGTTGACATCATCTTTTCCCTCACCCTACATACAGGTAATCCATTACAAAATACTGTCCATTTTACCTCAAAATGCCATAAGCTGCTCACTTTTTTCTGTCTCCACTGATGCCATCATAGTCCAAGTTGCCATCGCTCCTATTAGTATCACTGCAAAAGTTTCTTACCTTTTCTTCCTGCATCCACTCCAGCCCCTTTCACCCTTTCCACATAATGGAGTCAGAGTAATTTCTGCAAAAACCCAAATCTGATCACATCATGGCCTATATTAAATCATTTAATGGTTTTTCATTATACTTAAGAAAAACTCAAATCCTTCTTAGGTTTATTAATGATCTGCATGGTCTAGCCCCTGCCTCCATATTCATCTTCATCATGCATCAGTCCTCCCCTTGATCTCATTTTAGCCACCTCAATTTTCCACCAATTTTTTTGTTTCTGACAACAGGCTCTTTGACCATTGTATTTTTTCTTCATGGAACATTTCCTTCCTCCATCTCCTTATATATTACCTTACAACCAGGATCTCTTAGCCATCCTCAGACCCCAGATCTGGGATCACTTCTGAAAAGCCTTCCCTGTACATCCCCACCTCTACTCATCCACACAAACATAGGCCTAAATAAGCTTCCATTGTTATGTGGCCCCTAGAAACATTTATTTCCATTTAATTTTATATAATTTCAAGCAGCATGAGCATTTAATTAATCTATACTTGACAATAAGCCTCAACAGAATACAAATCAGGCCCTTGCTCACCAGAATAATTTTAGAACCTATTATATAACTAAGCACATATTTGATGCTTAAAAATATCTATTAAATTAATTAATGAAATCCACAAACAATATATTAAGATCAAATAATTATTTTCAAACAACTTTTCCCACATCCTGAGAATTTAAGATTGATTTAGGTGATGTGTCCTTTTAATCTTGATAAACTTTGTGAGAGAAATAGGATATATTCCAAGTTATTTCTGTGAGCTTAGAACTGAATTGAAATACAAGTACTACAGAGTGAGGATATAGAGAGGTCATGTCATATTTACTCAGATTTTTTTCAAATTTCACATTTCTGCATTCCTATGCTTCAGCTCCTCAGGGAAATTTGTTCTTGCATGTCCTTACTCCCAAATTCAGTGGAGAACTATTAGAGAACCTAACAATTTTATTTATTGTACACTGATTATGCTTCAATATAACTATGCTCTTAAAAATAATAATAAGTCTACCCTCAAGTTGTTCCTAATCTAGGAAGGGAAGTATAAGCCTGAGTTCATATACCCAGTACCAAATAGCATATAAAAATACGTACTTGAAAAACAGAAACAACTCAATAGAAAAAAAAAAAACAGCAGAGGACAACAGTAAGTAATTTCAAGAACACCAAATTCAAGACACCAGATTATCCATATGCAACAAACACACCTGCTTGAAGATGTCCTTTTCCTGCCACATGATTCCAGCTCCACTACCAGAAAATGATCCACTTAGTTGCTCTTCTTCTCAGCCACTAAGAAAGCTTGATCTGGCTAAGTTTGATCTCTTACTACTGTCAGCAAAGGGAAATAAAAGTTTCTGGCACAAGACAAAGGGAGAACACTCTCTCTTTAAATTTCTTCACATTCTCAATATAAACACAATATACCTGACTGAGACTGTATTCTAGTAAATACAAAAAGGCACATGAATTTTAAACCTTGTTCATTAACTATGAACCCAATGTGTACAATATCAGTACTAGGTTAGCATGTCTGATCCATCTCCAAGTTCATTTCTCTCCTGTTCTTTTGATACGTATTTAGTTATTCCCTATTTTGTGACAACATGATACTGTGCATATTTTTTTAATCTTTTTTTTAAACTTGATCTTTACAGTGTCACTTTACTTCAGCTTACCTAATTTTACCATCCTGCCTTCAAGATGCTAACTTTTTCAAACATAGTCCCATTTATATTTAATATTTACATGTGGGCTTCCCTGGTGGCTCAGTGGTAAAGAATCTGTCTGCCAGTGCAGGAGATACAAGTTTGATCTCCAGGTCAGGAAGATTCCCTGGAGAAGGAAATGGCAATCCACTCCCGTATTCTTGCCTGAGAAATGCCAAGAACAGAGAAGCCTGGAGGGCTGTAGTCCATGGGGTAGCAAAAGAGTTGGACACAATTTAGCAACTAAATAAACAAACAAAAAATAATTATTGGGATACATGAAAATGATGATTCATTTATTTCCCCATGCATCCAGAAACTTCTCAAAGCAGAAACTGACCTGACACATTCTCTACTGTCTGAAACCTCATTTTTCTAGTCTTCAGGTAACTCAAAGATATTCTATATGACAACTTGTGTCCTTATTGCTAAATATCTTAAAAAGGAAAACTACATATACTGCCCACAAGTTTCACTTCTTAATCATATGTCAAATGATTTCAATCCAACTTCCAATCTGACCAACCTCCTGAAAGGGCTTTCTTAGAAGGTCAGCATTCACCACTTAATAGAATAAGTAGTCTTTTCTTTGGCTTTTAGTTCACCAAATTCTGTATCTTTTGTCACTATAATACACCTTTCATTTTAAAGTATAGCTTCTCTTGACTTTCTTGATGATACTCCATCTCATTTTTTCTAACCTCTCTTTTTTCTTGGTTTCCCACATTAGATTTTCTTTTCAAAAATTGTTAAGTACTAAAATTCTATCCTTAGTCCACTTCCTTTATTCTCTGCTTTGTCTCCTCAAGAGTTCACTTTCACTTTTGTAGCTTCAACAATCACCTGCATGCTGATGACTCAACTAATATAATTTCTTACATTGATTACTATCCCAAGTTTCACATATCTTTTTGTAAGTACTTTTATTTGAATAAAATATAGGCATCTCAAAGTTCTTCCATAGAAACCTACTCTCTCTGCCATATTTATCTTAAAAGTAAGCCTATTGGCAGCATTTATCTTGCTGAATTATTAAGGTAACCCTAGTTGCTGTAACAGACAAGCCTAGATATCTCAGTAGCTTAAGGCAACAAAAATTCATCTGTCACCTCAACTGCAATATCAGGGAAAGTAAAAATTGTGATGCTCTGCTCTTCTCTACACATTCATTAAGGGACCCAAGAAAGAAGGAAGATGTGACATATTAAAATACCTGGGGCATCATCCTTATTTAGCAAACAAAAAATAAAAGGAGAAGACCTAATTTCCTAAGAGGTTTTGTTTTGATGGGCCAAACCTGCAATGATATGTATCACTTCTGCTCACATTCTTTTACATTCAAGTCAATCATATGGCCTAATTTAAAAAAAACAAAACAAAAAACTGGAGAATGTAGTCCAGCTTTACATACAAAAGGAAAGAGAAATGGTAAAGAGATAACTAGCCTTTGCCACAGCTGTGAAGATTAAATCGACACATGGCTAGCATTTAGCGTAACATATAGTAACACAAAAATTGACTTCTCATGCTTGTGTTGTCATCTACACTAAAATTCTCATCTTTCATTTTTCATTATCACATGCCCAATTGGTTATTAGATCATAAAATTCTGTTTTACAATTATTTCTTAAATTTAAATCTTTCCCTCCATTTATATTGCCTTATCTCCATGAAAAAAATGAAAGTGTTAGTCACTCAGTCGTGTCCAACTGTGTGACCCCACAGACTGTAGCCCACCAGGCTCCTCTGTCCATGGAATTCTCCAGGCAAGAATACTGCAGTGGGTAGCCATTCCCTTCTCCAAGGGATCTTCTCAATCCAGGGATTGAACCCAGGTCTCCTACATTTCAGGCAGATTCTTTACCATCTCAGCCACCAGGCAGTACTTCTCAAACTTTGGCTGTCAATTAGAATTACACTGGTAGTTTTAATAAAGTTTTGATATCTCAAATACTTAATTTAATAAATCTGGATTGGGCTTAGGCATCAGTATTTTTTCTAAGAAACTCCCTCAGTTCCTTTCTATTTTCCTTCTGTAGAACTAAGGCAAACAATGGTTTGAAAATAAAATGAACTGATGTAGTTGTTTTAGAAAAAATGCTGATGCCTAATTCCCAATCTAGATTTATTAAATCAAGTATTTGAGATATCAAAACTTTACTAAATCTATCAATATATTCTAATTGACAAAGTTGAGAAGTGTTGCTCTAATCGAATTTCCTCCTTGCCACACCCAAGATGATATCATTGAAGTACAAATTTAATCATGATCTATCTCCTGCTTAAACATTGGTTTTGAACTTCCATTGTGTAAAGTATGGTGTGCACATATGAATAGGCTTCCAGGATGATTCACTGGGGAGAAAAGATTTTTATCTGTATGTTTTATTTCATGCTATTTTAATTACTGTGTAAATATTATAATGTTCATAATTTATTAATACAGTAGAATAAAGGCATTTACTTACTTAAAATTTGTTACTGACTCTGAATTCTCTATAGCAGTGGTTTCCTGTGTAGAATGTTTAAGTACCTGAGGGGATATGCATGCTGATTCACTTTCACTAACACTTATTGTGAAATCTCACTAGGATTTTTGGACAGTAGAAAAATAGTAGAGCCTATCCATTTTAGGAAATCTAACAAGTTACACACACACACACACACACACACACACACACCACACACACATGGACTATATATGGAAATAGATACAGGAACTAAAAATAGGCCAAGCTAAAAATAAACCAACTTCAAAGAAAAGAATAATGTGCAAACTTAGAGTCAGATGGAGGGAAAGAATACTTTCCCATAAAGTTTGAAAAATCTCAAGGTTTGGCCTACTTGGGACAAAAAAGTCTGCATAAGATATAATATGGAGAGATAAAGAGATAAAATACATAAAATATACATTAGAACACAGAGAAGATTAAAGTGATGAGGTACAGGATAGATATAATTAAAGTCACAGAAGAAGAAAAGGAGATAGAGGTAATAGTTCAAATGATAAAGCTGATGGTTTTCTAAACTAAAGTGAAAAATGAAAGTGAAAGTCACTCAGTTGTGTCTGACTCTTTGCAACCCCATGGACTTTACAATCCATGGAATTCTCCAGGCCAGAATACTGAAGTGGGTAGCTTTCCCTTTTCCAGAGGATCTTCCCAACCCAGGGATCGAACCCAGGTCTCCTGCATTGCAGGCAGATTCTTTCCAAACTAAAAGAAAAACATAAATCCTCAGATCCATGATATAAAATTTTATTTCAGTGGTGTAAATAAATCTAAATTTAGACTAAGATGACATCAAAGTACAACACCAAAGACAAAAAGAAGGTCTTAAAACTAATCAGAGAAAAGACACACAGTTGACTTCTAATAATTGAAAGTCAGTGGAAATATAGTTTAAATATTTTGAAAGAAAACATTATCTTTTACTGAAGTACAGTTGATTTCCAATATTGTGTTAAATATGAATCTGTGTCTCTTACTTCTCCTGCATTGGCAGATGGGTTCTTTACAGCTAGCACCATGTGGGAAGCCCAATTACTGCTGTACAGCAATGCAATTCAGTTATACATATATATATACATTCCATTTTACATATTCCTTTCCATTACACTTTTTTTGATAAAGTGTAATGGAAAGGAATATATAAAGATACTGAACATAGTTCTCTGTTGCATACAGTAGGACCTTGCTGCTTATCCATTCCATATATAAAAGCCAACATTTGCTAACCCCAACCTCCTACACCATCCCTCCCCCAACCCCCTACTCTATGGCAACCTAGTCTTCTATGTCCATGGCTCTGCTTCTCTGTCATAGATAAATTCCTTTGTGTTATTTTAAATTTTACATATGTGATATCATTTGATAATTGTCTTTCTTTTCTTGACTCACTTCACTTAATATGATAATCTCCAGTTGTATCTATGTTGCTGTAAATGGTATTATTTCATTTCAAAAAAAAAATTCTTAACCTAAAGTTATACATGTATCGAAACCTTAGAAAAGAAGGGCAAAATAAAAATAGTTTCAGATTAAATAAAGGTCAGATAATTTACCAACCGATTCCTACTGAAGGGAATTCTAGAAGTTACATATCCATGAAACAGAAAGCTATCCCAGAAGAATGGTTTGATATAGAGTAGAAAGAGTAAGCAAATAAACTGAGAGAATCTAAACACTTCCTACACAAGCTGGAATGAAGATTTCCAGGAGAAATATCAATATATCAGATATGCAAATGACGCCACCCTTAAGGCAAAAAGTGAAGAAGAACTAAAGAGCCTAAAGAGGAGAGTGAGAGTGAAAAAACTGGCTTAAAACTCACATTCAAAAAAACAAAGATCATGGCATCTGGTCCCATCACTTCATGGCAAATAGATGGGGAAACAATGGAAACAGTGACAGACTTCATTTTCTTGGGCTCTAAAATCACTGCAGCTGGTGACTGCAGCCATGAAAGTAAAAGACTCTTGCTCCTTGGAAGAAAAGCTATGAGCAACCTAGATAGTGTATTAAAAACCAGAGACATCGCATTGCTGACAAAGGTCTGTCTAGTCAAAGCTGTAATTTCTCCAGCAGTCATATATGGATGTAAGGGTTGGAACATAAAGAAGGCTGAGTGTCAAGGAATTGATGCTTTTGAACTGTGGTGTTGGAGAAGACTCTCGAGAGTCCCTTAGACTGCAAGGAGATCAAACCAGTCAGTCCTAAAGGAAATCAGTCCTGAATATTCATTGGAAGGACTGATGCTGAATCTGAAACTCCAATACTTCGGCCACCTGATGCAAAGAGTTGACTCTGGAAAAGACCCTTATGCTGAGAAAGATTGAGGGCAGGAGGAAAAGGGGATGACAGAGGATGAGATAGTTGGATGGCATCACTAACTCAGTGGACATGAGTTTGAGCAAGCTCTGAGAGATGGTGAAGGACACAGAAACATGGCATGCTGCAGTCCATAGAGTCCCAAACAGTCAGACACAACTGAGTGACTGAACAACAAGACACTTACTAACTGTGCAAAATAATTATAAGGCTACCATGTGGAACTAAAATGCTGAACAAATAAGCATAAATAGTAGAGGAGTGATGACTCAAAGCATTTTAAGTAAGTAACTATTTGTTGAAAACAGAAGTATCCATAAGGTCAATAATCTTGGGCTTCACCAGTGGTTCACTGGTAAAGAATTAGCCTTCAACACAGGAAACATGGGTATGATCCCTGGGTCAGGAAGATTCCCTGGAGGAGGGCACGGCAACTGACTCCACTATGAAGAATCCCACGGACAGAGGAGCCTGATGGGCTACAGTCCATAGGGTTGCAAAGAGTCGGACTCTACTGAAGCGACTGAGCACACATAATAATCTTATTATCTTTCCTCTCTGTTGTATACTCAGCACCTAAAGAATGCCTAAAACAATAGACAGTCAGGGAAACTCTACTGAATTAATATAAATTTTGTTTAACCATTGTCTAAGTCAAGGTTCTCCAGAGAAACAGGATATATTTCAGAATCGCCAAATATTCCATAAAAAGGAATGAAATAAACAGAGAGCTAAATAAAGATCTTCAATGGATGCTAACATCACATATATAAAAAGAAACAACTAGATATTTTTGCACATCCTTATGAAAAAAAAGTGAAGTTGCTCAGTCCTGTCTGACTCTTTGCGACCCCATGGAATGTAGCCCACCAGGCTCCTCAGTCCATGGGATTCTCCAGGCAAGAATACTGGAGTGGGTTGATCCTTATGAAAGTAAACACTAACATCTTAGAAGTAGTCTTGCTGAATATATCAAATTTAAATTTGATCAAGTTTCTAGGTCTAACCAACAATTTACAGGAGAAATAGAGATCAGAGAAATATGTAAATAACACCTCATGAATGTAATCAACAAAATCTACCCAATAAACAAATAGGTCAGTTGCTACAACAACTGAAACAGGAAAAACAATGCAAGAAGTAAAACAGAAAGAGCAATACTATAGATTAAAAGGGACTTGAGAGACATAGTGACCAACTGCAATGTATAGACATTATTTCAAGTCCATTATTTGACTCATTATTTACAAATTATTAAATGAGATAAAAAAATTTGAACATTGGCTATTTTACTATATTAAGAAATTATAATTATTATTTATGGTACTATAAATATGATGTATCACTTTTTAATGTGACCATTGGGTTGTAGTTTTAGAGACATGTATTGAAATATACAGCTTCCCTGGTGACTAAGATGGTAAAGAATCTGCAATGCAGGAGACCCAGGTTTGATCCCTGGGTCAGGCAGCTCCCCTGAGGAAGGGAAAGGCTACCCACTCCAATATTCTTGCCTGGAGAATTTCATGAACAGAGGAACCTGGAGGGCTACAGTTCATGGGGTCAAAATAATGAGACACGGCTGAGTGACTAACATATAATAATAATTGATATGACATAATGTCTCAGATTTGCTGCAAAATACTCTGGGAGATGAAAGGAGCCAGGAAGTTGGCAGGGAAGTTGAAAGTTTTGGAGGCTGGATAAATAGTTCATTACACTAGTTTCTCTGCTATTATATATGCTTATATTATAAGTTTTCTAATATATAAAGTTAAAGAAAATAGACAAAGAAAACAGATAGACGTAATTCTTTTACCTGATAAGTCTGTCATATGGAAATAAGGAATTTGTAGCTTCCTATGTGTGATTAAATAATCCTTTTTCTGAAATCTCGATTCTAATTGCCTTGTCCTTATAAGGATGCAATTGGGCTTATACAAAAATTAACAAAGCAGAATTCTCAAATAAGAAAAACCAAAACAATTTTAGGAATTAAAACTTGACACAGTCACAGACCTGTGTTTTATACTAACCACTTCAACACCTTCTCTCTTTCCCTGGTTTCCCTACTTAGGTGACCCTGGCTTTCCATCAACACCCCATTAAACAAACACCTGCAGTAGGATTTTCTCTACTCATTGCAATGTGCCCATTAACCCCTTCTATCCCAGACCTCTCTCTAAAGATAATTAATGTGAAAACCTTAGACTATAATTGTATAATCACAATCTCAATATTTAAAGTTCTGCATGGCACCCGAATATTTTATTTATACACTTTGTAATAGAGAACTAACATGCCTCTCTTTTCTTCAGAAGAAATACTGGCAGACCTTCAAGAAATAAGAGAAACAAAATCAAGATGACTAACTTCACCTTTTTCCAAAAGGCAGAGAAATAATGTTTGTACTTCAAATGACAATATTATTCAAGTAACGGCATCACACATTCTGTTGATTCAGATCCTTAAAAAGGGTTAGTTGCCTCTTTCAAGTGCTTCATCAGCTTTAATGTACAGAGCAGGCTAGCTATACCACTAACTATAGTCACTTGATCGTAACAATAGGGATGTACTCTCTGAAATTTAACAGGGCAGCTGTTCAAAGGTCAATCCAAGTTAACCACTCATTCTGGTCCTCCTATGTTCTGCTTGGATGAAAAGTGTATCAGAACAAAGGAGAGAGGGGTATTTTATTTTTTAATGTTCTCTAGCAAATTCAGAACAAGATTTTAAACTTCTTTAATCACTTTCTTTAGTGTTGTTTTTAATGTGTGTTTAAATACTTGTCCTCATCTTTTTGTTCTAAACTTTGCTCTTATCAAAGCTGCACCTTTTTTCAGTCAGTGCATATTTTCTTCCTCATTGCATATATCATATTTCTCTTACTGAAGAAAGAATTCTGAGAAGAAAGAGAAAAAGATGCAGGGTCACATCTCTCCCTAGTTAATCTGCATTTAAAAGGTCTCCCCACCCTCTCTCATCCTATAGCTATTTATACCTAAGAAGCACAAACCTCCTCTGTTTCTACTTCTGGAGACTTGTATACCAAATTCTCTAAGAATGGAGAAAAATGACTCTTCCTGGTGGATCTGGCAGTGAAGAAATTGCCTAAAGTGCAGGAGACCCAGGTTTGATCCCTGGATCAGGAAGATCCACTGGAGTAGGAAATGGCAGCCCACTCCAGTATTCTTGCCTGGAGAATTCCATGGGCAAAGGAGCCTGCCAGGTTATAGTCCATCATGTCACAGAGTCAGATGTGATTGAGCAACTAACACTTATATTTATTAAATTAGGAGTTACTAGCTTGTCTTGAATACAGTTTTTAAGGGATTACATGGCTGACAGCCAACAGCAATTTTTGGCTTTCTTAAAGGAATCAGATAACAACACTCATTTTACACCAATGGTTCCTAGGCATTTGGATTTTGCCACAGGTTCTTTTTAAAATTTTTAATAGCTGTTATAAAGTATCCTGATGAACCCAGCTGTGACAGGTATTAACTCTTTAGGTACTTACTTTCAAGGATGTCTGGGGTCTCAAGAAAGGGGATTGAGTGGCCAGTGAGGGGAAGGTAGGCACTTAGGGGAATAATAGTTATGAACTTATTTCAGTATTTTTACAGCCAATACAGCTATATGCTGTTGAATATAAGCCAGTCTTGGAATTTACTACATAGGTAATCTTTTAAATGAGGACCGATATATGGCATCAACATTTTTTTGCCAAATAAGGATGTTAAAAAGATGAAAACCCAAGTACTACCTACCATAAATATCATTTCATAAAAAGTAAATTTAAAACCACATAAGTAAATAGAATATAACCCCAGAATAAAAAGGCAGTTTTTAATAGACTAAGTTTACCTTTATAAAATACATTGATTTTATTTTTTGTAATTTCTCTACTGACTCAAGAAAATTTAATCACTGACCTACCTCTGTCCACAGAGAAAATGTCACCTGATACTTTTTTAAGTCATCAGTTTGAAGTTAAGAAGTATCTTCATCTAGAGGAAAATATATGGACAGAAAATGTGAATGGGTCAAAAACCAGACGAAAAAATCATTTCATCACAAAGTTATTAAACATTTAGCACTGTTCGTTGAAGAAATGCCAAATATGGCCCATCTTATGTCTACTTTATGGTTTACTTTTTGCCCACAAGTCTAGTGTCAAATCTAAGGATTCATATACCTCTTTCACCTCAACCGAAACATATTTATCCATTTGTTTATTGCTGATTCTTTATAATGCATAATCAATGCTTTCATGCCACAACTAGAAAACATCTAGCTTTCACAGAAATACTATTTCAGTACACACACGTGAATTCATGGTACCACAAGTTTAATAGTTTTAGTCTGGAAAGTATATTAATATAACCCAATGTCATTCAAAATAAAATTTAATAAAGGGTGGGGTATGCTTTCTGTCTAGCTAGATGAATTATTCATTCCAAGTAAAAGCATTTTCAAAAACAAAAAATACAAAAGTTTTCACATGTTTAATTTAAAGGCAGTTTCTTGGCATGCATGGACTCAGGTTAAGATTTTCTCACTATTTTGAAACCCTACTAGAGGACCATTTTTATATTAATTGGTTTGAAAGTATAAATACATGTCTGTGGAGAAGCTTAGAATTCTTATTCTTAAAGAGAAGTGAATACACATAATTAAAGAAAGTAAATTTCATATGATACCCACAATTATACGCATGATGGCTAATCTCTTATTGCATTATTAGAAGCACATTCTCTACTTTCTTACTTAGGATTAATGAGACTCATCCTTTTCCTGTTCTATAACTGAATCTGCTCTAATGCATGTATCTAAAATATACTTTAATACTTCCTTTTTTTCAGTTTATTTTATTTTATTTTTTTGAAGGCTTGATTACTTTACAATATTGTATTGGTTTTGTCATGCACTGACATGAATCTGCCACGGGTGTACATGTGTTCCCCATCATGAACCCCCCTCCCACCTCCCTTCCCATCCCATCCTTCTGGATCATCCCAGTGCACCAGCCCCTAGCACCCTGTATCATGCATCAAACCTGGACTGGCGATCCATTTCACATATGATAATATACATGTTTCAATGCCATTCTCCCAAATCATCCCACCCTCTTGCTCTTCCACAGAGTCCAAAAGACTGTTCTATACATCTGTGTCTCTTTTGCTGTCTCACATACAGGGTTATCATTACCATCTTTCTAAATTCCATATATATGTGTTAGTATACTGTATTGGTGTTTTTCTTTCTGGCTTACTTCACTCTGTAAAATAGGCTCCAGTTTCATCCGCCTCGTTAGAACTGAGTCAAGTGTATTCTTTTTAATGGCTGAGTAATACTCCATTATGTATATGTACCACAGCTTTCTTATCCATTCATCTGCTGATGGACATCTAGGTTGCTTCCGTGTCCTGGCTATTATAAACAGTGCTGCGATGAACTTTGGGGTACATGTGTCTCTTTCAATTCTGGTTTCCTTGGTGTGTATGCCCAGCAGTGGGATTGCTGGGTCATATGGCATTTCTACTTCCAGTTTTTTAAGGAATCTCCACACTGTTCTCCATAGTGGCTGTACTAGTTTGCATTCCCACCAACAGTGTAAGAGGGTTCCCTTTTCTACACATCCTCTCCAGCATTTATTGCTTATAAACTTTTAGATAGCAGCCATTCTGACTGGCATGAAATGGTACCTCACTGTGGTTTTGATTTGCATTTCTGTAATAATGAGTGATGTTGAGCATCTTTTCATGTGTTTGTTAGCCATCTGTATGTCTTCTTTGGAGACATGTCTGTTTAGTTCTTTGGCCCATTTTTTGATTAGGTCATTTATTTGTCTGGAGTTGAGCTGCAGGAGTTGCTTGTATATTTCTGAGATTCTGTGTCAGTTTCTTCATTTGCTATTATTTTCTCCCATTCTGAAGGCTGTCTTTTCACCTTGCTTATAGTTTCCTTTGTTGTGCAAAGTTTTTAATTTTAATTAGGTCCTATTTGTTTATTTTTGCTTTTCTTTCCAATATTCTGGGAGGTGAGTCATAGAGGATCCTTCTTTGATTTATGTTGGAGAGTGTTTTGCCTATGTTTTCCTCTAGAAGTTTTATATCATGGCTCAGAAGAATCAATTTAGTGAAAATGAGTATACTGCCCAAAGAAATCTATAGATTCAATGCAATCCCTATCAAGCTACCAATGGTGTTTTTCACAGAAATAGAACAAATAATTTCATAATTTTTATGGAAATACAAAAAAAACTCAAATAGCCAAAGCAATCTTGAGAAAGAAGAATGGAATTGGAGGAATCAACCTGCCTGACTTCAGGCTCTACTACAAAGTCACAGTCATCAAGACAGTATGGTACTGGCACAAAGACAGAAATATAGATCAATGGAACAAAATAGAAAGCCCAGAGATAATTCCATACACCTATGGACACCTTATCTTTGACAAAGGAGGCAAGAATATACAATGGAGAAAAGACAATCTTTTTAACAAGTGGTGCTGGGAAAACTGGTCAACAACTTGTAAATAAATGAAACTAGAACAGTTTCTAACACCATTCACAAAAATAAACTCAAATAGATTAAAAATCTAAACATAAGGCCAGAAACTATAAAGCTCCCTATATTTTAATGCAAAAATGGTTTGTACCAAGTTTTATCATGCATTACCATTTCTTCTCCTCCCAATGACTTGATCTTCGTCTTCCTCCTCCTTTGGAAGAAAGTATTTCAAAGGGAACGGTGGCAATTCTCTTAATGCTTAGTACATTAGCAAAGATTCAAGAAAATATATCTCTTACAATTTGCTAGCATGTAAGATCATAGCATCTGGTTACATCACTTCATGGGAAATAGATGGGGAAATAGTGGAAACAATAACAGACTTTCCTTTTCTGGGCTCCAAAATCACTGCAGATGGTGATTGCAGCCATGAAATTAAAAAATGCTTACTCCTTGGAAGAAAACTTATGACCAACCTAGATAGCATATTAAAAAGCAGAGACATTACTTTGTAAACAAAGGTCTATCTGCTCAAGGTTATGGTTTTTCCAGCAGTCAAGTATGGATGTGAGAGTTGGACTGGGAAGAAAGCTGAGCACTGAAGAACTGATGATTTTGAACTGTGGTGTTGAAGACTCTTGAGAGTCCCTTGGACTGCAAGGAGATCCAACCAGTCCATTCTAAAGGAGATCAGTCCTAGGGGTTCATTGGAAGGACTGATGTTGAAGCTGAAACTCCAATACTTTGGCCACCTGAGGTGAAGAGCTGACTCATTTGAAAAGACCCTGATGCTGGGAAAGATTGAGGGCAGGAGGATAAGGGGATGAAAGAGGATGAGATGGTTGAATGGCATCACCAACTCAGTGGACATGAGTTTGAGTGAACTTCAGGAGTTGGTGATGGACAGGGAGTCCTGGCATGCTAAGTCCATGGGGTCACAAAGAGTCGGACATGACTGAGTAACTGAACTGAACTGAAGATAATGTTTACGAGTTGCTGATATCCTAGTGTGCCCATTTCAGACTCCAGGATATTGACTACCATAATCTGGTAACATTCCCACAGTCTAGATATTGAAACAAAGTGATATTTGAAAAACCTCATTAATTAGATACTCTACAAAAGCACTGATTTTGATTGTATTTTGGAAATGACTGAATCCACATACAGAATAAGAGTTACATAAATTTTACTATAAGGTTAACTTGGGCATGCAGCTTATACAACAAATTCTAAACACTATTCAATGGAATTCTATTTTAGAGCAAGAGTCTCTGTGATAGGTATAATACTAAATTCAACATTAAACAGATGGATATTAAGGTCTAAGCTTCTTTTCTGATCTTATTAATAATCTCTTTCCTTCTTTTAATTAATAACTAAAGGACATCTGTAGTTGAATGCTTCAACTTCATTGAAGATTTCCCTGTCCTTCATTATCTCCTAGAGCTTGCTCAAACTCATGTCCATTGAGTCAGTGATTCCATCTAACCATCTCATACTCTGTCACCCTCTTCTCCTCCTGCCCTCAGTCTTTCCCAACATCAAGGTCTTTTCCAATGAGTTGGCTCTTCACCTCAGGTGGCCAAAGTATTGGTGTTTCAGCTTCAGCATCAGTCCTTCCAATGAGTATTCAGGGTTGATTCCCTGTGGGATTGATTTGTTTGATCTCCATGCTGTCCAAAGGACTCTCAACAATCTTCTCCAACACCACAGTTCAAAAACATCAATTCTTTGGCACTCAGCCTTTACTTTATGGTCCAACTCTCACATGTACATGCCTACTGGAAAACTATATCTTTGACTATATGGATCTTAGTTGGCAAACTAATATCTCTGCTTTTTAATATGCTGTCTAGGTTTGTCATTGCTTTTCTTCCAAGAAGCAAGTGTCTTCTAATTTCATGCCTGTAGTCACATTCACAGTGATTTTGGTACCCAAGAAAATAAAAGTCTATCACTGTTTCCATGGTTTTCCCATCTATTTTCCATGAAGTGATGGGACTAGAAGCCATGATCTTCATTTTTTGAATACTGAGTTTTAAGCCAGTTTTTTCACTCTCCTCTTCCACCTTCATCAAGAGGCTCTTTAATTCCTCTCCACTTTCTGCCATTAGGGTGATGTCATTTGCAATCCTGAGGTTAGTGATGGCTTGTGAGTCATCCAGCCCAGCATTTAACATGATCTACTCTGCATATAAGTTGAATAAGCAGGATGACAATATACAGCTGTAATGTACTCCTTTCCCAATTTTGAACCAGTCTATTGTTTCATGTCTGGTTCTAAGTGTTTCTTCTTGTCGTGCATACAGGTTTCTCAGGAGGCAGGTTAGGTGGTCTGGTATTCCCATTTCTTTAAGAATTTTCCACAGTTTACTGTGATCCACACAGCCAAGGGCTTTGGCATAGTCAATGAAGCAGAAGTTTTACTGGAATTCCATTGCTTTATCTATGATCCAACCGATGTTGGCAATTTGATCTCTGGTTCCTCTGCCTTTTCTAAATCCAGCTTATACATCTGAAAGTTCTTGGTTCAAGTATTTTTGAAGTCTAGCTGGAAGGATTTTAGGTATTACCTTGCTAGCATGTGAAATGAGCCCAACTGTGTGGTAGTTGAGCATTCTTTGGCATTGCCCTCCTTTGGGACTGGAATGAAAAGTGACCTTTTCCTATCCTGTGGCTACTGCTTAGTTTAGGAATCATGTTTCTTTTCAAATAAAATATTACAACTACATCTCTAAAAATATAGGTTTAATTTCGAGAATGAACATCCTACAGAGGCCATTGTTACACATCACAATTCTTAATCATCTCAACATTTCTACATGGTAGGTATTATGTTTAGAGATAAGAAAAATAAGGTGTGAAGTAATACTATGTTATACATCTAATGAGTGTTATAGTCAGGAGTCGCATTAATATCTGTTTGACTCCTGGGTGGAAATTAACAAAATGGCTCCAGTCAGGCTCTCTCCCTCCACACTCTCACACCCTCTCGCCCCATTTTCTGTAAACAATGACTTTGTACAGTTGTGTAACAGTTGAGATCACTTACAGCACTGCTCATGTGCGTCACGAGGTACTCACTTGATCACGAGCTACTTTGTGCGGTATGCCTGTATGAACTTCACCTGAAAAAGCCCAGAAGGGTTGTGTGTGGTTATGTTGGGTTATGGCGCTGCAAAGGCTGCTGCACCAGGCAGGAGAGAGGCTATGTTAGGGCCGCCATGCCAGCCAGGAGAGACTAAATGTGTCTGCATTTCCTATGGCTCCTCATGTCTTATTCTAGTCTCTTAGCTTGAACCTTGCCTACCATGGGTTCAGTGAACAGTGCACACAGAAAGATACAGCAAGACAACTGGCATCATGAACAGGATCAGCAATACAACTCCAAAGCCACCACCCTGCCTGACTCCTCCCACTGCAGGTACTATATCTTCATCAACACTGTCCCTGAAGAAATTTTTTTTTTCTAATAAGGACTTGTTATTAACTGTCCTAGGATAGGGATACTTATGTTGTTCTACTCTGACTGTCTCTATGCTTTAATTTTTTAAATTAATATGTAGTCCTTTCCATTTATAGTTAGTGTTCTAAAACTGAATGTGTATGTGTATGCATGTGTGTGTATGTATCTAAAGATAGAAATTCAATAAATGGTATCAGGTTCACTAGAAGCAAACATTGAGAGGAGAAGTCATATTCAGGTAATTTTTCAGGAAGTGTTCCCAAGAGTAACCAATAAGAGAATGAGGAGAGGAAAGCAGGATAGGGAAGGTGAAGAAGCCATACAAGGGTATGATTCAATGTGAAGTCTTAGCCTCACTTTCACTACGAGCATCAGCCTCAGTCTGCTAGAGCTAAAAGCTCTAGACTGTAAATTATACATCACAGTTTGTCCCTGCTGGAGGTAAAGGAGCTAGACTTTAATCAATAATTGGCTAAGGGCCACTCCAGAAGGATGTGAACTCCCAGGTACTTTCAGTTCTGTGTGAACTGTTAATGTAGTTCTAGTGGCCAGAGAGCAAGTTTCCAAGAGAATCCTGACATAAACCGCTAGAAGTCCACACAGCTTGGGAGGGTAGGAAGAAGATTCTGAGGCAATTTGGACAGAGAACAAATAATTGAAAAGATAATGAGAATTATAGTTACAAAGGAATGACAAAATGCTATTACTATTGCAGATAGTTTGTTTATTAAGGATATGTTAGTATACAAATAATGCTTTACTTGTCTGAGGATACTACAATTAAAGATAAAGTGTGAGGATTGAAATAGAAATGGGAATTTCACGGTTACAACTACTGAGAAATGCAAATTAAGATATACCTAGGCTCTTGCACGTATTGTAGAGCAGAAGTGGTAAGAGTCACCATCATTGTCTTGTTTACATTTTTAGAGGAAAAGATAGAGTTGAAATTTAAATCACAGTTGTGGTTTTACCATGCAGGTAAACACTCAGCAAAATGGTAGGGTTAAAGTGGCCTTCAAGGTCCTGTGAAATGTGGCTGTACTCTACCAACAGAACCTTTACTCCAGTCACACTGCTGATCTTCTTTCTGTCCTTGAAAACTAAAGCTATCCCACTCTAAAGTCTTTGTACTTATTTCTCTTACTTCAGTCTGCCCACTTGTGCCTGGCTCTTTCCTCATGCTGGGTCCCAGCTCTAAAGTTTCATTCTCAGAAAGGCCTTCCTGGACTATACTCAGTCCTTACCAAGCTGCCTGCTTAATTTGCTTTTCAGAATGTGTGAATATCTGAAATATATTCAGCCCTTCACTTGCTTATTGTTTGTTTCTCCCCCCAACAACAGAATATAACCTCCTTTAACACAAGAACCAAGACTGAAATACCTAGAACAATGCTAGAATCTAGCAGACCAGAGATAATGTTTGTTTAATGAATACATTCATTATTATTCTTATCTCTATTCTCAAGGATATTATGATCTGATGGGAGAACAAAAATAAATACAACTGAAGTAAGATTTCTAAAGTTCCATGGCTCCCCAGGGATTGCTTTTATGGTGCTGAAAGCAGGGCATGATTGGAAAAATACACTTTTCCCCACCAATCCCTGGGATATAACATAATGTGTCCCACACTTACGTTTATGCAAATTTCTACAGGAGAATCCTAACATCTATACATCTACCAGCATCTGTATCAATATATGCTTACTTCTGTCTTGTTACCATGATGCCCTGTCCATGCAGATGAAAAATGACTGTTAGGGAAGCTGTATTCAATATGTAGAATTAAGATTCTTCCTGTTCAAAGGCAAGTTAAATGCAGTATAGCATTTTTAATTTTAAAAGGTGTATTTCATGTCAGAAAATTATTCATATTGATTTTTTTAATGCTTTTCTTTAGCCATTTTCCTTTTCTTAGCTTCCAGCTCAAAATTCTGGCATTTCACTGATGTGTTAATTTTAGCTACAAATGCCTAGTCAGAATTTTAAGAATAATCAGTAGGTTGGCTAACTTTCAGGAAGAAATACTAGCGGTATTTTCAAGAGGCCGGCAGGATGTTGGCAATTATAAAAATGGAGGAAATAAAATCAACAGGATGGTAAAATCCATTGAGGGACAGCTTGCATTTTATAGGAAAAGATGTAACTTCATTTAGTTTCAGTCTTTATGTCTTGCAAATGTGCTTAGCTCTCCTACATCCCATGGGTCTGAGCGTCAATATTTATGTGCTAGAATATTTCATTGCCTCATAAACCAAGAGGTAACCAACTATTTTTACTCTCTGGAAAAAAAAACTGTGTTATACCTGGTAGTTACAGGCAACTCTACTTCTGACTCATACTTTTATGCATCAACTTTCGGGAAGATACAAAGCTAGACAAACAAGTAAGTTTGATCTTTTTTCCTCTTGATCCTTGTATTAGATATTAACCATATCTAATTTTTAGATAAGTGTGACTCAGCTCCAACCAAAATTTCGATTATGGAAATCCAAGGACAAGGAATTCAGGCTTTGTGTGCTTAGATTTAATATCACAGTCATTGTTCAGTCACTCAGTCATGCCCAACTCTGCAGCGCCATCGACTGCAGTACATCAAGCTCCCCTGTCCTTCACCATCTCCTAGAGTTTTCTCAAACTCATGTCCATTGAGTCAATGATGTCATCCAACCATCTTATCCTGTCATCCCCTTCTCCTCCTGCCCTTGATCTTTACCAGCATCAAGGTCTTTTCCAATCAAACAGCCCTTGGGATCAGGTGGCAAAAGTATTGGAGTTTCGGCTTCAACATCAGTCCTTCCAATGAGTGTTCAGGGTTGATTTGCTATAGGATTTACTGGTTCAAGCTCCTTGCTGTACAAGGGACTCTCAAGAATCTTCTCCAGCACCACAGTTCAAAAGCATCAATTCTTTGGCACTCACCCTTTTTTATTGTCCAGCCCTCACATCCAAGCATGACTAAAGGAAAAGCTATAGCTTTGACTGTACAGACCTTTGCAGGCAAAGTAATGTCTTTGTTTTTTAATAGGCTAAGTTTGGATTGCTTTTCTTCCAAGGAGCAAGTGTCTTCCAATTTCATGGCTGCAGTCACCATCTGCAGTGATTTTGGAGCCCAAGAAAATAAAGTCTGCCACTGTTTTCATTGTTTCCCATCTATTTTCCATGAAGTGATGAGACTGGATGCCATGATCTCCATTTTTGAATGCTGAATTTTAAGCCAGCTTTTTCACTCTCCTCTTTCACCTTCATCAAGAGGCTCTTCAATTTCGCTTCACTTTCTGACATAAGGGTGGTGTCATCTGCATATCTGAGGTTATTGATATTTCTCCCAGCAATCTTAATGGCAGCTTGTGCTTTATCCAGCCAAGCATTTTGTGTGATGTATGCGGTATATAAGTTAAATAAGCAAAATAAACAGCCTTGACATACTCCTTTCCAAATCTGGAACCAAACCATTGTTCCTTGTCCACTTCTAACTATTGTATCTTGACCTGCATACAGGTTTCACAGGAGGCAGGTCAGGTGGCCTGATATTCCCATCTCTTTAAGAATTTTCGACAGTTTGTTGTGATCTGCACAGTCAAAGGCTTTGGTGTTCTCAATGAAGTAGATGTTTTTCTGGAACTCTCTTGCTTTTTCCATGATCCAACGGTGTTGGCAATTTGATCTCTGGTTACTCTGCCTTCCCTAAATCCAGCCTGTACTTCTGCAGGTTCTCAGTTCACATACTGCTGAAGCCTAGCTTGAAGGATTTTGAGCATTATTTTGCTAACATGTAAAATGAGTACAATTGTGCAGTACTTTGAACTTTCTTTGGCAATGCTCTTCTTTGAGATTAGAATGAAAAGTGACATTTTCCAGTCCTGTGGCCTCTGCTGAGTCTTCCAAATTTGCTGGCATGTTGAGTGCAGCACTTTAATGGTGTCATTTTTAGGATTTGAAATAGCTCAGCTGGAATTCCATCACCTCCACTAGCTTTGTATCTAGTGATGCTTCCTAAGGCCCACTTGACATCACACTCCAAGACTGTAGCTCTAGGTGAGTGATCACACCATCATGGTTATCTGGTCATTAAGATCTTTTTGTATAGTTCTTCTGTGTATTCTTACAGCCTCATCTTAATATCTTCTGCTTCTATTAGGTCCATACAATTTCTGTCCTTTATCAAGCCCATCTTTGCAAGAAATATTCCCTTGGTATCTCTAGTTTTCTTGAAGAGATCTCTAGTATTTCCCATTCTATTGTTTCCCTCTATTTCTTTACACTGTTCATTTAAAAAGGCTTTTTTATCTCTCCTTGATATTCTCTGGAATTCTGCATTCAGATGGGTATATCTTAACTTTTCTCTTTTACCTTTCACTTCTCCTCTTTTCTCAGTTATTTGTAAGGATTCCTCAGACAACCATTTTGCCTTTTTACATTTCTTTTTCAATCCTTGGGTCTGGAAGATCCCCTGAAGAAGGGAATGGCTACCCATTCCAGTATGCTTGCCTGGAGAATTCCATGGACGGAGGAGCCTGGTGGGCTACAGTCCATGGGGTCTACAAAGAGTCAGTTATGACAGAGCAACTAATATTTTCACACTTTCTCCTTTTTTCCCAAACTGTGTTCTGTGAAATATTCTCTCTCTCTTTCACACACTCACACACACACACACACACACACACACACACACACACACACAAAGTCTATAGTGAAATACATTTGAAAGATGCAGATTTAAATAAGAAATATATATATATATATATTTCTTAATGAATTGCTTTTGGCTCCATTATGTTACCTGAACTCAAGAACATTGACAGGAGCTAACAATCAGATCATATTAGACCAACCACACCATAACCCTAGAATCAGAGATTTTCGGGAAAATTTGGGAAAGTATCTAATGATGATTTATTATAATTCCCTCAGTTTTAAAACTTATAAACTGAAGTTAACAGGCATAGGAACTTGGCCACGGTCACATAGATATTAAATGCCAAAGCTACTTAAACCCACATAAGTCAGTCATAGTGACTGTACACAACTCCCTGGGTCTTAAATATTGTTCTTCAGATTGGAAAGGTATGGCATAGTACACTACTGGCTAATAAGTGTAGGTACACACAGATGAGATTTTTCTATTGATATGCTAATGGTGTAAAATGGAGTTCTTCATGAGATTATTATCCTTGACATTGAATTCAACTTTTACTGAAACTCAGTATTCATTATAAACAATAAGCCCTGTAGAGAAATACTCAGTGACACTATCTAAAAGTATATGTCCATGTGCATGTACAAGTATGTATCTATTATGTCAGGTAAGAAAATGCAGATTTTTATTTCTCAATATTCAATTATATCATAATAAATATTTCATACTTTAAAAAAAATTTCACACTTTTATAGCACTTTTACTATCATTTCATAGTTGCCTCTCTTATAAAACATGACAAAAATCCCTGTGTACTATTGGTGGGAATGTAAAATGCTATAGCTGCTATGGAAAACAATATGACACCTATTCAAAAAATTAAAAATAGAATTAACATACAATCCTGCAATGCCACTTCTGGATATATACCCCAAAGAACTGAAAGCAAGATACTGAAGAGATATTTATAAACTCATGTTAGTAGCAGCATTATTCACAACAGCCAAAACATAGAAGCAACTCAATATATAGTGTATAAAAATGCAATAAAATATTAATCAGCCTTAAAAATGGAGGAAATTCTGACATGGTTGAAACTTGAGGACATTATGGCAAGTGAAAGAAGCTAATTACAAAAAGACAACTACTATATGAGTCCACTTATATGAAGTACTTAGAGTAGTCAAATTTATATAGAGAGAAAGTGAACGGTGGTTGCCAGGGGTTCAGAGAAAAGGAAAATGGAGAACTATTGTTAAATGGAAATAGAATTTCAGTTTCATAATGTGAAAAGATCTATGGAGAAGGATGGAGGTGACAGCTGCATAACCTTACGGATGTAGTTAATACCATTCAACTAGACACAAAAATAATTAAGATGGTAAATATGGTTATGTGTGTTTTACCACAATAAAAAATCACTTCCATTGAGCACATAATTATGAACCTCAAACTATTTTTACAACAAAATAAAGCATACCAAATTACCAGATACCTAAACCATATTCAGTATATCACTATATATTAACAAATTTGGAAGCCTCTCATAATGATCAAATCTTATCATCAAATGTGGGTCTTTACCTTTTCATATGCAGCCACAAGCTTCCTATCTACAATTAATTTTGTCTTCAGTGGATACAAATATCACAGAAAAATCCCATCTTCCATTAAAGAGTAAGTCCACTGGATTTCCTAGCATTATATCCCAGGGCAACTCTGAATGAAAAAGCTGAGTATAACCTTTTCTCTATCTGTAAAACTCATGCAAATTAAGTTGTCTTGGATAAATACATTTTTAAAGGGAGCAAAATGTCTAGCAGTTTTGCTTCAATTTGGGGGAACAAAAGGGTCTTTGGACATTTTTGGGTGGAAATTATCTTTCATTTTAGCTAATACCATGTGAATATAGTATGTTTTCAGGAAAGCTGAAAGTATATGTTCAATTCATCAGGATTATAAAATGACTGTTCAAAAACAAATAGCAAAAATTGAAAAAGACACAAGGGGCACATCTGAAAACTGAGTTGCATGCATTGAAAAAAACAGAAATATATCTGGAGTCTTGGATATTAATAATTAATAATTATTGAGACTGTATATATCTTTAATACCAAAGCAATTACAAGTGCACAGTTGAATTTTTACATAAAACCTGAGGTTGTTGGATAACAAATAGAATGATAAACACCAATTTTTCATCCTATTTCATCAAGAAAGGGATGTGAGGACCTTCCATTTAACAGGGCTATCAGTTCAGTTCAGTCGCTCAGTCGTGTCAGACTCTGAGACCCCGTAAAATGCAGCATGCCAGGCCTCCTGTCCATAAACAACTCCTGGAGTTCACTCAAACTCATGTGCATCGAATCGGTGATGCCATCCAGCCATCTCATCCACTGTCATCCCCTTCTACTCCAGTTCCAAATCCCTCCCAGCATCAGGGTCTTTTCAAATGAGTCAACTCTTCACATGAGGTGGCCAAAGACTGGAGTTTCAGCTTTAGCATCAGTCCTTCCAATGAACACCCAGGACTGATCTCCTCTAGGATGGACTGGTTGGATCTCCCTGCATTTCAAGGGACTCTCAAGAGTCTTCTCCAACACCACAGTTCAAAAGCATCAATTCTTCGGTGCTCAGCTTTCTTCACAGTCTAACTCTCATATCCATACATGACCACTGGAAAAACCATAGCCTTGACTGGAAAAGTAATGTCTCTGCTTTTGAATATGCTATCTAGGCTGCTCATAACTTTTCTTCCAAGGAGTAAGCGTCTTTTAATTTCATGGCTGCAATCACCATCTGCAGGGATTTTGGAGCCCCAAAAAATAAAATCTAACATTGTTTCCACTGTTTCCCCATCTATTTCCCGTGAAGTGATGGGACCAGATGCCATGATCTTCGTTTTCTGAATGTTGAGCTTGAAGCCAACTTTTTCACTCTCCGCTTTCACTTTTATCAAGAAGCTTTTTAGTTCCTCTTCACTTTCTGCCATAAAGGTGGTGTCATCTGCATATCTGAGGTTATTGATATTTCTCCCAGCAATCTTGATTCCAGCTTGAATTTCATCCAGCCCAAAATTTCTCATGATGTACTCTGCATAGAAGTTAAATAAGCAGAGTGACAACATACAGCCTTGATGTACTCCTTTTCCTGTTTGGAACCAGTCTGTTGTTCCATGTCCAGTTCTAACTGTTGCTTCCTGACCTGCATATAGGTTTCTCAAGAGGCAGGTCAGGTGGTCTGGTATTTCCAACTCTTTCAGAATTTTCCACAGTTTATTGTGATCTGCGCAGTCTAAGGCTTTGGCATAGTCAATGAAGCAGAAATAGATGGTTTTTCTAGAATTCCCTTGCTTTTTCCATGATCCAGCGGATGTTGGCAATTTGACCTCTGGCTCCTCTGCCTTTTCTAAAACCAGCTTGAACATCTGGAAGTTCACGGTTCACATATTGCTGAAGCCTGGCTTAGAGAATTTTGAGCATTACTTTACTAGCGTGTGAGATGAGTGCAATTGTGTGATAGTTTGAGAAGTCTTTGACATTCCCTTGCTTTGGGATTGGAATGAAAACTGACCTTTCCCAGTCCTGTGGCCACTGCTGAGTTTTCCAAATTTGTTGGTATATTGAGTGCAGCACTTTCACAGAATCTTTCAGGACTTGAAATAGCTCAACTGGAATTCCATCACCTCCACTAGCTTTGTATGTCGTAATACTTCTAAGGCCCACTTGACTTCACATTCCAGAATGTCTGGCTCTAGGTGAGTGATCACACCATCATGATTTTCTTGGTCATGAAGATCTTTTTTGTACAGTTCTTCTGTGTATTCTTGCCACCTCTTCTTAATATCTTCTGCTTCTATTAGGTCCATACCATTTCTGTCCTTTATTGTGCCCATCTTTGCATGAAATGTTCCCTTGGTATCTCTAATTTTCTTGAAGAGATCTCTAGTCTTTCCCATTCTGTTCTTTTCCTCAATTTTTTGCATTGATCACTGAGGAAGGCTTTCTTATCTCACCTTGCTATTCTTTGGAACTCTGCATTCAGATGCTTATATATCCTATTGTCCTTTGCTTTTCACTTCTCTTCTTTTCACAGCTATTTGTAAGGCCTCCCCAGACAGCCATTTTGCTTTTTTGCATTTCTTTTCCATGGAGATGGTCTTGATCCCTGTCTCCTGTACAATGTCACGAACCTCCATCCATAGTTCATCAGGCACTCTATCAGATCTAGTCCTTAAATCTATTTCTCACTTCCACTGTATAATCATAAGGGATTTGATTTAGGTCATACCTGAATGGTCTAGTGGTTTCCCCTACTTTCTTCAATTTAAGTGTGAATTTGGCAATAAGGAGTTCATGATCTGAGCCACAGTCAGCTCCCAGTCTTTTTTTTTTTTTTTTCTTTTTTTTTTTTTGCTGACTATATAGAGCTTCTCCATCTTTGGCTGCAAAGAAAATAATCAGTCTGATTTCGGTGTGGACCATCTGGTGATGTCCATGTGTAGAGTCTTCTCTTGTGTTGTTGGAAGAGGGAATTTGCTATGACCAGTGCGTTCTCTTAGTGAAACTCTATTAGCCTTTGCCCTGTTTCATTCCATACTCCAAGGCCAAATTTTGCCTGTTACTCCAGGTGTTTCTTCACTTCCTACTTTTGCATTCCAGTCCCCTATAATGAAAAGGACATCTTTTGGGAGTGTTAGTTCTAAGAGGTCTTGTAGGTCTTCATAGAACTGTTCAACTTCAGCTTCATCAGCATTACTGGTTGGGGCATAGACTTGGATTACTGTGATATTGAATGGTTTGCCTTGGAAACAAACAGAGATCATTCTGTAGTTTTTGAGATTGCATCCAAGTACTGCATTTTGGACTCTTTTGTTCACCAAGATGGCTACTCCATTTCTTCTAAGGGATTCCTGCCCACAGTAGTAGATATAATGGTCATCTGAGTTAAATTCACCCATTCCAGTCCATTTTAGTTCACTGATCCCTAGAATGTCAACGTTCACTCTTGCCATCTCCTGTTTGACCACTTCCAATTTGCCTTGATTCATGGACCTAACATTCCAGGTTCCTATGCAGTATATGCTCTTTACAGCATTACATCCACAGCTGGGTATTGTTTTTGCTTTGGCTCCATCCCTTCATTCTTCCTGGAGTCATTTCTCCACTAATGTCCAGTAGCATATTGGGTACCTATCAACCTGGGGAGTTTCTCTTTCAGTATCCTATCATTTTGCCATTTCATACTGTTCATGGGGTTCTCAAGGCAAGAATACTGAAGTGGTTTGCCATGCCCTTCTCCAGTGGACCACATTCTGTCAGACCTCTCCACCATAACCCGCCCATCCTGGGTGGCCCCACAGGGCATGGCTTAGTTTCATTGAGTTAGACAAGGCTGTGTTCCATGTGATCGGATTGGCTAGTTTTCTGTGATTATGGTTTCAGTGTGTCTGCCCTCTGATGCCCTCTTGCAACACCACCATCTTACTTGGGTTTCTCTTACCTTGTACGTAGGGCATCTCTTCACGGCTGCTGCAGCAAAGCGCAGCCACTGCTCCGTCCCTTGGACAAGGGGTAAATCCTCACAGCCGGCCCTCCTGACCTTGAACATTGAGTAGCTCCTCTTGGGGTATAGATTAAGCTAAAAAATACAAACAATGCCATCCAGGACAGAAACAGCTGCTGATTTTGGATCACATGCCTATCTGGGCTCCCCAATTTTCCCAGGGCCTATTTAGATCTCCAAGTTATGAAAAGGAGGAAGCTCTGCTCTCACATTCAGTTTAAAGCTGGGTGAAAATAAGAGATAGAGGGCCTTTGGGGAAAAATCTGGAAAATCATAGGAAACATTCAAATAAAAATTTCATTGCTCTCCATTAGTATAGTTTCATACAAGACTGCATAGTTTATTTCATACAAGACTGCAACAGTTTATTTGGTAGAATTTCAGAGTTGGATAATGCTATAGACAAAATTTATATGTTGAGCCTAAACCTCAATGTGGTGATATTCTGCAGTGGGGCCTTTGGGAGGTAATTAGGTCATTACAGCCACACCCTCACAAACTGAAGTAGTGCCCTTCTAAAAGAAACTCTAGAAAGTCCCCTCACTGCTTAAACCATGTAACAACACAGCAAAAAGAAGGCTATGAGACAGACATCAAATCTGCTGCTACCTTATTCTTCGACTCTCAGCCTCCAGCTTTGTAAGAAATAAATTTCTTTGTTTTAAAAGCTACCCAGTCCATGATATTCTGTTATAGCAGCCCAAATAGACTAAGGTAGACAAATAACTTCAAGATCAGAAAAGATAATGCAGAAGATTTAAGGGTATGGGCTCCAAAGTCAAACAGTTTGGGCTCTATTTCTTGATTCTAATATTTCTCCACCTGTTTTCTAGAATGATGAAGCCAATGGAATTGAAGAAGAATGTCTCACAGAAACCTCTCAGGAACTTCTTCATGCTCTTTTCCCATTTCTGACTAAGTGGAATGGATATGACTCCAGTAGCCAAGGACATGGCATGCAGTGTTGACAGAGTCCCTATCTGCCTACATCCCTGAATAATGGCAGAGCCTATCAAAATGGGCTCCTAAATGATCACAAAAAGGAGACCTGAACTGCTCACATGTTCACCTGCCAGACACTACCATGTGTGCAAGAGACAAACTCCTATTATTGCAAGTCACTTTATATGTGGGTGGTTTATTATAGCAGTCATCATTACCCTAACAAATACACCCATTTACATGTGTCACTTAATCAGGGAGAAAGGTTTCTAAGCTCTCAAAGATTTTGACTTTTTAGGTATTTTTCAATTCTTCATTTAAATTTTGCAATGCCTGAAAAAGTGAAGTTTTTCTTTTACCTGTGATGTATCATGGGGAACAATAAAGAGTGTAGAATCAGAGCATGATTAGAATTTTATTGATGACCCAAGGCAAAATAAAATTCAGCCTGCTCTTTTGCAGCAATATTAGATCTGCTTCTCTTTCAGCAGTAAAATCCTCTTTTGTCAGCAGCTACTGAGAGCAGATATGACTCAGAGGACACATAAAAGCATACATGTAAGGTGCTTAGCTCTTATGTTTAGAAAACCAATTTTTGCAACTTAAGTGCATTCTAACATTTCATATTTTAAATAACCAAAATCACATTCAAAATGCAGAATCTCAGAAACATTGTGTTCTTCTATGTATGTCCTAGTTGCAAGACACAGAAGACAGGTACAAAAGGTACACAAGGACGTGCAGAGAATCACATATTTTATATCTCAAGGCAATGGCACCCCACTCCAGTACGCTTGCCTGGAAAATCCCATGGACGGAAAAGCCTGGTAGGCTACAGTCCATGGGGTCACGAAGAGTCGGACACGACTGAGCGACCTCACTTTCACTTTTCATTTTCATGCACTGGAGAAGGAAATGGCAACCCACTCCAGTGTTCTTGCCTGGAGAATCCCAGGGACGGCGGAGCCCGGCGGGCTGTCTTCTATGGGGTCGCACAGAGTCGGACACGGCTGAAGCAACTTAGCAGCAGCAGCAGCAAGAGAACTTAAAGATCACTGACCATCACAGGGAAGAAAGCAAGGCCTGGAAATATTGTGAGCTACACAACATCATTCCAAAACAGGTAGGACTAAAATTCAATTCCCACAAAGCCTTAAATATAGACTCTTTGGCCTTTTACAGAAAAAATGTGCAGATCTCTGATTTCTCAGAAGAAATGAAAAGCACTGAAAATAGTAACTATGCAGACAAATATAAAAAAAACACATTTCCTCCTTTTCCACTTTATTTTAATTTGTTAAAGCAAAAGTAATAGAAGTGGATTCTGAGTTCTCAGCACACATAGAAGTAAAACATATGACAATAATAGGAGAAATAATACAGTGGGACTAAATAGAAGCATGTGCTTGTGTTCAGTCTTGTCTGATTCTTTGCAACCCCATGGATGATAGTCCACCAGGGTCCTTGGTCTGTCTCTTCTGTCTCCTACATTGGCAGGCAGATTCTTTACCACTGTACCACCTGGAAAGCCCCCAGATTAAAGCATAGCACTGTAATATTCTTATATATGAAGGGGTATGTATAAGATCAGACTGCTATAATAAATACCATAGACTGGATGATTTAAACAACCAGCATTAATTTCTCACAGTTTTGGAGGCAGAAAAGTCCCAGAGCAAGGTCTTGATGAAAGCCTTTTTCCTGGTTTGTAGGTGACAATCTCTTGCTGTATCCCCATGTGGAGAAGAGAGAAATCTTCTCTCTCATGTCTCTTTTTATAAGGGTACTAATCGCAACATGGTGGTTGCACCCTCATGAACCAAATGCCTCTCAAAAGCTTCACCTCCAAATACTATCATGTGTGGGTGGGGGGGCGGGGATTAGGGCTTCAGCATATGAATTTGAGGGGGATACAAACATGCAGTCCATAGCATGGAATAATATTAACTCAAGTTAAGTTGTGATAAGTTAAAGATGTATATGTTAAAATCTACAGCAAAATCTCAAATAAATAAAATAAGGATATATAAAGAAAAAGTAGTAAAAAATATTCAATTAATCAAAAATAAGAAAGAAAAGGAGGGGAAAAAACAAAGAATGGAGAAAATACTCAATATTGCTCATTATTACAGAAATGCAAATCAAAACTACAATAAGGTATCACCTCACACTGGTCAGAATGTCCATCATCAGAAAATCTACAAACAATAAATGCTAGAGAGGGTGTGGAGAAAAGGGAACTTTCTTGTACTGTTGGTAGCAATTTAAATTGATACAGCTACTATGGAGAATAGTACAGTGGTTCCTTAAAAAACTAAAAATAGAACTACCATAAAATCCAACAATCCCAGTCCTGGTCATATACCCAAAGAAAACCATAATTTAAAAAGATACATGCACCCCAATGTTCATTGCAGCACTATTTACAAGTCAGGACTTGGAAGCAACCTACATGTCCATCCACAGATGAATGGGTAAAAAGAGGTGGTACATATAAACAATGGAATATTACCCAGCCTTAGAAAGGAATGAAATTGTGCCATTTACAGAGACATGGATAGACCTAGAGACTGTTGTAAGAGGGAAGTAAGTCAGAAGGAGAAAAACAAACCCTATATAATATAGTTTGTATGTGTAATCTAAAAATTTGAAACAGATGAACTTATCTGCAGAAATAGAGACATAGATGTAGAGAATAAATGAATGGATATCAAAGGTGGAAGGGGGAGTGGGATGAATGAGGAAATTTGGATTGACATATATAAACTACCATATATAAAATAGGCAACCAATGAGAACCTACTGTATAGCACAGGGAACTCTATCCAATGTTCTGTGGTGATGTAAACAGAAGTAAGTCTAAAAAAAGAGGAAATGTATGTATATGTATGGCTGATTCACTTTACTGTGCAGCAGAAACTAACACAACACTGAAAAGTAACTATACTCCAGTAAAAAGTAATTTTCAAAAATCTATGAATATCATGTTTGGGAACGCATGTAAGAATTAAAGATTTTAAAATTTAAAAAATAAAAAAATAAATAAAAATTAAAAAAAAAAAATCTATGAATAAGTCTACCAAGGCTCAAAGTCAGCAGTTTCAGTTCTCTAGACAAATAAAAACAAACTTCTCTTTTTAAAAAAGATGATACAAGGATCATCTTTGTCTTAATGATACAAGGATCAAAGAATATTGAAGATTTGAAAAGCATTATCAAACAGTTTTAAAAACATTAATTGAAACAGGTTAAGTGGGATTTGTACAACACTATAGAAACCAACTGCAAAATTCATGTTCTTTTGAAGCGCACATGGAACATTTATAAGATAGACCAGGTAGAGAGCCAGAAAAACAAGTCTTAATTTTATAGGACTGAAAATATACAGAATACAATTTCAAACTAAGTCAGAATTATATTAAAAATCAATAAAAAGATACTTGTAATAGCCCATATATTAGGAAAGTAAGAAGTATAATTCTAAACAAAACATGAGTCTAAGAAAAAAGTCACAGAAAAACAAAATATTTTTACCTGCATGATAAGGGAAACAACAAACATACTAAATTTTGTGGGATGCAATTAAGATAGACTTTAAAGGGTAATTTATATCTTTAGATGCATATATTAAAGAAGAAACATTTAAAATCAATGATCTATGACTCACTATAAATAACAAGGAAAAATAAGATCAAATTAAACTTAGAGTAAGTAAAGGGAAGAAAGAATAACATAAATGTGGAAATCACTGGTGTATAATGTAAACAAGCATTAAAGAAAACCAGCATAAATGGATGTTGAATTTTGTCAAAGGCCTTCTCTGCATCTATTGAGATAATCATATGGCTTTTATTTTTCAATTTGTTAATGTGGTGAATTACATTGATTGATTTGCAGATACTGAAGAATCCTTGCATCCCTGGGATAAAGCCCACTTGGTCATGGTGTATGATCTTTTTAATGTGTTGTTGGATTCTGATTGCTAGAATTTTGTTGAGAATTTTTGCATCTATGTTCATCAGTGATATTGGCCTGTAGTTTTCTCTTTTTGTAGTATCTTTGTCAGGTTTTGGTATTAGGGTGATGGTGGCCTCATAGAATGAGTTTGGAAGTTTACTTTCCTCTGCAATTTTCTGGAAGAGTTTGAGTAGGATAGGTGTTAGCTCTTCTCGAAATTTTTGGTAGAATTCAGCTGTGAAGCCGTCTGGACCTGGGCTTTTGTTTGCTGGAAGATTTCTGATTACAGTTTCAATTTCCGTGCTTGTGATGGGTCTGTTAAGATTTTCTATTCCTTCCTGACTCAGTTTTGGAAAGTTGTACTTTTCTAAAAATTTTTCCATTTCTTCCACGTTGTCCATTTTATTGGCATATAACTGCTGACAGTAGTCTCTTATGATCCTTTGTATTTCTGTGTTGTCTATTGTGATCTCTCCATTTTCATTTCTAATTTTATTGATTTGATTTTTCTCTCTTTGCTTCTTGATGAGTCTGGCTAATGGTTTGTCAATTTTATTTATCCTTTCAAAGAACCAGCTTTTGGCTTTGTTGATTTTTGCTATGGTCTCTTTTGTTTCTTTTGCATTTATTTCTGCCCTGATTTTTAAGATTTCTTTCCTTCTACTAACTCTGGGGTTCTCCAATTCTTCCTTTTCTAGTTGCTTTAGGTGTAGAGTTAGGTTATTTATTTGACTTTTTTCTTGTTTCTTTAGGTATGCCTCTATTTCTATGAACTTTCCTCTTAGCACTGCTTTTATAGTGTCCCACAGGTTTTGGGTTGTTGTGTTTTCATTTTCATTAGTTTCTATGCATATTTTGATTTCTTTTTGGATTTCTTCTGTGATTTGTTGGTTATTCAGAAGTGTGTTGTTCAACCTCGATAAAAGCTCTCCAGAAAGCAGGAATAGAAGGAACATACCTCAACATAATCAAAGCTATATATGACAAACCCACAGCAAACATTATCCTCAACGGTGAAAAATTGAAAGCATTTCCCCTAAAGTCAGGAACAAGACAAGGGTGCCCACTTTCACCACTGCTATTCAACATAGTTCTGGAAGTTTTGGCCACAGCAATCAGAGCAGAAAAAGAAATAAAAGGAATCCAAATTGGAAAAGAAAAAGTAAAACTCTCACTGTTTGCAGATGACATGATCCTCTACAATAGAAAACCCTAAAGACTCCACCAGAAAATTACTAGAGCTAATCAATGAATATAGTAAAGTTGCAGCATATAAAATCAACACACAGAAATCCCTTGCATTCCTATACACGAATAATGAGAAAGTAGAAAAAGAAATTAAGGAAACAATTCCATTCACCATTGCAACGAAAAGAATAAAATACTTAGGAATATATCTACCTAAAGAAACTAAAGACCTATATATAGAAAACTATAAAACACTGATGAAAGAAATCAAAGAGGACACTAATAGATGGAGAAATATATCATGTTCATGGATTGGAAGAATCAATATAGTAAAAATGAGTATACTACCCAAAGCAATTTACAAGTTCAATGCAATCCCTATCAAGCTACCAGCCATATTTTTCACAGAACTAGAACAAATAATTTCAAGATTTGTATGGAAATACAAAAAACCTCGAATAGCCAAAGCAATCTTGAGAAAGAAGAATGGAACTGGAGGAATCAACTTGCCTGACTTCAGGCTCTATTACAAAGCCACAGTCATCAAGACAGTATGGTACTGGCACAAAGACAGAAATATAGATCAATGGAACAAAATAGAAAGCCCAGAGATAAATCCACACACATATGGACACCTTATCTTTGACAAAGGAGGCAAGAATATACAATGGAGTAAAGACAATCTCTTTAACAAGTGGTGCTGGGAAAACTGGTCAACCACTTGTAAAAGAATGAAACTAGATCACTTTCTAACACCGCACACAAAAATAAACTCAAAATGGATTAAATATCTAAATGTAAGACCAGAAACTATAAAACTCCTAGAGGAGAATATAGGCAAAACACTCTGACATAAATCACAGCAGGATCCTCTATGATCCACCTCCCAGAATACTGGAAATAAAAGCAAAAATAAACAAGTGGGATCTAATTAAAATTAAAAGCTTCTGCACAACAAAGGAAAATATAAGCAAGGTGAAAAGATAGCCTTCTGAATGGGAGAAAATAATAGCAAATGAAGCAACTGACAAACAACTGATCTCAAAAATATACAAGCAACTTATGCAGCTCAATTCCAGAAAAATAAACAACCCAATCAAAAAACGGGCCAGAGAACTAAATAGACATTTCTCCAAAGAAGACATATGGATGGCTAACAAACACATGAAAAGTTGCTCAACATCACTCATTATTAGAGAAATGCAAATCAAAACCACAATGAGGTACCACTTCACACTAGTCAGAATGGCTGCGATCCAAAAATCTGCAAGCAATAAATGCTGGAGAGGGTGTGGAGAAAAGGGAACCCTCCTACACTGTTGGTGGGAATGCAAACTAATACAGCCACTTTGGAGAACAGTGTGGAGATTCCTTAAAAAATTGCAAATAGAACTGCTTTATGACCCAGCAATCCCACTTCTGGGCATACACACTGAGGAAACCAGAATTGAAAGAGACACATGTACCCCAATGTTCATCTCAGCACTGTTTATAATAGCCAGGACATGGAAACAACCTAGATGTCCATCAGCAGACGAATGGAGAAGAAAGTTGTGGTACATATACACAATGGAATATTACTCAGCCATTAAAAATAATACATTTGAATCAGTTCTGATGAGATGGATGAAACTGGAGCCAATTATACAGAGTGAAGTAAGCCAGAAAGAAAAACACCAATACAGTATACTAACACATATATATGGAGTTTAGAAAGATGGCAATGATGACCCTGTATGCAAGACAGCAAAAAAGACACAGAGGTGTATAATGGACTTTTGGACTCAGAGGGAGAGGGAGAGGGTGGGATGATTTGGGAGAATGGCATTGTAACATGTATACTATCATGTAAGAATCGAATCGCCAGTCTATGTCCGACGCAGGATATAGCATGCTTGGGGCTGGTGCACAGTGATGACCCAGAGAGATGTTATGGGGAGGGAGGTGGGAGGGGGGTTCATGTTTGGGAACGCATGTACACCCGTGGTGGATTCATGTCAATGTATGGCAAAAGCAATACAGTATTGTAAAGTAAAATAAAGTAAAAATAAAAATTAAAAAAATTAAAAATTAAAAAAAATAAAATTTAAAAAAAAAAGAAAAAGAAAACCAGCAAAACTGAAATTCACTGGCAAGTACCATCAAATATTTGAGACAAAAATAACTACAATCCTACAATCTTAAGCCAATGTTTTCCTAAAATATATATGGTTCAAACATTTCAACTAAAAAGAAGGCATTGTCAGAATATATAAAAATACAAGACCCAATTATATACTATCCTAAAAAAATCCTTCAAATATAAAGATATAGATAGATTTAAAGTAAATTAATAGAAAAGCACATACTTTACAAATATTAGTTATAAAGCTGCATCTTAGTATGTTCAAGTTGCTGTCATAGCCTGGTATTTATCTCACAATCTCAGAGACTGTGAAGTTGAAGATCAGCGTGCCAGCAGATTCCATGTCTGGTAAAGGCCTGATTCTTGATTTACAGAAGCCTGTCTTCTCATTGTGTTCTTTCCTGGCAGAAGGGACAAGGGAGATTTCTTGAATACCTCTTATAAGAGTACTAATCTTACCATCTGTTATAAGGGTGCAGCCTTCATGACCTAATCACCTACCAAAGGCCCCACCTCCAAATACCATCACACTAGATATTTTTATTTAAACATATGAATTTTGGAGACACAAATCTTCAGTCTGTAATCTCCAGGATGGTTGTATTAAGATTAGACAAAATAAATTTTACAGTAAGAAATACTAGCAAGGATAAGTTTGACTCAGACAGCGAAGAATCTGCCTGCAATGCAGTAGACCTGGGTTCGATCCCTGGGTTGGGAAGATCCCCTGGGGAAGGGAATGGCTGCCCACTCCAGTATTCTTGCTCAGAGAATTCCATGAACAGAGGAGCCTGGCGGGCTACAGTCCATGGTGTTGCAAAGAGTCGGACACGACTGAGCAACTAACACTTTCCGAGGTAAAGGAATCCTAATGATAAAAATATCAACTCATCAAGATGGCATAGCAATCCTAAATGTATGTGTACCTAAAAGTAGAATAAAATGAAGTAAAACTGACATTTTAAGGAGAAATAAATAAATAGTTCAATATTTCAAAACTCTTTTCTCAGTAATTGACAAAAACAGTAGACAGAAAATCAGTATGAATATAGAAGACTGAAATAACTATAAACTGACGTTCATAAAATATTTCAATGACAGAAAATACCCTTTCAAGTACACAAGGTATATTCACCAAGATAAACTATGTGTTGATCATAAATCAGGTTATAATAATTTTAAAAGACTGAAAAAAGTTTATATTGACATTCTTCCTTTATAAAAATAAAATATTTTGAAAGAAGCCTCTTAATAGGTATAAGGAAACCGACCTCATACATTGGATGACACAATCCAACTAAAATAATGTCATCAATTGGACTTTAAAAACAAGTATTCTATTTTCTTTTCCAGGTTATTTCATAAAGTAAGTAATATCCCACGATATATGAAAGAAATCCTGTTAGTAAGGAAAGTTTTTTGACTAATATATCAAAAAGTAAATGATCAAAATTCAAATATTCTGAAAACCGGAATATTTGAGAATATTGCAAGCAATGTGTTCATATTATATCAAAAGCAATAAATAATAAAAAGTCCTAGAACATTCTTTCAAATAATTGAAATATTTTATGGAAATTGTGTGAGTCATCTCAAAGAAGAGAAGAGTACTGGTGAGTCAAATTCTTTCCTCATTCAAATAGGATGTATGGAAAGAACTCAGGTTGTTTTCCATGTTGTATTTAGCACTCTACAAAAAAAAATATTTCTATTTAGAGTAGATAATCTATCAAGATAAAACTGGCCGAGCTATATATGAATGGCAACCCACTCCAGTACTCTTGTCTGGAAAATCCCATGGACGGAGGAGCCTGGAAGGCTGCAGTCCACGGGGTTACTGAGGGTCGGACATGACTGAGTGACTTCACTTTCACTTTCCACTTTCATGCATGGAGAAGGAAATGGCAACCCACTCCAGTGTTCTTGCCTGGAGAATCCCAGGGACAGGGGAGCCTGCTGGGCTGCCGTCTATGGGGTCGCACAGGGTCAGACACGACTGAAGCAACTTAGCAGCAGCACCATAAGGCTATGTAGGCTTGATCTTTTTTTTTCACTAATCCAGTAGTGGAATGGTGCTGTGTATATTTTCTTTAAGTAAATATGGCTTGGTTTGGTTTGGATTTTAATATGGAAGGCATCTGGTGCTGACATGTATAATGTGATATGGATTGAGACAACAAAGAACAAGAAGAGTCTTGGATATCTATGATCAAAGTCAAAAGTATTAAAGAGGTATTAATATGTGGTTATTAAGAAGCCCAGAGAACAAAAAAGAAGAAGAAGAAAAAAAAATATGCTGGAAGAGTAAAAAAATCAAAACACTGGCATAGAGACGTTAAAAAGTAATTTGGAAGCAATGATTAAAGAAAGGTTGAATCTGAGCCCAGAGAATCAAAAAGAACAGATAAGAGGGAGGTTTGCCAATTGCTATAGAAAAAAAGAACATAAAAAGCAGGTGAAAAATATAAACTGTACAGATCAAGCCTCATGTAGGTTCCAAGTACTCAGGGGTGAACCTAGGATGACAGGCAAAAAGCTAGACCTAGAGGTACATACGAGTCTAAATCAAAAACCCACCAAAAGCAACTACATTTCGGCAAGGAAAACCAAGACAAATAGATTAGCCAAGACCTTTAAAAAATGAGATCCTGGATATATAAATATAACCACTGAGCAGATAAGCACACATAATTGCTATGTATATGAAGCTTCACCTGGATCTACATATGAGTAGCCTGGTTAACAGGAAAATGAGTAAAAAGTTGGGCCTGAAGCTGACCCAAGATCCTCTGAAATATGCAACCTTCCCAGGAGCAGACCCAAGACCAGGAAAAATACAGCAATCAGATGGAAAGGCTCACTTACTAGGAACAAAAATACTACCTGACCATTTCTACCATAAAGACTGAGTTTTTCAAAGAGGTTTAAAAGAACATTAAATTTTATGTATCTTTTACATAATTCAGCTATTTATAAATATCAATAGTGCTAAAATAATTTCATAAAATGCTGAATGAAGAACCACAACAAAGATAAAAATCATGGGCTAAAAATCTGATAACCCTATGAGCATAAACTTAAACACATAAAAGGCCATGTCTACCATATTAGTAAAAGATGTTTATTAAATGAAATATTACTGTCTATTTTCCTCTACAATAAAAGTAGTTAAAAGACCATTGATTATCTCCAGATTTTATGAAGAATCTGTTTTCACAGAAGTCTCCTAATAGAGGCTCCAATCTCTAGAGAACAAGTAAGCACTATCATGCTCAACACAGCACCTGAAGGCAGGCAGAGATCAGGCACAATGCTGAGCACGGTCTACCATGGAGTGACAGGGGTGGACTGGGTCACTGACCTCAACGCTGCCTCTGTTCTCCCTATAAAGCTGACTTCACTGAGGACTCACACTCCCTGAGCCCAAACAGACATGGGGAAAATGTGCTTAAATCATTTAACTGCTTTCCCTGTCCTTTCTCATTGCCTTTCTTTTACTGCCAAACTTTTGGGCTCTTCTCTAGCCTTCTCTTCCCAAATTCTGAAAAAGTCTCATTTCAAGTATCCTAGACTCCCTGTGGGAGAAGGCAATGGCACCCCACTCCAGTACTCTTGCCTGGAAAAATCCCATGGACAGAGGAGCCTAGTAGGCTGCAGTCCATGGGGTCGCTAAGAGTTGGACACGATTGAGCGACTTCATTTTCACTTTCACACATTGGAGAAGGAAATGGCAACCCACTCTAGTGTTCTTGCCTAGAGAATCCCAGGGACATGGGAGCCTGGTGGGCTGCCATCTCTGGCGTCGCACAGAGTCAGACACGACTGAAGCGACTTAGCAGCAGCAGCAGCAGCAGCCGACTCCCCGTGAGGACATAGGTATCTCTTGCTAGAACTTCTCCCAAGAATTGAATCCTGGCCCCAAATTCAGGGTTCAGTTCTGAAGTTGGTGTAGATTTCTCTTTGCTGCCAGCTTAAAGACAAACATCAATCATTTTCTAGAGTGCTTCATTTGTCCATTACCAACCAGAAACCTTGCTATTGACTACTAAGTCCTGCACCCACGCACATTAACCCCATCACCAGTCTTAACCATTTGATTAGCTACTTGCTAGGACTGCAAGGAGATCCAACCAATGCATTCTGAAGGAGATCAGCCTTGGGATTTCTTTGGAAGGAATGATGCCAAAGCTGAAACTCCAGTACTTTGGCCACCTCATGCGAAGAGTTGACCCACTGGAAAAGACTCTGATGCTGGGAGGGATTGGGGGCAGGAGGAGAAGGGGACAACAGAGGATAAGATGGCTGAATGGCATCACTGACTTGATGGAAGTGAGTCTGAGTGAACTCCGGGAATTGGTGATGGACAGGGAGGCCTGGTGTGCTGCGATTCATGGGGTCGCAAAGAGTCGGACACAACTGAGCGACTGAACTGAACTGAACTGAGTCTACTTTAATACTTACAGAACATTCACCCAGCCGCTTTCACAGAGCAGGTCCCTCTAGAATAAGCTTGCTTCCACTCTCCAAGGATAGTATATACCCTCTTAACACTCACTTAATAGGAGTAACTATATTACATGAAGCAGTTCTTAGTGTCAAGGTTCAAGCCATGGGCTATATGAAAAGAAAGTTACTAAGACAACCCATTGTGATTTCCCAATCTCCCCAGATAGGTTTATCAGGATAACAGAGACTATAAGAGAGAGGCTCAGGATCATTTTATTCCCTCAACAAACCACTGAGAGAGCATTTCTGAGTGTGCAGAGGACATCTGAGCTAATTACAGAGTTAAATAGAAAGTAGTTACAGCTAATGGTAAAACTAATGAATTATGAAGTCATTTCACCATTATTTCCTTCAGGTTTAAAATGAAGAAGGTGGGCTAGGTCATCTCTGAGGCCTTCTTAAGCTCTAAAAATCTATGATCTGTAGAGAGTACCTCCATTTAAACTGACACTTAATGTTAAACATACAAAAACTTTCTGACACACAAACAAACATATAAAAACTTAGAATGCACCTTCTGTAAGTACCAATATAGCATTAGTATGGCTAAAGCCTGAAGTTTTAAAGGAAAATAGAAAGCAGATGCTTAAGAATAGAGAAGCCATAACTTAATAATTTGTGCAGTACCTATGAGTTCTGAATAAGGCACTTGAATCCACGAAGCATTTGACAAATTCCAGTTCATAACCATTTGTTTATCAGCATATTTCCAGATCCCCAAGTGTGGTGGAGATTGTAAATGTAGTATTATATAGGAATGCATTATGTATTATTATTTAGGAAATGATACTACGGAATAAGAAATTTTACAAAATGCATTTCATTATTTCAAAATTTATGGTCATAAAGGCAACTGGACAATGTCAGCAGGGTGAGGAACACAGCACTCCATCTCCCTGGTCATAACCAAATGGCCCCAATTTCCAGTCATTCATGCTTTCTGGAACATGAGTCTCCATTTCAAAATGTCCTAATAGTTATGAATGACTTGTTTCCAATTAAATACTAATATGTTTTTCTATCAGATTAGTTCATTATGGAATAATGTACATCAATTTCATGCATAATTTGCACTTTTACAGCTGAAACATCAAGAAGAAACATTATCATTAAATGTTGATTCATGAAGCTAAAAAAAAAAATAAAACATCATTTTTAATTCAAGCCCATGTTTATCAGGCCAGCAAGAACAGAGAATTGTGCAGAGACATCACACTGCTTCCCAAGGGGTCTCCACTTTCCCATATCAATGTCTACCCCTGTTTGCTGGCTGCTGCTTTCAAGGCAGAATTTCTAGGCATAGAAAGTTGTTCTGTTCCTAGTAAGAACAGAAATTTCACTCTAAAACAGGGGTTAGCAAACCACACCTAGTGGAATATGTGCATTGCCTGCCTGTTCTGCCTGTTTTTAGTTCTAGAAATAAGCATAATTAGTGCATTTTTAAATGGTTGCAAAAAGAAAAAAAAATTTTCAAAACATTTAAAAATTATATGAAATGCAAATTTCAGCATACAATAAATAAAATTTAAAACACAGCCAGCTTCCAGGTAGCCCTAGGGGTAAAATATCCACTTGCCAATGCAGGAGACACAAGAGACATGACAGTGATCCTTGAGTCATGAAGATTTCCTGGAGTAGGAAGTGGCAACCCACTCAAGTATCCTTGCCTGAAAAATTCCATGGGCAGAAGATCCTGGCAGGCTACCGTTCCATAGGGCTGCAAAGAGCTGGACACAACTGAGCACACACACACAGCTTCACTTGTTTATATATTGTCCATGGCTGTTTTCCTGCTATAGCAAAGTCAAAATGTCTCAATAGAAACCATATAATTCACAAGTTATACTTACTATCTGATCCTTCAGAGAAAAAGTTTGCTTATCCCTGGCCTAGGACATCAAGGAAATTGCCTGAGGCCCATATTCCATCCCACAATTGGAAATACGTTCTCTTTCCCATCCCTTATACAAAGTCAAATTTTGCTTTAGCACAGAAGCTTTCTATAAAAATATCTCTGTTTTTCATTCTAAAATGCCTCCCATGGTTCTTCAGGCTTAGTATAAAACAGCACCCCTACTTTTCTCCCTGTTTTCTTCCTTGAAGGGAACCCACTATTCTGATTATCCTATTTAATCCATTCTATTCTTCTCTGGCCCCAGTCCCAAACAGATTTCTTCCAAGCACTCCCTGCAGTGAGAATTTATTTTCTATTTGTTTGCATCTCTCACTAGAGAGTATACTCAATGAGCTGGAGTCTAAACATATTTTTCACCATCACCATCTTATAGTACTCTTTCAAAAATATTTAGTGATTGTTGACATGAGCAACAAGGCAGCTTGAGACACTCCCTTTGTCTCTCCCCTTCAGTCTACAACTAGGAAAACAACCATAACTCAACAAATGTTCCTCTGCCCAACATACAAAGAGGGATCCACATGTTTGCACATCTGAAGTGGATGGATTAAATATACAAAGGAGGCAGACCAAGGAACAGTGGAGGCAGTGGCCATGATTCCAGTCTATGGTCCGCAGGAGCTATGCCCACAGCTCAGAGAACCCAGCAGCAGCAAAGGAGCTAGAGCACACAACTCTAGCTTCCTGGCCACAGAGGGACCTATTCAGTTCAGTCAGTTCAGTTGCTCAGTTGTGTCCGACTCTTTTCAACCCCATGGATTGCAACACATCAGGCTTCCCTGTCCATTACCAACTCCTGGAGTTTACTCAAACTCATGTCCATTGAGTTGGTGATGCTATCCAGCCATCTCATCCTCTGTCGCCCCCTTCTTCTCCTGCCCCCAATCCTTCCCAGCATCAGGGTCTCTTCCAATGAGTCAACACTTCGCCTGCGGTGGCCGAAGTATTGGAGTTTCAGCTTCAACGTCAGTCTTTCCAATGAACACTCAGGACTGATCTCCTTTAGGATGGACTGGTTGGATCTCCTTGCAGTCCAAGGGACTCTCAAGAGGCTTCTCCAACACCACAGTTCAAAAGCATCAGTTCTTTGGTGCTCAGCTTTCTTTATTGTCCAACTCTCACATCCATACATGACTACTGGAAAAACCATAACTTTGACTAGACAGACCTTTGTTGGCAAAGTAATGTCTCTGCTTCTTAATATGCTATTTAGGTTGGTCATAACTTTCCTTCCAAGGAGTAAGCATCTTTTAATTTTATGGCTGCAGTGATCTGGGGATCTGCAGTGATTTGGGAATCCAAAAAAGAAAGTCTATCACTGTTTCCATTGTTTCCCCATCTATTCACCAGGAAGGGATGGGACCAGATGCCAAGATCTTAGTTTTCTGAATGTTGAGCTTTAAGCCAACTTTTTCACTCTCCTCTTTCACTTTCATCAAGAGACTCTTTTGTTCTTCTTTGCTTTCTGCCATAAGGGTGGTGTCATCTGCATATCTGAGGTTATTGATATTTCTCCCGGCAATCTTGATTCCAGCTCATGCTTCATCCAGTCCAGCATTTTGCATGATGTATTCCGCATATAAGTTAATTAAGCAGGGTGACAATATACAACCTTGACGTACTCCTTTCCCAATTTGGAATCAGTCTGTTGTTTCATATCCAGTTCTAACTGTTGCTTCTTGACCTGCATACAGATTTCTCAAGAGGCAGATCAGGTGGTCTAGTATTCCCATCTCTTGAAGAATTTTCCACAGCTTGTTGTGGACTCGTAGCCATAAGGAACTGGGAGTGGGAGCCACAGGGCCAACAACGCAGTCCCTTCAGCTGCAGTAATCCCCATAACTCCAGTTCTATTGCTTGCAGCTATGACACCCATGAATGCCACAATGCCAGATATAGCAGAGGCACCCAACTCCCCCCAACACACTTCTCCTCCTCTGCCCTAATGACAGTACCTATAACCCATGCAACTCTTGACATGGTGAAGGCCTTCGTCACACTGGTGATCCCAGCAACATCAGCAACCCAGGCAGCAGCAGGACACCAGTGTCCTGCGAGGCACAAAGAGTTATAATGATGAAGGCACTGGCATAACTTCTGGCAGAGATGGTAGAGGGTAGAAATATGGCCAGAGGCAGCTCAGGTAAGAGAAACCAAAAACTTGAGCTATGGCACCACCCACTGAAAAACAAATAAACAAAAAAATCTGTATTAACTGTTGAATTGTTAGAATCAAAGTTTAAAAAGCGTTACCTAAATTTAAAAGGGGTTAGCTGGGGACTTCCTTGATAGTCCAGTAGCTAAGACTCCTTACTTCTAATGCAGGGGGCCCAGGTTTCATCGCTGATCAGGGAACATCCCATATGACAGACTAAGAGTTTACATGCCACAGAAAAGAGTTGGCAGGCTGCAACTAAAGATCTCACATACTGCAATGAAGATCAAAGACCCCATGTGCTGCAACTAGGAGCTGGTGTAGCCAAATTAAAAAAAAAAAAAAAAAAACAAGTGTTAGCTCTTTCAAATGTGCAAGTGGAGGAACAGCTCATCAAACACCATGAAAAACACAGTAACACAGTACCACAAAAAGAAAATGACAATCCTCCACAATCTAATCTTGAAGTCATAGAATTTTATAATCTTATAGAGAATTCAAAATAGCTGTCATGAAGAAGCTCAATGAGCTCCAAGGAAACTCAGAAAGGCAGTACAATGAACTGAAGAATAAAATTAATGAACAGAAGGAATACTTTACCAAAGAGACTGAAACTCTAAAAAGAAAGTTAAACAGAAATTCTGGAACTAAAGAACTCAATAAATGAGATGAATTATGCAATAATAAGCACTGGATATAAGGAAGTCCATATGGAAGAGAAAATCAGCAGGCTTGAAGACAGAAATATAGACATGATTCAGGTAAGAGAGGAAAGGGTATCTTTTTTATTTAATTAAGAAAACTACAATAATTTTTCAACTCCATCAGGAAAAGCAACATAAGGATAATGAGGATCCCAAAAGTAAAAGAAAGGGATAAGTGAGCAGAGAGTTTATTTAAAAATACAATAGCTGAGAACTTCCCAAACCTAGAGAAGGAATTGTATACACAAGCCCACAAAGCTAAGAGAGTACCTAATTATCTCAATGCAAAAAGACTTTCTTCAAAACATATTATATTAAAACTGTCAAAAGTCAATGTTAAAGAAAGAATTTTAAAGGGAAAAAAAGATGACAACCTACAACAGAAACCCCATTAGGCTGTCAGCAGATTTCTCAGCAGAAACATTGCAGCCCAGTAGAGAGCTGAATAACATACCAAAATACTGAAAAACTAAAAACGATCATCCAAGAATATTCTATCCAACAATGTCATCCTTTAGACATGAAGGAGAAATAAAGTCTCTCCCAGGCAAAAAAAAAAAAAAAAAAAAGCTGAGGGAGTTCATTACCACTGCTGCTGCTGCTGCTAAGTCATATCAGTCGTGTCCAACTCTGTGTGACCCCATAGACGGCAGCCCACCAGGCTCCCCCGTCCCTGGGATTCTCCAGGCAAGAACACCTTAACACTAGACCTGCCTTTTAAAATAAAAAACTGTTGAAAGGAGCTCTTCTCCTTGAAACCAAAAGGAAAAAGTGCACAAAACTTTGGTAAGGTGATAAACAGAATCAGAAAATTTCAGCTCTATATCAGAATGTCGTTGAACACTGATTATAGCATAAAGGTTAAAGAGAGGAAAAAGCAGCAAAAATAACTATAGCTACTTCAACTTGGTAACAAACTCACAACATAAAAAAGGGATAATTTGAGACAGTACAAACATCAAAGGGGAAAAGGAAAAAATAAAATTCATATAGGCAAATGAAGATAAGATGCTATCAGCAGAAAAAGGACTATATTATCTATGAGATGTTTTCTGAAAACCTCATGGTAATAACAAAAGCAAATCTGGAGCGATGACATAAAGCACTTTAAAAAAAAGGCGGGGGGAATGACTAAAGCATTATAGAATACTACCAAAGTAAAATGGCAGACAAGAACAAGGAAAAAATAATGGAGCTATAGAGCAACCAGAAAACAAAAGATAAAGTGGCAATACTAAGGCCTCCTCTATCAATAATCACTGTAAATGTAAATAACTGAATTCACCAATCAAAAGACAGTGGCTAGATGAATTATACCTCAGCTCTAAAGAAAAACATGGGCTCGAAATTAAGGGATGCAAGATAATATTCCAAGCAAATGGAAGCTGAAAGAATGCAGAGCTCGTCATCTCACGTCAGGCAAAATAAACTGCAATCTTACAAAGATAACAAGAGACAAAGATGGGCATTATATAACGAAAAGGGAACAACTGATCAAAAACACATACTAAATGTTAATACATATGTACCAACCACAGAAACACAAAGACATTATAGCAATTATTAATAGACCTAAAAGGAGAATATGATAACTCAATAATGACAAGGAACTTCAACACTCCACTTACATCAGCAAATAGATCATCCAAACAGAATGTCAACAGGAAACATAGGCCTTAAATGAAACCTTAGATCAGATGGCCTTAACAGATTTATATAAAACATTTTGCCCTAATGAAGTAAAATACATGTTCTTCTGAAGTCCACATAGAGCATTCTCAATGCTTAAAACATATGTATACCTATGGCTGATTCATGTTGTTATATGGCAGAAACCAATGCAATATTGTAAAGCAATTATCCTTCAATTAAAAATACATTTTAAAAGCTATATGTGAGAACACAAAACAAGTCTCAATAAATTTTGAAAGATTGATATCAGATCTTCTCTAAGCACAATATGAAACTAGAAACCAACTACAAGTAGAAAGAGGGAAAATCACAAGTAAGTAGAGACTAAACAACATGCTGCTCAACGACTATTGGATCAACAAAGAAATCAAAGGAGAAATCAAAAATACCTGAAGACAAATGAAAATGAAATATAATGTACCAAAATCTGTTGGATACAGCAAAAGTGGCACAAAGAGAAAACTTGACAGAAATACAGGCCTACTTCAAGAAACTATTAACATCTCAAACAATCTAACCTTATACTTAAAGGAACAAAAAAAAGAAGAATAAGCCCAAAGTCAATAGAAGGAAGTAAATAATAAAAATCAGAATGATGATAAATGAAAATGAAACTAAAAAGACAATAGAACTGATCAATAAAAATAAAAGTTGGTTTTTTGCAAAGATATGGCAAAATTGGCTGGACTTGTTAAGAAAAAAAAAAGAATGCTGACAAATAAAATCAGAAACAAAAGGAGAAATAACAACAGATACCACAAAAATACAATGGGTTATAAGAGAATATTACAAAAAGCTATATGCCAACAAACTGGACAATCTCAAAGAAATGGATGAAAGACAAATATCGTATGATCTTACTCACTCATATGTTGAATATAAAAAAATTAAAACAAAACAAACAGACCAAAAAAAGGCAAAACAAATGTATAGATACAGAAAAGAGACTGGTGGTTACCAGAAGCAAAGAGGACTGAAGGAGGGTGAAATAGGTAAAGGGGGTCAACTATATAGTGATGAATAAAAACTAGAGTTTCAGTGGTGAACATGCAGTAGTGTATTCAGAAATTGAATTAAAATTGTTGTACATATGAAACTTCAGTTCAGTTCAGTTCAGTTCAGTCACTCAGTCGTGTCCAACTCTTTGCGACCCCATGAATCGCAGCATGCCAGGCCTCCCTGTCCAACACCAACTCCTGGAGCTTGCTCAAACTCATGTCCACTGAGTCAGTGATGCCATCCAACCACCTCATCCTCTGTCATCCCTTTCTCCTCCAGCCCTAAATCTTTCCCAGCATCAGGGTCTTTTCAAATGAGTCAGTTCTTTGCATCAGTTGGCCAAAGTATTGGAGTTTCAGCTTTAGCATCAGTCCTTCCAATGAATATTCAGGACTGATTTCCTTTAGGATGGATGGGTTTGATCTCCTTGCAGTCCAAAGGACTCTCAAGAGTCTTCTACAACACCACAGTTCAAAAGCATCCATTCTTTAGCACTCAGCTTTCTTTATGGTCCAACTCTCACATCCATACACGACCACTGGAAAAACCATAGCTTTGACTAGATGGACCTTTGTTGACAAAGTAATGTCTCTGCTTTGTAATATGCTATGTAGGTTGGTCATAATTTTCTTCCAAGGAGCAAGCGTCTTTTAATTTCATGGCTACAGTCACCATCTGCAGTGATTTTGGAGACCCCCCAAAAATAAAGTCTATCACTGTTTCCATTGTTTCCCCATCTATTTCCCATGAAGTGATGGGACCAGATGCCATGATCTTAGTTTTCTGAATATTGAGTTTTAAGCCAGCTTTTTCACTCTTCTCTTTCAATTTCATCAAGAGGCTCTTTAGTTCTTCTTTGCTTTCTGCCATAAGGGTGGTGTCATCTGCATATCTGAGGTTATTGATATTTCTCCCAGCAATCTTGATTCCAGCTTGTGCTTCATCCAGCCTGACATTTTGCATGATGTACTCTGCATATAAGTTAAATAAGCAGGGTAACAATATACAGCCTTGACGTACTCCTTTCCCTATTTGGAGCCAGTCTGTTATCTCAATATTTTAAAATGTATTTAGTACACTTAGCACTAAGTTTCCTAACACATGGAAGTTGCTTAATAAAATCCAAATGATTGAATGAATGAATAAGCAAGTTAAGTTAAGGCTACAAGAACCAGGAAAGAAAAGAGTAAAGAAAGGGTTTTTTGAAAGCACACTTTCTTTTTCACAAAAAAAGTTCTCATTTGTTTGAAAATAAAGGTTACAACTTATGGCACATTGACAATTTACCAGACACTATGCTTAGTTCTTTTCCTCCTATGGCCTCTGCAACAAATCATCACAAAACGATGGCTTAAACATAAGAGAAATGTATTCTCTCATAGTTCTGGAGGCCAGAAATCCAAAATCAAAATGTTAATAGATCCTCACTCCTTTCAGATATTCTAATAGAAATTCTTGTCTTGTCTCTTCCAGTTTTTTGGACCTGTTGACATTCCTTAGCTTGTGGATGCATCGCTTCAAACTCGGCTTCTGTCTTCATTGCCTCTTCTTCAGTGTATTTGTCTTTTATGTTTTGTCTCATACTAGGATACTTGTCTCTGGATTTAGGACCCAGCAGATTAACCTAGGTTGGTCTCATTTTAAGATCCTTAATCTAATTACATCTACAAAGATCCCTTTTGAAAATCAGGTCCCAGTCAAAAGTTCCAAAGAATCAGAACATGACATATATATTGGGGGCTACTATTTAACCCACCACATTTAGCATCTGGATACTAGTACATTTATGATTTTCTTAATTCCTAACAGTTACTAACCTTTCTCAAATTTAAAAACTTTAATAAATATAGTGGGAAAACAAGCATTTGAAATTCAGTGTGTCAGGATTTAAGACTATTCCCTTAACATGGCATTTTATTGCCTACACAGCAGACAGGGCCACTTTCTGAACTGCCCAATCTCACAGGCTGAATATACCAGAGTCCTGAGCCACACTAAATCTTGTGTTTCCCCTTACCTGCTTACACAGCATATGGAGCACAAAAATAGAAGCTATTTCACAATTCCCAACTCAGATTCTTTACCACATGAGCCACCAGGGAAGCCCATTCCCAACTACATTCTAGGCTAATCTGACACTGTTACCCACCGTCTCTAAAATTATGTTCCTATCTCTCTTAGTAAGTTTTACTTGATGTTCATAGTGTTCATGGCAAATTAAACTCACTGGATATCCACCACTGATATGCAGCGTGTATAAGAAATCCCAACAGATTTTTTTTTTTTTTAACCTTTACTGCAGCAGCCTTACAGAAGTAGAGAATATCTTCTAATTGGGATGTAAATCATACTGGAGCATCTTAAATGGAGACAAGGAAGTAGGGCATAATGAATGAATTCTCTGGCCACTTTGAATTAGACATGCCAGGAGTTGGTGGTGGACAGGGAAGCCTGGAGCGCTGCAGTCCAAGGAGTCGCAGTCAGACACAACTGGACGACTGAACTGAACTGAGTGACCGTCTGGTGAATGTAAACCGTGTGAATTTCTCCATCCCCCTTTAAATCATGTAGCTCAAAATTTACATAAAGTTAGTTCCTTGTGAAAATCCCCCTCCTAGCGACATGAGGGAATGCATGTACTTCCATTAGTAAACAATTTGCTCCTTCCTGCAGCTGAATCAGAACTGTTATACATCATGCCAACTGAAAGGGAAAATACAGTCAAGGAAATGGAAGGGTCAAAAGCCAACCACCTGGAAATTTAATGTCAGTTTTTATGTGTAGGCTCCTTCACCACAAACAAATATCACACTTTAATACCACTGAACAACAAAGGAAAACCTTTGACTTGTGGGCTTGTGGGAAAAACAGAATGAAAAAGCAGCATTCATGTGAGAGTCAAAACCTATCCTGCACTTTGGTGAAGAATAAAAAGGCTTTGTGCTATGCTTTTTACCTCTGCTGGAGGTGGGGTTCAGGCTGACTCCATGAAGAGGGAACAGACAATGACTGGGCAATTTCCATGTACCTGATCATTTCCTAGTTTTTGCATCATTCAATCCTCACAACTAACCTTGAAAGCAAGCAAAATGCCCTCATATTAGAGTTGAGGAAATTAAAACTTAGACTACCTAATGACTTATCAAAGGTCATGCAGTTGTTTAGCAGTGATGTTGGGTAAGCCAGAGATTCCCACAAGTAAATCTTAACTGCATCAATGATTTTTTTTTCTGCTCCTGCCAGTATATGTAAATATATGCTTTTAAAATAATGACATGCTAAATCTTGCAATCAAGTTATTATAGTATTCTGGTAAATCTGCAAGTGACATGCTGTTTTTGCTCAAGACGACCAGGATATGACATTGTCTCCTCCTATTACACCCAGCCAGCATACTGACTGTCAAATATCCACTGCTGTAATCTGTTTAGCAAAGTCAGATGCTTGATTGCTATGAATAATTGGATGCCATTAATAATGGTCAGCTCCAGGATATAGGAAGGTGGTCAAGCATGGTAATTGTATTTTGAACTCCGGCAGATTATTTCCTAGGGAGTAGGAAGACAACCACTATGTGGGATACAGTTTCTCTAAATACAATAGAGATAATTGCTTCCCTAGAGGTGAGGGGACAAGCCAAGGGCTCCCTTAATAATTTGTGTGATCAACTTTATAGGTCAAGGTTTTGCAAGATGAGACTAATACTGGAAAGAAAGTCTGACCATTGCTGAATGTCCTCAATAGTTAATTATTTCATTCTCTTGTTCAGATTAACAGTCAGTTTTATGTGTTGGGGGTAGGGGGATAACTAACTAAATCTGGAGACACCAGTGAGGTCATATCATTGACTGATTAGTAAATTTAATCCAGTTGATATTCATCCATAAAGGCCAACCATAAATATTTTACTGTTTAATGTAAATTAAATGTTCACAAAATATTAAAAGCTGTAAACACCACAGAATAACTAAATAGGACAACATTATTATCTTTTTTTTAATCCCTGTCAAAGAATGAAGGATTTTAAAATATCATTCAGGAGATTATCATAAAAATTAGAAACTAAAGAGATTAGGAAATGGTATATTTATATTCATGTGAAAAGAATAAACTGAAAATGATTTTAGAGGATGATAAAAGACTAGGGTAGTAAATAGAAAAAAGAGCAAAAAATAAAATCATAGAAATATGTAATACTTCAATAGCAAAAAGGCATGTTCTATTTCGGGCTTCCCTGTTGGCTCAGCAGTAAAGAATCTGCCCTCAATGTTGGAGACGTGGGTTTGATCCCTGGGTCAGGAAGATCCCCTGGAGGAGGGCATAGCAACACACTCCAGTATACTTGCCTGGAGAGCCCATGGACAGAGGAGCCTGGCAGGCTACAGTCCATGGGGTTGCAAAGAGTCTGACACAACCGAAGTGACTTAGCACACAACATGCACATGCTCTGTTTCAATACTCATTAGTTATCAGTTCCAGACTTGAACATGGAAACTATTTCTTAAATTGGCCAGCAAAATTAGAGAACAAAATTAGAATTAAAAATAAGTATCAGTTCAGTTCAGTCACTCAGTCATGTCCAACTCTGTGTGACCCCATGGACTGCAGCACGCCAGGCCTCTCTGTCCATCACCAACACCCAGAATCTACCCAAACTCATGTCCATTGAGTCAGTGATGCCATCCAACCATCTCATCCTCTGTCGGCCCTTCTCCTCCCACCTTCAATCTTTCCCAGCATCAGGGTCTTTTCAAATGAGTCACTCCTTCACATTAGGTGGCCAAAATATTGGAGTTTCAGCTTCAGCATCAGTCCTTCCAAGGAACAATCAGGAATGACCTCCTTTAAAATGGATTGGTTGGATCTTCTTGCAGTCCAAGGGAATTTCAAAAGTCTTCTCCAACACTACAGTTCAAAAGCATCAATTCTTCAGTGCTCAGCTTTCTTTATAGTCCAAATCTCACATCCATACATGACTATTGGAAAAACCATAGCCTTGACTAGATGGACCTTTGTTGGCAAAGTAATGTCTCTGCTTTTTAATATGCTGTCTAGGTTGGTCATAACTTTCCATCCAAGGAGTAAGCATCTTTTAATTTCATGGCTGCAATCACCATTGGCAGTGATTTTGGAGCCCCCCTCGCCCCCCTCAAAAATTGCTGCCACTGTTTCTACTGTTTTCCCACCTATTTGCCATGTAGTGATGGGACCAGATACCATGATCTTTGTTTTCTGAATGTTGAGCTTTAAGCCAACTTTTCCACTCTCCTCTTTCACTTTCATCAAGAGGCTGTTTTGTTCTTCACATTCTGCCATAAGGGTGGTGTAATCTGCATATCTGAGGTTATTGATATATCTCCCAGCAATCTTGATCCAGCTTGTGCTTCATCCAGCCTAGCGTTTCTCATTATGTACACTGCATGTATGTTAAATAAGCAGGGTGACAATATACAGCCTTGACATCCTCCTTTTCCTGTTTGGAACCAGTCTGTTGTTCCATGTCCAGTTCTAACTGTTGCTTCCTGACCTGCATACAGGTTTCTCAAGAGGCAGGTCAGGTGGTCTGGTATTCCCATCTCTTTCAGAATTTTCCACAGTTCACTGTGATCCACACAGTAAGGATTCCGCATAGTCAATAAAGCAGAAGCAGATATTTTTCTGGAACTCTCTTGCTTTTTCAATGATCCAGTGGATATTGGCAATTTGATCTCTGGTTCCTGTGCCTTTTCTAAAACCAGCTTGAACATCTGGAATTTCATGGTTCAGGTATTGCTGAAGCCTGGCTTGGAGAATTTTGAGCATTACTTTACTAGCATGTGAGATGAGTGCAATTGTGCAGTAGTTTGAACATTCTTTGGCATTCGAATGAAAATTGACCTTTTCCAGTCCTGTGGCCACTGCTAGTTTTCCAGATTTGCTGGCATATTGAATGCAGCACTTTCACAGCATCATCTTTCAGGAGTTGAAAGAACTCTACTGGAATTCCATCACCTCCACTAGCTTTGTTCATACTGATGCTTCCTAAGGACCGCCTGACTTCACATTCCAGGATGTGTGGCTCTAGATGGGTGATCACACCATCATGATTATCTAGGTCATGAAGCTCTTTTTGTACAGTTCTTCTGTATATTCTTGCCACCTCTTCTAAATATCTTCTGCTTCTGTTAGGTCCATACCATTTCTATCCTCTATTGAGCCCATCTTTGCATGAAATGTTCCCTTGGTATCTCTAATTTTCTTGAGGAGATCTCTAGTCTTTCCCATTCTGTTCCTTTCCTCTATTTCTTTGCATTGATTGCTAAAGAAGGCTTTCTTATCTCTCCTTGCTATTCTTTGGAACTCTAAAATATATCTCTCCTTTTCTCCTTTGTTTTTCACTTCTCTTCTTTCCACAGATATTTGTAAGCCATCCTCAGACAGCCATTTTGCTTTTTTGCATTTCTTTTTCTTGGGGATGGTCTTGATCCCTATCTCCTGTACGATATCATGAACCTCGGTCCATAGTTCATCAGGCACTCTGTCTATCAGATCTAGTCCCTTAAATCTATTTCCCACTTCCACTGGATAATCATAAGGGATGTGATTTAGGTCATACCTGAATGGTCTAGTGGTTTTCTCTACTCTTCATAGTAAAGGTATAAGTAAAAAAAAGAAAAAAATAGATGGGAGTATGGAATCATGATACTGCTTGAAACAATATTCTGAACACACTTGACAACTTTTCTGCTATTTGGAGGTAGGAGTTGGGCTGTTTTGACAATTTTTTCAAGGATATTATTCAGTTTTTAGATCAACTGTGAAATGACAGGCAAATGGATAACAGACATAATACAAAAGCTAAAACTATAAAACTTTCAAAAGAAAACAAAGTGTAAATCCTCACGAACTTGGTTAGGCTATGGTTTTTTAGATTTGATACCAAAAAGTAGATAACAAAAGAAAAACGTATAAATTGACTACCTCAAAATTAAAACTTTTTGCTGCAAATGATACCACCAAAAAAAAATGAAAAGACAATTCAGAGTGTGAGAAGACCTTTGCAAATCATAAATGTGATAGAGGATTTATATCTCAATACAAATAGCATAAGCAACCTAAATTGCCATCAACTGATGAATGGGTAAAATGTTATATAACCATATAAAGGAACATTATTTAACCATAAAAGGAATGAAGTACTGATACATGCATGCTACATGTTTAACACTTGGAAACATTATGCTATATAAAAGGAAACAGTCTCAAAAGGCCATATTTTATACAAATCCATTTATAAGAAAATAGACAGAATAATCAAATATACAGAGACAAACAGTATATTAGGGGTTGCCTGCTGTGCTGTGCTCAGTCGCTTCAGCCATGTCCAACTCTTTGTGACCTATGGATTGTAATCCACCAGGCTCCTCTGTCCATGGGATTCTCTAGGCAAGAATACTGGAGTGAGTTGTCATGCCCTCCTCTCAGGGATCTTCTCAACCCAGGAATCAAACCCATATCTCCAGTGTCTCCTGGACTTCAGGCAGGTTCTTTACCCACTGATCCACCTGGGAAGCCCAAGGGTTGCTGCCAGGAGCCAGCACGGGAGATGCCACCCATGACAAGGTCATGCAGGACTCGAGGGACTCCCTGGGCTGATCCCACCCATGACAAGGTCATGCGGAGAGACCTGACTAGCAAGGTGGATCAGGACTTGAGGGACCCCCTGGACTTGCTCGAGCATCTACCCCAAAACCAGAATCTGTCTGTCTTACTATTTTATGCATTTCACCAACTCTTCTGACATTAACAGGGGGCTATCCCCGACAACATTTTTCTGGAAAAAATTAACTTAGGGCTCTAGTTGATAAATCTCCTGGGCATGAAAGGAATATTTCAAACCCCCTGTTAGCAATTCTAGCTTACTTGGCAGGTTTATCCAGACTCTTGCAACATTGTTGAGCCAATGCTTGCTGCCAAGTTCCCACATCCCTTATCCATTGTGTTCCTGGGAGTGCATATAGTCAGGATGTAGAAAAAATAAGCAGTAGCCTTAGCATTAGCAACATTAGACTTTGAGTTAATAAGTTCTTTCTTTGCTGTAACCCACTAAATCTTTGCTCCATAAAAATGTAACTCTACTTTAAGGGTGACGCAGGCTAGGAATTTAAAAAGAAACACTTCAAGGAAAAATTATTGTTCTGGCTGACCAACCTTTATCAAAAAGAGGTCATAAAATATCAACAAGTCTCCAGGCCAGAAGATAATGTACAAACAATAAGACTCTTACAGGAAGAAACCTAGTATCGATAAAAGTTAATACTGACGGAATGTTGAGTTGACTCTGCATTTTTCACTTTGCTCAATGTACAACTCAGGGTATAAAAGCCCTCTCCGAAAATAAAGTGACGGGCCTTGCTCACTGAAGCTTGGTCTCCCCATGTCATTCATTTGCCAACGTCATCCATCCTGAGGATATCCCTGGACTCTGCTGAGGCTGGACATTGGCAGGTTGCTTAGGGCAGGGGAAAGAAGACAGGAGGGAAATGTGGATTTAATTCTAATGTGTATAGGGTTTCAAGAGGGAATGAAAGTGTTCCAAAATTAGATTATGGTGATGGTTGCACAACCCTATGAATATATGGAGCTTACCTGGTAGCTCAGCTGGTGAAGAATCCACCTGCAATGCAGGAGACCCCAGTTAGATTCCTGGGTCAGGAAGATCCCTGGAGAAGGGATAGGCTACCCATTCCAGTATTTGGGGGCTTCCCTGGTGGCTATTAAAAATCATTAAATTGAAACTGTAAATGGATGAACTGTAGGCATGTGAATTATATCTCAATTAATTCAAAGCTGTTTTAAAAAGCAATCCAAGCAAAGAAAAATATCAACAAGTATAAGTTATCTCCCTTGTGAAAAAATTATTTCATTTTTAGTCTAGAGGTTCAGAAGGAGGAACAACTTACCCATGGTTCCATATTGATCCAGAACCTAAGCAGGATCCCTAAGATTTCTGCTTCAAAAATCCCCTAAGACACCTCAATGCCATTGGGAAATTTCTTACCCTTTATGGTCTACTTTGGTAGTAGGGTGGGGGGTCTGTGGCTCTCAATGATAGCCTTACTAGCTGATGCCTTTACCCAGAAGCATTTCCATCAGCTGATATAAACTGAGGACACTATAAACTACAGGAAGTAGGCAATATAAATCTAGCGGGCATCTAATTTCCAACAAAATAGTAAGGGTCCCAAAACCTGGGCAAGGTCTAACTAGTTCCCTGAAAGGAGCATCAGATCAAAGCCTGCAAGGTTTTTAGGCATGAGAATATTATATAAAAAGATAATGGTCAGTTTCTAGAAATGAGAACCCAGAACCCAGATTTCTCAGTCCTCAAATATGCCTTAAAGCCTAAGCAGGAAACTGAAACCAGAGTTAAGAGGGTCAACTCTTTGACCTCTGCTCTTCAGTTAAAACCTTTTGCCTGTAGAGAACATTTCTTTCAAGAGCCTTTAAGCCTACACAAGGCTAGAGCTGCAAAAAAGGAAAATCTTCATCACAACTGCTATATTTTCAGAACCTTCATGCATCTTATTTTAAAATCAGAACAGTGAGAAAATGCCTGGGATACCAGTGGTGTCCTCATTTGTACAATGAAGAAAGTGAAGATCACCTACTTAGAGAATTCAGTGAAAATGAGGTACAAGCCCAAGTAAGAAAGAGTAACAGAGATACCTGTGGGGGGAGGGTGGCAGGAAGGGGTGCAGCACACCAGGGAGGGAGGGTGATGAAGAGATTCAGAGAGAGGTAAGAAGGACATCAGGGCCGGAGAACATTTTGAATCTTCTCTAGAACAGTTTAGACATGATGCAGAGGTTCATTATGCTCGGGAAAGAAACATACAAGACAAGAGAGTGGAAAGCATGTCTTTGTTCTCACTAATGCACTCAGGGCTTAAAAAGAAATTTAATCCTGACAGAAAATTCAGGATGTTTTTTGTTCCTATGCTAGTTCTTTTATTTGTAATAAACTTGCAGATTTCAAGTTTTTATTGTACTTGTTTTCTTTTACTTCTACTAAAATTATTTTTACTTCTTTTCATAAAATAAAAATGTATCTTAAAGAGAGCACTCTATCTTGAGATAGAGGAAATTAACCTGCAACATTTCCCTGTCAATTTTCAACCACAAAAAACTTGCCTGCACGTGAGAAGAAAAGGTGAGAGAGGAGACTGATAGTATATAGAGCTCCGTGTTTTATTCATCTCACCAGAAAGCTGTGGATATTAACTAATTACCCTATGTTATGCATCTGTAGGATAAAGAGTAATCCAGCTGTGTCCTACTTTAAGAAAAACTAAATCTGACTTATAAAATTTTAAATCTATCAAAAGTATAAAAAATGAAATGAATCAGAAAACATACACATAGAAGGATTCAAGATAAAGTAACAGTTTTTAAAAGAATGCTCTTGTAGTACATTTAAAATATGACTTCATTTATAAAACTTGAAATACTTTTTCCAAAACCCATTATTTAAAAACCCAAATGTATAAAAGTAGGTGTATTAGGGGGTTAGTTGTTAAATTCTTAAAAAGCTTTATTTAAAGAGCCCACCACCTCCACATCCTACTTCCATGTACTAGAAATATGATTTGATTTGCTAGCAATTGACTAAATGCAAATTCAGAGAAACACAGCCACTGTAGGAGCTAAATATGCTTATATTTGGCTGCTTCTGTGGGCAAATAGAAAAATTGAATATCTGAGTAATTTAAGAGTCATTCCCATATTAAAGCTTATAATTAAGTTCTCCTAATCTCTTATCTAGAGAAGGCATCGGCACCCCACTCCAGTACTCTTGCCTGGAAAATCCCATGAACAGAGGAGCCTGGTAGGCTGCAGTCCATGGGGTCGCTAAGAGTCAGACACGACTGAGCGACTTCACTTTCACTTTTCACTTTCATGCATTGGAGAAAGAAATGGCAACACACTCCAGTGTTCTCACCTGGAGAATCCCAGGGACAGGGAAGCCTGGTTGGCTGCCGTCTATGGGGTTGCACAGAGTTGGACGCAACTGAAGCGACTTAGCAGCAGCAGCAGCAGCAATCTCTTATTTATAAAGTATCTGTCTACAATACTAAAATATAGATAGATATAAATTACTCATGCCAGTGGAAGAAGCAGAAAACAATACCAAATAGTAGATAATTCTAAAATTATTTCATCTTAGCTTTTGACTAAATTTTATTTAACAATACAAAGATAGGCATTAGAAATCTAATTTTTCATGCACATAAACAGAAGTTTAATAATATTAAGTAGAATCTCTATGAGAAGTAGATTCAGGAATAGAACCTCAACACATGCTATAGTCAGGGAGGAAGTCTTGAGAAAATATCCTGGAGGCTGACAAAAGGCAAGTCTTCTGACTTCAAAATGAAATAGAAGATTTTAGGGGTAAGTACTGTACACTGATTCTTTTCAAACAAACCAATTTCACTTTTTAAAAACTTTTATTTATTGAAGTACCAATGGTTTTCAATGTTATATAAGTCTCATGTGTACATTATATTTTAAATTCTACTTACACTACACAGTGTTCACCCCCAAAAGTAGTTTCTATCAATCATCTTACAATTGACCCTCTTTACCCATTTTGCCTCCCCCCAACTTTCCCTATGGTACTCACTAACCTATTCTCTGTATTTTAAAATTTTCTTTTTTTTTAATGGAACCTCAAAAAGAATATCTATACTTTCAGCATTCCTTTGGTTGGCCTGGGACTGACTTTTACAAGGAATAGAGATGAATTCACTGGCCAGCTTGCATTTCTGCTTTTAGAGGCAATTCATGAAAATAGATTTGTTCCATCTGGTCTATAGGGTCCCAACTGCTGTGTAGTCCCCTAAGGGATCATGGCCAGGGTGTTTAGAAATTTGTGCAATTATCATCATCATCTCACAAAACAAACTTTAAAAAACCAATTCAAGCCAAGAAATGCATAATACAAATCCATTAAGATAGATTATCAGCAGTCCAGAGAACTTGAGCCTTGTGGCAATAAGGCTGAATGTTCACCAACAAGAAAGCAATGTAACCAACTTAAAACTGAGTATATAGCCATATTCTAGATAACTCCAATGCAGACAAAACACTGAGCTTCATGTAAGATTCTAATCTTGACTAGATTTTTATCTTATTAATTCATTCATTTCTAATAATCAAGTCTGCCAGGGCTAGGTAAAAGGGAGTACATTTCTTGACAAAATAGGAACATGGGACTAAATAACACAAGGGAATAAAATTATTTCCAACAATCTATTTAAAAATTCCATTAAGTAATTCTGGTTCATTTTGAAACTTGATAATGGAGCTACATATGAGTTCCATATGAATATGGAGTGATTAAAAACAATGCTCTCAGACAATAAGTATTAAAGCTGGTTATGTTTGTGGAAAACAGATAAGGGACCTCTGGTGAAACCAAAACACCGAGACTGAATATACATGTTGGGTATTCTATGAGAGGTAGGCTATGGCTGAATGGAGATTTACAAAACAAAACAGGGCTAAGAATAGAGACAGCCATGCATGTAATTTTTGTCAAGACAAATTGGCTGATTAAAGTTGTTAGATATTGTGATAAGACAAAAGGGGAACTGGTGAGAAAATTCACTAAGCTCAAATGAATAATAAAACTGAAAATGAACAAAGATTATAACTTCACTTCAAAAAAAAAGGGAGCTAATAATAATGCTGTTTGTATCCATAGCACCTTTTATCTTAGCAGCTCAGAGCATTGCGCAGAATCACTGAATCATGACATCTATGGCTGAAAGTGACCAAAAAGATAATCTAGTCCAAACACATACCCAGGCTTCTGTCTCTTCTACAACATCTCCCACACACAACCTATTTGAACCCTCTAGTAATCTCATTTCCTCCTGAGTATATCATCTCAGATCCATACAACAAAAACACAGAATATTTGGATTTGCCATTTTCTTTGCATTAAAGTATACAGCAATTTTTCTCATTAGGCAGAGCTATAACTTGGTAAGGCAAAAAGACAGGAAAAAAAGAGTGGACTACAAAATTTTGTAAGACAGAAAGTATGTAAGATGTAACTGACTTTGCATATCTTAGGAAGTTTGGAATAAGTCTATTAGATGATAGAGTATTGAGAGCAAAAAGTCTTTCCAGTCTCACTTCAGGAGCCTGGAAAGACTAAAAAATTACAATACCTCTGAGAGTAGGATATAGATAGTAGTTGTAAACCTGGTGAAGGTGGTTAAAACTCTGTGTAAGGAGAAGACAAACTTTCAGAACAACCTCACCCTACCACCCTGTATAGCTAAACAAGGACTGCACGTGGCAGAAGATTCATGTATTCAAAATTGCATTAAATGCCTACTATGTGCCAGACATTGATCTAGGAACTGTGGCTATGGCATTGAACAAAACACAAAAATCTGCCCTCATAGAGTTTATATTCTAGAGATAATACAGCATAAATAAATAAAGAACATCAGATGGAGACAATGACAGGGGGAAAAATCAAGCAGGAAGGATAGGAAGACAAAGGGAAAGGAAATCATTTTAAACAGGCAGGTCAGGAAAGGCTTTCCTGAGGGTGACAGCTGAGCAGAGATCTGAGTAAGATGAGGTGATTATCTGGTGAAAGTTTCCGCTGTGGGAAGAACAAGTGAAAAGGTCTGAAGAGGGAATGTCCTCGTGGACAGAACACAGAGACATTCCCCATAAGGAGATTAGGTTGGTTCAGGTAAAATGAGGGGTGTGGGGAATGATATGAAACTTGGTCTAGAGTTAATCATGCGGTAGGAGGAGGAACTGGAGAAGGAAATGGCAGTCCACTCCAGTGTTCTTGCCTGGAGAATCCCAGGGATGGTGGAGCCTGGTGGGCTGCTGTCTATGGTGTCGCACAGAGTCGGACACAACTGAAGTGACTTAGCAGCAGGAGGAGGAGGAACAGGTTGAGCAGGACTGCAAGAACAAAGACTTTGACAGAAAATCTAGCTGGAGAACAGTGAACAAGGGGGAGAGGAGAAGAGGATGAGGTCTGAGGGAAGGCCAAAGCCACAGCATGGAAGGCCACCTCCATTCTAGATGAGGTTGATTTTACTGCTTGCCATGAGAAGCTACTGGCAGACTGTAACAGATTCTGCTCTGGAGTCCTGCAGAGTAAGTCCTGTAGTAAAATGCTCTCTTTAGGCTCCAGGACTCATAATACTGATAAATCTTGACTTTTTAGACCTAGACTCTGTCCATTCAACTTGAGCCCCCTTGTCTGCCGTCCTTCTGTGAGGCTGCCACCCTTCCTCTGCGCTGAGACAGTAGGAAGGTCCTCAGACATCCTAGGCAGGAAATGAACCACTCATTATGGCAGCACCTCTGTTTCCCCATGTGTGTGCTCAGCCGTGTCTGACTCTTTGTTACCCCATGGATTGTAGCACGCCAGGCTCCTCTGTCCATGGGATTTTCCATGCAAGAATTTCCATGCAACCCACTGAAATGGGTTGCCATTTCCTCTTCCTGGGGATCTTCCCAGCTCAGGATGTAACCCTCATCTCCTGTGTCTCCTGCACTGCAGACAGATTCTTTATCACTGAGCCACCTGGAAATCCCTGACATCATTAAACATTTCCCAAAATAAATATCCATTGCTTCACGTCTAATATTATATGGGTTGCCATGGCCTGATGTTTATAAATGAAAACTAACCTGATAGAAAGAAAGTCAATTTTATTTCTTCTAAATTACTTTGATATGCAAATAAATGTTCTTCTGGTTTGTGGTGCTTGCACTGGAACCGCCCTGGTGCTATTATGATGTACATGCATGTGAACTAAATCACTTCAGTCATGTCCAACTCTTTTTGACCCTATGGACTGCAGCACACCAGTCTGGAGGACTATGTCTCCTCTGTCCATGGGATTCTCCAGACAAGAATACTGGAGTGGGTTGCCATGCCCTCCTCCAGGGGATCTTCATGGCCCAGGGATCAGATCCATGGTTCCTGCACTGCAGGTAGAATCTTTCCCACTGAGTCACCAGGGAAGCCCATTATGAAGTACATGTGCAAATAATTTCAGCCTACAGTGACCCACAGGTGATTTAACCTAATACAAGGACGACGGGTCAATAGGGAAGCAGGTCAGCTTGAGAAGACTATATATGGAGTCTGCATTAGTCGCCCTAATGCAAGTGATTCTGATAATCTCCAGCTTATAATGACTGCCCCAGCATACCCTCAGAATATGTAAAGCTCTAGGTGTCATTAAAATTATCCGATTTCCTCAGTGATGTTTTAAACTCTTATGGAAGAAGACAATCCAGAACCAGAGTACATCCTACCAATTTGGGAATGGGTAGGCTAGCTTAATATCTTAATATCTCTACCTTAGTATCTCTACCTCAGGAACCAACTAGAGCCATGATTCTTAACTCTTAACCCAAGATCACTGAACAGAAAATAGGAGGCCTGTGATCTGACTGACTGAAATTTAGCATGACTTAAATCATAAATAAGCAAAGAACACAATGAAATCAATGACACTTGTGACTTTATCATCAATAGAAATCATAAATATTTCCATATTATACTGCAATTGGCCCAGATATCTCAAAATATATTCATACCACTTTAATATAATGGAAATTACAAGACATCACACTAGATCTCATTATTTAATATATGATAAGAAAGCACATATGTTGCCATACCACATTTGTTATTTAAAATGTGAATAGCATATTTCATTATTACTGGGTTCCACTGAAGCCCTATGGATTTCTATATATAATTCACCTGCCCTACAAGGTAACTTGGTACATAAGGACACATGGTACCAGAAGAAGAAGAAAAGGAAGATGGGGTAAGAAGAGAAAAAAAGACAGAGGGGGTCCAAGACATCTTCAGGGCTGATGTACTTTAGGGGTAATGTTGTCTAGGTTAGCATATGCTCCTGCAGGAGAAAGAAAGGCACTCAGATGCTTATGATGGTCCTCATAAAATAGCACTTGATTAATCCAATACTTTGGCAAACCAATATGAAGAGCTGACTCACTGGAAAAGACCCTGATGCTGGGAAAGACTGAAGGCAGGAAGAGAAGGGGATGACAGAGGATGATATAGCATCACTGACTTGATGGACATGAGTTTGAGCAAGCTTCAGGAGTTGATGATGGACAGGGAAACCTGGCGTGCTGCAGTCCATAGGACAGCAAAGAAAAGGACATGACTGAGCGACTGAACTGAACTGAATGCTGTGCTGCCAAGAACCAGAGATGTCAGCCAGAAATCTGTGCTAACACATGAAGCCTATGTTCAGAGAAGAGCTGGACTTCAGTATTATGGACAATTGGAACAAGCACAAATGAACATATCCTGGCACTCTCCCTGACCCCTGCCATCTTTCATTGCAGTGTTCATTTGCAATTTGATCACATTAAATTGGAATTACCTCTTCTATCCCCACAAAGGGCTTCCCTCATAGATCAGTTGGTAAAGAATCTGCCTGCAAGGCAGGAGACCCTGGTTCAATTCCTGGGTTGGAAAGATCCCCTGGAGAAGGGATAGGCTACCAGTATTCTTGGGCTTCCCTGGTGGCTCAGCTTGTAAAGAATCTGCCTGCAATGTGGGAGACCTGGGTTCAATCCCTTGGTTGGGAAGATCCCCTGCTGAAGGGAAAGGCTGCTTACTCCAGTATTCTGGCCTAGAGAACTCCATGGACTGTATAGTCCCTGGGGTCGCAAAGAATCAGACATGATTGAGTGACTTAATACATTAAATAATGAGATCTAGTGTGATAAGTCTGATAATTTCCATTATATTGAAGTGGTATGAACATATTTTGAGATATCTGGGCCAACTGCAATATAATATGGAAGTATTTATGATTTCTACTGTTGATAAAGTCACAAGTATCATTGATTTCATTGTGTTTTTTGCTTATTTATGATTTAAACCTACTACCATCTACAGCACCATTTTATTGCCTCTCATTTTTCTTTTTCTCATCCTGTCCCCATTACTCCTTTGATCTTCCAGGTTTACAGACTTTTAGCTCTGCTTTCTTATTCTCCTTGCTCACCCATGGGTGATGCTGACAGCCATCAGTTGTTCTTCGGGAACATGCTATATTAACAGCCGCTGATGTCCCCAAACCACACTGCTGTTACACAACAGGCCAGCTGGTCATCAGAGCACAGAGACCAGGATAGGTGAGTACTAGCAGGGAAGGCCACACAGCCCCTTCTCTGAGAATCCTTAGGTGGTTGAGTCTGCCTCACAGCAACTGCCTCCCAGCAGGCAGCAAGTATCTGCTAGCCTCCCATTAATCTGCCAGGTTCAGATTTCCTGCCATTGTCACTCTTGAATTCTGATAACTCGATAACTGGAAGAGTTTATAAGCAAACAATGAAATCAGTGCCTAGAAAATATATTGAGACAGGCTAAATTTACTTAGAGGAAAGAGCATCTATTGACAGAAATTGCAGAATGACTTTTTCATTACAAGGAAAGAAAGACGGAAGGAAAAGAGGCAGTAAGAAAGGAAGCTGTACATCGCTTCTCATTAGAATATATTCCAGATTATCTGCACAGTGGAGAAACAAGAGGGGAAATGACAAACAAGCGGCTGAACTTAACACACTAGACATGAGTTAACTAAGAGCAAAGTTTAAATAGATCTGCATTCATATAAATAGTCTAATTTTCTGTATTAATGTAAATAACTAATACAAATATAATCACAGTTCTTCAAAAACTAATTTTAAATTGAACATTCCACAGACTACATTGCCCCTCTGCCTCACAGGAAGATGTTCATGGTGAGAAGAGACAGAAAATAACAACCATTGAAAGTGGTATGTACACTGCAAAATTGTCATTTCCAAATTCCAATCAGACCAGGTGAACCTCCTGCACAACTCCTGCCAAGAAAGTCACAACACACTCAGAATCAAAGTCAGCCCCTTTGCATATTGTCATTTGAAAAGACCCTGATGCTGGGAAAGATTGAAGGCAGGGAGAAGGAGACGACAGAGGATGAGATGGTTGGATGGCATCACTGACTCAATGGACGTGAGTTTGAGTAGACTCTGGGAGTTGGTGATGGACAGTGAAGCCTGACATGCTGCAGTCCATGAAGTTACAAATAGTCAGACACGACTGAATGACTGAACTGAACTAAACGAAACTGAACCAGACCTTCTGCGTTTGGCCCCTGCCAACTTCTCCCATCTCATTTTGGCACGTGACCCCTCTTGTTTGCTGCATGTAGCCACAGTGACTTTTTGCTCCTCAAGTAAATTTCCCCAACTGGAGCCTCTGCTTTACAGTCCCTTTCGTTGGACTATTTAACTCCCAAATTTTTCCATGACTAACACCTTCTATGATGGTCATTTGTGTCAACCTGACTGGGCTTAGGGATTCCCAGACAGCTGCTAAAACATTATTTTGGGGTGTCTGTGAGGACGTTTCTGGAAGAGGTTAGCATGTGAATTGGTGGACTGAATAAAGGTCACCAACTACAACTGGGCATCATCCACACTGTTCAGGGTCTGTATAGAACAAAAGGCTCAGGAAGTATGAATTTGCTCTCTTGCTTGAGCCAGGACATCCATCTTCTCCTGCCTTTGGACATCTGAACTCCTGATTCTTGGGCCCTCAGACTCAGACTGGAACTTACAACACTGGCTCTCTTGGTTGGAAGGATTCAACTTTGTACTAGAATTACACCACTGGCTTTCCTGGGCCACCAGTTTGCTGATGGCAGATTTACAACCTCCATAAACACGTGAACCAGTCTTTCTTAATAAATCTCTGTCTAGCTACCCATCTATCTATCTATTCATCTACCTATCTATCCATCCTATTATTCAATTCCTCTGGAAAACTCTGACAGATATACCTTATCATACAGCTTATATGTCACTATAGAAGCCTTCCCTGAGCACCAAACTAACTAAATGTTACCCCACCTCCAATGCCCTCTATCCTGTTACCTTACTTCATTTTCTTTAGAGCACCAATCCTGTAGGAAATTTTTATTTCTTTGCTTACCTTCCCCTGTCTTCTCCATGAGAACAAGGACCTTATCAGGTGTTTTTGTTTTTGTTTTTGTTTTTACTGCCATATCTCCATTAGAAGAGCATCAAGCACATAGTAAGCATTCAAATGTATTTTTGTGGATAGAGTCAATATTAAACGACTGCACTTGTTTGGATTGAGTCAATGGTGTCACCTGTTTGCCAGGTTCTTCTGATAGTTAAAACAAGATGATGATAGATCAACACACAAGCACTCACAGCCCCAAAAGGAATCTCTTTTCTGGAGATAAAGTATATTAGTGATAGTCAATATTTTTTTATTTTGTATCACTTAGCTAGGCTTATCAGCTATTCCAATCAACATGGCAGGAATGGTGGGGAGAATCACAATAGAGTTAAGTTTTTAACTATGGTTCAAGTCCATTAACTTGATAGGAGAAAAATACTACTGCTGCCATTTTATACACTAATTTCACACACTAAGAATCAGCAGGTAGTACAGAATAAATACGACTTTGAAGTCAGGAAGATTCAAGTTCACAGTCCAACTCTTTCATTTCTGTTTCAGACTGAATTGTGTCTCCCCAAAATTCATGCTTCAGTCCTAACCCTATTGTGACTGTACTTGTTAAAAGGACTGTTAAGAAGATAATAAGGCTAAATGAGGACATAAGAGTGGGGCCCTAATCCAATAGAATTGGTATTATAAGAAGAGAAAGAGACATCAAAGATCTCTCTCCTATGCACACACAGAAGAAGTCATCCAAGGACACAGTGAGGAGACCATCTGCAAGCCAAAATGAAAGGTCTTACCGGAAACCAACACTGCTGGCACCTTGGTCTTGAATTTCTAGCCTCCAGAACTGTGAAAAAAACCAAATTTCTGTTGTTTAAGTCACCCAATCTGTGCTATTTCGTTATGGCAGCCCAAGCACACTAACAAACCTCTAAAGGTGTGATCATGAACAAGCGATTTAACTTTCTAAGCTTAAAAGTCTATAAAATCAGAAGGGAAAAGTTAGTTTGCAGGATTTTGTGAGGACAAGAAGCAGTTTTATGCAGTTTCAAAGTAGATACTCAAAGGTCATTATGGAGCCCACTGTGGTTTGCCAGCCCAAATATCATCCTTTAGCATCCTACTCTGGAGAAGGCAATGGCACCCCACTCCAGTACTCTTGCCCGGGAAATCCCATGGACAGAGGAGCGTCCATGGGGTCGCTAAGAGTCATGCACGACTGAGCAACTTCACTTTCATTTTTCACTTTCATGCATTGGAGAAGGAAATGGCAACCCACTCCAGTGTTCTTGCCTGGAGAATCCCAGGGACCAGGGAGCCTGGTGGGCTGCCATCTGTGGGGTCTCACAGAGTCAGACACGACTGACACAACTTAGCAGCAGCAGCAGTAGCAGCATCCTACTCATCACCGAAGGTATTTGTCTACAAAGCCAACTGAATAACCAGTTAGGAAACCAAAGGTTGATCAACATCACACAGGACATACAATTCAGTAATGAGACTAACGTGAAGTGAAAGTGAGAGTCACTCAGTCGTGTCTGACTCTTTGAGACCCCATGGACTATACAGTCCATGGAATTCTCTAGGCCAGAATACTGGAGTGGGTAGCCTTTACCTTCTCCAGAGGGTCTTCCCAACTCAGGGATCAAACCCAGGTCATCCGCATTGCAGGTGGATTCTTTACCAGCTGAGCCACAAGGGAAGCCCAAGAATACTGGAATGGGTAGCCTATCACTTCTCCAAGGGATCTTCCCAACCCAGGAATTGAACCAGGGTCTCCTGCATTGCAGGCAGATTCTTTACGAACTGAGCTATCAAGGAAGCTCAGTGAGATTAAATTCACCATCAAATAAATAAATAAACAGAATGGAGGCTTTTAAATTCCAACCAATTGATATATAGACAAAGATTTATATGTCTTTATAGACACAGCAAGTATCAATTTGAAATACTCAAGAAATAAACTTATAATAAGTATTCAGTAATTATCAGAATACCAAAGAATGTGATTTATTTGATCAGAACTGTTATTCCCTTAGGTAACTCATATCATCTATCTGGGCCTCAATTTCCTCATATGTAACAAGGGGGATTTGGTCCACATTATTTTAAAGGCACTTCTAGTTCTGAGTCTGGGCTTCTCTTCTTTGAAAGATAAATCTACTGACACAGGGCCTGTGGTATTCCACTCTGGGGATGGTTTTAGATCTACAAAAGTTCATTCATCCCTTCTCTGACCTACCCCTGTCACCCCATCCCGATGAGGTGCGCACATTTATGGGTTGCCACCGAGACTGGGCAGTACAGTTCACTTCATTTCAGTTCAGTCGCTCAGTCGTGTCCAATTGTTTGTGACCCCACAAATCGCAGCACGCCAGGCCTCCCTGTCCATCACCAACTCCCGGAGTTCACTCAGACTCATGTCCATCGAGTCAGTGACGCCATCCAGCCATCTCATCCTCTGTCGTCCCCTTCTCCTCCTGTCCCCAATCCCTCCCAGCATCAGTCTTTTCCAATGAAGCAAATCTATGCATGAGGTGGCCAAAGTACTGGAGTTTCAGATTTAGCATCATTCTTCCCAAAGAAATCCCAGGGTTGATCTCCTTCAGAATGGACCGGTTGGATCTCCTTGCGTCCAAAGGACTCTCAAGAGTCTTCTCCAACACCACAGTTCAAAAGCATCAATTCTTTGGCACTCAGCCTGCTTCACAGTACAACTCTCACATCCATACATGACCACAGGAAAAACCATAGCCTTGACTAGACGGACCTTAGTCGGAAAAGTAATGTCTCTGTTTTGAATATACTATCTAGGTTGGTCATAACTTTCCTTCCAAGGAGTAAGAGTCTTTTAATTTCATGGCTGCAATCACCATCTGCAGTGATATTGGAGGCCAAAAAATAAAGTCTGACACTGTTTCCACTGTATCTCCATCTATTTCACATGAAGTAATGGGATCGGATGCCATGATCTTCGTTTTCTGAATGTTGAACTTTAAGCCAACTTTTCAACTCTCCTCTTTCACTTTCATCAAGAGGCTTTTAGCTCCTTTTCACTTTCTGCCATAAGGGTGATGTCATCTGCATATCTGAGGTTATTGATACTTCTCTCGGCAATCTTGATTCCAGCTTGTGTTTCTTCCAGTCCAGCGTTCCTCATGATGTACTCTGCATAGAAGTTAAATAAGCAGGGTGACAATATACAGCCCTGACATACTCCTTTCCCTATCTGGAACCAGTCTATTGTTCCATGTCCAGTTCTAACTGTTACTTCTTGACCTGCATACAGATTTCTTAAGAGGCAGGTCAGGTGGTCTGGTATGCCCATCTCTCTCAGAATTTTCCAGAGTTTATTGTGATCCACACAGTCAAAGGCTTTGTTATAGTCAATAAAGCCGAAATAGATGTTTTTCTGGAACGCTCTTGCTTTTTCCATGATCCAGTGGATGTTGGCAATTTGCTCTCTGCTTCCTCTGCCTTTTTGAAAACCAGCTTGAAAATTAGGAAGTTCATGGTTCCCGTATTGCTAAAGCCTGGCTTGGAGAATTTTGATCCTTACTTTGCTAGCGTGTGAAATGAGTGGAATTGTACGGTAGTTTGAGCATTCTTTGGCATTGCTTTTCTTTGGGATTGGAATGAAAACTGACCTTTTGCAGTCCTGTGGCCACTGCTGAGTTTTCCAAATTTGCTGGCATATTGAGTGCAGCATTTTCACAGCATCATCTTTCGGGATTTGAAATAGCTCAACTGGAATGCCATCACCTCCACTAGCTTTGTTCATAGTGATGCTTTCTAAGGCCCACTTGACTTCACATTCCAGGATATCTGGCTCTAGGTGAGTGATCACATCATCATGATTATCTGGGTCATGAGGATCTTTTTTGTACAGTTCTTCTGTGTATTCTTGCCACCTCTTCTTAATATCTTCTGCTTCTATTAGGTCAGAATGTGGTCCACTGGAGAAGGGAATGGCAAACCACTTCAGTATTCTTGCCTTGAAAACCCTATGAACAGTATGAAAAGGCAAAATGATAGGATACTGAAAGAGGAACACCCCAGGTCAGTAGGCGCCCAACACAGTACTGGAGATCAGTGGAGAAATAACTCAAAAAGAATTAAGGGATGGAGCCAAAGCAAAAACAATACCCAGATGTGGATGTGATTGGTGATAGAAGCAAGGCCCAATGCTATAAAGAGCAACATTGCATAGGAACCTGGAATGTTAGGTCCATGAATCAAGGCAAATTGGAAGTGGTCAAACAAGAGACGGCAAGAGTGAATATCGACATTCTAGGAATCAGTGAACTAAAATGGACTGGAATTGGTGAATTTAACTCAGATGACCATTATATCTATTACTGCAGGCAGGAATCCCTCAGAAGAAGTGGAGTAGCCATCATGGTCAACAAAAAGTCTGAAATGCAGTACTTGGATGCAATCTCAAAAACAACAGAATGATCTCTGTTCGTTTCCAAGGCAAACCATTCAATATCACAGTTATCCAAGTCTATGCCCAACCAGTAACGCTGAAGAAACTGAAGTTGAACGGTTCTATGAAGACCTACAAAACCTCTTAGAACTAACACCCAAAAAAGATGTCCTTTTCATTATAGGGGACAAGAATGCAAAAGTAGGAAGTCAAGAAACATCTGGAGTAACAGGCAAATTTGGCCTTGGAATGCGGAATGAAGCAGGGCAAAGACTAATAGAGTTTTGCCAAGAAAATGCACTGGTCATAGCAAACACCCTCTTCCAACAACACAAGAGAAGACTCTGCACATCGACATCACCAGATGGTCAACACCAAAATCAGATTGATTATATTTTATGCAGCCAAAGATGAAGAAACTCTATACAGTCAACAAAAACAAGACCAGGAGCTGACTGTGGCTCAGATCATGAACTCCTTATTGCCAAATTTAGACTCAAATTGAAGAAAGTAGGGAAAATCGCTAAACCATTCAGGTATGACCTCAATCAAATCCCTTATGATTATACTGTGGAAGTGAGAAATAGATTTAAGGGCCTAGATCTGATAGATAGAGTGCCTGATGAACTATGGAATGAGGTTCGTGACATTGTACAGGAGACAGGGATCAAGACCATCCCCATGGAAAAGAAATGCAAAAAAGCAAAATGGCTGTCTGGGGAGGCCTTACAGATAGCTGTGAAAAGAAGAGAGGAGAAAAACAAAGGAGAAAAGGAAAGATATAAGCATCTGAATGCAGAGTTTCAAAGAATAGCAAGAAGAGATAAGAAAGCCTTCTTCAGCAATCAATGCAAAGAAATAGAGGAAAAGAACAGAATGGCAGTACAGTCTAAAGCAAAGAAATCAGACAAAATGTATCTTCACATATCCCCACTTCTTTAGTCTCTCAGTAGTACAAGTTGTTCTAAAACTGTGGATTGGAGGGCAGTATTAGCATATAACTCTCGGGCTTGTGTTTATTCTCTGGTGAGGAATGTAAACTGTCAGTGCTGATAACATGTCTTTCATGGCTCAAATCATCATCACTGCACCAGAAAACCTGTTTTGATATAATTAGCCCATCCCTATATGAACTAAATGCCAAATGCAATTCAGGATTTATGCAGTGTCGGGTCCCAGTGGAGTATGCAAAGAGTCTTAGTGCCTGGGAAAAGCTTACAGAGAGAGGGGTTATGGGTGCTTACATCTAGATCCAGAGTGTGCAACAAAAGAAAAGGGCTGGATTTGCTGCATGTTCAATAAAATACCCCAAAGGCTGTCTTTTCTCTTTTTAAAAGGAGAGGGTGTTAACTAGGTATTTTATTTTTTCCTGAAAGATTTGAACTTGCAAATGAAGGATTTGGTCCGACAACCAAAAGGATTTGTGTCCCATCCGATAAAACACAGAATTGTGTTCTATGCCCTGAGGAAGTCTCCACAGTCTCCTCTTGATGTGATCTCAAGTCAGTGTGACAACATGGAAAAGCACATTTGGTCCCTAACACTTTCCTACTGCTGAAGCTTCCAACAGCATATCCAAAATAGTTCCTGATATTTTGAGAACTTTTCTTAAATCACTTATATAGGAAGACTGTTTTCCCACTCATCTTATCACAATAAATTCAATATATAGCATAATTATTTAAACAATGATTAACTTAAATTTTGTGATCCTTTCTTGTTTATGTATCTGTATAGTTCAAAGATTGTTTATAAACATATTCAAGTTTTATTGCTTCTTTTACAAAATGATACCATTTACCAGATACTTTTTCTTGAATGACTCCAAAGCAAGGCAAAAGTTTCACAGGTATGAAAACTCTAACACTATATATATATATATATATATATATACATACACACACACACACACACACACACACACATATATATATATATACATATCAGACATCTAAAGAGAGTTTTAAATTAACTATAATTTTTAAAATGATTAAAAGATAAAATATTTCTCTATATAGGTAATTCTTGTTTATGGCATGTATTTTCCAATTTTTCTGTAATTGCTACAAATTACTTGTAAAATAAAAAAATTTTTTTTAAAAAAAGAGAGAACCACAATAAGTCCCTTTAGACAGTGGTGAGACATTGAATATTTTTATAAGACAGGTAATTACTCTCAAAAATAACAGAAACTGTCACTGTGCTCTAAAAGAAGAATAAGTTACTTTTATAGGAAGATCTAAAACTCAATATTATATTTAATGTTATCCATAAAAAAGTATCACCAAAGATAATGAGTAGAAATGAAAGGAGTAAGCATGAAATGGAACTCAGAATATTCTTTTAGTCTATATCAACCTAGAACAATTTCCCAAATATGTCCTGTAGTACACTAGTAGTCCTCAAAATGTAAATGTTATGCCAAGAAAACAGAATTCTAGATCCCATGGTGAAATACATTTGGAATAAAAGGTAAAACAATATTACACATTTATTTATAGTGGGAATTCTCTGAGCCTTTAATATACTCGTGTCTTAGGGGGAGGACCTGAATCTGGTATGCACCGAAATAAAGAAAATATTCTAAGATTAAAAAAAGAAGTAATACTGTTTATGTTATAAAACTTTAAACAAATGAAAGCATATAAGATAAAAAGTAAAATTTTCTTTATTTTCTTCCCCATCTTCTATCTCAACTCTCCAGTAATAACTAGTGTAATAAGCTTTTTGTGTGTTCTCCCAGAATTTTTTTCTAAGCAAACACAAGTGTGTGTGTGTATATATGCATATTCATATAGAAATATATGTATATTTAATCATGCATATATATACACACATGAAGAAAGCTGAGCACTGAAGAATTGATGCTTTCGAACTGTGGTGTTGGAGAAGACTCTTGAGAGTCCCTTGGACTGCAAGGAGATCCAACCAGTCCATTTTGAAGGAGATCAGCGCTGGGATTTCTTTGGAAGGAATGATGCCAAAGCTGAAACTCCAGTACTTTGGCCACCTCATGCGAAGAGTTGACTCATTGGAAAAGACTGATGATGGGAGGGATTGAGGGCAGGAGGAGAAGGGGACGACGGAGGACGGGATGGCTGGATGGCACCACTGACTCGATGGACGTGAGTCTGAGTGAACTCTGGGAGTTAGTGATGGACAGGGAGGCCTGGTGTGCTGCGATTCATGGGGTCATGAGGAGTCAGACACGACTGAGCGACTGAACTGAACTGACTGATATATATATTTTACACAAAGTTTTATTAACTAATGTTAACTATGCTAGAAGCTAATCATATAAACTGATTTTTTGGAAACCCAGAAATAAGGTCTTGTCATTTTTAGATGATGGCAGGATTTCCTTATAGAGAAAAATATCAGCTATAACAATAGAAACTATAATAATATGATAGCTACTCTTTATTTAGTATTTACTATTTACTACTCCACTGCCTAGCACTAACCATACTTTTTACATACATTATCTCATTGCAACTGCACAATATTCTGTAAGATGTGTGTTATCCAGATTTTACAGATAAAGAACTAAATTTTGGTTAAGATAAATAACTTATCTAAGATAAACAATTAATTAATGGCCATTGTGAGACTGCAGAGTCAAAAATCTTAATTATTATGCTTTTTTATAAGATTCTTAACCTTGAAAAAAATGATAAATAAAACATACATTCCCTGAGAAGATATGAGAATTTGAGAAAATAATTGCTAGCATAACAGCAGAGGAAAAAAATTTTTTGCCAACATAAACATTTATTGCACAGATTCAAAAGCTGGCTTTTTATAAAATTTATAGTTGCACCATACAGTTCCCAAGAAGTCCCCTGCAAAAGTAATATCATGGCCAGTTGAAAAGCTTTGAAGATAGGAGGCAATGGTTTTCAACTTTGGTGACAGCTTCTTTTGTAATTGCTCCCTTCACCCCATCTCATATTTTCCTCTCCTCATTTCCTACTGCATTTCCTTATTCTTTGAGTTGAGAAAAGACAACAACACTTGCTGACATGCTTTACTTATGCCTCCATCTTGTCCAGTTCTCTTTTGCAGGCGATCAAGTTATGGATTCTTCTCTCTACCCCATCCCCAAACCCCCTCCTCCCCACTCTCCACCCCACACTCCAAAGAGACAAGCACTCATTAGAACCAGGCTCCAATATGAAACAGATGTTGGAATTTTCAAACAAGGACATCAAAATAACTAGGATTAATATGTCAAAGGCTCTAACAGAAAAGGCAGACAACAGATCAGACTGATAATGTCAGTAGAGACATGGAAATTCTAAGAAAAAAAAACAAAAGGAAATGATAGAAATAAAAAACACAGTAACAGAACTGGAGAATGACTTTGATGAACTTTTCACTAGACACAACATAGCTGAGGAAATAATCAGTGAGCTTGAAGACAGGTCAACAGAAACTTTTTGAACCAAAATACAAAAGAAAAAAAAATAAGGAGGATCTCTAAGAACTGTGATACAGTATTCAAAAGAATAACACACATATAATTAGAACACCAGAAGGAGAATAACGAATATGACAGAAGAAATATTTGAAGTAAAAATGACAAAGAACTTTCCAAAATTAATGACAGACACCAAAATTGTCCCCGGAGAAGCTCCAGGCAACAGGGAAATGACCCTACTTCTGTGTCCTTAACTTGCCCTCTCAAATCTCTTGGTCTTGGGCAGTGAAACTGGTTTTAAAGGGAAAGGAAAAGGTGCCTGTAATAGTTTCTCAAGACTGCTGTAACAAATTACCACTAACTTGCTGGCATAAAATAACACAGTTTTATAACAGTTTTGGAGGTCAGAAGTCTAAAATCAGGTAGGGCTGGTTCCTTTCATAGACTCTTGGGGAGAATTTGTTTTCTTGCCTTTTATAGCTTCTGGAAGTCTCCTGCTTTCCTTGGCTCATGTCCCTTTTTAAAATCACTACAACCTCTTCCTTCCATTGTAACATCAACAACTTCTCTTCTATAGTCAAATCTCAATCTCTCTCTCTCTCCTCCCCCTCTATCATAAGGACAAGTGCTATTACATTTAGAGACCATCTGAATAATGTGTAATAATTTCCCCGTCTCAAGATCCTTAAACTAACCATATCTACAAAGTCCCTTTTTTCATCTAAGTACTCATTCACAAGTTCAGAAGTTAATATCTGGATATCTTTGAATCACTCTTCAGCCTACCCAAGGTACCCTTTAGAGGCTTAGACAAAGCAGAGAATATAAATTGACTGCAATATACATCCATGGATCTGGTGTTCACTCACAGGACTAAGATTATTATGAAGCTTGATAAAGAGCTCCACATTAGCTACTAAGGATATCAAAGAACTCTAAGGCAAATTTCACCCAAGCCTTGCAGTTAGACAATATGCCTACATAAGAGATGTTGGTAAATGCTTTCCTCCTTTGTTTTACAAACTAAAGAAGTTGGCAGCTGTCTAATCCTTTATAATTTTGACAAGTTCTAGAGACACTAATTATAAAAGAGATGTTGTCTTATAAACTTTCAACATTAATTCATATGCAAGGTCTTGATTATCTTCCAACTTGAAAGGCTTATTTTTGAAAACGGTGGAAAATAGTGTATTTTCCTATGGAAGCTGGCAGAGTTTACATTCTTTCTATGAAACAATAAGCTTGAATTTCTAAGAATTTATTTTAGAGCATGAAGATATCTTTGACAAACATACTTCACCCTAGGCAATGGCTCCTGGTATTATTAGAAAGAGGCCTGGGAATAACTAAGAAAGCTTGTTTATATTTGAATAGAGGAGGAATGGGAGGTCATTGGGCTAAATATAGACAGAAATGACTTTTAAAACATTAACAATCAGTACTTTTGGCACCTGGAGAAGGAAATGGCAACCCACTCCAGTGTTCTTGCCTGGAGAATCCCATGGACAGAGGAGCCTGGCAGGCTACAGTCCATGGGGTCGCTAGAGTCGGACACGACTTAGTGACTAAACCACCACCATCACCACCACCACCGTTATTGGCACCAGCAAGTAAGAATGAATGCCAGCTAAAAACAAGCCTTGCACCCTTACTGCACGTATCTATTGCTGTCAGCCCTGAACATGCAGCAAGATTATCATAAGAAAATAAACATGTTAGTAGTCTTGGTTCAGGATTCTTATATTTCTGAACTTGCTTTTGTTACTACAGTTTATATAACTACTCTAAAAAAAAATTTCAATCACATACACGATGATGGGGAAGAAGAAATCTCCAAAAACAAGTAGCAACTGCGGAGAGATGAAACTTCCCTTTGAAGACAGGGATGGAGATGGTGATGGGAACCGAGCTTCTAAGATCAGGGCAATCAGCAGACGAGTCCCATCCTGCGCGATAAAGAGTCTTCTTCTCATTCACCTTTTGTAAATTGTACATCTCTCCTCTCATTTATCTACTTCCTCCATTTCCTTCTCTCCCTCTCTCTTTCTCTCTCTTCTCTCTCTCTCTGTCTCTGTCTCTCAACACAAACACAACCTTCCATCTCCCCTAGGACCTCCTTCACTCCATTTCAACCCTATTTTCTAGATGGAGGGTTCCAAATCTATACTTCCAGTTCAACTCTGCTCACCAACATGAGCTCCTGTTTGGAAATGTCTTGTCTTGGCATGAAGCACTTTCACGTATTTTATCAAATATTTCCTTACCCAAATTATTTTTTTAAACCTATGAAGTTGGCATTAAAACTTGTATTTTCCTAACAGAAAATAAGGCTTTGACTCCTCTGTTCTTTTCTTTTTCCACTTTTCTGACGTAAGCGACTGCAACTGTGTGTTTTGTTTTGCTTTTTAATAACACAGTCAGTTGATTTGGCTGATTCAAAGAACCAAGAAAATAAATGGTAAAAAAAAATTATCAGGACCTGATTTTTTAAAATAATTTGACAAGTTCACTAAGCCAAAATTACTAAAATCAGAATTTGTATCTGGACAAATTAAAATGTCACAGGGCCTGTGCTGAAAATATGGTTCTTAAACACATCCCATCATCTCAGTGGCCACCCCAGTTCATGCCCAGGCTAGATCCACTCCTGTGAATACTTAGAGCTAATGACACAAATCACTCTGCTGCTGCTAAGTCACTTCAGTCTAAGTCCTTGTAAAACAGGATGATTGCCCTGCTCATAGTAAATGTGGTGAGGCAATAGCTCACTGACAGGTGAAAGATGGATTGGAAGTTTTAGGGCATTCTGCAAACTTGGCCGGATCAATCTGAAGTAACAACAAAGTTCTCTGAGATCAATAGTTTTCAATGTATCATCTAGGATTCATTCTTGTATTTCCAGAAGTACCACTTCTAAAAGTATGTCTCTTATATAATGCCAACTCACATATAAGGAATGACTCTAGATAGATCCCTCTATCCTGATCAACACCTCCCACAAGGAAAGCAAGTGTGGTACAGGCTTTCAACTCATGTCCCAAGTAACTGCATAACATGACTCAATGACATACTGCCACTAAAACCTGGTGCAAACAGAGAAATTTGCTTCTGTGCAGACACCAGGTCAAACCCCATATTGAGAGACAGCATGTGTTTCTGTTGGCTTGGTCTCCTCTAAGGCAGACTGCAGAGGAAGTGTTGATTTTTATAACAAACCCAAATGAGCTACAAGGCCTGAACCCATCTAGCACATTTAAAGCAGACTGAATGCCAGGTGAGAAAAGTTATGGACTCCCAAGTCTTGGAACATATCCAAGCAGCCAAAAAACAAAGAGCTCTCTAACTGAAAATACAGAAACATTATCATAGTTATATTCCTTATCCTCAAAATAGCTGAAAAGTGAAACACAACAATATTACAAAAAAATAACATCTGTGTCTTTAGAAATGAGTGCTCCATGTCATGTTATGATGTTATTTAATAATTATAGATGTTGCCTGATCATTTGGTGATAGCAAAAATCTGCTAAGTGCTTGCTGTGTGCCAATAACATATTAAGAGCATTTTCCAATTTAATCTTCACAAAACCCTGTGATATAATAACTGATTTTTTCTCTCATTCTAGAGATAAAGAAGCGGATACTTGAAGGTTTCATAGTTAATGACAGACTCTGTCTGTATCCTTAACCTCGATATGATACTGCCCCTTAACCATCTTCAACTCTGTAGAAAAACTGATTACCAAATGTCAAAAAAATATATTAAAACTTCACCTATATTTGATCATTTTCAGGCAATTTATTATTGCCCTAACTACATTTCAAAGACGATATCTATTTATAGCTACCATGTACATTGCTATCCCTACGTGTTTTTTTGTCCCTAGAAAAATACTTTTTTATATGTTGCATTCAGATATTACATTAAGTACCTTTTCCAAAAATCCCTGTAAGTACAAATTATTTTTCTAAACCCACTTGCTGTCTTCCCACTCAAGAACTATAGACATGCTGAAAACCGTGTCTATCCTGTGCTTTCAATCCATGAACTGAAAAACCCAAGCCAGTTCCCACTGACAAATCTTATTATTCTCAGATACAGAAGAAGAGAAATATTCAAATTCTATGAACACTTTCTGTACATATTTCCAATCTCTATGGATAGGCAGTGATGCATGTAGAATTGCAATATTCTAATTTCCATTTGCCTTCATTTCCCCAATTTCATTTCCCACCACATTCCTGTCTTAGATCTTTTAAGTTAAAATACAGAAACATTATCATAGACAAGTATTCTAGGGATGGAAAAGAAGAAAAATAGACAAGGGAGCATCTTTTAAAGGAAAGAGTGAAGAAAACGCAAGTAGGCAATATTCTGGGAGTGTTAACATAGATGTAAATAAAATTTCTCCAGCTCAAGAGTTAGTTGGAAGCAAAGCTATCAAAAGCATCATAATAACTAACAGGCAGGCAGGATTACTATGTGTTAAGTGTTCTATTAATAGAATAATGTATCTCAATTCCCAAACAAACCTATAATTTATTATCATTTCATTTGTGTCGATGAGATTCCTTTGCAGCTTTCCCAGCTCTGCTCTTTGTAGCTCACCCTCTGAAGGGCTTTGGGCCGACCCCTATACCTGCATTTATTACATCATGGTGTAACATTATTTATCACTTATGGTCTGAAATCAGTGTGAGCTCCATAAAGGAAATAACTGGACCTTCTTTATTTCCTTTGTCCCAGAAATTTTCAGAGTTCTAGACTATGGTGAGTGCTTGATGCTTGACCTGATGTTTCTCAAGAACATACATTAGAGGTAGAGGAGAAACAGAGAAAACACCAGAATGCATTGGGGGAGCTCTAGTCTATTCTGCAATAATGAGAGAATTGTGGCTGTAAAGCAACCTCCTGCTCCTAAATAAATTTGGAGTCTTAAAATAACATGGACTAACAAAAATTAGGTTTGAATATAATTAACTTTTAGTTTACCAGTATGTCCCTGGGGCTGAGCATACAGGGACTTATTGCACTCTGTTTTTAAATAAATGTCAGAAAGGGACTAGGGGAGTTTCAAACCAGTTAAAAGCTTCACTTTTCTAGCAAGAGTGTTTATTCATAGAATCAAAACATGCCTGAGTGAATGCCCCTGCTCTTGAGCACATACCTGTGGCCCATATTGGAATACTCCTTTCTCATCTCCAAGCCATCCATTAGCACAAGCTTCTTCTACTGGCTCATCATTCAGTATCACAAAAAGCAAACTGCAAAACTACTCAAAGAAATCAACAGCTCCACCATATCCTCTCCTCCAGGATCAATGCTAATTTCCAAGTAGTGTAAGTTATGACCTACACTGGTCCTCAGAATGCAAACTGCACCCCTAGATTACTCAATCCTATGACAGCCAATTTGCATTATGAAAACAGAAGACATATAAGTAATCCATACATATGGGTTTCAGATAATCTAACAGTCCACACAAAAATGAATTATAGATTTTGCCCTTCAACCTAACATCACATTAGGTCCTTTGTACTGATGCTACAGTCCTACAGAAGTGAGGTTGTGGATTTACTTCCTCTCATAGGTCAATGAGCCTGGGATGGAGTCTAAGTTCCAGGCATGCCATCACTAAAAAAACAGAAACCCTGAGCCCCTTTCTCGTGGAAACAGAAATATACTAGTCCCCAAACAATATGATATACGAGTCTCCCAACTGCTAGCAATGGCTTGAGCACATAAATATGGGAGGTAGAAGCCTACATAGAAATTTTTAAAGGGCTCTATAAGACAACAGAGAGGGAGAGAAAGAAAGGTCTAGGATAGCAATGATGTTTCCTGCCCACTGTGCACAATCAAAGGAACTTTGGCTTTCTCATTTTTCTCAACAGAAGAGCTCTTCAATTTCTTAAAGGGTGGTAACATTCTTACATCATCCACAATCTTTTTAGTCTTGGCTAGTTAAAGGTGAATTGGTAATATTAGCAAAGAAAACCTTTGGAATTCATCATATTCCCTGGATTAAACATCAAAACCAGATGTTTTTAGTAATGATTTTCTGTATCTGGAGTCTGAGGCATCTTCTTTTCCAATTTTTTTTTTCTTTTATTAGAACAAGAAGGAATCAGTGGGCAATACGCTTACTATGTAGAAGCTTAATCAAGCTGTGCAACCGAGCTAAATAACACTTCCTTATTAGAAAGAATCGGGTAGGCCTAATTTGTGTAAATAGAGCCAATAGCACTGATACATATTTCTTTTGATATAGTAGATGAGTCATAGTCTAATTTTGTGAATATATAAATATTTGTACATCCATTCTTATCTGAATAAGACTGTGAAATATATGAAATACAATGGGCATACTACAATCTGATTAAGTTAAAACTTGTTCTTGTTAACCTAATTCTATAGTTTAATAATATTCTCATTGTTGTTGTTGTTCCATCACTAAGTTGAGTCTGACTCTTTGTGACCCCATGGACTGTAACACACCAGGCTTCCCTGTTCTTCGCCATCTGCCAGAGTCTGCTTAAACTCGTGTGCATTGAGTCAATGATGCTATCCAACCATCTCATCCTCTGTCGTCCCCTTCTCCTCCTGTCCCCAATCCCTCCCAGCATCAGAGTCTTTTCCAATGAGTCAACTCTTTGCATGAGGTGGCCAAAGTACTGGAGTTTCAGCTGTAGCATCATTCCTCCCAAAGAAACCCCAGGGCTGATCTCCTTTAGAATGGATTGGTTAGATCTCCTGGCAGTCCAAGGGACTCTCAAGAGTCTTCTCCAACACCACAGTTCAAAAGCATCAATTCTTCAGCGCTCAGCCTTCTTCACAGTACAACTCTCACATCCATACATGACCACAGGAAAAACTATAGCCTTGACTAGACGGACCTTAGTCAGCAAAGTAATGTCTCTGCTTTTGAATATGCTATCTAGGTTGGTCATAACTTTTCTTCCAAGGAGTAAGAGTCTTTTAATTTCATGGCTGCAATCACCATCAGCAGTGATCTTGGAGCCCAAAAAAACAAAGTCTGACACTGTTTCCACTGTTTCCACATCTATTTCCCATGAAGTGATGGGACCAGATGCCATGATCTTCGTTTTCTGAATGAGCTTTAAGCCAACTTTTTCACTCTCCTCTTTTACTTTCATCAAGAGGCTTTTTAGTTCCTCTTCACTTTCTGCCATCAGGGTGGTGTCATCTGCATATCTGAGGTTATTGATATTTCTCCCGGCAATCTTGATTCCAGCTTGTGTTTCTTCCAGTCCAGTGTTTCTCATGATGTACTCTGCATAGAAGTTAAATAAGCAGGGTGACAATATACAGCCTTGATGTACTCCTTTTCTTATTTGGAACCAGTCTGTTGTTCCATGTCCAGTTCTAACTGTTGCTTCCTGACCTGCATACAGATTTCTTAAGAGGCAGGTCAGGTGGTCTGGTATTCCCATCTCTTTCAGAATTTTCCAGAGTTTATTGTGATCCACACAGTCAAAGGCTTTGGCATAGTCAATAAAGCAGAAATAGATGTGTTTCTGGAACTCTCTTGCTTTTTCGATGATCCAGCGGATGTTGGCAATTTGATCTCTGGTTCTTCTGCCTTTTCTAAAACCAGATTGAACATCAGGAAGTTCACGATTCACATATTGTTGAAGCCTGGCTTAGATAATTTTGGCAAATACTAATTAAGGATAAAAGGATACTCAAACTTCGTGAAATCTCTGAGTTCAAAATATAGTCAAAGAATCATTACAGAAATAGGTACTTGCCCAGAGAGCAAAAAGAGCAGGTCTTAGTTATAGATTATCTTGTGTTTAAATAAACAGGTAAAGAAAAGCGTAACCAACTCTGTGATACCTGAATTTAAATGCTGCTCAAGTAGCACTTGCAAAGAGATCATTTACCCTCCCTCATAAGGAAGGCTAGAGAGACACTGAACATTTATAGTTTGCCTACTATGTGTCAGGTGCTATTCTAAAGAGTATATGCATGTCATTTAAATTAGTCCTCATATAGGTAATCACTTCATATTGGGGCCACTTTATCATTTAACTATACAGCACAGATATTTGAGTATTTACTTGCACTGAGCACCATTTTAAACATTGAAAATTCAACAGTCACTACAACAGACAAGATCTCTACTCTCATGGTTATCTGTCAAGGGCAGATCAATATTAAAGCAGTAAGCAAATGAATAATTTTAAATTTCCTATAGGAATAATGCCACAAAGATAATAAAAAAGTAAAATGGAACAGATGGTGACCAGGTTTTATCCAGGGTGATGTGAATATCCTATAATATACATGCTCTTTTCCATCCTTGTCAGATAAGGTGAGTTGGTGACACTGGCAAAATCCTTTGGAATTCAATGAACTCCCTGGAAAGTGAAAGTGTTAGTTAGCTCAGTCTTGTTGAACTCTTTGTGACCCTATATACTGTAGTCCACCAGAACCTCTGTCCATGAAATTCACCAGGCAAGAATACTAAAGCAGGTACCTATTCCCTTCTCCAGATGATCTTCCGGACCCAGGGATCAAACTCAGGTCTTCCACATTGCAGGCAGATTCTTTACCATCTGAGCCACCTGGAAAGCCCTCCCTGGAGTGACAATCAAAATCAGGCTCTTTAGGTAATGATTCTCCAGATCTGGAGACAAAGACAGCCTCTTTTCTGAATTAGAAACTGATAACTGGAACCTTTGGGGATATAGGAAAGCATCTCATTATGTCCCACTCAGCTTCCTCCTTCTCTGAGATTTGAAGGCTCAACATCTGTATTATATTGCCTCTTGTGAAATAATACAGAAGTTAGAATTCCTCCTGGCTCAAATAACAAGGTTTTTACAGTGTTTCAGTTGGCCAGACCTGACTAGGTCATGCCTTCAAAATGGGGGAAGGCATTATGTTTTCTCAAGCTCAGTCTTTAACCTCATGACAGTCTCTGAGGAAAGTGAAAACTTGGCTTTTAAGATGAACACACAATTCAATTAATGTTTTTATACTAATTCCCAGAATTACACTCTGGGTTCCATGGAAGAAACAAAGTTTTAAATAAGACATGATAGCTGCCCTTTTGGAGACTAACATTTAGTAGGCTCTAGTCCATCCTAAAGGAGAACAGTTCTGGGTGTTCTTTGGAAGGACTGATGCTGAGGCTGAAACTCCAATACTTTGGCCACCACATGTGAAGAGTTGACTCATTGGAAAAGACCCTGATGCTGGGAGGGATTGAGGGTAGGAGGAGAAGGGGACAACAGAGTATGAGATGGCTGGATGGCATCACTGACTCGATGGACATGAGTTTGAGTGAACTCTGGGAGTTAATGATAGACAGAGAGGCCTGGCATGCTGCAATTCATGAGGGCGCAAATAGTTGGACACAACTGAGCAACTGAACTGAACTGAACTGAGAATTGAGGAATATAATCATTACTTCTTGGTACTAATCTGTCCCAAGGTACATTGGTACTTGCTAAAAAGCATTTTTCAAGTCATGATTCTCTATGGAAATCCCCCAATTGCTATAGTGTTCTGATATATACTATACAGGAGACACATTTTATTCCATATAAACTTTAGCAAAATATCACTAGATAACAGTGACAATAAATAATACTTCAGAATTATATTCCAATTCACTGTCATTTTCCACTTGATATTTTTACTTGATTTTAGATTCATTAACTGACATTAATTATAGCTAAAGTACTCAACAACTTTCACAGTTTTCCACAGTTTATTGTGGTCCACACAGTCAAAGGCTTTGGCATAGTCAATAAAGCAGAAATAGATGTGTTTCTGGAACTCTCTTCCTTTTTCAATGATCCAGTGGATGTTGGCAATTTGATCTCTGGATCCTGTGCCTTTCCTAAAACCAGCTTAAACATCTGGAATTTCAGGGTTCACGTATTGCTGAAGCCTGGCTTGGAGAATTTTGAGCATTACTTTACTAGCGTGTGAGATGAGTAGAATTGTGTGGTAGTTTGAGCATTCTTTGGCATCGCCCTTCTTTGGGATTGGAATGAAAACTGACCTTTTCCAGTCCTGTGGCCACTGCTGAATTTCCAAATGTGCTGGCATATTGAGTGCAGCACTTTCACAGCATCATCTTTCAGGATTTGAAACAGCTCAACTGGAGTTCCGTCACCTCCACTAGCTTTGTTCATAGTGATGCTTTCTAAGGCCCACTTGACTTCACAGTCCAGGATTCTGGCTCTAGGTGAGTGATCACACCATCGTGATTATCTTGGTCGTGAAGATCCTTTTTGTACAGTTCTTCTGTGTATTCTTGCCACCTCTTCGTAATATCTTCTGCTTCTGTTAGGTTCATACCATTTCTGTCCTTTATCAAGCCCATCTTTGCATGAAATGTTCCCTTGGTATCTCTAATTTTTTGAAGAGATCTCTAGTCTTTCTCATTCTGTTGTTTTCCTCCATTTCTTTGCATTGATAGCTGAAGAAAGCTTTCTTATCTCTCCTTGCTATTCTTTGGAACTCTGCATTCAGATGCTTATATCTTTCCTTTTCTCCTTGGCTTTTCACTTCTCTTCTTTACACAGCTATTTGTAAGGCCTCCCCAGACAGCCACGTTCAGGAAGCAACAGTTAGAACTGCACATGGAACAACAGACTGGTTCCAAATAGGAAAAGGAGGACGTCAAGCCTGTATATTGTTACCCTGCTTATTTAACTTCTATGCAGAATACATCATGAGAAACGCTGGGCTGGAAGAAGCACAAGCTGGAATCAAGATTGCTGGGAGAAATATCAATAACCTCAGATATGCAGATGATACCACCCTTATGGCAGAAAGTGAAGAGGAACAAAAAAGCCACTTAATGAAAGTGAAAGAGGAGAGTGAAAAAGTTGGCTTAAAGCTCAACATTCAGAAAACGAAGATCATGATATCCGGTCCCATCACTTCATGGGAAATATATGGGAAACAGTCAAAACAGTGTCAGACTTTATCTTTTTGGGGTCCAAAATCACTGCTGATGGTGACTAAAGCCATGAAATAAAAAGACGCTTACTCCTTAGAAGGAAAGTTATGACCAACCTAGATAGCATATTCAAAAGCAGAGACATTACTTTGCCAACAAAGGTCCATCTAGTCAAGGCTATGGTTTTTCCAGTGGTAATGTATGGATGTGAGAATAGGACTGTGAAGAAAGCTGAGCACCAAAGAATTGATGCTTTTGAACTGTGGTGTTGGAGAAGACTCTTGAGAGTCCTTTGGACTACAAGGAAATCCAACCAGTCCATTCTAAAGGAGATCAGTCCTGGGTGTTCTTTGGAAGGAATGATGCTAAATCTGAAACTCCAGTACTTTGGCCACCTCATGTGAAGAGTTACATTGTAAAAGACCCTGATGCTAGGAGGGATTGGGGGCAGGAGAAGAAGGGGACTGTCCAGAGGATGAGATGGCTGGTGGCATCACTGACTCAATGGACGTGAGTCTGAGTGATCTCCGGGAGTTGGTGATAAACAGGGAGGCCTGGTGTGCTGGAATTCATGGGGTCATAGAGTTGGACACGACTGAGCGATTGAACTGAACTGAACTCACAACTCTGAAAAAATCTGCAAAATAAAGTGGTCCATTTTTATTTTTAGAGTGCTTTTCTGCTAACAATTATAAACTTTGAATGTAGTAGATTTTAGATATAGCATTTCATTTCCTGAAACAAGACTGCATTTCAGACATACAAAATGGCATATAATATAAATATATATATTCTTTAAGATAGCACTAGAATGATAGGAGACCCACTTCCATGGAAACATGTTTAAATCCAAGGTTAAATTACTTTAGAGCCTTTTTCATTAACAATAATAATAACAACAGTGCCATAACATGCAAAGTTGCTTCCAAAGTTCAAAGGAAATTAATTGCTTTAACTGCCTTCTACACAATACTTGTTTCTTTTCTACTGATTTTCCAGTTTTGCGTCTCAAATGCCTATCCTCTAGTTATTTCCACTATCTTTTGAGATGCACTCCTGTCCAGGTCATTGAGAAAACAAATGTTCATGACCTACATCTCTTCTCCAACCTCATTTTCATCTGCATTTGATACTAGGAACTCCTCAACTATTCTCTCTTTACCTGTACTATTCTAAGCTCATAAGAAGAGAAATCATATCCTTATATCCCTCTCTCACATTATTTTGCACATGAGTCCTCCAAAGATTCTTTAAATTAAAAAAAAAAAATCAGTATCTCTATCCTAGTTTCTTTGTTTTATACCCCAGAGATATTTCCTATTGTTTTTCACATTCCTGTACTCTCTCATAATTCAATCCATCTCCGATGTCTATAGATTCAATTTAAAAATATGTGTTTTATGTTTATCCTTACCCTTTTTTCCCCAGAGCTTTCAAGTACAACCATGATTCTCCTCCAAGCCCGATTATTTAAATAAATTCTAAAGTATATTTCAGACCCCTAAATTCGCCTCTTAAAGAGATCTTAGACAATATGGAATATGGTTCAACAGGTTACCTTTTATCACATTTTTTAAAAAATACTAACAAAGACTTTAAAATTATATTCCTATTATTCAAACACACTCCAGCCCTATAACTGGTTACTTACTTTTTTTGCAAACTCCATGATTACAATCACTTATTCCCCTCATAGAAAATGAGGATAATTGTGGCTTCTCCTTTGGAGAAGCCAAATTGTTTCTTAAACTCAAGGTCAGAGGATACACTGAATTGACTGATAACATTTCATAGACAGAACTCTCAGCTGGCCTCCGAGATTCCTAGCCCCTAGTATACACTCCTTGTATAATCCCCTTCCGTTGAGTGACGATGGGATCTGTGAATATGATCAATGTCAGTCTCATGATTAGATTACATTATATTGCAAACATAATTGAGGATGAAGGTGCCTAATAAGTTATCTTTGAGTTAATCAAAATGGAGTTTATCCCAGGTAGACCTAGGATGTAGTCATGGCACATTAGAAAAAGGTCTAGAGGTAACAGACAAGTAGCAGCAGCAGATGCTCTTCTGCTGACCTTGAAGAAGCAAACTTCCATGTTGTAGAGAGGGAAACATGGCAAGGAATGGTGAGCAGCTTCTAGGTGAGATCCTCAGTCCTATAACCACAAGGAATTAAATTACGCCAACAACCAGTGAGCTAGGAAGAGGACCTTGAACCTCTAATGAAATTACATCCCTGGAAACACCATGATTGCAGCCTGTGAGGCCCTGAAATGAGGACATAAACTATGCCCAGACTCTTGACCCACAGGAATTGTGAGATAATTAATGAGTGTTGTTTTAGCTGCTAAATTTGTATTCATTTGCTATATGGCATTTTGCTGTTGTTGTTGTTGTTCAGTCACTAAGGCAGGTCTGACTCTTTGCGATCCCATGGACTGCAGCACACAGCTCCTCTGACCTTCACTATTTCTCAGAATTTGTTCAAATTCATGTCCGTTGAGTGATGTTATCTAACTATTTTATCCTCTGCTGCTCTCTTTTCCTTTTGCCTTCAATGTTTCCCAGCATCAGGGTCTTTTCCAATGAGTCAGCTCTTCATATCAGGTGGTCAAATTATTGGAGCTTCAGCTCCAGCATCAGTCCTTCCAATGAATATTCAGGGTTGATTTCCTTTAGGATGGACTGGTTAATCTCCTTCCTGTCCAAGGGATTCTCAAGAGTCTTCTCCAATACCACAATTCAAAAGCATCCATTTTCTGGTGCTCAGCCTTCTTTATGGTCCAACTCTCACATTTGTACATGATTACTGGGAGAACCGTAGCTTTAACTATATGGACCTTTGTTGGCAAAGAGATGTCTCTGCTTTTTAATATGCTGTTTGTCATAGCCTTTCTTCCAAGGAGCAAGTGTCTTTTAATTTCATGGCTGCAATCACTATCCACAGTGATTTTGGAGCCCAAGAAAATACATCTGTCACTGCTTCCAATTTTTCCCCTTATATTTGCCATGAAGTCATGGGACCAGATGCCAGTTATACAGCACAAAAACCTAATTATATATTTTGTCTCCTCTTACTTGTTTTTCTGGACCTTTTTTTACTTAACTCATTTTGACTTCTTTGACTATATCCTGACTATCTGGAGTTTTGATTTCCTTATCATCCCAGCCTCTAGAAACTACATGTTTCTAAACCATGCTGAGCCTTCATGGATTTCTGACTTCTGTAAAATGCACATATCTCCCTTCTTTTGAGTTTCCCTCAACTCCTATCTCTTCATACTATTCACTCTATTATTGTACTTTTTCCTGGGTAGCTGTTTTGTGACAACCCACTTTGTCCTGCCACTTATGTCTCTGTCAGATAAAGAGCCAATCCACAGTCCTGTACAAATTGTTCAAATCCAAACTACACTATATCTCATGTTGAGTCGAGTACAGAATTATAGGTCAAAAGACCTCCAAGTTATCAGTGGAAATTTGCATCTGGCTCTCATTGTTTTCTGTCTGCCTTATAATTAACTTTTTGAGGAAAGTATCAGAGGATTCCTAAGAAAAAAAGCAGGTACTTGGTCTTGGTAACCAGACACTTCTTGATAGACCTGGGCAGATAGTTTGGTTTAAAAAGAGAAAAAGGCTTTAGGTGGCAGCAAATGCCCTAGGAAGCAGTCCTGTTACTGAGAGACCCAGTGTGGTTGCAGCCTGGTCTCTTCTCTCTAATTCTCCTGACTTCAGAAGTGTGAGCTGACCACATTGTTGCCTCCTTTGCCCTCTAAATCAGATTAGTCCCTAGATTCTGATCTCCCTCAGATCCCAGCTCCAGGGTTGACTCATTGACTATCCTTGTTGCCTGCATGACCCATCTGAAAGAGACTTTAGTTACTATGTTATCCTATCTTTTGTGGCCTCCATAATATTCTTGAGAAGGTGGCAAATAGACTCTGATTAATATCACTCAGCACTAGAGAATGAGCTCAAACAGTACATATCAAATCCGTAAACTGTTTGCTTTTCATATCCTGTCTACATTTAACTTTATGTGTCAACGTGACTTGGCCATGGAATGCCCATATATTTGGACAAACATTATTCTGGGTGTTTTTGGATGAGAATAGCATTTGAATGGGAAGGCCATGTAAAACAGATTGCTGTCCCTAATGTGAATGGCCTTTGTCTAATCAGTTGAAGGCCTGAATAGTACAAAAAGGCTGAGTAAGAGGAAACCTACCTGGCCTGATTACTTGAACTATAAGATCAGTCTTCTTCCCTTGGACTAGAACTTACATCATTGACTTTCCTGGTTCTCAGGACTTTAGACTTGGACTATGGCTTATACCATTCGCTCTCCTAGATCTCTAGCTTGGGACTTCACAACCCCCATAATCACATGAGCCAGTTCCTTAAAATAGATCTCTCTCTCATTCTCTCATTTATTCTCTTTTCCTCTCTCTCTCTCTGCATACACATACACAAACACACACACACAGTTGACATTTGAACATAGATTTGAACTGTGTGGGTCTGCTCATTACATACATTTTTTTCAACAGTAAATACTACAGTCCTATGATAGTTGGATCCACAATTGGTAGAATTCACAGATGAAGAACCACAGGTTCTGCAGAGGGTCAGTAATCCTAATTACCATGTTGTTCAAAAGTCAACTACAGATAGTCAGAAAAATAAGATAGACAGATAGAGAGATAGACAGATAGACAGATAGATAGATAGATAGATGCGGATATAGATCTACTATTGCTTCTGTTTCTCTAGAGAACCCTAACTAATACCCTTATCTGTCTGTCAACTGAGAGGCTTCTAAAGAGCAAGAACCATTCCTTGGGACTCCCTGCCTTCTTTTCCCATGTCCAGTACCATGCTTTGCATGCTGCGGGTGTTGTATAAATGTTGTTAACTAGATTCTTAAAGAAGGAAAATCTGTTGAAATCCCTTACCAAGAGTGTGATATATTAGTATAAGCAACATTGATTTGTATGCCCATTAGAGCTCCCAGCAAGCTAGATCTTTCCTATGGACAAATAATTTGAGTTGAAGAATAGGAAGAAGATAGCCTTTTCTCTCTGCAGAGGTTGCTGAATCAGTTCTTCTAAGGAGACTTCTCTGTTTGTAATCACTTCGGTATTTCTAAAATGGCAAGACAGTATACAAAGGAGTTAACATGAGATTGCCAATTAACAAATCAGAATCAGAGTGAAAATTAAAAAGCTGGAGTTTCAGAGGCTTTGTGGGTTTTTCTATTCAAAGAATAAAACAATTTTTTTTTTAAGAATAAGAATAATGAATTGAGGAGAAGGCAAAGAATGGCTAGTACAGCCTAGACAGAGGCTGTCTCCAGAAAGCTTTCAAAGAGCTATAGACTTTAGTCTAAGAGAAGAAAAAAGAACCAGGCATGTTAATCTCTAAATGAAGCCTTGCTAAGGCATATAACACTTTTCGCTTCACTATATTAGAATAAACAGGGTTATTGAGCCACAGCCTGGGCCATTTTTCAGTTCAATCTTCAGAATTCAAGGACAAGTAGGTAAGTTTACTTAAAAAAACTAATTTTGTTTGCCCAGACAAGCCCACCAAAGAGCTCTGGGCTAGATAAAAACATCCTGACAGTGGCACAATCAAAAGTTATTCTTGCAATTGATTCAAAACTCAAGCTCTCAAACAACATTCAGGGAGAACCTGACCTGACCTCATAGAGATTCTGAAGAATTTTCCATTTCCATTTCCAAAAACAATGCCATTGACCTCTATAAACAATAAGCAACTGAGATTCCAGGTTTAAAAAGAAATATGGAAACATCCTGGTACAAGTGCGGAACCTCTTGCTTCTTGGGAAATTAACCTAAAATATAAATATAACCTAATATTGGCACAGAATATGTTTATACTCCAAATGTTGATTAAATCTCTCCAAGTCCCACAGGGTTCTTATCCACAAAGCAGTAAGCTTTACTTTCTGTAGCTTTATAAATGTGTGTATCTCTCCAGTGGTTCGATTGCCTCCTATGAATACATTACATCATTAAGTGAGACCAATTGCCTTTTTGTTTTCAAGTTAGGGAGCCATCAGCTTGAATCTATCCACAAGCTTCCAAGTGAATTGACATATGTGTTTTCCTTCATTCTTTACCATTTCATTGAAAATGGGTTAAAACCCAGTTGCATGGTATTGGTTTCAAAATCAAAGTCAAAATAAAGATCCAGAGACTAGAAAAGACTAATAACTGCTTCACGTAAAGGGCTTAATTATTTAGCATAAACTTGCTTATTATATTAAATCAGCCTATCCATTCATCCCAAAAATAAACACTAAATAGAGCATCTCTGCAAAGACACATACAGGGTTGTGCTGCTTCAACACCAAAATTGTTCCCCACTAACTGGAAAAAGTTACACATCCAGTCAGTACTAGGGATGGATGGAGTACAAAGCCACAAGAAAGAAAATCAACATGTAGCTTAGAACTCTATTCAGACAGTCTCCATGATGCCAGGGCATAGTCCCAAGGTGGGGCATGATCCAGCTACTGCCCAAATCCCACACTTACCACTCAGTAGCACACACACAGAATAGATATAAATAACAATGCAAGAGCTTTGAAAATGGAACTGAAGGAATTCCCTGGTGTTATGGGTTAGAACTTAGCACTTTCACTGCTGGGGCCCAGGTTCAATTCCTGGTTGGGGAACTAAGACCCTGGAAGACCTGTAGAGTGGCCAAGGGCGGGGGAAAAACAAAACAAAACAAAACAAAACTGATACTGATACTGAAACTATAACCATTTGGAACTTGCAGACTGTACTGCACAGGATTGACTATATGCTAAAACAAAAATTTTCAACATTGTCAAAGATATTTAAACAACAACAGAGTCTCATAGCATAATGTTCAAATGCATAGGTACAATTCAAAATTACTCTACATATGAAAAACCAGAAAAATCCAACCAGCAAGGGGAAAAAACATCAATAGCCACCAATGCCAGGATGACACAAAAGTCCTCAATAAAATATGAGCAAACAGAATTAAAGCAGAGTTAAAAAGAAAAATAAAAAGTACTGTAAGTACCATAACCAAACAGAGGATATCCCAGGAATGTAATACTGGTTTAAAATATAAAAATAAATCAGCATTATCTACCATATAAACACTGTAAAGAAATAAACTGTGATAATATCATTTGAAACAGAGAAAGCATTTGACAGAATTAAACAACCATCTATGACAAACACTCTCAGAAAATTAGGAATAGAAGGGAATTTACTCAGTCTAATAAAAAGGCATCTACAAAAACCAATAACAAAACAAATGAACAAATTAGGAAATGCAGTGCCCAATCCCCCAATAAGTGTGATTAGCACAAGTATATACACAGGTCAGGCAGTGCATGATGTTTCCCAGCCTATGGCCACTGACCACATTTTCCTGCTTTGTTCATGACAAGAGTGAGGCAAAAAAAGAAAAAAAAAAATTCATGGTTTTGCTTTACCCATAGATCAGGAACAAGGCAAAGATGTCCACTCTATTCATTTTTATTCATCATACTGGCAGTTTTAGCCAATGTAATGAAACAAGAAAATAAACACAAGGCATATAAAACTAGAAAGGAAGAAACAAAACTGTTCCTATTCACAGATAACACAAAAGTCTATGTAGAAAATCCCAAGAATTCTACAAAAACAAACAAACAAAAAAATCCCAATACCTTTCAGTGAGTTTAGCAAGATTGTAGGATACAATATCAAATACAAAACTCAATCTTCTTTTTATATGTTAGTAATGAAAATTCGAAACTCTAAATTTTTAAAACATTTAAACTTTAAACATCATCTTCAACAGCTCTCTTCAAAAATGAAATACTGCGGTATAAAATAGCAAGACATGACTTGTATCTATATGCTGAAAACCATAAAACACTTATGAAATAAATCAAACCTCAGCTAAATAAGGGCTTCCCTTGTGGCTCAGCTGGTAAAGAATCCACGTGCAATTCAGAAGACCCCAGTTCAATTCCTGGGTCAGGAAGATCCCCTGGAGAAGGGATAGACTACCCACTCCGTTATTCTTGGGCTTCCTTTGTGGCTCAGCTGGTAAAGAATCTGTCTGCAATGCAGGAGACCTGGGTTTGATCCCTGGGTTGGGAAGATCCCCTGGCAAAGGGAACAGCTTCACCCAATATTGTGGCCTGGAGAATTCCATGGACTGTATAGTCCATGGGATCACAAAGAGTCGGACATGACTGAGCATTCACTTTCTTTTCTTTCATCTAAGTAAAGAAACATACTTGTTTTGTGAATTGGAAGATTCAACATAGTTATTAAGTCAATTATCCCAAAAATGACCTGCAGACTTAATGTTATTTATGTAGGAAATGTTGTTGATACAGACAAGCTGATTCTAAAATTTGTATGAACATTCAAAGGAATTAGACTAATTAATTGTTTGCTTAAACAAAAGAAGATATATCCACATAATGCAATACTACTCAGCAATAAAAATAAAACAAACATTAAAATACTAATGGAAACTTAGCAATTTTTTAAGTGAAGGAAACTAGATGCAAAATTACAAATAATGCATGATTCTATTTTTATGAAATATGAAGGAAGGCAAATTTCTAGATACAGAAAGCCCAGAAAGATAAGTGATTTCCCGGGGGATGGACGTAAGAGATTGATTGAAAGCAAATGGACATGAGAGAATCTGTTTGAGGTAACAGAAGTATTCTAAAACAGGATTATGGGGGTGGTTGTATAACACTATAAGTTACTGAAATGCACTGAATTTTACAAAGGATTGATTTATGGAGTGTAAATTATGCCTCAATAAAGCTTTGAAAAATAAAAACTTTAAGGAGCAAGCTACAGGAAGTTATTAATATGTATGAGCCAAGATTGGCAATACATTGATAACTGTTGGTACTGTGTGATAAGGATCATTATATTATTCTTTCCTCTTCTGTTTATATCTGAAATTAAGAATACTGATGTACATAAGTATCAGTATACTTCATGCTCATAAGTGGCCCTTTAGGCAATTAAAGTTGTTATGTAGACTTCCAAAAAGGCTCAGAATGGGACTGTTTGTGCCTACAAGATAATTTACACAATATTATATTAATGACATCTGAACTTCCTAAGGAAGTTCATATTGTATAATTCTATTGATATGACATGTCTGGAAAAGGTAAATTTATAGATTTTGAGATTCTGCTAATGAAGAATCTTGACAGGTCTTATCTACAAAAAGCTTTCCAAACAAAGACATTAAGTTAGTTGAGATTCTCACACTAGGCTGAAGTTGTGGGAGGAAAAAAAAACACTTTAACGTTTTAACACCCTTTGCTGCTAACTAGACTCAACACTTCCAAAAATGTCTTGTTTTTTCCTGAGAGTTGACATTTTTTGAGTTTTTACATCTAAGATAATCCCTACTTTTCTGGAGAAAACCAAAATGGTGTAAAGTCTATGGAATTTGGATTCAGAACAGAGTTAGGTCTAATTCCAAAGTTTACCAGCTATTTGACCTTCAGCAAATTAATTGTTCTTCATCCATTACACATGTAACAAATCTGACCTTTGCAGGGTATTGTGATTATTGAAGTCTATAAGCTATACAAAGCACCTAACAATCTGGCACAGAGCAGGTATTGAATAAATGATGATTTACTGTCCAGTCATTTTCTAAATGAGTTTATTTCACAATAAAATGTAGTAACTATTGTTATAATCTTGGTAAAGAATATAAGACACCCAGATTTTCAAATCTAACTTCTCCAATGAAGATGCTAAGGTTCAAAGACTCAAGAAATCCCAAAGTTAGAAACCAAACCTAGGCTAGAACCCAAGTCTTACTCAAAGGGGTCATTAAACGACCCCTTTTAATCAGATACTTTGAGTTTGCTTCCTCACTTTGCCATCTGACATCCTCTTTACACCTAGTTTCCTCATTTGTAAGGTTAAAAAAAATAACAATAGCAGCTACCTCCAAGGTTTGTTGTGATGATTAAATGAAATGAAGCACACCAGGGCTTAGACTAACAGGGCCCAGTAAATGTTAACTATAAGCACTGCATTTTCTGAATTCTAAGATATATTTTTATCTGTTCTATCTAAAGTCAGTGTCTTAAAATTGAAATTTATCTTAATTTTAGTAATTTTCTTTCCCCCAGAAAATTACTATGAATTCTACCTTTTTTAACTTATGATATATCAATTTACATTCCATCAACAGTGCAAAAGGGTTCCCTTTTCTCCACACCCTTTCCAACATTTATTGTTTGTAGATTTTTAATGATGGCCTTTCTGACTGGTGTGATACTTCATTGTAGTTTTGATCTGCATTTCTCTAATAATTAATGATGTTGAGTATCTTTTCACGTGTTTATTGGCCATTTGAAGAAATGTCTGTAGGTCTTCCATTTTTGGGGGTTTTTTGATATTGAGCTGCATGAGCTGTTTGTAGACAATGGTATGGAGGTTCCTTAAAAAACTAAAAATAGAACTATTATATGACCCATCCATCCCACCATTAGGCATATACTGAGAGAAAACTATAATTCAAAATGACACATGTCCCAGTACTCAGTGCAGCACCATTTACAATAGCCAGGAGATGGAAGCAATCTAAATATCCATTGATAGAGGATTGGATAAAGAAGATGAGGTACATATATATGACAGATTATTACTCAGCCAGAAAAAGGAATGAAACTGGGTCATTTGTAGAGATATGGATGGACCTAGAGACTGTCATACAGAATGAAGTAAGTCAGACAGAGAAAGGCAAATATCATATGTTAACACATATATGGAGTATCTAGAAAAATTGTATAGATGATCTTATTTGCAAGACAGAGACACAGACATAGAGAACAAACATACAGACAACAAGTGGCGGGATAAATTGGGAGATTGGGACTGACATATATACACTATTGATACTATGTATAAAATAAATAACTAATGAGAACCTACTGTATAGCTCAGGGAACTAATCAATGCTCTGTGGTGACCTAAATAGGAAAGAAATCCAAAAAAGAGGGGATGTACACACACACACACACACACACACACATATATCTGATTCTCTTTGCTATACAGTAGAAACTAACAACATTGTAAAGCAACTATACTCCAATAAAAATTAATTTTAAAACCTAAACTAAAATAAATAAATAAATAAAACTTATGTTTACTTAGACTCAAGGAAATGTCAAGTTACCAGTTTAACTGGGTTTTGTTTCCTCTACACTTTAATATATCCAAAAGGTTACTAAGATCATAGGTGAACTGAAGGCTGGCACCATGTCTTGCTCATGTTTGTAACCTAATACCTACCACTGGAGAGTAGATTAATAAGTATATACTGAATGAATGAATGAAAAGGAAGAGAGAGAGGAAAAAGAATGAAAAGGTGAAGAAAGATAACACAATGGGAAGAACAAGAAATCAGACACCAAGGAGATCTAAGTTCAAGTCTTCGAATTGCCATAGATTTTTGGATGATATTGGATAACATTTAAACCACTTTTTTTTTTTTAACTTTTAGGCAGGAATAATGATACCTACACAATAGGGTTGCATTGAGGATTAAATGACATGATTACTGTGACAGATACATGTAACCAACAACCCACTTTACATCTCCATTCAGATGTCTATCTTGAACTTACTATCTTCAAAGCTGAACTCTTGATTCAAGTCCCCAGCTCAGTAAATGCAACCTCCATCCATTCTTTTTTGAAAACAAAAACACTGGCATGTTACTTGACTCCTCATAGCAATCCAGTTCCCCCTCCCCATAAGAACAATCTATAGCGTCCAGCACCTCCCATCACTCCCAGAGATCCTTGTAAGTGAAAGTTTCTCAAACAAGCTTCATTTGCTTCATAGTAAGTCCACCTCTGCCCTGTGCTCATTCTTTCACTCCTTTAAGTCTCTGAAGAAAAGCCACCACCCTGTTTCTCTCAGCATCCTCCTACTCTGCTTCCCATTTGTTCATGGTACTTTACAGTCTGACAGCGCTCAAGACGATACATATTCGCTATTGCTGCTCGCTGTCTGTCTCCCTGACTACACATTGCCAGAACACGAGCCCCAGCGTTCAAAGTGCCTGTGTCAGCAGCTTAGTCACGTCCACCTCTCTGCAACCCCACGGACTGGAGCCCACCAGGCTTCTCTGTCCATGGGATTCTCCAGGCAAGAATACTGGAGTGGGTTGCCATTTCCTTCTCCAGGGGATCTTCCCAACCCAGGGATTGAACCCAGGTCTCCTGCAATGCAGGAAGATTCTTTACCATCTGAACTACCAGGAAAGTATTCAAGTAGGATCTGCTTTTTCCCCTATACCACTGGTGTCTAGAATAGTCAGTGACATATGTCGATTCTCAAACAAATAACCATTGATTTAGCTTAAAAATAGATGAAAATTAGGTCATTGGGTTATTATGACCAGAACTAATTATTTGCCTGAAATGCTTTTCCTTTTGTGAGGTGAATATCTATAATAAATACCTAGAAACAAAAACTACATCTTTACAAGTGTGTTGATTTCTAAGAATCTGAAATAAATTAATTTTGATGTCGTAAGTAAAATAACTGCAAACTTAATAAATCTCTTCAAAGCAGATAATCCTAGCAGTCATCTAATAGTCTTTTCATATTGTACAAATATTATGATGTTTGAAACTGCAGACAGTATGATGATTGAAACTGCACTGATTAATTTATGTTTCAGTTTCTTAACTAATCTACTAATTTACTGAATTAGCTAATGTAGTTACTGAATGACTAATAAATACAATTCAGAAATATGGTGAACTTGAAAGTGATTGGCATGGGAGGAAAATAAAAATAAAATTTCTTTTCAATATTCATATCCTGTTTTCTTCTCAGGGACCTTAATGAAGACAGACCATGCTCTAGAAATGGTACCATATCAAGTTTAGAAAGACAGTTCAGAACAACTGCTGTAGGCTTTTAATTCCTCCTTCCTCTTTTGTTCTACTAAAGAAAATTGGGATAGTAAGAAAAGACTATTTTTTTTAAATTCCATATCCTACCCATACTCAGAGAGAAAAGAATCCACAATTCATTTCAAAACCCTACAATAATCATAGCTGAGCAACTGATAATCCAGGAATTAACAAACTCTAATTAATGATGTCTCCTTATTGTAATATAATAAAGCAAACTTTATCATTTATCCCACTTCCCTCTGGATAATCCAAGGATAGCTGCATAAATTTATCAGATATAGAGAAATAGTTGTTACTGGGAAAAACTGAAGATTGAACACTCAATGAATGCTTTTAAGATGTGGGTTAACTATAGCTATCTCAGTATGCCCATCTTGGAATTCATCAGGTTCCTGTGCTTTAAGTTTCTTGACATCCACTATGCCTAGATCCATCTGCTATTTTCCAAGATAGCACTTCTCTGACTCCCAACATTTTCTCATTGAGGCCAATCTTTTATATTATCTAATGTTCAGGATCTCCCATCACCCATACACAGTGGCAACACCTTCAGGAACTTTATTACTGGTAACAAATTTCCCTTATTATCATCAGCTTACTCTATTAACCAAACGTCTGCATGTGTAGAAGAGAGGGTGAGAGACTAATTAAAGATCAGAAATTAAGAAACCTGGAAAGAAAGCAGCTCGATGCATTTGTGCTTTTCTCTTTCTTTCTCAGAATGTATCAGAAGTGGCTGAACTGGGTCAAATCGAAAGGGTTAATATTAGTACTTCATTCAAGGTTGAAATCTTTTACTGAGTAAATTTTAAGAGCTCTGTATTAGCTATTACTAATAATAATTTAATAACCATTAAAATATTTAGCAGCACACAGATAGGTCTTTCCCAGTGTGAAATGCAAGGGATTATTATTTTTGAACTGTGTGTTGGAGAAGACTTTTATGAGTCCCTTGGACTGCAAAGTGATCCAACCAGTTCATCCTAAATGAGATGAGTCCTAAGTGTTCATTGGAAGGACTGATGTTGAAGCTGAAACTCCAATACTTTGGCCACCTGATGCAAAGAGCTGACTCATTTGAAAAGACCCTGATGCTGGGGAAGATTGAAGGCAGGAAGAGAAGGGGACAACAGAGGATGAGATGGTTGGATGGCATCACCAACTCAATGGAGATGAGTTTAAGTAGACTCCAGGAGTTGGTGATAGACAGGGAGACCTGGCATGCTGTGGGTCCATGGGGTCACAAAGAGTCAGATATGACCAAGTGACTGAACTGAAATGAACTGAACTGATTATCCACTTCAGCTATAGATAGGCTTTCCATTTGATCTTGAAAGTGTAGGTCACATGCTAAATATCAATTCTAATAACTCAATTACAAGTGAAAACTTAGGAAGAAGGACTTTTGGAAAATAACAATATAGGTCTTAGCCTAAACCCCTCTTGGGGCTTAGTGTGGTGCTTCTTTGCACTGCCCTTAGCAGGGAGGATTCAAAATTATCCTCCTGCATTCTGGATTTAGTCCTTTCTGCCTTGATTGCTCAAGTATATTATTTGCTTGTGCTAGACACATGGAAAAGGCCTGGACACTGCCCACATGTGAACAGTGGACAGGATGGGTTCTATCTACCAAACTTGATAGTATCCCTAAAATATATAGGAGTCTCCATCCTCAAAATGTTCAAATGAGATAATTGAATACACAAAACTCTCAGATATGTGATCAAAATACTCACACTTGGCATCATGTACACAAACTTTAAATCAATGAACAACTGCTGTGGGTTGAACAGTGTCTCCCCAAAATTTATACCTGTCCAGAAACCCCAGAATGTGATCTTATTCAGAAACAGGGTCTTTGTAGATATAACTGGTTAAGATGAAGGCAAACTGGGTTAGGTTGGGCCTTAAATTTAATGACAGGTGTCTACAATAAGAGGAAAAAATACACAGAGATGCAGAGGAGAATACCAAGTGAAAACAGGCAGAGATTGGAAGGACATGTCTATAAGCCAACAAATGCTAAAGACTGCTTGTTATCACCAGAAGCTAGAAAAGAGGCAAGGAAATATCTTTCTCTAGAACCTGTGGAGAGAGCATGACCCTGCAAACACCTTGATTTCAGACTTTTAGCCTTGAGAACTGTGAGATAATAAATTCCTATTGCTTTAACCCATCCAGTTTGTAGTAATTTGTTATGGCAACCCTAGGAAACAAATACAGCAGCCAATACACACGGTTCCATAGAACTCAGGCTAACTTTGGGAGGATATTATTCCTTGAGAATGGACTTTGAAAGACAAAAGCTATAGACTAAGCCCACATCAGATATGCAAATATCAGTCTCCTCTTTGGGATGGGAAAAGTATAAAAATCATATCAACTGAAAAATATGCACAACCTAAAAGTTGACAGCTACATTTTATTTGGCAGACATTCTTAGGACTTCAAGCCCAGAAGACAGCATCTCAAACAACTGTTCCCAGGAGGCAAAGAGGAAGGTAGGATATACTGCAGTTTTTGCAAGGATACCAGGAAGTTGGAACAGAAAATTACTGTTAATAAAAGAAAACTAAACTATCTCAAGTTAAGGAATTTAGTTTTTTCTATTTATGGAAAGAGGCAAGAGTTTTAGTTCACTGAAATCATTGCTTTGATATGCACTTCAGCTATCTGGGGCCAGTATCCTGTGTTTTCATGCAAAGATGGGCACAATAAAGGACAGAGATGGTATGGACCTGACAGAAGCAGAAGATATTAAGAAAAGGTGGCAAGAATACACAGAAGAACTATACAAAAACGACCTTCATGACCCAGATAACCTAGATGGTGTAATCACTCACCTAGAGCCAGACATTCTGGAATGAGAAGTCAAGTGGGCATTAGGAAGTATCACTACAAACAAAGCTAGTGGAGGTGATGGAATTCCAGTAGAGCTATTTCAAATCCTAAAAGATGATGCTGTGAAAGCATCATCATAAAAGATGATGCTGCACTCAATACGACAGCAAATTTGGAAAACTCAGCAATGGCCACAGGACTGGAAAAGGTCAGTTTTCATTCCAATCCCAAAGAAAGGCAATGCCAAAGAATGTTCAAACTACCACACAATTGCACTCATCTCACATGCTAGCAGAGTAATGCTCAAAATTCTCCAAGCTAGGCTTCAATAGGACATGAAACATGAACTTCCAGACATTCAAGCTGGATTTAGAAAGGGCAGAGGAACCAGAGATCAAATTGCTAACATCTGTTGGATCATCAAAAAAGCAAGAGAGTTGCAGAAACACATCTACTTCTGCTTTATTGACTATGCCAAAGCCTTTGATTGTGTGGATCACAACAAACTGTGGAAAACTCTTCAAGAGATGGGAATACTAGACCACCTGACCTGCCTCCTGAGAAATCTGTATGCAGGTCAAGAAGCAACAGTTAGAACTAGACATGGAACAACAGACTGGTTCCAAATTGGGAAAGGAGTACATCAAGGCTGTATATTGTCACCCTGCTTATTTAACTTATGTGCAGAGTACATCATATGAAATGCCAGGCTGGATGAAGCACAAGCTGGAATCAAGATTGCTGGGAGAAATATCAATAACCTGACATATGCAGATGACACCATCTTTGTGGCAGAAAGCGAAGAACAACAAAGAGCCTCTTGATGAAAGTAAAAGAGGAGAGTGAAAAAGTTGGCTTAAAGCTCAACATTCAGAAAACTAAGATCATGGCATCTGGTGCCATCACTTCACGGCAAATAGATGGGGAAATAGTGGAAACAGTGAGAGACTTTATTTTGGGGGGCTCCACAATCATTGCAGATGGTGACTGCAGCCATGAAATTAATAAATGCTTACTCCTTGGAAGGAAAGTTATGACCAACCTAGACAGCATATTAAAAAGCAGAGACATTATGTTGCCAATGAAAGCCTGTCTAGTCAAAACTATGGTTTTTCCAGTAGTCATGTATGGATTTGAGAGTTGGACTATTAAGAAAGCTGAGCACCAAAAAATTGATGCTTTTGAACTGTGGTGTTGGAGAAGACTCTTGAGAGTCCCTTGGATTACAAGGAGATCCAATCAGTCCATCCTAAAGGAAATCAGTCCAGAATATACATTGGGAAGACTGATGCTGAAGCTGAAACCCCAATACTTTGGACACCTGATGGGAAGAACTGACTCATTTGAAAAGACCCTGATGCTGGTAAAGATTAAAGGCAGGAGGAGAAGGGGAGAAGGGGATGACAGAGGATGAGATAGTTGGATGGCATCACCGACTCAACGGACATGAGTTTGAGCAAGCTCTGGCTGTTGGTGATGGAGAGGGAAGTCTGGTGTGCTGCAGTCCATGGGGTTACAAAAAGCCAAACAGGACTGAGCAACTGAACTGAAATGAACTGAAATCATTTCTTTGGTATGCACTTCAGCTACCTGGGGCCAGCATCCTGTGTTTTCACATCCTGAGTTTTCTTAGGCTACACAGTCCAGTCAGGAGTGGCTGCATGCAGTCTGATGACTGCTAGATTGCAGGAATTCTTTGCTTCCTTCCTGATTTCCCTTGAGGCTCACCTTTGAAGCAGTGGTTAGGTGGTGGCTAGATACTTTGTTTACTGATACAGCAGGCAATAATTTATTTCTCAATTCCTTTCTCTTGGGAGAGGTTTCTAGATAACTCTCAGAGTCATAGTTGCCTCCACTTAGTTCTTTCCCATTTCTTCTTCTTCTTATTATTATTTGGCGAAGATTGTGCTACTAATTACTAGTTTTTCAAACGGTGCTATAAATTTTGATTTAGGGTCTTCAAGGTTTTGTTTTCGGCTCTAAGCAATAGTCTAAGATTGGGAAGCTATAATTTGGTGCTCAGATCAGGCAGAATGGGTGGTTATTGTTACAAGTTGTAATTTCCTGAGAAATGCTGTGGAATGTTCCAGAAAGTCAGGAGTTAACCAGAGTGAAATAAATTACAAGCAAAACAATCCCATCCATAATAATGTGGAAAAAATTGAGGGAAATATAATTAGATGAATTTGTAACTTTGTTTACATATAAATTAGAGAGCATGAAATTGAGTGCTGCTGGCCAAAGGTTGAGAAATTTGTACCCAGTTTGTAACTGGTAGTTGGCAGTAAACAGGAAACAATAAAGACAAAAATTCAGTGTTCCAGGCCCTCCCTGCATATCTATGCAGGAAAGTTTGCTCACTGACTAATGGCCCTCTTTCAGTGCTCTACACATCCTTCTTCAGTACCCTGAGCACAGCCACAGGTTTTAAAAGTCGTTTTAGCCACAGAAGATGTATGCAACTTGTTCTTGGGTTGGCTTCTCACAGAGACAGAAAGAGGGACAATTATGTTGTTTTTATTCATGCCAAGCTTTTTTAATGCCAGAGTGCTGAATGAAGCTTTCAAAGGAAAAAAAGCAACAAAGGAAAAATAATCAATAGTACAAGTTGACTAATGGCTAACAACTGTAAGTGTTTGGTGTACACAAAATATAACTGCAGGAGAGGAAAGAAGAGAGATTGAAATGCTGATCAAGAAGCCTGCTCAGTTTAAGAAATGGGAAGTGAGACTTTTAAATGAGATGCCAAAGAAAGAGTGCATTCCTGCTCATTCTCGGCACTGATCTCTCACATTGCATGTCTTCACAGCCCTTGCTAAAAAATGGAGCTACAAATTCTTTCTAAATTTCTTTTGAAGGAAGAGGGAAAATATGAGCTGGTTTTATCATGCTTACCTAAAATGCAAGAATAGTGGAAAATGCATTTTCTTGATGCACATGGACAGTAGCTCAGGTTTGAATATGTGAAATGAAAGCATCTCCTGCCATATTAATAAATAAATAAGAAATGTCACAGCCATTAGCTATTTCTGGCCTCCAAATGTGAATGAGGGCTCAAGGCTATCCAGAGCATGCTGCCACCACCAACCCACCCACTGCCAACCACCCCCCTCCACCCCCCACCACACACACACACACACACACACACACACACACACACACACACACACACACCGTGATGATTGCTAAGGAGCTGGTGGAATGCAAGAAGCAAGGTGAACAAGGCAACAAGATTAGCCCCAGATAGCTAAGGTGCATATGAAAAGAATGAATTCAGTGAGCCCAGAGGCTTGCATTTTCCATACATAGAAAGCTAAATCCCTTGATACCTGATCTTGATGTTCAGACTCCCTGTCCCCTTTGTTGCAAACTTGTATGTATATAGCCTGACTTCCCCTCTTGTCTCCTTGGAGCAGTTTTCTCAAAGCTGCTAAGATGCTCCGCTCCCAGGCTCACAGTCTGAAACATTCCCACCAAATAAAATATCTACTTTCAGGTTGTGACTCTATTTTTCAGTCGACAGATACAAGCTGGATCCTAATCATTTTTTTTCCTTTCTCCAGGACTCCATCCTCTCCCTTTGAGCTGTTATCCGCAGCTCCATGAACACAGCTGGGAAGACACCATGTAATCCTGTACCTCTCTGTGAGAAAAGTTGAGTCAGTGAAATAGCAGGACCTATATGAAAAACTCTTAAGAGCAACTGACTGACATATGTCGACTAAAAAAATTGCACAACATGAGAGTTGCAAGTTTTATTTGGGGCAAAAATAGGACTGCAGCCCAGGAGAGAGCACCTCAGATAGCTCTGAGAAACTGTTCCAAAGAGGTAGGGGGAAAAGGCAGTGTGTATGTGATTTTGGTGAAGGGGGAATATGTGCCATCAAGCACACATTTTCTGTAGAAAGTTTCTGCTAGTGTCATGAAGCTTCTGCTAGTCAGGAGAAACAATCGTCATCATGAGAAGATGTAAGAACTGGGCTCATAAAGTCAGCTCCTGAGAATATCTAACTATCTAAAGACCTGTGCTGACAGTTTCCAGGAGCACTGAGTGCCTCATTTCTGCTTTCCATCCTGAACTCCTTTAGGGGGTGTTGGAGGTCAGCAGCTTCAGTGTCACATGGTTTAATCCTCGTAGAGGTAGATGACAAGCACCCACGGCAAGTGTCAATTTGTGGTTGAGACTGTTAAAAGATAAACTAAGGCAGGAGACTTCCCTGGTGGTCCAGTAATTAAGAATCCAGGGGATGTGGGTTCGATCCCTGGTTAGGGAACTAAGATCCCATGTGCCACGGAGCAACTAATAAGCCTGTGCACCTCAACTACTGAGCCCGCACACCACAACTAGAGAGTCTGTATACTGCAACGAACGATCCCGAGTGCTGTAGCCAAATAAATAAATAAAATTAATTTTAAAAAAAGATAAAAGAGGCATATTTTAAAATGTCAAGAGTTTATTTCAGCAATGACTGGCCCAAATCAGGCAGCACCAAACATGAAGTGGTCAGGAGCATACCACCAAGGGGAGCCTGGAGGCTGGAGGTGGGGGAAAACTTTATACAGAAAAGGCAGAAGGAAAGCAAAGAAAGCATTGACTGGCTATAGCTTAAAGCCCCATTGGTTGATTGGCTCTCCTTCGGTTTTGATTTCATAACCTTCAGATATTTACAGGCGTAGATTTTAGTTTGCTTACACAGATCTCCACAGCATTAAACACACTTCAGTCTAACGGTATCCTTGTTTAATTAATTTAGCAAGATTTAGTTATACATGAACTTCCCTGGTGGCTCAGACCTTAAAGCGCCTGCCTACACTGTGGGAGACCCAGGTTCAGGCACTGGGTTGGGAAGATCTGCTGGAGAAGGAAATGGCAACACACTCTAGTGTTCTTGCCCAAAAAATCCCATGGACGGAGGAGCCTGTTAGGCAACAGTCCATGGGGTCGCAAAGAGTCGGACACGACTGAGTGACTTCACTTTCACTTTAGTTATACATAGAAGGAAGTGAAAAAAAAAACTAAGTGGATAAAGGATAGAATTTGGAAGGCAAAGACCTGGGATAAATCCCTGGCCTTGCCCCTCACCCTCACTCAGTGGCCTTGGACAAGCCCTTTTTTACCTGCTAATTCTTTAGACTCTTCCCTTGAAAACAGGGAGTTAAACCAACCTTACACAGGAGTCATAAGGATTAGATGCAGGAGCACTTTCTATATTCAGTTCAGTTCAGTTCAGTTCAGTCGCTCAGTCGTGTCTGACTCTTTGCGACCCCATGAATCGCAGCACTCCAAGCCTCCCTGTCCATCACCATCTCCCGGAGTTCACTCAGACTCACGTCCATCGAGTCAGTGATGCCATCCAGCCATCTCATCCTCGGTCGTCCCCTTCTTCTCCTGCCCCCAATCCCTGTCAACTCTTTGCATGAGGTGGCCAATGTAATACTTTCTATATTACATTTGCACTATTATAAAACATTGTTTTTCTCATGGGGAGGGAGGCAATCCCAGCCTTTAGTGAGGGAACAGCAAAGTTATCTCCACACTTCATTCAAAGTTTTATTATCATCGTGAAGGTGTAAACAACAGAGAACACCAGATTTGTTTTTATTTTGTTTGATCCCCACAGTTTATTTTTAAATTGACTAAGTTGTCAACATTTTAACACTGGGCTATTTTATACACACATTCAGTTTCCTGTCTTCTCTGGCAGCTAAAGGCCAACCTTCCCACACAGCAACAATCACCAGTTCTAAGCAAGGACTGCCCTGTTTTAGACAGCACAGGTGCTCTCCCCTTTCGAACAGTCCCACAGTGTCTTGTTACCAAATGCACAGATGCTTGGGTGGGTGTCACCTTTCAGAAGTAATTTCTCTTACACATGCTTACTTTGTTGAGTGTGGTAGGCTGAATAATGGTTCCCCAAAGATGTCCACATCCTAATTTCCAAAAACCCAACTACTTTACATGGCAAAAAGGGACTTTGCAGGTTTAATTTAGTTAAGAATCTTGAAATAGAATCATTATACTAGATTATCCAAGTGGGCCTAATGTAATTGTAAAGGTCCTTCCTTATAACAAGGAGACATTTAACTCTCTGTCATGACCCAAAGGCCCAGGTATACAAAGATACACATACCAAGAAAGATATTCTAGGGCTTGGAGGTTATCTCTCTGAAGCTGGCCAAAGGCTAGTCCTTTCTTTGGAATGTGCAAAGTTTGAGACCCCAGCACCTTTCTATACAGGGCAGTACCCGGCCCTTCACCTAAGTTCTCTTATAGCAAAATGCTTCTCTTTGAGTATCTACATTAAGCTAAGCATTTATATAATTGACACAGCAATAGTATTAATATGAATATGCCTAACATTTGGAGAAGCTAGTGTGGGCTATAGACAGGTTTAAAGAAAAACTAATCCAGCCTATATCCATTACACCCATTTTTATATTTGTGTGCTAATCTGATAACTAATCTCTCTCCCCTCTGTCAGCTGTTACTTAGCCCTTATGATAAATTCACTCAGTCGTGTCTGACTCCTTGCTACCACATGGACTGTAGCCCACCAGACTCCTTAGTCCATGGGGATTCTCCAGGTAAGAATATTGGAGTTGGTTGCCATGCCCTCCTCCAGGGGATCTTCCCAATCCAGGGACTGAACCCAGGTCTCCCACATTGCAGGTGAATTCTTTATAGTCTGAGTCACCAGGGAAGCCCTATGATGAACTAGTACCAAAAAACCACTAGACCACTCAGGTAAGAACTAAACCAAATCCCTTACAATTATACAGTGGAAATGACAAATAGATTCAAGGAATTAGATCTGATAGACAGGTGCCTGATGAACTATGGACAGAAGTTCATGACTTTGTACAGGAGACAGGGATCAAGACCATCCCCAAGAAAAAGAAATGCAAAGGATCAAAACGGTTGTCTGAGGAGGCCTTACAAATAACTTGGAAAAGAAAAGAAGTAAAAGGCACAGGAGAAAAGGAAAGACATACTATTTAAATGCAGAGTACCAAAGAACAGCAAGGAGAGATGAGAACACCTTCCTCAATGATTGGTGCAAAGAAATAGAGGAAAGCAATAGAATGGGAAAGATTAGAGATCTCTTTAAGAAAACTAGAGATACCAAGGGAATACTTCATGCAAAGATGGACTCAATAAAGGACAGAAATTGTATGGAAATGGCAACTCACTCCAGTACTCTTGCCTGCAAAAACCCATGGACAGAGGAGCCTGGTAGGCTATAGTCTATGGGATCATGAAGAGTCGAGCATGACTGAGCGACTTCACTTTCAATTTTTGCTCTCATGCATTGGAGAAGGAAATGGCAACCCACTCCAATATTCTTGCCTGGAGAATCCTAGGGACAGAGGAGCCTGGTGGGCTGCAGTCTATGGGGTCACACAGGGTCAGAAATGACAGAAGCAACTTAGCAGCAGCAGCAGCAACAGAAGCAGAAGATATTAAGAAGAGGTGGCAAGAATACACAGAAGAACTATACAAAAAAGATCTTCACGACCCAGATAATCACAATGGTATGATCACTCATCTAGAGCCAAACATTCTGAAATGCGAAGTCAACTGGGCCTTAGGAAGCATCACTACGAACAAAGCTAGTAGAGGTGATGGATCTCCAGTTGAGCTATTTCAAATCCTGAAAGATGATGCTGTGAAAGTGCTGCACTCAATATGCCAGCAAATTTGGAAAACTCAGCAGTGGCCATTGGACTGGAAAAGGTCAGTTTTCATTTCAATCACAAAGAAAGGCAATGCCAAAGAATGTTCAAACTACCACACAGTTGCACTCATCTCAATGCTAGTAAAGTAATGCTCAAAATTCTCCAAGCCAGGCTTCAACAGTATGTGAACCATGAACTTCCAGATGTTCAAGCTGGTTTTAGAAAAGGCAGAGGAACCAGAGATCAAATTGCCAACATCCATTGGATTATCAAAATAGCAAGAGTTCCAGAAAAACATCTACTTCTGCTTTATTGACTATGCCAAAGCCTTTGACTGTATGGATCACACAAACTGTGGAAGATTATTCAAGAGGTGGGAATACCAGACCACATGACCTGCCTCTTGAGAAATCTGTATGCAGGTCAGGAAGCAACAGTCAGAACTGGACATGGAACAACAGGCTGGTTCCAAATAGGGAAAAGAGTGCATCAAGGCTGTATATTTTCACCCTGATTATTTAACTTATATGCAGAGTACATCATGAGAAACGCTGGGCTGGAATAAGCACAAGCTGGAATCAAGATTGCTGGGAGAAATATCAATAACCTCAGATATGTGGATGACATCACCTTTATGGCAGAAAGCAAAGAACTAAAGAGCCTCTTGATGAAAGTGAAAGAGGAGAGTGAAAAAGTTAGCTTAAAACTCAACATTCAGAAAACTAAGATCATGGCATTTGGTCCCATCACTTCATGGCAAATAGATAGGGAAACCATGGAAATAGTGAGAGACTTTATTTTGGGGGGCTACAAAATCACTGCAGATGGTGATTGCAGCCATGAAATTAAAAGATGCTTATGCCTTGGAAGAAAAATTATGACCAACCTAAATAGCATATTTAAAAACAGAGACATTACTTTGTCAACAAAGCTCTGTCTAGTCAAAACTATGGTTTTTCCAGTAGTCATGTATGGATTTCTAGAGTTGGACTATAAAGAAATCTGAGCGCCAAAGAATTGATGTTTTTGAAGAAGACTCCTGTGTTGGAAAAGACTCTTGAGAGTCCCTTGGACTGCAAGGAGATCCAACCAGTCCATCCTAAAGGAAATCAGTGCTGAACATTCATTGGAAGGATTGATGCTGAAGCTGAAACTCCAATACTTGGCTAGCTGATGTGAAGAACTAACTCATTGGAAAAGACCCTGATGCTGGAAAAGATTGAGGGCGGGAGGAGAAGGGGACGACAGAGGATGAGATAGTTAGATGGCATCACCAACTCAACGGACATGAGATCGGGTAAACTCCAGGAGTTGGTGATGGAGTGGAGGGAGGCCTGTTATGCTGCAGTCCATGGGATCATAAACTCTGGTATGCAAAGAGTTGGACACGACTGAGCTTCTGAACTGAACTGATTTAGAAGTAGCTAGTATGATTCATGTTGATGTACAGCAGAAACCAAGGCAACACTGAAATGCAATTATCCTCCAATTAAAATAAATTTTAAAAGATGGAAGTTAGCTGATAATTAGCTAAATCTAGTTTTTCTGGCATTACATCCTAGGAAGGTTTTAATTCAGCCTTCTAATACATCTGATCATCAATATCAGTGTTATCATATGACTGACCTGTTTACATAAAGTCATAGAATTTTACCAACAATGCCAATGTTACATCATAATTAAGTGTGGTCATGATATGAGAGTATTTCCTTACAGAACAAATTGGTAAGAATTACAGAGGTTATCACCATGCCTTATCAAAAAAGAACTGGCCCTTGTCCATATACCAGACAACTGTTATAAACAGGTGTTTTACAGTTAGGCACAACTAGATTATTTCCAGGTTCCAAGTCAAATGGAAACAAAGCTAGTCATCCTGTGTCAGTTTATACACTTACACTGAGACTGCTTTCCATTATGTGCTACTGCATAGCAGGATCAACCGCCTTCTGAAGACATGGATAAGTGTTCCTATACTGTCTCTGCCAACTGTACTATAGGGTATGTCTTATTTTGATGTACTCTTGGGGATAGTGAACAGGACCAAAAATGATTGACAGATAAGGAAGAATGAACTGAGGGACAGGAGAGTGAAGAGGGGAATAGCAGACAACAACAAGGGGGGACAGCAGGCACTATGGCCTGACAGGACAGTCAAACTTAGGTAGTATAGGCAGGAGGACACCTGAGACACACGTGTATTTTACCTCCACGGCCAAGGATATGAGGGAGTAGGGAGACCAAGTTCCTGTGCATAAGGCGATTCTAAAAGAACAGAGACAGCATTGTGCACAGCAGTAACTTTTAAAAGAAAACAAGAAACAAGTTAATGTTCCAACAATGAGAGAATGAATACATTTTCTAAATTGCACAAAAATTAAATTCAAATTACTAAATTACAATTAAACAAATTCTTTGATAAAACAAAATTTGTAAAAATAAATCAAGTGGAAAAAGCAGGAAACAGAAGAATGCACACGACCTACCTAATTGATCAAATACATATTGTTTAGAGAGACATGCATATGTTATAAAATTATTTGTAAATGCTTTGTAATGCTGAATAAATTTAAAATAATTAATTCTGGAGACAAAGAGGAAGGAATTGGATCAGGGACAAGTATACTAGGGTGGGGTAGGAGGGAACTTCAAATCATCAGCAATCTTTTCTTTTTTAAACTATGTGGTAGATCCAGAAGTGTGTGTTCATAATTCTCTATACTTTTTTTGAATCTCTTAAATAAATCTTAATCATAAAAGGTAAAATTTTGTAACATTTTTAACATCTAGAGGGGTACTTTCATATAAATCATTTCATTTGGTGTGTAGGATAAAACTGAGATAGTGAAAGTAATTGTTACCAATATTTCATCTTATAAATGAAGAAACCAAGCCTCAATGAATATGCCACAACTAGTAAATAGAAGAGAGACAGGACTAGAACTAAGATCTTTGAGGTCTAAATCACGACATTTCTTTAATGCGGAAATATTTGGTCAGTGAGACTGTTGTCTGAACAGAGTCAAGGCTACAACTATTCCAGTTGTCCCAGTTTATCCTTTTCTCACCCTTAAATCAAATTGCGCTAAATCAAGCTGCAACCAAAAAATACTTATTGAGGTGCTGCTGCTTATGCCCGAGGTTATGAAAGGTCTTTCTACCAGGTTTTCTGAAACTTCAGACATTACCATTCCTTTCCATCATCATAAAAATCAAAACAGAAGTTAGTTCTATTCAGAACCACAGAATCATTTCCCCCCACCATGGGGGGGTGGGGTGGGGGACAAACTCTAGCTACTCAACTGAAAAGCAGAACTGACATCAGAAAATCTGGGCAATCAGAAAACTAAATTTTATTTTTCACTTTGGCACTGGATTTATGTTCACTAGATTACATCATACATCCGAGTCTTACTTTATCCAGTTGGGGTAGAAATAGACAGTTGACAATTTTGAAACACTCAAAAAACATTGCACGATCACAGAGCACTATTAATGTATCTTGCATAGCTTGTTGCTGCATTGTGGCTTAAAGTGCAGCTATTTGGTGTGCTGATCACAAAAGTGTACTATAAAGAGTTAATTTGCACTATCATTTAATAAACCTTTTCAAATAGCTCATGTTATAGTTCTATAATGATTACCCAGTTATCAGGTAAGGCAGTATAGTGTGGTAATTAATAGTATGGGCTATACTGAGCTTAGTTCCCAATCTATAAAATGAGAGTAATACTAACTACTTCCTAGAATTGGCATAATTCTGGTTGGGCCCAATAAAATTGGCTGTTTGCATTATTACACATAATCATCACACTAATTAAGGGACCACTGACTGGATTTTGAGGGTGGTAATTATGAATTGTATTCCCTGTACCATTTTCCAGAAAATCATCACTCCCCACCCCAACAGCATGACAGCAGCAAGCCTGCCATGTTTCTATAATGTGTCTGTGCCCTTTGCCACATAATTGGTTCAAGGGTTAATATTGTGACCCAAGCTGATTTGACTATTTATTCCTGAAAATTATGGAACTTGAAGGGAGAGAGAGGAAAAAAAGAAGAAAGTAAGACAAAAGAAGAAAAGTGAAAGGGTAAAAACCAAAGAGGCTAGTCTCTCAGTTTCTGTACCTGTAACTGTAAGGCTAAGATTGTCTTGGTGCCCACACTTCCTGGGACTAGATGCTGGAGAGGGAGAAAAACAAGGCAAAGAGCCAGAGAGAAGCAAGGGAGAGAGAGATGCATAATGGAAGCGGCTTTCAGGTCCCCCTTTCCAGGTTATTCCTGAGAGGTGGATGCCTTTGTCTTTGGATATTGCAGGGCATCCAAGTATCATCCTTTGGTACTTAGCTTACCCAAATTTTGATCATGTAATTTGCATCCAAAGAATGTCTTAAAATTTTCCATCCTGCTCTTCAGTTTCTTTAAAGGGAATATAGTCTATCCCCTAAGTCAATCCCCACACATCCTCCTAAGTCCTCCTGTCAGGGATTAACTAATTCCTGGCCTCCTACTACTCAAGGACAGATTCCTGCCCTCTAACTCCTTGGCCTACTATTCTCTGTATCAATCCTTCCTTCTGATTCCCCTGACATCAGGTCATGGCAACTGCTGGCAAGAACAAATTAGAAAAGGATGAAGCCACAAATCTAAAAAGGTAGAGAAAACTAGCTGAGAACAATCACCTCTCAGCGAATATTTGTCAATTCACAATGCAGGCTGGAGCATGTGGGAATCTTCAGTCCAGACTAAGCTCTTAATCTGGGCCAACATGGCAAGGCACTGGGAAGAGGAAAAGATCAAGTCTAGTAGGTAAGCATTAGGAGAGGCAAACAGAGAGAGAGAGAGAGAGAGAGAGAGAGAGAGAGAGAGAGAGAGAGAGAGAGAGAGAGAGGGAGAGAGGGAGAGAGAGAGAAAGCAGAACAACCTCAGAGGCAGAGTAAGAGACTGCACTGATGACTGCTCTCCTCCCTCTGCCAGAGATTCCCCTGTAGGCCTCTGACTTCTTCCAGCTGGAATGGACACTGTGGGCCTCAGGTTGCCTTCAGCCTGCAAGTAACATACATACAGGGCAGAGAATAACCAGCCTTCTAGTCAAAGCTGGGCATACTGCACTCAAAGACTATTTCTCAGCTGACATTTTCAGATACATAAATTTTTGGACATCAAAATCCTCACTGTTTAACTAAAGCCAATTCAAACAACTGAATGTATGCTTCCTAGACCAGGCACTGGCTAGGGCCTGAAGATACAAAAACAAATCAGACAATCTCTGGAAACATGTAAAGGGCATAGTGTCACTCCAGCCTGGTTTGGTTAGCTCCATCCACCTTCTAACTGGCATACTGACTAACTGTCATATCTGAGACTACTGCAGAAAACAGTACTCAAGAAACCAAGCACCACACTCAGAGAGTTGGAGAACTCAGGTTTATTACACCAGTGGGCCCAGAGGCATTAACACTTCAAGCTCTGAGCCCCGAACAAAGGGGTTACCGAGTCTTTATACATGGACAGGCATGATTGTGGATGGTGGGTTTGCAGGAGCTAAGACAATTGCAAAGAACTGCAGCAGGATAAGCTCCAGTTCCTACTATTGAGAGTTCCCTCTTTCTGAGACCTATGTGAACTAGACTTTGCAAGGAGCAAGCTGAGTTACAGAGGCAGAAGGAGAAGGAGGTAAAATTTTAACTTTTCTTCTTCATTCCTCCTGCCCCTTGATGCTTCTATCACTCATTGTAGAAAGAATCATCTCATGTTTTGGTAGGACATTCAGAGGTCTCCATTGTTTAGGAGGCTGTAACTTTATGGATTCAATCCAAGAGGTTATGAACTAGATAACTTCATTGAGGATACAAGGGCCAAACAAGAGCTCCACAATGAGAGGACCGGCTAAAGGGAGAAGCCATGATGCCCAGCTCCAGATATTGTTCCGGTTACCCCAGGAATTTGCTAGTTCCTCTCCTTTTTATGATTCATTCCCTTAGCTGTTGAACTATGTCCCTGACTATTTCTGATTGGTTTACATAAAAGCAGCATTCTTCATTTAAGAAGAGGCAGAGTCCTCTCTTTTCAGCTATCAGTAGGTCTAGCCCTCTCCTATTCTGTAAAACCACCTCAGCCAGGGAGTCTAGTTGGTCCTGTAAGGCCACTAAAGATTTGGCCACTCTCTCAATGTCGTCTGTGAAGTCTTTGGAGAGTATGTGGTAAAAGGTGGTTGATGACGCAATTCCTCCTATTCCCATACCTATCCCAGCCATACCTTGGACAAGCGGTTTCTCCCTACCACTGCCATTCCTGGCCTTCAATGTGGGATAGCTCCTCTATGCCCTCCTGCGCCGGCGCAGCCACCGCTCCTCGGGTTGCTCCTCCCGGCTGCCGGCCCTAGCCTCGGTCGGGGGTGTCTCCTCCCAGCTGCTGCCCTTGACCTCGGGCTCAGGGTGGCTCCTCAGGGTCACTGCCCCTGGCCTCGGGCTTGGGGTGGCTCCTCAGGGTCACCGCCACTGGCCTCGGGCGCGAGGTGTCTCCTCCCAGCCGCCACTGACCTCGGATGTGGGGTGTCTCCTCCCGGCGGTAGGGAGATAGCCCTCGTCTAGGGTAAGGAGCAGCAGCTGTGCTTTGCTGGAGCAGCCATGAAGAGATACCCCACGCCCAAGGTAAGAGAAACCCAAGTAAGATGGTAGGTGTTGCAAGAGGGTATCAGAGGGCAGACACACTGAAACCGTACTCACAGAAAACTAGTCAATCTAATCACACTAGAACCACAGCCTTGTCTAACTCAATGAAACCAAGCCAGGCCTGCGGGGCAACCCAAGACCGGCAGGTCATGGTGGAGAGGTCTGACAGAACGTGGTCCACTGGAGAAGGGAATGGCAAGCCACTTCAGTATTCTTGCCTTGAGAACCCCATGAACAGTATGAAGAGGCAAAATGATAGGATACCAAAAGAGGAACTCCCCAGGTCATTAGGTGCCCAATATGCTACTGGAGATCAGTGGAGAAATAACTTTAGAAAGACTGAGGGATGAAGCCAAAGCAAAAACAATACCCAGTTGTGCAGGTGACTGGTGATAGAAGCAAGGTCTGATGCTGTAAAGAGCAATATTGCATAGGGACCTGGAATGTCAGGTCCATAAATCAAGGCAAATTGGAAGTGGTTAAAAAAGAGATGGCAAGGGTGAACGTCGACATTCTAGGAATCAGCGAACTAAAATGGACTGGAATGGGTGAATTTAACTCAGGTGACCATTATATCTACTACTGCGGGCAGGAATCCCTCAGAAGAAATGGAATAGCCATCATGGTCAACAAAAGAGTCCGAAATGCAGTACTTGGATGCAATCTCAAAAATGACAGAATAATCTCTTTCTGTCTCCAAGGCAAACCATTCAATGTCACAATTATCCAAGTCTATGCCCCAACCAGTAATGCTAAAGAAGCTGAAGTTGAACGGTTTTATGAAGACCTTCAAGACCTTTTAGAACTAACACCCAAAAAAGATGTCCTTTTCGTTATAGGGGACTGGAATGCAAAAGTAGGAAGTCAAGAAACATCTGGAGTAACAGGCACATTTGGCCTTGGAATGCGGAATGAAGCAGGGCAAAGACTAATTGAGTTTTGCCAAGAAAATGCACTGGTCATAGCAAACACCCTCTTCCAATAACACAAGAGAAGACTCTATACATGGACATCGCCAGATAGTCAACACTGAAACCAGATTGATTATATTTTATGCAGCCAAAGATGGAGAAGCTCTATACAGTCAACAAAAACAAGACCGGGAGCTGACTGTGGCTCAGATCATGAACTCCTTATTACCAAATTCAGACTCAAATTGAAGAAAGTAGGGAAAATCGCTAGACCATTCAGGTATGACCTAAATCAAATCCCTTATGATTATACAGCGGAAGTGAGAAATAGATATACGGGCCTAGATCTGATAGATAGAGTGCCTGATGAACTATGGAATGAGGTTTGTGACATTGTACGGGAGACAGGGGTCAAGACCATCCCCATGGAAAAGAAATGCAGAAAAGCAAAATGGCTGTCTGGGGAGGCCTTACAAATCGCTGTGAAAAGAAGAGAGGCGAAAAGCCAAGGGGAAAAGGAAAGATATAAGAATCTGAATGCAGAGTTCCAAAGAATAGCAAGAAGAGATAAGAAAGCCTTCTTCAGCAATCAATGCAAAGAAATAGAGGAAAAGAACAGAATGGGAAAGACTAGAGATCTCTTCAAGAAAATTAAGAGATACCAAAGGAACATTTCATGCAAAGATGGGCTCGATAAAGGACAGAAATGGTATGGACCTAACAGAAACAGAAGATATTAAGAAGAGGTGGCAAGAATATACAGAAGAACTGTACAAAAAGGATCTTCATGAACGAGATAATCATGATGATGTGATCACTAGTCTAGAGCCAGACATCTTGGAATGTGAAGTCAAGTGGGCCTTAGAAAGCATCACTACAAATAAAGCTAGTGGAAGTGATGGAATTCCAGTTGAGCTATTTCAAATTCTGAAAGATGATGCTGTGAAAGTGCTACACTCAATATGCCAGCACATTTGGAAAACTCAGCAGTGGCCACAGGACTGGAAAAGGTCAATTTTCATTCCAATCCCAAAGAAAGGCAATGCCAAAGAATGCTCAAACTACCACACAATTGCAGTCATCTCACATGCTAGTAAAGTAATGCTCAAAATTCTCCAAGCCAGGCTTCAGCAATACATGAACCATGAACCTCCTGATGTTCAAGCTGGTTTTAGAAAAGGCAGAGGAACAAGAAATCAAATTGCCAACATCTGCTGGATCATGGAAAAAACCAGAGTGTTCCAGAAAAACATCTACTTCTGCTTTATTGACTATGCCAAAGCCTTTGACTGTGTGGATCACAAGAAACTGTGGAAAATTCTGAAAGAGATGGGAATACCAGACCACCTGACCTGCCTCTTAAGAAATCTGTATGCAGGTCAGGAAGCAACAGTTAGAACTGGACATGGAACAACAGACTGGTTCCAAATAGGAAAAGGAGTACGTCAAGGCTGTATATTGTCACCCTGCTTATTTAACTTCTATGCAGAGTACATCATGAGAAACGCTGGATTGGAAGAAACATAAGCTGGAATCAAGATTGCTGGGAGAAACATCAATAACCTCAGATATGCAGATGACACCACCCTGATGGCAGAAAGTGAAGAGGAACTAAAAAGCCTCTTGATGAAAGTGAAAGAGGAGAGTGGGAAATGTTGGCTTCAAGCTCAACATTCAGAAAACAAAGATCATGGCATCTGGTCCCATCACTTCATGGGAAATAGATGTGGAAACAGTGGAAACAGTGTCAGACTTTATTTTGGGGGCTCCAAAATCACTGCAGATGGTGACTGCGGCCATTAAATTAAAAGACGCTTACTCCTTGGAAGAAAAGTTATGACCAACCTAGATAGCGTATTCAAAAGCAGAGACATTACTTTGCCGACTAAGGTCCGTCTAGTCAAGGCTATGGTTTTTCCTGTGGTCGTGTACGCATGTGAGAGTTGGACTGTGAAGAAGGCTGAGCGCCGAAGAATTGATGCATTTGGAGAATTTGATGGTGTTGGAGAAAACTCTTGAGAGTCCCTTGGACTGCAAGGAGATCCAACCAGTCCATTCTAAAGGAGATCAACCCTGGGATTTCTTTGGAAGGAATGATGCTAAAGCTGAAACTCCAGTACTTTGGCCACCTCATGCTAAGAGTTGACTCATTGGAAAAGACTCTGATGCTGGGAGGGATTGGGGGCAGGAGGAGAAGGGGATGACCAAGGATGAGTTGGCTGGATGGCATCACCGACTCGATGGATGTGAGTCTGAGTGAACTCCGGGAGTTGGTGATGGAGAGGGAGGCCTGGCATGCTGCAATTCATGGGGTCGCAAAGAGTCGGACACAACTGAGCGACTGAACTGAACTGAACTGATCCCAGCCATGATTCCTAGACCAGCTAGTAGGGGTAGAAACTGGATGGCTCTTTTTGACCATGTATACACTGCCAGAGGTACAGTGAGAGTCTGGCTGTTAGGGACAATATTCATCCAGTGAGTGAGGAAAGCTAAGGTGCAGATACCCATCCAGTTGACTGGTAGACATAAGTAAGCATCTATCCCACAAACAAGGAAAAGGCCTTGATGGGGGTGGCACCATACTGTGTTTGTGGGAGGATGAGTGGGCCACTCACCTTTTAAAGTTTGATTACGTTGGTTCCTGGCTAAATTGCCTAAGGTTCAGTTCCTCCATCATTTGTAAAGCATTCTGGAGCCTTTTGAGTCAATTCAATTGCCCTTAAGACTGGCCCTTGTAAGGCTGGATCTATATGAGTTCCCATGGCTGTTGCATTATTTAATGGTACTGGTGTAGCTAAGTACCGTGGAACTCCTACGGATAAGCAGAGCCAGCAGTCCCTGGCCAGCTGGGGGTGGTGTCATTGAGAAGGCGATGAGTTGTGTTGAGAACCTGGTACAGATGAGGGCCTAAGGGGGGTTAACCCTATAATCTGGGTCACAACCCCAACAGGGAGAGCCTGATTTTTTAGGGCAAAGTTGATCCGTGATTTCACTTGTCTGCATTACTGTCCCTGTCAGGTAGGCTTTCCATCTATTTGGCAGACAGACACCTGTTCTGGGTTGTAACATCTGCATGGCATTTGGGGTAGACAGAGGCCCAGGGGCATGATGGCAATGCCATGGTGTCGGGATGCCACCTGGGGTTGGATCCTTGGGTGGGGGAAAGGTAGCGGCAGCGGGGATAGTGGCTGGAAAGCATTTGTGGAGCCCAGGCCCCTGGACATACATCACATGGTTACGAAGGCAGTAGGTGACTGACTGGCCTATAGGATTGGCTATTACACATTGTTCTAGCTGATGGTTAAGTAAGCGATTTTAAGGGTTGGCTGTAATGTTGACAGGTACTTGATGGATAAGGAACAGCACCATCTGTTACAGCAAGGGCACCAAAAGGCTGCAAAGCAGCCTGCACATAACAGATAACTGAACACTAGCAAAAGGTTTTCTCCCCACTTTGGGTTGTCACGGCTATAGCAACTGACCTTATCATGAAGGGGGGTCAGTTATACTGTGGAGCAATTTAGTTAATAGGGAGAATTGATCATAAGAGACATCTAATAAGAATGAGGCTTCCCACTACAGTGAGATAACACAGCTAACCACAGCTTCTGACGCAAATCCCAGTCCCAGGGTGTGATTGAAGCTAGTCCTGTAGCAAAGAGCACAGCAATAATACCAATCAGGGATAGAGTCCAGGGTTGACGATGAAAATCCATTGATATTTTAATAGCCAGATCCTCAAGCTTCTGCTGTGCACTGACCAGCCAGCTGCTGGAGTGTGGCTGGAGCAAGGCTGAAAAATCCTTAAGCTTCTGCTGTGCATGGACTAGTCAGCTTCCAGAGTGACTCGAGCAGGTTTAAGCCTCTTTCGTGGGTGAAGGCCATTGTTTTTGGAACCAGACCTTGACGGGATTTATGGGGTCCCAAACTGCTTTCCAGGTGTCCTCATTACAGGAAGCCGCTGCCTTCTTGACTCTGGTGTGGTGAGTCACACCAAGTCACACCAAAGGATGATGCCTGTAACTTTAACAGCAGTGGTTGCCAGGACAACCTGGCTGAAGTCCAAACTGGCTGAAGTGGTTCTTTTTTCTAATCTTTAACCCATACCTCATCTCCTGGCTGATAGGGATGAACACAATTGTCCAAAGGAATGGGTGTCCTTTCTAAGGTTTCTCAGGCAATATGATGGAAGACTTTTCCCAGGGCCTAGAGGTGTCAGGACCTCTCCAGGTCAGCTAGTTGTTGGGGGTTTCCCTTGAATTTTCCTATCACTGAGGGCATTCCCCCATATAAGATCTCAAAGGGGGAATAGCCTGAGCACCTCGGGGTGCATCTGGCTCAGAGTAAGGCTGGAGTAATATGTCAATCCAAGATAACTGGGTCTCCTGGCAGAGTTTAGCTAATGTGGTCTTGAGGGTCTGATTCATGCATTCAGCTTTCCCTGAGCTCTCTGGCCTGTAAGCAGTGTGAAGCTTCTGTTTGATTCCCAGTGTCCTGGATACAGTTTGGATTATCTCAGACACAAAAGCTGGCCCATTGTCAGACCCTACGGAGGGAGGCAGCCCATATCTCGGGATTAAGTCTCTTAATAAGGCCTTGACCACTTCTCGTGCCCATTCAGTGCATGTGGGGTAGGCTTCAGCCCATCTTGAGTGGGTGCTTATACCACAAGTAAATACTTAAGAGTCCCTATAGAGCTTGACTTCAGTCAAGTCCACCTCTAGATCTTCAAAGGTCAGTGTCCCAACTGTCTGCACCCCTGGGTTGGGTCCTGGTCCTTGGCTGGCATTGTTTTGCCCACAAGTCACACATCTAGCACTGATCTGGGCACATGGGGTTGGGAGCTTAGGAAAGAAACAGTAGCAGCTCAGTCAACTCTCCAGCACAGTTTCCTAAATGAGTTGTTTCATGATGTTGCTTTACCAGCTGGATTGCTAAATTGCTGGGGAAAGAGTCTTTGGTCTAGAAGCTTCCACCAGCCCTCCCTTTCTTTTATTCCTCCCTCATTTAGAGCCCATTGATCTTCTTCCTTGGTGTATCTCAGGGACAGAGGCAATTCTTGGGTCAAGAAGACCTTAAAGATTGACTCAGGGCCCACTGTGGGGCTTGGTTGGGTTGCCACCTCCTTGGCTCCCTGGTCAGCCAACTGATTTCCTTTGCTGATTGGATCAGTTCCTTGTTGATGGCCTTTACAATGGATGACTGCCACTTGGGAATGCTTCCAGACTGCTTCCAACATCTGAAGGATTTCTTTTTTGTTTTTAATCTCCTTTACACCCCTGCACCTCCCCTCAAGCTGTCAATAGTCCCCTTTCTTTATAAATGGCTCCATGTACACAAAAAGTAGCAAAGGCATACCTTGAATCAGTATAGATGTTGACTTGTTTCCCTTCAGCATGCCTTAGCGCCTTGGCAAGTGCCCATAGCTTAGCCTGCTGTGCTGACCACCCTCATGGCAAGGCCACAGCCTTCACTCTCTCATCAGTTGTTGCTATGGTATAGCCTGCTTTGCACTGCCCATGTTGAATGAAACTGCTTCTGTCAGTGAAGAGTTCCAGTTCTGGGTTCTGGAGGGGAATGTCTGTCACGTCTGGCCTGCTCGAGAAAATTTCATCTATGACCTTACAGTTATGATCAGGGGTTCCCATTTCTGTAGGTACAAAGTTGGTGGGGTTCAGCATCTACAAAGTCTCGAGTTGGACCCGTGGGTTTTCGCAAAGCAGTCCTTGATAGTGAGTCATCCTGGAGTTGGTCAGCCACTTATGCCCCTGGCTGTTCAACAGGGCAATAACAGCATGGGGAACCTTTACATTTATATTTTGTCCTAGAGTAAGCTTATCTGCTTCTCTGACCAAAACCACAGTGGCAGCTAATGCCCGGAAGCATGGGGGCCATCCTGCAGCCACTGGATCCAGCCGTTTGGACAGGTATGCGACTGGGCACTGCCATGGCCCAATTGTTTATGTGAGGACCCCCAGTGCAGTGTGATTTTTCTCATGTACAAAGAGGTTAAAGTCCTGAATCACATCTGGCAGCCCTAATGCTGGAGTGCCGGTCAAGAGTCTCTTTATCTTCTTGAAGGCTTTTTCCTATTCAGGTCCGCACTCTATGGGGTCCTTATCAGACCCTGCTGTGGCTTTAAACAAAAGCTTGGCAATTTCAGAGAAACCCAGTATCCAGGTCCGGCAGAATTTGGCAACCCCAAGGAACTCACAAACTTCTTGCTTGATGTTCAGACAAGGTATTGAACAGATGGCTTGCTTCCTCTCACATCCGAGCACCTGATGCCCTTTTGAGATGACAAACCCCAGGTACTTGACTTCCTGTCTGCAGATCTGAGCCTTTTTCCATGACACGTTGTACCCTATGGTGGAGGGTAGAGCCAACAGGGCTTTGGTACCTCTCCAGCAGTCCCCTTGGGTGGCACTGCTAGCAACAGGTCATCCACATACTGGAGTAGGTGCAGTTTAAAGATTCCCTGGGAAAGGCAGCAAGGTCAGCAGCCAGGGCTTCACCAAACAGGGGAGGTGAGTTTTTGAAGCCTTGTGGCAGTCGAGTCCAAGTCAGCTGTGTCTCTCTCCCGGTGTGTGCGTCTTCCCATTCAAAGGTAAACAAGAACTGGCTAGTTGGTGACAGCCAGAGGCAGAGGAATGAATCCCTGAGATAGAGGCAGGTGAACTATCTTGCCTGAACGAGTAAGAGACTCAGGAGAATGTAAGGATTTGGGACCACTGGATGGATGGTGATTACTGCACTGTTGATGGGGCAGAGGGCCAGGATGGTGCAGTAGTCATTCCCTCCAGGATTTTTGACTGGTAAGAGCAGAGTGTTTCAGGGAGACTGACATTCGATTAGGATTTCGGCATCTCATAGGCGCTGAATGCAGTCCCAAATTCCCAGGCATGCCTCCTGCGGTACTGGATATTTTTTTTGTCTAACAGGAGTGACTCCTTGTCTCAGGTCCACTACAATCAGAGCATGGTTTTTGGCCACACCTGGGGGACCCTTCTCTGCCCAGACATCAGGGAATTCTTTTAGCAGTCTGGGGGGACTTATCTGTTCCTTCCCTGATGAATAGAGATGCCATTCATCTTCCCTGGGCACAGTCACGGCCATCATCAGAACCGACTGGCTCCCCAAGGTGAGGCTTGCAGGCTTTCTGGAGGCAAAGGTGATTTCTGCCCCCAGTTTTGTCAGTAAGTCTCTACCCAGCAGGGGAATGAGGCATTCCAGACAAGTACAGAAATTCGAGTCACTAGATGGCCCCCTAGCTGACATGAACGGGCCTTGCAAAATGAGCAGGCTGCCATGTCCCCTGTGGCCCCAACAATAGTTGCTGTTCAGCCTGTGAGGGGAACCACGGCTGTAGTTACCACAGAGTGTTCAGCTCCAGGATCCACCATAAAAGTCATTGATTGGCCCCCTTTCATCGTGACCATGGCCTCCTGGGGGCCCAGGATCAGGGAGCCCGGTCTTCCCTATTCTGATTCTGCTCTAGCCAGGCCAATAAGGCTTTGGACAGCCAGCTCAGGCTGGTACCTTTCTTGTTGGGTTGACTGAACTTCTTTGACCCTTTAGATGTCCCTCTGTGATGGGGGCACTCATTCCCCCAGGGTCTGGTCTCTTTGCAATGGGCACACTGGTCATAGCGTAGTGGTGGTCTCTTCTTAGTTTCTCCTTTCCATGAACAAACAGTCGATTTCACTGGATCTGAGCTCCTCAGTGCTGCTGCTAGCAGGGCTGCTTTCTGTTTCATTTTTTTTCTCTGCTTCTTGTTGGGCTTCAGGGTCTCGGTTCACAAAGACTTTATTCGCTACCTCTAGGAGCTGTACTGCATTCATCCCAGCGAAGCCTTCTGGCTTTTAGAGCTTTCATTGGATGTCTGCACAGGATTGAGCCCCAAAGGCGACATTAATCATCCACTGATTCTCGGAGGTCTCAGGGTCAAATGAGGTGTATGTCCGGAACGCTTCACACAGTCTTTCATAGACATCGGTGGGGGTCTCATCTGCCTTTAGGATTATCATTGTAATTTTGGACATATTGGTGGACTTTTTGGCCCCTACTTGAAGTCCATGTAGAAGGGCATCATGGTAGTTATCCAGGGTTTCTTGTCCTTCTTTGGTATTAAAATCCCAATTAGGTCTCGTCTCTGGCATCACTTCTCATGCCCATCTTTCTACATCTAAGACCTCTGGGGGGCCTGTCTTCAGAGACATTTTTGGGCTTCAGTCAGGATGCATCACCTTTCCTCAGTGGTGAAGAGCTGGCGACAGTTGCCCCCATGTAGGCTGATGGGTGTGGAAAATGGACTCTAGGAGGTCAGTCATAGCCTGTGGTTCATCAGAGTATGCTGGCTATGGTGTTTCCAGTTTAGGAGATCAGTAGTGCTGAAGGGCTGGTAAAGAGGATGGAACGATCAGGGACTGAGCCATACTCGTTCACTTGTTGAGGACCTTGAGTTTCTCGCAGTGGCATCTCATGGACCGCAGTCAGCTGGTTAGATTGTTTGGCCGAGCAGAGCCGCTTCCCTACTGGCTCAGGGCTGGAATCTTGCTCATGAGGTGGTGCGGGGGACACGGAGGGAGGTGGGCTGTCTGGCAATGGGTCTGACGCTGGCTAGGGCCCACTTGGACTCCACAGCCATGAAGGCCATAAAGCTATACCATTGAGCCATCCCTCCAATGAGTCCAGTCAGGGCTCGGCAACCCAGAGAGTCAGAACACTGGTCCAAAAGAGAACCCAGAATACTGTCAGGCAGCATGTCTCCTCGTTCATCTTGGGGCTCCCCCACTCTGACCTGGCTGAGCCACCAGTCCGGCAGCTCAAGGGGCCAGTGTGTTTGGAATTTCACTGGGGCCTCCAGAAATGTTGCAAAAACCAGTACTCGAGAAATAAAGCGCTACACTCAGAGAGTTGGAGAACTCGGGCTTATTACACTGGCAGGACCAGGGGAGTTAACACTCCAAGCTCTGAGCCCCAAACAAAGGGGTTACAGAGTTTTTATACATGGACAGGCATGATCAAGCAGGTTTGTTGGTTTGCAGGGGCTAGGGCTATTGCAAAGAGCAGGACAAGGGAGTGAGATAAGCTCTAGTTCCTAGTATTGTGAGTCCCCACTTTCTGAGACCTACATGATCTAGACTTTGCAAGGAGCAAGTTGGGTTACAGAGGCAGAAGGAGAAGGAGGTAAATTTTTAATTTTTCCTCTTCAAGACAAGGTGCCTAACTTTTGTATGAGCCTTATTGTTCTCATCTGTAAAATTAAGATGATACATTGACTTTCAGGATTACTATGTGCATTGGAAAAACGTATCTAAAATGTTTAGAATGTGGTAGATGCCCAATTAATGGTACTTATTATTAACATGTCTATTGGTAACCCTATAAATGCTCTGGAGGAAAAAAGACCAAACTGAGAACTTGCAGGTTGTTTTCATCAGTATCATCTACCGTCCTCCCAGTTCAGTTCAAACATAGAAGAAAGATACTTACGTGTTTTTAGAAATTAATTTTTCTTCTTTTTAGCCCATAAGCATTATAAGCCTAGTTATTCTGAAAGTAATCAGTATCCAGTAGTTATAATACGAGACATTTGCTATAGATGTTCCTTGTGTTCACAATGCAAGGTGCCTGAAATTTGAGTTTTAATGCCTAATAGAATTTAGCCTCGGAGAATCAGAAATTGGCTGGACCTAAAAAGCACTATTGCTTAGAGTCACTGCTCTGCACTGCCTTGTCTGCCAATAAAATGAATCTTTTAAAAAAACTCATTGTATACAGGAGATTAACCACACTCTGAAATCACCTTCAAGTTAGGTACATATAATAACTTTACTTTCTGATATCTATTGATCATAAAACCCCAGAAAATGTGTTACAATCATGGATACTATGCTGACCAAATCTCCTGAATATATACCATGCAGTATTATTCTCTGGTTAAAAGTTAATTTGGAGCAGTTTGTATGGTAGAGCAGAAGGGATTTCAGATTAGAAGTTAGAAGAAAAAGGACTTGATCCCAGATGAGCTCTGAACTCATACTGTGTTACTAGACACATCATTTTATGGTCCCAAATTCCCAACCCAGGGCCTCAGTTTCTAATTCTATCAAATAAAGGGATCAGACAGCAGAGATGAAAAATGGGTCTCACCAACTCTAATCAATCACCATTATTACTACAGTTAACTACATTAAGAGAAGACTGTGGACTTTCCAAGTTAGAAGATCATGTTTTCATTCAGTCTTTAAAAAAAAAATAGCATCCCACATTTTTATGATTTTTATAAGTCCATATACACACCAAAAACATTCAGAGAGACAGCAAGTTCAGTTTGACTAACTGTAGTTAATCCTTCAAGATACATATTTCTTCCTCTAAGAAGTTTTTTTTCTTTATTTTTTCACCTTCACCCCTTCCTCTTCCTGCCTACTGTTTTTCATCTCTCAGAGAAAGTTGGTCTCTTCTAGCTCTCTCCTAGCAAGTTCACTCAGATTTATCAAAGCATGTGCTCTGTCATTTATTAATCTGTGGCACACATTCAGATAAGGATTCTTTAAGAGCATGTTCTACATAACACTAATCTTGCTACCTGTCCCAGGGTACACCAGAATTTGAGAATGAGGATTAAGAGAAGGAACAGACAGGGGAGTATGTTATATAAATGAACAGATGAATAAACACCTTCAGGGCCCTCACAGGTGGGAAATCATTATATTGAGTCCATTATATTGAACAGAAGGCTCTTTTCTGACTCCTAGAATGCAAGTTGTACGATTAAGTAAAACATTCAGAAAAACTGAAAACACGAGTCTCTTTAAAGAAGGTAAAAATACACAATCCAGTTTCTTCACTTCTTCAAATTTACCGAAAGATATATGTACCTTTTGTTTCTGACATCTGGACCATATAAGTTGAATTGTTCCATAGTAAAGAGGATTGGATGGCAGTGATGGATGGCAAACCATATGAAAATAACATATTTTCCATCTAAACATCAAGTCTCATTTAATTAAATTTTATTTCCAATATTCTTTCTTTCTTCCATTTAATGTTCGGCAATTTCTATTTTCCCAAGTATTACTGCTTTTCCCAGAATACAACAGGCACTATTAATCAAAGACGACACGTTCACTTAGAAAGTTTAAATAACCTTAAACACCCTCCAGGTAGCACTCATCCTAACGCCAGAGAACTAATCCTGTGGTAGATGATCTTGTGTATGCTGCACCTATGAACGTGCTGGTTGGTTTTTAAACTGCCCAAATTTCTATTTTCTTTTCCCTAGTCAAAATCGCATCAAAGAAGGAGTAATCAGGGGCCAAAACAGGCCAAGTTTCTTCCACATTTCCTCAGGCAAGGTTTTTTTTAATGCTTCATTTGCTGAAATGAAGTGACTTCACTATTGACCTTTTTGGGGGGAATATGATTTCTGTAGCTTCAGTACAGCTTTAAAAAAGGGTCATAGATGCGTATGTAAAAGACCCCAAAGAAATTTCCATTGAAGCCTACCAGAGCTAGATTAAAGTGAAGGCCAGCCAGGCAGCTGACTGGGGCACCAATCAATAAAAGGCATTAGAACACTGCTGAAATGTGATTAAATGGAGAAGCTTGCATTTACCAGAAGTCCTCTCAGGAAGAACATAAGAGTTATTAGGAAAGTGTTTTTGATAAGCCACATGGGATGGGACTTGAAGCCTCCAGTGGCACACCTCAGACACCTAGGGAATCAGCATTACCACTGCATTTTGCTGTATTCAGTCAGCTGTACATTTTTGCTTTGCTAAGTGTGATGTGAATGTCTGAGACCAGACCTGGCCACAAAGGAGAGAATAAGTGCCAGTACCAGAGAATCTCCTTCTCCCCTTTCCCTCACATTGTCTACCTTCCTTCTAAATAAATAATCAATGACTTTTTGAAGTGTATTATTTCCAAGGGGCAACACATTATTGACATACCTGTGGGACTCATGTCCTGCTCAGGGGAACAACCATGGGCAAATAATTCTAAGCCTCAAAGCATTAGGAAAGTTTTAAAAGGGTGGGCCAGAAAACAGTATGCTTCAGGGTCTCAGGAAGTGATAAGAATGCTTCCCAGTGGCAGGTGTCAACTCCCAGGAATGTGGCTATTCAAGGGGTCAGAATTGATGCAGCAGTGGGTTCTAGACGAGGAAACATGTGGACAACCTCAGAACCTTTATTTCTAAATTGTTTTCATGCTGTGATCTGGGATATAGCAAAGAGAGCTATGCCCCAAGTGGGGCTGCCTTCTGATCTATGCATCTAAAAAGGTTGAAGATATCCTTCCAACAGCATATAGAGGTTAAGCAAATTGTACTCGGTTTAATCCATGGTATTTCCTGGCTGTTTGGTCCATGGCCTAAATGAGCAATACTCTACTTTGCTCATAGTAAAAAGATTAAGCAATATAACACAATAATTTTAAATAAAAGCATCTTTACTGGGTGCTTTTTTCCTATCCAGTGAAAATTACTAAAACCCAAGGAATATATGATCCTTTCATTCTTCTAGGAATTCTTAATTTTACCCCTGGACCCAGTTAACACAACAGGAAGCAATGTAGTCTGATTGCATTAGCTAACCCCCCCCCAAAAAATAATAATAATAACTTTGCTGATGAAAGCTTTAATGTTATAACTTCATAATGCACTATTCCCACCCCCAATTTTTTCCCCTTAGCTGCCAGGAAGACCTGCACCAATTTAATTTTCAATTGCTGTAACAACATTAACCTACATTGTAACACATATATTTTTTCCCCATCTATATAGTTTGTTACTGTTAGTAATTGTTTCTTTCTGATTTAGAGCATTACTATAAATGTGTCTTTTATTTGTAAACTTTTCAAATTCTTTATGGAAATAAGAACTATATCATAAATTATAAATAGAATAAGATCATATTTTTTCATTTATCACCATTAATATTTAATGTACACTCCCTTCTGAATTTCTCATTAAGAAATGATATTATTGATATGCCAGATCAGAAATTTAGACTATCCAGAGAGCTTTTTAAAATTTTTTTATTTATTTATTTTAATTGGAGGATAATTACTTTACAATGCTGTGGTGGTTTTCACCATATATCAACATGAATCAGCCATGGGTGCAAATGTGTCCCCCTATCCTGAACCCACACCTACCTTCCTCCCCACCCCATCCCTATCCAGAGAGCTTTTTTTTAACCCTTTGTTTTATTGATATAATGAGGGATCCACACTTGACACTCTTTAACAGTGGAGATTCCTAAAACGTTCAAATAAGGCACAATTTCAAGTCTGAGACAGGTAATGTGTTAGTCATTCAGTTGTGTCTGACTCAGTGTGACTCTATGGACTGTAGCCCACCAGGCTCCTTTGTCCATGGAATTCTCCAGGCAGGAATACTGACTGTGTAGCCATTCTCTTCTCTAGAGGATCTTCCCAACCAAGGAATCAAATCTGTGTCTCCTGCAGGCAGATTCTTAACTCTTTGAGCCCACCAGGGAAGCCCTTGAGATAGGTAACTTGAGGAGAAATAAGGAGTACCATATTTATAAAACAGTACATGTCTTTAGTTATAGTACTAAGATATGATTCAAATAAAAAATCTAATAGATTTAAGAAAGATTTCTATTGCTGTGATTTATGTCAGAGAGTGCTCTGCCTATATTTTCCTCTAGGGGTTTTATAGTGTCTGGTCTCACATTTAGGTCTTTACTCCATTTATTTTTGTGTATAATGTTAAGGAATGATCTAATTTTACTTTTTTTTAAGCTATGTAGCTATCCAGTTTTCCCAGCACTATTTCTTGCAGGAACTCTTTCCAATGTGTACTCTTGCCTCCTTTGTCATAGATTAATTGACCACAGGTGCATGAGCTTATTACTGGGTTTTCTATTCTGTTCCATTGATTTGTATTTCTATTTTCATGTCAGTACCATACTGTTTTTATTATTGCAGCTTTGTAGTGTAGTGTGAAGTCAGGAAGCCTGATTCCTCCAGCTCTGTTTTTCTTTTCAAAGACTGGAGCCTATTATACAGAGTGAAGTAGGCCAGAAAGAAAAATACCAATACAGCATACTAAGGCATATATATGGAATTTAGAAAGATGATAATGATAACCCTGTATGCGAGACAGCAAAAGAGACACAGATGTATAGAACAGTCTTTTGGACTCTGTGGGAGAGGGAGAGGGTGGGATGATTTGGGAGAATGGCATTGAAACATGTATAATATCATATAAGAAATGAATCGCCAGTCTAGGTTCAATGCAGGATACAAGATGCTTGGGGCTGGTGCACTGGGATGACCCAGAGGGATGGTATGGGGAGGGGTGTTGGAGGGGGGTTCAGGATTGGGAACACGTGTATACCCGTGGCAAATTCATGTTGATGTATGGCAAAACCAATACAATATTGTAAAAAAATAAAATAAAATAAAAATTAAAAATTAAAAACTGAAATAAATAAATAAAGATTGTTTGGGCTATTCTGGGTCTTTTGTGTCTCTATACAAATTTAAAAATTTTTTTCAAGTTCTTTTACAACTAGAAATCTTTTTCAATCTGTCTCCCTGAATAATGGAAATAAAAACAAAAATATACAAATGGGACCAATTTAAACTCAAAAGCTTTTACACAACAAAGGAATCAAGAAACAAAATGAAAAGACAACACACAGATTAGGAGAAAATACTTGCAAATGATGTGACCAATAAGGGAGTCATCTCCAAAATTTACAAACAGCTTGAGATGCTTAACATCAACAAAACAAACAATCCAACTGAAAAATGGGCAGAAAACCTGGACATTTTTCCAAAGAAGACATACAGTGGTCAAAGGCACATGAAAAGTCATTTGACACTGCTAATTGTTAGAGAAATACAAATCAAAACCACAAAGAGATATCACCTCTCACCAGCTAGAATGGCCATCATCAAAAAATTCACAAATAATAAATGCTGGAGAGGGTGTGGAAAGAAAGGAACCCTCCTACACTGTTGGTGGGAATGCAAATTTGTATAGCCACTATGAAGAACAGTATGGAAGTTTGTTAAAAAACCAAAAACAGAGCTACCCTATGACCCTAAAATCTCATTCCTGGGCATGCATTTGGAGAAAAATATGATCCAAAAAGATACACACACACCAATGTTCACTGCAACAGCAAAGACATGGAAGCAACCTAAATGTCCATTGAAGAGGAATGGATAAACATATACAAAGGAATATTATTCAGCCATTAAAAAGAATGAAATAATGCCATTTGCAGCAATATAGATGAACCTAGACCTGCCTCTTGAGAAACACATATGCAGGTCAGGAAGCAACAGTTAGAACTGGACATGGAACAACAGAGTGGTTCCAAATAGGAAAAGGAGGACGTCAAGCCTCTATATTGTCACCCTGCTTATTTAACTTATATGCAGAGTACATCATGAGAAATGCTGGGTTGGAGGAAGCACAAGCTGGAATTAACATTGCCGGGAGAAATATCAATAACCTCAGATATGCAGATGACACCACCCTGATGGCAGAAAGTGAAGAGGAACTAAAAACCCTCTTGATGAAAGGGAAAGAGGAGAGTGGAAAAGTTGGCTTCAAGCTCAACATTCAGAAAACTAAGATCATGGCATCTGGTCCCATCACTTCATGTCAAATAGATGGGGAAACAGTGGAAACAGTGTCAGAATTTATTTGGGGGGGGGGGCTCCAAAATCACTGCAGATGGTGATTTCAGCTATGAAATTAAAAGACACTTACTCCTTGGAAGAAAAGTTATGACCAACCTAGATAGCATATTCAAAAGCAGAGATATTACTTTGTCAACAAAGATCTGTCTAGTCAAGGTTATAGTTTTTCCAGTGGTCATGTATGGATGTGAAAGTTGGACTGTAAAGAAAGCTGAGTGCCGAAGAATTGATGCTTTTGAACTGTGGTGTTGGAGAAGACTCTTGAGAGTCCCTTGGACTGCAAGGAGATCCAACCAGTCCATCCTAAGGGAGACCAGTCCTGGGTGTTCAGGAGGACTGATGCTAAAGCTAAACTCCAATACTTTGGCCACCTCATGTGAAGAGTTGACTCATTGCAAAAGACCCTGATGCTGAGAGGGATTGGGGGCAGGAGGAGAAGGGGACAACAGAGGATGAGATGGCTGGATGGCATCACCGACTCGATGCACATGAGTTTGGGTGAACTCTGGGAGTAGGTGATGGACAGGGAGGCCTGGCGTGCTTCGATTCATGGGGTCTCAAAGGGTCGGACATGACTGAGTGACTGAAATGAACTGAACTGAACTGAACTGAACTGAACTGAACTGAGAGGGACCTAGAGAGTATCATAGTTAGTGAAGTAAGTCAGACAGAGAAGGAGAAATATTGTATGGCATCATTTTATGGGGCATCTTAAAAGAAATGATACAAATGAATTTAACCTACCAAACAGAAATGAACTTGCAGACTTAGAGAACAAATTTATGGCTGCCAGGGAGAACAATGGGGGAAAGTGATAGTTAGAGAGTTTGGGATGGACACATACACACTGCTATATTTAAAATGAATAACCAACAAGGACCTACTATATAGCACGCTGGAATTCTGCTCAGTGTTATGTGGCAGTGTTGATGGGAGAGGAGTTTGGAGGAGAATGGATACATGTGTATGTATGACTGGTTCCTTCACTGTTCACCTGAAACTATCACAACATTGGTTAAAAAAATAAGTAAAATTTTAAAATTAAAAGTTAAAAAAATAAAGATGTATAGAAATTTCAGAATGGGATAATAGAGTTATATTAGACTAATATAAAAAACCTGAGATCTTTCCCTAAGGCATCACAAACATTTGGAAATTAATATCCCACAGGACAAACACAATTTCTACTATGCATCATTCTCTGTTGTCATTTCCAGAGGAAAAAACTGAGTTGTTAAGATTCAAGGATGAAACTAATAATTTGCTCCATGTCTTGACACTGAATGAAGTCTTGACCAAGCACTAAGTCAGGTCCCAAGCTTTGTTCTGTGAAGCACTGTGGTTCAAAAATAGCAATAAAAGTAGGTATCCAGAAAAGGAAATCCATGATCAAATAAGTTTGGGAAATGTTCTGTACCATGATTTCATTCTTTGAGATGCAAAATATTAACATATGAAAGTTTTTGAGATATCTTGCAGTCAAAAAGTTGTCACACTTTGCTTAACCTAGCTTTTCAAAATCTTCCGAGGATAAGAGAAACTGTTTTCCTGGGATCCCCATAAACATTCTGCACTGAAATCTGTGAAAATACTGTATCAAGTAGCCCACCCCATTTCCTGATTAAACTGAGTACAGAACACAGAAGACTTTGTAGTCTCACTTCCCAGGTGGCGCTAGTGGTAAAGAACCCAACTGCCAAGGCAAGAGACATAAGAGACAATCCCTGGGTTGGGAAGGTCCCCTGGAGGAGGGCATGGCAACCCATTCCAGTACTCTTGCCTGGAGAATCCCCATGGACAGAGGAGCCTGGCGGGCTACAGTCCATAGGGTTGCACAGAGTTGGACATGACTGAAGTGACTTGCACATCCCCTGTCTTTAGAGTCCTGCAAAGCAGGAATCCTGCCAGCCCAAGAGAGAAGAAATGCCTGGAGAGTCCATGACTACACTGTTATCTTTCTGAACTAGTGAAATAGCAGGGAAACTACTATTATTCCAAATCACAGATGAGGAATCTGAGACTCAGAAGAGTCAAGGTCACACACCTAGAATATAACAGAGCTGTGTTTTAAATCCAGGTCTGTTGGACCCTAAAAGCCATTCTATCAACCTCTAGAAAAGAAAATACAGGAGAGTTTTAGAAAACTATCTCAATGAGGGGGATGTACACATATACCCATATTTCTCAATGGCAATAAGAAGCTGCTACAAGTGCTATGAGTAGTAGGCACCAAATATCCATCTGATTCTGAGGGAAGGAAAATCATATAAAAGCCAGGTGATTTTCCCCCTCAGTTCCTGCCTAACTAATCTACTTACAATTTATTGACTATACTCTTCTCTTTCAAAATTCACTTGCCTTTCTTTACAGGTGCCAATCTCTTTATAAGGGTAGTTCTCCCCACAGTTTTAGTTCCCAGGAAATTCATTCTTTTAAAGCAGCTGAAAAGTCACTTTTTCTTTGAAAGCTTGTCTAACTGCTGCCTTCCTACTTTTATCCCTCCATCCCTCCTCTATGATCCCAAGCACACTGTACGTACCTCAACACTGCACAGCTCAGGCTGCAGAACCCCTGCTTGTTTACATACCTGTCTTCCACTTTATACCACAGCTGTGTCATATTTATTTCTGTGTCCCAGCAGGGAAAATAGGGCTTGACAAGCTGGAAATCTCTTTATAGACAGTCCTTGAACAAATTCATGTTAAATAATCAAATAGCCAACATGGCTATGGTAGGTAACCTGGGAGCTTTGGGGGTTAAAAATGATCCTCCTTTGAATAAATATTACAACTCAATTGAAGGAGTCTATGGGCCTAGAGGGGGGGAAAAAATGGTCTCAAAGGCCCTTGCTGAATCATCTAACTTCGGAGAAAACAAAACCGAACTTTAGGTCCCGCCCTGATGCTCCAGGCCTACATCTACTTGGGACTTATCACCCCCTGTCCAGAAACCTTCCACCCCCTACATCTGCCAGGGACATATCACCCCCTGCCCAAAACCTTCCATCCCCTGTTCAACTACAAATGCCATCTCAACTAAAGAATACCCCAAACATCCCACCTGACTAACGTTTCCCTTATCACTTCCACAAACCTCCCTTTACATATGAAGCCTGCCTGATCCCTCTCTCACTCACCTGGTCGTTAGGCTGACTGTTGCCCTGCCTTGCCTGAATAAAGGTAACCTACTCAACATTTAGAAAACTAAGATTATGGCATATGGTCCCATCACTTCATGGGAAATAGATGGGAAACAGTGGAAACAGTGTTAGACTTTGTTTTGGGGGGCTCCAAAATAACTTCAGATAGTGATTGAAGCCATGAAATTAAAAGACGCTTACTCCTTGGAAGGAAAATTATGACCAACCTGGACAGGACAGCATATTAAAAAGCAGAGACATTAGTTTGTCAACAAAGGTCCATCTATTCAAGGCTATGGTTTTTCTAGTGGTCATGTACAGATGTGAGAGTTGGACTGTGAAGAAAGTTGAATGCGAAGAATTGATGCTTTTGAACTGTGGTGTTGGAGAAGACTCTTGAGAATCCCTTGGACTGCAGGGAGATCCAACCAGTCCATTCTAAAGGAGATCAGTCCTGAGTGTTCATTGGAAGGACTGATGCTAAAGCTGAAACTCCAGTACTTTGGCCACCTCATGTGAAGAGTTGACTCATTGGAAAAGACCCTGATGCTGAGAGGGATTGGGGGCAGGAGGAGAACAGGACAACAGAGGATGAGATGGCTGGATGGCATCACTGACTCGATGGACATGAGCGTGAGTGAACTCCGGGAGTTGGTGATAGACAGGGAGGCCTGGCGTGCTGCAGCCCATGGGGTCGCAAAGAGTCGGACACGACTGAGCAACTGAACTGACTGACTGACTGACTGTCCTCCACTGAGGACGTCTCTCCTTCCTTTCTGCCTCAGCCAGAACTATACCTTACACCAATGATATATTCAGTTAAAATGAATGAACAAGTGTTACAAGCATCAATATGGGTAAATCTCAAAATGCTGAGCTAAAAAAGTACATTATAAAATGATACATGATACTGTTCAGATGAATTTTTAAAACATAAAAAATTGTGTTCTCTATTCTTTTTGTGTAGTGATGATAATTTATTAACAATATGCACAGGAATGGCAATCACTAATTCAAAGTAATGGTTACTTCTGGGGCAGAAAGAAGAACAGAATCAGTGAGAGCCACTCCTGATGCTTTAACTCTACCTGAATGCATTAATTCTTAAAAAGAAAAAATCTAAAGCAAATATGGCAAAATAAACAGATCTGACCCGGTGGGTAGATAGACATTGGTAATGTGTTTCTCTATAATATTCTGCATGTTTGATGCATTTCATAATAAAATATTTATATATCATTAACACTGCCAACTTAGGGAGGAGCATGACCCTGGGCATGTAGAACTGGGGGAAAACCTGAAAGTCAGGTTGCAGTGGAATACTAAGGTCTGAAACTCTAATGAGCTTTCTTAGGGGAGAAAATGGAAGCATCCATTTCACTGTTGGGCTTGGGGCTGCCTTAAGGAAAATATCATTGTCCCAATCCAGGGGCCCTGGACACATGATAGGGCTTCAGGAGATACCCCCACATGTCCCTATCCATTGTTCTCTGTCTATCCAGACCCCTATGTGCAGAAGTAAAGGGCCTCCCCTCTGGGCAGAAGCAGCCCAAATGGACAGGAACTGGACAAGCAAGTGGTACCTTTACTCAAAAAAAAAAAAAAAAGAAAGAAAAGAAATTAGCTCATCCTTTCCAGGTCAGAGGTAGCCAGAGCACCTGGCTCAAGAGCAGAGCTCACTCCATGGTGTCTCAGCTCCCCCCAAGCCTCATCAGTACAGCAACTGAACTACACTGAACATTGAGACCCACTTGTGCTTTTCCTAGCTCTGGAACCAGAGTCTCCAGGCCTTCCTCCCATGCCCCTTCTCCTCCAAATCCAACGGGGGAAGGAGATCAAACTTATGTCCAGGCGTGGAGTGTCCATTTTCTTGGGACTAGAGTCTTTTCCCACCAATAGAGAGGGAACGAGGGAAGGTGAAAGGGAAGGAGGAAGGCAGGGGCTGAGGGAGGGACTGGAGTCTCTCCCAGAGAAAGAGAGAACAAGGAGGGGTGGAAGAGGAAAACAAGATAGCATCCAATTCCTCCTGACACTCTGCCCTTCACATGGTCCCTGGTCCCTTCTTTCCAATTTTCCACAGGGAAGTCCCCAGAATGCCACTAAAAACAAGTACAACTTCCACCCTAATCTACCTGTTGACCCCTCAGGAAATGAGAATAATCCTTACACTTTCCAATCTCTTTCCAGCCTAAAGCTTTCTTTTATCTTCAAAAAGTTTTTTTAAACATCTTAAATTGTTTTTATATTATAAATTTTGTAATAGTACTAAAAATTGAAATTTAATATTCCCACTAAAATCACAAATTGATAACTTGTTTAATCAAATCTCTCTAACAGTCATCACTTAAACACACAACTAATTAAACCTGAAAGAAAAAAATCTTTTTACTCGGTTGATTTTACATTAAAAATCAACACAATTTTTCATAGTTGCAGGTGAGATTAATTATTATTGCAAATCACAACTGTGTATGAGTACATACTGTTTATTGAGCCAAGATTTGTAGGAGTTGCTGCAGAAAAGATAAATTAGACACAGTCTATGCTTTCAAGAATTTGTTATCCATACTTATGAATGACTATTGTCTTTTAAATGTATTTGACAGACCATATAAAAATGAAAATTAGCTATTTGCTTTGATTTGACTGGATTGGATGGTACCATAATTATGTCTTTTACATTTCTGTTGTGATTACTTTCCTGACCTGTACTGAACAGAGCCCACAGTCAGTAGATTAGCAGTAAATCCAGAATACACTTCAAATTGATTAAAGAAATATAATTGTCACTTATAGGAAGACAGAAGCCTTTGCAGCTACAAAAATCGATAAGAGTGCAGTCACCAACCACTAATTATGTTTACCTAAATTATGAAGGTTATCGACAAAGAAATGTACAAAGATGGCTGAAACACTTGACCTATTATAAATTCGCTAAATCAGAAGTCAATCTAAATATATCCAGGAATGTAAGTATAGAGTATTTTCTCCCATTCAGAATTTTGTAGTCCTAGAGTGAATAGCATATTAAGGTTAAACACTGTCCTACAAACCAGTAATGAACATTAATGATCTGTACCTCTTATTTTAAAATTCATGTATAGATATAATTTATATATAATACAGAATGCCTCCAGATATGATAGCCAGAGACATGCATTATATCACTTAAAACAATATGAGATACTCAAAATGACAACACAGTACCTTCTTATAATAGGAATGTTTACCTCTTCTTTGGAAAGACCACCAAACTCAACAGGTAAACTTTTTCAGGAGAATCTTTTATGTTCCTTCCCATTTGATTTAAGAATCCTGTCTACAATATCCCTACTAGATGATTATCCAGTGTCTGCTTAATAAACCATACTGCTGAGCTCAGCACTTCAGAAGTATCCTCTTAGGTAACCTAGACCCTGAAACCTCTCATCGCTCTTCTTCACATTGTAGTGCATGATCATGGTGACAATTTGGACTTTAGAGCCAAAAAAATCTCTATCTGAATCTTGTACTAGCAGTGTGATCTTTGGCATAATTCTATAAGTGTCAGTTTCCCAATCTGTAAATAAGGACAATAACAACAACGTTTCATAGAATTGCTGTGAGAATTAAGTGGAGGATGTGTATAAAGTGCTAAACAATGAATGAATAGTAAGTGCTGGATAGAAATCCTTGTTGATAGCAATTCTGGTGTTTTGTTGTTTTCACATTATGTGACTACTCTGGGGCATTATTCCTATGGACCACAGCTTCCTTCTTAAATCTCTCTTGCCTGGTTTCCACTACGTTGCTGCAGGGGAGGAAAAATTTTCCCACTGCCCATACGTTCTTGGCTAGGGTTCTGTAACAAAAAAATAAATCAACAAGAAAAAAAGCACACAAATATATTTATGATAAGTTTCACATGATAGGAGCTCTCATATGTAAATAAAGACCAAAGTGCAAAACCTAAGTGTTTACATATTAGGTTAAAAAAGAGAGGCAATTGTGAGATATAAAATATCACTATTTACCAGAGAAATGCAAATCAAAACCACAATGAGATATTATCTCACACCTATCAGAATGACTACTATCAAAAAGACAACAAAGAACAAGTACTGGTGAGGATGCTGAAGAAAAGGAATGCTTGCGCCCTGTTGGTGAGAATCTAAATTGGTGCAGCCACCAGGAAACTATGTGGAGCTTCCTCAAAATGTTAAAAATAGAACTACTCAGGGTAGGGTGGGAGGGAGGTTCAAGAGGGAGGGGATGTGTTTATACTTAGAGCTGAGTTACAGTGTTGTAGAGCAGAAATCAATATAATACTTTAAAGCAATTATTCTCCAATTAAAATTTTTTTAAAAAAGAACAACAAGAGTGTGGAGGGCAGGCGGGGGGAAGAACTACCATATAATCCAGCAATTCCACTCCTGGGTATTTTTCATAAGAAAATAAAAACACTAATTTGAAAAGATATATGCACCCCTGTGTTCATTGCAGCAGTATTTACAGTAGCCGAGACATGTAAACATGTCTTACTGCTTACTCATCCATCTGATATGTAAAAATAATATCCCTATAATTATTTTCCAGACTCCACTCCATCCTATGCAATGTGCTATCTAAGCAGAATGACTGTTACTCCCTGTTGTGCTCTGTGCTCTATTCCTGGAATATGCTTCTCTAAATTCACTGACTGATTACATAATTTAGTAATTTTTAAAGCACAATTTTCAAATCCTGGCTCCTTAGTCCCAGCTGAACAAATTACATAGCATCTCTAAACATCAATTTCTTTATCTGTAAAATAGGGATTATAATAATAGTACCTACACTGTGAGGTCATTATAAGGAATTTAAAAAATAGTAGCAAGGAGTAAAACAGTAAGTTCTGAATAAAATTTAGCTGTAACTATTAATATTATAGTTATTATCACCACTATTCAATGCCCTCTTCAGAAAAGCCAGTGCACACAAATCATAACATTGAAAATACTGGCAACTCATTTTGTTGTTAAAATCCTGGTTCATTTAGCTTTTACAATCTACCTAAGCCATGTTTCCACTATCTAAGTTTGCTCCAATCTGAGAATTATTGGGTTAATCTTTGACTAAGCTGCCTCTCCTAACATTACACATGTTGTTCTCCAGGTATGATCTTATTTTAGGATGTCTCCTCCATCTCAGGATTTAAAATTTTTTTAATTAGCAGTTCTGCCAAATATATGTATCATCTATCTTTCACATTTTGGAGTTGTACCTGTATACCCTCCCAGGAAATACATAAAGTAAGGTTTTAGATTATAGTTAAGAAACCAATATGGAAATAAGGCAATAAGGCCTTATTGCCAAATTCAGACTTAAATTGAAGAAAGTAGGAAAAACCAACAGATCTTTCAGGTATGACATAAATCAAATCCCTTACGATTATACGGTGGAAGTGACAAATAGATTCAAGGAATTAGATCTGATAGATAGAGTGCCTGAAGAACTATGGACAGAGGTTCGTGACATCGTACAGGAGTCAGGGACAAAACCATCCCCAAGGAAAAGAAATGCAAACAGGCAAAATAGTTGTCTGAAAAGGATTTACAAATAGCTGAGAAAAGAAAAGAAGTTAAAGGCAAAGGAGAAAAGGAAAGACGTACCCATTTTAATGCAGACTTCCAAAGAACAGCAAGGAGAGATAAGAAAGTTTTCCTCAGTGACCAATGCAAAGAAATAGAGGAAAACAATAGAATGGGAAAGACTAGAGATCTCTTCAAGAAAACTAGAGATACCAAGGGAATATTTCATGCAAAGATGGGCTCAACAAAGGACAAAAATGGTATGGACATAACAGAAGCAGTAGATATTAAGAAGAGGTGGCAAGAATACACAGAAGAACTATACAAAAAAGATCTTTATGATGCAGATAATCACGATGGTGTGATCACTCACCTAGAGCCAAACATCCTGAAATGGGAAGTCAAGTGGGCCTTAGGAAGCATCAATTAAAACAAAGCTAGAGGAGGTGACGGAACTCCAATTGAGCTATTTCAAATCCTAAAAGGTGATAGTGTGAAAGCGCTGCACTCAATATGTCAGCAAATTTGGAAAACTCAGCAGTGGCCACAGGACTGGAAAAGGTGCATTTTCATTTCAATCCCAAAGAAAGGCAATGCCAAAGAATATTCAAACTACCACATGATTACACTCATCTCACATACTAGTAAAGGAATGTTCAAAATTCTCCAAGCCAGACTTCAACAATACATAAACCATGAACTTCCAGATATTCAAGCTGGATTTAGAAAGGGCAAAGGAACCAGAGAGCAAACTGACAACATGTGCTGGATCATGGGAGAAGCAAGAGCATCCCAGAAAAACATCTACTTCTGCTTTATTGACTATGCCAAAGCCTTTGACTGTGTGGATCCCAACAAACTGTGGAAAACTCTTCAAGAGATGGGAATATCGGACCACCTGACCTGCCTCTTGAGAAATCTGTATACAGGTCAGGAAGCAACAATAAGAACTGGACATGGAACAACATACTGGTTCCAAATAGGAAAAGGAGTACGTCAAGGCTGTATATTGTCACCCTGCTTATTTAACTTCTATGCAGAGTACATCATGAGGAACGCTGGACTGGAAGAAACACAAGCTGGAATCAAGATTGCTGGGAGAAATATCAATAACCTCAGATATGCAGATGACACCACCCTGATGGCAGAAATCAAAGAAGAACTAAAGAGCCTCTTGATGAAAATGAAGGAGGAGAGTGAAAAGCTGGCTTAAAGTTTAACATTCAGAAAACAAAGATCATGGCATCCGGTCCCATCACTTCATGGGAAATAGATGGGGAAACAGTGGAAACAGTGTCAGACTTTATTTTGGGGGGGGCTCCAAAATCACTGCAGATGGTGACTGCTGCCATGAAATTAAAAGACACTTGTTCCTTGGAAGAAAAATTATGACCAACCCAGCCAGAATATTAAAAAGCAGAGACATTACTTAGCCAACAAAGGTCCATCAAGTCAAAGCTATGATTTTTCTTGTAGTCATGTATGGATGTGAGAGTTGGACTATAAAGAAAGCTGAGCACTGAAGAATTGAGGCTTTTGAACTGTGGTGTTGGAGAAGACTCTTAAGAGTCCCTTGGACTGCAAGGAGATCCAAACAGTTCAACTTAAAGGAAATCAGTCCTAAATATTCATTGGAAGGACTGATGCTGAAGCTGAAACTCCAATACTTGGGCCACCTGATGCGAAGAACTGACTCATTGGAAAACACCCTGATGTTGGGAAATATTGAAGGCAGGAGTAGAAGGGGACAACAGAGGATGAGATGGTTGGATGGCATTACTGACTCAATGGTCATGAGTTTGAGTAAACTCCAGAATTTGGTGATGGATAGAGAGGCCTGCTATGCTGCAGTCCATGGGGTCACAGAGTTGGACACGACTCAGTGACTGAACTGAACTGAACTGAGCAACCAAGCCAAATTAAACTAGACAATGCAAATTCTGGACTAGTCTTGTCCTGTATGGATTATCTGTTCATATCAAGAAAATAGAATAAGTGAAATGGATGCAACCTGGCCACTCTAATATTGCCTCTACATGTTTTTAAGAGAACAATTCAACACACTTTTAGGAAAACTCAAATCATGTTAAATTGTCTCTTGGATTAAAATTGTGCCAAGACATTATAGAGGTGTTTTTCAAGTGATTTCAACATTCTTATGTCCAGAACTTTTCTCTAAATTTAATAAATCTCACACAATTGCTTATTTCCCAGATCAGTGAATGGTTATAGGGACACAGATCATTACAAAACATAAAGATCTTTACACCATTGTGTCTATTTCAGCTGTCAGAACATACTACCATCATGTTTAGCAGCCAAATATCTAAAAGTAACATCTGGTAGAGTTTTCGGTACCAAACAACTTATAGACTTGGTTAATGAACCCAAAATATTTGAATATAAGTAGCTATTTTAAATTTATACATTTAATCCTCCAAGCCTCAGTCATTGGCAAAGATAAAGAATAAATTAAATAACTTTGGAATACTATAATCTTCATCAACTATTTGACCAAAGTCAACATGAACTACCTAGGTAAATGAATTACTTAGAGGTAATAGAAATTAGGCAACCTACAAATAGGTAACTTTCCATTGAGCCACTGGCTCTAACATTATAGGAGGAAAGTAGTAATAATATTTTTATTTATAACTGAAATTAAGGAATGAATTATTTAGTAGTCAAGACTTTCATAACCTTTAAAACTTGGTTTCTAGAATGTAGGATGCCTAGTCTTGTAGGACTCTGGGTACCTCTGAAGCATACCACACGGGAAATTCCTCGGAAAAGCCCACTGTGCTAACGTATTTGAATAGTAAGGCTTTTATCACCATTCTAGATACAAAAAGATTCAGAAATTAAGTAAAAACTGTTGTATCCTGTTCAAAGAACAGTGGGAGATGGGAGTGGGGTGGAAGGAATAACCCCTGTAAGAAGCTTAGATGGAGCTGATCTGCAGTCTAATGCATTTCTCCATTAATATTTCAGATGCTATTTTAAGCCTTGCTAAGTACCAGAAACCCAGTTTTGCTTTTTTCTATGATAGGTTCCTATCTAAAGGCCAGTTACTAAGATGACACTTTTCTGACCATGGACACTGAGTCTCTCTGTCCTGCTCAGGAAATGTTTTGTCTTGCTTTGGGCTATTATCTAGGGCAAGTTGAGGTTCTCTTCTGAGATTTGTAAGGTCCTTATATTAATAATTCTATTATAATTTCTGACTGTTCTCACAGTCGACCCTATTCACAGAAGCAGCAGACCAAATTTCAGGCAAAATGTTTCCAAATATAATAAGCAAACTTTATGAAGCAGTTCTTGAAAACTCAGTGTATTTCAATGACAGCAAATGCTACAATCTGTTTAGCTCTTGGTGGAAAAAGAATGGTATGACTTGATAAATAGCCAGCACTTATATTTACATCAATTGTACCCTTCTGAATAATACTACACTGTTGATGCCTAGGATAGGATTTATGTTGGAAATTCAATTTAGTGGCTCAACTGAGGCAAATATTTACAATGTTTCACTGAAAAGCTCTCTATCCAAACCTCCCGTTTTCAGGTTTGTAGAAGGTACTAAAGATTGATGAGGCCAGACATAAACCTGACTCATTCATTGGTAGCCAACCAAAAGCTATCCTGTGAATATTAAATTGAGGCTGAGCTATTGAACAATACTTATTTGCTCATTCATTCATTGCTTGCCTACTCAATCAATATTTATGAAATGCCTGTTTATTATTATGAGAGTCACTTCAAACAAATATTTAGAAATGAAAAAGGGTAAATAAATAATTAAAATTTGTTTGGACCATAATATCTAATTTAATTCCCTACCAAAACACTTTACTTACTGTTTCATCAATGTGATCAAAATGTTAAAAGAAATACATGACCAGTTAAACTGGATTATAGGCAAGAACTACATGAAATTATTTCATTATACTACCAAAGAATGTATAGGCATCATTCTATGAGAACAAACAGGCACACTGAAGTCTTTCCCACTGGTATATTTGAACATATTCATGTCTATATGATTTGATCAAAGGTAAAGAGGTTCATATGAAGATAAGGAGACTGTGGAGAAATCCATTTCTAGCAGTATAGTGGCTCAGAACCCAACAAACTGCCTGAAAAAAAAAAAAACAACTAAAAGGACTAGAGAAATTATTAAAACTTATTTTAAGATGTTTCAGTGGATAATTAATGCTAAGAAATATTCAGAGGCCAAAAGTTAAGTGGAAACAGGAATTCAGAATGATGAGCAAATCACCAGAATCACATTTAGTTTTAAAGCCAAAACTGACGAACCTGACCTTCACTCATCAGGACCTTCCAGGACACCAGAACAGTAAATAAAGCCAAAGACCCTCCAAGTCAGGGAATGCCACAGAAGAATTCATCTATGAAACGTGGTCCAACAGGTATGACCTCTAAGGTAAAGTGCTTGGAAGTTGGCAGCTGGAAGTTAGACTGTTGACTGTTCCCAAAAGTGCCTGGAAAAAGACAAAGAATCGCCTCAGCCAAAGTAGCAAGAAAATTGAATTCATAGTTAAAACTACAAAACATACAAGGAAACAGCAAATAGAAAAATCAGACCAAAAGAAATCAGACATTGTTAGGTATAGGAATGGTATTATTGCCATCCAGGAGAAGTTTCCTTTTGTTAGGAATGCATACTGAAATATTTAAGAGTCAAGTATTATACCTGTAACTTATTTTTAAATCATTCATCAACAATATAAAATACATATAGATAGAGCATTGGAAAATGATGAAATATATGTGATAAAATGATAAAAACTGTTGGATCTAGGAGGAAAGTATAAAGATATTGATTATAATTTTCTTTAAGTTTCTCTTCATGTTTGAATATGTGTGTATCACTGATCCTGTTCATGATGCCAACTGTCTTGCTGTTCATACTGTCTGCACTGTTCTGTAGGTAAGGCTTGAGCTAAGAGGCTGGAAGAAGATGCGAGGAGCCATAGAAAGTGCAGACAAATTCATTCTCTCCTGGCTGGCACAGCAACCATAACACAGCCTCTCTCCTGGCTGATGCGGCAGCTGTAGCATTGGCCACAACGTAACCATAACAGAGCCATAACATAATGGAGCTCCATGTAGCCCCAGTGAAGTAGCAGCCAGGGCTTCCACGGTGAGGCTCATACAGGCATTCTGTACACAGTAGCCCACAACCAAGCAAGTACCTGTGACACGCATGCAGTGCTATAAGTGAGCACAGCTGTTACATAACCATGCAAAGTCATTGTTTACAGGACATGGGGCAAGAGGGTGTGAGAGCATGGGGCCAGAGAGCCTGATTGGTGTCATCTTGTTAATTTCCCCACAATGTTATGGAAATAAAAAAGGTTGGAGAGATTAAAAAAAGAGATCAGATGTTGGAAGTACTGAACACATAAAAATACAAAACATAAGCTAAATTGTTATTGATAACAAAATAAAAGAAAAGAAAACAGCAAATATTTTTAAGTGGTCAAGAGATTTGAAAAAGGGCAAAACAAACTTGTATCTTATTGCTAATAATGGTAATGGTAAGTGTAGAAGGAGTGATACGATTAAAACACAATTGATTACAAATCATAGTATTGATTTGGGCAAGATTACCAATGGATGGTAGAACCGTTAGATAAAAGTTTGATAAGGTACATAATATTTACCTAATTTTAAAATTTCTTCCCACTGACTGCCTATTAATTGCATAAGAGAAAAATTAAAACTTTATAGTAGAATAATCTGGTTGATACCATGTAACCAGCTAATCAAAATTAATAGTCTAAATAATGAAAGAAATTGACATTCCTATATAAGGCAATGATATAAGAATCCTTCATCAGCAAAGCAAAAGGAAAAGGAGAAAAGAAAAGACATACTTCTCTTTGCCAGTGAAGTGAAGTGAAGTGAAGTGAAGTGAAGTCACTCAGTCGTGTCTGACTCTTTGCGACCCCATGGACTGTAGCCTACCAGGCTTCTCCCTCCATGGGATTCTCCAGGCAAGAGTACTGGAGTGGGGTGCCATTGCCTTCTCCAGGGGGTCTTCCCGACCCAGGGATCAAACCCAGGTCTCCCACATTCCAGGAGGATGCTTTAACCTCTAAGCCACCAGGGAAGCCAGTGAAGCGAAAGGTAAAGGAGAAAAGGAAATATATACCCATTTGAATGCAGAGTTCCAAAGAATAGCAAAGAGAGATAAGAAAGCTTTCCTCAGTGCAAAGAAATAGAGGAAGACAACAGAATGGGAAAGATTAGAGATCTCTTCAAGCAAATTAGAGAAACCAAGGGAACATTTCATGCAAAGATGGACACAATAAAGAACAGATACGGTATGGATATAACAGAAACAGAAGATATTAAGAAGAGGTGGCAAGAATACACAGAAGAACTATACAAAAAAAGATCTTTATGACCGAGATAACCACAATAGTGTGATCACTAACCTAGAGCCAGACATCTGGAATGAGAAGTCAAGTGGGCCTTAGGAAGCATCACTATAAGCAAAGCTAGAGGAAGTGACGGAATTTCAGTTGAGCTATTTCAAATCCTAAAAGATGATGCTGTGAAAGTGCTGCACTCAATATGTTAGCAAATTTAGAAAACTCAGCCGTGGCCACAGGACTGGAAAAGGTCAATTTTCATTCCAATCCTGAAGAAAGGCAATGCCAAAGGATGTTTAAACTACTGGACAATTGCACTCATCTCACACGCTAGCAAAGCAATGCTCAAAATTCTCCAAGCCAGGCTTCAGCAGTAAGTGAACCGTGAACTTCCAGATGTTCAAGATGGTTTTAGAAAGGGCAAAGGAATCAGATATCAAAATGCCAATATTTGTTGGACCATGGAAGAAGCAAGAGAGTTCCAAAAAAACAGCTACTTCTGCTTTATTGACTATGCCAAAGCCTTTGACTGTGTGGATCAGGACAAACTGTGGAAAATTCTTCAAGAAATGGGAATACCAGACCACTTGACCTGCCTCCTGAGAAATCTGTATGCAGGCCAAGAAGCAACAGTTAGAACTGGACATGGAACAACAGACTGGTTCCAAATTGGGAAAGGAGTAGGTCAAGGATGGGATGTATATGGTCACCCTGTTTATTTAACTTATATGTATCATGAGAAATGCTGGACTGGATGAAGCACAAGCTGGAATCAAGATTGCTAGGAGAAATATCAGTACCTCAGATATGCAGATGATGCCACCATTATGGCAGAACATGAAGAAGAACTAAAGAGCCTCTTGATGAAATATAAGAGCCTCTAGCCAGAATATTAAAAAGCAGAGACATTACTTTGCCAACAAAGTTCCATCTAGTCAAAACTATGGTTTTTCCAGTAGTCATATACGGATGTGACAGTTGGACTATAAAGTTGAGCACTGAAGAATTGATGCTTTTGAACTGTGGTGTTGTAGAAGACTCTTGAGAGTCCTTTGGACTGCAAGGAGATCCAACCAGTCAATCCTAAGGGAAATCAGTCCTGAATATTCATTGGAAGGACTGACGCTGAAGCTGAAACTCCAATACTTTGGCTACCTGATGCAAAGAACTGACTCACTGGAAAAGACTCTGATGCTGGGAAAGATTGAAGGCAAAAGGAGAAGAGGGCAGCAGAGAATGAGATGGTTGGATGGCATCACTGACTCCATGGACATGAGTTTGAGCAAGCTCCAGGATTTCATGATGGACAGGGAGGCCTGGCATGCTGCAGTCCCTGGGTTCACAAAGAGTTGGCCATAACTGAGACCGAACCAAACTGAACTGATATCAGGCACTGAAAAGGAAAAACTGTAATTTATATAGCATTGCTATTGAAAGTACAGCTGGACCCATGTTGAGGGATATTTCAGAAAAGAACCAGCCAATACTCTTCAAAAATGTCATTATAATTAAAGCTAAAAGAGACAGTGTTCCAAATCAAAGGAAACTAAAGGGATATAACAACTAACTGGATCTGGATTCAGAGGAAGATGCTGCTATAAAAGGAATAATTGGAACAATGGTTGAAATATGAATATGGACTGTGTAGTGAATAACAGTAATATATCAATATAAAATCTCACAACTGTGATCAAAACTCTCATAGTATCATGACTTACTCTCAAATGACCCAAAATAGAATACATAGGTTGAAGAAAAAAATAAAGTGAAGAATGCCATTGCTGATAATAATTATTTTGAATCTATGCCAGTTAATACACCATGTTAGTCATAGAATAGAAAAATAGACCAATGGTATAGAATGAAGGGCCCCAGTAAAAGATTCTCACATATATGAAATATAGATGTCTGACAAAGATGACATTGTCAGTCAGTATGGAAAGGACACCATTTTCTTAAATGGCTCGGAAATAATTGGTATCCATATAAAGGAATGGAAATTTTACCCTCACATTATGAAAAGTCAACTCCAGAGTATTAAAAACATAACTGTGGCAGGGCAGGGACAAGAAAGCAAAACTGTAAGTTTTTATGAAAAGAATAAAATAATGTCTATTTGGATTAAGGGAGGATTTCTTACACAAGGTTAAAAAGTTAAAACTATAAAGGATGGCTACATTTGAGTACATTGCAGTTACAGTATTCTATTCATTAAAATGTTCTGACAGAGGAAAATGAACAAGTCATGAAAAAGTGAAGATTTATTCAATATATAAACCAAAAATCAACGAGAAAAATATAAAAATTCAATAGAAAATAGTCCCAAGACTTAAATGGATAATTCTCCAAAGAGAAATCTTGAAGAACAATACGTTATAAATAAACTTATTTAACTTATATGCAGAGTACATCCTGAGAAATGCTGGACTGGATGAAGCACAAGCTGGAATCAAGATTGCCAGGAGAAATATCAATAACCTCAGATATGCAGATGACAGCACCCTTATGGCAGAAAGTGAAGAGGAACTAAAATGCCTCTTGATAAATGTGAAAGAGGAGAGTGAAAAAGTTGGCTTCAAGCTCAACATTCAGAAAATGAAGATCATGGCATCTGGTCCCATCACTTTATGGCAAATAGATGGGGAAACAGTGTAAACAGTGTCAGACTCTGTTTTGGGAGGCTCCAAAATCACTGCAGATGGTGATTGCAGCCATGAAATTAAAAGACACTTACTCCTTGGAAGAAAAGTTATGACCAACATAGATAGCATATTCAAAAGCAGAGATATTACTTTGCCAACAAAGGTCCATCTAGTCAAGGCTATGGTTTTTCCAGCGGTCATGGATGGATGTGAGAGTTGGACTGTGAAGAAGGCTGAGCACCCAAAAACTGATGATTTTGAACTGTGGTGTTGGAGGAGACTCTTGAGAGTCCCTTGGACTACAAGGAGGTCCAACCAGTCGATCCTAAAGGAGATCAGTCCTGGGTGTTCATTGGAAGGACTGATGCTGAAGCTGAAACTCCAATACTTTGGCCACCTCATGTGAAGTGTTGACTCATTGGAAAAGACCCTGCTGCTAGGAGGGTTTGGGGGCAGGAGGAGAAGAGGGAGACAGAGGATGAGATGGCTAGATGGCATCTCACTGACTCGATGGACATGACTTTGGGTAAACTCCGAGAGTAGGTGATGGACAGGGAGGCCTGGCATGCTGCAATTCATGGGGTCGCAAAGAGTCGAACACGACTGAGCGAGTGAACTGATGACTTTCCAGTTACATTCAATCTAAGAAACATGGACAAGAATAGCCCTACCACTGTTTAAAACAGAAACTGGAAACATAAAACACTCATCAACAGTAGAATGATAAATTGTGTTATATTCGTACAATACTGCCCATTATATGATGGAATAATGACAACTTAAAATGAACAAACTACAGTGAAAGCTATAACATGGATAAATCTCAAGAATATAATGTTAAGAAAAAAGTAAAGCACACAGAAGAGAAGCAAAAGCTCACTTTCATTTATCTTAAAGTTAAAAAACATGGAAAACTAAATAAATTCTTATATAAGAAGGACTAACTGCTTTCCTGGTGGCTTATCAATAAAGAATCTGCCTACAATGTGGGAGCCACAGGAGTCATGGGTTCCATGCCTGGGTCAGGAAGATCCCCTGGAGGAGGGCATAGCAATCCACTAAAGTATTCTTGCCTGGAGAATCCCATATAGAGGAGCCTGGTGGGCTACAGTCCATTGGGTCACAAAGAGTCAGACAAGACTGAAATGACTTAGGAAGTCAAGGCAAGAAGGAAGAGGGGGTATAGAATTTGGGAAGAGAAGAAAGAAACCTTCAAAATTACTGGTAATTTTCCATTTGTCAAATTAGGTGGTGGGAACACTGTCTTATATTAAACACATATTTTTAAATATTCTATCTACTTAATAATAAAAGAGAAAGAGAAAACAGGACTTGTATTTCTTATGATCTGAGCAAATTCCAGAAAACAGTGGAGGACAAAAGAGCCTGCATGCTGCAGTTCATGGGGTCGCAAAGAGTTGGACACTACTTAGAGACTAAACAACAACAACAAACATTCTTATGAACAATCTAGTTAGAAAAAGCAAGTTATGCTTCCTGTACTGAGATTCTTGACCAGGAAACCTATGTTCTTCCAGAATGTTATGTATTTTCCTTTGTAATCGTTCTCTAGGAGATCTTCAAAGCCAGCAACAATAACAACAAGTTTAACTGCAAGCTGAAACATATATATAATAGGATTAGAATTTTATTCAAACCATTAGGAGAACAAGAAAATAAGATGCATGATCTTGAGCAAGCCATTTACATTTGGCACTTATCTAGAAGCTCTGACTGAATCTGCAGATAAACAGACCTATGTGGATGCAAGAGTCCATGTTGTTGTGGATTATTCATTATAAAGACACATATTACATCTTCAAATGTGTAGTATATTTCATGTGAATGAGTGTCGTGGCACTTCAATAAGAAAGACAGCTGAGTGTTGAATTTTTTAGAGGTTTCTGCTAGAATACTTTTATTCTTTTTTTAGTTTTGCCAAGAGAATGCACTGGTCATAGCAAACACCCTCTTCCAACAACACAAGAGAAGACTCTACACATGGACATCATCAGATGGTCAACACTGAAATCAGATTGATTATATTCTCTGCAGCCAAACATGCAGAAGCTATATACAGTAAACAAAAACAACCAGGAGCTGACTGTGGCTCAGATCATGAACTCCTTATTGCCAAATTCAGACTGAAATTGAAGAAAGTAGGGAAAACCACTAGACCATTCAGGTATGACCTAAACCAAATCCCTTATGCTTATACAGTGGAAGTGAGAAATAGATTTAAGGGCCTAGATCTGATAGAGTGCCTGATGAACTATGGAATGAGGTTTGTGACATTGTACAAGAGACAGGGATCAAGACCATCCCCATGGAAAAGAAATGCAAAAAAGCAAAATGGCTGTCTGGGGAGGCCTTACAAATAGCTGTGAAAAGAAGACAAGCAAAAAGCAAAGGAGAAAAAGAAAGATATAAGAATCTGAATGCAGAGTTCCAAAGAATAGTAAGGAGAGATAAGAAAGCCTTCCTCAGCGACCAATGCAAAGAAATAGAATAAAACAACAGAATGGAAAAGACTAGAGATCTCTTCAAGAAAATTAGAGATATGAAGGGAACATTTCATGCAAAGATGGGCTCGATAAAGGACAGAAATGGTATGGATCTAACAGAAGCAGAAGATATTAAGAAGAGGTGGCAAGAATACACAGAAGAACTGTACAAAAAAGAGCTTCACGACCAAGATAATCATGATGGTGTGATCACTCACCTAGAGCCAGAAATCCTGGACTGCGAAGTCAAGTGGGCCTTAGAAAGCATCACTACGAACAAAGCTAGTGGAGGTGATGGAATTCCAGTTGAGCTATTTCAAATCCTGAAAGATGATGTTGTGAAAGTGCTGCACTCAATATGCCAGCACATTTGGAAAACTCAGCAGTGGCCACAGGACTGGAAAAGGTCAGTTTTCTTTCCAATCCCAAAGGAAGGCAATGCCAAAGAACGCTCAAACTACCGCACAATTCCACTCATCTCACACGCTAGTAAAGTAATGCTCAAAATTCTCCAAGCCAGGCTTCAGCAATACCTGAACCATGAACTTCCTGATGTTCAAGCTGGTTTTCGAAAAGGCAGAGGAATCAGAGATCAAATTGCCAACTTCCGCTGGATCATGGAAAAAACAAGAGAGTTCCAGAAAAACATCTATTTCTGCTTTATTGACTATGCCAAAGCCTTTGACTGTGTGGATCACAAGAAACTGTGGAAAATTCTGAAAGAGATGGGAATACCAGACCACCTAACCTGCCTCTTGAGAAATTTGTATGCAGGTCAGGAAGCAACAGTTAGAACTGGACATGGAACAACAGACTGGTTCCAAATAGGAAAAGGAGTACGTCAAGGCTGTATATTGTCACTCTTGCTTATTTAACTTATATGCAGAGAACATCATGAGAAACGCTGGGCTGGAAGAAACACAAGCTGGAATCAAGATTGCTGGGAGAAATATCAATAACCTCAGATATGCAGGTGACACCACCCTGATGGCAGAAAGTGAAGAGGAACTAAAAAGCCTCTTGATGAAAGTGAAAGAGAGAGAAAAAGTTCGCTTAAAGCCCAACATTCAGAAAATGAAGATCATGGCATCTGATCCCATCACTTCATGGGAAATAGATGGGGAAACAGTGGAAACAGTGTCAGACTTTGTTTTTTTTTGGTGGGGGACTGCAAAATCACTGCAGATGGTGACTGCAGCCATGAAATTAAAAGACACATACTCATTGAAAGGAGGGTTATGACCAACCTAGATAGCATATCCAAAAGCAGAGACATTACTTTGACAACAAAGGTCCGTCTAGTCAAGGCTATGGTTTTTCCAGTGGTCATGTATGGATGTGAGAGTTGGACTGTGAAGAAGGCTGAGCACCAAAGAATTGATGCTTTTGAACTGTGGTGTTGGAGAAGACTCTTGAGAGTCCCTTGGACTGCAAGGAGACCCAACCAGTCCATTCTAAAAGAGATCAGTCCTGGGATTTCTTTGGAAGGAATGATGCTGAAGCTGAAACTCCAATTATTTGGCCACCTCATGCGAAGAGTTGGAAAAGACTCATTGGAAAAGACTCTGATGCTGGGAGGGATTGGGGGCAGGAGAAGGGGACGACAGAGGATGAGATGGCTGGATGGCATCACCGACTGGATGAACGTGAGTTTGAGTAAACTCTGGGAGTTGGTGATGGACAGCGATGCCTGGTGTGCTGCAATTCATGGGGTCGCAAAGAGTCGCACACGACTGAGCGACTGAATGAACTGAACTATCTGTGATATTCACTGAGGATCATCGCTCCTCAAGAATATGATCACCCTCAACTACTCTATGGACTACTTCTATACCCAAGATCGCTGAACTCATATACTTTTATTCTTTCAAAAGGTTCTAAAGTACCACAGATTTTCCAACATTACACCCAAGTAATATATGTATGGGTCACAAAATGTTGGACATGACAGCACCATACACATATGTGGGATTCCCAGGTGACACAGTGGTAAAGAATCTGCCAGTTCAGGAAATGCAAGAGACTGCCTGGCAATGCAGGTGACACAAGAGACTCAGGTTTGCTCCCTGGGCTGGGAATATATCCTGGAGTAGGAAATAATAATCCACTCCAGTATTCTTGCCTGGAAAAATTTCATGGACACGGAGCCTGCTGAGCTACAGTCCATGAGGTCACAAAGAGTTAAACATGACTGAGCACCATACATGTTTGTATTCCCATTGGTTCCCTCTAGTGAATGTATCACAGCTTCATTCATTTCCTCTGCCACAGTATTCCAAACATTACTACTAATTTTTTAATGCAGTAAAATTTTTAATTTATATTTTCATTTCAGCCCTGACATTCATAGTATGTTCAGTACACAATTTCAGCAAAACTGTAACAGTTTTTTCCATGATCAGGTTGAAAACATAATAAATAGGATCCAAAAATAGCTGTTCTTATTGATTAATATGGGACCTTACATGTCTCTTCCCAGCAAAAGACTATGATCATTCTGAAGATAGTAACCATGTTAATTTATCACAGGTACCTTAAAATCCCAGCCACTCAATAAATTTTGTAGGATAGAAGAATGAATAGATATTCAATTTTAAAATCTTTAGGTTAGAAAATGTCTGTTTTTGCTGCCAAGGACACATTTCTCCTCCTGGTAATGGCATTCTAGTGGCAAAACCACTTCTTATACACTTTTGTGCCTGTGGTTTGGGCTTCAGCTACCTCAAAGCTTCCAGCTTCTGGTACAGGTGTATAAAATGGTCTGGTCTCAGCTCTGACCATAGTAGTTTATTTAGGGAAGAGCACAAGACACAATGCAGGCCAATGAGACTCAAATTCAAGATGGATGTAACTGTTGGGAAACAGAAGCTTTATACTCTTTATACTGAGAATTATAACTCTGTGAATATCATCAACCTGGAGCTACCAGAGGCCACCAAATTGAGAGTTTTCCTGAGAATACAATCAGCACAAAATAGAGTCAAATAGCAGGAGAATCACAGACAAAATTCTGCTGCCATTTGTTGAGTCCTATATCTAAGAAAGAATTATGCTGATGCACATTGCAAATTGTCAGTAATATGAGCTAATATATTCTTTTTAATACTGATTGATATAAACTTCTATTTAGGAGTTCCATAAAGCCTCTGACAAGAGACAGTATAATTAAGTAGCCTGGGCTCACAGAGCCTATAACCAGGGCTTAGCAACCCGAATGGAAGGCCTATAGTTAGGGGCTGAGGACCGAGATGGAGACATAAAGGGAGAAGAGCTTAAAAGTAGTGACAGGAGCAAAACAAACCAGGGTATCAGTAGAACAAGTCTTGTGGCAGAAGATGAAAACATTAGTCTAAGGCAGAAACAATGGAAAGCAAGAAGAGAACATAATATAGTCCCTTTTAAAGGAGGACTTGGCAGGTGGCCAGAGCAATAATGCTCTTGGCTCCTTCAGATTTATTTCCCACCGCTGCTCCTCTCTAGATCCCTATCTCAAGTCATTTCCAACCTTTATTTGGTGACCCACATAGACCTTGTGGAGCCTATCCTCAGTGCCTTTGCATATACACCTTTGCATCCCTATGCCTAAATGTCCTCTTCTTTCACTCAGACTTCAAGACCCAGCCTAAATTTTCCTCTGAGAAGCTTTGAGAGGTCCCCTCTCTACCTTGTGATCCAGCTCCATGGGAAGGCCTGGACTTCTGGAAGGCACTTCCTTGTTTTCACTCACCTATAATACAAGCTCTTTTAATAAAGAGAACTTGTCTAATTCACTTTAACATCCCCATACAATATCTTATCCATAATGCATACTTCAAAAATATGAATTGATAAAATACAAATTGCATGAAGAAACATTAAAGATGACCAGCAACAAAATAGTAATATAGGTTCTACACTTACATCAACCCCAAATAAAAGGCTAAAACAAAACACCATCATACCAGAAGGTCAAATAAATATATTCAGCATTTGCTATAGCCATAGCACTGGAAAAGAAATTTCTCTACATTCTAGTCCAACCTCTACTCATTCTCAAATGCAAACTAGATCTTCCTCCCATTTCCTTATTACTCTGCACCCCCTAAAGTTGCCTCTATGCCAGATCAAGGCATTCTCTGTAAGTCAAGTTCATCTTAAAAATGTAGCATGCGCTCAGCTGTCAGAATGCTTTTGCTTTCTGTCAGCCTCATTATTTTCCTTCTCTGTATTATAAACAACTATAGAATGATGACAAAATATTTGTATGTGTCATTTTGTTATTATATGTAGCTGAGTTTTTATTGAATAGTTTTAGTGATCACAATTTGACATAAGAAAATGAAAATTCCTTCAGATTCTTTATATTTTTCATAAATAAAAAAGCAAATTTTATTTCAGGCTGAATACAGATTTTTCAAAACCTTAGAGAGGAACTAAGGAGCTTATTGCAAATACTTAAAGTGTTAACAAGTAGTAGAGGAATTAAAGATAGCATGGTTTCAGAGGATAAAACTATAATAAATGCATAAAAATTAGCAGAAGACAGATTTTAGCTTAAAATAAGTAAGAACTGCCCTGCAATTAAAGCTGCCCAGTAATGGAGGAGCTGAATTACAGAGAATTTAGCAAGAGTCATAAAAAGAAATATTCTCACAAATTCTATGTCTTACAGATATTACTTCATTAATGTTCATGGCATTTTGAAATATGTAACAAAGCCATCAGTCTCCCTTTTGTAGATGAAGAAATCAACAGGCAAATGGTTTGCCCAAGGTCACATATTGACTGATGCAAGTTTGATCTTCTCTTTCTTATATAACATTTGCTTACTGTCTTAGAAAACAATAATCGTGCAATTGCAGGTGAAGTTATTTATTGCTATTTAATCCTTGATCTAAGCAAAACTTGGAATTTTATATCTAAGACTTGGCCCTCTTGGAATTTCTTAATAGTTAAGATTTTTATAGTTCTGCAAAGTCTTAAGTGTCACACTTTAATTAGTTTTAACCAATTTTTAATCAAAAAAGTTAGATCCTAATGATCAGCATACAAATTGCTAGATCATCTGTAACAAGTGTTAAAACCATTAAATGTCAGCATGTCATTATAAATCCAGTGGCAGTTGGGAGAATAAATGTCAAATTTTTCATTATTTTTCTTCAGAGTTTAAAAAGCAATTGCCAATGTCAGCCACAGTTAATATTCCAATCTTTTAGCTAAGAAATAAGCACTTGCATGAACCCCAAAGAAAAATGAGATACAAATTTCCCTCAAATCCTAACATTTACAAAGAACTATTGCTTCCATATAAGGGTCAAATTTCAAATTAAGTTAGCATTAAAAACCTATTGGAGGGTAGACAACTAAGATTCACAAAGGGAAAAAATGAGGGGAAATAGACAATTTAAATAATAAATATTTTTAACATAAATTTACTTATTTTAATTGGAAGCTAATTACTTTACAATATTGTATTGGTTTTGCCATACATCAACATGAATCCACCACAGGTGTATATGTGTTCCCCATCCTGAACTCCCCTCCCTCTTCCCTGCTCATACCATCCCTATGGGTGATCCCAGTGCATCAGCCCCAAGTATCATGTATCATGCATCGAACCTGGTCTGGCAATTTGTTTCACATATGCTATTATACATGTTTCAATGCCATTCTCCCTAATCATTCCACCCTCGCCCTCTCCCACAGAGTCCAAAAGATTGTTCTACACATTAGTGTCTCTTTCGCTGTATTGCATAAAGGGTTATCATTACCATCTTCCTAAATTCCATATATATGCATTAGTATACTGCATCGGATAATCACAGATAATCATGGATATTCACGATGGTGTGATCACTCATCTAGAGCCAGACATCCTGGAATGTGACATCAAGTGGGCCTTAGAAAGCATCACTACGAACAAAGCTAGTGAAGGTGATGGAATTCCAGTTGAGCTCTTTCAAATCCTGAAAGATAATGCTGTGAAAGTGCTGCACTCAATATGCCAGCACATTTGGAAAACTCAGCAGTGGCCACAGGACTGAAAAAGTCAGTTTTCATTCCAATCCCAAAGAAAGGCAATGCCAAAGAACGCTCAAACTACCACACAATCGCACTCATCTCACACGCTAGTAAAGTAATGCTCAAAATTCTCCAAGCCAGGCTTCAGCAATACCTGAACCATGAACTTCCTGATGTTCAAGCTGGTTTTCGAAAAGGCAGAGGAATCAGAGATCAAATTGCCAACATCCGCTGGATCATGGAAAAAGCAAGAGAGTTCCAGAAAAACATCTATTTCTGCTTTATTGACTATGCCAAAGCCTTTGACTGTGTGAATCACAAGAAATTGTGGAAAATTCTGAAAGAGATGGGAATACCAGGCCACTTGACCTGCCTCTTAAGAAATCTATATGCAGGTCAGGAAGCAACAGTTAGAACTGGACATGGAACAACAGACTGGTTCCAAATAGGAAAAGGAGTATGTCAAGGCTGTATATTGTCACCCTGCTTATTTAACTTCTATGCAGAGTACATCATGAGAAACGCTGGATTGGAGGAAGCACACGCTGGAATCAAGATTGCTGGGAGAAATATCAATAACCTCAGATATGCAGGTGACACCACCCTTATGGCAGAAAGTGAAGAGGAACTAAAAAGCCTCTTGATGAAAGTGAAAGTGGAGAGTGAAAAAGTTGGCTTAAAGCTCAACATTCAGAAAACGAAGATCATGGCATCCGGTCCCATCACTTCATGGGAAATAGATGGGGAAACAGTGGAAACAGTGTCAGACTTTATTTTTTGGGCTCCAAAATCACTGCAGATGGTGAATGCAGCCGTGAAATTAAAAGACGCTTACTCCTTGGAAGGAAAGATATGACCAACCTAGATAGCATATTCAAAAGCAGAGACATTACTTTGCCGACTAAGGTCCGTCTAGTCAAGGCTATGGTTTTTCCAGTAGTCATATGGATGTGAGAGTTGGACTGTGAAGAAGGCTGAGCGCCGAAGAATTGATGCTCTTGAACTGTGGTGTTGGAGAAGACTCTTGAGAGTCCCTTGAACTGCAAGGAGATCCAACCAGTCCATTCTGAAGATCAGCCCTGGGATTTCTTTGGAAGGAATGATGCTAAAGCTGAAACTCCAGTACTTTGGCCACCTCATGCAAAGTTGACTCATTGGAAAAGACTCTGATGCTGGGAGGGATTGGGGGCAGGAGGAGAAGGGGACGACAGAGGATGAGATGGCTGGATGGCATCACTGACTCGATGGACGTGAGTCTGAGTGAACTCCGGGAGTTGGTGATGGACAGGGAGGCCTGGCGTGAAAGAGTCGGACACGACTGAGCGACTGAACTGAACCGATACTGTATCGGTGTTTTTCTTTCAGGTTTACTTCACTCTGTATAATAGGCTCCAGTTTTGTCCACCTCATTAGAACTGATTCAAATGTATTCTTTTAATGGCTGAGTAAGACTCCATTGGGTATATTTATGTACCATAGTTTTCTTATCCATTCATCTGCTGATGTACATCTTGTTCCCTCCATGTCCTGGCTATTATAAACAGTGCTGCGATGAACATTGGGGTACACGTGTCTCTTTCAATTCTGGTTTCCTCAGTGTATATGCCCAGTAGTGGGATTACTGGGTCATATGGTAGTTCTATTTCTAGTGTTTTAATGAATCTCCACACTGTTCTCCATAGAGGCTGTGCTAGTTTGCATTTCCACCAACCATGTAAGAGGGGTCCCTTTTCTCCACACCTTCTCCAGCATTTATTGCTTGTAGACTTTTGGATCGCAGCCATTCTGACTGGCCTGAAATGGTACCTCATTGTGGTTTTGATTTGCATTTCTCTGATAATGAGTGATGTTGAGCATCTTTTCATGTATTTGTTAGCCATCTGTATGTCTTCTTTGGAGAAGTGCCTGTTTAGTTCTTTGGCCCATTTTTTGATTGAAGTGAAGTCGCTCAGTCATGTTCAACTCTTTGCGACCCCATGGACTGTAGCCTACCAGGCTCCTCCCTCCATGGGATTCTCCAGGCAAGAGTACTGGAGTGAGTTGCCATTTTCCTTCTCCAGGGGATCTTCCCGACAAAGGGATCGAACCCGGGTCTCCTGCATTCCAGGCAGATGCTTTAACCCTGGTGGCTTAGAGGGTCGTTTATTTTTCTGGAATTGAGCTGCGTAAGTTGCTTGTATGTTTATAAGATTAATTATTTGTCAGTTGCTTCGTTTGCTATTATTTTCTCCCATTCTGAAGGCTGTCTTTTCACCTTGCTTATAGTTTCCTTTGTTGTGCAGAAGCTTTTGATTTTAATTAGATCCCATTTGTTTATTTTTGCTTTTATTTCCAGAATTCTGGGAGGTGGATCATAGAGGATCCTGCTGTGGTGTATGTCAGAGACTGTTTTGCCTATGTTCTCGTCTAGGAGTTTTATAGTTTCTGGTCTTACATTTAGATCTTTAATCCATTTTGAGTTTATTTTTGTGTATGGTGTTAGAAAGTGTTCTAGTTTCATTCTTTTACAAGTGGTTGACCAGTTTTCCCAGCATTACTTGTTAAAGAGATTATCTTTAATCCATTGTACATTCTTGCCTCCTTTGTCAACGATAAGGTGTCCATAGGTGTGTGGATTCATCTCTGGGCTTTCTATTTTGTTCCATTGATCTATATTTCCGTCTTTGTGCCAGTACCATACTGTCTTGATGACTGTGGCTTTGTAGTAGAGCCTGAAGTCAAGCAGGTTGATTCCTCCAGTTCCATTCTTCTTTCTCAAGATTGCTTTGGCTATTTAAAGTTTTTTGTATTTCCATACAAATTGTTGAAATTATTGTTCTAGCTCTGTGAAAAATACCGTTGGTAGCTTGATAGGGATTGCATTGACTCTATAGATTGCTTTGGGTAGTATACTCATTTTCACTATATTGATTCTTCCAATCCATTAACATGGTATATTTCTCCATCTATTAGTGTCCTCTTTGATTTCTTTCATCAGTGTTTTATAGTTTTTTATATATAGGTCTTTAATTTCTTTAGGTAGATATATTCCTAAGTATTTTATTCTTTTCATTGCAGTGGTGAATGGAATTGTTTCCTTATTTTCTCTATTTTCTCATTATTAGTGTATAGGAATGCAAGGGATTTCTGTGTGTTGATTTTATATCCTGCAACTTTACTATATTCATTGATTAGCTCTAGTAATTTTCTGGTGGAGTCTTTAGGGTTTTCTATGTAGAGGATCATGTCATCTGCAAATAGTGAGAGTTTTACTTCTTCTTTTCCAATTTGGATTCCTTTTATTTCTTTTTCTGCTCTGATTGCTGTGCCCAAAACTGCCAAAACTATATTGAATAATAGTGGTGAAAGTGGGCACCTTTGTCTTGTTCCTGACTTTAGGGGAAATGCTTTCAGTTTTTCACCATTGAGGATAATGTTTGCTGTGGGTTTGTCATATATAGCTTTGATTATGTTGAGGTATGTTCCTTCTTTTCCTGCTTTCTGGAGGGTTTTTATCATAAATGGATGTTGAATTTTGTCAAAGGCTTTCTCTGCATCTATTGAGATAACCATATGGCTTTTATTTTTCAATTTGTTAATGTGGTGTATTACATTGATTGATTTGCTGATATTGAAGAGTCCCTTCATCCCTGGGATAAAGCCCACTGGGTCATGATGTATGATCTTTTTAGTGTGGTGTTGGATTCTGTTTGCTAGAATTTTGTTACGGATTTTTGCATCTATGTTCATTAGTGATATTGGCCTATAGTTTTCTTTTTTTGTGGCATCTTTGTCAGGTTTTGGTATTAGGGTGATGCTGGCCTCATGAGTTTGGAAGTTTACCTTCCTCTGCAATTTTCTGGAAGAGTTTGAGTAGGATAGGTGTTAGCTCTTCTCGAAATTTTTGGTAGAATTCAGCTGTGAAGCCATCTGGACCTGGGCTTTTGTTTGCTGGAAGATTTCTGATTACAGTTTCAATTTCCGTGCTTGTGATGGGTCTGTAAAGATTTTCTATTTCTTCCTGGTTCAGTTTTGGAAAGTTGTACATTTTAAAGAATTTGTTCATTTCTTCCAAGTTGTCCATTTTATTGGCATATAATTGCTAATAGTAGTCTCTTATGATCCTTTGTATTTCTGTGTTGTCTCTTGTGATCTCTCCGTTTTCATTTCTAATTTTATTGATTTGAATTTTTTCCCTTTGTTTCTTGATGAGTCTGGCTAATGGTTTGTCTATTTTATTTATCCTCTCAAAGAACCAGCTTTTGGCTTTGTTGATTTTTGTTATGGTCACTTTTGTTCCCTTTGCATTTATTTCTGCCCTAATTTTTAAGATTTCTTTCCTTCTGCTAACCCTGGGGTTCTCCATTTCTTCCTTTTCTAGTTGCTTTAGGTGTAGAGTTAAGTTATTTATTTGAATTTTTTCTTGTTTCTTGACGTATGCCTGTACTGCTATGAATCTTCCCCCTAGCACTACTTTTACAGTATCCCACAGGTTTTGGGTTATTGTGTTTTCATTTTCATTCATTTCTATGCATATTTTCATTTCTTTTTTTATTTCTTCTGTGATTTGTTGGTTATTCAGAAGCGTATTGTTCAACCTCCATATGTTGGAATTTTTAATAGTTTTTCTCCTGTAATTGAGATCTAATCCTACTGCATTGTGGTCAGAAAAGATGCTTGGAATGATTTCAATTTTTTTGAATTTACCAAGGCTAGATTTATGGCCCAGGATGTGATCTATCCTGGAGAAGGTTCCATGTGCGCTTGAGAAAAAGGTGAAATTCATTGTTTTGGGGTGAAATGTCCTATAGATGTCAATTAGGTCTAGCTGGTCTATTGTATCATTTAAAGTTTCTGTTTCCTTGTTAATTTTCTGTTTAGTTGATCTATCCATAGGTGTGAGTGCGGTATTAAAGTCTCCCACTATTATTGTGTTATTGTTAATTTCCCTTTTCATACTTATATATTGTGGTGCTCCTATGTTGGGTGCATATATATTTATAATTATTATATCATCTTCTTGGATGGACCCTTTGATCATTATGTAGTGTCCTTCTTTGTCTCTTTTCACAGCCTTTGTTTTAGTCTATTTTATCTGATATGAGTATTGCTACTCCTGCTTTCTTTTGGTCTCTGTTTGCATGGAATATCTTTTTCCAGCCCTTCACTTTCAGTCTGGATCTGTCTCTTGTTTTGAGGTGGGTCTCTTGCAGACAGCATATATAGGGCTCTTGTTTTTTTATCCATTTGGTCAGTCTTTGCCTTTTGGTTGGGGCATTCAACCCATTTACGTTTAAGGTAATTATTGATAAGTATGATCCTCTTGCCATTTACTTTATTATTTTGAGTTCGAGTTCATACACCCTTTTTGTGTTTCCTGTCTAGAGAAGCTGGTTTGGTGGTGCTGAATTCCCTCAGCTTTTACTTGTCTGTAAAGCTTTTGATTTCTCCTTCATATTTGAATGAGATCCTTGCTGGGTACAGTAATCTGGGCTGTAGGTAATTTTCTTTCATCACTCTAAGTATGTCCTGCCATTCCCTGCTGGCCTGAAGAGTTTCTATTGAAAGATCAGCTGTTATCCTTATGGGAATCCCTTTGTGTGTTATTTGTTGTTTTTCCCTTGCTGCTTTTAATATTTGTTCTTTTGTTTGATCTTTGTTAATTTGATTATTAATTAATCAAATATATAAAATTATCAAATAACTTATCAAATTAATAATTAGATTAATTATTAATTTGTTCTTTTGTTTGATCTTTGTTAATTTGTTTTATCTTTGTTAATTTGATTAATATATGTCTTGGGGTGTTTTGCCTTGGCTTTATCCTGTTTGGGACTCTCTGGGTTTCTTGGATTTGGGTTATTATTTCCTTCCCCATTTAGGGAAGTTTTCAACTATTATCTCCTCAAGTATTTTCTCATGGTCTTTCTTTTTGTCTTCTTCTGGGACGCCTATGATTCGAAAGTTGGGGTATTTAACATTGTCCCAGAGGTCTCTGAGATTGTCCTCATTGCTTTTAATTCATTTCTCTTTTTTCTTCTCTGATTCATTTATTTCTACCATTCTATCTTCTACCTCACTAATCCTATCTTCTGCCTCCCTTATGCTACTATTTGTTCCCTCCAGAGTGTTTTTGATCTCATTTATTGCATTATTCATTATATATTGACTCTTTGTTATTGCTTCTAGGGTCTTGTTAAACCTTTCTTGCATCCTCTCAGTCCTTGTCTCCAGGCTATTTATCTGTGATTCCATTTTGTTTTCAAGATTTTGGATCACTTTCACTATCGTTATTCAGAATTCTTTATCAGGTAGATTCCCTATCTCTTCCTCTTTTGTTTGGTTTGGTGGGCATTTATCCTGTTCCTTTACCTGCTAGGCATTCGTCTGTCTCTTCATCTTGTTTATATTGCTGTGTTTGGGATGGCCTTTCTGTATTCTGGCAATGTGTGCAGTTCTCTTTATTGTGGAGTTTCCTCACTGTGGGTGGGGTTGTACAGGTGGCTTGTCAAGGTTTCCTGGTTAGGAAAGCTTGTGTTAGTGTTCTGGTGGGTAGAGCTGGATTTCTTCTCTCTGGAGTGCAATGAAGTGTCCAGTAATAAGTTATGAGATGTCAATGGGTTTGGAGTGACTTTGGGCAGCCTGTATATTGAAGCTCAGGGCTGTGGTCCTGTGTTGCCAGAGAATTTTCATGCTATGTCTTGCTCTGGAACTTGTTGGCCCTTGGGTGGTGCTTGGTTTCAGTGTAGGTATGGAGGCATTTGATGAGCTCCTGTCAATTAATGTTCCCTGGAGTCAGGAGTTCTCTGGTGTTCTCAGGATTTGGGCTTAAGCCTCCTGCTTCTGGTTTTCAGTCTTATTTTTACAGTAGCCTCAGGACTTCTCCATTTATACAGCACCATTGATAAAACATCTAGGTTAAAGATGAAAAGTTTCTCCACAGTGAGGGACACCCAGAGAGGTTCACAGAGTTACATGGAGAAGAGAAGAGGGAGGAGGGAGATAGTGGTGACCCGAATGAGATGAGGTGGAATCAAAATAGGAGAGAGCAAGCTAGCCAGTAATCACTTCATTATGTGCACTCCACAGTCTGGACCACTCAGAGATGTTCACAGAGTTATACAGAGAAGAGAAGAGGGAGGAAGGAGACAGAGGTGGCCAGGAGGATAAAAGGGGGAAATGAAAAGGAAAGAGACAGATCCAGCCAGTAATCAGTTCCCTAAGTGTTCTCCACCACCTGGAACACAAAGAGAGATTCACAGAGTTGGGTAGAGAAGAGAAAGGGGAGGGAGGAGATAGAGGTGATCTGGTGGAGAAAAAGGAGAGTCCAAAGGGGGAGAGAACAGTCAAGCCAGTAATCTCACTCCCACATAAAAATAAATACTGAAGATTGGGTTCTTAAAGTACAAAATTGATAACAAATACCAAAAAGCAAAGATTAAAAATCTAGAATAGAGGTTGGATTTTCAAAAATACACTATTAAAGAAAAAAAAAAAAACAAAGTCACAAAATTATTATATATATATATATATATATATATACACATATATATACACACACACACATATGAAGTAACACAAGCTGGAATCAAGATTGCCAGAAGAAATATCAATAACCTCAGATATGCAGGTGAAACCACCCTTATGGCAGAAAGTGAAGAGGAACTAAAAAGCCTCTTGATGAAAGTGAAAGTGGAGAGTGAAAAAGTTGGCTTAAAGCTCAACATTGAGAAAATGAAGATCATGGCATCCAGTCCCATCACTTCATGGGAAATAGATGCGGAAACAGTGGAAACAGTGTCAGACTTTATTTTGGGGGGCTCCAAAATCACTGCAGATGGTGACTGCAGCCATGAAATTAAAAGACATTTACTCCTTGGAAGAAAAGTTATGACCAACCTAGATAGTATATTCAAAAGCAGAGACAAGCCTTTGCCGACTAAGGTCCGTCTAGTCAAGGCTATGGTTTTTCCAGTAGTCATATGGATGTGAGAGTTGGACTGTGAAGAAGGCTGAGCGCCGAAGAATTGATGCTCTTGAACTGTGGTGTTGGAGAAAACTCTTGAGAGTCCCTTAGACTGCAAGGAGATCCAACCAGCCCATTCTGAAGGAGATCAGATTTCTAGGATTTCTTTGGAAGAAATGATGCTAAAGCTGAAACTCCAGTACTTTGGCCACATCATGCGAAGAGTTGACTCGTTGGAAAAGACTTTGATGCTGGGAGGGATTGGGGGCAGGAGGAGGAGGGGACGACCAAGGATGAGATGGCTGGATGGCATCACTGACTCGATGGATGCGAGTCTGAGTGAACTCCGGAGTTGGTGATGGACAGGGAGGCCTGGCGTGCTGCGATTCATGGGGTCACAAAGAGTTGGACATGACTGAGCGACTGAACTGAACTGATATATGAAGTTTGCTTTAAAAAATAGGATCTCTTTTTTTTTTTTTTGCAAAGTAATAGTAGTTTATAAAAATGAAAATTAAAGGAGTAATAGAGGACTTAAAATTTTTAAAAAATTGTTTTAATAAAGAATGATAGCAAAAATATATCTAGGACTTTCTCTGGTGTTGTTGTGGGCAGTGTGGGGTCAGTTCATTTTTGGATAGTTCCTTGATCCAGCTTATATTTCTCAAGATCTATAGGCCCCTTCCTATGTAGTCGGTACTAACGACAGGGTTTTAATCTATTGCACCTGTCACTCCAAAGGAGGTTCCCCCTGTTTGTTTTAGCTTCTTTTTGCTGGTCTCTTCAGTGTCTAATTGGGAGAAGGCAATGGCAACCCACTCCAGTACTCTCGCCCGGAAAATCATCAGTGTCTAATTTCTGCCCTGACACAAGGGGGCAGTGGTGGACACTTTTTTAGGCTCACTTGTTCAGTCGTGCTGCGGGGAGGGAGGGATGCTGCCAACAGATAACACCGGCATGTGCTCGCAGTGTATCAGCCACACTGGGTTTGCCCCCCCTCACAGCGTGTGTGCTTTCCCTGTCTACACTGCTTAGGCTCTAGGTTGCTCTGCCAGGAACTGTCTGAGGTGGGCCCTGGGTTGTGTGCACTTTCCAGGTCTAAGCCGCTCAGATTCAGGCACTCAGATAGTCCTCAGAGGCGCAGACTCGGTTGGGCCTGTGTTTTGTGCTGTTCCCAGGTCTGAGCAGCTCAGGTGACCAGGTGTTTGGCAAGCACGGTTGCTGCTATTTATCGCCTCCCTCGTCCCTGCCACTCAGTTTTCTGGATGTACAACCGGCACACCTTCTCAGGCAGATGTTGGCCGTCCAGAATCCCAAGAAGTCTTAGCAACAAAGCCTGCTTGCAGTTTGGTAGATAATGCCTCTCTGGGGCCGCGATTGCCCCCTTCCTGCTCTGGCCGCTTGTCACCAGAGGGGGATAGTCTGCAGCCGGCTAGCTCTGCTCAGTCCTTTCTTCTGTGAGCGGGCCTGGCGGTGTCTCAGGTTAGGGCTTATCCCCTGGTAGCTATCCCACAGTCTGATTTGCTAGCCCAAGCTAGTTCCCTCAGATTGCCCTCGGGGCATTCAGGCCTGGTCCTTACTCTAAGCAATGCAGCCCGCACCTCCCTGCCCAGCCCCCACTTGCTAGTGGCGGGTACAGGTGTCTGTGCTGCTTCTCCACCGAGGGAGGTACTGTTGGGCACGTAATCTGTGGGTTTTAGTTATTTATTTATTTTTCCTCCCTGTTATGTTGCCCTCTGTGGTTCCAAGGCTCGCCACAGACTCGGCAGTGAGAGTGCTTCCTGGTGTTTGGAAGCTTCTCTCTTTTTTAAGACTCCCTTCCTGGGACTGAGCTCCACCCCTACCTCTTTTGTCTCTCTTTTTATCTTTTATATTTTTTCCTACCTCCTTTCGAAGAAAATGGGCTGCTTTTCTGGGTGCCTGATGTCCTCCGCCAGCATTCAGAAGTTGTTTTGTGGAATTTACTCAGCATTCAAATGTTCTTTTGATGAATTTATGGGGGAGAAAGTGGTCTCCCCATCCTATTTCTCTGCCATCTTAGGACAGCCTCCTAAATAATAAAATTAAAGACACCAAAAATCAATAAATGAAATTTTTCTTTATTATTAAGAAAAGCAATTTTAAAATAAAATTACAGTGAAATATTATTATTTTTACTTATCAAACTGAAAAGGTTTTAAAACATAAAAACACAGTGCTGTTGATAATGCAGTGAAACTAGTGTTCTGTGATAGGTAGCCTCAAAGATGTCTGCCATGATTCCTGCTTCCTTGTACTAATGCCCTGAGCCCATGATGGCTCAGATGGTAAAGAATTTCCTGAAGTGCAGGAGACCTGGGTTCTATCACCTGGAGAAGAAAATGCCAACCTACTCCACTATTCTTGCCTAGAAAATTCCATGGATAGAGGAGCCTGGCAGTTTCAGTCTATGGGATTACAAAGAGTTGGACATGACTGAGCAACTAATATTGTCATTAGGTACTGTAGACACTTAGTAACTTGTTTTTAACAGAGTATAGCAAAAGTGTGAAATGTCATCTCCAAAGTTAACTTCCAAAAAAATTGTGCCTTCCATGTTGCTTGCTCTCTTTCATTCACTACTCTGCTCACTCACAGAATCCAGCTGCCAAGTTGTGAGCTGCCATACGAAGAAGACAATTTGGCAAGGAACAGACACCTCTGGCCAAAATTCAACAAGGACTTGAGGTCTGTCTAAGGCCACGTGAGTGAACTTGAAAGCAAATGCTTCCACATTTGAGCCTTGACTGCAGTGCTAGCCAATATCTTGACTGCAGTTAACCAAGTAGAACAATGTGGTGTATCTGACCCTTAGAAACTGGGAGATAATAAATATTATTGATTTCAGTTGTAAACTTTGGGGAAATTTTTTATATTATAGCAATAGACAACTAAAACATCCTCTCACATACTTTCAGATTCTGGAAAGTTAGTATGACAATATGTGTTAATAGCCTTGTATAAAGTTTATTCATTTTTATCCAACAATTTCACATCTAGTATTCTTTATAAAGAAATAAATTGAAGTGTGGTAAAAGACTATTTATAAGAAAATCAACACATTATTTGTGATAGTATTACTAGGTAAAACCATCACCTTTAATGATTAAAGTTTTTAAATAAACCAAATGTCCCTCAATATGGAAATACATAAAAATACCAACAAGATTTTGTAAAGGAGACAATTCTGGAAGAAGAAAGTAATGAAGGAATACTAGCCCTACCCTATATTAAGACATATTTTAAAGTTACAATAACTAAATCAGCAAGGCTTGGCACATGAATAAATGGATCAGAATAGACACTCCAGATATAAATACAAATAGATACAGAAATTTAATGTGCTTAAAGTGATATGAACAACAGACTGGTTCAAAATTGGGAAAGGAGTACACTAAGTATACTGTCACCCTGCTTATTTAAATTATATACAGAGTACACCATGCAAAATGCCAGGCTAGATGAATCACAAGCTGGAATCAAGACTGCCATAAGAAATATCAATAACCTCATATATGCAGATGACACCAACCTAATAGCAGAAAGTGAAGAGGAACTAAAGAGCCTCTTGATGATGGTGAAAGAGGAGAATGAAAAAACTGGCTTAAAACTCAACATTCAAAAAAACTAAGATCATGGCATCCAGTCCCATAACGTCATGGCAAATAAATGGGAAAAAAGTAGGAACAGTGACAGACTTTGTTTTCTTGGGCTCTAAAATCACTGGGGATGGTGACTATAGCCACAAAATTAAAAGACACTAACTTCTTAGAAGAAAAGCCATAACAAACCTAGAGAGCGTTTTACAAAGCAGAGACATCACTTTTTGCCAACAAGATCCATGTAGTGAAAGCTATGGTTTCTCCAGTAGTCATGTATGGATGTGAGAGTTGGACCATAAAGAAGGCTGAGTGCCAAAGACGCTTTTAAACTGTGGTGCTGGAGAAGACTCTTGAGAGTTCCTTGGACTGCAAGGAGATCAAACCAATTAACCCTAAAGGAAATCAACCCTGATTATTCATTGGAAGGACTGATGCTGAAGCTGAAGCTGAAGCTCCAATTCTTTGGCCACCTGATGAAAAAAGCCGATTCACTGGAAAAGACCCTGATGCCAGGGAAGATTAAGGGCAAGAGGAGAAGGGGATGATGGAGGATGAGATGGTTGGACGGCATCATTGACTCAGTGGACATGAGTTTGAGCAAAAACTCTGGGAGATAGTGAAGGATAGGAAAGCCTGGCATGCTATACTTCGTGGGGTCAGAAAGAGTATGACTTAACTTAGTGACTGAACAGCAATCAGTTCAGTTCAGTCACTCAGTCGTGTCTGACTCTGCAATCCCGTGAACCACAGCATGCCAGGCCAACAATGATCATATCAAACTGGAAAAAAAAATGCAAGAAAACAATTAAGAGTCAAAGGGCTAACTTTACAATTCAAAGGGCTCCTAAAAATAAATTTTAAAAAGACAATAAAAAGTACAGAAAAATGGCTAAGTAATACGAAGAGTGAATATAGATAGAAGGAAATTAAAATAGCTCTTGAACATGGTAAAAAAAAAATGCTCAAACTCTTTCATAATGAGATAATGAATGTCCCCATCTGAATGACAAGGTCCAAAGTTCTTAATAATATGAGTGTGTGGAACAGCGGGCACCATCAAACACAGCTGATGGAAGTGTTCACTGCTGCAACCTCTCTGGAGAGCAATTTGGTTGAAACTATCAAACTTCCCTTTTTAAAAAAAATAATTTATTTATTACAATTGGAGGCTAATTACTCTACAATATTCTGTAGAGTACAATATTCCCAATATTGTAGTACAATATTCTACAATATTCTCCCCACCTACTTCCCCATTCCATCCCTCTGGGTTGTCCCAGTGCACCAGTTTTGAGTGCCCTGTTTCATGCATCGAACTTGGACTGGTCAGTTCTTTCACATATGGCAATATAAATGTTTCGATGCTATTTTCTCAATTCATCCCACCTTTGCCTTCTCCCAGAGTCTAAAAGTCTGTTCTTTATATCTGTGCCTCTTTTGCTGTCTCACATATAGGGTCATCATTACTATCCTTCTAAATTCCATATATATGCGTTAATATACTGTATTGGTGTTTTTCTTTCTGACTTACGTCACTCTGTATAATAGGCTCCAATTCCATCCACCTCATCAGAACTGACCCAAATGTGTTCTTTTTAATAACTGAGTAATACTCCATTGTGTATATGTAGCACAACCTTCTTATCCATTCATCTGCCGATGGACATCTAGGTTGCTTCCATGTCCTAGCTATTGTAAACAGTGCTGTGATGAACTTTGGGGTACACATGTCTTTTTCAATTCTGGAAACCACCAAACTTCTGATCCTGCTAGAATTGTACCCTGCAGAATCAGTCACAATTGGATAAAATCATACAGGTTTGGAGATATTCAGTACCACATTTTTAATAACTAAACATGTGGGACAGTTTAAACAGGCATCAATAGGAGGCTAGTTAAATAAATGAATGAACTTCATTAAATGGGATAATGTGCAGCCTCAAAAATGAATGAAGTAGTTCTACATACACTGATACACAGCAACTGTAAGACACACTGGAAAGCTTAAATAAATGTAGAATTGTATGAATATGCTCTCATTTGTATCTTTAAAAAAAGAGAATATATATTCTATGAATATAACCCACAATTTATCATTCATTGCAAAAATGTATATGAATTAATAATGATTTTTTCTGAAAGATGATGTTGCAAATGGTTTTTATTTTCTTAATTTCTTTTCCCACATTTTCTAAAATAACTACATGCAATATTCAAAGAAAACATACTTTCAAAACACACATGTACATATTAGAAAACATTAGCAAACATTACGCCCAACATTGATTTAAGGGATAGGAGGAAAGTCTGTTGTTGTTTTTTAAGGATTCCCATAGCTGAGCATTTTCTTCATGCAGTCATGAAAAATGAACATTATATTGACTTTCACATATGTCACATAAAATTGAAAGGACAGAGAAATGGAAGAAAGGGTATAATCAATCTTTAGGCACAACAGTTTGCTTTTCTTTTTAAATGTCTTTTCCAAAAGCAATTACTAAGGAAGAAATGAAACCTGAATCAAAAGAAACACAAACAGGTTAATACAAGCCTTCAAAACACTTTTGTAGGTTAAAGTAAGTTAGACTTGGCAAGTAACTGTCTCTTTCAGTGGAGACAGAGTACATTACGGAACCAGTATATTTGATGGTTTGGGGAAGGTCCACACTAACAGCAAAAAAATCTTTATTCACTAATTTCAACATGCCAGTAATGTAAACCACCTATTGGCCAAACTATAAAATAGAGAGGAACATTATTCTTCAGATTTACAAAGTCATTGAAATATATAGCAGTATAGAAACATCTTCCAATTTGACATTATTCATTGGTAAGTACTATGATCTGTGTATTTTTGTTCCCCCAAAATGCTTATGTTGAAACTCTAACCTCCAAACGTGATGGTATTAAAAGTCAGTGCTTTGGGGAGGTGATTGTCATGTGGGTGGAGCCCTTATTAATAAGATTAATAACAGGGACCTCACAGAGTTCCCTAGCACCTACCATCACATGAGATAATATGCAAGTCTGCAACACAGAAGAGAACCCTTACCTGACGATGTTGGCACCTTGATCTTAGACTTTCAGCCTCCAGAATTATAACCAATAAGTTCCTGCTGTTTATAAGTCACCTGCATGCATGCGGGCTAAGTCACTTCAGTTGTGTCTGACTCTTTGTGAACCTATGGACTGTAGACTGCCAGGCTCCTCTGTCCATGGGATTCTTCAGACAAGAATACTGGAGTGGGTTCCCACGCCCTCCTCCAGAGGATCTTCCTGATCCAGAGATTGAACCTGCATCTCTTAGGTCTCCTGCACTGGTAGGTGGGTTCTTTACCACTAGCACCACCTACAAGCCACCTAGTCTGTAATATTTTATTACAATAGCCCCAAGACAATGAACAGAAAGTTAACTTTTCTCTTCAGGATCCCATCTGTCATCTGATGCCTTACTCACGAGGTTAAGTTCAGGAAGGAAAGTATGGCATGAAGGAACTTCTTTCCTTCAGTGACTGTTTTTCTAGATTTTACTGATGTGTAGGGAGAAGGGCACAGCCTTCAGGAGAAACAGGGTGTGAGATGCATAGGGTTTGGTACAATGAGGGAGAGGTATTAGAGAAACTGATGGCATTGGAGGGCGATGGTGGAGCATGGCTGTCCAAAACCATGTCTGGGACTCTGAGAAAGAGTTACTTCACAAGATTAAACACAACCCACATGTATGCTCACAGATACTGGCAAGTGTGGGAGTGTTCAGCTTCCCTTAAGCAGGTAGAAGGCTGGAGTACAGCTTTTGAAAGGATGAGAAGATCCCATGGTCATAAACCAGATCTACTAATCAGAATTTTCCAGGTGAGGTCTCATACCCTGTGTTTTTTAAACTTCCTAGGTGACTCTGAGTCATGAGAACCATCATCCACCATTTGAGAATGATTTTTCTGTTACATCTTACCCTAAATCACTCCTATATTGTACACCTCATTCTTTTCTAGTTATAATGCTGTTATCTTCCAGACCAATTTATTGCTGACAGGCTAAAGCATGGGAAATCATCTGAATTTTTATTGGCCAATATTAAATAAACAGCTGCAGTTGCTAAGCAATCAAGCCATTATTATCAAAAGACAAATTTCAGTAACATATCACTTGATTAAACCTATACAAAAGGCAGGGTGTGTGATCAATCAATATTTCTAATCCCCTTTTCTATCAACTACAAGTTTTGAGTACTACAAGAAAATCAGTATATAATTTTATTTTGAGTCACCAAGGAAATAGAATAACTAACCTCATAAACAGAAAAGACCATAAGAATCATTTAGTACAACACCTCTTCTGATGCCTAAATCTTTACTACAGCACTGCTGACAGGTGATTTTCTAGTCTGGTATAACCAGAGAATGGGAACTTATTAGTTAATGCCAAAAGAAGAAAATGCAAATCTGCAGATGAAAAACAAAATTATAAACACTTACATGAAAGCAGTCTCAGTTACCCAGAAAACTACAAGCCTGGAGTTTTGCTCATGTATTCCTGTTGTTAATCTGACATATGAATTTAGAGTTAGCGTAAACAAAAGGACAGCATCAATGCACTAGACTATCACAGGATGGGCTTCCTTGAAAATGCTGTCCTCATACTTACATCCTATAAAATTCACAGACTGCAAACAACTCTAAAGTTGCCACTGAAATAATAGGCCACATTTTTATTGCACTACAGATCTCTTTATAAAAAGATAGAGAGAAGAGTCAGAGGAGAATCTAGACTCGACATGACAACAATTTAGCTGGTTAAACTAAGCCTGACTCTCCTCTTGTTCACAGCATTCACCTGGCCCTTATTATGAAGTACCTAGTACTGCTTAGGGTCTTCATGGGTGACTCAATCTTTCCAACAAGCTATTTACTACACAAGTTAAGGCACCTTCCATTGGGACTACCCAAGCAAAATACAGGGTGCCCAGCTAAATTTGAATTTCAGATAAACAACACTTTTTAGCATAAACATGTCCCATGCAATATTCCAAGTTGATTTAGGGTAGAGGATGTCACCTGCAATTGTGTCACTTAACATCCAGACAATTTCTATGCAATCTAGAAAAAAACTTTCCATGCAATATTTGAAACTTACACTAAAAAAATTGTTTATCTGAAATTCAAATTAACTAGGTGTCATGTATTTTTATTTACTAAAGACAGCAACCTTATCTAGGATACCTATATATCTCTAAAAGGCCAACTCAGGACTCCAGGATAGCAAGTATTTGACAACCTATGCTGATTAGTTGAACTAATGTATTCTGATCCAGACAAACCTGAATACAGTGAAGTCGCTCAGCCGTGTCCGACTCTGCGACCCCATGGACTGTAGCTTACCAGGCTCCTCTGTCCATGAGATTTTCCAGGCAATAGTCCTGGCGTGGATTGCCATTTCCTTCTCCAGGGGATCTTCCCAACCCAGGGATGGAACCCGGGTCTCCCGCATTGTAGACAGACACTTTACCGTCTGTGCCACCAGGGAAGTCTAGACAAACCTGAAGATAAGTGTTAAAGAACACAACATCTCTAGCACTTGGCCCTTGGTTCCTCCCTGTTCCAAGAGACCAACTGTTTATCCAACCCAACATCTTCTCTGGGTTAGTGAGATAACCAAGAATCTGACCTGGGTTATTTCCAAGCAATTGTTATAGGGCATGGAAGGTGGAAGGACTAGTCCAAGTAGTACTGAAATCCAAGGGAACAAGTATCAAGCTCTAAGCCCCAGGCAAGGCAGGCTCCACAGTGGACTACCCAAGGGTCAAATGTAGATCAGAAGATAAAGATCTGTGACAGGAGGGTGATTGAGAGAATCTCAAAGAGCAGGTGCAGGCAAATCAAAAACAGGGATCAGGTGTCCAAGCATTGAAACCATTTGGACAAAATCCTTCCCTTAAGTTCACAAAAGGCAATCATGGATATGCTGACCATGATTTTTCTCTGTGTGGTTCCTTATTCTGTTCCGTTAGCCTTCTCCCAAGAAAGTAATACAGCTGTGTCTTTCCAAATTCATGCCCCACCAGAGACAGTGGTAGGAAAAGAGATCCATGTTCCTTAAAAGAATAATGTCATATTCTCCAGGCAGCACTGCACTGAACAGGCCAAAAGTTTCCTGCAGCAGACCGAGGGAGCCAAGCATACTCAGAAAGTGTGTGCTAAGTTGTGGGGGGATGGTAAAAGGAAGACCACAAAGGGAGGAGAGGCACACAGGTCATTTTTAGGTATGCCTTTTATTAGTTCCCTTCCCCTGTGAAATTTCTGAAATCCCTCGCAGAGCACCCTGTGGTTGCTTCACCCTCAGTGGTGTCCTGACTACCTTTCTCACTGGATGCTTTCTCTGTTTTTACCAGGTATGCCAAAACTCTCAGCCCAGAGCCAACAGGCCACAAAGTTGTGTTGCTGACTGCCTGTGGGACCCTCGGGGGACCCTGAAGCAATACTACCTAGTTGGTTGGTGCCTTAGATGCTGCCTGAACCATGAAGCCAGAAAGGTCTGTATTCAAATCCCTGCCCAGCTATTTTTCCACCGTTTGCCAATAATAAGGTTACTAATTTCTCTGTCGGAGAAGGCAATGGCACCCCACTCCAGTACTCTTGCCTGGAAAATCCCATGCACGGAGGAGCCTGGTGGGCTGCAGTCCATGGGGTCGCGAAGAGTCAGACACGACTGAGCGACTTCTCTTTCACTTTTCACTTTCATGCATTGGAGAAGGAAATGGCAACCCACTCCAGTATTCTTGCCTGGAGAATCCCAGGGATGGGGGAGCCTGGTGGGCTGCCGTCTATGAGGTCGCACAGAGTCGGACACGACCTCAGCTTAATCCCCTACCTTCTATAACAATTTATGGAGATAGGAGGTGTCCAACTTTGACTCTATATATGGACAATTAATAAACAGAAAGAATTCTATCAAAAGAATTTCTTACAGAAGAGTAGAAGTGAATGAAGAGTTAGAAAATCTAAGGAGCATGTATAAATTAGCAGATCTAGGTGACATTAAGGTAAAATATTAATAGAACTGACAAACACACCTACAGCATCCTTTCTCATTTCACCTCAAAGGCTTTTGTGAAACTGAAATGACTAGTGAGGAACTGAGGAATTAGTGTTAAATCTTTATATCTTAATAAAGATCCAGGAAAGAATCAGCAAGTTAGTGAGATTTTCCTGATATTATTCTAAGAGATGCTGCAAATATCAGTGAGCAAAGATAAAATGATACAAAAATAAATAAATAAACTTGGAAACACAAGCGAGACGTAGCTGTGTAAAACTCAATGTGAAAAATGCTAACTCATTTAACTGAGAAGATTGCTGTGCCCAAGGGACTTGAGGAAGCAGGGAACTAATAATGAAAAAAGATACCAAGGGGCAAACAAGAATAGCAAATTAGAAAGAAGTTTATATTATGAGCCTTGCCAGGAAGAAGAAGGAACACCATTGTTTGAGTATATGTACAAACTCCTATTATTCCACTGTGGGAAAAAAAGATGTATGCAGCAAAACTCTACTGAGATTGCTCTGAGGATGGCATACCAAGTGTGGCAATTCAGAAGGTCACAGTTATAGCTAAGTGAGGGGAATGAGAGGAATAAACGTATTATAATAAAGGAAATGATAGTTCTCAGAGTGGGAAACAAGGACAGCTGAGTTGTTCATAAAAAATGGGCAGCATGTGAACTTAGCCCATAAATAGAGGGAAACTATGTGTAATGGGGGATGGCGTTTTGTCGGAACAGAAATTAAGAAAGAGGAGGGATTTTAGAAGGAGAAATGCAGTGTAATAACCTGGTAAAACCATGAAGAGTGAAGCCATGAATCTAATACTGCCCAGGGAGCAAAGGCAAGTCCATGTCTCCAGGCCTTTAATCGAGCTGAGATCAGATGCTAGAGGGTGTCTGTGCTCCTGCAACATGGCCTTGTTGATGCAATAGACCAAATGACCTAGAGGGCCTTTCCTGGGAAAAGGTTTATGGTATGAAGAAACATATGTCCTTCTCTACAGGGAACATCTCAGATAATAATGAAGCAGAAATCTTTGCTCCCTATAGTTATTACAAGTCCCAAGGCCTGGTTTCAGCAGTGACCCAAATCCCAAGGCAAATTCAACTTAATATGTGATACTTTCATTAGCAAAGAGGATAGGTGGCTTCAACACATTTCTTCTGCTTAGAAAGTTTCTGACAAAGGTCAAATGATGTAGGAGAATTAGTGGTGTGTTCCAGTACTCCAGAATAAGAAAGAGTTACAGTGTTAAAAAAAAAAAAATGAATTAAGTCCTAACTATTATAATGTCAAAAGTGACAGAATTATAAAAGTTATATCCAGGAGTCTTGGGATGTAGGGAGAAAAGGGCAGGGATTGCATTAAGTTTGAGAAATAAGAAGGAGACAGGGTCTTTCTGTAGTCTGGCAGAACAGACTGAGATAGAGAGAGCTCAATAAATATATAAAGGAAAGTAGAAAGGCAAAGCAAAAGGCAGGAAGGAGGAAGGAAAAAGACCCACACTAGAATTCTCTCTATGCCACTAACTGGGAGCTTCCATAGACTGCAGTGAGTGGGATTCAGGGCCCCCTGGAGTTCTAACCCGAAGTATCTAGTGATGCATAAATTGTCTACAACAGAACAGCACACTGTATGGAGCCTATAAATGTGTATGTACTCAGTCTTTCAGTTGTGTCTGACTTTTTGTGACCCCCATGGACTTTAGCCCACTCGGCTCCTCTATCCACGGGATTCTCCAGGCAAGAATACTGGAGTGCAGTGCCATTCCCACTCCAGGAGATCTTCCCAACCCAGAGATCGAACCCATGTTGCTCATGTCTCCTGCACTGGCAGGTGTCTTCTTTACCACTAGCGCCACCTGGGAAGCCCATAACTATAACTACCCCAACGGGGAAAGCAGCTCAAAGATTTTGTAGTAAAATCAAGCACTTCCGATTAGATAACTATTCGCATTTTGAGAAAACCACTCTTGGCCTTCTACTGGTAGAAACTGAGTGTCTTATAGTGCAAAACCAGGAGACATGGAAGTAGGTGCTATTTGATATCAACAACCCTCAAATATAAGTATGCCCTGCGTGTGTGTGTGTTAGTCGTTCATTCATGTCCAACTCTTTGTGACCCCATGGACTGCAGTCCACCAGGCCCCTCTGTCCATGGGATTCTCCAGGCAAGAAAAATGGAGTAGGTTGCCATTTCCTCCTCCAAAGTATGCCTTGTGGCATCTGGTTACAAAAAGGACAAGGTATTTATGAGATCAGTTCAGTTCAGTCGCTCAGTCATGTGCGACTCTTTGAGACCCTATGAATTGCAGCACATCAGGCCTCCTTGTCCTTCACCAACTCCTGGAGTTTACTCAAATTCATGTCCGTAGAGTCAGTGATGCCATCCAGCCATCTCATCCTCTGTTGTCCCCTTCTCCTCCTGCCCTCAATCTTTCCCAGCATCAGGGTCTTTTCCAGTGAGCCAATTCTTCACATCAGGTGGCCAAAGTATTGCAGTTTCAGCTTCAACATCAATCCTTCCAATGAACACCCAGGACTGATTTCCTTTAGGATGGACTGGTTGGACCTCCTTGCAGTCTAAGGGACTCTCAAGAGTCTTCTCCAACACCACAGTTCAAAAGCATCAATTCTTTGGTGCTCAGCTTTCTTTACAGTCCAACTCTCACATCCATACATGACCACTGGAAAAACCATACCCTTGACTAGACGGACCTTTGTTGGCAAAGTAATGTCTCTGCTTTTTAATATGCTGTCTAGATTGGTCATAACTTTCCTTCCAAGGAGTAAGCGTCTTTTAATTTCATGGCTGCAATCACCATTTGCAGTGATTTTGGAGACCAAACAAATAAAGTCAGCCACTATTTCCCCATCTATTTGCCATGAAGTGATGGGACCAGATGCCATGATCTTAGTTTTCTGAATGTTGAGCTTTAAGCCAACTTTTTCACTCTCCTCTTTCACTTTCATCAAGAGGCTCTTTAGTTCTTTTTCTTTTATGAGGTCAGGCTTGAGTAAATCTTGAAGGCATAAATAGGTGGCTCCCTTTCCTGGTGTGGCTGCTTCTAAAGTCCCAGTTCCAAAACTATATAACCACCTTTCTGTCAACTTACTTTTAAAGTCTGGAGAGAAGTTCTCTCGGTCAGCCTGACTAAAAGGACATTTTAAGACTGACTTACAGATGCTTTTATCCAATCTGTTGGTACCAGAAATGAACTGCTGCAGTGAATGGGCCTTTCAGCAGTTCTTCCTATGGGTGACTTCACCTAGAAGCATAGAAGATCTAAGGTGAGTTTATATCAAGTCATGGACAGTGGTTAATTGTTTCTACAGATTGTCAGGAACTTGGAAGGATCATATCCCTTGGGAGATTCAAGAAAAGAAGATTCAGGAAAGAGCTACGCAAATGGGCCCACAGTGCAAGAATATTTTTGTCCCATAGGAATGATGACCAAAGTGCCGCTACCAGGGAGGAGGCTTTATATAAACAGTTATTGAGTCTCTTTCCCATATCAACCCATGCTTGCTCATTGGGTTCATGAATAAGGTAACCATGGAGATAAGAATGGAAGTTATACATGGGTTCAACAATGTGAAGCTTCTCTATCTATAGGACAGGGAAAGAAAGAATTAAACAGGGTGTGAAATGAGTTTGGGGAGTTAGTAGGGATAGATCATAGCAGACCTTGAAGCACAAAGATGTTGGTCTTTATCTAAGAGAATTAGGAGCCATGGTTGTATTTGGAGAGAGGGGAATATATAACACGCTCTTGGTACAAAATATTTTGGAGAGGAGGAAGTTCCAGTAGCCCAGGTTAAGAGGTGGTGCAGCCTAGACTCAGGTACTGCAGTACACAGATAAGTACGATGATGGACTGGAGCAATATTTGGAAGTTAATATTTATCAGGATTTGTAAGAAGACAGGAAAGATGCAGGAGCCCCTCGCCAAGACAGGAAAACACTGGAAATGGACCCAAAAGGAAGGAAAATCTCTTTTGTATAGAAACCTATATTCTCAACGAATATACCCAACTTCCTCAACCAACCACCTCAAAAGATTAAATCAACCTGAAGTGCTCAAAAAGCAGAGTCAGGCTTTGCCCTCAAAAATATGTGCCTACTGCTCACTGATGCCCAATCTTTTTTTTTTTAATAAAAATATCAAAGTCACCACACTTCACAGTTAGAAGTAAAAGACATTATACCAGTTTCCTAGGGCCACCACAGAGAAGGAAATGGCAACCCACTCCAGTATTCCTGCCTAGAGAATCCTGTGGACAGAGGAGCCTGGTGGGCTGCTGTCCATAGGGTCACACAGAGTCAGACACAACTGAAGCAACTTAGAATGCATGCATGCATGCACTGGAGAAGGAAATGGCAACCCACCCCAGTGTTCTTCCCTGGAGAATCCCAGGGATGGAGCAGCCTGGTGGGCTGCCGTCTGTGGGATCGCAGAGTTGGACATGACTGAAGGGACTTAGCAGTAGCAGCAAGGCCACCACAACAAATTACCAGAAACTAAGAGGCTTAAAACAAGAGAAATTTCTTCTATCACAGTTTTGGAGGCTAGAAATCCAAAATCATCAGCAGCAGAATCATGAGCCCCTTCAAAGGCTCTAAGGAAGAATTTTCCCTTTGCTCTTCCAGGTTCTATTGGTTTTGTGGCTATGGAAATGTAACTTCAAATCTCTGCTTCCTTCTTCAGATGGCCTTCTTCTCCCTGTGTATCTGTGTCATCTCCTCTTCTATCACCAATAAGGACATTGTCCTTAGATGTAGGGCCTACTCCGAAACCAGAATGATCTCATTTTGAAATTCTTAATTACATTTGCAAAGACTCTATTTCCAAATAATATCACACTCACGAGGACTGTGGGTTAGGACTTGTCCACATCTTTTGGAAACCCCTATTCAATCTATTACAGGTAAAAAACATTAAAAAACTGCTTTGATACACTTTGCTTAGGCATACTTACATGACTTTCAGCTAAAACAGCATTCTCCAGAGTGTGTCAGACAAACATAAATTCCTGGAGAGGCTCAAAATACATTTTTACAATGCTAAAATAAGTTTGGGGAACACTGAATACTATAAACCTCTCGTATGATTTATCATTTCCACATACCTATTTCAGTTTCTGAGAAGTCTTACAGTAATAAAACCCATTCAAGTTGTTCAATCTTGAATTTTCCAAACTTATTTGACTCTTGAACTTTTCCTTCTGGTTACAGGACACACACTGACAACCAAAAACCTATGCTCCATGGAACATACGGGCTTCCCTGATAGCTCAGTTGGCAAAGAATCCACCTGCAATGCAGGAGACCCCTGTTCAATTCCTGGGTCAGGAAGATCTGCTGCAGAAGGGATAGGCTACCCACTCCAGTATTCCTGGGCTTCCCTTGTGGCTCAGCTGGTAAAGAATCCACCTGCAATGCGGGAGACCTGGGTTTGATCCCTGGGTTGGGAAGATCCTCTGGAGAAGGGAATGGCTACCCACTCCAGTATCCTGGCCTGGAGAATTCCATGGACATAATATAGTACATGGGGTTGCACAGAGTCAGACATGACTGAGTGACTTTCACGTCACTTCATGGAACATATTCACAGATATGTTAACATATAATCAATTAATAATCAGTAACTATAAATGATCTGGGTTTCTGGATGCCTCTCAATTTTGATGGGGAAGAAGAAGACATGAAAGAAGGTCTTAAACCTTGAGGAGAGAGGATTAAGTGACCACTGAATTCAGGAGTGGGGTATGCTGGAGTATTCAGTCAGTATGCTGGGGAAGGTACAGAAAGAAGAGACTGGAGGCTCAAAAGAATTTTTCTCAAAGAATTTATTCATTTCAAACTGTGAGGATCAGCACATGTTGTGAAACAGGTTTTCGGTTGATTACTTAGATTTTTCATTTCTTGTGGTTTTTTTTTTTTCGTTTGGTTTTTTGGTCAGTCAAGTAAAAGCATGTACAGCAACTTGGTGATTTATAGTTATTTTTGTTTTATATTTCCTCAAACATGATTTCCTTGTAAAAAGGCATGTTTCCCACAGGTTTTATTAATCAAAGTGCCAGTGTAACTGCATTTCTGTCATTCTGACTTCTCCCTGTAGTTGCTCCTAAGCGAAGTAGTCTTTCTTCTTAGTTCCTCAACTACCAAACACGTATAACAGAGTGCTGTCTTGGTTAATGTGAATCCTGTTTGTTCATCTGGATGAGGTATAAACCTACATGCCCAAGGTGAGGAAGTAAGCCCCATTCATCTGGAGATCTGGTCATTCCCAATAGCCAAACTTAGATCGGAAGGCAAGGTTCCAGAGAAAACACAAGTCTCACCTCCCCTGGGAGTGCCTCCCAGATTCTTGCACCACCTACAGTGCTGCCAGCCTGCCTCCTATGCCATTCTCTGCCTTTGTGAAAGGCATGCAGAAGAGCTCTCAGACTCTGGTATCATTTCTTCAATGGCCATATCAAAGCTGAGGCTTAACTTCCTCTTTCTAGCAAGAAAGATGATGTGTAATCTGGGCTCCTTCATACTTCCCTCTCAATAGACCCTCAGACTGGACAGCAGTCAGAGGATTGAGGTTCTGGATCTCTTCTTTTCCCACCTCAGGATTTTTGCTACTCTCAAAGGTTTGTGTCACAGCAAGCTCAGAAACAATATCCAAGAGTTTCCCAACATGGAAGTCCTGTATCATTAGGGAAATGAAACATCATTTTATTTGATGTTTACATCAAATAGAGAATCACAAGAACAAAAAGATCACAATTACAAGAATAAAAAAAAAGATTACAAGAATAAACATAGTTAATTGGTTATGAGTTTACCTTAGCATGCATTAACAGAAAAAGAAAAGCAGTACATAAAATCTGATTCCATGAAGGTGTTTGCTTAGAGTTGGCCTAATGTTTTAAAATTCATTTGGCTTAATTTGAAGTATAATCATACAGATGGATCATGGATGTGAGAGGTCTTATCTGAGATTTAGCAAGCACCACTATATCAGACACTAGGCTTTGACACAGAATCTTAGACTGACAGGGACATTTATGGCAGTCCCAAGAGCAAGAATCCTTTCTCTAATCATGCCCCAACAAATGGATTCTGCCCTAAGTTCTATCTCTCTCAATGTAGAAGAAATTCTAGGGAAAAGACTTTTCCATCACAGACAAATTCTTACTGAAGGAGAAATGGCAGTGCTTTTCTTTCTTAGAAAAAAAATTTAAGCCAAATTACCCTAAAACAGGAGCCAAGGTTGATAACTGTCAGGTCTCAGGGGAAACAGCAAAAGATTTTATTTTGGAAGATGTAACTTTAGATAGTAACAGTGACAATCCAATGATTCAAATGCAAAGGGTATTTGCTTCTGAATACTTTTGAGTAACTTAGAAAGCTTATCTTCAGTGTCCAATTGTCCATAAATAGAAAAGTCCTTGCCTTTCCTCTAAACATCTCTATATTTTCTTTTCCCAAATCCAACATCCCATCCTTGCTTTGTATATGTGCTGCCAATGTACTTGTTCAGATGTTCCAAGGAGAGCCAGAGTCATTGACTCCTGCCTGGATTATCACAGCAGGCACCACTGGCACCAAGCTCTCCCCAGTTTTAGGTCTTCCCATCCAGATGTCAATGTAAGAGTCTTTCAAAATTCATTACTCATCTATATGCCCCACCAGGAAATTTTTGATAGATCTTTGTTACCCTAAATGCCAAGTTATTCATCTATTCATTATTTGTTTTGAGTGTGTACCATATGTCAGACACTGCCAAGCAGCATCCCTATTGCTTAAAGTACTTTCACAGGGTAAGAATTAGTGTGGAGAATGACTTTGAGTTGGGTAGAACCTGGTGCCTAAGAAACTACCAGGCATGTGTTTGAGAATGTTCTTATTTACCTGCCTAGAAAACAGCCATGCAATTTTGTAAAAGAACACTGTAATGCCCATGTCCTTTGACACCTTTTAGAACTCATTGAATCACGTGTTTATAAGTCTATCTTCCCCAAAAGTCTACCTTCAAGGAAAAGGACTTTGCATCTCTCATCTTTATATCCTCAGTACCAGCATATACTAAGCATGATTTTATATTTTGCTAAAAGAATATAATACAATCCAAAACTCAAAAAATAATTCATTAATTAGTTATTGTTTTGAGTTACTCCCTTCTGTTATATGAGAAGACTCACATCCACTCTTTTGAAATAATCAGATTTTAGATGGGTCCAGTTAAAATAGGAAAAAGGAGGATAGGAGTTGAGCTCAGGATGAAATCAAGAATGGGGTCAAGAGAAAAGCCATTGGAAAAAAGCAAACAAGCTTAATGAAAAGGAATTTATAAAACACTTTCATAAGGGATTATACAAAGAAAAACATCTTTCCTAAAGATGTGGTAGTTCATTCATTCAGATACTCATTCAAACATTAAATGATGCTGGGAGACATCTAAACAAGGAAAGACATAGAGACATAAAGACACAAAACTAGAAAGAATAAAGGGAAGATGTAAGAAAGTAAAGGAAGAAGAGGGAAGGGAAGGGAAATACATCCAAAGGCCATAGCATTATGCAGAAATCTGAAATTGAAAAGGTGAGAGTAATCAGTGATTGATAACTATTTTAAATGGATTGGCAAGGAGGATTTCTCCAAAGATCTAAATGATATTTGGGGGCCAGCCAGGTATAATCATGGAATGAAAGCATTCTGCTGCTGCTGCTAAGTCACTTCAGTCGTGTCCGACTCTGTGCGACCCCGTAGACAGCAGCCCACCAGGCTCCCCCGTCCCTGGGATTCTCCAGGCAAGAACATAGAGTGGGTTGCCATTTCCTTCTCCAATGCATGAAAGTGGAAAGTGAAAGTGAAGTCGCTCAGTCGTGTCCAACTCTTAGCGGCCACCAGGCTCCTCCATCCATTGAATTTTCCAGGCAAGAGTACTGGAGTGGGGTGCCATTGCCTTCTCTGAAAGCATTCTAGCCAGAGAGAATATCTAGTGCAATGATGCAAGTCCTATAAAATGAAAAAAATAACTGAAAAACAAGACACACATACAGAAATACATAAAAGTTCCTTCAATTTCTGATTACTATGAATTCAGACTTTAACTGGAAGTCCAGAGTAATACTCTCATTACTGAGTAACATGAAAATTTAACCTGAAAAAAAAAAAAAAACTCTGAAACAAGAGTTTTAAAGCAAACAAACAGAAAAGTGTAAAGAATCTTCTAGGTTATATAGTCAAGTAATAATCTGGCCAAAATGTGTTAACTTTAAAAGGATAACATAACTTAAATTTTTAAGTGGTCAATTTCTGACCATTTTGTCAGTCTTCAGTTTTTCTGGAAAATTTGCAACTTCCTTTTGGACTGAATACCAGCAGGATACAGAAATCCTGGTTCATTACTAAAATGAAACAATCAGAAATTCTAGCCAAGTATGCAGAAATGCTGGGCTTTCTTCATGGATAAGGACAGCTGGTGAATTTATAGTATCTTATCAATCATCACAACCTCTATTAGGTTACAAAAATCATGGTATTTAAAGTTTCCAATTCTATAAACAGGGAATCCGAGGCACTGAATTGACAAGTAAAATGGTTGACTTACAATTACCAATAAAAGCATCAACAAATTCCTCAAGAAAACCTAGGCACTGGGTCACAATTCTTTATGTCTCCTTATATACCTACATACTCTAAATACAAATGAGACTGAATTAAGGAAACCCCAATGTACTCCTCCTTTTGATCTAAATAAGGCTTTATTTTAATTGAATAATGAGGATTATAAAGAATAAGGTCTATGTGTTGCTTTTCAGATTCAAAGAATTTGGTGTGAGAAAATCAGTTTAGACAAAATTCCACAAGGTCTCTGAATCTGTTACATCTGTCCGTCACAACTTCCTTCTATAAGGCATTTTCCTGTAGCTATTTAAAAAAAGAAAAAGGACTGGATGAACTTCAAGGGAATTTAAGTAAATGCAGGGTAGTAAATACAGCTACAAGGTCCTCATCATTTCCTCCCTCAGGAATTTGGCATCCATCATTACACAAAAGTGCCTTTGTAGGAGCTGTGGAATCCAGCACTGTATTCCAAGGAAATTGGGAGGAGTCTCACCCACCTATTGGAGAAGGAAATAGCAACCCACTCCAGTACTCTTGCCTGGAAAATCCCATGGAGGGAGGAGCGTTGTAGGCTCAGTCCATGGGGTCGCAAAGAGTCGGACACGACTGAGTGACTTCACTTCACCCACCTACATATGGAATAGTACACATACCCAGACCTGGACTCCAGCTGCAGATGCTTCAGTGGCCTGAGAGATGGTTCCAGACCCTCTAGACTGTGGTCTGGGAGCCCCAGGAAGACACTGTCTTAGCTGATCACCCAAAGATGAGAGAACCTTTGTGGAAGCTTGTCAGGAGCCACATTAGGCATTACTGACAAAATGGAGGCATGGCCCTAAACCCCCTCCCTTTGTTCCATAGGCATGGACTCAGAATGAAGGAGTTAGGCTTTGTGATTCTGACTTGTTTTTTCCTTCCCTCAGCTGAGTTGACTGAAGAGAATATTAAGGTGCTTATTGTTTTTGAGAGGAGCATGAGAAGCCATAAAGCCTTCTGCAGCTGTGCTCAAAGAATAATTCATAAAGTTAATCACTGACATTTGTTCAAGGACTTTTACAAATGACTGTTCCAGGTGAGCACACAGGCCGCAGCTTGAGGCCATGGGAGGGATTGCTATCTGAAGCCCATTTGTGAGAAAAGTGTCTATGGCAAAGGAGTTGCTAAATTTAGGGCTTAGGAATAATTAAAATTGTTAGAAGCTAAAGATTTAAGGATTGCTGTAATGTTAGCATATTCTACTATAGCTTATAGAAATTAGGGACTTTAGAGATATTATTAGCTAGAAGCCCTTTCTAAGAAATAGTGAGCTTATGATACTAGGGACAAACAGGACTCAGGAAGATAAGAAATAAACTGAGGAATGTGGTATGCAGCCCAGATATTAGCATGAGTTACAGTGTATTCACAAGGACACATGAGAAAAAGTAGATAAGAGAATCACTGAGGAAGGAACTCCTTTTGAGGAGCAACAATGATTTTTGGAGAAAAATAAATCTGGGTCAGTGGGAACTAAAAATATCAAACCTCTGACCTAATGCTTTTGTAAAAGTATAGAAGAGAATCATAAGTTTGAAATAAACAGGCAGTCCAAGAAAAATAAGAAGCTGCCTCAGTTTCTTGCTGGCACCGCTCACCCCTTCAGGTTGAATCCCCGGCTGCTGGAGCTGGACTCCAGCAGAAGCCTAGATTTCCAGTGGAGACATTCCAGCTTACTGCTGAAGCAAAAAAACATACAAGTTTGGAGAAGGTAAGAGGAATATTTTGATTACCCATATCATACCTCCCCCAAGGGAGTATAACTCAGTACCAAGTGATACCTTCTCAGACGATGATTTTCCCCAGGGAAAGTATGGACATCTGAGTGAGCACTCAGATTCCCTAGTTGTCTGGGACACTGCCAGAAAGGTCCATTACTAGTTCCAGTCCATAGGAGGCTTCTGAATTCCCCTCTTCCCACTGAGACACTAAATGTACAGCTGCACAAGGAGCAATCCCCCCTGAAAGAAATTCATAAACTAGCTGAGCAACTCCTATACATGGTACAAACAAGAAAATACTATCGAAAATAGGAAGCAACGACTGAGATAAACTCTTGTCATGCATCCGGGCACAAAACCATTCAAATTGGGAGGGAACTCTCAATTCCCGCCTTTTCCTTGAGAAGCAAAGGGTTTGGACTCAATATCTAGAACTCCAACTTTTAAGACTCCCACCTAAGTGATGGGCCCCCAAAACGCCTAGCTCTGAAATCCAGTGCAACTTGTCTCCACAAGACCCACAAGACTATACAAAACAAAGGAACAGTTCTTAACTGGCTCCAAGGATTCACAGGACTCAGCATAGAGGGAGCAGATAAAATACCTCCACTCCCCAGTGTTTCCCTGAAGAGGGACTATTTGCATATATTAAATCAACTGCCTGAGGGCCAGGCTTCTGATTTCACACACCATGAGGGACTGACCGCCATTTTCTCTGGAGACTGGAAAAGCATGTAGACACCTCCCTTGCCTTTCCCTATACCCTGACAAGGGAGCAGGGCCCCATAAGAGAGGATTCATCATATGTAAGGGCTTCTCAGGCGGCGCTAGTGGTATAGAACCCATCTGCCAATGCAGGAGACATAAGAGAAACGGGTTCAGTCCCTGGGTCAGGAAGATCCGCTGGAGGAGGGCATGGAAACTCACTCCAGTACTCTTGCCTGGAGAATCCCGTGGACAGAAGAGCCTGATGAGCTACAGTCCATAGGGTCGCAAAGAGTCAGATAGGACTAAAGTGACTGAGGATACACAATGACAAAGAACGTGAAGACGGCACACTGGAATTAAGACTCCTTATTTGTCCCTCTGTCTCTCAAGCAGATGAAGGACTAAACAAAGTTGAACTCTCCACCTCAGTGGGAAATAAGATCAGTATTAATAAAACAGTGATCCGAAGGACTGACTTGAGGAAGAACATAAAATGCAAAGGATAAACACATAGAAGTGATTAGAGATAAAATGATAGACATGAAATAAAGATAATAGATATCTAGCATCCTAACTGTAGCAATGAAGAAAAAAGCAGAGTAAGCAGAATGGAAAAATATTAAGTGTAATAGAAAACCATTTTCTAAAATAAAAGAAGATAGAATCTGCAGATTGAAAGCATTTAAACACATACGCAAAAATTATTTGCAAGTCATTGAAACAGAAACAGAAAAGCTATTGTACTTCAAAGGAAAAAGTCTATATGTAATTAGGCAGAAAAAGAATTTGCAAAAGAAAAAAAAAATCAAGCTAAACTCATACTTTCAGCAACACTAAATGCCAGAAGACAATAGAGTAATATGAACAGACTAAGAGGGAAAATGTGTCATTATCTTTTTTATTGTATCACTCAATGACCTAAATGAATTTTGAAAACATAATATTGAGCAAAAGAAGACAGACCTTCACTGTAATATCCACTATTAGAAGTTCAAGAATAGACCATTCCAATTTATGGTGATAGCAATTCAGGAGAAAAATTACCTCTTGGAAAGCCATGGGGTACTATTCAGAGGCAAGAGGCACTAAAGAACTTTCCAAGGGATGAAAAGTTCTAGAACTTAGCCTGTGGAGTAGCTACATGGGTGTAAACAAAGATAAAAGTTCATTAGATTTAAGATGTGTATATATCATGGTATAAATAATATTGCAATTTAAGAAAACAATTTTAATAAAAATAGTAATTAATAAATTAGAAAACAACAACACAGAATTGATCAAGAAAAGCTCATCTTATAGTGGAGTGTGTAAATAAATAAACTAGATAAACCACTTCACTACCAAAGATTTTGGAAAAAGGATAAAAAACAACAACAACAACAAAAAAAAAAAAACCTACAGATTTAAGAATAAGAAAAGGAGAGTTATAATGAAAGATAAAATAATTCTAAAACAACAGTTTGCACAGTTTATTTTTTTAAAAGCTGACAACCTCAAAAAAAAAAAAAAAGAAAATTTAAAACAAAAACATGAAAAAAATTCCAAAGTTTTCAATGAGCTAATCCCCTAAAAAACATTGATTTCAGACAAGGCCACCAGTGAAATATTTCAAACTTTTAAGCTAGGATAATTATCATTTTATTTACACTGTTTTTGTAGTAAAAATGGTAGATTAGAGCCAGATCACAGATGTTCCATCCCCCCATGCCCAAAATGAAGGGAAAATGTAGAGAGAACTAATAAACATGCACATATAAACACATGCAAACAAGTCAAATATAGAGTCCAAAATTTTGCCACAAATGTCTAGAAAACAAGAGGCAAAGATTCTGGTATGGTAATGGCATGACATAGGATGACTTTTGACCAATATCACAAGAGGTACAAGGGAAAGCTGAGGAAAAATACACTGAGAATTCTCACTAATACCCCAGTTCAAAGAGAAGCAAACTGAGAAGCCAAGAATATGTCCTGGAAAGACTTGGACAGACAAATTCTAAAGGGGGCAAAAGTCCTTGCCAACTTTTATAGGCTTCCATGACCATTACTGTCTCTACAGACAAGGAAGAAAGCAGAGAGAAGAGAAGGATCAAACAGTTCTCCTCAGATCTAATTATTCCCCCAAAACAAGCACTTAGCAGGACTGAAAACAAAGAAAAATAATGGCTTGAGACCCTCTGAGAATAAGCCAGGAAACAAAGGAATAAGAGAGGCCTCAGTTAAGTTCTTATCACCCAACCTACACCCTACCAAAGGGGAGAAAATCAACAGTAACTAAGGTTGCATTTAAGCAAATAAAATTACAGGACACCCAGTTATACTTGGACACAGTTATACTAAAAAAGTACTCACTGCTTACCAGAAATTCAAATTTAACTGGATGGATTATATGTCTGTGCTAATAGGACCAGAATCAGGGAGGCCCCCTTATTATTTCCTTTTTGTCAGCAGAAAGAATGGGAACAGCTTTGGGGTGATGGGTGAATAAAGATGAAATGAATCCAAGAGACCTGCCTCTTTAACAGAAACTCTATGGTAACACTGCTGTGTGTTTTGGGCTAGTCACTCAGTCATGTCAACTCTTTGCGACCCCATGGACTGTAGCCTGCCAGGCTCCTCTGTTTGTGAAATTCTCCAGGCAAGAATACTAGAGTGGGTTGTCATTCCCTTCTCCAGGGGATATTCCCAACCCAGGGATTGAACCCAGGCCTCCTGCATTGAAGGGAGATTCTTTACCGTACCACTAGAAAGTAATAATAAAATGAAATGAAATAAAAAATAGGTTGGTCTCAGACTTTTCCATAGAAGCATTCGTTGTGGGAAGACATTAACAAGACATGAAAATTTCTGAGAAAATGTGAAAAATCAAGAACCTATTCAGCCAAGAACTTGATTAATTATGTTTTCAACATAAAGGAATTCAGAAAGTAATAGCACAATAGTAGTTTCCCACAAACTACACTGACAAATGGAAACAAGGCAACTGAGATGAATAAAAACAGATTGTTAAAACTAGAAACCATGAGTCTTTACAGAAAGTAACCAAAAAAATATAACAACATAAATCTGGGCTTCTCTGTTGGCTCAGACAATAACAAATCTACCTGCAATTTAGGAGACATGGGTTTGATTGCTCGGTTGGGAAGATCCCCTGAAGAAGGGAATGGGAACCCACTCCAGTATTCTTGCCTGGAGAATTCCATGGACAGAGGAGCATGGTGGGTGACAGCCCAGAGGGTCAAAAAGAGTCATACATGACTGAGCAACTAACATAAATCTACTAAAAAATAATGACATGAAAGATAGGAATTATTAAAATGTTACTAATGAATATTATCTAAAAGCTGAGCAAATATAAGTAAAAACTAATGAATATAATAATCAAACTATCCTTTTTTATGGAATTGTTTTCTTAAATTATAGGGGTATCTTTTATAAATTAATATTTTATGATAAAATGTATCAAAATTTTTGAAATATCACCTAAGAGTTATTTTCAATAATTTGTTTTTAATCTGTTAAAATCAAGTAAAATTAATTTTTTAAATTCTTATTTTAAATAAATATTAATAAAATTTGATAAAAACAGAATTTAATATGATCTTATGTTTACAAAATTAACTTCACTTAACATTCTATTCATTCCATAAATAGGCATCATTATCTGAGACCCTACTATATTCTAGGCACACTATTTTTTTGTATAAATACAAATACACACACACACAAACACATCAAAAAATATCTGGCATCATGTTCATCTAATATTAATGGTACTTATTTTTAAATGATAGAATTTGGAGTGAGTCTTCATTTTGTTTCAATTTTCTTTTAAATACTTATAAGGAATGGGAATCATTTTTATAAAAACAACAAATTATCACAGAATATAAAGAAAGGGGAAAATGACATTTAATTCTAAAAAGCCAACATAACACATATCAAAATGTGACAAAAAATGCACAAAAATAGAATAGCATGCAAACTTGACTTATGAATATTTAGGTAGAAATCCCAATTAAAATATAAACATATAGAGTTAGATAGTTCAATGAAAGAATAATATACCATAAGAATGACAAAATAGTCAATAAATATTAAAATATTTATCATAGTAAGTTTAAAGGAGAGAAATCATAAAATCTTGTTAGATACTAAAAGACATTTTATAAAATGCATAATTTACTCCAAATATTAATGAATAATAAGACAGTAAGAAATACATAGTTTTTCAAATTAATAAAACTGTAGAAAAATCAGGAAAGTAAGATGTTCCAAAATTCAAGTGAAGACATTATTCCAGGAAGGGAGTGATCTACTCTGTTAATGTTGCTGAGATTCATGTAAAATAAGAAATGCAAAAGGATCATTGGAGATGGTGTGAAAATCACTGGTAATCCAGATAAAAGCTGTTTTCTTGTCATGGTGAGGATAAAATTTTTATTGAAGTGTTCAAGCAAGAATGAAAGAGGAAAATGTGGTAAGTATGAACAACCTTTGTAAAAGTTCTACTACAGAGAGAAAGAGAAAACTAGGGTCATTGCTAAAAGAGGGTGTAGAGTCAAAGGGGTTTTTTGGTTGTTTGCGGTATATTCTAACACATATGTTGATTCCATGGAAAGAAAAGGGAAAAAAAAAAAAAAACTCCTATTAACAGAGAGAAAGGGAACAGTTTCAGGTGGAATATCTGTGAGTTGCAACAGGGTAGCTGGCCTTAAAGAGCAAGAACAGGTCTTCTGTATTAAGGAACAAGGGCAGAGCATAACGGTATTGGAAGTTTGAAAAATTTGAAGATGCAAAGAGGAGAGAGCTCTACGGTCATTATTTTCTCATTGAAGGAAGAATCAAAATCATCAGAGTAAGAAATGGTGAAAGATGTTGGAGAATTGAGGCAGGTGGTTAAGATGAAAAATAGTCTTTGGGGGATCATGGAAGAGTGACAGAGCGAAGAGGGAAATAATTAGGATCACTGGACTGGGTTCAGGACCAACTTAGGATTTATGGGTCATAAAGTGAAAGTAAGGCCAGTCAATGGTTAGATGGTTTCTCTCAAGTGTATCCAGCCCCGAGGGAGTGAGTGGAGGTCACAGTTGGGGAGGGGAGATGCAGAATAGGTGGAGTGGGTTCAAGCATCGCTGGGACTTTTCTAGGTGAGGACAATGAAGAAAGAGGCCCAGAAGCCAAACGTACATGGAAAAAATGATTGAGGCAACATATATGAAGAGCTAATGGCAACCCACTCCAGTACTCCTGCCTGGAAAATCCCATGGATGGAGGAGCCTGGTAGGCTGCACTCATGGGGTTGCTAGTAGTCGGACACGAATGAGCGACTTCACTTTTACTTTTCACTTTCATGCACTGGAGAAGGAAATGGCAATCCACTCCACTATTCTTGCCTGGAGTATCCCAGGGATGGGGGAGCCTGGTGGGCTGCCGTCTCTGGGGTCACACAGAATCAGACACGACTGAAGCAACTTAGCAGCAGCAGCAGCAAGCTGACTAAGAGGGTAGAGAAGACAAGATGAAGTGCTTGGATGTCACCTGAACCTCCCACCCCACTCACCTAGGAAATCTGCATATCCTCAGGAAAGACAGAAGGTGTAGTCATAACCTAAATAGGCATCTTATTAACTCTTCTCATACCTTAAGGGTCAACCAACCTGTTGCAACTTAGATGGTAAAGAATCTACCAGCAAGGTGGGAGATATGGGTTTGACCCCTGGGTCGGGAAGATCCCCTGGAAAATGGAATGGCTACCCATTCCAGTATTCTTGCCTGGAGAATTCCAGGGACAGAGGAGCCTGGTGGGCTACTGTCTATGGGGTCGCAAAGAGTCAGACACAACTGAGTGACTAACACTTTTACTTTTCAACCTGTTGCAACTAACCCTAAGTGATCAGAGAGATAACATTCTCCTGTGGTATAAGTGGTATAAGTAATAGCTAATGGGTTTTAAGCAACCAAAACAGACTGGATATCTTAGCCACAGAAGGTAAGCTGATTCAACTAAACCCAGAAAGGACAGAAGGCAAAGTAGCACCAGCACAAATGTCAAAATCTCATAGTCTCTTGAAGGCAATACCACTAGAAGAACAACTTGCCTTCAACAACATGTCCCTCCACTTGAGGTGCAAATTGCCTAGAGACTAAGCTTATCCTACCTTCCGTCATGGAGACAGCTGTAGGCCACATGTGTGCAACCACAGTGAAAAAGAATCCCACCAGACCATATGGAAGAGGGAGGGATGGATCCACAAAGGAATGCTAGGATGAAGAGAATAAGAAACTGGATAAACAAACAGCAGTCTGTTTCTTTGGTCTGAGGAAACTGACAGGATGATAGAACAGTATTAGGACCAAGACATTTTGTAGCTAGACTCCTAGAGGGAATCAGCACCACCAGAAGGGATTCTCAAGCAGCATGGTGGCTGCCGGAGACCAACAGTTTGGACAGACAGGGTCCCAGGGCAGGGCAGTAACACCTCACATTGCAGGTATCGTGGCAGCAACAGCAATGACACGGACTAGTCCAGTACCAGAAGGAAGCAAAAGGGTCAGTTTGTTAGAACACAGAAGACCTCCCCTGAGAACTCTAAGAAGTACACAAAAAGTGGAAAGATTTGAAAGTGAGGTCTACCCATAAGTTATGGAAAAGCCAACAAGTTAGTGAAATTTCGAAACTGATATCGAGGTATATTTGACTAGGAAAATTTCAAGTGACTCTTAGTTCTTTTCTGTTCTCTAATAGAAAGGAAAAGGAACTGGATTCGAACGCTATGTTTATTCATTAAACAAAGGGGACACTGATGCAAATAACAAGTAGGAAACAGTTCCTCCTTCCTGATAGATCCAGATGCAGAAGAACAACTGGCTCCTTGAATAAGACTGCCACACACAGGGCTCTCCTTACTTAAGTGTGAAGGAAGGAAAATCAGGCAGCTCTCAAATTCGAAATCTTTCCTCACCCACCCTTCCTATGGATATAATTTTGCAAAGACATATTGTGTCCACAAGTCAACTCAAAACAACGGGGTAGACCCTGCTATGAATTACACAGTAAATTCACATCATTGCCTCCTTCCAGTCATGCCTCTAAACACACACACACACGCACACTTTTTCATGCCTATAAAACTTGGTCAAAATGAACATCTAGAGTAGGATTAATAGAGAAAAAGATGTTTAATTTCAAAACTTGCAAATAAAGAATGAAGGAAAACAAGAGGTCACACATGCATACACACACACATGCACTCAGTTTGCCTAAATCATGGGTGTGTTGATCACAGATTAGAGGATGATGAAATAAAACAACTTCAGGTCTTTTTAAATTATTAGATAATTTAATCTCCTTCTTGCTATCTATGACCTTCTTGAATCAGTTCTGCAGAGGGCTCCCAGTAACACAGCCCCTATAGGGCAAGCTCAGCTCATTGCAAACTCTGGGTCAGGACTGCAGAAGAGAGCTTCCTTCTACTTCTTTATTCAAATCCTGTCTTATTTTAGAAGGTACAGTAAATAAAATTTTCATATTGCAGATGAGATGTTTTTCCAAAGGAATCACTGGCAAAAGAATGATCCATTGCTTCTTGTTTCCACCACAGAACATTTGGGTAGGCCTTTTAGGAAACCTACTTAATTTGGTTACTTATATAATACATCCTCTACCAAAGTCTTGTTAAATGTTTAGAGTATTTAAAACCTTATGAACACTGTTTAATACTAGCTCCATGTTACTAAAAGGACCACACTGATTTCTAAAAATATGCTTCTATTTGATCTAGGCATTACTTAATCAGGAAGCTTTTGCACGAGTTCGACTTTATACTTGTGTTTCACTGCTTACACAAACAACTTATATGTTTGTAGCAGCTCATATATGCCTTAAGATTATCTCTCCAGATCAGAACTTAATTTATCCAGACTGAAGAAGACTGTGGCTTCTGCCATGAATACTTTATAGAGGTTCAGTTCTCAAGCCTTCTAGATATCAACCTTCAGAACCCTTGAGAGACCAATAAAAGACAAGTTCAAAGATGAAGATTAGAATGCAAATCACATAAAAGCCTAAGGGTTTCTCCAGAGAGAGAGAGAAAAAGAATGGTAAATCATCATGTTCATAAATTCTGGGGAAAAAAAACAGCAAAAAATATTCTACATATGTTTTATATTCTTCTGCATCTTATTGCTATAGTTTTAAGTGCTAAGCAACTTTAGGATAATATCTTCAATAAAAGTACATTTAGCCCATGAGAGCACTAATTTTATATATATATATATATATGTATATATATATCAAAGCAACATTTCATAAGAAACATACAGTTCCATTAGAACTGCACACTCTCTCAGTCCTTTATGCTTTCAAGTAGGATTTTGAAATCTTTTTATTGTGGGGCTGTTATTGCTTGTCATTTTCTCAAATAAGGCTTCACTATCTCATAATTATTACTCAGAGGTCTGATGGAACCACATGGAATTTGTTGTATTCTAACACAAAAAATAAGAATCTTATTTTAAATCACCAATAAATACAAATACAAAATTTTGCATTGTATAGTACAAAAATACCTTCTCACAAAAGAACACAAAAGAGACAAGGGTTGCTAGGCAACCACCCAGCACAAGCTTTAGCATTCAAGGTAACAGAAAAACTACTGTACTGCTACCACCTAAAGGTTCTTGCTTAAAGCAATGAAAGAAAACTGACAGCGAGGAGTTGAAACAGAGCTCAGAAATACCGCCATTCTCCAAAAATTGTATTTGATCATGTTTTATTGAGTTTAATATGTTGATTTACAAAATAAGTGAAGAAAGTACAATAAATCTTGTTTGGATTGTGTTCAACTTTTAAAATTCAGCTGCCATTTGCTACACGACCCGGGGTGATATTTTCTATGCACGCTAAAGGTTATATACTACACATAAGCTTTTCTTTAAACAAAATCAGTGCGAAGAGCAGTGCCTGGGTGAGCAGAACCGAGCTCACCAGACCACCATCCATTATTCCATCAAAAATCCAATGCTGGAGATATAAGGATTATATACTCCTTGAGATCTATAATACAGAGCAATGTATTATGATAAGTGTAGTCTAGAGTAACCTGTCTGGTTTAAGTCCTGGCTGTATACCACTTACTAGCCTTATGACCTCTGACAAGACACTTATCCCCCAACCATTAGTTTCCTCATCTGCTAAAGAAAAGGAAAAGCTTACCTACACTATGATATTCAAGTGATAATTGAAATAACATATGTAAATCCCCTTGCATAGCAGCTGACATGTAATAGTTACACAATAAATGTTCACATTATTGATATTATTATGAAAGTAAATAACAAATGATGTTCAATCACATTTATTTAAATACTCTCAGGGTACTTATTAAACAAATACCTAATGTGGTAATATTTTGTTCCAGCACACAATGTAATATGGGAATAAATGACATGGGAAAGAGCACAGAAGTAGCACATGGTCATTATGATAAATGACCATTAATTGGAGATCTGTATCTTCATCATCCTGTGCAACTTGGGGCCCTGTTATTAAGAAATAGTGAAAAGATCAATGAACCCCAAAACAGGATGGCCTACATTATCTTGGTCCTATCTGAGTTCCTTCCATTTATATAGGAAGCTATAAGGAATTATGTATACTTGGATCACCATGGAATTTCAGATCTTTGGGCTACTACCTAAAGGAAAATTTCATCTACGGAAAATCAAGAACCACACTGGAGCTGAGGGATCTCTAAGGGCTCAGCCACAGGAGCTCAAATATCCCACCTCCAGCTGGTGACACCATTCTGTGTTTTCGGGCCAGCTTCAAGCTCTTCCTTTTGTACTCACAGCTTTTTATTTTTTTCTTTTGGCTTTTCTGGCAGTGGCATGTGGGATCTTAGTTCCCTGACCAGGAATCAAACCTGCAACCCCTGCATTGGCAGCACAGAGTCTTAACCACTGGACCTCCAGGGAAGTCCCTTAGAGCTTCAGTTTTATGATTAACTTCCATATACCTCACGATGGCCTCGCTGACTGCTTCTTCACAATGACTAACACACTCTTCCATGGACAATGATAATAGACACTATGTTACCTACTTTAAATCCCAAAACAGATATTCTGATTGCCAGCAAAAAGGTGAAAAGCACTGTAGTGGACAAACAATAGGATGTGTCACCCAGATCTCCTTCAAAAAAAAAGGGATTTCTCCCCTAGCCATTGCAAGTGTTGCTGAGAGACAGCTCCCAGCCTTCAGGCCCCACAGAGACACACAGATTGTCTCAGCTAAAGAGAGTTGCCTCATCCAAGGCACTGCCCCCTTCCTGGGCAGCTGGGACTTAGAGAGGATAAAGGCCTAGTCCTCTTATCTTGATTCAGGACATCTGCAAAGGATCACTCCAGGTCCAGAACTCCCTAGGATATTGGCTGAACCCTGAATTGAGACTGCATCACCATTCAACTCTTCACTCTGCCCACTTCTGCTTCCGTTCTCCCTTCATTCCCCTCCCCTTCGTTTCCCCTTCTTTTTCCTCCTCTTCCCCAGATGTAGATCTCCAGAGCACTTCTGGAGGACCACCCTATACACTAAGCATCTCTGAGTCTGCTGCATATGAAACCAATTAGTGAAGTGAACATAATTTATAAATTGCACACATCAAATCTTCAAGTCAAACTATCTAGTTGTCAAAGCCAGTTGAAATACTTCCTGCCCAAAGTTAAGTGCCCACTGTTGATACAATAGGCTATGATTCAGGGACCAGGAAGATAAGGTTGTGTGTCACTCAGCCAGTCAGTTCAGTGGCTCAGTCGTGTCCGACTCTTTGCAATCCCATGAACCACAGCACACTAGACGTCCCTCCGTTCAGTTCAGTCAGTTCAGTCACTCAGTCGTGTCCATCTCTTTGAGATGCCATGAATTGCAGCATGCCAGGCCTCCCTGTCCATCACCAACTCCCGGAGTTTACCCAAACTCATGTGCATTGAGTCAGTGACGCCATCTAACCATCTCATCCTCTGTCGTCCACTTCTCCTCCTGCCTTCAATCTTTTCCAATATCAGAGTCTTTTCAAATGAGTCAGCTCTTTGCATCAGGTGGCCAAAATATTGGAATTTCAGCTTCAACATCAGTCCTTCCAACGAACACCCAGGACTGATCTCCTGATCACCCAGGATGGACTGGTTGGATCTCTTTGCAACCCAAGGGACTCGCAAGGTCTTCTCCAACACCGCAGTTCAAAAGCATCAATTCTTCAGCACTCAGCTTTCTTCATAGCCCAACTCTCACATCCATACATAACTACTGGAAAAACCATAGACCTGTCTAGACAGACCTTTGTTGACAAAGTAATGTCTCTGCTTTTGAATATGCTACCTAGGTTGGACATTACTTTCCTTTCAAGGAGTAAGTGTCTTTTAATTTCATGGCAGCAATCACCATCTGAAGTGATTTTGGAGCCCAGAAAAATAGTCAGCCACTGTTTCCACTGTTTCCAAATCTATTTGCCATGAAGTGATGGGACCAGATGCCATGATCTTCGTTTTCTGAATGTTGAGCTTGAAGCCAACCTTTTCACTCTCCTCTTTCACTTTCATCAAGAGGCCCTTTAGTTCTTCTTCACTTTCTGCCATAAAGGTGGTGTCATCTGCATATGTGAGGTTATTGATATTTCTCCCAGCAATCTTGATTCCAGCTTGTGCTTCTTCTAGCGCAGCATTTCTCATGATGTACTCTGTATATAAGTTAAATAAGCAGGGTGACAATATACAGCCTTGACGGACTCCTTTTCCTATCTGGAACCAGTCTATTGTTTCATGTCCAGTTCTAACTGTTGTTTCCTCACCTGAATACAGGTTTCTCAAGAGGCAACTCAGATGGTTTGGTATTCCCATCTCTTGAAGAGTTTTCCACAGTTCATTGTGATCAACACAGTCAAAGGATTTGGCCTAGTCAATAAAGCAGAAATAGATGTTTTTCTGGAACTCTCTTGCTTTTTCCATGATCCAGCAGATTTTGACAATTTGATCTCTGGTTCCTCTGCCTTTTCTAAAACAAGCTTGAACATCTGGAAGTTTACAGTACACGTATTGCTGAAGCCAGGCTTGGAGAATTTTGAGCATGACTTTACTAGCATGTGAGATGAGTGCAATTGTGCAGTAGTTTGAGCATTCTTTGGCATTGCCTTCCTTTGGGATTGGAATGAAAACTGACCTTTTCCAGCATCATCTTTCAGGATTTGAAATAGCTCAACTGGAATTCTACCACCTCAACTAGCTTTGTTCGTAGTGATGCTTTCTAAGGCCCACTTGACTTCACATTCCAGGATGTCTGTATAGTTCTTCTGTGTATTCTTGCCACCTCTTCTTAATATCTTCTGCCTCTGTCAGGTCCATACCATTTCTGTCCTTTACTAAGCCCACCTTTGCATGAAATGTTCCCTTGGTATCTCTAATTTTCTTGAAGAGATCTCTAGTCTTTCCTATTCTATTGTTTTCCTCTATTTCTTTGCATTGATCACCAAGGAAGGCTTTCTTATCTCTCCTTGCTCTTCTTTGGAACTTTGCATTCAGATGGGTATATCTTTCCTTTTCTCCTTGGCTTTTTATTTCTCTTCTTTTCACAGATATTTGCAAGGCCTCCTCAGACAGCCATTTGCTTTTTTGCATTTCTTTTTCTTGGGGATGGTCTTGATCCTGCCTCCTGTACAAACAATGTCATGAACCTCATTCCATAGTTCATCAGGCACTCTGTCTATCAAAACTAGTCCCTTAAATCTATTTCTCACTTTCACTGTATAATAAAAAGGGATTTGATTTCACTCAAAATCAACCTTTCTAAATATTGTAATATTAGACCACTATTTCTTCAATATAGCATGCATTACCATACTAAAAAAATCCTGAAGGCAGCATGTTAGCATGTTATTTTTCTTGTATTTGATGCTGGTTTCCTACTGTGATTTATCACCTTAAGAATTCTCTCTTTATCCCTGAAATTCAACCTAACCAGGCTATGTCTAGATGTCAGTTGTTTTTATTATTTTTCCTAGAATACAGTAGCTTTTTCCAATTTGTTCACTCAGTTTATGAAACTTTCTTCTGTTTTCAATCTCTGAATACATTTTCAATTCCATTTGTCAGAGAGTATATTTCAGGGTCTCAGTCATCCTCAAATTGGATTGACTGTCTTTACTTATCCTTTATATCTATTCAGTTCAGTTCAGTTCAGTTCAGTTGCTCAGTCGTGTCCGACTCTTTGTGACCCCATGAATTGTAGCACGCCAGGCCTCCCTGTCCATCACCAACTCCCGGAGTTCATTCAGACTCACGGCCATCGAGTCAGTGATGCCATCCAGCCATCTCATCCTCTGTCGTCCCCTTCTCCTCCTGCCCCCAATCCCTCCCAGCATCAGAGTCTTTTCCAATGAGTCAACTCTTTGCATGAGGTGGCCAAAGTACTGGAGTTTCAGCTTTAGCATCAGTCCTTCCAAGGAAATCCCAGGGCTGATCTCCTTCAGAATGGATTGGTTGGATCTCCTTGCAGTCCAAGGGACTCTCAAGAGTCTTCTCCAATACCACAGTTCAAAAGCATCAATTCTTCAGTGCTCAGCCTTCTTCACAGTCTGACTCTCACATCCATACATGACTATTGGAAAAACCGTAGCCTTGACTAGACGGACCTTTGTTGGCAAAGTAATGTCTCTGCTTTGAATATGCTATCTAGGTTGGTCATAACTTTTCTTCCAAGGAGTAAGCGTCTTTTAATTTCATGGCTGCAGTCACCATCTGCAGTGATGTTGGAGCCCCAAAAAATATAGTCTGACACTGTTTCTACTGTTTCCCCATCTATTTCCCATGAAGTGATGGGACCGGATGCCATGATCTTCGTTTTCTGAATGTTGAGCTTGAAGCCAACTTTTCCACTCTCCTCTTTCACTTTCATCAAGAGGCTTTTTAGCTCCTCTTCACTTTCTGCCATAAGGGTGGTATCATCTGCATATCTGAGGTTGTTGATATTTCTCCCAGAAATCTTGATTCCAGCTTGTGTTTCTTCCAGTCCAGCGTTTCTCATGATGTACTCTGCATAGAAGTTAAATAAGCAGGGTGACAATATACAGCCTTGATGTACTCCTTTTCCTATTTGGAACCAGTCTGTTGTTCCATGTCCAGTTCTAACTGTTGCTTCCTGACCTGCATATAGGTTTCTCAAGAGGCAGGTCAGGTGATCTGGTATTCCCATCTCTTTCAGAATTTTCCACAGTTTCTTTTGATCCACACAGTCAAAGGCTTTGGCAGAGTCAATAAAGCAGAAACAGATGTTTTTCTGGAACTCTCTTGCTTTTTCCATGATCCAGCAGATGTTGGCAATTTGATCTCTGGTTCCTCTGCCTTTTCTAAAACAAGCTTGAACATCCGGGAGTTCACGGTTCACGTATTGCTGAAGCCTGGCTTGGAGCACTTTGAGTATTACTTTACTAGCGTGTGAGATGAGTGTAATTGTGCGGTAGTTTGAGCATTCTTTGGCATTGCCTTTCTTTGGGATTGGAATGAAAACTGACCTTTTCCAGTCCTGTGGCCACTGCTGAGTTTTCCAAATGTGCTGGCATATTGAGTGCAGCACTTTCACAGCATCATCTTTCAGGATTTGAAATAGCTCAACTGGAATTCCATCACCTCAACTAGCTTTGTTCGTAGTGATGCTTTCTAAGGCCCACTTGACTTCACATTCCAGGATGTCTGGCTCTAGATGAGTGATCACACCATCATGATTATCCAGGTCGTGAAGATCTTTTTTGTATAGTTCTTCTGTGTATTCTTGCCACCTCTTCTTAATATCGTCTGCTTCTGTTAGGTCCATACCATTTCTGTCCTTTATCGAGCCCATCTTTGCATGAAATGTTCCCTTGGTATCTCTAATTTTCTTGAAGAGATCTCTAGTCTTTCCCATTCTGTTGTTTGCCTCTATTTCTTTGCATTGATCACTGAAGAAGGCTTTCTTATCTCTTTTGCTATTCTTTGGAACTTTGCATTCAGATGGGTATTCTTTCCTTTTCTCCTTTGCTTTTCACTTCTCTTCTTTCACAGCTATTTGTAAGGCCTCCCCAGACAGCCATTTTGCTTTTTTGCATTTCTTTTCCATGAGGATAGTCTTGATCCCTGTCTCCTGTACAATGTCATGAACCTCAGTCCGTAGATCATCAGGCACTCCATCTATCAGATCTAGTCCCTTAAATCTATTTCTCACTTCCACTGTGTAATCATAAGGGATTTGATTTAGGTCATACCTGAATGGTCTAGCGGTTTTCCCTACTTTCTTCAATTTCAGTCTGAATTTGGCAATAAGGAGTTCATGATCTGAGCCACAGTCATTTCCCGTTCTTGTTTTTGCTGACTGTATAGAGCTTCTCCATCTTTGGCTGCAAAGAATATAATCAGTCTGATTTTGGTGTTGACCATCTTTGATCTCCATGTGTAGAGTCTTCTCTTGTGTTGTTGGAAGAGGGTGTTTGCTATGACCATTGCATTTTCTTGGCAAAACTCTATTAGTCTTTGCCGTGCTTCATTCTGCATTCCAAGGCCAAATTTGCCTGTTACTCCAGGTGTTTCCTTCCTTAAATATCTTATTCTTTTTCTTGTACATGCGTTATGGTTATCTTAAGCTTTTTGTCTAGATGATCATTTTTATTTTCACCTATGCTAGTCTATTCCTTAATGTTTCTAATCACTTTATTGGCTCTGTATTGTATTGATCTTCAATTAGCATTATTTGCTCCACAGTATCCTCTTTATTAGATCTATCGTCCCTTCCCTGAGATAACATGACTGTCATTTCTATTAAGTTGCTAAATAACACAGAGCACTGTAGGGGATTTTCTTTGGTTCTGGGTCATAGTATATCCCAGGCTAAATTTATTGTTCATTCCTTTCTATTCTTGTTCATGCTTGCTTTCTTTTTTTTGTTGTTTCTGAAATTTGTTTTCATATTTGCATTGTCATTTCTTCTCATACTATTCATATTCAATCTGAGCTGTTTTGTCCCAGTAATTTTTCTCTGATACAGTGTGGGTTACAGTTTGCTTTGTCCCCTCAGCTATAATTTGAGAGTTCATGTTTGTTCATAGACTGAGTCATAGCAGGCAGGCAGTGGGTTGAATAAAAGACAAGAAAGAGCCATCTGAAGCTATGAGCAGTCTCTTGAAGAATACATGAGCTCTACTCTCTTTCCTGAAAGTCTTCACTCCAACTATTTGGAGAAGAAGTTTGAAGGACATGAGCTATCCTCACTCAGCAATAGTGAGAAGTCCTCCCATCTTAGCTGTCAACCGAGGTTGAGAGAAGTTGAAATTCTATCTACATCTCGCAATAATGAGATGGTGTCCCCCATGAGCAGTGTTAGGGAGCAGTTCAGCTACAATAAAAGATTTCTTTTAAGAAAATAAAAATGGTTTAAATAGGATCCAGAGTCTTATACAATATTACTTAAAATATCTAGGTATCAGTCAAAAATCATGCATCATACTAAGAACCAGAAAAATGTCAAACAATTTAAAAGCACAGTCATCAGATGCCAACCCCAACATGACAGAGGACTTTAAATTATCTGACAAAGATTTTAAAGTAGCTGTTTTTAAAATGCCTCAACAAGCAACTACAGAACACAGTTGAAAAGTGGGTTAAAAAAAAGTGTCAGCAAAGAATAGGAAATATAAAAAAGAAACAAATGAAAATTTTAAACTAAGAAAATCAATAACCAAAATAAAAAATTCAGTGACTAGGCTCAACAGCAGACCAGAGAAGAGAAAGTAAAGAATCAGTGAACTTAAAGCCAGACAAGAGAAATTACCCAATCTGTAAAACAGACAAAATATGGGCTGAAATAAAATAAATGAGCAGAGGCTCAGGGATCTCTGGGACTAAAATAAAATCCAATATTTTAGTCAACAGAAGGAAAGGAGACAGAGGATGGAACTGAAAAGTATTTAAAGACAGTCTGGATGAAAAATTCCTAAATTTGACACTAAGTATATAAACCTAAATATTCAAGAGCAGCTCAGTGACTCACAAATAGGATACATCCAAACAAATCCACATCAAGACACATGGTAGTCAAGCTGTTGAAAATTTTTAAAAAAAGAAAAAGTTTTGGAAACAGTGAGAAAAAAATAACACCTTACCTATCAGGGAAAAACAATCAGAGGACAGTGGATATCTTCTCATGGAAACTAGACGGAAAGACAGTTTTCAAGGGCTGGAAAAAAAAAATTGCCAGAATTTATAATCTGATATCCAGCAAAAATGCATTTTAGAAATGATGGGGAAATGAAGGTATTCTCAGATGAAGGAAAACTAAGAGAATCTGTTGGAAGCAGATCTATCATAAAAGAATGGTTAAAGTTTTCTAAATAGAAAGGAAACAACTGATGAAGGAAATGAAATGTCAGGAAAGAAGAGAGAATATGCTAAGCAAAAAAAAAAAAAAAAGATTAAAACACTCCCTGACTCCTGAGTTTTCTAAATTATGTGCAGTGAGTGAGGCAAAAATTATAGCACTGGCATGGTTCTAAAAGTATGTAGAAGAAATATTCCAGACAATATAATAAATGGAGGAGAGTATATGGACATAAAGAGAAGTAGGTTATTTATGCTTCACTCAAGCTGATAATATGTTGACACCAGTAACCTGGATAAATTACAAAGACACATATATATAAAGTAACACTTCTAGTAACTACTTAAAGAGCTATACAAATAGACACACTCAAAACACTGCAGATAAATCAAGATGTAATTCTAAAAATGTTCAAGTAACCCATAGACGGGAAAACAGTGGAAACAGTGTCAGACTTTATTTTGGGGGCTCCAAAATCTCAGCAGATAGTGATTGCAGCCATGAAATTAAAAGACGCTTACTCCTTGGAAGGAAAGTTATGACCAACCTAGACAGAACATTCAAAAGCAGAGACATTACTTTGCCAACAAAGGTCCATCTAGTCAAGGCTATGGTTTTTCCAGTGGTCATGTATGGATGTGAGAATTGGACTATGAAGAAAGCTGAGCACTGAAGAATTGATGCTTTTGAACTGTGGTGTTGGAGAAGACTCTTGAGAGTCCCTTGGACTGCAAGGAGATCCAACCAGTCCATTCTAAAGGAGATCAGTCCTGGGTGTCCTTTGGAAGGACTGATGCTAAAGTTGAAACTCCAGTACTTTGGCCACCTCATGCAAAGAGTTGACTCATTGGAAAAGACTCTGATGCTGGGAGGGATTGGGGGCAGAAGGAGAAGGGGACGACAGAGGATGAGATGGCTGGATGGCATCACTGACTCAATGGACGTGAATCTGAGTGAACTCCAGAAGTTAGTGATAGACAGAGAGGCCTGGCATGCTGCAATTCATGGGGTCACAAAGAGTCGGACACAACTGAGCGACTGAACTCACCTGAACTGAACTGAACCCATAGGACTGAAGTAAAAAGAAAGCACAGTAACAAAAAAAGAACAAACAAAAAATTTTAAATAATATAGATTTAACATATGAATAATTACATTAAAGTTACCTAAATACACCAACTAAAAAAGATTGGAAAAGTAGATTTAAAACCAATACAGTATTGTAAAGTAAAATAAAGTAAATAAAAATAAATAAATATATATATATCATGCCATTCAAAAAAAAAAAAACGAAGAACCACTTATATGTTGTCTAGAAGGAGTTCATATGAAATATAACGACCTAGGCAAATTGAAAATAAACATATGGAAAAATAAAACATGCAAACATTAATCAAAAGGAAGCAGAAGTGGCTGTATTAACATCAGATAATGCAGACTTCAGAACAAAGAAAATTACCAAAGACAGAGGGGTACATAATTATATGATAATAAATGGTTCAGTACTTTAAGAAAACAGCAGTCCTAGATATGCATGCACCAAACTACAGAGGTGAAAAATATTTGCAGCAAAACAGATAAAATGAACAGAGAAATCGACAATTACACATTTATAGTTGCAGTCTTCCATGCCTATCTCTCATAAATTGGTAGAATAACTATATAGAGATTCAGTAAAGATATAGAAGAATTCAAACACAGCATCAGCCAACAATATCTATTCAACACTGATAGACCACTCCACCTAACAAAAAAAAAAAAAATACACATTCTTTTCAAAGAACATATACCAAGATAGATAATATTCTCATCCATAATCTCACCTCTTCCCCAACATTCCCCCAACTCACAGAAAGGCAACCTATCTTCTCAACCAAACTCTCTTCATTCAAACTTAGAGAGAGAGGCAGTATAATGCCACAGACATAAGAGATGCAGGTTGGATCCCTGGTTTGGGAAGATTGCTTGGAGGAGGGCACGGCACTCCAGTATGCACTCCAGTATTCTTGCTTGGAGAATCTCATGGACAGAGAAGCCTGGCAGGCTACAATGCATAGGGGCACACAGACTCGGACATAATTGAAGCGACTTAGCATAGAAATATCCATGCATGCTAAGTCGCTAACCCACGTCTCTTATGCCTCCTGCATTAGTAAGCAGGTTCTTTACCACTGGTGGCTCAGTGGTTAAAGTGTCTGCCTGCAATGCGGGAGACCTGGGTTCGATCCCTGGGTCGGGAAGATCCCCTGGAGAAGGAAATGGCAACCCACTCCAGTATTCTTGCCTGGAGAATCCCATGGACAGAGGAGCCTGGTGGGCTACAGTCCACGGGGTCGCAAACAGTTGGACACGACTGAGCGACTTCATTTCATTTCATTTCATTTCTTTACCACTAGTGCCACCTGGGAAGCCCATAATTATAAGTGTGTGTGTGTGTGTGTATACATATATCACACATATATGTGATATATCACACATATATCAGCTTTAAAGACATTCTAGTCATCAGATCCCACAGAGAGGGAAAAAGAAAAGGTAAAAGAGACTCAAATATCCCCAAAAGATACCAGTCCATTAACTCTAGAATTCCGTGGCTTGTTCACAAGTGAAAGTGAAAGTTGCTCAGTCATGTCCGACTGTTTGCAACCCTATGGACTATATAGTCCATGGAATTCACCAGGCCTTGTTCACAAAAGTAGGCTTAAATGGAATGTGGAATGCAAACTTTGTAAGTGGCATAGACCACAGCCATAAGGACATTGCACCCCCTGCAGAGGAAGGCTTACTTAGGGTATCTTCCAAGGCTGGTTCTGATCAAGCATTAAAAAAAGATCAAGTGACTAGTGTGACTTGTGTTTTTATCAGTAATTAGATTTAGTCATTGAATTTCATTGTAAGGGCTGAACCTACCATTAAGGAAAGGGTAAATGAGTCTCTTTCCAATGTGCATTAATTTTAAGACACAATTTAGAAAATTACCTCATTCAATGTACTCAAATGGCACTCAAATCGCCCAAAAGAGTTATTATATTTCCCCAAAGTGAGAGATTTATTATTTTCTAACCAGTTGTATCAAGTCCAATTAGAAGTATAATATAACTTCTAGATAGTTACAGCAGGACAGACAAATATTATAAAGGCCAGTTGAGTAAATTATATGAATTTTTTAATATATTGGTAATACTCCATCAAGATAAGTTAAACTGCCATTTTGAAGAGTAATTTTCATTATACAAATACAAGATATACAAGCTATACTTTTTCTTCTCTGTCACTCCCCAAAGGATGTGTTTATGAATGTGTATGTGTGTGAGTATGCATGTAGTGTGTGTATAATTGTTGGTGTCTGATGAACAGAAATTTATTAGTCAAATCCAAACTGTTCTGATGAATTATTCTTTTTTCTTATTTTTCCTCTTTCAATGCTTGTTTTCTCCATATCATCCATATGCTATGACATCAGAGAGCAAGTACTTCAATAGACTCTTCCTCTTACCTAAATTACTGCGTAGTAAAAACATATACACAGCTGTCTTGCAAGACAAATCTAAATTGTAAAATCAAGTTTCCTCCATGATTTTACCTAAAGTATAATATGAATTTATGGGGAAAATAACATATCCCACTGGGAGTCGGACAACGAGAATGTAAACAGCTAAGTTTAACCACAAAGGTCCCCAGTTTATCACTATAGAAAGTGAATGTTTAGAACTTCCTTCTTTCTGTCTCATGAGGGAACTGTGCAATTTAAATAGACTCATATGCATGAAGCACACTGGGTCCCTGGACGTCAGGAGATGACATGGATACATTATTTATGGTAACAACTACATTGTGTTTCACCGAAGAAGTTCTTTATAAACGTTAACTAGTTTTCTTAAACCCTTGTGGATAAGTCTGTTTTGCTCATTTCACAAGTTAGAATTTAGACACTAGGAAGGTAAGTGATTTGCTCCAACGATATGCTGCTGCTAAGTCGCTTCAGTCGTGTCCGACTCTTGCGACCCCATAGACGGCAGCCCACCAGGCTCCCCCATCCCTGGGATTCTCCAGGCCCTGGAATTACAGCAAAGAGTACCTGGCATCCATTGCTGTGAGGAAGCAAACTGAAGTATCCATGGGTCATGTAAGTAGAATCACTGTATAGGAACTTTAATGTACGGTTGACTCATATGCCTCTGTTGCAAAAACATTCTTTTAAAATTTTATTTTTGACAGGTTGAGGATTTTACATTTTGAAAAAAGAAAGAGAACACTGATCAGCGGGATCAAAATCATAATCCCGGTTTTTAATGGGAATGTGAACTCAGGATTTTACCTTTGTTTGCCCCTGGTTCAAGTCATGACCCAAAGGAAAGCTGCCTCCCTTCTAATCAGCCAGCACAGTGTGCTTTGTTTTAAACAGCTGGGCTCAAACATGATCTCCCTGACAAAGCATTTTGTGAAAGAAACAGACAAGGAGCATGCATATTTCTTAGCAGAATGGTTGAATATTGGCTAGCTGAAACTGTAAGAAGAAAAAAACGTACAGTATTTGCCCTCTGAATTTGGGGATTGTTTCCAGTCAGTGGAATTCCACAAGTTGCTACCAATAAGTAAAACTGGATGCTGTTTTTGGTTTGTTTGCTACTCTGCCTACACACTGCCTCTTACTTGTAAGAGCTGTAGGCCATCGCACAGGTGGATGGGCAGAAAGACGAACACTGACGAAAGCAGTAAAACAACAGCGGCCCTCAAACAACTGCTCTTTTGCTTTATGGTTGGTTCTTTTGTTGGTTGGTTTTCTAGCACTGATTTTCTTGATTTTATTTTCAGTTCCTTAGCAACACAAACTTTGCAGAACTTCAGAAGAAACTACAAAATATTCTCTTAGATAACTTTTCTTTTAAACCCAAGCACTGACAAGTAGATGATTTGGAATTAAGACAAAGAACAGGGAAATGTAGAGAGGTTTCCCCTCACACTCCTTCTTTGAGCTGCAGTATGGAAATATGGCACTAGTGGTAAAGAATCTACCCGCCAGGGCAGTAGATGACAGAGACGTGGGTTCGGATCCTTGGGTCAGAAAGATCCCCTAGAGGAGGAAAGGGCAACCCACTCTAGTATTCTTGCCTGGGAAATTCCATGGACAGAGGAGAGTCGTGGGTTACAGTCCATGGGGTCACAAAGAGTCAGGCAAGACTAAGCATGACATACTCATTAGGAACATGGGAATATGTAACATGTTGCATTCCAGGCAGTAATGGGTGTTGTTAGGGCAAAATTCTGTAAGGAGACGACCATTCAACCGGTTATACCTACTCTGGGTCTCATCAGAAAGAGCCCAACAAGTTGATGCAGATCCAAAAAGTTGCATAAAAATGCGATACTTCGTGAAGGTTGGATTTGTGAGAAGGACAAAAAGTAATATGAAAAAGTTGTTACAAATTCAGACTCTGAATCATCTTAGATCTTTATCTTCTTGGATCTTCATATATTAGATCTTTTATCTCTTTATTGCATGACATCGAGCAAATTACCCTATGAAAGCTCTATCTTCATAGAAGCATTATTCATGACAGTGTTCATCAGTACAAATGTTCACAAACTGATGAACAGATAAGCAAAATGCGCTGTATCCATGCAATGGAATACTACTCATCCAATAAAAGGAATGCAACAATGATACATGCTACAAAGTGGATGAGTCTTGAAGATACTATGCCAAGTGAAAGATGCCAGTCACTTCCATTTTTATACATGATTCCATTTATATGAAAAGTCCATAATAAGTAAATCCACAGAGATACAAAGCAGATTAATGGTTCCCAGGAGCCAATGAAAGAGGAGAAATGAGAAGGACTGCTTCGGGGGTATTAAAAATATTCTGAAATTAGACTGCACCCAGTCTTGTGAATATATCAAAAATCACTGAATTATATACTTTAAATAGGTGAATTTCATGGTATGTAAATTATACTACAGTTTGGGGGAACCCTCTGTTTCTCATCTGTTAAAATAGATTAATAATAGTTTTCTCTTTCATAAGACTGTTGTAACAATCAAATAAAATAATGCAAGTAATGTACATTAACACAGTGACCAAATTAACAAGTGCAAAGTGGTGGCTCACTGGTAAAGAACCCACCTGTCAATGCAGGAGACACACAAGACACAAGAGACAGACTCTGCCTGCAATGTGGGAGATGTGGGTTTGATCCCTGGGTTGGGAAGATCCCAGGAAGGAGGAAATGGCAAACCAATCCAGTATTCTTGCCTGGAAAATTCCATGAACAGAGGAGACTGGCAGGCTGCAGTCCAAGGGGTTGCAAAGAGTTGGACATGACTGAGCAAATAAGTATGTATGCATGGCCAAGTTTATACTACTTATTAATGAGAATTTGCTTCAACTCACCATTCATAGTCAAAATATGATAAACTATATAAGAAATAGGCAGTGGGCTCTCATCTAACCTCAAGATTTTCCCCACAATGACCTGGTGACTAACCCAAAACAGTATGGCTAGAGGAACAGTTCTGAACCAGTCTGCATCCTCTTCTGAGAATCCCAAGATTATCTTGCCCCAAAGTAGAATGATCAGATTTAATATCTAAAAATATATGGAACCCAATTAAATTTTAATTTCAGACAAACAACTAATGATATTTTTTTAGTATAAGTATATCCCAAATGTTTTCATAGGTCATACTTACACTTTAAAATTATGTAACATTTGGGACATACTTATACTAAAAACATTATTTGTTATTTATCAAAAATTCAAATTTAACTGGGCATCTGGCAACCTATGAGGTCTGAAATAGGTTGGCAATTTTCTTTCTGGTATCATAGAAAGCCCTTTTCTATGACACCTTAGTAAATGCCCATGTTTCAAGCCACTCACGGGGTGTTGTTCAGTCACTAAGTCATGTCCAACTCTTTGCAAGCTCATGGACTGCATCACGCCAGGCCTCCCTGTCCTTCACCATCTCCCAAAGTTTGCTCAAACTCATATCCATTGAGTCAGTGATGCCATCTATCCATGCCATCCTTTGTTGTTGCCTTCACCTCCTGCCTTCAATCTTTCCCAGCATCAGGGTCTTTTCCAATCATTTGGCTCTTCTCATCAACCACAGGAGAAGGCAATGGCATCCCACTCCAGTACTCTTGCCTGGAGAATCCCATGGATGGAGGAACCTGGTGGGCTACAGTCCACGGGGTCACTAAAAGTCGGACATGACTGAGCGACTTCACTTTCACTGTTCACTTTCATGCATTGGAAAAGGACATAGCAACCCACTCCAGTGTTCTTGCCTGGAGAATCCCAGGGACAGGGGAGCCTAGTGGGCTGCCGTCTATGGGGTCACACAGAGTGGGACATGACTGAAGCGACTTAGCAGAAGCAGCAGCAGCATCAACCACAGGCACTTCATATTTACTAACAGGTTTATAACATAACTCCAGTCCAATATGCCCTACAAAACAATGACCTCATGCCTGAAGTCCTGCAGCTCTTTTATCTCTGGGTTGTCCATATCTGTGTGTTTGTTTTCTAAAAAGAGATGCAGTTGCCCAAGGAATCAGCATTGTGCCTTGGCAATAGATGAGAGAGATTAAATTCTTTTAGCTGGAAAAGCTATTTCTGTTGGAAGTAGAACAACCCCATTTGTATAGATCCTTTCTGGGTAATATCTACCTCCCTTCCCCAGCAACAACTGAGGAGAATTTAATACTAATATCTGTGATTTTTACAAAAACTAAAAACACATGCAAAATTAATGTGTGAGTACAAAAAATATATTTCAAATTTTTCCCACCACCATTTATGAAGAGATTGTCCTTTCCCCACTGTATTAATATAGTCTTGGTTCCTCTGTCATAAATTAATTGACCATATATGCATGGGTTAATGTCTGGGCTCTCTCTGTTCTCTTCTGTTGATCTTTATGTCTGTTTTTAGTTCATTACCATACTGTTTTAATTACTATAGCTATGTAATATATTTTGAAATCAGTGAGCATGATGCCTCCAGCTTTGTTCTTTTTCAGGATCGGATTGGCTATTCAGATTTGTTTGTGGTTTCATTATCAACATTTTTTAATAAAAAAGACTGCAATATAATACAAAGTTCCTTCCACAAGGGGGGAGAAAAACTAATTCATAGAGTGTGGAAGCTGGCAAAACATTAATAGATCATCTAATCCAATGCTTCTCAATCCTGGGCACACACAGTAAAATCACCAAGAGAAGCTTGTTACATATTGTTAATAAAAATGCCAGGTCCCACTCCACTATGTCTAATTTACTTAATCTGTGACAGGACCTGGGAAATGGTATTTTTAAAAACTTACTAGAGAATTCTTCTAGGGAATCCTAGGGAAGAGGATTCTTCTAGAGATACCCTCGTGGCTCAAATGGTAAAGAATCTGCTTGCAATGCAGAAGACCCAGGTTTGATCCTTGGGTCAGGAAAATCCTCTACACAACAAAACGGCAACTTACCCCAGTATTCTTGCCTGGAGACATCTATGGACAGAGGAGCCTGGGGGGCTACAGTCCACGGGTTTGCAAAAAGTTGGACATGACTGAGCGACTAACACTTTCACTTTCAGAGGATTCTTCACCCATGATGAAGAAGCACTGATTTAAGCCAGCTCCTTATTACCTGTAAAAAGGCTTGCCTGAGAGCATTTAAGATGGGCAGGTCCACAAAATATCTTTCTAGTCTCCCTTGAATCTGCACTGAACCAGAACTATGGCTTCTTTTCAAAAATACTCAAAAAATTATCTTAGAAAAAATGCTAGCTGTAAAGCTAAAAGAAAGTAAAAAATCAAACACGAATACAGAAAAGTACCCTAACAGTTAATACACTGTATCACAATAGCTATCTTTCAAATATACCCACAGTGAGGCCAAACAATACGGAAACACAAAACATCAGTGTGGAGCAGAGAAAGGTTTATTATAGAACCATGCAAGAAGACTAGTGGCTCATGCCTTAAAAACTCCCAAACTCCCCCAAAGGCTTTCAGCAAAGCCCTTTTAAGGGCGAAGTGGGGGAGAGGTGTGGTTAGTTGTTGCAAACTTCTTGATGGAGGATCCTTTGTTCTTGCAGTCATCCACACAGGTCAGGTCATGGTTTAGTCATGATATTCCAGCCCACAGCATCTTCAAATGGCTTTTCATGCTAGCAGAGCAGCTGCCAAATTCACACTCAGACAGAGCGTCCCCATCTCCAGCTGCCTGCCAGTGTGCCTGCCCTGCCGCACGGCTCACCCCGAGCAAGAGGCTGCAGGCAGAAGCTGCTCCTGACACTGCTGCAGCCTTCCCCGTCAGTCCCCCTCCTCCCCACAGTGCTCCACCAGGTTTAGCTCGCCAGGGTTAGTTCAGGACTGCTTCAGTGAAGGCAGTGAGAGTACAAATTGGGGGTGGGGCGGGGTGGGGTGGGGAAGGCGGTCCCTGGGCCTGCGACCCAGAGAGAATGCCACTGCAGGGACCGCTGCAATGCTAACAGTTGGCAGGGCTGTACCACTAAGGGAAACACACAAACAGCCACACTCCTGTCCCATCTCTACTAACTACAGAGTCAGTATGTTAACTGTAATTGCTCATCAAAGGTGTTCTATTTTCCTTGCTTCCATTATAGAGTGTGAAAATTTTCAAAGAAACCAAATGAAAAGGTGATTGCCCTGATGCAGGCTAACGGGCAATGCCTTTCACCACACAGGGATACATGCCCTGTATGATGCACTAAAAACCATTCAGCTAATGAGCTGATCCTAATTGTACTCATTTCCCAGCAACCACAATGGGCTTGTATCCTGGGAGACAAAATGTGTTTCTGGTCACTTGTTCTAATCCCAGAAATCAAGGGAAATAAGAGATTGCCACAGAGGCAGATCAGCCAGGTAATTCTGTGACCAAAGAAGCATTTTCTGTAAATGGCAGGGAGAAACACAGAGAAATGAAAGAGCTTGATCATTCTGTGTCTGCAAATACCGTATTTGTAAACCCCAAAACCTGAGACTGTAAATGTATGTTTCAGGCTACTAAATTATTTCAGCCCATGGGGTATAAAAGATAAAATGTCAATAGCTAGATCCCACATAAGCTAACATCTTTAATCAGACATAGGAAGAGATCAGTTTTATGGAAATGATGTTTCAAACAAATCAACAATGTTAAAAACAGCAGGGTTAAAGATAATGTTTAATTTACTTTTGAGCACACAAAATTTTAAGCCTGTTAGCTCAACTATCTATGCAAATTACTCATTAAAAATGTTATCTACATGTTTTTAAAAGGCTTTCTCATTCCCTGCATAATGTTAAACTCCAATACATTCAGCAAACATGGATTTATAGAGAACATGATACAGCAGGGTGATGAGCTGGGAAATTAATATATGCTTTGTTTCCTACTGCTGTAGAATCATCCAAAAGATAAGAATCAAGCATCTGCATTCCTCAAGTCAAGCCCTTCCCACTCTTAGAAAAGGACAACAGGTTCATCTGTAGTGGATCTGAGGCCTGATGCTGTGGGCTATCTCTTACTCCCTCAAGCTCTATTGTTGAAAGAGGAGGTGGAATGAACCTTTTCTGTGTTAGAAAGATTGTAAGTGGAGAGGAAGACATTCCTCCAATGGATAACACAGAACTGGGAATAAGAACAAGGCTTGCAGATTCTGTAGTAACTTTAGGGAAAGGGCTTGGATATGTTAGGTCCATAAATGATACAGGACCGGACACCATGAGACCAACCTGGCATGTGGAATCTCTGGAGAACTGGGCAAGAGACCTGGATCTGGAGACATAAAATGGCAATGCTGGGTCCACAAATGGAACCAGCCCCTTAACCATGGAATAATGTGACCATAAAGAATAACCACCGCAGCACAACCCTGGCCTGGGACCAGGATTTGCCCTAGGCAAGAATCAGGAGGCTGCAGGACCTCTTTTCAGAATGATAGAAGCCCAGAGTATGATAACATAACACAGGTCAGAGACCTCTAAAAATGATTAACATTGGATTTTGCAGCAGTTTGGACATGTAGGGGCTAATATAAGTTCCAATAAAATCCCTCTCAAAAATAATAAAACTGTTGAGTATTATGAAGAAAATTGGCATCTATTACATATGTGTAAGAAACTTTATAACAAATAACGTGTCACTAAATTTGCTTGTATGTAATACAGTTATATTTTTCAGTCATAATCTAATTCAAATTGTTCTGTGACAATGCAAGGAGAAAAATGGATGTCTCCATGGATATCATTAAAGACTCCCTTCCACATAAATCCCTACCTCTCATTGAATTAGAAAAGGATTTCCTGGGATCTTGCTAGAGACATAGAAAAGGTACTTAATTTGAACATCATCTCTCACTCAAAAATCTCATGTATTTATTTTTTGGACAAATGTACATGTTAAATTTCCACTGCATGCCAGACAAGTGTATATTAAACTCTCACTGGATAGCTGGCTACACCAGATGCTGCGGATACACTGGAGAAAAAGAGAAATGTGCTTCTGTCCTTATAAAGCTTTTAGTTCAGTGAAAAACCAAGAAAACCAATCAAAAATAAAAAACAAAATTCTGTAGGCAACATAATGAGAGAAGGGCATGCTCCACAGTAGCAAACAGCAGAACGTAATAAACTAGGCAGGGGTGGAGATCTAGAGGAAATGGAAAACTGAGACATAATGGTAGAAGAATCAGCCAGGTGACCAATGCATGTTACAACTCCTTACCATCATTTCAGCCATCAAAATGAAAGCACCATCTGTTTCAACGTAATAAAATCCTTCAAGTCCAGATAAGCTCCTAAATCTACAGAATATTTGAACCTAGAGAATTACTCAATAGACTAAATGGGGGAGAAGAAGTCTGCCTCATACAGAGCCCAAGCTCTTCATTATCTGCATTGCTCTCCACTTTACTTCCCTCATGAAAAGCTCTCCACTTGAGCTGTGAGTCCATCCTCTCTGGCCATCTCGTGGCTTCACTTCTGGAAGTATCTTATCTCCCACTGCCTTACCAATATATCCTAGTCTCTATTGGGTCATTCCATTTGACGGAACACATATCTTAATATCATACCCATCAGAGAAAAGAAGAGAGAAAACCACCCTCCTTGTCCATGTACACACAACCAGCTACCATCCTACTTTACTGCTGCCTTTCACAGCAAAACTTCTCAGGACAGTTCTGTATACTTGTCATCCCCACCCCTCACTCCCCATCTCTCCTCCACCCACTCCAACCAGGCTTTCCTCCCCACCACCCCCACAGAAATAGCTCTGACCAAGATCAGCAATTATCTCCTTTTTTCCAAAGCCCACTGACAACTCTCACTTTCATCTTACTCGTCCTCTCAGCCTTATTTGGTATGGCTGTCCATATTCTCCTTTAATCTCGTTCTGCACTGAACTATATGCTTGCCTTTCCTTGGTTTTCCATGTGCAATACCAGATACTCCTTCTCAGAGCTGTGTTTGCTCTGCCTCCTCTACAAATCTCTGAATGTTGCCCTATCCTCAGGACTCGTCTCTCGATCTTAGCTTTCTCCCTAAAATATCACATGCATTTTTGTGATCGCAAATACCATCCACACACTGGTAATTCTCAAATTCCTATTTCAGATTCAGTTCTCTGTCTGTAAGTTCCCATTTTCTAAAGTGTCCTGCCTACTTGACAGCTCTTCTGTAATGTGTTTGGTCAAACAAAACTCTTGATCACCAATATCCTGTAAATTTACCCCCATTTCAACCAACAAGCCTTTCTCATACCAATAATGAGATCATCATTCATGCAACTGCCAAAGTCAAAAAAAAAATTGTGTGTGTCATCTTGACTCCTCCTTCCCTCATGTTGCACAACGAATTCATTGGACATTTCTAACTCTGGTTAAGCATACCACAAAAATATTTATTTTTTACTTAATAATCACTTAAAAGCACTTATCCTGTGCAAGTTACATTTTAAGCACTTTACAAATACTAACTCATTCAATCTTTATGACTGTCCTATAAGGTTTGTACTATTTTTAACCCCCACTCCAAAGATGGATATGTATGTGTATGCACACTCTGTAACTAAGTCATGTCTGACTCTTTGAAACCCCATGAACATAGCCTGCCAGGCTCCTCTGTCCATGGAATTCTCCAGGCAAAAATATTCAAGTGGGTAGCCATTCCCTTCTCCAGGGGATCTTCCCAACCCAAAGATCAAACCCAGGTCTCCAGCATTGCAGGCAGATTCTTTACTGTCTGAGCCACCAGTGAAGCTTTCCTGATGGGCTTCCCCTATGGGCTTCCCCCATGGGTTTCCCTGATGGCTTAAACAATAAAGAATCTGCCTGCAATGCAGGAGACCTGGGTTCAAACCCTGGGTCAGGAAGATCCCCTGGAAAAGAGAATGGCTACCCACTCCAGTATTCTTGTCTGGAGAATTCCATGAACAGAGGAGCCTGGAGGGCTATAGTCAGGGGGTCGCAAAGAGTTGGACATGACTGAGTGATTAACACATCTCTGTATTTATGTGTTTGCTGTCTACATACTGCAGTACTTGAATGGCATCTCCCTGAAGACAAGGTCTATCTTATCACTTTATTTCAAGGACCTAAACGCCTGCTCTTCCATATTATTTGTTGCATGAATAAATCAACTAAGTCTGACTGATACTCCTACAACCCAACCATATAAGTCCACATCAAAAAAGATAACAGATCTCAATTTCACAACATAAATTACTTCCCAGGATCATTCCAATATTGTCCCTCATATACAAGTGGGTGGGTAGACTGAGGATCTGTCAGGGGAATGGTGGCTATTTTGTAGAAAATGCATAAATGCTATAATTTAACAAGCTAATAAGCTAATTGAGAAGTAAACACACCAATAGGTGGAACATTAGTAAACAATATATAACAGTATATAATTAAGTGCTTGTGTGTGTGTATGTGTGTGTGAGAGAGAGCAAGAGTTCAAAGGAAAGATCAATGAGGAAAAGATCAATGAGAAAAAAAGTAGCTCTTTGGCTTATGAGTTCAAATAGCAAGTTTATAAATCAGAGAAGTCTTTCAGTGAGATGAATGAGACATTAGCAGGCTTTAAAGGATGGGAAGAACCCACATATTCAGGTGAATAAAGAAAAAAAACACCAGGCTGATACAAAGGAGGAAATGAATTTAGGATCATTGTGAGTCCAGGAGAGCAGCTTGCTACTTGGGGGACAAAAGGAGTGGAAGCCTCCATGGGAACAGTGTGTTTTAGGCCTGAAGCAATAGGAAAAAGGGAAGAGATAATCAGGATTAGATTGATGTTTAAAGAAAGATTAGAATGGTAGCCACAGTAGCTACAAAGCAACACATAAGTATCTGTAAGGTAACATAACTCTTTTTACTTTACAATACTGTATTGGTTTTACCATACATTGACATGAATCTACCAGATTCACACAGAGGACTGGAGAGACAGATGATGGAGTGATAAGGATGTGATAGAGTTGGTCACGATATCTCAAAAGAGGGAACTTTTGAACCAAGCCTTAAAAGAAAAATAAATGAGAGTAGGGTGAGGCATTTCCAGTGAAAGGAATGAAATACATATTACTTATTTCCTGGGAAATAACAGTCAGGTTAGGTCAGGATAGGAGAAGATAGACCAAGGGGTTCTCCTGGAACAGTCAGGCTTTGTTGGCAGAAAAAGAGAGAAAGTTGAAGGTTGAAAGAAACTTGATGGCATCTCAAAGCATATCCAGGAAGATGAGTACAAGGCAGAGAGGTCTTACAAGGGGTGAAGTGGCTGCCCATGAGTAGAAAGTGGCCAACAAAAAAGTCACTCTGCTGGTGCAATGTAAGCTCTGGTTGGATGAGTAACCACAGTCTCTAAGCTCAACACATGGCATAGTAGAAGTTTAGGTAATTATTGAAAGTCAAGCAGAGGGAGAGGGTGGGATGATTTGGGAGAATGGCATTGAAACATGTATACTATCATGTAAGAAATGAATCGCTAGTCTAGGTTCAATACAGGATACAGGATGCTTGCGGCTGGTACACTGAGATGACCCAGAGAGATGATATGAGGAGGGAGGAGGGAGGGGGGTTCAGGGTTGGGAACTCATGTACACCTGTGGTGGATTCATGTCAATGTATGGCAAAACCAATACAGTATTTTAAAGCAAAAAAAATTTTTTTTAATTTTTTTAAATAAAAAAAGAAAGTCAAGCAGAAAATTTACAATTGTGTCCATGTCTTAATCCAGGGGAACCAGAGAGTAGAACATATGAAACAGTAACTGAAAAGGTAAATAGCTTTGGGGCCTAGAGTCTGCACCAGGGAGTAAGCCTAGTCCAATGAATAGGAAGCTAGGAAAGGAGAAGCGATGAAGTTTAGACATAAGCAATTTGAATATGTGAAGTAAGCACACATTGGGATGCTGGTTACAGCTGGCAAAAATTTCATACTAGTCCATCTCATCTGACTTCAAAAGAGCCCTCTTTCAAATTCTGCTTCCCTAGTGGCTCAGTGGTAAAGACTGTCTGCCAGTGCCGGAGACTCAGGGATGATCCTTGGGCCAGGAAGATGCCCTGGGGAAGGAAATGGCAACCCACTCCAGTATTCTTGCCTGGGAAATGTCATGGACAGAGGAGCCTGGTGTGCTACACTCTGGGAAATGTCATGGACAGAGGATCCTGGTGTGCTACACTCCACGGGGTCACAAAGAGTTGGAATGACTTAGTAACTAAACAACAACAAGCTTACAATAAGCCTCCTATATACTCCTGATCTCCTTTACCATGCTCTACCTTTTATTTTTCCATAACACTTATCACCTTCTAACATACTATATTATTTCATTTAACTTATGATTTTTTGTGTATCTGAAATAAAATTAAGTTCTACAAGGGCAGGGATCTAAATGCCTAGAACAGTGCCTTGCATACAGTAGACTCGTAAATAAACATTAGTTGGATAAACTAATGAGAGATAAGTGGCTGGCCTAAAACAGCACGTACTGCTTTAATTATAAGAGTATGTCCAGGAATTTCTCGCATGAAGATGTAGACCATCACAAATTTAGCATTCTCAGGTCCTAGAGAAAGGTAGAGCTATAAGAAAGGCCACCCCTATCTGCTGACCACATTGCTCTTATATGAATAAAAAACAAATCTCTATTTGGATAAGCCTCTGACATTTTGGAGTTTGTTATAGAAACTAGCTAATACACATTCGAACATGAAATTTTGCAGCATGAAATGAATTCATGAGCTTTAAGGAAATTTGCATTATTCATTTAACAAACATGCTGAGCTCTTACTGTGGGCCAGGAACTCTGATGGGCATAAGCAGCTCGAAGATGAGTAATAGAAAATAATCTCCCTCCAGGAAACCAAAAATTTACAATATCATGTTGGAAGCTCTGTTTTAGATGAAAGGAGAAGGGGCTATTTGAGTCCAGAGAAGAAAGTCTAATTCTGCCATGCAGAGAGGAAAAAAGGAATTGGCACATGGGATGTGACATTTGGGCTCAGTTTTGAATTATGAGCCTGATGAAGAATGAAAAAAATATATATTATTTTTGTAAAATATTACTTGACAAATTCGGCTCCAAATTACTTGGCCTTTTCAAAACTCTGTACAATTTCTCTTAGTTTCATTAGATAAATTCATATTTACTCCAGAGGTGTGAATTCACCTCAGAGTGGCAGGAAGGGGCTAATTTTGGTTCTGGGTGTTGTTTGAAGTAAAAATTTTCTCTGCTGAGTATGCTTCAGTTGCATGACTTGCAGTTTTGTTCTGCTGTCCCTGAAAAGCAACTCAGTAACTTGTTGGAAACGGCATAGGGCCAGTTTGGGGCTGATTCTGTTGTTACCTGTGCATATATAACTTCAATAAAGACAAACACTGAATAAAAACACTATTTTTAAATTAAAAACCCAACAGGCTGAAGATGAGGGAATGATGGGTACAAGAAAGAGAGAGAGATCTGTATTTATTTAGACTTGGATTTTCACATTTAAGTGACTGGGAAGATGCAGAAGTCAAAAGGAAGACTTGGATTCAAAGAGAATAGCACTTATTTAAAAAAAAAAAACATATAGCATTTATGGCAACAAACTACTAGTGACAAAAAAATCATAAAAAGTCACTCTCTTTGTGATAGACCTTTAAGGCTACAATATCATCTTCCTTCTGTTTTGTGAATTCCTTTAGGGATCTCTTTTTGCAAAAGCTGTCCATGGTCTCTCTGAATACCAATAAGACTGAGCATTCACCGCGCTCTGGGCCATTCCACTTCTACCTTGCGCTTCTCTAATTGTTGACAGGAAACTCCTTTAATAAGGTCAAATCTGCATATACACATTGGCCCCACTTCTACCCTGTGATTTTTTACTCTCTCTCCTATTGTTTGAAGATACTGCAGATCTGCCCTACGTATACTCAGCGCCTTTGATAATGACCCAAATGCTTTCCTGTCTCTTCTCTAGACTGTTAGTTGAATCAGAAGAACAAACATTTTAGTAAAGAATCTAAATATTTAAATATAACTAAGAGTGAATTTTTATTATTGATGTCCATTTACTCCTGGCTAGTGACAAAGACTTAAATAAATGACTTTGAAAGATTCCTTCCACTCTTCTCCAACAAACACAATAAGTGCTTCCAAACACAAGAAGTGCTTCCAAACACAGGAAGTGCTTCCAAACACAAGAAGTGCACCTTATAAGGTACAGTTACAGGGATGAAGCAGGCAGACACAGTCAAAAGCAAGTGAAAAGAAGGCTCTTCCCTCTATGCTTTGCCCTCCACAGGCCCTTCTGAAGTCAGCAATTGTCATGAGGCTAGATGTTAAACCTATTTCTAAGAGCTGAAGTTCAAATTAAAGCCAAGTACAGCAGTGTTGTTTCCATAATTTGAATCTTCAGGCTGGGCTGAGTGCCTTTTTGCCTCTACACTTGAAAATTACTACATTTTTCAGTTTGTTTCTGTTTGAAAGAAAATGGTTTAGGTGATTATAGAGGAGTAGCAGCTTGTCAATTCTGCACAAATTCCGCATGTGATTTTTTATGCTAAAATTCCAAAAGTCTCTTTAATAGATAATTTATGTTCCCCTAAGATAGTTTCATTTTTGAATAATAAAAGCCCTCAAACATCCCAGAGGCCAGAGGAAAAAAAAAATGATACCCAATGTGAGATCTAAGAGCTAAACTTAGAGGCCTATCCATCTTACATGATCAAGAGATATTCTCCAGTAGTTCTCTGTGGGTGACTGAAAACTGTAGAAAAGTTATGAGACACAAACCCTTTTCCTGGACTTGAGTTCTGCCAATGTCAAAAGCAAAAGATAAGAATTCCTCAGGATCCCTCATTTGGAAAATTCCACCTCTCTTAATATCCATTCTCTTAAATTTAATTTTTATTCATTTATTTGGCAAAGATTGATTGAGCATCTACTGTTCTGGGTGCAGGGGATACAACAGTAAACAAGACAAAAAAGTTTACTGGAGATCACATTCCAGGAGTGAGGAGACAGTAAGATTTGTATTCATCTTGTTCTGCTATAAAGGAAACAGGGTGATGTCCTAGGCAATGACTGTTGGGCTTGGGGATGATTACAGAGGGTGATCAAAAGAGCCTTTTTGGTGGAGATATTACAAGTAAAAACCCAGTGACAAGAAAATCCAGCCACACAAAAGGCCTTGGGAGAGAATAATATATGCAGAGGAAGAGCAAGCGCAAAGGCCTAGGAGAGCTGTTTTGAGCCTGATTACTCTACAAGAATGTTCTCAGGAGAATATTTACACCTTTAGCTATAGTGGATGCACTGCTTCATTTGAGCACTTGTTCCCCCAGCAGCCAGACTGTTGCAACTGATGGTTCTTAGATGAATCTCAGGAATTGCCCACAGCATAAAAGTCTCCCTCATCCCTGGGGACAGTCTATATCCAATGACTGGCCATAGAGGTATAAAGATCTCGCTCCCTCGCCTTTAAGCACCAACCATCTCCTAAAAAGCATCCCATGCATTGGCTCTTTGTGATTTCATTACCTCTCAACTCTTCCCTCTGCCAGTCCTGCATTCTTTCCTCCCCTACAGGCACTGATGCTGAGGGCACTTGCCAGCGTAACCTTCCATATGCAGATCTCCACCTCACTGCTCTTTCCTTGGGGAATCCAGCCAAAGATCTAAGTTGATCATTTAAGGCAATTATAAATATTAAAACACTACAGCAGCCCCACAACCAAACTTAGGAGTTAATTAAGATCGCCAGGGCTTCTTTAATCTGTTTATCCTTAAAGATTACACGACGTGAGATCCTAACTCCTAACTGGTCTCATGCTTCTGATATTGTTGCTCTGAAATCTGTCCCTACACTACTGATTGATGCTTCCCAACCCCAACTGTGATCATGGTGATCTGCTGAAGCCCTTCAGTGGCTCTCAGTGGTCTTCATATGTCTGAGCTCCATGATCCACAAGTCTTTTAATAACCTGCCACAAGTCTCCTCTGCCATCTTGTAAAAGCCTTTCAACCCACCTACCCTTACCCTGGACCCATGGCACTTTGGCAATTCCATATCCTCTTGCTTGTCTTTGAACCTGAAATTTCCTCTGCTTAGTGAATCATTATTTATGCTTTAAAGGCACCTTCTTTTACCCAGAGTTCCTAAAACCCACCTTATAGCTCTATTCTACATTATGTACTTTTTTATTATTGCACCTATCACTGTAACATCTGCCTATTTTTGCTATCCAACTGTACTACAATTTCCTATAGAGGTACAACTAAAGACTATGTCCTATTCAGTGCTGATCCCTCCCTGAGCATCCAACACAGTGCCAAGCACTTTGTAGACACTCATAAAGGCTATCTCTTTCTAATTTAGTTTTTTTTTTAAGGCAAAAATCACAAAACATACCTGTTACATAAATAAATGCCTTGTTAGCAACCATTCTGCAGTAACAGAATCCATCTTAGTTGAAAGGTTACCTTTCACTGAGCCCTGAGACAGAATAGGACAGGACTAACAAGCTACTGACATGTATGATGCTGTTTGTATCACAAATGTAACCACCAGGCCCCAATCCCTGCAAGTCTCATGCGTTTAAAACCTTAAGGATCCCACGGAGTATGACATTTCCATACCTACTCGCTTCAGTTATAATCTCAAGTGCTTCATTCCATGAAGGGAATTAAAACTAGAGTTTTCTCAGTCTGGCAATTGACAGAGAGAAGGCTATTCTTCCAAAAACCTTGCTGGGGGCAATGCATTTAAACACTGACCACTGAAAATGGTAATGATAAGCCCAACAGAGATACAATCTTCCCCTACTGACAACTCCATTGTGCAGAAGAGAAGGAGATGAGGCAGAAAAACCAGGAGGCTTCAAGATAGGACACTTGTGTTTGAATTCCAGACCTGCCTCTTAGCAGCATATGATCTTGAGCAAGATATTTAATTTCTTGTAACTTGACTTTTTTCATCTACAAAATAAAGATTACCCTTTACTCATACTATCCTTGTGTGAATTAAATACACAGGTCATATATAAGAAGATGGCTAGTCCAGGCTCCGGCTTAGCCCTGAGCCTAGCTAGTCCAGGATGGCTAGCTAGGCTCTGACATCATTAAGGCCACAAGAACTCTTCATTGAAAACAATAACACATGTTTTCACCAAAAGGATTTCTCTTATGTCCTAAAACCGAACCAGAGAAGATGAGAAGAAATTGATTCTTATGGATTAATAGCATCACTCTACCCTATGTGAGTTTGAGTTTCACTGATTTTGAATTTCTCATTTCAATCTTGTATCTATGTGAACAGAAAATCAGTTTAAGAAGCTATGTCAAACTACCAACCATATATACTGGGCTCTATAGTACATTTGATTTCTTTTCCTAAATAAGCTGTCTGAAGAATGACAGCTTATAGTAAAAAAGCAAATCAACCCCCCTGAAAGGCTGGTAGCTTTATAGACTTTTATATTATAGAAAATACCTAGGCATATTAAAACGTTTCTGCAATTTCTTAAAAACACATTTTGATCTGACCCCCCGCCGCCCCGCCACCCCCCCCCCCCTCCCGCCCCGCCGCATGTTGAATTGCACAATAATGGAATTTAAAAGGGTTAGGATAGTAAACCTCTCCAATCAGCATTTTATAAAAACCAATACTACCAAAAACCTTACCTTTCCAATACAATTGGTCCCCTGGTGGCTCAGAGGTTAAAGCATCTGCCTGGAACGCGGGAGACCCAGGTTCAATCCCTGGGTCAGGAGAAGGAAATGGCAACCCACTCCAGTACTCTTGCCTGGAGAATCCCATGGAGGGAGGAGCCTGGTAGGCTACAGTCCATGGGGTCGCAAAGAGTCGGACACGACTGAGCAACTTCACTTTCACTTTTCCAGTACAGTGTTAAAAGACAATAAATTTGATCTGATATATGTAAAATGTCACGCTTCTTTTTAAAAAAAATAATGTTATTCATTCGCTGAAAGGTATAATGCTTGCTGCTGCTACTGCTGCTAAGTCGCTTCAGTCGTGTCTGACTCTGTGCCACCCCATGGACTGCAGCCTACCAGGCTCCTCTGTCCATGGGATTTTCCAGGCAAGAGTACTGGAGTGGGTTGCCATTGCCTTCTCCTGGAAAACATAACTGACCACCTTTTGTGTCTTTTGATAAGCAAAATGATAAATCCTGTCAAGCGAACTAGAGGCTAGAGTAAATTTTTACTTTAAAAAAAACACTATTAATCGCTTCTCGGTGTGGCTCTGCTTGATGCAAATTATACTACTTGTCAAGACTTTTGTTTAGTCACAAATAAAAGGCTTAGTGGATAAAGGTTTGGCCTTTCACTACAGGTTTTCTGCCAAACTGTGACCTGAAATGAATGAATTGATACCGAGTGGGGCCTCCTGACTCTGTAATTTAATGCTGACAGTAATTAGCTAAGAAGGAGGTGTTATAATGAAAGCCTAGGGCATGGTGTTTATGTGATTTTACACAGCTGCAATAGATGGCACCTCCTTTTCCAGTCTTTTTCATTTACTACCTCTGAAAAAGGAGAAGGTGCAAGTCATAAAAAGATACTGGCTGCTTGACTCTCTGATAAATCTCTGGACAGTGAAGACCTTGGGTTTAAATTAGCTGTCAGACTTCAGCCATCTCACTCACCAGCTTAATCCTAAGTTAGCCACAGTGCAAAGACATTATAAATGGATTTATATGTCTTGATTAATGCCTTTTTTTGTAAACAGACTTTCTGCATAGAGCCGTGCCATAGCAGATGCCCTGTTTTAAAGGTTAATCTTTACATCAATAGCATATTCAAGACATTCTGCTTTTACACAGTTGTTCTTCTTTCTTTTTGAATTTCAAATTGTCTTAGAATAAATGAGAAATAGGAGCCTTAATAGCAAAATCAGAATCTATTGTTAGAAACTCCCTGTGTAAATAAAGGATCATTCCTGCATATCCAATTATTTCATAGAACAAAGGAAATCCTCTGCATGATTCCACACTGAAGCCTTTCCTTGTTGGCCCTTAAAAGAAAAGAAGAAAAGAAAAAATTAAAAAACTTTGCTTTAAAGGTAAGGCTCACACCTAAGTGACCCCTCTGTGTCTCCAGCTTTGGATAACTTGCCTGATTGACTGGTGAGTTTGTAAAAAGTAGTCTGATGTTAGATGCTGGCAAGTATCCAACTGTATAACCAAACACTAGAGGCCTTCCCTTTCCCAACTGCTACCAATCTTTGTGTTGCCTGAATGTCAGTTTGCTACCACAGGAAAAAACTAGTGAGATATGGATGCAAGAAGATAGTGTGCTAATACATTTTACTTAATCCAAAGCTTTAGTTCAGGAAGGAACTCTTGATATGTTTGTCACCTCAATTATTCACAATGAATTGGAAGCAAATCTTTCTTTCAAGCGTTTATTGACATTGTCATTTAGTCAGCTTCAAAAAGTGTTTTGTTAACATAAATTAGACCTTTGTTTACTTTATTTCAGATAGGGGCAAAAATACAACCTATGATAAAAACAACTATCCAAACACTTCACTATCCTAGGAAATCAGCAATCAATTCTACCTAAGATTAGTCAGTTACATGAGTCCATTTCAAATGGTAACATAAGAAAATAAGAAGAAAGAAAATAAGAATTAAGTGCAGGAAATGGGTTATTAATTCTAGTTTGTTTTTCGAGGTCTTTTAAAATCTATATACAGCCTATGTTTGCATAATTTGTATTTCTAGAACATCTGTTCTCTCCATGAGAATTCTGTTCTCTCTTTCTCAAATGAGGAAAGACAGTACAATTCCCCAAAACTGAGAGATTATTTGGCATTTACCACTCTTCATCTCCTGGGCTTCCCTAGTGGCTCAGCAGTAAAGAATCTACCTGCCAAGGCAGGAGATGTGGGAGACTCCAGTTCAATCCCCGGGTCAGGAAGATCCCTTGGAGGAGGAAATGGCAACCCACTCCAGTATTCTTTCCTGGAAAATCTCAAGGACAGAGGAGACTGGAGGGCTACACACAGTCCATAGGGTTGCAAAGAGTCAGACATGACTGAGCATAGAGCACAGCACTCTTCAGTGACTCCAATTACTGCATATTCTTTTTCTTTTTTTTCACTCCGCTCAGCTTATGGGATCTTAGTGCCTCAACCAGGGATTGAACCCAGGCCCTTGGCAGTGAAAAAGCAGAGTCTTACTGAAGAAGGAATTCATCAGGCCTGGACTTCATGTTAGGCCTGTTCATGCCGATCATGGTTGGCCACCTTTCCAATGGACTCTGAACTCTGTGTTTAGTGCCCATGAAAACAACAACAGAAGGATAAGACCCCTCCAGACAGCGGAACCTTGAAGATCGTATCTAGGTTACTCATTGCCTAAGAGAAAACATACACTAATCACCCCTTCCTCCAGACAGGCCATAAATTTTTCTGTATCTATCGGAATGTAACCTTGGGTTTATTGATTATTGGCTAATTGTTTGACTGTTTGAGCACATGAGCACATAGCACGTGAATGATGGGGTTATTGGGATTGTAGTTTCCTTGGTTTATGTAAGTCTCAAGGAATTTGGAGTGGTGGGTTCAGACACCTACACATGGGGTATAAAAGATTTTCACAAATGTTGGTCGGGGTCCTTGGCTAAGAGGAGACTCCACCTTGGGCCCGGCGGTGTAATAAACTGCACTCCACTATCTGCACTGTCCTTCTGAGTGAGTTTGTTTCCCAGAACCCATGGCTACAACACTACCCACTGAATCATCATGGATTCCCATATTGCATATTCTTACTCTGTCATCTTTCTTCTTCTGTAATAGACTCCTGCTGTAATAAAGAATTTTCTAATGTAATCTGAGTGAAATCAATGGTCAGTTGACAGAAAGGTTCTCAGACATCCATCTACAACTCTCCTGTCTTTATGACTGAGGCCTCAGAAAACAAACCCTCATCCGCAATAGAAGAACCATAAGAACTAAAGCTGGCAGGAAGTAAGTACACTAGGAATGCTTCCTTAGGAAAACTGGGGCCAAGTGGTAAAGCAAGATCCAAAAATATGGAACAGAGGAAATACATTTTAGCTCCTGAGGAACAAAACGCTCAGCATAGGTCCCAGTCCTTTTACCAGGCTCCAACGATAATACAACGCCAGACCATGCCTGAGAAACAAAAAGAAATTCATGACACCACTAAATGAGATTTATGAATCAAGAACCAACCAGAAGAGAAAACAGAACATTTAGCAGAAAACAGATAATACTTTTTTTGGAGAAAAATTAGGATACAACATTTGAAAAAATTAATGGTTCTTTTTAATGCATCCACTTCCCCAGAGCCTTCTGTGCATGAAAAGTACTTAGCATCATATAAACAAGGATCATCAAAGAAAGAACAATATATGCCAGAGTATGCTTTCTGTAAAATCCCAGATCCAGAGTTACAGTGATGGGATAAGCCTTGTAACTTACATGTTGGACAGAAAAGTATTGGCACAAAATAGGAATAAGGGTAAGTGTCTTAAAAGGAAAAACACATATATTTCTTAAATGCTGTAGCAGGCTGAACAATGGTTCCCAAAGAAATCTGAGACTGTGAATGCCTTTTTTTATGTTAGCAGAAACTTTAAAGGTATGATTAAGATTCTTGTGATGCAGAGATTATCCTGAATTTTCTAAGTGGGCCCTAAATATAATCACAAGTGTTCTTACGGGAGTGGAGCAGAGAGAGATTTGACGACAAAAGAGAAGGAAGCATGATGATGGAAACAAGATACTAGAGTTAAGTTACTCAAGGAAGGAATCAAGTAAAGGAATACAGGCAGCCTCCAGAAGCTAAGACAGGCTGGGAAACCCGTTCTCCCACACAGCTTACTGAAGAAACCAGCCCTGCTGACACTGCCTTTTGACTGATTTCAGACTTTATGCCTCTAAAATGGTAAGAGAACAAAGTTGTGCTGTTTGAAGCAACCAGGTTTGCGGCAATTGATACAGCAGAAAGGACACACTAAGACATATATGTTCTGGATTTTTTTTTAATTTTTTATTTTTTTAATTTTAAAATCTTTAATTCTTACAGGCGTTCCCAAACATGAACCCCCCTCCCATCTTCCTCCCCATAACATCTCTCTGGGTCATCCCCATGCACCAGCCCCAAGCATGCTGTATCCTGCATCAGACATAGACTGGCGATTCAATTCTTACATGATAGTATACATGTTAGAATGCCATTCTCCCAAATCATCCCACCCTCTCCCTCTGAGTCCAAAAGTCCATTATACACATCTGTGTCTTTTTTGCTGTCTTGCATACAGGCTCGTCATTACCATCTTTCTAAATTCCATATATATGTGTTAGTATACTGTATTGGTGTTTTTCTTTCTGGCTTACTTCACTCTGTATAATCGGCTCCAGTTTCATCCATCTCATCAGAACTGATTCAAATGAATTCTTTTTAACGGCTGAGTAATACTCCATTGTGTATATGTACCACAGCTTTCTTATCCATTCATCTGCTGATGGACATCTAGGTTGTTTCCATGTCCTGGCTATTATAAACAGTGCTGCAATGAACATTGGGGTTCATGTGTCTCTTTCAATTCTGGTTTCCTCGGTGTGTATGTCCAGCAGTGGGATTGCTGGGTCATAAGGTAGTTCTATTTGCAATTTTTTAAGGACTCTCCACACTGTTCTCCATAGTGGCTGTACTAGTTTGCATTCCCACCAACAGTGTAGGAGGGTTCCCTTTTCTCCACACCCTCTCCAGCATTTATTGCTTGCAGATTTTTGGATCGCAGATATTCTGACTGGTGTGAAGTGGTACCTCATTGTGGTTTTGATTTGCATTTCTCTAATAGTGAGTGATGTTGAGCATCTTTTCATGTGTTTGTTAGCCATCCGTATGTCTTCTTTGGAGAAATGTCTATTTAGTTCTTTGGCCCATTTTCTGATTGGGTCGTTTATTTTTCTGGAATTGAGCTGCATAAGTTGCTTGTATATTTTTGAGATTAGTTGTTTGTCAGTTGCTTCATTTGCTATTATTTTCTCCCATTCTGAAGGCTGTCTTTTCACCTTGCTTATATTTTCCTTTGTTGTGCAGAAGCTTTTAATTTTAATTAGATCCCATTTGTTTATTTTTGCTTTTATTTCCAGAATTCTGGGAGGTGGATCATAGAGGATCCTGCTGTGATTTATGTCTGAGAGTGTTTTGCCTATGTTCTCCTCTAGGAGTTTTATAGTTTCTGGTCTTACATTTAGATCTTTAATCCATTTTGAGTTTATTTTTGTGTGCGGTGTTAGAAAGTGATCTAGTTTCATTCTTTTACAAGTGGTTGACCAGTTTTCCCAGCACCACTTCTTAAAGAGATTGTCTTTACTCCATTGTCTATTCTTGCCTCCTTTGTCAAAGATAAGGTATCCATATGTGTGTGGATTTATCTCTGGGCTTTCTATTTTCTTCCACTGATCTATATGTCTGTCTTTGTGGCAGTACCATACTGTTTTGATGACTGTGGCTTTGTAATAGAGCCTGAAGTCAGGCAAGTTGATTCCTCCAGTTCCATTCTTATTTCTCAAGATTGCTTTGGCAATTCGAGGTTTTTTGTATTTCCATACAAATCTTGAAATTATTTGTTCTAGTTCTATGAAAAATATGGCTGGTAGCTTGATAGGGATTGCATTGAATTTGTAAATTGCTTTGGGTAGTATACTCATTTTCACTATATTGATTCTTCTGATCCATGAACATGGTATATTTCTCCATCAGTGTTTTATAGTTTTCTATATATAGGTCTTTAGTTTCTTTAGGTAGATATATTCCTAAGTATTTTATTCTTTTCATTGCAATGGTGAATGGAATTGTTTCCTTAATTTCTTTTTCTACTTTCTCATTATTCATGTATAGCAATGCAAGGGATTTCTGTGTGTTGATTTTATATCCTGCAACTTTACTATATTCATTGATGAGCTCTAGTAATTTTCTGGTGGAGTCTTTAGGGTTTTCCATGTAGAGGATCATGTCATCTGCAAACAGTGAGAGTTTTACTTCTTCTTTTCCAATTTGGATTCCTTTTATTTCTTTTTCTGCTCTGATTGCTGTGGCCAAAACTTCCAGAACTATGTTGAATAGTAGCGGTGAAAGTGGACACCCTTGTCTTGTTCCTGACTTTAGGGGAAATGCTTTCAATTTTTCACCATTGAGGATAATGTTTGCTGTGGGTTTGTCATATATAGCTTTGATTATGTTGAGGTATGTTCCTTCTATTCCTGCTTTCTGGAGAGTTTTTATCATAAATGGATGTTGAATTTTGTCAAAGGCCTTCTCTGCATCTATTGAGATAATCATATGGTTTTTATTTTTCAATTTGTTAATGTGGTGAATTACATTGATTGATTTGCGGATATTGAAGAATCCTTGCATCCCTGGGATAAAGACCACTTGGTCATGGTGTATGATCTTTTTAATGTGTTGTTGGATTCTGATTGCTAGAATTTTGTTGAGGATTTTTGCATCTATGTTCATCAGTGATATTGGCCTGTAGTTTTCTTTTTTTGTGACATCTTTGTCAGGTTTTGGTATTAGGGTGATGGTGGCCTCACAGAATGAGTTTGGAAGTTTACCTTCCTCTGCAATTTTCTGGAAGAGTTTGAGTAGGATAGGTGTTAGCTCTTCTCGAAATTTTTGGTAGAATTCAGTTGTGAAGCCGTCTGGACCTGGGCTTTTGTTTGCTGGAAGATTTCTGATTACCGTTTCAATTTCTGTGCTTGTGATGGGTCTGTTAAGATTTTCTATTTCTTCCTGGTTCAGTTTTGGAAAATTGTACTTTTCTAAGAATTTGTCCATTTCTTCCACGTTGTCCATTTTATTGGCATACAACTGCTGATAGTAGTCTCTTATGATCCTTTGTATTTCTGTGTTGTCTGTTGTGATCTCTCCATTTTCATTTCTAATTTTATTGATTTGATTTTTCTCTCTTTGCTTCTTGATGAGTCTGGCTAATGGTTTGTCAATTTTATTTATCCTTTCAAAGAACCAGCTTTTGGCTTTGTTGATTTTTGCTATGGTCTCTTTGTTTCTTTTGCATTTATTTCTGCCCTAATTTTATGTTCTGGATTTAACTTAATGTTAGGTAGCCAGAGACATAGGAAAGTAATAAAATAATAGGCAAAAAAAGCAGTATAAATTCCCTAGCATTTTAAAGAACAAAGGTAAACCGCTAAACTTAAACTATCATTTGCCCAAAATTCATTTTGACAAATGCTTTGATATCTGAAGGCAGGTTATACTGGCTATACCTCAGTAACATTCCAGCACTCTTTGGTACATATTCTGTTGGTGCTGCAGGGGTTAGAAGCTTGGGAACTACATTTCTCAGAACCTCTTGCCAGTAGGATTCCAACTGAGATGCCATGAAAAAGAAGCACATGGGTGTGATTTGGAAGGCAGAAAGGAGGCAGAATCTACTGTTCCTCACACAGAAGTTCAGACTTCTGCAGCAATGGCATCAATAACAGTTTGTTTCTTGGGCCTTATGGTCTACTGTCAGGCTTCAGATGGAATGTAGACAGCAGCTGCCTACAATTTTCTTATTTCTGGGAAGACCCCCACTTCCTCTTTCTCTTCTTCTGGCCTTTCATACAACTTAAAAAAAAATCTTATTGAACTATAGTTGTTAAAAAAATTTTATTGAATATAGTTGATTTCTCTGACTAGTTGGATCATAGAAAAAGCAAGAGAATTCCAATAAAACATCTACTTCTGTTTCATTTGACTGTGTGGATTATAACAAACTGTAGAAAATTCTGAAAGATATGGGAATACCAGATCACCTGACCTGCCTCCTCCAAAACCTGTATGCAGGTCAAGAAGCAACAGTTAGAAATGGACATGGAATAATGGACTCGTTCCAAATTGGGAAAGGAGTATATCAAGGCTGTATATTGTCACCCTGCTTATTTAATTTATATGCAGAGTACATTGTGCAAAATGCTGGGCTGGATGAAGCACAAACTGGAATCAAGATTGCCAGGAGAAATATCAATAACCTCAGATAAGCAGATGACACCACCCCATGCCAGAAAGTGAAGAGGAACTAAAGAGCCTCTTGATGAAAGTGAAAGAGGAGAGTGAAAAATCTGGCTTAAAACTCAACACTCAAGAAACTAAGATCATGGCATCTGATCCCATCACTTCATGGCAAATACATAAGAAAACAATGGAAAGAGTGAGAGACTTTAGTTTCTTGGGCTCCAAAATCACTGCAGATGGTGACTGCAACCATGAAATTAAAAGATACTTGCTCCTTGGAAGAAAAATTATGACCAACCTAGATAGCATATTAAAAAGCAGAGACATTACTTTGCCAACAAAGGTCTGTCTAGTCAAAGCTATGGTTTTTCCAACAGTCATGTATGAATGTGAGAGTTGGACTATAAAGAAAGCTGAGAACTGAAGAACTGATGCTTTTGAACTGTGGTGTTGGAGAAGACCCTTGAGAGTCCCTTGGAGTGCAAGGAGATCCAACCTGTCAATCCTAAAGGAAATCAGTGCTAAATATTCATTGGAAGAGCTGATGCCCACTGAAACTCCAATACTTTGGCCAGCTGATGTGAAGAACCTGGGAAAGATTGAAGGTGGGAGGAGAAGGGGATGACAGAGGATGAGATGGTTGGATGGCATCACTAACTCAAAGGATATGAGTTTGGGTAAACTCAGGGAGTTGGTGATGGACAGAGAAGCCTGGTGTGCTACAGTCCATGGTGTCACAGAGTCGGACACGACTGAGCAACTGAACTTGACTCAAGTCATTCATTTATTCATTATTAAGATACAAAGTGTGCTTTAAATATTTCTTTGGGGGAGGAGACACCACACTTCTACCCAATTAAGGGAAATATATTCCAGAGAACTTTTATTTTTTTAAGATCTAAAAAATCATAGTAGATCTTAAAAAAATAAAAGGTCTCTGGAATATATTTCCCTTAATAGTAGATCTTTAAGAAATAAATAAATAAAAGGTCTCTGGAATATATTTCCTTCAATAGTAGATCCTAAAAATAAACAAATAAAAGTTCTCTGGAATATATTTCCCTTAATTGGGTAGAAGTGTGGTGTCTCCTCCCCCAAAGAAATATTTAAAGCACACTTTGTATCTTAATAATGAATAAATGAATGACTTGAGTCAAGTTCAGTTGCTCAGTCGTGTCCGACTCTGTGACACCATGGACTGTAGCACACCAGGCCTCTCTGTCCATCACCAACTCCCTGAGTTTACCCAAACTCATATCCTTTGAGTTAGTGATGCCATCCAACCATCTCATCCTCTGTCATCCCCTTCTCCTCCCACCTTCAATCTTTCCCAGGTTCTTCACATCAGCTGGCCAAAGTATTGGAGTTTCAGTGGGCATCAGCTCTTCCAATGAATATTTAGCACTGATTTCCTTTAGGATTGACAGGTTGGATCTCCTTGCACTCCAAGGGACTCTCAAGGGTCTTCTCCAACACCACAGTTCAAAAGCATCAATTCTTCAGTTCTCAGCTTTCTTTATAGTCCAACTCTCACATTCATACATGACTGCTGGAAAAACAATAGCTTTGACTAGACAGAACGTTGTTGGCAAAGTAATGTCTCTGCTTGGCAAGAATAGACAGAAGAACTGTACAAAAAAGATCTTCAAGACCAAGATAATCATGATGGTATAATCACTCACCTAGAGCCAGACATCCTGGAATGTGAAGTGGAGTGGGCCTTAGAAAGCATCACTAGGAACAAAGCTGGTGGAGGTGATGGCATGCCATTGGAGCTATTTCAAATCCTGAAAGATGATGCTGTGAAAGTGCTACACTCAAAATGCCAGCACATTTGGAAAACTCAGCAGTGGCTACAGGACTGGAAAAGGTCAGTTTTCATTCCAATCCCAAAGAAAGGCAATGCCAAAGATGCTCAAACTACCGCACAATTGCACTCATCTCACATGCTAGTAAAGTCATGCTCAAAATTCTCCAAGCCAAGCTTCAGCAATACGTGAACTGTGAACTTCCAGATGTTCAAGCTGGTTTTAGAAAAGGCAGAGGAACCAGAGATCAAAATCCCAACATCCGCTGGATCATGGAAAAAGCAAGAAGTTCCAGGAAAACATCTATTTCTGCTTTATTGACTATGCCAAAGCCTTTGACTATGTGGATCACAATAAACTGTGGAAAATTCTGAGAGAGATGTGAATGCTAGACCACCTGACCTGCCTCTTGAGAAATCTGTGTGCAGGTCAGGAAGCAACAGTTAGAACTGGACATGGATCAACAGACTGGTTTCAAATAGGAAAAGGAATACATCAAGGCTGTATACTGTCACCCTGCTTATTTAACTTATATGCAGAGTACAACATGAGAATCGCTGGGCTGGAAGAAGCACAAGCTGGAATCAAGATTGCCGGGAGAAATATCAATAACCTCAGATATTCAGATGACACCACCCTTATGGCAGAAAGTGAAGAGCTAAAAAGCCTCTTGATGAAAGTGAAAGAGGAGAGTGAAAAAGTTGGCTTCAAGCTCAACATTCAGAAAATGAAGATCATGGCATCCGGTCCCATCACTTCATGGGAAATAGATGGGGAAACAGTGGAAACAGTGTCAGACTTTATTTTGGGGAGCTCCAAAATCACTTTAGATGGTGACTTGCAGCCATGAAATTAAAAGACACTTACTCCTTAGAAGAAAAGTTATGACCAATCTAGATAGCATATTTAAAAGCAGAGACATTACTTTGCCAACAAATGTCCGTCTAGTCAAGGCTATGGTTTTTCCTGTGGTCATGTACGGATATGAGAGTTGGACTGTGAAGAAAGCTGAGTGTCGAAGAATTGATGCTTTTGAACTGTGTTGTTGGAGAAGGCTCCTGCGAGTCCCTTGGACTGCAAGGAGATCCAACCAGTCCACTCTGAAGGAGATCAGCCCTGGGATTTCTTTGGAGGGAATGATGCTAAAGCTGAAACTCCAGTACTTTGGCCACCTCATGCAAAGTGTTGACTCATTGGAAAAGACTCTGATGCTGGGAGGGATTGGGGGCAGGAGGAGAAGGGGATAACAGAGCATGAGATGGCTGGATGGCATCACTGACTTGATGGACATGAGTCTGAGTGAACTCTGGGAGTTGGTGATGGACAGGGAGGCCTGGCTGCTGCGATTCATGGGTCACAAAGAGTCGGACACGACTGAACTGAACTGAACTGATGCCATGAATGGAGAAGGCAATGGCACTCCACTCTGGTACTCTTGCCTGGAAAATCCCATGGGCAGAGGAGCCTGGTAGCCTGGAGTCCATGGGGTCTCGAAGAGTCGGACACGCCTGAGTGACTTCACTTTCACTTTTCACTTTCATGCATTGGAGAAGGCAATGGCAACCCACTCCAGTGTTCTTGCCTGGAGAATCCCAGTGACAGGGGAGCCTGGTAAGCTGCCGTCTATGGAGTCACAGAGAGTCAGACACGACTGAAGCGACTTAGCAGCAGTAGCAGCAGCATGCCATGAATGGGCTTCCCTCATAGCTCAGTTGGTAAAGAATCTGCCTGCAATGCAGGAGACCTTGGTTCAATTCCTCAGTTGAGAAAATCTGCTGGAGAATGGATAGGCTACTCACCCCAGTATTCTCGGGCTTCCCTCCTGGGTCAGCTGGTAAAGAATCTGCCTGCAATGTGGGAGACCTGGGTTTGATCCCTGGGTTGGGAAGATTCCCTGGAGAAAGGGAAGACTACCCACTCCGGTATTCTGGCCTGGAGAACTCCATGGACTGTATGGTCTATGGTGTCACAAAGAGTAGGACATGACTGGGCGACTTTCACTTCATTTCATGCCATGAATTGATAGGAAATGTGTTTCAGCAGCTCAGGTCCTTTCCCTTAGCCTTTCCACTGGTTCTTACAAGTGTGCTTCCTAGGGAATTCCGTGGTGGTCCTGCGGTTAGCACTCAGAACTTTCACTGCCGAGGACCCAGGCTCAGTCCCTGGTCAGAGAGCTAAGCTCTCACAAGCTGCATGATGTCTGCTTCTCTAGATGGAGCAGGCTTGTGCTTCAGTTGAACCCAAGTAACTTTATCTTTCATTTCTTCTTCTGGGCATTTTGCTTCACATATTTCAGGAATTCATCTCACCTCTTAAAAGTGCTTAATATGCACAATATGTACATTAATTCTGTTGACAGGAATCTTGTCCTTAATTTTTTTGTTTAGAACAATTCTGGGATTGTTCTCAATCTAGAACATTGTAGATTCTTCCAGTTTTGCCATGATAACATCTGCGGGGGCATCTCTTTTTAAACAGTGCCCATCCCCTTGATAACATCACTTTTCTTATGGAGTAACATGAACATGGCAGAAGGATCAACACTACGCTTTCTGAAAAACCTAGAGAACATAGAGTACGTCCTCTCCTCTTTCTCTCTGTATTGGTTATTTTGGCAAATTACTAGATGGCAGTTCTGAGCAAAAGGCTAGGTGTCTTTTATTTCTGCTTAATTATCCTGCCTAGAACTTTTAGTCCAATGTCAAAGTGAAGTGGAAGAGCACACATTCTTGTCTTGCTTACCTTAATGAAAAATCAGTCAGCATTTTGCCATTACATATGAAGTTAGCTGTGAGCTCTTCATAGTTGTCCTTTATCTGGCTAAGGAAAAACTCATCTTTAATCCCATTTTTCTAAGAGTTTTTTTATCATTAAAGAGTACTGGATTTTGTCAAATTGTTTTTCCCCATCTAGTGAGATGATTAGTGGGTTTTGTTCTTTATTCTATGCTATAATTCATTGATTTCAGATATTAAACCAACTTTCATTCCTGAGATGATCCCTCTTGGTCATGTTGTATAGTTGGTTTTTAATACTGCTGAATTCAGTTTGCTAGTATTTTGCTGAGTATTTGGGTATCTATATTCACACATGGTATCAGTCTTTGTTTTCTTTTTTTTCCTGTGTCTTTGTACAGTTTTAGCATCAGAATAATACCAGTTTCACAAAGTGAGTTGTTAAGTATACTGGTTTCCTGTAGCTTCTATTAAAAATTAGCAAAACACAGGTGGCTTAAAACAACAAAAATTTATTCTCTTAAACTTCTGGAGGCCAAAAGTCCAAATACAGCTTTACTGAGGTAAAATGAAGATGCTGGCAGAGCTATGCTCAGTCTGGGGACTCTCGAGGAGAGCCCGTTCCCCACCTCCTTCAGCTTCAAGCGGTTGCCAGCATTCTTTGACTTGTGGTTGCGCCATTCCAATCTCTGCCTCTACTGTCACACCGACTCTTCTTCTTCTCTTTAAAATCTCCCTCCCTCTCCCTCTCTTTTAGGAAGACATTTATAACTAGATCTAGGAATGACCTAATCTAGAATAGTCCCTCCCTTGGTATCAGGATCCCTAACTTAATCAGATCTGTAAAGATTTTTCTATAAGGTAATATTTATAGGTTCCAGGGACCAAGACATAATTATCTGGGGACAGGGGAAGGTGGAGACTTATTTAGCCCACCTCAGAACAGTGTTTCTCTACTTGTACACTTTAATTTGTAAGGGAGCACTGTTCATTCCTTTTAAACATCTGGGAGAATTCACCAGTGAAGCCACATGGGCCTGAACTTTTGTGAAAAGTTTTTAAATTAAATGTATAATCTCTTTATTTGTTACAACTGTTTTCCAACTTTCTACTTCTTCTTGAGTCAGTTATGTATTTTTTGCCCTTTAAGGAATTTGTCCATTTCATCTAAGTTATCTAATTTGTTGGGATATAGTCATTTATGCATTCCCTTATAGTCGTTTCATTTCCTTAAGGTCAGTAATGACTTCTCTTTTATTTCTGGCTTCAGTAATTTGAGTCTAATTTCTTTTTCTTGGTCAGTCTAGCTAAAGGTTGTCAATTTTCTTGATCTTGACTTTTTAAAACTTCAGTTTCATTGATGTCTCCCTTATGCTTCTATTCTCTACCTCATTTATTTCTAAATCTCTAATCTTTATTATAATTTCCCTTTCCAGAGCTCTTTACTGCTTCATATGGATTCCAGGTAGTTCCCAAGGTCCTTTATTTGACTTAAATGATCCTCTTAGTATCTTTGGTATGAAAGGCCTGCTAGCATCAAATTCTCTCAGTATTTATTTCTATATGTCATACCACTGCCTCCAGATCTCCCTGGTTTCTTCTGAGAAACAAGCTGTTATTCATGTTGAGCATCTCTTGTATGTGATGAGTTGCTTCTCCCACCACTTTCAGAATTCTCTCTGTGTTTGACTTTCTACACTTTGATTAGGATGTGTCTAGATGTGGATCTTGAATTTACCCACCTGGACCTTCTTGAGCTACTTGGATGTGGAGATTAATGACTTTTATCAGTCTGGGAAGTTTTGGGACATTATTTCCTCAAACATTCTTTCAGCACCTTTTTACTTCTCTTTTCCTTCTGGTACTCCCATTATGCCTTTATTGATATACTTCAGGGCCTCCCCATATCTCTGAGGCTCTATTTTTTTTTTTTTCTGTTTGTCAGGCTATAAAATCTCAGTTGACCTATTAAGATTTCAAAATTCTCTGATTCTTTCTTTTGCCAAGTCTAATACTGAGCTCCTCAAGTGATCTTTTTATTCCAATTATTGTACTTTTCAACTCCACATATTCTATTTCATGTTTATAATCTCTATCTCTTTATTGATATTCTCTATTTGACAAGGCATTACTCTCATACTTTTATTTAATTCTATAAACAAAGTTTCCTTTAGTGCTTTAAACATATGTATAACAACTGATTTAAGGTCTGTCTAGAAATTTATTCTAATAATATCTGAGTTTCCCCAGGGTCAGTTACTGTTGAAATCTTTGTTTTCCCCCTGTGTGTGGACCATACTTTCTTTTTCTTTGCATGCTTTGAAATAATATGTTATAGCAAAAACTAAATATTTTAAATAATATGACAAGGCTAAAAATCAGATCTTCTCCCCAAGGTTTTTTGCTTTTGCTGTTTGTTTGTTTTTGCTGTTTGTTTCCTGGACTAATTCTATGAAATCTGTCTTGTTTGTCATGTGTGGACACTGATTAGCTTTGGATCAACTAATAATTGGACAGAGATTTTCTTAAATGTCTAGAACCAGTAAGTATCCCAACATTTGCTAAGGGGCCCTGTGTCAGCTATGTCTTCAATGCCAGGCACTACCTTAGTCTTCACCTCCTGCTAGTGCAGAACTTCAGGTCAACCAGAAGTGAGAGGTAAGAGCTTTCTGAGGTTATTTCTAGACATCATACACACAGCTTTGCATGTGAATAGCCTTCTAGATTCCCAGGAATATGTCAGAGCTTTTTAAAGATCCCTGGTGACTCAGACAGTAAAGAATCTGCCTGCAATGCAGGAGACCTGGGATCAATCTCTAGGTCAGGAAGATCCCCTGGAGAAGGGAATGGCTACCCATTCCAGTATTCATGCCTGGAGAATTCCATGGATAGAGGAGCCTGGTGGGCTACAGCCCATGGGGTCACAAAGAGTCAGACATGACTGAAAGACTTTCACTTTTCATCTTCATAAACATCTCATTACCCAGCTTTTCCTTTTAGGTCTTTGGCCAGCTTCCTGTGTGGCCCAGATATTATCACCATATCAGGCAACTGCAATTCTAAATAACTGTCATTGATTATTTTTGATAAATGCTTCAGGAGAAAAGACTGTAAGCATTGAGACAGTCAGATCAAATAAGACAAGCTCTGCCAAGGAAGTTTCCAGGGAACTGACAGACAAGCCAAATGATGGCAATTATCTGGGAATGGGGTTTTTAAGAATCTTCAAACCTGGTCTGTCCCTCCCTGTAACTAGTGGGCTGTTGATTTTCCTGGCTATCATGATTTCAAGGTCAGTAAAAGGGGGATAGGATAGGGCAAACCAAACACCACAAAACTCACTGCTCTTACCAAGATTTAAACATTTTCCTTGAATAAAAGGTCATCAAATAACTGTAAGCTTTTGATTAATTTCTGGAGTTCTGGAAATGTTGATTTTGGTAATTCTTGTCAATGGTCTCACTTTTTTTATAGAGAAGTGGATTTTCATGGGTTCCTGCTTCACTAATGTGGAAGTGATCTCCTAGATCATATTATAATAAAAGACCATCTCTCACTCCTTCCTGACCTTAAGCTACTTCTCCAGACCCTCTCCTATTCTCTTTGGCTTAGGAGATACCAAGCCCTGTCATGCTTTTGTGATCTGTGATATTTTGGGTTTTGATTTTATTATAGCAGATAGGGAAAAAGCTATTCAAACAACACTCTCTCTCTCTCTCTCTCTCTCTCTCTCTCTCTCTCTCTCTCTTTTACTTCTCATCAGTGAAAAAGTAAACACAGAGAGAAAGAGGAAAAGGAAAAGCTAAATTCAAATAGCCTTGCCTTAGCTATAGCTTTGGGACTTACTTTTAATGAAAACTTGCCCAAAAGACAGTTTCATTTACATCACTGATTTTCTCTCATCAGCCCCAAAGTGTAATTGGATCAAACTTTGCCTCTATAATTCTACACAATATACCTAACATAAAAAGTAAGCATATGCAGGGTTAAACTGGAACACACCCAAGGACCTGATGAAATTGAGGTGGGGAGTTATAACAGAGTAGAATCCAATGACATGAAAATTGAGTACTTTATATTTTGCATTAGTTCAAAAAAAAGCTACAACAGTAAGCCTAACAGTTTGATGTTGCCTACCTTTTATCACATCCATGTCAGCACTGCTTAATTTACTGCATAATTATATAACATTATTTTTGTGAGGCTGTATTCAACATAGTATTCTCTTAAACTTGTAAAGTATAAAGCACTGTGTCTGTGTGTGTCAGCACCACCAAGAGCTAGAAAAGAGAGCCTGTTCTGACTTCATATTATTCACTAAGACTAATTTGCCATGAGATATAGACAAACAAAGGCAGGCAGAGTTCATTTCATATCACCTTTCAAGACAGAACAAAGAAACTGGTTTTTGTTATTCAGCTGAGGAAAAATAGTATGATCATCACTAGGGAATATGAATGAAGCAAAATGATGCTATCTTGGCATCATGAATTTTTACCTAGATGAAGGCATGAACATAGCTTCCAAAAGAAAACAGGTATACCACTTAGTTAAACCCAAATACATATTAAAAAATAAAGATATGTTGGCTATACAATGTAAAACATTTCTAATGACTGCTTATTATAATATTCATGCAACTTTAAAATGTCCATAGACTTCTGTCTACTAAATGCATGACTTATTTGTCTTATTATGTCTTTTGCTTACTCACAATTCTATTGCAGCTGATTCTTTTTTTTTCAAATTTCAAATGATGAACTTGTATTGAACACTGTGAAGTGCATAATACTGTGCTAGACACTCCATGGAGGAAAATACCAAGGTAGACTTTTTTCATCAAGGAAACTAAATTTCAGTGTGGAGATTAGATGGTAGCAATGGGGGAAGATTATTTATCCTATGTATTAACACTTAGCAATGAAATCTTAGCATGTGGACCCAGGACATTTTTAACCAAAAAAAAAAAAAAAATCAAACCACTATTGGCATTTTCCTGTCCTATCTCTAAGAGTGACCTTCTGACTATAAATTATATTCATCAGAAGTTAACCCTTTCAGAGGCTATAACTCAGGAAACCTTTATTAAAATACATAGCACCTCATTTCTGAACATAATTCTCACTCAAGCATTCTCAGTTAGTACTGGAAAAGCCACTGAAGAAGAGACCCCAGACCCAAGGAGGGCATTACCATATACACTCCTGCATATGTGCTCAGTCATGTCTGACTTTTGCAACCCCAGGGACTGGCCTGCCAGGCTCCTCTGTCCATGAGATTTTCAGGTGGAGCAGATTGCCATTTCCTTCTCCAGGGGATCTTTCAGACCCAGGGAGTGAACCCAAGTCTCCTGCATTAAGTCACCTGGGAAGCCTGCCACGTATTAATACATTACCAAGTGTAAAATTGATACCTAGGGGGAAGTTGCTATATATTTCAGGGATCTCAGCCTGTTACCGTGTGACAACCTAGAAAGATGAGATGGGGGTGGGAGGGGAGGTTCAAGAAGGAGAGGATACACATACCCTTCTAGCTGATTCACACTGTTGTAAGGAAGAAACCAACACAACATTGTAAAGCTTTTATCTTCCAATTAAAAAACATTTTTAAAACCAAAGATGAAGAAAGATCCTTTGTAAAATGTTACTTGAAGGATAAACTGTTACTTATAAAATGGACTTTTTTCTTAACATCTAAGAATGCAGAGGAAGAAAATATTTATATACAGAGAGGTAAGAACTTTAGGACAGGCCATTATTTGAATAAAGTGCATTCATTTGTGAAATACAAAGCATTCTATTTGCTTATTGACATACTACGTGAAACTATAACAATGTATGAAACCTGGAAAAAATGAAGATGGAAAAGGAATGAAAACCATCAACAAAGATTTACAGTTGAAAGGACTTTATATAGAAGCATTTAGGAGGGTATAAAGGCAGAAAGAGTGAAGGGCATTACAAAACATCCCATTTCATCCCATTTGCAGCCTCCTTTCTTCTTCAGCTTTGCTCAGGAGTAAATAGAAGCCAGACTTTTTAATCTAATCACATGCTTGGTTAAAATCCCAATTCTTTGGAGTCACCTATTCAAATTTTAATATACACACAAATCACCTGGATATTATGTGAAAATGCATATCTTGACTCAATACCACTGGGTTAGGGACCCCAGGTTCTGTTGATATGCAGACACTCACTTCAAGTAGGGAGGTGTAGGAGACTCCCTCAGTCAAAGAAGCTATAATTTTCAGCCTAGTTACTACTGAGAATTTCCCTATTTCCCAATATCAAAATAGGAATAGCACTACATCACAACATCATGATTTTTACCTCAATCAAAAGATGATAAAAAATATGATTTTAAAAGATGATAAAATAAATCATGTGGTATTACAGATTCATTGATTTATTCATTTCACAAATAATTATTGAGCACCTACTTACTCTGTGCAATGCACAGTTCTACACTCTAAGGATAAATCTAAACCAAATCAAAGTTCTGTCCTCAGAATGACACTTATACTTTAGTAGGAGGAACAGGTTAAAAGCAAATAAATATACAACACAAAGCTAGATAGTGAAAAATAAAATCAAGGGAAAAGAGTGGTGATAGAAGGGTAGGTGGTTTTACTTTGCCAAGAAAGACCTCTTCAGTTTTTCACCCTATGAGTCTAATGAAACTTTCCTTTCTCTTTTAGAACTACCAGTCAAACTATATCACTCTTTCCCAAATCACTGATACCAACCTTACAATGGGCATCCCTGATGGCTCAGATGGCAAAGAATCCACCTGCAATGTAGGAGACCTGGATTCGATCCCTGAGTTTGGAAGATCTCCTGGAGGAGGGCACAGCAACCTACTCCAGTATTCTTGCCTGGAGAATCCCCATCGACAGAGGAGCCTTGTAGGCTATAGTCCATGAGATCACAAAGAGTCAGACACAACTGGGCGACTAAGCACAGCACACAAACTTTCAGTTCAGTTCAGTCGCTCAGTCATGTCCAACTAACTCTTTGCAGCCCCATGGATGCAGAACGCCAGGCCTCCCTGTCCATCACCAACTCCCAGAGTTTACTCAAACTCATGTCCATCGAGTTGATGATGCCATCCAATCATCTCATCCTGTCATCCCTTTCTCCTCTCACCTTCAATCTTTCCCAGCATCAGGGTCTTTTCCAATGAGTCAGTTCTTCGCATCAAGTGGCCAAAGTATTGGAGTTTCAGCTTCAGCATCAGTCCTTCCAGTGAATATTCAGCACTGATTTCCTTTAGGATGGACTGGCTGGATCTCCTTGCGGTCCAAGGGATTCTCAAGAGTCTTCTCCAACACCACAGTTCAAAAGCATCAATTTTTTGGCTCTAGATGGACCTTTGTTGGCAAAGTGATGTCTCTGCTTTTTAATATGCTGTCTGGGTTTGTCATAGCTTTTCTTCCAAGGGGCAAGCTTCTTTTAATTTCTTGGCTACAGTCACCATCTAAAGTGATTTTGGAGCTCCCAAAAATAAAGTCTGTCACTGTTTCCCAATATATTTGCCATGAAGTGATGGGACTGAATGCCATGATCTTAAGTTTTCTGAATGTTGAGTTTTAAGCCAAATTTTTCACTCTCCTCTTTCACTTTCATCAAGAGGCTCTTTACTCCTTCTGTGTCATCTGCATATCTGAGGTTATTGATATTTCTCCCGACAATCTTGATTTCAGTTTGTGCTACATCCAGCCAGCATTTCGCATGATGCATTCTGCATATAAGTTGAACAAGCAGGGTGACAATATAAAGCCTTGACATCCTCCTTTCCCAATTTGAAAAGTCCATTGTCCCATGTCTGGTTCTAACTGTTGCTTCTTGACCTGCATAAAGATTTCTCAAGAGGCAAGTCAGGTGGTCTGATATTTCCATCACTTGAAGAATTTACCACAGTTTATTGTGATCCACACAGTCAAAGTCTTTAGTGTAATCAATAAAGCAGATGTTTTTCTGGAACTCTCTTGTTTTTCCATGATCCAACAGATGTTGGCAATTTGATCTCTGTTTCCTCTGCCTTTTCTAAATCCAGCTTGATTATATGGAAGTTCACAGTTCGTGTACTGCTGAAGCCTGGCTTGGAGAATTTTTAACATTACTTTGCTAGTGTGAGATGAGTGCAATTGTGTGGTAGTTTGAACATTCTTTGGCATTGCCTTTCTTTGGGATTGGAATGAAAACTGACCTTTTCCAGTTCTGTAGCCACTGCTGAGTTTTCCAAATGTGCTGACATATTGAGTGCAGCACTTTCACAGCATCATCTTTTAGGATTTGAAATAGCTCAACTGGAATTCACCATCTCCACTAGCTTTGTTTGTAGTGATGCTTCCTAAGGCCCACTTGACTTTGCATTCCAGGATGTGTGGTTCTAGGTGAGTGATCACATCATCGTGATTGTCTAGGTCATGTAGATCTTTTTTGTATAGTTCTTCTGTGTATTCTTGCCACCTCTTCTTAATATCTTCTGCTTCTGTTAGGTCCATACCATTTCTGTACTTTATTGTGCCCATCTTTGCATGAAATGTTCCCTTAGTATCTCTAATTTTCTTGAAGAGAAAGACATCCACAATATACTTTAATTCATGCTTTCTTGATATGAAAACAATATATAGAAAAATAATTCAATAACTTTCCCTGGGAAAATTGCCCTGGGAAAAGTACCAGAATCTGCAAAGCTTATATCTCTATTTGTCAGAACTAATCAAAAACTGCAAAAACGTCCATACTCTTTCCTTGCTATCTCTTAACATAGATGAGAATCCAAAATGTGACATATATCTTCAACCAAAGAACAAATAATCCCAAGGGCAGGAAGCCTTTTGTTTTATTTGCATCTGTCTAATTTGACTTATGCAGAATTGTGCCCTCTCCCACAACATTTTAATATGTATTTACACATTACTATTCCCCAAAGACTTACCTGATAAAATTCTCCCTTGGAACTAATTATATACTTCAAGATAATCCTACTCTCCATGGATACACTCTGAGACAGAAACTGCAAATCGCGAAGCTTAAATGAGCTCAGAGCTCCTCCTTGTGGATTCTATCTGTGAATGCTCCTCCTTCCTAAATATTGATCAATTTGTGTGTATGCGTGCTAAGTTGCTTCGGTCATGCCCAGCTCTTTGCAACCCAACGGACCATAGCCTGCCAGGCTCCTTTGTCCATGGGATTCTCCAGGCAAGAATACTGGAGTGGGTTGCCATACCCTCCTCCAGGGGATTTTCCTGACCCAGGGATGGAACCCACATCTTACGGGTGGATTCTTTATCACTGGTGTCACCTGGGAAGCCTCTCTGAACCCCACAGTATCCCCTCAATTAGCATATGTGAAAAGGTTATTAGTTAAACACATATCAAGACAGTGAACCAACAACTAGACATAACCCATTTAGTGGTATAATTTATAATACTTTAAACAGACATTTCAATTTTACACATATATGTTCCCATGTTGGACACTCTCTTTACAAAGGTACCCCTTAGATTATTTTTCCTAGGGCTTCCTAGGTTGCTTTAGTGGTAAAGAACCTGCCTACCAATGCAGGAAATGACATGTGGGTCTGATCCCTGGATCAGGAAAATCCCCTGGAGGAGGGTATGGCAACTCACTCCAGTAGTCTTGCCTGGAGAACCCCATGGACAGAGGAGCCTGGAGGGCTACAGTCCATGGGGTCACATAGAGTTGGACATGACTGAAGTGACTGAGCATGCCAGACAATGAATATGCCATACAGCCTTTCCCAAGGAGGGATACAATGTTATGCTATCCTTTCAATTCTTAGAGGATTTACTAGCTTGATCTTAAATGTTACACTATGTACCAGTCAAGTCTCACCAATTGCATGTAAGGCTGCCTCTATGTGTGCATGACCAGTACAGCACCACAGAGACTCACACTCAGAAGGGACTCCTGGTTGTAGCCAAGGCACTGCAATCTTTCCCTTAAAATTCTTAATAATTTCATCTTTGAATTTGTGTTTCATTAAGTGAAGTCCAATAGGACAATGAACCATGTGCCAGGAGGCGCTGGAGACTTGGCTTACATGTAATCCTGACTCCCACTGCCTCCCTGGGATGTGTTCTCAGCTGCCCAGCTCCCAACTTCAGTGGTGTTCTGCACCCTCTCCACACAACCTTCCAGTGGGTTGGGGTATGGGTGTGGCAGGCTTTAGGGTGATGTGTAAAACAAAGTACATACCCCTGTCTCAGGGAGGAATATGGTGTTGGCCATCCCCTTTTTGGACTGGAAGCACCACAGTAAGCTTAGCAGGAGACAAGGAGGGTAAGCTTCTAACTTACCCCTTATCCAGTGATCCAGCACACCCTAGTGTGGCAGCTGCAATCACTTGGAGATCACCTATCCACTGCTGGTTAAGGTAGCAATCCCATGGAAATGGGAGACTGATTTTCCATGGAGGTCTAGTACTGACAAGAAGGTGGTGGGCGGGGGGGGGGTGGTGCTGGCAGTCAGCAGTGGAGCCCCAGGTACCTGTGAGGATCTACACTCAACCAACAAGTATCTCCTTGTTCAAGGGAATATGACATTAAGTAGCAAGGAAAAGACACTATTAACATGTCAAGAGAGACTGCAGAAGGGCAAAGTTTTATAGTTTAATACTTCCAATGGCACTTTTTTCTTTTCCTTTATTTTGGCCTCACCTCATGACTTGTAAGATCCATAGTTCCCCAACAAGAGACCAAACACACAGAGGAGTCCTAACCACTGTTAGTGAAATTTGCTTGTGCCCCCACAAACTTTATATGTTGAAGTCCTAACCTCCAATACGATGGTACTTGAAGATGTGGCCTTTGGGGCAATTAGGTTTAAATTAGGCTCCACCCTCATGATGAGATGAATGTCTTCATAAGAACAGGGAGACTGAGAGAAAGGCCATGTGAGTACACAAGGCAGTGATTTTCTGTAAGTCAGGCAGCAGGCTAGTACCTTGGACAAGTACCGGGAATCAAACTTGCTCGTACCTTGATCTTGGACTTACCAAATTCCAGAACTGTGAGGAATAAGTGTCTATTGTTTAAACTACCTAGTGTATAATATTTTGTTACAGTAGTCTAAGTTAAGATACCAGCCTTGAAAATACACTGTAACTAAGTGTTTCCAAAATTTTTCCAAAATTCCATATCTTTTCACTGTTGGCTTATTTGTCTAACTGGATGTAGAGAAGCTATTAAAGATTCAGAGTGTATAAAAAGAATAATTTTATTATTATTAGCCCACCCAATGGATGTGTTCTGTCACCTAACTCCACAAGATAACTTTGGCTTCAGAAAATATTTCATGGGGTAGAACCAGCTGCACCAAAAGAGGCCACCAAGCACTTATAGGTGACTTCATCCTTTCTTGAAATGGTAGCAATTATGAATCCTCATTTGTATGTAACAGAAATGTTAGCACTGAGGGGAGATACCCTCACTGCTTGAGGTTTATCAGCCTGTATTTTCTTCTAAATAATTGAGAACAATTTAATAAAATATATGGATTGAAGTCTGGAATAGAAGTCATATTTCTAGAGTACTGTGGAAGGAAGATAGCAAAGAAAAGATAAGCAATAGCTTACAGATCAAAGACTTCTAAAGGGTACAGAAGAAACAGGAAAGTTTATCTTTGGATATAAAGGAAATAATATGACAAAACACTGACTACAACTAACACATTGATAATGAAGAGGAAAACAGAGAACCACTGAAAGATTTAAGGGATAAAAATAATCATAATTGTCACATAATCTCAGTGACAATCAAGATGGCTAGCACTGCATTTGAAAAGAGATCAATGAGGTGAAAATGATGCAGGGTATGACTCTAAGCTAATGTGCTAAGACTGAATTCTAGAATCCACAAAGCAAAATTAGTTTCATTGGTCTATAGCCACATTTTATATAGCATGGGAGATCAGAAATGACCAGGGACTGGAGAATTAACACAGCAATACAGATTAAGAGGTGGAAAACCCCTATCTGATCAAGATATAAAGACTGAATACCCAGAATGGCATAAAAAAAAGAAAAAAGCTAACACTGAGTCTGAAGTGCTTTGTCTGAGGAACAGTGTTGCCACTGAGGCACTGAGGAGACAAGCTTCTAAAATAAACGAAGGAAAAGCTTGAGGGAGTAGAAACAGTTCTTACTGATGAGCCATTAGCTGAACAGGACAGAGATCAGGGACCTAGCAGCAAACTTGCTGATTTTCCACATACAGATGAACCACAGGAGGGCTACAGAAAAAAACCAAATGAAATTTTTGGCCAATCCAATGCATTAAAATAATAGGCATGAGGGCTTCCCTGGCGGTCCAATGAGTAAGAATCCACAATCCACCTTACAATGGAGGAGATGCCGGTTTGATCCCTGGTCCCACAAGATTGCACATGCCACAGGGCAACTAAATCCGTGTGATACAACTGAGCCCATATGCCACAATTCCTGCAGCCCGGCACTCCACGAGAGAAGCCACCACAAGGAGAAGCCTGCACATCACAACTGGAGAGTAGCCACCATTCTCCATAGCTAGAGAAAGCCTGTGAGCAGCAATAAGACCCAGTGCAGCCCAAAATTAAATAAATAAATAATAATTTTAAGAAAACAAATAAAAAACAGGCATGAGCTTGTGTTCATGTATCCATGCATTCATGCCTGGATTCCTCCAGTGAAAAATCCTTCCTGATGAAGGGCACTGACCCCACACCCAGAAGCTCTAACTTTCCCACTGGTGAATGTGCAGAATGAGCAGCACTAGCACCATCAGCCATTTCTTAAGCACTGGGAGAGACTACCACTCACATCTAACAAATAGATAAAATTTTAAAGTCTTTTAAGATTGAGAGAAGTGCTATAGTATCTTCTACCAAGCAGACAATCTCTCTCTTCTTCCCTCAATTCTGAGTTCTCAAATGTTTCTTTAATTATATTGTTTAATCTAAACTGACTACGCTAAAGCCTCTTACTGTGCATATCATAACAACCTGTGGAAAACTCTTAAAGAGATGGAAATACCAGACCATCTTACCTGTCTCCTGAGAAACCTGTATACGGGTCAAGAAGCAACAGTTAGAACCCTGGATAGAATAACTAATTGGTTCAGGATTGAGAAAGGAGTACAACAAGGCTGTTTATTGTCACCCTGTTTATTTAACTTATATGCAGAGTACACCATGCGAAATGCCAGGCTGGATGAGTTACAAGCTGGAATCAAGACTGCAGGGAGAAATATTAATAACCTCAGATATGCAGATGATGATACCACTCTAATGGCAAAAAGGAAAAAGGAACTGAAGAGCATCTTGATGAGGGTAAAGGAAGAGAGAGAAAAAGCTGGCTTAAAACTCAATATTCAGAAAATTAAGATCATGGCATCCGATCCCATCACTTCATGTCAAATAGATGGGGAAAAGGTGGAAAGCAATGACAGATTTCCTCTTCCTGGTCTCTATAATCACTATGGAAGGTGACTGCAGCCATGAAATTAGAAGCATTCTAATGCTTCTTGGCAGGGAAGCTATGACAAACCTAGACAGCATATTAAAAAGCAAAATAGTGCTTTGCTGACAAAAGTCCGTATAGTCAAGGATATGGTCTATCCAGTAGTCATGTATGGTTGTGAGAGCTGGACCATAAAGAAGACAGAGCGCTGAACAACTGATGCCTTCGAACTGCAGTTCTAGAGAAAACTCTGAAGAGTCCCCTGGACAGTAAGAAGATCAAATCACTCAGTCTTAAAGGAAACCAACCCTGAATACTCACTGGAAGGATTGATGCTGAAGCTGAAGCTCCAATACTTTGGCACCTGATGCAAAGAGCCAAATCTTTGCAAAAGACCCTGATGCTGGGAAAGATTGAAGGCAGAAGGAGAAGAAGGCAGCAGAGGATGAGATTGCTGGATGCCATCACCAATGCAATGGACATGAACTTAGACAACTCCAGGAAATAGTGGGGCACAGGGAAGCCTGGCATGCTGCAGTCCATGAGGTCATGAAGAGTCAGACATGACTTGACTGAACAACAAAAAACAATCTACATTGGCATTTTTAGCAAAAAATGGGAAGAACCAGGAGAACACAGTGAACATACTAGTAACATAAGCCTTTGCCAAGGTTTATAGTTAAATGGGAATGAAATGTGAGCAATGTGTGAGGAAAGCTTCTTTATGGTGGTATTAAGGTATTAATCACAGCTGGTAGTTACTATATATATAAGAAGTGTGCCCACAGATATAACATTTACTGAAGAGTCTACCAAAATCAAATAATTTTAAATTACTATTGTTATTGATTATAGCTTGATTTTCTTCTCAATTTTATAGTGTTCAGTTCAGTTCAGTCGCTCAGTTGTGTCCGACTCTTTGCAACCCCATGAACCGCAGCATACCAGGCCTCCCTGTCCATCACCAACTCCCGGAGTTTACCCAAACTCATGTCCATTGAGTCAGTGATGCCATCTAACCATTTCATCCTCTGTCATCCCCTTCTTCTCCCACCTTCAATCTTTCCCAACATCAGGGTCTTTTCAAATGAGTCAGCTCTTCACATCAGGTGGCCAGAATATTGTACTATATTTTATCACAAAAACTTTCAATTCTATTCCTAGTAGAAATTTTCTACCTGTTTCTTAAATGTTTCTTAATTTATTGAGGTTACCAGGATATGTGTGTTAATTGAAAAGTTAATAATTGGTCTAGTCCCTCAAACTCTGAATTGCTGAGGGGAAGTGAGTACTAAGAAACCAGGTTCCTGCCTATTTAGTTCAATTCTCAATTCTGTTTGCAACAAAGTTGAGAATCTACTGCTCTTCATTTTAAAAGTTTCATTTTCTGACAAATTTTGAAATCCTGAGTATTCTCTCACTTGAAACAGTTACCTTCTAAGTTCCTATAGATAAATGGAAAGGTAATCACTGATTCAAATTCTATCCAAGGTCATCCACCCTCTAGGTTATTCAGTTCTCTTAAACTGTACAGTCTAAAGGATGCTATGTTTTTAAGGAAGAGAAACAATGTGCAGCTTTTCCAGAATGTCCTATCTCAAGGCACAATTTAAGAGTAGAATTTCTGAACATTTTTGTATTATAGACCCCTTTGGCGGACTGGTATTAAACTTACAAACCCTTTGTCAGATAATATTTCTAAATACATAAGGTAAAACATAGGATTATAAAGAAAATAATTATACTAAAATATGGTAATAAAAATATTTCCAAACTATTATAGTTTATTAACATCTTAAGATCCATCAGTCTAATGATCACCATAACTTCAGTGATGAACAAGAAAAAAATTTCAAGATGCTACAACTGTAATCTGATATGAAGATAGCTGTTATTTCTTTTGATGTATAAAGCACAGTTTCTGACAATACTTCCATAATTTGTTATTTACATTTGTAATTAGAGAAAATGCTGACATTCAGTTAACTGTAATTTTTCCACTCGAACTTCCTAGACCTCTATTTTTTATACATGAACACTCAAGGGGTCCATGGACCAGGTAAAGAACCTCCAAATTAGAAGAATTTAACAGCTTAAAGGGAAAAAAAAAAGGAATATTATGTTACTTGCTGTATTTTAAGTCACTGAAAGTACATATGGGCTTCCCTGCTGGCTCGGTGGTAAAGAATCTGCCTGCCAATACAGGAGACAGGGGTTTGATCTCTGGGTTGGGAAGATCCCCTTGAAAAGGAAATGGCAACCAGCTCTAGTTTTCTTGCACGGGGAATCCCATGGACAGAGGAGCCTGGGGGTATGCAGTCCATTAGGTTGCAGAGTTGAACATGACTTAGTGACTATACAACAACAAAAGTACATATCCCATATTTAAATAATTGTGATGACTTTATTCAGGCATGATCTGAATGACTATCCAGGTATGACCCAAATCAAATTCCTTACCATTATACAGTGGAAGTGACAGTAGATTCAAGGGATCTGATTTGATAGACAAAGGGCCTGAAGAACTATGGATGGAGGTTCGTGACACTGTACAGGAGGCAGTGATCAAGACAATCCCCAAGAAAAAGAAATGCAAAAAGGCAAAATGGTTGTCTGAGGAAGCCTTAAAAATAGCTATGAAAAGAAGAGAAGCAAAAGGCAAAGGAGAAAAGGAAAGATATACCCATTTGAATGCAGATTTCCAAAGAATAGCAAGGAGATATAAGAAAGTCTTCCTCAGTGATCAATGCAAAGAAATAGAGGAAAACAACAGACTGGGAAAGACTAGTGACCTCTTCAAGAGAATTAGAGATACCAAGGGGAAATTTTCATGCAAAGATGGGGACAATAAAGGACAGAAATGATATAAACCTAACAGAAGCAGAAGGTATTAAGAAGAGGGGGCAACAATACACAGAACTATACAAAAAAGATCTTCACAACCCAGACAATCACGATGGTGTGATCAATCACCTAGCCCAGACATCCTGGAATGGGAAGTCAAGTGAGCCTTAGGAAGCATCACTACAAACAAAACTAGTTGAGGTGATGGAATTCCAGCTGAGCTATTTCAAATCCTGAAAGATGATGCTGTGAAAGTGTTGCACTCAATATGTCAGCAAATTTGGAAAACTCAGCAGTGGCCACCAGAGAAGGCAATGGCACCCCACTCCAGCACTCTTGCCTGGAAAATCCCATGGACGGAGGAGCCTGGTGGGCTGCAGTCCATGGGGTCGCTAAGAGTCGGACACGACTGGGCAACTTCACTTTCACTTTTCACTTTCGTGCATTGGAGAAGGAAATGGCAACCCACTCCAATGTTCTTGCCTGGAGAATCCCGGGGACGGGAGAGCCGGGTGGGCTGCCATCTATGGGGTCACACAGAGCCAGACACGACTGAAGTGACTTAGCAGCAGCAGCAGCAGTGGCCACAGGATTGGAAAAGGTCAGTTTTCATTCCAGTCTCAAAGAAAGGCAATGCCAAAGAATGTTCAAACTACCACACAATTGCACTCACCTCACACACTAGCAAAGTAAAGCCCAAAATTCTCCAAGCCAGGCTTCAACAGCACATGAACTGTGAACTTCCAGATGTTCAAGCTGGATTTAGAAAAGGCAGAGGAACCAGAGATCAAATTGCCAACATCTGTTGCATCATCAAAAAAGCAAGAGAGTTCCAGAAAAACATCTACTTCTGCTTTATTGACTATGTCAAAGCCTTTGACTGTGTGGATCACAACAAACTGGAAAATTATTCAAGTGATGGGAATACCAGACTACCTGACCTGTCTCCTGAGAAATCTGTATGCAGGTCAAGAGGCAATAGTTAGAATTGAAGATGGAAAAACAGACTGGTTCCAAATTGGGAGAGGAGTATGTCAAGGCTGTATATTGTCACCCTGCTTATTTAACTTATATGCAGAGTACATCATGAGAAACGTTGGGCTGGAGGAAGCACAAGCTGGAATCAAGACTGCTGGGAGAAATATCAATAACCTCAGATATGCAGATGACACCACTCTTATGGCAGAACTTGAAGAACAAAACAGCCTCTTGATGAAAGTGAAAGAGGAGAGTGAAAAAGTTGGCTTAAAGCTCAACATTCAGAAAACTAAGATCATGGCATCTGGTCCCATCACTTCATGGCAAATAGATGGGGAAACAGCGGAAACAGTGTCAGACTTTAGTTTTTTAGGCTCCAAAATCACTTTAGATGGTGACTACAGCCATGAAATTAAGAGACACTTGCCACTTGAAAGAAAAGCTATGACCAACCTAGACAGCATATTCAAAAGCAGAGACATTACTTTGCCAACAAAATCCATCTAGTCAAAACTATGGTTTTTCCAGTCGTCATGTATGGATGTGAGAGTTGGGCTATAAAGAAAGCTGAGCGCCAAAGAATTGATGCTTTTGAATGTGGAGTTGGAGAAGACTCCTGAGAGTCCCTTGGACTGCAAGGAGATCCAAACAGTCCATCCTAAAGAAAATCAGTCCTGAATATTCATTGGAAGGACTGATGCTGAAGCTGAAACTCCAATACTTTGGCCACCTGATGTGAAGAACTGACTAATTGGAAAAGACCCTGATGCTGGGAAACACTGAGGGCAGGAGGAGAAGGGGACGATAGAGGATGAGATGGCTGGATGGCATCACTGACTCAATGGACATGAGTCTGAGTAAACTCTGGGAGTTGATGATGGACAGGGAGGCTTGGCATGCTGTAGTCCATGGGGTTTTAGAGTCAGACACAACTGAGCAACTGAACTGAACTGAATGACTTTATTGCCAATACATTTAATTGCCGACTTTAATACAAATATAGAATTATCTTTTCCATTCAAAGCTTTGAATTCTCCACATGTAAGTCATACTTTCATTATTTGGATAGTCATTGTGCTATAATGATACTATAAACTCTATATGAATCAGGTTCATCTTGGATTACTTCCAAAGATACTTAGGTATCAAAATGGCTTGCTTTCAAATGGCCCAACTCCAAGGTAGATTTCAGAGCATGAACTCCAGGAAATATTACAAGGTGGCTTCCAGGTATCTACTCCACTGCACAGTGTGTAAGGTTCCTAATTGCATAATGTGAAAGGTTTAGACATTCCCTGATTAGCGGCGGATTTCCTGGCAAAACTTTGTAAATACCTAAGAGTCAATAAATTGCCATCTACAAATCAAGGAATTTTAAATACATACCTAATGCAATTTCCTTCTCATAAGAATCAAAATATTCTTCTGAATGAAGTTCAGTTTTCAAACACAAAATACAGGATGTTGTGGTTCACAAATTTCCATGCATACAAACTGCCAAAAGACTACTAAACTGATTGCCTTACTCATTTACTTGCAAGATTTACCATAAATCTTAATTGTGACAATTTACTTCCTCACTCTAGACCAAGATACACTATTAATCAAGTTGGTACAGTTCGAGTTGAAAACAAAATATTTCAATGAAGAAAATTTCAATGTACTGTTCCAAGTATGATCACTTATGTAACACTACCATCTAGTGGGTTCTCTTCTACAACACAGGAAACTAACAAATTCTGCGCTTTGGTTCAGGGAAAGTTTCTTTTTAAAAAGGTATTGTTGTATGTATATTTAGTAGACTTCTTACATCCTCAACAAAAGAATGTAAGCAGACATTAATAATAAAAGTTCTATTTATTAGACCTGAGACAGCTAGTCAGTACTGGTCATTTACCCTTGCTGTTGTTCACTCTCTCAGTCAAGTCTGACTCTTTGAGATCCTATGGGCTGCAGCACACGAGGCTTCCCCATCCTTCACTATCTCCCAGAGTTTCCCCAAGTTCATTGGTGATGCTATCCAACCATCTCATCCTCTGCTGCCCTCTTCTCCTTTTGCCTTCAGTCTTTCCCAGCATCAGGGTGTTTTCCAGTGGGTCAGCTATTCACATTAGATGGCCAAAGTATTGGACCTTCAGCTTCAGCATCAATTCTTCAATGAGTACTCAGGGTTGATTTTCTTTAACAATGACTAGCTTGACTTCCTTGCTGTCCAAGGGACTCTTAAGAATCTTCTCCAGCACCACAGTTCAAAAGCATCAATTCTTCAGCACTCAGCCTTCATTTTGGTCCAACTCTCACATCTGTACATAACTACTGGATAGACCACAGCTTTGACTATACGGACCTTTGTTGGCAAAGTGATGGCTTTGTTTATAATATGCTGCCCAGGTTTGTCATAGCTTTCCTTCCATGAAGCAAGTGTCTTCTAATTTCATGACTGCAGTCACCATCCACAGTGATTTTAAAGCCCAAGAAGAGAAAATCTGTCACTGCTTCCACTTTTCCCCTTCTGTTTGCCATGAAGTGATGGGACCAGATGCCATGATCTTAGTTTTCTGAATGTTGATTTTAAGCCAGCTTTTTCACTCTCCTCTTTCATCTTCATCAAGAGGCTCTTTAGTTTGCTTTCTGCCATTAGAGTGGTGTCATCTGCATATCTGAGGTTGTTGATATTTCTCCCAGCAATCTTGATTCCAGTTTGTAACATATCCAGCCCTGCATTTCATTTACTCTAGGTTATAATTATTTGATATGACATAAGTTATAATTAATTTTAAACATTTTAGCAAATAACTCACATCTCTTTCTTCGAAAATATTCACCACAGAATGCAGAATAAAAATGACTCTGGTATAGGTACTTCACTGAATGCATTCTAATTTGTCATTAATTTTGAAGCAAATCATTTACAAGTATATTAACAGAAAATTAATTTCTTGTGACACACTTCACAGCTAACAGTGATATCTCTGTCAACACTGCAGTGAAGAACCACTTGTATCACTGCAAGAAAGAGTGGGGCCAGAGAGGATGGTCATGTCCCAGATCTCAGGCAAGTCCTTGGGACAGCCTCTGAATATGGGTTCTTGGCTTCATGTAGGAAAGAATTCAAGAGTGAGCCACAGTAAAGTGAAAGGAAGTTTATTTAGGGAGATTCACCTTCCATAGACAATGTGGGCCATCTTACAAGGCAGAGGTACAGAAATATCAGTTTTTATACAGGTGGGTAATTTTATAGGTTAATGAGTAGGAGGATTACTTTGACTATTTTGGGAAAGGGGTAGGAATTTCCAGGAATTGGGCCACCACTTTTTGGCCTCTTATGGAACAGCCTCAAAACAGTCTTGGTGCCTGGGGGTGTGTCATTTAGCTTGCTGATATAATACAATGATGCAATACTGAGGCTCAAGGTCTAATAGAAGTCAACTGTCTTCTATTTTGGAATATGTTGATTCTGATCAGTTTATGCAATGTCCTCACTGGCTGTCTTTCTTTCAAAGTTTGTACCTTGCCCCCTTCCCATCTCAGTGTGGCATACAGTAGATACTGTATTTGATGAAAGTTATAATTTTATTTAATGTGAATCTTCAAGAATATGAGAGAGGGTGAGAGGGATGGAAGGAGTAAACAAATGACTCTGTAATCTAGTCAAATGGCTCAACATCTCCAGGGACTAGGAACCTGTTAATTTCTAAAGCAGGGCCCATAATAATTTTTTTTTTATTTTACTTACAATATTGTTAGTTTCAGGTGTACAACAGAGTGATTTGGATTGGTTTTTTTTTTCATTATAGGTTATTACAAGATATTAGATACAATTTCCTGTGTGTTTGTGTTGCTCAGTCATGTCTGACTCTTTGGACCCCATGGGCCATAGCTCAGCAGGCTCCTCTGTCCATGGAATTCTCCAGGCAAGCATACCAGAGTAGGTTGTCATTCCCTTCTCCAGGGAATCTTCCCAACCCCGAGATCAAACCCAGGTCTCCCACATTGCAGGCAGATTCTTTACCATCTTAGTCACCAGGAACTTATAATTTCCTGTGCTATACAGTAAATCCCTGTTACTAGTCTATTTTATGTACAGTAGTTGGTATCTGTTAATCCCATACTCCTAATCTGTCCCTCTCTCCCTTTCTGTCTCTACTTTGGTAACCATAATTTTTTTTTTCTATATCTGTGAGTCTATTTCTAAGAAACTTACTTCTTAAGTTGAACCAAATTTAATTTTTCCTTGAAGCTTCTTCCCACCCAATGGTGCATATTCTACTCTCTGCAGCTATATAGGGCTGCTTCGTTCCTGGTTACATATCACAATCCTAAAAATATTTGAAGAGTTAGCACATTTTTCTCTTTAAACTGAAAACTGCCAGTTTTTTCAACTATATCTCCCACAATATAATTTTTCAGTCTTCACACTATCTGGCTACTCTCCTCTTGCATTTATTTCCTTTCTTTGATGCCTCTTCTATACCTAGCATTCCCACTGAGCATGTTGGACTCTGTAGCCTTGACTATGCCAACCTAAATAAAGAGGTAAACTGAGGCAAAATCTAATTACCAGAACTCCAGTTTATTCCAGAATAGCAGAGGAAATGCAAATAGGGAAATGTATGCTGTAGCAAACTAAAGGCAATCTCACTGAGGGTTTGGGATAGGTTGTATTTATGAGCATGGAGTGCAAAGAGGGAAAGGTCCAGAGGCCAAGAAGTAAATTCATTGTTTTGTGGATGGAAAGAGATTCTTAGCAGACGTTGACTGGTCAAAAGGTGAAGTCTTGGGTCTTTGGGAAATCAGGCATTTATAGGAAATCAGTCTCTCAGTTCTTAAAATTCCATCCTTCTGCAGGTACATGCATGAGATCATCCATTATATATCCTTCAATCCCATTTTAGTTTGGGGTCCTTGTGCAACTACTCAATGAAAGTGGCTTTGTTTTGCTACAGGCCAAACAAGTCAAGTCACTCTGTCTAATGCGATTTTCTGCTCTCTGGTCCTCTATATTGCTGCTGCTGCTAAGTCGCTTCAGTCGTGTCCGACTGTGCAACCCCAGAGATGACAGCCCACCAGGCTCCCCCTTCCCTGGGATTCTCCAGGCAAGAACACTGGAGTGGGTTGCTATCACCCAAAAGTAGTGATTTTCAATTTGTGTTCCTGGAAACCCTAGGGTTAGCAGAAGTATCTCAGGGCCATTCAGTCAGAGCCAACAGCCAAAAGTGAAAACTTTCCACATCCTCACCTTAGCTAGAGCAACTACACTTTACATTCAGCTTCTGTGTGAAATTTCATTTGAAAAGATGGTTTGGGGACAGGGATGATTTTTAAAGTTTGAATAGTATCACCCTAGAACAGAAGAAGAATTATACGAGGATGTCCACAAAATAGAAGAAATTCTGGGGGCCAAAGATCTATTCAGCAAGAACACCTTGCCCATGAGCTGAGCTTCTAAGCAGTGTATCAACCTGAGATCAATATAACAATTGCATTCACAGGGTGTTTCCTCTGTTGTTTTGTTTTCCCCCAGTTTAACTGGTATATGGAAATGGCACTTCCTCAGATTCAGAATATGTGATGCTATATTTTCATTCCTGAAGGTCAAAAGCCAGTTTCATCTGGTCAAGAACACCTATAACTAGTGTGTGTGTGTGTGAGTGTGTGGGTGTGTGTAAATGTGTGGGTGTGTGGGTGTGTGTGGGTGTGGCTCTCTGTATGTGTGTGTGTGAGTGTGTGGGTGTATGTGGGGGTGGCTCTGTGTGTGTGTCTGCTCAGTCACGTCCGAGTCTTTGCCACCCCATGGACTGTAACCCAACAGGCTCCTCTGCCCTTGGAATTTTCCTAGCAAGAATACTGGAGTGGATTGCCATTTCCTACTCCAGAGGATCTTCCCTATCCAAGAATGGAACCCACGTCTCTTGCCTCTCCTGATTGGCAGGCATATTTTTTATGACTAGTGACACCTGGAAAGCCATTATCATTCTTCTGCCTCCCTTAATTGCTTTTCTCTCATACTCATACCTTATTGAAACAACATGGTCATCAGTTATCTAAGTTGTAAAGTGGGAGGAGTCATTTACAGCTGTTACTGTTCCCCACCAGCCCTCATATGAGTCAATGAAACAATCCAGAAAAAAAAAAAAACCTCTTGATTTACTCTTTAAATGGCATTTATTTTCTTGAACAATATGGGCAGAATGTCATTTCATATCCTTTAGGTTGGAATTCTGTTGGCTGAGACAGCATAACAGAATCCCGGTTTTAAGAGTTATTAACAAAACATGCATTATATAACTATGCAATTGAATATGTAAATCAAATAAAAATACATATGTTTTATATCTTTTGTAGAATCACAGAACAATCATGTGCTTTTCTTAAGACAGCACATGATTCTCTCCATTTCTCCTGCATCTGATATAAAGATGAGTGCTCTTTATAATCAGTACCACTGGCAGAAATCTAATAAGAAAGCAGGGGAGAAGTATATTTAGAGTTTATTTATTAAAATATAAGAACAAGAGCTATACATAAACCAGCTGCATATAGCGGACTATGGATCACCAGCCAAACAAAATTAAAACAGTATTACAAACCTCCCATCTCTCAAGAATCATGCATAACTCAAAATAAAACTTTGTCAATTCCTTTTCTTCTTCTTGTGAATTCTTTCATCTTCCCACTCTAACAAACTGTCTCTCCACCCAACTACCTTGGTATGGCAGGCACACATACACCTTCACTCTCTTACTCTCATCCAGCTCCTCTGAGCCTCTCTTACTAAGATTTTTTTTTCCTTTTCCTCTATCTTTCTGGTCTATCCTGCTCTACCAGTTTTCTCAATTCTAGATATTAAAAAGCCTGGATTCAGGCTGACAAAGATAGAAATCTCCTAGAGACTAAAGGGAGGGGAGAATCTGTGTGAGGGAAGACAAAATTACCTCTAGCTTGGAGAAGGAAATGGCAACCCACTCCAGTATTCTTGCCTGGAGAATCCCAGGGACGGGGGAGCCTAGTGGGCTGCCGTCTATGGGGTCGCACAGAGTCGGACACAACTGAAGCGACTTAGCAGCAGCAGCAGCAGTAAGAGTTGGTGGAGAAGGCAATGGCACCCCACTCCAGTACTCTTGCCTGGAAAATCCCATGGACAGAGGAGCCTGGTAGGCTGCAGTCCATGAGGTCGCCAAGAGTCGGACATGACTGAGTGACTTCACTTTCACTTTTCACTTTCATGCATTGGAGAAGGCAATGGCAACTCACTCCAGTGTTCTTGCCTGGAGAATCCCAGGGTCAGAGGAGCCTGGTAGGAGGCCGTCTATGGGGTTGCACAGAGTCGACATGACTGAAGCGACTTAGCAGCAGCAGCAGCAGTAACAGTTGCAGGAGACAAAGAACACTCAATAAATCTTGTTCCCACACATTCATTTATAGTCTGCAGCTGAACTGTAACATCCATACCATCTGCCCAATGACTTCTAAGTCTGGAAAGAGGCAAAGGAACCAAGGTTCAGAGATGGATGTCTCCTCCATAAAAATAAACTGCCTGTATCATATCTCTTCCACAACATGCGTAGAGCTGTAGATGCTCTAAAGAAGTCCCTCCAACATTTCCAACAACTGCCAAAGTAAAGAGCAATTCCCAGACCTGGAACATGAGGAGCTTAGTAGACCTACTCCCCAGCAAAACAAACATAAATGATGTAAAGCATAAAAACACAACCATTTAAAAATCTTAAATTGCTCTAGGGAAATACAGCAAATGAAGAAACATTTATTCAAAAATCTACTATATCTTGATAAGAACAGTGAGAATCTGTGGCACCTGAACCAAGACCTGCTCCCTCCTTCATCCCCACAGAGCATGAGGCAAGTTCCACTCTGGATAGGTCCATGTGCCCCTGGTTTCTTCATGGTCAGAGGCCATGGTTCCTCCTTAACAGGAGGATACTGCCAGCACTCTTGGCTCCCTGCAGTAGAGGCTCACTTCCAGGTGACTACACCTGAGAGCTGAGGGCTCCCTTCCTCCAACAAACAAGGTGAAGAGTCCACTCCAAGCACAGTAGACCAGGAATACTGAGCTTCTAAGACTCCTCACCTACTCATAGGGCAGCAATTCAATGCCAGTAGAAACAAACCAAAAAGACCAAGCTATTGACTCACCTAGAGCACAGCTCATAAAGCAGGGGCTTCACTATGAATGATGTGGACAACTACCCTTACTCCTGTCTTTGGAGCAGTGACTGGGTGATTTTGCACAGGGGTAGAGACCACAGAGAGGTTAAAAGCTGAACGTCAGTGTCTAAAAGTCTTTTCTCAAGGGCTCGTAATTTCTTCAGAGAAGAATCCTTCACATACTTTCTGGGGTATATCCCCCTGGTTCTAGTATTTTGGGGTCATGGAGGGAGAAGGAGGGATGGGGGTCCCATGTTTCAGAATGCAGGTGTCATGTGCTCTCCATGCCATCTCAAAGAGTGCCTCCAGAGACTAAACTGTTCTGTGTGTGTGGGAGGTATTTGGAGCAATCTTTACAGTTTGCTTACTATATGCATTCTCAACAATGCTGACCATCTTCAGCTTTCTCCCACATCCCTAGCCCCCATCTTACAGAGCCTAAATTCTCTAAGTTCTAAAACTTCAAACCTTCTGTGTATCAGAATTCTCTATATTCAACAGTGGTGATCCTCCCAGAGGGCACCTAGACTACTAAGTTAAGTCAGTTGTCACACATTTATTCACTTTCCTAATGGTTTTCTGTTCCATTTTGTGGTAGACGGAATAAACCGGCTACCCAAAAGACATTAGCATCCTTCTTCTCTGCTGCTATGTTGTGTAATGTGCTTAGTTGCTCAATTATGTCCGAATCTTTGTGACCCATGGACTATAGTTCACCAGGCTCCTCTGTCCATGGAGAGTCTCCAGGTAAGAATAGTGGAGTGGGTTGCCATGCCCTACTCCAGGGGATCTCCCCAACCTAGGGATAGAATCCAGGTCTCCTGCATTGCAGGCAGATTCTTTACCATCTGAGCCACCAGAGAAGCCCAAGAATATTGTAGTGGGTAGCCTATCCCTTCTCAAGGGGAACTTCCCAACCCAGGATTCAAACTGGGCTCTCCTGCATTGCAGGCAGATTCTTTACCATCTGAGCTACCAGGGAAGCCCACTTCTCTACTGTATCCTCTACCAAAGAGGCAGGACAGCTAAAATACTTACTTTCTCATATCACTTTAAGCTCAGGCTGGCTGAGGGGATCCTGTTCTCACCCATGAGACAGAAACAAAAGGCACTAAATAGGGCTGCAGCAGAGTTTTCTAAGAGAAGTAGAGGTCGTCCTCATCTCACTCTCCTTTCTTCCTGGGGCTGCAAGACACATCAAAAAACTGCAGACAGATGCCTCATGCTAATGTATAATAGGACTTAAGAAATTATGATGAAAACAAACAAAAAAAAAATTTAATTACTTAGAAGTCACTGGAATCAGTAAAGTTCCCAGAAATAGATACGAGTCATGAAACAGTACCAAATATTTTCATTCACAGAAATTTTCAGGTTTCCTAGAGCAGCTCAATGAAATGTGCAAGCATTTGCTTGGGGGATTTGTACTGCATTGCCCCTTGCCTCTTTATCTTCATACTCCTCCCTCCTGGCTCTATGTTAGGGAATAATTTCCATTAAAGGCAGAAATACATATTCACAGTCTCTCAGTATGTCTTTTCTTTTTCTCCAGATTTTCCTTTAGAAGCTGGAAAGGTATACCACTGTGAGCCCTGAGACTGGCTCCCTGGAGGCAATCCCTCTTCCTGCTCCTACATCTACTTTTGCAAAAAGACTCACTGTTCCAAAAATAGATCAACCCCTCTACCTAGCACACTAAGAAATGGATGTTTATTAAGTATTTCTTGGAGAAGGCTGGAAGGTTTGTTTTACACTGAACACCTATGGGTTAAAAAAAAAAAAAAATCACTAAAATAAAAATCATCTTTAATGATCTCTGTTTTAATCCCATCAGTCACCAACAACAGGATATCCCCTCTACCCTTCCACACCATCCTCCAGTCTCCCTGCCTGCCCAGCCTTCCTATTTTATGCAGAGTAATTTATTTCCTGCCTGCTTCTCATCTTTGAATGCATCAGCTAACCTCCTAAAACAAAAATCCATTTTTAGGATACATCCTTCTTAGAAAAGACTCTGAGAGAGGGCTGTAAATAATAATTTTTCTCCTGCCATACCTAGGCCATAGATTTTGTTATTGTTGTTGAATTTATTTTACTCACTCTCCCTCTGTGGTATGGTGACATTTCTCCTCTCTCTTGCACTTCCTCAATGCTTCAAACCTTGTTTTCTTCACCATAGTTTTACTTCTTTTTCTTTTATTATTTCTATATCTTTCACACTTTTATAACTTGCTTCTCCCCTTCTCTTGGCAGAGGAGGGTAGGGAGCTGGTAAGGCAAAACGGGGTGATGATGAAGGGGGTGTTGCTGGATGGGGGGCATTCAGGTGATGGGCAAGGGCACTGCCTTGGGCAGGCTCCCAAGGGGCAGAATCCAAGACTGGATTTGTAGTATACAAGACGTGTTGAAGGAATGTGCTCAGAAAAAGCTTGCAAGTCTGGGAGTGAAGCTGGAAAGGAAACAGCAAGCAAGTATGTGGTCTCAGGCAAAGACTGACTTTCCCTTGATCCATGGGGAGAGAGTTCTAGAGCAGAAATCACACCCAAGAACCTTTTGTGTGAGGATCAATCATTGGCTGTGTGCTCTGGAAGTGGGTGAGCTATGCAGGGTTATAGTCTGCCCGGGCAATGCTTTGGAGAAAGGAGGCCACCAGTTCTAAGAAGCCAGTCTTCACAGAGCAGGGGGATGGGTAGGCACAGTAAAGGGGGTCTAGATGGGCACTGCACAGTCTACTACAGGAATTAGCATCTATTTACCAAGGAAGAACTGCCTTTCAGTGATTACGTGCGAGATATTGTGCTCAAAAATATTCTTGCAAAAAAAAAAAAAAAAACTATTGTAGTGTCTCATTTAACCTTCACAATAGTATGGAGAGATAGATAAGCTTTTTCTCCTTTTGCAGATGAAGAAAGCAAAACTAAGAAATATCAAATAATATATGAAATAAATAAATTGAAGAAAATTGGGAAAATCACTAGACCATTTAGGTATCACCTAAATCAAATCCCTTATGATTATACAATGGAAGTGACAAATAGATTCAAGGGGTTAGATCTGATAGAGTGTCTGAAGAACTACGGACGGAGATTCATGACACTGTACAGGAGGCAGCTATCAAGACCATCCACACAATTGCACTCATCTCACATGCTAGCAAAATAAAGCTTAAAATTCTCCAAGTGAGGCTTTAGCAATATGTGAACCGTGAACTTTCAGATGCTCAAGGTGGATTTAGAAAAGACAGAGGAACCAGAGATCAAATTGCCAACAACCGCTGGATCACAGAAAAGGCAAGAGTTCCAGAAAAACATCTGCATTATTGACTATGCCAAAGCCTTTGACTATGTGGATCACAATAAACTGTAGAAAATTCTTCAAGTGATGGGAATACCAGACCACCTGACTTGCCTCCTGAGAAATCTGTATGCAGGTCAGGAAGCAACAGTTAGAACTGGATATGGAACAATAGACAGGTTCCAAATTGGGAAAGGAGAAGGTTAAGGCTGTATATTGTCACCCTGCTTATTTAATTTATATGCAGAATACATCATGTGAAATGCCAGGCTGGATGAAGCACAAGCTACAATCAAGATTGCTGGGAGAAATATCAATAACCTCAGATATGCAGATGACATCACCCTTATGGCAGAAAGCAAAGAAGTAAAGAGCCTCTTGATGAAGATTAAAGAGGAGAGTGAAAAAGCTAACCTAAAACTCAACATTCAAAAAACGAAGATTATGGTATCCAGTTCCATCACTTCACAGCACATAGATAGGGAAACAATGGAAACAGTAACAGATTTTATTTTCTTGGGCTCCAAAATCACTGCAGATATTGACTGCAGCCATGAAATTAAAAGACGCTTGCTGTTTGGAAGAAAAGCTATGACCAACCGAGACAGCATATTGAAAAGCAGAGACATGGGGCTCCAACTAGGCATTCGGGAATGGACGTTCCCCTGCACGGGTTGTGACTCAGTTCGGATGGCAGAAGCTCCTCCCCGGAGGGCTTCACACCTGTCATAGCCGTTGGGGTCTGGGAGGGGGCATCAACTCCAAGCTATTGAGATGCAAAATTTTCCCCAGACATCCTTACCCCTTTATAGAATTTCTGCTACTCAGCGTCAAATTGGTTGACAGAAACGCACAGTCATCTCATTTTCTTCAGAATCTGCCCACACTGACTGGCTTAGAAAGTTTTCAAGAAAACGTTTCCTTCCCAAGGAGGCAGCCAGGTGTGAGCTCAGCTGGCAGTGACTGCTTTGAATATGGCTTCCTCAATGGCAACTGGGCAAATAATTTTTCAGAATAGGAAGATGTAAGGGATGCAGAAGATGCCTCTGTCCAAAATTACTTTACCTGAAATTGCCGATTGAAGGTGAAGTAGTTTCCCAAAAAATTGAAGCAAAGAGACTGAGGGAGAAAAGTCTGGAGAACAGTCAAGCCTACAGAGGTCAAGCCCTGAGCCTTTGGAGTGGGAGCACTGACTCCAAGCCCCTGGACTACCAGAGAACTAACCCTGCTACTGCTAAGTCACTTCAGTCATGTCTGACTCTGTACAACCCCATAGACAGCAGCCTACCAGGCTCCCCCGTCCCTGGGATTCTCCAGGCAAGAGCACTGGAGTGGGTTGCCATTTCCTTCTCCAATGCATGAAAGTGAAAAGTGAAAGTGGAGTCACTCAGTCATGTCCGACTCTTTGCGACCCCATGGACTACAGCCCACCAGGCTCCTCTGTCCATGGGATTTTCCAGGCAAGAGTGCTGGAGTGGGGTGCCATTGCCTTCTCCAAACTAACCCTAGGGAGTATCAAATAGTGAGAACTCACACAAAGGAAACACTTGAATACAAGCATCAACATACAACCAGTAGCACCCTGTGTAGGATGCCTCATCTAAACAACAAACAAAACAAAACTATAAAACCAATCATCAAAGCCCAGGTCCAGACGGCTTCACAGCTGAATTCTACCAAAAATTTCGAGAAGAGCTAACACCTATCCTCCTCAAACTCTTCCAGAAAATTGCAGAGGAAGATAAACTTCCAAACTCATTCTATGAGGCCACCATCACCCTAATACCAAAACCTGACAAAGATGTCACAAAAAAAGAAAACTACAGGCCAACATCACTGATGAACATAGATGCAAAAATCCTCAACAAAATTCTAGCAATCAGAATCCAACAACACATTAAAAAGATCATACACCATGACCAAGTGGTCTTTATCCCAGGGATGCAAGGATTCTTCAATATCCGCAAATCAATCAATGTAATTCACCACATTAACAAATTGAAAAATAAAAACCATATGATTATCTCAATAGATGCAGAGAAGGCCTTTGACAAAATTCAACATCCATTTATGATAAAAACTCTCCAGAAAGCAGGAATAGAAGGAACATACCTCAACATAATCAAAGCTATATATGACAAACCCACAGCAAACATTATCCTCAATGGTGAAAAATTGAAAGCATTTCCCCTAAAGTCAGGAACAAGACAAGGGTGTCCACTTTCACCGCTACTATTCAACATAGTTCTGGAAGTTTTGGCCACAGCAATCAGAGCAGAAAAAGAAATAAAAGGAATCCAAATTGGAAAAGAAGAAGTAAAACTCTCACTGTTTGCAGATGACATGATCCTCTACATGGAAAACCCTAAAGACTCCACCAGAAAATTACTAGAGCTCATCAATGAATATAGTAAAGTTGCAGGATATAAAATCAACACACAGAAATCCCTTGCATTCCTATACACAAATAATGAGAAAGTAGAAAAAGAAATTAAGGAAACAATTCCATTCACCATTGCAACTAAAAGAATAAAATACTTAGGAATATATCTACCTAAAGAAACTAAAGACCTATATATAGAAAACTATAAAACACTGATGAAAGAAATCAAAGAGGACACTAATAGATGGAGAAATATACCATGTTCATGGATCAGAAGAATCAATATAGTGAAAATGAGTATACTACCCAAAGCAATTTACAAGTTCAATGCAATCCCTATCAAGCTACCAGCCACATTTTTCACAGAACTAGAACAAATAATTTCAAGATTTGTATGGAAATACAAAAAACCTCGAATAGCCAAAGCAATCTTGAGAAAGAAGAATGGAACTGGAGGAATCAACTTGCCTGACTTCAGGCTCTACTACAAAGCCACAGTCATCAAGACAGTATGGTACTGGCACAAAGACAGACATATAGATCAATGGAACAAAATAGAAAGCCCAGAGATAAATCCACACACATATGGACACCTTATCTTTGACAAAGGAGGCAAGAATATACAATGGAGTAAAGACAATCTCTTTAACAAGTGGTGCTGGGAAAACTGGTCAACCACTTGTAAAAGAATGAAACTAGATCACTTTCTAACACCTGCACACAAAAATAAACTCAAAATGGATTAAAGATCTAAATGTAAGATCAGAAACTATAAAACTCCTAGAGGAGAACATAGGCAAAACACTCTCAGACATAAATCACAGCAGGATCCTCTATGATCCACCTCCCAGAATTCTGGAAATAAAAGCAAAAATAAACAAATGGGATCTAATTAAAATTAAAAGCTTCTGCACAACAAAGGAAAATATAAGCAAGGTGAAAAGACAGCCTTCAGAATGGGAGAAAATAATAGCAAATGAAGCAACTGACAAACAACTAATCTCAAAATATACAAGCAACTTATGCAGCTCAATTCCAGAAAAATAAACGACCCAATCAGAAAATGGGCCAAAGAACTAAATAGACATTTCTCCAAAGAAGACATATGGATGGCTAACAAACACATGAAAAGATGCTCAACATCACTCACTATTAGAGAAATGCAAATCAAAACCACAATGAGGTACCACTTCACACCAGTCAGAATGGCTGCGATCCAAAAATCTGCAAGCAATAAATGCTGGAGAGGGTGTGGAGAAAAGGGAACCCTCCTACACTGTTGGTGGGAATGCAAACTAGTACAGCCACTATGGAGAACAGTGTGGAGATTCCTTAAAAAATTGCAAATAGAACTACCTTATGACCCAGCAATCCCACTGCTGGGCATACACACCGAGGAAACCAGAATTGAAAGAGACACATGTACCCCAATGTTCATCGCAGCACTGTTTATAATAGCCAGGACATGGAAACAACCTAGATGTCCATCAGCAGATGAATGGATAAGAAAGCTGTGGTACATATACACAATGGAGTATTACTCGGCCGTTAAAAAGAATTCATTTGAATCAGTTCTGATGAGATGGATGAAACTGGAGCCGATTATACAGAGTGAAGTAAGCCAGAAAGAGAAACACCAGTACAGTATACTAACACATATATATGGAATTTAGGAAGATGGCAATGACGACCCTGTATGCAAGACAGGAAAAAGGACACAGATGTGTATAACGGACTTTTGGACTCCGAGGGAGAGGGAGAGGGTGGGATGATTTGGGAGAATGGCATTCTAACATGTACACTATCATGTAAGAATGGAATCGCCAGTCTATGTCTGACGAAGGGTGCAGCATGCTTGGGGCTGGTGCATGGGGATGACCCAGAGGGATGTTGTGGGGAGGGAGGTGGGAGGGAGGTTCATGTTTGGGAACGCATGTAAGAATTAAAGATTTTAAAATTTAAAAAATAAAAAAAATTAATAAAAAAAATAAATAAATAAAACCAATCATCAGCAGATAGGATTACCACCTCACTCAGCCTTGCCCATCAGAGGAAAGACAAACAAACAAAAACTCAGCACAAATCTCACCCTATAAGAAGCTCACACAAACCACTGAACCAACCTAGGAGGGCAGAAACCAAAGGGAAGAAAGAATTCAGCCTTCTTCAAGGAAAGAATTCAACTTTCCTTGGAGCCTGGGAAAAGGAGACCTCAAACACAATAACTTAAAATAATAATAATAATAATGAAATGGCAGAGAAACATTGCACAAATGAAGGAACAAACTAGAAACACAGAAGTCCAAATAAATGAAAAGGAAATGGGAAAACTACCTGAAAAAGAATTCAGAATTATGATAGTAAAGATGATCAAAAACCTTGAAAACAAAATGGAGAAAATGCAAGAATCAATTAACAAAGACCTAGAAGAATTAGAGAATAAACATACAGAGACAAACAACACAATTACTGAAATTAAAAATACTCTAGAAGGAATCAATAGCAGAATATCTGAAGCAGAATGAATCAGTGAGCTGGAAGATAAAATGGTAGAAATAACTTCTGAAGAGCAGAATAAAGTAAAAATAATGAAAAGAACTTAGGATAGTCTCAGAGACTGCTGGGACAATATCAGACTCACCAACATTCAAATTATAGGGGTCCCAGAAGAAGAAGAGACAAAGAAAGGGTATGAGAAAAATTTTGAAGAGACTGTAGTTGAAAATTTCCACAATATGGAAAAGGAAATAGTCAATCAACTTCAAGAAGTACAAAGAGTCCCATACAGGACAAACCCAAGGAGAAACACACCAAGATACATACTCAGTTCAGTTCAGTCGCCCAGTCATGTCTGACTCTTTGCAACCCCATGAATCACAGCATGCCAGGCCTCCCTGTCCATCACCAACTCCTGGAGTTCACTCAGACTCACATCCATCGAGTCAGTGATGCCATCCAGCCATCCCATCTTCTGCCGTCCCCTTCTCCTCCTGCCCCCAAGCCCTCCCAGCATCAGAGTCTTTTCCAATGAGTCAACTCTTCACATGAGGTGGCCAAAGTACTAAAGATACATACTAATCGAACTAAAAAAGACTAACCACAAAGAATATTAAAAGCAGCAAGGGAGAAGCAACAAGTAACATAAAAGGGAAACCCCATACACTTAACAGCTGATCTTTTAGCAGAAACTCTGAAGGCCAGAAGGGAATGGCAGGATATATTTAAAGTATTGAAAGGGAAAAATCTACAACCAAGATTACTGTACCCAGCAAGGATCTTATTCGGAATCAATGGAGAAATAAAAAACTTCTCAGACAAGAAAAAGTTAAGAGAATTCAGTACCACCAAACCAGCTTTACAACAAATGTTAAAGGGACTATTATAGTCAAGAAATACAATAGGAGAAAAAAAAGATCTACAAAACCAACACCAAACAATTAAGAAAATGACAATAAGAACATATATATCAATAATTACTTTAAATGGAAATGGATTAAATGCTACAACCAAAAGACACAGACTGGGTGAGTGGATACAAAAACAAGACCCGTATATATGCTGTCTACAAGAAACCCACTTCAGACCTCAAGACTCATGTAGAGTGAAAGTGAGAGGATAGAAAAATATATTCCATGCAAATAGGAAGCAAAAGAAAGCTGGAGTAGCAATCCTCATATCAGCAAAATAGACCTTAAAATAAAGAAGAGTACAAGAGATAAGGAAGGACACTACATAATGATCAAGGGATCAATTGTAAATATCTATGCACCCAACATAGGAGTACCTCAATACATAAGACAAACCCTAACAGGCATAAAAGGAGAAATTGAAAGTAACACAATAATAGTAGGAGACTTTAACACCCCACTCACACCAATGGACAGATCATCAAAACAGAAAATTAATAAGGAAACACAAGTCTTAAATGATACATTAGATGAGATGGATATCATTGATATCTTCAGGACATTCCATCCAAATGCAGAGTGTTGTAGCCATGCGCTCCAGGAAACAAACTCACTCAGAAGGACAGTGCAGATAGTGGAGTGCAGTTTATTACACCAGCGGGCCCAAGGCAGAGTCTCCTCTTAGCCAAGGACCCTGACCAGCATTTGTGAAAATCTTTTATACCCCATGTGTATGTGTCTGAACCCACCACTCCAAATTCCTTGAGACTTACATAAACCAAGGAAAATACAGGGCTTCCCTGGTGGCTCAGAGGTTAAAGCGTCTGCCTGCAATGCGGGAGACCTGGGTTCAATCCCTGGGTCGGGAAGATCCCCTGGAGAAGGAAATGGCAACCCACTCCAGTATTCTTGCCTGGAGAATCCCATGGACAGAAGAGCCTGGTGGGCTGCAGTCCACGGGGTCACAAAGAGTCGGACACAACTGAGCGACATCACACTAATCACACTCACAAGGAAAATACAATCCCAATAACCCCATCATTCACGCGCTACATGCTCATGTGCTCAAACAGTCAAACAATTAGCCAATAATCAATAAACCCGAGGTTACACTCTGATTGATACAGAAAAATTTATGGCCTGTCTAGAGGAAGGGGTGATTAGTGTATCCTTTCTCTTAGGTGATGAGTAACCTAGATACGATCTTCAAGGTTCCCCTGTCTGGAGGGGTCTTATCCTTCTGTTGTTGTTTTCATCGGCACTAAGCACAGTTCAGAGTCCATTGGAAAGGTGGCTAAGCATGATCACCATAAACAGGCCTAAGATGGAGTCCAGGCCCTATGAATTCCTTCTTCAAGAGGAATACACCTTCTTCTCAAGTGCACATTGGAACATTCTCCAGGACAGACCACATCTTGGGTCACAAATCAAACCTCAGTAAATTTAAGAAAACTGAAATCATATCAAGCATCTTCTCCTACCACAATGCTATGAGACTAGACATCCATTACAAGGAAAAAAGTGTAAGAAATACAAACACATGGAGTTTAAACAACACGTTTCTACAAAACCAACAGGTTACTGCAAAAATCAAAAGGGAAATAAAAATATTTCTAGAAACAAATGACAATGAGAACATGACAACTCAAAACCTATGGGATGCAGCAAAAGCAGTTCTAAGAGGGAAGTTAATAGCAACACCATCCTACCTCAAGAAACAAGAAAAATATTGAATAGACAACCTAACTTTACACCTAAAACAACTGGAAAAAGAAGAACAAAAAAATGCCAAAATTAGTTGAAGGAAAGAAATCATAAAGATCTGAGCAAAAATAAAGGAAAAAGAAATGAAAGAAACAATAATAAAGATTAATAAAACTAAAAGCTGGTTCTTTGAGAAGATAAACAAAACTGATAAACCTTTAGCCAGACTCATCAAAAAAAAAAAAGAGAGAGAGAGAGAAGATTCAAATCAACAAAATTTAAAATGAAAAAGGAGAGGTTACAACAGACAATGAAGAAATACAATGGATTACAAAAGACTATTATGAACAACTATATATATGGCAATAAAATAGATAATCTAGAAGAAATGGACAGATTCTCAGAAAAGTTCAATTTTCTGAGACTGAACCAGGAAGAAATAGAAATTATGAACAACCCAATTACAAGCACTGAAATTGAAGCTGTCATCAAAAATCTCCCAAAAAAACAAAAGCCGAGGACTAGATGGCTTCACAGGGGAATTCTATCAAACATTTAGAGAAGAGTTAATGCCTATCCTTCTAAAACTCTTTCAAAAAATTGCAGAGGAAGGAACACTTCCAAACTCATTCTACAAGGCCACCATCACCGTGATACCAAAACCAGACAAAGACAACACAAAAAAAGAAAACTACAGGCCAATATCACTGATGAACATAGAGCCAAAAATCCTCAACAAAACTTTAGCAAACAGAATTCAGTAACACACCAAAAAGCTCATACAGCATGATCAAGTTGCATTTATTCCAGGGATGCATGGATTTTTCAATATATGCAAATCAATCAATGTGATACACCATATTAACAAATTGAAAGATAAAAACCATATGATCATCTCAATAGATGCAGAAAAAGCCTTTGACAAAAGTTAGCACCCATTTATAATTAAAACTCTTCAAAAAATGGACATAGAAAGAACCTACCTCAATGCAGTAAAGGCCATATATGATAAGGCTAAAGCAAATATTATTCTCAATGGTGAAAAACTGAAAGCATTCCCCCTAGATCAGGAACAAGACAAGGGTGTCCACTTTTGCCACCATTATTCAAAACAGTTCTAGAAGTCTTAGCTACAGCAATCAGAGAAGAAAAAGAAATAAAAGGGAATCCAGATTGGAAAATAAGAGGTAAAATTCTCACTCTTTCCAAATGACATGATACGGTACATAGAAGACCCTAAAGACAGTATCAGAAAATTACTAGAGCTAATCAATGAATTTAGCAAAGTTACAGGATACAAAATCAATACACAGAAATCACTTGCATTTCTATATACTAATAAAAGGTTGTTGCTGAACCACAAAAGATGTCACGATTCTAGGCCTCTGGAGAAGAATTCAATCCGGGGCCAGAGACAAGGCTTGATCACTCGGAGCTTTTGTGTAATATAGTTTTATTCAAGTATAAAAGAGACAGAGAAAGCTTCTGACATAGACATCAGAAGGGGGCAGAAAGAGTACCCCCCTGCTAGTCTTTAGCTGGATGTTAAATAGCTACTGCTGCTGCTAAGTTGCTTCAGTCACATCCGACTCTGTGAGACCCCATAGACGGCAACCCACCAGGCTCCCCCATCCCTGGGATTCTCCAGGCAAGAATACTGGAGTGGGTTGCCATTTCCTTCTCCAATGCATGAAAGGGAAAAGTGAAAGTGAAGCCACTCAGTCCTGTCCTACTCCTAGCGACCCCATGGACTGCAGCCTACCAGGCTCCTCCTAGCAGTCTGCTAATTAAAGAAAGGAAATATCTCAAAACTCAGAATGGCACCAGGCTCCTCATCCACAAGATGCATTTTGAGATAATCTTGGCACCAGGTGAGTCATCCCAGGCCATAAAACGATGACATCAATCTTGAAGAAAGGCAGATTTCCATGTAAATATACAGTTTCATTAATATAGATTAAGAGGACAATGTATGAGTATAACATACTGGTTTGTCAAGTTGGTTCTGAGCCTTTAGAGGGAACTGACTTGAAGACAGTGTGGGGTAAATGCATAGTACATTAACATAGCCTAAGACAAACATTGCCATAAGAAAAATGAATTGGTTAGCTCAAGGTTTGAGAAAACTTAAGTTCAGGTGGAACCAGGTGTCATGGCAACGTAGAATTTTAAGAGAAACCTCTTTTTAAATTTGTATAGAGAAGGGGAAGAAATGTAACACTACTTTGTTTCCTCCTGCTGCTTAAGAGAGAGATAAAAAATGTCTGACACTTGCAGCCTATTTCCTCCCTTTGGAGACCCCTGGCCTTCCTGCCTGTTACCCTTTCACTAACAATGAAAAATCAGAAAGAGAAGTTAAGGAATCAATCCCATTCACCACTGCAACAAAAAGAATTCAATATCTAGGAATACACTTACCTAAGGAGACAAAAGAACTGTACGCAGAAAATTATAAGACACTAATGAAAGAAATCAAAAGACAACATAAACAGATGGAGAGATATTCCATGTTTCTGGGTAGGAAGGATCAATATTGTGGAAATGACTATACTACCAAACACAGTCTACAGATTTAATGTGATCCCTATCAAATTACCAATGCACAGACTGGATTAAAAAAATTTCACAATTCATATGGAAACACAAAAGACCCCAAATAGCCCAAGCAGTCTTGAGAAAGAAGAATGGAGCTAGAGGAATCAACCTTCCTGACTTTAGATTATACTACATAGCTACAGTCATCAAGAGAGTATGGCAGTGGCACAAAAACAGAAGCATAGACCAACGGAAGAAGAGAGAAAGCCCAGAAATACACCCACACACCTATGGGTACCTTATTTTTCACAAAGGAGGCAAGAATATACAATGGGGCAAAGACAGCCTCTTCACTAAACGGTGCTGGGAAAACTGGACAGCTACATGTAAAAGAACATTTCCTAACACCATACACAAAGATAAACTAAAAATGGATTAAAGGCCTGAATGTAAGACCAGAAACTATAGAACTCTTAGAGGAAAACATAGGCAGAACACTCTGTGACATAAATCACAACAAGATCCCTATGACCCACCTCCTAGAGTAATGGAAATAAAAACAAAAGTAAACAAGGGGGACCTGATTAAACTTAAAAGCTTTTGCACAGCAAAGGAAACCATAAGCAAGGTGAAAGGACAACCCTCAGAACGGGAGAAAATAATAGCAAATGAAACAACTGACAAAGGATTAATTTCCAAAATACACAAGTAGCTCATATAATTCAATGCCAGGAAAACAAACAGCCCAATCAAAAAGTGGGGAAAGGACCTAAACAGACATTTCTCCAAAGAAGACATACAGATGGCTAACACACACATGAAAACATGCTCAACATCACCCATTATTAGAGAAATGCAAATTAAAACTACAATGAGATATCACCTCACACAGGTCAGAATGGCCCTCATCAAAAAGTCTACAAACAATAAATGCTGGAGAGGGTGTGGAGAAAAGGGAATGCTCTTGCACTGTTGGTGGGAATGTAAATTGATACAGCCACTATGCAAGACGGTATGCAGATTCCTTAAAAAACTAGGAATAAGACCAACATATGACCCGGTAATCCCATTCCTAGGCATATACCCTGAGGAAAACAAAAGGAAAGAGACACATGTGTCCCATTGTTCATTGCAGCACTATTTACAGTAACTAGAACATGGAAGCAACCTAGATGTCCATCGACAGATGAATGGATAAAGAAACTGTGGTACATATACACAATGGAATGTTACTCAGCCATTAAAAAGAACGCATTTGAGTCAGTTCTAATGAGGTGGATGAACCTAGAACCTATTATACAAAGTGAAGTAAGTCAGAAAGAGAAAGATAAATATCTTATTCTAACGCATATATACGGAATCTAGAAAAAATGGCACTGAAGGATTTATTTACAGGGCAACAATGGAGAAACAGACAAGGAGAATAGACTGATGGACTTGGGGAGGCGGAGGAGAGGGTGAGTTGCATGGAAAGAGTAACATGGAAACTTATATTACCATATATAAAATAGGCCAATGGAAATCTGCTGTATGGCTCAGGAAACTCAAACAGGGCCTCTGTTATCAACCTAGAGGAGTGGGATGGGGAGAGAGATGGGAGGGATTTTCCAAAGGGAGGGGATATATGTATACCTATGACTGATTCGTGTCGAGGTTTGACAGAAAACAGAAAAATTCTGTAAAGCAATTATCCTTCAATAAAAAATAAATTAATTAAAAAAAAAAAAAACAGAGACATTACCTGCAGACAAAGGTTGGTTTTTTTCAAAACTATGGTTTTTCCAGTAGTCATGTATGGATGTTAAGAGTTGGACCATAAAGAAAGCTGAGCGCTGAAGAGCTGATGCTTTTGAACTGTGGTGCTGGAGAAGACTCTTAAGAGTCCCTTGGACTGCAAGGAGATCCAACCAGTCCATCCTAAAGGAAATCAGCCCTGAATGTTCATTGGAAGGACTGATGCCGAAGCTGAAACTCCAACACTCTGGCCACCTGATGCGAAGAACTGACCCTTTGGAAAACACCCTGATCCCAAGAAAGATTGAAGGCAAAAGGAGAGGGGACAACAGAGGATGAGATGGTTGGATGGCATCACCGACTCAGTGGACATGAGTTTGAGTAAACTCCAGGAGTTGGTGATGGACAGGGAAGCCTGGCATGCTGTAGTCCAGGGGGTCACAAAGAGTTGGACATGACTGAGTGAATGAACCAAACTGAAACATAATAAAAAAGCAGAATGTCATGTCCCAGATGAAGGGACAAGATTAAACCCCAGAAAAACAACTAAATAAAGCAGAGTAGGCAACCTTCCAGAAAGAAAAATCAGAATAGCAATAGAGAAGATGATTCAGGATCTCAGAAAAAGAATAGAGGCAAAGATTGAGAAGATCCAAGAAATATTTATCAAAGACCTAGAAGAACAAAAGAACAAACAAACAGAGATGAATAATAATTAGAAGGAATCAATGGCAGAGTAACTGAGGCAGAATAGATAAATGACCTGGAGAACTCCTGTGCCATGTGCTCTCTTAGTTGCTCAGTCGTGTCCAACTCTTTGTGACCCCATGGTCTGTAGCCCACCAGGCTCCTCTGTCCATGGAGATTCTCCAGACAAGAATACTTGAGTGGGTTGCCATGCCCTCCTCCAGGGTTTCTTTATAACCCAGGGATTGAACCCAGATCTCCCACATTACAGGTAGATTCTTCACAGTCTGAGCCACTGAGAAAGCCCAACCTGGAGGACAGAATGGTGGAAATCACTGCTGCAGAACAGAATGTAGAAAAAAGAGTGAAAAGAAATGAAGACAGGCTAAGAGACCCCTGGGACAAGATTAAACACACCAACATTTGCATATAGGGGTCCCAGAAGAAGAGACCAAGAAAGGACCTGAGAAAATATTGAAGAGATAATAGCTGAAAACTTCCCTAACATGGGACAGGAAATAGCCAACCAAGTCCAGGAAGCACAGACAGCCTAGGATGGATAAACCCAAGGAGGAATACACCGAAACACATAGTAATCAAACTGATAAAAATTAAAGACAGAGATAAAATATTGAAAACAACAAGGGGAAAATGACAAATAATATTTAAGGGAATGTTACCCATCAGGCTATCAGTTGATTTCTCAACAGAAACTCTACAAGCCAGAAGAGAATGGCATAATATATTTAAAGTGATGAAAGGGAAGAACCTAAAATCAAGACTACTCTACCCACCATGACTCTCATTCAGATTTGATGGAGAAATCAAAAGCTTTCCAGATAAGCAAAAGTTAAGAGAATTCAGCACCACTAAACCAATTTTACAACAAATGCTAAAAGAACTTCTCTAGGCAAGAAACAGAAGAGAAGGAAAAGACCTACAGAAAATAAACCCAGAACAATTAAGAAAATGGTAATAGGATCATACATATTGATAATTATCTGTAAGTGGATTAAATGCACCAACCAAAAGCCATAGACTGACTGGGTGGATGAAAATGTGCATGTGTGCACTTCCGCTTATTACATCACTCTGCTTGAGCCCCCCGAAAATTGTATGTAAATATTTTATATTGTTGTTAATCATGTCCCCATTATGGCTTGCAATTGTAATTATATTTTATTTTTTGTCTGGCTATTGATTGCAAAAACTGATAAACATCTTTTATTATTGTGATTATATAACTATTACTCACTTAACACCATTATATCACGATTGATCAACAGAAAAATAACAGAACTCCAAAACTAGGATTTAACTCCAAAAGTAGGATTACAGAAAAACTTGTAATCACTTTTAAAATCCAGATGCATATCAGAATTATCTTGAATTATTTTGAAAAATACAAATGCTTAGGTATTGCTTGCTTTTTTTCTCCAGAGCTCCAGATATGTTTCTAATGAGCAGTCACATTTAAAAACAACTGGACTATATGATGATCTTTTACTTTTACCTAGTTTGTTTCACTTTTTCAATTTCATATTCAGTGCTCCCATTTCATTTAGTTTATGTTTTCTAATTTCTCCATCTCATCTTTTTTTTTTTATGTTCTTTCTCAGGCCTTTATCAAGTGCAGTGGAAAAGCTTTTGTATACATATATATAAATACATATTATATATATATTTTATTAAAAATATGGATTTTTTGTGCAAAAGCATTATGACATTTTGATTCCACTTGTTTGAAACTTAGTATGAATAGAATGCTAGATTTCTAACTAAAAAATAGGCATGCAACAAGCAACAAGAGTTTACTGTATAGCATAAGGTACTATAGTCAATACCTTATAATAACCTATGATAGAAAATAATTTAGAAAACAATATATGTGTATTTGTATAACTGAATCACCTTGCTGTGCACCTGAAACATTGTAAGTCAACTATATGTCAATAACATTTTTTTTTTTTTAAGTGTTGGTGAGGATGTAAAGTTAGAATTCTCGCTCATAGCTAGAAGGATTGTAAAATGGTACAGCCACTTTGGAAAACAGATTGGCAGTTCCTCAAAATATTAAACATAAAATTATATATGACCCAGCAATTTTATTCCTAGTCATATATCCAAGAGAAATGAAAACACATCTCCACACAAAAATTTGTTCACAAATGTGCTTAACAGCATTATCATAATAGCCAAAGGAGTTCCCTGGTGGCCTAGTGGTTAGAATGCTGGATTTTCACTGCCATAGCCCAGGTTCAATACCTGGTCAGGGAACTGAGATCCTGCAAGCTGTGAAGGACAAAATGGGGGAAAAAATAGCCCCAAAGTGGAAACAACTCAAATGTCCATCCTTATAAATGACTTTAAAAATGTGGTAAATGAAGAACTAGTACACGCTACATCATGGGTGATAGAAAAATGCACGAGATTCTAAAATGAGGGGTAGAGTGGGTATAAGTAAGGATGATTTCAGCTGCAAATGAGAGAATATCCAATTTAAGCTGGATTCAAAAACAAAGGGATTTATCGTCTTATACATCAAGGAGTCAGGAAGAAGGATAGTTCCAGGGTAGTTAAGTCAGAAACTCAGTGGCATCTTTAGGATTCCAATTATTTCCATCTTTCTGTTCCTCCATTCGCTTATTGGCCTTTGTCCTCAGGCCTGTCCCTTTATGATCATAAAGTGGCTGCCACAGCTCCACATGTTATTTCCTCACCAGCAACAGTCACATACTAGAAGAGAGAATATCCCTTTTGGATTCCTTCTGAAGAGTTAGATACACTTTCCCAGAAGTTTCCATCAGACCTTCCCTCATGTGCTGGTAATCAGAATTACATCACTTGGTAATTCCCAAAACAATCACTGGTAAGAACAGATTTCCTACTATTGGCTTAAAGCAGTCAAGATTCAACCCCTAGGTCAGGAAGAGGTCTAGTACCCATGATGCTAAAAAATCAGAGTGTTGTTTGGCGGGAAGAAGATAAGATATGTGGAAGCAACCAACATCTTCCATAGTGGGAAAAAAGGAAGTGATCCAGAAAAGGCAATCCCTGAGCTAAATTTTAACATGCTAGCAGAGATATGGTAGATTGGGTGGACCCAGGAAGGAGTAGCTTGAAGAGCAGGCAGGGAGAGAGGGCATTCTAGGAGAAGGTGGCAGAATGAACAAAAGCATAAAGACTAGGAAGAGAGTAAAAAACTATGAGCTATTCATTGAAGTATAAAATAATGAAAGATGGGGTCACGAGTCAGCAAGGAAACTAGGTTTGTCTGTCTATAAGCCAAAGTTTATGAACCTAGAAGAAACAGGTCATGCTTGCCTTGAATATCTCCATTCAATAAATGACTAAAGCTTCCTTAAGAAATCAAAATAAAGAATGAAAAAGGAAAAACTTACAAATGTAAATAGTATCTTTAAACCAATATTCCTATTTTTCCAAACCATATCTCCCTCCCTCCCTGCCTCCCTCCTTCCCTCTTTCCCTTTCTTTCTTTCTCTCTCCTCCATGTCAAACACTGTGCCCTCTTTCTTCTAAGAAGCTGGGGCCAGACCTTTCAGTAGCCTGTGTTCACAGGACTGCCCACTTCATGGTGTGGTTTAGGATGAAGCAGAGGCTCCTGCCATAAGATATTGCATTGTATATCAGCCTCTTTTCCTCTAAAACATTTTTGATGTAAAGTTTCCTAGCATGGTTCTATATTCTACTTTGACTGAGTGTTTTTCACTTGGAAAGTAGAGATGGCTTAGAAAAATTCAGAAGGGAGAAATGAGGCTACCTGTCAGTAAAACTGAAGTCCATTCCTAATGGGTACATTTGGATTCATGGTGTTCCTATGAAAGGTAGCCTGCCTGAAAATTCAATAAAATCCAACTCCCTTCCCCTCTACTCTTTTGTAATGTATTAATGTGAGCTGTGACTGGGATCCCACTCCTGAATCTGGGAAGCCATCTCTAACCACTGTTTCATATTCAGTCTAGGTGCGGCCTCACCATCTTCTAGGCTCAAGGCTCCATAAAGCCAAAAACTTTTTCTGACTTGGTATGAAAAGTAAAATCAATTTTCTGTCCTATATTATTCACAGTTGTGCTTAGTCACTCAGTCATGTCCAACTCTTTGTGATCCCATGGACTGTAGCCCACCAGGCTCCTCTGTCCATGGGGATTCTCCAGGCAAGAATACTGGAGTGAGTGACCATCCCTTCCTCCAGAGGATCTTCCCAACCCAGGGATCTAACCCAGTTAGACAGTCCTATATGCAGGAATAGAAGGGATAAGGAGAGTGAAAATTAGTTATGTTGTTATATAGGCCTCCCAAGTAAAGGAACATTATTTACTAAGTGCATACAAAAAGTGAAAGAGATTAGGACCAAGATGGCTCTTTTCTGGTTGCTATTATCAGGAATCACTGTTTCGACAGTGGTGAAGATGGCTAATCTTTGCGTTCAAGCCAAAAAAGTTGTTTATACCGATAGCAGTGATATACTGAAACTAATCAACACTGGTATCCCAGGTCATTCCAGGTAACACTGCAACTGCACCAGACAAATAGGAAAGATGGATACAGAAAAATTATTTGCAAATTCCCCATAAGAGAGGTAAAAACCTATAATCATTAAAAATTTCTCATTTAATAAGGAGAGAAAGCAGATAAAAACATGTTTATAGCCCATTTCTGCCAAAGAGAATTAACAACTATGCACTTTAAAACTCTCCTTTCAGTGGGGAATTAGGTGCAATAAAAGCCCAACACATCTTGTCTCAACCATGAAATAAAATGATCATCTGCTTATCTATCATTTATTTCATACAGAGGGCTCACACCAATAAAGCTCTGATTTTATATACCTATGAAGGAAGATAAAACCCATAAAACATACTGTACACTTTTATAGCTTAAAGATCTGTCTCTCAGAAAGGTGAACAAAATATTTACAAACAAGACTATCTCATTAACTTTTTTATACTGATTTTTTTTCACAATACAGCAATTCCCTGGATTTCTATAGGTCAGAGTCCAGCAATGCTTTAAGGTATCTGAGCTAGATCACTGTAATCCGAATTTCCTTATTAGGAGGAAAATGTTCTTTGCACTGTTGTCTAACACCTGCTATGTGGAGGCAGCCCTGAGCTTACACTACAAAAAACCTGTCAGCCCCTACCCCTACTCACTGAAGCAGGAGGAAAGAATGGCACCTGTGATCACAACTTAGGGTAGCAAACGTTTGGCAGATTCTTTTGCTGAATCTTTGAATTCTTTCAATTTGACATAAATTTCCATAATAATGCTATAATCCAGGCACTGGAGAAATAATGAGGTCTCTCAATGAGCTTACTGTCTGGGAGGGAAAAAGATGATCCTAATACAATCTGTTACAAGTAAAACAGAAGTGGGAACAAGTTGTGGTAAAGGACGTGGGCAAGGTCAACCATGCTGGAGATAGGTGGGGCTGAGGAGATTCCATGGAAGGGGTCTTAGAAGATGCTTCAGCACCATTAACCTGATGTATTATGTTGTATTATGTTATTAAATAACATTTCATATCTGTTAATGAGGTTGTAAAATTTTTTAAGTAATTAACAATGATTATGTTTTCTCATAAAAGCATATCAGAGAGTATTATCTATAAGAAACCACATACACCTTGACCCTACTGTCATCATAGACAGGTCTCTAATTCCTTCTCCTATCCCTTCACAAGATTCCTACCCTGGATGGGGATGGAGATCAAAAAATGTTATTAGAATAATGGGGGAGGGGGGGATGCGAAGGAATAAAAGGGCCAGATTTAAAGGAGGAAAGAAGTGACTATAGCCTCCCTTTCCTGACTTCAAATTTCCCATCTGAAGCAGCCTAAGTTGGAGAAAGAAACAAGACTTAACTTTAAATCAAGATTAAATGTTTAACTATGACATGGGACTAGAAAGCATCTTTGGTTATCTGAAAATGAAGAGAAAAGTTATGGGAATAGCCTTAAATTTCATTCAAGGGCAAAGAAACCACTAGACTCACAAAATAATAAAAGGAGAGTAGTAGACAAAAATAAAATTGCTTCATGATTCAACTCCAAAGCAGCACTTATTCAATAGAAGATATATAGCTGAAGCACAAGAAAGAAAGGGAGGAAGAAAGAGGACGGAAGTAAGAAGGAAAAGAAAACTAGAAGGGGAGAAGAGTGGTTTAAACCACAGAATGGAAAACTTTCCAAAAACAGAATAAAAAAGAAAATCAAACAGGAGGTGAAAAAAGATAAGAAAACTAGAGAATCAATCTAAGTATTCTAGCATCCAACTAACAGAATTTCACAATTAAAATCAAATGACAGCCATATGATTTAGTAATTCCACTTCCAGGTACATCTCCCAAAAGGATTAAAAGCAGGGACTTGAAGAGATATAATACATCCAAGTTCACAGCAGCATTATTCCCAACAGCCAAAAGACAGAAGTAACCCAAGCTGCTTTCCACCAACAAAGGACTGGATAAACAAAATATGATATATACATACAAAGGAATATTATTGAACCTTAAAAATGAAATTCTGACACAGCTTATAACATGGAAGAATCTTGATGATATTATCCTAAGTAAAATAAGACAAAAACAAAAAGATAAATATTGTATGATTCTACTTATACAGAATTAAATGTTAACTTTATATGTCAACTTTACTAGGCCACAGTACCCAGATATTTAGTCAAAAAGTCTGGATGTTGCTGTGAAGGCATTTTTTGACAAGATTAAATGTATCATAATGTGAATAGGCCTCAACTAATTCAATGAAGACCTTAAGAGGACAAGGACTGACTTCCTCCAAGGCTGTCCTCCAGACAGCCTTCAGAATCAAACTGCAACATCATTTCTTCACTGAACCTCCCACCAGCTGACCTTACCAACCCCTACAATCATGTGAGCCAATTACTTAAAATAATCTCTCTCAATGTAACTCTCTCTTACAAACACACACACACACACACACACACACACACACCCCTACCAGTTATATTTCTCTGGAAAACACTAACACAATGAGGTGCCTGCTGCTGCTGCTGCTGCTAAGTTGCTTCAGTCGTGTCTGACTCTGTTCGACCCCATAGACGGCAGCGCACCAGGCTCCCCCCTCCCTGGGATTCTCCAGGCAAGAAACTGGAGTGGGTTGCCATTTCCTTCTCCAATGCATGAAAGTGAAAAGTGAAAGTGAAGTCGTTCAGTCGTGCCCGACTCTTAGCGACCCCATGGACTGCAGCCCACCAGGCTGCTCTGTCCTTGGGATTTTCCAGGCAAGAGTGCTGTAGTGGGGTGCCATTGCCTTCTCCAGGTGCCTAGAACAGTCAAATTCATAGAGACAGAAGATATAATTGTAGGTGCCAGGGGCTAAAGGGAAAGATGGATGAGGAGGCACTGCTTAAAGAGTACAGTGCTTCCCTTCAAAAGATGAAAAGAGTTCTGTGGATACAAGGTGGTGATGACTGCACAACAATGTGACTGTAGTTAACACTACAAACACTACATTGAAAAATGGTAAACAATTTAATATTTATTTATTTGGCTGCACCAGATCTTAGTTATAGCATACAAGATCATAGATCTTCATTGTATCATACAGGATCTTTTAGTTGCAGCATGCAAAGCCTTAGTTGCAATATGTGGGATCTAGTTTCATGACCAGGGGTGGAACCCTGGGCCCCCTGCACTGGGAGCACAGAATCTTAGGCACTGGACAACCAGGGAAGTCCCAAGATGATAAATTTTATGCTATGTATATTTTACTAAGATACTGGCATCCAGTTCCATCAGTTCAGTTCAGTCGCTCAGTCGTGTCTGACTCTTTGCGACCCCATGAACCGCAGCATGCCAGGCCTCCCTGTCCATCACCAATGGCCAGAGTATAACCAAACCCATGTCCATTGAGTCAGTGATGCCATCCAACCATCTCATCTTCTGTCATCCCCTTCTCCTGCCCTCAATCTTTCTCAGCATCAGGGTCTTTTCCAATGAGTCAGTTCTTCACATCAGCTGGCCAAAGTACTGGAGTTCCAGCTTCAACAGCAGTCCTTCCAATGAATACCAGGACTGATCTGCTTTAGGATGGACTGGTTGGATCTCCTTGCAGTCCAAGGGACTCTCAAGATTCTTTTCCAACACCATAGTTTAAAAGCATCAATTCTTCAGTGCTCAGCTTTCTTTATAGTCCAATTCTTATATCCATATGTGACTACTGGAAAAACCATAGCCTTGACTAGATGGACCTTTGTGGACAAAGTAATGTCTCTGCTTTTTAATATGCTGTCTAGGTTGGTCACAACTTTCCTTCCAAGGAGTAAGAACTTTCTGGTTCCATCATTTCATGGCAAATAGATGGCAAAACAATGGAAAAAGTGACAGACTTTAGTTTCTTTGGCTCCAAAATCACTGTGGACAGTGACTACAGCCTTGAAATTAAGACATTTGTTCCTTGGAAGAAAAGCTGTGACAAACCTAGACAGCATATTAAAAAGCAGAGGCATTACTTTGCTTACAAAGGTCCATCTAGTCAAAGCTATGGTTTTTCACATGCAAGCTATGCACTGATATGAGGGCTGGACCATAAAAAAGGCTTAGCACCAAAGAATTGATGCTTTTGACCTGTGGTATTGGAGAAGACTCTTAAGAGTCCCTTGGACTGTAAAGAGATCAAACCAATCAATCTTAAAAAAATCATCCCTGAATATTCAATGGAAGGACTAATGCTGAAGTTGAAGCTTCAATACTTCGGCCACCTGATGCAAAGAGCCAATTCATTAGAAAAGACCCTGATGCCGGGAAAGATTGAAGGTAAGAGGAGAAGGGGACAACAGAGGACAAGATGGTTGGATGGCATCACCGACTCAGTGGACATGAGTTTCAGCAAACTCCAAAAGGACAGGGAAGCCTGGTGTACTGCAGTCCATGGAGGTCACAAAGAGTTGGACACAACTGAGCATCTGAACAACAACAAAACCACAATTTAAGAAAAGAACACAGATGAGAGGATGCTCACTCATGAAGAACATTAATCCAAAGACTGGAAAAGGCTACCAAGAGTCAGACTAGAGAATGGGAAAAGAGCCACAATAAGTTATGTCACTATGAAATTCCTGAACATCAAGGTTTAAAAAATTATAAAAGCTTTCAGGACAAAAATATATAAAACATCAGTTATAACAGCTTGGAATATAGAATGATTAAATTAGACTTCTCAAAAACAATGGAATCTGGAAGCAGTATTTTTCAATTCTGAGGAAAACTGCCTTCAACCTAGATTTTTATACTTAACTGAAGTATTAATCAAGTACAAGAATACATTTAAGATATTTAAGACAGGTTGAAGAATGTCCTTTACCAAAGTAAGTAAAATGTGAAAACAAACTTAGCATCCAATGAAGCAGGAATCTAAAAGGGTGACAGAGAACACTGTTAGAGGATGGTTGTACAACAGGCCTAGAGATAGGGACAGGAAATGTATGGGCGCAAGGAAGATCTCCAGAGAAAAAGAGGATCTGATGAATCATCTGATGAGCTCATCATATACAAAATTGTATTAAGAGAAGTTACACATATCTGTTGAAAAGATATCTCTCTTACATCTCCTTCTGAAAGCAAGCAAGACCCTGCAGAGCCCACCAGGTACAAGAACCCTGCCATGTCCCCCATTTTTTTATTTTATTTTATTTTTTGTAGAAACAACCTTTAGTCTCCTAGGCCTTCCCTGAGGTCCAACAAGCAGATTCAAGCAGTTACTAATTAGGGAGGTGAGAGAATGCGAAATCAAAGAAAAAACAATCAAGAAACAATAGTTCAGCGTCCTAATTCCTCCTCAGGGGATACATGTAACAATGAGTTGTTCTGAAGACACTAAGACCCCACTCAGGTGGAAGATGCTGACAACATACTGAGCACAAGCACAGAGACGCCAGACTGGCTGGAATCAACAGGCTGATAATTAAGATACTTGGATACTTAAACCACCACCCTGTTACCTCATCATTAACCAATCAGAAGAAAGTCAGGCATCCTGAAGCCCTCACCTCAAATTTTGCCTTCAAAAACCCTTCCTTGAAAGTTATCAGGGAGTTCATGAGTTTTTCATCATACACTGCCTATTCCCCTTGATGGGTCCTGCAATAAACACTTCACAAACTGGTGTCAGTAAATTGGCTTTGCTGACAGACAGGCAAATGGACAGTTTCAGTTCAGTAACACCTCCATCACCCTCTCTCTTCTTCTCTTTCTCCTATGTAAGTTTGTGCGTGTATATCATATACAAATGTACATAAATATATCTATGTAAGTAATTTTATATATTTCCACATACATTAAAAATAAAGCAAATGAGAAAGCAACAATTATTAACTTTAGGATAAACAAAAAAAGAAAAAAAATACAGAAAACAGAAAATAAACAAATAGGGAAAGTGAACCATGAAATCAGGCTGAGGGAGAACTATGCTTCAAAGAGTTAAATCCTCATCTCTCATAATAGGAAATGAATAGATAATGCTCAGAAATAATATATTAAGACACTGCAGTATTATTTTAAACTATGAAGGAAGATACCAAAAGAAATAGGCAAAAGAGTTAAAAGTGCTTACCTCTGGGAAACTGGACTGGGGATTAGGAAGGATTAATCCAACAGCCTGATTTTTTTTTCCCCTTAAAGTCTTTTGCTTTATTTAAATGTTAATTCCAGTTAGAAAAGCAAAATAAAATTTTTAAATTATATAAGGACCATACATCTATTAGAATGGCCCAAATCCATAATTTTCTTTCTCTATCAAGGAGGACAGAAGTTAATCACCGGATAAAACTATAGACTGTACCAGAGAAATCTATGTAACAAACCTTGCTAAAACTAGTCTGTGTCTTCCATTAATTTCCCCATATATTTGCCTTCCCACAATTTGCCATCCTAGAAGCACAAAGTCATTTTCCTTTGTCTTGTCACTTCTCTAAAAATTTATTGGTCTTTTGTTAAAATGCTATATAAGCCCAAATTCTAACCACCCCTTAGAGTTTCTCATTTCTGAGGGCTCCCATGTGCATGCACAATGCATATGCTAATAAACTTATTTTTCTCTTCCTAATTTATCTTCTGTCAGTTTAATTTACAGCCCCCAGCTAAAGAACCCAGGAGGGCAGAGGGGGAAAAGTTAAGTTTTTCCTCTCCTACAGCTACAAACTGTATGATTCAACCAAATAACATTCTGGAAATGACAAAACTGTGGAGACTAAAAAAAATCAGTGATTGCCAGAGGTTAGTGGAGAGAAAAAGATGAACAGAAGGACCCCAGAGGATTTTTAGGGCAGTAAAACTATTCTGCATGATACTGTAACGGTGGATTTGTGTTATTATACATTTGTCCAAACCCATAGAATGTACAACATCAAGAATGAAGCCTAATATAAACAATGGACTTTGGGTGATAATGGTGTGTTAAGACAGGCTCATCCATTGTAACAAATGTACCACTCTGGCGGGGGATGTTGATAATGAAAGAGGTTATGCATGTGTGGGGGTAGGGGGTATATGGGAAATCTCTGTACCTTCTGTTCAATTTTGCTATGAACTTAAAACTACTCTAAAAAATAGTGATTTTTAAAAAACGTCTATTGTAAAAAGCATGGCATGAAAAACTTACATAGGATCTACTCTAATAGTGTCTTTACATAGGAAAGTATAACCAGGTAAAGCCAGTGGGGAGTCAGAACAGAGACTAGGGAGTTTAGTCCTGCCTTGAGTCAATACTTCACCATCTGGGTACATCTTGGATACATCAATTCCCTCTCATGGGTACATATTCTTCCACTGAGGCACTAAGAAGTCATACTCTACCTACATGTGTTTGATTAATCATGAGTCCCACAAAATGATACACTGGAAAAAAATAATTTGTGATCAAATAACTTTGGGAAGCACAATATAACTAAACTGTCTCTTGGAAACATTGATACACATTAACATTTTAAAGGGGGTGTGAAATCTTATAATAAAGAAAACTTTCTATTTTTTTAACCTTCATAAATCTCTTGGATCATGTGTCTTCCTCACCTTGTTTCCCCTTTGAACCCTCTTGACAGGTCTCTAAACTATTGTTCTGCGAGAAACATAAGGAAACACCACCTCTTCTTGTCAATTCAAGCTGCTATGGCAAAATACCATAAATTGGGTAACTATTGACAATAGATAATTATTTCTCACAGTGTGGAGGCTAGAGACCTGAAATTAGGGTGCTGGCTTGGTCAGGTTCTGGTGAGATCCCTCTTTCAAATTGCAGACTTTTATTCTCTTATTATGGGCCTCTCATGAAAGAAAGAAGGCAAGAGAGCTCTCTGGGATTCCTTTCATTAGGGCACTAATCCCATTCATAAGAGCTCTACCTCTCATGACCTAGTTACCTCTCAAAGGCTCCATGTAATAATACCATCATAGTGGGGGTTAAAATTTCAACATGAATCTGAGGGGACACATTCAGTCTGTTAACACTACCCTAAGATAATTTCCAAGATGAATATTCTTACATTCCTTCGTTACATAAGATTCCACAGCAATACTCATACAATGGCTCTTGGATAGATTTAAGAAAAGGTACTAATAGGTGATGGACAGGGAGGCCTGGCGTGCTGCGATTCACGGGGTTGCAAAGAGTCAGACACGACTGAGCGACTGAACTGAACTGAACTAATACTTAAATTATTTCTTGCCCTGACTTATTTCTTCAGTGCTGTGAAGTAACTTTAAAAGAAGTCATTTAATATAAGATGATGAATGTCATTTCAGAAATAAAATCCCCATAAAATGAATGATCATTTTAAAGCACAGCTTGGATCTACAGAATCATATTATATAAAACTTTTTATGTAGCATAAGTTACATAACAGATGAAAGTCTTCTTCTCTGAAAAATGAATAAAACACACACACAGAGGCACTGCCAAAGTGTCAGTGTTTTAACAAAGAACAGAACCAATTCAGTCATTCCATTCAGGCAAATAACAAATCTTCCTCTTCTGATAAAAACAAACCTGAATAAAGAAAATATAATGTATTATTCTATAGCTGTAAACTAATTGGCTTACGAATTTCTGAACAGATTGAGAACATTCTGTCAATGCCACAATGTAGAAAACACTGCTACCTAGAAGCAGAGAGAGAGAACCTGATTAAAATGCAGTCAATAAGAAGTGTCCGTCATAGATCATAGAGTGCTGAAAGGCGCTCTTGCTTTAATGCCCTGCAAACTGTGGGAGCAGATGCTGTTATTGGCTCAGGAGAGCCATCAAGGAAACATAAATATGAAATAGCAGTTATGCAGGAATGTTTAGGGGCCTTGTGGAAGCAAACGGAGAAGGGGCTTCAAAGCATATCTACCAGGATAAGGCTCGAGAGAGAGGTCTGAATTTATAACAGTCATCAGCTATAGAAGATGCTGGAGACCTTGACATCATTAGCAACAACTCTGAGTAGATCTTTCCCCTGTGGGAAGTATTTATTGGTCAGTTTATAGTAATTATTCCCAATTCTTCCAATTAGGGTTACATGAAAAATCCAACCTGCCAGAATTAAGATTCCATAGAATCTTAATTTGTCTCCCCCAAATCATCACCAGAATCAAGCAGGAAAAAAATATTCCTGTCCAGGTCAATTTAAAAATAAATTGCCATCTGCCACTGGCAGGAAAACTTCTTTGGCCACAGAACAAAGAGACTATTCCAAAGCCATTGCTGAGTACCTGCTACAGCAAAGAATAAAAATCAAGTGTTCACACAAGCTCTGAGGCTTACAGTTATTACAAAATACACATATTTCTACTTCATTAGCGTTTAGTCAACTCATCTTTTGTTTTCTCTGGATCCACAAGCACACAACGTGAAAATGATATTTTCTCTAAATTAGTTCTCAGTAGAAACTAGAGTAAACCAATCTGGTAAGACATCAAGTTGATAAAAATTATCAAGCAGAAAAAAATATCATTAGATGTTGGTGACAACAAACTAAAATCCAACAAGTAGAAAAATTAAAAGCAAAAAATCACATTTTTATCATGTGAGGCAACTGCATTTTACACTTCCAGTGCACCATGTGTGCCACCAGCCCCCTCTTCACTCCTATACTGTGAGGCACTATGGAATTGGCCAGTAAGAGAACTCAGCCAAGGTCCACGGATAGAAGAATTTATTCCTGCTAATTGCGCAGGCACAGGAGGGTCTAGAGGAGCTATCCCATGTTGAAGGTCAGGAATGGCGGCGGTAAGGAGATACCCCTCGTCCAAGGTAAGGAGCAGTGGCTGTACTTTGCTGGAGCATCCGTGAAGAGATACCCCACGTCCAAAGTAAGAGAAACCCAAATAAGATGGTAGGTGTTGCAAGAGGGCATCAGAGGGCAGACACATTGAAACCATACTCACAGAAAACTAGTCAATCTAATCACACTAGGACCACAGCCTTGTCTAACTCAATGAAACCAAGCCATGCCTGCGGGGCAACCCAAGACGGGAGGGTCATGGTGGAGAGGTCTGACAGAATGTGGTCCACTGGGAAGGGAATGGCAAGCCACTTCAGTATTCTTGCCTTGAGAACCCCATGAACAGTAGGAAAAGGCAAAATGATAGGATACCAAAAGAGAAACTCCCCAGGTCATTAGGTGCCCAATATGCTACTGGAGATCAGTGGAGAAATAACTCCAGAAAGAATGAAGGGATGGAGCCAAAGCAAAAACAATACCCAGTTGTGGATGGGACTGGTGATAGAAGTAAGATCCAATGCTGTAAAGAGCAATATTGCATAGGAACCTGGAATGTCAGGTCCATGAATCAAGGCAAATTGGAAGTGGTCAAACAAGAGATGGCAAGGGTGAACATCGACATTCTAGGAATCAGTGAACTAAAATGAACTGGAATGGGTGAATTTAACTCAGATGACCTTTATATCTACTACTGCAGGCAGCAATCCCTCAGAAGAAATGGAGTAGCCATCATGGTCAACAAAAGAGTCTGATATGCAGTACTTGGATGCAATCTCAAAAATGACAGAATGATCTCTGTTCATCTTCAAGGCAAACCATTCAATATCAACATAATCCAAGTCTATGCCCCAACCAGTAACGCCGAAGAAGCTGAAGTTGAACGGTTCTATGAAGACCTACAAGACCTTTTAGAACTAACACCTAAAAAAGATGTCCTTTTCATTATAGGGGACTGGAATGCAAAAGTAGGAAGTCAAGAAACACTGGGAGTAACAGGCAAATTTGGCCTTGGAATGTGGAATGAAGCAGAGCAAAGACTAATAGAGTTTTGCCAAGAAAATGCACTGGTCATAGCAAACACCTTCTTCCAACAACACAAGAGAAGGCTCTATACATGGACATCACCAGATGGTCAACACCAAAATCAGATTGATTATATTCTTTGCAGTCAAAGATGGAGAAGCTCTATAGAGTCAACAAAAACAAGACCAGGAGCTGACTGTGGCTCAGATCATGAACTCCTTATTGCCAAATTCAGACTTAAATTGAAGAAAGTAGGGAAAACCACTAGACCATTCAGGTATGACCTCAATCAAATCCCTTATGATTATACAGTAGAAGTGAGAAATAGATTTAAGGGCCTAGATCTGATAGATAGAGTGCCTGATGAACTATGGAATGAAGTTCATGACATTGTACAGGAGACAGAGATCAAGACCATCCCCATGGAAAAGAAATGCAAAAAAGCAAAATGGCTGTCTGGGGAGGACTTACAAATAGCTGTGAAAAGACAGGCAAAAAGCAAAGGAGAAAAGGAAAGATATAAGCATCTGAATGCAGAGTTCCAAAGAATAGCAAGAAGAGATAAGAAAGCCTTTTTCAGCAATCAGTGCAAAGAAATAGAGGAAAAGAACAGAATGAGAAAGACTAGAGATCTCTTCAAGAAAATTAGAGATACCATGGGAACATTTTATGCAAAGATAGGCTCGATAAAGGACAGAAATGGTATGGACCTAACAGAAGCAGAAGATATTAAGAAGAGGTGGCAAGAATACAAGGAAGAACTGTAAAAAAAGATCTTCATGACCCAGATAATCATGATGATGTGATCACTCATCTAGAGCCAGACATCTTGGAATATGAAGTCAAGTGGGCCTTAGAAAGCATCACTATGAACAAAATTGTGGAGGTGATGGAATTCCAGTTGAGCTATTTCAAATCCTGAAAGATGATGCTGTGAAAGTACTGCACTCAATATGCCAGCACATTTGGAAAACTCATCAGTGGCCACAGGACTGGAAAAGGTCAGTTTTCATTCCAATTTCAAAGAAAGGCAATGCCAAAGAATGCTCAAACTACCGCACAATTGCACTCATCTCACATGCTAGTAAAGTAATGCTCAAAATTCTCCAAGCCAGGCTTCAGCAATACGTGAACCGTGAACTCCCTGATGTTCAAGCTGGTTTTAGAAAAGGCAGAGGAACCAGAGATCAAATTGCCAACATCCACTGGATCATGGAAAAAGCAAGAGAGTTCCAGAAACACATCTATTTCTGCTTTATTGACTATGCCAAAGCCTTTGACTGTGTTTGGATAATGAACTGTGGAAAATTCTGAAAGAGATGGGAATACCAGACCACCTAACCTGCCTCTTGAGAAATCTGTATGCAGGTCAGGAAGCAACAGTTAAAACTGGACATGGAACAACAGATTGGTTCCAAATAGGAAAAGGAGTACATCAAGGCTGTATATTGTCACCCTGCTTATTAAACTTCTATGCAGAGTACATCATGAGAAACGCTGGACTGGAAGAAACACAAGCTGGAATCAAGATTGCTGGGAGAAATATCAACAACCTCAGATATGCAGATGACACCACCCTTATGGCAGAAAGTGAAGAGGAGCTAAAAAGCCTCTTGATGAAAGTGAAAGAGGAGAGTGGAAAACTTGGCTTCAAGCTCAACATTCAGAAAACGAAGATCATGGCATCCGGTCCCATCACTTCATGAGAAATAGATGGGGAAACAGTAGAAATAGTGTCAGACTATATTTTTGGGGGCTCCAACATCACTGCAGATGGTGACTGCAGCCATGAAATTAAAAGACGCTTACTCCTTGGAAGAAAAGTTATGACCAACCTAGATAGCATATTCAAAAGCAGAGACATTACTTTGCCGACTAAGGTCCGTCTAGTCAAGGCTATGGTTTTTTTTGTGGTCATGTATGGATGTGAGAGTTGGACTGTGAAGAAGGCTGAGCGCCAAAGAATTGATGCTTTTGAACTGTGGTGTCGGAGAAGACTCTTGAGAGTCCCTTGGACTGCAAGGAGATCCAACCAGTCCATTCTGAAGGAGATCAACCCTGGGATTTCTTTGGAAGGAATGATGCTAAAGCTGAAACTCCAGTACTTTGGCCACCTCATGCGAAGAGTTGACTCATTGGAAAAGACTCTGATACTGGGAGGGATTTGGGGCAGGAGAAGAAGGGGACGACAGAGAATGAGATGGCTGGATGGCATCACTGACTCGACGGACGTGAGTCTGAGTGAACTCCGGGAGATGGTGATGGACAGGGAGGCCTGGCATGCTGCGATTCATGGGGTCGCAAAGAGTCGGACATGACTGAGCGACTGAACTGAACCGAACTGAATATGGCTCAGGTTTCATAGTAAAGAAATTCTAAAATCACAAGTTTCTTTGTCCAAGATCCATTGTGTTTGTCTGCCTTATCAGCAAACAAACAAACAAAGTGTTGTCTGTCTTATCAGCAAACAAAGGATGTGGCGAACAAACCACCAACCATTGTAGCTGCCGGCTACAGTGCACCCTAAGGTGCACCCTAAGGGAGAAATACTGGCCCTCAACAGTCCAGATGCATTTCAAAGGAGTAATTTCAAGCAGGTCAGACTTTTGTATCTTCCCAAAGAAAAGCACTATATTCGTTGAGGTTTTTTCCTTTAATTAACAGTACTTTTTTTTTTTTTTAATATTTTAGCTAGCCTCTCTCAATGTTAAAATCTTTTTATTTTTTTATTGAAGGATAATAGCTTTATAGAACTTCGTTGTTTTCTGACAAACCTCAACATGAATCAGCCATAGGTATACATATATACCCTGCCTTTTGAACCTCCGTCCCATCTCCCTCCCCATCGCACCCTCTAGGAATTAACATATTCTTTTGATGTTCTGACTACCTGGTTTTTGTTGCAAAAATTCCTGTATATCCTGGCTCCTCACCTTACCTCTTCAGTGGAGTCCCTTAGAGTTATCCAAGAGGCTGCCTCCTTAAGGGCTTAAACCCTCAACAAGTCTGCTGAATAAAACATAATTCTCAACTTTTAGGCTGTACTTTTTTTTTTAATTAACATGATGAACACTTCTCTAGGATTAAAATTAATTATGGTTGACTTTCTAGAGAGATTAGGGGATTTGGGGGTATTTTTCTAATTGAACTTTCTTAAAGTGAATTATATTTTTCTTGGAAGGAACAGGAAATTATCCTCTATATATTTTTTAAGTTACAGTTTTTAAGTTTCAGAGTTTATAATGTCCACATTATTTGATCCTTTTTGAAAGGGATCAGGACATGCCACACCAAAATATGCCACTGTGGCATAAAAATTATTTCAGACTGAAGGCATGTGAGTTCCTGAGACCCTTCATGTGCTAAAAGCAGAGACTTCCAAAAGAACTCAATTGTCAAAAGTCCCTTCCCTAGAGGCAACTCTAATCTTGATACTTACAACTTAAGAAATGGGTTCTACACCCAACAAGATGTCACAGAACTGTCATATCTCCCATCTATTGCCCTAAGAGCCCCTTTATCCTTCCAAAAAGTCTTTTCCATTCAATAAATTTCCTTTCTCCTGCCTGCTTTCTAGTAAGTCAGTTGTTTTCCCAATGCTTTTTTCCCCTTCCCCAATTAACAGGATATATAAACCCTAAAGGCTGACTACTCCTTTGAGTTATTCATTCTGAGCAATCCCATGAGTATGCATCTTTTTTTCTTCTCTTACTAATTGTTTTTTGCCAGTTTAATTTGCAGGCCTTCAGAACTAAACAGGAGAGGGTAGAGGACAGAGGTCCAATTTGTTTTAAGGTGAATTTAGGGGAAATTCTACTCAACAAGAACACACAGATTCAAAAGTTCATACCTCCTTTTGCATGCCCTCAAATCCCCTATTATTGGCAGCACATGGCCAAGGTGTTTGGTGTCTCAAATGAGGAAAAAATTAAATTATGGAAGATGCCTCTGGATCCAAGGTTGAAGCATAACTTATATAGGAGCAGACTCTTGTTAAGCAGGCTATCATTTGAATGGTAGCTCTTTCTGTGATGCAAGAAAAAGGCAGGCAAGTAGCCAAGTCCTAGAAGAAACCTGTGAGGCTTGATAAAGGCCCTCCCACCTAAGACCCCACCTGTATGTAGCACTCAGGAGCAGTTGGCCATTTTATTTAAGGATCCTAAGACCCCTGGGAGGAAAGACGCTTAAGCCTGATCCATGACCCAAGCAGATCAGAGTGGCTTAGAGGGTAGTTCACTGGTGGGAAAAGATATTGAAACCATGTAACTCAGGCTAGGACTTGAACCTACAGTCTTTTAACTGAGATCATACACTTAGTTTAAGGACTTAATGAAGCTCAGTTTCTTGATATCTCACTGCAGAAAGAATTCAGTGAGAGACAAAATGATAGGTAAAAAATGGATTTGTTTAGAGAGAAACACAGTCCACAAACAGACTGTAGCCTATCTCAGAAGGTGAGAGTGGCCTTGAAATATGTTGTAGTTAGTTTTCACGAGTTGAGTGATTCCATAGACTAATGAGTGAGGGGATTATTCCAACTGGATCAGGGAGGGGTCAGGGATTTCCAGGAATTAGGCCACCATCCACTTTTTGATCTTTGCTCATCCACTTCAGGACTGTCCTGGCACCTGTAGCTGTGTCATTTAGCTTGCTGATGTGTTACACTGAGGATGTACTGAGGCTCAAGGTGGAGTGGAAGTCTACTTATCTGCCATCCTGGACCTATTTGCTTCTAATCAGTTTATGCCGTGTCCTCAGCTATGCCATTCTTTTAAAACTTGTGCCCTCCCCCCTTCTATCCTGTTTCAATATCAAGTGCCCCAAAGTGGAATCACTATAGGGCACAGGAGTATGGACTGGTCATCCAGGTTTGACTAAAAGCCAAAATCTAGTGTGGACAAAGAATGTTGCCTGCCATTCTAGTAAACAATGAATGTTGCTTACCACCAAGCCTTCAGCCACTGCAGCCACTCTGATGGTACACCCTTAGGGAAATTTAAGATGGAGGAAAACAGGATACTGACCTTAGAAAGTTAAGATGCACATCATAGGAATAATTTCAACTACCCCAAACTCTCGTATCTTCCCATACATAGAAAAGCACAAAAACATTAACTTGAGATGCCTGCCTTTTGTGATTTGCAGTAATCTTTTTGTTTGATTACACGGGCTTTTGTTTTGTTTTCAGCAAAAATTCCTATATATCTTGGTTCTTCCCTTACCTCTTTGGAACAGTTCCTCAGAGTTATCTGGCAGGCTGTACCCTGGGTTATAGTCCTTAGTAAGGTCCCCCCAAGAAACATAACACTCAAATTTTAAGTTATGCATTTTTGTTTTTGTTCTCAGCCAACATAGGGTGCCGGGAGCCAGCGTGAGGAACTCCGCCCACGGCAAAGGTCATGAGGAAGGAGGCTTGGCATACGCAAAGGCGTGATCAAGCCTCAGGAAACCCCCTGTTCCCAAGCATCTAACCCCAAAACCAGAGTCTGTTTTATGCTCTCACCTATACCTCTGACTTTACGGGGGGGCTCTCCCCCATAACTGTTTCTCTCAGAGAAGGAGTAAATGCGCAGCTCCAAGGCAATAAAAATTCCTGGGCGTGACAAGAGTGTTTCAGCTTAGGGACTCCTCTGAAGGTTATCTAGCCCGCCTGTATAGGTTCGTCCGGCCACATGAGATTGTTTACAGCCTCCCAACCTGAGAGGCACCAGATGTTTTAGACTTACTAAAGGCAAATTATTTTGGGGGGTTAGAAATTATTAGTATAGTGGGTTGGTTAGGAATTATATTGGTGAAGGGTTTTTCATTTGTTGTGTCAATAATTGCTGCTAATTCCCTGCTCTGGGTGGGACAAGGATGTTTCAGGTCAAACCTCTCTGCTGACAGACTAGCTTGTGTGACAGGATTATCCATACTCCTGCCACTATGCACATGATTGTTTACTACCTCTCAACCATAAACAGCACAGAGAGTTTTGGAGTATTTTGAGAGTCTTAATTAGCATAGGGCTTTTTCTTCTTCTTGAGTCAATGATTGCTGCCAGGCCTCCATATCCTTAAGCACCTGGGAATATATTAATCAATGTATTTAGAATATAGAAAAGGAAATACAGTAGTTTTTGATGTTAGCAATACTAGACTTTTTGAGTTAATGGATTTTCTGTTTTATAATAGATCACTGTGCTTTGTTATAAATCACTGTGTCCTTGTTATGCAAAAACGTAACTTTATCACTATCTTAAGACCAAATAGATCTTAAGGGGAACATTGGTGAAAGGATTTTCATTTGTTGGGCTGATGTTTGCTGCTAAATCTCCATGTTCCCTATCCTTATAATGAATATAACTAACATATAGGAGAAATAAGTACTAACCTTTAATCATGTTAACCTTGGGTTAAATAAATTCCTTTCTTGATTGTAACTCACTACACCCTCACCCTATAGGAATGCAACTTTATTTGGAGGGTGGTGCCTGGTTTAAGAAAAAACACACTTGGAAAAAATAAGTTTTTTGGTTATCAGAAAGAAAGGATCATAAAATGTCAGCAGGTCTCACTCATGGCCAGAAGATGATGTAATATCCCTAAGACCTTTTTTTATACATTTATGTGAAGCACCTGATTTTGATGAAGGTCAGGACTGCTGACCCCCACGTGACTCTGTATTCATCCCTATGTGTAACAAAAGGTATATAAGCAAATCCAAAAATAAAGAAATTGGATCAGTTCCTGGAAAGACTGATTCCCCCATGTCACTTCTTTCTTGCTCCCGTTTTTCTGGCTGAATTCCCATCTGGAGCATGGATGCTATTCCACGTAATCCAAGTTATTCAGCCTCTTTTTCTCCACTAATCTTCCTACTACACTATCCATTTCTAATCTCTCTATATCTGTGATTAAATATGTATTTTTCCAAAGACGCCGACTCCGTCCCCACCTTCGAATTCCCTGGATCCACCGGGGCTGGACCCCAGCAATAGGGAACTGATCCTAGCACAGAGGAGGGATGACTGTGCAACCCATCCATATCCACTGAGCCACAGTGTTAATCTGTGGAGAAAACAGCTGATCACGTCAACATAAGCCTGAAGCCTGAGCCTTTATAAGGATCTGGGCAAAAAAAAGGTATCAGTGAAGAAATAGACAAGAGTCCATCAGGCTATCCAAGACACTTAGCAGCAAAACTGCTAAGTTTTCAGTGACAGCATCTGAACAGGCAGATAAAGGACTGTCAGGACTTCCCACCATGCTTTTTGCCTGATGTTAAGAAAAGACTGAAACTTTGGTCAAAGGGTCTTTGGACAATTGGGAAGGGCAAAAAAAAAAAAAAAACAGTGGGAGATACTTGATTTCTTGACAAATAAGGCATGTGAGGATGAAGAGCATGAAGTGATGCTTTTCCTGAAGCAGGTGAAACAGGTCAGATTCATTTAAGAAAGATCATGAATTAATAAATTATGCATATCTAATAATAGAAATTAAATAAAACTGTTCATTTCTTAGCTTTATTTTATTTGGCTGTGCTGAGTCTTAGTTGTGGCACGCCAGATCTTCAGTCTGTAGTTGCAACACGTAAACTTTCATTTGCAGCATGTGGAATCTAGTTCCCTGATCAGCAATTGAACTGAGGCCCCCTGCACTGGGAGCACAGATTCTTAGCCACAAGGGCACCCAGGTCTCTTGCATTGCAGGCAGATTCTTTACTATCTGAGCCACCAGGGAAGCCCACTAGGGCACCAGGGAAGTTTTAAACTGTATTTTTAAACAATGAAAACTAGTTGTCATACCCACTCTCCACCACATGAGGGAGGAGAAAGGGATACCAGTTTGAGAAAAACATCTAATTATTTTTCCCTTTTGGAAATATAAAGATGTCAATTTCAACATTCTAAGCAGGACAAAAAAAATTAAAACAATGAATAAGAAAACTATCTGAATTTCATGTTTCTCTTTGAAGGTTATTTTCACAGGACATGACACTGTTTTCTAAAGTCTTTGGAATTTTACAAGTTCCCTTTGTTTCAATTTTGCTTGCAAGGGCAGATTTATATTAGCAGGAAACAAGTTAGCAACAATTATTAATATTCACAGAAATCTCTTTACTGCACAGAAGACCGAGATTATGAGTCTAATGAATGTTTCTAGTGCTTTATCAAGTTCGGTTATTTGACCCCTTTCAATGACACAGAAAGCTCTCTCTCCCCCAGAAGCTGCAGGAAAGAAAGAACCTTTCATTCTCCTCTTTTTGGGCCTTCTTCATTAAACAGAAAGACTTGCACTCACTGGAACTATAAGCAAAAGCAGGCTGTAGATATTAACTTTATTCATAGAAATGGGTTGAGAGACTAATAGTCTTAGATACAGATGAAAGTGGATGAAATAAGTATGAATAGTGGATTAAAGAGAATAAAGCATTAATCTTTCATTTTACAAGGCTAGACATTTTAAGATTACTTCTCTCTCCTAACTTCAGGCACCCTGGCCATGCTACACCAAAGGAGCCCTCTGCACATCCTTTACACCACTGTCTCTATGGCCAAATGGCTCAATCTTCGTTCTTCAATTTTCCGATTGCAAATTCACAAAGGAGAAAAATGCTTGGCCCAGCTCATCTTTTAACAGGAGGCTATAGATCTGGGGGACATTATTCTTAAGTCACGTATTCTCCCCTCACACAGTCAACTACCACTGTAACTGTAGGAAGACACAAAGGGATGTAGGAAGACACAAAGTCCCATTGTTGGATTAGCAACAGCAGAGAAAATTTCAATAAAAGAGAAGGTGGAAGGACTTCCCATGTGGTCCAGTGGTTAAGACTCCATGCTTCCAGTGCAGGGGGCATAGGTTCCATCCCTAGTTGGGGAAGTAAGATCCTACATGCCGTTTGGTGTTGGGGGGCGGGGAAGAAAATTCCAAAAAACAGGGAGGAAGTGAAACGGGCAGGCAATGATCAATAACTCTGGGTTAACGATAAACTATTTTAAAGCTTCGATTAAAATACCTTAGAACTGCACTTACATACATGCTTCTTGGGTTTCTTTATCACTTTTCAGTACTAAACAAATTCTGAAGTATCTTCTTTGGTAAGAGTAAAATGAAAAAATGAAGTTTCATAAAATTCAAATGCAGAAGGAAAAGTAAAATCAATTCAAACAAATTTTGAGAACTTTATTCACTTTAGAATATGACAGTCTAAGATCTGATAGATAATATGATGATGAAACAAACCACCAAGACATTTATTGGGACAGATTTTGCTCTCAGTCTCAAGTACCAAATGTCACCCAGTAATCTGTGAATAACTAGTGGTCTTTTCTAGAAGAGAGATAGGGAGGGAGGGGAGCACCAGAATAGCTTAGGGTCTAGATCAGTATGTCACATACTGGATGACAAGTAAACGTTTCTCAAACGTATTAATGAACCAAAGCTTTGGTTTTCTATCACTTTAGCAAAGTGAAAGCAATTAGGTAGTTTTAATTAAGATGCTAATGCAAAGTATTTTCTAAAGATGGGTTATAATGCAAACAGAAGAGGTGGTTTTAACTAGGCAAAGACAGGCCCAAGTGGAGAAGTACAGGTTGAGCAAAGATAGGAGGTGTGGCCTTACTTGGATTTTTCTTAGTGTGAATGAATTTACCAAAGAATATTACTTCCAAGTATTTAGAAAGCATAGGCCTCAGTTCCTTAGTAGTTTCTGGGAACCCAGAGTCCACTCTCAGGACACCTCTGCATAACCAGCAAAGACAACCAGGCCATCTGGGGAGCTACCTGCTCTCAAGGACAGGATCTAGGGGTCTAAGCAGGTACTGTATCTCCACGCTGCTGTAGCTACTCCTTCTCCCCTTCTCTTTCTCCCAACTCTGTCCTCTACCATCTTTTAGTTAACGGCGAGTAAGGCAGTGAAGTGTACTTTTGGAGTCATTTGGCCATGATTCTTACTCTTCTGACTTTCAATGCCTGTTGAGAGGTTACTCACCCTCCCTATGTATTGATGTTCTCACTGGTAAAACAGGATAATTATTGTACCAGTCTCAAGGCATGCATGAGATGATACTTGTGAGGCTCTAAGAACAGTACCTGGAACATCATGAGTCTTCAATACATTCAATAATGGCATTCAGACATTTGGAATAAAGGTCTAACATTGGTTACATGGAAAAGGTGTTTGAGCATCACATGTTCATCTTCTTCTTGTCCTCTCATACTGGACCCAACTTAAAAAGGCTTCAGAGGACAAAAGCCCAAACTCAATTTTACCATCTCAGACAGTTCTCTTAGTGGACAACTGAAAGAGTGGAAGGCAAGCTTGAACTCAGTGCCTCTGAGAACAGGAGGCTATATGTATATTCCACCCATGAAACACACTGCCAGCTTGAAAGCCAAGCATGGATATTCTACTGCCTCTTTCTCCACTGCTACTATTTTTTCTGACTTCTCTCCACATAGCATTTTTATAGATAAAATGTGATCTGACAAGACACCCTATCAGTGAACACTTTTACTGGCAAGTTTCTCTGCTAAGAAAGTTGGACAGGTGAATTCTCTGTGATTCAAAAGAAACTCTTACTATAAATGCTTAGTGATGGCACCCTGTATAAATTTAGAACAGTATCTCTTTAAGCTTCAGTTTCTTATTAAAAAAAAAAAAAGACCATTTTTCTTATTCAATTTCACTATTCAACAGTTTATATTAGAAAAGAGCTAAAGCTTTGTTTTACATTTCTTCAAAATAATAATAAAAATATTTACTGATTGCTTGCTATATGCCAGGATATGTGTTCTAAACACATTGCATAGAATGTGTCATTCAAGCCTCAAAACAGCACCACAAGATAGATACCCATTGTACAGATGAGAAAGCTGAGGCCCAAACATATCATGTAACTTTCCTAAAATCATACATTTAATAAAGGAAAGAGCCTTTATTAGGGATAAGAATATTAGGGATACTATTATTTAGTAATAGGGAGTCTATTACTAAAACCTAGACTTTTAACTATCATAGATATAAAGAGGACAGTTAAGACTATCCTGCTTTCAGGAACTTCACATATAAGAAGGAAGAAAAGCCTTATGTTGCACTGTGCTATTAATTGTGGTTTAAGAGACAGAAATATATTTAATAAAAGGCATAAAGTTGAACTTTGTGATATCTAATTCCTTTATGCATTAAAGAAATATTTATTTAATATTCACATTGTGCCAGATCCGATTTTAAATATCCACAATGGTAGACAAGTGCTTGATACCATTAGCCAAGAAGGAAATAAAAATTAAATCACAATGAGATAAACCAAGGCCAGTTAGCAGAATGGCTAAAGTGAAAAAGACAAACAATAACAAGGGTTGACAATAACAAGGAAGTGAAGGAACAAGAATTCTCACTTATTCCTGATGAGAATGTAAAAAGCTACAACCTCTTTGGAAAACTTGGTAGTTAATAACAACTATTCTATGATCCTGTAATACTACTCCTAAGTATGTATCCTAAAGAAATAAACTCATAGCAATACATCTACCCACAAAGATTTGTGTAACATTTATAGCTTAGCACACACAAAATATGACTTTGTGTGGATCACAACAAATTGTGTAATATTCTTAAAGAGATGGGAATACCAGACCACTTGACCTGCCTCCTGAGAAATCTGTATGCAGGTCAAGAAGCAACAGTTAGAACTGGACATGGAACAACAGACTGGTTTCAAATCGGGAAAGGAGTACATCAAGGCTGTTTCTTGTCATCCTGCTTATTTAACTTATATGTAGAGTATATCATGCAAAATGCTGGGCTGGATGAAGCACAAGCTAGAATCAAGATTGCCAGGAGATGCGGGGGACTGCCCGTGAAGGGTTAAGTCTTGGGAGCTGCTCGGCGTTATGCAGAGCCCTAGGACATGTTCCTAAGCTCCCTGTCCCGCCCCCCTGAAGAATTTATTACCCTTAAGGCTCCAGGACGTTTGGTTCTTGCAACATTTCATAGAAGATAGATTAGCTTATTGATAGAAGATAGATTATCTATTTGTGATGTACACAACGGTAAGGGTCTTGTGATTGTATTTGGAGATTAAGAACAATCTTGTGAATGTCAGAAGTCACGTACTTTATCCTATATATACTGCAGCACAATAAAGGAAGGCATCAGCCATTTTGGTCTGATCCTCTCAACCCCATCTTTCGTCTCTATCTCTTATTTTTCTTAGCGGGGACACTCCGTTCTCTCCCTATGCAGGTGTGACTCTTGCTTGTGCTGGCCGCGGCAGGTGGCGCCCAACGTGGGGCTCGATTTCGACAGTTTTCCTCGCCACTACTCTTATTAGCTAAAAAGAGTGAGTATATACGTATACAAGTGAATTTAAATTGAGGAGGAGTAGTAAGGTTTATAGTTGAGAGTATAAATATGGGACAGACGCATAGTCGTCAATTGTTTGTACATATGTTATCTGTGATGTTAAAACATCGGGGAATTACTGTTTCCAAACCTAAATTAATCAATTTTCTTTCATTTATTGAGGAAGTTTGCCCTTGGTTCCCCAGAGAAGGTACAGTAAATTTAGAAACATGGAAAAAGGTAGGGGAACAAATTCGGGCTCATTATACTCTACATGGCCCTGAAAAGGTGCCTGTTGAAACTTTATCCTTTTGGACATTAATTCGTGATTGTCTGGACTTTGATAATGATGAATTAAAACGTTTAGAAAATTTATTAAAACAGGAAGAAAATCCTCTACATGTTCCTGATCCGGAACCCAGGTATGCTGTTCCCAAGGGAGTTGAAGGCGACCCTCCGTTTTCTAAATTATCGCGTCCTTCAGATAATGATGATTCACTTTCATCCACAGATGAGGCGGAATTAGACGAAGAAGCTGCTAAATACCATCAAGAAGATTGGGGTTTTTTAGCACAAGAAAAGGGGGCATCAACATCTAAAGATGATTTGATTGAATGTTTAAAAAACCTCACTGTTGCTTTACAGAGTTCCGGAATTAAGCTTCCCATTAGCAACTCTAAATCTCCTTCTGCTCCGCCTCTGCCCCCTGCCTATGCTCCTTCCATTATAGCAGGTCTCGATCCCCCTCCGGGGGCTCCTCCTCCTCCTCCATCTGAGATTGTGTCTCCGCTGCAAAAGGCATTGAAACAAGCACAACGACTTGGTGAGGTCGTCTCCGACTTTTCTTTTGCCTTTCCTGTCTTTGAAAATAACAACCAGCGTTTTTATGAAGCTCTGCCTTTTAAACAATTAAAAGAGTTAAAGATTGCTTGCTCACAATACGGTCCTACCGCTCCATTCACTATTGCTATGATAGAAAGTTTGGGTACTCAAAATCTACCCCCAAATGATTGGAAACAAATAGCTAGGGCCTGTCTTTCGGGGGGAGATTATTTACTATGGAAATCTGAATATGCTGAACAGTGTGCTCGTATAGCCGATGTCAATCAACAACAAGGTATACAGACTTCCTACAAAATGTTGGCTGGTGAAGGTGCTTTCCAGGCTACTAATACTCAACTTAACTTTTTACCTGGTGCATATCCACAAATATCAAATGCGCCTCGACAGGCATGGAAAAAACTTCCTAACTCTAGTATTAAGACAGAAGATCTCTCAAAAGTCCGACAGGGACCTGATGAGCCTTATCAGGACTTCGTGGCACGGCTCTTAGATGCTATAGGTAAGATAATGTCAGATGAAAAGGCTGGGATGGTATTTGCAAAACAATTGGCTTTTGAAAACGCTAATTCTGCCTGTCAACCTGCTTTACGACCTTATAGAAAAAAGGGAGATCTGTCTGACTTTATTCGCATTTGTGCTGATATTGGACCCTCCTACATGCAAGGTATTGCTATGGCAGCGGCATTACAAGGAAAAAGCATTAAAGAGGTACTTTTTCAGCAACAAGCCAAGAACAAGAAAGGATGTCAAAAGTCAGGTAATTCGGGTTGCTTTGTTTGTGGTCAACCTGGCCATCGGGCTGCAGTGTGCCCTCAAAAATGACAAATCCCTGCTAATACTCCTAATTTATGCCCACGATGTAAAAAGGGGAAGCATTGGGCCCGGGATTGTCGTTCCAAAACGGATGTTCAAGGTAATCCTTTACCCCCGGTTTCGGGAAACTGGGTGAGGGGCCAGCCCCTGGCCCCGAAACAATGTTATGGGCAACACTGCAGGTTCCAAAAGAACCATTGCAGACCTCTGTCGAGCCACAAGAGGCAGCGCAGGATTGGACCTCTGTGCCACCTCCTACACAGTATTAACACCCGAGATGGGGGTTCAAACCCTTGCCACAGGAGTGTTTGGGCCTTTACCTCCAGGAACTGCTGGACTGCTTTTAGGGCGCAGCAGTGCATCTTTAAAAGGAATACTTATTCATCCTGGTGTGATTGACTCTGATTATACAGGAGAGATAAAAATATTAGCCTCCACTCCTAATAGAATTATTGTGATTAATGCAGGACAACGTATAGCTCAACTTCTTTTAGTTCCATTAGTTATACAAGGAAAAACAATTAACCGAGATCGTCAAGAAAGAGGCTTCGGGTCCTCTGACGCCTATTGGGTGCAAAATGTTACCGAGGCACGACCAGAACTTGAGCTACGCATTGATGGTAAGCTTTTCCGCGGAGTGCTTGATACAGGGGCCGATATTAGCGTTATTTCTGAAAAATACTGGCCTACTACATGGCCTAAACAAATAGCTATTTCCACTCTTCAGGGTATTGGCCAAACTACCAATCCAGAACAAAGTTCGTCCCTTCTTACTTGGAGGGATAAAGATGGCCATACAGGCCAATTTAAGCCTTATATTCTGCCCCATCTTCCAGTTAATCTATGGGGGCGTGATATATTAAGCAAAATGGGTGTTTATTTATATAGTCCTTCACCCACCGTAACAAAATTAATGTTGGATCAGGGCTTACTCCCAAACCAAGGTTTGGGTAAACAACATCAAGGCATCATTTTACCCCTTGATTTAAAATCTAATCAAAGTCAAAAGGGCTTGGGTGTTTTCCCTAGGGACCTCTGATTCTCCCTGTGACACATGCCGATCCTATTGATTGGAAATCTGAGGAACCGGTATGGGTCGATCAGTGGCCCTAACACAAGAGAAACTTTCTGCCGCACAACACTGGTGCAGGAACAGCTGAGACTTGGGCATATTGAACCCTCTACCTCTGCGTGGAATTCCCCAATTTTTGTTATTAAAAAGAAGTCGGGAAAATGGAGATTGCTACAAGACCTTCGTAAGGTAAATGAAACAATGATGCATATGGGAGCCCTACAACCTGGGTTGCCCACTCCTTCCGCTATACCTGACAAATCCTATATCATTATTATAGATTTAAAAGATTGTTTTTACACTATTCCTCTTGCACCTCAAGATTGTAAAAGATTTGCCTTTAGTTTGCCCTCTGTTAATTTTAAAGAACCTATGCAACGCTATCAATGGAGAGTCCTCCCACAAGGAATGACTAATAGCCCTACGTTATGTCAAAAATTTGTTGCTACAGCATTAGCTCCCGTTCGTCAACGTTTTCCTCAGTTATATTTAGTTCATTATATGGACGATATATTACTAGCTCATGCTGACGAACATCTATTGTATCAAGCTTTTTCTATTCTAAAGAAACACTTGAGTCTTAATGGTCTTGTCATAGCTGATGAAAAAATTCAAACTCATTTTCCCTATAATTATTTGGGTTTCTCCTTATATCCTCGCGTTTATAATACCCAATTAGTAAAATTACAGACTGACCATTTAAAAACTCTAAATGATTTTCAAAAACTTCTAGGAGACATTAATTGGATACGCCCTTATTTAAAACTACCCACTTATACCTTGCAGCCTTTATTTGATATCCTTAAAGGTGACTCTGACCCTGCGTCACCCCGAACACTTTCTTCAGAAGGACGATCAGCCTTACAATCAATAGAAGAAGCTATTAGACAACAACAGATTACTTATTGTGATTACCAACGGCCATGGGTTTGTATATACTTCCTACCCCTCGAGCACCCACAGGGGTTCTTTATCAAGATAAACCTTTGCGATGGATATATCTATCTGCTACTCCAACCAAACATCTGCTCCCTTACTATGAGCTCGTTGCAAAACTGTAGCAAAAGGACATCATGAGGCCATCCAATATTTTGGTATAGAACCCCTTTCATTGTATTCCTTATGCTTTAGAACAACAAGATTGGCTTTTTCAATTTTCAGATAATTGGTCTATAGCTTTTGCAAACTACCCAGGACGGATTACTCATCATTATCCTTCTGATAATTGTTACAATTTGCTAGCTTTCATGCCTTTATTTTTCCAAAAATAGTCCGCCGACAACCCATTTCCTGAAGCGGACACTTATATTTACAGATGGATCTTCTAATGGTACTGCAGCTTTAATTATTAACCATCAACTTATTATGCACATACCAGTTTCTCTTCTGCCCAGGTTGTGGAATTATTTGCAGTCCGTCAAGTATTGCTAACTGTATCCACTTCCTTCAATGTATTTACAGAGAGCTCCTATGTGGTCGGTGCCCTACAGATGATTGAAACTGTTCCAATTATCGGCACAACCTCTCCTGAAGTTCTTACTTATTTAAATTAATTCAACAGGCCCTCCACCGTCGTCAATACCCGTGTTTCTTTGGGCATATTCGTGCGCATTCCACCCTTCCTGGTGCCTTAGTACAAGGCAATCACACTGCGGACGTTCTTACTAAACAAGTGTTTTTTTCAATCAGCTATCAATGCAGCCAAAAAATCTCACAACTTACATCAATCAAAATAGTCATTCTTTACGGTTACAATTTAAGATTTCCCGCGAAGCTGCACGACAAATCGTAAATCTTGCTCTACCTGTCCTCAATTCTTTTTGTCTCCCTCAATATGGTATTAACCCTCGAGGTTTACGCCCTAATCATCTCTGGCAAACAGGATGTCACTCACATTCCTCAATTTGGGCGTCTTAAATATGTTCATGTCTCTATTGACACTTTTTCTCATTTTCTCATGGCCTCCCTTCATACTGGAGAATCAACCCGTCATTGGTATTCAACATTTGCTCTTTTTGCTTTTCTATTTCAGGAATCCCACAAACCCTTAAAACAGATAATGGACCTGGTTATACTAGCCGTTCTTTTCAACGTTTTGTCTTTCTTTTCAAATTCATCATAAAACAGGCATTCCATATAACCCACAGGGACAAGGTATTGTGGAACGAGCCCATCAGCGTCTCAAACATCAACTATTAAAACAAAAAAAGGGGAATGACTTGTATAGCCCCTCACCGCATAATGCCTTGAATCATGCTCTTTATGTTTCTAAATTTTTTAACTCTTAGACGCAGAAGGCAATTCAGCAGCCCAACGTTTTTGGGAGAACAGTCCTCATGCAAAAAACCACTCGTACGATGGAAAGATCCACTTACCAATCTGTGGTATGGGCCAGACCCTGTATTAATATGGGGACGCGGGCATGTTTGTGTTTTTCCACAGGATGCCGAAGCGCCGCGCTGGATCCCGGAGAGGCTGGTACGCGCGGCGGAGGAACTCCCTGACACATCAAATGCACCACATGACACTGAGCGAGCCCACGAGTGAGCTGCCTACCCAAAGGCAGATTGAGGCGTTGATGCGATATGCTCAGAATGAGGCTCATGTACAACCTCCGGTGACGCCTACCAATATACTGATCATGTTATTATTATTGTTACAGCGGATACAAAACGGGGCAGCTGCGGCTTTTTGGGCATACATTCCCCATCCACCTACGATTCAATCATTAAGATGGGATAAAGAAGTAGTACCTGTCTATGTCAATGATACAAGTCTTTTGGAGGAAAATCAGATATTCATATTTCTCCCCAGCAAGCTAATATCTCTTTTTATGGTCTTACTACACAATATCCTATGTGCTTTTCTTATCAATCACAACATCCCTCACTGTATACAGGTGTCAGCTGATATATCTTATCCTCGAGTGACTATTTCTGGCATTGATGAAAAAACCGGAAAAAGATCATACCGTGACGGAACCGGACCTCTCGACATTCCGTTTTGCGACAAACATCTAAGCATCGGCATAGGAATAGACACTCCTTGGACTTTATGTCGAGCCCAGGTTGCGTCAGTGTACAACATCAACAACGCTGATGCCACCCTTTTATGGGATTGGGCACCTGGGGGAACACCTGATTTCCCTGAAAATCGAGGACAGCATCCACCCATTTTCTCTGTAAACACTGCTCAAGTATATCAAACAGAACTGTGGAAACTCTTGGCTGCTTTTGGTCATGGCAATAGTCTATATTTACAATCCAATATTAGTGGGAGTAAATATGGTAATGATAGGAGTTACAGGGTTTTTATATCCCAGAGCTTGTGTCCCTTATCCATTCATGCTGATACAAGGCCATGTGGAAATAACACTGTCATTGAATATTTATCATTTAAATTGTTCTAATTGCATACTTACCAATTGCATAAGAGGTGTTGCCTAAAGGAGAACAAGTTATAATAGTAAAACAACCTGCTTTTGTAATGTTACCTGTTGAAATAACTGAAGCTTAGTATGACGAGACTGCTTTAGAATTAGCTACAACGCATTAACACGGCTCTTAGCCGCACTGAAAGAAGTGTGAGCCTGATTGTTCTGGGTATAGTATCTTTAATCACCCTTATAGCAAATGCTGTCACCGCTTCTGTATCTTTAGCACAATCCATTCAAGCTGCTCATACTGTAGATTCCTTGTCATATAATGTTACTAAAGCTAATGGAACACAAGAAGATATAGATAGAAAAATAGAAGATAGACTATCAGCTTTATATGATGTGGTTAGAGTTCTAGGAGAACAAGTTCAGAGCATTAGTTTCCGCATGAAAATCCAATGTCATGCTAATTATAAGTGGATTTGTGTTACAAAAAAGGCTTATAATGCATCTGATTTTCCGTGGGATAAGGTGAAAAAACATCTACAAGGAATATGGTTTAATACTAATGTGTCTCTAGATCTATTGCAAGTTCCGCAATACATGAATTACCTTACATATTTGAAAGATTCTGGCAGCAAAGCAAAGCTCGCACTTCTGACACATGGAGAGACTGGACTCCAGCTAAGAATATAGAGTAGATTTTTACAAAGATGGGGTTGAGTATGGATCTAGACAATATCCGGCTGATGCCTTCCATTCACTTGTGGCGTAGCAGTATATATAGGACTAAAGTGACGCTGACTTCTGACTAGTTGTGCACTTAAGATTGTTCTTAATCTCCAATAGCAATCACATAGACCCTTACCGTTGTGTACATCACAAATAGATAATCTATCTTCTATCATATGAAGCTAATCTGATCTTACATAATGAAATGTTGCAAGAACCAAATGTCTTATGGAGCCTTTAAGGGTAATAAAATTCTTCAGGGGGCGGGACAGGGAGCTTAGGAACATGTCCTAGGGCTCTGCATAACGCCGAGCAGCTCCCAAGACTTAACCCTTCACGGGCAGTCCCCCGCAGCTCCCCTCTCTTTATTATTTTTTAAAAGCTCCATAAGATGTCGGTGTTGCAACATGTTTTTATGTATCAGAACTCTCATATGTAAAAATTCTTTAACAATGCTACGAATAAGGCAAGGAGCTAAACAAATCAATATAAGCACAACAGTCAGAACCGCGCCCACAGCAATTATGCTACGCCACAGTGAATGAAGGCTAGGGAAGTTAGAAAATAAATTTTGTAAAAAATTATCAACAGTATCAGCTATGTTCAAAGTAGCTTTTGGAGAATTTTCAATATTAAGAATTTCATTATGCAATTGCAATAGATCTAGAGACACATTAGTATTAAACCATATTCCTTGTAGATGTTTTTTCACCTTATCCCACGGAAAATCAGATGCATTATAAGCCTTTTTTGTAACACAAATCCACTTATAATTAGCATGACATTGGATTTTCATGCGGAAACTAATGCTCTGAACTTGTTCTCCTAGAACTCTAACCACATCATATAAAGCTGATAGTCTATCTTCTATTTTTCTATCTATATCTTCTTGTGTTCCCATTACTTTAGTAACATTATATGACAAGGAATCTACAGTATGAGCAGCTTGAATGGATTGTGCTAAAGATACAGAAGCGATGACAGCATTTGCTATAAGGGTGATTAAAGATACTATACCAGACAATCAGGCTCACACTTCTTTCAGTGCGGCTAAGAGCCGTGTTAATGCGTTGTAGCAATTCTAAAGCAGTCTCGTCATACCAAGCTTCAGTTATTTCAACAGGTAACATTACAAAAGCAGGTTGTTTTACTATTATAACTTGTTCTCCTTTAGCAACACCTCTTATGCAATTTGGTAAGTATGCAATTAGAACAATTTAAATGATAAATATTCAATGACAGTGTTATTTCCATATGGCCTTGTATCAGCATAAATGGGTAAGGGACACAAGCTCTGGGGATATAAAAATCCCTGTAACTCCTACATTACCATATTTACTCCCACTAATATTGGATTGTAAATATAGACTATTGCCATGACCAAAAGCAGCCAAAAGTTTCCACAGTTCTGTTTGATATACTTGAGCAGTGTTTACAGAGAAAATGGGTGGATGCTGTCCTCGATATTCAGGGAAATCAGGTGTTCCCCCAGGTGCCCAATCCCATAAAAAGGTGGTATTCGCATTGTTAATGTTGTACACCGATGCAACCCGGGCTCGACATAAAGTCCAAGGAGTGTCTATTCCTATGCCGATGCTTAGATGTTTGTCGCAAAACGGAATGTCGAGAGGTCCGGTTCCGTCACGGTACGATCTTTTTCCGGTTTTTTCATCAATGCCAGAAATAGTCACTCGAGGATAAGATATATCAGCTGACACCTGTATACAGTGAGGATGTTGTGATTGATAAGAAAAGCACATAGGATATTGTGTAGTAAGACCATAAAAAGAGATATTAGCTTGCTGGGGAGAAATATGAATATCTGATTTTCCTCCCAAAAGACTTGTATCATTGACATAGACAGGTACTACTTCTTTATCCCATCCTAATGATTGAATCGTAGGTGGATCGGGAATGTATGCCCAAAAAGCCGCAGCCGCCCCGTTTTGTATCCGCTGTAACAATAATAATAACATGATCACTATATTGGTAGGCGTCACCGGAGGTTGTACATGAGCCTCATTCTGAGCATATCGCATCAACGCCTCAATCTGCCTTTGGGTAGGCAGCTCACTCGTGGGCTCGCTCAGTGTCATGTGGTGCATTTGATGTGTCAGGGAGTTCCTCCGCCGCGCGTACCAGCCTCTCCGGGATCCAGCGAGGCGCTTCGGCATCCTGTGGAAAAATACAAACATGCCCGCGTCCCCATATTAATACAGGGTCTGGCCCATACCACAGATTGGTAAGTGGATCTTTCCATCGTACGAGTGGTTTTTTGCATGAGGACTGTTCTCCCCAAAAACGTTGGGCTGCTGAATTGCCTTCTGCATCTAAAGTTAAAAAATTTAGAACATAAAGAGCATGATTCAAGGCATTATGCGGTGAGGGGCTATACAAGTCATTCCCCTTTTTTTGTTTTAATAGTTGATGTTTGAGACGCTGATGGGCTCGTTCCACAATACCTTGTCCCTGTGGGTTATAGGGAATTCCTGTTTTATGATGGATTTGGAAGGAAAGACAAAAACGTTGAAAAGAGCGGCTAGTATAACCGGGTCCATTATCTGTTTTAAGGGTGTGTGGAATTCCTGAAATAGAGAAGCAAAAGAGCAAATGTTGAATACAATGACGAGTTGATTCTCCAGTATGAAGGGAGGCCATGAGAAAATGAGAAAAAGTGTCAATAGAGACATGAACATATTTAAGATGCCCAAATTGAGGAATGTGAGTGACATCTGTTTGCCAGAGATGATTAGGGCGTAAACCTCGAGGGTTAATACCATATTGAGGGAGAACAAAGAATTGAGGACAGGTAGAGCAAGATTTTACGATTTGTCGTGCAGCTTCGCGGGAAATCTTAAATTGTAACCGTAAAGAATGACTATTTTGATGATGTAAGTTCTGAGATTTTTGGGCTGCATCGATAGCCGATTGAAAAAACACCTGTTTAGTAAGAACATCCGCAGTGTGATTGCCTTGTACTAAGGCACCAGGAAGGGTGGAATGCGCACCAATATGCCCAAAGAAACACGGGTATTGACGACGGTGGAGGGCCTGTTGAATTAATTTAAATAAGTTAAGAACTTCAGGAGAGGTTGTGCCGATAATTGGAACAGTTTCAATCATCTGTAGGGCACCGACCACATAGGAGCTGTCTGTAAATAAATTGAAGGAAGTGGATACAGTTAGCAATGCTTGACGGACTGCAAATAATTCCACAACCTGGGCAGAAGAGAAACTGGTATGTGCATAATAAGTTTGATGGTTAATAATTAAAGCTGCAGTACCATTAGAAGATCCATCTGTAAATATAAGTGTCGCTTCAGGAATGGGTTGTCGGCGGACTATTTTGGGAAAAATAAAGGCATGAAAGCTAGCAAATTGTAACAATTTATCAGAAGGATAATGATGAGTAATCCGTCCTGGGTAGTTTGCAAAAGCTATAGACCAATTATCTGAAAATTGAAAAAGCCAATCTTGTTGTTCTAAAGCATAAGGAATACAAATGAAAGGGGGTTCTATACCAAAATATTGGATGGCCTCATGACGTCCTTTTGCTACAATTTTTGCAACAAGCTCATAGTAAGGGAGCAGATGTTTAGTTGGAGTAGCAGATAGATATATCCATCGCAAAGGTTTATCTTGATAAAGAACCCCTGTGGGTGCTCGAGGGGTAGGAAGTATATACAAACCCCATGGCCGTTGGTAATCACAATAAGTAATCTGTTGTTGTCTAATAGCTTCTTCTATTGATTGTAAGGCTGATCGTCCTTCTGAAGAAAGTGTTCGGGGGTGACGCAGGGTCAGAGTCACCTTTAAGGATATCAAATAAAGGCTGCAAGGTATAAGTGGGTAGTTTTAAATAAGGGCGTATCCAATTAATGTCTCCTAGAAGTTTTTGAAAATCATTTAGAGTTTTTAAATGGTCAGTCTGTAATTTTACTAATTGGGTATTATAAACGCGAGGATATAAGGAGAAACCCAAATAATTATAGGGAAAATGAGTTTGAATTTTTTCATCAGCTATGACAAGACCATTAAGACTCAAGTGTTTCTTTAGAATAGAAAAAGCTTGATACAATAGATGTTCGTCAGCATGAGCTAGTAATATATCGTCCATATAATGAACTAAATATAACTGAGGAAAACGTTGACGAACGGGAGCTAATGCTGTAGCAACAAATTTTTGACATAACGTAGGGCTATTAGTCATTCCTTGTGGGAGGACTCTCCATTGATAGCGTTGCATAGGTTCTTTAAAATTAACAGAGGGCAAACTAAAGGCAAATCTTTTACAATCTTGAGGTGCAAGAGGAATAGTGTAAAAACAATCTTTTAAATCTATAATAATGATATAGGATTTGTCAGGTATAGCGGAAGGAGTGGGCAACCCAGGTTGTAGGGCTCCCATATGCATCATTGTTTCATTTACCTTACGAAGGTCTTGTAGCAATCTCCATTTTCCCGACTTCTTTTTAATAACAAAAATTGGGGAATTCCACGCAGAGGTAGAGGGTTCAATATGCCCAAGTCTCAGCTGTTCCTGCACCAGCTGTTGTGCGGCAGAAAGTTTCTCTTGTGTTAGGGGCCACTGATCGACCCATACCGGTTCCTCAGATTTCCAATCAATAGGATCAGCATGTGTCACAGGAGAATCAGAGGTCCCTAGGGAAAACACCCCAAGCCCTTTCGACTTTGATTAGATTTTAAATCAAGGGGTAAAATGATACCTTGATGTTGTTTACCCAAACCTTGGTTTGGGAGTAAGCCCTGATCCAACATCAATTCTGTTACGGTGGGTGAAGGACTATATAAATAAACACCCATTTTGCTTAATATATCACGCCCCCATAGATTAACTGGAAGATGGGGCAGAATATAAGGCTTAAATTGGCCTGTATGGCCATCTTTATCCCTCCAAGTAAGAAGGGACGAACTTTGTTCTGGATTGGTAGTTTGGCCAATACCCTGAAGAGTGGAAATAGCTATTTGTTTAGGCCATGTAGTAGGCCAGTATTTTTCAGAAATAACGCTAATATCGGCCCCTGTATCAAGCACTCCGCGGAAAAGCTTACCATCAATGCGTAGCTCAAGTTCTGGTCGTGCCTCGGTAACATTTTGCACCCAATAGGCGTCAGAGGACCCGAAGCCTCTTTCTTGACGATCTCGGTTAATTGTTTTTCCTTGTATAACTAATGGAACTAAAAGAAGTTGAGCTATACGTTGTCCTGCATTAATCACAATAATTCTGTTAGGAGCGGAGGCTAATATTTTTATCTCTCCTGTATAATCAGAGTCAATCACACTAGGATGAATAAGTATTCCTTTTAAAGACGCACTGCTGCGCCCCAAAAGCAGTCCAGCAGTTCCTGGAGGTAAAGGCCCAAACACTCCTGTGGCAAGGGTTTGAACCCCCATCTCGGGTGTTAATACTGTGTAGGAGGTGGCACAGAGGTCCAATCCTGCGCTGCCTCTTGTGGCTCGACAGAGGTCTGCAATGGTTCTTTTGGAACCTGCAGTGTTGCCCCATAACATTGTTTCGGGGCCAGGGGCTGGCCCCTCACCCAGTTTCCCGAAACCGGGGGTAAAGGATTACCTTGAACATCCGTTTTGGAACCACAATCCCGGGCCCAATGCTTCCCCTTTTTACATCGTGGGCACAAATTAGGAGTATTAGCAGGGATTTGTCGTTTTTGAGGGCACACTGCAGCCCGATGGCCAGGTTGACCACAAACAAAGCAACCCGAATTACCTGACTTTTGATATCTTTTCTTGTTCTTGGCTTGTTGCTGAAAAAGTACCTCTTTAATGCTTTTTCCTTGTAATGCCGCTGCCATAGCAATGCCTTGCATGTAGGAGGGTCCAATATCAGCACAAATGCGAATAAAATCAGACAGATCTCCCTTTTTTCTATAAGGTCGTAAAGCAGCTTGACAGGCAGAATTAGCGTTTTCAAAAGCCAATTGTTTTGCGAATACCATCCCAGCCTTTTCATCTGACATTATCTTACCTATAGCGTCTAAGAGCCGTGCCACGAAGTCCTGATAAGGCTCATCAGGTCCCTGTCGGACTTTTGAGAGAACTTCTGTCTTAATACTGGAGCTAGGAAGTTTTTTCCATGCCTGTCGAGGCGCATTTGATATTTGTGGATATGCACCAGGTAAAAAGTTAAGTTGAGTATTAGTAGCCTGGAAAGCACCTTCACCAGCCAACATTTCGTAGGAAGTTTGTATACCTTGTTGCTGATTGACATCGGCTATATGAGCACACTGTTCAGCATATTCAGATTTCCATAGTAAATAATCTCCTCCTGAAAGACAGGCCCTAGCTATTTGTTTCCAATCATTTGGGGGTAGATTTTGAGTACCCAAACTTTCTATCATAGCAATAGTGAATGGAGCGGTAGGACCGTATTGTGAGCAAGCAATCTTTAACTCTTTTAATTGTTTGAAAGGCAGCGCTTCATAAAAACGCTGGTTGTTATTTTCAAAGACAGGAAAAGCAAAAGAAAAGTCGGAGACGACCTCACCAAGTCGTTGTGCTTGTTTCAATGCCTTTTGCAGCGGAGACACAATCTCAGATGGAGGAGGAGGAGGAGGAGGTCCCGGAGGGGGATCGAGACCTGCTATAATGGAAGGAGCATAGGCAGGGGGAAGAGGCGGAGCAGAAGGAGATTTAGAGTTGTTATTAGGAAGCTTAATGCCTGAATTCTGTAAAGCAACAGTGAGGTTTTTTAAACATTTAACCAAATCATCTTTAGATGTTGACGCCCCCTTTTCTTGTGCTAAAAAACCCCAATCTTCTTGATGGTATTTAGCAGCTTCTTCGTCTAATTCCGCCTCATCTGTGGATGAAAGTGAATCATCATTATCTGAAGGACGCGATAATTTAGAAAACGGAGGGTCGCCTTCAACTCCCTTGGGAACAGCATACCTGGGTTCCGGATCAGGAACATGTAGAGGATTTTCTTCCTGTTTTAATAAATTTTCTAAACGTTTTAATTCATCGTTATCAAAGTCCAGACAATCACGAATTAGTGTCCAAAAGGATAAAGTTTCAACAGGCACCTTTTCAGGGCCATGTAGAGTATAATGAGCCCGAATTTGTTCCCCTACCTTTTTCCATGTTTCTAAATTTACTGTACCTTCTCTGGGGAACCAAGGGCAAACTTCCTCAATAAATGAAAGAAAATTGATTAATTTAGGTTTGGAAACAGTAATTCCCCGATGTTTCAACATTACAGATAACATATGTACAAACAATTGACGACTATGCGTCTGTCCCATATTTATACTCTCAACTATAAACCTTACTACTCCTCCTCAATTTAAATTCACTTGTATACATATATACTCACTCTTTTTAGCTAATAAGAGTAGTGGCGAGGAAAACTGTCGAAATCGAGCCCCACGTTGGGCGCCACCTGCCGCCGCCAGCACAAGCAAGAGTCGCACCTGCACAGGGAGAGAACGGAGCGTCCCCGCTAAGAAAAATAAGAGAGAGACGAAAGATGGGGTTGAGAGGATCAGACCAAAATGGCTGATGCCTTCCTTTATTGTGCTGCAGTATATATAGGATAAAGTACGTGACTTCTGACATTCACAAGATTGTTCTTAATCTCCAAATACAATCACAAGACCCTTACCGTTGTGTACATCACAAATAGATAATCTATCTTCTATCAATAAGCTAATCTATCTTCTATGAAATGTTGCAAGAACCAAACGTCCTGGAGCCTTAAGGGTAATAAATTCTTCAGGGGGGCGGGACAGGGAGCTTAGGAACATGTCCTAGGGCTCTGCATAACGCCGAGCAGCTCCCAAGACTTAACCCTTCACGGGCAGTCCCCCGCACCCTAGAAACTCAACAAAAAGTTGCAAAGAGTCAGACACAACTTAGCAATTAAACAACAGCAAGAAACTCAACTTCCCTTCCCTTTGTTCAGTTACTTCTTCACAGTGTATCAGTTCGGTTCAGTCGCTCAGTCCTGTCTGACTCTGTGACCCTATACACTGAGGCACGCCAGCCTTCCCCGTCCATCACCAACTCCCGGAGCTTACTCACATTCATGTCCATCAGTCGGTGATGCCATCCAACCATCTCACACTCTGTCTCCCCCTTCTCCTCCTGCCTTCAATCTTTCCAAACATCAGGCTCATCAGGTGGCCAAAGTATTAGAGCTTCAGCTTCAGCATCAGTCCTGCCAATGAATATTCAGGACTAATTTCCTTCAGGATTGACTGGTTGGATCTCCTTGTAGTCCAAGAAACTATCAGGTGACAAAACGTGGTCCACTGGAAAAGGGAATGGCAAACCACTTCAGTATTCTTGCCTTGAAAACCCCATGAATAATAAGAAAAGGCAGAAAGATAGGAAATTGAAAGATTAACTCCCCAGGTCAGTAGGTACCCAATATACAGGAGAACAGTGGAGAAATACCTCCAGAAAGAATGAAGAGATGGAGCCAAAGCAAAAACAACACCCAGTTGTTGATGTGACTGGTGATGGAACTAAAGTCCAATGCTGTAAATAACAATATTTCATAGGAACCTGGAATGTTAGTTCCATGAATCAAGGTAAATTGCAAGTAGTCAATCAGGAGATGGCAAGAGTGAACACTGACATTTTAGGAATCAGTGAACTAAAATGGACTGGAGTGGGTGAATTTAACTCAAATGACCATTATATCTACTAGTGTGGGCAAGACTCCTCTAGAAGAAATGGAGTACCCTCATAGTCAACAAAACAGTCCAAAATGCAGTTCAGTTCAGTTCAATTCAGTTCAGTCGCTCAGTCGTGTCCGACTCTTTGCGACCCCATGAATCGCAGCATGCCAGGCCTCCCTGTCCATCACCACTCCTGGAGTTCACTCAGACTTGCGTCCATCGAGTTAGTGATGCCATCCAGCCATCTCATCCTCTGTCGTCCCCTTCTTCTCCTGCCCCAAATCCCTCCCAGTATCATAGTCTTTTCCAATGAGTCAACTCTTCGCAAGAGGTGGCCAGAGTACTGGAGTTACAGCTTTAGCATCATTCCTTCCAAAGAAATCCCAGGGTTGATCTCCTTCAGAATGGACTGGTTGGATCTCCTTGCAGTCCAAGGGACTCTCAAGAGTCTTCTCCAATACCACAGTTCAAAAGCATCAATTCTTTGCCGCTCAGCCTTATTCACAGTCCAACTCTCACATCCATATATGACTACTGGAAAAACCATAGCCTTGACTAGATGGACCTTAGTTGGCAAAGTAATGTCTCTGCTTTTGAATATGCTATCTAGGTTGGTCATAACTTTTCTTCCAAGGAGTAAGCGTCTTTTAATTTCATGGCTGCAGTCACCATCTGCAGTGATTTTGGAGCCCCCAAAAATAAAGTCTGACATTGTTTCCACTGTTTCCTAATCTATTTCCCATGAAGTGATGGGACCGGATGCCATGATCTTCATTTTCTGAATGTTGAGCTTTAAGCCAACTTTTTCACTCTCCTCTTTCATTTTCATCAAGAGGCTTTTTAGTTCCTCTTCACTTTCTGCCATAAGGGTGGTGTCATCTGCATATCTGAGGTTATTGATATTTCTCCCAGCAATCTTGATGCCAGCTTGTGTTTCTTCCAGTCCAGCATTTCTCATGATGTACTCTGCATAGATGTTAAAGAAGCAGGGTGACAATATATAGCCTTGATGTACTCCTTTTCCTATTTGGAATTAGTCTGCTGTTCCATGTCCAGTTCTAACTGTTGCTTCCTGACCTGCATACAGATTTCTCAAGAGGCAGGTCAGTGGTCTGGTATTCCCATCTCTTTCAGAATCTTCCACAGTTTATTATGATCTACACAGTCAAAGGCTTTGGCATAGTCAATAAAGCAGAAATAGATGTTTTTCTGGAATTCTCTTGCTTTTTCCATGATCCAGCGGATGTTGGCAATTTGATCTCTGGTTCCTCTGCCTTTTCTAAAACCATGCAGTATTTGGATGTAATCTCAAAAACGACAGAATGAACTCTGTTCGTTTCCAAGGCAAACCATTTAATACCACAGTAGTCACAATGTATCACTCTTCATTACAGTGGTATATAAACTCTGTGGGGCTTCCCTGGTGGCTCAGTGGTAAAGAATCTGCCTGCCAATGCAGGAGACTTGGGTTTGATCCCTGGTCCAGGAAGATCCCACATGCCATGGTGCAACTAAGTCCATGAACCACAAATACTTAGCCAATGCACTAGAGCCCTAAAACTGCAACTCCTGAGCCCATGTGCCAAAACTACTGAAGCCTGTACGCCCTAGAGCCCAAGCTCTGCAACAAGAAAAGCCACCACAATGTGAAACACTCACATCACAACTAGAGAGTAACCACTGCTTGCTGAAACCAGAAAAAAGCCTGCAAAGCAATGAAGACCGAGCACAGCCAAAAATAAATAAATAAATAAATAATTTTTTAAAAAATTGCCTTAGATATTAAGATAAAAAATGTGATACATACCTGGAAGAAATGGACAGAATCTCAGAAAAGTTCAATCTTCCGAGACTAAACCAGGAAGAAATAGAAATTATGAACAACCCAATTGCAAGCACTGAAATTTAAGCTGTCATCAAAAATCTCCCAAAAAACAAAAGTCAAGGACCAGATGGCTTCACAGGAGAATTCTATCAAACATTTAGAGAAGAGTTAATGCCTATCCTTCTAAAACTCTTTCAAAATATTGCAGAGGAAGGAACACTTCCAAACTCATTCTACAAGGCCACCATCACCCTGATACCAAAGCCAGACAAAGAAAGCACCAAAAAAAGAAAACTACAGGCCAATATCACTGATGAACATAGAGGCAACAAAACTTTCGCAAACAGAATTCAGCAGCACATCAAAAAGCTCATACAGCATGATCAAGTTGGGTTTATTCCAGGGATGCAAGGATTCTTCAATATATGCAAATCAATCAATGTGATATACCATATTAACAAATTGAAAGATAAAAACCATATGATCATATCAATAGATGCAGAAAAGGCCTTTGACAAAATTTAGCACCCATTTATGATTAAAACTCTTCAAAAAATGGACATAGAAGGAACCTACCTCAACATAGTAAAGGCCATATATGATAAGCCTACAGCAAATATTATTCTCCATGGTGAAAAACTGAAAACATTCTCCCTAAGATCAGGAACAAGACAAGGGTGTCCACTTTTGCCACCATTATTCAAAACAGTTCTATAAGTCCTAGCTACAGCAATCAGAGAAGAAAAAGAAATCAAAGGAATCCAGATCGGAAAAGAAGAAGTAAAGCCCTCACTATTGGCAGATGACATGATACTGTACGTAATTACTGGAGCTAATCAGTGACTTTAGCAAAGTTGTAGTAAACAAAATCAGTACACAGAAATCACTTGCATTTCATCAATCCCATTCACCACTGCAACAAAAAGAATTCAATATCTAGGAATAAACTTACCTAAGGAGACAAAAGAACTGTACACAGAAAATTACAAGACACTAATGAAAGAAATCAAAAGACAACATAAACAGATAGAGAGATATTCCATGTTCCTAGGTAGGAAGGATCAATTTTCTGAGAATGACTATACTATCAAATGCAATCTACAGATTCAGTGTGATCCCTATCCAATTACCAATGGCATTTTTCACAGAACTAGAACAATAAATTTCACAATTCATATGGAAACACAAAAGACCCTGAATTGCCAAAGCATCTTGAGAAAGAAGAATGGAGCTGGAGGAATCAACCTTCCTGACTTAAGATTATACTACATAGCTACAGTCATCACTGGCACAAAAACAGAAATATAGACCAATGGAACAAGATAGAAAGCCCAGAAATAAACCCATACGCCTATGGGTACCTTATTTTTCACAAAGGAGGCAAGAATATACAATGGGGCAAAGACAACCTCTTCACTAAATGGTCCTGGGGAAACCTGGACAGCTACATGTAAAAGAATGAAATTAGAACATTTCCTAACACCGTACACAAAGATAAACTAAAAATGGATTAAAGGCCTGAATGTAAGACCAGAAACTATAAAACTCTTAGAGGAAAACATAGGCAGAACACTCAATGACATAAATCACAGCAAGATCCTCTATGACCCACCTCCTAGAGTAATGGAAATAAAAACAAAAGTAAACAAGGGGGACCTGATTAAACTTAAAAGCTTTTGCACAGCAAAGGAAATCATAAGCAAGGTGAAAGGACAACCCTCAGAACGGGAGAAAATAATAGCAAATGAAACAACTGACAAAGGATTAATTTCCAAAATACACAAGCAGCTCATATGACTCAATGCTAGGAAAAAAAAAAAAAAAAAAAAACCAGCCTGATCAAAGAGTGGGAAATGGACCCAAACAGACATTTCTCCAAAGAAGACATACAGATGGCAAACAAATACATGAAAACATGCTCAACATCACTCATTATTAGAGAAATGCAAATCAAAAACACAATGAGACATCACCTCACACATGTCAGAATGGCTCTCATCAAAAAGTCTACAAACAATAAATGCTGGGGAGGATGTGGAGAAAAGGGAACGCTCTTGCACTATTGGCAGGAATGTAAACTGATCCAGCCACTATGGAAGATGGTTCAGAGATTTCTTAAAAAACTAGGAATAAGACCAACATATAACAGAGCAATCCCACTCCTAGGTATATACCTTGAAGAAACCAAAACTGAAAAAGACACATGTATCCCCTTGTTCATTGCAGCCCTATTTACAGTAGCTAGAACATGGAAGCAACCTAGATGTCCATCAACAGATGAATGGATAAGGAAGTAGTGGTACATATACACAATGGAATATTACTCAGCCATAAAAAGGAACACATTAGAGTCCGTTCTAATAAGGTAGATGAACCTAGAACCTATTATACAGAGTGAAGAAAGTCAAAAAGAGAAAGATAAATATCATATTCTAATGCAATACCCAGCTGTGGATGTGACTGGTGATAGAAGCAAGATCCGATGCTGTAAAGAGCAATATTGCATAGGAACCTGGAATGTCAGGTCCATGAATCAAGGCAAATTGGAAGTGGTCAAACAAGTGATGGCAAGGGTGAACGTCGACATTCTAGGAATCAGCGAACTAAAATGGACTGGAATGGGTGAATTTAACTCAGATCACCACTATATCTACTACTGCGGGCAGGAATCCCTCAGAAGAAATGGAGTAGCCATCATGGTCAACAAAAGAGTCCAAAATGCAGTACTTAGATACAAACTCAAAAATGACAGAATGATCTCTGTCTCCAAGGCAAACCATTCAATATCACGGTAATCCAAGTCTATGCCCCAACCAGTAACGCTGAAGAAACTGAAGTTGAACAGTTTTATGAAGACCTATAAGACCTTTTAGAACTAACACCTAAAATAGATGTCCTTTTCATTATAGGGGACTGGAATGCAAAAGTAGGAAGTCAAGAAACACCTGGAGTAACAGGCAAATTTGGCCTTGGAATGCAGAATGAAGCAGGGCAAAGACTAATAGAGTTTTGCCAAGAAAATGCACTGGTCATAGCAAACACCCTCTTCCAACAACACAAGAGAAGACTCTACACATGGACATCACCAGATGGTCAACACCAAAATCAGATTGATTATATTCTTTGCAGCCAAATATGGAGAAGCTCTATATAGTCAACAAAAACAAGACCAGGAGCTGACTGTGGCTCAAATCATGAACTCCTTATTGCCAAATTCAGACTTAAATTGAAGAAAGTAGGGAAAACCACTAGACCATTCAGGTATGACCTCAATCAAATCCCTTATGATTATACAGTGGAAGTGAGAAATAGATTTAAGGGCCTAGATCTGATAGATAGAGTCCCTGATGAACTATGGAATGAAGTTCGTGACATTGTACAGGAGACAGGGATCAAGACCATCCCCATGGAAAAAAAAGACAAAAAAGCAAAATGGCTGTCTGGGGAGGCCTTACAAATAGCTGTGAAAAGAAGACAGGCAAAAAGCAAAGGAGAAAAGGAAAGATATACCCATCTGATGCAGAGTTCCACAGAAGAGCAAGAAGAGATAAGAAAGCCTTCTTCAGTGATCAATGCAAAAAAATAGAGGAAAAGAACAGAATGAGAAAGACTAGAGATCTCTTCAAGAAAATTAGAGATACCAAGGGAACATTTCATGCAAAGATGGGCTCGATAAAGGACAGAAATGGTCTGGACATAACAGAAGCAGAAGATATTAAGAAGACGTGGCAAGAATACACGGAAGAACTGTACAAAAAAGATCTTCATGACCCGGATGATCACGGTGGTGTGATCACTAATCTAGAGCCAGACATCCTGGAATGTGAAGTCAAGTGGGCCTTAGAAAGCATCACTATGAACAAAGCTAGTGGAGGTGATGGAATTCCAGTTGAGCTATTTCAAATCCTGAAAGATGATGCTGTGAAAGTGCTGCACTCAATATGCCAGCACATTTGGAAAACTCAGCAGTGGCCACAAGACTGGAAAAGGTCAGTTTTCATTCCAATTCCATAGAAAGGCAATGCCAAAGAATGCTCAAACTACCACACAATTGCGCTCATCTCACACGCTAATAAAGTAATGCTCAAAATTCTCCAAGCCAGGCTTCAGCAATACGTGAACCGTGAAATCCCTGATGTTCAAGCTGGTTTTAGAAAAGGCAGAGGAACAAGAGATCAAATTGCCAACATCCGCTGGATCATGGAAAAAGCAAGAGAATTCCAGAAAGAACATCTATTTCTGCTTTATTGACTGTGCCAAAGCCTTGGACTGTGTGTATCACAATAAACTGTGGAAAATTCTGAAAGAGATGGGAATACCAGACCACCTAACCTGCCTCTTGAGAAATCTGTATGCACGTCAGGAAGTAACAGTTAGACCTGGACATGGAGCAACAGACTGGTTCCAAATAGGAAAAGGAGTACGTCAAGGCTGTATATTGTCACCCTGCTTATTTAACTTCTATGCAGAGTACATCATGAGAAATGCTGGACTGGAAGAAACACAAGCTGGCATCAAGATTGCTGGGAGAAATATCAATAACCTCAGATATGCAGATGACACCACCCTTATGGCAGAAAGTGAAGAGGAACTAAAAAGCCTCTTGATGAAAGTAAAAGAGGAGAGTGAAAAAGTTGGCTTAAAGCTCAACATTCAGAAAACGAAGATCATGGCATCTGGTCCCATCACTTCATGGGAAATAGATGGGGAAACAGTGGAAACAATGTCAGACTTCATTTTTTTGGGCTCCAAAATCACTGCAGATGGTGATTGCAGCCATTAAATTAAAAGACACTTACTCCTTGGAAGAAAAGTTATGACCAACCTAGATAGCATATTCAAAAGCAGAGACATTACTTTGCCGACTAAGGTCCGTCTAGTCAAGGCTATGGTTTTTCCAGTAGTCATGTATGGATGTGAGAGTTGGACTGTGAATAAGGCTGAGCGGCAAAGAATTGATGCTTTTGAACTGTGGTATTGGAGAAGACTCTTGAGAGTCCCTTGGACTGCAAGGAGATCCAACCAGTCCATTCTGAAGGAGATCAACCCTGGGATTTCTTTGGAAGGAATGATGCTGAAGCTGAAACTCCAGTACTTTGGCCACCTCATGTGAATAGTTGATTCATTGGGAAAGACTCTGATGCTGGGAGGGATTGGGGGCAGGAGGAGAAGGGGACGACAGAGGATGAGATGGCTGGATGGCATCACTGACTCAATGGACATGAATCTGAGTGAACTCCGGGAGATGGTGATGGACAGGGAGGCCTGGCGTGCTGGGATTCATGGGGTGGCAGAGTCGGACACAACTGAGCAACTGAACTGAACTGAACGCATATATATGGAATCTAGAAAAATGATACTGAATAATTTATTTACAGGGCAACAATGGAGAAACAGATATAGAGTGTAGACTTACGTCATGGGGAGAGGGGAGGAGAGGGTGAGATGTATGAAAAGAGTAACATGGAAACTTACATTACTATATGTAAAGTAGATAGCCAATGGGAATTTGCTGTATGGCTCAGGTAACTCTAACAGGGCCTCTTATCAACCTAGAGGGGTCGGATGGGAAGGGAGATGGGAGGGAGGTTCAAAAGTGAAGGGATATATGTACACCTATGGCTGATTCATGTTGAGATTTGACAGAAAATAACAAAATTCTGTAAAGCAATTATCCTTCAGGGGTTCAGGATGGGGGACACATGCACACCCATGGCTGATTCGTGTTGATGTACAGTGAAAGCCACTACATTTTTGTAAAGTAATTAGCCTCCAATTAAAATAAATTAATTAATTTAAAAATAAATAATTTTTTAAAACATGGTATATAAACTCTGAAGTCCAACCATCTTCTTGGAGTTTTCACTTTATTTCTGTGAAGCATCATGAACATTAATATCAATAAAAATTTGGATGCCTTTTCTCCTGTTAATCTGTCTTGTGAGTTTAATTTGTAGGCCCCATTCATAAACCTAAGGGGGCAGAGGAAAAGATTTTCTTCCCCTGTACTAGAATGGGCAGCAGAAGAAGGAGAGGCCTATCTGAGAGGGAGGGTAGGAAAAGTGGTTGACATGATTAAGAAGTAAAAGAATAAAACTGAGCTTCTCAAACCCTCAGGGGAACAAGTAAATTGCTGGATACACATGCATATGGTATACTGTGTAAGTGATAGGATCCACAAAGAACAGGTAGATTCATGTCACATATAGAGGGGGCAGCCTCTTCAACCCAAGCCAGTTGCTGCCTTGTTGGGGCTTGAAGGGCCTGGTGCTGCCAAGTCATCTGATTCATGTTTTCAAGAAAACCCAGAAACCCAAATTTTTAGATACTATCCCCAAACTTTAAATAATGACTCAAAATTCTTCAAGTTATTTTTCAGGCCAAAATGCCCTGCAACTATGGGGCTGATATGGATACTAGTTTATCATTACCGAGCTAGAGTCTAATAAACTCTTACTACATCCAAATTAGACCAGTGTCTGTCTAATTCACCATGTGCCTAATTCATGGGTTGGCAGAACATGGCAGCTAGGCTGAAGAGTTGTTGGGAAAGAAAAAAAAATCATGTTTGGAGATTTTATTCTGGAAAGACCTGTTGTGCTCTCTCTCTCTCTGTATATATATCCATATATATATATCAATATGATTTATATCTATATGTATATCTATATCTTTCTCAGTTTAATTATAAGCAAGATATTATTCTCGAACTTTGTAATATTCTTCAAAACTTGCCAGGGTTTAGAAAATATACTAACATAGCCAGGGACATGATTTTGGAAACAAGTGTTCTTAATTGATGAACAGGCCTACTTCATTCTATTGGGCTTCACTTTATTGCACTTCACCATTTTGCAACTTGAAGGCTTGTGGCAATCCGGCCTCGAGTAAGTCTGTGCTGTGCTGTGCTCAGTAGCTTCGGTTGCGTCTGACTCTTTGCAATCCTATGGACTGTAGCCTGCCAGGCTCCTCTGTCCATGGGATTCTCCAGACAAGAATACTGGAATGAGTTGCTGTGCCCTCCTCCAAGGGATCTTCCCAACCCAGGAATCGAACCCATATCTCTGGGGTCTCCTGCGTTGCAGGTAGGTTCTTTACACACTGAGCCACTTGGGAAGCCCCTTGACCAAATCTGCCAGCCCCATTTTTCCAGAAGCATTTGTTCACTTGGTGTCTTGTACACTTTGGTAATTCCTGCAGATAACAATTTTTTCATTATTATTTGTTAAGATGATCTGTGATCAGTGATCTTTCATGTTACTACTGTAATTGTTTTGAGGCTCTAGAAACTATGCTCATATACTATGGCTAACAGTAAATGCTGTGTGTTCTAATTGTCCCCACTGACCAGCTAGCTGTTCCCTGTCTCTCTCCCTACAGCCTCCCTATTCTCTGAAACACAACACTAACTAAATTAGGCCTGTTGATAATCCTTCCTTTATTGTGTGGGCCTCTAAGTGTTATATTGTGGTCTCTAAATGTTCAAATGAAAGAAAGAGTTACATTTCTCCCACTTTAATCAAAAGCTTGAAATGATTAAGCTTAGTGAGGAAGGCACATCTAAAGCCACAAAAGTTCAAAATTTAGGCCATTTGTGTCAAACAGTTTGCCAAGATGTGAATGCAAAGGGAAAGTTCTTGAAGGACATTAAAATGCTACTTTAGTGACACACTAATGATAACAAAGTGAGACAGCTTTATTGTTGATATGGAGAAAGTTTTAGTGATCTGGGTAGGTCAAATCAGCCACATCTCCTTCAGTTAAAACCTGATCCAGAGCAAGGCCCTAAACTTTCTTCTATTCTATGAGGAAGGAAATTAGAAAGATTGAAGTGAACTGAGGTTGGTTCGTAAGTTTAAAGGAAAAAAGTCATCTGCATGATGTTAAAGTGCAAGGCGAAGTATCAAGTGCTGATGTAGAAGCGGCAGCAAGTTATCCAGGAGACCTAGGTAAGATAATTCATGAAGGTGGCTACCATAAGCCACAGATTTTCAGTGTAGAGGGAACAGTCTTCTACTGGAAGAAGATGCCATCTAAGACTTTTACCGCTAGAGAGAAGTCAACACCTGGCTTTAAAAGTTGAGAGGACAGGCTGTCTTGTTAGTGATTAAAGGAGCTGGTGACTTTAAGAAGCTAATACTTATTTATCATTCTAAAAATCTTAGAGCACGTAAGTATTTTGCTAAATCCACTTTGCCTGTGCTCTATCAAAGGAATAACAAAGCCTGGATGTCAGTACATTTGTTTACAACATGGTTTACTAAATATTTTAAGCCCATTATCAAGGTCTACAGCTCAGAAAAAAAAAGATTCCTTTCAAAATATTACTGCTCATTGAAAATGAATTTAGTCACCCAAGAAATCTGAAGATGTACAATAAGATGAATATTGTTTTCATATCTGGAAACATGACACCTATGCTGCAGCCCATAGATTAAGGAGTAATTTCAACTTTCAAGTCTTATTGTTGAAGAAATACATTTTGTAAGGCTGTGGTTGACTTAGCAATTCCTCTGCAGGATCCGGGCAAATTACAGTGAAAACCTTCTGAAAAGGATTCACCCTTCTAGATGCCATGAAGAACACTTGTGATTCATGGCAAGAGGTCAAAATATCAACATGCATAGGGGTTTGGAAAAAGTTTATTTCAACCCTCATGGATGACTTCAAGGTGTTCAAGACTTCAGCAGCGGAAGTAATTTCAGATGTGGTGGGAAAAGCAAGAGAACTAGAATTAGAAGTGAAGCCCAAAGATGAGACTGAATTGTTGCAATCCCATGGTTAAACTTTAACAGATGAGGAGTTGCTCTTTATGGATAAGCAAAGTGTTTTCTTAAAACGGAATCTACTCTTGGAAAAAATTGTAAAGATTGCTGAAATGACAACAAAGGATTTAGAATATTACATCAACTTAGTTGATAAAGCAATGACAGGGCTTGAAAGAATTGGCTTTGGTTTTGAAACAAGTTTACCGTGGGTAAAATGCTATCAAACAATTTTGCATGCTACAGAGAAATCATTTGCGAAAGATTTAATTGATGTGGCAAACTTCGTTGTCTTATTTAAAGAAATTGCCACACGTACCCCAAACTTTAGTAACCACCACCCTGATTAGTCAGCAGCCATGAACATCAAGGCAGGACTTGCTACCAGCGAAAATGTTATGACTCACTGAATGCTCAATAATGGTTAGCATATTTTAGCAGTAAAGTAGTTTTTTAAATTAAGATATGTACATTTTAAGGCATAATATGCACACTTAATAGACTATGGTATGGTATAAATGTAACTTTTATATGCACTGGGAAACCAAAAAATTCAGACTCCCTTTATTGTAATATCCACTTTATTGCTGTTGTTGGGAACCAAACCTGCAACCTCTCCAAGGCATACTTATAAGAGTATTTGAGACTCTACAAGATTAATTCTACATGCTAATATTTAGGGGAGGGGAGTACTGTTTTCAGTATGCATTCTGAAAAGGACTTTATTTATTAAATACCATATACAAACTTTAATTTCATGAGCAACATAAGCAAATCTAGGGTTTTTCTTATTTTCTCCTGTTGGAGAGTCATTCTAAAGGCAAATTCATCAAAAGTGGAAAATGCTGTAATTTTTCAACTTCTTTTAACTGAGGGGAAACAGTTTTAATTTTAGTTGCCTGTTTAACCAGCTTTAAGAAACCATCCTATGACAAATCTCATATTCTAATTAGTAGCAATTTATTTGTCATTATAAAAACTACCCTTGTATGGATTTTAAAAGTAACTCTAACAAATCTCAGCCGCAAATAATTTAACTACTACATAATTCAGAACCTCACCTACAATCATCTTTAAGGTAGTGACATAAAAAGATGTTCCTCTGAAAACTAAATCCAATTTTCATTTCCATTTTCCCTGTTACATTTTTTTCCCCACAAGTATAGAATATATTTACTCTTTACAAGGATCATTGGAAAGTTTGGACTTCAAACTATGATTATTCATAATTTCTAGTTGAACACCTTCTAAACAGAAAACTTATCTCTTAAAGATAATCTGATGGACTTTAGAAAACTCTAAAGAAAACTCTTAAATTGAACTGAGGCAAAAACCAGGGTTCCCTCCTCCCAGATCACTTTTTTCATGTAATTCAGCTCAAATGATGTTCTTAGATAGCCAGGTTACAATACAAATATAAAATTTTCACAACAAAATGCAATAGAGTCCTATTAGATCCTATAGAAATGACAGCAATATTTACTCTTAAAAGTATTGCAATAAAGTCCCTTATAGATTTATTTTATGTATTATTAAAAAAAAACTTTATGTTGGCTACCCTTCATTTACTCTAACAGTTTGCCTTAGATAGAGAGAAATAATATATGTAGAGGAGTTATCACTTGTTCACTCACTAATAGTATTTGTTCCCACTTACACTGAAAAGTGAGTCAAGGGCTTCCCTGGTGGCTCAGTGGTAAAGAATATGCCTGCCGATGCAGGAGACACAGGCTCAGTCCCTGATCCAGGAAGTCTTCATATGCTGCAGAGCAACTAAGCCCCTACACCACAACTATTGTGCTGGGAGCTACAACTACTGAAGCCCTGGGGCCCAGGAGGTACAACTACTGAAGCCCGCATACCGTAGCGCCTGTGCTCTGCGAGAAGCCACAGCAATGAAGCCCACATACCTCTACCAGAGTAGCCCCTGATCACCAAAAGTAGAAAAAAAGCCCACATGGCAATGAAGGCTCGTACAGCCAAACAAACAAATAAATAAAATAATAATTATACAAAGAAAAGTGAGTCAAGAATGAAACCTTTTTCCCCTTAAACTGATTTTGCACTGAGAATTACTTTTGTTTAGCACCTTCAACAACCCACTGAGAATAATTATTCCATTTTTATTGTTAAGGTAATTACATATAAGATACACAATCATACATAATCTGTTTATTCAACTAGCTAGATATTCCTCTTTTCATATCCTGCTTGTAAATCCTTATTGTACTACTCAGGTAAGAACTATGGATTTAGAGATAACTCCATTTCAAAAGCCAGGTCCTTATCGGTGGTACCATTTTTGACAGACCATTAAGTTCACCTAGCCCTTAGTATCCTCATCTGTAAAATGGGAGTAATACTCATATAGACTTACTGTGCTTGCATTAATACCACGTCAAGAACACAGTGGGTACATAATAAATGTTAATTCCTTCCCTCCACTCCAGATGGTGCAAAATAAAGAACTTTAAAAATTACTATTAAGGGTGGGAAGCATTTATCCATCAGACACGAAAACGTTAAAGAATTGCAAAATTAAATCTACTAGTACCAATGTGAAAACTCTTTAAATGCCTACAGTGTGCCACATGCCAATTTATAAATATAATTTTCCAAATATATCACTTTGAATACAATTTTTCTCATGTTTTTCAATAATTTCTAAGCATATACCCAACCAGTACATGCCAAGAATCAACCAATTGTGAACCTTGTCACATTCTGCCAAATCAATAATAGTACAAAAAAAATGTATTTACTTTTAAAACTGCGCGGATTTAAAGATATTTTAGTCTACTTGAGATTGATATGGAATGAAGACCTCCTCTTACCTCCCTCCCCGCTTTAAAATAAGATGCTTAGTGTCTGGGAAGGGCTTAAGAAGTCAACGCAAAGGGAGGGAATGAAACAACTTTCTTAATCCGTGTCAAGGGAAAGTCGACTCCTCCGTAACGCTGGAAATATAACTACTGCAGCCACAAGGAAATCCAGTCTTCTCCCATTCTCTCGGCACTTGGCTCGTCTACCCCTAAGCTAAGGAACTCTCTCGGAGCGCACTGATGACCCACAGCTAAAGCTACAAAATGCCAGCTGGCTGCAGACATCCACTCTGGTGACTCTTTGAGACCCAGAGACTCATTCTCAGCCAGCACTCACCCAAATCTTTGGACCCCAACCCCCGACGATCCTCCCCCACCTGCCTCACCCAATGACTCGCACATGCGTACACCAATTAGAAAAAGTTAGCGCGCTCCCCGCCTCGCCTAAGCCCCCACGCCCAGCTGCCACGCAGCCAGACTTCCTGCCCTTCTTGGGGCCGCCGGCTTCACTATTCAGCAACACGCATGTGCAAAAGCTGTCTCCTGGCCATCCTTTAGCCGCCGGGGCTGGGCGACAGGCGGAACCAAGTTTCTTGCGCACGCTCCAGACATGCGCAGTGCAGGGGCTGAGGCGCCAGCTGTTGACTTGGAGGTTCCGGAGAGGCAGCGCATGCGCGAGTGTACGCGTTGCCGGCGAAGAGGGGAGCCTGACGACTCGGAAATTTGAATACCACAGTAGCATGGAGTGTGACCTCATGGAGACTGACATCTTGGAGTCGTTGGAAGATCTCGGGTAAGACTGCCAGGGCACCGGTTTCCCAAACCCCACGTTACAGACCTCTCGGGAACTCCTTCTCCGCCTCAGTCAGAGAGACCTGCCTCTCCGCGCCGCATCCCGTGGCTCCTGGCTGTCGCTTCCAAGTAGCTCCGGGACCCCAATGCTACGTCCACTGCCTGCCCTGTCGGGTCGGGGTCCTCCAGATACGACGCCCCTAGGCCTGCCCTGTGCGCCCTGCAGCCGAGTTACCCGCAGCATTTGTCAGTCATGCGTGTCATTGTCTGGGTTCTGGCTCTCGCCACCACCCTCCCTGAGCTCTTCTCCGTGCTCCCTATCCTCCTGCCCTACCCCCTCACTCTGGAGGTTGCCAAAGTTGATTTTCTGTTTTCCTACTAGCCCTCCAAACTTCCTGCTCCTGTCTTGGACCCCTACTCCTACACCACCCCAGTTCTCAAAAAAAAATCTACTTTGCCCAGTCATGTCTGCATGCACCCAGGCTTGCCTCAGCCACAAGTCTGTGCGCTGCATCCGTTCCTCCTGCCAGCTCACTTGTGCACCTAACCTGTCGCCACCTTCTTGGGAATCATGGGGAGTTTCCCTTGATTCTGACAGTCCTTCATTGAGCTCCATTAGCCCTTTCCCTTAGGGGCATCTTCACCCACCAAGTCTCTGTATTTGTTGTGCATTTTTTCTCTCCCCATGACAGTTACCGAACCGTAATTCATTAGTATATAGAAGCTGGCAATAGGGTTTCTTATCTCACTGGGTCACCCAGTTCAGGGTGCTCAATTAAAACTTGAGAACTTAGAATTTCTTGGGCCAAATGTGGTTCCAGAAACAAACTGTATGATTAAATATTTGCTTATAGATATGGTATCCCCCCAAAAAAAATGAAAAAAAGAAAAGAAAAACAGATTTAGGTACGTTACCAAAACCTTCCCCTAGGTTTTACCTTGCTGTGTAAAACCTTTCTTATATAGGAACGGATACCATGAGGTTTCCCAGCGTCTGCCTGTTTAAGTAACTTGTCCTGGCACGGATTTTTAGGAAAGGAAATGGTAGTGCTTATCATCTTTTTTTGGTCAACGTGAATTGTCATTGTACTTTTCTTTGGAACTTGCTCTGAATTTTCATGAATATTCTAGGCTTTAGGTGGATTGTTTCTTTGATGAGGGCCTATGGAAAAGTCACAGGGTGAAATGGTGTTTTTTTGGTGGGTTTCTCAAACTTTAAACTGCTAGAGGTCAGACATGAAACCATTCAGTAAACATTTTTGACTTGTTCTGTTGACAGTGTTGGTCTGAGCACTTAAGGGTAGAGAGTGAGGTAGAAGAGAAGTTCACACTGTGAAAAGACAGTGAAGAGAACTGAGGACAACCAGGAAAAGGAGAGGAAGTGGGGAAGGAAAACTGGAAAAGGAAACAAGTCCTAAGCTTCCTGGAAGAGCATTTAAAATCAATGATGAAGGAGAAGTAGAGAGAGGATAGAGGTCCCTTAACAATTAAGTGATGCCTCTTCTTCCCATTATTGTTCTTTTATTCTCTGTTAACTATGTTTTTCTTCTCTTGGGTACTATAAAAGTCATTGTCACTATAATAACTCTTTAAATAAATCATGGAGATGGGTTGTAATGTAAACCGTGGGATTCTCTGAAAATTTGACTATAAATTTTAACATATAACTGCCTAGTTTGGTGGCATTCAGCCATTAAAATTTAGCCTTAATTAAATGACATGTACTTTTCAAGGATTTGCTGTGAAAGATTGAGGGCAGGAGAAGTAGGTGTTGGAGGATGAGATGGTTGGATGGCGTCACCGACTCCATGGACGTGAGTTTGAGCAAACACTGGGAGATAGTGAAGGACCAGGAAAGTGCTTTAGTCCATGGGTCACAAAGAGTCGGACGTGACTGAGCGAGTGAAAAACAACAACAATTAGAAATAAATGACAATCATTTATTTTTAGCCTGGTACACAATAGGAATTCAGTAATTACTTGCAGGGAAAAATTAATAAAGTTTAAATGTGTAACAGGAGGAGAAGTTTCTAGGCCTGTTTTTTTTTTATTTCACTGTCTAATAATAATTTGATTTTAAATCTAGATGCCAGACTGTACTATATATAACCTCATTTTTTTGTGTAAGGTTTCTTCTGTCCCATTAAATATGTAAGCATATAGTTATATTTTAAAAAGAACTGAATGTTATTTCTCTGGCATATCTGTACCTCTAAATATCAAATAACCTTGAGCATATTTAATAAGTATTTATCAATATTACATTTAAAAAATAAAATAACCTTCTGAAAAATGTATATTTTAAAATGACTTTGAGGATGACAAAATACTTAATTCTAGCTATTTTCTAGGTTGAGATTCATTGTTACTATTGTCTTTTATGAATATTTAAACATTTAATAATTTTTTTAAATTATATTTGAATCCCTTACAAAGGATTGGGATTCATTTGCACCAGTTCACCCAAACATCAACTTGCCAGCAATTATTAAATTAATCTTGACATTTCTCTGCTACTAGTACGTCTTGCTAATTTTAACTATCATTAAATATAGAAGGAGATAATAATTGGCAAGTTTTTGCTTTTAAAGACAATCATTAAAACCTCTAATTAATTTCTGGAATATCTTCTAGAAAAGACCTTAAGTTTTATTTCTCAAATAGTAAACTATAGCATGCACGTGTGCATGTTCAGTCTCTTCGGTCGTGTCGGATGCTTTGCGGCCCTATGACTGTAGCCCACCAGGCCCCTCTGTCTGTGGGATTCTCCAGGCAAGAATATTGGAGTAGGTTGCCATGCCCTTCTCCAGGGGATCTTCCCAACCCAGGGATCAAACCCATGTCTTTTGCATTGCAGGTATATTCTTTACCACTGAGCACCAGGGAAGCCCAAACTATATTATAATTTATCACTTATAATCTAGTTTTAATTCTGATTCAATTAAAGTGAGAAAGCAAACCTTTGTACAGTGAGCGTCAGTAAATGTAGAGAGGTTGACATAATTTACTAGTACATGTGAGTCTATTCAGTATTCACATATTTTGAAGGGGTTAGCTTGTTTTTTTAATGGTTTATTTATATATGCAAGTTTAGAGATTGGTCATTGTAGCTTTATTAAGCCATTGCTTAATTAAACAAATAAAATGTGAATATATTGTATTTATAACATATTAGATGTGATTTTATGTTCTTCTGAAGTGTAATTTCTTACTCACCAGTTACAAGGGTCCATTGTTAGAAGATGGCGCTCTGTCTCAGGCCGTCACTGCTGGAGCCAGTTCCCCTGAGTTTACCAAACTGTGTGCTTGGTTGGTGTCTGAATTAAGAGTGCTCTGTAAACTAGAGGAAAATGTGCAAGCAACTAACAGTAAGTAAACATTCAGTTTTAGGTGCAAATATAAAAATAAGTTTGCATTTTGAGTGAACATTATCAGTATTACAGCTGAAATTTCAAATTCTTTATAAATGTAAAAAAAATAATTCATAAGGAAACAGAATGCATTTTTTCCCCCTCCATTGTTTTTATAGATAAGGTGATTCTAAAGTTGAAAAACCAGAATGTAGTCATACAGATGTTAGTGGAAATTGAAAAGACCCTTTTACTGAGATACAAAAAAATGGAGACAGAGTATATATGAACTTTTCATTCTTTGTAAAAATTATAAGATCTTAAATTGGTGGCCCAAACTAGAAATTGGAGTGTTTTTCCCTGAGGACTACCAAATTCCAGAAGTATATGTAACATGTAAATACATTATAATTCTGTTCTACATGAGGAGAAAAAACACCTTATTAAGGAACTTTCTGTGTCATAGGAATGTATCACTAGGTGCATCACAGTCAGATCCATCATCATCAGATTTAATGTGGGGAGAGCTGTTTGGTATTTGCCAGTTTTGTTACTGCTTTAGCACTAGTTTAGATGCTGTGAAAGAATCAAAAGCTTGGGACCTGACGCTTACAACCTGGTTCCCTCCTATCATAGGTAAACCCATAATCGGAAACAAAGAGAAATGCTCACTTGCTAATCCACCCTTGTGGAAAACTATACACATAATCTCCTCCTAGGGAATCCCATGTCAAAGAGCCTACTCTTAGGTTTATAGTATATTTAATGTGTATAGTTAGTTGCATCCAAATGTAATTAGTAAGGAGAGTATAGTGTAAAAGTAGTAGCAACAGCTTACACTTACTGAGCACTAGCCGTATTTTAAGCACTTTACAAGTGTTAACTCATTTAAACCCCAGGGCAACCCTACCAGGCTGCTTTTATTCTTCCTTTTATACATCAAACAAGGAAGCACAAAGGTTAAATCCCTTGCCTGAGGTCACACAACCAGTAAGTGATACAGGCAGGCTTCAGTCCCCAGCAGTCAGGTTTGGGAGCCAGTGTTCTTTCCATTGCCTGTTTCCCTGACATTTCAGAGACTGTGGGTGCCTTTGAAAATACCTGATACTAGACGGTAACTGTTTATAACCAGGAGCCCTGTTGTTCAGATGAAAACATACAGAAGTCAATACAAAACAGGTGAAAGTATGGTGTTCTAGTTGAAGTTGAGAGGGAGTGCTTTGAGCACAGCTGTCTCTTCTCCAGCTCCCTCTAACAGAGTTCTTTGAAATTCTAGAATTCACAGAACAGCTTGCAAAATACTGATAATGCATTCTTCCCATTTCATAGGTGAGAAAATGGAGTCAAATCAAGTGACTCTCTCAAAGTGTATTAGTTAAATTTTACCCCTTTGCAATACTGGATAGAGTACTATCAAAACAGTAAGGAAGAAGAGCATTGCTTTTTCTTGGTTCACCAAGTAAATGCTGTATCTGACATGTTATGAGAATACAGAAATCCAAATCATGTTCACCATCTTCAAATGGGGATTTTAGACGCAACTGAAACAAATGGAGATTAGAACAGTAGCTAAATGGTTCACTTTGTGGTTCACAGGGAAAGAAACTCGGTGAGTGTAGCAGGCTTTGGGGAAGGTTTCATCAAGGAGCAAGACCATTGGACTTTGCTGGATATCTGGGATTTAATAGAGGCAGAGAGAGTAGAGGGCATACTAATCACAGGGAGTCACTTAAGTTAGGACATGTAGGTAGAAATGAGACTGACCATTTCCAGGATGGTGAGGGGACCAGCCTGGCACAACTAGAGGGAAAATTTCTGGAGGTTATAGGTAACTATTATATACGAGTAATAGGAATTACTCCTACCAATATACTGGAAAGGGCAAGCAGAGAGGCTATGAAGAATCTTTAAAAGCAAACAGAAAAAATTAGATTGGATGAGGTGGAACTTAGGAATCCATTAAAGGTAGTAACCTAATGAAAACTGTTGAAAGCAAATAGGCAGTCGTTTGAGAAAGGATGGATTAGAATAGAAAGGAATTTTTGTTAGGAAAATACTATTAAATTTTTCAATTTATAGATAATTACTATGCCAATGGGGAAAACAGTAATTTTTGTTAAATAAGGTTATTTTAATTCTTAAAAGGCCCGAGTGAAGCTGAAGAATTCCAGCTTGAGGTGAGTGGGCTACTAGGGGAGATGAACTGTCCATATCTTTCACTGACATCTGGGGATGTGACCAAGCGCCTTCTCATTCAGAAGAACTGCCTCCTTTTGCTCAGTAAGTTCATGGCTACTAGAATGTAGCTATTATTTTCTGTTTATCTTTTCCATGACTAATAAAACAGGTTTAAAGAAAACATTGTTTAAAATTTCTAACTAAGAAGCTAATGGTGGGTTTGTGTACTGGTTGCAGTATCCTTTCGTAATTGCTACTCTTTTACAGTTTAAATTCGGTGTGGTGCTCAGCCTGCTGTTCTTCACCTAACATGACCAAAATTAGTGCTAGAGGGTTATCCAAGTGTGGCATCATGCAAACATCAGTGTTTTAGACCAGAAGCACACTAAAATCAACTAGGAAGATACTATGGAAATAATGAAGGTTTTTTTTTTTGTTTTTTTTTTTGTGGACAGTAACCATTCTAGGCACAGTAAATGGAAAATGTAATTATTTAAGGTATTTTGTGTTGTTATTTCTTTATGGCTGGGTAATTATTTGTGGATTTCGATTTTGTTTGTAAAGATGTCAAATTACAATGTAAGCATTTCTAGAATACTATTTGGATTGTTCTGTACTTACTGATCAGTTGGGAAGTAAATTTTTATGAAAAGTTATTTCCTTCTATGTTATTTTTTAAATATACTAACTACTATTTTTCTTTTCACCCTGAGAAACAGTAAGTAGACTCACAAAGTTTATTGCCTTATGTAAACTCTACAATAAATAACCTCCAGTCATCTTAAACTCAGAATTTTTGTAGCATTCTGAGACACATTTAGATTACGCTTTGGTTAAGTGAATAGTATAGTTCTTATTATGACAAACACAGTTCAGAGCATCTTTCACATGTTTGTCTTTACAGTTTTAACTTTGGCTTCTGAAAAATGATGCAACTCCAATTTTGAATGTTAAGTTTTTAAAAAAGCGTGTGTTCATAGCCATTATATTTAGGAACTAAGGTATTCTAAAATCACTTTAACTTCCCCTTTGTCAAATGATTGTTACTAGGTATAGGGGTGGTGGGTGGGTGCATATTGTTAGATATTGCTTTAGATACTGATATTGCTGGCATGTAGTTCTTATACATGCATTCATTATCCTTCAAATCATATAATTTCAATAACTGGCTCAGCCACAGTATACTCACTGAATCTTCCTTTGTAGCACTGCTTATCCTTACCAATACCTGATATTTGGCACTTAGAATATGTTATCTTACATAGGAAGACAACAGCTGTGTGGAAAGCTCAGTAAGGACCCTGAATTAACTCATTGCGAGAGCTCAGAGTTTGGTCTTTCTGTTCCTGATACTTATACAAAACCACTTGGAATATAAGTATTTTATAAAAATGCCTTTAACTCTTTCCTGTTTCTTAAGCAGACTGTTCTGAACATTATATTGTAATGTGCTGTTACCTCAAAAGCTCTTCAAGAATATACAACTGTTTGCTCCTCAACTAAATGACTAAATCAACTAAAGCTTACTCTGCTTTTGGAATTCCTCATACACAGATACACACTGCTCCCTTCCTTCTCTTTGTCTTTGCTTCTGCTCTTTCCTCTTTCTGAATATTCCCCGGTTTGTATCCCCTCTCATGCTAGTACGCATTTATGTACATGTACTCATTCTCTTTCCACTCTGTATAAATATTTCTCATCTTTCCAAGTCTCAGTTGTCACATCTCAGTGCTATAATTTTACTTGCTTCTTGTAGCACCCTACCTTATTGAATTGAATCTTTTAATACATTGCGTCCTAAACCTCATTAGAATTGTTAGTAAAACAGAATAGTGTATTCTCTAATAGTCCATAGTGGCTGAAAAACTCTCATGTGTCAGGTTAAGAACTGTTGTGGCTGTTGATTGGCCTTTGTGGTTGTCAGGATATTAATATTTCCCTTAGGTATATAAGTCTGATATCTTTGTATGCATATATTATTTATTTCTAATAAGATTGTCAGTAGAGATAATCTTTTTTTGTTGTGTTTTATATCTTCAGTGCCTTTTCTGATTTTATGAACACACCAGTTACAGTTAATGCTTTTTGATGGTAATTGTGTTGGTAAACTAATTTTGGGAATGCCTGAGCTATGTTGTCCCAAATTTAGAGACCAATTTATTAAATCATATATATGATTTTCTAGAGCAAGGGTTGGCAAACTTTTTCTTAAAGGGCCACATAGTATATATTTTCTGCTTTGTGGGCCATAAGCTGTCTGGCAACTACTTAACTCCACTGTTGTAGCGTATAAGTGGCCATAGATGACATGTAAATGAATTTTAGAGTGTGGCCACATTCCAGTAAAACCTTATTTGCAAAAACAGTTGATTATTTTCATGGCAGTGGGATTTTACTGTTTTGATCTTTTAGCTCATGCAGTTTGCTATACAGAACATGTTAAGATTCATCAAACCCATTTAGGATGACCTTTCCAGAAACTTAGTTGTTTATTCTAGAATAGGATTTGGCAGCTTTTCAGAAATGGTCTGCTAAAATTATGACCCCTGTACTTCTCACATTACACCTTGGGTGTAGGAAATGAGATATTCAGACTGATCATTCTTTTATACTTACTGTAGGGCTTAAGAGCCCAGAAAATGTCTTTTTCCAGCTCTCTTCCTAATATTGTCAGAAGGTTCTCACTTTGTCACATAACCTGAAATCCTATGATCCAAATGATTATTAAACATCTAAAAATATAAATGTCCTTTGGAAGGAAAAAGGAATAAGATTGAATATTTTTACCTTCAACTGATTTACCTGAAGCAGATTACAGCCCTCATTATACCTGGCTGAAGTCAACAAACAAGGGAATGATATTGATATGAAACGACTCCACCCAGAAATGATTAGAAAGTTTTGGGTTGTTTTTTCTTTTCCCCCAGGGGAGGGGGTGAGAATGAGGAATGTAGGAGGAAAGGGAATGTTAAGAAGAATATAGATGAAAGAGGGTATTGTGTGCCCTGCCAGAAGGTGACAGGCTACTGGAGAACATGTATGAAAAAGGGATGTTTGTAAATTTAGTACCTTCCCCCTTCTCTTGTAAGTGAAGCTTTGACTACTTAAAAATACTCTTTCACTCCAGTCTTAAACAGACTACTTGAGTATTGGAAGGTAAGAGGGCAAGATAGTTATATCACTGGTGTGTATTAGTTGTGAGAAGTACAATATAGATACATGTATATATATAACTTTTTAAACTGTTGCTGAAAATTAGCCACCTGCCATCTTTTGCCAATTTGTTAACAGATGCCAACCCATGTTCTGGAGGTTCCTTAATAGTGAAATGCAAGAATCAGATTTTAAGATGTGATCTACCTTGATCTTCTGGTTTCAAAAAAGAATTGCTTGCTTTTAAATCAGGCTTTAAACATATATTGGTTAAACACTGAATTACAGAACCAGTTTATGTGTTACATAATTTTCAGGTAAAAAAATGGTTTTCCTTTCTTGTTTTTATCCATTCTTGCAGCTTTATTACATATCATTAGGTCTATAGAGTTGTGACTCCAGACTTATGACTATTAACTGTAGCTGTATCTCATTTTGAAATCTTATTTTGTTTACTTCAGCATACCTCATCTCAGAACTAGAAGCTGCCAGAATGCTCTGTGTGAATACTCTTCCAAAAAAAGCTCAAGAAGGAGGCGGTAGTGAGGTCTTTCAAGAGTTGAAAGGCATATGTATTGCTCTAGGAATGTCCAAACCTCCAGCCAATATAACTATGTTCCAATTCTTCAGCGGGATTGAAAAAAAAGTAAGACCATTAGTACCAGATTGTAGTGTATTAAAGGCATAGTCCTACAGTTGTTTGAAATGAAGCAAGTTAATTTCTCTTAATGGGAACCTAATGTACATATTTTTAAGTGATTGTTACTAAATGAGTTTTGCATTTTAAATCCTAGATACCTTCAAGAAAAATTGGTATTTTACTATTGTTTTAAAACATATTTCTTTTTCAAAAAGGAACCTTTGCACCTTGATTTATAAACTGAAATAAACTAGAAATAATGTAAAGAAAATTAGGACTTATGTCCATTTAAAACTTATTTTATTACTGAACTTCAATACAATTAATTTTAAGGTCTTTATCATTAAATTTTACCACCATTCTCCCCATTGACTGGACAGAAAAGGATGTAAATGTTTTGGGATTTTAATCCAGTCACTTTAAGTCTTACATGTTTCATTTGACAAACTAGTTGTGTTAACTGCTAATATAATCTAGTACATGAAAATAAGTCAGAATTGTTTTTATACCACATATTTTCAACAGTTAAGAGTCTTTATATAATTGATTAGGAACAAGCAATTTCAATTAAAAAATTAATGAACAGAAGAGAATGATACTTACTATAGCAGAGTTATTCTCTATATGCATATCTGCTGGACTCTTAAGAATCGGTACATTTGCCTTGTGGGGTAGATGGACGCCATGATGCACAAATTTGGCTGAACTCTACCGGGGAGCAGCAGTGTATCCATAGTCCATATTTTTCTGTGTGTTCATTCATTCATTCAGCAAATACATATTGAGTGCCCACTGTTGTCAGGCACTGTTCTAGGTGCAGTGAAGGACTCATACTTCCATAGACACCTGAGGAGTGGGTCAAGTGAGTGTCTTTATTGTGTGGGTCTTGTACATTTCAAAACATCCTCCACCTTTGCCTCTGTCAGGAATCTTCTTTTGATGGCAGGATATGATGGGAGTTGGGAAGATGAGGAGGATGTGTTTTACCTTTAGATTTGTTTATTCATTCATTTATGTTTTTGTGTCAGTTAAAGGAAACATTAGCAAAAGTTCCACCTAATCATGTGGGAAAGCCTTTATTGAAGAAGCCAATGGGACCGGCCCACTGGGTGAGTAGTGAGCATCCTGAGTAAACTTTGTAAGGAGCCATCTACCTATCTCAGGATATTTATGTTTGTGCTTTGAAGTTATATTCTCTAATATGGTGGACATCCTTAGAATCATTTTTGTAAGTCTTAAGATTTATCCAAAATAATTTTATTTATGTAACGTTAAAAGTACTTCTTTCATAATTTGTAAAAAATTTCACACAGCTGATTAAATTGAAGTTCAATATGATGCATGTTTCTAATTGCCAAATGGGTTGCCTTCAAGCCAAAAGCTTCACTGGGCTGAGCTCCACACAGTGAGTTATAGGAAAACTAAATGAGAATTTTGTACTTACATATTCTTTATTCTATTTTGAGATGACATTATTATGCCTGTCATTTCCTTAGTTTATTATAACTTATTATTCTGTTTGTTATATAACCTAAATCATTTTGTGCTGAGTGCTGGGCATTCAGTTGTGAATGAAGCAGTTTCTCCCCTTTTGGAATAGGGGGTCAAGCAGATTTAAATTCTAACTGGTCTTTTTAATTTTGTTTCAGGAAAAGATAGAAGCAATTAACCAAGCTGTGGCCAATGAATATGAAGTTCGGAGAAAGCTGCTAATAAAACGTTTGGATGTCACCGTCCAGTCTTTTGGCTGGTCTGACAGAGCCAAGGTACACATAAAATCACTGAAAAGAGCAGAGTATTTCTGGACATGATCTTTAAACATACTTAACACAGCTTAGACATAGTGCAGACTATAGGAGAAATACGTAGGAGATACACGTAGGGGTTTTTCTTTAGGGAATTACTGAGGAATCATTCAGCAATAGTGAAAACATTTATTTTTCAATTTTTTAATATTTCTCAGCAAAGCTATATGTTGTAAACCCTACTGGAAATATCCGTTTGTAAGAGAAAAGTAGAGTAGCTAAAAATTACTAAAAATAATAAAATTTTTAATTGTTTACTGTACTTTAAGCTAACAGTTTAACTTGATAATTAAATAAATTAAATTTAAAATATTGATTTTGGAGGACCAAATATTGTGACCCATTTATAGAGAATTGGAGAATTCAGTAATACTTCATTTTATTTCAGCTTAAATAAGATAATCCAGGTAAAGGTCTTGGTCATTCCAACAGATATTTATTAAATTATCTACTATTTTATCAGTAAGTGGTAATTAATTGGCACAGTTGGTTAATTTGACCTTCTTAGAACCCTGAAATAGAACTAATTCCTTGAATTTATGTGGAGATTGATCCAAAATGTTAGAAGTTCCCTTAATGGTGCATTCATTTGTAAAAGTAGATTTTTTCTGAACTTTAATTGACTGAGAAAATGTTTTTATTTAGTTCTCCCATTATCTTCCTAATACAATAAATGTTAGTTTCACCTAAAATCTTTAAACCATAGTATAGTCCTATTTAGCTGCTAAATTGATGGGGTAGATATTTACTGAACTACAATATCTTAGTGTTGGAAAAGAGTCTTAGAGATCAGTCTTAACTCCCCTCATTTTGCAACTGAAAACAAATGGAGACCCAAGTGAATGGAAGGTTTTGCCTGAGATCTCACAGTGAGTCAGTAGTAACACAGGGAATAAATTGTTCTCTTTTGGGCCTGTTGTTGAGGAAATACCAGTCCTTTCTTAAAATATCTTTGATGATAACAGTCATTTCACTCTTAGCATAGTACTGTACTTCAAAAACAAAAACCTGCAACTTTCAGCTAGAAAAGCATGCAATGATTGATGGATGTGCATTGACCGAAGGTATTAACACTGCAACTCTGGTCTTAACACTGCCATTAGTAGACTCTACTTCTGGGGTTCTGATGCAGTATGTCTGAGCTTCTGTTTACTTTTCGAACTTTTGTTTCATGTAATGAAATTTATGTATTTATATCTCACTTTGAAATTATATTATAAAATCAGTTTTACTTAAAGCTTATATGAAACTATTTTCTCAAACTTGTTTGTTTCTATTCACCTAAAGATTGATGGAATTCTTACTGTAGGTACAATAGTGACCACAAGGAAATGAAACATAAGACACTCAGGAAACGTTTCCCAGACAAGCTAATCTCTTTAGCCTTTTAATTATTAAAGAAAATTTTTTAAAATAAAAAGTCATTTAGCATCCCACTGTCTTAACCACGATAGCTGTTTCATTTTTAGCATTATCTTCTTTACATATATAATCATAGTAAACATCTTTTTATACCTTTTCACATAATATAATTTAAACTTTTACCATCAGTATTTGAGTACCTGCACGTAACTAACAGACTGAGCAATTATGTTTTGTTCTTGTGCTATTTTCCTATGTATTGTAGCTGTAGCTGTTGCTTCCAAAATTTAATAGGTAAGAATTTGTTGTTTCCCCACATTTAGGTTACTTTAATTTGCATTTATTGATCCTGTATGGAAAACATGTTTTATACTTATTGGAACTTTATTTTATCTTGTGTAAACTTGCTCTTTATATCCTTTGTTCATTCATCTTTTGTGATCTTATGTTACAAATATATTAAATGTACTTCTTCTAAGTGGTTATAAAGTAGACTCTCTTTTTCTTATTTATAATAGAAATGCCTTCATTTTATCTATTTAAAAGATACAGATAAAGTGAAGGCATTTGAGACCAATGGCATGGGAAACCTTTTTGTTCCACAGTCTTAAAGGGAAGCCCCTTTATCTCCATACTCCCTTCTATCCCCTTTATCATTCCTTGTTGTATCAGCAGGTCCGACAGCTATACTCTAAGATAGTTCTTCACTAGATAGGAGCAGTGGTGAGTATGTAACTTTTTCTCTCATTTGGAGCCTAGTAAATACTGTCATCAAACATTTCGAAAATCTTTAACTTGTTTAGTATCAGTGTTTCTGTGTCATCTTGAAAACCAACATTTGTCTTTGAACACTTTCTTTCAGAGTCAAACAGAAAAATTGGCGAAGGTTTACCAGCCAAAACGCTCAGTCTTATCTCCTAAAAGTACTATTTCTGTTGCCCACCTTTTGGCTGCAAGACAAGACTTGTCAAAGATCTTAAGGACGAGCAGTGGCTCTATAAGAGAAAAGACTGCCTGTGCCATCAATAAGGTGACAAGACTACCTTTAATTTTCTTTCAAACTCATTTATTTATATTTTTAAAATACAGTAATTTAAAATTTAAAATATCTTTCTTATCCCACAGGTGTTGATGGGCAGAGTTCCTGACAGAGGGGGTAGGCCCAATGAAATCGAACCTCCACCCCCAGAGATGCCACCGTGGCAGAAAAGGCAAGATGGCCCCCAGCAACCAGCAGGAGGACGAGGAGGCGGGAGAGGGGGCTATGAACATTCCTCGTACGGAGGAGGACGAGGAGGTCATGAACAACAAGGCGGAGGGAGAGGTGGCCGCGGCGGCTACGACCACGGTGGCCGCGGCGGCTACGACCACGGTGGCCGCGGGGGAGGAAGAGGAAATAAGCACCAAGGAGGCTGGACAGACGGAGGGAGCGGGGGAGGGGGCGGCTACCAAGATGGCGGTTATCGCGATTCGGGTTTCCAGTCCAGTGGCTATCACGGTGGCCACAGTGGCGGCTATCAGGGCGGGGGTTACGGTGGCTTCCAGACAGCTACATACACAGGAAGTGGATACCAGGGTGGGGGATATCAGCAGGACAATAGATACCAAGATGGTGGGCATCACGGTGATCGAGGCGGGGGTCGTGGAGGGAGAGGGGGTCGTGGAGGCCGAGGCGGACGCGCTGGCCAAGGAGGAGGTTGGGGAGGAAGAGGGAGCCAGAATTATCATCAAGGGGGGCAATTTGAACAGCACTTCCAGCATGGAGGTTACCAGTATAATCATTCTGGATTTGGACAGGGAAGACATTATACTAGTTGAGGCTACATAGAACCTTACATTTTGCTAGAGCTCAAGTAATAGAAACTTAGTTTCAGAATCCTGAATTCAGCATTGATTTTGAATTAATGTGAGACCACCAGTGACAGGCAGATTCCTGCTTGGCATAAGCATTTGTAGGTCTTCATACAATACTGTTCCTTTGTGTTTTTTTTAAATGGACTTAACATAATGCTGTTTATTTGAGAAACACATACAATATCTCTCCTTTGTATGAAGAATTTCTTAAAAGGTAATTAAAACTGCCTTCAACTGACCAGTAGACTAATTCCACAGTCAGAACATGCGTATTTTTCTGAAGAAATTACTTGAACAAGTAGTTTTCATGTTTTCAATATGCAGTTTTGAAAAATGAGAATTCTTCTAGATTTTTTTAGATTTACAACTAGGAAACCTTCCTCATATTAACAATCCATTTATATGTGTTTTCCTTAAAGTATTCTAATGCCTATTTTCCAAGCACAGTTCTGCCCTGATTGGCTTTTTATTCAGAGAGGTTATGCAACATTAGCTTCATGATAGAACTTTAAGGTCAGTTCCTATTAAATGAGCTCTTCTGCAGATAGCACATTCAGTAGCCTTATCCTTTTGACAGAATACTGTACCATATGCTCAACTCTGAAAACCTTGAACACGGCCAAAATCCATAAAGATTATAAAAGCAGACTAAGTTGTGAACCTATAGTACATGTAGTCATTTAGTTAAGTTTAGCAATTCAAACTGACCTGCATCCATTCAAAACAAGTTCCTCTTTCAACTTTATTTTTACTTGAAATCTGCTAGAAGAAACAGCAAACTGAAATTTGTTTTATGCACGAGTTAATACCACTGGCTCAGCAGATACAAGTTGGTTTGCTTTGGGCAGGAGACTTTTTGTAATGAAAGAAATGCACTACCGAGTAAGAGGACAGACTTTTGCTTAGAGCAGGAGGCCCTTTATTATTGCTGCAGAAAACAAAAGCCTGGCTGAGTTGATGTTTGACACTCACCTTTACTGAAATCTACATGACGCTTCTTGCTGGGTTTTTGTACACGTAAATATTGTCAAGCTGTGAAAGAAAACGGCTGGAGGTGTGCTTTGTGTGAAAGGTGAGCAATAAAGTATCTGTATGTTCTCTCTTTGGTTTGAGTTTTATTTTAGCCACTTTTTTTAAACTGATGAGTTTGAGCAAGCTCCAGGAGTTGGTGATGGACAGGGAAGCATGGCGTGCTGCAGTCCATGGGGTCGCAAAGAGTCGAACACGACTGAACAACTGAACTGAACTGATTCTGGTCGCTTGCTTCAAGCTTATGAACTAAGGCCTTTGTTCCCCAAAGATTCTCAAGTGTTTCCTTGAAACATACAGCTTGTGGTAAAAGATAAAACCTTACCCTAAGTGAGTTGAAAAAGAGCTATTTCTGAATTTACCTTTTACTGTCACTTTATAGCTGGATGACGTCACTACTCATCCTTGACCACTAGGTGTAGCTGTTGCTACGCGGTATGTTAGGCAAAGATCCTTTAATGGCCCTGATCTTTTAGAGGCCTTTTTTGTTTCCCCATTCTTAGAATGAGAGACATTTTGAATGAAGTGAATTCAAAATATAAATATATGTTTGTAAGAAGAAATAGTATTTCCTTTTCCTACTAAATTGGGCTTTTTAGAGTAAAGAATCAACTCATAACTTACCATTAAAAATACTCTATTTGCTGTTGAGATAAGCACATTCTTTTGATTGCCTAAACCATTTTTAAAAGCCTTGATCATTTTGTTAATTTTACCTGTTTATTAGATTTTTCAACTGGAATTTACCATTCTAAAGTGTTCAGATTTGAAGATAATTTAACATGCTTTTATTTATCATTAAAGATTTTAAGTTCTATCTTGAAAGTTTTAAGTGTTTGTCTCTGCTTTATGCTGTTATGTGTTTAGTATGTATAGGAGTTTCCTATTAGAAATAAAATTGTCAAGGTTTTATATTTGAAGATGATATCTTAGAATGTATTAACACATACCTTAGTGTTTGCTTTAATCTGTTTTCTAGCATCAGACTCCACAATGTACTTAATGAACGTGTTTCATTCTTTCGACAAATAGAATTTTGATTTATTTTTATGGTTAATAGCTTACATTTCTTATGTCATTTTTATGTGATTACTTTTCATGTGTGAGCATATAAGAAAACATGATATATTTCTTGACAATGCACTATATTTTCTGCTTCATATCAGAACTTTATTTTCAGATTATAAATCCATAAAAGAATTGTCTTTTAGTTTCTTTTCTTTGACATATTTTATTACTCTAGAAAGAGGATATTTCAAACCACTAGTTAGTTTTGTTATATTAAAGTTCTTAGGTTTATTTAGAGTGTTGATTTTACATACGTTCTTAACCTTTATTTGTAGAAAATAATAACTTACTGGTATAGGGTATGTAGAAATTTCTTGGAGAAACAATTTTTAGGAGGGAATTTTTGACATGTGAAATCTTAAAATATATATGTATTTTTTGGCCACACTGCATAGTATGCAGGACCTTAGTTCCCCAACCAGGGATGTAACCCACCCCCTGCAGTGAAAGTGCTGAGCCTTAACTGCTGGACTGCCAGGGAAGTCTCAAAATACTGTTTCTTAATAGACTGAGACAGACAGTACACTTTTGTTGGTGTTTTGTTTCCACCTCTACCAGGAGCTAGAACAGGATGTCAACATTTTCTGTGAAAATTACCAGAGATATGCCACTACCATTTCCATTTCTTGCTCTACGTCCAAACAGAGCTAGTGTCTGTTGGCTACCCCCAAAATATACCACAATGGCATATTGATTATTTTAAATTAAGAAACTGCCAACAAACGAGGGACACTGACCCTCCTTTCTGTCTGACAGAAAGCAAGAAATGAGTCTCTCATGTGAAACAACTCCATGCACCTAAAGACAGAAGGACACCCTATTTGTGGAAGATAGGGAATTCAGGTTGAGAAGCCCATAGAAACAACCTTGTTACTTCTTTAATTTACTACCCCAAGCCCAAACTGTTTAGAGTTTTCACTAATTAAGTGCCCAAAACCTGAGTTTCTTTGTCCTATTAATTCCTCACACAAAAAAAATTTTTTTCTTTTATCTAAAACATAAAAGCTGACTTCTTTGGCTGGGTTCCATTTCTGTGAGACCTCAGCATGCAGAAATTAAAACTTGTTTCTTTTTCTCCTACTAATCTGTCTTAGGTCAATTTTATTATTAGTCCGCAAGAACTCAAGGAGGGTAGAGGTGGAAATTTCTTAACACATCCAACTAGAATAGAGTTAAATAAATTCATGCTGAGGGAAAGCATTTAAGTTCATTTCTATGTACAGCTGGTCTTTGAACAATGCAGGAATTAGGGCTGCTGACCCTCTGCACTGTGCATTGAGCTGCAGATTGTATAGCACTGTGTTTATTGAAAAAAAATCCACATTTAAGTGGACCTGTGTTATTCAAACCTGCATACGTAGATGTTTTTCCACTGCCCAGGTCATTTACATTCTTACACTGAGGTTTTTTTTTTTTGTTGTGCCCATCCTACCATTTTGGACACTTTATTTGCCTGTGTTACACTATTTTGAAAATAGATTTTTAATGTGTGTATACTACTTAACCATCTCCCCCTTTAGGTAACCTGGATGGTATTTGATTCAAAATTTTTTTTAAATAGGACTATTCAGTTTACCTAATTTAAAAATACATTCATCACAGGGTATCTAATATTACCTAAAGCTCTTTTCCCCCTACTTATTTCTCTCATTTTCCATTAATATGATGGTAGTCACTAGGAATGCTATGTGTTGCTCAGTCAGTGCTACACATCCACATTTGTATAGGTTAATGAGTTCCAAGGGTTCAGGTCAGTGTTTAACCAGGTATGTATATCAGTGTTGAAACTCTCCTTCACCTTGGGTGTTTTGAGTCGCCTGCAAAATTGTGTTGCTAAAGACGTTGCATAAACTTAACAGTTGGCGTGAGAACTTCCATAGTAAATCATTCACTGCCCACTAAATGTAAATGCAGAAGCCTAGGGTGTGAATGGAGAAAAAAAGAAATTTAACATATTTCCTAGGAATTTGAGGGAAAACCTTAGGGGGAAAGTCTATGAAAATGACCAGTACCTGTTAAATTACTATACTTTCCTCAATAAGAGAGGCCTGCACTTCAGTAAACACTTGAATGCTGCTCTATTCAGGCATCATGTTGGATATTTGAAGCACAAAGGTCAGAAAGTCCCTGCCTTGGAAAATGTCCAGAGGCAGAGCCAGAAATAGATGATTGTATCATAAGATAATAAAAACTGAATATTGTACCAGGGTGCTAGGCTAGCCCAGGGTCAGAATTGCTCATATGAGGTGGAAATTGCCTGGAGAAGTTGGGAAGGTTGCAGGGGTCAGGTTATGGAGGGCTCTATATACTTTCCTAAGTAAATTGAATCTAATGTATGTGCCTTCGTATGCTGAGGCTTGTAGCCTGGTCAGTTTTGGATTCTGTATAACAATCACTGGCTAAGAAGTAGAGAATCAATTTAAGGAGGGAGGAAAAGATTGGAATGAGGAGCTTAGAGCTTAAATTAATATAGCATAATAGAGCAAAAGGACAAATTGAGGAAATATTTAGGAAGTAAAATTATAAGATTTTTTTGTTTAAGAAATCAATATGACTAGTTTTTTTTTGTGTGTGTGCTCTATTTTCTTTTTTTAAAATAATTTGTTCACTTTTAATTGGTTCAGTAGAGACCAGTTGTGTGGTATAGAAGACCAGTCACAAGTCGACTACACTAACATGAAACTACAGAAAAATTTGTTTCATTCTAGCTAATCTTCCAATTATCAGAAATTTATTTAAACATTTCGAATGAAACAAGTAGAAAGTAAACCCTAACCTAAAGGGATGAGAAAGGGCTATTCGATAATCTTATTTACAATGACGATGATCTATAAACAGTTTAATATCTTATATGTGTGTGCTGTATGCTAAGTCACTTCAGTCGTGTCTGACTCTTTGCAGCCCTATGGACTGTAGCCTGCCAGGCTGCTCTGTCCATGGGATTCTCCAGGCAAGAACACTGGAGTGGGTTGCCATGCCCTTCTCCAGGGGATCTTCCTGACCCAGGGATTGAACCTGCATCTCTATGTCTCCTGCATTGGTAGGCAGTTTCTTGACCACTAGCACCACCTGAGAAGCCCTTGATATCTTGTAGGGCTGCTGTCAGTTAACTTCTTATCCAGTTACTGAAGTGCTTGCTATGGAAAAACAAAAGTGATTGAAAACGTTTCCCCAGAGGCACTTTCTCTGTAACAAACTAGAGCTATGAATATGTATCTGTTAAAATTCGAAAGCAGTGGCTGGTTACAAGAAGTGCTTATCTAATGATTTATTTAGAACACCTAGAGGCAGGTAATCTGGATTCAGAACCTGGTACACTAGCTCTGTGACCTTGAGCAAGTGATTTAATTTAGTTAAACTCTACTGGGCTTCCCTAGTGGCTCAGCAGTAAAGAATCTGCCTGCCAGTGCAGGAGACGCAGGTTCAATTCCTGGGTCGGGAAGATCCCCTGAAGGAAATATAAGGAGGAAAGAAAGGAAGGAAGTGGTAACCCACTCCATGTTCTTGCCTGGAGAATCCTGTGGACAGAGGATTCTGGTGGGCTACAGTCCACGGGGTCACAAAGAGTAGGACATGACTTCGCAACTAAACATCACCAACAAACCGTAAATAATCTTCCAATCCGGAAAATCTGGATAGCAGTTCCCACCTGCATAGGACAAGTGTGTGGTTTGAATGTGATAATCTGTGTTAACTGCCTACCATAGTGTATGGTACATAATAGGTATTCAGTGTTTAGCAGTTATCACTACAGAGGTAATTAATACTCCAGAATACCTTCAACAGAACCTAAGAGATTCTATCTCTTTTCTTGTTTCATTTTGAAACAAATATTGCAAAGAAGTACCTAGCATTCTCTCTTTTCTACAATTTCAAAACAGCCTAAAATATCCCAATTGCCTGCACATACAGAGTCTATGATGGACAGTCACTATACATCCTTTTGCTTTTTAGATTTTTGTTCTTTTTTTTTTGGTCTGACATGAGAATTCTTTTCCAGTGTATTTAGTGTGTGTTTAGAATAGCCTTGTAACAGCATCATCAAGAAAACAAGGGAGTGAGTTGAAAATTAGGAGACTCATTGTTCATTGGCTCATGTTACAGAATTATTTTTATATCTCTTTCGAGTGTTCCCTCTAGGTGAGCATCTTTTTTTTTTTTTCCCATCAAAAATCCATCTAAAGAAGGTAAGTTGATGTCTGTGATTTAGCATAATGTTTTTCCAAAATGGAATAAGCAAGAAAACAGTCATTGCAAGGGATATGCTGCTTGAACGGATTGCTTTAGGCAAAAGAATAAATTTAAAATCCTCATTTTTCACAAGTATTCTTTCTTAAAATGAGCTGAGAAAATAAGCTTTCCCACTTTGCAAAAATAAAAAATTCCAGAATACATCCCACATCTTCCTCTTACGAATTGACCCATCTGGAGACACAGTTCAGAGCAACTGAAAGAGTACTGGTTAATCATATGGATTCTTTTAAATATATAAATAGACTATTTTGCATAATCTATTGAGACACATTGGAGTAAAATTCATGGGAAAAATGTTAAGTGACTTTCAGGGGTCTTTATGCCTTAAATAAGATAGAACCAATTTTATCAAATCATCGTGAGATATGTATTCTGATCACTATCAATATTCATTTTATTTTACAGAAAACAAAAAACATTTAAACTTATGATAAAACATATATAAACTTAAAAATGTCCAGATGATCAGAAAGGCTTAAATTGATAACTAATTTCTGATTGATAAATGTCTTCATGTGTGTTTGAGGAATAATTCATTTCTAATGCATCGTCCTGAACCAAAGAAATCTCTCCTTGTATATTATATACCAGACCAGCCCCTATTTGAAAATATAAGCTCTGTCTTTGGAGTGTATAGAACACCACCTTTAAAGTCATTTTAGCCATGGGAAAAATAAGGATAATAGTGTGATATACTGGAAAGAGAAGCATATTAGGAGCTGGAAAAAAATGGTTCTTGTCTCAGTTCTGCTAATATCTATTTCTATCATTTTTCTGTTTCGTTAAGTGATTATCAAAAGCGTAACTATGCGTTCTTCTGTAGTCATTCTTAGGAATTTGTTGCAAAGGGGCACTTGTCACTGTTCACCTTGCCCCAATTTGTTCCTGTGTGACACAGACCCTAAGGAGGGTTAGTCCATGCTCCTGTGCTCAGTCACTAAGTCTTGCCTGACTTTTTGTGACCCCAGGCACTGTAGCCTGCCAGGCTCCTGGGTCCATGGGATTTCCCAGCAAGAGTGCTGGAGTGGATTGCCATTTCCTTCTCCAGGGGATCTTCCTGACCCTGGGATGGAAACTGCATTTCCTGCATTGCAGGCAGATTCTTGACCGCTGAGCCACCAGGAAAGCCCAAGGAGGGTCTGTGCCATTCTTTTATTACGATTATTTAACTTTTGAATAGGTAATAACATGGATCAAAATTTAAAATGTAGGAGAAAGTTATTCAAAGAAATCTCACTTTTGCCCCTCAGCCATATGGTTCACAGACATTTAATTTGTTAGGGGTGTGTGCATTCATGTGCTCTCTTTCAGAGATATTTAAACATAAAGAGATTAAATTTATTCATTCTTTCCCCTCATTTGTACACAAATGATGGCTGCAATACATACCATTTTTCACTTTGATTTTTATTGAATATTTTCGAGACCATTATCACTTCATAGTTTTTTTTTTTTTAACATCTAAATGGTATTACATTATGTGGATATAGCCATTTATTTAACCGAAGCTTTATTAATGGATACTAGATTATTTCCAGTTGTTTCCCATTCCAAACAATGCTGTTGTGAGAAACATGCTCACTTTGTATTTCTCTTATGTGCAAGTATATCTTGAGAGGTCATAAGTAACATGCTGCTGGGATTTGAAGCCTGGCTGCACCATTTAGTAGCTGTGTATCCTTGAGCCTGTGAGGTAACTTCTCTGTGCCTCACGTTTCTTATCTGTAAGAGCTCAGGATATTGAAAAGATTCAAAGAATCCCTTTATATAAACTACTTGAGTGAGTGCCTGACATACAGTAAATGATGTTTTGGTTGCTGCTGCTACTGTTATTGGTATTACTATCACCATTATTTTTAGGGTAAGTTCCCAGACATGGAACTACTAAGTCAAAAAGAAAATACAGTTCTAATTTTGAAGGGTATTGCCAAAATAGTCTTCAATCGAGATTCTACAAATTATTACCAGCAATGATGTGTGAATAGAATGTTTCTCCACATTCATGCCCAGAAAGTATTTAAAAATTTTGAATCGGACGAGTGAAAACTATTATTGCATAGTAGTAAAACAAGTTATTGTATAGTAGTTTAAAAACTTTTAAAAAGCTTTTATTTCTTTTTTGTGAGGGGGGTAATATGGTTTTATGAGTCCTTTGGATTTCTTTTGGTGTGACTTACCTGTTCAGTTCCTTTGCCCATTTTATTTGAAACCAGGATGTTGAATTTGTTGTATGAATTTGTAGCTCTTTATATTAAATAAACTGTGTGTTAGTGGTATGACTTGCAAATATTCTAAAACATTTTTTAAATTTATCTTTTGACAACTTTTGCTGGGGACAGCCACTCAGACTTATTTATTTTTTACATAGCTGATTTTTATGTCTTCTCTTTTATGATTTCTGGATACTGTCATGTTTAAAAAGGCATTCACTATCCAAGATAACAATTTAAAATAATCATTCCATAGTTTACATTCCATAGTTTACATTCCATAGTTTACAATCATTCCATAGTTATAGTGGTTTGATTTGTTTTCCATTTAAATCTTTTACTCATTTGGAAATTATTGTGATAGAAGCTTTCAGCTATTGATCCAAATTTAAGGTTGCTACCCAGTTGTCTCAAATTATTTTACTGAGTAATATCTGTTTTTGAAATGATGTGAGATGGCTACTTTATTGTATACTTAATTACTGTATTATCTCTCCTGTTTCAGACTTCTTAGTCCTTTTCTATGGATTCATACCCTTTAATAAACTGTTTTATGCTTTAATATCTGACAGGGCTAACTAGTACTCACTCATTGCTTTTTGTCATATACTTCCTAGCTATTTATGTATATGTTTTTCCTCCTGTAAACTTTAAAGTCAATTTGCTAACACACACACACACACACACACACACACACAAATTATCTTGGTGTTTTTTGAAGTTCACGGTAAAGAATTCAAAGGTTCACTTGAAGAAAACTGAAATCTTCATGATGTTTCCTTCCTCTCCAGGAACTTGGTACCTTTCCATGAATTTCAATCTTGTTTTGTGTCTATCAAGAGCATTTTAAAGCTTAGTTTGTTTGTTTCTTATTAAGTTTATTCCTTGATATCTTAACTATTTTGTCACTTGTATATGAGGTCTTTTATTTTCTGATTACTGTCTGTATTAATGACTGTTATTTCTATTCATTTAATACCTTATTGGTTTTTCTTTTTCTTTGTAGTAAGTTTTCAGTTGATTCACTTGTAGTTTCTCAGCGTAGTCACTTCACGGTAACTGTTTTTGCCTACTTTAAAATATTTATACTCCTCTGTCCCTTTTTATCTTATGTATTACTTAACACCTCTCAAAGGCAATGTTAGATAATAAATGATGGTAGGCCTTCTTATCATCTGCAAGTCTTTATTCACAATGCTTACAATGTTTTCTAAGTATCTTCCTGGTTTGGCAGTTGAGATAAATACGTTTTAATCACATTCAAAAGTTTTCATCTATTTTTGTAAATTTTTTTTTTATTTTCAAGAGTTTTAAATAAAAATGGGTATTGAATATTGTCAAATATTTAAGCATTTATTAAGATGATCATATAATTTTTTCTTTAGATTTTAACCTAATCGTATATCCATAGATAAAAGAATACTGAACCATTTTAAAATTCCTAGTACTAATTTGTATATTTTCCACTGTACTTAAAATAGTTCTGATTTGCCTTGATATTCATAAATGATTTTTCCTGTTTTATGTTGATGTCAATATTGTGTTTGACTTACTTTAAAGTTTTTAGAAGTCTTTATTATGTTCTAGAACTATGTAAATTATACAGAATTAGTCTATAATTTAAAAGTTTGGTAACAGTTTTTAGTAGAACTATCTGAGTCTGATGATGACTTTGGACAGCAACTCTTCAATGACACCACTATTTTTTTCTTAAGTCAGGTTTTGCAGATTGTATTTTCCTAGAAATTATCCATTTTTACTAGGTTTTCTATTTTCCCCTTGTTTTAGGTCTAAATTTAAATAGTCCTTTATTTTTATTCATTCTTGTATATTAATGTATTCTTATATTTAAGACTGACTTTTCCTCTTATGGACGGTGCTTATGTGGAACTTGTAGGAAGTATATATAATGTCTTCATGATCATTTCTTATAAATTCTTCAGTATCTTCTTAAACATTTGGAAGAGGTAACTTTCGTTTTAACTTCTAGATTTGGGGGAGTTTATTTTTCTAGTTTTGCCATCAAGTTCTAATTTTATAGTATTATGATACAGTTTTATCTCTATTATTTCCAAATTTTGGAAATTTACTGATTTCCTTGTGACCTAACGTATGGACGATTTTTGTAATTGTTTCATTGAAGAAGACAGAACTAAAGACAGTCTGTTTTTAGAGGACAGGGTTAATATGTATATGCATCAATTTTAATATCATGGTTTAGAATACAGACTCTAGAGCCAGACTTCAGTTCAGTTCAGTTGCTCAGTCGTGTCCGACTCTGCGACCCCATGAAACGCAGCATACCAGGCCTCCCTGTCCAGCACCAACTCCCAGAGATCACCCAGACTCATATGCATCGAGTTGGTGATGCCATCCAGCCATCTAATCCTCTGTCGTCCCCTTCTCCTCCTGCCCCCAATCCCTCCCAGCATCAGAGTCTTTTCCAATGAGTCAACTCTTTGCATGAGGTGGCCAAAATATTGGAGTCTCAGCTTCAGCATCAATCCTTCCAATGAACACCCAGGACTGATCTCCTTTAGGATGGACAGGTTGGATCTCCTTGCAGTCCAAGGGACTCTCAAGAGTTTTCTCCAACACCACAGTTCAAAAGCATCAATTCTTTGGTGCTCAGCTTTCTTCACAGTTCAACTCTCACATCCATACATGACCACTGGAAAAACCATAGTCTTGACTAGACTGACCTTAGTTGGCAAAGTAATGTCTCTGCTTTTCAATAGGCTATCTAGGTTGGTCATAAGTTTCTTCCAAGGAGTAAGCGTCTTTTAATTTCATGGCTACAATCACCATCTGCAGTGATTTTGGGGCCCCAAAAAATAAAGTCTGACACTGTTTCCCCGTCTATTTCCCATGAAGTGATGGGACCAGATGCCATGATCTTCGTTTTCTGAATGTTGAGCTTTAAGCCAAGTTTTTCACTCTCCACTTTCACTTTCATCAAGAGGCTTTTTAGTTCCTCTTCACTTTCTGCCATAAGGGTGGTGTCATCTGCATATCTGAGGTGATTGATATTTCTCCTGGCAATCTTGATTCCAGCTTGTGCTTCTTCTAGCCCAGCATTTCTCAGGATGTACTCTGCATAGAAGTTAAATAAGCAGGGTGACAATATACAGGCTTGACGTCCTCCTTTTCCTATTTGGAACCTGTCTGTTGTTCCATGTCCTGTTCTAACTGTTGCTTCCTGACCTGCATACAAATTTCTCAAGAGGCAGGTCAGGTGGTCTGGTATTCCCATCTCTTTCAGAATTTTCCACAGTTTCTTGTGATCCACACAGTCAAAGGCTTTGGCATAGTCAATAAAGCAGAAATAGATGTTGTTTTTTCGATGATCCAGCAGATGTTGGCAATTTGATGTCTGGTTCCTCTGCCTTTTCTAAAACCAGCTTGAACATCTGGAAGTTCATGGTTCATGTATTGCTGAAGCCTGGTTTGGAGAATTTTGAGCATTACTTTATTAGCGTGTAAGATGAGAGCAATTGTGTGGTAGTTTGAGCATTCTTTTGCATTGCTCTTCTTTGGGATTGGAATGAAAACTGACCTTTTCCAGTCCTGTGGCCACTGCTGAGTTTTCCAAATTTGCTGGCATATTGAGTGTAGCACTTTCACAGCATCATCTTTCAGGATTTGAAACAGCTCAACTGGATTCCATCACCTCCGCTAGCTTTGTTCCTAGTGATACTTTCTAAAGCCCACTTGACTTCACATTCCAGGATGTCTAGCTCTAGGTGAGTGAACACACCATCATGATTATCTGGGTCATACAGTTCTTCTGTGTATTCTTGCCACGTCTTCTTAATATCTTCTGCTTCTGTTAGGTCCGTACCATTTCTGTCCTTTATCAAGCCCATCTTTACATGAAATGTTCCCTTGGTATCTCTAATTTTCTTGAGGAGATCTCTAGTCTTTCCCATTCTGTTCTTTTCCTCTATTTCTTTGCACTGATGACTGAGGAAGGCTTTCTTATCTCTCCTTGCTATTCTTTGGAACTCGGCATTCAATTGGGAATATCTTTCCTTTTCTCCTTTGCTTTTCACTTCTCTTCTTTGCTCAGCTAATTGTAAGGCCTCCTCAGACAGCCATTTTGCTTTTTTGTATTCTTTTCCATGGGGATGGTCTTGATTCCTGTCTCCTATACAATGTCATGAACCTCTGTCCATAGTTAATCAGGCACTCTATCAGATTTAGTACCTTAAATCTCTCTCCTTTCTACTGTATAATCATAAGGGATTTGATTTAGGTCATACCTGAATGGTCTAGTGGTTTTCCCTACTTTCTTCAATTTAAGTCCGAATTTGGCAATAAGGATTTCATGATCTGAGCCACAGTCAGCTCCCGGTCTTGTTTTTGCTGACTGTATAGAGCTTCTCCATCTTTGGCTGCAAAGGATATAATCAATCTGATCTCAGTGTTGACCATCTGGTGATGTCCATGTGTAGAGTCTTCTCTTGTGTTGTTGGAAGAGGGTGTTTGCTACGACCAGTGCGTTCGCTTGGCAAAACTCTATTAGCCTTTGCCCTGCTTCATTCCGTACTCCAAGGCCAAATTTGCCTGTTACTCCAGGTGTTTCTTGACTTCCTACTTTTGCATTCCAGTCCCCTATAATGAAAAAGACATCTTTTCTGGGTGTTAGTTCTAAAAGTTCTTGTAGGTCTTCATAGAACCGTTCAACTTCAGCTTCTTCAGCATTACTGGTTGGAGCATAGTCTTAGATTACCATGATATTGAATGGTTTGCCTTGGAAATGAACAAAGATCATTCTATCGTTTTTGAGATTGCATCCAAGTACTGCATTTCGGACTCTTGTTGACCATGATAGCTACTCCATTTCTTCTGAGGGATTCCTGCCTGCAGTAGTAGATATAATGGTCATCTGAGTTAAATTCACCCATTCCAGTCCATTTTAGTTTGCTGATTCCTAGAATATTGACGTTCACTCTTGCCATTTCCTGTTTGACCACTTCCAATTTGCCTTGATTCATGGTTCATTCCAGGTTCCTATGCAATATTGCTCTTTACAGCATTGGACCTTGTTTCTATCACCTGTCACATCCACAACTGGGTATTATTTTTGCTTGGCTCCAATCTCTTTATTCTTTCTGGAGTTATTTCTCCACTGATCTCCAATAGCATATTGGGCACCTACCAACCTGGGGAGTTCCTCTTTCAGTATCCTATCATTTTGCCTTTTCATACTGTTCATGGGGTTCTCAAGGCAAGAATACTAAAGTGGTTTGGCATTCCCTTCTCCAGTGGACCACATTCTGTCAGACCTCTCCACCATGACCTGCCCTTCTTGGGTGGCCCCACAGGGCATGGCTTAGTTTCATTGAGTTAGACAAGGCTGTGGTTCATGTGATTAGATTGACTAGTTTTCTGTGATTATGGTTTCAGTATGTCTGCCCTCTGATGCCCTCTCACAACACCTACCATCTTACTTGGGTTTCTCTTACCTTGTACATGGGGTATCTCTTCACGGCTGCTCCAGCAAAGCGCAGCCACTACTCCTTACCTTGGACGAGGGTTATCTCCTCACGGCCACCCCTCCTGACCTTGAATGTGGAGTAGCTCCTCTCGGCCCTCCCCCACACAGCCACCACTCCTTGGACGTGGGGTTGCTCCTCTTGGAGCCAGACTAACAGTATCCACATCCCATATTTTTTTACTGGACTCTTAGGCAAGTTACTTAATTTCTCTATGTCTCAATGTCCTCATTTGTAAAGTGGCTATAATGATAATATCTACTTCTTAGGGTTGTACAAGGATTAAATGGATTAACATATGCAAAGCATTTAGGATAGTGTCTAGAATCAAATAATCACCATATGTGTATTAGCTGTTTTAATTATTTAGATTTACTTTTTTAATTTTTAGAATTTTTCTGGAGCAGCACTCTCCAAATGAAATATAACACAATTCACATATGCAAATTAAAAATTTTATGGTAGCTATGTTAAGAAATTTTTTTGAATGGTAAAATTCTTAATAATATTTTATTTAACACATTACATCAAATATTATATTGTAACATAATCAATATACAGAATTTCTTAGTGAAATTTTACCTTCTTTGTTGTGCACTGTCTTAGAAATCTGACAGGTTTTGTACTAATAGCACATCTCACTTTGGACTTTGCATATTTCAAGTGCTCAACAACCACATGTGGTGGGTGGCTACTGTACTAGATGGCACAGGTCCAACAATGTATGTTTTGTGTACTTGGTCCTTTATATATCATGTGCTTAGTAAGGTCCCTTGGAGAAGGAAATGGCAACCCACTCCAGTATTCTTGCCTGGAGAATCCCACGGACAGAGGAGCTTGGCAGGCTACAGTCCATGGGATCGCAAGAGTTGGACACAACTTAGCAACTAAACCACTACCACCATCACCAAGTAAGGTGAAAATGAATTTCTTATGCCATTAGTATATTTCTGTGTATTTCTCCTTGAATCACCTTTAGTTCCTGTTCTATAAATGCTGATGCTCTGTAATTTGGTGCAAAAATACTTAATCATTAAATTTTCACTGTGAATTGTATCCTTTACCATTAAAAATCAGCCTGCCTTTGTCTCTTTTTGTGCCTTTTGCTTTGAATTTTGTGTTATATTTATGACCAGCATTTAAAAATTTTTTTCAACCATCTGAATCACTTATAAGAAATCTCTTGAGCACATCACAGAATTGGATTTTTCTTTGTTATTAGTCTGAGAATCTTTTTAAAAATATAGTTAAGTGTAGCCCATTTATATTTACATGACAGATATATTTGAACTTAGTTCTGTCTTATTTTAGGTTCTGTTTTCTATTTTTACAACTTTTAAATGCAATAGAGTTTCTCTTTGCTTTGGTTTTTGTATTTATTCTAATATTTAAACAGATTAGAGTGTTGTTCCAGTGTTTACCTTTATAACTATGTAGAATTGTGTTCACCTTCTATGTCTTTAGAAAGAATTACTAAGAAAGCTCACCCCTTACCTGGAAATAAAGAATGGCTGCGTTGTCCTTTGGATTTCATTTTAGAGCAGTGTCTTAAGCCTGCCTAAGGGTTAGCTGACTTCCTAGGGCAGCGATTCTCAAATGCAGTACTCAACTAATAGCATCAACACCAGCATCACCAGGGAACTCAGAAATACAAGTTCTCAGTTTCCACCCTAGACAAAGTAATTAGCCTCCAATTAAAAAAAAAAAAAAAAAACAACAAGAAACTCTGTGGATGGAGTCTATCAATCTGTGCTTGAGCAAGACCTCCACATGAATCTGATGCATGTGCAGTGGTTCTCAGACAAGAGCAGTTTTGTCCCAAAGAAGACATTTGGAACTGTCCGGAAGCATTTTTTGCTTGTCACAAGTGGGAAAGACAGAGTGCTACAAGCATCTCGTGACATATACTACAATGCACAGGACAGCCTCCACCCCATCCCAACAAAATATTAACTGGACCCAAGCTTCCACAGCACAGAGGTTGAGAAACTCTTCGAAGAGAATATAACTTTGTTTGATAATACTATTTATTATGGATTAGGGCCCAGGTGTTAACTTAGAGAAGAAAATCATTTGCATCTTATCAAGTTATCTGATAGAGGTATAAACTCTGAACAGTAAGAAAATAACCCCAAAGTTATGGTGTAATCACCAAGTAGAATATTTTGTGTAACAAAACACCATAAAACTTAGTTGCTTAAAATAAGCTTTTATTGTTATCATGGTTTCTGGGATCAGGAATTCATTCAGTTCAGTTCAGTTCAGTCACTGAGTCGTGTCCGACTCTTTGCGACTGCATGAATCACAGCACGCCAGGCCTCCCTGTCTATCACCAACTCCTCACTCAGACTCATGTCCATCGAGTCGGTGATGCCATCCAGCCATCTCAGCCTCTGTCGTCCCCTTCTCCTCCTGCCCCCAATCCCTCCCAGCATCAGAGTCTTTTCCAATGAGTCAACTCTTCGTGTGAGGTGGCCAAAGTACTGGAGTTTCAGCTTCAGCATCATCCCTTCCAAAGAAATCCCAGGGCTGATCTCCTTCAGAATGGACTGGTTGGATCTCCTTGCAGAATTCATTAAGTGGCTTTAGTTCTTAGCTTTTAACAGTGTTATTTGTTTGTTTTTGTAGTGAGAGAGCTCACATTTAACTATCCCTTTTTTCCCCTCTAGTAAGACCTCGGTTTTTGTTTTGTCTCAACTGTTTTCACCCCACTCCAGTACTCTTGCCTGGAAAATCTCATGGACGGAGGAGCCTGGTAGGCTGCAGTCCATGGGGTTGCTAAGAGTCAGGCACGACTGAGGGACTTCACTTTCACTTTTCACTTTCGTGCATTGGAGAAGGAAATGGCAACTCACTCCAGTGTTCCTGCCTGGAGAATCCCAGGGACGGGGGAGCCTGGTGGGCTGTCGTCTATGGGGTCCCACAGAGTCAGACATGACTGAAGCGACTTAGCAGCAGCAGCAGCAACTGTTTTGATTTTGGGTCTGTAATCCAAAATTTTAGGAAATTCCCTTTGGGAAGAAGCCAGGAAAATATCCAGGCCAGGTGAAATGTCTTATCATCCTAGGTGTTGCATGTAACTTCATTTAGCAAAGGTTAATTGGAAGGGATTGGCAATTGTATTTTCCTTTTTTCTATGACAAAGTTTGCTATCTTAGAATTCAGTTCAGTTCAGTTGCTCAGTTGTGTCGGACTCCTTGTGACCCCATGGACTATACAGTCCCTGGAATTTTAATTTGTATATTATATAATTACATATAACATTTTTATATTTTATATAATTTATAACATTTATTATATAATATATATGTTACAAATAATATTATATATTATATAAAGGAAATTTATATATTATATAAATATATATATATAGTCCCTTTATATAATAGACAGATCACGTCTTACAAATGTTTCATCTGTGTGCTCCTTTTCTACTGCTTCTCAGAACCAGACTAGATCCAGGAAGCTCCTGCTGATATCCATTGCTTCTGTTTTAAAGAGAATCTGCTCCTACATACTGAGAGGGATATTTGTTACTGCCTGCTGGTTGTTCCTTTGTCTATATTTTAGCTGCTGAATCCCTCTCTACTACAGCAGCTTCTCTTCATGTTCTCCTACAAGCCTCTCTGATCAACCTCTGATGCTTTTGGTTATCTTTCCTCTGTTGGGCCTAAGATTTCAGATCTCTTCCAGTTTCTCTGCAAATGGAGCTTGCTTTTTTGTTTTTATTCTAACTTGCTTTTCTAATGAATTCTGGTAAGAAAAGTAGTAAGGATTTCTTTGTTTCACAACTTTTAAAATCACAAACCTTCAAAAAAGCTTTAAAAATAATACAGTGACTGTATCTGTTTATCATATCAGCATTTACTGATTGATAAACTTATGCTTTGGTCTTCCTCTCCTAAGAAGCAAAGGTAGGTAAACTTAGACCTGCCCAGCAATAAATGTTCCACTATTTTATCCTATTTGAAATGACTCAGATAGTCAATGAATTCTCTTCATTTAATTTAGTTTAAAGTTACAAAAATCTGGAGAGAATATTTTAGTTAGACATTTCCAAAACATAATATTCCTTTTAAAGATTATTGAAAACTCTTAACTCATTTACCTCTATTTACTTAAAGGCTTTGTCATATCATTTATTTTTCTTGCTGACAAATTTTATAACAGGAATAATAAGGTCTTATTTGATTTCTAGTAAACATATGTACAATAAAAGTATTACATCTAAATTCATAACTGTAAAACCATGTCTGTATTAATCAAACCAGAAAGCTTAAGGTAACTTTAATGATGGCATGCGTGCTCAGTCGACTCTTTGCAACCCCAGGGACTGTAGCCCTCCAGGCTCCTCTGCCTTTGGGATTTTCCAGGCAAGAATATTGGACTGGGTTGCCGTTTCATCTTTCAGGGGATCTTTCTGACCCAGGGATCTAATCCATGTCTTCTGAATTGGCAAGCGGATTCTTAACCACTGAGCCACCTGGGAAGCTCAAGATAACTTTAATACCAGATTCAGTTCAGTTCAGTTCAGTTCAGTTCAGTCACTCAGTCATGTCCGACTTTTTGCGACCCCATGAATCGCAGCACGCCAGGCCTCCCTGTCCACCACCAACTCCCAGAGCTCACTCAGACTCACGTCTATCCAGTCAGTGATGCCATCCAGCCATCTCATCCTCTGTCGTCCCCTTCTCCTCCTGCCCCCAATCCCTCCCAGGATCAGAGTCTTTTCCAATGGGTCAACTCTTCACATGAAGTGGCCAAAGTACTGGAGTTTCCGCTTTAGCATCATTCCTTCCAAAGAAATCCCAGGGTTGATCTTCAGAATGGACTGGTTGGATATCCTTGCAGTCCAAGGGACTCTAAAGAGTCTTCTCCAGCACCACAATTCAAAAGCATCAATTCTTCAGCGCTCAGCTTTCTTCACAGTCCAACTCTCACATCTATACATGACCACTGGAAAAACCATAGCCTTGACTAGATAGACCTTTGTTGGCAAAGTAATGTCTCTGCTTTTCAATACGCTATCTAGGTTGGTCATAAGTTTCTTCCAAGGAGTAAGCGTCTTTTAATTTCATGGCTGCAATCACCAACTGCAGTAATTTTGGAGCCCCAAAATATAAAGTCTGACACTGTTTCCACTGTTTCCCCATCTATTTCCCATGAAGTGATGGGACCAGATGCCATGATCTTCGTTTTCTGAATGTTGAGCTTTAAGTCAACTTTTCCACTCTCCTCTTTCACTTTCATCAAGAGGCTTTTTAGCTCCTCTTCACTTTCTGCCATAAGGGTGGTGTCATCTGCATATCTGAGGTTGTTGATATTTCGCCTGGCAATCTTGATTCCAGCTTGTGCTTCTTCCAGCCCAGCATTTCTCAGGATGTACTCTGCATAGAAGTTAAATAAGCAGGGTGATAATATACAGCCTTGATGTACTCCTTTTCCTATTTGGAACCAGTCTGTTGTTCCATGTCCAGTTCTAACTGTTGCTTCCTGACCTGCATACAAATTTCTCAAGAGGCAGGTCAGGTGGTCTGGTATTCCCATCTCTTTCAGATTTTTCCACAGTTTATTGTGATCCACACAGTCAAAGGCTTTGGCATAGTCAATAAAATCATAGAAATAGATGTGTTTCTGGAACTCTCTTGCTTTTTCGATGATCCAGCAGATGTTGGCAATTTGATGTCTGGTTCCTCTGCCTTTTCTAAAACCAGCTTGAACATCTGGAAGTTCACGGTTCACGTATTGCTGAAGCCTGGTTTGGAGAATTTTGAGCATGACTTTACTAGCGTGTGAGATGAGTGCAATTGTGCAGTAGTTTGAGCACTCTTTTGCATTGCCCTTCTTTGGGATTGGAATGAAAACTGACCTTTTCCAGTCCTGTGGCCACTGCTGAGTTTTCCAAATTTGCTGGCATATTGAGTGTAGCACTTTCACAGCATCATCTTTCAGGATTTGAAATAGTTCAACTGGATTCCATCACCTCCACTAGCTTTGTTCCTAGTGATGCTTTCTAAAGCCCACTTGACTTCACATTCCAGGATGTCTGGCTCTAGGTAAGTGAACACATCATCGTGATTATCTGAGTCGTACAGTCCTTCTGTGTATTCTTGCCACCTCTTCTTAATATCTTCTGCTTCAGTTAGGTCCATACCATTTCTGTCCTTTATCAAGCCCATCTTTACATGAAATGTTCCCTTGGTATCTCTAATTTTCTTGAGGCGATCTCTAGTCTTTCCCATTCTGTTGTTTCCCTCTATTTCTTTGTATTGATCGCTGAGGAAGGCTTTCTTATCTCTCCTTGCTATTCTTTGGAACTCTGCATTCAGATGCTTACATCTTTCCTTTTCTCCTTTGCTTTTCTCTTACTCTTCTTTTCACAGCTACTTGTAAGGCCTCCCCAGACAGCCATTTTGCTTTTTTGCATTTCTTTTCCATGGGGATGGTCTTGATTCCTGTCTCCTCTACAATGTCACAAACCTCAGATATACCAGATATTAATTCAATATTGAGGATTTATGAACCTAAAATGTATTCTGGCCAATGTCTTATATGTTTGAGTATTTATGTAAGTGCTTAATTTCCTTTAAACTAATTAAATAGAGCTCTTTCACAAATTAATTTTGGCAGTGCCATACACCTATTATACACATACAAACACACAAACACAGGGACCTCAAAGCTTCCATTCCAAATATTCAGTCATGAATCAGGTACAGCAATGTAAAGCCCATCAGTTACAAAAGAGATTCAAATTGGGTTTCTGGCAGATGTGAGAAATCAAGCTAATTGTCTAGATGGCAATACCCTTTTATAATAATATTTATGGAAAAGACACTTCTACTCATACATTTTTGTGATTTTAGGAGCCAAGTGGAACCTTTCTCTTCTTCTTGGGAATGTCCCACTCTTGGACAAGAACAGACAGGTTTTTTTTCCTTTTTTTTTTTCTTGATCCTTTCCTCCATTTGACATCAGTATAAGTCTTAAATATCACAAAATTTCTTTGGCTGTAAATGGAGAAACAATACCAAACAAAATGAACAACCCAAAGAACAAACACAAAATCCTAAATAAACCCTCAAGTTTGGTATTGGGGTTTGACAAATACCAACAACACAGTAGACCATAAATGACATAATTAATACAAGAAAGGTCACAGTACTTGGGGCACAGGGCCCCAAGATAACCCTGCCTAAACCCCTTGTGGAGATCCCAACAGGTACTATGGCCACATATTGTTACAATAAAATATCATCCTCCTCCCACTCATGCATTTGTCTCCTTCAAAATAAGCCTCAGAAGACTTGCTTTAGGGATAGTTGAAACTTGTTGATCATTTAAAATTCTCCATTTTTAAAGACAGGAAATTCAAGACAAGCAAAATACATAATATACACACAAATGCCTCCAAAGAAACAAATGAACCAGTTCATAAATCAGGTAAAAGTCCAACCACTCTTGCCTCTCTCCAAAAGGATACCCTACTCAAATTCAAAATAAATTGACTCTTCCAGAGAAAAAGCCCTAGAGAGGAAATAAAGGCCCGACTGTTCACACCAGATTGACTTACCATACTGTATGCATCCCATGGCTCCCAAATGTTGATTCTTTGCTCTGACTGCCAAACACTGGGGCAGCCGGTGCTGCCTTAGGGAAATTCAAAGGGAAGATCCTCAGGACGAGGAACGCCAGCACCTGCTAGGGCCTTACCTGAAAATTCCCCAATCAGGGCTGGCTAGCCATGAGCAACAAGGCTTTTGACTGACTACAACAAAATTTGTTACCAAGTTCAAGTTTGTACTGCTTGCTGCATGACAGGCCAATAAATCAAAAGATAAGTTTTTGGAGCAAGGAGTGGCGGCTTTATTCAGAAGGCCAGCACTCTGAGAAAATGGTGGACTCATGTTCCAAAGAACCATCTTGCCTGAGTTAGAATTCACGCTTCTTTTCTACTAAAAGGAGGAAAAGTAAGGTCAAACATGTCCTGGTTCCTGTCAGCCTCCTAAAGGGATGTTAATTTCTTCCTGCCTGTAGTCTTTCACAGGTGGGCCTGGTCAGGTTGTTTCCTGTGAGCTAAACAAAGGTATTTTAACTTAATGCTCATTACCTGGGAGGCAAGTTCCCCAGAGATGCACCATTATATATAATTTAAGCTTATAGGCAACATCCCGTTAGTGATTAGCTTCTAATAGAATACAAAGGTTCTTCCCTATTACATATCACTCTACCTAATATAACAATTGTTAACATCCTGCCACATTTGCTTTATCACTCTACAGAAAAAGTTTTCCTTTTTTTCACTGAACCATTTCAAAGTAGATTGCAGATATTGATACTTCAGCCCTAACTACTTCAGTAGGTATCTCCTAAAAATAGGCATTATCCTGCTGCTACTGCTGCTAAGTCGCTTCAGTCGTGTCCGACTCTGTGCAACCCCATAGATGGCAGCCCACCAGGCTCCCCCATCCCTGGGATTCTCCAAGCAAGAACACTGGAGTGGGTTGCCATTTCCTTCTCCAATGCACGAAAGTGAAAAGTGAAAGTGAAGTCGCTCGGTCGTGTCCGACTCTTCCCGACCCCATGGACTGCAGCCTACCAGGCTCCTCCACCCATGGGATTTTCCAGGCAAGAGTACTGGAGTGGGGTGCCATTGCCTTCTCTGAGACATTCTCCTACATAACCATAAAATCTCAGACTGGAGTGAATTAATAACATTCATTCCATAGGTCATTTAATTCCCCAAATTTAAATATTTAAATATATTGCCTTCCCCAAAATGTCTGCTTTATTTATTTTTTGGTCCAGAATCCAATCAAGGTTTACAACACCTCAATTTGTTGTTGGGTTTTGGTTGAGCCATAACTGTTCCGTCCCTCCTTTTACTTTTTTTTTTAAGCCATTTTATTTTTGAAGCATTAGGGTCCACTGCGTTACGGAATGCCCCATGTGATGCTTTCCTTATGCTATTTTGTGTAAACTGCAAGTCACTTAGATTCTGAATAGATGTGAATTCCAACATGGTTGCCATTAACCTCTTAAGAAGAGAATAAATATTTTTGTTCGAGGTCTGAGTACTCTCTAAACTTCAGCGAGCAAGCTTTGGATGAAGCATGGAGGAAGCAGTTTTCTGATGAACCTTAAATTCAAGTAGTTTCCTATCATTACCATCTGCAGTAGTTATGGAATACATTGCAGATGCCAAATAAATGGAATACTTTCTATTTAAAAAGTTGTTTTATTTTCCTTTTGTATCCCTGTAGTAAAATTAATTATTTCAAAAGGTCAACCTCTTAAGCACCTTTATACTTTAATCTTTTTCTCTAAGCTTATTTACATTTTACCCATTTGGTTTCATAATCTCATCTATCTATTTTCAAACAGAGTGAGAATAACCAATGTTAGAAAACAGAACAGAGCTGACTCTATACACACACAGTGCCAGGAATAAAAATAAAACACTGAATATTTGTTTAATTCTTTGACACAAAATTTAGTTAAAAGTTGAATTTAGAGCCTCCAAAGAACAGAGTCATGTAAGTATGTAGTCTGAAGACAAGTTTAGAAAAGAACCCTATTTGACTATAAAATAATATTCTTATAAGGTCTTTACAAAGTACTTTTACATGTATTATTAGACTTGAGCTTTAAAACTCTGTAAGGTAGAAGGCTTTCCCCGTGGTTTAGGGGTAAAGAATCCACCTGCAGTGCAAGAAACAAGGGTTTGATCCCTGGGTCAGGAAGATCCCCTGGAGGAGAAAATGGCAACCCACTCCAGTATTCTTGCCTGGAAAATCCCATGGACAGAGGAGCCTAGAGGGCTACAGTCCATGGGGTCACAGAGTTGGACATGACTGAGCAACTGAACATATACAGATAGTTGAAGAAGGCAGTGAAATCTCTCCTTTTCAAATGTGAAAACTGAGGCTCAAAGATATGTACATAACTTGCCCAGGATCTCACGACTACAATTGGCAGAGATGGGATTTAAATCTGGCTGTGGATTGCATGCCAAAAGTGTGCTGTGGGAATCTCATTTGATTGAATTTACCTCCTCAGTCAAAAATCCAAATATTTATCTTCAGGATGCTTAAGCTTCCTGCCATCAGTAACAGTTTGGCACTTCCTTCTGTAGGTGTCCTCCCTTCATTGTCAAATAACAAACTTCTTTGATTTTTGGAGACTCTGTTACCATGGAAATCTGGGGACATTATTACTTCAGGAAACAGTCACTCCACATAAAGTGTTCAAAATATCAATTAGGATCACTCTTGTTTAGACAGATCTGGAAAAGCATCAATCCAGTTTACACATCTTTCAGTGAAGAATCAGTTGCTATATTTAATATTTCCTTTGTGTGTGTTTGCTCAAGTATGTCCCACTCTTTGTGACCCTTTGGACGGTAGCCCTCCAGGCTCCTCTGTCCATGGGATTTTTCAGCAAGAATACTGGAGTGAGTTGCCATTTCCTCCTTCAGGGAATCTTCCTGATCCAGGGATCAAACCTGTGTCTCCTATGTCTCCTGCATGGCAGGTAGATTCTTTACCTGCTAAGCCATCAGGGAAGCTCGCTGGTATCTAATAATACTCACTGGTTTTGTTTTTGTTTTTGCCACACGGCTTGAGTGGTCTCAGTTCCCAACCAGGGACTGAACCTGGGCCATGGAAGCAGTGAAAGTGCTGAATCCTAACCCACTAGCCATGTATATATATATAAACACACATATACAAAATAATTTATATACATATATACACGCAAATCGGAGAAGGCAATGGCACCTCACTCCAGTACTCTTGCCTGGAAAGTCTCATGGATGGAGGAGCCTGGTAGGCTACAGTCCATGGGGTCGCTAAGAGTCGGACACGACTGAGCGACTTCACTTTCACTTTTCACTTTCATGCATTGGAGAAGGAAATGGCAACCCACTCCAGTGTTCTTGCCTGGAGAATCCCAGGGACGGGGGAGCCTGGCGGGCTGCCATCTATGGGGTCGCACAGAGTCGGACACGACTGAAGCGACTTAGCAGCAGCAGCATACACACAAATATGCTTGTTTATTTATTTATTTTTTTTGGTTTGTTTTCACTCCAGTTTCATTTAGTGTTTTTGTCATAGGAAGGCTGATCATATAAAACTTTCTGTATATTTGAAATCTCAAAAATAACCCAAACTAAATGGCAATTGAAATAACTGCTTTGAGATGAAAAATAAATTTTAATATTCCTTAACAAGAACACAAGATATACACACAAGAAAGTTTTCTTGTACTTAAATTGCCATTTTCTGTTATTAATTTTGATAACATGTATTTCATTGCATTTATGAATAGGAATAGAGAGTGCATATACATAGAACCAATGCTGAGAATGGCTGTTTGCTTTCTGAGGTGCTTGCAAATGGTGAGTTCTTCTATTTCCTAGCTTAATCACAAGCCCTCACCTAATAACTTTATTTAATTTGCATTATTTTTGCGAATTGATCTCTGGATCTGTTTGGCCTAATTAAGTCAGTTCTAGCGAATTTGAAACATATTTTAGAGCGTCAACTTGCCTTAACACGCACAGACTCTCATCTCCAAGGGGAAAGATGAAGGGGTGCTCCTCTTTGTGCATCTAACACAGCACCTGCCCAGAGCAGGTACTCAACAAGTGTTTGCTGAACAGGACTGTCCTCATTTACCTAATGGAAAGTGAGAAGAAAGGCATTTCTTTATTGAAGCGACTGCCCCCAAAGAAACTCAGTCTTACATGGATTGCTCCCAGATGCAGACCAGTGTGCCTCTGTGGATCCAGTTTCTGACTGGTCACTTTGTAGCAGGTCATTCTCCTCACCCCTAGGCTCAAACCCATCTCTATTTTTCAATATCTTGAACCAAGTACTTTCTCCTAATTCATCATGTAAGAAATAGACCTGTGTCTAGAAATGCTGAGTCAAAGGAAGATATTCAAAATACTGATACTTTAAAAGTTTAAATGAAATGTTAATCAGAGCCAGTTTGTGGTGATTTGCTTTCTATCTCTCTCTCTTTTTTTTAACCATGGATGGCAATTTCTTAGGAAGAACATGCCAGCTCTCTTTCACAACCAAATTTTTTTTCTTTTTCAACAAACAAAATTCTTAAAACTATTTTGAGGTTTTAAAAATTGCTGGTTGAGTTTTAAAAATATTTCAGTATGTGGTTGGAGGGATGGTTTGTTTTTCTCCTTAATTTTATTGCTGAAAACTTGAATTGATTTTTTAAATTGCTATTGACACTTATTAATAGCAGTCTTAGGAAAGATGACTACACCTAGTCAGATGGGACAAATATTTAGTGAATTTTTCCCCATGGCAATTATAAATATTAGGAGAGTTTTCATGGATGTATCACGGCTACCTAGTGATGCAGAACTGGTAAGACATATGATTATAAAAATGTGGTTTGTTGCACATTGTATGGTAAGAACAATGTAAACAGCTTCTCCTTGCAACAGATCATTATTAGAAGAATCACTGCATTCCAAGCCTGGAAGAGCTTCCTTGTCTCTCAAGAAAATGTTAAGTCCTGGTCCTGTCCACAAAGCACCCAAAAAGACCATTAAATCAACTCCTCATTAAACACCCACCTCAGAAGTTTATAAAAACACTGAAGTAACATTCTCACAGAAAAGTAGTCTGAGTTTAGAAAATGAATATCAAGTACATGCCCCAAAGCTTCCATTTCACCCGTATACAAATGGCCCTAGAGAAAGGAGAGGAAATCACCAACGATATAACGCATCTCTCTGTGGCACCTCACTAGGAGCAGGGGAGGAGGAAATAAATAGTTCATAGGGTAAATCCTCTGGCCCATAGTTCAGCCATAGATCCCACAGTGTCACAAGCCAGTGAATGTCCAGGTATCTTTTCAGATAACTTCCTGAGCGTTGGAGTGTTCTTCAGAGTTTCTTATCTTGCTCCTTCCAAATGCCAACACAATTGCCTTCAGTGTCCTCAGCCGAAGTCAGCCATCCTGCAATATGAATCAGAACCTGTTGTACCACGGGATCTCTCTTGGTAAAATAAAACTATCCCCAGAAAGCAATTTATCAGATAATTTTGAGGGAACATCACAAGTGACCAGTATTTTGTGCTCTCAAGATTTAGAGAGAATTAAAAGATCATGTAGTCCACGCAGCACATGGTGTAAATGTTCTTAAATTAGATTGTAGTGGTGGTTGTGCCACTCTGTGAATACACGAAAACCCACTGAATTGTATAATTTAGATGGGGAAATGTTATAGTATATAAATTATATCTCAATGAAGCCACTTTAAAAGTTATTGTTATAAGAGGGAAACAATGGCTCAGCAGGAACTTACAATAAACTTCATATGACTGACGATCATGTGTGGCAACCTTATTGTCTTCAATGAGGAAGGAATTTTGGATAAAGGTCATTGACATTTTTCTCATCATAGATGACTATGGAGACTGTGCTGAGATCTGATGACAAATGGAATGTGGAGGTCCAGTCATAAGAATAAAGAGCATCGGCTTGATCCAGTAGGATCTCTGCCTAACCTAATATTCTGTTTATGAATCAGTAGGGAGGCAATGGCTGCCTTCCATGACAGTGCTTTAAAGGTTAGGAATATGACACCAATTTCCTCAAATCCTTTTCTTAATATACTAAAGACTGTTGACTAATAAATTTATCTAAGTCCATCTTGAATCAAATTATATTTTCAGCTTGTTGTAACACATTCCATATGCTTCCCAATTTGCTTTGGATGATTTGAACATCATTTTTGTGTGGAGGCAAAGACTCTTATGGAATCTTGAAGCTCTCACACCTCTGATATTCACCACCCTCTCCCCCATGATGCTGTCAAAAGGCTTTTTTTTTTTTAAGTAGGGGCAAGAGTTTCCAATTCTCCTCTGTCTACAAACATTTTTGCTTCCACTGCCTTCTCTGAGTTTGTGCCCTGATTCTAGTTGGAAAACTAGCTGGTGGGTATAGTGTACTGATATATTGGATACACACAAGGATTCCTGGACATCAAATCAGTACACAGACAAGAAAGTCTTCACTGAGCTATAGAACCCATTCAGTTCAGGTGTGTTTTGTTTTGTTTTGATGCAGACCATTTTCAAAGCCTATGTTGAATTTGTTACCATATTGTTTCCATTTTATGTTTGTTTTTTTGGCCAAGAGGCATGTGGGATCTTACCTCCCCCACCAGGGATCAAACCCACATTCCCTGCATTGGAAGGTGAAATTCTAACCACTGGACCACCAGGAAGTCCCTTGGTTCAGTTTTATACATGATGAAACTGAGGTCCAAGGAGAAGAGACCATTTTGTCCAGAGTCACATAATTAGCCAGCAGCAAGACTAAAAGTGATATGTCTTTAAAAAAACAAAAGTGATATATCTTCATTCCCAACCACTCTGCTTTCAAAACTACCAGGGGGCCTTGTGTATTTGCTATAATGCTCATCTCAGTCCCTTTCTGCTTCCCTCTTCTGATTTTCTTTGTGGTTTGACCAGCACTGACCTCACCATCCTGTTTGGTCTCATCCATGTCTGCTTCATCCTGGTCAGGTTCAAACGTGGTGCCTCGGTCAACAACATCCACACCAGCCTGCACCCTGGGCTTCTCATTTTCCCACTTGGCAAAGCCTTTGTCCTTTGCAGCTTTGTCGTGGAACTTGGACTTCATTTTCGGGAAGGTGTGGGACCCTGAGTCCCCCCAGCCAGCCTCTGACCACACAGGCTCGGTCTGGGTGGCCTGGCTGGTGGTGGCCCGCTGCAGCCGCACAGAGATCTTGCCGGAGGAGCCTGTGACCAGTGTGATGGCTCTGCTGTCCAGGTCTCGGTGTCCAGCAGTGACACCAGGGAACTCGAACACCTCATCCTGCACTGGAAGGGGAAAGCTTACTGTGATTATTGTGATTATTTGACATCCAACTGCTTCATAGCAAACGGTCAAAGTGGTTGCAGACAACAGGAGTCCAAAGGGCAAGGTCCTAGAGGAATAGATCAGAGGCGGAGTGAGACTGGCCTCAGGTTATTGAGACCTGAAAGCAGAAAGAGCGTGCAGGGTTCAAGGGTTTTTAGCCACTGCTGCTCATCCTGAAGAAGACCTTTGTGTTTATAATAATGGCTCTGACCAGCTTTAGATCTAAAACCCAACCAAGGTGCAGGATTGGAAGGTGAGCAGAGAGAAATCACAGTAGGAAAGAAAGTAGAGGACATTACCTGGGGGCAACGAGGGACTTCCAGGCAGTGACCCATGACTGCTGCCCAAGGAGGGTGCCCGGGCAAACCTCCTGCAGGCCAGAACCAGGAGGTCTTTGCACTGTTTATGACAGTTGGCTCCACAATCTGAAACAACCCAAAGCATCACAGGTGATTAGTGTGAACCTCGTGTGTTGGGTGCTGACCAGGTTTCCAGGGTGGTCTTTGGGCTGTCGGGACTCCCCTCCCCTACCCTTGTTTCTGTGTTTAATCTCAGATCCACAGGGTGTGTCTAGGGGCAGTAAAAGGGCCAACAGGACTCTCTTCCCTTCCTGGGGTTCCTAAAGTTCTCTTTTATCTGTTCTGTTGTTTCTTCTACACAGTTCATTAAAGTGCTAGGGAGCAACAAGCAGGGGCAGCCTGAGGGGAGGAGTTGCCTTTGTCCTCAAAATAGTTGTAAATTACATGGGACTGGGGTTCTTCTCCAGACCAAGATCCGTCCCCATAAATGCACTCCCTGAGCCAGAACGAGGGTGAGAAGCCTCAGCGTCTACTCTCTCCCAGGACCTACTGCTGCCTCTCATTATTAATAGCAAGGCATCCCTCCATTCAGGATTTGTCTGCATTTTCTATTCTTCTTCATGTCCCCAAACCTTTTTCAGAGCAGGTGATTTCATCTTTCACTTCCTTTGTTGGCACAGAAACAGAAGACAAGGGGAGCTTATGCTCAATAAACATGTTTCATTGGCTGCGGCTTGGAAATGGCAGGCAGCAGACCCTGCGATTGTCCCATGAGATGCTTTAGTTAAGAAAGTAGATGTTAATTGCTGCTTGGGGTAGAAAATTTTGGCCATTTTGGAAGATAACAGCACAGTTATTTCCTAGGATGAGAGTTCTACATTCCTCTTAGAATCACTGGACAGATACGATCATTTTAAAGGGTATATTTCTCTCTCATCACCAAAAAGGAGCTTTCTCATTATTTTCAAAACCGTTTCCCTCTAAATCAGTGGTCCCCAAACTTTTCGGCACCAGGGACCAATTTCTTCATGGAAGACAATGTTTCCACAGACCAGGGGTAGGAAAGATGGTCTGAGGATGATTCAAGCACGTTATATTTACCGCGCATTTTATTTCTAGCCTAATGCTGACACTGATCTGACAGCAGGTACTGGTCTGCAGCCTGGAGACTGGGGACTCCAGTCCTAAGTGGTCGAGTTTCAAATGGTTTTGTAATGATATCATGGAAAGATCAAATTGTAATGATGTTTGGTCTGTTTTAATTAGACTTTTCACTCTACGTATTTTTAAGAGAAAATACCATATGAACAGAGATCTTAGGGTTTAATTGGTTTTCATCTTCATAAAATTGTATGTGTGTGTATGTGTGTGTCTATCTGTCTGTCTAGGGCATAAGGGGGAGAAAATTTCTTTGCTGCTTGAAATCAAGGAACAATTCAAGTTAGACTAAGACAACTGATTCAGAAAACTAAAGGGATTTTTTTTTTCCCTGAGCACTAAAGGGTGACTCCCATAGAGGTTTAAAGAAGCCCAAAGAGGTTTACTCTTTGTAAAATGAGAGCCAAATACTGAAAGACAGCTAGAGAAAAAAAGGCATCACAGGGAACATTACTAATCTGAAGGCATTCTGTGATTACAATATTTCCTTTTGTGGTTTTAATTATATTTTTCAAGAGCATTATCAGATTCTTAAAAGAACCAGTATGAACAGTCTGCATAATACATATTACATAATATTATGTAATAATCTTTTATCTACAAGTAGCAACAAAAGTATCTACAATTTGCATTTATTAAATATATATTTATACAATTGCTATAACTTTCAATTAAATGGGGGGAGTATATGAACAAATTCATTGAAAAGGGCAAAAGTGTCTCCTCTTCTCTCATCGTCATCTGTGATTTACTAGAGACAAGACTAGCTATGCGAGAGACGAAAGAGATGTATATGTATTACAGAAATGAGCATGGGTTCTTTTTTTTTCCCTTGAAGGACTAAGTTCTTATATACAGTATTTCCGCTGGGCTTGCTCTCCTCAGAATTCCCACCTTGAATGTGTGCTAATGATGAGCAGGACATCTTAGAGATAGGGGTTAGATGTGTGTAGGATGATAAGTGTAGTTTGCTTGGGATGAAATTCCAGCCTGGGCTCTCGGAAACGAAATGTCAGGGAGTCCTTTCCTGGGCACATTAACTCTTCAGTTGCCAGTAGCCCCAAAGCCCCTGGTTCTCCAAGATGCCGAACGCTTTAAAGTTTCCATCAGACAATTATGACTTCTGCTCCAAATGTCACATTTAAAAATTTTAACAAAATAATGTTTACGTACCTTTGCATTTGTATCCTTGCTTGATTATGCCCCAGAGCTGTAACAAAAAGACAAAGGAATGTCAGGGAACCTGACAAGGCCGCAGAGAAGGAAGTCCTGGGAAGCGTGGTGACTGGTGGAGCACAAACAGGATGTAGCTGCTCCTGACACCCTTCCTGTTAGATAGAAGGACCCTCTCCCGGCCCACTGCAGCTGGAGCAATAACAGGAGTTTGGCTTCCGTTTTTTTTCTGGGAGCCAAACGGGAGCTGGGGTGGGAAGCTGATACTGGTGAATTTATTGGACTCTTTTGTAATGCGCTCTCAGCAAATTCACAGAAAGATTTTGTCCCTCTGCCTTTGGAAGCCCTAGATCCCTCTGCTTTCCTTTCCTTTTCTTTTTTTAAATTAGGGTATAGTTACTTTACAACCATAGTTATGCTTGTTTCTGCTTTACAGCGAAGTGAATCAGCTATATATTTATACATATATCCCCTTCCTGTTGAGCCTTCCTCCTATCCCCACTCCTCATGCCATCCAACTAGGTCACCACAAAGCACCGAACTGAGGTCCCTGCGCTGTACAGTAGGTTCCCATCAGCCGTATGTCTCACACATGGCAGTGCACACACATCTATTCCCAACCTTCCAATTCACACTGCTTTGGCGCCCCCTACAGGAAATTAGGGCTTCCCTGGTGGCTCAGACGGTAAAGCGTCTGCCTGCAATGCGGGAGACTCCGGTTCGATTCCTGGGTCGGGAAGATCCCCTGGCGAAAGAAATGTCAATCCACTCTAGCACTCTTGCCTGGAAAATCCCATGGACGGAGAAGCCTGATAGGCTACAGTCCATGAGGTCGCAAAGAGTCGGACACGACTGAGCGACTTCACTTTCCCTTTTCACTTTCATGCATTGGAGAAGGAAATGGCAATCCACTCCAGTGTTCTTGCCTGGAGAATCCCAGGGACGGGGAAGCCTGGTGGGCTGCCGTCTATGGGGTCGCACAGAGTCTGACACGACTGAAGCGACTTAGCAGCAGCAGCAGCGGGTAACTCGGCTGGTAAAAAATCCACCTGCAATTCGGGAGACCCCAGTTCAATTCCTGGGTGGGGAAGCTCCCCCGACAAAGAGATAGGCTACCCACTTCAGTACTGGGATTCCCTGGTGGCTCAGGCGGTAAAGAATCCACCTGCAATGGGGAGGCCTGGGTTCGATCCTTGGGATGGGAAGATCCCCCGGGGAGAGCATGACAGCCCACTCTAGTATTGTTGCCTGGAGAATCCCCATAGACAGAGGAGCCTGGTGCGCTACAGTCCACAGGGTTACAAAGAGTGGGATGCGACTGAACGATTAGGCACAGCAAAGCACACAGCACAGGAAATTAAGCAACCCAAGCAAACCATCCTACTAAAGCATTTGAATTTTGCTTGGTTACTTTCTGGGAAGCATTTCTGCCTTGATGGAACACAAAAGAGGACAAGATCTTGCATCTGTTCATGTCATTATTCTCTCCATGTGTCCAGTGTTTGGTCTGTGCCAGGGCTGTGCCAACCCAGGTAGAAGTATGATGTAGGAAGTGACAAGGGAGTGTCTGCCCAGGCAGTTGAAGATTATCATCGTGGTGACAGTGTCCTCACAAGCCTCTGCCTCGCTGTAACCTCCGTGAAGAAGGGCACTTCCCACATTCTTTCTCAGGCCTCCTGCAGCACTTGCATATGGGAACCAGGGACTTCGGGACCAGGGAACATGGATGAATTAAATGGGCTTAGCCCTAAGGCTGGAGAAGCTCCATTCCTAACTTCCTTGTGGTTAGGCTGAGCGACTGATATCAACCTAATAAAACCATCTTGATAGAAACAGGGCTGGTAGGGGCTATTGACACTGATGGGGGTGTCGTGCACAATGTGTTATAGAACAATGCCCTGAGTGTGGGCATCATGGCCCTAGGAGAAGAGTAAGTAGCTGCTGATTCAAGGTGGTAGGAAGGTTGCTCCTTACTCTCTTTCTGACAAGGAAATCCCACCAGTGGAGAGTGATTCCTTTGAGCCTTAAAAGTAATTTGTTCCTTCAGAAAACATCACAAATGTCTATTGGGACAAGGTAACATTTCGCCTCGGAGACAGGAAGGATTATTAAGACAACTAACTGGAAGCAAGGCCTCAGGTGTCTCGGATGACTGGAAGAGGGATGGGGAGGTGTCACTGCAGAAAAGGAAGTGGGTAGGTAGGCCAATCACATCTCTCAGAGCTGTAAGCATCTTTATGATCATCAAGTTTTCTTCCCTTTTATAAAAGGCGAGTGTCATGATGCAGGAAGTCAAATAATGTGCAAGGTCCCACATCTGGGAAACTTTGTGGGTATGAGAAAATGTTTCCTCACAGAGCCCTCGGTCTTTGTAATAACAAAAATAACAGTGACAGCATTGAATGAACTCTTGCTATGTAAAAGGCAGTTTCACAAAGTGAGTGAGTAATGAGTAAGCTATGTGTAGCAATTCATTTTATGCTCACAATATCCCTGTGCTTAGTTGCTCGTCATGTCTGACTCTGCGACCCCATGGACTGTAGCCCGCCAGGCTCCTCTGTCCATGGGGATTCTCCAGGAAAGAATACTGGAGTGGGTTGCCATGCCCTCCTCCAGATCCTTATGAGATAGGTAATGATAATTTTCTCATTTTTATAGACGAGGAGACTGAGCTACAGGGAGGTGAAGTCACTTGACAAGATCTCATAGCTAATCAGTAGGGAAAGAAGGTGAAGAATGTGTCACTTGAGGAAAGACAGGATGCCATGGATCCTGGGTGTTTTGCATGAGATCAGAGCAAAAGCCACTGAGCTAGGACAAGAGAGGATAAGGTTTAAGAAGCATTTGATTATCTGGCTATACCATGTTATTAGCACAGCTGCAGAAACTGCTAAACTGCTGAAACAGATAAAGTCAAGCATGAGACCCATGAGGAGGGTAAGTCAGAGCGTTGCTTGCTAATGCTTACTTAAGAACCGGGAGACAACACGAGGCAGAAAGAGGCTCTGGGTCAGCATACAAGCCAAGGACAGGAGAGGATACTTCCCATAGCCCTTTGACTGTGAGATCTCAGGCTCCTGTAGGAGTGACTGTTTGTGGTGGAAGGAGCGCTGGACTGAGCATCAGGAGACCTGAATATGAGTCATGATTCTGCTGCTCATGATCCATGTGACCTTAGGGAAGTCACTTAACTTCTCCGGAGTTCAAAGTAAGGGAATTAGCAAAACTCTTTCAGCTTTGGAATTCTAATTCTAAAATCAATGTATTTCAAGCAGTGTCTGTTTGCCTTCCTTACCCTCAAAATGGAATTTATTTCAGAAGTATGTGGTACAGGCACTAAAAAAATGTTTCCTCTATTCCCCCATAATTCCCTTCAAAGCCCATCTAGAACATGATATTTTATAAATCCCTTTGAAAACCAATGAGGTTTTTTTTGTTGTTATTTGTTTATTTAATATGCCTGTGTAAAGATCAACTCATTGTAGCAATGAAATTAAGTATATTTTGGAAAGTAAAAAGGGCTATTAAAACTATAAATGAGTTCATTCAATTAAACTCCAAAAGTATCAAGGCACACTAAAAAACAAAGAGAGAAGGGTTCACTTTGAGCTCTGTGGCATGCAACGTCTGATATCATTTAATCATCCCAGCAACATGACAGGTGAGTCTTAACCCTCTCTTGCAAATAGGAAAATAGAGACTCCGAGATGATCAATAATCTGGTCAAGGACATAGAGTTAAGGGCAGAATTGAGATTCAGAGTTCTGGACTCCAAGTCCAGAGCATTCTACCTGATCACAGCTGCATCTAAGACCTAGTGCAGCAAATGCACTGTGATGAGCTGAGGAGGGGAGTGTGGAAGCTCCAAGAATCCTACCTTGTTGCTTCTACAGAACCTGTGGCTCCATGGAAGGGAGAGACATCCAGAAGCACTTGGGAGCAGAGATAAGACCTTGAGATCTGATAAGGACCTACCAACTCTCACACCATGCCAGGGTCAGAAGCCTCAACTTGACTTTTGGCCCTGGCCAAAGAAATTCCCTGGGCCTCCCTCTGCAGCAGAGAGTTGCACACAGCTCCATCCCACTCAAGCATTTTTCAGGTCTAGACACAGGCAAAAGTCCCCCTCAGAAGACAGAAACATGAAAAAGGAGACGTATTTGTTTGATGATCAAGTGGTCAGGTGACACAATCCCAGTGGCGTAGCTGGTAGGAGAACCTCTCTTTCCCTGGGGTGGGCGGAGAGAGCTGTTAGGCTGGCCTTGCCCCTTGACCACAGCAGCTGCTATGATCACATGGGACCATCTTTGATGTAACCACTGCCTCTAATTTATCCATTCTCAGAGGGATGCTTGAATAGAAACTCCTGCCCTTCGGCTCCTCAAAGCCAGTTATTCAAGAATGAAAGGGAGGGACTCCCCTGGTGGTCCAGTGCTAAAGACTCTGCCTTGCAATGCAGTGGATGAGGTTTCAATCCCTGATCAAGGAACTAAGATCCCACATGACTCAGGGCAACTTAGCCTGCTCACGGCAACTACTGAGCCCATGCGGTACAACTAGAGAGAAGTCCACATGTGGCGTGAAGTACTTGCCTGCTTCAACCAAGATCTGACACAGACAAAAAGCAAATAAATAAATATTAAACTATTTTTTTAAAAAAGAATGAAAGGGAAAAGTATCATTTAGTGGGAGCTTATATGATATCAGCTATGAATTTCATATGGGTCCACAGCGGGACATGACTGCTGAATGAAGCTAACAAAACTGAGTTGGCACCTGAACAAATGCCACTCACCTGGCTGCTGGGCTACCCTCGTGTAGGTACCACATTTTCCATCTTTTATTACTAGGATATCAACTAGAAGACGTTCAGAGCTCAAGGGTCTTTGTTTAATACCAAGGCCAAACCTGATCTTAATTGCCAAAGAATCATCAAATGTGGGAAATGATGTATACAACCTTCCTTTGTTGCAGTGGTGTAGGTAAGCCAGAATACCTGCATTTGAGTCCCAGAGCTAGTCATTATTGGCTGTGAAATCTGGGGAGAATTGGGTTATCCACTCTGGACCTCCCTCCCTTCACATACAAGTGGGGAGAGTAAAATGCCCACCTCGTGGGCTAGTTATGAGGATCAATTACACTAATGTCTCTAAATAGTTCATTCCTGTCAAATGCCAAGTAAATATTATTTATTATTATAAACATCTTATCTTTGAAAAGATATTTTTCCTTTCTGAGCTATGAATTATTGAGCCATGTCATGATCGATTTCTAGTGATTGACACCATATAAAACAAGAACTGGGAGGAGCTGGCTATGAGAAATACTCCACTTAGTTGTACCCACTTAGTGATGAAGGCCAGGGCTCACTGGGCAGAACCTTTCCCTGGCAGGTAAGAACAGTCAAACTGCTCTCTTGAGTTAATAGACCTCACCAACCTTCTCTGTCTTTGCCAGCCCTGCATTTCTAGAAAGAGTGTAGCTAAAACCTGCAGATCTTGCTTCTAATCAAATGTTTCATTTCAGGGAGCCATCGTGGTTTACATGCTCTAAGACAGACCATGGACTCTGTTAGTGGGCCATTTTCCCACATTCTCAGAATATGCACAAATCACTACATCCAAGTGAAAACACTGGAAACCAGACTTACAAATCCTGCACAGTGTTCGCAGAAGGTTGGCTTGAGATAGGTCATCTCCTGAAAATTATGGACAAATCCTGGTCCCATTTTACAGTGTAGTTGGGACTTAGCTCTCAGGAAGTAAGCCATCATTTCATCCTTACTGATTAGGCCATCCCTGTGAAGAGAACCAAGAACAGAGGGCTCTTTAAACACATGCCGCTCAGCAGTCACCACACTTAAATCACTCGCCTCCTAAACCTTTGTACCAAAGCAGGTGGGAATGTTCACTATCCTGTTCACATGTTCACATCCGAAAGGAAAGGACCTCAAAGGACAACTTTCAGTGCCAAAGGCTTTCTTAGTAAGCAGAACATGTGTGTGTGGGGGGGTGTGGGGTGGGGTGACTTGTGCACTGTAGCACAGAAAGTCTTCTTCATTACCAATAGTAGCTTCCAGAAGGACATCTCCTTTCTAGCCTTTGCCTCATAATAGGGTTTACAAGAATCGTGTTGCTGGAGAAAGGCAGAAAACCATGATAACTGGACCCACCATTCTCAGATTTTTCCACCTTATGTTGTCCAGATTACTACCATTGGTAACCTTTTCATTCATGTCTTATTGGCACACAGACCATTCACTAGAGTGATTCTCCCAGATCTTCTTCACACAGAACCTCTGGTTCCACCTACCACTGCAGACGCTGACTCCTTGTTTACCAAAAGACCCCATCAAATTCATTGACATAGGTGAACGTCATGTTGCCTTCTCACTACATCAGCGTGTGTTGAAGATCACACCTTTCTGTGCCAATTCAGAATTCCTTTATCTCTCATCTGTCCTTTCTTGGGGTCATTCTCCCACCTCCACCTCCTTGCCGACCCCCACTCTCCAGGACACTACTCCTTTTAAGTTCTGCTCTATCTTGTCAGCCACTCACTCTTTTGTTTACAAATATACTCAGGACGTCTCCTCCTTAAAAAGGTCTTTCCTTACTCCTGCCTCCATTCCAACACTTGTCTTCTCTCTTACTCCTGAAGTTTTTTGGAGGAGTATTCAGTAGACATTTTTTCCATTTCCTTCACTTACTCTTTTCCTCCAAATAATCAGGTTTCTAATTAACCATTCTACTGAAGCTGTCACAGTAACATTCTCAGTGGCCTTTTCTCATTCCTTGAACTTGCTGACCTCCTGGCAGCACATGTCATGGGGACAGGATTCCCCGCTTTTGACATCCCTTCTCCATGCTCTCCGGTGATTCCATGTAGCCATGGCTCCCTTCTGCCTCTTCTGCTCCTCCTTCTCTAGCTCTTCTGAAGGATCCATGTCTTTCAGCTTCTGCACGTGGGAAGAGGAGTCCCTGAAGCCACATTCCCAGGCCCCATGCTCATGTTCCTCTAAGTTTTCCTATCAGAGGGACTTCCCTGATGGTCCAGTGGTTAAGGCTCTGTGCTCTGCAGGGGGTGTGGATTCAATCTTTGGTCTGAGAACGAGATCCCACATGCTGTGCAGCGGGGCCAAAGATAAGAATTTTTTTTTAATTAAAATAATAAACTTTCCCATCAGAATGTGCTCACTTCTGGGACTCCAGCTCACACCACTGGACTGAAGACCTGACAATCTATGTCTCCTGCCCTGACTGTTCTCTTGAATCTTGGTGCTATATCTTCAACAACCTGCTAGAATCTTCTCCTGGATGGTCCACTTTCCTCTCAAAATCAACTATCTAAGCATGTCTGGCAAGAAATCATGTAGGGATATTTTAAACCTTCATTTTTAGGGAAGATCATTCTATTTTTAGGAAAAACTATATGTATTTACTGGGACAGACTCAGTTCCATTTAAAGAATGGCAGAGCAAGAAAATGAAGACTGGAAAGTGATTTTAAGTTCATATTCTACATACATATTACTGACAGAAACAGAGAGGAAGTAGGTAGTTAGCAAATAATTTAAATTTGATTTCATAAGAGAAGTTTATGTTTCTAATAATTTATTTTAAAAGTATATAAGTATTTTTAAAGTATTTTTCTGATTTAGTTATATAGTGAAGATAGATTAAGGTTTTAAGATGTTTATGATAAATTACCAAGGCTTTCCTTGTGCTGAATTATTTACAGGTTTAACTTTTTAAAAATTTCTCACATCAACACAAATATTAGAGGATTTTAATATGATAGAATTTGGATATTTAGACAATATAAAATCCAATATTTCATTACAGATGATTTTTAAACTAGGAACTAATTTCACATAATTAAAAATGAAGTGATAATATTATTAATGTCAGAGTTTCTTGCCATTTTTTTTTAAATTAATGATCCAGGTTTTAGCCACTAAAGTTACTTAATCTCTCACAAATCGTTTGAAGCTAAAGAGAAACATATTTTTCCTTTGTTTCTCAAGACAGCATTTGAGCTAGCAAAGAAATAAACAAAGCAGGGACACTTTCTGGCTATCTGTACCTGTCACCTGCAGCTGAACACCAGAAGTAATCTAAAAAAACAAATCTTACTTACTTGATGATTTTTAAGATTACTCCCTGGTCCAGTGATGATGAAGACTCTACTATCCTAGACCTAACTATAATTAGCCTCTATTCTTTTTCTGATGGAGGTTTTGGGTGATGATAGTTCATCTGCTAAGTAGTAGCAGTAATATGTGAAATGGAGAGCTTGGCAAATTTGCAAGTGAACTTCTACTTAATACTAACTTGTGATTCCATCCAACCAGTCATGTTCATGGACACCAAGAAAAAATCAGCAAAAAGTTAGACACATCTCATCAAATCACTAGGATCAATGCTTTCAGGATATAAATTAGAGATAGAGTTCTCTGCTCTCCTTTGATAGTAATTTCTGCTTCAGGACAGCTGCATTATAATATAACAAAATTAAACTTACTGGTCTTTGTCCAGCACACAGAAGGAATCCAAGAAGGGAAAATTGGCAGCTATACTTTCAAAGTCTTCTTGGGAGATATACCCATCATGGTCATGGTCGTAGTTCCTAAACACAGACTGCAAAGGAAAGACAAATGTTTATTGAATTACTACTTATGAGGCAGCCTCTGAACTTGTTATTGGGAAAGCATAATTAGCATATTACTTTTTCTATCAGTGAGCTTGAAATCTAGTGGGAGATAACAAAATTGAGAAGCCTTTATGGTATAATGAGATAAGTGCAGTACTGAAGATAAAGGCAAAATGCTATGAAGGAAGATGGGCAGGGAATTTTTAAAATATTTCCTGAAGAAAGCAAGGTCTAAACCAAGACCTCTGGGTTGAGTAAGAGTGAGGCTGGTGAATTTACAAATACCAACATCATGACAATAGAAAGTGAAACTTTAAATGTTAAATCATCTCAAAAATCAAAGTATACATGTAATGCAATTCCAATAAAAATCCAAGTGGGAATTTGTTTTAAATGAACAAGTTAATTATAAAGTTCTGATAGAAGTAACATGTTGAAAATAGCCTAAAATTGTTAAAGATGAGGAGTAATGACCTCAGGCAAGGGAAACAAAAGCAAAAACAAACAACTGGGACTATATCACATTAAAAAGCTTTTGCACAGGGAAGGAAATGTCAACAAAATGAAAAGGCCACCTACTGAATAGGAGAAGGTATTTGCAAATGATACATCTTAAAAGGGGATAATATTCAAAACATGCAAAGAACTGACCAAAAAAAATTTTTTTAAGGCAGAGGACCTGAATAGACATTTTTCTAAAGAAGATTTACAGATGGTCAACAGACATATGAAAAAATGCTCAATATCACTCATGGCTCATCTCAGGGAAATGCAAATAAAAACCACAATGAGATACCACCTCACACCTGTCAGAATGGCTATTGTCAAAAAGACAACAAACAACAACTGTTGTTGAGGATGTGGAGAAAAGGGAACCCTCATGTGCTGTTTTGGTGGGATTATAAAATGGTGTAGCCACTATGAAAACAGTAAGGAGGTTCCTCAAAAAATTAAAAATAGAACTATCATACAATCCATCAATTCCTTTTTGTGTATTTTTTCCAAAGAAAACAAAAATATTTGTTTTTGAAAAGATGTATACATCCCCTGTGTTCATTCCAGCATTATTTACAATAACCAATATACGGAAGCAATCTAAGTGTCTATTGAGAGACGAATGAATAAGGAAGATGTGATCTACGAATAAACTGGAATAGATTCAGCCATAAAAAATGGATGCAACCTTGCCATTCTTTGACAACATGGAAAGACTAGAATATTATGCTAAGTGGAATAAGTCAGGCAGAGAAAGTCAAATATCATATGATTTCACTTATATGTAGGATGCAAACCACGTGGCTTATGAGATTTTAATTCCCCAACCAGGCACTGAACCTGGGGCCAGTGAGAGTGCTGAGTCCTAACCACTGGACTTCCAATGGAATTCCCCTGGCTTTCCTTCTAATCAGAGAAAAATAAAAAAGAATTTTCTATTGCCCTCTTAAGATTTAAAAAAAATTTGTGAGTTCTCCCTGCAAACACATGTATGCACACACTTGACTTCGAGTCTAGCTGTAATGAATCTCTCTCTCCTTCCCTTGTGGTGACTATTATATTTTATCTGTATTGCCTTAGGTTACAGGCTGCTTCAGGAGTATTTTGGGAAGTAGGCAATGTATAAATGAACAAATTACTTCATTAAAATATGACAGTCATTATAAGTTTATCCATAGATAACTGAACTATTTTTGTAAGTTTTACTTTCAATACTTATCCAAATCAAAACTGCTTAAAACTTAACTATTATGGAGTGCTTACAACTTATCATTTAATACCCATATTTATACTGAGAGTATACGATTTTTTGTGGAATAAAACTCATTATGGAAATTCAAGTAAAACCCAGTCATTTATTTGATTAAATTAGTGGTACTTAACCTATCAAAACTGGGTCAACCTTCCCCCATGAAATTGGAATTAGAGAAAAGAGATAAAGTACTGAGGGGCAAAATAGACTCCTGCAGCAAAGAAGGCCTGTCTGCAGAGAATGCAGTGACCACTTAAGAGTAGGAGAGAGAACACCTCTTTTATCTCCTGATTCTAGACTTTCCTGAGCCACAGTTCCGTGTCCCTGGATCCTCTGCTGACTGTCCCTGGCTCCAGGTGGGGTCTGTCACTACCACATCATCATATGGCCCCCACTGGACCTTCTGGATTTCCCATCATCTTCCCTCACCCTTTCCTCCCTTTCTGCCGCACATGCTCCATGAAACTTTTCTATCAGCACCTCATGGTTTTGTGGATGAGCCAAGATGTAGAACATTCTTTTTCTGTAAACACTCTTTCCCAGCAAAGAGTACATTATATACCAAAGACTTGTTTCTACTGCACCTGAGGAGATACTGATCCTCAAAGGTAGATGAGTAATCAATAATCAGTTTCTAGTGCCTGAGAAAGGTGCTTGCCATCTTTTCCACAATGGTGCATCTACTCTTTTTTCACATGGAAAAAAAGACATCATCTTGCCCTTCATTAAGAGATGTTTCTGACCTAAAGCATTGTGCTGCTGTGTCACAGACCTCCAAACGTACAATGCTGAAGAGACTATTTAACTTGCAGGATTTTCCTCCTAGCCTCAGGTAACCAATTTATCAAGCATTTTATTATGATCCATGTGGGTTGTTTCTTGTTTGTTTTCTGACTGCATTGGGTCTTCATTGTGGCACACGGACTTAGAAGTTACAGATCACATGGGCTTAACTGCCCTGCGGCCTGTGGGATATTAGTGCCCCCACCAGGGATCGAACCTGCATCCCCTGCATTGGAAGCGGATTCTTAAGTGCTGGACCACTAGGAAAGTGCCCCCATGTGGATTTTTAGTGAGTAGATTCTAACCTTCAAACAGTCCTTTGGGTTGCAGGGGCAATAACAAATGTATCAAATGCCTGGGGAAGACAGGAGTTCTAAGTAGCCGTGAGCATTTGGACAAGTGAGAACCCACAGAAAGAAAGGGGAAAGGGGGCCTTCCTGAGAGAGTCTTCCCCCAGAAGCCATGGCCAGGCAGAGCTAAGTGTCTGTTGAATTTCTCCTACCTGCCAGAGGGCTGTCTTGATGGACTCCAGCTGATACCTAGGCTGGTACCAGAGAACATTCTGGAAAGAGAAAGGGGCCTCCTAGTGCTCACTTACCTCAACTAATTTCCTTATGTGCTTGTTGATGACTGTAGGATCTGGCTTTGGCATCACTCCTGAGGCCCACTCCAGGGGCACCACAGGCTTGGTGGGCGTCGTAGGGGAGGTAGGCTGCTGACAGAAGACATACACATTAAAAAAATTTTATTTATTTATTTTTTAAATTGGAGTATGACTGCTGTAGAGTGTTGTGTTAGTTTCTGCTGTACAACAACGTGAATCAGCTATATGTGTACATATATCCCCTCCTTCTTGTGGCTCCCTCCCACCTTCCACCTTCAACCTTCAGCCCGCCCCTCTAGGTCATCACAGAGGATCAGGCTAAATTTCCTGTACTAGACAGAAGCTTCCCACTAGCTATCTATTTTACACATGGAAAACACACACATTTTTCAACTTTATCTGGGACTTTGAGCAATTTGGACCAGGGACACTGAGAAAGACATTTAAGTTTTTCATGTTCACATCAGTAGAAAGTTATATTTGTGTAGCACTTAAATGTTTTTAAAACAAACATCAGTGAAAATGTTAATGGAATATTTTGTTGGTAGAATCTAATCTGTAACCAAATACATATTTGGATAGTGCGTTTTGTTTAGCAGGAGCCTAGATTGCATTATTTTAGGTGGGAAAAAACATGACTCATCCAACTCATCCAAAAATCCTACCCAAGTTCCCTAAATAATACTAAAACACTGGTAAACATCTCTATAACACTCCATACAGTTTTAGGGGTTTTTTGGTATAATAGAAAGCCTATGAAACACCAGTTATCTAATTCTTTAATACTCAGTGCTAGTGACAAATTAGGTGTGTGCAGCAAGCAGGCAGCGGTGCACAGCCAAGTTTATGTCATCTTGCCAGCATCTCTCTCAATATGCTAATCACTTCCTGATGGATTGAATAATCACTAGCTCCCTTGAGCCCTCTTCAGTGCAACTTGTTTTCTCCACAGGTGTTACTACGTTCTTGCGAGATATTTTCACTTAAGAATGTGAGAGGATGGTGGCAATAATGCATAACACGTTTATACAACACAAGCACAAAACACAGTCCTATCAGGAGACCAGCCAAGAGTGCTGTGCACATTGTGTCCTCTCCCTTGGACTCTCACACAGTGAAATATTTTTTCTGGTGCCTACATACACACATGTATTAGCAGATTTTTTTTTAAATTGGACACTGAGTTCGGAATAAACATTCTTGCAAGGGGAGTTGAGATGTAACTATATGGATTTACGCCTCTACTAATGTTGTGAGGTGGGTGTTTCTGATATCCCGTGGGCTACAAATAAAACAAAAAATATCTGCCATCTGAATATGGTCACCCTTTCACAGTCTCTCTCTCTTTGACACACAAACACACACACACACACACACACACACACACACACACACTCTCTCCCATCTTGGCTCTTTTGGTCAAGTCTTTCACCTTGTTGATATGACAAAGGACTAAACCCTTGACCCCTTGGTACTGTGTAAAGCACCCCCATCTCCTCAAAGCACTATCATAAACTCAGAGGGATACCAGAAGATATTTCAAACTTCCAAGGGAAATATAGCTATACTCAATATTTGTCGGACTCCACACAAACTACAAAGTTCACCCATTAAATCATTCTATGTTTCTACCAATGATATCATATCTTTGTGAAGCAAAAAATCAATTTGGAACAAGTAATAAAGGTGACAGTATCAACATGATTCCAAGATTTAAGACATTGTACAATGCCTAACGCACATTAGTATTTGTGGTTATTTAAGAATGAAATAAAAATAATATCTTTTTCAGTGTGTATTTTTCAAGCGGGTACTAAGTCATTAGAATATCAATATTTATACATACTTAGTTGCTTGGACCTAACTATTCTATGAGTAGAAATGTTAGGTATTTCTTTTGACCTAGAGGTAGCATGAAAAAGCTGAGGCACGAAGTAAAACACAAAAAATAGGGAGGCACAAAGAATGCCACTGTGAACAGAAAAAGGTCGAGAAGCTCTGAGACTAAGTAGGCGAGGTCGGCCGGCTCCAGCTGCAAGCGCGCTAAAGCCACAGGCTCTCAGTAATAATCCTGACTGGAAATTGTTCTCTAGTTCCCAACAGGCGTCAAACACTGAATACAAATAGGGTGACATTCCACTTAGAGAAGAGGCAGAAAGGGGTTGGGAAATGCGTATTCATAGAGTTTTCATTTTAGCGGGCTTCCCTGGTAGCTCAGTGGTAAAGAATACGCCTGCCAATGAAGGAGACACGGGTCCGATCCCTGGGTCAGGAACACTCCCCTGGAGAAGGAAATGGCAACCCGCTCTAGTATACTTGTCTGGAGAATCCTAAGGACAGAAGAGCCTGGCGGGCTACAGCCCGTGGGGTCACAAAAGAGTTGGACACGACTGAGCGACTAAACAATAGGGTTTTAGCACTTGGAAAAGTTTTCAAAAGCTTCTGCTTTGATAAGAGATAAAAAGACTCTTTTGGCACTTCCCTGGTGGTCCCGTGGCTAAGACTCCATGCTTGCAATGTGGGGGCCCAGGTTCGATTCCTGGTCAGGGAACTATATCACATGTGCTGCAACTAAAGATCCCATCTCCCACAACTAGGACCTGGTGCAATCAAATAAATGAATACTTTTTAAAGATTTTTTTAATATTGTATGGAAATATCTCCTAAAATTGGCAAAACTTGAGACTGAAAATAAAGTTAATCTAAAGGGCACAAATCAGGCATGTATGCCAACATGGTCATTCCTACCCTGTTTCTGAACAAGAGATGGTGCGGAAATGATGGGAAGCATCATAGGAAAAAGCACAGGCGATGAAGCCAGACAGTCCCAAGAGGAATCCAAATTCTCCCGCTTACTGGCTGTGTCAAACATACCTATGCTCACTAGACTCTGTTTGCTTAACAGAGTCAATGAGATAACATACATATTATGACCTGCCAGGCATTCAACAACCAACAGGCAGCAATTAAGATGCCCGGTTACAGCTAACGGAAGGTGTCAGGAGGCAGCAATGCTGTGTGCATGTACAGGACAGCTTCATCACACCAGAGCTATGCAATGAAAGAGAAGCGTACAAATTCCCTTTTCTCAATAACATGACTTTTCTTTCCTGCTTGTATTTGCGCTCAGTTGCATCTGACTCTTTGTGACCCCATGGACTGTAGCCTGCCAGTCTCCTCTGTCCATGGGATTTCCCAGGCAAGAACACTGGAGTGGGTTGTCATTTCTTATTCTAGGGGATCTTCCCCACATAGGGATCAAACCTTCACCTTCTGCACTGGCAGGCGGATTCTTTACCACTGCACCACCTGGGAAGTTCACCTTTCTTTTGAGCTCTCTTTATCATGCTAATTTTGAAGAGTCTGGCCTTAACCCCTCCCTTTGTCTGTGCTGTATCTTCCCATAAGGCTGCGTTCTGCAGTGTCCCCAGAAGATGAGCCTCTTGGGACTGGCAGCAAGAGAAACACAGTGATGGAAACACCACTCATTATTTTAAGAACAGATGCTACTAGGTCAACTGACTCAGACTCAAGTTTATGCTCTCCCACCTGGCCTTCCCTGTGAACAGCATTCACAGTCATTCTGCCTCTTTCAATTCGATGGTTCAGAATTGTAGTGGGTATTAATAGATGGACAGACTTAGAGCCTAGAGTTGCTGGCAACACACCACAGAACTCAACTGGAGTGGAGGTAATGAATGAGACATTTGTAAGAAAACTGATCTCAGGATATATATATAAGAAACAGACAGAAATTTCTTCTTCATCATGCAAACCTCATCCTTACTGTAAATTTCAGATTCATCCTGATATTTTTCTTCCTGGTGTAAAACATAGCTGAGCTACAGTCTTCTTGCTAAAAGTAATGAGCAGTGTACACTCAGTAATGCAATTTCTTCAACTCATTGTATAATGTTTCTTCACTAAGAGTTAACTATCAATTAAGTGAGGCGCTATCCAAAGAAGATATTGAAATTCTGAGTTGGGTCAATCATTAGTAGAGAAATTTGTGAATTATGATTAGGGTATTTAAAATTTATTAAATCTAATTTTATGCTGAATAGGTTTTTAAAAAAGCCTGGAAGGCTCAGAATGATCTTTAACATGAAGTCGAGTTATTGTTACCACTTTTTTTTTTTAGCCCTATATGTTGGTAGTTTCAGAGGGAACATGGAAGATCAAGAATAAAACAGAGTAATTGGAAATGATGTTCTTTGTTAGCCTGTGAAATGAAGAGATAATTATCTGTCAAGGCTAAGCTGTTCCACTGGTAAAATGAGAATATAGATTTTTTAAATTCCTCAATCTTTAGACCACATAGCACTATTGTAATGGGCAATTACTGTAAATGACAAATAATGGTGTTTGTCACTAATCCTCAGAGAGAAAACAATACCTACCGATTTAGAATTTCTAGGCTCCAGAACCAGTGATAGTTTGTAAATATCATCTTCTGTGTGATAGAGGTCCAGAGAAAGCTACAACAAATTAAAAGGGATAAATCAGAATGCTGAATTATTTATTTACTTATTCACATTGCTGAAATTTCTTCAAACCAAATGCTTGGGGTCAATGTAGAGAGCTGAATGTAGAACATTAAAAAGATAGCATGGCAGAGGTGGAAAATGAAATTTCAAAAAGAAAAAAGTTAAACCTAGTGTGGTCATCAGCATATAAGAACCATGGACTCAATTTCTCAATAATTATTGAGCAGCTCCTAAGAACCAAGCTCCTCAGAGCCAGAGGTCAGGAATCCTTGATATCACAGAATAGGACAAGTGCATAAAATAAGACTTGGAAATGGAATCAGCGCTGTTTTAGAGGTTTGATTAGAGAACTGTAGAAATAAAGCAGCAATGAAAAGGTTTCTATTATTTCCAAGCATTGTGCTAGGTTCTGGTGATACAAAATGGTATAAAGTCATTTATGCCCTCAAAGGCCTGACACTTTATTTGAATAACTAGGACCTGAACACAAAAAGATATGTTCATATCAACAAAAGGCAACACAAGCTAAATGCGAGGAAGCTGTCCCACCCCAAGCGCTGTAGGAAGCTCTCATGGAGAAGTGTGTATAAGCACAGCGGAGAGGTTTTGGAGATCTGAGCTCAAATTCTAAGCCTGTCTCTGGTTAATTCTGTGACCTTGAGCCAGTTACTTTCTCTCTGACATTCAGTTTCCACTTCTGTAAAATGGGAAAGATCACAAAAATCCCTTATCTAATTGGATTTTTATCAGGATCAAATGAAATACTGCAGGTAAAGGGCTTCACACAGGGCCTGGTACACAGTAAAATCTCAGGAAAGGTAATCTGATGTTGTCGCTGTCATTGTTATTGTTACAACTACTAAAACTACTCTTGTTACTGTGTGGAGGGACCACTGAAGGCTGAAAAGATCAGAATGGATTCACAGAGGAATTTGTAAACTGGGACCTTCCAGGGAAGACTTAGAAAAATACAGAGAAAAAACAGGGTAGGCAAGGATGACAACATACACCAAGACTGAAGAATACGGAAAAAAATCTGCAAAACCTTAAAATGCACGGTCTCATTCACCTAAAACAGAATTCATAAGAATTAAATACGCCTGGATAATTCCCATACATGCCCTTCACTGGGAAGATGAATCCTACCATGGATGGCATCATCAGGGAAGAGAACCATGTGCCCTGTCCTTTCTCTGACCATTTAAGCATGAAATTTTCCTGTAATATATTTCATCTAAAAATAAAAGCTTAGGGACTTCCCTGGTAGTCCAGTGGTTAAGAATCCACATTCCAACGTAGGGGATGCGGGTTCAACCTTTGGTTGGGGAACTAAGCCCACATGCTGTGAGGTAACTAAGCCCACACGCCGCAACTAAAGAGTCCACCCGGGCTGAGAAGACGCACACTGCAAAGAAAGATCCCGCAGGTGCCACAGCTAAGACCTGACGCAGCCAAAACAGTTAAATAGTTTTCTACTTAGGAAAAAATTCAAACGTTAAAAACTCAATTTAAAAAAGGCTTAGATAAATTAGATAAAGGCTTAATGTGTACGGGTATGGAACGAGAGGGAAGAGAAAGAAGAAGGAAGCAAGAGAAAACTCAGAGACAAAGGATATCTTTGAAGAAGTTATCTTTCTGTTTTATCTCATTTAAAAAAAAGAAGCAGCTGGCATTATAAAATGGCATTCTTGCATCGTTCATTGAACAAATATTTATCGGCTGCCTAATATATGGTGAGGACCATTCTAGTCACTATTCTACCTACTAAACATAACATTTAAGTTAAGAATTTCACACATCTGATCATGTATTGCTTTACCTAAACTTTGTCATCTAAAAGTTTTTTCCAAGCATAATAAAATTGACAATTGACTTTACTACAAAATTACCCTAGTATCATTTCAGATCAGGAAAATCCTGCTCACAAAGAATGCACACTGTATTCACCTTCCCCTGAAAAGCAGTCACTTCTACCTTTAGGGGCCCTGACTTTTTGCTGGAGAGGAACTAGCCCCATGTCACAAACAAATGCTATTAGGAGCCAGACTACTATATAACTGAGTCAAAGAAGATGTGAGAAAGAGAGATTGTGGTAGAGACATTGGTACAATGCAGTATTTGGCAACAGAGTTTTGCAATGTGATTAACTTGGGGATCTTTCCTCTTAGCCCAACAATAAGAAAAATTTGTGCTGATAAGTGGAATTTGATACTGGATCTCTGGGTTAGGGAAGCAAGGGCGCGGGTGTGAACTCTGATGAATGAATGGGAGACAGCCACTACTCAGCTAAGGCAAATTGTCATCAGTCTGACAACAACTGCCACATCTTCCAATTTATTAAAAGAAGTCACAAATCTGGACCATTATATGAAATACTCCCATTTTAAGCACTGGCATCTAATAATAAAAAATTTTTTATGATTCTTGTGGGTCAAATAAAGCACATCTGCCATGAAAAGTCGCTGACCATTTTATAAATTCCACAATAGAAGACTCTCCTGATCTTCAAGCCTCATGAAAGCAAACAGCATACCTGTCTTTTCTACCCCCATAATCCCTGTCCTAGTTTGCTACCTTGTACTGTGACTGCTACCTAGAAAACTGAGTGACTTCTTCCTTCTGAATTACTTGATATCAGGAGTTAACCCAGGCTTTAATGAGTATGTTCCTGTCTTCCTGACTCCTCCTCTAACGATGGCACTGGCATCTGCTGGAGAAAAGAAGATGGCAGTGCAAGAACATCCAACCAAAAACCTAAATATGCCACACACCAAGTAGGGGAGATGCTCTTTCAAAAGATACAGAACACTTTGGGGGATTTTTTTGTGTCAATGAACAGATACCTGACTCCATGATGGAAATGTTTTGGTCTTCTTCCAAGGTTTGCTTTCCATTTATTAGTGGCAGTATGAACCTAAGAGAGTCAATACCTTTTCTTTAGTTTTTTGTTTTGTTTTGTTTTGTTTTTACTGGAGTATAGTTGATTAACAATGTTGTGTTAGTTTTAGCCTTTAGAGTCTGTCTCAATCTGTAAAATGGGAATCAATAATAGTTCCCTCCCAGGTTTGTTGGGAAGATTAAACAAGATAGTATGTGTCTACTGCGGTTTGTTTTAGAGGGTCACACAGAAGGGAACTGCAGGGTTTGGCTTCCAATCACTATAGCAGCCAAATGCCACAGTGTTCAACCACGAATATAGAGCTGCCATCTGGGTCAGTCTTGCCATCTCTCTGCTTTCCCAGTCACAACCTTACTTGCTTTCTTGGATCTCCTCTGGGTGTTATGGCCCTGTTCTACTTTCTACACACCTTTTTAATTCTAGAGGCAGCTTGTCAATGGGATTTCAAAAATCTTTATTTGCATCTAACATTTTAAGTTTGGTTGTTTCTGAAAAATGTTTTGAGTCACTGTTTCAAGTTGTTGCTTTTACATCCAAGCCTATCAGCAGAGATAGCTGTGGATTTAGTCTGCATCTTAGGACTGACATTGCCTTGACTGGAGAATTGTAAAACAACACACACTTGATCATCAAATTATCCCCATTCACAATTTTTACAATTCTGCCTCTTCCTCTCCCTCCTCCTCCTCCTCCTCTTCTTCTTTTCTTCTTCTTCGATTGTAAAAATACAGGGGCTTTCCAGTTATTTGCATATACTCAGAATGGTAAATGTAACTGATAGATCTAAAAATACTATGAAAAAAAATCAGACTATTTCATGTACCGTGAAACAAGAAGCCTCAGTCTGAAAGCTCCTGGTTACATGAATTAGGATCACAATGGAAAGGGTCTTCTCCAGATCTTCCCTCAAACAGGGAATAAGCCAAATCACAGCAGTTTGGTGGTATGGTCACCTTTCCTTCATGTGCCCAGTGTTGTTTGGGGGGCTAAAGTTATGATTAAAAAAATGGCAAACAGAGTCCCTGCTCACATAGATTTTGTTTTGTAATTAACTTGTTCTTTATACACTTCCCCCATAGTTCAGTTGGTAAAGAATCCCCCTGCAATGCAGGAAACCCTGGTTCAATTCCTGGGTCAGGAAGATCCCCTGGAGAAGGGATAGGCTACCCACTTAAGTATTATCGGGCTTCCGTTGTGGCTCAGCTGATAAAGAATCTGTCTACATTGGGAGAATGGCATTGAAACATGTATAATATCATATGTGAAATGAATCGCCAGTCCAGGTTCGATGCATGATACAGGATGCTCGGGGCTGGTGCACTGGGATGACCCAGAGGGATGGTGTGGGGAGGGAGGTGGGAGGGGGGTTCAGGACGGGGAACATGTGTACACTTGTGGCAGGTTCATGTTGATATATGGCAAAACCAACACAATATTGTAAGGTAATTAGCCTCCAATTAAAATAAATAAATTTATATTAAAAAAAGAAAAGAATCTGTCTGCAATGCGAGAGACCCGGGTTTGATCCCTGGGTTGGGAAGAACCCCTGGAGAAGGGAAAGGCTACCCACTCCAGTATTCTGGCCTGGAGAATTCCATGGACTGTATAGTCCATGGGGTCACAAAGAGTTGGATACGACTGAAGCCTAAGAAAAGAGAGATTATTTAATTTTCAAAGATGCAAAATAAAATAAATATCAGCAATATTCCCACATTACTGAGTAAATGTCCATCAGAGCGTGAGAGAAACATCCAAACTGGGGATTCAGAAGTTGGTTATTTGCAAGCTTTTTTGTCCTTTATGACTCTCAGCTTCTTCATTTCTAAAACAGGAAGGAGCAGGGGTGATGTTATACCCTCCGACCTGTCCAGGCTACATCACAGGGTGTGTGTGAGAATCTATTGAGGCAATATATGTGAAAAGTGCTGTGAAAACTGGAATCAATTACTACAGAAAGTTCAAGCATTGCTATACAGAGCGGGCAGATACATAGGAATTGCTGACGAACTTAAAAGTTCTACTTTTCCTTATTTTGGAGCTCTCAATTGATATCAGCTTCCTCACCAGGGGCCATATTTAGAAGCAGTCACTTCAGGCAGAAACTTAGCTAGGCTCTTGGAGCAGAAAGAATCACTCCTTCAATGCTGTGCCTAAGAATGACCTCACATGCATTTGGGCAGCTGCCAATCAATCATACGATCAGTCATATGGTTCTCATCCCAACATGAATATGGTTCATGAAATGTTCACTGGGCTCCAGTGAACACCTCCTGGGAGCCTCCTCCACCCTGATTCTGAGGAGATTAATCTGCCTATGGCCAGGAAGAATGAACGCACTGAACTTTCTCCTTGGTTGTGCGGAGAGAGTAAGGCTCTTGGCTGTAAGTAGGAACTGACTTGATGATTGTGCTCATCTCTGGAAATCTGCTATCCTGATGCGTGCTGGGCTGGAACCACAGGATCAGCCTGACACTTGGTTCCTTAGTCCCAAGGCTCCACCATTCCTTACATCTAGAACCACAGAAGTTTAGAACTGGGTGAGACCTCACAAATGAGCACAAAACTCTTTAGGAAAAAAATCCAAAGTCAGTTAGAAGGAGACAAAGCTAAAAAACTGCAGAGGCAAGGTCAACAGCTATTATCTCCCATCAGAGATTCTGGCCCGGATACTACACTCTACTACCACTGTTCTGACTAAATATGATGCCTGGTGGCTTCTAAATTTTCCTTCAATTTCTGAGAGACAGAGATAACTAGAGATTGAGGTTTTTTCTTTTTTGTTTCCTTCTCAGCAAAAATCCAATTATTTCTTAGCTTTTACTTCTGGAATTCAGATTTTCCATCAGCATCCCAAAATTTCATTCAAAATCCTTTAAGATTTCTCTGTCATGATGTTGCTTGCTGCATTTACAATTAAAAATTATTTCCTCTACTCTATCATTATCTTTCTTCCAGATGAGAATCTGCCCAGGTATAGGCGCCTGCTATGTGAAGCTATCCTCCACCTCACGGAGACAGTCTGAACACAGACACCTGAAACCTCGGCTACACCCTGAGACTGGTCTGCAGACATCACCTGTGTATGGGGGTTTACACAGTCTGATTGGGGCTGCAACTCTGGTCACTTATTCATAGAAACAGATTTACATGGCAAATGATTAATAAATGCAGGTGCCTGGATGATTGTGAGGCTCCCCCCACACCCAGTGAGAATGTCTGTGTGTTTATTATTTGTCACACAATCTGAACCCCAAGAGATTTGTGTTTCTGTGTGTTGACCACTTCTGCTTTATACGAAGAAGGCAGCTGCCATTATTGCCTACACCTAGGGGGTCAACTCTTTGGTAGACAATTATGTGTTCTAGGAACAGTGGGTGAGAAGGTCTAGGAACCATACTCTTATTCCAGTGCAGCAGCCCTAGAGGATTTAGCCCTTCAGAGCTTCAGAGGGATTGTTGTTTTCATTTCCTATGGCCATTGGAAGGAAGTAGTTAATTCAGTATTGCAGCCAAGTTTCAAATGTTACAGTGTCATAAACCCAAACAAGGAAGTTACTCCTCCACTTGTTTCAGCTAAGCTGAGAGAATTTGCTTATGCCTCTTTCCCCCCTGACAAAGAAGCAGCCAATGGGAAATATTCTCTTCTACACACCTGTGTATCTAAAAGTGCTAGGACCTAGAGACCAGCTAATTGTGTGTGCCACTAATGCCCAAAATGATGAGAAGTAGGTTAATTTCTTCCAACAGACATCATTCCTAATTATAGCATTCAGTTCATCTGTTGAGCCCCTACGTATGCCAGGTACTATGAAAGGTGCTGGGGACATGCAATGCATAAGGCAAGTAGACAGAAAAAAAAAAAATCTAATGTCAAGTGGTACCTCCTATAGATAAGAAAGTACAAAGTGCAAGGGCAACACAGGTGTCAGATGCATTACTGCTTTGGAGGGAAACAGAATGCTCCCTGAGAACATCTAAATAAAGAGAGAGGCATTTAAATTTAAGCTAGTCATGGGGTGCGGGGTAGGGGGTGGGATGGAGGGGTAAGGAAAGAATTTTCCAAGAAAATGCAATGGCCAGAAAGTAGAAGGCAGCAATTACTGGTGGAAAGTGTAAGCCCCATACTCCTCAAAGGCAGGTGTGATGCGGGATCAGGTGATCAGAAACGAGGAGAGACTAAGTGTCAGAAAGCAAGTCCGGAAGGGCCTCCAGGGCCAGACTGGGAAGTGCCTCTGGTGCCTCTGGGAAGGCTGGTGGGAGTGGGGGCAAGGAGATCTTGGAGAAGGTTCCTGCTTTACTCCAGGCTTCAGTTACAGCAATGTGGTGAGGATCCAGAGAAGCCAGTGAGCTGAGGGCATAGGGAAGGGGGTGATGAATTAGATTAGTGTGATGCAGGATTGTGAAGCCCTGAGGACAGAGCTGGGGGGCCTCTCTAAGAACTCCAGAAACCAGAGCTGTGGGGGCAGAGACTGGGACCTTCAAAGCAAACGGAATTTTCTGTGCTTGGAGACCATATTTAACAGTCTGAATTTACGCAGGTTACAGGTGTGGCTTCCCCACCCTTCCTCCTTTGAGATTTCTTCCCAACCACTGACCCCACATCCAACCCCTCCCCTGCCCTCATTGTGAACTGCTGGCGCGGATCTTCCTGCATCCCCTGGGAGGTGAGGTTCAAGCTCCGGTCTATTGGAGCACAAGCTCCAGCCCGCTGAACTCACCGTGAGCAAGTTGATCAAATCCAGGTTGGGTTCCAAGTGGTGGGAGGCATTCTGCAGGGAGACCAGTTCACTCAGGGTAACGGAGAGCTGGTGCATTTTCACAATGTTCACTTTGTTCTCCTCTGTCCAGTCTGGGAAAATGACGTGGACTGCTATCAAGTCTTTCAAGTGGACGCCAAGGATTGGGATTTTGAAGCCGTCACAGTCGGCAAAAGCCTTGCGGTAATTACAGTAATTGCCGTTGGAGGAGACCAGTTCCGTCATTTCATTCCAGTTCTGGGGAACAGATGGAAAAGTAGATTTTTCAAATGGCCTTCCCTTCTGCCCACCACCAGGCCCAACAGTGTGTGGCTAGGAAATTCCTCTGCTACCAAGAGAAGTATGGATTGCACCAACATTGATGCAGGGAGATGCTAACCAGGAAAAAGAAAGTTAGAAAACCTGACTATGAATTGCATAGCCTGTTCCATTCTGCTACAAACCAGAAATAGCCCACACCTCTGCCTACCTACTAGGTATGTTGAGATGTTAAATGACATCATTATATAAGTATTTAATAATTCATGGAAATATTACAATCCGAAAAATAAGCATATATTATACTAACATATGCAGTATATTAAAATTTCCTAGTTCCAAGAAAGTTGCATTTGAGATATAACTTGAAAGGGACAGGACAGGGACAGGGGCAGGAACAGTCATATTGATGTGTGAGATAGCTGTGGTTTTGGACTCTGCCACTAAGTAAGAAGGTGACCTTAAGCAAGTCACTTCACTTTTAGGGACATTAGCTTTCTTTTTCTGCAAGAAAGAGGAGTTTGAATAAATAATTTTTCAATATACACTGGTTGTTCCAAGCCTCTATGAGCCTCCATTGAATTATCTTTTTTTTTCAATTTTTTTTCCATTGAGTTCTTATTTTCACATTTAAAACATGTTTTGCTCTCTACTGGAAATTCAGTACTAATCTATGGGAAAATGAAACACATAATGAGCCCCATTATACTTGAAATGAGTACAGTGTTTGAGGTCAGTCAGCAGTGCTTCTGTGTCTTAAATTCTCCTGTTCATATGAACAAGTTATTGTTGGTTGTCTAACAGCAACCAGACCTTCCTAATAGACCCTAAGGTGACTAGTATACTCTTTCCCATGTGTCTCAGATGGAGCTGTTTCCATGCCCAAGTCCAAGCATAGGTTCTGATCTACCATCATCATAATTTCATCCCCCTGGTTTATGATTGGTTCAGGAATAAGAGTTAAGCCAATCAACATGTTGCATTCCTCTGGATACTGTTATTGGCCCAGGGGTGGGCATGTGATTTGAGATGGTCCAATCTGCCTAAAAAAAGAAGGCCTTTATTCCATGGGGATAAAGCTAAAGAGGGGTTTTCCCTACCTCCAACTTTCATAAACAAAAGAGCAAAATTTTTCCACTGTTGCAGACAACCCAGTCAGGAGGGAAATCAGTCTGATGAAAAACAAAAACAAAAACCTCACACTAAGCGCAATTCAGAGCAATTGAGCCAGAGTTCTGATCAGCCCATGCATGGACTTAGCCTTGCCTCTGGACTTTCCAGGTATGTGACACAATCCATTTCCTTATTATTTAGACAATTCCAAGATTTTTTTTTTAACTTATAGCTGAAAGGGTCCTTAATGATACAGCAAAGTACACTTTTACAGAGAAATCTTTTCATAAGGATGAAATGTTCTTTTTTGCTCCATAAGGAAATATTTAATTGTGGTCTGGAAAAAGTTCAGTTTGGGAAACAATCATTGCTTTAAATTATTTTTGTTCCTGGAATCTGAAGGCTTTCTATACAAAAGATTTCTTTCGGTCCCCTCCCTCTTCTTTTGTATCTTCCCCCATGTTGAATCCAGTGCTATGAAGAGAGCAACTGTTCAATGACTTCATTTGAGGAGTGGATAATAGGAATGATATGTCTTTTTTTTTTTGATATCTGTCTTATTTGCCTTATAACCTTCATGTATTTCATACTACCGATCACATAGTAAGCACCAAATACATATTTTTTGAATATTTACAACTACAATATGTTAATGGGGTTTAAAAGCATTTGTATTGAACGCTTGCTGTCACTTCTATTCTGTTTTTCCAGGAGGTATGGCTATAACCTCCTATTGTCTAAGAAAAAAACTTTCCCCTTCTGAGTGACAATTGTTACGATCATCCTACCTCTAAACAATTTCCAAGCAAATTTTTTACTTGGGATTATGATCTGGTTCACTGTACCTTTGTAACTTCTGAAGAAAGATGAGAATGGGTCTCTTTGAGCCGGGAAATGGAACTATGACTAAGGCCTCCCACCACTGCCATCAGGGTGTTAAAATTTTTGAGCTGAAGGAGCTTCTGCAATTAAAAAATGTTAACTTCAATACTGTGCAACAATTTTTGAATTATTCTCACCTTTTGGTGGTACAGATGAAGTCATATACAATTTTAATAACAAGGATGTAGGAAAAACAATATCAATTCAAAATGAAATACAAACAAAACTCACTAGAAAAATATACCAATCCTTTCACAGAAAATAGCTACATTAAATACTTCCAAGTGTTGCCAATTAAAAGTAATCTTCTTGCGTGAGAGAAGTATATTTGTTCATTAGACATTTATGGATAGTTTAATTGCCTTCTACATTGTGAATTCCAAATTTCTTCAATGACTTTTCTCAACCAAGTGAACGACTATCTAGAATCCTTTAAGAATCCCAGTCTAATTAACAGACATACATACCTTGGCAACATTGATAAACTTTGTGATAACTTCTGCTCTTTGCTGAGGAGTTGGTTTGCTAAGAACCATCAACTGGACCCACTTAGAGATTCCATTAAATAAAGCAATAGATCTCTCCAAGGTTGGGTTATTCTCCAGGCAGCCATGGATGACATAGCTTTGGTAATCAGTGAACTAGTAAAGGAAGATTCAGAGACTCTGAGTTACAATGGAGTCTTTGAAAAATCATAAATTAGAATGTTGCACGGAACATAGATGAGACAATGTTTCCCAACAACATCACTATTTCTTTCATTTCACACTTACAATGGCATCTTACACATATGAATATACTATGAATAATGACTATATCTGTACCTTTAACATGCTATTTCACTGCATTTCACTCTCCCATACACAGACACACAATTATTACACACCATAGTGTTGGTGGGGAGGGCAAGGGACAAGACTCAAAGTCACATTCCAGTGAGTCCAAAATTTGCTGGATCTTCAGATCCACATGGGGCATTTGCTAAAACACTAGTTTCAGGAAACTTGTTAGACCTAAAGGATCACTGTTCCAGAGGAATAATCTAAGAATCTCCATTTTTCACCACTACTGGTAATTTCAGTGGTTGGGCAAGTTCAAGATACAATGGCATGCATTAAAGAAGAGGAAATGAACATAACGATCATAATTTCAAGTCAGAATAAGCTTGCAAAATTGTTTTCAAGAAAAGAAGAGAAAAAAATAGTAATTGAAGTAAGGCCACTCTTTTGCAAAACAGACACATTTTCTCGAAGTCAGCATGGGAATCATCAGATATTAATACACAAGAGCCTCCTATCATATAAACAGAGCACAAGGTTTCCTCTCAGGGCCTGCCTGTGGGGACCCAAAAGGTCCTCTCCAAGGAGGATTACTCAGTGAAAAGAATCAGTCTTTCAGAAATCCATACTTCTGACCTCATGTTCTTCTTTGCAAGCAATAATGTAATTCATTCTTTGGCATCTTGGAAAAGGAGTGACATGCCCAAAGCTTGGTGAGACAAAGACAAAGGCTATTTGTGACTAATTGTGGAAATAGTATAACAAATGGAAAGTGAGTAAGTGATTAGCTGGCTAGGAAGAGACCACAGTCGAAAGGAAGGGGTCGTAGAGAAGGAGCTCTATCAAGACAAAGTAAGAAAGAAATATTTAATCCAGGATCTCCATCCCTGAGAAAGAAACAGCCTAATGTTAAGATTCTTCAGGAAGCTGACAGTTCCTAATTTCAACCTATACCCATAATAAGCCATTTATACATATCCCAACCTAAATAAATATTTCTCCCCCCCCCAAATGAGGGGCCCAGCCAAATGCATTCACTTGGGAGACATCAATGGAGCTAAATAAACCTTGAATGGTTAAATCTCCACCAAGTATTTAGAAAATCATGCTTTAATCCTATGAAAGGAGACATTGAAAATAGCGACAGAAATATAGCTCCTGAGCCATAAAAGAAAGACAGGATAATATTTATCTTTGGTTAAAAGCGATTGTTCCTGTGAATTAAGGGCACTTTTCCAGAGGAGCACAGTGACAGAGGCTGCCAACACTTCAGAGTATGAAGATGCAGCTCTTGGGAAAGTTGGCATGGAGGTTGTTATCCTTGGAAGAATAAATGTCCAGTTTCTTACTGAGATCCTTCTAAAAGATTTATGCTCCAGAAAAGTGAGGTGCTCGGCCAATTCAATGGGCTCCAGATGGTCGAACAGCAGACAGGCTTTTCCCTTCTTGGATACTTTTTTTCTCTGTGTGACTCTTCTCATCCAGTCATAGGAAGGACTATGAAAGAAAAGCAAGTCTGGTCAACGTGCTGAAAGCCCATTTCACTCAATGGAAGTTATTAACCTACTGACTCTCTAACTCTTTGCCTGCTTCCAGGGGCTTGTGCAAAATACATGCCCTATCCTTCGTGTTTGAAGAGAAACCCACTGACCCATTGCCAGTAGAACATAATCTTCGAGTTGTTTCTCCAGACAGGGTTGGTTTGCATGGATTGATCCAGAATCTCTTACTTGGTCTTTCTTGTGAGCAGTAAGGTCTGAATCATGAGGGATTTTGTCAATATGTAGTTGGGAAGGAAACCACCAAAATCCATATGGTCCCCAACACATAGATTATCTGAAAAGCTTGTTATAAAAACAGAGGGCTAGAACCAGACATTCTGATTTACTAGGAATGAATAATCTGAATAATCTATTTTTTAACATCAATGTTTACCAAACAAACACTTGATGTTCCAGCCACCACTATGATCACAGGTATTAACTCATTAAATCTTCACAACTCTATCAGGTATTGCTATTATTACTCCCATTTTATAGATGAGAAAATATAGGCACAAAGAAGTTAAAAATTTATCCAAGCTTACATAGCTGGTAAGTAGAGGAGTTGGGCTGAACAATCTATATTTTTAACAACACCCCTAATAATTCCAGGACCATTCACCATGGATCACTCTTGAAGAAGCATTTTAGGAAAAGAGGCTAGAGTATGAATGCCTAGGACACAAAAGTATGTATATTTTCCATATGGATAATAATACTTACAACCCTAAAATAGCTTTATCTGTAAAGTTAGCTAGTAATATGAAATGCTAGCCTAATTAGCACCAAGTTCCTAATTACTGAGCTAATCAGTTCATGGCACAGCTATGGTCCACATTTGCACAGCCTCAGGCTGACATGAGAAGCACCATGGTACAGAGCATCTCGAATTTGAATGAGCATATGAACCACTTGGGAATCTTACTAAAATGGAGCTTCCAATTCTGCAGCTTTAGGGTGGGGCATGAGATTCTATGTTTCTATTGAGCCCCCACCCCCTGGTAATGCAGAGCTGCTGATCCGCAGAACAAGGGCATAGTGGCAAGAGTGCTGATCCACAGTGGCAAGGGCATAGGAGACGAGATTCGGTAACCAAGTACTGAGCGTCTATTAGGTGTCAAATACTTTCTCATATTATCTCATGTACTTCTTGGATGCTCATTATAACCCCATGCTGCTGCTGCTGCTAAGTCGCTTCAGTCGTGGCCGACTCTGTGCAACCCCATAGACGGCAGCCTACCAGGCTCCCCCGTCCCTGGTATTCTCCAGGCAAGAACACTGGAGTGGGTTATAACCCCATGAGAAAGGTACAATTTCTACTTCACAATCACAGAAATTGAAGCTTGGAGAGATAAACTATGTCCAGCGGGACTGTGCTCTTTGCAGCACAGCTTTCCTCAAAGAAGCACACCTTGATTCTGAACAGGTATGGATGGAGGTCAAGTGGGATCATCACTACTCCCTCCCCCAAAAAGCAGACTCATCATATTTGAAAGAATCTTGCACCATTCTTACATGCTGGATATGTCGATGAGGCTGGTGTGTTTCTCGTATCCCAGTTGACTAGCTACTTCCCGGAATTCCTCAGTCATACGGATCAAACCAAGGTCCAAATTAAACTCTGCAGGAAATTTCACAATCCAGTACCTGAAAGACATCAAGTATTTTTGACAACCAGAAGATTTCAAGCTAGATCTCTGTGGAAACTATGGTGTCATTTTACAGATTACATTTAACAATGCTTCAAGACCATACCTCAAATTAGCAATCTCTTATCCCCCATCCATCGTGTTGAGTCTTGCTCTTCCCTGTTTCAATCAAGGACCCAAGTCCCCCACTCCTACTTTGAGAGTCTCTTTCTTTCTAGAACCACAGCTGAGAAGAAACCCTTCTCCCAACTCATAGCAAGTAGGTGGGAATGTGTACAGCGAGGGAGTAGAAAAAAATGAATGCACTCTTTCTCAGAGCTGCTTTCATCCCCTAAACACACTGACCACTGCTTGATAGTCCAAAAGAAAGATAAATTCTATGCCCCCAGCAACAGAAAGTGAAAGTGAAATCATGTCTGACTCTTTGCAACCCTGACTGTAGCCTACCAGGCTTTTCCATCCATTGGATTTTCCAGGCAAGGGTACTGGAGTGGGTTGCCATTTCCTTCTCCAGGAGATCTTCCCGACCCAGGGATTGAACCCGGGTCTCCCGCATTGTAGGCAGACTCTTTACTGTCTGAGCCATCAGAGAAGCCACCAGCAACAGAGGAGAGCCATTTTTAATAAAATCAACAAAAGGGGGATTTGAGTCCATTTTACTGTCAGATTAGGTCTGTAGTTTAGGGAAAAGAAAACTGTCAATAATTCCAGAACCAGAAACAAGACAATTAAATTTGTAAGTACCTCATGAAGTAGCAGATCTTTAATCGAAATTCATCACAGCTTTCTCCACTGGCATTTCGATAGGTACACTAGTTAAGGAAAAAAATCCTTGCACGTTGTTTCCTTTGCACAGATCTGTGGCTGTTTAATCAATTTAGATGAATTCTTAAGAAGAGGAGTATACTATTAGGGTGACGTGGATGTTCACGTGGGGAGAAAAGTGGGTTCTGATGACATCAGTGCTAAATAACTAGCGCCATGTATTATTGCTCTGAGATGTATTTTTTTGGTCTGGAAGAGAAGCCACTTATAAAGTGAATTTTACCTTCCTGAGCACTTGCCAAATGATGACTGTCAACTGTAATGACAAATATACTACTAACTATAGATAATTTAAAATGAATAGTACATAGAAACACCATTTTAGCCAAAAAGATTTTATACGTAGGATTAATGGCGTATGTAAGTACTCTAATTTCTTTAGTATTTGAAAACGTCGTTTTGGGGTATATTAATATACGCATCTTGCAGTTATTTAGTCTCAAGTCTGTTTATTCATACTTTTTAGCTAATATTTATTGAGTTCATGCAAATGCCAAGTACCATGGATATGCAGTGAGCAGGGAATCCAAAGAGAGGAAAATCTAGAGAAATGTAAATTCACAGGTGGTTTCAACGTTCATACAATCTGTGCCTTCAGATATTAAGCTTTACTGTATCTAAATACCCCTTTCTATTTGTGTTTCATATAGCAGTGGACATACTGATGATGAGAATACTGTCTGTGGGACATTTTGTGGACAGTGTTTGGACCCTAAGGAGGGAATGGGGCAAGACTAAAATAGTTCCCTCCATCCTTCTCTACATACCACCTTTCAATAGCAGGACCCGTGGAGTCCTTGGACCACAAGGTACTAAGATATTGCTCATTTCCAGGGACCTCTGTTCAGGGTGAATGTTCCCTTCTCGTCTCTAACACCTACTCCCTGTCTGAGGTTGAGGGGATGGTTGATGATGGAGTGAAGAAGCAGAAAGTGGAGGAAACTTTAAGGAAGCAGATGGAAGCCCCGCTAGCCCTAGTAACACTCAGTGGCCCCACGCCCTCTCAGGCTCTCCCTGCCCTGCAAGGCTTCTCACTCATCTGCAGGACCCCTGGGCTTGCAGCAGGCAGAGATTATAGGAACCGTAATAAACATTAGATCTCAGGGACTAAAACCTCCCTATAAGTATGCGACTATTTTGCAGCCATTTTTCAGTCATTTGGCTTTTAGCCACCTTTTAGGATTGTACCATGCACAAAAGCGGTGGATTGCTAAAACTCCTTATTATAGAATGGGGTTTCTAACTATGGTTTTTTCCTTTGCCTTTGTATCAGAAGAAAATCTAAAATGAACGTCAATCAACAGATTATAATAAACCTGCTAGAATGTTCCTTGTGTCTCACCAGCAAGGGACGATGTGAAAATTTAGGTGGTGTTTATGCCTGAGCCAGATCATATTATTCTGGCTGGCATTTCCATGTGTCTAAACTGTATCCTCTAGGTCCACCATTCTGCCTTCCTAAAAGGAATTAAGTAACTCTTGAATCAGTGTTAAATATTCTTTCATTGTACTAACAGCAGAAATGTTTAAGACAAGTTAGAAACATTCAGGCTACAGCTCCTGTTTCATTTCATATCAAGTGGTTATTTTCAAGTAGAGCCAAAACATTCAGATGGATAATCAACTATTTGGTCAGTCATCCAGATGTTTTGTCTAGACATCTATATATATTCACAAAACAGCTGGATAACTGACTGAAGATTGTTTATTCATCTTAATTTACTGGCTTTGGTTAGACACCTCATCTAAGTACAGAACTTGATTTATGATTGTAAAAATTACACAGTAGTTAAAAAGATATATGCAGAGAAGTTTTTCTGCCAATTCAGTGGAAGACAAATACCATCGGTGCATGAGTAGAACTATTCTTGGCAAATAACTATTATTCAGCTCTCCATTGTCATCTGTTAAAAAATAAAAGAAGATTAAGAGGTGAGGAGACAATAGCACATACTACTTTTCTCTTTTTCTAATATCAGTAGAGAAACATTAGTGTCAAAAAGTTCTTGTAGACCCAATTATCATTTTCCTCCTACTTCTGGTATTTCCTTGCAAATTAAGTGGGTAGGTCTCATCCTTCCTCTGGTGTACAGTTGCCAAGTTTCACATATAAAAATATAGGAGATTCAGTTAAATTTGAATTAAGGCAAACCACAAAGAATTTTTTAGTACAAGTATGTCCCATGCCCTATTTACGACATACTTATACCAAAAATGTGTCTCATCTGCAATTCAGATTTAACTGATCATCCTGTATTTTATCTGGCAACCCTACTCTGTCTGGTTTAACTCTTCCTAAAACAATCAATTCAACAAACAACTTCTTTGTGATTCTGTTTGTACAAGGAATAATCCAAAATGCTAAGGTAGTCAGACAACATGAAAAGCATATAGCTGTAAAGTCTACAACTATGGAGGAGATATAAGACTTATAGACAAACACAGAATGTAGGAGATTGTGCTATTCACACATGTCTAAGCCAAAGCACCAAGAAAGGATCACAGCTGCATGTACCATGTCCATGAAAAAATCGCAAAGGGCTATGCTGAGTGGAGGAAACAGTCAGCATTCCTGACTGGGGAGTACAGAAGTGATACTATGAAGATCTGAGATGACACCTTAAATGAGGCCTGAAGCAGACTTTCAGTGAAGGAGTATGATACAGGCAGAAAGGCAGAAAGATTCAGGGAATGTTCCAGAAACATTAAGTAAATAGTATGTCTGGGTATTAGCTGTGGAAAGTAAAAGGAAGGAAACGCATGGGGCGATGATACTGGGGAGACAGACTGGGGTTAATAAAAAGGCCTTAAATAACAAGGTGTGTGAGTGCATGCTAAGTCGCTTCTGTCGTGTCCAACTCTGTGCGACCCCATGGACTGTAGCCTGCCAGGCTCCTCTGTCCATGGGATTCTCCAGGCAAGAATACTGGAGTGGGTTGCCATGCCCTCCTCCAGGGGATCTTCCCAACCCAGGGATCGAACCTGCGACTCTTATGTCTCCGCACTGGCAGGCGGGTTCTTTACAGTTAGCACCACCTGGGAAGTCCCAAATACCAGTGTATGGAGATTGACTTCTGTTCCATAGCAACACTTGCAACTGAACTGGGGGAGGTAGAGCAGCAAGATGTACACAGGGGAGAAAGGCTCGTACCAAACATCTCAATGCAAGTGCTCAGCAGCTCATCTAATGTTGCTGCTTTCCCAAGTCCGCTTGACCCCATGGTTATGTGCCGCTGTCAAAAAACTAGGGGCATTTTCAACATCATACAGATCATCTCCATAATTATGCAAGCGGGTGATGTCTGTGCTTAGTGGTGGTCTCCGTCCTAAAGTCTCAGGGATCTAAAAAACAAGAAGAAAAAATATCAGACTAGAGTTCTGCCAGACTAGTTAACATATCTTTAACTAGAGTTAAAGCATGGCTTTCCTACCTGAAAAGATAATGACTTCCATTTACTCTGTATTTCTGCAAGAAAATTATCAAAGTGATAAGAGATTGTGTGAATCACCATGATGGCAAAATGCCTGCTAAACTATTCCTTAGCATGTATAATGCTCTGAGACCATGGGAATGTGTGTGTGTGTTAGTCACTCAGTCATGTCTGACTCTTTGCTACCCCATGGGCTGTAGCCCACCATGAAATTCTCCAGGCAAGAATACTGGAATGGGTTGCCATTTCCTTCTCCAGACTATGGGAATGGTCCCTATTAAATAACATCTTATTTTTCAGTTGAAAAGAATTTACAACATTTTACAATTTCTTTATTTTCTCAAGTGATAAAGACATTCAGGAGCATATTATAATAAACATTCAGTTCAGTTCAGTCGCTCAGTCATGTCCAACTCTTTGCAACCCCATGAACCGCAGCACACCAGGCCTCCCTGTCCATCACCAACTGCCGGAGTCTACCCAAACCCATGTCCATTGAGTCCATGATTTTATCCAACCATTTCATCCTCATCCTCATCCTTCTCCTCCTGCCCTCAATCTTTCCCAGCATCAGGGGCTTTTCAAATGAGTCAGCTCTTCGCATCAGGTGGCCAAAGTATTGGAGTTTCAGCTTTAACATCAGTCCTTCCAGTGAACACCCAGGACTGATCTCCTTTAGCATGGACTGGCTGGATCTCCTTGCAGTCCAAGGGACTCTCAAGAGTCTTCTCCAACACCACAGTTCAAAAGCATCAATTCTTCGGCACTCAGCTTTCTTCAGTCCAACTTTTACCTCCATACATGACTATTGGAAAAACCATAGCCTTGACTAGATGGACCTTTGTTGACAAAGTAACGTCTCTGCTTTTGAATATATTGTCTAGGTTGGTCATAACTTTTCTTCCAAGGAGTAAGCGTCTTTTAATTTCATGGCTGTAGTCACCATCTGTAGTGATTTTAGAGCCCAGAAAAATAAAGTCATCCACTGTTTCCACTGTTTCCCCATCTATTTCCCATGAAGTGATGGGACCAGATGCCATGATCTTCGTATTCTGAATGTTGAGCTTTAAGCCAACTTTTTCACTCTCCTCTTTCACTTTAGTTCTTCCTCACTTTCTGCCATAAGGGTGGTGTCATCTGCATATCTGAGGTTATTGATATTTCTCCCAGCAACCTTGATTCCAGCTTGTGCTTCTTCCAGTCCAGCGTTTCTCATGATGTGCTCTGCATATAAGTTAAATAAGCAGGGTGACAGTATGCAGCCTTGATGTACTCCTTTTCCTATTTGGAACCAGTCTGTTGTTCCATGTCCGGTTCTAACTGTTGCTTCCTGACCTGCATACAGGTTTCTCAAGAGGCAGGTCAGGTGGTCTGGTATTCCCATCTCCTTCAGAATTTTCCACAGTTTATTGTGATCCACACAGTCAAAGGCTTTGGCATAGTCAATAAAGCAGAAATCAATGTTTTTCTGGAACTCTCTTGCTTTTTCGATGATCCAGTGGATATTGGCAATTTGATCTCTAGTTTCTCTGCCTTTTCTAAATCCAGCTTGAACATCTGGAAGTTCATGGTTCACTGATTACTTGGATTAATTTTATTACAAGTATATGAAAGTGAAAGTGGCTCAGTCGTGTCCAACTCTTTGCGACCCCATGGACTTTATAGTCCATGGAATTAAATAGGCCAGAATACTGGAGTGGGTAGTCTTTTCCTTCTCCAGGGAATCTTTCCAACCCAGGGATCGAACCCAGGTCTCCTGCATTGCAGGTGGATTCTTTACCAGCTGAGCCACAAGAGAAGCCCAAGAATACTGGAGTGGGTAGCCTATCCCTTCTCCAGAGGATCTTCCCAACCCAGGAATCAAACCGGGATCTCCTGCATTGCAGGTGGATTGTTTACCAACTGAACTATCAGGGAAGCCCCTACAAGTATATATAGAGAGATAAACTTTAAAGTACAAATATATTAATGAGGATTATATAAATGTGATCATGTAAATGTTGAACAACTGGTAATTTGCATAACTTTTCTAATAGTGTTATTAAAAGTATTAAAATACTATAACAATAATAACAAGATTAACAATAATCTCTTGAACATCCACATTATGTACCAGGTTTTATATCAGATGTTTTGCATATATTATCCAACTTGACCTTCACAGCAATACTATAAGGTAGTAATTATGATTTCCAGTATAGACACAAGGTCATGGGATTCACAGAAATTTGGCAGCCGGTCTAAAGCCATACAATTATTAAAGCCTTGAATCAGAACTCCATTATAAAATAGTTTTTGGTTTCCCTTTGTCCCTTTTATTGCTCTCCCAAGTGTGGACATCATGAGCTGTCATAATTTTGCCCCCCAACCTAGTGTGAAAAATAGCACTCCACACCATCTCAAAAAGAGGATATAAACCAGGTTATTTGTCACAGAGGTAGAAGGAAAACGTGGTCCTGAGAACTGTCCATTTTATAGCAACGGCATGGGGAAAGCGGGATTAGAAACAACCTCTCAGAGATGCTTATGCCAAAAGTGTCCCTGTAGGAAACACACCATCATTTTATTTTATAGAGCAAGTCCTTGATGCCAGCTCCATACAAGGCTTAGAGAAATGGAGACGTCATCATGATGTAAGACAATTATCCACTTTGGACAGGTTAGCAGGTAAATGTGGCCATTTGGGCTTCACCTCTTGAACTGTTTAAAGTCAATGTCTCTTTTACGCTCAAAGTTTATTTATTCCTTGGTAGTCATGGAGCACCTGACAATTGCTAGGCACTAGGCAAGGCATTGCGGCTACCAAGATGAACTCATCATCACCTCATCCCTGCCTTCGGTGGGCCCACAGTCAACTTCAGAAGGCAAACACATGAATGAAAAGAAAAGAAAAAAACAAGCCTAAGGTCCAATGATGCCACTGAAGACTGGCATCTGAATGAGTCTCTTCACCAGCTAAATAAATCCAGTGGAAACACAGTCTTGTGCTAAAGGTACCACTCTTAGAGCATCAGAAGAATCATTTCACATGTCATAAAAATAACAGAAACACTGGTTCAATGCTGAGCCACTTTGATACTCAAAGGGTTTGTGAAATGGGATTGTTAAAGTAGTGCAGAACCAACTCCTACGTCTCCTAACAAAGTAGCCTTATCAGTAAGACCCTTCCCGAACACCACAATTTAACACAACACTCTCTCTCCATGCCCACCTCCCAACTGGCATGCCCTATCTCCCACTCCAGTGTTCTTGCCTGGAGAATCCCAGGGACAGAGGAGCCTGGTGGGCTTCTGTCTGTGGGGTTGCACAGAGTCGGACACGACTGACGTGACTTAGCAGCAGCAGCAGCAGCAGCAGCATCTCTCTTCCTGGGTTTATTTTTCCTCATAACATGTACCCCCGTTTGAGATGCTATACATTTGTTCATCTGCATTTAAATCTTTCTAGCACTATATACATAAGCTCCATGAGTACAGGAATTTTTATCTTAGTTCTCCAGTGTTTTCCCTAATTCCTAAGATTTTGCCTCTCAAAAAAAGAATTTGCTGAATTAATGAATGAGTGAATGGATGGATAAAGAAAGAGTAAAATAAAAATGATAAAAAGCTGGTCTTTGAATATGTATATATTTGGAAGAGTGGATACCATAAAATTTTAAGAGGTTGTTTTTTAGTTTGTTTTAGTACTAAAAGCTACTAAACTATAGCTAGTTTAGTAGCAGCTTTTAGTAAACATTACTGGAACAGAAGTTTTCTAGATTTTCTACAGCTTTCTAGACATGATAGTATCTGCCTATACTCCATTGATAATGAGAACTTGGTACCTCTTCCCGGACATTTTGCAGCAGAATTTTTCTGATTTTCTTAATGCAAATTCTGTCAAATCCACAAAAAGTCAACACTGGACAATTGACAAGTTTGATTACCTTCCTGTATCACTTCAGTTCAGTCTCTCAGTTGTGTCCTACTCTTTGCGACCCCATGAACTGCAGCACGCCAGGCCTCCCTGTCCGTCACCAATTGCTGGAGTCTACCCAAACCCACGTCCATTGAGTAGGTGATGCCATCCAACCATCTCATCCTCTGTTGTCCCTTTCTCCTCCTGCCCTCAATAAACAGGCTTTTTTTTCTTTTATCTTGTTAATGATTGCTAATGAAGAGCAAATATTTTACTTAGAACCAAGCAACCTAGATTAATTAAACTAATTCTGAGGTCAAAACCAAAATTATTCAGCTAATCTGTCTGGGGAAGGTACTGACTTTCCCCAGAGCGTTAGAAGTAATCTGGCACCAAAAAACCTGTCACCATATTTGGAGTTATATTTGTGATCTGCAAAGAATCAGTACATGAAAGCCAGATGGACAAGGCTCTCCAGTTAAAATCTGTTTCTGCAATCAGTAGATGTATCTGTGTCCCTGTTTAGAATTCTATCACCTGCATATGTACCTGAGATCTCATTTCATTTGTATGGATATTATTGTGTCTACAACTGTTTTTTCAAAAGTAAAGTTTCTTTATTACAAAGGCAATATACATTCATCATTTAAAATAGGACAGTAATGAAAAAGCAAAGAAAAATCACTATCCACAATTTCATCATCCAAACAACTGTTTCTTTCAGCTTTTCCTCTCATAATTGTTTTGGCAAGTTTCTTACATAATCTACAGTAGCTTAAAGAAATACTTACCTATTGGTCTTACACAGATAGATATCCAGACCTGAAAGAATATTAAGGGCAGTTTTCATCACTGGCAAATGCATTGAGGACGCAGTCTGCTGAATTGGTTTATCCAACACAAATAACAAGTACTTTGGAGAACCTGATAAAAGAACAGAAATAAATCCCCAGAGTTAAATAATAGGAGCCCCAAATAATCCATTGCGTGAAAGCATTTCCAAAACCCTTCAGTTATAAGTGGGTTTGAGATTTTTGTCTAAACATCACCCACAAAATTAATTTAAAAGACAATACACTTGAAGTAGTTATTTGGTGCCATGATATTTTTAGGATCAAATTGTTTTTTAAAAATAAAATAAATTCCAGCCAATTAAAAGCTACAAGTATGGAGAACTTCCCTGGTGGTCCAATGGTTAAGAATCCACCTTCCAAGCAGGGGACGTGGGTTCAACCCCTGGTCAAGGAAGTAAGATTTCTCATGCCATGAGACAACTAAGGCCCTGAGGGAACTGGAAAGAAGCCCTTGCAGTAATGAAGATCCAGCGTGCTGCAACTAAGACCTTATGCAGCCCAAAACACCTAAAGCGTGACAAAACCAAAATTTATACCCAACATAAAATATTATTTTATTTCAAATATACATCTATGGGTAGATTACTCATTAAGAATTTCCAAACATTGACTTTTGAATGTTAGTAAATCTCTAAAACAATTTGTTATGGTGATCATGAAACTGATTCTAAATCACTCTTGACAGTCTCAGTGAGAATGTCAATGTTATTTTATTCCATGTTGTTTAGTCTTCTGATGGCTTTGGACTTGCTTTTGTGTTGATAGGTACTCTCTGGCTTCAGTGAAAATTATTGCTCCCCAGCATAAACATTTTTCACAAGTTTGAAAAGGACACAGTAAGTCAAAATTTCCCCAGAGCTTGAATTCCTTCTAAGAGAGAAAGTCTCACTTCAAACAACAATAGACTTCTGTTGGGTGTGATTTCCAAAGGCCATGATGTCTTCACGCAGCAAAAGATTTTCACTAATGTGACTTGTGAAGACCCAAAAAATCCTTGTGAGGTGGCTTAGGACAATAAGAATGATGCTCTCAATGTCAGGGACTGTGCAAAGGAGCCAACTCCATGCAGCTATACATGGACAGATCTTAAGAGTCCCAGACTCTTGACTCAGAGCATTTAGTTTTCCAAAATCATGTTTCAATATCAGACAAATGGGGCGAGTTTCACTACTTTGAGTAAAATGTAATTACCACTCTGAGTGAAATGCCATTAGTTAGAAGTTAGAAGTTTAGTAACATAAAAGGCCGTCAATCTTGCAAAAACTGGGTGCTCGAGAAGGTGTCTCCCTTTGTACACAGTTCCTCTTCCCTTCTCATATTGAAAAGCATTTAAGTTGAGGACTTAATGTGAAGTATTATAGAAGATCAATGTTTAGAAGTACAGGAAGAAAAGATGTTAATTTAGAGAAAGGAGAAGGAAACAGGAGAAAAAAAAGTACTGTGACACTAGGGCATCCAGGGGCAGGTGGCCTCATCAGCAACGGAATCCCATTCCTGAAAGCGCTGAAGCTAAAGTAAGGTAATGACGGTCAAAGATGTGGTAGACTAAACTCCCAGACAGCGTCTAGGAAACATGCCAGGATAACAGCAAAGGTTGGTTGCCTGTAGCTGTAGGATTGCAGAATTTATAAGGTGAAATATTACATCTAGTAAGTATTCAAGGAATAGTGTTGCAATTATATTGGCCATATTAGAACTTCCAAAGGTAGTTTTGTCTATAGCACTACCTCTGTTGCAAGAAAAGACCAATGAAATCTCTTGAAGATTCTTCCCTCCTAATGGCAGATATGGTCTTAATATATAAGTAACCCTAAGTAGGTTCCCACACTCATATGACCTTCATATGGAGACAAGGGGATTGCTCCAAAAGCCTAAATCCTTTGCTAAAATGAACAGTAGTTATTACAAACTTTTACACTTTAAGTTTTAACAACTAAGGTGTCACGGCAATTGTAATTCTGGCAACACTCAAGCTTAATCTTCCTTTCTCTACAGAGACATGAAATTTTAAAAGTACTGTGATTATATTCACTGAGACTCCACAGTAGAATCAAGATTATTGAGTTCAGTAAGAGAAATGACAAAACTATGAAAGATAGTTAATTTATTTGACAAATATTGTAAGTAAGTGTTAAGCGTGAAAGTGTTAGTTGCTCAGTTGTGTCCAACTCTTTGCGACCAAATAGACTGTAAGCCTACCAGGTTTCCCTGTCCATGGAATTCTCCAGGCAAGAATACTGGAGTGGATGGGGATTCTCCAGGGGATCTTCCTGACCCAGGGATTGAACCTGGGGCTCTTGCATTGCAGGCAGATTCTTTACCATCTGAGCCACCAGGGAAATCATGACAAATATTGCATTGGCTCAAAAGTTCATTTAGGTTTTTCTGTAGGATTGCACAGAAAAACCCAAATGAATATTGTGGCTAACCCTATACTTATTGAGTATCTACTAGACACCAGATACCAAGCAAGGTACACTTGAGTGGCTGGTAGAAAAAGTTGGAGACAAGCAAAAGGAAGGATAAATTGATAAACAAGACAAAAATAATTCTTGCTCTTCAGTTCAGTTGCTCAGTCATGTCTGACTCTTTGTGACACCATGAACCATAGCATGCCAGGCCTCCCTGTCCATCACCAGTTCCTGGAGTTCACCCAAACCCATGTCCATTGAGTCAGTGATGCCATCCAACCATCTTGTCCTCTGTCGCCCCCTTCTCCTCCTGCCCTCAATCTTTCCCAGCATCAGGGTCTTTTCAAATTCTTGCTCTTATACTCCAGCAAAGAATTAAATAAGAAATTAAAGTATCTTGTGAAGAGCTGGAGCACTAAGACAGTCTAAGAGTCAGAGGAGTTTTAGCCAGGCCAAGTGTGGGTAGGATGATAGCAATTAAGAAAAGTTAAAAGATATTTAGAATGACTGATGTATTGAAGATGGGGCAAGAGATGAACCTAAAAAGGTCAATAGGAATAACTCATGAACAGTACTGTTAGCTATATTAAGGAGTTTGGGCTTTACCTGAAAGGTAATGAGAATCCATTGTTTTAAAAGTGAGTAGGAGAATGGTATGATCAAATTTGGAATTTTTAAAAGATTCTTCCAGCTGCAATATGGAGGAAAAATTAGTAAAGACCTACACTAATGACCAGTTCATAGTGAGTTATAACTATCCATGCAAGAGATAGACGTTATCTAAACCAATGTGTGGCAGTGAAAATGGAAAGATGTGATTGGTCACAGAGCATATTTTGAAGATAGATCCAACAAGATTGGCTGATCTGTTGGCTATAGGGAATGAGTAGAAAGGAGGAATCAGGGATAATTTCCAGATTTCCAGCTGGACATCTGGTTGGGTTACAGGCCATTTCCCTGAGACTGAGAAACTAAGGAATGGGGGAGGGAGTAGAAGTTCATGGAGAGGGCAGCAATCAATGAGTGCATTTTTGAATGTGTTCAGTTAGAGATGTCTGAGACATCCTAAGGGGAATGTTGAGTTAGCTTCTGGATATCTGTTACATGTTTAAGTGCTAAGCATCAGTGGAAAGGGAAATGTAAGTGGCAGGAGAAAAAGAACTTATATAACAAGGTCTCTGGGAAGACAACAGTGATGGACTGTGCCCAGGTGGAGGGATTTACCTTGGATAAAAAAGAAGGTTGCCTCTTTCAATGTAAAGGCATGGAAGAGGAAAAAACAGGTATAGATATAGTTCTGATAGCAGGAAGTCAAGGAAGTTCCTGTCTAGTGACTTCTATTTACTTTAAAAGAAGGAGAAAAGGTCATCCACTGGAAGGTCTGATGGAAGCAGATTTGAGGTTTACCCAGAGGAGAAAATAAGCAAAAGATACTGTATAAGATCAGAAGAAAGAAACCAAAAGTATTGGGATTATTTTCATCAAGAATAAAAGGCTGATTTTCTCTTCTGGAGTTTGTTTTGAGAGGAAGTTTAGTGCTCCTTGTTCCTTGGGTGACACTACTTACTCATGTCAATACAAGAAGATCAAGTATTGATCATCTTCTGTATGTAGCAGGCAATTATGGGTTTCTACCGCTACCTAGTCACATAAGTTTCTGTAAGTATGAACCTCAGAGCTAAAGCATGGTTGGCATTTTCTGGATGGTTTCCATATGAGGGCATGGGGCTCTCATCTCACCTAGCTTTGCTTACAACAGGGAAGATGGAGACAGATACTATTGGAAAGGAAACTATAATAAAGAAATAATCTACCTACCACACGTTGACTTGCTCCAGGAAATTTCATTCTGGCAACTTCAACCTCAGCCACTCATTCCCATGTTCTCTACCTTTCTAGTCAAGATTTGTGTGTCTCAGACCCACCATGCACAATCTCCAGTGGTTTCATTATCTGTTATTTTTATTTATTTATATCTGTCAATCACTTCTTTTTTTTAATTTTTTTAATTTTTATTTTTACTTTATTTTACTTTACAATACTGTATTGGTTTTGCCATACATTGACATGAATCCACCACGGGGATACATTATTTTTAAAAGGTAATATTGTCACAAGACACATTACTGTTGCTCACTATTCAGATTTAGCATTCTTTGGTTATTTCTGTGCTGGTCTTGTTTTAATTTTCTTTTTCATTTCTTTCAACGTCAACTCTGAGTTCTTGGAACTTATCTTTCTACTTTATTTCCTCCAATCAGTTACTTTTCCTTGAGTGCTCTGTTAAAGTCTCATTGCCAGCATGGTTAGGGTTGATTCTATCATAAAGCAACTTAGAAAGTATGATAGTATGAGCTTAGAAAATGAGCCTAGTGCTAATAGCAAAGTTAAAGCATTTCAAATGGGCCATAATGATGACCCATAGAAGAAAGTATCCCACATTTACAGATAGTGGATCAATATTCCCTTAAATTCTATTTAAGACTGACCAGAAGCAATAGTCATGGATAATATTGAATCTCTCAGATATAACAGTGATTTTTTTCATTTTTGACTTAGATAGGTTTATTTAATGTCACAATGAGATTTTCCTGGGTTTTAAATTTTTATTTGTTTTGCTTGTTTATTTTTTTTCCTACAAAGAGCTTTTACTAAATTAATGGAGCATTAATAATCAGTGTTGTCCTGGATTTTAGAAAGCAAAATAATAATACCTTATACAAATACTACTTGTTGGAGTGTATAATGTGATAGACATAATGTTGGGGAAATTACCTATATTAGGTTTAAATCTTATAACACCCTGAAAGCTAGGTATTATTATAACCATTTCATAGAGGAGGAAATTGAGGCCTGGAGAGGTGAAATTATTTGTCCATATCATATTACTAGTTAAGTTGCAGAGCTAAGTCCATCTGACTCCAAAAATTTATATTCTTTTCACTATCCAGACAAATGTTAGCTGTTGCTAATGCTTGCCTATTAGATCCATTTTTAGGCATTATCTAGAACAAACGTTTACTGTTCCCTTTGCTTAGCTTCTAAGCATTCTGTCGCTGGCGCTATTGTCTGAAAATGAATAACAATCATTATTACAGCAAGCTCGACAATTTAGGGACTCACTGGTACCAAACACCGAACAGAAGTCAATGACCATCTCAGCTCATCTCACAAGACCTCATAGCATTTTTCTGTGACAAATAAGTATTGGTAAAAAGGTTAAACTGTATTTTATTTATTTTTCTTGGTTAACAGTATTTAGTACTGACAACCAGACTAATGTATTTGCAGCCACCTGACATGAGTTGAATGAGAAATTAAAGTCTTGAAGAAGTTCTAGCAATAAATGCAATGGAAGAGAACTCAAACCGGGGCTCTGCGACAGCCTATAGGGGTGGGATACGGTGGTAAGAGGGAGGGGATATGTGTATACCTATGGCTAATTCATGTTGATGTCTGTCAGAAATCAGCATAATATTGTAAAGCAATTATCCTTCAATAAAAAAACAAAACTTTTAAAAATGCAGTAAACTCCAAAGTCCAAACCAAGGGGGTATTTTCCTTGCATTTGGCTGTAGACGAACATGGAAGACTATTAATATACACATATTAGGCATTTGCAGTCAGATGGTTTCTAGATGGACATGTTCACCCACACAGAAGGGTTATGGCAACTCTAGTACTCAGATTGTAAATATCCCCCAAATAAGACCCAGAAATAGGAGATGCTTAGCTCAGAAGTTAACACTTTAAACTTTGGGAAAATAGGGTTTTTTCTTTGAAGATCAATACTTTCTTCTCCTAAAGATGCCAATAATTCATACCAATCCTGTCTGTGGCACTAGTACTTTGGAAAGACCTGGTTCCAAATGCCTTGAAATAAAGTCATATTCCCTTACCCTTTAATTGCTTATTTACCTTAGAGTGAGTGTATGATGATGACGATGGAGGAGGAAGAGGAAGAAGAAGTCATCTTTTTGGGTACTACAATCCAGTCACTGTGCTGAGCACTTTACCCAATGAATTCTCGAAGGCCAGGCCCCACCACAGAAATCCAGCAATAAATAAAATGCAGCCAAAAAAAAAAAAAAGCTGACTCTGAGAAAACACCCTGATGCTGGGAAAGATTGAAGGCAAAAGGAGAAGGGGGCAACAGAGGATGAGATGGTTAGATGGCATCACTGACTCAGTGGACATGAATTTGAGCAAACTCCAGGAGATAGTGGAGGACAGAGGAGCCTGGCGTGCTGCAGTCCATGGGGTGGCAAAGAGTCGGACAGACTTAGCGGCTGAACAACAACAAAAAAAACTTTGTTATTTGTTACCAAAAGAAAATGCAAGGAGGCCTTGTGGGGTGAGCTCTGAGCTAGTTATTAACTTCCGTTTAGTACCTGGTGCCAACACTAACATCCTCACACCTGTGAACCCACCAGGAGCAGGAGGACATTCTCAGTAACTGGCATGGGTTAAGTAAAACTCAGGTATCTTCCCACTGGGACTCAACTGACAATCTCAGGGAACAGAATCTATACAAAAGAGGCTCCAAAGGAATGAAGACATTGCACAGACCACCACTGAGAAGCAAGAGAATGTGAACAGAAGACACAGCCTGGAGGACAAAATCTCTCTCTTACCTATAATGTGGGAGTGGAAGCTGCCTGTCTCTGAAGGGACTGGGAGAGGATTTCAAAACCTGAGTCCTAAGTTGTTACAAAGGAATGCAGCAAGAAGATAACACAATGAAATATTGCCTTCAAATTGTCTCCATGCTTTCACAGAAAGGCATGTGTTTGATTGAGCAAAAAGGCCAGTGATTATTACTTACCTATTAAATGTTCAGCACTGTGCTATGGGCTGAAGGTATAAAGAGCTGTTCATAAAGACCCACATCCCTGTAAGGGAGACCCATTATAAACTGGTTATTATAAAACAGTGTTAAGCCCAGTATCAAAAACATATGCCCAAGACATTATAGGAGCCTAGGAATTGGGCCAAATTTAACCAGAGAGATTCAGGAAGGCTTCCTCAAAGAGGGGACACCAGAGAGTACTAAGTTTATGGGTCACAAAAGGAAAACAGAAAATACCAGCAAAATTCACTGGTGTCAGATAGCAAAGTGGCTAGGATTACGAGCATGATTTTAGAACTGGGCAGGAGATGGATATTACCAATCTGCTATCAAAACTTAGCATCATGTGAAAAAAGAATAAGACAGTATTTGGAATAAGAGCTGTGAAGAGTAAAATGATTGAGGCTGGGCAGATATGAGTTGAATTTTGAAGATTTAAAAACCATATAAGTAATGACTGTACCACAAAAAGATAGGGACTGTACAACGTTTGATCATTATCATTATTATTATTTATTTAATTTTATTACTTACACTGATAAGCTTTAAAAACTAGATTTCGTATACCATTTTGATGCTAATTTCGTTTACAGAGATACAGACCTACTTGAAGATGGAGTGTTAATTTCTCCTTTTCAAGTGAACTGTACAATGTTCTCATACAAGTGAAATTTTCTTCTAAAACTTTGGTGGTGGTGGTTTAGTCGCTAAGTCGTGTCCGACTCTTGTGACCCCATGGACTGTAGCCTGCCAGCCTCCTCTGTCCGTGGCATTCTACAGGCAAGAATACTGGAGTGGGTTGCCATTTAGTTTATATTTATTTTTTAATTAATTTTTATCGGAGTATGGTTGCTCTACAATGTTGTGTTAGTTTCCACTGTACAGCAAAGTGAATCAGCTATATGTATATAAGTGAAAACATTTTGCACTTGCTCAGAAACTCATATGCTTATAGCATTCTTTTTTTTAGTGTTATGAAAACTTTATTTCTATTTTTTTATTTTTTTAATTATCAAAGATTATAATTGTACAATATTAAGAAGTATAGAACAAAATACAATTATTAGACGACAATTGCTTTAGTGTTGGCCTCTGCCGCACATCAAGATGAATCAGCCTCAGGTATACACATATCCCCTCCTTCCTGAACCCCTCTCCCATCTCCTTCCGATCCCATCCCTCTAGGTTGTCACTGGGTTGAGCTCCTTGTTTTACACAGCAAATTCTCACTTGCTATCTATTTTATGTATGGTAATGTATATGTTTCTAGGCTCTTCTCTTAATTTGTCCCACTCTCTCCAAGTCTCAGTTTGAAATTATTCCTGAATCAAGGATTTGGAGGTACACTTTTTATTGGAACCAATTAAAACTAAACTATTGCAACCTCCCCAAAATGCTTTTAAAAAAATTATTTCTGTATTCTCAATCAAATATACACAGCTTGAAGCCCATAATTAGAAGGCACCACTTAATGATTCTGTTTCAGATTTTTCTGCTACAGTAAATGTTTCTTTCTGTCAAAGAAAAACAAATCTCAAGAGGTGGTGCTATCTCTTCCTCCCATCTAAGGCATTAACTAATTTCAGTACATACCAACAAAAGAGAAAACATAAGTGAACAGTAAATTTCAGTCCTATCTTCGGCCCCACTTAATTTCTCTAAGGTTCACTTTTATCATCCCTATCATGAGAGAAATAACATTACTCTGCCTTTCCCATTAGACCAAAAATTACCTTCATTTGAAAAGATTTTAAGGGCATTAAACACAACAGGAAAAAAAAGAAGTCCTAAAATTATGAAATGTTCTAAGCTATATTTGAAAAGTTGTTATTCAGAATTTAGAATGTATTTCCACCTTAGAACAATATCATAAATGGATTACTAGTAGATTTACACATGGGGGAGAAGGAGATTGGTGGGGATCTGTCAAAAATACTAAAAAGAACTTTTGGAATTCTCAAGAAGTTTAGAGGTCGACAGCACTGGTTCCCTATCCGAATCGAACCCGGGTCTCTTGCATTGCAGGCAGATTCTTTACTGACTGAGCTACAAGGGAAGCTCCATATGCCAAATCAACATTCAGAAATTGTGTAACTTCTGGAAACATGAAAATGATAAATATATTTAGTTAGACAAAGGAGGGGAAAGAAAGAGAGAGGGAGAGGAAGATAGCTTTTTACAAAGTCACTGTTAAAGAGTTAGAAGAGACAAAGAAATGGGAGTAAGGATTTTGTTGGCACAGTTATAAAACAAGAGAGGAACTGATGAACTGGAACTAAATCGTTAGCAGTTTAAGTAAACATGGAATGTCTTTCCCAGCCTCAAAGAACACAAGCTTTCCACTGGCGATCTCTCCTCTTTCCCCATCCTCCACGGCCAAGTAGAATTTGCTGGCTTGATTTCATCCCCTCTTCAGCCAGTCAAAATCAATTCTCCCTCCACCCCCCACCCCCACACCTCTCCAAAAACACTCTGGTAGAGAAGTCAGTCCGTTCTGTCACAAGTTATAGCAAGGCTCAGCTACCATGTGTTACCTCTTTTTTTTTATGCTTTATTTTTTAAATTTTATTATTATTATTATTATTATTAACAATATTGTATTGGTTTTGCCATATGTCAACATGAACCTGCCACGGGTGTACACGTGTTCCCAATCCTGCACCCCCCTCCCACCTCCCTCCCCATACCGTCCCTCTGGGTCACCCCAGTGCACCAGCCCCAAGCATCCTGTATCCTGCATCAAACCTAGACTGGCGATTCGTTTCTTATATGATAGTATACATGTTTCAATGCCATTTTCCCAAATCATCCCACCCTCTCCCTCTCCCGCAGAGTCCAAAAGACTGTTCTATACATCTCTGTCTCTTTTGCTGTCTCGCGTGTTACCTCTTGACGGCACTCACCCTGAAATTCTCCCCTTGGATGATTTTCCTGCCATCTCCTCTTCCCTGATTTGCCTCCTATGCCTCTGGTCACACCTTCCCAGTCTGATGTGTACGATCTTCTACTGCTGAGGGTTTGCAGTCTCCATGCCTTTCCATTTTGCCTGAAACTCTCCATGTAAACTCATCCACAACCACAAGGCTCAGCCAGCACCTCTGCGTCAGTGACTCCAGCTATGTGGTGTACTGTATAGCAGCAGTCCCCATCTTTTCGCAGCAGGGACCAGATTCATGGAAGACAATTTTTCCACAGATGTGGTGGTGGGAGGGGTGGTGTGGGGATTATTCAAGCACATTGCATGTATTGTGCACATTATTTCTATTATTATTACATCAACTCTACCTCGGGCCAAGAGGTATCAGATGCCAGCGGTTGGGGACACCTCCTATAGAGGACAGAGGGGACTCTGGAGAGGGGCACACTTGAGGTAACATCTAGGCTTTGCTCCTTATTAATGAGTGACTCCGGGAGAGTTCTACTTAACTTCAGGGTAAGTTTGCATTTCTTACCATCATACGTTGCCAGTGGAAATGTAAAATGAAGCAGCCACTTTGGAAAACAGTTTTGCAGTTCCACAAAAACGTAAACATAGAGTTACCATATGGTCGAGAAAATTCACTCCTAGGTATATACCCAAGAGAATTGAAAATGTATGTCTACAAAGAACTCGTACACAAATATTCATAGAAGTAATATTCACAATAGCCCCAAAGTAAAAACAACCCAAATGTCCATGAACTGACGAATGGAAAAACAAAATGAGGTATATCTATACAATGGAACATTATTTAGCCATAGCAAGAAATGAAGTACCGATACAAGTTATAAGGATAAACCACCTACATAAAATGCTAAGTAAAAGAAGCCAGATACTAAAGGCCATATACTGTAAATTTAACTTGTATGAAATGTCCAGAATAGGCAAATCTAGCAGGTAGAGACAGAAAGTAAACCATTAATAGCAGTTGCCAGGGGCGGGGGAAGGAGGAGGAGGGAGTGACAGAGAAGACTTCAGGGCTCCATTTTGGGGGTGATGAAAATGTTCTGGAATATTCTAAATTCCTCACGAATATACTAAAAATGCACTTTAAAAAGGTAGATTCTAGAAAGTAGATTCAGCTAGTGGGAAGCTGCTGTCTAGCATAGGTAGCTCAGCTCGGTGCTCTATGATGACTTAGAGAGGCGGGGTGGGGGGCTGGCAGGGAGTCTCAAGAGGGAGGGGATGTGCGTATACACACAGCTGATTTACTTCCTTATACACCAGAAACAAACACAACATCGTAAAACAATTATACTTCAATATAAAAACAAAAGGTAGATTCTAATGGTATGTGAATTATACCAATTAATCTTTAATTACTTAAAAATATGTCCTCTTCACTTTCCTAAACTGCTATATTTCCCGTATTTCCTTCCTTGATTTATAGCTCAACCTGCTTCCAGTATTCCATGCCAGAAACTTGGGATTCACCCTAGATTGCCTAGTGCCTCCTTTCATCATCCCTCCATATCCAAGACTGATCATGTACCTCCAGAGGCTCTCTCATATACCTCCACTTGTTTTCCTCGCCACTGCCCCTCCTGGGTTCAAGCTGTCATTACCTTTCCCTTGGTCCACAGAATGCTTCCTCATCAGGCTTGTAGATCAATTCTTACCTCCTGTTTCTCTCTTCTTTCTACTGGTGCCAAATCAATCTTTCCGAATTATCAGACTGACGACATAACTCCCCTATTCAAAGTTCTTCTGCCATTCCCTATCTGCTCAATAAAAAGTCTTTGCCTGGTATAGTGAATAGTGAAGTTGTTCACTCAAGTCTGACTCTGTGACCCCGTGGACTGTATGTAGCCTACCAGGCTTCTCCATCCATGGAGAAGCCAGGGATTCTCCAGGCAAGAATACTGGAGTGGGTTACCATTTCCTTCTCCAGGGGATCTTCCTGACCCAGGGATCGAACCCAGGTCTCCCACATTGGAGGCAGACGCTTTAACCTCTGAGCCACCAGCAAAGCCCTGGTATACAAATCCTTTAATGAATGGCCCTCTCTCTGTCCACCTATTTCCTCACTCTTCTTTCCTCACCTCCACTTTACCTTTTGTTGTAAAATGAACTTCTTTTTCCTAATGCCCATGTGATAGGGACTGAATGTTTGAATCCCCCAGCAAATTCATATATTGAAACCCTAATCCTCAAAGTGATAGTTTTTGGAGATGGGGTTGTTGGGAGGTAATTAACTCATGAGTGTGGTTTGTTATTTAAGCCTCACAGTCTAAGATATGGTTTAACAGCAGCTTGAACTAAAACATCATGCTTTTCACATACTGGTTTTTTCTTAGAATGGCTCTCCTCCTCCAAGTATGTCTGCATGGCAATCACAAACTCACTTTTCAGATGCCTATTTTAATTCTCTTCCTCCCTCCCAACTCTTCCAGGCAGACTATGGCATCCAACATACTGACTTCCTTTAGGCTTTGTATGATTTATGTTACTCAGTAGTTCTGTCTCCCCAGTAATTCTTAAGAAGTAGGCCCTGTCTTCTTGTCTTTCTAGCCCCCGACAGAGAAGCATGTCTGATAACATATATGGTTATCTTTCTCCGCTATCATAGTCTTCCAACATGGTCTCTAAGCTTCAAATTTGTTTCTTCTCCAGTTTTCTTCTCTAATCTTACTTTTGTCTCAAGCTTTTTCTTTGGACTATTGAATGAATTTACTTCTTTTATATTAGCATGCCCGTAATGAAATTTCAAGACATGCTTCCAGATTTGTAGTAGTACAGATTTATGTTAGAGAGAATAAAAATACACCAAATATTTCTTCCAGTCACATTCTCATCTAGTTCATAAATACTTACTTCTGTGCCAGACAGTGTGATTAACACCATGGCAGAGGTACAAGTATATGTCAGGAACAGAGACCACAGGGTCTAAAGAGGGGATACACATGAACAGAAATTGTGACACAGGACATTGTGAAAGAATCACGAGTGAAGTAAAAACAAGTTCCGACTCAAAGAATTAAATTGTGCCTTAAAGCATAAGTGAGGTTTCACTGATCAGAGAAAACAGCACTGTTTTCAGAGAAAAGGACATTGAAAAAAGCAGATAGGTGTGGAAAGAGCAGGAATGCCAACAGAATGGTGAGGTCTTAAAACTGGAGTTAAAGTCCCTATGTGCTTATTTCCTCACTCAACAAACATGGAGAGAGGGAGAGAGAATACCATGTTCTCAGGATCAGAACTAAAAGCCTCTGTGATGGTCCATGTGAAATAATCTCATGTAGCCTTTTTCTGTATGTCTGTGTAGGCTTCACATGTGTCCAAGCATGCTCAGTCATGTCCGACTCTTTGTGACATCATTGACTGTAGCCCGCCAGGCTCCTCTGTCCAAGGGGATATTGGAGTGGATTACCACACCCTCCTCCAGGGGATCTTCCCAACCCAGGGATCAAACCCATGACTCCTACCTCTCCTGAACTGGTTGGTGGGTTTTTCACCACTATCACCACCTGGGAATCCCCACAAAGATATACACATGTCCCCAAAGAGCCAGGAGAGTTTAGTAGACACACATAGAAATGCCAGCAATATCTTGTGTGTACCAAAGAGTCATGAATGGGCCCCAGGTCTTCACATTGCTTTCATTCTTCTGCAGAATGGAAATAAATGTTGGATTACTAATGTCCTTAAAAACAATTCTTGAGAGTGGCTATTACACAAAAACATTTCCACCCAAAGTTTTGCTGATGGATCTACTTATCACAAGAAGGGTGCTGAAGAGCTGAAATAGTAAGTGAAACCAAGCGGGGAGCTAAAATTAGAATGAGAACCTCATCGGCTTCTGTGGTAATTTGTGGGGATTTCACAAGTCCGCGTGTTCACATAGTTTTATGCACTTGTTAATCTTTATCTCACCACAATATCTCATACTCAGTGACTTTTTTCAACACTTGCTTCTTATTACTAGTCCAGGAAGCCGGACATGTATTTATTTATTTATCTTAGACACTATTTAACTATTAATCACATAAAACCTGAAGGTATTTACCAAGAACTTAGGCAAAAAGATACTTTCTCCCTATTACATGCAACATAAATTATTTATGGAATTTTTAAAACAGAAAAATACAGAAGAAAATGGTTAAATCTCTCATTAACTTACTACTTCATAATAATGTAGTAACACTTAGTTTGGGAAATAAAGGCAAAAACCCATCATTGACTGGGGGACAATACTGGAATGTCTGAAGCAGTATCTCACTGAAAAATCAAAGAATGCTCAAGACCCAAAATGTATTACTTCCATGCATCTAAAACAATGTGGAGGAAGCCCAGATTTTATAAAAAGTGTCTTTGTTTTTACGTATTATAGTGTCTTTCCAAATATCTAATTTTGATTTTGGATAAGAACAAGAATTTTTTAAATCAATAATGTGTTGTCTACAGAGTGCCAAACATCTACTATTCCTTTTGTCATCTAGATGTATCTAAAGCTCCATATTTTGTGGAAGAAACCGAGTCTTTCCAATAAGCTTTTTAGTCTTTTTCTTTTTTTATTGAGACTCATACTAGCATCAAAGTGACTGATCAAGTGCCATGTGTGACATCAGCAATATCTCACATAGATGTGCCTGCAGGTCCTAACAGAAAATGATCCTTTCTGTAATAACTCTGGTTTTGATGCTACGACAATTAAATATAATAGTATAGTGGCCATATACACATTATAAATATTGTTCTCAAATGCCCCCTTTTTTTTTTTTCATTTACTTATTTGGCTGCACCAGATCTTAGTTTAGCACATGGGATCTTCCATCTTCATTGTGGCCTGTGGGATCTAATTTCCTGACCAGGGATCGAACCCAGGCCCCCTGCACTGGGAGTGCAGAGTCTTAGCCACTGGACCAGCAGAGAAGTCCCTCAAATGCCCTTCTCTTTTGCATTCTTCTCATTACCTGTAAAAAACCTACTTAAAGACATGTAAATAATAAACCACAGTGTTAGGCTTTCTTCCTCCAAAGTGAAGATGGTGTGCATTAACAAGTTCTTAATCACTCAGCATCAGCAGGTTGTAAAACAGTGACCTCCTACAGAGATCTAACTTGAAGGTGTAGTTTTGTTAGGCTTCCGCACACAGGACTGGCTCTCACAAAGTTGCAAATATGTTGAATTAGTTGCAAAAATGTACAAGTCCAGACTTTCACTTTAAAAAATCCAGTTTTCTCAATTCTTACGGAAAAATCAGATCTGTTGGTTTTAGGGCTGCATTCCCACCAGGCAACATGTAACTGGAGCTGAGGAGTAAAGTTCCCTAAAGTTCCCACTACCCTCTACCATCTCCCCAAACTGAGGCCAAGTGTCATGGCCATTTATCTTCCACTATATTAAGACATCTAAGAGGAAAGTGAAATACCGCTTGTCCCAGACAGAAATAATTCTTTTTATCCCTCATCCACTTCACTCATTCTGGTCCCTTCTTGGCCCTGCACACATTTGCCTTTGCAAGTCCCCATCTCAGGCTCACCAGGCTACTTACTGACATCACAGATGCTAAGAAGGACTCTTTAGAATGTTCCTATTCGTGAACTGGACAAGGAAGAATCACAAGACACCTCCTATGCCTTCTCTATTTCCATTCAAGAAGTAAGTTCAGATTGCAAGACAATCCTTGCCCAAACAAAAGTTTAGGGATTTCTACAGCATTTGTCAAGGGTGGTCAGGCTAATAAAATCTTCTTTATTTTCACTTATAATGTGCTTAAAATATCTAGATTACCTCCAACTTTTGCAATTTCCTCAGATTTCTGTGTTCTTATTTCTTTCGTTTATGGCCATGCCATGAGGCATGCGGGATCTTTTCTTTCTGACCAGGGACCAAACTCGTGCCCCCTGCATTGGAAACGCAGGGTCTTCACCACTGGAATGCCAGGGAAGTCCTGTCAGACTTCTGTGATTTTCTTTTACCAAAAAGTTCTCATAATCAACAAAACAGATGTACACTATTGATTCCCAAAGAGCATGGGAACTTGGTGCCAAGGCCTGTCAACACTTTACTTTGTAGATTCTGGAACGATTACAGGAAAATAGAATGTATACAGGGCTATCTATACAAAAATTATGTATCTACTCATGCTTAGAGGCAAATGCATTTTCAGATTCCATACACTATAGCAAGTATCCAGTTTCACTCTTTCCCACTTCCTCTCTCTGTTGCTTTGGATTTGTTGACTACAACCAGTAACAGCTTATTCCTCCCTGTCAGATCTGACTAACTCACAGGTCACTGTAGATTTTTCAGATAATTTCCTGTGGATAATTTCCAAGATCATTTGCAGTCCTTAGATAATGAATCACCTGGATAACTAGTGATGATACAAGCTGAGCTGGTATTCTTCCTTTGTTGTTGTTTATGATTCTAAACAGAGAAACCAGCAACCAGGCGAGGGTTATTTACTAGTCAGTGCAGCTGCAAGGGTTGACCTCTAAACACCTGATTTCCTCATCTTGCTCATTCAAGTCTTCTGAGAGAGTTTTTTTTTTGTCTATTCAGAGAAACTCTCTAGTTCTAATAGAGAAATAGACTGTGGTGCAGGAAAGACAGAGGCATGTTTTTCCACTTTTCAAGGGAACCTCTTATTTATCAGGTTAATGACCGCGCTTTATAAAGGAGAAGCCCAGGGTCAAAAAGATAGCATAATTCACCCAAGTTTTAACAGTAAGATAATGAGAGAAAGGAAAAGACACCATCATAGCAGAGCTTCCATAGAATCCAGATTCATAGTGAGTCGGGTTCTCTGGGACATAAAAAGTACATGCGTCAGAGGCTGTTTTAAACTAATGTATCTGCTTAAGAAAGTGTGAGTTTTCTGATAAGAAGCAGCTCTTTGCCATGTCGATATGAAGAAACGAATCAGCATGGATGTTGCTGTGAGTTGTGGAATTTCTGCTCACCATTCTGATTTCACGGTAATTTGACACTCGAACTTTGCAAAAAACTATTCCAATGTAATCGTCTCCCTTTGTGAAATTAGTTTTTGTATTCAGGGGTCTAAAATGATGTGGGGGTTTTGGTAGGAAGCTAAAATCCCCAGTTGGTGGCTACCGGACATCAGAAGCAGTTCTGGGTACCTTAGAGATCAGGTGTAAACATGTGTAGTGAAAGTGAAATTGAGAAGGTGGAGTCTTGGAACTCAAAATTCATCTTGGTACAAACAGCTGGCTCTCTGGCTCTGATGCCTTGATCCTGAACACTGTCCAGCCATTTACTCTTATCACATGGAACCCCATGTATTTTCTTGGTTACCTTTGATCACTCAAACTTTGGCTTCTCTCTCATTTTAATTGTTATTTATCTATTTTAGTTTTGCTGGGTCTTCATTGCTGTATGCAGGCTTTCTCTAGTTGCAGAGAGCGGGGATCACTCTTCACTATCATGCGGGGGCTTCTTACTTCAATGGCTTCAGTAGTAGCAGCTTGTAACTCTAGAGCACAGGCTCAGTAGTTGTGGTACACAGGATTAGCTGCTCGGCAGCATGTGGGATCTTCCCAGACCAGGTAATTTCCCCTGCATTAGCAGGTGGATTCTGAACCACAGGACTACCACGGAAGTCCCTGGCTTTTCAAGTTCTTCCAGAAAAGAGCTCTACATGCTCTACTCCTCTAGTCTAAACTCACTCCTTCAATGCCACGACAGGCTTTGAGACTCTGTCTCTGCTCTCCCAGGTTTGGGACCAAACAGCTGTCATTGTCCTTGTCCTCTGATTCCACTCACAGCAGATAGCAGCAGATTTTTTCAAGAGGGATGATGACAAGGCAAGTGGATTTTAAAGAAGCAAATGCTTCCCACATTCCTATCAGTTTGTTCCTGGCTCAGGAGATCCCAAATTTAACTCTGGGGAAAAAGATTTCTCTACTTTACAAAATGAGATTGTTGTATTCAGGAGGATACCTGCCTCATGAAATGTTTGAAAGAAATCCAAGGAGACTGCTGGGCTAAGATGGACAATATGCCCAGTGAAATGAAGGAGCGCCTACAGAAAAGGCCCACGCCCAGCATGAGCTTGTCGTTTTTCTGCATGGCCTCTGGACTTTGTTCTGTAGTGTGGACTCATGAAGCCTAGAGCACAAAGAGAGCCAGGCATGGTGCTGCCAGCTGATCTTGTCCCTGTGCGTCCAGGCCTCTTCCATACATCCCAAAGTGTGGTTCTTCCACACGCAGAAATGAGCTCCCTAGGGAGCCCCCCCCTCCAGCCCACTCCTTCATGGACCAGTGACTAGAGACATTTTCAGGGGAAAACCAGTTTCTACCATAGAGACTTGTCTTAGTTTGCTTGTATTGCTATGACAGATATCACAGACTAGGTGGCTTAAATAGAAAGGTCTCATAGTTCTAGGAATTCCCTGGTAGTTCAGTGGTTAAGACTCCATGCTTCCTCTGCCAGAGGCACTGGTTCAATCTCTGGCTAGGGAAATAAGATTCTACAAGCTGTGTGGTATGACCAAAGGGGGGGAAAAAAAAGGAAATTTCTCATGGTTCTAGAAGCTAGGAAATCCAAGATCAAGATGCTGCCAGTCCAATTCCTGGTGAGACTCCCTTCCTGACTTGCAATCTTCTGCTATGTCCTCACATGGTAGACAGAGGACCTTTTTCTTATAAGGGTAGAGCCCTATTGATTAGGCCCCCATGCTTATTACCTCATTCAACCTTAATTACCTTCTTCTAGGCTCTATCATCAAATATACTTACAATGAGAGTTAGAGCTTTAACATATGAATTTGCGGTGGACACACATTCAGTCCATTCTTGGCTCTTAACCAAGAATCAGAGATCTATAAAAACTTCTGGCATCATATGTAGAATTTTGTGTTTGTGTCCATGAGCTTTTAAAGGGGCTTTTGATCAATAAAAGTTTAAGAACCACTGCTCAAACACACAGAGACTGATTGCCCAGAGGATTTCAGAAGACACAGGAAAATCAATATTCCCTGAGGATCCACCATCTGATGCCATCTTTTATATCTTAAAACAGATTAAGCTGTCCAATGCAATAGAAGAGAAAACACAAAATCATTCCCTGATTCTCACCACCAGCTTTTTAGAGTCACAAAACTTTGAGGTATATTAGTAGAAATTTTCACATTCTCCTAAGAGTCCACGAGCAACCTTAGGCTTAGAATCCAGTTTAAAAACATTCGGTTTCCTTTCTGCAGAGGCGTCTATGCCCCATCAAGGTTTAGAAGTACTACCTCTACTCCTCTCTGTGAAGCTGCTTCTTTCACCACTTCGTTCACTTCTGTTACCCTTCAGTACCTTGGACAGACGCCATCAGCCAGGGTAGTGGGGGTGGGCTCTGTGCTGGGGGTCCACCTGCTTCACAGGACACTCCCCACAGGGCAGGGCAGCAGACAAGAGGGATCTAAGGCTGCATACACTATGATATAATTCCAGCCACTTCACGAAAACACTGTCAAATGGTGTCCTTTCAAATGGGGCGTATAACAATTTAGACCAATGACATTTTGTTGGCTCACAAACCTTAAGAGTTCAGACATTAGTGGAATGCAGTTCTTAGGCTAAAAAATTGATAGTACATGTAACCTGTGCACCATCTTAAATGAGGCTTTGTACATATTTAATGTCTTTCTTCAAAGGAGATTAAAAGGCAATAATCTAACTTTGCCTTATAAAATAATTCTGTAAAAATAGTTAATAGTGCTATTTCTGTATAACTAAATAAATTAGAATACAAATAAATTAAGTAAATGTTAATCTATCCATTAATCAGCACACATTTATTAAATATCTTCAGGTTTTTTTTCTCCCCTCCTCCCCCCACTGATGTTTAAATGTTGTCTTTTAATCTAATTAAAAGTATGGTTCTAACTGCATAAGGACCTGACGCTTGTCAGGAAAAAAGAATGTTTGTTTAGGTTCAATATCCAAATTCTGAGTTATTTATTGCCTCAACAAATATCAACTGAATACACACCTCTACCTTCCAGACATTGTGCCGGGGCCTGGGTATCCAGTGATGAATGAAATGGACCAGATCTTTGACCAGCGGAGTGCACTGTTTACCGAGGGAAACCAACCACACACAAGCAGACGGACAAGCTGATACATCACTAATTGTCAGCTTGTGTTGTGAACCACTCAGTTTGGCTTTTCCTGAACCTTATTCTGAAGGGCTAGTCATTTTGTTGACACAGTGGTATTTCATTAAGAGTATTCAGTTCAGTTCAGTTCAGTCGCTCAGTCGTGTCCGACTCTTTGCGGCCCCATGAATCGCAGCACACCAGGCCTCCCTGTCCATCACCAACTCCCAGAGTTCACTCAGACTCATGTCCATCGAGTCAGTGATGCCATCCAGCCATCTCATCCTCGGTCGTCCCCTTCTCCTCCTGCCCCCAATCCCTCTCAGCATCAGAGTCTTCTCCAATGAGTCAACTCTTTGCATGAGGTGGCCAAAGTACTGGGAGTTTCAGCTTTAGCATCATTCCTTCCAAAGAAATCCCAGGGCTGATCTCCTTCAGAATGGATTGATTGGATCTCCTTGCAGTCCAAGGGACTCTCAAGAGTCTTCTCCAACACCACAGTTCAAACGCATCAATTCTTCAGTGCTCAGCCTTCTTCACAGTCCAACTCTTACATCCATACATGACAACTGGAAAAACCATAGCCTTGACTAGATGGACCTTAGTCGGCAAAGTAATGTCTCTGCTTTTGAATATGCTATCTAGGTTGGTTTAGACTGGCATTATTTTGGCCTTTGTTTTATTCCTATGTTTATCGTTTTCAGTTTCATTTTATTTTTGCTGCTTATCATAAGCTGTTTTAATTCTTTTTGGAGGATATCAGAGGATAAACATTTATGAACAAAGGCATTTTTAAAATATGTGAATAAAGAATTCTATTTTATGAGAACAGTTGGCTTCCTTTCCCATTGTCCCAGTACTGATTCCCCTTGAATACTCTCAGAATGACGCTACATAGAATGCACTGCTTGTGTTACAGGTTTTACTTATAAATCATCTACTCTGTTGCCTTGTTACTCTGCAGAGTTGTTTCAGGCAGAGAGTGATGCTCAATGTGAAACTATTAGAAGAACTATTAGAACTTTTTTTTTTTTTTCTCCTACCAGCTCTGTCAGTTACTGGAAAATAGCTTATGCTTCTGGGGGTCATTTTTTTTTTCATTCAAATCCAATTAACAGTTACTAAGAGGCAGGTGTTCTTGCCAAGTCAATACTTGACAGTGCCTCAAAAGCTGTTTTGTGGGAGGGTGTGTCTGATCCATATGGCAACAACTTTTGAGGATCAAGAGGTTCTCAAAGTGTTTTCATTTTTATAAATAACCCAAGAACAATCATCCATGAATTGTGTTAATCCTTCTTGAATCACAGCCTTTCTTTCTGGCAAAACAAGTGTATAAGCTTAATATCTCTGGTGTAAAATACAATTCTGCATAAACAAACACTGAACCCCAGTTAGTGATATGTATGATAAAGCATTGAGGAGTGGAGCGAACTGCTGTCTACAATTATACTGGAAAGGAAAGATGGACCAATGGATGAACAGAGGATTGAGTATTTGGGTAGATATGTGAAAAAGCAAACCTAGGAAATTATTAATGGTAAAACTGAATTGGCAGGGGAAGATCCCCTGGAGAAGGGAATGGCAACCCACTCAAGTATTCTTGCCTTGAGAATTCCATGGACAGAGGAGCCTGGCGGGCTGTAGTTCATGGGGTTGCAAAGAGTCAGACATGACTGAGCGACTAACACACTTACACAGATGTTCACTATACCATTCTTTCAACTTTTTTTGTTTGAACATTGTCATCATAAAATGTGAAAAATTCTCTCCATTATTTTATACTTTATTTTGTGTCTTTTACAGTCAACTAATTTTTTAATTGAAGTAAAAAAGGGATATTATATTGATATGTAATATTATATTAATGTATAATATTATGTTACAAGTGTACAATGCAGTAATTCATAATTTTATAGGGTATACTCCATTGATAGTTATTTAAAATATTGGCTATATTCCCCGTGTTGTACAATATATCCCTATAGCTTATTTTATACATGATTGTTTGTACTTCTTAATCCTGTATCCCTGTATTGTCCCTCCCCTCTTCCCTCTCCCCATTGGTAACGACTGGTTTGTTTTCTATATCTCTGAGTCTGCTCCCTTTTTCTATATTCATTAGTTTGTTGTATTTTTTAGATTCCACAGATAAGTGGTATCATGCAGTATTTGACTTTATCTGTCTGACTTATTTCACTCAGCATAAGGCCCTCCAAGTCCATCTGTGTTGCTGCAAAATGTTTTCCTCCTTAAGGCTGAGTAACAGTCCATTTATATATATGCCTGGAGAATCCCATGGGCAGAGGAGCCTGGCAGGCTACCGTCCGTGGGGTCACAGGAGTTGGACACGACTTAGTGACTAAACCACCACCACCATGTATAGATATGTACACACACACACACATACCCCACATTTTCTCTACCCTTCATCTGTTGATGGACACTTAGGTTGCTTCCAAATCTTCTTGGCAATTGTAAATAATGCTGCTATGAACATTAAGGTGCATTTATCTTTCTGACTTAGTGTTTTTGCTTTTCTTTGGATATATACCCAGGAGTAGAATTACTGGATCATATGGTGGTTCTATTTTCAATTTGTTAAGAAACTTGCATACTGCTTTACACAGTGGCTGTACCAATTTACATTTCCACTAATAGTCTTCTGTGTTTCCATACAAATTTTTATATTATTTGCTGTAGTTCTGTAAAAAATGCCATTGGTATTTTGATAGGGATTGAACTGAATCTGTATATTGCCATGAGTGATATGGTCATTTTAACAATATTCATGATTCTAATCCAGGAACACTATATCTTTCCGTCTGTGTCATCTTCAATATCCTTCATCGGAGTCTTAGAGTTTTCCAAACACAGGGCTTTTACCTCCTTAGGTAGGTTTATTCCTAGGTATTTTTTTTTTTATGTGATGATAAATGGAATTGTTTCTTTAATTTCACTTTCTTATTGTATAGAAATCCAACAGATTTCTGTATATTACTTTTGTATTCTGCAACTTTACCAAATTCATTGATGAGCTCTAGTAGCTTTCTGGTGCCATCTTTAAATTTTCTATATATGATATCATGTCATCTGCAAACAGTGAAAGTTTTACTTCTTCCATTCCAATTTGCATTCCTTTTATTTCTTCTTCTTGTCTGAATGCTATGTACGTCTAAGATTTCCAACACTATGTTGAATAAAAGTGGCTAGAGTGGACATCCTTGTCTTGTTCCTGACCTTAGAGGAGATGCTTTTAGCTTTCAGTGTTGAGTATGATGTTAGCTGCGCGCGTGTTACAGATGTTTGTTTAGATGGCCTTCCTTGAGGTGTGTTTCTTCTATGCCCACTTTCCGGAGAATTTCTATCACAAATGAATGTTGACTTTTGCCAAAAGCATCTTCTGCACCTTTTGAGATGATCATACGCTTTTCATTCTTCAGTTTGTTAGTATGGTATATCATATTGATTGATTTGCAGATATTGAAAACCCTTTGCATCCCTGTGATAATCCCACTTGTTTGTTGAATATTTTGTTAAGGATTTTTGCACCTGTGATCATCAGTTACATTGGCCTCTAATTTTCTCTTTTTGTGATACTGTTGTCCGGTTTTTGTATCACAGTGATGCTGGCCTCATAGAATGAGTTTGAAAGTATCCTTTCCTCAGCAATTTTTTGGAATGGTTTGAGAGGGATAGATGTTAACTCCTCTCTAAATGTTTGGTAGAACTCACCTGTGAAGTTGTCTGGTCCTAAACTTTTGTTTTTTAGGTACTTCCATTATTTTAAATTGACACCTTTCAAACTTTTAGTGTTTGGGGATTTGGTGAATAAGTCACATACATTAGTCTTTATGATATTATAACTATTAACCATAGATAAACTGAAGAGGTGTCAGTTATCAGTCTGTCTAAGTGACTCCTTTCTCCCCTGGAGCATTTTAGATGCTATTCTCTTGTTTCCTAATTTTTGCTAATGATTCTCTTAAGGTGAAGCAATCAAAATTACTCCAAATATTCTAAGTCTCAAAGCTTTGTTTTAGAGTAATAGGAAAACATTTTTGTATTTGTTTCCAATAGTCTCCGGTGAATGAAGAATCAGTCTAAATGGCTTTTCATGGAATGCCTAAACTGTATCAGTTATTGGCATATTCATAGGCTGATCGTTGTTATTTAGCCATTAAGTCATGTCCTACACTTTGTGACCCCATGAACTGCAGCATGCCAGGTTTCTCTGTCTTCCGCTATCTCCTGGAGTTTACTCAGACTCATGTCCATTGAGTTGGTGATGCAATCAAACCATCTCATCCTCTGCCACCCCCTTCTTTTGCTTTTAATCTATCCCAGCATCAGGGGCTTTTCCAATGAGTTGGCTCTTTGCATCAGGTGGCTAAAGTATTGGAGCTTTAGCAACACTCCTTCCAATGACTATTCAGGGTTGGTTTCCTTTAGGAAATATATCTAGCACTACAATTTGAAGTTGTCAATTCTTTGGCACTCAGCCTTTTCTGTGGACCAGCTCTCACATCTCTCATACGCCGATTGTGTGTGTGCGTATGCTCAGTCATGTCTGACTCTTTGCAACCCCATGGACTGTAGCCTGCCATGGGATTTTCTCAGCAAGAGTACTGGAGTGGATTGCCATTTCTTCCTCCAGGGGATCTTCCTGACCTAGGGTTCAATCCATTGTCTCCAGTGTCTCCTGCACTAAGTTTAAAATCTCCAGGTTCACACAAGTTTAACACAAGTTTAAATTTTCTCAGGGATTTTCCTGGCAGTCAGGTGGTTAAGATATGATTCCTACTCTGGGAACTAATATCCCAGATGCCATGTGGCCAAAAAAAATTTTTTTTCTCAATTCCCTCCCCTCCTTCACCTGCATATCCAATTGCTCTTAGGAACTATCAACTTTACTTTTTAAACATTCTGAAAATTCTTCCATCCTCGCCATTAGTTTAATTCACACTTATCTCTGGAGCCTTTTATTGATCTTTGGCATTTATTGACAAGCTTCAATTTTGTCACTTAGTTTAGATGTATTGATGATACTGTGGATTTTTCAAAAGAGAACTTATCTGTTATAAATATAAACTAAAATATTTACAGGTAGAATGATGAGATGTCTGGTATTTGCTTCAAAACTAAGAAGGAGTGGACATGAGTAGGGATATATATCAAACAAGATTGGCCATTGGAAATTGTTAACATGAAATAATGAACACATGGAGGTTCATCATATAATTTTGCCTACTTTTGTGTAATGTTGGAAATTTTCTATAATAAAAAATACTTTTTAACTTTAAATTCCCCTCAAAACTATCTGAATGCTTCAGAAGGGCAAATATTACCCTTGACCATCTGGAACTACCTTATCTCTGAGCCTTGAATCCAGTTCCTCCTCCAACACATACCCTATGATTCAGCTCTACCAAGTTCCACGTTATTCCTGGAAATATTGAAAATATAACTGAAAATTGGAAATATAACTGAAAAATTGGAAATCTAACTCCTGAAAGGAGTCTTTCAAAATATAGGTGTTTTTTTTTCTTTTTGAACAATGACTACTTATCCCTTTATATCCTCTTCAAAAGTCACCAACCCTAAGGAACCTTCCCTGACTTAATCTGCTATAGTCATCTCCTTTTCCCAGATTTCTATTGAACTCTGTGGAAACCTCTTTTCTAGAACAAATATTTGTGTGTTGTAAGATGTTTGGTGGAATAATTTTTTTAAAATATCAGTCTGCTTTACTAGGTGGTAATATCCTGCAGGGTAAAGGGTATGCTGTTATGTATGTTCGTACAATACGCAGCACAAAGCATATGTGTAAAAATACTTGCCAAATGGATCACAGGAAAACACACTTTGATTTTTCTTTTACTTTTGTTATCCGGATGTGGATTCTGACTTTCACATAAGAGGTCCCATAAACTAGAATGTACTTAGTCATGTTTTGATAACTTCTAGTTGAGTGAAATTTCCAAATGTGAGGATTACAACGCTACACAATCTTTCAAATGTCTTAGGCTCTCTTCCACAAGCTTGATGTGTAAGAATATTCCAAATAGTTGTAGGATTTAATGCCTGACACATTTCTTGGCCATCCTTGTAGCTAAAAAGACAGTGACTCAATTCTTACACAATAACTCCATCAGTGGCTTACGTCCATCAAAGTTCTTTCAGCCCCCAAAGAGAATTTGCAGGTAGTATTTCTGCTAAAGCTTAGAGAATGACAGTAGAGTGAGATATTATGTGTTCCACAGGTCCTGCTTCAAGTTCTGCTTGGCCCTTCTCTCTATTTGTAATCATGGCCCCAAGAAACAATTTATAGAGTGAATACGAATGCCCCTCTTGGTGCCAATATTATGTCATTTCTCGTAAAAACCAAATACCATGTAAAGCAGACTGTCACTGCTGGTTAATTAGCTAGGTCCTGTGGTCATGATCTATTTTAAACCTGTCATCATCTGAGATTATACAATGATTTTTGAGTGTTACCAGAGGCTTAGCTCTGCAGGGCACCCTGCCCGAGGTACAGAGCACCACAGCTGAGGGAACACCTCAACAACGGAAACAGGATGAGACTGCAGAACGCAAGCTTGAATCCAGACTACTAGGACATTGCTTTGTCCTGCAGCATGCTTCTAATGGAAATACTTATGCACTGGGCACGACCAAAACTGCAGAATCTGGACCCTCCAGAACGGATGCCTTTTCCACAGTAAGCATCAGTTTTTAACATAAACATAGAGATATAGACAGTATGATAGATTAGAAAAAGGCATGTACTTTGCTTCTAGGAAGACTGGGGCCTCCAGCTTTACTGCTCACTGCCTTGTGACCTTGCACAAGGTCCTCAGCCTCCCTGAAATTTAGTTTTCTCTTCTGTAAGTCTCAGCAATACTATCTACCTCTGGGTGTTGTGAAAATAAACACCAGGTTCTTTCTTCTGGCAGTAGCAGATTCAGTTTAAATACCTACTACTGAGGAAAATAGGAAGGGACAGATTCATCTTGGAATCAGAGTGACATGACTGGAAAGAGACTACAGAGAAATCTCGAACAGCACCATTCAGATTGAGCCCTGTCCTTGCCATAAGAAAATAATGATCTCTAAAATATTCTGTCAGCTCACAGGATTTTGAATGGCAGTGGTTCCATGCATAAATGAAATTCTTTCTACTTCTAAAAAGCAGAACTGTAAGTGGAGCAGAATCCAAAGTTTAGTCAAATTGAACTCATGGTATGAGTTTTCCAGAACCAAATAAGGAAATTATACTCAGTTCTTCTATTTTAAAGCTGCTTTAAACTGCTGTGGAGTCTGTGAGCTTCAGAAATCTACAGCAACTTGAGATTTGAGAACATTCATTCTTCCAAGTCACAGGCAAAGTTTTTAGAGTATAGCTGGAAAATAACATTCATTTTTCCTAGCTCCTTGATCGTAGGTCTGCTGCTGCTGCTGCTGCTAAGTCACTTCAGTCGTGTCCGACTCTGTGCGACCCCATAGACAGCAGCCCACCAGGCTCCCCGGTCCCTGAGATTCTCCAGGCAAGAACACTGGAGCGGGTTGCCATTTCCTTCTCCAATGCATGGAAGTGAAAAGTGAAAGTGAGGTCGCTCAGTCGTCACTCAGTCATATCCGACTCTTCGCGACCCCAAGGACTGCAGCCTACCAGGCTCCTTTGCCCATGGGATTTTCCAAGCAAGAGTACTGGAGTGGGGTGCCATCGCCTTCTTCGGATCCTAGGTCTAAAGAGTTCTAAAAAACCGGGACATCAGTTCCTAATAAGGAATCCTTTAAGTGGAATCTTCCGAAAGTGAAGTTAAGCAAAAGACTCCACAGAAATTTGGTTCAGCCCATTTTGAATTGCTGGATGAAAGTAAGAATATTACTTTCTCAAAACAAATCAGAGGTATAACTAAACAGTCCCTTTTTCTTTTTTATTAAAAAAAAAATGGAGTCTGATCCCATGCCCGACTGATGGACTCTTTGCCTGAGTTCTTCTCCTTCCTTTTAGCCTGCTCATCAACCGCTAAAGTCACTACCACAAATACCTCAAGAGGGGGAAAAGAGAACCGATTAAAATCACTTAGACACATTCAAATGCAGTTATTTGTCCGCCACTTTGGCAGCAATTAAGCATCAGTAAAGTGGTGATTAAAATGAAATTCTGTAATTAACTGTGAACTTAGTTTTTTGCCTTATTAGTTCTCGATCAAAGATTGTACCTACAAAATTATACAAAATTCTGTAAAGTGATTATTCTTCAACCAAAAAAAATAAAGATTATACCTGGAACACATTCAAAGACGAAACTCTAAGTATACTTATGATACTAAAGAAAACCAATGGACTAATGATCTATGCAAGGGTCTTGGAACATTTTGTGAGGTAGGGACAGGTTCACCCAAAGCAACACTAAGTGAGGCAAAGACAGAGCAGCAGTTGGCACATAAAGAAGTCTTCAGAAAATAAAATGACTAATTTGACCATGTAGAAACATAAAAGACATTGGGAATAACTGCAGCTACATATGTCATTTATATATTGAGTTGAATATTTTAAGTTCATCACTTACAATAGGAGCATTAAGGTTTACTAATAAATATAAGGTTTATTAATATCAATATATTACTTCAGAGTCCATAGACTGTAACCCAAGAATGTAAGCCTTTAAATCAACTTTTTCATGTTTTTCTTTTCTTGAAAACAAAATTTCCCCTTTCCTCCCATTGAAAGGTACAGAAAATTCTGAGTATTACACCATAGTTACCAAGGAAAAATATCCTTGAATCAGTTTATGAATTAAATGTTTTTCAGGATGTTTTAATTTGAGGAAGGCTATTTTTCACACCCATAATTTTAAAAAGCAACTATGGAAAGAAACGACATAATAGCTGTTATTGACGAAAAGCTGTTCACTTGTTTTCCCCATTCTCTGCCTCTAAGCTCAAGCCATCAAAATGCAGAGCTGTGCTGTAAAGTCATCACACACCATACACTGTCATTTTTAAGACCTTGAGAACATAGTGATTATACAGTGAACTGGATTGCTATCACAGAAAATTAACTAGTAGTGAGGATTCTCACTGAGTCTAACAACCTAAGATTCTCTCAGTTGTGGGCAGGAGGAAATGATCACAGGGACACTGTGCCTGGTGGTCAGAGTACATCTTTTTCATGAGAATAAAGGTACTATATAACTAGGTAGAACTTCCAAGAAAGCTGATGTTTTGTTGGGTAAAGGGAGTGCCTAGTGGACATCAGACTATACTTTTTAATCTAAAAAACAACAAAAGCCCTCCTAAAAGCTGAATATTACATCATGCCATAGTTGATACTGCTACTGCTGCTGCTAAGTCGCTTCAGTCGTGCCCAACTCTGTGTGACCCCAAAGACGGCAGCCCACAGGTTCCCCCGTCCCTGGGATTCTTCAGGCAAGAACACTGGAGTGGGCTGCCATTTCCTTCTCCAATGCCTGAAAGTGAAGTCACTCAGTCGTGCCCAACTGTTCACGACCCCATGGACTGCAGCCCACCAGGCTCCCCCGTCCATGGGATTTCCCAGGCAAGAGTACTGGAGTGGAGTGCCACTGCCTTCTCCTATAATTGATATGACTCTACCTTAACCACACTGGGTCTGCAGGGTAGGAAAATGACCACCAAGTTCCTTTAAAAAATACGACCAAAACAAACACTATTGTGTCTGTAACTAAGCTGACCCTGTTGCCGAAGCCAAATATCCAAAGGCTTTGGAAACATCATCATTGACCTGTGTTAAATGGCACATCGGGAATCAGTCATCCATTTACCTTCTACCCATGAGAATACAGCACAAGCTATATTCCTATGATTATAAAGAACAATGGATACTATCCAGAGTCAGAAGACAGGGGACTTAGTTGAGCTTGGTCACTTACTGGTACTGTGACCATGGACAAGTCACTCACTCTCTCTCATTCTCGGTTTCCTCACTGTAATCAGTGGTGATGGTGCCCACCCCCGCTTTCATAGGATTGTGGCAAAGTGCAAGAAAAGTGTCTAGTGCTGGAAGATTTCCATTAAAATGCAGGAGTTTGCCTTCTCAATACAGCAGAGCCTCTCAAAGAAGATGCAAACACAGGGAATCCTCATAACACCAGACTCCAGAGGTACATACACCACTGTGATCCGTTAAAGCAGCAGAAATCCCAGACTTTCAAATCCATAAAAACAAACTGAATGTGACAGACAAACAGCTAAACAACTCCAGGGAGGGCAAATGAGCAACCGATACAAACAGAAATGGCATCCAAGGGCGTTAACTCTTTGGGAAGAGTTTCTTCGGAACACAAGCTGGCAAAAAAAGAGAGAGACAGAAAGACGAAACAGCACTGCATCACCAAACTGGTTTCTGTGTAAAAGATCCCAGGAAAATAATCACTTTATTTTGCTTCAAAGCAGGTCTCTGGAGTGTGACTTGCAGATTCTGCTACACCCCTAAGTTCATCTCAGGAGTCCCCATGTGGCACCCACCAGACCACACCGATTGCTAAGAACTGGAGGTGATTTCCAGTGGCTCTGGGTTAGCAGATTCTATTGCTGACTGCTCTTGAATTGGCCTTAGGTTTAGAAGGATCAGGCAGGTGAGAAGTAGGTGAAAAATTCCCTCTTCTTGTTACAAATAGCTTGGTCTTCAAAAGATATAATCTTGTTATAACCACCTTGAAAAAACATTGACGACTCTCTCAAAGACACGCCTGAGTGGTCTGCTTACTTCACTTTCCTCCGGCTTAACCAAAAGACCCTTCTGCTCCTCACTCAGTGATCTTTCTCATCACCAGCCCTCATTTTGACATTGAACCACATGGAAGGATATGGAGAGTTAACTTTTCAGAAGCGTTTGAGAAGCAGGTTTTTCTCAGGGCTCTGTCTCTGGTTGATGACCCAGGAAAACCACAGGTTCATGGGCCACAAGTGAGAAGGTCAGTCTTTAGAAATGGGGCAGGTGGGGAGAGGAGTGTGCACTCGGGCAAATGGTGGTGCCAGGGAGCATTCCAATCAGCAGAGACAAGCACCTCTCTCCTCTCCCCCACCCTCCAAATGGAGCAAAGAGAGGGAAGAACTGCATTGCTTCTAGTCCTGAACAGCCTTCTAGTCCTGAACTCTCTGAACAACCCGCCTTCCAGGCTGAGCCGCACAATGAACAGGACTGACACTAGCGTTATGACCACTAAGCTGGCTGTTTGGGGTGGGGCAGGGGTGGAGTGGCTGTCCCCCAAAGGAAAGGAGTGACAGGAAAAAACGGAGGAAAAGGCCAGCAAGGGCAGCGGGAGCAGCGCATTCCTGGGTAATAATAAAGCTCCCAGTGGCTGTTCTGACCAATGCGCGGGCCATCAGGGAACCACTCTCCTGGAGAAAAACACGCTGCCAGTCAGAGCTGCTACGCTGCCTGTGCTTGGATTGTCACAACGGGAAGCCTCACCCTTCCTGCCAGGGAGAGTTCGAAAAGGCCATAACGCACATTGTGTGTCTAATCGTGTTGTGCTGAAATAGTCTCATTTGCATTTCATGAGGTTTACGCTTCAGTGTGTGAGATTAGCAGATGAACTGCCCTTTTTTTCGTTTGTTTAACATGTGCAGGTTCTGGAGTCAGATCTTGGTATCACTTCTGCCTGCATCATGTATCTCCAAGTGACTACAGTCTCTGAACTTCAGTTTCTCTGTCTATAGCACTGGAATAATTATATAAAGCACGTAGACTTACTGTGAGAATTATATGAACATAAACACAGTTGCTCACCACAATATTTGGCACAGCAAGTGCACAATTAATTTATGTTATAAGTTTTGTACTGTGGGTGCTAAGTGGCTCAGTTGGGTTCGCCTCTTTGCAACCCCATGTACCGTAGCCCACCAGGCTCCTCTGTGCATGGGATTCTCCAGGCAAGAATGCTGGAGTGGGTTGCCATGCCCTCCTCCAGGGGATCTCCCCCACCTAGGAATCTAACCCGCAACCCTTACATCTCCTGTACTGGCAGGCGGGATCTTTACCGCTAGTCCCACCTGAGAAGCCCTATAATCATTAGTGCTAATATTAGGACGGTAGTGATAGCAGAAGCCTTGACATCTTTTCAAGCTCTGCCCCTGACTAGTTCTGGAACCTAGATAAATGTGCTACAATTTCCTCATCTTTGAAATGAAGGCATTAAATTGCACATTAAAAGCTTTGGTTCTGAGAGAGCAGTACTGACATACATTCACTACCATTTATAAAATAGCTAGCTAGTGGGAACTGCTGTCTAGTATAAAGAACTCAGCTTGGTGCTCTGTGATGACCTAGAGAGGTGGGATGGGGAGGTGGGAGGGGAAATATGTATACATATAACTGATTCACACTGTTGTAGCAGAAACTATCACAACACTGTAAAGGAATTATGCTCTGATTAAAAACTAACTAACTAAATACACACACAGAGACACACAAAACTTTGGTTCTATGGACATACTGTCTTCATGCAAAATAATTATTTCTATTTTTCTGATATTACTATTTTGAAAGTCAAGATATCATTGGTTTATACAATAATTTGTAGGCTTTCAAAAATTCAGCACTCATAATTCAAAGAATAATCAGACTGCCATTTAGATACCCCTCACTTTTAAGGTCGGAGAAAGCAATGGCAACCCACTCCAGTACTCTTGCCTGGAAAATCCCATGGACGGAGAAGCCTGGTAGGCTGCAGTCTATGGGGTCGCTAAGAGTCCAGACATGACTGAGAGATTTCCCTTTCACTTTTCACTTTCATGCATTGGAGCAGGAAATGGCAACCCACTCCAACGTTCTTGTCTGAGAATCCCAGGGATGGGGGAGCCTGGTGGGCTGCCGTCTACGGGGTCGCACAGAGTCAGACACGATTGAAGCGACTCAGCAGCAGCAGCAGCACTTTTAAGGTGGGTGGCTCTATAACTCTGACTTCACCTGAGTGTTGCTTTCTACTGTCAGTCTTCAGAAAAAGGGAACTACACCAGAAACAAACTCCCTAGAGAATGGCTCCTTGGGTAGCCTGTGCCCCAGAGTCAGACAGAACTCGCTAGGCCATGTGGCCACACGCCGACCCAAGGACCTTGCACAACTGGCAAACAGAGGAACAAAGGAGTTGGAAACATTGTTTCCTTACTGGACACTCCAGGTTTTGTGAACCCTTCTATATTTCGAAAGAAATAAAGGGGGAACTCTCCCAATGTCAGACTAGCCAGGCGACTGAATCTGCTTCCACCCCAGGTCTTTGGCTGATGTGGCAACTCAAGGCCAAACGCACTGAGGGAAGCTTGGGCAGAATCAGCGTGTCATTTTCAATCCATTCTCCGTGTATGAGGAGGGTGGGAGTGGTTGAGGGAGAACTTGAGCCTATATGACAAGCTGCCAGTCATTTAGGGAAAGAAACACACGTCAGGGTGGCCTGGGTTTCTCACAAGCAAAACTGACTCTTTGGTCAGAATTCAAATCAAAACACCACTCTGTGCACCCCCGCCCCCACCCCCCTTAATGTCCAGGCAATCCAGAAAAAGGAACTTCTTTGGTTACCTGCCCCCATGGGTCTGATTCAGAGACCTGGCACTTCCAGAGGTTTTGCCTTCTCCTGTTCTCCTTTCCCTTTCTTAATCGCTGTCTGGGGACAACAATGCAAGGACAAGTCCCCGAAACGGAAGCTTTGTTTCAGGACTGTGCCTGCTCCGCTGCCCTCCCGAAACCAAGCCCCATTACTGCCAAATGAACCAAAGAAAGAACAAGTTCTCTCAGTGTTGGATGCCAGGCCCCCTAGAGTTGATAATTAGCTTCAGAAAACACTTTTGTAATCTGGGTCGTAAACAAGGAAGAACGGCTGTTTACATCAAAAACACAGGAATTTTCCCTTATCTAAAATAAGGAAGACTAGGGACGACTAAAAATTTTAGCTGTGAAGTGATAGAAGTGAGTTAGAAAAGCTGTAAAGTAATGAAGATGAAAAGAATTATAAAATTTATCTTTCCATGAATTAGAAAGCATGTCTGAAATCTAAATATGATTTCTAATCTAAGTCTTATTTTGTTAGCTTTCTGTATTGAAGATTTTTATACAGTTACATGAGACAGTCTTCAACTTTGACTAAGAACTGTCCAGTTGCACATATAATTGATTCACAAGCTGTTTCTCAAACAATATTTTCAATGCTAAGACTCAAGCATCAGTGGTAAAAACTGATGAAAATCCAATCTAGTTATCAACTCACGTCAATAGTCTCTACTTCAGAAACTGAATCTTGGCTTTGAAACTAAATGTCATGTACCATTAAAATTACAAATTCCAGGAAATAAACTTGCTCTTTCCTAGATAGGAATCAAGCCATATGCCTCACTAATCCTTAAAGTTAGAAAACAACGCTGCTGAAAAGAACAGTTTCTTTAAAAAAAAAAAAAGACTAGTAAAAACACAAATGGCTATTAGCAACAGGTAGAAATAAAATATCTCCTTTAGTACCAGAGGGAAACCAAAATTAAAAACTGTCAGCGGCTTGCAAAACATGTGTGTAGCTGCACACACACAGGAGCGTGTGCGCACAAACACACACACACGCACACACACACATACAGAAGAAAGTTCTCCAGTTACTTACCAGGATGGTTGGTCGTGTATACTTCACATGAGCGCCCTGCCTGCTCAGCTGCCAAGTGCTAGAGCACTCGGCGAGCAGCTGTTTCCTTCAAGCTGTGGCTGTGTCTTAACCAGTCACATGCACCTCCTGATAAATACCGCTATGTGCCAGGAGGTCAGAAACTGAAGATCATTATTCTCCTAATTCGCACACCGTCTCATAACCCGTGCGCTGGCTCAGCCAGTGCATTAGCATGTAGAGCAGCACATTCCATCATTTGTTTTCCTTTGTGACAAAACACCAGCAGCTGATAACTCACCCTGGAGAGCAGGTCACTGCAAGTGGAAAGTTGATGTGTTTGTGTTGGGAAAGAGGTGGCAGGGGGTAGGCTGACAGTCCGTCTGCTCTCTTACCTCCCTCAGGTTTTCAATGGGACACTTGAACAGCAAGAGGAAGGGACCCCAGCAGTACAGCTGGTGGCGGCTGCTCTTCTTCCCACGTGTCCCTAGTCTACATCCATCTGCTGCTCCATCTTGGTTTTATTTTCTCAGCATCCCAGGCTCCAGTTTGTTGAAAGAGCCACAAACTGAGTGGACTCTTCCGAGGAGGGCAGACTAGCAGTCTAAGAAAGCTTAGGCTTAATTTTAAAGGACAGGGCTGCTACACCCCGTGATGCTGAGGGGCAGATGTGTGGAGGCTTAATGAGGAATAGCAAATGCAGCTTTATCTAAAGAGCGAATGGAAATGATTTCAGGCACTTGAGACCAAACTTCCGCATAGTTATCTATTGGGTTGTGTCAACATTTGGTGGCACTGTTGAGATTATCAGTGAGGGAATGAGAGTGGAAACAGAAATGACATAGAAATTCACAAAGCACTCTGCAGATGTGCTGCTGCCCCCTTTGCTATGCCAGGAAATGGGACCAGCCTGCTGTTTCCTATGTTGCTCACAAAAGTGGCAAACCATCCTGAGTGCTTTGTTGAATTCATATTTCTCACCTGGGCTGATTTTCCCACCACCCCACCCCCCTTCTTCTTTGCCCCTCTCTGCAAAGAAAGCCTTTAAGCTATCTGACTTTGGACAGATTCTGACCTTGGGCATCTGACCCAAGCTGTGGTAAGAGTGACACTTACCCAAATCTGTGCCTGAGCAGAGGAGAGGAGAGATATGACGGCGATTCAGCCCTTTTGGCAAAGTGAACATCCAAAAAAGATTTTTAAAAGGTTAAAATGCCCCAGGGGATTTCTGAACCATAATGAGTATGTTAAACTGTCAACCTTGATTTTTAATAAAAAAGATCTTACTCAATAGAAGAGCCTGTGTAGGCCATTTTTCAAATCTGGATTTTGTCTCATAATTATTTACAATGTTTATCAAACCAGAAATTTCCCTCTGTACAGAAGATAAAATGTTTTTCCAGAAAATCAGAAAAGGATGAAAAAAAAACCATCAGTTTTGCCATTCTTTCAGAGGATTCATTTGTTAGCAACATGTGAGAGCCCAAAGTACAAATGAAATTTTTTTAAAACTTCAAGATGTATCTTTTTTTAAGGGTTCAAAGTTAATAACAGAAATAAGACATCAGAATACAATGTGCTGAAATACATGTTAGCTTCATAAGCAATTTTTCCTCATGTGTTCATATGACCATCATTAACCCGAAACAGAAAAGGAGGCCTATTGAACATGTGAAATATTACTTTGATTTATTATTACTTTATCATTATAGAAACTTTTGTGACCTGATGGCATCCATCAGTTACTTTACTTGTAACTGACTTCTTAATCATCCTGGTGATCTATTGCATATCACATGGTCAATGAAAGAGAGAAACCCTTCAATAACCAATAGAAAAAACAGCCTCAGGAAAGTTAAGCACAAACAACACTGTAAAGCAGCTATACTCCAGAAAAACAAAAGAAGGAAATACTTTTCTCCTTCTGTTGGCAGAGAGGAACAAAAGGGATGGACCCTGAGTCACAGCCTTGAAGCAAACTGTCAATGCAGACCAGGATCGGGAACACGCCTTCCCAATAGGGTCCAGGAGTGTGATGGAAGGTTCTCCAATGACACCTTTCAGCCTCGCAAAGAAGTGGGGAGATCCCACCTCCATGCCCATATTGTCTACAGGTACCAATCATTTCCTTCAACTCAAAGAGAGGTGCCCTCCTCCTATCAGAGGCCATCTACCTACTGGATTTGGGTCTCACTGGGCAACTCCCACCTGTTCAGGATGCTTTCACCAACAACGTTACCTTCTCACCCTCCTCATTATCTAAATATGCTCATGGTTTTCTGTGTCCTAAAAACAATCCTTTTTGATCATTTGCTTCTTTAACTCCTGCCCTAATCCATTCATCCCCTTCATGACTAAACTTCTGGAGAAATACTTGTATGGTCTTGCATCCCATTTTAAGTCTCAACCTGCTTACAGTCTGGCTTCTTCCATCAGTTTCACTGAAATGATTTTTTTTTTTTTTTTTTTTAGGGAAAGCAGGCTCAGTTCAGTTCAGTCACTCAGTCGTGTCCGACTCTTTGTGACCCCAAGAATCACAGCACGCCAGGCCTCCCTGTCCATCACCAACTCCTGGAGTTCACTCAAACTCATGTCCATTGAGTCAGTGATGCCATCCAGCCATCTCATCCTCTGTCATCCCCTTCTCTCCCTGCCCCCAATCCCTCCCAGCATCAGGGTCTTTTCCAATGGGTCAACTCTTCACATGAGGTGTCCAAAGTATTGGAGTTTCAGCTTCAGCATCAGTCCTTCCAATGAATACCTGGGACTGATCTCCTTTAGGATGGACTGGTTGGATCTCCTTTATTTTGGGGGGCTCCAAAATCACTGCAGATGGTGATTGCAGCCATGAAATTAAAAGACGCTTACTCCTTGGAAGGAAAGTTATGACCAACCTAGACAGCATACTGAAAAGCCGAGATATTACTTTGCCAACAAAGGTCCATCTAGTCGAGGCTATGGTTTTTCCAGTGGTCATGTATGGATGTGAGAGTTGGACTGTGAAGAAAGCTGAGTGGTGAAGAATTGATACTTTTGAACTGTGGTGTTGGCAAAGATTCTTGAGAGTCCCTTGGAAAGCAGGCTAGATTTATTCAAAAACTATAAAAGCTTATAATATAAATCAAATAAAATTAGTTGTTAAAAGTGACTAATATGTATCAAAATTCTGACCAAATCAAGACAATCCAGAGTACGGAAAGATTATATAGCTCAAGAAGAAAAAAGCCATAAACAGGAATGTCAATAGAGAAACTACATAAATATACAAATCTACAGTTTTAATGTGACAACAATAAATCGTTAAGTACATGTGTCAGCTATCTTTCTCCAACATTAAAATAGCGTATGTTTCACTTTTAGTAAAAACATACATAACACATAAAATCTTCCCCCAAGTCACTAAAGACCAAAGTTATTGGTTTCACTTGTATTTTTTTTCAACTTCTCAGCTGTATTTGACCCAACTCACCAAACACTCCTTAAAATTTTCTCCCGTGACTTCTATAAAATTTTACTCCTGCTTCCTTCAGCCTCCTGTGTGGACTTTTCTTCTACTTGCCCCTTAAATGTGAAAATCCCCTCCTTTCTTCCTGTTTTCTTACATCTTGCATGTGTCTTCACTGATTACCAGTTACCTAGTTAGTTGCATTGCCTTCAAAAGCCTGTCTCTACCTTCAGTCTGTTCATTGTTTTTACACTAAAAGCTTCTCTGGGGCCGTGGCGGTGGCTTTGGTACCTCTGTATTACCAGAACCTGTGACTGGGCTTGAATTTTTCTCTTGCATTTCCCACTGCTGTTTCATTTCTTACTCTGTGTTATAGTCAGGTCTTCACGTGTCTATGTTGCATCCAAACTTCAACTACCTTAGAGAAAGCGTATAACTTACTCACTTTATACCCTGCAATGCCTAGTCCAATGTCTGATATATAAGAGATATGTGGCTGTAACCATGCTGAATAAATAAATGAATGACTGAAGAGAAAGGTCATCTGCCTATTCCTCTAAGAGAAGATAATTTTTCAAGTTTGCAAAAATAGATTTTATATTAGTTCATCAAACCATCCTCAGCAATTCCCTCCCAAAAGAAATTATTTTCTCCACATTCTTTGACAACACGGTAGTAAAACTGTAAAACAATTACAAAAGCCAGAAAAGAGCCAACCTCTTGGAAAGATTTATCATTTGTCTTTAAAAAAATCATTGATTGGAAAAGAAGAAAAAACAATTATAGAATGCTTAGAAATTTCAGTAATGAGAACACCACATATCAAACAAAGCAAAAGAGTTCATTTTTGAGTTAATTGTGTATGCACAAAGCAAAAAAGTTAATCAGAGACAAGTTGACTTAAGAATAAGTTAAAAAACAATAGATCAATAATCATGGGAAAATGCAAAAGTTATTAAGAAATTGTTCCAAGAAAACTTTTTGGTCCAAATTACTCATACAATCAAGTTCTCTTGTGGCTTGAAGCCACAGATAATTCCCAGGCTTTACAAAATGCTCAAGTGGACAAAAATAACAGAAAGCTAACAGAATACTCTTGATTTAAAAACAAACAAACAAACTGATAGAACATAATAAAGGAAACCACAGACCTGTGTAACATAGTTAACCCTTGAGATTAAAAAATATCTCAAAATTAAGGAATGCATTAGCATAGTAACATAAATAAGTCAACAGAAAAAAACTTTTGATTTAGCACAATAGATAATCGTAACAAGTCTTCTGATAAAACTAAATATCAATTTTTTTAATTAATAGAATAGGAGAATTTTTCTTAGCACAATAAAGATTGTGTATCCCAAACCAAACACAGGCATCATACCTTAAGGTGTAATACTAGGAGTATAAACATTAAAACCAGAAACAAACAAGAAAAGAATGCTCATTATCACTACCATCATTTATTTTAGCATACTATTCTGGACCAGATAAGAAAAAGAAACTAAAAAAAGAATCATGAAAGAGCAGGAGACAGAATTATCTAAACTGTACATGTTATCATCATTTACTCAAAAGAGTCAGCTTTTTAAAAAGTTTTTAAATAACTGGAAATGTCAGTGAGGTGAACAGTTAAAAAACAAATTCACAAAATAAAAGAACTTCCCATAAAACAGACAAAAACTGTTGGGAAACATAATGGAGGAAAAAAAGCTTAATAGCAGCAAAGTTTCTAGAAATGACCAAAAAAGTGAATAACTTATATTTTAAAATTTATAAAACTATATTGAGAAAATATTTCAATAAGTAAAGTTATATGATTTTCTTGGAACAGAAGATTCAAAATTCTCAAAATGTCAATTTTCCCTATTTAATTTATAAATATAATTAATTTTTGGTTAAAATCTCAAAAGAGATGTTTCAAACAACTTAAAAAAGAACTCCTGAAGTTTATTTGAAAGAATGAAATACAGAATGGTAAAGAAATTTTTAGAAAACAATGAAGGGGTGTGTCCTGGATATTAAATAGGCTAACAAGAAAAAATCAGGAATTTAATAGTTTGATACTGATGCCAAGGGAGGCAGAGCAATGGAACAGAGCAGAAAGCCCAGAACTATAAATACAAGCACTATAATAAAATGTCTGTTAAATATGGTGTTTAAACTCAGTGGGGAGAAATTATTATGGTTGAATAGTTAATTATTAGGAAAAATAAAGATGTAATTATTACCTCACATCATACACAAAGTAAATGCCTAGTGGACCAAAGAGTGAAACATGAGAATAAAACCACACACTTGGAGAAAATGATGTAATTGTTTTTATAATCTTAAAAATCATGTAAATCATGGTTAAATATGTTTATTGAGAAAATTATTCTATGATCAGAAAAGCAGAAATCATAAAGAAAAAATTTTACTATTTAAATGAATAAAATTTGTATACGTCAGAAATAACCCCACCATAATCAAAATTAAATCAGAAATGTCAAAATGAGATTAAAAAATGAAACCTGTATGTTAAAGGGTTAAGAGCCTTAACGTATGAATAGCACTTATAGTTAACAACAAGACAAAGGATATTATAAATGATACACAAGGGAAGAAATATAAATGGCCAATACACATCTGAAAAATACTGTTTCCTAAAAATGAATATAAGCTAAACAATAATAGGATACCATTTATTTTCTAAAAACTTGACAAAGATGAATTATTTATACTTTCCAATGTTGGCAGGAGGTTTGGAAAATGGCACCTTCATACTCTACTGGCAAGAATATAAATTGCTACAACATTTGAGGAAGATAATTTTGTGATATGTAGCCAAAGCTTTTTAAAATATGTATACTTTAAAATTCTTCAGTTTCTGTTTAGAGATATAGCCCCAAAATATAGATATTCATATATAAGCGTGTTTTTAACAACATTGTTTCTACTAGTGAAAATTTTGAAACAATCTATGTGCCAAAAGTAGTAGAATAAATAACACATTCATAACATGCAGCACTATGGAGTCATTATAAGATCATGTCAAAATATGTTAATGTGGGAAAATATTTGGTATAGATTAAGTGAAAAACACAAATTACAAAACAATTTATTCAGTGTGATGTCACTTTTCTAAGAAAATATGTGAGCATGTAGAAAACTGAAACTTTTGACACCCAATTTTTAACAGCAATTATCTTTGGGAGTTGAGGTCACATTCAGTTTCCCCCCCTTCTTTTGCTTATCAGCTCTTTTCTAGTGTTTCCATGATAAATATGTAGCAGTTGCTCATTTTCAAATGAGATCTTTTTTATATAAGAAAAAATATACTAGGCTTATAAACATACTGAAGTATTTTAATCATCTACATGAACAAGAGAAAGCCTTTGATAAGAAACATGATTAAGAAGAAAGGACCCAGAGCAGGAAAGCCTCCCCATCCATTAACAAAGCCAGCCACTTCCTCCCAACTAAGACTTGATTCTCTAAACTGGTGCTCCTGGATGTAATAACTGACAGCAAGTCACCGGAAGTGGTGGAACTACTTCAAAGGAGGTTCAAAGGATGAAGGAACAGGAGGGAAACATGGCCTGGCTTAAGCACCTTGGATTCAGTTTCTCAGAGACATCCTGATGGGTCTTTGTGCCTATTAGAGGCATTCCCACAAGCAGAAATTCCCAGATGGTATCCATCCCATGCCCAGATCAGAGAGCATGAACCACCACCACCACCGCCCATTACTCCCCTCAGCCCTGCCAGCTGCCCCCCATCCATCTGCTAGGTGCCAGGCTCCATACAAGCTGCTCCAAGCTGGTGACACACCACCTGCTGGTCAACTTGAGGTCCCACCGCCATGCTGCATCCTCACCCCACCTTATCTTCAGGGAACCTCATATGCAATGTTACTCTTGTATTTCTTGGGTTCAGTAAATTCTACCTGGTCATTGCTTCCTCAGATACATGTACTTTGGGGGCCCTTTATCTCCTTTTTTTCCCTTCCACCATTTGTCTAAGAATTATAGGGGATCTTCTTTCACCTTGTTCTTCCCTTTTTTTCCCCCTTTTTTCACCATGTGTGAGTAAAAATAAATAGATAATCACAATCAGCTGTAAGAACCACGCACACTACATGCCAGGTACAGAGAGAACTTGTGAAAAATCAGAGTAGAAAGAAATTGTGAAGAATCAGAGTAGAGTTTTTAACTGCCAAAGCCCTTGAACTAAGTAAACCATTGTCAATAAATGAGAAAATAAAATGTCTTGTGTTCAATGTGCATTGCATTTAGGGATTCATCAAAGTGTGTGACAAAAATCTCTTACCTTCAAGGTTTATAATACCTCCAGGAGAAAAGTGGAACATGTAGAAAGCCATATGTAAGGAATAACAACAAATATTTATCACAACAATCAGCATCTCTTAATATTGTTAATAGTTTATAACAAATTATCACCTGCTTAAAATGCTCCTTTAATTCTCACAGCAATGCTCTATGGAGATACTATTATCCCCAGAGGACCTTTAACAAGATTAACTAGCCTGCCCACAGCTGCTGCTGCTGCTGCTAAGTCGCGTCAGTCGTGTCCAACTCTGCGCGACACCATAGATGGAAGCCCACCAGGCTCCTCTGTCCCTGGGATTTTCCAGGCAAGAACACTGGAGTGGGTTGCCATTGCCTTCTCCAATGCATGAAAGTGAAAAGTAAAAGTGAAAATGAAGTCGCTCAGTCGTGTCCGACTTTTAGCAACCCCATGGACTGTAGCCTACAAGGCTCCTCTGTCCATGGGATTTCCCAGGCAAGAGTACTGGAATGGGGTACCATTGCCTTCTCCGAAAGCAGCAAAGAAAGAGACATTTTGAATGTGACCGTCTGACTCCAAACCCTGCACATTTACCCCACAAAATGATTTGGCAGTCAGAGAACTTTTCAGAGACTTGCTTGTCCTTTTCTAGCTTACCCTGCTTATCCTCAAGCATAACAGCCAAGTAAACTGCATGGCACTTTAAGATCTAATCATTGGCATCACAACAGTAGCCTGCTACCCTTGTCCATTGCAAACGTGTGCTATTTCAGCCAGTGATAGTGGTTCAGTGGTCGTGAGGTGGTCTGCTAGACTGAGTGGCATTTATAACATTGCTTCTAGGACTTCCCAGCGGCTAAGATTCCACGCTGCCAGCACAGGGGGCCCGAGTTCAACCCCTGGTCAGGGAACTAGATCCCACATGCAGCAGTGAAGACCCAGAGTGCCACAGCTAAGACCTGGCACAGCCAAATAAGTAAAAGAAATATTTTTTAAAACCATTGTTTCTGTGCATAATACTTCTCTGGGTTGAAAATATCTTGAGTTCCCAATAACTGATTTACAAGTGAGCCTTTGGAAGCCAGCCATTCATAAACTGGAGATAGGGCTGTAGAAAAACAAAGAGGAGAATGAATAAGGACAGTCTCTAGCAGAGGAGGCCTCAGCAGAAGGTGCCCTCAAACCTCATCCCCTGTGCCCCCATTTTACGCACCATCCCAGGAGGAATTTCTGTACAAATCAATCCTGATTAAAAATAGCCTTCCCCTTTCAGTATCTCTTTTTCCTGCCAATCTCTTCTCTCTTTTACCTCTTTTTTATAAAATTTCATTTACTTTTTAAAAACACATTACATATTGGTAGAGTTGCATTTACTCAGTCTGTTTAAATTTATCTTAATGGCAACATTTTCCCCTCCATCTAAGCTTCTCGGATCTCTTAGTGTAGCTTCTTAGACCATGCTAGCCAAAGCTATATTCAGTTAAAAAAAAAAAAAACAGGAAGGAAAATTAAGTATTCGTGGCACAAAACACCTTACTTAGCATAACTGCTTATACAATAACTTCCCCCACTAAGAGTCTTCTTTCAAAACCCTGACTTGACAGCAAATTTCATCAGTCTTTGAAGCTCTCATCACTATGTACCACAGATTAATGATAATATTAACTTTAAGTCTTCTAAAATGCCACTGCAGTTTCCAGAATTCTTTTAGTTCTTGAAAAAAGTTGTTCAGAGTAAAAAATAAGGAGATAAATAAATATAAATAGATAAAATCCCCAAGGCTGTCGCAATGCATTTTCCTGAGAACCATTTGGTATGTAGAAAATAATAAAAGGGCAGTTTTCACATTTATGGTTTCCTTCCTATTTGTGTCAGCATCATTGTTATATCAAAGTATAAAACACAAAGCTGATTCAGGGATGAATGAGGCAAAGAAAATATTCAAATTTATTTGTTTTTCTTGTTATGTGATAGCCAAATGCACAAAGTGGGGCACAATTTGATCTTCCTAGGAATCACAGGAAAAGCATAGTTAGAAACTCCAAATCCTCTTATTCTTATATGCAAACTATAGGACCCCTCGGACCCACTTCTCTCTATTCTCTCGTTGTTTTGCCCTTGCTGGACTCCTGTAAATCTGCTAAGCTGTCCTGAATTCACATCACAGCCCGCTGGCCTGGGCTGGAAGATGATGGTCAGTGGACACTTTCGGAATGAATGAAGGAATTTATTTTTACACCATGGTTATACTATACATTAGCCATACTATTTTGATACCAAATCCATTTGCTCAAAATTATACATAATTCTAACCAGTGTCAGTGTTTTACTTAAATCGCTTCTCCTCTTTACTTTACCATGTTACCCAAACCCAGCTGGCTGACTACAAGTCCTATTTTCCAGTCTTTAGTGCCAAACTACTTGCTCAAGCTTTAATCCAACCACCACCACCTGTAGGTTCTAAATCTGTGAGGCCTGAGCTTCTAACCTCATTTCCATTTAGCATACGCTTGATCAAATATTGCCATGATTTACTTGCACTCTCTTTGCTGAAACTTTTGACTGCATCTCAGGCTTACTTATACCCTTTGTGTGTAGAATGCCTTTGGATAAGATATTCCTTTCTAGGACTTCCTGGAAAAACAAAAAGGCAACCACAAGAGTGGGAACCTGCTGCGAAATGAGGATCTAACATTCTTGCTATAGGATTTTCTTATTTGCAGATCACAGGGGGTCAACTAAGAAAGCCCTTTTAGAAGCACATTAAAAAGTGGTAGCAACGGTTCCAGTTTTCCTTCATATTTTAATTAAATAAGGAGTGTTTGTTCTCAGGGCTTTTCTTGGTGATTGCCATTCTTATTAGTGAAAGGCAATAGATCCATTTATGTTGTGGTAAACTCTCAAACTGAGAGGCAAGTACAGGGGAAGGGTCAGAGCTGAGAGGCGGGTGCTGTTTCCTTAATAGAACCATAGGAAGTAAGAAAGTCAGCCACAGCGTCTTGGCTTGCGGAAATAAACGCATGGTAGTGAGCAATCAATGCAGGAGAGCATAGGTTAATATAGCTGAAAATAGCAACCTAAGTGGTGAGGCTTCAATAGGTATTTGAATGCTTATGAACACTTTTTTAAAAATATATATTCTAATGGTCAGGAAAACTACCTTATCACTTGGAAGAATGCTCTTGTTTCCTTTTACACTATAAGAGAAACAGATGCCTGTGTGAATTTTTTAACTTACAAAATATTTAAACTTAAAAAAGCAATAATGCCCATCACAGATAAATACAGATATATGTAAGGGAAATACTACAAAAAAATAAATAAATATGTTATTGTAGAACTCCTCTCTCTCACTGAGATGACACACACCTATGAGAAATGCATCTCATGCATACATACACACATAGGGCTCTATTTGTCCATTAAAAAATAATCTGTAATTTGATTTTCCCCCATCACAGTGTATCATGGTTACATATACTGGCTTCAATATCAGTAACATAGATTTATTTTCTTAACAGTTTTGTACTCCTTCATACTGTAGTTATGTAGTTTATTCACCTTATTGCTATTGCTTAGTCACTTCAGTTGCATCTGACTCTGTGCGATCCCATAGATGGCAGCCCACCAGGCTCCCCCATCCCTGGGATTCTCTAGGCAAGAACACTGGAGTGGGTTGCCATTTCCTTCTCCAATGTATGAAAGCGAAAGGTGAAAGTGAAGTCGCTCAGTCATGTCCGACTTAGTGACCCCATGGACTGCAGCCTACCAGGCTCCTCTGTCCATGGGATTTTCCAGGCAAGAGTCCTGGAGTGGGGTGCCATTGCCTTCTCCGATTCACCTTATTGCTGAACACTAAAGATGCTCCTAGTGTTTTGTCTCTATAAACAGTGCTGCACTAAACACTCTAGCACATACATCTTAGTTTCTGGTGCTCTTATTTCCAAAGTATAGATCTCCAGAACTGGAATTATTGGGATTTCAAAGTTATTCATTTTACTCTGAACTCTCATTTATTTTCCCAAGACTAAACTGAAAGCAATGCAAGGGTCAAGGCCTTTAAAAGACTGATAATTGTAAACTTAGAGGATCAAGATTATTCATTTGCAGAATCCTGTCCTACCAGGCATATTAACTAAATCATTTGTGTTGAATATTTTGCTTGATTTTCATGTAGAATAATAACTTTTTTTAAAAAAACAAGCATATTAAGCCAAATCACTAAAACTGGCCAAAGTTAAGAGTTAGAATCTATTTCTCTCACTTCCCTGGATAGCTTAGCTGGTAAAGAATCCGCCTGCAATGCAGTTGAGTTCAGTTCAAGCACGCCACGCTTCCCTGTCCTTCACCAACTCTCGGAGCTTGCTCAAACTCATGTCCATTGTGTAGGTGATGCCATCCAATCATCTCATCCTCTGTCGTCCCCTTCTCCTCCCGCCTTCAATCTTTCTCAGCATCAGGATCTTTTCCAATGAGTCAGTCCTTTGCATCAGGTAGTCAAAGTATTGGAGTGCAATGCAGAAGACCCCAGTTTGATCCCTGGGTTGGAAGGATCCCTTGGAGAAGGAAAAGGTTACCCATTCCTGTATTCTTGGGCTTCCCTGGTGGCTCAGTTGGTAAAGAATCTGCCTACAATGTGGGAGACCTGGGTTCAATCCCTGGGTTGGGAAGATCCCCTAGAGAAGGGAATGGCTACCCACTCCAGTGTTCTTGCCTGGAATTCCTTGGACAGAGGAGCCTGGCAGGCTACAATCCAAGGGAGTCACAGAGTCAGACACGACTGAATGACTTTCACTTCACTTCAACCCTTATTATCTGCATACACCAAAAATTCCATGAGCTCTAGAGCCCATTCCAGTTGCAGAATCTCTTGCTGATTGATTTTTTTTTAATGTATGAGCAAAAATGAACTGATATATTAGGAAGAACATAAATGTTAATGTTGGAATAGAAATTAGTGCTAGGTGGAAAAGGGTCAGGAGCGCCCTCACTTATTTCTATCTTGTTTTCTGGACTGTGGCCTTAGTAACTGAAGGGCCAGCTCTTCCACATGCCATCTCAGTGAGGGAGGGATGGGGCCCGCAATCCAAATAGAACAGTAGGAGCACCCCAGGTCTACAACTACACTCTTTCTGGCATTAGATGTTTATCACAAACCACCTCTTCTAAATCATATAGTTTCACCATGTCATTTGGTTTGGGATTTTGGAGTGAAAGTTTGGACTATGTTAGCCTGTATTTTAACAGCATAAATACTCCACATGACCATTAACTAATATGGCTATACCAGCCAATACAATTTAAGATACCAGCAACTGAGCATAGAGTTCCTTGCCCAAAGGAAAGAAAAAAAAAGTTCTATTCAACATGAATTAAAGGAAAATTGTTCACATTACCAAAGCATTCTTTGTTTTAGAAAGCCACTCATTGCAGGATTACAAGAAATGTGTGTGCCCTGGTTCATTAAAAATGGCATTCGACCAACCAAAATTCAACTCATATTATTCAAGAACACATTTGTTAAGTAAAATAAACATGAGTCCAATTTTTGACCCAACTTACTGGCCTAGATGGTCTGTGTCCTTTTCTTGAGAACAAAAATGTAGGCAAGCAATTCCTAGCTGCCTATGAAAGACAGGTTATTTCACAACCCCTCCAGGGGTGCTTAAAAGTAACCTGCTAAAAATAGCCCCGCAACTCTGACATTAGTGTCCTCAGCAGAGGGGCCAAGTGAAACTCTAAGTTGCCTGAAATATGTCCCCTGCAATCTAATTCCATAGGACTACTATTAGCTGAAAATCCCCAGTTTTCCTCCTGACAATTCCAACATTAATAAGTTTTTTTCTTTTTTAGCCATTTTCCAAACTAGGAGGAGAGGCAGTGAGTGGTGAGGATTTTGGCACATTGGAGAACTGGAAAATCAGGATGCTCATTCCCTAATCAGTCACTCACTAGCTGAATAAGTCACTTAACCCTTCAAGTACAGGTGCCCCCTGATTTATGATGGCTTGACTTGCAAATTTTTGACTTTATGGTGTTATGAAAGCTATATACATTCAGTAGAAATCATACTTTGAATTCTGAGTTTTGACCTTATGGCAGAAAGTAAAAAGGAACTAAAGAGCCTCTTGATGAAGGTGAAAAAGGAGAGTGAAAAAGCTGGCTTAAAACTCAATATTCAAAAAAACTAACATCATGGCATTCAGTTCCATCACTTCTTGGCACGTAGGTGGGGAAAAAGTGGAAACTGTCAGATTTCATTTTCTTGAGCTTCAAAATTACTGTGGATGGTGACTGCAGCCATGAAATTAAAAGATGCTTGCTCCTTGGAAGAAAAGCTATGACCAACCTAGACAGCATATTAAAAAGCAGAGACATTACTTTGCTGACAAAGGTCCACATAGTCAAAGCTATGGTTTTTCCAGTAGTCATGTATGGATGTGAGAGTTGGACCATAAATAAAGCTGAGTGCTGAAGAATTAATGCTTTTGAACTGTGGTATTGGTGAAGACTCTTGAGAGTTTCTTGGACTGCAAGATCAAACACTCAATCCTAAAGGAAAGCAACCCTGAATATTCACTGGAAGGACTGATGCTGAAGCTAAAGCTCCAATCCTTTGGCCACCTGATGCAAAGAGCCAACTCATTGGAAAAGACTCTGATGCTGGAAAGATTGAGGGCAGGAGAAGGGGGTGACAAAGGATGAGATGGTTGGATGGCATCATCAGCTCGATGGACATGAGTTTGAGCCAACTCTGGGAGATAATGAAGGGTAGGGAAGCCTGGTGTGCTGCAGTTCATGAGGTCGCAAAGAGTTGGATACGACTTAGTGACTGAACAACAATAGGCTAGCAGTATGCACTCTGATACTCTCTAGTGATGCTGAGCTGCTGTGGCGAGCTGCAACTCCCAGCCAGCTGAGTGATCAAGAGGAAATAACCCATACACTTAACACCATTCTGAACTTCTACAACCATTCATTTTCCCCTTTCCATACACTATTCAATCAACTACATGAAACACTCAACACTTGGGTATAAAATAGGCTGTGTGTTAAATGATTGTGCCTGGCTGTAGGTTAATGTAAGTGGTCTCGGCATGTTTAAGTTAGGCTAGGCTAAACTATGATGTTCAGGAAGTGCAGTGTATTAAATCCATTTTCCACTTGTGATATTCTCAGTTTATATTGGGCTAATTGGGACATAACCCCATTGTAAGCAGAGGAAGACCTGTGTAAGATTCCTCAATTGTAAAAAGGAAATGATAATACCCAGCTCAAAGGGTGGCTATGTGGGTCGGAATAATGCATTGCACTACAGAGTTTTATCCTATAAAAATATATTCAATAAATGCACAAGGATAGACATACTGTGTTAGTCACTCTGTCATGTCCGACTCTTTGCGACCCCATGGACTACAGCCTGCCAGGCTTCTCTGTCCATAGAATTCTCCAGGCAAGAATACTGGAGTGGATTGCCATTCCCTCCTCCAGAGGAGCTTCGCAACCCAGGGATCGAACCCTAGTCTCCTCCCTCGCAGGCAGATTCTTCACTGTTTGAGCTACAGGGAAGTCTCCTGTCGTCTCTAGACATAAGACAAGTTTTATACAACACCTGTAATAACAACAATAAAAGGGAAACAACCAAAAACAAGGGGTTGTTGCTGTTTAGTCACTCAGTCTGACTCTTTGTGACACCATGGACAGTAGCACACCAGGCTTTCCTGTCCTTCACCATCTCCTGGAGCTTGCTCAAACTCATGTCCATTGAGTCAGTGATGATTGATCAAAATAATCACAATACATTAATTCAACGTTGAATAAATCATGCAGCCATGAGAAGGATGGACGGGAAGACGGCTTTGATGTAACGAATGACAAAAGCAAGCTGTATAAAAACAGCATGTGTAAATTATTTTTTAAGCCAAAAAAATCTCCATAATGTACTTGTGTTTTCAACTGCATAGAAAATATCTACAGTAACAACCAGCAATAAACATGTAACTATTCTGAACAAAAAAAGAGGATTACAAGTCTTCCCTCTTTTATACTATTCATTTGATATTGAGTACATTCACTTATACTAAACCTGCATTTTTTTATAATTAAAAAGTAATGACAATAAAGAAATGATATAGTGGAACTATATGAAACTTCGTTCCATTTATTCCAAGTCTTCTGTAAATGTGTTATAATATTTCATAATTTTAAGAAGTTTTTTTAATGAAAAAGAAAGAAAAAATGAGAAGTAATTGACGTAAAGAATTTAGCAGAATGCCTAGTGGGCTTGGATGAACAGTGATTATCTCAGTTCCTTCTGTTCAGAAGTGACAGAACTCCTTAAGTAAAACAAGTTTACATGCAACCAGGTAAGTTCGTGTGTGAACTTGATCAGTGTTTTATTTTCAAGTGAATGACTACTATCTTTATTGTGGTGATACATAGCATGGATATATACACGTCAAGACATCAAATTGTATATTTTTATTATGTACCATTTATTATATATCCATTATACCTCAACAAAATTGGTTTTTTATACTGGGCTAAAATTTTCAACTGTAATAACAAGAAATGGGAGCATGAGAGCATAATTACAAGCTTCTAAGACTTTTATGATATTCAGAAGATATCTTTAGTTATTTAGAAGATGTTAGGATGTTAATATGAAGATATTCACATTAGGCTTTGTTCAGTTAAATATGTGTTTTAAAATTTTAAGTATAACTACTAAAAGAAAAGAAATAGACAACATTATGCTCAAAACACTAGAGGGGAGAAACTGGAATACAAGAAAACTTGAAAAATCCAAAGGAAAGCAGGAAAGGAAAAGAATGGTAAATAGAAAATAAGAAATACCTAAAGAACCACCGTGTTAATTGTCTGAATTCACCATGAAAATGCAAAGACTATCATTAAATAACAAACAAGAGATGGACCCATTTTTAATCCATTCAGTTCCCCAGGTGTCGGATATGTGTGTGTAACAGTGTGTATGTGTGTTTCAGTTCAGTTCAGTTCAGTTCAGCCACTCAGTCATTTGTGTCCAACTCTTTGCGACCCCATGGACTGCAGCACGCCAGGCCTCCCTGTCCATCACCAACTCCAGAAGCTTGCTCAAACTCATGTCCATCGAGTCAGTGACACCATCCAACCATCTCATCCTCTGTCGTCCCCTTCTCCTCCTGCCTTCAATCTTTCTCAGCATCAGGGTCTTTTCCAATGTCAACTCTTCGCATCAGGTGGCCAAAGTACTGGAGTTTCAGCTTCAGCATCAGTCCTTCCAATGAATATTCAGGACTGAGTTTACACACACAGATAAGAGGATCAGACAATGCTCCCCAACTCAACTTCTTTTAACTATTTTTCTGAAGCCTTAAAAGTGATTGAATGAAAGTTCTTTATACTAAAAATAACAAAGGGAACTGAAAAAACTAGATCAGGAGGAAAGAGCATGAGTGAAGTGGGAGACAAGAATTGGCAAAGAGAAATACACTTCCCTGCTCTTACCTCATCAAAATGGTAAATAAAATGCATATGAGGTTGTTACCCAGCTGGTCTGCAGCAAAAGTGCCACCCTTCCTACTTAGAGCAAAGTGCTCAGTGCAGGGCAGGGCTCACATCCGGGACCTCCACTCCTTTTCTCCTCAGGAGGTCTGAGGGTAAAGAAGCGGCCTTCCTCGTGTGGTGGAGCTGGAACTCTGCAGAGGAGTGTGAACCAAACTTAACCAGGCCAGAAGGGACAGCTCATCCATCCTTTCATGGAATCTTTGAAACTGGGTTTTAATCAATCTTATCTGGAAAACAGATGGAAAATTCTCCCCAGAAGTTAATTATTTAGTCTTGTTCCAAAAGGAGGTCATGTGGCTCCTTCAAGCTGTGTGCATTTGGCTATACTCTCCCAGCCTCTGTTGATCTTACACTTGTTGGGGTTGATGTGCAGGGGAATTGTGGGTCAGATGATAGGAGACTGTGGACAGTCTTGCAGTTTATTGCCCGTACATAGCATCTCCAAATGTCCTTCCCTGCTCAGTCATCTAGGAGTTTGTGATGTTGGGCTGATCGCTGCGATGCTAAAAAATAAATTGCTCAAGACTAAGAATCAAAAGACAGGATTTCTCATATCAGCTCTGCCTTCATCTAGTTAAGGTATAGTGAGTGAGTCCACCACATTTACCATGATGAGTCCCCCTTAATTATCAAGAAAGTGGGAATAGCAATATCTGCCTCACAGATTTTTCTGGAAAACAAAGAAAACAAAGGAAATAAATATAGAGAAAAAGTACTTTGAAAACCCATAATTCTCACTACTTAAGAATTTTAAGCTGTGGTCCTTTCCTTACATGACATCACCTCCTACAGAGGAAGCTGAGAAGTTTTAGTCGTCATCTAGGACACTGTCTCTCTAATATGCCCATTCTCTATCACCCTCTTCAACAACAAGCCCATCTGGCCCTATGACCTTTGGAACTTCCTTGATCTTTTGAGCAAGGTTCACTGGCCCAGGGATGGGCATGTGATCCTAACTGGGCTAGTCATAGTACCTCTCTCACTTTGGCCAAATTGGAGTGTTTCAGGGGTAAGCACCTGATTCAGGCAGATGATTCCCCAACCTAATGGATCCCTTCCCCATATTTTTCAGACATGGAGCCAGAACATTCTTTTTCTTTGGCCAAGTCTTAAGATAGAAAACCCAGAACCTATTAGTAATCATATTTTCTGCTTTGCCTACTGTGTTTTGGGAGTCAAGTGGGAGAAGAGGGCTGGGTTTCAACTTTTAAATAATTCTCTGGTTTTACTTAGAATGTGTCTACCTGCAGCTGGGCCTCATCCCAAGACCAGGGTCCTGTAATATAAACACCTATGTTTTATCTTCAGGAGAGAGTAAACCTCCGGTATCATGGTGCTGTGTAAAGCAGGGGAGAGGACCTGGGAATCTAACTGTTTCCTAGGAAGATTTTCAACCAGTTTCCCTCCCTTTAGTCTCACCTTCACAATGTTAACAGTACTTGGTGCCACTAATTCTCAAGTCTTTGAAGAGTTCTCCAGTACAAATTCCTTGGAGAAGGAAATGGCAACCCACCCCAGTATTCTTGCCTGGGAAATCCCATGGACAGAGGAGCCTGGTGGGTTATAGTCCACAGGGTTGCAAGAGTTGGACATAACTTAGCAACTAAAACCACCACCACAACCAGGGCAAATTGGGTTGATTTTCTGGTTTCCACTATTGAATTAGTCACCATCTACTTTCCAGCTTCCAAAATATTGTCATAGTATATTTGTGACTTTAAGAAACCCAGATCCTTCGATCTTGCCTTAACAGGCTCTCAGAAGGAAGCAGAGGTAAGTAAAAGTGTATGCTAAACCCACCTTTACCTGAAAGCTCAAGGTCTCTTCAATGCACTTGTCACTCTTTATAATATTCTTAACCCTCTGTGATGTCTCTCTGGCTCTGGGACCCCTGTACTGCTATGCTTACCCCAGGCTCTCTACTTTGGCCACATCTTCCCAGTCGTGTGCCCTATATTTCAAAACTACTCCTCTTTCAATATAGATTTTCCTTTCCTTAATTACAGGATTATATCAAGAAAGAAAAGCATAGATAACCCAACTTTACACCAAGGTATCAGGGGTGAGCTTGTCTTCACTGGAATAGTTCTGGTCTTGAAAAAATAACTTGCATTGATTTGGATGTGTGTGATTCCAAAGCTTGCGTATCTTCACCATAAAATTTTTTTTTTAAGTAAAGCTCCCCCCAAAAACAAGATCAATTCTAACCATTCTTAAAACTTTTATTTCAGTGTGTATTTGCAGTCACCTGCCAATGGTCCCAGTGATCCTCACATGCCCTCTGTAGTCCTTGTTGACGCTGTCTCAGGGCTGGCCCCGCATGACTACTAGAATACAAGGGCCATAGTGGAGTGTTATCCCCAAGGCAAGGTCATAAAAAGCATTTCAGCTTTCATCTTAGTCAAGGATTTCTCACTCAGAAGTCACATGCCAGGTCATGAAGATATTCAAGCAGTCCACAGAGAAATCCCACAGGAGAGGACCTGGGGGTCCCAGCCAACAGTAAATACCAACTTTTCAGCCATGGGCATGACCGGCCTCAAAAGTAGGTCTTCAAGTTCCCATCAAGTCTTTGGATGACTGGAGCCTCACCTGACGCCTGATTGCAACCCACCCTTTAGGCACTTGGTTAGGGAGTGACTTGTTACATAGAGACAGGCAAATAATAAATATCTTTCCTGTGTTTTATAAAATTTATAACAGGCAGAGTAATGCTCAAAATTCTTCAAGCCAAGCTTCAACAGTACATGAACCGTGAACTTCCAGATGTTCAAGCTGAATTTAGAAAATGTAGAGGAACCAGAAATCAAATTGCCAACATCCGCTAGATCATGGAAAAAGCAAGAGAGTTCCAGAAAAATATCTACTTCTGCTTTATTGACTATGCCAAAGCCTTTGACTGTGTGGATCACAACAAACTGTGGAAAGTTCTTCAAGAGATGGGAGTACCAGACCACCTGACCTGCCTCCTGAGAAATCTGTACGCAGGTCAGGAAGCAACAGTTAGAACTGGACATGGAACAACAGACTGGTTCAAAATAGGAAAAGGAGTATGTCAAGGCTGTATATTGTCACCCTGCTCATTTAACTTATATGCAGAGTAGTACATCATGAGAATTGGTGGGCTGGATGAAGCACAAGCTGGAATCAAGATTGCTGGGAGAAATATCAATAAACTCAGATATGCAAATGACACACCACATTTATGGCAGAAAGCGAAGAAGAACCAAAGAGCCTCTTGGTGAAAGTGAAAGAGGAGTGAAAAAGCTGGGTTAAAACTCAACATTCAGAAAAGGAAGATCATGGCATCTGATCCCATCACTTCATGGCAAATAGATAAGGAAACAGTGGAAAGAGTGAAACTTTATTTTGGTGGGTTTCAAAGTCACTGCAGATGGTGACTACAGCCATGAAATTAAAAGACGCTTACTCCTTGGAAGAAAAGTTATGACCAACCTAGACAGCATATTAAAAAGCTGAGACATTATTTGCCAACGAAAGTCCATCTAGTCAAAGCTATGGTTTTTCCAGTAGTCATGTATGGATGTGAGAGTTGGACCATAAAGAAAGCTGAGCACCGAAGAATTGATGCTTTTGAACTGTGGTGTTGGAGAAGATTCTTGAGAGTCCCTTGGACAGCAAGGAGATCCAACCAGTCCATCCTAAAGGAAATCAGTCCTGGATATTCATTGGAAGGACTGATGCTGAAGCTGAAACTCCAATACTCTGGCCACCTGATGCAAAGAACTGACCCATTTGAAAAGACCCTGAAGATGGGAAAGATTGAAGGTGGGAGGAGAAGGGGACGACAGAGGATGAGATGATTGGATGGCATCACTGACTCAATGGACATGAGTTTGAGTAAGTTCCGGGAGTTGGTGATGGACAGGGAAGCCTGGCGTGCTGCAGTGCCTGGGGTCGTAAAGAGTCAGACACAACTAAGCAATTGAACTGAACTGATAGCTTTTTAGTCTGCCTCTTTAAGTATTATAAATATTTTCAACATCATTCAATATTCTTAAAGATTCCAATGTCATCAAATATTCCTCTAAAACATGACTTTTCCCATGGCTGCACAATGTTCCACTTACCAACAATATGTCTTTTTTTCCTTTTTGAGACTGAAACCACACAAGATTTATTAAATGACCAGAGAATGGAGAAGCAGGAACCTAGTTCACAAATCAACTTCTTCTATAATATATTATGTCATAAAAGCAGATATTTGGAAAACAATGTCTCAGCCCTAAAGAATGAATCCCTAGAGATGGTAAAATATATATATTTGGTTGGTGGCAGAAAAATATATATGTATGAGTGGAAATTCTATTACTTTATACTTTGTTAATATTTTTATTCTTTCACCAAACATAAAATTCATATATTGGTGTGTAATCCCTTATAGCAGGTACTCCACAAAAGGTAAAAATGACTGAAAGAATTTAGGATCTCAAATCATACCTGGACAGCACTTGACATGTGTCTCAATACCTACCTTAGCACCAAGTGCAGAGCAATTGTGTTATATCTGGTGTATATATAACTGAGGAAATACACCTGCTCTCCATCACATGTAAATTTGTGTCTTAATGAATCTCACATTGCAAATAATAATGTTATGTTAACTCACAACAAATGATACAAGTATTACTTAAGCACTCACTTATTATACATAGTATCTGGTTCCCAGAAGTTATTATTAAAAATAGCTTTATTGAGACATAATTTACATACCATACAACTCACTGACTTCAGTATATTGCACTGTTTTTTTTTAAAATAGTAGTTAGATATATGGAACAAAAAATGGCTACTCTGACCCTAACCATTTTTAAGTTTACAGTTCAGTAGGATTTGTCACACTCACAATGTTGTGCAACCACCACCATTATTTCCACAAACATTTTAGCACCCGTATTAGAAACTCTACAACCATTAAGGAGTAATTCTCCACTCATTCCTGTTCCCAGCCTCCAACAACTTCTTTCTGTCTCTATGATTTGCCTATTCAAGATATTTAACCTAAGTGAAATTATATGATATTTCTCCTTTTGTGTCTGGATTATTTCACTTAGCATATTTTTTTCAACATACACCTATGTTGTAGTATATACCAGAACTTGATTCCTTCCTATGGCTGAAGAATATTCCATCAAACATTTATACATTATATGTTTATCCATTCATCTATTGGTGGACTCTTGAGTTGTTTCCACTCTTTGGCTATTGTGAATTATGCTTCTCTGAACACTGACCTACTCCAGAGGGAGTTTTAGAAAAGCAAAAACAAAACATGGCTCATACCTAAAGGAATTCATAATTAGGTTGAAGAGAGAAATTCCTGGAAAGTTAACTATAAAGTCAAATAATAGCTGAATAAGTGAAAGAAATACCAGTAAACATCATGTGATTAAATATATTAGACAATAGACCGTGTGATACAGTATTTTGAAAGTGGGCGAGGTCACATAAGACTGGTAATAGTATTATCAAAGAGAGCGATTCTGTGCAGCGTCTGGAAACAGACAGAGGCTTTGGATTGAGAGAAAGGACAGAGGTGGCATAACCCTAACTGGCCAGGTCAGCACAGGAAAAGTCTACAGAGAGGGAAAATACATGGCAATTTCATGGAAAATTAGGAGACACATTGGTTAGGGCCTGAGAGAGAGAGAGGTCAGAAAAAAATCAAGAGCCCTGTTACACCTCAATGCCAGGTGTGTAACAGCTTTGGGGCATCCCAGCTCAAGACCCTTTTTGCTGAAAACTGCCCCCCTCCGCAGGATTAGTCTTGCGACCTCCACTCCCAAAGCCATAAATGACTAGACAAGATATTGAAACCTGAGGCAAGTGTAGGCCAGTCAGATAATCAGATTTTTTTTTACAAGCGAGTCTGGACTTTAGAACGACCAGCGCTTGAACATTCAGAGGACATTCACACAGATGGACATCCTCTTCCTCCCTGTGCTTGGTGAGACAGGGAAAGCTGGAGAGAGAGAGAAGGAGTCAGAGAGAGAGAGACAGAGGGAGAGAGAAGCAGAACCTCCCAGGAGGACTGGAGGTTCGGAACCATCAGGCTCTCCTGTCGGGTCCCAGGCCCCTGGTCAGCTGGTTTCTGGGTGGAGGCCCCGGCAGCCTCAGCTTCATTTCCTGTGCTTCTGTGAGGTACACTTTTTTTCTTATAACCAATATAGCTTATTTTGAATGTATTTCTATTCATCATAACTTGGCTAAGACCCCAGGTAGTGTGTTGTCCTCTGGCAAGTGTTCACCTAAGCTACTCCATGGTATTGCTGCCTTCCGTCCATTTTGCTTGGCTAAAGAGGCCTGCAGGGTGCCTTAAATTCACACTAGCCCCCCACGCAAGGGTGTGCCCTAGAAAACAGCCAAAAGAGCCACAGGCAAATGTAACTTCCTGGTAAGTGTGAAAGTCGCTCAGTCGTGTCCGACTCTTTTTGACCCAGTGGGGTATACAGTCCATGGAATTCTCCAAGCCAGAGTACTGGAGTGGGTAGCCTTTCCCTTCTCCAGGGGATCTTCCCAACCCAAGGATCGAACCCAGGTCTCCCGCATTGCAGGTGGATTCTTTACCAGCTGAGCCACAAGGGAAGCCCATGAATACTGGAGTGGATTGCCTATCCCTTCTCCAGCAGATTTCCCAACCCAAAGAATTGAACCAGGGTCTCCTGCATTGCAGGCAGATTCTTTACCAACTGAGCTTTCAAGGGAGCCCATATGACTTCCCCAATTACCCCTGTGATCAGCAGTCTCCCCAGCCTCCAAGAGCCCTCCCCCGTGTCACTGAGTTAAGACACCCCGTGGAACTTACCAAAATCCTGCCTTTGGGGTTTGGATTGAGCTTAGCTCAGGAACCTCAAAGCAGTCTACCCACAGACTCCACCCTAATAAAAGCTTGTGCCCCAGGTCGTGAGCCTGCGCCCTTCCTTGACCTCTCCCTTCAGGCCTGCCATGTACATCTTCACGATAAACCTACTTCAGTTTCTCTTATGGTCTTGTGTTTTGCTTACCATCCTACACCTGGGATTCTACTTAACAAATGTTAATTCAATAAAGTCACAACAACTCCCAAGACAGATTACAGCCGGTCAGTTATGCTGTATCTGTGGGTTCAAAAAAACTTTTTCATAAGGTTCCAAAACGCAAAACTTGAATTTGCCACAAACCAACAACTACTTCCACAGAGCTTCCACTGTATTAGGTATTACAAGATCTAGAGGTGTTGATTTAAAGTAGAGGATGTTTACATTAAATGCAAACTCTATGCCATTTTACATAAAGGACTCAGAGGCGTCTTGCAACCAATCCCCTGTGGATAGAAGACTCTGAGGAAAGGAAATCAGCTCAAGTGAGTCCCCCCACCTTTTTTTAAAGACTTTTTTTCTTAATGTGGACCATTTTTTAAGTCTTTATTGAATTATAATATTGCTCTGTTGCTTATGTTTCGGTTTCTTGGCCCCTAGGCATATGAGATCTTAGCTCCCCGACTAGGGATCAAGCCTGCACCCCGCATTGGAAGGCGAAGTCTTAACCGCTGGACTGCCAGGGAAGTCCCCTGGAGTGAGTCCTTGTGAAAAGGAGCAAACACAGACGCAGTGCTGACGGGAAGGGAGGAACGGGGTAATCTCAACTCACCTGTACTTCCCTGAATTCTCTTGCTGGTTTGTGAGCACAATCAGTGGCCCCACTCGTCCCAGACTCCTTGACTTCACCTGAAGGCCAGTTAATCCCTGACCTTGCACCTGCTTCTCATTTGCTAGTGATGACCAAAAGCAATGGCAGTACTCAGAATCCAGCAGTTTATGGCGCTCACCAAGATACAAAACCCTGACTTGGAAAGTACGCTCTACACGCAAAGGTCAGTTGCACAGGCCTCCACCCCTGCTTTTCCCCTTCTGGAAGCTGCAGAGGAAAATTCACAGAATGATCCAAATCCTGGTTCCCCTGTGCCTTCCCCCCGCCCCCACCCCGCAAGGAGAACCGAGCCAGTTTGGCGAACGCTCTTCCTCATGTGGCCCCGTGCTCTCTTTCACCACAACCTTCCTCTCACCTTCGTCTCTTCTACCTCTCTGCCAAATGTGACTTAGGAAAATCACGCCCTATATGGGAACCAAAAAAGCTCCCAATTGTGGCTACACCCTGAAGAGAGGTACTTGGTCCTAAGGATGGAAAAAAAAAAAAGCAAATCCAAAGTTAAGAAGTTAAAATTAGACACAGAAATGAAATGGTCTTCTCCACCTAGGACTAACGCAGATAACAAGGCTGTCTCCGTAGGAAAGAATTCCATCTATTTCCTCATTCTTCTCTAGTGAAGCTGCTGTCCTACTGACAATGACAAACAAAATAAATACAATTTATCTCTTATGCTTGTCCTGGTACCTGATAGAGCTCCCGACACTTCCTAGATTCTCCATCAGTGCTTTTGCCTTGGGTAGATGGAGACTGTAAATTGATCTGATATACTACTTTGCTGTTTGAATGCTAAGCTGCTTTAGTCACCCCTGACTCTTTGCAACCCTACTGACTGTAGCCCACCAGGTTCCTCTGTCCATGGGATTTTCCAGGCAAGAACACTGGAGTTGGCTGCCATGTCCTTCTCCAGGAGTCTTCCTGACCCAGGGATCAAACCTACATCTCTTATGTTTCCTGCATTGACAGGCGGGATCTTTACCACTAGTGCCACCTGGAAAGCCCTGTTTGGGTTAATTATTAATATATTATTACTGTATTAAGATAATTATCAACATAGTGCTGTATGGTATAATGTATTAATGTAGAAACAAAATGTTAATAATTATATTTCATCGTAAATGCATTGGAGTAATAAAGCACAATAATTTAATGTAGTACATCCTAAATACACTGTAATGATTTCACGGTAATCATATGATATTTTAGGTGCACATACCAGTCACTCTTTATAACTTTGTTTCTTTGGGAAAAATGGAAAGTCAATTCAGGGAACTGAGAACATTCTTAAAAAATAGGCTTTTGAAACACTTCTGATTTATATATCATGCAATGGATGGTTACTATTTATATTTTAAATGTCTTTAACTTTTATCGTGATTTTAGAATTTTCTGATTGTTTTAAGTCTAGCTCCATAACCAAACCTTCATGGGATAAGCAATGAACCTAAAATATGATGGTTTCAGTTGACTGTGACTCCTTGCCAGGACTTCAGAAGCCCTGGTTTCCAGGTCTCTGCCGTTGGCGGGGCCTTAAGAAACTACAGTGTCTTTTAGTTTTATCCACTTCCATCAGTTCTATTTTTGCATCTCCATACTTAGCACACAGGGCTATCTTTATCACTCCAGCTGACTGGCATGAGAGTCCCCAGGGCATAGTAGCTATACAAGATTATTTAAGCACACTTCCTCCCCTTCAAATAAGACAATGCAGAATGCAGAGAAGACATCAGAAATGGTCACAATGGTAGAAGTCTGTGTATGCGTGCGTATGAGAACTGCTAAAGATTTCTTTCTTTGTCCTGTTGTACACATTATTGAGAGTATAATGCTTTCTAGAAGTTTATTTTAAGCTGTGTAATGTCATCTGTTCACATGCCTAAATTCACTTGGAAACATCATGATAAAATAAAGTTTCTTATAATCACATAATCCAGATTTCAAAGTCTGAGAGTTTTTTAAAACCTCTCACCCTTATTCTCAATTGAGGAATCTATAGTTAGGCAACATTCCAGCTGATGCAACAAACAGTTGGATTGTTTTAAGAGGACAAAAGTCAGCAAGTGTCAATCCTTTGCTTGCTTTTCAGTTATTCAGTTTCAGCTGATCCATGTAAGATTGGTCTAATGAGTGCATCAGAACGGAGAAGACTATGAGTCCTGAACAGATAGCGGAATCTCACAGTCCAAAATTCACATGCCATTTATGAAGCCGTGGAAGCTCTGCTGTTGAGATCCGCCCACTACATACAGTAGCCACAAGGGCACCTGAAGCCACTGAGCACATGAAATAGGCCCATCTGAACTGAGAGTTGTAGCAAGCATAAAATACACCCTGGATTTCAAAGACTCGGTACCAAAGAAGAAGAAGGTAAGATGTCTCGTTGCTAATCTTTTATATTGATTGCAAGTCAAAATGATAATGTTTTGGATATAATGGGTTCAACAAACGAGATTCTTAAAATTAATTTTTACCTGACTCGATTTAAATTCCTAACGTGGCCACCAGAAAACATACACCGGCACGTGCGGCCCACACTGGGGCTCACTTTACATTTCTAGTGAACACTGTCTGGTCTAGAGGCGTCCTCATTAAGTCACGTGACCAATAATTGGTCTTTCAGACTGGAAGTCAGAGCTGCTGCAGAATTTTACTCCAAATCAGACTAATCAGAGGAGAATAGTAAAGGAGTAAAGGTTAAAGCAGCTCCTTCATGTTTAGTGTTTTCATCCGAACATTTAATAACACCCAACAGGACAGTTAAGTCATGTCTAGCTACACAAGCCACTGGTTGAGATAAACGTCACTGCAGTGTATGTAATACCTGCCTTACTGAAGCCCCTTCCCAGCTGATAACACATCCATTTTCATCTCAGTCGCTGTTAATCGTACTCATTTCACAGCACGGAAACAAGACAGTGAATCAAGAATTCATTTGTTTTGATTTTTTGTTGTTTCCCTCACCATTGCTGCTAAAACAAAGACAAGCGATCTTTTCACAGAAAATAGAAACACGAATTTGATTTTTTTAAATGTACTGGAAAATAAAGCTTGTCAGAGCCTGTGTATGGGCAACAGGGGGCTAGTTATTATTATAGGAGTACTGACACATGGTGCACATTGAGAAGTTCACACTGATCCTGAATATTAACATAGATAAAAAATTCAGTCCCAAATCCCTGACGTGCGATTACCAGTTTGCTGAATTTAAAACACATTGGGGGTCATTGCTGCCAGCAAAGAGTTGTGTAACTGCTACTAAAAACAATAGTGATTTCAGAAGTAGGCTGAAAACAAAACAATAATATCTTTGTAATGTTCTGAAATTGTTGCACAAATAGAACTAAGACGGGCCCCGTTGCATTTCCCAGTCTGATTTGCTGACCATCTTGTCTGCCCATAATTGTTTTCTGCCATTCATTTCCTCCAATTGTCAATTATTGCTAAAACAATTATGAAATAAAAACAAGTATCTGTCTTTGTTTCCGTTGCCAGTGAATACAGTGAAGTCATAGACCAGACTAGTGCATCATAATCTTTTCCATTACAATGAACTATGCTGCCACAAACAGGATACAGCTCCTTGCTGGGCAGAGAAGCCTAAATGGGACTGAATTAGCACAAACCTGGTTGTCAGTCATGAAAGCAAGAAATTAGAGCATCAGGACTTAGTTCTCCACTGTTTCAAAACATATTGGTTTTCATACCTGATTATAAAAGTAGTACATGCTTATCCCAGAGAGAAAGCAGAAAATAAAAATCACCATTACCCCCACTGACCAGAGAGTCTTACTGCTAACATTTTAGTATATAGATTTTTAGTTCTTAATTCTTTTTCATATATACATTTATAATTTGTAAGAAAATGGGATCATGCCACGAATATAACATTTTTGTCTTTTCTTTTTCATATCTACATTTACTACAAACAGTTACAGTTGCCATTAAATATTTTAATGTAATTTAATGGCTATTTGTAATTCCATATTATGAACTATTATTTGTCAATTCCCCAACTTTGTATATTTTCCAAAACTTTTCTGTTTCAAGTAGACAAACTTTCTTTTACATACATTTTTGTCTCAATATATGAATATTTCCTTAGGATATATTCCTAAAAGATAGACTATATTTTAATAGAAAACATATGACATATTTTTAAATAAACATTTAGAATAAAAGGTCTAGGAAATTTTCTTAACAATCAAGGCACAATTGTGTATTAAAAATTTCATAACCAAACTTGATGGTGGCTCAGATGGTAAAGAATCTGCCTGCAGTGCGGGAGACCCTGGTTGGATCCCTGGGTTGGGAAGATTCTCTGGAAAAGGGGATGGCAACCCACTCCAGTATTCTGGCCTGGAGAATGCCATGGACAGAGGAGCCTCGCAGGCTACGGTCAACGGAGTCTCAAAGAGTCAGTCATGGCTGAGAGACTTTCAGCTTTTTCTTTCCTAACAGGATAAACAAGTGAAATACCTTTAATGATTACCAAGTTTAATAAATCCAGAACGGGATACCCTTCAAGCCAGCCATCTGGAAGGGTGTAAGTAACTCTATGAAGTCCATTTCCAGAATCCCTTAGCACAACTAGCCTCCAAACCTTTCAGGAGCCCACAGATGTTTCTGTTAACTCTGACTTGGTTTCCTAAGGAGCTAAGGAACCCAGACCTGAGCTAAGCGTTGTTACCTGATTCTGCCACTAGAGGGCAGCCAGAGACAGGGAGAGGAGTTTAACACCCTTCGTCCTGTTTTCCCTTCAGGGTAATTTTTGTTTCACCAAACAACCGAGGAAACATCTAAAAACAAGGCACTGAAGGGAAAAACAATTTGGGTAATAAAGATACAAATAAATAAATGAGAAATTTTCTGTGTATCAGCTATTCCCTTTTCCTCAGAGAGATTAACCAAAAGGTGCAGAATCCTGAGGGCTACCGCAGTGAGTCACAAAGACCAGGCATCTGGTTGATCCGTGTTGATGTGCAGCAGGGGCCACCACAGTGTTGTGAAGTGACTGTCCTCCAATTAAATAAATAAATTTTTAAAAAAGAAGAAGAAGATTTGCGTTACAGCATGAACAATTGTGCCTTTAGATCTTTGTAGATGGAGGAAGTGAATCCACAGAAGATACTCAACATTCTCCATGGGAATGAGTAGGAACATGGCTTTGAGCACATGGACACCTGGGTTCTATTGTCTGTCTCTAACCAGGCAATTGTGGACAAGTCACTTAACCTCTCTGAGCCTCAGTGTTCTCATCTGTACAATGTGGCTGGCAATGGAGTCTGCCCATAGGTAGTTGTGAGCATTAAACAGAGAATGGATATTTTTTAAAAAAAGGCTTGTCATAAACAAAATCTCCATCAGCGTTGGCATTGTCATTCTTTCCAGCCTTTACCTTTCTCCTAAGCTACTTCCCATTTCCAGTGTTCACTTACTGATTATCCCACCATTGCTTCAAATTTAATGTCTGAGACCAAAATCCTTGCCTCCCTCACCAATTCCCTGACCTGCTGCTATCTCTGACTGTCTCTCTGAATGGACTCTAAATTAAACATAATATCCTTTCTAACACTTCCTCTCCTCCCAGATCCACGCCCAATTAGTTTACAAGACACGTGGATTTGTTCTCTAACGTGTCTTCATGTGACTGGTTTCTTTCTCTCTCTCGTCACCAGCACCCAGACCTCGGTGAGCTGCTCTCTTTGCCCCAGCAGGTCCTGCCTTGAATGACCAGATCTTATTGATGTCATTTCCCATTTCAAAACCCTCAGTGTCTCCTCAGTATCCTCAAATTAGATTCTAAATTCCTTAGTCTAGCGTTATTGTCCCACCACAGTCTGACCTCAATCTCCTCCAGACACTTTTCACTTTTTCCATATGTGCATTGCTTCTGCTCCTATCAAGCTGGTTGACACAGAGTTCCCTGGTAGGGTGACCAGATTTAGGAAATAAAACACACAGGACTCCCAGTTAAATGTGAACCAGACCTACAACAAATATACTTTGTATATCTCATGCAACAGACCTCATGTACATATTCTTACTAGGAAAAGTATATGTTGTTTATCTGAAATTCACATTTCAGTGGGAATCCTATATTTCATTTGGCAACCCAAGTACTCTCCTATCTCTTCCCATGCACAAGGTTCCATTCTTATCTTGGAGGCTTTTATCTCTAGCCACACCCATCAGATCTGCCCTTCAAGTCTCAGCTCAACCTCTTCCCTCCAAGAAGCCTGCCAGGATCAGAACTTCCTTACCTGTAACCATTATCCACATCATTCATTTGATTCCATATACAGGATGCCTTGTGTTCTGCATAATTCCAACTCTCCAAGTTAATGCTGAGTTTATCAAAGGTAGAGATTATAAGTAGAAGAACTTAATAAATATGCTTTGGTGGTGCTACTGCTGATCTGTAATATAGGATGTGAAGGGATAAGAGTATAGGAGAAAAAGAACCTCCAGAGGTCACTAATCTGGATTTAAGGTGCTCACAGACCCATGATGCTCCCACAGCATCAGGCCAGGTGGGTATGGCTGCCTGGCCGTGGGACGCGTCTCCCCATGTCCTCCTTCAATACGTCCTACAAATTACAAGTGGTGGATTTTGCGAAATCTACCTTTCTTAAAACTCCACTCTATCTCTTCAGCAATCTGATCTCATTTACATTTCAATGAGTGTCAAGTGGTGGCTATGCTATGTAACCTGTAAACACAGTGGTTGTAGGAGTTATGCTGGAAGCCAAGAAATAAATGGCTGTTTAATTAATAGAGAAGCTAAAAGAGTTGGCTTTTTTTGTTTGTTTGTTTTCAAAATTAGCTAACTCTAGTAATGTACTATGGGCTTCCCTGGTGGCTCAGTAGCAAAGAATCTGCCTGCAGTGCAGGACATGCGAGTTCAATCCCTGGGTAGGGACGATCCCCTGGAGAAGGAAATGGCAACCCACTCCAGTATTCTTGTCCGGGAAATCCCAGGAATAGAGTTTTGTAGGCTACAGTCCGTGTGGTCCCAGTGGGACATGACTTAGTGAGTAAACAACAATAATATACTATAGCCTGAGGAACTTGAGAATACATCAAGAAAACTGTGAAACTATTAAGCAGTTCTCAAGATACCTATTTTAAATAGCTGGCACTTCATGGATACATTTATAAGCATCTATGGGCATCCAGAAACTAATGACTAAAAACAGAACTTTTAAAATTGGAAGAGATACATATTCTTAGAACAAAATACATAGCTCATAGTTTTATTACTTAAGCCTTCAACAGTGTCTATAACAATTTTATTCTCATAATGTAAACATACGAATATGTCAAATGAGAATGTTGTTTTGAAATTGCAAGAAGAAAAAGTTCAACATACACAGAGAAATCAGAATCCCTGTAAACAGTGTTTCTATCACTAGACCCGCATGCAATGGCAATTAATTAGGTTTCCTTAGACTTTATGTTGCGGAAATAATAAAATGGATTCAGCACTGAATTCAGGACTTTGCAGAATTAGAGTGTCCCGGAAACAAGGGCTAAGAGTTTGTTCTGTTTCTTCAGACTCATCATATTTGTCCAGATTAATTTTATTTCCCTCTATTTTTTACTACCTAGCTTTAACTAAGAAATATTGCTCTTTCTACTCAAGGATATTATACTTTGCTATTTCCATGGAATGAATTATAATTTTCTAATCAGAAGAAAATAACCCTTAAATTCTTCCAGGAAGGAGAACAGGCAATAAAATCCACATCGAGACAGAACTCAGCCTTGGCCTCCTGCGTTAGTCTCAATCTGGCTGGCTCAGCTTTTCTGGCTTCCAGTTTTGCTATCTCCTTAGGACAGATTCTAAACATACCAATCTCAAACGGGGATAAACCAAAATAACAGCAACACATTTCCTTCTGCTTTTTCTTTTCAATAAACCACCAGACCCTTATTCCTTTGTTTGACATCATAGAAACATTAATCAAGGTTTTCCAGGACATTTGTGAATATAATCAGTGGGGGATGCAAATACGGTGGATCATCTAAATAAATGTACTTGTGTGATGGCAAAAAAAATGTTAAAAGAGCTGGAATGTCCCTAGGAGCTTTCCAAGTTTTTGTGGGCGGCATCAGCTGCTCTTGGATATAATCCATTCCCTTTTGACCTTTCCACTTCCAAACCCAGGAATGATTTTTCAGGTCACTCAGAAAATATATATTGAATGAATATTTTGAAATAATAATTTAAATGTAAGTAATTATTGTGAACACTTTCTATCACTGGAGCTATTAAGTGCTGGGTTTTTTATTTTAATGCTTCTAGAGGGTTTTCCTTAGTCTGAAAATGCATGTTTAGGAAAAGGTTTGCATTAAAAAATTCAATCTTCACTGAATGTTATACAAAGTTTAAATTTTAGTTAAAACAACCTTTCTAAAATAGACCACTTTTGATTGAGGGCTTCTCTGTTCAATGTATTCTGAAACCAAAAAATTGGTATGTGGAATATTAATCGGTACTTTGAAAAGGATAGAAAAACAGACAAATATCAAGAAATGATTTTTCAAAAATGACCTTCAATGAAATTATTTATACTATTTAATCCTCTGGTGACAAAGAAACCAAAGAAAACTTAGCGGAGACAAAACTATTTTAAAGAAACAATTACTTAAAAACATTATTGTTAAAAACCGAAGATGTCACAACTAAGGCTGAAAGAAATTTCCCCATTTCTTCAGCGATAAAAGCAAAGCTCAGGAGCTCTTCAAGAGACTCTGCCCTCAAATTATACACACCATCCGCGGCTAATCTCCATAGCACCTGATATGCGCGTAGAACCAACAGCAGACTGCCTTGAAAAGAACTTACCTTAACTCGCAGGCATGGAATCATTTCCAGCTCATCCTCTCCCGTCTGCTTCACCAGCCCCTCACCAGTTCCTCTTGCACGTGTCTAAACACCTAGAGATTTCTGTTCTCTCTTCTAAAATGCTGCCTTCATCTCCATTGCCCAAATCCAATTCAAACGTGGGGAGAGAAAAAAAATTCTAATTTGCGAGCTGTTTACGCCTCACGACAACAGCGAAGCCGCTAAGCTTTGAGCTCAATGAATTAAAGGTTGTTTGGCTAAATGGCAGGCACACTTCCTCCTATTCTTTCTGAACTTAGTTTTCCTGCCTCCAGGGGTGCTTTTTCCTTTCCTGGGCTATAAATAGGCTGGTGGTAAGAGTCCAGAGGAAAGAAGAAGGCAGGAAATACATTTGATTTCAAAAAGCAGTCTTAGGGGTGTGTGTGCATGTGTTTCTTTCAAGTGAGCACCAATAAACAATTTAAGGAAAATTCAGCTTTGGTACATTGCACCATAGTGAACATTTTCTTTGTTTCCTATAACCTCCGTTTAGCTGTCAGCTGTCATTTTCCGTAATCAGGGCTTGGGTTTGGAGATGTATTATTTTCTATACAGACCATAAAAAAATTACATCTAAGCCTTCGTTTTTCAAAAGATTGTCCGAAAAGAAAAAAATCAAATTTCCTGGGGGAAAGGAGGAAAAGGGCAGACAAGGAGGGTTACCATAGTTGTTCTTTATGTTCAAAAGGAGGTGAAGCAGCACTTTTTGAAGCAAGATTCAACCAGAGGTGAACAAGAAAAGCAGATACTTTTGCTTAGATGAAAGCATGAAGTTGAATTTAAAAACCAATCAGCTTTTGCACAAAATTAATAGATTGCCCACAGTCTTGCTACTCAGAGTTGTTTAACTTCTGCCATAATTTAATGCAACACAAAGTAAAATAAAGATTAGATGTCATTTTTTACATGTCGCATTGGCAGATCAAAATTTTGGATATTGTTCGATACTATTGAAGTGTGGAGAAATAAGCATCCATATAATAGTAGATGGAAGTAGAAACTGGCATAAACTATTTGATAGAGGGCAGTTCCCAGCTTCTTGCAAAATGTTCAGTGCACATACTCTAACAAGATATTAAACATGCTTGATTCTTCAAAGTGGGTGTGGAGATCTGGAAAGAAGGAACAGTTTAATTTCTGATATACATATTTTGTGCCTTTTTTTTAACGTTTATATTGTGTATGCCATGCTTTAAAAACTTATTAAGGGATAAAGTTTTTAAAACTGCTATTATTTAAATAATAAGTAGTAACATAGAATTCATAGGATTCGATTACCTATCATCTGTTAATGATTATACACTTAACACCTCAACAAGCTTCTCTTTACACTGGTTTCCACTGGTAACACTTCGAGAAGCAGTGGCACTTTGTGATCAAAGTCTCCGTGGCTGGGCCCAGCAATCTGTGTTTTAACTCCAGATGATTCTCATGCTCACTAAAGGATAAGAAGCATCAGTCTACAGAATTATTTTGTTTATTAATATCCCACCCTCTAAAAAGTATTTGAGATTACAGCTTTGTGACTAGAGTTAATAATGTGCTGTGCTTAGTCACTCAGTCATGCCTGACACTTTGTGACCTCATGGACTGTAGCCTATCAGGCTCCTCTGTTCATAGAGATTTTCAGGCAAGAATACTGGAGTGGGTTGACATGCCCTCCGCCAGGGGATCTTCCCAACCCAAGGATAGAATCCAGGTCTTCCGCACTGCAGGCAGATTCTTTACCTTCTGAGCCACCAGGGAAGCCCAAGAATACTGGAGTGGGTAGCCTGTTCCTTCTCCAGAGGAACTTCTCATCCCAGGAATCAAACTGGGGTCTCCTGCATTGCAGGCAGATTCTTTAGCTACCAGGGAAGCCCAGAGTTAATACCATATTGCATATTTGAAAGTTGCCAAGAGAGTAGATCTTTAAAGTCCTCATCACAAGAAGGAAAATTTTCTGTAACCATGAATGTTGGCAGATTGTTAACTAGACTGATTGTGGCGATTATTTCCTAATACACACAAATATCAAACCAGTATGTTCAGTTCAGTTCAGTCGCTCAGCCGTGTCTGACTCTTTGCGACCCCGTGAATCGCAGCACACCAGGCCTCCCTGTCCATCACCATCTCCCAGAGTTCACTCAGACTCACGTCCATCAAGTCAGTGATGCCATCCAGCCATCTCATTCTCTGTCGTCCCCTTCTCCTCCTGCCCCCAATCCCTCTCAGCATCAGAGTCTTTTTCAATGAGTCAACTCTTTGCATGAGGTGGCCAAAGTACTGGAGTTTCAGCTTCAGCATCATTTCTTCCAAAGAAATCCCAGGGCTGATCTCCTTCAGAATGGACTGGTTGAATCTCCTTGCAGTCCAAGGGACTCTCAACAGTCTTCTCCAACACCACAGTTCAAAAGCATCAATTCTTCGGCGCTCAGCCTTCTTCACAGTCCAACTCTCACATCCATACATGACCACTGGAAAAACCATAGCCTTGACTAGATGGACCTTAGTTGGCAAAGTAATGTCTCTGCTTTTGAATATGCTATCTAGGGTGGTCATAACTTTTCTTCCAAGGAGTAAGCATCTTTTAATTTCATGGCTGCAATCACCATCTGCAGTGATTTTGGAGCCCCCAAAAATTAAGTCTGACACTGTTCCCACTGTTTCCCCACCTATTTCCCATGAAGTGATGGGACCGGATGCCGTGATCTTCGTTTTCTGAACGTTGAGCTTTAAGCCAACTTTTTCACTCTCCTCTTTCACTTTCATCAAGAGGCCTTTTAGTTCCTCTTCACTTTCTGCCATAAGAGGGGTGTCATCTGCATATCTGAGATTATTGATATTTCTCCCGGCAATCTTGATTCCAGCTTGTGCTTCTTCCAGCCCAGCGATTCTCATGATGTACTCTGCATATAAGTTAAATAAGCAGGGTGACAATATACAGCCTTGACATACTCCTATTTGGAACCATGTAGTATACCTGAAACTAATATAATGTTAAATATCAATTATACCTCAATTAAAATAAGACATGAATACAAATAAAAAGATTTGAGGCAAATGATTTCGTTTTATGGAAAAATAAGGGTAACTTTAAACACCATACCAGTGACTCCGATTAATAATACCATAAGAGTTTTTACACATAAAGGTTAAAAAGTCTAATTGATTTCCCAGTTAATTTTGAGGAGCTACCTGAAGTAGGGCAAAAGCAGTGGAAAGAGCAAACTGATGGTATTTAAGGGAGAGACAAAATCTCTGTCTCATTGTGGGCACCCATAGTTAAAATGGACGAATTCAAAGCAGACTTTACTAATATGGATGTTTGAAAATACGAATGTTAACAAAATAAAGAAAATATGACAAAAGTAAATGAAAAGCCTCTTAAATGCAAACAAAACATTCCACTCCCTGTTTTTGTTTAGTGATTTGATTTTGGTTTTCTAATGCAAAGCCCTATCCGTAAGAAACAATAGATTGAACAATGAGCTCAGCCAGAAGTGATGAGGGAAAAGCAAGAGTGTCTGCATCCCAGGCACAGATGGAGAGGAAAAGGTTTCTTTTAAAAAGAGAGAGAGAAAGGAGTGAATGACCTCGTTGAGGTAGCAGAAAGGAAGAAGGAAGTCCATGGTGGTCAGGATATAACAGCTGCAGTGTATTGAAGTGGCTGAAAGGTGTACGCGTTGACATTGGCAGGAAAAGGACTGGCAAGCGGGGAATAAGTTTCTGGGAGCAAACCATTCTCCATGTGAGAATGAACTCTTCTAAGGAGCTCCAAATACACTCACCAGGCTTTCATTGTTCACTGGAAACCTCCCTTCTCTTTTTGTGGGGAAATATTTTACTTCTCAAGAAGAACAGCTTCACAGAGCTCCCCAAATAGCCTGTCTATGGGAATGAAGCATTAAAACATTTATGGAAACAGAAAAGCTCTGTACTCTTAATCTAAAATTAGCAGTAGACTCTCTTAACAGGCATTAGGGGAGAAAGTCAAAGACCTCATGAGGAAAAGTAATGTGCCAATTTCTTCTGGTTTTGCAAGTGGAGGAAAATACTTTTTTTTTTTTAATTGCAGTCATCTACAAAGAATTTCAATGTACACCATGTAAAGGAAACCCAAACAAAAGTCCTCAGGGAAGATGTGAAAAAAGCCTGCATATTATTTCTCAAATGACCCAATGCATTGCATGGATCTGAGTCTCGATGCCTTGTAGGTATTTCTTAAAGTATTCTATCTTTGTTCACAAAGTGAAGTTCTAGGTGCTATCAAATTGCGGGGAACTGTGTTCCTTTGACTTGAATTGTTGTATTAAACTAATAAAAAATATATCAGAGCTGCTGGAATGAATAGTCCAAAGAACGTAAGTAAAGGATGGGTTTATACATTTTAGCAGGAATATTGAAAAGATGGTGGGAAGTCAGGAAGGAGTTCTACATTATAAAAATAAAATAGAAAAGTCAACAAATCTTTGAAGGAATGATAAGATTTAGGGGGATAAACATGAACCTTTTCCATTAACCTCTGTAAATTCTGTTCGTCAGCTGTTTATTTTTACTTAATCTAACAATGTTAAATTTACCTTGCAAAATTACAGTAATCCTGGCACAAATCAAACCATTCACAATATTTCCAAGCAGAAGTGCAGCTTTGGTTAAAAATTCAGTGGGGAAATCTAAACCAGACTTCCCTCACTGAATTTGACTTTGGACTTGATTGCTCTTCTGTCAGTTCACCATGCACCTAAGATGAAGCAACCCTAGTTTCCACAGAAAGATGATTTAAAATAAAGGATCTTGAACCTTTCCAGTAATGAATGCCTGGAGTTTACAGTTTTGTCAAGGCTAAGATCTGATATCATAATAGCTAAAGGAAATTCTCATTGGTGTTGTGGTAAAGTTTTTTCTGTTAGTTTAAAAATACGGACACTTTCATTTTATGGCTTCTGTCAGTTGTGTTTGTGAAGCTAATCACTGATGGAATCAGGACAAACAAAGCCATCCCTGGGAGGAACATATGTAGACAAGAATACAGATCAGTGTAGGCACCGTGCACAGCACACTTCTGAAGACAGAAGGAGGTTATCATGGGACCCAAGAGATTTGGTGCCCAAATACCATTTTTGTGCAACATTTGGAAAGAAGAAGGGAAGGAAGTAGGAGATAGAACATGGCAGTGAAATTGATTTACCCCTCCAAGGTAAAATTTATTGCTTTGGCAGACACTCTGGTCTAAGGAAGGTCAAGTGGTAGGTTGGTGGCTGATTTAATAGTTTATCCAGGTTCCTTGCTTATACAATAGGTTAGTTTGAATTCATAAAAGAGTCAGTGTACTCCATAACCCCCTGAACCGTATGATTATGCAATTAATGAAAAAACTGTATTTATATTGATGTTGTCAAGGTAAACACAGTCACAAGTTTTAGAATCCTAACATAAATTGCAGGTGCAAATTCACCCCAGTTAGATGAAGCAAGTTAAAAGAACTGAGTCTTCTGGTTGTATACAGTACAACCCAAAGACTCTCCCTCGCTGGCTCTGAAGAAGCAAGCTGCCACGTTGTGAGTGCCTCTAGAGGGCACCACATGGCAAGGTAGTCTCCCGCCAACAACCAGCTACAGAGGCTTTAGGTCCAAGAGCATGCAAAGGACTGGAGGCTGCCAACAATCAGAGCAGCTGTCAACAGCCCCTTCCCCCAGAATCAAGCCTCAGATGAGACCAAAGCTTCCGCTGATTACTTGATTGGATCCTTGTAAGATTCTGAATCAGTGGACCGGGCTAAACCATATCTGACCAGGCAAGCTATAGGAGGTCTATTATCAAGATGTTTTACGGTCACGTGTGAGGTCATCACGTACACACAACCAGTATATCGTGTCGTCTTTGCTGCATTCTATTAGTTCTGACTTTACTCAGGGGAAGGGGATAAAAGGGTGTGAATCCCAAGAGGCCGAGGATCATGGGGGCTGCCCTAGTCTGTCTGCCACAGTGGATACCCAACCAAGAAAGAAGTAAGTAGACACAATACCAGGTGGATTTCCAAAGGAGAGTGAGCACAGTATCATTCACAGGCAGAATGGACAAAACAATTTCTTTTTCTTTTTTTTTTTTCACTTCATTGAGTGCACAAGCTGTTCATTGTGGAGCATGGGCTGCCCTAGTAGTTGCCACAGGGCATGTGGGATCTTAGTTCTTCAGTCAAGGATCAAACCTGCTTCCCCTGCTTTGGAAGGTAGATTCTTAACCACTAGACCAGCAGGGATGGAGAAGGCAATGGCAACCCACTCCAGTACTCTTGCCTGGTGGGCAGCCGTCTATGGGGTCGCACAGAATTGGACATGACTGAAGTGACTTAGCAGCAGCAGCAGCAGACCAGCAGGGAAGTCCTGACAAAACAATTTCTTAATTTTTCCTCCTTCAAAGCAGTGAGAAATACATTACCTCAAGAGAGAAACATGTTATCTCTCCACTATTATATGCTATTCAGCAATTCAGTAACCTAATTAATTTCCTGCTCCATCTCTGCTGTTTGCTGTGTTAGTTGCTCAGTTGTGTCTGACTTTTTGCGACACCATGAATTGTATCCTCTGTCCATGGAATTCTTCAGGCAAGAATACTGGAGTGGGTTGCCATTCCTTTCTCTGGGGAAGCTTCCCAACCCAGGGATCAAACCTGGGTCTCCTGCATTGCAGGCATATTCTTTACCATCTGAGCCAGCACAGAAGCCATGCTCCATCTCTGAGGTCCTTTCAGTTCTAAGCTTTGTGACTTTGGACCTGCCCTTTCAAGCCTCTCAAGACATTTTGGAATGCCACAAGTCCTGGTTGCATGCATACAAGGTGTTTGGTGACCATTGTGTTACTACTGTTGACTTATGGGGGAAGAGAGCATGCATAATAGATTAATCCATTAGAAAAGTTAAAAGATAGATCAGTTGGGGTGTTACTATCTGATCTAATTTTTGATTTTCTATTTGGATGTTTATATTTCTAAAGCATGATGTCATTCTAAAAACACATGAAGATAAAACTATTGGCAATTCTTTTTGTACAGGCAAACTTGGGGCTAAAAGTATGTTCTCTCTGGGGAACAAACTACATTTCAAATTACATCCAAGTAATACTGAGTGTATCAAAAAATTACTTTGGCAATATAAATTCACAGACTTTAGTAGGGGTTAGAGAGATCCTTTACAGACGTTTATCTAACCACCCATCTAATGGGCAAAAATTCTCCAGAATATGAAGAAGAAATTGTCTTATTAATTTCTAAGTGAAAAGACTGCCATTGTATATACTTGTGATATCAAAATGTAAATGGCTATAAAAATAAAATTATGAATTTAATCTGAATGAGGCAACTCCGAATTGCTTTGCTGACTAGATAAATGAAACTTTTCCTTCAGCAAAACATTAAATTCTAAAACATATGGAATTAAAAGGTATCTTCACAGTTATTCTTGTGTGGACAGACTACACAATGAAATGAACATTATAAATGTTCTCTAATACTTCACTGAGAACACATTGAAAGTTGTAAGTCAGGTTGAAACTAGGAATGCTTCATTTCCATCTAGAGGCTGAAGAGGGATAAAAATTTCAAAAAAGGAAATGACTTTTTAGAGCTCTATGAGATCAGAGGCTCTGAGAGTCTGGATTTCAAAACACTAAAACCACATTTTTGGAGATAGCTTCACATTATAGCTCCTTATTATTATATATGGCTTGCTCAAATACATATTAATGCATAATTAATTCTGAAATAATCCACATGCTCCAGATTGTATTTTATTTGGACAAGTCCAGCAAAATGCTTCTTTTTTTTAACTGTATTTTTTCAACCACATGTAAGTCCCTACTGAGTACAAAGCTCTGAGCTTGAGCCTACAGAAGAAAAAAATTAAACATTTGGTCTTTGCCTTAAAAGCAGCATACCTTCTAAGGCAGAATTTCTCAAATTGTGATACAGTAACAGCCTATTTCAACGTAACATAGAGTTTATTTAACATGCAGATTTCTGGGCCTCAGACTCAGAGGATTTCTAATTCTATAGGTCTAGAGTAAGCCATGGAATACACATATATAATAAGTCTGTAAATTTCAGAACCCATGATCCAGAGGTCAAAACATATATTTTTAACTAAAACAAGAGAGTGACCCAAAGGGTCAGGCTATGTAATTACTGTGTGAATTCTGATTACAATTGTAGCCAACATCAAGGTTCCATATGGAATACATGCTACAGCATAAAATTCCCTTAAAACCAGTTCTAATTTGTGCCTGAAGGTGAAAGTGTTAGTCACTCAGTCATGTCTGGCTCTTTACCACGCTATGGACTGCAGCCTACCAGGCTCCTCTGTACACTGAATTCTCCGGGCAACATACTAGAGTGGGTTGCTGTTTCCTTCTCTGGGGGATCTTCCCGATCCAGGGATAGAACCCTGGTCTCCTGCCTTGCAGGCAGGTTCTTTACCATCTGAGCCACCAGGGAAGCCCAATGTGTGCCTACTGGTAGCAAATTGAATTTGTATTTCTCAGAAAAAGTAAGGATGGAGAGACCATTTGTTTTTTCTGGGCACTAAAAAAAATTTTTTTTCTGCATTTTTTTATTGCAGTAAAAAACACCAAATATAAAATTTACAGACTTCACAATTTTTAAGTGTAAAGTTCAGAAGTGTTAAATATATTCACATTGTCATGAAACAGATCTCCAGAAAAATTTTATCTTGTAAAACTGAAACCCTACACCCTTAAAACAACAACTCCCCCTTTCTGCTTTCCTTCAGGCCCTGGCAACCACCATGCTGCTTTCTAAAATGAAGTCGCCATTCTTAAAACATGATCCCATGACGGTGTTGGGTTTAAGGAAAAGACAGCAAGTAGAGTTGAATCCAAACACCAAAACCAGGAATGAGATTTTTCAAATGAGATCATAAAGCAGAAGGAAGGAGCAAAGCAAAGACAGATGGATGCAAAAGCAGAGGCATTTTCCAGAATTGAGTTGATACAGTTTGGCCTTCTGGCTATGGGTGTTGGGTGCCAGAGACATGCGCTCTCCGAAGCTAGATACCACCTGGAAGTCACTGTCAGATACCAGATAATCCTCCTACATCTCTGGGGAACAAATGGGCTATGACGAAAGTAGCTGAGAAGAAGGTTGAAGTAGCTGAGAAGAGGATGAAGGCTAGGGATGAAGATTAAGGGATATTTGCCACTTCCAAAATTTGCGGCAGACTTGAGAGAGAAGCAGATCTGTGATAAAGCTCACCGGGATAGTTCACTAGGACTGGAGTGGCTGAGGCAGGCCCCGGGGCACTGCGGGTCTCTGCTTTCTTGGCACAGGTGTCAGTAGAATTAAATGTCGAAGGTAAGGTGAGGTGAGGTGAAGTCGCTCAGTCGTGTCCGACTCTTTGCGACCCTGTGGACTGTAGCCCACTGGGCTCCTCCATCCATGGGATTCTCCAGGCAAGAGTACTGGAGTGGGTTGCCATTTCCTTCTCCAGAGGATCTTCCTGACCCAGGGATCAAACCCAGGTCTCCCGCACTGGAGGCAGACGCTTTAACCTCTGAGCCACCAGGGAAGCCCAAATGTCTAAATACAGAGCCGTTAGCAGTTATAAAGGGCCATGGTTAATGGATTGAGCAGACCATGATTATCCAACAGGGTGGGGCTTCCCAGGTGGAGCTAGTGGTAAAAAAAAAACAAACAAACAAACAAACAAAAACCACCTGCTGATGCAGGAGATGTAAGAAATGCTGGTTCAGTCCCTAGGGTGAGCAGATCCCCTGGAGAAGGAAACAGCAACCCACTCCAGTATTCTTGCCTGGGAAATTCCATGGATAGAGGAGCCTGGTGGGCTACAGTCCATGGGATCACAAAGAGTTGGACATGGCTGAAGCAACTTAGCATGCATGCATCCAAGAGGGTTGGGAGATGCCCTGAGGGAAGTCAAGAAGGTATATGCAGGTGTCCTCCAAGGCATTAAACTAATCAATCTGGAGGACTAGACACATCTTCTACTGTATATGCTGGGGTGGCTCTGAAGCTCATCTGAGCCCTGCTCTAGGAAAGGAAGCATGGAAAAAGCAGAAAGATCCTATACTTTGAAGCCAGAGGCACCTGGCCTCAAATTCTACTTCTGCTTACCATCTGGAGGACCTTTAAACCAAATATCAATTTCCCTATCTATACTCAAATTCTAACAATAACTTCCTACCGGGCAAGGACATGAGTCAAATGCCGTATAACATGAAGATGCTCTCCTGGTGCAGAGGCGCATTTCTCTCCTCTCAGTGATGAAAAAAGTAAAGTGAAGTGAAGTCACTCAGTCGTGTCCGACTCTTTGCGACCCCATGGACTGTACTCTACCAGGCTCCTTTGCCCATGGGATTTTCCAAGCAATAGTACTGGAGTAGATTGCCATTTCTTTCTCCAGGGGATCTTCCTGACCCAGGGATCGAACCCAGGTCTCCTGCTTTGTAGACAGATGCTTTACCATCTAAGCCACCAAAGCCTCCTGCTAAAAATTGGGTGTGGTAAGGATCTTAAGGCTGAGAAGGAAAAAGAAAGTCTGGGAAGTATATGGAAGCCTGAGAGGTCTGTAACTTTGGCTAAAGGTTATTTGGCTCCGTAAGCCATGGCCTGGCCTTCATAGCAGAGTGGTGGTCCAAGTCATGGAAACAAAGGGTGTCTTAAGAGGGCCATTAAGCTCCCAGGACGTTTATTAGCCTCCACACCCAAAGTCATTCCAAATGAGCATACCATCTAAGTAAAAATAGAATTCTTGGTATACAAAAGCAGTTAAATGAGAGACTCCCTAGCTCCCCCTCCCAACTCAATTGCTACTCCCAAATCATATATGAAAAATTTGATGCTATTAGGCGTTTCTGATTTTACTATGGCTTAAACCTGGAGGTGGGCACTGATTGTTCTGATCTGTGTGGGTGTTGGCTGGCCAGTCTCATTTTCCCAGTAGCAGATGTGCGCTGCTCAGACCAGTACCCGTATGTAATGTGACATGCCCCTGTACAATACACGAACAGCTCTGTGACCACCTGAATATTCATTGAAAGGATTGATGCTGAAGCTCCAATACTTTGGCCACCTGATGCAAAGAGCTGACTCACTGGAAGAGACCCTGATGCTGGGAAAGATTGACAGCAAGAGGTGAAGGGGGTGACAGAGGATGAGATAGTTGGATGGCATCACTGACTCGATGGACATGAATTTGAGCAAACTCAGGGAGATAGTGAAGGACAGGGAAGCCTGGCATACTGCAGTCCCTGGGGTCGCAGTCAGACAGGACTTACAGACTGAACAACAACGTGCCCACCAGAAGGTGGCAGCAGAGAGCAGTGACCACAACCAGCTTTTGAAGCTCACAGTTGGCCGCTGGGGCTGTGTAGGCTGAATACGGAAACTAACTCTTGTGGTAGCAATCCCCATTTGTCTACACTTGGGGTTGATGAATTCCAAAGGCAGCGTGCAAAACGATTCCTGATGTATGTTGTCTGTGGTCACAGAGTGAGATATACCTGAAGAAGAGGGCAGTTTTTGCCTGTGTCCCTTTCTGGCCCACCATGTCTACTGCAAGGACCAGAACTGCCTTGAGACCAAAGCTGTGAGAGCACATACTCAACGTATCTTCAGAATTACTATCTGCACACAGCAGAGCACTAATCCTGGTGGCTATCTTGGCTCCAGACTGGTCCATCTCATGGAGGCTCAACTTCTCCACATGGGTATTCCTGGGCATCTCAAGTTCATCATGTTAAGATTGGATTCCATTTCTTTCCCATTCATTTTTTTTCATAGGAAGTAGGTGAGAAGCACTAGCTTCCTTCAAAGCAGCCCCTGAAACCAGAAATCTGGTGTCATCCTAGAATTTTCCCTTTTCCTTTGTCTTACTGGCTTTAAACCGCTTAGAGAATCTATGTGGAATATCAGTGAATTAAAGAAGCTTTGTTGCCTAATTGGAAAAAAAAAATCATTAAAAGGCAAATCTGGGAAAGACTTTTATAATATTCAAATGTCTCTCTTAGGAGGGAATTGTGAGCAAACGGAGGGTGGAGCTGGTGATTAGGCACATGGAGAGAGAATTCTGAAGAACTCTAGCTCAGAACTGCAGGAGTTTTGAGAACAAAAATTCGAAGAGTTGTTTGACTCGGGTTGCCTGATTTTGAAATGCAGAAGTCCTCTGACAGGAAACCCTGTGTAGAGAATACAGACTACACCATCCTGCCATTGTCAGCCCCAGGGGCTGAGCAACTGGAGCAGAAGGAAGTTGCTTTTTTTGGTATTGTTTTATTTTTGTCTTAAAGAAATATCCTTCTTAATACACATATGAAAATCTTGAATAAAGATGTAGAAAGTATGCAAGCTTACAAGAGATGGCAACCATACTGGATGATAGAATCAGAATTTCAAAAGATCTTGATAGGCTAAAGTAAAAGGACAAATGACAGAAAGTGAAATGAGTAGGCACAAAAGTAAAATTCTACACTGATGTTAAAAAACCCAGTTGCACATGTTCAGAATGGGGAGACATGGCTTAACAGGACCCCATAGTTTCAAACTTGCTGTTGATGTTAGGTTAGTCAGGGTATGCTAATGACTATAATTTTAATTCCCAGGACTCAGTGGTTCTAAGATATCCTAGGGAGGGAAAAAGTGCCAAAGGGATGATAGTCCTGGCTCAGTCAATTGATTGCTTCTAGCAGGTTTCCAGACATTCCAATAATGTCTGCCCAGTAAGGGGAGTTTCAGCTAATAACTCCTTTTTAACTAAGTTAACACTCATATTGGAAAAATGGCTTTAAAATATTTCTTCAAAAAAGAAACAGGTAATAGAAGGTTAACAGCTAAATGAACTTAAAGAAAATGGCAGAGCAAACCTTTCTACTTTGAGTACAAATCAGCTGCATTATGGTTAAAAAAAAAAAAAGTAAGGTTTGTAATTAGAATAGTCCTATGGCTCAGGGGTAAAGAATCAGTGCAGGAGACATGGGTTTGATCCCTGGGTCAGGAAGTTCTCTTAGAGGAGGGTATAGCAACCCACTCCAGTATTCTTGCCTGGAAAATCCCATGGACAGAGGAGCCTGGTGGGCTACAGTTCAAAGGGTAGCAAAGAGTTGGACAAAACTAAGTGACTGGGCACATATAAGAAGGAATCCCTCCAAATCTAAAGTTTTCAAGAAAACCACTTGAAATATGGTTTACACCCACTTATATTAATGGACTTCTCCATTAATGGTAGTTGGTTAGCATATTATGTCCTGAGATATTAAATAGTAATACTATGAATTCCGGTGATTAGCCAGACATTTAAAAGCTAAGCATTCAGAACAGGAAGACAAACTTCAGCAGTTTTTCAGATACTTAAAGTTATACGGAACAAACCTAGTTCTTGACAAATCTCATGAAACCTACTAATAATTGCTTAGAAGCCTTTCTTGAGGTCTTTCAATTTACAATTAAGGAACAAGTCACGAACCATTGGGGTCTCTGTTCTTGCCACAGTAAAAACTGTTTGAAATAATTATAAAACAAAGGACCAACAAATTCAAAAGCATTTCTTTGTCAGCACATTTTTAGGGAAGTCACATAGAAACATTGCTGAACATACGAAGAAACGAACATTAGAACAGATTGGCCGTGCATTTGGGTGATAGTACAAATGTTTGTAACATGTCTCCATTTATGGTGCCTGTTAGATTCTATTTCAATAGTTACATTCCCAAAGAACTTCTTTTTTTGGTGAGGCACTTAAAATATAGTACTGAAAAATCCTATCGCTATCCTAGTGATAAATGATTTCATAAATTTAAAAAAAAAAGATTTTATGGGAAACCCATTGAAGTGGAGCCACTGAATTCAGAAGAATGAAGGTATTCCTGCCGAGGAATAAAATAAGGATTTTAGGAAACCTTGACAAGAATGTTCATCTCTGCAGTGTTCATCCCTTGGGTAGCTAAGGTGGTGAAGAAATTGAGGCTAGAAGTGCCCATGATACTACTTGATGCCACTGATGTGGTTAATTTGATTGAAAACCTTTAAACAGTAGAACTTTACAAGATTGTAAGGAGATAGGAAGTCTATTGAGATTGAAAATCCATTTTCTTCTCCTGCCTGATAACACTTCCTTCTCTTCCCTTCTACAGGCATGTTTCCCAAGAACATGGCCCCGTTCAGTTCCCGTGTGATGGGTCTGCTTCCTGGGAAACTTAACCTGCAGTAGTGGCAAGGGTTGTCCAAGAAAACAGATGCTCATGAGGGATTCTGAAGTTGCCAGCCATCTCAAAGGGAGGACCCTGATCATCAGAAGGAGGAGGGCTGCTCTACGTAATGCAACAGAGAAGAAGGTGATGGTACTTATGGTCGATCCATAAGCAGTGCCTCTTGACATTCCTTTGCTCATCTTGATGATAAATGGATAAGCACAGCAGTCATACATCAGAAAGGTGTGGAGATCAGGAGCACAGAGGCCTCAAAACAAGATCTGAGTCATGCCAACAGGGAAACCATCTACTCAGCAAGGCAGTGGCTGAGAATGAGGCAATCTAGAATGGGTAGTATGTGATGAATATTAGTTCTGGTCCCAAGTGCTTGGGCTCTGACTGCTTATAGCCAGGGCTATAATTTATCCCTAACTGTCTGTCTATTTCCCCGAGGAAAAGAGATACAACAGAATCTTGGAAGAACTCTTCTCAGAATTTATGTGAAGTGGATCTGAGTAGTGCAAATGGTGAGCCATAGGGAAAGATCTGATCTGCCACTCTGTCCACTAGAAGACTGAAGTACATTCCTCCAGCTACTGATGGCACCATTGGTTGACGGTCATCAGAAATTATCATAAGCTGGAGAGTTCGGCTTACACAAATTACCCATGCTTCTTTTGTCAGGGCAGCTCAAATCTGATAACTGATCAATGTATAATATAAAGACCCAAATCCCTCACCTTATTCCAGGACAACATTAAAGGGCATCACAGCTTCAGGGTCCCTAAAGGGTTGGCCTAGCCTTTGCTGAGATTACATCACAGTGCAAGTTTTTCCCGGGTCCAATTCTGCTTCCTTGTCTTCCTTTCCATGATGTTGATCCTGAGATTGAAATTCACTCAGTCGTGTCTGACTCTTTGCGGCCCTGTGGACTATATAGTCCGTGGAATTCTCCAGGCCAGAATATTGGAGTGGGTAGCCATTCCTTTCTCCAGGGGATCTTCCCAATCCAGGGGTTGAATCCAGGTCTCCCACTTTGCAGGCAGATTCTTTACTAGCTAAGCCACAAGGGAAGCCCAATCCTGAGAGTGCTCCTTATAAAAATTTCTCCACACTAATATCCAACCCAGAGTTTGCTTCCTAAGAAACCCACCTACTACAAAAACATCATCGGGGCAGCTCATAGAATTTGAATATGGACTCTTGATTAGATAATGGGATTGTACCAGTGTTAAATTTCCTGATTTTTAAAAATGGTTTTAATTGTTTTTTCAATTATTGTTCTTCAATACCTAAATCGTGTCCAATTCTTTGCGACCCCATGGACTGCAGCAAGCCAGGCTTCCTGGTCCTTCACTGTATCCTGCAGTTTGCTCAAATTCATGTCCATTGAGTCAGTGATGCCATCCAACCATTTCATCCTCTGTCATCCCCTTTGTCCTCAGTCTTTCCCAGCATCAGTGTCTTTTCCATTAAGTTGGCTCTTCGCATCAGGTGTCCAAAGTTTGAGAGCTTCAGCATCAGTCTTTCCATTTCCTTTAGGATTGACTGGTTTGATCTCCTTGCTGTCCAATGGACTCTCAAGAGTTTGATCATAATATATTGTGTTTATATAAGAGAATGTTTTTGTTCTTAGGAAATACACTGGCAAAAACAGGAATGAAGGCACATGATATATGCGACTCAGTCTCAAATGATTTTAAAAAGTTGTGCACAGAGAGGTGGAGGATCAGAGAAAAAGAAGAAAATAGGACAAAATGGAAATATTTGGAAAACCTGGGTAAAAACTATGGAGTTTAATTATAGACTTCTTGCAATTTTTCTGAAAGTTTGAATTTATATCCAAATTTAAAAATACCAAAGTAAAATGACCAGACCTAATACCATTCCAAGAGATTCAGAATCCCTTGGGTACTATTTTATTTCCAGTACTCAGCCCCAGTCTGTAGGTATTCAACAAATATTTTAGCAAATGAATGAGTCAATAGGTGACCTTGTAAATTAAGATAATGAATTCAATTTTGGATATGGAGACTTTTGAGGGCCCACGAGTCCGATTTTGAAAGTCTACTCTAGGGACTGTATAACCTTTTACTCAATTCTGAAGGTAACCAGTAAAAAGATAACTCCTGTGTCCTTTTTTGAGGCCGTTTTTTTCTCCATAGCATTTAGAAGTTTGAAGTCCCTATGATACCTCGTATAAACAATATCTCATCACTTTTGAAATAATTTGATATTTTAAATGAGACTGGATATTGACTTTAAATGATGGAGAAATTGCCTGACTTTTGTTGGCATCCAGATTTCTTTATCCTGTTTTGACCATAATACACATAATTATCTTTCCTTTTTCTATTTAAAAATTTTTGAACTTCAGCCTAGTAAGTCACAAGCATATCACATTAAGGTGTTGTGGAAAAAGTTAACTCTAAAAGCAAGGCATTTTTAAGTGGACAAGAGTGACCAGCTAATGAGTAGAAGGGAAAGAAGGAAAAAGGGTGTCAGCGGGGGGCGGGGGGCATCCAAGAATTGTTACTGCCATCCAGTGGTCATGCTCTCAGACAAAGATTGTTCAAAGCCCATCGTTAATCCCTGTTTTCCGTCGCAGAGACCCAAATACCATTCATTCCAGCTTAGCGACTAAACTGCAATGCTAACCTGCCATGAAATTTGTATCATGTTTTCCTGATTTTAAAGTAATAAGTTCATTTTGTATTCTTGTGGTCCTTGAGAATTCATAAGCTTCCATAACAACCAGTTTACTCTGAGAGTGTGCTCAATGTGGAGAGAATCTGGCCCATTAGAGACCTTGCCTTGGTAACACCCCAATCATCTGCTCTGTTCTCCCTAGCTCACTCCATTTACACACCATTACAGAGAGTGAACATCACTGATTCACTTTTCAGTCCCTACTGGACATTGCCAAGTCATCTTTTTATCTGTGCTCTCTTAGTTGTGACCTCCTACATTGACTATTTTTAAAAAATGTTTCCTTATTTGGTGGTGTTGAGTCTTAGTTGCAGCATGTGGGATCTTTTGTGTGATGCACAGACTCTCTAGCTGAGGCATGCAGGCTTAGTGCTTGGCATGCGCAGGCTTAGTTGTTCTGCAGCATGTGGGATCTTATTTCCCTGTCCAGGGATCAGACCCACATCCCCTCCATTGCAAGGCAGATTCTTAACCACTGCACCACCAGGGAAGACCCTGACCGACTATTTTGAGCCCATGGGAAAAAAAATAGGGAATTGACCAAAGCCCAACTCATTGATTTTAACCTAGCAAGAGCCTTTGCCCACTGGAGGGGAAAAAAAACGAGAAATGCTATCACATGATTTAGAATAAAAGAAAAAAAATTGGCCTAAGCATATCATGTAAGTTTTATATAAAGCAAACTTTTTGGCCTTGACGAACACCATCCAGTTTACACGAAGCTCATAAAAGTGTTAATGTTGCTACTTTTAAACCTTACATATAGTGCTCTCTGTGTGCTAATGATGTGGCCTGTTAACCAAAGTTTGACCTTTCTGTGCTGTAAATCCAAGCCCACACACTGGCTTGTCCAAAGTCATAATCACTGGCAGTGATGTCATTCCTTGACTCTAAAAACAAGCACCACCCAGATCTGTGTCCTTTCTCCTGCAGGTTTGTAGTCCATTGTAGAGGTGCCAGTGGGTAAGGGCTGGAGGAGACAGCGGGCTTTGCTTATATCCACAGGCTTGAGCAGCTAGCTTCCAGGAACCAGCCCAGACGAAAGTTAAAAAATGAAAAACAAAAAACAAACAGACGAAAAAAAAAAAAATCCCAAACCACCTCCAGAGAATGCTGTGTAAGCTCCACTTATATCATTCATAATGGTGTAAAGACCTAAGGGAGAAGTTGGCATACAACAAAAGGTCAGTATGCATTTATTTACTGACAGATGACATATGCCAATTTTACAATAAAATTTGGTGGAGGGGACTGTGGGAGAAAAAATTGAAACTGTTTTCATCTCACTTGTTTTAAAAAGATTTATAAAGGGGTTCTGTAGCCACAGCAGTCTATATACAGAAATAGATGAAAATTATTGATTTTGATTATGCATGAATATTCTACTAAAACTGAAAAAGTATACATTCACACAATTAAAAAGAAATATATCAGTGACATTTGGTACTGAGTAGGCTATAAAACAACAAATTTACTGGTAAATGAAATCCCATATCTCAAATGGAATACTGTATAGAAGGATATCAATACACTCTTCCAACAAATTCTGCAAACCAAATGTTAACAACAACATGAAATAAATTTGAATAAATTTTTACACAAATGAATACAAATCAACTAGCAAAACAGAGTACTTAAGAATAATTTCCTTTACAGTAGCCAAAGGAGTCAGTAAGAATTTGGTGCAAAACATAAAACAAGAAAATAAATGTGAAAGAATGCCCACTTTACACTCATACCTACAGTAAAAAAAAATATTTCACTGAATATTGGTACAGTTGTCCCTCTGTATCCGTAGTGGACTGGTTCCAGGACTCTGGCAGATGTTCAGACACTTTATATAAAATGACATAGGACCATTGGCCCTCCATATCTGTGGGTCCCATATCCCAGAGGATTAAACTTTAGAATGTTAGGATACAGGACCTATGGATATGAAGGGCTGACTGTATGCTATAAACAACAGAAGAAAAATTAATGGATTCTAGTGCAAACACTTGACACTAACATTACAGCAAGGCCTCCACTGGCTGTTAGATGGACAGTATCCACTTTGCTCTGAGCTAGTATCTCTGTGTTCTTCTCCTAAGAGATCTCGTTGCTGCTATTCTCTTTCTGCTTTTTACTCTGCCCTTCCTTCTTTCTTCTCTATGTTGTTGGCTGTTTCATTTTTCATATGGGTACATTGGGGGATGGTGTGGGGAGGATACATGCTGCCAGAGGAAATAAAGTAACTCTGTGCCTCCTGGGTGCTAGGACACTACATTTGGCTGTTCTGTGCCTCTGAACTGAAGATTTCCTAGACAAGCCCCTCTGGAAATGCAATGTAATCATGCTTTTAATTTTGCACCAAGGTACATACTTGGAGCTGTATACAGTTTGAGAAGACAAGTTATAACATCCAATAATTGGCTAACTTAGTTACCTGCTTAAAGGAAGAATAATAAATGATTTTATTATCTCAATCAATCAATGAACATTTTTAGAATCCTATGGGACCTGGATTTCTTGGATGACCTACTGAATATTCCTTCCAAACAGAGGCCAGTTCAGACATGTTTCAGACTTCGAGATTTATTCCTAAGTTGCATGAGGTTTCTGTTGGTAACAAGACCAAAAGGGATATTTTCTTCAGTGGCAAAATAATTCAATAAAATTCAACATGTATATTCATATTAAGCCCCTAGCAAATAGGAATAGGAAGGAACATTAACCAGATAAAAGACATACATAAAAACAGTTAAGCACACATCATATTAAATAGGACGACAGTAAAAAGGATTTTCCTTCAAATCAGGATGCCTGCTCCTACCATTCTACAGTTCAATATTATACTGGAGGTCTTAACTAATTCACTGGACAAGAAGCCTATGTCCTTCTCTCGATTTTTCAATAAACATAAAACTGCTCCTAAAGTCTATTAATAATAATAATAATAATAAAAGCCACCTCCTAAAAAAAAGATGGAAGAATTGACTTTACCAAAAATGAAGGCTTTAAGAAAGAGCTATAGTAATGAAAACACTATGGCACAGACACAAAGATAAACTGAAAGTGGCAGAATTGAACGGAGAGGTCAGAAACAGAGCCACGCATCGTGGGAACTTGACCTGTGTCGGAGCTGTCACAGCAAATCAGTGGGGTGAAGGGTGACTATTAAATAAAACGATCATTTCCATCCACAAGAATACACCCTGCAATCATGCTTCCTAATGTTTTTCACATGATGGCAAAAAAGCCTATTTCACAGATATTTATTTGGCACTCTGGTATAAGAGGGAGGAAATTTGAGGCCTCTAAGTGGAGCATGATGGAAAACAAAAAAACCTCATTAGGATTTTTCTATATTATACATGTATTCATTTTAAGAAAGATAAAATATGAAGTAGCAGGTATGATATTAAGTATATAGAACAATTTTCCTAACCATTCCTAATAAAATGTTGTTTAAAGTTTCACTGAGGAACTTGAGCTTGCAGCTGCAAACTTTCATGTTTTATCTTTTAAATTACTGCCTGCAATTCTTATCAAGACTTTTACTTTGATCTCTCAGACTTGTTACGGTCACCTTCAGTGAAAAATTTGCACAGATAGCCAAAAATGTTTAAATCTTCTAAAAATCATTGAAAAATTTGACCCTTTAATTTGTACTTAAAGAAGCTCTTCCTTTCTCACATTGACAAATGCAAAGTTGAAACTTTTCGTCATAAAGTTGTGGGTTTAGAATCTAACCAATATTTTTCAGATTAAGTCTTCTAAATGTTGAAGGTCTAATCTTCAGGGTGCCCGTGTATTGTTAGAACACTCATCACCTGTTCTTATGCATCTATGGAGCATACAAACACCCAGCTTTCTAGAGACTTTTCTTGAGATTGGTTAAGGTGTTCTAAACCAATAGGGAATCTTGGATGTGCTCACACCTTACATGAGCAAAAACTCAGACTGGGAAACAGAAGGCATTTTGATAAAAGGAAATCAAAGATAGGGTCCTACTCTATAGTTTGGCACATCGGTCACTTAAAGAAGCACCCTGGGTGGGGTCCTACTCTGTAGTTCAGAGAGTCAGGCATTTGGCAGGCCAGCCTCTATTGTTCAGCTGCCAGTGCTGGCATGTAGGGAGTGAGAGGCTAAGGTGATGGCTCCACCCCCTCTACATGACTCAGCAGTATCGCCTTGCTTCCATGGCTGCCTGGCTTTCCTCCACAGGCGTTTTGCACAACAATCTCCTCCCTCATATCCCCTTGATCCATCTCTCAGCAGTCAACAGCAGCCCTCGCCCTGGGATTGCTGCTGCTGCTGCTGCTGCTAAGTCACTTCAGTCGTGTGCGACCCCATAGACGGCAGCCCACCAGGCTCCCCGTCCCTGGGATTCTCCAGGCAAGAACACTGGAGTGGGTTGCCATTTCCTTCTCCAATGCATGAAAGTGAAAAGTGAAAGTGAAGTCGCTCAGTCGCGTCCGACTCTTAGCGACCCCATGGACTGCAGCCCACCAGGCTCCTCCATCCATGGGATTTTCCAGGCAAGAGTACTGGAGTAGCTTGCCATTGCCTTCTCCATGGGATTGCTGCACGATCCCTAAATTTCAGCTCCTAGCTGCTGTGCCTTCCAGGAGACCTGCATCCCTGTCTAGGGTATGTATGGCTGTGGCAGGGACTTCTGATTCTCATTCCATTTAGGCTGCCACAGATCAGCTGTTTTATTCCCCCCCTTAAATGTTTCTCCTCTGACTCAGATAATTACCCCAATGTGGGGATCAGACCCCTACTTCAGTTCCCCCACCTGCTGAGGGCAGGTCCAGTCCTGCTAACACTCCTGCTCCCCCCCCCCACCACCAGTTCCTTCGTCCTTCGAGTTTTGCGTGGGTCTATATTATTATTTTTCTCTGAGCAGGTACTCCTGTCCATTCTCAGCTGGTGTTCTGCATGCACTTCTGTTTTTAAAGATATATTCCTTATGTATCCATGAAGAAAGATGTACTCCATGTCCACCTACTCCTCTGCCATCTTGTTCTCGAAATCAAAGAATTAGACAAGTTCTGACATGGTAGGGACCTCAGAGCTCATTTTACTGATGAAATAAACAAAGCTACAAGAGGTACAGAGCCTTGTTCAAGGTCTCGTAGTTGGTTGTGGAAGAGCCAGATATCAGGATCAGGAAGGTAGTCTAAGATTCCAAGTTCAGAGCTCTAAGGAAGGGCAGGGGAAGTGGCTGTGATGTTGCTTTCTTGTCCCTAGCGAAATTTAAGGCCAGTACAATACCAATCAGCTCATCTTCTGCCTAGAGTCTCTACACCATCCCACCCCACCCGCATAGCAGGCCGAATCAATCGGGTCCTCTTTGTTTCCACAGCACTGTGGTCTAGATTCTACTTACCTTGTTGTAACACAGTTAGTTTGGCTCACATCTTCTGAGCTAGCTGTGGAGTCAAGCACTGCAAGTTACTCATGTCTATCTTTCCAGGGTCAAGCACAGTGCCTGGTAAAATAAGCATTGAGCCCATGTTTATTGGAAAGATGAAATAATGACAATTTTCTTTGGCCTTTAAAATCTTAGCTGAGGCTAATTAGTGTCATTCCAATTCTATGTGGATAAAATCTATACAAATCATTTCCCACTTTCAACTGCTTTCCCTCTGTTCCTTGCCCACCTGTGGAGGAGACGGACACAACACCTCAAGGATACCACCTGGTAGGCACTTCTGGTTCTCAAAGGAAAGGGGCTAAAATGGACCCTGCTGGGGGTGTTTCCCAAGACCCACCCCTTGCAATTTCTCTCTGGGTTTCCAAAGGGTGGGAGGAAAGGGCTGTTTTCTCTTCTAAGAGCGGGACATTCCACCTGGGGCTCAGGAGCAACGTGACATCCTGTTGTGTGTGTGCCGCAGGAGGCCCCAGGGTTTTTATAGCTCAGAATAATCTGTAGGGGACTATTAAAGCCACAGGGGAAGGAACCAGCGGGGATCACCCCTTCAGAGAGGAAGAGGAGTTTGATAACAAATAGCAGAAAAATGATTCATCATTTAAGGGCATTTGAGTCTGGGAATGGGATGAAAAGTTGAGATGCCTACAGGTTGAAGGAGAATTTTTTAAAAATCTTAGGTGCTTCCTTAGGAACACTTTCTTACCCAGGCCTGAAATCCTACAGGATAAGAGTTCCCTTTGCCCCTCTGAAGCCATCCATCACCTACTGCCCCACCCAGCGCTCCTTCCACTAAAGGCACACTGGCCTTGCTGGCCCCAAAGTTCCCCAGACTCCCACAACAGACGTTCTTTGTACTTCCTCTAAGACAGAGGAGTTCCTTCCCCAAGATATTTGCAGGCTTTTTACGCCCTTACTTCTCTGAGGCCTTTGCTCAAATATAATTCCAGGATATGCCTTCCTTAATGTTATGGGAAATAGCCTCTCTCCATCACTCTCCACCTAACCTTAGAGAGTTTCACTAACATGACATTATACTTGATATTACTGTCTCCTCACTAGAATGGAAGTTCCAAGAAAATAAGGAATGTTGTTTATAAGATTGCTGCTGGATCCTAGCACCTCATATACTGCCCAGCACCTACCAGTACTCAGTAAATATTTATTGAAGGAATGAATGAGTAAGATATATACACTTGAGCCTGATTTTCTGCTTCAGCCTTTGTGACCTGGGACTCATTAATGCTAAGTAACCATGAGTCTGATAGAAGACTTGTCCTAAGGGATTCTGAAGGTCTTCCCTGGTGGCTCAGTGGTAAAGAATCCATCTGTCAATGCAGGAGATGCAGGTTTGATCCCTAGACTGGGAAAATCCCCTGGAAAAGGAAATGGCAATTTACTCCAGTATCCTTGCTGGGAAATCCCATGGACAGAGGAGCCTGGTGGGCTAAAGTCCATGGGGTAGCAAAGAGTTGGACACAACTGAGTGATTAAACAACAAGGGATTCTGCAGGAGAATCTCCTCTACACTCACTTAAATTTCCTGCTGTAAACTGAGACGTGTATGTTTTCCTTCTAAGCAAGAGTATGCAAGACTGTGGGCAATTCAGGCATGGTGGAAGGGACTATGGCCTGGGAATACAGGTGATATTCTGGGTAATATTCTTGTGGATACCTGCCTTTCTTTAACCTCTCCAAACCACAGTTCCTCATCTGTAACATGGAGATGGAGTAACAGTCTCATGAAAATTGGATGTCAGGCTTGACACAGAACAAAGAATCAGTAGACAGCAAGTTTATTGTTTGGAAAAGGAGATCAGAAATGGATAGCATAGAAAGGGAGAGTTAATGCAGATGTGCTGGGACTGAAAGCGTTTTGCTGGGAGTAGGGTCAATAAGGTCAATAGGTAAAACACCCTGTGTTTTCTATGCAGTAGCAAGTAAACTGAAATTGAACTTAATAAAACAATTCCATTTAAGTATCATCAAAAAGAATAAAATATTTAAGAATAATTTAACAAACTAGTGTACAGTTTACATTGTGAAAGCTACATAAAATTGTTGAAACAAATTAAAGATTTAAATAAATGGAAAGATGTCTCATAGTTATGGTTTGGAAGACTTAATTTGCTCTCCAAATTGATCTACACCTTCAGTGCAATTCCTATCAAAATCCCTGTCTAAGTCTCCAGATCCTGTTGAGGATGGGAGAGCACATCCCTGTTAAACTTGAGATCACTGCAGGTCAGTGTGGCCAGTTTTTCTAAGAGAGAAGCCAAGAAAAACTTCAGCATAAAAGACCTTCTTAAAGTGGACTGATTGGAAAAACAGTTAAGGCTGTCCTCGAAAGCAGGGCTTTATTGTTTTCTAACTAATAGATTTCCCCTTCTACCCCCACCAAATTGTATCAGTTTGAGCCTTTAGAGCCCTTTCTGCCCAACACAAGGGTACTTTGAGCCTGGTGCCTTCTGGATGCCCCCGACTCCCATTTGACTGACGCAAACTCAAGTATCCCCAGGATAGCCTTGTACCAAAAACAGGGTGGTTTGAGAGTTACAGGACCTGGGTTAAAATTCCTATATATGCAATCTTGGCCAACTCAGCCTCCTTGATCCTATTTCCCTCTTTTATAAGAAAGGCTAATTCAGTGGTACACTGGTAAATGCTTAACAATTCACTCTCCATTTGCCAATTTCTGTGGTGTAAATACTCTCAGCATGGCCAATTTCTAGCCACCAGTGGGTTGGGAATAGACATACACAATTAGTTCTCATGAGCTGGTAATAGCTGGCTCCAGCAACACCTCTTGATACTCAGGTTACAGGGTTGTTACAATGATTAAAAGTGAAATGTATGAAAAATAATTAGTGGTGTGCTCTAGTAGAGCATCAGTAAATAAAACACCTATTGGATGAGGTGCCAAAAAAAGGTATTTATTTTAGGCCCACTTGGTGGGGGGTGAAGTTTAGGCCAGTTAACTGACAAAAAGATGGTGGAGTGGGGAAGAAAAATAGGAAAAATAGAATGAAACTGAGCTCCTATCTTAATATGTGTGCATAGGAGGGCATCTTCCTGAAAAAAGTCCCACGATTTCTGGAGCCTGGTGGGCACCCAACAGATGGGTTATCTATGGCAGCGTTTCTCAAACTATCATGCATCAGAATTTTCTGGAGGGCTTGTTAAAACAGATTGCTGGCTGCAAGCCCAGGGTTTCTGATCTAGTAGGTATGGGGTAGAACTAGGAATTTGCATATCTAACAAGTTCCCAGGTGATGCCAATGCCCCTGTTTGGGGCTCACACTTGGAGAACACCTGAGTTGTGGCAATGGCGGCCGGAAGAGCTAGAGATGGAGTTTTCTCTGTCTCGGCAGGTATCTCTGGCTCTCATTCTACAGGGTTCAGGAATCTAATCCTCTTCTTGCCATTCTTTGCTGCTGGGCCAAAGATGATTGATTACATATGGCAGGAAGTGAATGTATGCAGTGATCTCTGAAGGTAAGGCAAGATGATTTATGTGTGCTCATTTGTTGTTTTTCTTGAACATTGATTGTAAATCTGCTTCGGAGGGCAGTTGTAGCCACAGTGACACTGTTTTCTTTGCCATAAACAACTTTCTTCCCATGTTTCACTGGGAAACCACAGGTTGAGGAACAGAATTGGGAGAGAATGGATAATCTCAGAGTGTGAGGGCCAGTGAATGATCAGACCCTAGGTCTGTGTTACCCACAACCAGCCACATGTGGCTATTTAAATTTAACTAAAAGCAGTTAAAACCCCAAACTCAATTCCTCAGTTGTACTACTTTTTAAATCCTCAGTATCCACATGTGGCTAATGGATACCACACGGGACAGCTCAGATGTAGAACCTTCCCATCACGGCAGGAAGTTCTATGAGATAGTGCTGGTCCAGAGAACTAATGAGGAGGTGGAGAAGGCATTGAGAAGGAGGGAAGCAGTGATATACCTCAAGAAGTGAGTGTCTCCCCCATCAACGAGGCTGGGAAGACTTTGGAGGAGATTTAACTACTCTGTAGTCAATTTGTATAAACTGCAGTGTTTTCAATTCCATGTCCAAAAGCGAAAGTAGTCTGCAGGTGTCCCAGCCCTTGTCCAGCTAAGTCATTTTGCAATTAGGGCTTGAAAAGCATAACTGGCTCTTGGACTGAATGATTTGACTGCTTTTCTAGTCAACATGTTGTTTCTCATACAGTTTTTTAGTCCTTGAACTCAATGTCATGGCCTTCTGGGAGGAAGGGTGTCCCAGGAAAAGTAGGTGGGTGCCCTTAGACAGAGGCTATCACCTACCCAGGAACTGCCTGCCCATTAGCTCAGTGTGGCTGCATGGTGGAGCAGGGCTTCTGGTCTATTCCCACTGAGTCACCAGGACTTTGCTACGCTGATGGGAAGGCCAACCTCCTAGGGGCCCTAGCTGAGCCTCAAGATCTCATTCGGGGTGGGAGAATAAAGCCTTAGGTACACTTGAGATTATACGAGTTAGCGTGGCCATTTTTCTCCAGGAAAGAGAGGATCCAAGAAAACCTTGAACATTTAATACTTTTAAATACTTTAAACTGTCTCAAATGACACAGCCAACTCATGCAGTCAATTTACTTTTCTCCCACACCTTCTAACACTGATTCTGCCTCCAAAATCCCGTGCCTTTTTTGAAATTAACAATGTTGTATTAGTTTTAGGTGTGAGCAAAGTGATTCAGTTATACATGTATTATTTAAAAAATTCTTTTCCCATTTAAGAAAATTTCCCCATCTATTACAGAATTTTGATCAGAGTTCCCTGTGCTACACCATGTCTTTTTCTCTGGAGGTTTAGATGAATTCTAAATTTACATATAACTTTTCTCATTTGACCCTCCAAGATCTACTGTTTCTGATGCTCCATTGCAGCAATTTTCTCCAGAAAAATCATTTCAGTCTCTGGGTTAGGAATAGGGTTTCCAGATTCTAGAGATATGCAGAGTTTAAATGAAAGTGTATCCAAAGGAGCCCTCAGATGTGAAGAAAGCAGCTGAAGAAGGGAAGAGAGAAGAAGAAGCCCAGACTAATTCTTTGCTGAAGTAGTTGAGGTTTTAAAGTGTTTAGTGACAGGGCAAAGAGCAATCATTCCTTATCTGCGCACAATGAATCTTTCTTTCTAAAGCTTTTCCTATATGATCTTATTTTGATCCCTTCTACACTCCTGTGCAGAAGTAAGTGCAAGTTATCCCTGCTGCTGCTGCTAAGCCGCTTCAGTCGTGTCCCACTCTGTGCGACCCCGCAGACAGCAGCCCACCAGGCTCCGCCGTCCCTGGGATTCTCCAGGCAAGAACACTGGAGTGGGTTGCCATTTCCTTCTCCAATGCATGAAAGTGAAAAGTGAAGTCGCTCAGTCGTGTCCAACTCTCCGCGACCCCATGGACTCCAGCCCACCAGGTTCCTCCGTCCATGAGATTTTCCAGGCAAGAGTACTGGAGTGGGGTGCCATCACCTTCTCCAGCAAGTTATCCCTATTTCATAGCAAAGGAACATCACTCAAAGAATAACAGTTCTAAGAGTAAGAATCCCACTGCACCCCAGGCCAATTAATTAAGAATTTCTGGTGATAGGGCCATCAGTTTTTCAAGCTTCTCAAGTGATTCCAATACACAGCCAAACAAAACAACCCACTTCTTTAAAACAGTGCTTCTGAATATGTAATATGCAGAGGAATCATCTGGGGAACCTTGTTTGCAGGCCTGAGACTCTGCATTTCTAAAGCTCTTTCAGGAAACATATCTGGTCTGAGGCCCACATTGGGAGTGTGCCTGGCTTCAGAGTCATTTTGGGGGGATAAATCTAAATTCTTGGGCAGTCTTCAATGAATTCGTATGTAAATGTGTGTGTGGAGCGGATAGTCTGCGGGGAGGAAGCATCAGGATAATCACAGGGTCCTTTTAAAGATTCTGTGTTGTCCACAGCAAGAAAGCACAGCATGTTCTAGTTATGCTTCTGTTGTTTCAGTCACCCAGTCATGCCCGACTCTGCTAGAATCTCCTATAAAAAAGAAAAATCCTCTTCGTAAATGCCTTGGAAGATAACTGGTGCACCTCTAATGATGGCTGGCCTCCACTCTCAAAGACAGGTGAAAAGCTGGTGATGAAATGAGGGTAAGCATTAGTTATATCTATTCCATCTGTAACCTGCCTTGATCAATCAAGGCCATTTTAATTGTTGACACAGAATACTCGGCATGCCCTGCAAGTGGCAAGTAGTCTGATAGTAAGCTGCTTGCCGGAGGTGCTTTCCAGAAACTTGTCGGCAGCTGAACTGATTAATACAGGATGGGACTACTGATCCTTCAACTAGGCATGCGCAAGCGTTCACTTGATGGGCTGAAAGTGCGGAGGGTTTTGCTTAGTTGGGCCTGCGCAGGAAGATGACCATGATTGCCGCACCTTCCCCCAGTCGCTGCTCCCCGCGCTGGTGATGTTGCCTATGGTCTCAGATTCTTTGTTCATTATGTCAGATATGCCAAGCCTCTGTCTTCTCGGGGGCGGATTTGAGATTTGTTCTCCAGTTTCCTTGCTTGGCTGCCTTGCCATCAAGCCCCCTTTGCTGCAGAACTCTGTGTCTCCACGTTTTGGCTTGCTGTGCAAAACAAACCTGGGTTGGTGATAGGTCTGGTGAGGGCAAGTCTAGGAGGGAAGTTCATAGGGACCTTTCACCCATGGCTCCTCGCTCCTGGCCGGTACCAAGAGTCTGCGAATGAGTTGGAGGAGCTGCCTCGTCCATGAGTTCTGGAGCCATCCCTGGTTTCTCCGGTGACTTCCTGTGGACCTTCAGAGCTTGGTTTCGTCCTGTGGCAGAGAAACGGGTTTCTGGGTGCGCGTTTGGAAGCGTCCTTCGTGCGAGTGACTTCGTTAAAGAATCGCACCTGTTGCTAAAATGTCTGCAGTTCTGACTAGATAGTAGGTTGGTGGCCCAACTGGGCAAAAAGTTTGTTTCTGTCTGGATTTTGGCAGACAGCATAAAAGATTACAGCTGCTGAGCTACTTATTACCTGGGTTAAAGGTCTGGGGCTCTGCTTTTTGGTTTTCAGCTTGTTTTTATGTGTCAGTTTGTGTCTGCTTGAATTGTTAAGAGCTGGCTATTGGGGAATAAATAGCCTTGGCTGGGCCCACTAGAAAGCTTTCATTGCTGGGATATCTGGAAGCAGAGCCCCTTCAAGGAGGGAAATGTCCATTCAGTTTCCTCTTGCAGCCCTCTCTGCAGCATTCTCCAAAACTGGAATGTTCAATTATAAATCTGGGGCAAAGAGAAAGATGGTATTTCTGGTAACACTGCATGGCCACAATAACTTTTGGCCTCCAGAGCAAAACCGTCTGAAAATGGGCCCTTAAACTACAATACAATTTTACAACTACACGTATTTTGTAAGTGGGGAGAAAAATGGGATGAAATACTTATGTACAGTCTTGTATGTTGTATCAAAATAAATGTGTGCAAAGAAAATAAGGTTATGATCCAACAGGAAGGAAAGGCAAATCTATTTTTCTTGATTCTAATGAAAAGAAAGATAACTTGCTTGTTAGTTCAGCTGAACACTCAGAAGGCTCCTCCTCCCACCTTACATGATGCTACTTTGCTGCCAGGGCCTGAACCTCAGGCTGAGTATCCCCTACTCCCACCCTAGTCTCTGAAGAGGGAGAAAGAGTGGTCTTGTCCCCTCATACCTGTTAGGGAGCTACCCAAACTCAGGTGGGGAGGTATCCATTAAGTCAGCATGAATGCTGAGACTGAGCAGCTAGCTGATGGTATTGACCTGGGTCCACTCCCCTTTTTCAGCTTTAGATTTATTTCATTGGAAGAACATGTCAAGAGATGACCCAAAGAGAATGGAAAACATTTTTTTCATTGATTTTTTTTTTTTTTTTGCAAACCACAACCCAACCTAGGCAAATGTTCAAACTGTATTAAATAACCTCCTCCTCCATTCAGAAGATTGTATAACGGTGCTAGATAAAGCCAAAGGCAAGACGGCTTCATAGAGAAACTCCTGGGAACCCATATTGGTTGCTGCAAGAATAGCTGTGTTAACAGATCCTAATAAAGTACAGTAGGTAAAACAGAAACCAAATTAGGATCTTTCAGAATTTCTAGAAAAGTCTTTAAATCCTATAGGCAATATACAGATCTAGATCCTGAAGCCCAGAGAATTTATATTTGTCTTTTACATTATGGTTTATTATAAGATACTTAATAAAGTTCCTTATGCTATACAGTAGGACCATGTTGTAGATCCATTCTATGTGTAATAGTTTTTGCACCTTCTGGTCCCAAACTCCCAATCCAACCCTCCCATCCTCTTCTCCTTGGCAACTAGAGAGTTTCAATATGGTTAATGACTTTTGTTCACCAGAGAGGACCCCATACACAGAAGAAACTGCACAAGGTGGAGGGGTTTTAGGACTGCCTGTGTCTCTTTTACCGACCAGGTTCTTGGCCTCCTTAATCAGTATAAATTGATAAGAGGCCAGATAAGAAATTGAGACAAGGCTTTTTAAGACTCCTGCTGCAGCTCCAAGGAGTAAAAACAAGTAACAGTTTCCTTTACTTGCTCCTCAAGAAGAGGCACAGAGAAGGCAATGGCACCCCACTCCAGTATTCTTGCCTGGAGAATCCCATGGATGGAGGAGCCTGGTAGGCTGCAGTCCATGAGGTTGCTAAGAGTCGGACACGACTGAGCGACTTCCCTTTCACTTTTCACTTTCATGCATTGGAGAAGGAAATGGCAACCCACTCCTGTGTTCTTGCCTGGAGAATCCCAGGGACCGGGGAGCCTGATGGGCTGCCATCCAAGGGGTCACACAGAATCGGACACGACTGAAGCGACTTAGCAGCAGCAGCAAGAAGAGGCGAGCTGGTTCTTTATATGGGATGAGGGTAGGGGTGTGCCCAGGGGTCGGGTTGGAGGGGTGGCTTGGGTGGTTTGCCCATGCCTTTGGTGGTAGTGTGTGCAAGGGGCATTCACTGTACCTTGCTCTTGTTCCTGGTTCTTCAGAACAGGCATTTGGGTTCTTTTGGTCTTTTTATGTTGTGTTGCCTATAAGTTGCTCCAACTGAAATTATTTTTAGTCCCTTATAGTTTCTCTGTATTTTTTTTGCTGGAGGAGACATTTGTCCAGATGTCAGTACAGCAGCAAAGAGTCCCAGGTTTCAGCCTGTCTCATCTCAGTTTGTTGAAACTGCCTTCAAAGTTTCTAACGGCAGCCATCAGTTTCAGGAGCAAAAGAGAAAAATAGGCTACTCAGTTTGCAGCTGTCTTAACACAGGGTAGAGCCAGATCCCATTAGGGACCCCCACAAGGGAGTCAGTAAAAGGAGGAGGCCCCAAGCCCCTCAATTCCACTGGAATGGGGTGCCCATAGGGGCAGTGCAGATTCCAAACGGAAGGAACCCTGGGAAGGAGACTGTCCCATCCTAAATAAGATTCTTGAAGGTAAACAACAGGTAGCACATCAGTTGTTTAGTCACTCAGTCATGTATGACTCCTTGTGACCCTGGGGACTGTAGCCCTCGAAGCCCCTCTGTCCATGGGATTCCTCAGGCAATGATACTAGAGAGTGGACTGCCATGCCCTCCTCCAGGGGATCTTCCTAACCCAGGGATTGAGCCCTTGTCTCCTGCATGGAAGGCAGATTCTTTTACCACTGAGTCACTGGGGAAGCCATCAGACACCCACATAAATGAAAACGAAAGTGACCAGGAATGACAGCAGGGTCCAGGGGTTCCTTTAAATCCCATAGAGTATATCAGTACCTCTCATACAGCCCCCTAGGTGACTATATAGTAGAAAATCAATTTTTTCACTTTCCAATCCATTGGGGGACCACTTATTTGGTTTTATCAGTAAATACCCAGGTTTCTATATTTCTGTGACTGTTAGTAACTGGAGTATCCAGATAAATCTTGCAAAAGCCCTTTTTCCAGCTGCTAGACCATCAAAGGGGGAGACCCATCTGAAACCTTGCTTTCTATACATGCCTGAATGCCCCATTCCCTTTCTGGGATGAGATTTACTAACTAAATACCAAGTTAACATTTGCACCTGGATGAATGGACATTGAAGTACCACCAGAGCAGGCTTATGCATCATGGACTCTTTTGCTCCAGCCACAAAGAAAACAGTTAGCAACCACTCTCAGAGATACTACAGAAGATAAGTCTAGTATTGTAAAGTAAAATAAAAAATAAATAAAGATAAGTCCAGGGAGATCAATGAGACTCTGTCTGTGCAAGTTACACTTAACTCTGGGGCAAAAATTCCAAACTTAAAGGAGCAGGCAAAGCTTGGAGTTTAACCCCTGCTAACCAACTTTCTTGAATATGTTTTAATATGTCCCTGCTGGTCACCTTGGAATACTGTACTCCAGTCCAGAAACCAGGCACAAATGAATATTAGTTTCTGCAGGACTTGAGACCAAATAATCAAATTCTAGATTTCATCCAGTAGTCGCTAAACCACGCACTCTGCTCACTACCCTCTCCAGAGATTTTTGTTGGTTTTTCATATTGAATTTGAAGGAAATCCCCCATTCCCTTTTTTGGGTATACCCTTCAGTTTTGAATCCCAGGAGTTGTTTGCTTTTGAATGGAAAGGTCTAGATACAAAAGGTAAACAGTACTGTGGGGACTTAAGAATTCTGGTTTGATTCCTGGGTCAGGAGAAGGGATAGCTACCTACTCCAGTATTCTTGAACTTCCCTGGTGGCTCAGCTGGTAAAGAATCCACCTGCAATGTGGGAGACCTGGGTTCAAACCCTGGGTTGGGAAAACCCCCTGGAAAAGGGGAAGGCTACCCACTCCAGTATTCTGGCCTAGAGAATTCCATGGACTGTATAGTTCATGGGTTTGCAAAGAGTCAGACACGACTGAGCAACTTTCACTTTAACGCTGTACGAGTTCCTCAACAATATTTGGAGAATTCCTGGCAAGAGATTTGAGGGACACTTAATGAGGGAGCCCTGCTCCAGTTTGTGGATGATATTCTGATTGCTGGTAAGACAAGGACACCTCAGACCAAAACACAGAGTGTTTTCTTCTTTTTTTTTAGTTTTTTTTTGCCTGTTTGTTTAATTGGCATATGATTGTTCCACAATGTTGTGTTAGTTTCTGCTGTATACCACAGATGTATGTATACAGATATACAGATGAATCTGATGTATGTATACATATATCCCCTCCCTCTTGAGCCTTCCTCCCTGACCCCCCATCCTACCCCTCTAGTTCATCACAGCACCGAGCAGCTTCCCACTAGCTATTTTAGTTGACTCATTGGAAAAGACCTTGATGCTGGAAGGGATTGGGGGCAGGAGGAGAAGGGGATGACAGAGGATGAGATGGCTGGATGGCATCACCGACTCGATGGACGTGAGTTTGGGTAAACTCTGGGAGTTGGTGATGGACAGGGAGGCCTGGTGTGCTATGATTTATGGGGTCGCAAAGAGTCAGACACGACTGACTGAACTGAACTGACTGACCACTACTTGGGCAAACTTTGGGAGATGATGAGGGACAGGAGGGCCTGGCGTGCTGCAATCCACGGGGTTGCAGAGAGTCAGACGCGATTCAGAGTCGACTGAGCGCCTGAACAACAACAACAAAGTGTACATATGTCAATGCTACTCTCTCCATTTATCCTATCTTTTCCCAAAATACAGTTTTGACTTTGAGCTTTTTGGTTTAATGAGGCCATAAGGTGCTAAAGAAAAAGGAACAGATGTCTCAGCCCTCTAAAGTATTTGGGTTTTGAACTGATGGAAGAAATTTTGATGTACTGAGGTATTGGAAAGTCATTCTGGTTTACACATGATTTAACTTGAATTTTATGCTAAGTGAAACAGTCTGTGTCTTAGCAAACATACGTTGTACATCTGCATTTCTTATCTTTATTTAAATTTTAACTATTTTTTTAAGTTTAGTTTTATAATCTTTAAGTTTTGAACTGATGGGAGACCTTTTGACATATTGAGGTATGGGAAAGTCATTCCAGGTTACACATGATTTAACTTGAATTTTATACTGAGTTAAACAGTCTGTTTGTGTCCTAGCAAACATACGTTGTACATCTGCGTTTCTTATTTTTATTTAAATTTTAACTTTTTTAGAGTTATAGTTTTACAATATTTAAGTTTTAGGTTCACAGTACAGTGATTCACAATTTTTTAATTGTGAATTTTAATTTTTTAATTTATACTTAATTCACAATTTTTTTAAGTTAAGTTTTTTAAGTTATATTGGCTTTCTTCCCTGTGTTGAACAATATATCCTTGTAGATTATTTTAGAAACAGTAGTTGGTACCTCTTAACCCTCTCCTCACTGGTAACCACTGGTTTGTTCTCTGTGCCTGTGAGTTGGCTGGTTTTCTGTTATATTCATGTTTGTTGTATTTTTAGATTTCACATCAAAGTGATATCATATAGTCTCTGTCTGACTTATTTCACTTAGCATGATACCTCCAAGTTCATCCACATTGTTGCAAATACCATAATTTCTATTTTACAGCTAAGTGATAGTCCATTGTGTCATATATATATATATACTGCCAAGGTCCAGCCCCGGTGGATCCAGGGTGATTCGAAGGTGGGGATGGAGTCGGCATCCTTGGAAATAACCTATTTAATTACAGATAGAGAGGGATTAGAAAATTAGCAGAGAAAAAGAGGCTGAATAACTTGGTTTACATGGAATACCAATCACCACCTACGTAGGCCGCAGGTGTCTTCCTGTTCTCCCGAAGGAGAGGAGGCATTGAAGCCCAGGCAAAATTAGCAGGCTTGGTGGGTACCCATGCACCAGATGGGAATTCAGCCAGAAAAATGGGGAGCAAGAACGAAGTGACACGAGGGAATCAGTCTTTCCGGAAACTGATCTGATTTCTTTATTTTGGGGTTTGCTTATATACCTTTTGTTACACATAGGGATGAATACAGAGTCACGCGGGGGTCAGCAGTCCTGACCTTTATCAAAATCAGGTGCTTCACATAAATGTATTAAAAAAAAAAAGTCTTAGGGGTTTTACATCATCTTCTGGCCATGAGACCTGCTGACATTTTACAACCCTTTCTTTCTGATAACCAAAAAAACTTATTTTTTCCAAAGGTGTTTTTTTCTTAAACCAGGCACTACCCTCCAAGTAAAGTTTCATTCCTATAGGGTGAGGGTGTAGCGAGTTACAATCAAGAAAGGAATTTATTTAACCCAAGGTTAACATGATTAATCTTAAAGGTTAATACTTATTTCTCCTATATGTTAGTTATATTCATTATAAGGACAGGGAATATGGAGATTTAGCAGCAATCAGCCCAACAAATGAAAATCCTTTCCCCAATGTTCCCCTCAAGATCTATTTAGTCTTAAGATAGTGATAAAGTTACATTTTTACATAGTAAGGACACAGTGATTTATCACAAGGTACAGTGATCTATTACAAAAGAGTAAATTCATTAACTCAAAAAGTCTAGTATTGCTAACCTTAAAAACTACTATATTTCCTTTTCTATATTCCAAATACATTGATTAATATATTCCCAGGTGCCTAAGGATATGGAGGCCTGGCGGCAATCATTGACTCAACAATGAGAAAAGCCCAATGCTAATTCAGTTCAGTTCAGTCACTCAGTCGTGTCCGACTTTTTGTGACCCCATGTATCGCAGCATGCCAGGCCTCCCTGTCCATCACCATCTCCTGGAGTTTACTCAGACTCACGTCCATCGAGTCCGTGATGCCATCCAGCCATCTCGTCCTCTGTCGTCCCCTTCTCCTCCTGCCCCCAATCCCTCCCAGCATCAGAGTCTTTTCCAATGAGTCAACTCTTCACATGAGGTGGCCAAAGTACTGGAGCTTCAGCTTTAGCATCATTCTTTCCAAAGAAATCCCAGGGTTGATCTCCTTCAGAATGGATTGGTTGGATCTCCTTGCAGTCCAAGGGACTCTCAAGAGTCTTCTCCAACACCACAGTTCAAACGCATCAATTCCTCGGCGCTCAGCCTTCTTCACAGTCCAACTCTCACATCCATACATGACTACTGGAAAAACCATAGCCTTGACTAGACGGACCTTAGTTGGCAAAGTAATGTCTCTGCTTTTGAATATACTATCTAGGTTGGTTATCACTTTCCTTCCAAGGAGTAAGCGTCTTTTAATTTCATAGCTGCAGTCACCATCTGCAGTGATTTTGAAGCCCCAAAAAATAAAGTCTGACACTGTTTCTACTGTTTCCCCATCTATTTCCCATGAAGTGATGGGACCGGATGCCATGATCTTCATTTTCTGAATGTTGAGCTTTAAGCCAACTTTTTCACTCTCCTCTTTCACTTTCATTAAGAGGCTTTTTAGCTCCTCTTCAGTTTCTGCCATAAGGTTGGTGTCATCTGCATATCTGAGATTATTGATATTTCTCCCAGCAATCTTGATTCCAGCTTGTGTTTGTTCCAGTCCAGCGTTTCTCATGATGTACTCTGCATATAAGTTAAATAAGCAGGGTGACAATATACAGCCTTGACGTACTCCTTTTCCTATTTGGAACCAGTCTGTTGTTCCATGTCCAGTTCTAACTGTTGCTTCCTGACCTGCATACAGATTTCTCAAGAGGCAGGTCAGGTGGTCTGGTATGCCCATCTCTTTCAGAATTTTCCACAGTTTATTGTGATCCACACAGTCAAAGGCTTTGGCATAGTCAATAAAGCAGAAATGGATGTTTTTCTGGAACTCTCTTGCTTTTTCCATGATCCAGCGGATGTTGGCAATTTGATCTCTGGTTCCTCTGCCTTTTCTAAAACCAGCTTGAACATCAGGGAGTTCATGGTTCACGTATTGTAGAAGCCTGGCTTGGAGAATTTTGAGCATTACTTTACTAGCATGTGAGATGAGTGTAATTGTGCAGTAGTTTGAGCATTCTTTGGCAGTGCCTTTCTTTGGGATTGGAATGAAAACTGACCTTTTCCAGTCCTGTGGCCACTGCAGAGTTTTCCAAATTTGCTGGCATATTGAGTGCAGCACTTTCACAGCATCATCTTTCAGGATTTGAAACAGCTTAACTGGAATTCCATCACCTCCACTAACTTTGTTCATAGTGATGCTTTCTAAGGCCCACTTGACTTCACATTCCAAGATGTCTGGCTCTAGATTAGTGATCACGTCATCATGATTATCTGGGTCGTGAAGATCTTTTTTGTATAGTTCTTCCGTGTATTCTTGCCACCTCTTCCTAATATCTTCTGCTAGGTCCATACCATTTCTGTCCTTTATCGAGCCCATCTTTGCATGAAATGTTCCCTTGGCATCTCTAATTTTCTTGACGAGATCTCTAGTCTTTCCCATTCTGTTGTTTTCCTCTATTTCTTTGCATTGATCGCTGAAAAAGGCTTTCTATCTCTTCTTGCTATTCTTTGGAACTCTGCATTCAGATGCTTGTATCTTTCCTTTTCTCCTTTGCTTTTCTCCTCTCTTCTTTTCACAGCTATTTGTAAGGCCTCCCCAGACAGCCATTTTGCTTTTTTGCATTTCTTTTCCTTGGGGATGGTCTTGATCCCTGTCTCCTGTACAATGTCATGAACCTCATTCCATAGTTCATCAGGCACTCTGTCTATCATATCTAGTCCTTAAAATCTACTTCTCACTTCCACTGTATAATCACAAGGGATTTGATTTAGGTCATACCTGAATGGTCTAGCAGTTTCCCCTACTTTCTTCAATTTGAGTCTGAATTTGGTAATGAGTTCATGATCTGAGCCATAGTCAGCTCCTGGTCTTGTTTTTGTTGACTGTATAGAGCTTCTCCATCTTTGGCTGCAAAGAATATAATCAGTCTGATTTCGGTGTTGACCATCTGGTAATGTCCATGTGTAGAGTCTTCTCTTGTGTTGTTGGAAGAGGGTGTTTGCTATGACCAGTGCATTTTCTTGGCAAAACTCTATTAGTCTTTGCCCTGCTTCATTCCGCATTCCAAGGCCAAATTTGCCTGTTACTCCAGGTGTTTCCTGACTTCCTACTTTTGCATTCCAGCCCCCTATAATGAAAAGGACATCTTTTTTGGGTGTTCTAAAAGGTCTTGTAGGTCTTCATAAAACTGTTCAACTTCAGGTTCATCAGCATTACTGGTTGGGGCATAGACTTGGATAACTGTGATATTGAATGGTTTGCCTTGGAGACGAACAGAGATCATTCTGTCATTTTTGAGATTGCATCCAAGTACTGCATTTCGGACTCTCTTGTTGACCATGATGGCTACACCATTTCTTGAGGGATTCCTGCCCACAGTAGTAAATATAATGGTCATCTGAGTTAAATTCACCCATTCCAGTCCATTTTAGTTCACTGATTCCTAGAATGTCGACGTTCACCCTTGCCATCTCTTGTTTGACTACTTCCAATTTGCCTTGATTCATGGACCTGACATTCCAGGTTCCTATGCAATACTGTTCTTTACAGCATCGGACCTTACTTCTATCACCAGTCACATCCACAACTGGGTATTGTTTTTGCATTGGCTCCATCCCTTCATTCTTTCTGGAGTTATTTCTCCACTGATCTCCAGTAGCATATTGGGCACCTAATGACCTGGGGAGTTCCTCTTTTGGTATCCTATCATTTTGCCTTTTCATACTGTTCATGGGGTTCTCAAGGCAAAAATACTGAAGTGGCTTGCCATTCCCTTCTCCAGTGGACCACATTCTATGCTAATTAAGACTCTCAAAATACTCCAAAACTCTCTGTGCTGTTTATGGTTAAGAGGTAGTAAACAATCATGTGCGTAGTGGCAGGAGTATGGATAATCTTGTCACACAAACTAGTCTGTCAGCAGAGAGGTTTGACCTGAGACATCCTTGTCATACCCAGGGCAGGGAATTAGCAGCAATTATTGGCACAACAAATTAAAAAACCCTTCACCAATATAATTCCTAACCAACCTACTATACTGACAATTTCCAACTTCCCAAAGGAATTTGCCTTTAGTAAGTCTAAAACATCTCGTGCCTCTCAGGTTGGGAAGCTGTAAGCAATCACATGTGGCCAGACGAACCTATACAGGCGGGCTAGATAACCTTCAGAGGAGTCCGTAAGCTGAAACACTCTTGTCATGCCCAGGAATTTTTATTGACTTGGAGCTGCACGTTAACTCCTTCTCAGAGAGAAATGGTGATGGGGGAGAGCCCCCCGTAAAGTCAGAGGTGTAGGTGAGAGCATAAAACAGACTCTGGTTTTGGGGGTATATGCTCGGAAACGGGGTTTCCTGAGGCTTGATCATGCCTTTGCGTATGCCAAGCCTCCTTCCTCATGACTTTTGCCATGGGCAGAGTTCCTCACGCTGTCCCCTGGCAATATACACATTATAGAACCTAGAACCTATCACTCAGTCGTGTCCAACTCTTTGCGATCCCCTGAACTGTAGCCTACCAGGCTCCTCTGTCCATGGGATTTTCCAGGCAAGTGTAATGGAGTGGGTTGCCATTTCCTCCTCCAATATATATTTTATATATACATATATATATATACATATATATATATATATAATACACACACACACACACACACACACACACACCCGCATCTTTATCCATTCATCTGTTGATAGACACAGGTTGCTTCCATACCTTGGCATTATATAAAATGCTGCTCTAAACAGTGGTGCATGTATCTTTTTGAATTAGTGTTGTTTTTTTTTTTCTTTTAATTCATATCCATACAGTTTTCCACAGTGGCTACAACAATTTACTACATTTCCACCAACAGAATACCCAGATCCTTACCAACATTCATTATTTTTATTCTTTTTGATGAAAGCCACTCTGAAAGATATGTGGTGATACCCCATTGTGCTTCTGATTTGCATTTCTCTGATGATTAGCTGTGTTGAGCATCTTTTCATGTGCCTGAAAAGACGGCACATGGCCATCTGCATTTCCTCTTTGGAGAAATGTCTGTTCAGGACCTCTGTCCATTTTTTTGTACATTTTTTTTGGAAGTATGGTTGGTATACAGTACTGTTTCAGGTGTACAGTGAAGTGATTCAGTTATACTTATATATGTATTTTACAGATTCCATTATAGGTTATTACAAGATATTGAATATAGTTCCTTATACTATACAGTAAATCCCTGTTGTTCATCTCTCTTATATATAAGGTATTTCTTTTAATCCTATACTCCTAGTTTATTCCTCCCCCTCTCCCCTTAGGTAACCATAACATTTTCTATGAGTCTGTTTCTGTTCTTTAAGTACTGCAAGTGTATTTGTATGTTTTAGATTCTACGTATAAGTGATATCCTATTATATTTGTCTTTCTCTGACTTCACTTAGTAAGAAGTGTTAGTGTGAACCTCTAGGTCCATCCACCTAGCCTCAAATGGCAATATTTCATTTTTATGGCTGAGTAATAGTCCATTTTGTGTATGTATATAACATATCATATCTTCTTTATTCACTCATTTGTTGATGGACACTCAGTTTATTCTTATGTCTTGGCTATTGCAAATAATGCTGCCATGAACATTGGGATGCATGTATCTTTTAGTTTTTATATTTTCTCATAAATGCCCAGGAGTAGGATTGCTGGATCCTAACTCTAGGTTTTTTGGTGATTGTTCTTTTTTTAAATTTTTAATCCTTCAGGGTTAAAAGCATTGTAACTGTTATGGTCAACAAATTATTCTCCAATTGTGTAGGGGGGTGAAAAAGTTTACCCAACAGCACCCAACCAAAAGCACCCAACAGTATCCTCATCAGTGCCCCAAGTGGTTCACAAAGGTTGTGAAGTTAAAATAGATTTCCCAACATCTGAAGAGAGAATTCTCTTGTTTTCTCAAGTTCTAAATCTAAATAATAGTTTACTCCTCAGGAAAAAATTCCCTCTTACCTTGTCAACCATTGGTATAGAGGGCACAGTAGTTTGGAATCCAATAGTAGTAATCCTTTTGTGCAGAGTTCGTCCCTTAAGAATGTCTCTTATTAATTCAAAAAACATTACTAAGGGCCTGTCATTCACTAAAAGGGGCTTCCTGGGTGGCTCAGTGGTAAAGAATCCTCCTGCCAATGTAGGAGACATGGGTTTGATTCCTGGGTTTGAAAGATCCCCTGGAGGAGGAAATGGCAACCCACTCCAGTATTCTTGCCTGAAAAATCCCACAGACAAGCAGGAGTCCGGAGGGCTACATGACATAGTGACTGAGCACAAGCACTCTTCATTAAGCCTAATGTATAAAACAACAGACTGGTTCCAAATAGGAAAAGGAGTACATCAAGGCTGTATATTGTCACCCTGGTTATTTAACTTACATGCAGAGTACATCATGAGAAACGCTGGGCTGGATCAAGCACAAGCTGGAATCAAGATTGCCAGGAGAAATATCAATAACCTCAGATATGCAGATGACACCACCATTATGGCAGAAAGTAAAGAACTAAAGAGACTTTTGATGAAAGAGGAGAGTGAAAAAGTTGGCTTAAAGCTCAACATTCAGAAAACGAAGATCATGGTATCCGGTCCCATCACTTCATGGCAAACAGAAGGAGAAACAGTGGAAATAGTGGCTGACTTTTTATTTTGGGGGGCTCCAAAATCACTGCACATGGTGACTGCAGCTATGAAATTAAAAGATGCTTACTCCTTGGAAGGAAAGTTATGACTAACCTAAACAGCATATTGAAAAGCAGAGATGTTACTTTACCAACAAAGGTCTATCTCTTCAAGGCTATGGTTTTTCCAATGGTCATGTGTGGATGTGAGAGTTGGACTGTGAAGAAAGTTGAGTGCTGAAAAATTGATGCTTTTGAACTGTGGTATTGGAGAAGACTCTTGAGAGTCCCTTGGACTGCAGGGAGATCCCACCAGTCCATCCTAAAGGAGATCAGGCCTGGGTGTTCATTGGAAGGACTGATGTTGAAGCTGAAAACTCCAATACTTTGGCCCTTGATGTGAAGAGGTGACTCATTTGAAAAGATCCTGATGCTGGGAAAGATTGAAGGCAGGAGGAGAAGGGGATGACAGAGGATGAGATGGTTGGATGGCATCACTGACTCAATGGAGATGAGTCTGAGTAAACTCGGGGAGTTGGTGATGGACAGGGATGCCTGACGTGCTATGGTCCATGGGGTCGCGAAGAGTCAGAAACAAATGAGCAACTGAACTGAACGTATAAAAATAAAATTTTAAAACATGGAGTTTGCCAACTCATAAGAAAAATGATTATAAAGCAGTGTGGTAACATGGGAGGGGACAGCTAAGGGAGCAGAGGCAAAGGAACATATATGGTAGCTTTGACTGAAAAGAATTGGAAAAGCCTTGTGGATAAAATATCACTGGAGCTGAGTCCTAAAGTAGGCATTCACTTGGCCACAGAGAAGGGCAGAGCATCTGGACAGAAATAACAAGGTCTATAAAGGATACTAGGACTTTCCTGGTGGCTCAGATGGTAAAGCGTCTGTCTACAATGCGGGAGACCTGGGTTCGATCCCTGGGTTGGGAAGATTCCTTGGAGAAGGAAATGGCAACCCACTCCACTACTCTTGCCTAGAAAATCCCATGGACAGAGGAGCCTGGGGCAGGCTACTCTCCATGGGGTCGCAAAGAGTCGGACATGACTGAGCGGCTTAACTTCACTATAAAGGATATTGGGAAGAAAAAAAAAGACGTAGCATGTTGAGGAAGAAACTGTAATATTTGCGATAGATTGCAGTGATCCAAAAAGGGTGGGGTGAGGATGGGCAGTTTGTGATTTAAATATTTATAATTAGAAAAGCACAAAGGCATTTTCATAGTAAAACTCATTAAAAGCTAAGTTAAATAAAAATCTTAGGTGTTTAAGGATAATCAAGGAGACAAAGGCAGAGATAAGGCTTTGTGGGTCAAGGAGAAATCTCTCCCTATCGGAATGTTTGTCAAAACGTAGCCTAAGGAGTATTATTCAAAAGTGTACAAACAATAAATGCTGGAGTGGGTGTGGAGAAATGGGAACTCTCCTACACTGTTGGTGGAAATGTAAGTTGGTGCATCCATTATGGAGAATAGTGTGGAAGTTCCTTAAAAAACTCAGTTACCACATGGGTCTGCTCATACATATTCTGAGTAGTAAATACTACAGTACTACACCATCAGGGTTGGTTGCATCTGCAAACATGGAGGAATCACAAGTTTGGAGGACCAATTACAAGTTATATTTAGATTTTTGACTTCCAGAAGGGTTACAACCCCAATCCCTCATTGTTCAGTGGTCAACTGTACTCCTGTGTGATGTTAACTATGCTTCTACCACGTAAAATGTTAGGTGGACTCCAAAAAACCTGCAACTTGAATCTTTTAGCTTCTCTCCTGCTCTCCAAACCTTCTTTCTAACTGCCTGAGTGAGCGAAGTTGCTCAGTCGTGTCTGACTCTTTGCGACCCCATGGACTGTAGACTACCAGGCTTCTCTGTCCATGGGGTTCTCCAGGCAAGAATACTGGAGTGGGTTGCCATTTCCTAACTGCCTATTTAATATTAATATCTTCACTTACACATTCCATAGTAATTTTAAATTCATATGTTCAACTAATTCTCATCTTTCATCTAAAATCTTTTCCAATTCATGTTTTCTCTGTTTTCGATCTTCCACAAAGCAGAGCAACACAGAACACTGTAACTTAAGTTTCTTCAGACTACTTTGCCAGCCTCGTGCCTACAGTTCATTCCATGCAATCATATTCTAGGGCAGTGTTCTGCAGTGTCCTTTCCTTAAAACCAAAATATAGTTGATTTACAATGTTGTGTTAGTTTCAGGTATACAGCAAAGTGATTCAGTTATACATATGTATCTATTCTTTTTCAGATTCTTTTCTCTTATCAGTTCAGTTCAGTTCAGTCACTCAGTTGTGTCCGACTCTTTGCGACCCCATGAATCGTAGCACGCCAGGCCTCCTTGTCCATCACCAACTCCCAGAGTTCACTCAGACTCGCGTCCATTGAGTCCGTGATGCCATCCAGCCATCTCATCCTCTGTCGTCCCCTTCTCCTCCTGCCCCCAATCCCTCCCAGCATCAGAGTCTTTTCCAATGAATCAACTCTTTGCATGAGGTGGCCAAAGTACTGGAGCTTCAGCTTTAGCATCATTCCATCCAAAGAAATCCCAGGGTTGATCTCCTTAAGAATGGATTGGTTGGATCTCCTTACAGCCCAAGGGACTCTCAAGAGTCTTCTCCAACACCACAGTTCAAAAGCATCAATTCTTCGGCACTCAGCCTTCTTCACAGTCCAACTCTCACATCCATACATGACCACTGGAAAAAACCGTAGCCTTGACTAGACGGTCTTTCGTTGGCAAAGTAATGTCTCTGCTTTTCAATATGCTGTTTAGGTTGGTCATAACTTTTCTTCCAAGGAGTAAGCGTCTTTTAATTTCATGGCTGCAATCACCATCTGCAGTGATTTTGGAGCCCCCCTCAAAATAAATTCTGACACTCTTTTCCCATCTATTTCCCATGAAGTGATGGGACCAGATGCCATGATCTTTTTCCTTATAGGTTATTGCAAAATGTTGAGTATGATTCCCTATGCTATACAGTAGGTCTTTGTTGGTTATCTATTTTATACATAGTAGTGTATATGTTAATCCCAACCCCCTAATTTAGCCCTCCTTCATCTTTCCCCTTTGGTAATCATCATTTTGTTTTCCATGTCTGTAAGTCTATTTGTTTTGTATAGAAATTCATTTGTATCATGTTTTTAAGATTCCACTTATAAACAATATCATATTTGTCTTTCTCTGTACGGCTTACTTAGTATCATAATCTCTAGGTCCATCTATATTGCTGCAAATGGCAGTATTTCATTATTTTTATGAGTAATACTCCATTACTCCATAATGGTTGTACTGATTTACATTCCAAACAAAAGTGTAGGAACGTTCCCTTTTCTCTACACTCAATCCAGTATATATCATTTGTACATTTTTGGGTTATGGCCATTTGGACCAGCATGAGACAACACATCATTGTAGTTTTAATTTGCCTTTCTCTGCTGCTGCTAAGTCACTTCAGTCGTGTCCGACTCTATGCGACCCCATAGATGGCAGCCCACCAGGCTCCCTGTCCCTGGGATTCTCCAGGCAAGAACACTGGAGTGGGTTGCCATTTCCTTCTCCAATGCATGAAAGTGAAAAGTGAAAGTGAAGTCGCTCAGTTGTGTCCGACCCTCAATGACCCCATGGACTGCAGCCCACCAGGCTCCTCCATCCATGGGATTTTCCAGGCAAGAGTACTGGAGTGGGGTGCCATTGCCTTCTCCATGCCTTTCTCTAGTAAATAGCAATGTTCAGCATCTTTTCATGTGCCTATTGACTATCTGTATATTTCCTTGGAAAAATATCTGTTTAGGACTTCTGCCCATTTTTTGATTGGGTTGTTTGGGGCTTTTTTGATACCGAGTTGTATGAACTGTTTTTGTGTTTTAGAGATTAAACTGTTGTTGGTCACACTGTTTGCAAATATTTCTCCTAATCTTTCCTATGCGAAGCTTATACGTTAGATTAGGTTTCATTTATTTATTTTTGCTTTCATTTCTTTCGTCTTGGGAGACTGAGCTAAGAAAATACTGCTATGATTTATGTCAGAGAATGTTTTACTGCATTTCTCTTCTAGTTGTATGGTGTTATGTCTTTAAGTCTTTAAGCCATTTTGAGTTTATTTTTGTGTATGCTGTGTGGAAGTGTTCAACTTCATTGATTTATATGTGGCTGTCCAGCTTTCCCAACACCACTTGATGAAGAGACTTTCCCTACTGTATTCTCGCCTCCTTTGTTGACTGTGTAGGTGAGGCTTTAATTTGGGGGCTCTCTCTTCTGTTTCATTAATCTATTTTTTTTTAATGCAATACCATCCTGTTTTGATTACTATAGCTGTGTAGTGTTCTCTGAAGTCTGGAAAGGTTATGCCTCCAGTCTTGTTCTTTATTCTCTAGATTGCTTTGGAAATTCTGGGGCTTTTGTGATTCCATATAAATTTTAGGATTATTCTATTTCTGTGAAAAATGTCATGTGTAATTTGATAGGGATCATATTAAATCTTTAGATTGCTTTGGGTAGTATAGCCATTTCAATAATATTAATTCTTTCAAAAGAACATGCTATATCTTTCTATTTCTTTTGAATCATCTTCAGTTTCCTTTATCAATGTTTTATAGTTCTCAGCATATAAGTTTTTCACCTATTTGGTCAGTTTATTCCTAAGCATTTTGTGTGTTTGTGTGTCTGTGTGATGTGATTTTAAGTGGAGTTTTTTAAAAAACTTTCTCAGATGTTTTATTAGTGTAAAGAAATGAAGCATATTTCTGTATGCTAATCTTATGTTCTGCCACCTTACTGAATTCATTTATCCGTTCTAATACTTTTTGTGTGGAGTCTTTAGGGTTTTCTATATAGATTATCTTGTCACCTGCCTGTATTGACAATTTTACTTTTTCCCTTTTGATTTGGATATCTTTTCTTTTTCTTGTTTGATTGCTAAGTCTAGAAATTCCATTACTATGTTGAATAGAAGTGGGGGCAGTATGGGCATCCTAGTCTTAATTCAGGTTTTAGCAGGAGTGTTTCAGCTTTCATCATTGAGTAGTATATTGGCTAGGGTTTGTCATAAACAGTTTTTATTGACATATTTTTTCTATACCCACTTTGGTGAGAGTTTTTATCATGAATGGATGTTGAATTTTATGAACTGGTTTTTCTGCATCTGTTGATGAACATGTGGTTTCTGTCTCATTGATGTTGTGTATCTCAATGATTTTGCATGTATTGAACCATCCTTGCAATCTTTTTGAATCCAATTTGATCATGGTGTATAGTCCTTTACATGTACTGTTGGATTTGGTTTGCTGGTGTTTTATTGAGGATTTCTGCATCTATATTCATGAAGATATGGTCCTGTAATAATTTTGGGGGAGTGCTTTTGTCTGGTTTTGGTATCAGGGTGATGGTGATGCCTCTTCAGTCCTCTGAAAGAATTCAAAAAGGATAGGTGTAAGTTCTTCTTTGTATGTTTGGTAGAATTCTCCAAAGAAGCCATCTGGTTCCAGACTTTTGTTTGCAGGGAATTTTTAAAAAATTACCAATTCTATTTCAGATCTAGTGATCAGTCTGTTCAAATTATCTTTCTTCTTGATTCAGTTATGGCAGGCTGTATGTTTCTAGAAACTTGTCCATTTCTTCCATTGTGTTGGCATATAACTGTTCATAGTATTCATAGTGTTTTTTTGTATTACTGCAGTATCAGTTATTTCTCCTTTTTCATTTCTTATTTCAGTATTTGAGTCCTGTCACTTTTCTTCTTGGTAAGGTTTGATTAGAGGTTTGTTGGGTTTTGTTTGGTTTGAAAATTTTAATTTCCTCTTTGAGCCATTGGTTTTTTAGTACAATGTTTAATCTTCATGTTGCTGTTTTTTTTTTTGTTTCTCTTTCTGTGGTTGATTTCCAGTTTTATGCCATTGTGGCCAGAAAAGATTCTTTAAATAATTTTTACCCTCTTTAATTGTTGAGCGTTTTGTGTCCTAGTTTGTGGTCTATCCTAGAGAAAGTTCCACGTGCATTTAAAAAGAATGTGTTCTTGCTTTTTTGGGACCTAGTATCCTATAGATACCAATTAAGTCTAAGTGTTTTGTCATTTAGGAACTCTGCCTTACTGATTTTTCTCTCTGGAAGATTATTGTCAGTGAGGTGTTAAATTCTCTTATTATTGTATTCCTATTAATTTCTTCTTTTATGTCTGTTACTATTTTTACATATTTAGGTGCTCCTATTTTTCAAAATTGGAGTATCATTGATTTACGGTGCTTTGTTAATTTCTGCTGTACAGCAAAGTGATTCAGTTTTACATATATACACATTATTGTTTAATATTATTTTCCATGGTTATCATAGGATACTGAATATAGAATCTTTCCATTGTATATTCTTGGGGCTATTTCTGGGCTTTGTATTCTGTTCCATTGAACTATGTCTGTTTTTGTGCCAGTACCATGCTGTTTTGATTACTGTACCTCTGTAGTATTTGAAGTCTGGAGGGTTATACCTGCTGTTTTGTTCTTTTTCTACAGGATTGCTGTGGCACTTTAGGATTATTTTAGCTCAGTGAAAAATGTCATGGGCAATTTAATAGGGATAGCATTAAATCTGTAGATTACTTTGGATAGTATGCCATATTAATTATATTAATTCTTCCAATAGAAGAGCATGGGGTATCCTTCCATTTCTTTGAATCATCAGTTTCCTTTGTTAATATTTTATAGTTCTCAGCATAAGTCTTCAATCTTCTTGGTCAGCTTTATTCCTAAGCATTTTTTGGTGTGATTTTGAATGGTATTGTTTTTTCACATTCCTTTTCTGATATTGTTAATGTAAAGAAATACAACTGATTTCTGTAAATCTGTTACTAAGTCCAAGCTCATTCTGTTCACTGCACGACAGCCCAGTTAATTGGAGATGAGATGTTGAGGCAAGGAAGACATCTTTATTTTGAAAGCCAACTCCTAAGATGGCAGACTCATGTCTAAAATAACCATCTTATCTGGGTCTGGATGCCAGAATCTTTTATAGAATGATGTGTGTGTGGTGGTGGGAGCTGGGGAGACGTGAGGAGGTAAAGTTTAAATGGCCATGAATCTTAAAAACATCTCCTGGAATAGCTAGCCTTGGGACAGGGGGGTGTTAATTTCTTACTTCCTGTAGCCATCCACTGGTGGACAGGGCTCTAAACAAAGGCATTTTGGTTTAACACTCAGGCAGAGTGGATAGGGTTCCCCAACGCAAGCCATTGTGTATGGACAGCATCCTTTTAGTGAACAAAAGCAATGAGAAGCAAAAGTTAACGAAAGAAACAGGTACAACATGGACTCAATTCTTCCTTATAACAATTCCCCACTGTCACTGTCCATCCCATAATCTTGTGGGGAAAGAAAGGGCCAATGACCATTCTAATTGTCTCTGGTTGTGTCTTATCAGATGAATCTCCCTGGCAATGTCTGCCATTGGTGCTAGTGTTCCCAATGTTACTTCTTCTGATCCTATATGGGAAGTTTCTATTTTATACCTGTAGACTTTAAAAATATTTAAAACCTAAAAGTTAAGGTTTTATTTGGTGGGAATTTTGAGGACTTCAACCCCAGGAGGTAATACCTCGAGTTAAGGAATTCAGTGCTTTTCTATGTATGGGAAGATCTAAGAATCTGGGATTACTGAAATCATTTCCTTGATATGCACCTCTGCTATCTGGGGCCTGTATCCCAAGTTTCCTCAGGGCTCACCATAGGGAGTAGCAGTAGTCTGATGGCTGCTGGATACCAGGTACTTTTCTCCTTTCTGAGTTTCCTCAGGGCTCACTGGCTCATTTTAGAGGGCTACCTCAGATCCTGTCCTCTTGGTAAGAAATTTAACCAAGATTTGGGAGGCGTTTCATGATCATATTTTGTCCCGTGGCACTGGGAGGTTCATCCCAGATCAGGAGAAAAATTTTGATATGCCACTCCAGGTGCTAAGTTTTGGATTAGCCTCCTATTGATAGGGATTCTTTGGATCTTGTCTATGATCCAGGAGACATTTCCCCTTGTTGCCTTTTCCCATACCTCGAATCACACTATTACAATTATCTTATGTTGTACATGTGATCTGTTTCCTCAAGATGTTTAGCCATAGAGGTTTTATTGGAGGCTTGGTTACGTACTGGGTACTGTAAGAAACAACACTCATAAATTAGACAGGATATAAGTAATACAGCTTACAACACTGACAAAAACACAGTGTAGCCGGGAGATAACAACACAGAGTTTGGAAACAAAGAACAAATTAGAACCATGATTAGTATAACTGGTTGTAATCCAGTTGCAATAATTGAGTGATCAAAGGAGCCATAACTGATTTAATGACCTGTCTGTAGTTTCACTGTACCAGCTGTGCATACCTGGACATGTGTGGCTTTGAGATAAGCATATGCCACTGGCAGGATCAGATAGGTAGAGAAAAAAAATAAATGTTTAAATTCTGCTTACAGAGGTATAATTTACCAAATTACTCTAAGTCATAATTGGTTTAAGGAGAAGGTTTTTTTTTAACACCCAGAAAACACAGATTTAAGCCAGTAATATTTTTTTAGCTTGAAACCCAAAAAATTATAACCATACTTATGGACTGAGATGGCCAAACCTTTTTAAACTAATATTTATGGGAAACAAGTTAAGATTTATTTTACTTTCTTTTTAAAATTTGCATTTTAGGACAGCAGAGGTGAGGGTTCTTTTGAAGACCAGACAGGATGTTTGTATCTCAAAGATACATGTAAGCTTTTTCTAGGATGACTTTGTTTTTCCTTTGTTTAATACTTACATGCCTCTTGAGATTAATTGAGAAGGTTTTGGGAGTGGTAGAAAGATTGGTGGGCTTTGGATTAGTTTTGGGGATACACTTCTGGTCATGTAAATAACTACATTTGTAAACAAAGGATAGGTTTGGTTTTGTTTTTTCCCAAAGAATTGGGAGGCTACCTCAGTGATACTCAAGGACCCATTTACTTATGTTGCACAGTTTTAGTTTTCCTCATTTAGTTTAGGGGAGAACACTTCTTCTGAAATTCCTATCAGGTTCTGAATATTAGCTATGCTTAGACCCATGGCTTCCCATTTTGTCAATCTATCTACAAACACTTTTGAAGATCTTCCCTAGGTTTTAACGAGTGGCATTCTGGAGGTTATAAGAACAAATGGTTTTGTACTTCTCGCAGAAACTCCTGTGTCAGGGGTATGAAACTGTTTACCTCAGACTGGGACCTGAGCCCATGTGCTGGGACTTGAACCCAGCCAAAACCCACAATACCTAGTTTCAGAACCTAATGAAGCTCAGGTTCTTGATGTCTCATCCCAGAAAGAATTCAGTGCGAGACAGAGTGATATCTAAGAAATAGATTTATTTAGAGAGAAACACACTCCACAGACAAGAATGTGGGTCACCGCAGAGGGCGAGTGCTGCAGCTGGGAAGTGTGATGTGGTTAGCTTTTATGAGTTGGGCAATTTCATAGGCTAATGAGTGGAAGGATTATTCCAACTATTTTGGGGAAGAGGTGGAGGTTTCCAGGAATTGGGCCACTACCCACTTTCTGGTCTTTTGACCCTGCTTTGGAACTGTCATGGCACCTCTGCGTACGTCATTTAGCTTGCTGATTGAGAATCAACGTCCAGCTGAAGTTGACTTGTCTGCCATCTTGGAGACTCAGTTCAGTTCAGTTGCTCAGTCATATTCAACTCTTTGCGGCCTTTGGACTGCAGCACGCCAGGCCTCCCCATCCTTCACCGACTCCCAGAGCTTACCCAAACTCATGTCCATAGAGTCAGTGATGCCATCCAACCATCTCATCCTCTATTGTCCCCTTCTCCCCCTGCCTTCAATCTTTCCCAGCATCAGGGTCTTTTCCAATGAGTCAGTTCTTCTCATCAGGTGGCCAAAGTATTGGAGTTTCAGCTTCAGCATCATTCCTTCTGATGAACATTCGGACTGATTTCCTTCAAGATGGACTGGTTGGATCTCCTTGCAGTCCAAGGGACTCTCAAGAGTCTTCTCTAACACTGCAGTTCAACAGCATCAGTTCTTCGGTGCTCAGCTTTCTTTACAGTCCAACTTTCTTCGTAGTCTAATGAGTCAGGCACTGCAATGTAAAACATCGGTCTACAAAAGAGATAGGATGAAAATTGGGTTTCTGGGAGATGGAACAAAACAAGCTCACCCAGGGATCGAACCTGCATCTCTTATGTCTACCTGCACTGTCAGGTGAGTTCTTTACCACTAGTACCACCTGGGAAAGCCCGTGGCTTGACCATATCCAATTTACTTTGATATATGGACCTAATATTCCAGGACCCTATGCAATATTATTGTTCTGTACAGTATTGGACATTACTCTCACTACCAGACACATTCACAACTGAACGTCGTTTCTGCCTTGGCCTAGCTGCTTCATTCTTTCTGGAGCTATTAGTAATTGCCCTCAACTCTTCCCCAGTAGCATATCAGAGACCTTCTGACCTGAGGGGTTTATCTTCTGGCGTCATATCTTTTTGCCTTTTCATACTATTCATGGATTCTTACAGCAAGAATACTGAAGTGGTTTGCCATTTCCTTCTCCAGTGGACCACATTTTGTCAGAACTCTTCACTACGACCCGTCCACGTTGAGTGGCCTTGAACGGCATGACTCTTAGCTTCACTGAGTTATACAAGCCCCTTCACACCACCTAGGATGTGATCCATGGAGGGATCATTCCAGTGATTACCCAGTAACTCCACCACTAGTGCCCTTGTTCCTGCCGTGAGCCACAGCTGTCCTTAGCACCCCAGGAGACCATCAAAGACCAGCAGGTAGGTCTGGCCCAGGCCCCTGTGAAGTCACTGCTCTTTCCCTTGGGTCCTGGCGCACATAAAGGCTTGTGAGTGCCCTCCAAGAATAACATTTCTCTTTCTCCTCCTCCTGTGGAGCTCCTGTTATCAAACCCTGCTGGCCTTCAAAGCCAAATGTTCTTGGGGCTCCTCCTCCCGACATCAGACCCCTAGACTGCAGAGCCTGATGTGGGGTTCAGAACTCTCACTTCTGTGAGAACTTCTGCAATATAATTATTTTCCAGTTTCTGGGTTGCCCAAGAGGTGGGTATAAGATTATATCATAAATATAATATGCTATTTAATATTCTATCGCCCCTCCTACCATCTCACTGTGACTTCTCTTTTGTCTTTGGAAGAATATCTTTTTTGGTAGGTGCAGTCCTTTATTGTCAATGCATTGTTGTTCAGCAGTTGTGATTTTGGTGTTTTCATGAGAGGAGGTGAGCTCGGGTCTTTCTATTCTACCGTCTTGTCCCAAGATTGACTAGAATCTTTCCTCTCTTCTTGCCAGAGGTTTGAGTAGTAAATCCTAGGTGCTCTAATATATGTTTAGTGAAAGTGAAGTCACTCAGTCGTGTCTGACTCTTTGTGATCCCATGGACTGTAGCCTACCAAGCTCCTCTGTCCATGGGATTCTCCAGGCATGAATACTGGATTGGGTTGCCATTTCCTTCTCCAGGGGATCTTCCCGACCCAGGGATCGAACCCGGGTTTCCCGCATTGGAGGCAGATGCTTTAACCTCTGGGCCACCGGGGATTTACATCATTCTTATTTGAGAGTTGAGATGATTAGAAAGTGCTTTAGTGCTGCACTTATTAGAGCAATTCCTAAACCCATGGTTATGGTTTCTCCCCACAAAGGGGGGCACATGGCATTAACAGTCATGTGGCATTAACTGTCTTCTTGCAGTGCTGACCTAACTGAAATGTTCATGAACCTCTTTTTTTTTTTTTACACTTAGAGTTGTTTCTGCCAACATGAGAACATTAAGATATACCAGGAGGATTCAAATACATGTTAGAGTAGGAAATAGTCTCTTGTATGTGAAAACACTACATCTAAATTAATTATGGCATTCTTTTGAATCTATAAATTTTTTTTTTTAGAGACATGATGAGGTTGTGCAAAAAAAAGAGATATATTTAAGGATTTGCTTTGCTGGATTTGTACTTAGTGCAAATTTCAACTAATATGGCAGAGTTCAAGAATGTAAATTCAAACTGCATAGGCTTAAATTAGACAGCCAGGTCTAGTTTTGGGGCAGTATTTGATTTTTATGCTGAAATTATAGAACGTTACTGATTGCTACTATTTTATGCTACAGAAACAGTCCTGTGGATTAACAGAGGAAGAGACCTCTTATTCAGGCAGTTGGAAAACGCATATATTAGCATAATGGGCTATAGAAAATTGGACTAGAAGGTACTTGCTGCATGCCTGTCTCTTCATGGCTGATGAAACAGAAGGACAGCCACAGAATCCCAAACTTGAGACTTGGAGGACAACTGGGCTCTAAAAGTAAAACTGTGATAACTACTGAAAAGAGCTAAAAGAATCATATATTATAGAAACTTTTCTTCTAGGACTGTAAAACAAAACTTAGCTGGAACTCTAACTTCTATTTTGTCTATGCATCTTAATCACATATATAGGCATCTCCTGCTTACTGTCAGTTATCTGTGAAAAATTAAAGTTTCTGTGTGAAAATGCTAAAAGAATTTGATACACTGCAGCTAAAATAGGTTTCTCGGGTGACGCTGGTGGTAAAGAACTTGCTTGCCAATGCAGGAGATTTACGAGAGACAATTTGATCCCTGGGTTGGGAAGATGGCCTGGAGAAGGGCATGGCCACCCACTGCATTATTCTTGCCTGAAGAATCCCACGGACAGAGGAACCTGGGGGGCTACAGTCTATAGGGCCACAAAGAGTCGGACATAACTAAAGTGACTTATAAATGCACGCAGCCAAAATCCCCCACTTTCCTAGAAATAAAACACAATGTAGTGATGCTAGAATGTATTATGCTTAAAGCACCTTGATCATCAATGAAGTTTCCTTCAGTTCAGTCGCTCAGTCGTGTCCAACTCTTTGTGACCCCGTGAATCACAGCACACCAGGCCTCCCTGTCCATCACCAACTCCCGGAGTTCACTCAAACTCATGTCCATCGAGTCAGTGATGCCATCCAGCCATCTCATCCTCTATCGTCCCCTTCTCCTCCTGCCCCCAATCCCTCCCAGCATCGGGGTCTTTTTCCAATGAGTTCCGTTGTGACCCACTCATGTGGGTTCCGTTTTCACAACTGGACATGTGCTCAGTCTTGTGACTCCGTATCACTAGGAGAAAACAAGAGCTCGATGGCCATGGGAAACACTGTGGAAATGCACTCAAGAGCAGTACAGGAGCCGTGGCTGGTCACACTGAGTACAGAGTGCTAGGCCTTTCAGTGTTGGTGATGTCCCAGGGCACATCCACCTGGTACTGTTTGGGCTCTCCAAACATCTGTGATTCCAACTATTGTATTTGGAATATAATTTAAGACTGTGCCAACATCATTTAAAATGCTATATTGAATGGGGGGGGTATACATTTTTCCTATATAAATGTTAGTTGAAAACTGTTGATAGGTACATTCTATGATGCTGGGGTATTGTTTTAGCTTTCCAGTGCTGCTGCAACAAATAACCACAAACTTAAGTGGCTTCAAACAACACACATTTTGTTATCTTACAGTGATACAGGTTAGAGGTTGACGCAAGCTTCACTAGACTAAAATCAAGGTATCTGCAGCATAGCATTCTGGAGGCTCCAGATGACAATAACTGCACCTTGCCTTTTCCAGCTGCTTGAGGCTATCCACATTCTTTGGCTCCTGGTGTCTCCCTGCTTTACCCCATCTTCAAAGCTACCAGTGGCAGGCAGTCTCACGTCCCATTTGACTTCTTCTATAGTCACTCATCCCCTTGACGCTCCTCTTCTGCCACCTTTTCCTTCCATTCTTGTAGTTACAGGGGGCCCATCTAAATAATCTCTACTTTAAGGCCAGCTGATTACTAACCTTAATTCCCTTTTGACATATATGGTAACAGTCACAGGTTCTAGGGATTAGGACATGGACATTTCATTTATTTCTTTAATTGAAGTATAGTTGATTTACAATGTTGTGCTAATTTCTGCTGTACAAAGTGACTCAGTTGTATACATATACATTCTTTTCCCATTATGGTTTATCTCAGGAGATTGGACGTGGTTCCCTGTGATGTACGGTAGGACCTCGTTGTTTGCTCACTCTAAATGTAATAGTTTGCATCTACTACCCTGAACCTCCCAGTCTACCCCCTCCCTTTTTCCTTCCCCCTTGGCAGCCACAATTCTATGTCTATGAATCAATTTCTGTTTTGTAGATAGGTTCCTTTGTGCCATATTTTAGAGTCCAAATATAAGTTTTATCATGTCATATTTGTCTTTCTCTTTCTTAGTATGATAATCTCGAGTTGCATTCATGTTGCAGCAAATGGCATTCTTTCATTCTTTTTGATGGCTGAGTAGTATCATACTGTATCTATGTACCACATCTTAGCTATTCATCTGTCAATGGACATTTAGGTGGTTTCCCTGTCTTGACTATTGTGAACACTGCTGCTGTGAATATAGGGGTGCGTGTGTCTTTTTGAATTACAGTTTTGTCCAGATATATGCCCAGGAGTGACACTTCTGGATCATATGGTAATTTTAGTTTTCTGAGGAACCTCCATACTGTTTTCCATAGCGGCTGCAACAATTTACATTCCCACCAATGTAGGATGGTTCCCTTTTTTCCATGCATTTATTATTTGTAGACTTTCTAATGATGGCATTCTGACTGGTATGAGGTAGTACCTCATTGTAGTTTTGATTTGCATTTCTCTAATAATTATTAATGTTGAGCATCTTTTCAGGTGCCTACTGGCCATCTATATGTCTTCTTTGGAGAAATGTCTGTTTAGATCTGATAATTTTTCAATTGGATTATTTGGTTTTTCTGTTGAATTATATGAGCTGTTTGTATATTTTGAAGATTAAACCTTTGTTGGTATCCTCACTTGCAAATTGGGCTTCCCTGATAGCGCAGATGGTAAAGAATCTGCCTGCAGTGCAGGAGACCCCAGTTCAATTCCTGGGTTGGGAAGATCCTCTGGCAAAGGGATAGGCTACCCACTCCAGTATTTTGGGGCTTCCCTTGTGGCTCAGCTGGTAAAGAATCCCCTGCAATGTGGGAGACCTGGGTTCGATCCCTAGGTTGGGAAGATCCCCTGGAGAAAGGAAAGGCTACCCACTCCAGTATTCTGGCCTAGAGAATTCCATGGATGCTATAATCCATGCTGTTGCAAAGACTCAGGTGTGAGAGACTTTCACTTGCAAATATTTTCTCCCATTTCATAGGTTATCTTTTCATTTTGTTAATGGTTTCCTCTGATGTGCAAAAGCTTGTTAGTATGATTAGGTCCCGTTTGCTTGGTTTTGTTTTCACTTCTGTTACCTTGGGAGACTGACCTAAGACAACACTGGTATGATTTATGTCAGAGAATGTTTTGATTATGCTTTCTTCTAGGAGTTTTATGGAGTCATGTCTTATGTTTAAGTCTTTAAGCCATTTTGAATTTATTTTTGTGCATGGTGTGAGGGTGTGTTCTAACTTCATTGATTTAGATCCAGCTCTCCAACTTTCCCAGCACTATTTGCTGAAGACTTGCCCAGCTTCCCTGGTGGCTCAGATGGTAAAAGTGTCTGCCTACAATGCGGGAGACCCAGGTTCAGTCTCTGGGTCAGGAAGATCTCCTGGAGTGTCTGCATCTGGACATGGGCTGCAGTCCATGGGGTCACAAAGAGTCGGACACGACTGAGCGACTTCATTTTCACTTTTCCGATTTTATATTATTGCCTCCTGTGTTAAAGATTAATTGACCATAGGAGTGTGGGCTTATTCCTGAGCCCTCTGTTCTGTTCCATTGATCTGCATGTCTGTTTCTGTACCAGTAGCACACTGTTTTGATTACTGTTGTTTTGTAATATTGCCTGAAGTGTGGGAGGGTTATGCCTCCTGCTTTGCCTTTTTTCCCCTTAGGATTGCTTTGGCAATGCTGAGTCTTTTATGGTTCCATATAAATTTTGGATTATTTATTCTAGTTCTGTGAAAAATGTCAGTTAATTTGATAGTAGTAGTAGTATTAGTGTTAGTCGCTCAATTGTGTCCAACTCTTTGCAGCCCTGTGGACTGTAGCCTGCCAGGCTCTTCTCTCCATGGGATTCTCCAGGCAAGAATATTGGAGTGGATTGCCATTCCCTTCTCCAGAAGGGAGAATTTGATACAGATTGCATTAAATCTGTAGATTGCTTTGAACTCAGTTCAGTTCAGTTGCTCAGTCGTGTCTGACCCTTTGCGACCCCATGTATGGCAGCACGCCAGGCCTCCCTGTCCATCACCAACTCCCGGAGTTCACCCAAACTCTTGTCCATCAAGTCAGTGATGCCATCCAGCCATCTCATCCTCTGTCGTCCCCTTCTCCTCCTGTCCCCAATCCCTCCCAGCATCAGAGTCTTTTCCAATGAGTCAACTCTTCGCATGAGGTGGCCAAAGTACTGGAGTTTTGGCTTTAGCATCAGTCCTTCCAAAGAACACCCAGGACTTTGAATAGTAAGGCCATTTAAACAATATTAATTCTTCCAATTGAAGAGCATGGGATATCTTTCCATTTCTTTGAATCCTCTTTAATTTCCTTTATGAATGTTTTATAGTTCTCAGCATATAAGTGTTTCACCTCCTTTTTCACATTTATTCCTTGGTGATTTCAAAAGATTTTTTAAAAAAATTCTCTGATATTTCATTGTTAGTATAAAGAAGTGCAACTGATTTCTGAATGTTAATCTTGTATCCCATACTTTGCTGAATTCATTTATCAGTTCTAGTAGATTCTGGGTGGAGTCCATAGGATTTTCTAAATATGGTATCATGTCATCTGCATATAGTGACAGCTTTACCTCTTCTCTTCCAATTTAGATGCCTTTTACTTCTTTTTCTTGTTTGTTTGCTGGGGCTACAGCTTTCAATACTATGTTGAAGAGAAGTGGTGAGAGTGGGGGCATCCTTGTTTTATTCTAGATTTCAGCAAGACTTCTAGCTTTCATCATTGAGTACTGTGTTGGCTGTGGGTTTGTTATAAATCTTTTATGATGTTGAGATATCTTCTCTCCTTACCTACTTTGGTAAGAGTATTATAAATGGATGTTGAATTTTATCAATTTTTTAATATCTATTGAGAGGATAATGTGATTTTTTACTTTTATTTTGTTAATGTGGTATATATTACATTGATTTTCATATGTTGAACCATCCTTATGAACTTAGAATGAATCCTTCTTGGTTGTGGTGTATGACCTTTTGAATGTGTTGTTTGATTTGGTTTGCTAATATTTTGTTGAATTTTTGCATCTATATTCATCAAAGATATTGGCTTATAATTTTCTTTTTTGGTGGTCTACTTGTCTGATTTTGGTATCAGGGGATGGTGGCTTCTTAGAATGTCTTTGGGAGCGTTCCCTCCTCTTAATCTTTTGAAACATTTTGAAGAGGATCAGTATAAGTTCTTTGTATGTTTGATAGAGTTTGCCTGTTACACCATCTGGTTCTGGGCTTTTTCTTCAGATTTTTTTTGTTGTTGCTATCGTTACAGATTCTATTTCACTTCTAGTGATTGGTCTGTTCAATGAACTATTGTTCTCGACTCAGTTTTGTTGGGCTATGTGTTTCTAGAAATTTGTCCATTTCTTCTATGTTGTTAAATTTGTTGCCATATAATTGTTCACAATATTCTCTTATGGTTTTTTTATATTTCTGTGGTATCAGTTGAGAATTTTTCCTTTTTCATGTCTTATTTTGTTTATTTAGGTTCTCTCTCTTTTCTTCTCAGTGAGCCTGGCCATTTTCAATTTTGTTTGCCCTTTCAGAGAATCAGTTCTTGGTTTTATTGTTTTTTATTTGTTTTTTTCTCCCTATTTTATTTTCTCTCTGATCTTTGTTTTGTTCTTTTCTAATTCTTTTAGGTGATAGTTTAGGTTGTTGGGGTTTTTCTGTTCTTTTGAGGAAGGCCTGTTTTTGAACAAACCTGTTTTGAACAAATTCATTGCTAGGAACTTCCTCCAAGAACCACTTTTGCTTCATCCCATCGATTTAGTATGGTTGTGTTTTGTCATTTGTCTCAAGGTATTTTTTTCATTTCCTTTCTGATTTCCTCATTGACCTAGTGGTTTTTCAGTAGCGTGTTGTTTAGTCTTTATGTAATCATTTTTTGTCCTCTCTTTTTGTGTGGTTAGTTGTTAGTTTCATGTCATTGTGATCAGATATGGTGCTGGAAACAATTTCTATACTGTTGGTGGAGATTAATTTTGTGCCCTAGTAAGTGATCAATACTAGAGAATGTTACATGTGCACTTGAAAAGTCTATATTCTGTTATTTTGGAAGTAATGTCTTGAAAATAACAATTAACAGTTCTATTGTATATTTCAGGATCTCTGTTGTTATTGATCTTCTGTCTAGAAGATCCATCCATTGATAAGGAGGAGGGTGTTATAATCTGCTATTATTGTATTCTCATCAATTTCTCCTTTTCTGTTGGTATTTACATATTTGGGTGTTGCTGATGAGTGTAAAAATCCTCTTCTTGTATTGACCCTTTTATCATTATATAGGGTTCTTCTTTATCTTTCTTTAGGGCCTTTGTTTTAAAGTCTATTTTGTTTGATATGAGTATTATGACTCTCACTTTCTTGTCATTTTTATTTGTATGAAATGTCTTTTTCCATCCTCTCACTTTCAATCTATATGTGTCCTTTCCTCTAAAATGAGTCTCTTGTAGGCAGCATATTGTAGGTTCTTGGGTTTTTGTGTGTGTTACTTTTTTAAAATCCAGTCTACCATGCTGTATTTTGATTGGAGCATTCAGTCCATTGACATTTAAGATAATTATTTGATACATCTGTATTTATTGCCATTTTAAACCTTGTTTTCCAGTTAGTTCCATGTTTCTTCTTTGTTCCTTTTTCTTTTTGTGGCTTGAAGATTTCCTTTTATGTGTGTATTTTTGGTTTTTGTGAATCTATTGTATGTTTTTTTTATTTGGGGTTACCCTGTTTTTCAGGTATGCTGACTTCTTCCTATATCAACTCGCTTTATGATTGATAGTCATATTGGCTCACACATTCTAAAAAAAATAGATTCTAAATTTTCTTACTTTCCCTCCCCACACTTTATGACTTTGTCCTTTTTTCCATCTTCATGTTTGTCGTTTTGCTGTTCTTTGTGTTTATCACTACTTTTACAGTTTTTTTGTCCCCCTTTGGGATCTGTATAATGATGATATGATTTACTTTCCAACTGTGATTTCCTCTTTCCCATATCTTCTTTTCTGTTTCAAGAATAACTTTTAATATTTCTTTTAGGATAGGTTTAGTATTGCTGTATTTTTTTAGTTTTTGCTTTTCTAAATGATAATCTTGCTGGGCACAGTATTCTAGGTGGCAGATTTTTCCCTTTCAAGACTTTGAATATATTTTTCCACTCCCTTCTGGCCTGTAGCATTTCTGTAGAGAAATCAGCTGATAAACTTATAGGGGTTCCCTTGTAATTAACCTTTTCTCCTGCAGTCTTTAGAATCCTTTCTTTAACTTCTTCCATTTTTATTATAAAGCATCTTGGTATAGATCTGTTTGGGTTCATTTAGTTTGGGAACCTCTGTGCTTTCTATATCTGGATATCTCTTTCCTTCTTTAGCTTTGAGAAATTTTCAGCCATAATTTCCTCTTTAAAAACAATTTTATTGAAGTTGCTGTAGAATGTTATTTTCTGCCATACAGCAAAGTGAATCAGCTATAAGATTCATTCATTTATAATCGTTTTTGGATGTCCTTCCCATTTAGGTCACTATAGAGCATTGAGTACAGTTGCCTGTGCTATACAGTAAGTTCCCATTAGTTATCCATTTTATATATAGTAGTGTATATATGTCAATTTCAAGCTCCCAATTCATCCCACCCCACCCCCTTTCCCTGCTTGGTGTCCATACATTTGTCCTGTATGTCTTTATCTTTCTCTGCTGGGTCAGATGGTAAAGTGTCTGCCTACAATACAGGAGACCTGGGTTCGATCCCTGGGTCAGGAAGATCCCCTGGAGAAGGCAATGGCACCCCACTCCAGTCCTCTTGCCTGGAGAATCCTATGGACAGAGGAGCCTGGCAGGCTGCAGTCTGTGGGTTGCAAAGGGTTGGACATGAATGAGCAACTTCACGTTCACTTTTTTTCTGCTGTGCAAAGAGGTTCACCTGTACCATTTTTCTATTTCCACATGAGTTAATAAATATTTTTCTCTTTCTGACTTACTTCACTCTGTATGACAGTCTCTAGGTCTATCCACATCTCCGCAAATGGCACATTTTCATTCCTTCTTACGGCTGAGTAATATTCTATTGTATATATGTGCTACGTCTTTACCATTTCTCTGTTGATGAACATTTGAATTGCTTCCCATGTCCTGGCTATTGTAAACAGTGCTGCAATAAACATTGAGGTGCAAATATCCTTTGAAATTAATGGTTTTCTCTGGGTATATGCCCAGGAGTGGGATTGCTGGGTCATATGGTAGTTCTCTTTTTAGTTTTTTAAAATTGATACAGCCACTATGGAGGTTCCATAATTTCTTCAAATACACTTTTCTATTCTTTTCTCTTCTCCTTTTGGAATCTGTTATGCACAGATTGGCACTTTATATTATCCCATAGGTCTCTTATGTCGTTTTTCTTTTTTTCATTTGGCTTTCTGTCTGCTGTTCTGATTGGGTAATTTCCATTACTGTATTCTATCTTCCAGATCACATATTCTCTCTTCTGCAGTTTTAAATCTTACAGTATAGTACCTTAAAGTACAATAGTAAAGTACCACCGCTGGCATACAGGGGCTGGCATCAAGTGAACAAGCAAGAGTTACTGACTGGAGGAGGGAGAGGAAATAGGAGATGAGAAAGCTGAAGGGTCTTCAACAAACTGTATTTGCATTCACGCCTAACACTGAGGGAACACACATTCCCATCTTTGAAAGTTTACAACTCGACAGTTCATATGTAGGGGACTTACTGTATTCATTCTGCTATTCATTGCCTTGAGCTCAGCTTTCATCTCAGCAAATGAATTTTCTAATTTTTCTTGGCTCCTCTCATAGTTTCTAGTTCCTTTTTACAGCAATCTGCATTTCTGTGAATAGCCAAGATTTCTTAATTCCTTCAGTATTTTCATCACCTCCTTTTAAAACTTGGTATATATTAGATTCAAGTAGTCTGTCTGTTCCTTCAGGGGAATTCTCTTGGTCTTTTAACTGGGAGTGGTTCCTCTGCTTCTTTATTTTGCTTATACTATATTTCTGTTACTCTGTGAGTTGAGAAACAATTATCTACTGTAATCTTGGAGGACTCTTTGTATGTGGGAGTGTCCCTGTGTAGCCTGTGTGGGTTTAATACAGTTTTGGCATGAGGAATGCTTTTAGTTTGGCTGTCTCTTCTCTCAGCAGATGCTGGAACATTATCCCCTTGATTGTGGGTGTGCACAGCCTGCACAAGCTCCTGGGAAGGCAGGGACAGTGGTTGGCACCTGGTCATGGAACTCTTGGCAGCAGGGGACATGGACGTTTTAGGTGTACCATTCTTCTATGGCAGAAACTAAAATCCAAAAGCCTGTCTTAGAAGAAAATGTTTGATGGAAATATTTTTTGCTGAGTGTGCCTATACATAGTTTGTTTTTTGAAAACTCAGATGTTCTTTATTAAAAATGACTCTGAAATTCAGGTTAAATGAGACAACTGCATGACTGTGGATATGTATTAAGCAAGGCTTGGAACATCAAAAACTGTTCTTCCTATGATATCCACCAGTTAGTTATTTGCTAGGGCTGTCAAAAGTATTAATACCATAGACTGGGTGGTTTAAATTTATTTTCTTAACCCATTACTGACCAGAGACATTTCAATATTCACTTACATACCAAGTTGCTTGCCACTGGTGTTAGTTTCTGTAAAAATCCCCCAGTCGATCAAGTTCAAGGTATTGAAGAATTTTCTTCTTAGGCGCCTTCCTTGGCTTGCCAATGGCTGTTGGCTCCCTGTGTCTTCCCATGATTTCCCTGTGTGTGTTTTAATTTCATATAAAGACCACCAGCCCTATTGGATCAGGGCCCACCCCAGTGACCTTCTTTAATGGTCTTTAGCTCATTTAAAAATACAGTTACAGTACTGAGGGGACATGACTTAACATGAATTCTGGGGACACAATTCCACCCGTAACAGTATATAACAAATTTAATAATTAACCTGGAAAAGACTCCACATTCATAAAAGACCATTGGTGGTGGGGTGGATAACTGGTATGCATATGTTCATTGACATAACTCTGAGGTAGAAATTTTCTAAAAAAAAAAAATGGTGATTTATTTTGCTTTTAACATACAGTGGTAAATATTTTGGGATCATCAAGTTTTTAAAAAAATTTGCTGGTCCTACTTTATACATTACAATACTAACATAAGCGCATTCATTAGCTCTTCAATTTCAATGTAGGAAAGGGATCCAATTAACACCTACTAGCAGCTTGGCTAAGAATGGACATTAAAATCAGACAACACATCGTAAATATAAAGTCCTTTTCTCCAAATGTGTATAAAAGTTTTGAAACAATCACTGCCTGCTCCACAGGACAATTTGGATTTTAAAAATCTTCCAGACCTGGACTAGCATAACCCTGTGTAACATTACTTATAACAGTTTAAACAATATTTTATCGAAGACTTTAGCACTTGACATTTGATAAAGAAACGATAGCCAAGGAACTGCATAACCACAAAATGAAAATCTTATAAAATATTTCCACCACTATTTAAATGCCAGATTTAATCAAGCAATAGTAAAAAATATCAAAACAAAAACATAATAATACAACCTTCTGTTTAAAATAACAGCACTGTTCTGCCTCTTTTCCACTAAATTTTACATATGAACAGACTATATATACTGTTTTGTTTTTCCGAGAAATGTCCATTTGGTCTGTCACACCACTCAGGCTCACACTGAATCCTTTCTCTTCTGAGGATATACGACTCCATGATGTTTCCGTATTTCCAGCATTTGGGGTTAGGTGCAATGTCTGAAGTATAATACATTTCTCTTTCTCCTTTACACAGTGCAGAGTATACAGGCTTAGGTTATGTTAGCTTCTCTTTTACTCCAGGTCACTGTCTTTTTCTAAATTCAAGGCAGTATTCAATGGAGTGCAGTAGTTTGGCTTGTCAGAAGGTACAAAGCCCGGCAGACACACACACTTATAGGACCCTTCGGTGTTGATACACTTGGCATTCTTGCAGAGAGACATCCGGTTGTTCAGCTCATCACACTCGTTGACATCTGCAATAAGCCAAACCACGGAGGTAAGCAAGCTTTCCTATCACTCTGGGAGGAGAAACACTCAACAGCTTACCTGAGGCCGTGCCTAAACACAGCCGGCTATTCCGTGCTCTCTCCACGGTAAGCTGCGTAGTCTTTCCTCTTACTGTTTATGCAAGGTAAATATGACTTTCTAGATCGCAGAAAGGTGAGTATCCAAGGGATTGTAGAATTTCTTTCCCTGTTATTTGACATAACAGGGACCATTTTGTCAGCTTGAGTTTTTATAGTCAAGAAAACTAGAAGAACTATCTTACTTCTAAATCCCTTTCTGCAGATGTGGAAGAGCAGTTAAGTTGTCAAGAGAAGCTGGTCTCAAGGCTTAAGTTACTTTCTTAGATTTCTTTCCACAGGAAAGAAAGTCTTTTATGCCCCTGAAACATGTGTAACAACCTGGGTTACCTATTTTTTGGACCACCAGAGTCTAATTACCCCAAATGTTCTGGTGTTTCCTCCAGAGGTACCATTTATATGAATTCTTAAGTACTTCTTTAAAAATCATAGTAAAATATACAGAACATAAAATTGGCCATTTTGACCATTTTTGAGTGGACAGTCCGGTGGTGGTATGTACCTTCACACTGTTAAACAATTGCCACCACCATCCACCTCCAGAATTTTTCTCTTTTTCCCAAACTGAAACGCTGCAAATCTTCAATGTAGTAGACTATATGATGTCCAGCCACAGGGCATCTCAGGAAAAGGATAAGTTCCCATCAGATACATAGGGTTCTTACCGACACAGGTCATCTTGGCCATATCCAAGTGATACCCATCAAAGCAGTCGCAGGTATAACCTTCCTGCACCCTGACACAGCGGCCGTTTTCACATCCATTGAGGATGCCACATTCTTCAGCCTGCAACTCCTCAAAGCTATTTAAAAAACCTGGAAGGGAACAAACAGGAGGCAAGGAACAAACCTTCATCCTCTTAACACCATTTTTAAAAACAACGTGATTTTAAGGTTATGGTTCATCATACATATTTCCAGTACCTTAAAGATAGCATTGAAATTTAAGCAAATATATTTGTACATGATATTAAGCATTTAAAGTGTTACAAACTTAGTATGTTGTACAGATTAGCCCCCCATTTTGAATTCTGATGTTCTGAATCAAAATCACATAATACAGCAAGTAGGGTTTTTTGTTTTTTTTTGTTTTTTTTTTTTTTGCTTTTAGTTAACATCTTGTCTAAGATTTCAAGTCTCCCAAGTTCTCAGTAAGGCAAACGTCAAAACATCTTTCAGGATGGAACCAATGGAATTCATGATCAGCGTAGGTATTTGCTAAGAGGCACCAGCATTGGAGGCAGCGCTGTTTGATTGCGTGTTCCAAGAGCAGAGAAAAGCCAGGCTGGCCTTGCCTTAATAAGGTCTGTTTGTTTGCCCTGGCTTTAGCAGGAGCCTTACAAAAGGGCCCTTGGGGGATCAAAGGCTAAAGTGAGTTAAAGGGACTCCAAACATCCTGATAGAAAAATACATCATACTTCTATTTAGAAAACCCAAAAACTTTAAGAAAACAAAGACGCTCTTGTTTAGTTCTGAATCAGTTTAAAGAGAGAAAGAGCCAGTTTAGCAATACAAAAGCAATGTAACCAGGCGTTAAGAATATTTTAGTTCTCTTTATAGAGAGGAAAGTTGTAAATATAAATTTATGATGACCCCGAAACATGTGGCCTTTCATCCTCTCCCCTGCTCCTGAAGCTACTGCCGTGGATTAACTTTCAGGGGGAAGGAAAAAAAATCTCCCTAGGGCCGGAACTAATTGGCCTTTGAAGTAATTCTCCAGTGGAACTGCAGGGGGCAGCAAAACATCATTGCTTATGCAGCTTAAGGTCTAACATTTTACAGCATAGGCTTTTAATTAATTTAATTGACGGCTAATTACAATATTGTGGTGGTTTTTTGCCATACATTGACATGCCTTTTTACGTGTCCTGAGATAACAATGTGGGATAAAAAGCAGAGCTAGTGAGTTAGCCAGTATATAATTTCATTGTAATTGATTTCAAAAAAGCAGCATCTTGGACATGGAATTGTTAAACTGTCTCAGAAATGTACATCAGGACTTGTTCATTGGAGTGGCAGCATAGGGGCAGAAGGAAGCATAAAGGGGGGGATGTACGTGTGTGCGTGTCTTGGCTATACTGTAAGACTACACTGTCATTAATTCAATGGAAGTATACCCCCTTGCTAATACTTTAATAGTTTAGATTGGATAATGAATCATTTTAGAAGCATTAATATTAATACTTTGTGTACCTTGTTTTATCTTGTCTTTAATTGAACATTAAGGGAAAGCAGGATTTTATTCATACCTCTGCCAATCATTAGTTAGAAACTTATTGCCATTTTTGTCTTTTCTGAAATTTTTACCAAGAGTAGCAAGATTTTATATATATTTCTTTCCAGATTGAGTTGGTATAGTATATCAAACTGCTCAGCTTTGGGACATTGATAAATATTCATGCGTGTATAAAAGCATGATACATAACTATGATTTTAATTACTTAAAAATGGATGCTTAGTTGTATAAACACACAAATGAGACTTGAAAGGACACAAACAGTAAACTGCTTGTGATTAAGGATGACTTTGTTTTTTGGTTTCCTATAATGCACAAGTTAACTTTTAAGAAAGAAATATTATGAAAAAAACTGAGTAATACATCTATGACATGCCATTTTAAAAATTAAAGTGAGAAGAAATACAACTAGCCATCAAGACTGTCAGCAGATCCTGAAAGCCAATTTGAGAAATACTGACAAGAAAGTCAACCTATGGAAATACTTCAAAGTCCAGGTATCACAGCAAAATCATTTTAACTTTAGTAAAAAAATATTTTTATTACAGAAATTAAAACATGAAATTAAAATTTGAAACTCCTACACACACATTAAACAGACTCCCCAAAATACTTGTACAGGACTCCGAAACACCAGCAAAGCACACAGCCCCTGCTCTAAATCGTGCTTGCTACCTATTTTTACAGAGCAGAGCTGAATATCAGCCGCAAAAGAGACTATATAGTATGCAAAGCCCACAACTTTACTGTCTGGTCAGCTATAAGGAAAGCTATAAGGAAAGTTGATCTCTAACTTAAGGTAACACCAGTCATTCGCTCAACTTTAAACAGAAAGACAGGACAGGGTGGATCACAAGGTTGGTAGAAATCTCAGCCTCTCTTTTACTACCTACCCTGTCTTCAGCAGGGGCAAACAACCTGTGATCCTGGGCTGAGAAAGAGGAGCTGTTTCTCTGTAATTCATAAGAACTTTAAAGGCCATTACATAGTTAAAGCTGGGGCCCTGGAACTGCATCGTAGTTTCCTATGTTGCTAAATAGAAAATTGATCTGATACCACTGTGTTTATTTTCTAACATTTGTAATGGATTTTGTTTTAATGTTTTAAAGCAATGACAGCATTTATTTAAAAAAAAAAAAAAAGGTACATAAGCCAATACCTAAGGCAGAACATTTCAACATTAAAATTCGTGGCATCTGAACTGTAAGGTATTAGAGGCTACACACACAAGCATGAGATTGTGTCAGTTACATATAGATTTACCCTGTTATTTTGGATTTATCAGGCAGGCAAAACTGTACTTTCTTTCAATTTTAATATTTATTCTCCCTTTCTTTTTTAAAGTAAATGTTTACTGACCTATAACATATACACAGAAATGTAGAAGTCATAAGTGCTCAGTCTTAGAGCCGTCAATGTATTTAAGCATATTTCTTGAAGGAGGACATGGTTATCTGTGGTTGATTAAAAGAAATAATCTAAGGTGTTAGAAGGCAGGATAGTGGTTACCCAGAGAGGAGAGCTGGGCAAGGGCACCAGAGGCCCTCTGCATGCTGCCAATGCTCTAGACTCACTCAGATCTAGAAGACCCAACCTCACTGGTTTAATAGCATGCTGTTTGAATGGAAATTTTAAAGCAGTTTTAGGTCAGCTGAGGGATCAACATACTGCACCTTTCAAAAAACAGAAGGAAAGAAAGGAGGGAGGGAAACACTTTTGGACTAGGAACAGAAGCATCTCCATAGGCAGCCATGAAGCTCGTACTGCTTCTCAGGACACAGATCCTGGCTAGTCTGCCATGCGCACAGGTGATCAGGTGATAAGAAAGAGCGGCCTCATCGTATTTTATAGTGTCAGCACTCTGGGCTGCAGGGTGTGGGCCAGGCACCTGGAGTGTACTGCCATCGTCCCCTTCGGGAAGGCAGACCGCCTCCTGTCTACTGATACTGTAGTTTTTACCATCCCATTTGTCAGACTTCACGTAACTCATCTGTTATTTGCAAGCTCTGGTCTCTCCCACAGACACATTTAGCTTGTGTGGTTCCCCTTTCCAGGACATTCTGGTGGTACCTTCAGGCATTTACTTTCTAAATGGGAACAGGGTTCACACATACACATCCCACCTCACATTTAAACTCTGCTCACAAATCCAGGAAAAGCCATCACACATCATCATTTCTTAGTAAACCCCCTCACAAATGAATTCTAAAAATTCATCTCTGACCAGGAGAGAGCAACTGTTTTACTTCCCATTTAAATGCTTGTAAAGATACAACCAAACTATTAGGAAAACTGTGCCCCTTAAGCTAGGCTACCACTTCATGGGTAAAGAAATGACTTTGTCGTGGAAATTATAAGATGATTTTCTGTAAAGAAAATAAACATGCAGTGAGACTCTTAATATGATCCAGTGGTTCTCAAACTTGAGCGTCCATAAGGATGACTCAGAGGGTAGGTCTCACCCTAGTTCCTGATTCAGGTCTACAGCATCACCCACAGACCTGCATTTCTTACAAGTTCCCAGGCACTGCATTTTGAGAACCACTGACCAAACTTCAAAAACCACGGTTTAGTTTCAGAGTAACTAAAAAAAATGTTGCTTACGGTCCTGGACGAAGTAGGGATCAGCTTCGGGAGCATACTGTGCACTGAAGTCAACCAAGGCATCCCGTCCATACGGCCGCCGGCGTCCCATGACGGGGATGTTACACAGCTGGGCATAGTCGTCTGCGAAGGACACGACAACAACCGTGGCACACCATCACTGTTTGCTCACACAAGGGTGTGTTCACCCGCCGTGTGCCCCTGCCTCCCACGCACACCCCCCGACCCTGGGCCATCTCAGTATCCTTCATGGGTGCTCTGCACACCCACATACGACTCATACTCTTCAGCACAATTAAGATTCTGAACAGTAGATGCCATTAGTCGCTGAACAGTCGGTAGAATGCATCCCAGGAGAGAAAGAACTGAAAAATCGAACCATCAGAGAGTGCAGCAAGCCTTTGGAAGAATGGCTTTATCTGAACCCATCAGGTGTTTTCATCAAAACATTTTAAATGTATAAAGCAGTCATTCTTACAAATACACATTTTCCCACTCACTGGAAACAGGAAAAAAAATGCATTTTTGGTGATCTAAAAATGAGACACAACCAAGCAAGGATGCTACTAAGTACCATTTGAATTTAGTGGCTATGATTATACTTCTCTACTCAAGACCTGGTCCTTAATCATCATAGTGAGCATTATAACAGTGATAATGAAGTAATGGCTCTAGTAATAATAGCTCATAGTTGTATAATGTTGGCTCTGTGCCAGCTACTGTTTTAAGCACTTAAAACATTAATTCATTAAAGTATTTACACCACCCTATGAAAAACTATTATCCACATTTTACTAATAGGAAATAGAAGCACGGAGTGGTCAAATGACAGCTGGTATGAGGCAGAACCATACTTGAGCTCAGTCCAGCAGTGAGTTAACCAATAACGTAACATTTCTTCCTCTGTAACCCCTGGCCTTGCCTTTTCTGCACCTTAGCTAAATTCATCTGCAGTCACCACTCCTTGAGGCCATTTTCCCTCCTCCATGGCCCACCCAGCACATGGGATCTCGGTCCTCCGTTTGTCATGAGGTGATCACGTTTTCACTGCATTTCGTGGTTCCAGGCTCTTTCCTGTACGGTGGAGCAGAATTATTCAGAAGATCTAGAAAGGCAGGCTTTGGAAGAGACAGCCTCATCTTCTGAATGCACTTTTTACAAAAACTATACTGCCTGAGGACTCATCTAGCAGTTGGTGAGAATTCTGAGGCTCCCCAGACATCAACAGCTCTACCAGAACTGAGAGCCGCGGCTCAGCCAACCCCAGCACTGGCTGGACACTCTTAGGGCGGCCACCTAAGGCAGCCGCCACACTTGCCTGGACCACAGATTGAAGGAGTTTTCCTCTATTTTGCTTCCTTCTGTAACAAAACTAAAGAAAAGCACTGAGGCAAGAGGGTGAATTCTCAAGGCTTTCTTCCATCACCCCTCCTTAAAGGGGTCAAAGGTGTGTGGGTGTGTGTGCACATGCATGCCTACGTGTACACACCTACACATTCTCTCCTAAAGTGAAAGAACGGAGTGTAAAGCCAGAAAAGACCCTGAACCATCAGAGATGGCAGATTATGGTTGTCCCTTCTTACAAACTCTCCTGGTGGGAAGCATTCCAGGACACAACGCCCCCTCCCTGCCGCCCTACCGTGACTTCCCATGTGCTCTTCCATGAGACGTGTTAATTTTATTAAGGAGAAAGCTAAACCAGGAAAAAGACCCTTGACTCGCAAAAATAAAGCTTCAAACAAAGAGAACACAAATGGTTGTCAGTTCTGCTTAAAGTCTGAAAGGGAAAAATAAAGGATTTCCCTGTGAGGGCAAGATGGCAGAAATGTTGACAAGTTTGACACGCTGAGGTCATTCCTGTTCTCTCATGTCTTTTTATATACGTTTGTTGTACATCTGAAAGGGAGACTCAAGATTTTATATGCAGGCAACAGCTGTGATCAAGAGTAGATATTAAAATTAGTTAGCGTTCATATTTTGTAAACCTAGTCCAGAGACGGCTGAGCAGCACACACCTCTCCAGCACCTGGCGGTCAGGTCTGGAGCCTATGGCTTTTCCCCTAGACCATGCAGCCTGCAGCCTCCACCCTCCAAGCTCTCACCATCTAACATCACGAAAGGAAGGATCAAATGGGGGGAGGAGTGGAGGAGGAACAGACTTCTGTTCCTATGGGATGTTTAGGAACAGCATCCTGGGAAAGGTAGTACTTCATGAGCGGGATTTACTTCATAGAAGCTATCTGGGATTTTAAAAAGCACTTACCCAAAGGCAGGGAAGAGGAACTAAAGAGTCTCTTGATGAAGGTAAAATAGGAGAGTGAAAAAGCTGGCTTGACACTCAGCATTCAGAGAACTAAGGTCATGGCATCTGGTCCCATCACTTCATGGCAAATAGATGGGGAAAAATGAAAAGAGTGGCAGATTTTATTTTCTTGGGCTCCAAAATCACTCCAGATGGTAGCTGCAGGCACAAGATTAAAAGATGCTTGCTCCTTGGAAGAAAAGCTATGACAAACCTAGACAGCGTGTTCAAAAGAAAAGACTTCATTTTGCCAACAAAGGTCCATATAGTCAACACTGTTTTTTTCAGTAGTCATGCATGGATGTGAGAGCTGGACATAAAGAAGGGTGAGTGCTGAAGAATTAATGCTTTGGAATTGTGGTGCTGGAGAAGACCCTTGAGAGTCCTTTGGACTGGAAGGAGATCCAACTAGTCAATCCTAAAGGAAATCAATCCTGAATATTCATTGGAAGGACTGATGCTGAAGCTCTAAATACTTCGGCAACCTGAGAAGAGCCAACTCAGTGGAAGAGACCTTGATGCTGGAAAGACTGAAGGCCAAAGGAGAAGGGGGCGGCAGAGGATGAGATGGTTAGATAGTACCACCAACACAAGGGACATGAATTTGAGCAAACTCGGAAGATGGTGAAGGACAGTGAAGCCTGGTGTGCTGCAGTCCATGGGGTCGCAGAGGGTCAGACCCAACTTAGCAAATGAACAACAACAAAAACCCAAAGGCATCACAAAAGCAACCTGTGAGCTGTGTTTGGGGACCACCAAGTGGTCCATAAGAAGGGCTCTGAATGTGACCCAGGCTGCAAAGGGAAGCAGAGGATGGTAATGTGGGTGGGGCGACCTTTGGTGTTTGCTGCATCCTCCTTCCCTCCATTGCTGGACACGTGTTTTTCTCTCAGCTTTCTAGAACTTACTGTCCTTTGCTGCTTCACTTTCTCTAACACGTTAACAAGCCAGATGTCAAGGTAGTTCTGGTCAGTTTTCAAAACATCACTCCTGTGTTAGACGTACTCTTTCGTATTTGAAGATGAGCTGCAGTCCCATCAACACTGGGGCATGCATTTTGAGTTATTTTTCTGGGAGCATGAATGGGTCTGTTCTAATCCATCCACACTGCCTCTCCCATTGCACACATTCTTGGCCAGGGTCAAGGTTGACGTGAATAGGGGGTAATGGAAAGAACATGGGCTTCCAAGGCAGAAGCAGGAGCTCAAGTTCTGATTATGCTCCTTCACTTTCCAGCTTAGCAGTTGGAAAGCAACGTAGCGAGTCTCAGTTTCCACATCTGTCACATGGGGATAATTCCTATTTGCTTCTGTGTTAAAAATGAGATGAGGGACTTCCCTGGTAGTCTTGTGGCTAAGACTCCACACTCCCAATGCAGGAGGTGTGGATTACATCCCTGGTCAGGGAACTACATCCCACATGCTGAAACTGAGAGTTCACACGGCACAACTAAAGATCCTGCCTACCAGAACTAAAAGGGCCCGTATGCCACAAGGAAGGTCAAAGACCTCACGGGCCACAGCTAAGACCCAGTGCAGCCAAACAAAAAACAGGTATTTTAAAAAGTGAGATGTTACATAATTGTTCTTGAATTCTGAAGAACCAAGAAAATGGAGGTTACGGGTTTTTCTCTTTAGGTAAAAATCACTCGAGGCCCTGCTGAACATCTGGAAGTAAATGAGGATTTTCAATGACAGAATGATTGATAGAAATTTTAGTGTCAGCAAAACTTTAAAGGTAGTTGTCAATGGTCTAAGAATTGCACAAGAAATTAAGAGCAATGAAAGCACAGCCTCTAGCTGTTTTAAGATATTGTTTCAAGATCAAGAATTCTTAAATAGATGCAGGGAAACTCTAACTCAGTAAACAGAGAAAGACGTCCTCATGCATTTCATCTCAAAAACTAATGACTGCCTGGGAAATTTTAATCACTTGGTCAGACAGTGATAAGGTATGAACAACAGCACATTTTAACACCAGACCAATAGAACACATAATACAGGGGGCAAACTGATGTTCAGCAGTTGTTAGTATATGCCTGAACCTTTCAGGAATGCCTTGAGTAGCCACCAGGTTTCTCATTATCTTCTAAGGGACCAACTGGAATATCAGCGAGTCCTGGGCAAGGCATCACCTTCAAGATCTGGGCACATGCACCTTTCTAACATATGCTGGGTCCCTGAGCATCCCAAGCCACAACCAGAACCCATCGAGCTTGGAGGTACTTCGCCTTGTTCATCCCTAGGTTGGGTCATGGCTACAGTCCAGTTTGGGGAGGCAGTGAGTTGTGGTTGGCTGAGGGCATGGAGCCCAGGAACAGCAGATCTCTGATTTCCACAACTCCTGATGGGAACCCATGAGAATCTCTTGGCTGCCATTTCATCCAGTTCAACATGTAAAAATGAACGGATTTTTTTCATCCCTAAAGTCATTTTCCGTCTGCAAGATATTCCTTACTTAAGCAGGGTACTTAAGAGTACGCCTTACTTAAGAGTTCATATGGTGCAACAAAGATCGAAGATATAGCATGATGCAACTAAGACCCAGCACAGCCACATAAATACAGATTTGAAAAACAACAACAAATTAAGCACCTAGTTAAGCACCATCTAGTTGTCTGGGGCTAAATGCAAAGGGCGAGCGTGTACTTTCTAAGGGAAAACTTATTTCTTTTTTATTATGATGAACACAAGCAAAATTTTATTCCACTACTTTATGAAAAGTCAATGTTCCATCTCTAGAGAGTCACATTATGATCTGGATTGCTTTGTTTACTCTCTATTTTTAAAGAATAACCTTTTTCATTTTATATATTTCAATTAAAAATTTTATGGTAAAAAGCCATTGCTGGGGAAGGGAAAATTTTCCTACTGCCCCTCTTGAATTCTTTTGACTGGTCTAATAATTAAATTGATACAAGACAGATTGACAAGAAAAAAATCAATCTGTACCTATGGAGGTCTCATCGAAATAAGACCTCCAAAGTAAAGAAAGCAGGCTGTTTTTTGAAAATCATTTTTAGACAAATAGACAATTATTTGTCAAGATTTAACAAAATAAATCTTAACCTTGAATTCCCTAACTGTGATGGTAAGGATTTTTTTTTTTTTTTGCAAATGCCGTTTTGGGGACACTATACCTGTTCGTCCAGGATCTAGCCGCACATGAATGTGAAAAGAAGTGGAAATAGTCACACCTCAAAGCCTCACTCCAGAGAAGGCAATGACACCCCACTCCAGTACTCTTTCCTGGAAAATCCCATGGGCAGAGGAGCCTGGTAGGCTGCAGTCCATGGGGTTGCACAGAGTCGGACACGACTGAGCGACTTCCCTTTCACTTTTCCCTTTCATGCATTGGAGAAGGAAATGGCAACCCACTCCAGTGTTCTTGCCTGAAGAATGGGACAGGGGAGCCTGGTGGGCTGCTATCTATGGGGTCGCACAGAGTCAGACACGACTGAAGTGACTTAGCAGCAGCAGCAGCAAAGCCCCACTCATTGCACTCCTCACCTCAGTAGGCACAGCTGTTAAGCTCTTGATCAGAGCTCTGAGTGACACACATGGGATGGTGTGGGCCACCACCTCCCACGTGGCCTAAACAAGATCCAGGCCACGGCTCACACTCATTTCCCTGGCATGGCAGATTCACATGACACATGGTGCCGCTTTAATTTTAAACTGGAAAAAGAAAACTTGAAAAATTGCCCCCGAGAGCCAGGAGATCTGAGGCCCCCACTGTCTACAGCAATAGCAAGCACATATCCTGGCAGGAAATCTCCATTACTTTTGACAGACACATCTGCAGGGCTGGTCTAGACAGTCACATGTCACAATGCCACTCTGTCACGTGAGGACACTGGGAGGTGAAGTCTCTTGACTGAGGCAGATTAAATTCAGCTGCTATTAAAAATGATGAAAAAGCTGTATTTTGTTCTCCACACATCAAGGCTGAAAACCGAGTGCTCTGAAGTTTCAAGTGCATCATTTTCAAATAAAGGTGAAGTCCTTGGAAGAAAAGTTATGACCAACCTAGATAGCATATTTAAAAGCAGAGACATTACTTTGCCAATAAAGGTCCGTGTAGTCAAGGCTGTGGTTTTTCCTGTGGTCATGTATGGATGTGAGAGTTGGACTGTGAAGAAGGCTGAGTGCCAAAGAATTGATGCTTTTGAACTGTGGTGCTGGAGAAGACTCTTGAGAGTCCCTTGGACTGCAAGGAGATCCAACCAGTCTGTTCTGAAGGAGATCAGCCCTGGGATTTCTTTGGAAGGAATGATGCTAAAGCTGAAACTCCAATACTTTGACCATCTCATGCAAAGAGTTGACTCACTGGAAAAGCCTCTGATGCTGGGAGGGATTGAGGGCAGGAGAAGGAGACAACAGAGGATGAGATGGCTGGATGGCATCACTGACTTGATGGATGTGAGTCTGAGTGAGCTCCGGGAGTTGGTGATGGACAGGGAAGCCTGGTGTTCTGCGATTCATGGGGTCGCAAAGAGTCGGACACGACTGAGCGACTGAACTGAAGGCACAATGGTTGCGCGGTGCAGCAGCAGCCAAGAGGAGCTACCCCACATGCAAGGTCAGGAGCGCAGCCGAGAGGAGCTACCCCATGCCTAAGATCAGGGGCGCAGTCAAGAGGAGATACCCTGCGTCCAAGGTAAGGAGCAGCGGCTGCGCTTTGCTGGAGGGTGTGAAGAGATAACCCATGTCCAAGGTAAGAGAAACCCAAGGAAGACGGTAGGCACTGAGAGGGCATCAGAGGGCAGACAGACTGAAACCACAATCACAGACAACAAGCCAATGGATCACATAGGCCACAGCTTGTCTAACTCAATGAAACTAAGCTGTGTGGGGCCACCCAAGACAGACGGGTCATGGTGGAGAGGTCTGACAGAATGTGGTCCACTGGAGAAGGGAATGGCAAACCACTTCAGTATTCTTGCCTTGAGAACACCATGAGCAGTATGAAAAGGCAAAAAGATAGGACACTGAATGAGGAACTCCCCAGGTCGGCAGATGCCCAATATGCTACTGGAGATCAGTGGAGAAATAACTCCAGAAAGAGTACAGGGACAGCACCAAAGCAAAAAACACCACCCAGTTGTGGATGTGACTGGTAATAGAAGGAAGGTCCGATGAGCAATATTGCATAGGAACCTGGAATGTTAGGTCCATGAATCAAGGCAAATTGGAAGTGGTCACGCAGGAGATGGCAAGAATGAATCTTGACATTCTGGGAATCAGCGAACTAAGATGGACTGGAATGGGTGAATTTAACTCAAATGACCATTATATCTACTACTGCAGGCAGGGAGCCCTTAGAAGAAATGGAGTAGCCATCATAGTCAACAAGGAGTCTGAAATGCAGTACTTGGATGCAATCTCAAAAACGACGGAATGATCTCTGTTATTTCCAAGGCAAACCATTCAATATCACAGTTCCAAGTCTATGCCCTGACCAGCAACACTGAAGAAGCTGAAGTTGAATGGTTCTATGAAGATCTACAAGACCTTTTAGAACTAACACCCCAAAAACATGTCCTTTTCATTATAGGGGACTGGAACACAAAAGTAGGAAGTCAAGAAACACCTGGAGTAACAGGCAAATTTGGCCTTGGAGTACAGAATGAAGCAGGGCAAAGGCTAATAGAGTTTTGCCAAAAGAACATACTGGTCATAGCAAACACCCTCTTCCAACAACACAAGAGTAGACTTTATACATGGACATCACCAGATGGTCAACACTGAAATCAGATTGATTATATTCTTTGCAGCCAAAGATGGAGAAGCTCTATACAGTCAGCAAAAACAAGACCAGGAGCTGACTGTGGCTCAGATCATGAAATCCTTATTGCGATATTCAGACTTAAATTGAAGAAAGTGGGGAAAACCACTAGACCATTCAGGTATGACATCAATCAAATCCCTTATGACTATACAGTGGAAGTGAGAAATAGATTTAAGGGACTAGATCTGATAGACAGAGTGCCTGATGAACTATGGATGGAGGTCCATGACATTGTACAGAAGACAGGGAGCAAGACCATCCCCAAGAAAAAGAATGCAAAAAGGCAAAATGGCTGTCTAAGGAGGCCTTACAAATAGCTGTGAAAAGAAGAGAAGCGAAAAGCAAAGGAGAAAAGGAAAGATATAAGCATCTGAATGTAGAGTTCCAAAGAATAGCAAGGAGAAATAAGAAAGACTTCCTCAGTGATCAATGCAGAGAAATAGAGGAAAACAACAGAATGGGAAAGACTAGAGATCTCTTCAAGAAAATTAGAGATACCAAGGGAACATTTCATGCAAAGATGGGCTCGATAAAGGACAGAAATGGTATGGACCTAACTGAAGCAGAGATATTAAGAAGAGGTGGCAAGAATACACAGAAGAACTGTACAAAAAAGATCTTCACGACCCAAATAATCACGATGGTGTGATCACTCACCTAGAGCCAGACATCCTGGAATGAGAAGTCAAGTGGGCCTTAAGAAGAATCACTAAGAACAAAGCTAGTGGAAGTGATGGAATTCCAGTAGAGCTATTTCAAATCCTGAAAGATGATGCTGTGAAAGTGCTGCACTCAATATGCCAGCACATTTGGAAAACTCAGCAGTGGCCACAGGACTGGAAAAGGTCAGTTTTCATTCCAATCCCAAAGAAAGGCAATGCCAAAGAATGCTCACACTACTGCACAATTCACTCATCTCACACGCTAGTAAAGTAATGCTCAAAATTCTCCAAGCCAGGCTTCAACAGTGCATGAACCATGAACGTATTCCAGATGTTCAAGCTGGGTTTAGAAAAGGCAAAGGAACCAGAGATCAAATTGCCAACATCCACTGGATCATAAAAAGAAAGAGAGTTCCAGAAAAATATCTATTTCTGCTTTGTTGACTATGCCAAAGCCTTTGACTATGTGGATCACAATAAACTGTGGAAAATTCTGAAAGAGATGGGAATACCAGACCACCTGACCTGCCTCTTGAGAAACCTATATGCAGGTCAGGAAGCAACAGTTAGAACTAGACATGGAACAACAGACTGGTTCCAAATAGGAAAAGGAGTGCGTCAAGGCTGTATATTGTCACCCTGCTTATTTAACTTATATGCAGAGTACATCATGAGAAACGGTGGGCTGGAGGAAGCACAAGCTGGAATCAAGATCGCCAGGAGAAATATCAATAACCTCAGATATGCAGATGACACCACCCTTATGGCAGAAAGTGAAGAGGAACTAAAAAGCCTCTTGATGAAAGTGAAAGAGGAGAGTGAAAAAGTTGGCTTAAAGCTCAACATTCAGAAAACAAAGATCATGGCATCTGGTCCCATCACTTCATGGAAAATAGATGGGGAAACAGTGGAAACAGTGGCTGCCTTTATTTTGGGGGGCTCCAAAATCAGTGCAGATGGTGATTGAAGCCATGAAATTAAAAGATGCTTACTCCTTGGAAGGAAAGTTATGACCAACCTAGACAGCATATTAAAAAGCAGAGACACTACTTGGTCAACAAAGGTCCATCTAGTCAAGGCTATGGTTTTTCCAGTGGATGTGAGTGTTGGACTGTGAAAAAAGCTGAGCGCTGAAGAATTGATGCTTTTGAACTGTGGTGTTGGAGAAGACTCTTGAGTGTCCTTAGGACTACAAGGAGATCCAACCAATCCATCCTAAAGGAGATCAGTCCTGGGTGTTTATTGGAAAGACTGATGTTGAAGGTGAAACTCCAATACTTTGGCCACCTGATGCGAAGAGCTGACTTTTGAAAAGACCTTGATGCTGGGGAAGATTGAAGGCAGGAGAAGAAGGGGACGACAGAGGATGAGATGGTTGGATGGCATCACCAACTCGATGGACATGAGTTTGGGTTAACTCTGGGAGTTGGTGATGGACAGGGAGGCCTGGCGTGCTGCAGTTCATGGGGTCGCAAAGAGTTGGACATGACTGAGTGACTGAAGTGAACTGAAGGGCCAACCTATATTCATAAAGGAAAATGGGTCATATATTTCTAGACCAGGTGTTTTTCCTACATGCCTCCACATGTTATTAATTGATGGTGTTTGGAACACACACACCAGGATGTGGAGGAAGGAGATGGGGAGAATGAAGATTTATCCTATTGGCTGCTGAGCCAGCTGTACAGCAGGCATTTTTCTTTGAAATTAGTAAGAGCTATGGAATTAGATAAATGTTGACCATTTACAGAACATACTGTCCAATACTGAGGACAGAGGAAGGAACATCAAAGAGGATTATCCTGGCAGTGCCACACCTTGTGGAGTTAAGACATCTGCCTGCTTATGCTCATCCTCAGAGAGTAAACGCTTACCAACAGTGCCTGCAGAACAGGCAGCAACCCTGCTCTTCTGATGTCAAAGCCTGCTGAGCTGGGAGAGAAAACTGGGTATCCTAAAAAGAGAAAGGACCCGGAGTCAAAAGCCCTGAGTTCTAGTCCTACTGCTTCCTGTTCTTTGGACTGGAAACCTTTCTCTGAGCTTTATCTGCTGAACATAGATTATGGTCCTCTGCCTTAGCAGCATTAAAGGAAACTTATTGTTCCATTCAGTGATTGACTCACTCACTCATCCAACCAGAGGCTGCGAATATTATCAGGCAGAATGGGGTTTGGGAGGAACAGGAAGGATAAAATGACAGGACTCTGACATATGCAATAATACGTGAAGAAGGGGCAGTGCCCTAGACTCAGTCAGGAAGAGCTGGGGAAGGTTTTACCTTGGAGGTGAGCATCTACAGGAACTGGGTCAGCCAGGTGAAGAAGAGGAGGGATGGTACCTCAGAGTCCCAGGCATATAAAGTGGATAAGAAAGCCTCGGGAAAATTAAAAGACTATGTAAACACTGCCTGCTACAGACCTCTGCTAAAGGACAGTCAGAAAAAAAAAGGGTGGAGGGGGGAGTTAGTTAACGTGCACTATTATTTTAGCACTGGGGTGCCAGGTGCTATACACTTTTGCACACACTTTAGCCTTTATTTTTTTATTTTTATTTTTTTGGTCACACTGCATAGCATAGAGGATCTCAGTTCCACGGCCAGAGATTGAACCCATACCGTTTGCAGTGGAAGCATGGAATCCTAACCATTGGACTGCCGGAGAAGCAGAATCACACACTTTTCCCTTTAAATCTCAGAATCGTATGCAATAACTGTAATTAGCTCCTTTTGTTTCCAATAAAAAAGCTAAGGTTTACAGCAAAACTGTCCTAGCTTAGTTGAAGGATTTGACTCTTAGTCTGTCTGCAAAACCATGATCTTTCTGTTCCACAGCTGCCCTTCTGAAACCCTGAGAAGAAAATTATTAAATACATTCCTAAGACTGTAAGCATCAGGTGAGTACTCAGTTTGGTAATAAGCATCTGTGACTGTAATCCCAGGGAGAGTAATAACCATGAATGCTGATGAGCTCAGCCCCACCAGAGTCAGCTTTATCATTAGCAGGATTTATGTTTATTGAATTTGCTCGATTTATTAGGTGAAAGAGATCAAATTGCTTAATGTTCAATTAAACTGTACTTGTCGAGGACAGGGAAGTAATGAAGTCTAAAGTCTTGGCAGGGTTTGTGTTCTGCGGAACTCCTGTGAATGTTAAGGCTCTAAGGAAACTCACAGGCCTTAGACCAATCAAGTTCTTCCACCCCCAACCTTCACCTAGTGCTGTGCCTTCCAAGTGGAGTCACTCTCAGCGTTTTCCATCACATTGCTGTTTACGTAGCCAGACTCTAACTGGAGACAGAGATTTGTTGGGTATGAATGCCAAAAAAATGGAGGTTCCGTTTAGAAATAATTTCTAAAACCTGGATCCAACATTTATAGACTTGTAATAGCATTAAATTATGCCACACATAAATACCTTAAAATAATGATTGATAACTTATGAATTTCTTATGAAGGCCTGCGTGAAAGGTTTCCCCCATTTCTAAGTAAATAGGACTTTGGAAATAAAACATTAAATCTTGCATTGAGACAATCTCAAGAAATCTCAAGAAATATGAGCAATGACATAACTTCTAAAATTTGATAAGAGATAAGCCTGGACAATACAATCAACAGGCAAATGGGAGAAAAGTTCAACATGTTAATTTTTCTAAGCTGATCTATTTCATATTTTTCCAACTGGAAGGACATATGAACCGTTTCATCTCCTCCTTTCTTATTAAGTACCACTTTGAAGTGACAATCTGAGAAGTCAACAATTAGGAAAAACAAACATTATATGGAAGGAATACATTTTGTTTTTTCTATTTTTTTTGTATTAACCAAGTAAGAATTATTTTTTAAATTTGAGCTATGTGTGTGCTTAAGAATAAAGGGTAGAAACTTCCCTGGTGATCTAGTAGCTAAGTCTCCGCACTTCCAATGCAGGGGGCCCAGGTTCAATGCCTGGTCAGGAAACTACATCACATGTGTTGCTCTAGGACTTAGAATGCCTCAACGAAGACTGCAGATCCCGTGTGTCCCAACTGAGACCCAGTGCAGCCAAAATAAATACATATTTTTTTAAAAAAGGGGAGGTTACACAACATAGGAAATATACTAAATGCCACTGAATTATTCACTATAAAACACATCATGTGCATTTAACCTCAATTAAAACAATAAGAAAAAAATTTTTTTCTTTAAAGTCCAGTATTCATCTAACTTTTCTACTTTAATTGGTAAAAAGAGAAAAGAAGATTAGTTAATCTCTAAGGTCCTTTTCAGCTTACGTATTCTACAATTCTAAGCACAAAATTTTTTCTATTAGACTGCAAAATAATGGGAAGACAATTATATAGGAGGCCATCCCCAAGACCATCTCCAAGAAAAAGAAAGGCAAAATGGTTGTCTGAGGAGACCTTACAAATAGCTACGAAAAGAAGAGAAGCTAAAGGCAAAGAAGAAAAGAAGGCGGCAAAGAAGAAAACTCTGCATACCCATTTGAATACAGAGTTCCAAAGAACAGGAAGGAGAAATAAGAAAGCCTTCCTCAGTGATCAATGCAAAGAAATAGAGGAAGACAATAGAATGGGAAAGACTAGAGATGTCTTCAAGAAAATTAGAGATGCCAAGGGAACATTTCATGCAAAGATGGGCTTGATAAAGGACAGAAATGGTATGGCCCTAGCAGAAGATATTAAGAAGAGGTGGCAAGAATACACAGAAAAACTATACAAAAAAGATCATCATGACCCAGATAACCATGATGGTGTTATCACTCACCTAAAGCCAGACATCCTGGAATGTGAAGTCAAGTGGGCCTTAGGAAGCATCACGTCACTATGAACAAAGCTAGTGGAGGTGATGGAATTCCAGTTGCGCTATTTCAAATTGTAAAAGATGATGCTGTGAAAGTGTTGTACTCAGTATGCCAGCAAATTTGGAAAACTCAGCAGTGGCCACAGGACTGGAAAAGGTCAGTTTTCATTCCAATCCCAAAGAAAGGCAATGCCGAAGAGTGCTCAAACTACCGCACAATTGCACTCATCTCACACGCTAGTAAAGTAATGCTCAAAATTCTCCAAGCCAGGCTTCAACAGTACATGAACCATGAACTTCCAGATGTTCAAGCTAGATTTAGAAAAGGTAGAGGAGCCAGAGATCAAGTTGCCAAATTCCGCTGGATCATAGAAAAAGCAAGAGAATTCCAGAAAAAAACATCTATTTCTGCTTTATTGAAGCCAAAACCTTTGACTGTGTGGATCACAATAAACTGTGGAAAATTCTGAAAGAGATGGGAATACCAGACCACCTGACCTACCTCCTGAGAAATCTGTATGCAGGTCAAGAAGCGACAGTTAGAACCAGTAATGGAACAATGGACTGGTACCAAATCAGGAAAGGAGTACCTCAAGGCTGTATATTGTCACCCTGCTTATTTAACTTATATGCAGAGTATATCATGTAAAATGCTGGGCTGGATGAAGCACAAGCAGGAATCAAGATTGCCAGGAGAAAGATCAATAACCTCAGATATGCAGATGACACCACCCTTATAGCAGAAAGCGATGAATAACTAAAGAGCCTCTTGAAAGTGAAAGAGGAGAGTGAAAAAGCTGGCTTAAAACTCAACATTCAGAAAACTAAGATCATGGCATCCAGACCCATCACTTCATGGTAAACAGATGGGGAAACAATAGAAACAGTGACAGACTTTATTTTGGGGGGCTCCAAAAATCACTGCAGATGGTGACTGCAGCCATGAAATTAAAAGACACTTGCTCCTTGGAAGAAAAGCTATGACCAACCTAGACAGTGCATTGAAAAGCAGAGACATTACTTTGCTGACAAAGCAAACCTAGTCAAAGCTATGGGTTTTCCAGTAGTCATGTATGGATGTGAGAGTTGGACCATAAAGAAAGCTGAGCACTGAAGAATTGATGCTTTTGAATTGTGGTATTGGAGAAAACTCTTGAGAGTCCCTTGGACTGCAATTAGATCCAACCAGTCCATCCTAAAGGAAATCAGTCCTGAATATTCACTGGAAGGACTGATGCTGAAGCTGAAATTCCAATACTTTGGCCATCTGATGCGAAGAACTGACTGGAATGAGCAAGACTGAAGGCAGGAAGAGAAGGGGAAGACAGGGGATGACATGGTTGGATGGCATCACTGACTCAATGGACAGGAGTTTGAGCAAGCTCTGGGAGCTGGTGATGGACAGGGAAGCCTGGCGTGCTGCAGTCCATGGAGTCGCAAAGAGTCAGACAAGCAACTGAACTGAGCTGAAATCTGTCTTTGAAACTTGTGGCTGTAATATGAGGTAATCACCACCAGAGGGCACTGCTGCCTGCATGTGGTGCTCACAGGGTGTTTCCAGATGACGACTGACAATCATGAAATTGATTGCACTGTCGGTAAACATGGACAGTCTAACCTCATTCATTTTCCTGCTGAGGAAACTGAGGTCCAGAGAAATGTAACAATATTCCAAAAGTCAAATCAGGATAAAATTTCAAAATATTAAGCTTTTTTTAAAATAAAACTAAATTATTAAATTCTAAGGGTAAAAATAATTGAGCTTTACGTTTTGGAACCGTTCAAAAGTCTCTTGATTAATATCCAGAAGTATAGATCTCAAGGTTATGAAATATATATATACTGCTGAATCATCATCTGAAGAACACTGTCTAGGTAACTAATGTAATGTGAAAGTACCACTAGAGGGGCCTGGCGGGTTACACTCCACTGGGTTGAGAAGAATCGGACACTGAGCACACACACAAACATAGTAAGTGGAATAGATATGTATTTCACTTACTTACAGGAAACGCAATAAACCTGCAAATCAAAACTGAACTATTTTAAGCGCTGTAACTCTTGGTTTATAACTTGCTCTTATATTGCATTTATCTTCATCTGAAGTGACTCTTCTTACCTACCCCTCTGATTCAGAACCAGATACAGTCCTAGTAGCTCTTCCTTCTGTCAGTGACTTATTTGGCTACTATGGTAGGCACTGTAATTATGTTGTGAATAGTAACTTCTAGGGTTGAACAGTGTACAACCAGCGTAACTGTCCACAACAGCCACTGAGACCCAGAGCTCAGACAGAAGCATAAAGGAAAGCCTTCTTGTGCCCTCAAGCCTCCCCATGAGCTCATCTTTTGTAATTTCTTGCTTAAGACCCTGGGTTACTGATGCTGAGCAAAACTATGATCATCCTAGTTTCTGCTCCTTGCAGATTTATGCCAACTCACTTCCTAAGCACTTCCTGATGCTTTCCTCCCAGTCAGTAAGAGGTACAGTCTGTCTGCATGAAGGGGGAGGAGACAGACTTTCCCTCATCCTTCTTCTGCCAGGCATGCCTGCTCTGGTCATGAGCTGAGCACATAAAAGGCATGGGCAGCCAGCGGCTTTTTTCTAGCCATAGTTGTCTTACAAGGTCAATTAGGAAAGGGTCAAAGTAAACACACCATTATTTGACTTCGAAACCTCAAACAAAGAATCGGGCTTTAAGCAGTTACAGTGATTGTTCTCATAGTCTCATAGTCTCACTCAGCACAGTTCATTTTCTTACAGTACCTTTCAACTATTAGTGAAGAGAGAGAAATGCTCTCTGCAAAGTTTATTTAAAATACATGAAAGTAAAGCTTTCACTAAAGAGCAAATCAACTCATTCAGGGTAACACCAAAAAGGTATTTCTAGAAAATTGAATGCCTACTCATAATCTCTGATTTCAGTTTTAACTGGCTAAAAATTTGATTTGAGATCAGTTAGATTGCTTGTTAATGAAAAATAAAAGTGTTGCTTTTTGTAATCAGATTTGGTTTGATCCCTGGGTCAGGAAGATCCCCTGGAGAACGGAATGGCTACCCGCTCCAGTATTCTGGCCTGGAGAATTCCATGGACAGAGGAGCCTAGCAGGCTGCAGTCCATGGGGTTGCAAAGAGTCAGACACAACTGAGCGACTTTCACTTTCACTGTTCCTTTTATGTGCATGTCTTATTTTCTCTACTTTAGCTCTACATTATGAAGATCCTAATAGATCAGTGCAATTATATTCATAATGCAAGCTATCCTCCAGTCAGAATATTTTCAGTAACAAAGCATGGCCAAATACCTTCTTACCACTACAATGTAGTATATAGCTCTTAAGAAAACAAGCTTTGAATAAAATGGATACTTCAAAGTTCAAATCATACACAAACTAAAATTTCAGACGTGTTATTATTATCAACTTTCCATCTGTCCATCAAATGTCCCCCGCATTTAACTGTCCTATATTGTTGAGGCCACTGAGACAACAGCTTCAGCCTGCTGGTCCTCCTCAGCTGGCGTCTGGAACCCCTGCTGACTCCTGCTCCAGGGAACTGGGTTTGCAGTCCACTTCCAGGACACTCCTCCCAAGTTCATTCGCCAACAGTGTAGCAGGAAATGGAGTAATTTTTCCCCCTTTATAAGGGGTCCACCCCACCTCCGCCTTTTAACTTTCTTTGCTGAGACAAACCCTGTTTCCTGTGCTAGTATCAACGACTGCAATGCGATCATAACCTGAACGTGACTTACTTGCTCACGGCGTTCTCTAATGCACCTGCCTAAGACAAAGTTGTTTCAAAAAACCCATATTTTGGCTTCATTTCTAGTGTTCTTCTCATGCACAGTCCCTATTTTTGTGCCTGGCCTTTGTGTCATTCATCCTGTTTATTCTCGCCCTTTCACAAGTCCAGTGTCTCTTTCCTGGTGGAGTGTTTACTGTCCCACCTCCTCCCTGCGCTTCTCCAGCATACATCTAGGGAAGAAGGAGGAACCACGCTTCGCTCCAAACTGAAAACAAAGGCCCTTACTTAAGGATGTGTTTGTACAGGATGGTAACGGGAACTGCAGGAGGTCTACAAAAGGCAGATATTTTCTTTAGCTGGTTCTCAATCTTTTCTTCAATCCCAGTTGTGATGGCTAATGAAAGAAGGAAAGTGAAGTCGCTCAGCTGTGTCTGACTCTTTGCGACCCCATGGACTGCAGCCGACCAGGCTCCTCCGTCCATGGGGTTTTCCAGGCAAGAGTCCTGGAGTGGGGTGCCATTGCCTTCTCCAGGGGATCTTGCCGACCCACGGATCGAAGCCGGGTCTCCCACATTGTAGGCAGACGCTTTTATTGTCTGAGGCTAATACGTGTTAAATCAGCCAGGCCATGGAGTGCCTGGATGTCACTGTTGAAACATTATTTTGAGGGGTCCCTGGTGGCTCAGTCGTAAGGAACCCACCTGCTAATGCAGGAGGATGCAGGTTCAATCCCTGGTCGGGGAAGATGCCACATGCTGTGGGGCAGCTAAGCCCATGCTCCACTACAAGAGGAGCCACCACAATGAGAAGCCCGCACAGCCCAGCTAGAGAGTAACCCCCACGTGCCACAACTAGAGAAAAGGCCATGCAGCAATAAGATAAAAATAAATAAATATTTTTTAAAAATCACGTTTTTGGGTGTTTCTGGAATGGGATCAACACTGACATTGGTGTGTTTGAGTAAAGCAAATTACCCTTCATAAAGTGGGTAGGCCTCTTTCAATGAGTTGATGGCTTCATTAAAACAGAAAGACTGGCCCTCCTCTGAGAAGAATTCCACTGCCCAACCACCTCTGCACTTTGGGCTCCTTCTACAAAACCAGCTCTTCCTGATGGCTTCTGACCTGGAACTTCAGCTCCCCTTGGGCCTCCACAGCATCAGGCCACTCTATAGATTTTGGATTTACCAGCTTCTATAATCACGCCAAAGAATGTTCAAACTACTGCACAGTTGCACTCATTTCACATGCTAGCAAAGTAATGCTCAAAATTCTCTAAGCTAGGCTTCAGCAATACATGAACCATGAACTTCCAGATGTTGAAGCTGGATTTAGAAAAGGTAGAGGAACCAGAGATCAAATTGGCAACATCTGCTGCATCATAGAAAAAGCAAGAGAATTCCAGAAAAACATCTGCTTCATTGACTATGCTAAAGTTCTTTGACTGTGTGGATCACAACAAACGATGGGAAATTCTTCAAGAGATGGGAATACCAGACCACCTGACCTGCCTCCTGAGAAATCTGTATGCAGGTCAGGAAGCAACAGTTGGAACCAGACATAGAACAATGGACTGGTTCCAAATTGGGAAAGGAGTACATCAAGGATACATATAGTCACCCTGCTTATTTAACTTATATACAGAGTATATCATGCAAAATGCTGGGCAGGATGAAGCACAAGCAGGAATCAAGACTGCCAGGAGAAAGATCAATAACCTCAGATATGCAGATGACACCACCCTTATGGCAGAAAGTGAAGAACTAAAGAGCCTTTTGATGAAAGTGAAAGAGGAGAGTGAAAAAGTTGGCTTAAAGCTCAACATTCAGAAAACTAAGACCATGACATCTGGTCCCATCACTTCATGGTAAACAGATGGGGAAACAATAGAAACAGTGACATCAGTGGCTGATGGTGACTGCAGCCATGAAATTAAAAGACGCTTGCTCCTTGGAAGAAAAACTATGACCAACCTAGACAGCATATTAAAAAGCAGAGACATTACTTTGCAGACAAAGGTCCACAGAGTCAAAGCTATAGTTTTTCCAATAGTCATGTATGGATGTGAGAGTTGGACCATAAAGAAAGCTGAGCACCGAATAATTGATGCTTTTGAACTGTGGTGTTGGAGAAGACTCTTGAGAGTCCCTTGGTCTGCAAGGAGATCAAATCAGTCAGTCCTAAAGGAAATCAGTCCTGAATATTCATTGGAAGGACTGATGCTGGAGCTCCAATAGTTTGGCCACCTGATGTGAAGAACTGACTCATTGGAAAAGACCCTGATGCTGGGAAAGATTGAAGGCAGGAAGAGAAAGGGACAACAGAGGTTGAGACGGTTGGATGGCATCACTGACTCAAAGGACAGGAGTTTGATCAAGCCCCAGGAGTTGGTGATGGAAGCCTGGCATGCTGCAGTTCATGGGGTTGCAAAGAGTCAGACGTGACTGAGTGACTGAATTGACTGACAATCATGTGAGCCAATTCCTTAAAATGAATGAATTTAGCAGTCAGTCAGTCAATCTCAATCTCACTCTCTCCCATTGGTTCTGCTTTTCTGGAGAACCCAGACTACACCACCAAGCTGTCCTTATTGGGACAGGGGAAGTTTGTCATCGTTGCGGTAGGCAATCTCAATAAGGTGAGCACATACCTTCAGCAGAAGGTACCTAATTCTTAACAGGAGTTTTGATCCCTGGGTTGGAAAGATCCCTTGGAGAAGGGAAAGGCTACTCACTCCAGTGTTCTGGCCTGGAGAATTGCATATACTACAGTCCATGGGGTTGCAAATAGTCGGACACGACTGAGCAACTTTCACTTCCACGTGTAGGTATAGAAAAGCTTTTATTAATGCTATCTTCTCTATTATTTCCTCGAAAGTCACTGCAGTGGAAGATATTGCTTATAAAAACAATGCACATTAGGAATACTCGGGATCCCCTGTTAACCTGGAAACCCAGAACGTGCCTTGTGTATCACGTACACGGCTACTTAGACTCAAACTGTGAATACACACATCTCATGTCCTGGTCTTAATTCTCTAATAACTGACAATCACTGTCATGAATTTTCCTTCCCAGCGTCCTCAGTTGCCCTAAGATGGTAACGCTGCTATGAAGATAATGACATACATTAAGTCTAGAATATTAATACTTTACCGTTAAGGTTTGAGAGTAAGGGTTTTTTTGTTGTTGTTGCTATTTAATATGTCTAGAATGTTTAGGAAAACCATATACTAGATAATCTGACAGACCTATGACCTCAATTTTGAAATATGTAGGATTTTTATGTTGCTTGAGAATTAACAGAACTCTATTAGGTCAGTAAATACTATCTAAATTCATTAGGGAATTCAATTTGTTGCATTTTAAGTTTAGTTTATTAGCTTTATAAGAGCTGCTTAAATACTTAAGAAAATGCTTGTTAGGATTATAGGCTGCCCTTTCAGCTCTATAAAGTACTTGAGAGAAAATCAAATACATAAAGTTTATACATTAGAGGCCAAAGTGTTAAGAGATTTAATTAACAAGAATTTTGATATAGAAATAACTCTCAAGGAAAGTTTAATCTGTTCCTTGAGATATATAAACATCATAAAATAAAAATGGATCTTACTTTATATAAAAATATTAGATTTATAAACAGAAGGACAAAATATTTAAGTCGAACTTAAAGTCTTAGGTAAGTCTAGATTTTAACGCTGATCAATTGAATATACTGAATTCCACTTTGCATACTTCCCTGGTGGCCCAGTAGCTAGGACTCTGCGTTCCCAAGGCTGGGGTAGGGGGTGGGGATGGGGGAGGGGGGTGTGGGGTTTGATCCCTGCTCAGGGAACTAGATCCTGCATGCTGCAACCAAGAGTTCCAATGCTGCAACTGAAGGGTGCACATGTCGCCAAGTTAAAAAAAAAAAAAAAAAAAGATCCCACGTGCCACAACTAAAAGATGAGGCCCAACAAAAACCTCAACCTTGACCAGTCTTTTCCAGGCCCCTCTCAGACATCCTAACCACACTGGCAGCTCGGGAGCCTCAAGGGACATAGAAGCAGCAGCTTCTTTCGGAGGCTGCTGAGGTGTCTGGCTCTGTGTCAGTCCCCAAACGCACTCCTGCCCCCGCATCGTCTTTGACTCTTGCCTACTTTCAAAGAGATTTCTAGCACTGTATAGCAAGGTGACAATGGGGAATAATCTTTAGCTCAACTCACTTCCTGGAACAAGATTTGATTTATAATCATTGCTAACACCTACGAAGCATTTCTTCCATGTCAAACATCTCACAATGCATGATCACATTTTTATCCCTCATTCAATCCTGAGGCAGATGTTGGACTGCTATTTTACAAAAACGGGGAAACTAATGTAAGGATCACATTAAACACCAAGGTTCTATGTGCATAATTCACTACTTAAGCCTTTCTAGTAAGAAAAGTATTTTCGCTCTTTTCAGGAAAGTAAGGAAAAGCCTTCTAAATAAATGTAAAGCATCTTCAAGAAGAAGAAATATAAATTGCTTATTTGCCATTTCATACCGTATTCAATTTAATCTAGTTCCATAGATACCAAGAATTTTGTCTCAAAAAAAGTGGACCACTTACCGCTGAGAGTATGTATACTCTATACACATAGAGTGTATATATACGGCAGCCACTCGATTGAGGAGATCTTTTGTCTCTTTCCAGTTTGATTTAAATTCTCCACTATAGTTTATTAACAGCTAAACTTTCTTTAATCATCATAAGCAGGATCTATGATCACAATGATAAATGCTCGCATACTTACAGAGTATTAATTACTGTAACCTCAAAAGAGTTCTCAACTTGGGATAAAGGAAACTGAAGTAACTGGTCCAGTGCAATCGACAGAAGCAGTGCCAACAGCAGAACGAGATCCCTGGACTGCCCAAGCCACAGGCGGTGACTACGCGCTGTGCCTCACTTGCAGGATGTTCCAGAGTTATTACTAACGTTCTTTGGAAACATAGTTCTTGGAAAAGCCTTTAAACCGTGACTGCTGAAAGGCCTTTTGCAACCACTGCCCAATTACAATATTTTTTCAAGTTTAGTCCGTGAGTCAAATCCTTGTCTTCCTTCACACCTCCAAGGGTATTATGAAACTTGTTACACTAAGATCTTTGGGAACATGTACGAGCCAGGCATGGATATGGAAGAAATCACTAGCTCGACTGTTCAAAGAGAGATTCCAGCTAACTTCACTCCTGCAAAACCATATTAAAAAAAATTGGGGGTAGAGAAGTTATAAGGAAGTATGAAAAATAGCGTGGCATAGGAAATGATGGATTTATTAAAAAAGGATGTCACCTGTGCATTTAAATGAGCAGTACTAAGGAATGAACTTCTAATTTAGCAATACAGCATAACTTTGTCAGTTCTACAGAATTTTACACTTCCTGTAAATACAAACTGTATATCTGTTCTAAAATTTATGGCCTAGATGAAACACAGTAGGGTGTTCAAGCAAATAATGAAATGAAGGAAAATGTAAATAATTTAACTGAAGCTGAAAACAGATAACTATAAATAATTTAGATTGCATTTCAGACATGGTTCTTAGTAACTGCACTCTGCATATAATAGTTCCCTAAACATGTTGTTGAGTTTTTAAAAAGAAAGAATTAGACACAAATCCATATTAAAATCTATAGAATTCTCTACTGACAGAACTGATTTAAAATCTTTCTTATGCGGTAATGATTATATTTTTCTTCCTGGCCCTGAAGTGGTTGAGAGCATGGAGGCTGATGCCTGGATGTGACTCCACCACTCCCAGGTATCTGACCATGGTGGGCAATGTAATAATCTGTATTCCTGCAACGAGAATTTTCAAATCAAATCTAACCTGTATATATCTGTATCTTTAAACAGCTCTCCAAGCAAAACAGAGGATCCATGCCTCTGCATTTCTATTAATAGCAGTTATTTTTCAAAGCCTTTGTCAATTTCTTTTGTGGTACTTCAGTTTCCTTGGAGATTTTTTTTAAACCCCACTGTCACCTTTCTATGCCTGACATGCATTAAGTTATTACTTCAGAGATGACACCATCCTTATAGCAGAAAATGAGGAGGAATTAAAGAGGCTCTTGATGAAGGTGAAAGAGGGCTTGGCTTGGGTTCCCAAATCATTGTGGACAGTGACTGCAGATATGAAATTAAAAGATGCTTGCTCCTTGGAAGAAAAGCAATGACAAACCTAGACAGTGTATTAAAAAGCAGAGACATTATTTTGCCTACAAAGATCCGTATAGTCAAAGCTATGGTTTTTCCAGTAGTCATGTAAGGAAGTAAGAGCTGGACAATAAAGAAGGCTGAGCACTAAAGAATTGATGCCTTTAAACTGTGGTGCTGGAGAAGATTCTTGAGTGTCCCTTGGACAGCAAGGAGATCAAACCAGTCCATCCTAACAGAAACCAGTCCTGAATATTCACTGGAAGGACTGAAGCTGAAGCTCCACACCTGATGCGAAGAACTGACTCATTGGAAAAGAGTCTGATGCTGGGAAAGATTGAAGGTGGGAGGAGAAGGGGACAACAGAGGATGAGATGGTTGGATGGCATCACGTACTCAATTGACATGAGTTTGAGCAAACTCTGGGAGATGATGAAGGACAGGGAAGCCTGGAGTGCTGCAGTCCATGAGGTCGCAGAGTCCAAAATGACTGAGTAAACAGAGGTTAAAACACCGGTGGCGCAGTACACTGTATCAACCAATAGGTGGCGCTCTCTCGACACACTAAGTCTCCCCTCAAGATTTCTTAACTTCTAAATTGTAGATTGGACTTATATCAAGACTTTATCAACTCTTTATGTTCAGTTTTCTCACAGTAAGTCTAATTATTTTAACAATTTCCTTAACAGAAGTCTAATTATTTTAACAAGATAACCACAAGCACTGGGATCTCTGACCACTTGAGATTCCAGTGTTCCAATGTGTGTCTCATTTTCTTTCATTTGCAGGTCAATTGGTTTTTATTTCCATAGGATAACAGCAACCTATATATAATGCACATTTTCTCAGAAAATTTCACTTTATATTTTTAAGAGTAGCAGTAAATAAAAAACATTAAAGGTTTATTTAGATAAGTGCTAGGCATCAACAGTTTAATTCACTGAGAATTACTGACTCGTTTTAATCCATTAATTCATCAAATCTATGTGCTTGACTCTGATACAGAGTCTAACTTGGCTAAGCTCACTGTCTGGCTCTAAAGCTCATAGATTTTCTCTTTTAGCACACAGCAGGGTGAGGAGATGGAAAAAAAAAATCCCAGCTTTTTATTTTTCATTATCACTTTTATATTCTAAGTGATACGGTTTATCTGTGATGAGCTGTGAGACCTTGGGGCAGCAGGAACTGGAGTGACACTAGGGGCACAGATTGTGGCTGAAAGCACGGATGCCAATGCCTGGATTTGAATCTGCCGTTTCCTGACCATGGCAGTTAATATGATCTGTGCCTCAGTTCCCCTCTCCTCAAAAGGAAGTAATTATATACCTATCTCACAGGATGGCTGGGATAATTAAGTATCTTAATTGATGATAAGCATCCTGAACGTGCCTGGCGTTGAGCAATACACGTAAGCTACCATCGTTTTTTATTCGGATGGAGACCCAGAAAAACCAAGCTATATAAAACTCATATGCCAATAAACTCCAGATGTCAGAGTTCATGACTTCCTTCTAGCAGGACACTGAAAGTTTACCGAAAGATCGAACAATGGGCACCCTCTGTCGTTCATAACATGGATACAACGGTTGGTCTTTCCTGACTCGGTTTTCCAAATAGCTCTTTCTCTTGGAGGCTGGCTGTGATAGCATGATAAGGAGTCCAGATGTGATGGTCCTCCCAAAGCAGTTCAGCACTTCCCTCCCCAGTCAAGACAAAAAAAAAAAAAAAAAAAAAAAACATTTTAAGAACAGTCAGGATTAGAGGTTACTAAGAGGGGAAGGAGACGAAGAGGACCCCAGGGCAAGAATAAGAGAAATTCCAGAACTGAGGAAGGGGAGGCTGTCCGTACACAACCACTTCAGCAAACTCACCACAGTGCCGCTCTCAGCCCTCTGAAACCTTTTCCCCAGGCCTGGTGTTTGGCCTCCCAGACTGGAGCTGAGATGTAAAAGGGGACCCCAAGCAGCCCCAGAAATGCACTGAATGCTATAACAAGGCAAATCTCATGTAAAGGTACCCTGACACAACCCATCAACCTCCACTCCCTCCCTCTGCAGGTGGTACCAGTCTGCATATGGTACCAATCCACATGTTGCCATCGAACTTCAGAGAACACTATTTAGGGAGCCACTCCCATCTCCCCTAACTACCAGAATCCTCAGATGCAGTTGCTGCCTTAGCAAGAATTAGTGCCCATGACCTATTGGACCAGAAGTGTGAAAGCCTGTTCTGGAGCCAAGGCTTTACTTTGCACTGCACTTTAATGCTCAAAGCTGATGACAAGCACTGCGATTTATTCCTTGAATTCCTCCAGCACTGTTTCCATCAGTAACTAATTGTTCCCCAAAGCAGTGCTGCACTCCTTGGGAAACTGGAAGGCTCAGTGACAGGCTGGGATTCACCCAGGGCTTTTATTAACGGATAGACAATGTGGTCCTTTCTCAACTATCATATATCCCTCAACAGCATCATTTAAAAGGTTCAGCAGCAGAACAAGCAAATCAGTTTTAAAATTCACACACTCTCTGCTTCCTCTCTGAAAAATTGGTAACAGCATTAAAGGCAGTTTTAACAAAATGAGGTTGAATGCTGCAGGTGTCTCAAGAACCTTGCTAGTGTGGTCCAAGGACCAGTAGCAGTTGCATTGCCTTGGGACTTAAGAATGTAGAATCCTGGCCACCTCCCCTCTAACTAGAAACTAGAATCTGTCTTTTTTAAAAATAAGACTGTCATGTAGTTGGCATGCCCATTAATGTGGATGAAGCAGTGGTTCGGAAGAGAAAGTTTTATATGAGGATATTATTTCTGCATTTGTCTATCCTTAATTCATGTCCAGATGCTATTAGGTAGTTGTGTACTTTATAAGAACATTATTATTTACTATATTTATTAGGGTGATCTTCAGTGTTACCGTTGTAATTGCTGTAGGCTGCCACAAACTCCACCCATCTGAGACAGCAAACTTAACTGAATGTTGAGACAAAGGACTTGGAATATCACATAAAACTAGTTGAGAAAACAGCAGGGGGCTTGACAGGATTGACTTCAATTTTGAAGTAATTTCAACATTAGGTAAAATGCCATTAAACAGCATTGCATACTCAAAGAAATCATTTGTAAAGAGAGAATCAGTTGAGATGGCAAACTTCACTGTTGTATTCTTTTAAGAAATTGCCACAGTCACCCCCGTCTCCAGCAACCATCCCCTCATCAGTGATCATCCATATCAAGGCGAGACCCTCAACCAGCAAAAAGATAACTTGCTGAAGGCTTAGATGATGGTTAACATGTTCTAGCAATACAGTGTTCTTAATTAAGGCGTGCACTTTTTTTTTTTTAAGTACACTTAATAGACATAAATACTTTACAATGTGAATTTAAGTTTTATGTGCTCTGGGAAACCAGAAAGTTCAGGTGACTTGCTTTATTGCAATGTTCGCTTTATTGTGGTGGTCTGGAACTGAATCCATAATATCTCCAAGATATGCCTGTACAGATTGCCAACATCCACTAGATCATAGAAAAAGCAAGAGAAATCCAGAAAAACATCTGCTTCTGATTTATTGACAACACCAAAGCCTTTGACTGTGTAGATCACAACAAACTGTGGAAAATTCTTCAAGAGATAGGAATACCAGACCACCGGACCTGCCTCCTGAGAAATCTGTATGCAGGTCAGGAAGTAACAGTTAGAACTGGACATGGAACAACAGACTGGTTCCAAATTGGGAAAGGAGTATGTCAAGGCTGTCACCTTGCTCATTTGTCACCCTGCTTATTTAACTTATATGCAGAGTACATCATAAGAAATGCTAGGCTGAATGAAGCACAAGCTGGAATCAAGATTGCTGGGAGAAATATCAATAACCTCAGATATGCAGATGACACCACCCTTATGGCAGAAAGTGAAGAGGAACCGAAGAGCCTCTTGATGAAACTGAAAGATGAGAGTGAAAAAAAGTTGGCTTAAAACTTAACATTCAAAAAACTAAGATCATGGCATCCGGTCCCATCACTTCATGGCAAATAGCTGGGAAAATAGTGGGAACAGTGACAGACTTTATTTTCCTAGGCTCCAAAATCACTGCACATGGTGACTGCAGCTATGAAATAAAAGACGCTTGCTGCTTGCAAGAAAAGCTATGACCAACCTAAACAGTGTATTAAAAAGCAGAGACATTACTTTGCCAACAAAGGCCCATCTAGTCAAAACTATGGTTTTTCTAGTAGTCATGTGTAGATGTGAGAGTTGGACTATAAGGAAAGCTGACCACCAAGGAATTGATGCTTTTGAACTGTGGTGCTGGAGAAGACTCTTGAGAGTCCTTTGGACTGCAAGGAGACCCAACCAGTCAATCCTAAAGGAAATCAGTCCTGACTATTCACTGGAAGGACTGATGCTGAAGCTGGAATTCCAATACTTTGGCCACCTGATGCAAAGAACTGACTCATTGGAAAAGACCCTGGTGCTGGAAAAGATTGAAGGCAGAATGAGAAGGGGACAGAGGATGAGATGGTTGGATGGCATCACCAACTTGATGGATATGCGTTTGAGCAAGCTCTGGGAGTTGGTGATGGACAGGGAAGCCTGGCATGTTGCAGTCTGTGGGGTCACAGAGTCGGACATGATTGAGCAACTGAACAGATGCCTGTACATACATAAAACAAAGCCTGCATATCCATTTAAAAGTTACCATCTTTCACCAGTTCTATGACACCCTAGACTGTAAAAATATATCCTGATATAATAGACATTAAGATGTGAAAAAATAGCTTGTAGCCATTAATAGATGCCAGTTATACAATACCCCCAATTTCAGGGATGCTGAAGAGTAAACCAAAAAACAACATGGGCCTAAAATCAATGACACAGATTTCAGTTTTAAATATTCTCTTAAATATAAGTGTATAATAACTAATATAAAACTTCAGAAATAATCGATACATAGAATTAAAGACTTGGATGATGAAAACACCAACTGTTAAGAGTGAACACCTTCAGAGGTACAAGCTATTAGGTATAAAATAAGTCATAAGCATATACTGTACAACAGGGGGAATATCACCAATTTTTCACAATAACTATAAACGGAGTATAACTTTTAAAAATTGCACATCATTATATTGTACACCTGTAACTTCTATGCTACATCAACACTATACTTCAATTTAAGAAAAAGAGTGAACATTTTCAAGGAGGAGTCAGTTGTGATGGGGTAGGTAGAAGGGGACACAGCCTCTTAATTTTTTCGAAGTATATATATACATATATATATATTTTAAAGTAAACAATAAAAATACTTTCTAAGTAGAAAGAGCTGAGCTATCCAAGCATCATGAGAAGATGACTCAGGTCATGTATATTATATTCACCTCCTCAGATTTCATCTTCCTCTCCTTGTGGCATCTGCCAGGAACAGAGGCAACAGTGATGCTAATAATGTGCCACACTCCTGGTTATTCTGCCCCACCTAAATCCTCCTAGTTCTCACAACAACACAAGAGTCATGCCTTCACTTTATAAATGAGCTGCACTGGGTGAGGTTCTTTTTCCCCAGTTTATGCCGCTGCCATGGGCAGCTCTGAATTCCAGACCCAGGTTTTCTGGCCCCAGAACCCACCCTCTTTCTGTTTCTGGGCTACTAGCATTACCATCTATATCTTTATCTGCTTGTTCTTCTCGCTTTGCTATTCCTTTTCCTTTTACAGCATTTCAAATTACTTTCTTTTTTATGCTACCTTGGTTTTAAGTTATTTCCAAGCTAAAAAGCTAATTTATTAAATGATTGGAATATTACATTCTAACTAAAAATTAGAGCATTTCCTCTTTCCAAGCAGTTCTTTCCCTCTTTGCCATTCTGATAATTTGTTCATTATGAACTCCTGCACTTTATACCCACACAGTATTTTTCTGGCTTTAACAACCAATTCTATAGTCAAAGACAAAAATGCTATACCAAAGACTTTCAAGTGCTTTCCTTTAACAGGCAATAAGAAGCTGTAGTGGTAAGAAGAGATATAGGTGATCAGCACAGACCCCAACAGTCACCAAGCAGCCCAGCCTGGAGCCCTGAGTTGGTACCTTCAAGCCCTCCTCCCGGATTGAAGAGAAGGGAGGAAACTGAGAGCTTCGCTGATCCCATTTTTTCCGTTTGACCCCAGGTTGAAAACTTGAAGGCCTTCGCCAGTGGCTCAGCAGCAAAGAATGCGCCTGCAATGCAGGAGCCACAGGAGACATGGGTGTGACCCTTGGAGCTGGAAGATGCCCTGGAAGAGGGCACAGCAACCCACTCCAGTATTCTTGCCTGGAGAATCCCATGGACAGAGGAGCCTGGCAGGCTACAGTCCATATGGTTGCAAAGAGTCAGACAAAACTGGGGTGACTTGGCATGCACATACTACAACTTGAAAGTCAGAAAGGTTTGTTTACTTTATACTGTTTTCCTTCATGGTTCTAACCCTTCTGTGGAGACGGGGAACCCTTCTCTCCCACAAAGAGGTTGACATAAACACTTGAGCTTTGACCTATGGAGAGTGTCTAGGCCCTGACACTTTTTGCTCTAAGCAGAAACTATCAGAAGTGAGAAGGACTGTAGGAAAAAAAGAAATATCAGGAAATATAAATTCTCAAGACCTATGCCACCAACTGCTAAGATGCATTACATTTCTTTGCGTCATTTATCATTCTTTGGAGGGAAATAAAATGAGGGTTTCAAAAATTAATGACGTCTGGATTGGAGGCAAACCAGGAGTCAGATGTTATGTAATCTGCTCCCGTAATGTGTGCACGCACACATACCCCTCTGATGAAAGTAAGACATCAGGAGTGAAGGTATTTAAGTAAAAGAGAATTATCAGCTTCCAAAGGAGGTAAGAAGAACTGGTTTCCAAACACCTCCAGCAGAAGGACTTGGTAAGGGCTCACCTGAATCCTTCATGGGACACAGGGCGCACTGCATGCCCCAGGCCTCTCCGTACAAACAGCAGCACTCCGTGTACGTCGTCTGCTTGCCGACGAGAGGCCGGCTACACACATACTCGTCACTCAGATGTTCCCAGCACAGATCTTGGTAGACATCGGTTTCTTCAATTTGTTCTGAAAGGGAAGACATGGTTCCATGACAATTGCACTGCTATTCCGATTTCAGAGACACTGTGGTAGAAGCCAGCGAGTCTCAAAGTTTCCATCCTGATTTCTAAGCGTGACTTCCAAGTGCAAGTCTGAAGCCAGCCTGGTCTTTCCATGGATCAGACCTCTGTCATCTCCAACTGGGTGTCATTCCATCAGCTGAAATTCAACCTGCCCATCATGTTCCAATTAAATCCTTCTCTCTGTAGCTTCCACATTATGTAAAACCCTCCACGATCTTGCCTATACTTCATAATCCTGATGGACTTCTTATTCTTCCAACAGCTGATTTTTCACATTTACTCCTCTGTCAAATCCTACCTTTTCCTTCTACACAAAATTTTGGGGATTCAGCCTTTTTCATCCATTTCATCTGCCAAAGCCCTGAATGAGTGACATTTTCATCCTAGGGTTCTTAATTCTAACCTTTCTACTTTTCAATAGATTTCAACCAAAGCAGTCTCCTGAATGTGCTGATGCATTGATCAATTAAGTCAATTATTAGGAGCACATCACCTTCAGGCATGAACGGGGACTCCTACCAATGGACTCCAGAGCCCTCCACCGCTGATGAATTCCACCCTCTGCTCTGCCCAGTCTCATCTGTGTCCTCTATTCAGTCAAGCAAACCTAATTATTTTCCCTTCAACTTACATCTTCCTCAGTGGCCTTTGAGGGTTAAATATGATCAACCCTCAAGTATGGAAGAGCTCTGCCATCTGCTCAGTCACTCCTTGTCCTGGTGTCCATTAAGTCAGGATGTACAGGGTGTTAAATCTGCATATTGATGATATGACACTTATTCTTTCTCTTAGCATCTCATTTTAATTTTTTCAAAATACCCAAGGAATCCGTTTTTCTATTTTCTGACAGCTCACATTTCAGTCAAAAGGAAAACCTTATGACATTTATTTGGACACAGACTTGCTTCTCACATCCAAACATACCATGTGATTCAGTTGGTCGGATACATCTTTTTTCCGAAGCATCCAGGACCATTGGGTGGGTACAGAAGCAGTTATAAGAGCCTTCTGTATTAACGCACTGGCCATCAATACAACTGCTGGGGTCTTGACACTCGTCTATATCTTCAGAGAAAAAAAAAAAAAAACGAAAGAAAATCAGCAATCAGTTGCACCTCATACACTTAACCAAACTTAATACACCGCTAAATTTAGTCCAGATTTCAAGGTCTGCCACATTTTAATTAGCTACACATCATCATCCAAAAGAGAACAGCTCTGACTATAAAAATGTTAAGCTGTATTGATTGGAAAAATAACATTCCCCTACAGCTGCTGACATTAAATAAGGAAAGAAAACATTTAAGAACAGGATATACTTAGAAATTTAAGATAAAATGCCTCTTTATGACAGTTTTAAAATTATTTCCTTCTGCTATGTGTTTCTGCATAGTATATACGGTTTTCTGCTTAGGCATTAAAGTTTGGGTCCGTATTTAAAAATGACTTTCAGTGTATGGTATGAGTGATGAAACAGGAGGCTCCCCAGACCAAAAGAACACTTCAGTTATACCAGTGACCTGAATTATAATTCCACACTGAATATTAACTCTTCAAAATCTATTCAAACAGTAGTTTGAAGGATTTTTATTTTCTTAAATATTGCTCAAGAAAAGGATTCATAAAACATTTACAGATCTTTTCAGCATGAGATTTAGATTCTAATAAACTTTTTATACAAAACATTACTATTTTTTTCCCATCTGTTTTCACAGGACATCACAAAATATCCTCTTAAAACTTACCAAAGCACTGCAATTTGACAGGATCATAGTATGTTCCTTGCTTACAGTAGCATTCATAACCAGGCTGAGTGTTCATACAGAAGCCATTTTTGCAGATCTCCTGTCCAAAAAGTAGGCATTCATCTGCATCTATGGGGAAAAAGTGGTCATAATATCTCTATCACTGAGATGTTAAAGAGAGTGGTTAATAAGGAAATACTCATATGTGTAGTTTAAATTTCACCAAAGTGAAAAATCTGGAATTTATTTTAGAATTACAGGCTAATAATATGAAATGTATAAAGCATATCGACTTTTGTTTTCTTCTTTTCCATTCTTTATCACTAATCTATGGCCATTAGTAAAAAAAGGTCCTAGCAAAGTAGGATGCTTTCTAAAAAAGCAAAAATCTTTGCTTTGTTGATAACCGTTAAAGGCCGACATAATGATCAAATTTATATTGGTCCTAATATACAATTTTTAATATTGTCCTGGAATAAAAGAATAAATCTATTAAAGTACAGAATTTTGCATTAAGTACTTTTACATATGTTACCTTATTTTACCCTCATGACAGTCTTTGAAACATCATCTCAGAGATGGAAACTCAGAATCTTAAGCGAAGTCCGACCGTCATACAGTCTTACATGTTCTCCTTCCCGAGCCACACTTCTACCCAGAGACTACTGGGTAGAATTCGAACGGAAGCCATGCTTCTACTTGAATGTCAGATATGAACGCTCATTGCAAATTAGTTTCTGCTTGAAACTGACCTTTATAGTTTTCACCATCAACACCATAAGATTCTTCCGAGGGGACAAAACCTTTCCCTCTAGGACACATTTCAGTGAATTCAGCTGATTTCAGAAGAGACAAGGAAAAAAAAAAAAAAGTTGAAAAAAAGAAAAAAAAACTTACATGATTTTTTTTCCCCCACGAGTATGTTTTACATTCAGTTTTGCTTTCTCAAATTCAGTAACTTAAAGGCAAACCTTGCCATCTAATTCAGACAAATAAATTCAGTACAATCTCTAAATTACAAAGTAGGTGCAAATAAACCTAATGACTTCATAAGTTTACTTATAATTTAAAAAAAACTTGATAGTTCACTTTTTTATCCATGTTTTACTTATAAGTGCTATGGAGTTTTATGGCTTATTTCACCATTACTATGGTTTCCAGTATTTTATCTGGAGGAGGGCATGGCAACCCACTCCAGTATTCTTGCCTGGAGAATCCCATGGACAGAGGAGCCTGGTGGGTGACAGTCCATAGGGTCGCAAAGAGTCAGACACGAATGAAGCGACCTGAGCACTAGTATTTTAAATTTCTAATAAGAATCCATCAAGGAAAACCTTGGCTTAAATATACAAGCTCTAATTAGGAACAACGCTGTGTCGGTGTTAGAAAAAGTCATTGCTTTTATATTAAAAATGGAATAAAACTGAATTATCTTTCTGACAAAATATCATATGGAATGTCACCATAACAGCATATTCTGTGATAAACAGGAGTTCAAGAATTTATATTGAGGCAGGACAGGGTTTGGTTTCTAGCCTTCTAGAAACCCACTAGAAGGTATCTTACCTCGATTTGACTACAGCAGGTACCAGTAGCTGTTAGCACTTTGAGGCTTCAATAACCCAAATGAGAACATTCCAAGACCCATGAACAGCAAATACCAGTGTGAGCACAGCACTCAGCTGATTCTTACCAGTCCCCAGGACCGGGCAGGGGAAGATCTCACAGTTGTCTCCCCACCCAGCACCGGAGGTGCAGCAGCACTCCTGCTTGGTGACATTGGGAGCCAGCACGTTGTCACACAGACTGGCGTCGTTCAGATTATAGTAGCATTCTTTCTTTTCTTCTCTGGGTTGATCTACTTCTGAGTCTAAAGAGAAAGCAAAAAAGAGTGTTGACAGGATACATCAAATCTATCTGTATCACAATGGAGTCGAAACACAATGGATGGATACGCCATTGGCACTTCATTTACAGAAGGCTGCTTTCTATTCTGTATCAGATTCTTCCACTTCAAGATAAAAATGCACTTGAATCCTGAATTTTCATGGATTTCTAACCCACCCCAACGTGTAAATCTGTCAAAATCATTTCCTTGACGTTAACCAATTACTATATTCATGTGAATTTGGCTGTGAGTACAGTTTCCATATCTGCTTTCTTGCCAAACATAGGGCCATTCTTTACTGAGCTATAACACCTAATTAAATCAATGAACATTTTCCCTGACACTGAACCAGAGATGTGAGGCCACTCATAATATTTAACCCTTAGATAGTTATTGAGTTAACCGTGCTCCCCCAATCTTTCCTGAACAGTGCAAAGCAGAGGAAGACAACCAGAAAAACACTGCAGTAACCTGAGTCTATAAAATAATCTAACTACTCAAACTGCTGCAACTGTATGACTTTGAATGAAACAGTAAGAGCCGGCTAAGCTTCAGGATAGCATTTCAAGCCCAGGTTCTAGTCCCAGCACAAGTGTGTCCTAAAGAGTATATATTCCAACAGAGTCCATTTAACTTTCTGTCTAAAAGACAAGGTGATATGATAGAACACAAATGATGAAGACCTCCAGTGAATTCCCTTGTGGTCTAGTGGTGAGGACTCTGTACTTTCATTGATGAGGGCACAGGTTCAATACCTGATAGGGGAACTAAGGTAAGATTCCACAAGCTACACAGTTCAGCAAAAAAAAAAAAAAAAAAAAAAAATTCCACCTAGTTTCAGACAATACTAATGACTTAATCCCATCAGACTTGAAATCTATGAGTAAGTTTGTGCTTTTAAAAAACGATTTAAAAATCTATTATCTAGGAAGTGCTATAGAGTTCAAATTACTGCCTGATCCAGTTAGAATTTATTAAGTTTTAGTTTTATGCTATGTCAAATAAAAAGTTGCTGTAATCAACACTGCTGGGAGAAATATCAATAACCTCAGATATGCAGATGACACCACCCTAATGGTAGAAAGTAAAGAGGAACTAAAGAGCCTTTTGATGAAGGTGAAGGAAGACAGTGAAAAAGCTGGCTTAAAACTCAACATTCAAAAAACTAGAGATCATGGTACCCAATCCCATCATTTCATGGCAAATTGATGGGGAAAAAATGGAAACAGTGACAGATTTTATTTTGGGGGGCTCCAAATTCACTGCAGATGATGACTGCAGACATGAAATTAAAACACACTTGCTCCTTAGAAGAAAAGCTGTGACAAACTTAGATAGCGTATTAAAAAGCAGAGACATCATTTTGTTGACAAAGGTCCATCTAGTCAAAGCTATGGTTTTTCCAGTAGTCAAGTACGGATGTGAGAGTTGGGCCATAAAGAAGGCTGAGCCCTGCAGAATTGATGCTTTTGAACTGCAGTGCTGAAGAAGACTCTTGAGAGTCCCTCAGGCAGCAAGATCAAACCAGTCAATCCTAAAGGAAATCAACGCTGAATATTCATTGGAAGGACTGATGCTGAAGCTCCAATATTTTGCCCACCTGATGCGAAGAGCCGACTCATTGGAAAAGACCCTGATGCTGGGAAAGATTGAGGGCAGGAGGAAAAGTGGGCAACAGAGGATGAGATGGTTGGATGGCATCACCGACTCAAAGGACATGAGTTTGGGCAAACTCCGAGAGATAGTGAAGGACAGGGAAACCTGGTGTGCTGCAATCCCTTGGGTCGCAAAGAGTCAGACACGACTGAGCAACTCAACAATAACAATTGCCATCACAATTACTTAGGTTAATACTAATGAAATATTTTCATTAGAATTGCTATCTACGGATTCTTAACCAGAAGAAACTATAGGAACAAAGGCATAACACTTGCCAGTGAGGGTAAGACTTTAATCTCAATACCTACATTTTTTAAAAAGTTGATAGATCATTATACTATTAGGAAATTTTAATGAGTTATTTTCATAACCGTTTCCTATATATTTATTTTGGCAGGGTCAAATTGACTGCAGAAACCTGATGAATATATCATATAACAAAGATGTCCTTGATGAGTAACTTCATAAAATTCTATCAGCAGAGTTACTACCCTTCCTTTTCCCTTATGGCAGTAAAAACAAGCAAAATAGCAAACAAAGCTTCGACGTGTATATTATTCCCAGAATGCAGAGTATCAGTGAGAATGTAAAGGATCCCTCTCACCTGTGACTCTGGCTAATTCTCAGGTTTTTCTATGTTTGACAGAATTCAGCTTGGACTCTACTTTAAGTCTTAACAGCTGATATCATATTCAAACCGAGAATAAGTATCTAGGAAAAAACTGAAATGCTGATTCCTATGCAGTTTATGAAGCGGTTTTAAATCATTTCCTTGTATGTGAAATTGGATAAAACCTGCCACATCCCCTGTGTGTGTCAACTAGCTGTTCTAGAGGGCTGGGGACAGAGTGCTTTGCTGGATCTCGGGGAATGGATCACCACCACCATTCCATCCTCTTCAAGATGGGCCCCAAGCTCTTCCATTGAGTATCACTGGGGAAAATTAAGGGCATTTTTAATTAATATTAAATCAATCATGAGCCCTATAAAAATTTTATAAACTTTCTCCCAAGATGTGCAAATAAGTTGGCAGCCTATTACTATGAACAATTCCACTCATTGTATTCAATTTGCTAAAAATGCAACTACTTATTAATGAATGAATGCCTTTAGAAATATAAATAACTTGGCAACAGAACGAGAGCTTTGCCAATCAAGTTAACAGTCTGTTAAAAGAATGCTCAATAATTGTTTTTCTCTTTGTACAAAGTTGTGGTTTCTATGACAAGATGGAATATCATACAGTAACACCTCAATGAAGCCTGCTGCATTCATAGGTAATTAGAGACCACAGGCTTCTGAGTCAAAAACTTCATATGCACTTAAACACTATTTCTACCATGTTCTTTACACTCACAGAAATAAAATTCCTTTTTTCTTTGGAAGGAAACTCTAAGGTGATTGCATAAGAGAAATAATCAATATCACTGTATTATTCAGGTTTTACATTGGTTATTACAAGTTCTGCTCTTATTTTCTTTCCAAGCAGTTTGAAAGTTCAGTGTTTACACAGCTGAAATTGAGGATTAGTCAGGCCCTCATCCGTGTTTGGAAAGAGATGCAAATTCCTTTAAAGAAAAAAAAAAAAAACTGGTCCATAAAGGTCATTCTGTGAAAAGCTACATTTTCCCTATCTTCTTAACCTTTAAATAATTAACTTCCTAGAGCATTTTTCCACTGGGGCAACAATCTGCTCAATAAATACATGTAATGTTATTTCTTAAAAAAAAAAAAAACAACAACTATGAGTTTACATCACTGCTGCCAGGGGAGGAATTTTTCTATCACAAAATCATTTTGAAAGATCAAATCAAATGATGTAGAAGGTGCCAAGCTCGGAAAAGAATTGATTATAGATTTTACTAATAATGTTAGCCGAACTTCATATCTCAATGCATAGACTTCTAGGAAATATGTTACTTCACCTCCAGTATTTTCATATTTGATTTTTCAATATGTATTAAGAGGCTGGCTTAACATCTGTGTATAAAAAGCAACGTATGTGTTTTAATCCTGGGGGTGTGGCTGGTGATAAAAATGAGGTTTTGGACTTTCCTACTTGGGTGCTTTTTTTGAAGAAATTATCACAAATGTCTTTTCATGCAATGCGCAAAGTATTTAACTCTCCATGAGATAAACAGTACAGATTAAACAGCATCTTCATTTTCTGGAGGAGAGCATTTAGCTTGGATCCAACGTCCTGTGCCTAATGCTTCCCCAAACCTCTTCTATGGGGCTCAGCTTCCTAGCATCTCAATCAACATGAGTTTATTTAGCTTTGCCTTTGCCCAGGGGGCAGGAGCTAATTCCTGCTGGCCTGGAGTTCAGTGTTAAGCCCACGTACAGTGTGAGGTCTTCTGTTACTCTGAATAGGAAGGAGCGAGTTTGAGCAGTAGGTACCACTGGTGAATTGCCCTTTCTAGAAGCTCTCCTCTCCTGTTTCATCAGAAAGAGAACGTGTCTGTTCACTTATGTGACTGTTTCCTGCTTTAGTCTTTCCCTAAGTAGGCCTAATCTTAGGTTTGCTGCTGGGGTGAGGAGATCTAGAACATTTCCTTGGTTACAGCAGACATTTCATTTGCAATATGTTCTGAAGGCCTTTAGATGCCAATCCCCTCGATGCCCCTCTGAGACAGGATGATGACAGCAACCAGAGAGTCACATTATAAGTATCTGTGAGTAAACAATGCCCCCTAATCCTGAAAAGACATCCATTTATAAAACTGTGACAGTGATAATGCTCAGCAAACTGCTTTTCAATGAAATTATTCAGAAAGCTTTTATTCTCTTTATATTAAAATCATCACAGGCACTAATGTTTTATACCAACTCATACTTCTATGAGAAAAAGAATTTTAATGTAATATTCCAAGAGTAAAAGAAAACTTGGAAATTCATTCCCCGCCCCTCCCCCCTAGTTTTTTCATTCAAAGACTTGGAAAATAAGAAGTGTGTGTGTATGTTTCAAGTGGAATTTAGAAGAAAGCCATTGGTAAGTTTCAGAAAACAGGCACTGACAATACGAATGGGCCAAACACAAAGGGATGCAAATAAAAAGGAAGAATGTAGAAAGGGGGTAACTTCAGATAGTAAAAGACATGGAGGAAATAAAAGGTAAAGGTTAAGAAATGAAGTACAAGAGCAAAAATACTTTCAAAGCAGACTCTTCCACACAGTTGCCATCCTTAAAGAGGTCAATCAGGTGGGGAGCCAGGCCACAACAATGCAAGAAAAGCAAGTGCTAGGCACGTAAGCCACACCGTAGAGGACTCGGGGCAAGGCTATCCTAGAAGGCTGCCTAGAGGAGCTGATATTTTCAAATCAAGTCCTTGAAAAATAAACTTTAAAAAATTTGGCCAGAAACTAAGGGGTGACAGGTGAGGAGGAATAAAAAAGTACAACTGTACTTAGGTCTGTGTGGGTAGAGCAGGCAGGGGGTGGTGGGCTGCGGAAGGAGGCAGAGGAGCCTGAGAACCAGGCAGGGACACACTAACACGTGAATAAGGACAGGTGCCTTTGTCACTCAGGTGCTAAGGCAGAGGACAATACCAACCTCTCCTGGAACAGAGGTTTTTTAGTTTTGCTTTCTTAGTGATGAAGAAGTTAGAAGATACTGAGAGGAGCAAGCCTGGGAGAGAAACAGGCTGGGGAGAGGGTGAGAAGAGAAAGTCTCATGGATGGAGGGGCTTCCCTGGTGGCCCAGTAGCTAAGACTTTGTGCTTCTGATGCAGGGGGCCTGGGTTAGACCCCTGGTCGGGGAACTAGATCCCACATGCTACAACTGGAAGTCTCACGTGCTCCAGTAAAAATCTAACATCCACATGCCACAACTGAGCCATGGCACAGCCAAATAAATAAATATTATTTCTTACAAAGGCTCATTGATGGAGCTATTACTAGAAACTGGAGAAGTCAGGAGAAGAAAAGCGGGCAGATCTGGGTGAAAGAAGAGACTCCTGAAAGCAGAATAAAGCGCCGTGGAGAAAGAACCGAGAGACACACATAGGGGCAATGTGCAGCCAGCAACACAGAAGGCAAGCAGACGACGTCACTGCAGCGCAGCCCCAGCACAACACCGGAACAAGTGCACGGTGGGGCCTAGCAAGGGTGACCTCAAGAATAAAACCACATCTGCAGTGACATGCAAGGTGTCTGGAAATGTTTAAAAGGAATTGTAGAAACCATTCCTCTCCAGGTCCCATTTGTAGCAAGTTCTAAGAACCAAGGGCTTCCCTGGTGGCTCAGTGGTAAAGAATCTGCTTGTAATGCAGACTGGGTTCGATCCCTGGGTGGGGAAGATCCCCTGGAGAAGAAATTGGCAACCTACTCCAGTATTCTTGCCTGGAGAATCCATAGATAGAGGAGTCTGGAGGGCTACAGTCCATGGGGTAGCAAAGAGTCAGACACAACTGAGCAACGAACACTAGGATCTAAAATGTATTTCTAATGCAACAGTGTGGGTGTCACTTGTATTAAGATAAAATGGTGTATATATATATATATATATATATATATATATATATGGTTTACTCAACTGGTATGTCAGTTCATTCAAATATCAACACCTCCTTACTAAAAATTCATTTGAGATACTATATACAGCAAGCAGAAATTTTCATGAAAATAAAAGCACAATTTGGTAGTAAACTCCTCTTGCTCTGGTTTTTGGAGGTGGAAAGAAACTTGACCCAATCTTTTTTTTTAATAACAAGTGAGCATATTTTCCTCAGTCTTACCTACATTTATGGTATAGATCCACTACAAATACACAATAAGACCTCAGGAGTTTTATGGCATTTTACAATGTTTGCATTCTAAATACTGTGGTTTCAGTCTTTAATTTTTTTTTCCTACCAAAGGTCTTTTTTTCCAATCAGAAATTATTTTTAAAAAATTCTTCCAAAGTTAATTTATTTTACAGGTTAGCTAAATACATTTTAAAAAACTCACTCTGCCAACTATAACAGTTGAGTGATATTATACGTGGTCTCCTGCCTTTAAAAAAAATACGTACATACACAAAGCCTGCAGTAGACCTCTCCAGAAGAGAGAACAAGAACGCTGTTTGGGTTCACTTGTCAGAACCACAGGATGATCTGCACGAAGCAGGGACCTGCTCGCTTTTTCTTTTGTTCTACTTGTAATTTAACAAAAGCACATACGGGTACTGTCGCTTCTACTTAGAAGTGCGGACAGACCATTCCTCAGTTAAGTGTGGTCCATTATATCTTTGATGAAATGAATAATTTTTATTCTACAGAACTAGGAATGAGATGATGGGGGAGAGAAGGAACATTCTTGAATGTGGAGAAACCTATTATTCAGCAGGTACTGAGTGTCTGCCATACGGCAGGCACTATGTAAGCAGTGAGCCGGGTGGCAGCCGATGCAGAGAGGAAGGACACAGCATAAAAAGGTCTTGTGACCCTGCTGGTGGATGTGAGGTTCCTGCTGCAGGCAGGAATAAGCAGCTGAAAGCTTTAAGGGTTTAAAACCAGATTTGTGTTTTGAAAATAAGAATTGGCAGCAGTGTGGAACAGGAATCGATGGGAGAAACGGTGAGAGAAATGAGGAGAAGGCAAGTGCCGCAGTCCAGGTGAGAGATGCTGAAGGACTGGCCTGGGGCAGGGGTAACACAGTAGTAGAGAGATTTGAAGGATACCGTTGAGGAAGAGTTGGCAGGATGTTACAATGGCTTGGATGAATGGGGGTACGACCTCAGGATTTCCAGTATAGATGTTTGGCAATTAATGAGTATACACAGGAAAAGTAACAAGTTGGAGAGGGAAGCATAATTAATTTGGTTTTGGATAGTTTTAGAGAGAAATGCTTATAAGACACGCCAGGAAGAAGGTCCAATAACAAGTGGCTGGAAACAGAGGAGTGTGGGACACGGGAGAGGGGTGGAGGCAAACATATTTATTTTGGCTGTCCACACCAAGTGGCAATAGTTGACTCGGAGAACAGGTACAACATCCCAGGAGAAGAACAGAGAGTAAAAAGAAGGGAAAATACGCAGAGCTCTCTGGGACATTATTATTTAAGGAATGGCAATAGAAAGAGTCCAGAAGGAGACAGAAAAAGACCAATGTAAATGGTAGGAGGATACGGGGAAGAGGAATGTCCTGAAATCAATCAAAGTGAAAAGCGGGAGGGAAGATGAGAAACTCAGAGAAGAAGGAGTTTCACCCAGATGAAGGGTCTGAGTGCCTGATCTCAGTGCACTGAGGATGAACTGGAAGACAAGGATTTGGAGGTCAACATGGTGCCAGAAATTACTCCTGGATGGTAACAGAGCAGGGGCATTTTCTTTATTGATGTATTTTTATATTTGCAAACTTTCTGAGAATATGCATTGTTTTAAAATGAGAAGAAAACAAAGAAATAAAGTAAAAAGGAAGCAGATTTTTAGAAGAATGAGGTATCATGGGGTCTTTGGCCTGGAGAAGCAGAATTAAGTGGAAAGATCTTGGAATTGGGTTCCTGGGCCATTCTGCCAAATATTAGCTATATGACCCTAAAGATAAGATTTAGAAATTCTCTATAGGCCTTGCCTTCCTTCAGTTCAGTTCGTAACTCAGTCGTGTCCAGTTCTTTGTGATCCCATGGACTGCAGCACGCCAAGCCTCCCTGTCCATTACCAACCCCCAGAGTTTACTCAAACTCATGTCCATTGAGTCAGTGATGCCATCCAACCATTTCATCCTCTGTAATTCCCTTCTCCTCCTGCCTTCAATCTTTCCCAGCATCAGGGTCTTTTCAAATGAGTCAGTTCTTCACATCAGGTAGCCAAAGGATTGAAGTTTCAGCTTCAACATCAGTCCTTCCAATGAACACCCAGGACTGGTCTCCTTTAGGATGGACTGGTTGGATCTCCTTGCAGTCCAAGGGACTCTCAAGAGTCTTCTCCAACACCACAGTTCAAAAGCATCAATTCTTCAGCACTCATCTTTCTTTATAGTCCAACTCTCACATCCATACATGATTACTGGAAAACCATAGCTTTGACTAGATGGACCTTTGTTGGCAAAGTACTGTCTCTGCTTTTTAACATGCTGTCTAGGTTAGTCATAACTTTTCTTCCAAGGAGCAAGTGTCTTTTAATTTTGTGGCTGCAGTCACCATCTGCAGTGATTTGGGAGACCAAAAAATTAAGTCAGCCACTGTTTCCACTGTTTCCTGTCTATTTGCCATGAAGTGATTGGACCCAATGCCATGATTTTAGTTTTCTGAATGTTGAGCTTTAAGCCAGCTTTTTCACTCTCCTCTTTCACTTTCATCAAGAGGCTTTTTAGTTCTTCTTCACTTTCTGCCATAAGGGTGGTGTCATCTGCATATCTGAGGTTGTTGATATTTCTCCCGGCAATCTTGATTCCAGCTTGTGCTTCATCCAGCCCAGTGTTTCTCATGATGTACTCTGCATATAAGTTAAATAAGCAGGGTGACAGTATACAGCCTTGACGTACTCCTTTTCCTATTTGGAACCAGTCTGCTTTTCCATGTCCAGTTCTAACTGTTGCTTCTTGACCGTCATATAGATTTCTCAAGAGGCAGGTCAGGTGGTCTGGTATTCCCATCTCTTTCAGGATTTTCCACAGTTTATTGTGATGCACACAGTCAAAGGCTTTGGCATAGTCAATAAAGCAAAAGTAGATGTTTTTCTGGAATTCTCTTGCTTTTTTGATGATCCAGCGGATGTCGGCAATTTGATCTCTGGTTCCTCTGCCTTTTCTGAATCCAGCTTGAACATCTGGAAGTTCTTGGTTCACGTACTGTTGAAGCCTATCTTGGAGAATTTTGAGCATTACTTGCTACCATGTGAGATGAGTACAATTGTGCAGTAGTTTGAGCATTCTTTGGCATTGCCTTTCTTTGGAATTGGAATGAAAACTGACCTTTTCCAGTCCTGTGACCACTGCTGAGTTTTCCAAATTTGCTGGCATATTGAGTGCAGCACTTTCATAGCATCATCTTTCAGGATTTGAAATAGCGTAACTAGAATTCCATCACCTCCACTAGCTTTGTTTGTAGTGATGCTTCCTAAGGCCCATTTGACTTCTCATTCCAGGATGTCTGGCTCTAGGTGAGTGATCACACCATCGTGATTATCTGGGTCATGAAGATCTTTTTTGTATAGATCTTCTGTGTATTCTTGCCACCTCTTCTTAATATCTTCTGCTTCTGTTAGGTCCATACCATTTCTGTCCTTTACTGAGCCCATCTTTGCCTGAAATGTTCCCTTGAAGAGATCTCTAGTCTTTTCCATTCTACTGTTTTCCCCTATTTCTTTGCATTGATCACTGAGGAAGGCTTTCTTATCTCTCCTTGCTATTCCTTGGAACTCTGCATTCAAATGGGTATATCTTTCCTTTTCTCCTTTGCCTTTAGTTTCTCTTCTTTTCTCAGCTATTTGTAAGGCCTCCTCAGACAGCCATTTTGCCTTTTTGCATTTCTTTTTCTTGGGCATAGTCTTGATCCCTGCCTCCTGTACAATGTCACAAACCTCCATCCATAGTTCTTCAGGCACCCTGTCTATCAGATCTAATCCCTTGAATCTATTTGTCACTTCCACTGTATAATCATAAGGGATTTGATTTAGGTCATACCTGAATGGTCTAGTGATTTTCCCTACTTTCTTCAATTTAAACTTTCTTATCTGTAAATAAAGCTGCTGGGCTGGAAAAACATTAAGGTTTTTCTAGATGTAGACGTCTAGGACTGTCAGCTTGTTACATGAGAATAAACTCTACTGTTTAAGGAAACCCTATCATGAATTGTATTAGAACACTTATTTTATAATCCCAATTATAACTCCACTTTATAGATCTTATAATTTCTGACCTTGCCTATGTGCTTTTCTTAAATGAGGAACAATTATTACCTTATGCAAATAACAAGCCCAATTTATGTTTTAGAATGTCTGATCTTGTTCATTTTCTTTTCTTAAAGCAAAGAACACCTGTATTAATTATAACATATATCTTTGTGTTCTTTTCATTATACTTTCCTTTCTAAAAATAAAATTCATTTTCCCTCCAGAGTATCCTCTGTGCACCAATCAAGCATTTTGTGGGTATGGCTTCAGTTGCCCACACAAAATATTTATTGCTTCCTTTAGAGTGCCCAAGGACATAAAGTTCTTACTGAGTAATTATCACAGGCACTGAGGAAATAAAAACATCAGGCTATATTTCATAGCCATATCCTTACAGGTGGTGAGTGGTCTGCTATGGGCCTTTTTTAGCTATTTCTGTTTCAGGTGCTTTTAGGCAATGTACAGCAATGTAAATTAGTGGCCAAAGGCCCAAGCAGTGAAAACATTCAACCCAGACTCCCCAAATTAGGTGGGAGCCTAGTAGTTTAGAAACAAAAATCCTGGGACATTAAAGGTCAAAAGTCACCTGGGACGATGCCCTACTGAAGGTAAGAGTCCTTCTGCCAGCCAGTAGGTGTCCCACCTGTTCTTGGACCCACAAATTCACAAGAAATTGTGACCAGCTCTAGCTATTGGGAAGTTCTCCTTCATACTGATCTGAAATCTGTCTTTCTGGCATCCACTCTTCAGCCCCAGTTCTGTCCTCAGTAATGTATCACTTCAGATAAAGATGCTATTGCACCTTATTGGAATGTCTGTTGCCCTGGGGACATTTAGAGCCAAGTAAAAATATTATGGCCTACAAAGCAAATGTATCTTTTTTTTCCTAATTATTTCCCAGGAAGGATGAGATCTAAGCTTTTAGTCTATCATGTAAAGAATGAAATTAGTTTGAATCCTTGATAAAAACTTTAACTTAAATATGATACAGCATGTTTTGTTCTAGGTAACAGCAGGTTCTTTGACTGGAAACTGATACACACTCTTTTAACTTAACCAACTTGCTAGATGAACAAATGTTCTCCTGTCCTCTGAAAAACATCCTGGCTAATGTCCACAAGCAAGTGGAGGGCTCATCGCCAGTTGGCTGTTCTCAGGTGGGTCCACACACTTCTGTTCTAATGTGTTAGCAGTACGCCAACTGTGACTCAGCTATGCTTATTCTCAAACACTCTGTGCCAATGTAATGATTATTGTAATTACATAAGTAAATTGCATATAAATTATTCAAATATGAGTGAGTAGAAGAGTTGTTTCTAGAACAAGTTTAAAGCTTCTAGAAAGATTAAGGTAAAAAAAAGTTATCAAATTAGAAGTGGGTAAGACAACCATAGAAAATTGAGAAAAACTGTGAAAACCTAAAGTGACTTTGCACTTATTTACTTAGCAAAAGGCCTTTAAATTCTCACTCCCTCTGAAGCGGGTAGTGTAGATAACACATAATAGATGTGGTTTATGCAAGACAAGCCATACAGAATACAAATGGATTTCTACTCAAAGACAGATCTCAGCTCTTCTTCAGAGATCCGGGAATAAACATAAAATCAGTTCAAGTTTGCCAAGAACCATACAAGTTGAGATATGGCAGAAGTCAGACTTGCCAGGGACGATACAAATTAATAAGCTTCACCAGTTACTAAGGCAGATTATACTGACATGGACCAATAAAACAACTGAGTATGTACAATATTTGGCAGAAGCCAGAGAACTATGGGGAAAGTAGGCAAGAAACTCAGAAATTAAAGGATCAGATATAATGTTAAGAGGAAAGAGAAACTATGTGTGCATTGGCAGACAAGCTTTATGAAGCTGAGTACTCAAAATGCTGTTCTTTGCAGAAGCACGAAAGTACTTAGGGAACTCTGGAAGAATTTTCCAGAAAGAGTCAGTCAGTGAGAGAACAAGGAGATAAAGGGAGCAAAGAGGCAAGGCAGGTGATAGGGACTTGATTACAGAAAAACTTAAAAAGTAGAAGATGAGGAATAAGGCTTACAAGAAGAGTTACTATGAAGTTTTAAGTAGTTTATAGTGAGCTTGGGTTCCCTGGTGGCTCAGACGGTAAAGAATCTGCCTGTAATACAGGAGACCTGGGTTTGATCCCTGGAGAGATCCCTGGAGAAGGGAATGGTGACCCACTCCAGTATTCCTGTCTTGAGAATTCCACAAACAGAGGAGCCTAGCAGGAGTCCATTGGGTCGCACACAGTCGGACACAACAGAGTAATGACACTTTCACTTTCACACTGTACAGTGAGCTAATCCAGTTCATGGAAAATGGCTCAGATGGTCTCATGATCTTATTAAGGCACTATCAATCTCTAAAAATGAAGTGAGCAAACTTTAGGATCGCAGACATCTACCTTAACTGAAGCTAGGTGAACTGAACAAACCCCTTCTTGACATTACTAAAGCACTCTAGCAAAAAAATATTTGCAGTTAAAAAAAATCCACCATCTCCAAAGAGATCATGAAAGGAAGAGAAGTACATAACCCTTATGTGTTTGGATTTTAATACTTCACATAGCACTTCATTATTAACAAATAACTTTTATGTATATAATTTTTTCAAAAACCCATAAAGCTCTATGAGGCAAATATAGCCTTTATTTTACAGGTGAGAAAATCATAGATGTTGAATAATATGCCCAAGCTTGCATAGCCAGAAAACAGTTCTCAGATCAGAACCTGGTCATTCCAATTTAAGTATTCAAAAAAAGTGTGGAAAATAAAGGAAAGAATTAAAATTTCCATTAATTCCAATAATTATCTTTTTATGTCTTCTTTCCATCCCCTTTCTCCACAGACTGCGATCACTGGACTATCTTTTCATTTTTTCACTTGACATTGTATCACAGGCACTTAACATGACTACTAACCTTCATACAGATGACTTAATGACTGCACAATACTGTATGAATTATTCCAGTCACAATAAAACTATGGGGGATGGTGCTACTCTATAGAACCAAAGACAAATAAAAAGGTAGTTACTTCACCAATCCTATTATTGGCCAGCCAGGTTTTTGATACCTTTTTTTTTCCCCATTACAAGTATAGTTAAGACAAAAACTCTCTTCTTTATGGCTCATAAGTTGCAGGGATGGTCATTGAAGGAAGAGCAACTCCTTCCTCCAGAAATATTTTTTTCCCTGTCACAGTGTTTTTGAATTACTGTCTCTACATTTAATTCTGCACCCATAACCTTTCTGTATTTAATCATTAAGAAGAAAACATGTGTGAATGAAAATATTTTTACATTTTGTTCCCTACTGCTTGCAAAGAGAATTGTCTCACACAGGACAAGTGTACCCTATTGAGGAAGAGCCAAAGCTTTCTTAGAAGCATGGATAAAATCAACTGGGATTGAGCAAGATAGTAACACAGTCTATGTTTCATTTTATTTGGGTCTCAAAGGACCATTTAGGCTCCTACTTGCCTCAAAACACAATCATATTATAGCCACATGGCACAAACTAAAAGGGTGATCTGGAAATTGACTGATTTATCTGGAAAAGCATCAGCTCTCCATTTCAGTGTATGCCATGATGACACAGTCTAAATCAAATTTTAAACAAACATAATCACAGCCATTCTCTTGGCCAAATTCTAGGGGGTGCGGGGGGGAACCTTAAAAATTCCAAGTGTAAGGAAGTCTTTGTAGATCCCGAGGGACCTATATGTTGCTTTTAATTTAGAGTAGTGTCAAAATACGTTTCTCCAAGAGCCAAGAGAGAATAATTATGCAACTGAATGAGATGTTGCCATATTAAGCTCTGAGTTGATGGCTCTCAGTTTTAGGCAATTCCCAGCCAATGTTCTCATCATTTTGGATCCTTCACCCTCCCCACGGCGTCTCTGGGTTGGAAAGCACATTAGAGGTCATCTAGCTCCAACAGTCATCACCCACGTCTAAAGTCCACTGATAAGGCAGGCCTGGAAACAGCATGGACGCTTCCAGCAGGGTGACAAAATATTTGGTCATTTCTTCCTCACTCCCAGAGTCTTTGGCCCAGACCTGTGTAGGTACAGGTCCCTGGAGAGAAGGCCTCCGTCCAGACAGCGTCACTTACCCATGGAGAGCCGGGAGCGGCACTGCCCGGTCATGGGGCTGTACTCCTGGCTTTCGTCAGCGCACACACACAGGAAGGACCCTTCTACATTTTCACAGAAGGCTTCACCACACACGCCACTGAGCAGCTCACATTCGTTCACATCTGGAAAAGGGAGCACAGATCAAGTCAGACGTGTTCCTCACTCCTGACCACGCTTGTTTTACCAGCTGTGCCATGACTAGTGGGGTCTGCTGGAGCAAGGTGACTCCCCCACCCCAGGAACAATCAAACCCTTCAGCTTTGGGGGGAAGGGGCTCCCAGAGGCAGGGCTGCAAGCTTTGGTTTGTGTGACAGAACAATGAAAACACAAAGCAAGGCTTGCAAACTCCTTTTCCGGTTTTGAGGAACAATTCAAAACTGTACAGCAAGCATTGTGTGTACACTTTGTTTAATTTTCACTTCCCTGACTTTTTGACATAATGAGGTCCTAAATAACCGGGTACTTCTGTCTCAGTTTTTAATTCAAGAAAAATTAGCAGCACTGGCACTTCAGAAACTACCGACTTCTTGAAATGCATATTTAAAATTGTTTACAGTCCACTCACGTGTCTAAAGATATAGTTCCCTAGCAGCCAAAATGTTCATAACTTGACAACCAGAATTCAGGTTGGGTATCTCTTTGGGAAATGAAGGAAAATCCCCTGAAAGTAGTTATTGGGTTACATTAATCATTGGCAGGAAGCAAATTGGTCCAGTAACTTCTCACTGATATTACCATCCCTTTAAAATTTCTGTTGGTGTTCCACAGTGTAATTTCTATTTCTGCTAGATGTTTTTATTTTTACTTAAATATACTTACCTAAAACACTACAAATTCACAGATGAGTCCATTTTATTCAACAGTAGGCAAGTACATAGATATAAAAAAAGGCTATTTTTATGTTTGCCCTTGTCAAATACTACTTTTTATCTTTTCTCCTCTGAAGAAATATTATTAATGAGTGCCCAGTAAACAATGTACCTGACTTGACATCTGAAATGTTCATGTATTTTATGTGTTAAACATGATTAGATGTGTACAAACATCAGCTTTCATGAGCACATTCTAAGAGGGTTTATAGAAAGTTAAAAATTTGAGCAATTATCCAAATCATTCAGGGGAAAAATACTACTTTCACCTGAGATACCCAGTTAATTGGACAAAAAGTTTATCTCTCTTGACTTCTTTGGATAATTACCTCAGTTTTCCATTTCACTTTGTATATAAACAGATATAAATCCAATAAGCTGAGTTTTGCTATGAAAAGATATTATGACAAAGTAAAGCAGAGAGTAGGTATGTTTAATCAACCTGGACAGTCATAATTTAGACCAGAAAAATTGACTTTAGAAATTTGCCAGTTTGCATTTATCAATTTTAGGTAACTGTCAAATGGAATTTTCTACTTTCTAACTTGTATTATTTCCATAGCTATTTAAATCTTTCCTACCAGATGGTATTCATTCAATCAAAAAATATTTTCTAGTTTACTTCTATGGTTCAGACTGGAGAGACAATGATGACGTAGGAAGCCTTCAGGGAGCTCCTGCCAACTCCTGCCTTCATAGAGCTTAATGTCAAGTCATACAGGCCAGGATAAGTCCTAGGAATGAAAGTGCAGAGCACTGCGACAGCATGAACAGTGGACCTTAAGTGCAGCGGTGGGTTAAGGAAGTAATACTGGAACCAAGCTCCATCTGAAGGATGAGTAGATAAGAAGGGTAAAGCAGCCAGGGTCCAAGCAGTGGGAACAGAGTGGCCAAAGTATGGTCCCAGAGGGCTGATTCATCTCTTAAACCCCGAAGAACACCCAATGTGGTGAGGTACATGGAAGAGGTGCTCAGTTAATATTTTTCCAAGAGAACAAACAGACAAATATAACAACACGTGTAAGTCTATTAACAAGACAACAGATATTCCTTCTCTAAGGGTGGTTATGTTGTGGGTCGAAATGAAACATATACATGGATTTGGTGCGCTCATCTGCCTGGTTAGAAATGAACATTAACCAAGGGCTCAGAAGCTAAGTGGAGTCAGTGGTTTGACATCTGATACCACAATAGGTAACAGTTAACATTTACTGAGCACCTACAGTGGGCCAAACATTAGGCCCCGTCAGGAGAGACAGACAGACAATGTTCCCAATCACATGGAGCTTGGAAAAGGCAGCTGCGGGCAGCACATACATGATGATTGATTGCCCAAAAGGATTTAAGTATTACAATAGAATTTGCTCAAGGTATTTGGGAAGCGGAAGGAAGGATCATAGCTCAGCTGGAGGGTGAGAAGTGGAACAGGAATGTTACCTGGGAGGAGATGACACTGAACTTCTGGCTTTAGGAATGAATGGGATGGACGGAGGCTCAGGGAAGGGGAGGCCAGGAGGTTATTCTCAGCAAAAGGAGCAAACAACAGCCTAATCACTTCCCAGCTACATGAACAATCATAAGCAGTTTTATGCTGCAGGAACATAACTGGTGAGGAAGCAGGCGGTGAGCCTGAGCATGTGAGGGCCAGACCACAGGGCCTATTAAGTCGACATATTTAGTGAATGGCAGATGGTTTTTACCACTGTAATTTAGTGCATAGGAAACTACAGCAGGAATTGGAACAAGTGATTACAACAGTGTTACCTTAAAGGTGGTTACTATTCAAGTGATTTTATTGTTAAATTTCCAAACCAACTTTGTTTTCCCAATTCAATCTGGACGGGAAATGAACTGCTGCTTTCAGTGCAAATTTCCAAACTAAAACATTACTGACTCATCCTCAAGTGTCATCTGCCATGTAACGACCAGAGGCAATTTTTCTTAATTAAGAGTAAAAAAAAAGCCTTGTTATCTGTGAAGTGCTGAATTAAATAACTTCTTTCCCATTTACTTGCTCTAATAGCAAGTATGCCTCATGATGAATTTGACTTAAAGAAATCATGGCTGGTCAGAACATGACCTAGGAAGTGGCTTCTTTCATGTGAGCATGTGATGGACCATATTCTAGGACATCTGATGATACTCAAGATTCCTTCCAGCTCTGACAATCTCAGAACAGATGGAAGAACTATGCTTGCACAAGCCAAAGCATCCTTTTACGGGTGTCATTCCTGGAAACAGAAACTCCTGCCAACACGTTTCCTTAAACGCACTGCCTAAGGGAGGTACATTTTGAAGACAGACAAGCTCTACCACACACCAGACTCTATTTCCTGTTCAGGAGGGACTGGAGCGTTCCGCATACCCAGCTAAGAGTTTAAACAGATGCTCTTTTCAATATACATTTAAATCCAAAGTTACGCTTCTCTATTTCTTAACATCCCTAACCATTTCAGAAGCGCAGGGTCACTGTGCACCTCTCCAAACCGTCGACGAGATCAGATTATGATGTCATTCTGCCCAGTTACCTTGCTTCCATCTCTCCTGTGGTTGATGATTTTGATTTCTTCTTGATAGAGAGATGTCGGGAGAAAAAAAAAATCTAAGAACTCACCCACACACCCTTGCCCATCCTGTGGGGCCTGAAAGCCCTGATAACAGAGGCAGCGGAAGGAGCCAGCCGTATTGTCACAAAACCCGTGACTGTCACAAATAGTGTTGTTTACACATTCATCAATATCTGCAAAAAAGACATTGACCGTGAGACACAAAACACAGACAAACTATTAATGGAGAGACAGAGGTGCTCAACACACCCCAATTAGTATGAGATGATCACGTTTACACAGGATGAACTTCTAAAACATTTTATATATAAATAAAATGTTTTGATGAACATATCTCAACAGACAAAATATTGGGTTCTATGAGAAAGAAAACATTTACTTTTCCTCAGGAAATGTTTTGAAACTGAAAGGACTGCTACACTTGCCGCAGTCCGTGTTTTCTAAATATTTTCGATTTCTTCATTTCCAAGGAGAGGATATTCCGACAGTGGAAATATGTGCAAGTATTGTCACTTTTTTTTGATTGCTGTAAATACTAATAGTTCTATCTGGCAAATTGGCAGCTGAAATAATTGAGCGATGATTTATTTACTGCTTGAGCAATGATTTATTCAGTTCTAGAGATAATGAATGGGCAGAGGAACCTAGCGGGCCACGAAGAGTTGGATACGACTCAGCAACTGAGCACAAACACTTGGTGAAGTTTAAATAGCATTCCCATGAAGGGAAGGGGGCAGGGGTAGAGGGAGGGAGAGAGGGAGAATCTGATAAGTTCAGTAGTGTAGCCAGCCAGTCCCTGTTACTCTAGAGGAAAGACTTTATTCACAGGGAACCATTTCCTGTCACCAATTTATAGCCACTCAGATATCCTAAATGTCACTGCTGCTCCAACTGATTAGCCAGTGGCCAACTTGTAAGTTCACTTCGTCCTCTATAAACTTGATGATAGTGGTCCTGTGCTTTCTATCTCCCGTTAATAAAAGTGTTCTCGTAAAAGTGAAGTCTCAGTTTTAAAGTCACAAATGGACTTTTCAATACAGCTCTTTACCCTCAGCTGCGCTACTCACTGCCCTCTCTAGTCTCCCATCCCCAGCACTTTTGTTCTCCTTGTTGACGGCCACGCTGCACATTGTAACTGCCAGGCTCTCTGTCCTCTCTGCCTCTTGACCAAATAGGTACCAAATACAGTTTTTTGGGTTTTTTTTTTTTTTGAGAAACAATTAAGAGAATATGCAATTATTGCATCCAAATACATGTGAACAAGATTTCATGTTTATGTCCAAATAACAAAATGAGGTAACAAATGATAAAGAACATGACAAGTGAAATCACACTCGACAGAATTCAGTTTGGGCAAGTTCATACGGATAAAGTTAAGTTTTTCTAAAAGTTCAAACACCGAGTCAGAAATTTTTCAAGAAAAGAAGACGCACACAATGATATTCAGCAGCTCCCTCACGTCTCTTCCTAACTGTCCAACACTATCAAGCATAACTTCAGAAACAGTCTCACTTTTGAACTGTGAAATATGAGTGACTATAAAACTTTCTTAATTTTCTCAAAACGGCGTCCCTTCTTAAGGTTGGGCCCTCTCTCCATGCCTACCTGTCACCTCTTCCTCTGGTCCCACCTGCTCATCCTTCTCCTCCATCTTCAATGATTCCTCCCAGGCTCCCTCCCTCACTGCTTTCAAAAATGTCACAATCTCTTAGAAAAGCTTTCATTTAACCACAATGTCCCCTACTGTGCTTTTTCCATTTCTTCTATCCTTGCAAAATGTATCAAAAGAACTACTATGCTCACTGCTTTTATCTCCTACTATACCTCAAAAGTAAAAAGGAAGCAGTAACAATACTAGTAACCTTAATAATACTAGTATGTTTCTAGAATTACTATGATAATTTACAAAATTAAAATGCACAAGGTGCATAAAACACTGCCTACCATATAACTTAGGAAGTGTACACGTTACTATTACTCGTATAATTATCACTCCTCTTCTTACTCTTCCCTGACTGACCTACACTCTGTCTTTCTAACTCTATCCTTTGAGAAAAAGCTCCAGCAGGCAACCTATCATGAAATTCAGTGATCATTTTCTAGTCAGTCCTCATCACATCTGGTCACCTTTCTCCTTAAACTCCCTTTTCACAACCCCTGATGGAAGATTATTCTCGTTCTACCTTTAGCCTCCCAGGCTCACTGAGCCTCACCCTTTCTCAGCCTGAAGGTGGTGCCTGCCAGGGCTCAGGCCGGCCCTCCCTGTGACCTGCTTTATTCCCCAAAACTCCCTTCTCCTCTGCTCTCCACCCTCTCCACAGACGTCACGTGGCACGAATTCAGTCCTGGTCTCTGGCCAAGATCCTTCTTATTCTTGATCATTCCCATTTCATCTTCTGTTATCATCTCAAATTCACTATTCACTGTCTTCCTTCTAAACCCCACTTCCTGACTTTCCTGAGCAATCTCTCTGACCTCTACCCTTTTTTTTTAAACCTCTACATCTTACCCCAACTTGAACGGAAAAACTCAACGAAATGATTTCACATCTTAAAAAGAAAAAAAAAAGTGAATCTTCCTTGCAGCATCTAACACAAAGAAGACACTTCTTAAATCTGTCCTGATGGATTTTCAATGTCAGCATCAGGCTGGGATCACAATTGATTTACTAGTCATAACCACGAGAGACGGAATTGCACTGCGTCATCAAGTCACTTCACACCGGCCACTGCTCAGTTTAGACTTCCTGAAATGGGCATTTGTTGAAGAGATTCCGTTATTCATTGAACCACAGGATTTAAGGGCTGGAAAGAAACTCAGAAGTGCTTTAATTACCATTTGCATGCTGATGGTTTCCCAATCTCTCTCAAGGGTCTGTCCTTCAGAACCCTTTATCTAATATCTATTGGACACAGTCATAGTAAATGAACTCCCTACTGCTCTCCCCCTCAGCTCACCTCCATTTCTCCTGTATTCCTGTCTCCTGAGAGCCCAAGCTGTCACCTCAGCCAGGAACCTGAGTGTCAATTCTTCCTTCTCTCCTACTCCTTTTCCCTTCCGAATCCTACCCTCTTATCTTTCCTGGTATTTCTCTTCCCCCTAATTGGTTTCTTTATCTCCAGTTTTGTCTGCCTCCCTCAAATCCATTCTCCAGGGATTTCCCTGGTAGTCCAGTGGCTAAGACTCTGCTCTTCCAATGCAGGGAGCCTGGGTTTGATCCCTGTTCAGGGAACTATATCCCACATGCAGTAACTAAGAGCTCACATGCCACAACTAAAGATCCTGCCTGCCACAGCTAAGACCAAAATTAATTAATTTAACTAACACAACCAAATTAGTTAATTAAATTAACTTGAAAAAAATCCATTCTCCACCAAACTGCAAACCTGCCAGGGATATTCCCTCACTCAGAAAGTTCTATATCATTTTGAGGCTAGAGAATACGGACCACTATCTATAACAGAGTACTGTTCATCATCGGGCATCTGGCTACACATTTGGCCATAGTTCTTAGCCAACTTCTTTCCTAATTCATCCTTCAGCCCTATGAGCATAAGTACTAGAGTTCTTTGGAAACGCTATAGTCTTCAATTTCTCACCAACTTTGTGCTCACACCTTTCTCCACTAGAAATTCTCCCCTCTGCCCACTTTGTTCAGAAACTCTCCCTGGCCCTCTTCTGCGGTAGATTTCAGGGCCCATCCTTTGTGCTCCCAGAGTATGTGGGGACACTATAGTGCTTAACAGGGCTACTTCTGGGGGTAGGGAACCTTCAACTCAACCTCGCCAGCAGCTTATTCCCTTCTAAAATGGGACAGTGGACAGTAAAGGAGGAGGAAGGGGAAATGGTGTCTAGAAACCTGGTGGCTTTTCAGTCCAGATTCTTGAAGTAAACTCTCTTGCTTTCCTTTTTATTATTTCTTTTCTTCATTCAAGATGATGATTTCTTGTTAATGACAGTCAGCTCAAGGACTGAATAACTGACCTTAAGGTGAACAAGTTCTGCATTGGTAATGAATTACTGGGCGCCTTGCAGTCTCAGATTTACTGTAATAGTGACTAACAGAGAAAGTTCAGATGAGCAATATTTTGGACTTCAATGAATAGGAAAAAATAACCTAAAATGCTTGGAGACCAGCTCTTCAACAACTATTTTATGAAAATGATATACTCTAGCTCTCTGCAGTTCCATGCTTTCAACAATGAGGTGAGGTAATAGCTTAATAAGAGGATGTTTGTTTCATGTCTCTGACTAATGATCTATATTTAAAAGCCCCATTATTTCATTAGAATTTTCTTTGATGACAAGATATTTTTCCACTGTTAGTCCTATCTATAAACAGATTCATAAGAACTGCCACATTGAAGATTAACTCTAAGGCTAAAGGTTAAGAAAATGTATTATACTAGAATAAAAGCCTGACCAAGATGCATACTTTAGTCTGCTTTTGCTGAAACTGAACTTTGAATATGAAACTAAATTTTGAATGATTCAAATATCACAGATTTTCTTTTTGCTTAATGAAGGATGACTCTAGTAAGTTACTAAAAGAATTCTGCTTAGGCGTCTGTAAAAGTCATATATGATATTGTCTATCACCAGCTACACTGTCTACCCAGCAAGCGATACAGGAGTAACTGTTCAGCGATCTCTCAGCTGACAACCCAGATGAAGCTGATACATCAGTGTAAGCACTGATTTCTCATGCACATTTTAGCTATTTATATTTTACTAAGCAAGGCAGATATAAACATTACCATTTCAATGAAAATGAATTCAAGAAAAGAATTGTGCAGACCAAAGAAAGCAGATCATTGATGTGAATTCTCCAATAACAAGATTACACAAAGGTCAGAAAGTGAAACAGAGCATAATCCTGGGCAAATGCAACTGCCAGGGGCTCATTTTTAAAGGAGCAGTGTTGCCAATGACCCATACAACCATACACTTTGAGGATCTTAACCACTGCGCTACTTGGTAGACCAGTGATCCTTGTCTATAAGCTTTTTTTTTTTTTTCCCTTTGGTGTATAATTGCTTTACAATGTTGTGTTAATTTCTGCTTTATATCAAAGTGAATCAGCTATATGTATACATACACCTGCCCCCTCTTCATGAGCCTCCCACACACTCTCTCCCACCGCATCCCATCCCTCTCCACTTAGTCCATTTTCTCAATGGACCAAAGGCTTTTCAAAACCTACTGATTGTTACTAGGGATTCTACACAGCAGAGCAGAACTCCAACCTTTTACTGTCCCTCAACTCTCACTTAGGTAAAATGAGCTATGAAATAAGTTAAAAGTACAGAGAGGAGACATGATTTTCTAAAAGGGGCTGAAGTCAGGTAACCCTTATTTACTAATAAAGAAATTACAACTGTGTTTAAAGACCTGAACAATAAAATACATAAGACATCAATGATCCATCAAATATTTTGTATTATAGGCACAACAGTCTAAGTACATGGGGATAAGGGGTATTTGTGTATATTCGGTCAATAAAATGATGTGGCTTTCTTTGTTTCAGATATACTCTTCCGTTTTTTGTTCTGAATTAACAAGTCTTTTTCTCATTTTCTTAACATCTCCTACCTTTGCTTTGTTGATTTTCCTTTTTCTTATTCCAAGTAGGACATATCCACCTATTCAAGGAAGGAGCTCTCTGACAAGCCTTCTTTCTGCTGCCAGGGCTCTTGAGAGAGGGGGATGACGGGAATGGGGTGTCATTTTTGGTAAAAGACGACTCACAGGAAAATCTCCACAGCCTTTGTATGGTTGGAAAGAAGAAGCCTTCCTGCCATCAGAGTATTTTTAGATTAATGAAAAGGTTCATCTCAATTTGAAGAGGCTTTGATGATACCTGGTTCAATTTCTTCATTTTAAGAACCAGAAAGCTGAAACCTACAAAGGAGAAGTAACTTGCCTCAAAGTTACCCAGTCAATCAGTGTTAGAGCTGACAAAGAAGCAATGCCTAGTGAAGGAACAATCTTCTGAATCTAAGTTTGTGACTGTACCTACCACATCTTATCTCCCACCATGGTGATGGTTATTGAAGGTCATCTGAGAGAATGAACAGAATTAACTCAAATGTGAGCCCATCAAGTAACCTGGGACATATGCACTTCAAAGATGCAAGTCAGAAAACACACTCCTTGACTTACCACTTACTGACTTGCAGTTTAATCAAGTACCCTCCTCTTGTTCTTTAGGCCTTAACGTCCAGTATCATCATACCTGAAATCTAAAGATCTGAGGTACTCTAGGTGCTGAAGATGCTATTTTTCTAGGCTACCCTTGCAAAGAAAGACTGTCAAGCACCAAGGGTGTGCAAGCCACAGAATGTCCCAGGGCCATGTCTAGCACTGGTGCTCTCTGGATCTCTCTGTAAGATGGAATGACCCAGTGTTTCAGCCCAAGGATTCCTGACCAACTGAATGGGTTAAATATTTGGCACTAGAATATTAGAACAGAGCCACAGAAAGGGGGCTTACACTGGAAGGGAGTGCATGGATCCTCCCATGAGGAGCCATCATACTATTTACTGAAAGGAACGGAAGCAGGCAAGGAGACAGTAAACCCCAGCCAAGAAGTGGGACTGAACAATGTTAAACCAGCTGAACAGATGCCCAAAGGAATTTTTAAATGGCATGGCTGATGGCCCAAAAGAGATTAAGGTCTCCCTCACAGCAGAGGAGAGAAGCCAGGATTAAACGGAAGATGAGCGCAGGCCGAAAGAAACAAAATACAATTTAGCCAATAGGAAATTAAAAACTGGATTTGGAGACGATCCAGACAACACAATAGGATATGGAAAGCGCCTTTTTAAAAAAAGGTCCACTGAGGTCTGGCAGCATCAACAAGGCTGAAGAATATGGGCCTTATATGTTATGGAAAATTACTTTGTTCTGGGAAATGGGGATGAGCCAGAAAACAGCAGACGGCATCTTTGTGCAGAGTGTGCCTGCCATGCTGCTGCAGGACAGATGAGTGGGGAAGAAAACCAGAGGACCATGATGGTCACAAGCATGTTTTGAAAGCCAGCAGCCTAAAGGTCAGCAATGAGAAACGACAGAAGTAGAGCAAGTTATTTCAAATCGAAATTCTGGAAAACAAGGCTGGCCAATTCACTTAAATCATTCTTTTAAAATTACCCAGAGCAGCCTCCCAACTGTTATCTGAGAATAGCTAGAAATTCCCAAGAAACAAAACCAAAAATTTGCTCTGATTTTAATCAATCAATACATGGATAACAGATTAACCAGTCAGAGTTAAAGATAGACTAATGGAAAACCACCTTAAAAATCACAATCATCACCATCCCAGTCAACATATCCAATGACATAAGATTCATCCTCGATCACCTCCCAACGTACAAGCATTGAGCTCCTCTGATTTTCTCTTCTGTTCATCTCCAAGCTCTCCCCTCTTCTCCAATCTTACTCAGGGCCTCCTCACTATCATCTGAAATCTTGCAAAGGCATTCCAATGGGGTTTGTGCCCTCAGCCACTCACTACAACTCCAAACCCATCCTCCACAATGAGAGAATGATTAACCTATTGAAATGGCCCAGTTGGTAAAGAATCCACCCGCAATGCAGGAGACACCAGTTCAATTCCTGGGTTGGGAAGATCTGCTGGAGAAGGGATAGGCTACCCACTCCAGCAGCCTTTGTGGCTCAGCTGGTAAAGAATCTGCCTACAATGCAGGAGACCTGGGTTCAATCCCTGGGTTGGGAAGATCCCCTGGAGAGGGAAAGGTTACCCACTCCAGTATTTGGGCCTGGAGAATTCCATGGACGGTATCGTCCCAGTTCAGTTCAGTCACTGTTGTGTCCGACTCTTTGCAACAGCAAAGACTGCAGCACACCAGGCCTCCTGTTCATCACCAACTCCCAGAGTTTACTCAAACTCATGTCCATTGAGTCAGTGATGCCATCCAACCTCATCCTCTGTCATCCCCTTCTCATCTGCCATCTCATCCTCTGTCGTCCCCTTCTCCTTCTGCCCTCAATCTTTCCCAGCATCAGGGTCTTTTCAAATGAATCAGCTCTTCACATCAGGTGGCCAAACTATCGGAGTTTCAGCTTCAACATCAGTCCTTCCAATGAATATTCAGGACTGATTTCCTTTAGGATGGACTGGTTGGATCTCCTTGCAGTCCAAGGGACTCTCAAGAGTCTTCTCCAACACCACAGTTCAAAAGCATCAATTCTTTAGCGTTCAGCTTTCTTTATAGTCCAACTCTCACATCTACACGTGACTACTAGAAAAACCATAGCCTTGACTAGATGGACCTTTGTTGGCAAAGTATTGTCTCTGCTTTTTAATATGCTGTCTAGGTTGGTCATAACTTTTCCTCCAAGGAGTAAGCGTCTTTTTTACTTCATGGCTGTAATCACCATCTGCAGTGATTTTGGAGCCTGTATAGTCCATGAGGTCATGAAGAGTCAGACACAACTGAGTGACTTTCACTTTCACTTTTAAAGCCCCTTCAGGTTTTCTCCAGGGATAATAGTACAAAGGCCCTTGCCATATGGCCTCTGGAACTCATCCGTATTCAACTCTCAGTTTATTTGCTTTTCTAGCTGACCCCTCTGCTCCTGTATCTTTTACTGCCCTCTCTCCCTGTCTACTGGATCATTCCCTCAGGATCTATTAATAAAATTTCATGCTATTATCCTAAACATGGCCTCAGGTCACACACAATCCCTTCAGCTAGAGCCACATTTCTCACTCCTTTTAAACAGCCAAGATTCTGGACTACTCTGCTAGTTCTCATTTGCTCTTGGGTGCCTCCAGTATTTAGGACTCCACCAAAATGGCCCTTGATAAGGTCATCATTTTGCAAAATCCAAAGGAATTTGTGCCAGTACCATAATGTCTTGATGACTGTAGCTTTGTAGTAGAGTCAGAAGGTTGATTCTTCCAGTTCCATTCTTTTTCTAAAGATTGTTTTGGCTATATGAGGTCTTTGTGCTTCCATACATGTTGTGAAATTATTTGTTCCAGTTCTGTGAAAAATACCATTGGTAGTTTGATAGGGACTGCACTGAATCTATAGATTGCTTTGGGTAGTATACTCATTTTCCCTATATTGATTCTTCCAATCCAAGAACATGGTATATTTCTCCATCTATTTGTGTCATCTTTGATTTATTTCATCAGTGTTTTATAGTTTTCTATATACAGGTCTTTATAGATCAATGGAACAAAACAGAACGTCCAGAGATAAATCCACACACCTATGGATACCTTATCTTTGACAAAAGAGGCAAAAATATACAATAGAGAAAAGACAGCTTCTTCAACAAGTGGTGCTGGGAAAACTGGTCAATTACATGTAAAAGAATAAACTACAACACTTTCTAACACCATACACAAAAATAAACTCAAAATGGATTAAAGATCTAAATATAAGACCAGAAACTATAAACTCTGAGAGGAAAACATAGGCAGAACAGTCTGTGACATAAATCACAGCAAGATCCTCTATGACCTACCTCCCAGAGTAATGGAAATAAAAACAAAAATAAACAAATGAGGCCTAATTAAACTTAAAGCTTTTGCACAATGAAGGAAACTGTAAGTAAGGTAAAAAGACAACCCTCAGAATGGGAGAAAATAATAGCAAATGAAACAACTAACAGAGAATTAGTCTCCAAAATATGCAAGTAGCTCATGCAGCTCAATACCAGAAAAACAAGCAACCCAATCAAAAAGTGGGCAAGTGACCCAAACAGACATTTCTCCAAAGAAAACATACAGATGGCTAATAAACACATGAAACGATGCTCAATGTCACTCATTATTAGAGAAATGCCAATCAAAACCACAACAAGGTATTATCTCACACAGGTCAGAATGGTCATCATCAAAAAGTCTACAAACAATAAACGCTGGAGAGGGTATGGAGAAAAGGGAACCCTCTTACACTGTTGGTGGGAATGCAAACTGGTACAGCCACTATGGAGAAGTGTGGAGATTCCTTTAAAAACTAGGAATAGAACTGCCATTATGAGCCGGCAATCACACTGCTGGGCATAAACCCCAAGTAAATCAGAATTGAAAGAGACATGTGTACCCCAATGTTCACTGCAGCAATATTTACAAAGCTAGGACATGGAAGCAACCTAGATGTCCTTTGGCAAATGAATGGATAAGGAAGTTATGGTACATATACACAAGGGTATATTACTTAGCTATAAAAAGGAATGCATTTGAATCAGTTCTATGAGGTGGATGAAACTAGAGCCCATTATATAGAGTGAAGTAAGTCAGAAAGAGAAAGACAAATACTATATATTAACACATATATATGCAAGGAGATCTAATCAGTCCATTCTAAAGGAGATCAGTCCTGGGTGTTCTTTGGAAAGACTGATGCTGAGGCTGAAACTCCAATACTTTGGCCACCTCATGCAAAGAGTTGACTCATTGGAAAAGACTCTGATGATGTGAGGGATTGGGGGAAGGAGGAGAAGGGGATGACAGAGGATGAGATGGCTGGATGGCATCACCAACTCAATGGACATGAGTTTGAGTGAACTCCAGGAGTTGATGATGGACAGGGAGGCCTGGCATGTGCAATTCATGGGGTTGCAGAGTTGGATATGACCGAGCAACTGAACTGAACTGAACTGAACTGATGGACTTGAGAAAGATGGTAATGACGATCCTACATGCAGGGCAGCAAAGGAGACACAGATGTAAAACACAGACTTTTGGACTCAGTGGGAGAAGGCAAGGGTGGGATGATTTGAGAGAACAGCATTGAAACATATACATTACCATACATAACCAGATGACCAGTGCAAGTTTGATGCATGAAGCAGGGCACTCAAAGTCCATACTCTGGGACAACCCAGAGGAGTATGGGGGGAGACGGATGTGGGAGGAGGGGTTCAGGATCGAGGGACACATGTATACCCGTGGCTGATTCATGTTGATGTATGGCAAAAAACATCACACTCAGTGGTATTTAATGCACTTGACAACTCTCCTCTTCTTAAAGTACTCTCTTCCATTAGATTCCACGGTCCTATATGCTCCTGGGTTTTCTCTGGCCACATTTCCACAGTCTTTCTCTTTTACTTGACCCTAAATATGTTTCTCAGGACTTAGTCCTAGGCCTTCTTTTCTTCTCATTCCATGGTCTCTCTTGATGGCCTCATCCATTCTAATAGCTTCAAACACCATCTATATCTGAGGATTTCAATTCGAATCTCCAGCAAAGACCTTCTTTTCTAAACATCAGATCTAACTTGATCCAGTTGCCTGACTGTCACACCTATATGGATATCTCAAGGGCAACTCTAATTCAATACACCCAAATGATACTGTCGATCTTAAAATTTTTCCTTCATCTTTCACCATGTAAAGAAATAGTGCCACCAAATATCTACTTGTTACCTCTAGAACCAGGGATCTATTCTCAATATTCCATTTCCTCCTTCCCCTCCATCCAAGCCAACACTATGTTCTAATCCAGTACCAGGGTCTATCTCTAAAACATTTGATACATTCATTTCTTTCCATATCACTGTTACTGCTCTAGTCTGATCTACCAATATGTCTGGTCTGAACAACATCTAAGAATATGCCCTTACTTTTCTCTTGCCCTTTTAATCCCATTTCCAAACAGTACCCCGGGCAACATACAGTTTAAAAATATAGAGTATTGAATAACATCAAACCTAAGAGTTTATTTTATATACCACCAAAAAAGAAAAGAGCTCTGCAAATTCAATTATTTCCTAGTGTTTATTTTTAAACAAATCACATCAACTGAAAGAAACATTCCTATATTAAAATGTGAAAAAAATACACATCTTAGAAATTTTGGAATATCATCACAGTCCCGCTTAAAATCTGCTAGTATGTTTCAGCTATTCTTAGAATGATATTCAAACTCATAATGTTTCCTGTGAGGCTTTATACATTCCGTCCCTGACTCTTCAGTCTATCCCTCACTATGCCTCCCTCCAAGCACCAGGCTTTGGTCATTCTCATTTCCCTGAAAGCTCCTAGTACTTTCCTGCCTCGGAGCCTTTGCCCTTCCTACAACTCCAACCAACCTTACTCTTCCACAGGTAACTCAATCCTCAGGGCTCAGCTCAAATGCCCTGTCTTAAGAGACCTTCAGGTAAAATGAATGAGCTTTCCCTCCTCTCTCCTCTCATTGTCTAGACTATTCTTTCCCTTGCAGCAGCTTAATGATATGTGGTCATATGTTTTTTGAAACACTTATTTGAGTATTTACTGCTTGCGTCCTGCACATGTATTTCCTAGAGGGCAGAGACCGTGTCTGTTTTGCTAATTACTGTGTGTCCATATCCTTGAACAAAGTCTGGCACATAGTAGGTGTGTAATGGCAACATTAAACATAATACCATTGAATACAAAAGCAAGCAAGCCTTTCACAATCTAGCCTTTGCTGACCTCTTCAGCTGTATCTTATGCATCGCTTTATCCCCCATCTCACACATGCAACTGAGTCGACTTACTAGGTCCCAAAACCCATATGGTATTTCATGTCTCCAAGTCTTTGCTCATGGCATTTTTCTGCCAAGACACACTCCTCTGCCTTTCCCCCTGCAGCTCTCAGGCCCTATTTTTCATCCAGATAATCTTCCTTTGCCCTCCAAGCTCTTCTAGACTCAGCTGGACCTTCTTGGGGGCATTTTGACTCAACCTTAAGTCAAAAAATGTATCTACACACAGGCTCTTCCTGCCCCTCACTAAACACTTAGGAAGATCTTAAGTGATGACATTAGTAACAAAACGCAGGGCTGAGCACTCAAGGCCACAGCATAGGAGAAAGAACCACAGACACAACGGGGCTGGGCTAGAAAAACAACTAATGACCTAGCCATTTCCCATGCCATCGGAGAACAACAGTCAAATTAAAGCTGCCCTGAAGACAGTTTAAGAAGTAGAATTTATAATGTAAGAATTTGTATGTTAAATTTTCAAATGCCAACTTAAAACGCTCTTCTAGAATGAAGATAAAAGGACAAACTGATGGGCAAGAAAACATTCATTTTCATATCTCAGATATATGAAAGATTTAAATTTTTTTAAAAAGCCCACAAAGATTAAAGTACTATAAGAAATATAAATATACAGTTGTTCACAACAGGACAGGGAAAATGACCAAGTAGAAAGCAACGAAAAAAATAACAGCATTATAAAATTAAAAGGCAAGTTAATGAATGAGAAAAACATTTGTAAAACAGATAAATGATTATTATCCTTAGTACATATAAATCAGAAAAACACCTCAGGTACGTTAAAAAAAAAAAACTCACAGAAAAAAAGGAGATAAATATAAAAGAAGTTAAAGTGAAAAGAAAGTGAAAGTGAAGTCACTCAGTTGTGTCCAATTCTTTGCAGCCCCGTGGACGGTAGCCTACCAGGCTCCCCCAACCATGAGATTCTCCAGGCAAGAATACTGGAGTGGGTTGCCATTTCCTTTTCCAGGGCATCTTCCCAACCCAGGGACTGAACCCAGGTCTCCCGCATTGGAGGCAGATGCTTTAACCTCTGAGCCACCAAGGAAGCAAATTAAATGAGATATTATTTTCTTATCAAATTAACAAAGGAAAATATGAATGTGAGTTTCTTTTTGGAGAGAGTGTTAGAAGATAGGAGGTCTCACTGGGTTCTAGTGGAAGCAGAAACTGGTACACTTCTGGAAAGCAAGGAGCTCACATATGTTGTTAAGACCCATAAAGCTGCTAATATTCTTTAATCTTGTAATTAAATGTCTTAGAATCTACTCCAGGGATAGGATAATTGATGAAAAGAAATATTTAAGTTTCTTCATAAAGCATTAAACAGCAGCAACAACAAAGGACAGAGTTTATATCTCCATAATTAGGAGCATATATTTAAAAATATAGAGTGTAATCATATGATGGAACTATGTAAAAATTAAGATATGAATATCAGAAAAATAAAGATAAAGAGCATATGATCTTACTATAACATTTAAATACTGAAAACTATAAAAAAGAAATAGACCAAATAGTAACTGGTTGGTTGACATATGTTTTCCTTTTTCGCTTTTTATCATTTTCTAAGTTTTTCAGAATAAACACATATTACTTTTATTTGTTTGCAATCAACTGAAGATATGGAAGCAAAAAATATTCTACTTGAATATGTATCTTAGTATATTTTACATTCTAACAGCAATGAGTGAAGTAAAACTGTGCAAGAGTAGAATAGACATTCATAAATATTCTAAAATATTGAAAAACTTATAATGTTTAAATAATTCTTCCAGTTGACAATTAAGAAACTGAATGTTGAATTTTAAAATAAACTGTTGAATTTTAAAATAAACTGTTTTGCTTGAAATGATAAAAAAAAATTACTTAAGAGAAAATGCTGCTGATCATTATTAAGTTAGGAAATATTTTTAAGTTAGAAAACCATAGCAGTTTTCAACAAATGCAGCTGCAATTGAAAACAATGCAACAAGCAAAAAAATCTTTAGGTGCTTTTTAATCTAAACAAGTTTTTCTTTTTTTTTTTTTTTTTTTGGGCATACAAAGCTATATTTGTTTCCTTTCAAAATCTCTGGAGACCCTGCCATAAGTACAGTCTTCTGTACATGAATTCAGAGATTCTGTTGAATGAAAAATAAACACTTTGGAGCCAATCCCTTCCTCAAATATAAATGGTAAACTGCCAGCTATAAATATTTTCTCTCTGGAGATTTTACTTTTCTACTGTATACAGATAAGTACTGTATAGAATTTCACTTTTCATTATGTGAAAGTAGAACTTAGGCCAATATGATTTATTTATTTATTTTTTTAATTAATTTATTTTTTTTAGGCCAATATGTTTTAGATCCCAAACAACTTTTGGTACATTGTATTTTCCTTTCATTCATTATTCAGCTAAAAAATCATAGGAAAGCATTCTTTCAGAAACATATTTTAAAAACAGGGTTGGGAATGATATAATAAAAAATACTCTAAAATGTAGAGGTAGGAAAGAAAGGAAAAGGAACAAAGAGATGAGACAAATGGAATACAGAGGTTGAGACAGATTTGAATCCTCCAAATACCAGTAGTTAAATGTATACAAACTGAATTGTATACATGAATTAGAAAAGAACTGGTATATCCTTTTTATAAGAGAAAGAATATTTAACTATAAGAATACAGAAATATAGAAAAAGATACATTGTGTAAAATCTAAGTGAAAGAAAGCACATGAAAGATACAGTAGATTGAAAGGTCAATAGATTTAAAGGTAAGATGCATTGATAGAAAAAGTGATACTTCAAAGAGATGAAAGGTTTGATCCACCAGGAAAATACAAAAATTCTATATCTAATTCGACTGTCAGAAAATATATAAAGCAAAATCGAGCAAACTAAAATCAGAAACAGATACATCTCCATAACAATGGAGATTATAAAATAGTCCCTCAGTAAATTATGTATTAGGCAGACAAAAAACAGTGGAGTTATAGATGATATAAGCAACAACATTTACAATTTATTACTACTTCTATGTAGTAGAGGCACTAGAAAGTATCAGGGAAGAAAAGGTGTAATTATTGAATGAAAATAAGACTAACTTTAAAATAGCTGAAATAACACTTTCTCAGCTAAAACATAGTGGTTTATGTACAAAATCCAAAAGAATCTGAAGGTAAACTACTACAAAATAAGTAAATTCAGTAATGTCATGGATACAAGGTCAATGTACAAAAATCAAATGTAGCTCTATACACTGGTAAACAATTATAAGGGTTAAAAACCACTTTAAATACCATTTACAACAGAATAAAAAATATTAAAAACCTCAGCATAAGTCTAAATACATTGTGCAAGACTATACACACAAAAGCTGCAACAAAACACCACAGTAAATGAAAGAGAATCTAAACAAACTGAAGGATACGCCTTTTTTGTGGACTGGAAGACTCAATATTGTAAAATATGAAACTTCCCAGATTAACCTGTTGAGTCAATGCAATTCCAATCCAAATCCCTAGAGTTTTGTTTTTTTGTTTGTCTGTTTTTTTGGTGAAAATCAATAAGCTAATTATAAAACTTACACAGAAATGCAAAGGGCCAAGAATAGGCCTGACAATCTCAGCGAAGAACAAAATACTATAATTTAGAATTTACAGCACCATATATTTAAATTTATTATAAAGCTATATATATAAAGCTATACTATAAATTTATATATACATTTACTATAATTAAGACAGTATGCTACTGGTGCAAGTGTAGATAAATAAACCTATGGATAATGAAGAAGGAGGAAATAGGCCAGTCTACATTTGAACACACGTTTTATGACAGTTACCACTGTAGATCAGCGGGAAAGGGATACGCTTCTCAAACAGTGATGACCCAGATGGAAATCCATTTAAGAAAAGAAGTAAATCCTGACCTCTATTTCATAACATATGCAAAGATTAATTTCAGGGCAAAGACAGTTCCAAATGTAGAATATAAAATATAGCTTTCAGAAGAAAATACAAAAGAATATCAAAGATTACAAACACAAAAAGTACTGATCTCAAAGTAATCAAAATAGAAACTTCATTAAAATTAAGTTCATCTGAAGTTACCATTGACAAGATTGTTGTATTTAGCATCTCCTTTGGAAGGGATGTGTTATACAGAAGCAGACAAATGAAACAATACTGAAAGAGCCAATATAAAGGTGTGAAAACTTTTTCTACATCAATCCTCACAAGAGAAATGCAAATAGACACCATGACGAGATCCCATTACTTAGCGTGACTAATCGTTAAAAGGACTAACCATTCCAACTTTTGATAAAGATGTGACACTGGAAGTCTCACACTTAGCTGGTAGCAGTGTAAATTAATACTCTGAAAAACTGGCTATGAAAATGAGACATACATATGATCTATGACCTATAAATTACATGTGTGCATACTAGGTCGTTTCAGCCATGTCCAGCTCTCTGTGACCTTACAGACTGTAGCCCTCCAGGCCCCTCTGTCCATGGGATTCTCCAGGCAAGAATACTGGAGTGCACAACCAGGTAATATACAACAGAAATGAGTGATTATGTCAATCGAAAGGCATGCTCAAGATTAGTCACTAAAGCTCTGTTTACAACAGTCCCAAAGTAATCCAAATGCCCGTCAACAATAGAATGGCTACATAATTGTAGTATATTCATACAAAGAAATATGTGACGATGAAGTACTGCTACATGTAACACAGGTGAAGCTTACAAGCATACTGCTGCACAAAATGAGCCAGAGACAAATGAGTAACTACTACATGACTCTATGAATATAACGTTCAAAAACAAGCACAACAAAGCCCTGGTAATGCAGACAAAACTGGGTACTGCTGTGTGCGGGTATTGAGGAGGGGATGGGTAATAATTGGAAAGAAGCTTGAGAGAGGGTTCAGGTGGCTTGCTACCAAGTGTGCTCACTCTGAAAGTTTACCAAAAGTGCCCTATGACTGATTCATTTTTCTTTATATATTTTAAGCAATTTAAAATGCTACTGGAAAGAAAAAAAGCCAGTCCACACCGCTATGCTAAGCTGCTAAGTCATTTCAGTCATGTTTGACTCTGTGCGACCCCATAGACGGCAGCCCACCAGGCTCCCCTGTCCCTGGGATTCTCCAGGCAAGAACACTGGAGTGGGTTGCCATTTCCTTCTTCAATGCATGAAAGTGAAAAGTCACAGTGATTAAAAAATAATAATAATAATAAAATAATAAAATTTAAAAAAGAAAAGTCAAAGTGAAGTCGCTCCGTCGTGTCCGACTCTTCGCAACCCCATGGACTACAGCCTACCAGGGTCCTCTATCCATGGGATTTTCCAGGCAAGAGTACTGGAGTGGGGTGCCTTCTCCCCACACTGCTATATTTCCTGGTTAAAGACAATCTTAACCATTCAAAAGCTTGTTCTATTTCTTTCCCCTTGGTAAGACTTACTAGACTAAAATATTAAGGGACTGAGTAGTAATCCTGGTCGCCACTTCCTGTCTGTCCATTGTAAGCCATTAAAATTCTCTGAAACTTCAATTTCCTCCATATGCAAATGAAGTCAATTTTTTTTTCATACAGGTGAAAATGAGAACCAATGTAACAATACATATTTTCTTAAAATTTTACCATTTCTATGTGATCCACTATAAGTCAAGGGAATCAACTGAATACTGTCCAGACTATGCTACTATTTTTTGTCTTGTAGAAGGTGTTTGAACGTTATTATGGAACAAATTTTTTAATCACTTCTTTAGAATTACAACAGCATTGATATATGTTCAGAACGGACTGAAATCCTAATGTTCTAGGACATATAGTTTTAGAAATTATGAATATTTAAACAGGCAACAGAAAATGGAAGGCCGATACATGTGATGTGTGAAAGGGTGGCCATATTTAACTACTAAGCATTAATGATGAGACACTAGGTCAGTCCAGCTCCCTAGGCCCTCACTGGCAACACCCTCTCGCAAGCGCATCTGAACTGCTGAGAGTAGGTTCCTAGCTCTCTTCTCTTTCTGCAGCTTGCATGCCCTTTCATAAGTTTAAAATTCCTACAGTTAGTAAATGTCTTTCTGCATGAGGATAAAATATAAAATTAATGAGCTTTTAAATTTTGTGGATTTTTTCTGAAGATCTAAAAATGTCTTAAGAACTTTTCAAATATTTACATTATGTCCCTTGTTCTCATTTCCATATGGCTTTTGAAAACAAGGAAGTGGAATAAATGTTTAGAAGATGATTATCTCTATCATTCAGACTAAGGCCAAGGATGAAAATCCTCATAAATGAAATCATTTTAAATCAACTGCTTGAAAAACAAAATAAAACTGAAGAAGCGTAGTTTGGCTTTTACATTTCGAACTGTATTATCAAGCTCCTGCAGTGAAAGACTAAGGAAACGGGGAAAGGGATCTGTGGCCACTTCTCCTCATCGAGGGAGCCCACAAAGCTCAGGTTCTGCAGCTGGAAAGGGCATCTGTGTCATTAAACATCCTGAAAGCCTCCAGTTTGCACTGGGTTCAGATTCTCCCCCTCAGAGAACAGAGTGGAGCAGAGAGGTGCTGCCTGAGGAAACCATTACAAGGGCCAGATGTTTGTTCAATTGTGATAAAACCTCAGTACTATAGGTGCAAATCCCAAACTGAGTATCTGTGACATTTAAGGAAAAATTCCAAGTTGAAGAGTAGTATATTTTTAATCAGACACCGAGCATTTTTTCCTTTTAGAAAAGCAAAAGCTAAAAATACAATAAATCATCCGTGTTTCTTTCCAGAGAAAAAGAAGCAAAGTGATTTCTGAACTTAAAAATCCATTTTCTTATTTCTTCCTATGATAGGCTGACAGAATGTTACATAAAAGCAGAAATTTAAGAAGTATTTGAATTTGACACACACACACAATTTCTAAAAATTTATAGAGAAGAAATGAGAAGAAAGCTTTAAAAAAAAAATTTCCTACTCCCAAAGGTAAACAATAACTCTAATTTACTGTCATGTAAGCTCAACATTCAGAAAACGAAGATCATGGCATCTGGTCTCATCACTTCATGGGAAATAGATGTGGAAACAGTGTCAGACTTTATTTTGGGGGGTTCCAAAATCACTGCAGATGGTGATTGCAGCCATGAAATTAAAAGACGCTCACTCCTTGGAAGAAAAGTTATGACCAACCTAGACAGCATATTCATAGCATAGCAGAGACATTACTTTGCCGACTAAGGTCCGTCTAGTCAAGGCTATGGTTTTTCTAGTGGTCATGTATGGACGTGAGAGTTGGACTGTGAAGAAGGCTGAGCACCAAAGAATTGATGCTTTTGAACTGTGGTGTTGGAGAAGACTCTTGAGAGTCCCTTGGACTGCAAGGAGATCCAACCAGTCCATTCTGAAGGAGATCAACCCTGGGATTTCTCTGGAAGGAATGATGCTAAAGCTGAAACTCCAGTACTTTGGCCACCTCATGCGAAGAGTTGACTCATTGGAAAAGACTCTGATGCTGGGAGGGATCGGGGGCAAGGGGAGAAGGGGACGACAGAGGATGAGATGGCTGGATGGCAACACTGACTCGATGGATGTGAGTCTGAGTGAACTCCAGGAGTTGGTGATGGACAGGGAGGCCTGGCATGCTGCGATTCATGGGGTCGCAAAGAGTCAGACACAACTGAATGACTGAACTGAACTGAACAGAATATCACATAAGTGGGGTATTTTAATAAATTTTCCAAATAAATCCAAGGCCATTCAGAAAAAGTTCCCCAAATTTTAATTGCTTATTTCTTCTACCACAATTACGTGAAAAAGATACTATGTGTGAAATACATATCGTGCATTTTCACATGGTTTCAGTTTTTTAAATGACAACAATTTTGTTTTAACATATTATTTATAACCATTTGGATTATCTTTGCATTCATTTAATGGTTTTACATTTTTACACCTGAGCTGTTCTAAAAATACATATAATATCTTATTCTAACTTCAGAACCATGGCTGTGCATTTTCTCTTTTCATCTAGTATTTCTTACACTAAGAGGTGCTGCCAGTGAGACAGGGAGAAAACCCTAACCACCGGCCAAACACATCAAACCCCAGATTCATCTTTCTGACACTTAGGCCCCAGAGGCAATATAAGAGCAGCCAAAAAAATTCCCATTTTTTTACTATTGTAATTTTTCTTTCTATATTCATACAAGATGCCAAGAAAGATGAGTTTTGAAACCACAGAAAAGAGTACCTCTAGAAATAACAATGCTGACACTTAAATACAAACAAGTGTTAGCATGAACGATCAGTTTATTGGCAACTGACATATCAAACACTTAAAAACTTGAAATACTTGGGGAGTAAACAGAGAAAGTCAGTCACATGGAATGCTTAGGGAAAACAAAAGGTGAGGAATTAAAGCAAATTATGTATAAATGAGTTACTGTACCATATTCTACATGACTTTAGTAAATTGGGATTTAAATGTAGAAAAAATATAGTAGTAATTAATTTATATCTAGACTTGGACTTTGAATTGCCAGACTATTTAATTCACAAATACACAATTGTTTGTTGCATATTTTCTGAGCACAGATCAGATAAAAATAAACAGGTTTTAAATGCTCCCTTACTTTTAGGTACCCACATATGAAGGGAAACACCCGGCAATAACTAGGGTGTCACTAAAAGAAGTGCTAAAATACTAACAACAATTCAGATCCATCGAGCATATTCTAGGGACCAAACTCCATTCCAAGTGTGTGTTAATACTTGCCAACACCCATCGACATACTTAATTCTTCCAAAAACTCCTACAAAAAAATGTAGGTGCTGTATTTTATGCTTATTATGCAGTGCAGAACTGAGATATATGACTCATGTGAGTCAAGTCCATACAACTTGAAAGTGCTGGAGCAAGACTCCAAGCCCGTGTATTCAAATTCCACAGCCCAGCTTTTTAGCCACTGCGGCACCCAGTTACCAAGCAGAGTGTGCTTTAGGGAGTGTGCTTTTAGGAGTCAGATTTTCAAAAAATAGGGAAGGCTTTTCACTAAGTCCCTTCATTCATTCATGAAGTCCTGGGTTGGCCAAAAAGTTTCTTTGATTTTAAGTAAAAATAAGACATATTTTTCATTTGCACTAAGAACTTTATTGAACACATTCACTAACCAAATGACTCTTGGCCATCCCGATTTTTTACTGGCCCTACCTAACATTCTCAAAGGCACAAAATTATGAACAAAACAGATGAAGATTCACGTCTTATGAGCCTTAGCGTCTAGCAGAAAGATTGGACAATAAATAAGACAAAGAAGTAGAATAAGGTAGTTTAAAAAAGAGAGAGAAAACAGAAATGTGGGGGGTGGGTAAAGGTGAGAAAAGGACGATTAGAGAAAGGTTCACTGACAGATGAATAGATAAAGAGGATGTGATACATATATACAATAGAATACTACTTGACCATAAAAGAGAATGAAATAATGCCATTTGCAGCAACATGGACACAAGAGATCATCACACTAAGTGTAAATCAAAGAGAAAGGCAAATACCATATGATATCACTCACATGTGGAATCAAACACATTACACAAGTGAACCTATCTATGAAAGAACCAGGGACATAGAGGATAGATTGCTGGTTGGCAAGGGAGAGAGTGAGAGGGGATGGACTGGGAGTTTGGGATTAGCAGACACAAACTGGTATATATAGAATGAATAAACAACCGGGTCCTATGTACAGCACAGCAAATTTGGAAAACTTAGCCGTGGCCACAGGACTGGAAAAGGTCAGTTTTCATTCCAATCCCAAAGAAAGGCAATGCCAAAGAATGCTCAAACTACCACACAATTGCACTCATCTCACATGCTAGTAAAGTAATGCTCAAAATTCTCCAAGCCAGGCTTCAGCAATACATGAACCATGAACTTCCTGATGTTCAAGCTGGTTTTAGAAAAGGCAGAGGAACCAGAGATCAAATCGGCAACATCCGCTGGATCATGGAAAAAGCAAGAGTTGCAGAAAAATATCTATTTCTGCTTTACTGACTATGCCAAAGCCTTTGACTGTGTAGATATCAATAAACTGTGGAAAATTCTGAAGGAGATGGGAATACCAGACCACCTGACCTGCCTCTTGAGAAATGTGTATGCAGGCCAGGAAGCAACAGTTAGAAGTGGACATGGAACAACAGACTGGTTCCAAATAGGAAAAGGAGTGCGTCAAGGCTGTATATTGTCACCCTGCTTATTTAACTTCTATGCAGAGTACGTCATGAGAAATGCTGGACTGGAAGAAACACAAGCTGGAATCAAGATTGCCGGGAGAAATATCAATAACCTCAGATATGCAGATGACATCACCCTTATGGCAGAAAGTGAAGAGGAACTAAAAAGCCTCTTGATGAAAGTAAAAGAGGAGAGTGAAAAAGTTGGCTTAAAGCTCAACATTCAGAAAACGAAGATCATGGCATCCAGTCCCATCACTCCATGGGAAATAGATGGGGAAACAGTGGAAATAGTGTCAGAGTTTATTTTGGGGGGCTCCAAAATCACTGCAGATGGTGACTGCAGCTATGAAATTAAAAGACGCTTACTCCTTGGAAGAAAAGTTATGACCAACCTAGATAGCATACTCAAAAGCAGAGATATTACTTTGCCGACTAAGGTCCGTCTAGTCAAGGCTATGGTTTTTCTTTTGGTCATGTATGGATGTGAGAGTTGGACTGTGAAGAAGGCTGAGCGCCGAAGAATTGATGCTTTTGAACTGTGGTGTTGGAGAAGACTCTTGAGAGTCCCTTGGATTGCAAGGAGATCCAACCAGTCCATTCTGAAGGAGATCAACCCTGGGATTTCTTTGGATGGAATGATGCTAAAGCTGAAGCTCCAGTACTTTGGCCACCTCATGCAAAGAGTTGACTCATTGGAAAAGACTCTGATGCTGGGAGGGATTGGGGGCAGGAGGAGAAGTGGCCGACCGAGGATGAGATGGCTGGATGGCATCACGGACTCGATGGACACGAGTCTGAGTGAACTCCGGGAGTTGGTGATGGACAGGGAGGCCTGGCGTGCTGCAATTCATGGGGTCGCAGAGAGTCGGACACGACTGAGTGACTGAACTGAACTGAAGGGAGAGAGTGAGAGGGGATGGACTGGGAGTTTGGGATTAGCAGACACAAACTGGTATATATAGAACGAATAAACAACCAGGTCCTATGTACAGCGCACGGAACTATGAAAAAGATCTTTCATATTCTTTCCCATTATAGTTTATCACAAGATATTGAATATGAATAATATTCAACATTGATACCGAATATTACACAATGTGTTAATTATTGCTATACAGCTATATAGCAATAATTAACACATTATTGTGTATATCAATCATACTTCAAAAAAATGAAAAAAAAAAAAGACCTGAGAAAGTGACATTAAATAAAGACCTATAGTGGATGAGAGGTAACAATCACTGTACTTCTTGTTAGTATAATAAATTTCCTTAGTTTAATCTGCTCATTATAACCAAAGCAAACAAATTAATATTTAACCTACCTACCTATATGTTTGTTGTGAAAATTAAAAGAGAAAATAGGTACAATACAGTTAGCATATGTGCCTGGCTCCTAACAAGAACTCAGTGAATGCTGGTTATTACCATTACTACTTTTGTTTTAATATTAAGTCATGAAATCAGATATGTGAAGTTTCTCCAGTACACTCATACAGGGTGTCCAAGACAACCACATCATACCTTCTGTTAGATGCCTACAAAGTAACTGATTCTGGACTCAATATATTAAGCATTAAAATTTAGGTCTAAAGTACAAAAGTATCACTGACAACAACGTTCCATGGTACAGTTCTTCCATGAGAACTTGGGTTACTGATGACATCCAAAGATTCATCAAGATAGATGCAAGAAGCTCTCGGTGCCCAGACATGAGCTGGGGAACACAGCATAAGGTATGAGGGGCAGCCTGCCTGTTCACAGACTGCCCTTTCTGGAAGCTTCATGTCTGTTTTTTGGCTGAAAGAAAAAGTGTTTACTTCTTCTATGAACAAATGATTTTCCATGGCTCTGGGGTATGAAAAGGTCAGTAGCGATAAAAGGCTTAGGAAGAGCTCTCAAATTTTGTGCCACCATTGTGAATTTCTTTATAAAAATGTTGACATATGGAGGACAATCAAGCAACGCATGGAAAATATGTATTCCAGGTCCAAAAGCAGTTTATTCCAGCAAGATTTCCTCAGCTCTCTCCCTAATGATTTAAACATCCATTTCATTCACTTCTGCAGAAGTACATTCACAGGAGGAGTGAGTGTGAAGAACAGTAGCCTTTATAGCAAGAGGCCACTTCCTTTCCTTACCTGGAATGCTGTCTGATCCTTTTTCGCACAAGGGAGGGAAAGGATCCTATTGTTAAGTTAAATTCCCCGTCTTTAGAAAAGAAATACTCTGGTTGTATTCTCTTACTGGATTTTTTTTTTTTTTTCACTTTCCAAGCCTAAAAGTACTAAAAAACCTAAGAATCTTTGGGCCAAGTAGCCAGATGTAATATATTATTGTGTCAGGGTACTTCAATGTCCTACTTGGCTAAGTCATTTTCAAAAATATTTTCTCTTTGGTGATAGACATAAAGTTCTATCTCCATGCCACAAAACCACCAACTGCCTTGGAGTGCTGTCAACATGGTTTTATACTTTCTTTCTACACTGCTCGTGGAAAATGTACCTCAAAGTCTGAAAACAAAACCACACTCACTCCCAGTTCATTTTTCTTTCTTTGATTTGGCAAAGGTTGTCCTTAGTGTATTTTCTGGTTCCCAACACACACAAAATTGATCTTAAGAGTTTGGACCTAACTTCTTTTAATCTTTCTGATCCCACTGTTCTCAGTGAACTTCATGAAGCCAGCCATCCTTATCACTTGCATTTGTTGTGTTTTTCCACCCAGATGAATCAGTTAGTAAGAAGCGGTTTATGGTAGGTATCTGAACAGATTACAGGATTAGAGACTATAGCCGTTCAACAGTAAGACTTGATTCTTTGAGTGCTTTGGGTTTCAGAGTTAAGTTCAATGTTCCAAAAGTCCCCTTCCAATCCTACAGTTTTCAATTTTTAAATCAATATCAGAGATGCTTTGAATGTGAGAGCAGAAGTTCCTGATCACATACTCCATCTGGGGTGCTTTTTTGAAAAGTAAGAAACAAGCAACAACATTCAGAGGAGAAAAAGACAGCAGTCAAATACAGAACTGAACTTAAAGGTTTTTTTTGATAAAAAATAATTAATTTTTTTCAGGTTAATTTCAGGAATGTCTGATTTTTAAAAGCAGACTTTAAAGAGCAGTTTTAGGGTCACACTAAAATTTAACAGGAAGTTTCCTTATTCCCCTTGTTTTCCCAAAACCGTCCCCTCCCCTAGCTTCTCCCACTATCAACCACCCCCACAAGAGTGGTACGTTTGCTATGACTGATGAACCTATACTGATGCATCAGTATCAAGCAAAGCCCACAACTCACATCGGGCTTGCTCTTGGTATTATACTCTGATCTTTTATTCCCATCTGGACAACAGAACTCACATGTTGGCAACTGGAAAGAGGCCTTTAGCAGAGTGTCTTATGTCCTCCTGACTGTTTATCGACAGGCTATTATCACTTAGCCAGTCGATGACCACTTTGAAAAAGAAAAGCACTTAACATGGCTCCATCTATAACTCAGACACAATTTTGGCATTACTTTCATTAATCTACATTATAGAGGCAGAATGGCCAGTTGTGACTACCCTAGTTGGTAACTTCCGTTCTTTGCTCTAGCCCTCAGACCCCCATTACTCTGCTCTCTTTCAGAGGGTTTACCACTTTATAGCATATTATATAGCTGACATTAGTTTACTGTCTCCAAGAAAGTGGAGCTATTCTTTGTTCAGAGACATCACCCTGGTTCCTAGAAGTGGCCAGTATATAGTAGACATGCAATAAATATTTGTCCAATGGATGAATGAACGAGGATGCTTTCTAAAGGATATGATTTTAGGAAGTGATTTCGGTCATAGTTTAGAGGCCTAATTCGTCATGATTAACCAGGTTCCATAAGTCACTGATGTTCTCTCTGTGCCACTAGACTCCTCTGAGGTCCCTGATAGACCAGTGTGGCCAGTGTATTATGTGAACAGAAACCACAGTGGAGTCTAGAGATGCCTGATGTCCCCAGTTTCACCTGTTGTCATACAAGGCCTCAATCGACATGGACATCCAACTGGGAGAGCACAGCCATTCCTTCAAGAGCAGCCCTCCCAGAGGCACATGAACAGAGTGATGCCAAGTCAGAGGCCAGGAGGCATTTCTCCAGGGGAGCCAGGGCACGGACATGGTGACACTGAGGATTCTGACTGTCACAAGTTTCCCCAGTTGTCTTCCCACTCACTCACATCCTGTTGCCGATGAAGAAATGAAACTCTGAGTCAGCTTACAAATGGGAGGATACATATTTTTCCTATGAACCTACACTGATATATCATTTTCAAGCAAATTTGAATTCTGTAATTTAAAAAGTAGGGGAAAATAAAAGAACCAAAGAATTGGGACCTTTTAAAACAAATGGATAAGCCAATTTAAGATATAAAACAGTGAGCTGAATGAAAGAAGTCAAAAGTCTCCTTTGCTTTCCTACACAATCTCTGGCTACAGGGTGTAAAGGGGGGTGGCAAATGGAGGAGAACCACAGTTATGAGAATAAAAGAAAGAATTACAGAACTGGAAGTAAATCAAAAAGGCCTTGATTCCCTGTACTTTCCTGACATTCATGTGTAGGACTTGGGGAAAAAAAAAAAAAAACCTCTGTGAGTTATAGATTGTATACGACATGCCATACCCTGTACTTTTTTAATCCTTAAAATAGAACCATGCTATATTATTTAAACACAAAAACATAAATTTCAACATGCACTATTTACTTATTTATCCCCAAATCTCTTCCTGGAATGTAGGTTCCACGTGGACAAGAACAGGGTGTATTTTGCCCTCAGAACACCAACAGTGCCTGGGACGAGATAGGCGCTCTGTCACTGAGCAAATTAATAAACAAATAGCTGCACACCCACCACTTACTTCCTATTCCAGGTTCAACTGACACTTGTTCTTTACCTCATGTGGGAAAAACAAGATACTTCTCCATCCTCTCCCGCATACATGCTCCCAAAGCAGCATAAGAGAAAGGATGGAGCCAGTGGTGGTGTTTTTATTTTCAAAGATTCGATCCTGCTCCTTGATACCTGAGACAGTTGGTATTGACAGACTGCCTCTTCATTGTGGTTCAATATCTGTGAACAGATGCGGACAACTCTCCAAGTCATGGGGGATTAGGGAAGGGCCCTCCTCCCTTCAGCTGGGCGGGATTCCTTCAGCCCTGCTTGAAGAAAGGTATGCCAGCCCTCGTGTCCATGTGGCTTCAGCTGCTTTAATTAGAAGTTAGGAGATAAGCTGATGGATGGGCACGAAGCAAGAGTGCCAGCCACTTCTCGGTGTTAATTCAAATCCCATACACATCAGCTCCATAGCTAAATCCCAATCACATGGACTGGCTTCGTCCTACACCACTGCCAGGGGTAGAATCAAGACATACTGCTACTGGCACAAGTTTCAAACTAAGGCCAATGAAAGAAAATTTGAGCCAGTTTAGTCTACTGGATTAAGACCATAAAAAATGAAAATCTTGCAAAGCTTATTCAAGAAAGAGATTAACATGCCTAATAATGAGGGGGCTTTCTAGTTATACTGCCAGGTATCAGCACAATGTTCTAAAGTATCTGCTTTGATACTTTTGTAAAAATTGTCCAGATTCTGGAGTAAAAAATATGGAACAAGGGTCAAAGACCGTATACTAAAGTACAGGAATTTACAAAGCCCTAGAAGTTTTCTTAAAACAGTTTAAAATTCAAATCCCCACCAAGTAAATGCCTAAACAAATTAGAACTGCAACTAAGTTACAGTGATTATATAACTCTTGAGCTGCAGAAATAAAGATTTTAAAAGACACAGATTTAAAGAAAAAGTACAAAAGAAAAAACAGACCTGAGTATGTTTATACTGGTATATGGCTTTGACTGGTGAGCACTTGAAATGACTTATACATTTTTTTTAAAATACAGTTTTTGCATGGCACAGCTACTGGTATCTATAACTTGGACCATTTCTCAGTTAAGGAAGACCTTACTAGCCATGATTTACAGCTAGCTGAAGAAGCAAATCTGCACCCTTCTAGAAGGCAGGGAAATGAACATTCTGCGAATTTCATGTCTTCAGTCACTCAAGTCGGCTAGCACCCCATCCTCTCTACCAGGGAATTCTGTGATCCCCCCAGAAGGCCTGCATTCATGCTCTTTCTTATCAGTCTCAGAGCTCTAAATATAAAATTAATTAAAACTCAAACCACTGAAACATGGAGTAAACCTCTCATGGGCATCTTCTTTATGATGTTTTTCTCCATTTCCCCACATTTGATCACTTCCAAACCCCCCATAATCTTTAAACCCTACCCTGCACTATCTCTCTTTCACTTGAAGCCAAATCTGGCATTCATGTTTTGTCTACTCAGCAGGAAAGCAATTTCAATAATCTCCTGCTTTTTATAAGATCAGTTTATTCTTCTCAATAAAATAATTCATTTCAGATGAACCTGGTTGCCGGTCCTCGGCCTGATTCCACTGTGGTGTGAGTAAGGAGAGAACACACTTCCTGCTCCACTCCTTTTTAAAAGCAACGACCCTAAGTCCTATCACAGGCCCGGAACAGAACTTTCATACTTCTTTAAAACAGAGCTGGGTTTTGATAACCTAGATTCTCAAAGGGATGGATGAAAAATTATGATTATAGGACTCAGTTTACTTTTATAAAGGTTCAGATGAATTATTCTTCAATTTATCAAACTATCATTAGTCATCAAGAATATAAATCTTATGTATATAACTAGTGCTGCAGCCCTGCAAACATAAAGAGGTTGCCAATAGGAAGCCAACATGTTATCTTAATGTCTTACAACTTAATTTGCTCCTAGGATATAATAAATACTGAAAGGTAGGAAAATATACTGGTTCAGAGCAAAGGATCTTAAACGAATAACTCTGGAAAATCTCTGCTGACAATGGTACAGAGAAAAATCAAGCAAGGCATGTTTATATACAGAATGATACAGATGATCTATATGAAACATAATCAAAATCAACAGAGTCTTGGGTTACATCAGGGATGTTGCTCCATTTCCCTTTCTGTCTCCCACATGCACCTAAAATCACCTCCTGTACATTTTGACTCATTAATTCAGTACCAGTCATGGAATCACCTGTGAGTATTTTCACCATTATAACAGTTTATCCTGTCTGTAAATCCTAGCCACCTTGAGCTGCATTTCAGGGAGGGGTCCCCTCGGTGCATATGTGCTCCAAGGCCTTAAATCATGAGTGCTTGTCAGTGTCTCAGAGCCTGTGCCAATTAAAATAGAAATGCATCTCCTGTCTGCTTTATCATGCAATAATTACAGGAGGTCTTATTGTTCATCTTACCTTCACACGTACGTCCATCTGCAGAGATTGAGAAACCCTGTTCGCAGATGCAGTGAAAAGAACTGTCTGTGTTTAGACATTCTCCATGAGGACCACAGAGTCCGGGTTGTTCACATTCGTTAATATCTGGAATCAAGAAGAGTTCCACATACTTGAAAAAAACCTGTTTTGCTTTCTGATGATATCAGATAAGACAGGAAGCAAAATCTATTACAAAATGGCCAGACGTGTATTTGGTGGCACACTATACCGTTTGTATACACACCAGACCACAAGACAAGCTGGACTGTCAGGAGAGAGAAATTACTTGGGTTGAATCATAGGAAATAACCAATGTTCACCATTTTTATCCTAAAAAAGCAAGTTCATAGGTTCAAATCAAGGGTACCCTTTAATATATATATATTAAATATTATATATATATATATATATATATATATATGAGGTTTGAGGGTATCTAATAAATTAAGTCTTTTGTGAAATATTCTTCAGTGGGAATACTGTGTTCTCCTTCGTCTTCTTTCACCACCATGAAAACAGCTCTCCTGTGGCCTGTATGTCTTCTCAAGTCCATGCCTATCCATCCCTGGGTAGTGAACTTAAGGGCAAGGTTGGACATGTCTAACGGTGTTTAACTCAAAAATGTCACTTCTCCAATGTCTGAATATACAAAGGAAATTGACTCCAATCTGTTTCACTGAAAATGGATACAAGAAATACAGTACAAGAAAAATGTGGCCTTTAATATTTGCACAGCTTTGTGATGATGAATTTAGTGGATGAGCATCCAGTGCTTAGTGCAGTACTCAGTACCACCAAGAGTCAGAAAAGTGGTAATGATTATTACTAAGATTTATGTACAAATCATGCTGTAGTTGTGTTGACTAGTGTGTGTTGACCATCTCATACTCTGCTTGTCCTCAATGAAGAAAGATTATGCTCCCTGCAGCCAGGGTGACGGTGTACTTCTAAATGCTAATAATGCAGAAATTGTTTGGTATCCATGCAATGATCTTTAAAGGCAGTCCTAATGATGCTAGCTAAGAGCACCTGAAGGGGACAAGGTAAGGAATCATGGAGAATGGCTCACCTAGTCACGATGCTGCTGACACACAAGACTGCCTGCGTGCACTGCATTCTAACTGCTGTTTGTCTCCTCTGTGTCCCTCTTACACTGACTGCTTCTTCAAGAGAACTTCATACTTTAACTCCGAGTCCACCTCCCAGTATAGCAAGCAAAGTGTATTATAAATACATGTTCACCAAAAACTCTCAGTTTTGTTCATCCTGTTCTAACTGAACAGTGATTCAGATTCTCTTAATCAACTGGAGTCATAAAGGTATCACATGTCCTAGGCACCACCCAAGAAGTAGCCCTACTAAGGTCATTCTCCTGTCTTTCTGAAGTCATTTCTTACTAACGAGGTCCTCGGGCTTCCCTGGTGGCTCAGTGGTAAAGAATCCACCTGCCATGGCAGGAGACGTGGGTTTGATCCCTGGGTCGGGAAGATCCCCTGGAGAAGGCAATGGCAACCCACTCCAGTATTCTTGCCTGGGAAATCCCATGGACAAAGAAGCCTGGCAGCTACAGTCCATGGGGTTGCAGAAGAGTCAGATATGACTTAGCAACTAAACAACAAATAGGCCCTCAACACATCATCTTAAAAGTCCATCTTTAATGCGGTACATACATACAATGGAATAGTACTCAGCCATTAAAATAGAATGAAATAATGCCATTTGCAGCAACGTGAGTGGACCTAGAGAATGTCACGCAGAGTGAAGAAAGTCAGACAGAAGAGGAGAAATATCATATGCCATCTCTTTTATGTGAAATCTAAAAGGAAAGGATACAAATGAACTTACTTACCAAACAGAAACAGACTCACAGACTTCAAGAATGTTCTTATGGTTGCCAGGGGAAGGATGCGGGGAAGGGATAGTTAGGGAGTCAGGGATGCATGTGTACACACTGTTATATTTAAAATATTTAAAATGGATAATCAACAAGGACCTACTGTATAGCACATGGAACTCTGCTCAATGTCATGTGGCAGCCTGGATGGGAGGGGAGTTTGGAGGAGAATGAATACAGGTATATGTATGGCTGAGTCCCTTCAGAATTCATCTGAAACCATCACAATATTATTTGTTAATCAGCTATACCCCTATGTAAAATTAAAAAAAACAAAAACAAAAACAAACTTCAGGTCCATCTTGCTGCTGCTGCTAAGTCGCTTCAGTTGTGTCCAACTCTGTGCAACCCCAGAGACGGCAGCCCACCAGGCTCCCCCGTCCCTGGGATTCTCCAGGAAAGAACACTGGAGTGGGTTGCCATTTCCTTCTCCAATGCATGAAAGTGAAAAGTGAAAGTGAAGTCGCTCAGTCGTGTCTGACTCCTAGCGACCCTATGGACTGCAGCCTACCAGGCTCCTCTGTCCGTGGGATTTTCCAGGCAAGAGTACTGGAGTGGGTTGCCATTGCCTTCTCCGAAGTCCATCTTCAATTCAATTAAAAACTTTTACTGATGGTTTCCTAAAAGATGGTTGAGTAGGCAGGGGCCTACTCACAGTAGTGAAGCTCACAGTATTATAGGGGAGGCAGAAACCAAGACAAATAACTATAAAGTTGAATGGGAGCATGAAAAACATACAGATGAGGGGCCTTTACAGTGACCTAGAGAACACGCTTAGCCACCAAGCTGGCAGCTCCCCTCCTCCAGAGGGTCACTCCTTTCCCTGTATCCAGGGTCTCCCAAGGCTCTTCATGTCTGTTCCTCTCACCGTGTAACGGGAATTCTGGCAATATTACTGATTTAGCTATCTGAATATTAAGCTTGAACTCTTTACCCTTCCATCTGCCATATATTTCAGGCCAGTTGGCTTTATCTTCTGCTGAACCTAACTAAGAAATCAAGCAGGCATTACTCATTTTCTTAACAACTCTCCCATTCTGGTTATTGTCACTAATTTTAAAATATTTCAAGAAAGAACAATGAATCATTTTCTACCTTACTATTTCTTAATATGATTCCACTCTGTGAAATCCTTCCCTTCTTTTGTAAATTCTCTGGTATCCTCTGTTTGCTATCTACTGAAAATACCTTAGATTATAATCATTCCTGAACTCTGACCTTCTTTTACCCGTTAGCACTATTCTTTCCAAACTGCTGCCTGGAATCTGCTGCCTCCCACATGGGCAACAAGATGCCATAAAGTTCCACTGGCCTGGGGATCAAGTCCAGGGTCGCTGTCCATCTTGTAGAGCCTTAGAGGTTATCTAAGACCACCTTCTTATTTTACCTATGACTCAATGTGACCTTTTAAAAACTGTCAGACTTTGCAACTGTGCAAAGGGACTCGTGTGCATAAATATTTTTGCTTCAAGAGAAGTCACTGATTAACAAATAATTGTCTAAAACGTCTGATGACAGGAACTGTAGACGAATTCCCAGACTTTTTTCCAGGAAACCACCAAGAAAGAACAACATGAATATCTGGAACCAGAGAAACATATGCATTCAATTTGGGTTGTACTTATTGAGGCATTTCTAAACTATGCTGCTAGTAACTCAGCTGAAAGTCAGACTATATTTAAGTTGGGTTTCTTTCATGGGTCCGAGATTCCACAGAAATTCACAATTTGGCATGTGTAAGTCAAAATGTGAAACTGAGTATATTCTGAAGCTCAAATGTATGCTGCCACATTCCTAGAGACTGTTAACATAGAATTTCCCTGCTGTCTGTGTATCATAATTAATTGTCCTGAGGGAAGAGATTCTTACACTTTCAATTGAAAATGCCTTCCTGAATATGGACCTATCTTCAGATAATTAGGTAAGATTTAAACTTTATACCTATCACACATTATTTTTCAAATATGTTCCATGGTTATTCACACTGTCATAAATTATGTTTTCAGCATTAAAACAAACTGAAATCTATGCCCACATACAGAATGCTGACATGATCATGGGATTAAATAGAAGTAGGCTACTAACTTCAGGCAGAGTGAAGGATCATAAACCTGCCTCCAGTGATACGGCAAAGACAGATGACTCAAAACAAGGTCAGTGCACAAGACATTATAAACAGCCTCTAATCAGGGTAGGTGGGTGATGGAGCAAATTCATAGACACTATTTTTTAAATGGTACTATATCTCACTGCAGGAATATTTGTCATTAATTTGGATATAAGTTTTTCAAGTAGACATATTAGTTTATTCTGGAAATTGGGAGTCACCAATGTAACTGAGAATAAAGTCAATTTAATAATGATTTACAGTCAATAAAACATCATATGTTTGAAGCAGCCACATTTGGGCTCCTAAAAAATCTCAAACACAAATTTAATATACTGAGAGAAGACAGTATAATTAATTAATCAGATGACTAAATTGGTTTCTTATAATTTAACTCTAGAAGTACATAAACTTTACAATATGAACTCATAGTCCATTTATACAAGACTTGGTTTTACTTCTATTTGGTCAAAACTCTATGACAAGAAGAAACAACAAAAAAAAACTATTCCTAAGCCCAAATGTCTGTAATAAAAACAGGATTCAGGGGTTTAGGGGTATCTCTTGGCATTTTTATATAAATCAAGATTCTAATAAGATTTAAAAGTCTCCCAAATGAAATACTGTCATAAATTTACAATTCAAATCTTTCTTCTCAATTGTATTAAGTCCAAACCCATTTAGTTTCTGTATTGGGAACACTGAAAACTTTAAGTTTACCTTGAAGATAAATAAATATACACTCTCTAAGGTACATGCTGCAGAATATTTACATCCTGGGATCAGTAAGGGCATTAATTTTAAAAGATCTTGAGGCAAAGGTCCATGTATTTTGTATCTCAGGGACACAGAGCTGAATGTAGATAAGATACATCGGGTAAATATTCTAGAACCACAACTAAGAGAGTAGACACCATATTCCCTTTTTTAAGAATACTGTGATTTGGGACATGTGAGAGGAATATAAATTATGACAAACCAGGATTTTAAAAGTCACACGTGTCCAGGAACAACAGATAAAAATGACTCTAACAAACTTTTATTTATATGTAATTTGGGCTATACAGAGATCAGCCCTGGATGTTCTTTGGAAGGAATGATGCTAAAGCTGAAACTCCAGTACTTTGGCCACCTCATGCGAAGAGTTGACTCATTGGAAAAGACTCTGATGCTGGGAGGGATTGAGGGCAGGAGGAGAAGGGGACGACAGAGGATGAGATGGCTGGATGGCATCACTGACTCGATGGACGTGGGTTTGGGTGAACTCCAGGAGTTGGTGATGGACAGGGAGGCCTGGTGTGCTGCAGTTCATGGGGTCGCAAAGAGTCAGACACGACTGAGTGACGGAACTGACTGAACTAACTGACTGACAGAGTTCCATAATGGTGGAGGAACAATAAGAAAATTTATCCAGTATTAGAAATAAATAAGAGAACAGGTAAGTGTGAGTTTTCACTGGAAAAAGGCATGGGTTTATTAAGGCTAATAATTACAGGAAAATTTGTGGGGTAATTAGGTGTAGCTAAAAATTTTGGAACAAATGTGACTTTTTAATCACAACATAAAAAATAACTCTATGCATTATACTTGGGGGGAAAGATCACTGAATCTGTCTTCTTTCCTTTGGCTATACATGTAACAATAATTGGCATGGCAATGTAGAGAAAATAAAGGGGAAAGATCTTGGGTTCAAATCTCAGTTCAATTACTTCTTAGTGAGGAGCATGCTAATTAATGTCTCTGAGCTTCCATTACTCAATCACAAAGTGGATAAAAGTTTCCTCCTCAATTCTCTACAAATTAAGTGAGGTAATACAGTAACTGGCACACAACAGGCATTTAGTTAAAACTGTGTTGTGATCAGTGCTATGTTCTTATTAGTACTTGTGTCCACTGTACAGTCAGTCTTCCTTTATCCCCAGAGAAGACATTATAAGACCGCCGGTTGGATACTTGAAATTATGGATAGTACCAAACCATGTATACACTACTTTTTTCTTATATATACATATAATAAATTTTAATGGATAAATAAGGCACAGCAAGAGATTAACAACTAATAATAAAATAGGATGAGAACAGTATACCAAAATAAAAGTTATGTAAACACAATTTCTCTCTCTTTCCAATTATCTCACTGTGCAAGTTTAATGCCTTTTTCATCTTATAAGGACTTAGCATGCACTGTGGCCATGACTTTTGCAGTTTGAGGGTCAACAACAAAAACAGAACGAATTTCTTCTCTCTTCACAGTATCACAGATAAAAGATTTGTTCTTTTGTTGCCATTGATCTTAGCAACCTTAAAATAGGATTTTTTTTTTCTTTCCTTAGTAAGTCAAGAACTTTCCCTTCTTCATTAAAAAAAAATACTCTTATGGCTTCTTTTTGGTATATCCAAATGGTTTGTATCCCTACCCTTGTTTTCTGGAACCATCATGAAGTAAGATAAGAGTTGCTGGTACACAGGCACTATGTACATCAACAGCGGATCTGATGACGGTAGAGATGGCTACTAAGTGACTAACAGATGAGATGTGCTGGACAAAAGGATGATTCACATCCGGAGCAGGATGAAATGGGATAGCATGAGATTTCATATACTAGTTAGAACAGCAAGCAATTTAAAATTAGTGAATTGTTTCTGGAATTTTCCATATATTTTCAGACCACAGCTGACTGCAGGTAACAAACTGCAAAAAGTGAAACAGCAGATAAGGGGAGGAGGACAGCTGTTCGGGAGATCAAATGTGATAGCACTTGGAAAAAATAGAAAATTCTGTCCTCTGTAATTATGCCCAAATTATTAATCAGGCTTTTTGGGGGAGAGGAAAAGCTAGATACTGAGTAAAAACAGGGATCAGGAAAAACAAAAAAGCAGAAACATGTTATGGGACAAAATGAAATAGGTGCATGAAGGATATGTAAAAATGAAAAGGTAACTTAGAATCAAATGCCAAGGTTGGCCAATGGAAGGAAAGTACAGCAAAGTACAGGTGATCATAGTTACCACAGAATCACGTAAAGCTAGGACACAGTTCCAAAATGCATGAGTTTTAGTCAGTTTGGTGCAGTGCAAAGCAGGAACTTCCTGTACTTGATGTAGACTCAAAAAATTATAATAATACTTATAAATAAATATAATAATACTTATAAATAAAATCATTAAAAAGTTGCATAGCTCATTTATATATACAGTGGTAAAACTGTAAACTATTATCAAGAAGCAACACAGAACTGAGTAATTATGTAAATTATAATTCAAAAAGCAGAGAAAGACGTTTACCTTGACATCCTTTATTGTCATTTAGCTGGAATCCATCTGGACAAGTACATTCATAGGACCCTTTAGTATTAATGCAATCTCCTCCCTGGCAAACACTCTTGTCCTCCAAGCATTCATTGATATCTACAAGTCAATTTACAAGATGTATAAGACGTAAACTGTATTAAGAAAAACATATTCCTTATCTTTACACACTAGACTCGTATAAACGAACATTATCTTACATCTCTAGTAATGCATGATTTTAAATGAATGACTGTTTACCTTTTAGAGTTATTAAAAATGAGACATTTTGAAAGGACTTTAGCTTTTAAAATTTGTACAGTATAAATAGATGCTATACAAGATCCTGTATTACACATCACAGAAAAGATTTTAACATATCTGGCATGCTCCCTGCCTCCAAAGAAAAATGATTGTACAAAAAAATAATCCCCAAACTGTATTATAAAAGTAAACACAAAAATATTGAGTTGATTTATAAGTTCAAAATAATTTAAGAATTGTCAAAGATATATGTCACAAGAATAGTACCAACTTCCAGAGTCACATGAATTTAGAGGAGAGATACTGTAAAGATTAAAGGTAGCTTGTGTAATAGAAGGAACTTACTTAAAGCCTTGACAACAGGGTGAACAGTGGCAGAGGGGTAATAAGAGGAGTTTTGGGAAGGCAACGGATTAAGCAAAATCAGAAGTCACTTACTCAGAAGTTATCACTAACAGGTATAATGCTGTCCAGACTTCTTAAAAAATGTATATACTTGTAACATATGTCCAACTAAAAACGGTTTATGTAAGCACTAATGAGTCTTGACTTGTGAGCATGTAAGACAATTAATGACCCTGCTCACTGCATGAACTTGAGGCAGATCTTTCACAAGGGTTGTTTATAACCTCAATTACTCCTATCAAAGTTCATTATTCCTAACACACGCCATGAGTCTTGATTCTGTTGTATGTATAAGATTCAAATTATTAGCACTGAAGAAACCTAAAGGACAAAACCTTCCTTGTTTGCTCAGAATTTGGTATCTTATGGTATTTCTTGCAAATAAGATGGCTACTAAAATACAATTGCACTCATTTTACATGCTAGCAAGGTAATGCTCAAAATCCTTCAAACTAGGCTTCAACAGTTTGTGAACCAAGAACTTCCAATGAATAAGCTAAATTTAGAAAACGCAAAGGAACCAGACATCAAATTGCCAACATCCCTTGGATCATACAAAAAGCAACAGAATTCTGGAAAAACATCTACTTCTGCTTTCATTGACTACACTAAAGCCTTTGACTGCGTGGATCACAACAAACTTTGGAAAACTCTTCAAAAGATGGGAATACCAGACCACCTTAACTGCCTCCTGTGAAACCTGTATACAGATTAAGAAGCAACAGTAAGAACCAGACATGGAACAAGGAACAACCGACTGGTTCAAAACTGGGGAAGGAGTACATTAAGGCTGTATACTGTCACCGTGCTTATTTAACGTCTATGCAGAATACATCATGTGAAATGCCAGGCTAGATGAATCACAAGCTGGAATCAAAATTTCCAGGAGAAATATCAACAACCTCAGATATGCAGATGGTACCACCCTAATGGGAGAAAGTGAAGAGGAACTAAAGCTCCTTTTTATGAAGGTAAAAGGGCAGAGTGATAAAACTGGTTTAAAACTCAACATTCAAAAAACTAAGATCATAGCATCTAGTTCCATCACTTCATGGCAAACAGAAGTGGAAAAAATGGAAACAGTAACAGACTTTATTTTCTTGGGCTCCAAAATCACTGTGGACGGTGACTTCAGCCATGAAATTAAATGACTCTTGCTCTTTGGAGGAAAAGATATGACAAACCTAGACAACATATTAAAAAGCAGAGACATCACTTTGCTGACAAAGGTCAAAGCTATTGCTTTTCCATAGTCAACTATGGGTATGAGAGTTGGATCATAAAGAAGGCTGAGAACCCAAGAATTGATGCTTTCAAACGGTGCTGGACTTCAAGTGCTGGAGGAGACTCTTGAGAGTCCCTTGGACTGCAAGGAGATCAAACCAGTCAATCCTCAAGGAAATCAACCTTGAATATTCATTGGAAGGACTGATACTAAAGCTCCAGTACTTTGGTACCTGATATGAAGAACAGACTCATTGGAAAAGAACCTGATGTTGGGAAAGACTGAAGGCAGGAGGAGAAGGGGACGACAGAGGACGAGATGGTTGGATGGCATCACTGACTCCATGGACATGAGTTTGAACAAATTCCGGGAAATTATGAAACCTGGTGCGCTACAGTCCATGGGGTCGCAAACAGTCGGACATGACTTAGCGACTGAACAACAACTAAAATACATGAAAACGTCCAGAACTGAACGTGAAGACTATTGCAGTCTATTCTCCTTGCTGTCTGGTTGAAAATGTGGAATTAAGTATTTCTCATAGAATCCAAACAAGTAATTAACTGCCCTCTGTACCATTCATGGGGTAGCTAAAAGAGAAGCACCTTATAATTTCACTCTATCAAAAGAAATTTATTATGAAGTTCACCCATTTTCAAAGTGTTTCTGAATACTGATCCTAAAATGTAAACCACAGCTGATGTGACTGTCACAACTAAAATAGTTTACCACTTTTTTAGTGTTTCTCCAACTTCATTTAAGTGTAATTTACATATTACAAATGCATCTGAGAGTCCAATTCAATGAGCTCTGACAAATGTAAACACATTCTTGTAACCACCATCACAACCAAGGCACAGGCATTTTTGTATCAATTTATATCTCTTAGGTTGGATTCTTCAGTTCAGTTCAGTCACTCAGTCGTGTCCGACTCTTTGCGACCCCATGAATCGCAGCACACAAGGCCTCCCTGTCCATCACCATCTTCCGGAGTTCACTCAAACTCACGTCCATCGAGTCGGTGATGCCATCCAGCCATCTCATCCTCGGTCGTCCCCTTTTCCTCCTGCCCTCAATCCCTCCCAGCATCAGAGTCTTTTCACCATTGCAAATGCAACATTTTTTAAAGGAACGAATGAAACACCTTTCTAAGAATGTCATTCTGTAGTGACAAACATAAAGTCTGGAGACATTTTCCTTTGTCTTTTTGTCTAATCACCATTCCTGTTAACCTTGTGCCTTGGGTGTTTTAATTGCCATCAAAGAGTCAGTAAAGGAAACATGCACAATTAAGAAAGATAATAGCAGGGAGGACTAAGTGTCTCTTACAAAGCCTGAATGCACCAACAACTGGTCTATTCACTGGTTAACTGACCTTGGGAATATCAAGATTCCTAAAACCAAATTTAACTGAGAAAATGCTCTTAGATATAAATTCTGTGAAAATAATTCTTAAGATCAAACTTTCTGCTAATTTCATGATTTTTGAAATAGTTGAGACAAATGGGAATATTCTAGTCTAATGTTGGTGGATCTTTGCCATAAAACATGTATTAAAGGAAAATCTGGACCAACCATTACCAAAAAATGTACAGGCATTTCCAATGCCCCCAAAGGTTTCCTTGTACCCCTTTTCTGTATGGCTGCTTCTGGTCAGCGTAGTGTTTTTGAGTCATCCAGGTTTGTCACCTGTATCAATAGCTCTCCCCTCATCATTGCTGAGTAGTGTTCTGTTGTGTGAATGTCTCCTGATTTGTTTACCCTTCACCTGCGCTGAGTACTTGGATTGCTTACAGTTTTACTATTGTGACTGACATTTTTATTCACATGCAAATCTTTGTGTTAACATATGCTTTTCCTTGAGTAGATTCTGAGGGGTAGAATGGCCAGCCACACAGTGGAATTAACTTCTGAAGTTTTCTAACGCAGTTGCATCATTTTACAATCCCACCAGCAAGGTAGGAGAGTTCCAACTCTTCCATATTTATTCTACTAGCTTCCCAGCCACCCTAATGGGTGTTGAGTAAGAGATCCACATTTAGATTCACCTTTCTTTCTTTGCTCTTTAGGAAACTGAGACAAAATAAGAAGCAGCATCTCTGACCATTAGCATTATGTGAAAAATTTCAAATCAAAATACAGCAAGTAGAATACCAAGGATATGAATTTAAGGAACAACACTCCATTACCTAGTATGCCCTAGCATCATGGAAATCTATCACTTTTGTTCACCTCTCCCTAAAATAATTTTCTTTCACTTTCTAAAGTCTAGGAGAAATAATATATGTGAAGAAATGAAAACATTTTAAAAAGTTCAAACACAATTGGACAGATTTTAAAACAGTTCATTACATTAGAATCTGGTTTAGTTGACATATTTTTGCAAGACCTCTATCTTAGAAAGCAGAAAAAAAAAAAAAAAGAGTAGCTGGAATATTAAGAGAGCCCAATGTGGGATTGTCCAGCACCACTGCCAAGGGTAATATGAAAGAGAGACTTCTTCTAGGAAAGAAAAGATTTCCTGTAGGAGCTGGCTATCAGGCTTTAAAGAAAGCACCAGTCAGTTGTGGTCACCTCTCCACTGAGAATGCTGGCAGTCACCAATGACCTCCACTTTGCTAAATTCCATCAACTTTTGGTCCTCATCTTGCCTAGCAGCAATGTTTGACACAGGTTCATTTCTCCCTCTTTGAAATACTTTCATCTCTTGAATTCTGGCCTTCCTACTTCACTTGCCACTTTTTCTCAATCCTCTTTGCTGGTTCCTATCACCTCTTCACTTCTAAATGAGGGACCATGACAGTCTTTGGACCACTTTTCTCTTAGCTACATGCACTCCCATGGTGATCCCATCCAACTTCACGGCTTTAAACACTGTCTACATGCTGATGAATCCCAGCTCGGAACTTACTACTGAATTCCAAACACGTAAATCCAATTGCCTTTCAGATATCTTCATTTGGATATTCATCATAGGCATTGCAAACTTAAAACGACCAAGTTCCTAATTCCCTCCACAAAGGCTTTTCACGGAACACTCCCCCCATAATCAAATGTCATCATCTCAGACTAGCTGCTGCTTGCCTACTTATTTAAAACTTTCCCTCCTTCCCTCACCACTCCTCAGGTACCCTACTTTAATTTTCCCCTTAACATTTATTGCTATTTAACAAACTAGATAGTTTACTTATTTATCATGTGTCACAAATGAAATGTAAGCTACACAAGAGCAAGACTTTTATTCTTGTCTAGTTTACTGCTGTATATCCTGCACCTAGAAGAGTACCTGGCACATCCTGTTCACTCAAATATTTGGGTTTTTGTTTTTGTTGTTGCTGTTGTTTTTAAAAACTTACTTACTTAGTTTATTTATTTCTCTGTGCCAGGTCTTAGTTGCAGTATGTGGGATCTTTAGCTGTGGCAGGCAAGATCTAGTTTCTTGATCAGGGATTGAACCCAAGCCCCTAGCACTGGGTGCGCGGAGTGTTAGCCACTCAACCACCAGGGAAGTCCCAAATATTTGTTGAATAAATGCATAAAAGAATAAATGGATGACTTAGACTTGGAAAGAAATGTCAGAAGGTAGGAAATACTAGCACTTTCCTGTTTTGACTTGGTATGCAAAGGAATGACCAACAGAGAGAAGGGCTACAAGGAAGACAGAGTATGAATCTTTTTCTCAGGCTTTGCAAGGGACTAGCATACAGCAACCACAACAAGTTACTGAAGAAGGTGCCAAGGTGCACAGGAGCAGAGACTGTGCCTGGAGGAAGACAAGTCAGAGGCAGAGCCTTTGAGGACTGAGATGCCAAACACCTCTAATAACCAGGACAACTGAGGCCACACAGCATCTCAAACTGAGTGGCTACTGAGTGTGCTGGAGTAAAGAGCACGCGGAGATTAGCGCAATACCCAGGATTCTGACTCCATGAGCAGTCCAGCAGGACTGCAGGATGACAGTATAAGAAAACACAGTCCCTGCCAGAGTTATTAGAAGAATATTACACATATAAATATAAACGCCAACAAGATGGCTCTTCCTCTTACAGCTGTGAGAGGCATGTGAACAGTCACAGCTCAGTTAATTACAGCTGAGTACGATTAGGAAGGGCTGGAAACAGTGCTTGTTGGGCATTAGCGGGCTGAAGTCCTATTATCGTTTCAAAGGGAGCTCTGAAATATTGAATGGACTCCAGTCCTATTTATAATCCAGAACAGTGGAGAAATTAGCCCTGATTTGAAAAGGGTCTGATGATATGTTTAAAAAGAAGGTTTCTTTCTATCTTTTGAAGATATTCTTTCAATATATTTTCCAATTTCTTGTAGGGATATGGGTTATTTCGGATGTTTTTCTTCTTGGGTTGAATTTGATGATTTAAATTTTCTTTTAAAAAGTACCCATTTCAATGATTTGATCCAATCTATTTCAGATACAAATGTACTACTGTCTTTTCATGTTTTAATTTGCTCTATACTGTTCAAATCCTTTTGGATTTCTTTTTTCTTTCTTCTGAGATTTACACGAAATTGGTCTGTTTTATTATGTAGTTTTTTGTTTAATCAATTTCTACTTTTCTCTTTTGTACCTCTCAAATTTTTCTTTTTCTGAAAAGAAGCTTTCTTATGGAACATATATACTAATAATGACAAGTAAGCTGAGTAAAAGGTTTTATTTGGCTCTTCATATAATGGTTTTAGAATAAAAAATATTAGCCTCCTGGTGAAATGGTTACACATTAAAACAGCCAAAATAAGAGGAATATACCCTATAACAAGGACGTATTGCCCAAGATTTAGTCAATGAGCTGGTTATCCTCTCGGCTAGGCCAGGAAAGAGGTAAGAACACTTACTGGGGTCAGTGCTGGTTTTCAGGGCCTTGGCATGTGCCCTGCCACCTACCCACTTCCAAAATAGACCCTCCATGACTGTTTCCTGGGAATACGACTGCCTCTTCCATCCTGGAATGCCATTATGTCGAATCATCAACATTTACCCAGATATTGTAGTGTTCCCCATTCACAGTTTCCAGAAAATCAATTCTTACTTTTTCAACTTATCCCTTGATCATCTGCCTACTTTTTTAGTAGGTACGTTGATTACCACTTTTCACTGGTTATATTAACTCTTCAAAGAACAATACCACCTTAGGATAAAATCCTAGAAGATGATTCACTGATTCAACAATAACGTACATTTTAACACCTCGGAAACTGCCCCCACTTGCCCTCCAGACAAGTTCTGACTGTGTGTGTCAAGTTCTCTGGCCAGAGGAGAAGGATGCTATATAAAACAGTTGATCTTTCCCAACCCAAGGAACTGGGAAGTATTTGGAGCCACTGAAGTATGTGTCACAAAACAAGCGCATTCTCGTCTATAAAATGTGGGGTTCAGAACCTCACATATACTCTACGTTACTGTGTGAAGCAAACTCTGTTGTGTTCACATTCCTTGTTTCAAAACTGATAGGATCTAACAATAGCAAATCAGTAGATAAACTGGAAAAAATGAAATTACTTGGTTGGACAGTGAACCCAGAGAATTCACAAGCACCAGGCTGGTGACAGGTGGCTACAACCCCAACCACCTCAGAGGGGCTCTGAGCCAAGGCAGGTAGTGAAAGTGGTTAAAGACTCACAGTGGGATATCTTTTAGAAATATTTCATATGAAAAGCTCGAAATTAAAGTCTGGCTTTTAAAATTTTACAGTTATCTGGAAAATTAACTCGTCTTAGCTTACTTGGACCATTGGGACCATTGATCCTGCACCCCAGGGATGCTATACAGAATGAGATACTCAGGATAAACTATCCGTAGCTGAGAAAAGTTACACTGCTTCTTTATGCACTTAGCTGGCATAACTTTTCTAAAAAACTGCTCTGAGCAGGGCAAAGAAAACTTGGATCCTCACATTTCTTTGCACTATTTGTGTGACCTTGGGGAAAATATCTCGCAGGGATCAAAAGTCCTCAACCCTGAAGTCAAAAGTATGGGGTTGAGGACAGAAGCCAGGATGATGTTCAGATTTCCCTGATCCTGATTCTGGCATTTTATGATTCTGTAACCAAGAGTAACTCTCACCTTCACAGTGGTCTCCAAGGGCGGATGCTCTGTAACCGTGGTCACAAACACAGAGGAAGGAGCCCTCCGTGTTCCTGCACTGCCCGTTACTGCAGAGATGATGGTGCTGGCATTCATCAATATCTGTGAGCAAGAGGGTAAAAGGAAACTTAAAAGTGGTGCTTTAAAAGGGAGGTTTTTAAAAAATATTTATTTGCCTGTGTCAGATGGGCTCTTCATTGCGGCATGCAGGCTTCTCCCTAGCTATGGTGTACAGGTCCAGTTGCCCTGCAGCATGTGGGATCTTAGTTCCCCAACCAGGGATCAAACCTACATTCCCTGTATTAGAAGGCAGATTCCTAACCATTGGACCACATGGAAATCCCTAAAAGTGAGTTTTTAATCATTCATGTAAAGATCTGTAAACCATCTGATTTCTAATTAATTTAGAATTTTTATCATGTGACTCAGACTGAGCTCTAGTAAAAAGGTCACTCATTAATATTTCAGTAGGGAAAACCCGATGAGAAATGAGCTAAGAACCTGTACACATGTATCCACTGGGCACTGATGAGGGGCAAATACTTGGCTGTAATCTGGGAATCACAATAAAGCTTCTTAGAATTCCTTCTATAGATTCAAGTATAGATTCAACTCTGAGTTTTAAAGCACTATGGCCTATGGTAGCCTAAAGCAGGGATCAGTAAGCTATAGCCTACCACTGCCTATTACTGTTAATAAAGTTTTATTGGAAAATAGCACCACACAATGGTCCTTCCCTGCTCTCAGCCTATCTGATACCTGCGTTTCCTATGAATCTTTCTTCCTCGATGCTCACATCTTCTGCTAGACATTATTTGTTCTGTAACCACACCCTGAGCTCAGACTCACACACATGCCTGCATCATATCCACATACAAAAGGCAAAGAAATGTATTCCATATATTTCATCACTTACTTTAACCATTAGATTTTAAGTTTCTTGAGGCAGAGCCCATGTCTACCACACTCTTTACTGCTCCTCAGATGACCTAGTATTTTACCAATCAGCAGGCACTTAATTCATGTAGGTTGCTGATAAACTTTGTTGATTATATTTACATATATGGGCCTACATCTGGCAATGTGATTCTTTATTTATTTTTAATTGAAGAATAATTGCTTTACAATATTGCATTGGTTTCTGCCATACATCAACATGAGTCAGTCATGGTATACATATGCCCCTCCGTCTTGAACACCCCTCCCATCTCTTCCCACCCCTCTAGGTTGTTACAGAGCCCCAGTTTGAGTTCCCCGAGTCATACAGCAAATTCCCATTGGCTATCTATTTTACATATGGTAGTGTATGTTTCCATGCTGCTCTCTCCATTCATCCCACTCTCTCCTTCCCCTCATCCTCCCATGTCCGTAAGTCTGTGCTCTATGTCTGCACCTCCACTGCTGCCCCGCAAATAGGTTCATCAGTACCATCTTTCTAAATTTCATATATGCGTTAATATACAATATTTGTTTTTCTCTTTATGACTTACTTCACTCTGCATAATAGATTCTAGGTTTATCCACCTCATTAGAACTGACTAAAATGTGTTCCTTTTATAGCTAAGTAATATTCCATTGTATATATGTACCACAGTTTTTTTAAGATTTTAAATTTTTATTTTTACTTTATTTTACTTTACAATACTGTATTGGTTTTGCCATACACTGACACAAACCCACCACGAGTGTACTTGCATTCCCAAACATGAACCCCCCTCCCACCTCCCTCCCCATAACATTCTCTCTGGGTCATCCCCGTGCACCAGCCCCAAGCATCCTGTATCCTGCATCGGACATAGACTGGCGATTCGTTTCTCACATGATAGTATACATGTTTCAATGCCATTCTCCCAAATCATCCCACCCTCTCCCTCTCCCTCTGAGTCCAAAAGTCTGCTCTATACATCTGTGTCTCTTTTGCTGTCTTGCATACAGGGTCATCATCACCATCTTTCTAAATTCCATATATATGTGTTAGTATACTGTATTGGTGTTTTTCTTTCTGGCTTACTTCACTCTGTATAATCGGCTCCAGTTTCATCCATCTCATTAGAACTGATTCAAATGTATTCTTTTTAATGGCTGAGTAATACTCCATTGTGTATATGTACCACAGCTTTCTTATCCATTCATCTGCTGATGGACATCTAGGTTGTTTCCAGGTCCTGGCTATTATAAACAGTGCTGTGATGAACATTGGGGTACACGTGTCTCTTTCAATTCTGGTTTTCTTGGTGTGTATGCCCAGCAGCGGGATTGCTGGGTCATAAGGCAGTTCTATTTCTAGTTTTTTAAGGAATCTTCACACTGTTCTCCATAGTGGCTGTACTAGTTTGCATTCCCACCAACAGTGTGGGGGGGTTCCCTTTTCTCCACACCCTCTCCAGCATTTATTGCTTGCAGACTTTTGGATTGCAGACATTCTGACTGGTGTGAAGTGGGTACCACAGTTTCTTTATCCATTCACCTGTCAATGGATATCTAGGTTGCTTCCATGTCCTAGCTATTGTAAATAGCGCTGCAATGAACAGTGGAGTACATGTTTTTTGTTTTCTTTCAAATTTTGGTGTGACCATTGCTAACCTGGTGAGTGATTCTCCCATGTCTAATTTATCTCTTGGAGTGACATCACAGGCTCTTCAAAAGAAAGGCCTTTGAGCACAATAGCCTTATTATATTATGTATGGGCCTCTACTCTTACCACACATTCATCTGTACAGTTCAGTATTCATAAGATAAAGAACTTTGAGAGGGGCTAGAATTAAGACCAAATCACCTAATTAATCTGCGTACATGAGTGTGCTTGTATGCGTCTGATCAGTCTTCACCGTTAGGTTAGGTACTGTAATGACTTTCTATATTCTAGAAAGGGATAATAGAAGAAGGTTATGATACTATTGGTAGACCCCTTTATAGTATCATTATACCTTGTCTCTTTTATAATCCACCTCAAGAAACCTTTCTACTCATTAAATATCTAAGTTTACATACAGACACGGATAGAAATTGTTTCCTTATAATAAAGCAATTGATTATGTACAGTGTCTGTTCTGTTCTTAAATAACATTTCTTTTCAAGAATTCTGGATATCTGTGCTTGTCACAGGCGATACCACGGCATCTTTAAACTCAGGAAACATATCCTCTTACTGAGAAGTACAGTACAGTTAACCCTTGAATAATGCAGATACTGACCACCACACAGTCAAATGTCCACATTTAACCTGACGGCTTGTCTTCTGTATCCACATTTCTATATCTGAGGATTCAACCAGTCGCAGATGGTGTAATACTCTAAGTATTTACCAAAAAATCTGCATATAAATGGACTCATGAAGTTCAAACATGTGTTGTTGAAGGGTCAACTTGTAATTCTGTATGAAGTTCAATGAAACAAACTAGCTTTTTAAAGTCTAAGGTCAACCCCAGCAAGGTCCAGAATCCTCACTGTCACCTGTAGGAACAGAGCACGTTGCACAGACTTTATCCCTGAGTACAAGGCAGACACTATTTCAGTCTGCCTAAAGTCTTTAGTGATTTTTTTTTTTTAAAGAAGGATTTGAAAAGCTCAATGCACACAAAAACTAAATCATTAATATTCCACAGCATAATACCAGGCAGACATAATTCCCTTAAGTAAATGTTAATCCTATTGTGTGAAACTTTCATGTAATTTAAATAGAATTGATTTTCTGCAAATAAGGAATTACACAGGGAGCAACCATTTTTCTTTTCAATAGTAATGCCAGCCACTGATCACTAATACCATATTTTTCGAATTCAGCCTTTTTAAATCCTGTTTCATTGATTTTCCTGACTTAAGCATAAGTCCCTTGCTTTCTGGCACAATAAACAATCATCTGGGTAGTTTCTCAGGAACACATTCACACACCTGCCTTACTGAGCGCACATTTTTTTAAGGCAGCTGCCTTAAACTGAAATCACAGGAGTTCATGTTGCCACACACCTACCTTCACATTGGTCTTTTGCTGCTGATAGCTGGTAGCCTTGCCCACAGGTACACCTGAAGGAGCCGTCGGTGTTTTTGCACTGCCCATTCATGCACATAGTCCCTTGCTGACATTCATCAATATCTGTAAACACAGTGACAATTGCTTTACATTAAGTCTTACATCTAGACACCCATTAGCTCAAGTTTGAGACCCTAATCCAAGCTGCTGCCTTCTAAGCCTTCCATTTCCAGGGTGGACTTTTATGGCATGACCCAAAACAACAGAAAATTTTCAATAAACATTAAAAAAAAAAGTTCTGCCCCCTATAATGCATTCTGGGGTTATTACTGCAAAAATAATAGTACTTCTGCTATGTGAGGTACTATACATTTTAATTTGAATCAGCCCACCGACGTTCTTCATATCAACTTCAGTGTGCTGGACTGTAGAAAACAAATAATTACAAATAGATGATAAATTTATGATGAAATAAAAGTGTGTTCAATACAACATCAAGCTCTTTGCCATGTCTCTCTCTTACACTCTGGATATAACACAAATATAATATGAAATATTTTACAGTTGATAAAGAAAGAATCTCAAGCACAAAATAATGACTATGAAGCAGCTTGCTGACCTATGAAGTTTTAAGAAAGAAGGCAGAATTAAAGCTCTCCCAAGAACTTTAGAAATAAAACCAGAATGGAGGCAGTTGTGGAGGGAAATAGACACTTCTACTATATTAGAAGTTGGAAAAGTGTAAGATCAAACAGTTGTGCTAAAGGACACTGAGCTCATTTTCAAAGTAACAAGGAAAGCCAAGAGAAATGATCCTATTTTGATGACAGATGTTGGAAAGTCAAAGAGAAAGTGATGAGTGAGGAGTTTTCAAAATACCTTGCATAAACAAAAAGCTATTGACTGAGAAAAAAACGTAATTCTTTGTAAGTGTTCTAATCATGGAAATGAATTTACATAAATGAAGAAAAGACTGGGCTCATCAGTAACTTGAACACTTGAGGCTGAAGCAGCACTTATTTCCTAAATGTTTTTGTTTGGACATGAGGTTGATCCAATTTAACCAGGTAACTCTCTCTTGTCTTCTCTATGCAGATATAGCCTCAGAATGTCCTGCTGAGTAGTTACTCAGTTTGTGAGAGTTTATGATGATTAAAATGTGGTAGTATTAAAAAAAAAAATGTGGTAGTATTGAACTTCACCACCTGCACTACAGGTTTGTTGTGAGAATTACTGGAGAGAATGGATGAAAACACACCAGCCCTATACTCAGAGTGGGAGAAAGAAGTCCTAGTCTAAAAAGAGCACTGTTTTAAGGAAACCAGGTCCCAAAGATTAATGTCTGACTATTGCTTCCTTCTGAAAATATCCTATTATTTAACAAAATGCATCTACAAGTTTTTGCCAGGAGAACTCAACCAACTGCACAGTCCTTTCCCTTAAATATCACTGACAATTATCTGCTTCCTAAGCAAAGTTGCATTTAACCACCAGTGAGGCATTATTCACCTTTTGAATTTTACCCTGATACAAGCAAGGTAAGTCAGGTTATCCCACATAACCTGAAAAAGCTCACATTGACTATTAATGTCTTCAGAGTTCAGGAATTTGTTTCTGATTTAATTTCTTCTAGCAATTAGTTTACTAGAAACTTTTGTGTCACTTCTTGTGCAATCAATCCCTTCTTTTGTATATAATTCCTAGCTGTCAACCATTGACTACCAAGAGAAAAACTGAGTAAGAATTTTGTCTTGCGAATGATTGAACACCTTTCCAAAACTCTCAGTCTACTAGCTTTTCCAGTGGTCGTCAGCGAAGAGGAGCCCACATCATATTTTCTTTCAGCACATTTTATAAAATACTTGAGATATCAGTTTAAGAATTTAAGACCAACAAAAGCTCATGTAGCTGGTTGGATCTCATGTAATGTCTGACAACATTTTTAGTGCTTTGGCCTCTTTCTGATTTTCTCAAAGAGGATGACAAACTAAGCATTCCCATGTGGAGGCAAGAACATACCCTCCATTCCAAGAACTGTCAGGATACACCAGACATCCTACATAAGTTACTCATTTATGTTGGGAAGACTGTCAGAAGTAATTCATTATAAGTAATGATATACACATTTGGAATAACTCCAGGCAACTCTGTTATCTTGAATAAGGTGATCTCTGGGTCTTTAAAAGGACCAAGGGGAACAAAGGCAGCATAATTCTATGCATTTAAGAAACAAACAAAAAAAGCATCTTTTTCTTTATTGATTGAGATATAAAATTTCTATACAAAAGAACACTCTCCAATAAAATAGGCATGTGGGACAAATGTCTTCTCTCTCTTGTGCCAAGGGATGAATAGAGAATATTATATTTCTTAAAAGGTATTTTTTCTTTGAAGAACTTTTTGCACATATTACTATGATAAATCCTGATAGGAGTTAAAATAGAGGCTATCTCTAGTTATTTATACATTTAGGACATATACCAGTAAAGTGCACAAAGAGATGCAGAGATACAAAAAGATTCAAACAAGTAATGGATTAATACTGGCTTGGCTAAAAAGTTTGTTCAGATTTTTCTGTAACATCTCCGGAAAATCCAAATGAATATGTCGGCCTATCCAATACATTAGATAATGTACTAATATTTACAACCTGAAAAGAGTTAGGGAGGTGAAGACACTGATAATAGTTAGGACTATCAACAGAGTGAAACTGGCATTTCCTGCAGTGCTGGAAAACAGATTTATGTTCTGAGTAGAATCTGGCATCTGTACATTGATGTCGTTTAGGAAAGATTAGAAAATAAAGAGAAAGGATGTTATACAATGTATTATTGTGAAAAGGAAGGACTTTGGGGAGTAAGAAACACAGCTAGTGAATATGCAGGTTTCTCAAGCAGGTGATAGGGATCTTGCCTGATCTTATCCCAGGTTGTAATGGAAAGACATCAGGCAAATGAGAGTAGAGGGCATGCTTAAGTGGCAAGTGGAGAAAACAGTTCTTTCCCACCTCCAAGCTTTGATATGTGCTGCTTCCTCTGCCTACTAAGGTTCTCCCCTCTGCATTCAATATTTTAAAACCAAGTTCAAATAGCAACACCTCTGCCAAGCCTTCTCAGAAGCATGCAAGTAGAATTAGTCACACAGTTCCTGGCTGCAAAAGAACTTTGCACATGCATATTATTTGGTGAATAACAACATCCGCCACAGAATGTCCTGCTCTGCCTCCGCTTTCCCTCATCCTCCATGTATTATCTCCATATTTCTCCAATATCTTGTCATCCTATTATCTCATACAATCTTCACATCAACCCTCCTAGGTGCCATTACTGCTACCTTCCTGCAGATGAGCAAGTAAGGCTTGGTGAAATGAGATTACTTATCCATGCTCACACAGCTCCAGACTATCCAAACTAGAATATGATATACTGCCTTTAAAAACATCCAAAAACTAAACTCCAAACTTATTTGGATTTCACCAGTTTTTCCATTCAGGTCCTCTTTCTATTCCAGGATCCTATCCTGGGGACCACATCATATTCAGGTGTCTCATCTCCCAGTCCTTCCTTGTTTTAACAATCTTAATTGCCTTGAGGATATGGGCCAGAAATCCGTAAGGTAAACTGTCCTGGTCCTCACATAATGTCAGGAATATATGACATCACTGATGACTTAACTTTCATCACTTAGTACTTTATGAACTCTAATTAGCTGTTGCAGCTATGCACCTCTTTCAATGAATAATACATCTTTTGAGAGATTACAGTCTCTTGGTAACATATGCAGTGCCTAGAAGGCACTGGTTCCTTGATACACTTGACAGAAAGGATGAATAGAAGCAGCAGCCCAGCATGGTATCCCAGAGACTAGAAAATACAAGTTTTCCTAGGGGGTGATATCAATTGACGGTGTGAATTCTGGGGTGGTAGGGTGACAAATTAGAGAGGAGCAGGCTCATTTGGTATGGCAATGCCAGGAGGAAGAAGGTGGTCATGAGTTATTCATTCAACATGTATTAACTCTGCATTTTCCCTCTACAGCATCTAATTCCTGAATTTTAGAGATGGCATGATTTTGGGAAACCTGAGATTGTTTTTCCAAGGTTGTACAGTGGATCACTGGAAGAGCCAGGATTTAGGTCAGTAGTGAGTAAAAAGATGGGTGTGCTGGGCAGGATAATCATGGGTCAAAATAAGCACAGAACACTCTTAAGGCAGTTGTGACATCAATTTGGATGGGTCATGGGTCAGAGAATGCAAATTGAAGAAAGTAGTGGTAACAAATGTGGAATATGAAGTGGGCACAGATTAGAAGCACTTCTATGAGTAAGATGAAAAGGAACAGGTAGATCACAAAGAGAAAGTAACATGACAGGATATGGCAATAAACCAGATACTGTTAATCAAATAAAGATTAATAATGGCGAATAATGGCTTCTAACACTGAGACCTTTAGTCACCATTAGCCCTGTATATGAGGAAGTTTTTCTTCCATCAAACACCCAGAGTACCTTTCAAGGGATTCTCAAGTTTAACTTTTTTTGAGGAGATGCTTGGCTTAACTAGTCAGAAGGCAAGCTGTGGATGTGGGAAAGGACCAGGAGAAAAAGGGGCTGTGCTTGCTGTCTATGCTCTCCTGGGAGTGGCTAGTACTCTGCTGTCTGAAAGGAACAAGGCACCAAAAATTCAAATGTCTATGAACTCCCTACTGCCAGTGGAAGATGCTTCAGTTCTTACAGGTCTATAGTAGGGTATCTGTTTACTGCTTCCCTACCAGTGATAAATTAATTACCACCCTAGACCCTTCACTTTCATTGAGACAGCAAAGAAAAGAAAAAGGTTTACTTATTTCCTCTTTCTTCCTTTGAAAGAGCATCCTTTTAAGTATAAAAGTGATGGAAGACAGCAGAAAGCAAACAAATTAACCACAGAGAAGATGAAAACTTCTTTAAAATTACTTTAAAAATTAGAGAAACCATGGACAAATTACACTAATATTCTAGAGGAAAGTGTATATGTAAAATACACACACACACACACACGTATCTATCTTATATATAAAATGTTCATTTACACTGACTTAAAAACTTGACTAATGGTAAAACATATTAACAAATATACAAAAGAGGAAATACAAATGCTTAAAAAACACATGATTAAGTATGTAATAGTAAGTGTTCACACATTTTAAAGTTAGAAAGTAGTGTTTGTTCTATTAAATAGTTAAACAGAGCACTTTGCCCAATTAATCCACCTTTACAAAATCTGAAGAACAGAATGAAAATGCAAAAACAGCAATACACTGGAATATTACACTGCTTTTAAAACTAATGTCTGAAATGAGTTATTAATGAAAGATGCTCATGATATACTATTAAATAACAAAAAGCAAGACTGAAAACTGGACACAGTACATAATCTTAATGACACAAAACATCCTTGAGATATGAATATCCACAAATGAGGCTGAGAGATTATCTGTTTTACCTTTCTGCATTTGCTACATTTTCTATAGCAAATGCATTTTAATAGCAGTTATTGAAATAAAAAATTATATATCACATAGTTTATCTATTTACAGTGTACAATAGTTTTCAGTATATTCACAGAGTTGTAGAACTGTTTTTACAACTAGAAAAAACTAAATAGATCTGTGGTTTATAGATGTTCTCAAAAAATTCACTGTTTTTCTCTATGTAAATAAATAGGAATTTAACCACTATGAGGATTCACTTTCAGAGGCCAACCAACATGTGCTCTAGGAAGCTCAGTTAAATAAATGACAAGTAGTATGGTTTCCTTTCTTAAGGCTAGTTACGCTAACATGTTTTTAAGTGTAGTTCAAATAAAACGAGAAATCTGATCACAGTATTTACCTTTACAGTGCTTGTGGTCTGGAGCTGGGCTGTAGCCCTTATGGCATGAACACATGTAGGATCCTTCAAGGTTGGAGCAAGTACCATTTGTGCAGATCTTTGGTTCCAGGCATTCATCCACATCTTAAAGAATGTGGCATAATGGAAAAGAGGGGGAGAAAAAAGAAATAAAACATGAATAAATTTGAATGTGGTTAGAAATGGAAACAGTGGGTCTTCGAAAGAGGGGCAGATTCTTTAAGATAAGCTTTCAAATTAGCTCTTTATGAGGAAAAGAAGCTCTGGTATGAGGTGCACGTATAATGGTTTTGTGGCTTTATTTACTTTCTGCAAAATAACTCTAAAAAGGAACCAAACATGCTCTATGAATAAATTCAGTGGAAGACTTATTGTGGAAGAGAGGGAGGAGGAGAGGATAGCTGTAGAGCAGCATCCCCTACAACATAAAATATTCCAAAGAATCACAGATGTGTGGAGGTCTAATTAGGGAACTGATGAATTTCAGTAGAATGTGAGGCATCACTGAAGCAAGATACATGACTCATGACTCTGGGAAACTGTGGGAAAATCTGTAACATGTTAAAAAAAATCTTTCAAAAATTCTAAGATGGCATTGAATCTGATTAAAAAAAAATCTAGGAGACAAAATAAGACTACTGGGTAGTCTGAAGGTGGAGTACAGGCAGAAGAGGCAGATAAAGCAATAGTAGCTAATGTTTATCAAGCACTGACTGTCTAAAGTCAGTGCAGGCTTTACATATATTCTCTCACTTAATGCTAACAAAATCCACATGGGCTAACCGTTCACAGAGGAAGGACCTGAGATTTAGAGACATTCAAAGCTTGTCCAAGGTCACATAGTTAGAAATTGATGGCTCAGATTTGAACCCAGTCAGCCTAACCCCAAAGACCATCTTTTAAACCTGACTATAAGGTTCTGGCATAGGCAAAGTTAAATCTAGAGATGGAACCAGTGGAAGAGAGAAAGTATGACTTTGTTTTTATTACTCACTAACACAGCATTATATCAATAATCATTATCTAATCATTTACTGATCTCATTCAACAAACATTCGTTAAGCTCCTAACTAGAATACTGTTAATTCAAGAGGAAAAATCTGAGTTCTATGCCCCATCTGAATGCCCCAGGGTAAGTCCACTGTATAGTGCAGTAAAAAGGCATATAATGAGCATAAATAACCAAAAGTTTAAAGAAAAATTTTAACTACAAAAAGTACCCAAAATACACAAAGCATCAAAATTTATGCTTAATTTTACAATGGCCTGGAGAAAGGAACGGCAACTCACTCCAGCATTCTCGCCCAGAGAATTCCATCAATAGAAGAGCCTGGTGAGCTACAATCCATGGGGTCACAGAGAGTCAGACACAACTGAGTGACTAACACTTTACAATGGTCTATAACTTAATCTAGGCAGAAAACAGTAGAGAGGGAAAGGCTCCTGATTATCTCCATTTCATTTCACGATGCTCACCACAAAAGCAATAACAGCTTTCCACTTCAGTATTAACAGAGAATCGTGAACACATTAACAGAGACCTAGTTTTAGGTCAGCAACCATTCATTTGCATTGTAATTCATTAAAATGAAATCTTTCTTATTATGGAATTCAGAAATAGAGTATTATCAATAATTATCATTAATGAATGCACAGGGACATCTTGTATGTGTACACCATATGCACACTGAAAACAGCCAAGTAAGTAACTGACACTGCCTAGGGATTCTACTGCACTTCCACAATATCACTAATTATGGTAAAGTGACCCTAACTCCACGACAAACGGAAATATCACTTTCAAACTGACCAATTATCCATCTTTTCTCTGGCTGTGGGAGTCCACTCTCATAAACGCTGAAAGCAAACTACTTGAAAGAAGCCAAAGATTGGGGCCAAAATAAATAAAGGGACAGAATGAACTTAGATAGTAGGCATGGAAATTCCAACAGCAATGTGAAAATGTCATGTCTAGGTTCTGGCTTGGTTTCAAATATGTTAAGTTGAAAATTGTATGAACTGCTCTCTTTAATCATACATGCACCAGAGACTGCAGAATATAAGAGTGAAATTAATTTCTAAGGCCATATTTTCTCTTGAAGCAAATTAACAGGCACTGTAGATTACCATTCATGAGATACTTGAATGAATTCTATTTTTCCAGGCTGCTACCACGATTAACAATGAACCAGAATGCTTTGAAATATCTAGGAGAGCTTGATATGTTTATTTCCTTCTTTACTTACCACAGTCATAACTGCATGGAACCAGAATCCTGTAGATAGAATAGTTTGAATAGTTTGAATTGAATAAGTATATAAGCTTACTGTGGAGAAGGCAATGGCACCCCACTCCAGTACTCTTGCCTGGAAAATCCCATGGACAGAGGACCCTGGTAAGCTGCAGTCCATGGGGTCACTGAGGGTCAGATACAACTGAGCGACTTCACTTTCACTTTTCACTTCCATGCATTGGAGAAAGAAATGGCAACCCACTCCAGTGTTCTTGCCTGGAGAATCCCAGGGATGGGCGACCCTGGTTGGCTGCTGTCTATGGGGTCGCACAGAGTTGGACACGACTGAAGTGACTTAGCATAACATAGCATAAGCTTACTGGCACTTATGCTCTTAAGGAAACAAATGTTATATAGTAAAATATCATTAAAAATTCTTTGATTTAGAATCAAAAGGCAGATATCTCCAGCTATAAAATAAGTCAGTCATGGGGATGTAATGTTCAGCATGGTGGCCATAGTTAACAACACTGAACTGCACACTTGAACACTGCCAAAAGAATACAGTTGGCCCTCGAAGAACATGGGTTTGAATTACATGAGTGCACTTGCACATGGCCTTTTTTTTTTTTTCAGCAGAAAATACTACATTACTACACAAGTTGGGAGCAACCATGGATGCAAAAGGTGAACTCTAAGTTACGTGCAGATTTTCAGCTGCACAGAGGGTTGGTGCCCCTAATGCCCACATTGTTCAAGGGTCAACTGTGGGTCTTAAAAGTCCTCATCACAAAAAAAAAAAAAAGAAAGAAACTATGTATGGCGATGGATATTAACTACACTTATTATGATGATCACTTTGCAATGTATACAAATATTGACTCATTTTGTACACCTGACATATAACACTTTCTCTCAATTATACCTCAATCTTAAAAAAAGAATATATAGAAGGAAGGTGTCTAAAATGGAGCCTCATTTGGTGGATGCAAAAGAAATGAATAAACTCAGTTTTGTATCTTTAGCCAGACCTCTCTCCTTAACTGCTCATCCGCACACTTTGTTGGTTAGTCCACTGGGACATCTTCATTTGATGTCACTTAGGCACCTCTGAGTCCTCATGGCCAAAACATCTTTCTCTTGCCTTCTCTCTTTGCTGTCTCCTGGGTCAATACAGGTTCAGTTCAGTTCAGTCGCTCAGTCGTGTCTGACTCTTTGTGAACCCATGAATCGCAGCACACCAGGCCTCGCTGTCCATCACCAACTCCCGGAGTTCACTCAGATTCACGTCTGTTGAGTCAGTGATGCCATCCAGCCATCTCATTCTCTGTCGGCCCCTTCTCCTCCTGCCCTCAATCCCTCCCAGCATCAGAGTGTTTTCCAATGAATGAACTCTTCACATGAGGTGGCGAAAGTACTAGAATTTCAGCTTTAGCATCATTCCTTCCAAAGAAATCCCAGGGCTGATCTCCTTCAGAATGGACTGGTTGGATCTCCTTGCAGTCCAAGGGACTCTCAAGAGTCTTCTCCAACACCACAGTTCAAAAGCATCACTTCTTCGGCGTTCAGCCTTCTTCACAGTCCAACTCTCACATCCATACATGACCACAGGAAAAACCATAGCCTTGACTAGACGGACCTTAGTCAGCAAAGTAATGTCTCTGCTTTTGAATATGCTATCTAGGTTGGTCATAACTTTTCTTCCAAGGAGTAACCATCTTTTAATTTACCCCTATCCATTTAAACAGACAAATCAGAAACTTGGGAGTCATCTTTTCTAGATTCCTTCCTCTCTTTCTTTCCCCACATTCAATTTACCACAAAGTCACATAAATTCTACTACCCAAATCTCTCCCAAATACACCCAACTTTACTTCATTTTTTGCCACTTCCAATCTCTCATATGGGTTACTGGCATCAACTTTTATCTCTCTATTTAAAGTCTTGCCCTATCAAAGCCATTATCCAGCCTGCAGCCAGAGCAATCTTTCTAAAACACAAATCTGGCCAATGATGTTGTTCCTTTACTTTAAAAACTTTCAATAGTTTCCAGTGTTCCTCAATTTAGTCAAGGATACAAACTTGTGGGGCTCTGAGTGGTACCAACAGAAGGTCAGGTTCCCATAGTTCCTACCTCTAATCCTTGGAGAAAACAACACCATGGGAAACAAGGTGGTCATATCCACCCTACAGTCCGTCACTGATCATCCACCTCTTACCCCACATCAGAGGAAGATGGTTGTATCTTGGTTTTCTATATTGGAGCTCAAAACTCATTCTAGCATTACAGTCCTATAGAAGAGCCATATCATCCAACTTCTTACACAAATACATGATGAGTTCAAAAAGGAAACTGTCCATAGAAAACTGGGTTACAAATTTAAAAAACCAATTTTCCAGTGGGACTTGGGGACATAATCTGGCTCTTGCCATTCAATAAATTAATTAAACTTCCCACAGCAAGGAAGTTCCCAGGAGCTATGAATCCACCTCACTATACTATCATCCACTCTGAATTGATCCTTCTTGTCTTCAGTACCTTCATATGTCTCTCACAAATGCCTGCTGAAAACTAGATATTCCATGATGCAGGATTTCCTGATCTACTTTCCTAATAACCCTATTAGAAGAGGCAGTCAGGACAGTCTGGCATAATTTGCGTCCTTAGTGAACCCTGGCTAATTCTTATGATCATCACATCCTTTAAAAAATGTTTCACTTCATCATTGAAATCCTGCAGTCTACAGTTCTTTGTCAAGATCAACATGAAGTTCAATGGTCATTAGTTCCTGAACTCCACCTTCTTTCTTCTTTGGGGGAAATGAGGACATTAATCTCTCTCTAGCTTCCTGGCAACTTTCCATCCTCCACAGTTTCACAAAGATGATTCCCAGCTGGCCGGCAATCCCACCTGCAAATTCTCTCATTGCCTTGAGAGGTAGTTCATCTGGGTCAGGAAGCCTTTTGAAATTTCCCTTTCTAGTATCCTGGGAACATGCCAGTCTGCCTGAAGCCCCTCCCTGGTGGGCAGGACATGTAAGGTGCTGAGAACATCCAGGGGCCACCTTCCCACGAGTCAGCCCATGGCCATGCTGCCCCCTTTCACTCCACCTATCAGTTCCTTGAGGTTGGTCAGAACAGGGTCCAGGGCAAGAGTTTACCTGCATTGCTTCATTTACTTTCAATGAGTAAAGGAAAGATTTACTTCAAAGATTGACAAGGTGAACCAGTCACTTTTCTGAGACCATTCAGCCTCATTTAATTCCTTAATGACCAAGAGACTTCCATGAGTGAGCACCATTTGATATGGGATGAAAAGTCTTATTCCATCACCACAACTATATGAAAATACAGAATTACTCCCACGGCAAACATTACTTCAATTATCCCTCAACTATTCTTCACAAGATGATGAGAGAACATTTGACAGAAAAGCAAGCATGGTGAAAATGAAAGACAGACTCTGGTTAGGCCAGTACAATCACATCCTCCCCTCACCTGCACTTTAGGTATGTAGCAAGTCCTTAGGATCTCACCCTCTGTCAATTCTGACCAAATTTTAAAATGTGCAGTAACAAAGCTGTCAATGAAAATATATTGTCTGTTCCTCAAAGACTCATCACTGCTCTTTTGGAACTGGAAAACAGCCAATGCTGTGTACATGCCAGATGAAGATCCAAAGATCTCAGAAAATCAATCCACTAATCTCAGCAAATCACTGGCTTCCTACCTCAGCTTTACAAAAGATCATTTTGTTTTCCAGAAAAACTCATCTGGACTACCTTGGACAAGTCTGCCATCTCAGACTCTCGAGCCAAAACTACTGCTGCCTGCAACTGACAATTCCAGTTCACACGGATCTTTCCTATGGACTTTAATTTTCCTTACTATCTTAATCGTATTGCATTGTCCTCTGATTTTCTTAGGTGTACATGAGAGGTATATGAGCTACTACATAAAACAAAACAATATTAGCTTTGATGCTAAAAGATGGGGGATCATGTCCTAGCTCTGCCGTTTATTACCTATGATGGGGAACTATCCCATTAACCTAGTTGAGAATCAATTTCTGTACCACAGGTAACTGTAAACTATGAACATACACAGTTATTACAATATACATAAATTATAATAACATGTACAGAAATTATTACAATAACTAGGATTCCCACACAGGCATATTTCCTGCCTTCAAAAGTAGTTTTGGGGGTTTTCTGTTGAGATATAACTGACATTAAAACAATACATAAGTTAAGCACCAAAGATATAATGGGAAACATAGGGAAATACAGCCATTATTTCATAAAACCTTTAAATGGAGGATAATCTTTAAAAATACTAAATCATTATGTTGTCATACGAAACTAATATACTACTGTGAATCAACTATGAAGTGAAGTCAGAGTCACTTAGTTGTGTCCAACTCTTTGTGACACTATGGACTATAGAGTCTGTGGAATTCTCCAGGCCAGAATACTGGAGTGGGTAGCCTTTCCCTTCTCCAGGGGATCTTCCCAACCCAGGGATGGAACCCAGGTCTCCTGCATTGCAGGCAGATTCTTTACCAGCTGAGCCACAAGGGAAGGCATGAATCAACTATACTTCAATAAAAAACAATACTGTGCAACCTTAAGGGATGATCTGACATCCCATCTCAAAATTATTAACATCTATTGGAGTATTACTAACACTTCTATCATGTCACACAGTTATCATTTCTTTCCTGATGAAGACAATTAAGTTCTAGTCTCTTAGCAACTTTGAGATTTCTAATTCAGTACTGTTGATTATAATCACTAAGCTGTGCATTCCATTTCCAGGGCTTACCTACTAGTTGTAAGTCTGTACCCTTTAATAACATAACTCCTCTACCCTCATGTCCTTATAACCACCATCTTATCTTGCTATGTTTTGCTTCTCTACAGCTTCACATCTTCTCTGGCACTGAACAGATCTTGTAGGCAGTGTGTGCTCTGTGGTCAGTCATGTCCCAACTCTTTGTGACCCTATGGACTATAGCCTGCTAGGCTCCTCTATCCATGGGATTTTCCAGGCAAGGGGAGTGGGCTGCCATTTCCTTCTCCAGGGGATCTTCCTGACAGGAATCGAACCCACATCACATGCATTGGCAGGCAGGCTCCTTATCGCTGAGCCACTTGGGAAGCCCATACGTAGGTAAGTGCTCTACTCAACTATTTATTGACTGATTAGAAGATTCCTTTAGCACATAATGATTCAGGGATAAGACTAATCCTTGCACATTATCTACAAAAGGTAGACCTTGAGCTCAGTTGCCATCTGATATAAGAATAAATGTAGGACTAAAGTCTTCAATTTCATTTAGGTCTATGACTATTCATATATTCCATAAAGGTTAACAGTGACTCCTAAAATCTGAAAAGAAATCCTAGGATGAAAAGAACTCCTAGAACAAGGAGCTCTCCCTATCTATCCTGCAAGTTTTCTATACCTGGTTTTGGTTAAGATTGAGGCTAGCCAGTTGTCAAGTGGTTTGAATGATATGAAGTTCTTCAAATGCTGAAGACCTGCTACATTTACAAAACTCAAATGGGAGTCATAAAGTCATCATCAACTTAATTATGGCTGACAAAGAAGGATTACTTTGATTAAAATCTCAGAACTTTGTGTTCCTGGGTCACACATGGTTTGTCACAAGCTCAACTATAAAGCAAGGTAATAAACTCAAAAAAGGCTAGCTGACACATCTACTAGGTGATATTGTATTTTGTGAAGGTGAGCAAAGAAAATGAAGCCAAAGAAAGATGTTAGTACTGCAGAAGTAGAAACATTTGTTAGGAATGATCAATCTCCCTGCAGAGAAATCTTGTGATTCTCAAGAAGTATATTTCAGCAAAACAAAAATGTTCAGAAGTTGAAAGAGAACTAAGATGAATTAAATGTATAAGAGAAAGCTTCTATGACAGAGAGTTAGAAATTCTATGAGATGAGCTTAAAGAAAGCCAAAGAAAAGACAATTATCCACAGAACTCTGACATATAATTTACTTTAACAGATATCAGTTATTATTCCATTCCCTCTCTTTCAGGGCAATGGAAATAAAACAGAGGTAACAGGGTTGGGGAAGAAGAATAATAACATTTCTCGTGTTAGTCGTTCAGTCGTGTCCAGTTTTTTGTGACTCCACCGAGTGTAGCCCGCCAGGCTCCTCTGTCCATAGAATTCTCCAGGTAAGAATACAGCTGGAGTGGATAGCCATTCCCTTGTCCAGGGGATCTTCCCAACCCAAGGACTGAACCCAGGTCTCCCACATTGCAGGCAGATTCTTTACTATCTGAGGCACCAGGGAAGCCCCATATTACATTTAATTATGATAATAAACCCTATGAAGAAAGTACTTCAATTCCCATTTTACAGATATTAAAACTAAGCTTCAGAAAGGTCATATAGGCCAAATCTACTCAAATTCAGGGAAACATGATCTATATATCAAAGTTACTGAATATACCTTTAAACAAATGTTAGAGAAATTTCCTTCGGGAGATGGCTCTAGGCAGGTTTGAATCAGGCTAGTTTAACTTTCCTGAGACAGCAAAACATGTAAATTGAGGACTTGACACATTGGCTTCTTTCAAGAAAGAGTCTGATTGAAGGCAGCCAGAGAGAACTGGCCAGAACTCAAGGTGATGAAATAATTCTAAGAGGTGGGGATCGCATGGGCAATAGCTCCGGGCTGAATGTGAGGTCCAATGAACACAGTGCTAAATGATGAAAGTGGCTCTCAAGAGAGCACCAAAATCCACAACTTGAAAGAAGCAGCTTCATTAACAGAGAAGCCAACAAAGGTTGCCAAAAAAGCACTGAGGGACAGATATTTTGAAAGTGCACAATAAACTATTGAGAATGAAGGATCATATGCCCTGAACTAAACATAGCAGGTGTTGCCTGGGGGTTCATGCTGGGAAAAAGGATGAACCCTCAGACAACACTTGCTAACGTTTTACCTGTTTCTGCACCAAACTCCTGCTCTAATTCATAAATCAAGGAGCAGCATCAGATAGTAAGATACAGTATACATGGCATGAATACAAAAAGGCCATTAAGTAAGTTCACCATTTAGCTAGCAAAAGCAAAAGAAAGTCTAACTGGCATTAAATCCCCGTAGAACAGAAGGGTCAAAATGGTCATTCTTAATTCTTAATGAAACTGTTTAACAGAAAAAAGAGCCAAATGGACATCAAGATCAATGAGTTTTAAATATATATATATATATATATATATATATATAAGCATAATGCCAAAGAACATATTACTCTGTACAACAATGTCTAGGTTTAATTATAATAACTTAAAAATATGCTGAGAGAGGAGAGTGGTAGAAAAAGAAGGTTACTAAGATCTACACAACAACCCTGCAAGGTAGATACTGTCATCTCTCCAAATGAAAACTAACAAATGCCCTGTGTCGGATTTTTCTCCAAACAATGAGATTTAGGAATTTTTTTTTAGTCTTTCATGTTCTCATATATTAAAAATTAAGGAAAAAGTCTCACAATGTACTCTAAGGTGTCTGTACTAAAAGGATAGAGGAAGCCTCAAACTAGTCACATTTAACAGTTAGACATAAGAACAGTTGAACAGCAAGGAACACTTGGTAAATCATTTATCATCTGATGCTTTCCCTGACCTCCATAAAAGCTCTAACACTCTCTAATCCCTTAGGCTGCTTTTTTCCTTAATGGGACTCATCACCCCTGACATACCCTATACTCTACTTTTTTCCTTGTGAGCGCTAGAGTCTAAGTGCAATGAAGGGAACAGATTTATTTTGTCCACTCTCAATCCCCAGGGTCTAAAACAAAATACCTGACTCATAGTAGGAATACAGAATTCAATGATGAAAGTGGCAAATAGAGAAATAAATATAGGTCAGGTTGTGTTATGGATATGCTCAACTCAAAGACAAACTTAGGTAGGACTACACCCTCTGAAAAGTTTAGAGTACCAGAATTACAAAGATGAGAAATAAAATGAATAAAGGAAAAAAGCCAAAAAGATATGATGGGGTATTCATGAGCATTGTCAAAGCGCTGTGGAAAAATCCAATCCATTCATTGGCTCAATCTGAACAGAGAGGTATTCTGCAATATATGCTTTTCGTCACATTCAACTTTCACGTTTGAAAGCTCAACTGCCATAAAATAATAAGATGGAAAAATCCATTTTGGTGCAATCTGCAAAAGCCCATAGGAGAAATTTACCAAAACTGCAAGTTCAAAATGAGCAATGGATGGCACTGCAATTACGTCACAGACAAGAAGCTTGATCAATAGATGACACAGAACCTAAAACTCTACCCAAAGCAGAAGGGAAAAAAGGACATGACCTATTTGTAATGGGAAATGTGTGACTTTAGTTAGCAATGCAAAACTGCTTGGCCAAGTGGCCAAGTGTGCAACTTGGGGTGAGTAACACGGTGACCTAACAGCTTTTGCTTATGATTCTGCTAATCTGGTTGGCAAAGTGAAATTGCTGCTAAATGAGGTGCTTTGTTTCTGTCACTCAACTGGAGCAGCGTGGTCACGATCAGATTGATTGCACACATCTAGGTGTAAGAACTCATATATTTATTATTCCCCAACCTGGATCCATGCATTTACAATGAAGAGCAATCACTTGCCAATTTGGTCAGTCATGTTCCATTAGTAAATTCATGAATCAGGGCTGTGTTTATGCCATGGTTGTGAATTTTAGTTAGTTAAGGTAAAGTTCAGGCTCTACTTTTGGATTATAATATGCATTGGTATGTGAAAATGAGTATAAGAATGGAACCTTGATAGGCAACTATGAAATTTATGCCTAATGGGAAAAATTAAAACCACATGCACTTTCTGACCAGCATTGATTATATAAACAAAAGCTTATCGAATAGGCAACTAATAAACAAACAAAAAAAAAAAACCAACAACTTCTTCCCAAAGATCAACACCTCACAACTCTACTGATAGAGACCCTTGGGAATGGGCATAAGATTCAAGGCAGAGGGCCTCCTGCATCTGGTACAGGGGCTCAGCTCATGCTGCCTCGTGAGGAGTCCAAAGCGTTGAAACTGCAAGTGCTTCTGCCAAATCTACCTATCCCATCTCCTCTAACACACCACATATCTCCTCAGAGATGTATGAATAAAGACCAACATGTTTAATAGGACCAAGAGGGTCTGGCATGGTCTTTCCCCTCATGGTCTTCACCCTGCAGCAAATCTTCCCTTGTACTCTGTCTTACAACCACACTAGCTCTTCAGCCTCTGGAACATGATCTGCTTCCTCCTTCCATGAGCCCCTTGCACATACCAAATGTCCAAAATGATCTTCCTTCCATCCCCTTCCCCAGACAAAGCCCTGGTTAAACCTCAACTCAAGAATTCTCCTTAAGGCAACTCATTCTATCATATGCTCTTGTAACATCAAAGCACCCTCTTTCCTAACACATGTCTCTTTTGCACAATGAAAGAAACTATAAACAAGGTGAAAAGACAACCCTCAGAATGGGAGAAAATAATAGCAAATGAAACAACTAACAGAGAATTAGTCTCCAAAACATACAGCTCAATATCAGTAAAACAAACAACCCAAACAAACAGTGGGCAAAAGACCTAAATGGACATTTCTCCAAAGAAAACATACAGATGGCTAATAAACACATGAAAAGATGCTCAACATCACTCATTATTACAGAAAAGCAAATCAAAACCACAATGAGGTATCATCTCACACTGGTCGGAATGGCCATCATCAGAAAGTCTACAAACCATAAATGCTGGAGAGGGTATGGAGAAAAGGGAACCCTTTGACACTGTTAGGGATACAAACTAGTACAGCCACTATGGAGAACAGTGTGGAGACCCCTTGAAAGACTGGAAATACAACTGCCATACAACCCAGCAATCTCACTGCTGGGCATACACTCTGAGGAAACCAGAACTGAAAAAGACACATGTACCCCATGTTCACTGCAGCCCTATTTACAAAGCTAGGACACAGAAGCAACCTAGATGTCCATCAGCAGATGAATGGAGAAGGAAGTTGTGGTACATACACCCCCGTGGAATATTACTCAGCTATAAAAAGGAAGAAACCCCATGGATAGAGGAGCCTGGTGGGCTACAGTCCACGTGGTCACAAAGAGTTGGATACAACGGAATGACCAAACACATAAAAAGGAATGCTTTTGAGTCAGTTCTAACGAGGTGGTGAACCTGGAGCCTATTTTACAGAGTAGAGTAAGTAAGAAAGAGAAAGACAAATACTGTATATTAATTCATATATACAGAATTTAGAAAGATGGTACTGACAATCCTACATGCAAGGAAGCAGAGGAGACACAGACATAAAGAACAGACTTTTGGACCCAGTGGGAGAAGGAGACGATGGGATGATTTGAGAGAATAGCACTGAAACATATACTTTACCATATGTAAAACAGATGACCAGTGCAAGTTCGACACATGAAGCAGGACACGCAAAGCTGCTGCTCTGGGACAACATAAAGGGACAGCATGAGGAGGGAGGCAGGAGGAGGATTCAGGATGCAGAGGGGGACACATGTATACCTCTGGCTGATCCATGTTGATATATGGCAAAAACCATCACATTATTGTAAAGCAATTATCCTCCAATTAAAATAAATTAATTTTATTTTATTTATTTTTTTATAGAATAACATTTACACAGCACTTGATATATTTTCTTTTTTTTTTCCCCTCCCTCCTCCCTCCCCATACCACCCCTCTGGGTCGTCTCAGCACCCCAAAGTATCATGCATTGAACCTAGACTGGCAATTCCTTTTATATATGATATTATACATATTTCAATGCCATTCTCCCAAATCATCCCACCCTCTCCCTCTCCACAGAGTCCAAAAGACTGTTAACAAACAAAAGAAGAAGGTACTTTGGTTGGTCCCTCAGTGTATCCCAGCACTGAGTACCACTCTGTATGTAAGTAAAGTGAAAGTCGCTCAGTCATGCCCAGCTCTTTGCAGCTCCATGGACTCCAGGCCAGAACACTGGAGTCGGTAGCCTTTCCCTTCTCCAGGGAATCTTTCCAACCCAGGGATCGAACCCAGGTCTCCCACACTGCAGGCAAATTCTTTACCAGCTAAGCCACAGGGGAAGCCTAAGAATACTGGAGTGGGTAAACTATCCCTTCTCCAGGGGATCTTCCCGACCCAGGAATCAAACTGGGGTCTCCTGCACTGCAGGCAGATTCTTCACCAACTGAGCTATCAGGGGAAGTCCACCACTCCGTGTATAGACAGTAAATTATACTGTATTTGAGAAGAAAAGAAAGAAGAGAGGAAGGATGGAAAAGTTTAACTCACACTGTCAGAATGTGGCATGGGGTGGGAAAGAGTTCAGCTTTGCGAAAAAGAGCACACGGTAAACAGAAACACAAAGGAAAACCATTAAGGGGGAAAGCTGACTAGAGCACAAATAATCAGGAGCAAAGCAGAGTCATTATCTTCCTCAGTGCCTCGAGGAGGAGGTACTCAGTATTCATTAAATACTTGAGTGAATGAATGAATGAATGAACAAATATAGGGGTTGCTGTTGTTCAGTCATGCCCAACTCTTTGCCACCCCATGGACTGCAGCATACCAGGCTCCTCTGTCCTCCACCATATCCTGGAGTTTGCTCAGATTGCTGCCCATTGAGTCGGTGACGCCATCCAACCATCTCATTCTCTGTCATCTCCTTCTCCTCCTGCCCTCAATCCTTCGCAGTATCAGAGTCTTGTCCAGTGAGTCAGCTCTTCGCATCAGGTGGCCAAAGTATTGGAGCTTCAGCTTCACCATCAATTCTTCCAATGAATATTCAGGGTTGATTTCCTTTAGGGTAGACTGGTTTGACCTCCTTGCAATCAAAGGAACTCTCAAGAGTCTTCTCCAGTACCACAGTTCAAAAGCATCAGTGGGCAATCAGCCCAGATTTCTCTTTCTATATTTGCTGCTTCGGCCGCAAGTTTGTGTATATTTCTTGATTCTATAAGTCTGTGGTAGCTCCGTCTCATACCTTCTCTTTTTAAGGATTTTGCTCTCCACCTCTCTCCTCTTTATGGCAGTTATTATCAAAATTTTATTTGGTTTTGAGCATTAATCACATCAGGGATAACAATTTGTTTCAATCAGAATTATGTTTCATGTAAAATCTTCACGTCCACTCAATTTCTTTTCTTCATGGTTAAAAGTTACTTAGAACTTTTCTCTGAATGACATGGGTTTGTTACATTACTTTTTTTCTCTCATCTTTTTCTGTTTTGAAAGACAAACCAGCCAGACAGAAGACACACAACTACGATAAGTATACTCTAGTACTTACCAAGACACTGCCCGTTCCAGCCTCGAAACCCTTCCGTGCAGGGAACGCACTGGTAAGATCCAGGAGAATTCACACACTGCTCATCTGGACAAGTACTTGGAGTCAAACATTCATCAACATCTGAAAAAATAAAAAATCTAGGTCACAGACATTTTATCAGAACACTAAAGCACGAACTGACTTGTGTGATAAAGGGGAAAAAGATTGGTGGGGAAAATAAGAACTGGAAAAGTAAAGCACTGGGTATGCACTTAAACACTCAGTGAGAATGCATGGCCAGGTATAACTTGATTGAAATATGTACATATGTTTCAAGGAAGAACTTGGCCATAATTCTCCAACTGGCAGGCCCACATCTCTCCACTCTGTGAGTTGGCAGTTCTCTAGGACCACTTTTTGGACATCAACATCTTTCAAGTAATAGTCTGGTTTGCCAGAAAGAAATGAAAGAAATGAACACAACAGCGAGGAAGCCATTTATCCACCTGGCTAGAGGTTCTCTCTGCAGACAATGGGGTACTCTAGGGAAACCCTTGCTTTGGCTTCATGGTCCCCAAAACATCCGAGGTTTGAATAATTTAAAACTTTTCACGTGACAGGAATTCCTTGGAGGTCAAAAAAGAACATTAGGAGAGAATGAACTCATCAAATACTTCCAAGATTTTCCAGAAACTATGGTGAATAGTCATAGGGTAATATATTCTGGTTTAAAATACACCTTGCTTTTCACATTCATGGCTAACTAAAGTTATTCATCATTGTTCTTTTCAATGTGAGAAGAAAAAAAAAATCACCTTAAATATGGACAGAACTGTGGCAGAGATACAATAGCTTCAGACTTTCTAAAGAATGGTCAAACAATTGGAGATGTGGATATAGAAAAAAGACTTGTAGACACAGCTAGGGAAAGAGAGGATGGAACAGACTGAGAAAGCAGCATCGACATACATACACTACAATGTGTAAAAGTGATGGCTAGAAGGAAGCTGCCGCATAACTCAGGGAGCCCAACCTTGCGTCCTACTGACAACATAGAGGGTTGGGATGGGGGCGGGAGATGGGAAGGAGGCTCAAGAGGAAGGGGACACACACACACACACACACACACACACACACACACACACACACACACAGAGTTCTGATCGATTTGAGTTGTTGTACAGCAGAAACAAACACAACATTATAAAGCAATTAATCTCCAATTTAAAAAAAAAGAATGGTAAAACAATAAAATGGGGGGAAAGGTGACAGAGGTACCTTTCAACCATTTAATGAAATGAAAACGTAACTTTTCAACCATTTAAAATGAGCACTATCACCTGGGTACCAGTCCCAACTCAAACAGGTATTCTCCAAGTGAGTGGATTCAGTGTCTAAGCATCATGATATAAGATGTATATAGGACCTCTAATCACACTTAAAATTTAAACAAGATTTTTCAGGAAAAAAAAGTGAAAGAAATATATAATGAATACACTGAACATGCATGGGTATTTGATGTCATCATTCTGGCAAATTCTCAAAAATCACTTCCCATTATGTATCGTTAGGGATGTATGAAAAGATGCTTAAAGTAAAAGATGTTATTAATAGAATAAGCACCAGGTCAGTGTTGCAACTTTTTTTTCCTATCAGCAAAAAATCCTTGCCAATAGACAATGACACACAGTGGTTTTTTTTGTTAGGTCAGATGTTCTGGGACTTCTTGTTCCACAAAAAGATGATGCTTGCCAGTTTAATTTTCCAAACAGCATTACATTCTTCTCTGGATGGGATTAAAAAAAAAAATGGAACTACAACTGCTAAGTCAGAAAAGGTCATTGAGATAGGCTGGTCTGATAAATAAGGTATAATGCTGAGCAGCATAAGACAGTACCATCCCTGGATTTCCTGCTGCTCTCACCTGTTTGCTTGTTCCCTCATCTATAAGTGAGGGACTACCTGCCTGGTAACACCTTCAGAGAATAAACTAAGGGTGCATGAGATAATGTCTGTAAGCTACAGTAGACTCCTTGGAGACTGGCGCTGTTTGAAAGCAACTTTGTCAGTGACAGCTGAGAAAATCTTCAGTGAGCCAGAAGCCCAGGGACCTTTGGTTCTGGTCCATGGTGAAATTAGAAAACAGCCACGTTATTTGGCTCCTTCATTTCAAGCTTTTTCATGGGAATAGAATTATATAATTATTAACTCAGGGGATGCTGGTGAGATTTCTGTTAAATAATTTCCACGCACTGAATATTACTGAAGAGTCTCCGTCTTTCCATTTACTTACTTATCCTCAACTTTCTTTTCTACTCCTTTCTACTGGGCATCCTTAACCTGTAGTAATTCCTTAAATATTTTATCTTCCCGTCCTGAGTCTGTGTGTAGAACCTGAGGATCTGTATTTCATATAAGTGCTTGTCATATAAACTCAAGCCCCATTTCATCTAAAAAACTCCCACAATCATAGATATTCTGAAAATATCTATGCAAAAACAAAAGGAGTCAGGGAAAGGGGAAGTTTAGGGAAACTAGTACTTCTCGAGAGCGAACAAGGTGACAGGCACCCTGTGACATACTGCAACACCCATTTACCTGCATGAGCCTGAAAGTTAACTGCATGGTTCCCATTTCATAGATGAAGAACTAAGTTTTGAAGGGGCCTACATAACTGGCCCCAAGCTAGACAATTACTGAGTGTGGGGGTCATGAGCTGAAAAGCCATTGTCTCCATCCTACCTGTCCTCAAGTGGCCTCCAGAGCAGAGAGACAGTCCCCCGTAAGAGAAGAGTGGGACACTTCACACCTGCACTTTCCCAAGGCCCTCAGCCATCAGGGGAAGAGTTCATATCTCTGTTCTGATGGGAGCTGATGCAGTAACATAAAATGCTCCCCACTTCTCTCCAGATAACTCAGGGGCTGAGGCAAAAGGCCAGCAAGTAAGGCAGGTGCAGGCTGCCAAAAAAATGTCTAATGAGCTCTCCCTCCAGGCCTGGTCATTAGAACTGTGAAAAAAACCCAACTTATTGGAGCCAAGAAATAGCAGAGAGCAGCCTTCCCCAACCAGCCTATCCCTCCCAAGCTCTGGAGGCCCAGCCATGTCCAAAAACAGGCTAAATGTCAGGTAGCCAGGCAGTGAACATGCAGAACCAGCACCAACCCCACACCCAGGCTCCTCAGAACATGTCCAAAGGCCCCTGTTCCTTCGTCTTGTTCACGTTTCCATGAAGACTGAAGCAGAGGTTCAGTGTATTTCTTCACAAAAATAATTATTCAAAGTGTACCATGGTGCTTTCAAAAAGAACCCTTGTGACTTGGGACACGTACACAAACAGAAATATTCAATGGTTAATCATCTTAACTTTGAAATGTTCAAAACTCTTCAAGACATTTTTGCAATGAGAGCAAATCCATTGCTGGGGTCAGCATTAAAGAAATTTTATCTGACACAGCTGGAGTCTGACCTGTAGTTGGTCAGACAACATTTTTGTAGAAAGCCTGCAAGCAAGTCCCGGAACACAGGCAAAAGTAAGAAGCTGAGACACAGGAATGGACCAAGATGAAAGGTTGAAAACAAAAAGTTCACACAGACACCTGGACCATGTCCCCAGGTGAATGATGCAGACAGGCACTGTGATTAAGTCTGGGTTTGTACTAACATCCTCTGCAGTTCACTGTTACAAAGTGATGTCACTCCACCTACCAGGGAAGGCAGATATTGAAATGAGTAATAGCGAGAGGAAGAAGACAGGAAAAGACCCAGACAGAGTTACTGAAGGGAGGCAAAGAGGCTTTGATTCTGGGAGGTAGCCAGAGCCTGGGCGAGCTGGTGTCCTGCATGGATTGGCAGTGGAGGAAAACTCGTACCAGGCCAGGTGCCTACAAGCCTCAAGTTGTGGAGCTAGCCCTGCATTTCATGGACATGTGTGCTCCACACTCCGAAGGGCTGTGGTCTCCCCATCCTCTCAGCAGACTCACCCTCGCAGTGGCCTCCTGGGGTCATGTGGTACCCGCTATCGCAGTATTCACATCGGAAGGCCCCCATGGTATTGACACAGTGCCCTTCCCCACAGACGTCTGGCCTCAGACACTCATCGACATCTAAGCAAAGCAGAAAACATTGTCGAGTGTTATTTCCCAAAACCTAATTTCAAACCTCTCCCATCTCCCAGGTTAGTTCAAATTTAAGAATGAAGTAACTGATTCCTACTATCTATTATCTCTTTGATTTGTTCCCAAAATTTGAGTGGCTTGGATTTACTTGAATCCAAAAGAAATATTTAGCACCACTGGTCTTTGCACACATTTGATATTCTTCATTCAAAAGTGTTGAGGGAAGAAATTTCATTTTTTAATCTTCCAGAATCTAGCAGACTACTGTGTTGTAACGGGTTTAATAATAAATTCTGGGTTGTCTGAATGGGCCCTGGACTGATAGAATCAGGGGAGCTAGAAACCCACATGAGGGAACTTATGCATCAGAAAGAACACTGCTATTACCTATGCAGTTAGTACCCTCCTCACTGGCCATGAATCCTGCTGGGCAAATACACAAGAAACTTCCCTCAGTGTTTTCACAGCGTCCCTGGGAGCAAAGGTGTAGATCCTGAGTGCATTCATCAATATCTGTTAACAAAAAGACATACACAAGGATTAGCGTGGCATGAAATTCTCATGAAATACTAGCATTCTGTCTCCTCTGTCCCACCTTATAAGTGAGGAAAACAGTAAAAGGAATACACTCAGTTTCCCTGAATACCTGAAGGGCTGCTATTGCAAAGAGGGAATACACGTATGGCGTACTGCTTTGAAAGTTCAAGCTACAGCTATGATATTGGTGTTTCAAAAGAAAGATTTCAGGTCAACACAAAACGACCTGCCTGATAACTGGAGTCATGTAAGTGCTGGAATTCACCGTGCAAATCCCAGGCCAGCTCAGCAGAGGCAGCGAGCAATGTCATGATAGGCACTCTCTTTCACAGTGCACATGGGTAAAACGAGACTGAATCATCTCGACTGACTGCCCTTTTCAACTTTACGCTTGCGATTCTAAACATAATACATCTCATGTATGCAAATTCACGAGAAACAGTCATACTACAGAGCAAATGGATGTCCCCCTCACACCTCACTCCACATATATATGCAGAACCGAACAGCAAAAGTCATATTTGCTCAATGGAATTCAGGATAAAGTGGGTTTGATTAGGTATATCCCTTTGCGGCTCCATATTTGCCTTATAACTCTTATTGAACTTCCTTTTTCTAAAAAAGATATTAAATTTAGTGTTAACACATTAAAATGACTTAACACATTTACACCCCTTTGTGAGATACATTTTTTCCCCAAAGAAGCATATATGAGCTCCTTACATTATAAATCCATTAATAGTCTCTCGTCAGCATATACTGGTTTTCAGTACAGTAATTCCAACAAAGGTATATAGAGTCAAAGCTATGGTTTTTCCACCAGTCATGTATGGATGTGAGAGTTGGACCATAAAGAAAACTGAGCACTGAAGAATTGATGCTTTTGAACTGTGGTGTTGAAAAAGACTCTTGAGAGTCCCTTTAACTGCAAGGAGATCCAGCCAGCCAATCCTAAAGGAAATCAGCCCTGAATATCACTGGAAAGACTGATGCTGAGGCTGACGCTCCAATTCTTCAGCCACCTGAGGCGAAGAACTGACTCATCGGAAAAGACCCTGATGCTGGGAAAGATTGAAGGCAGGAAGAGAAGGGGATGACAGAGGATGAGATGGTTGGATGGCATCATCAATTCAATTGACATGAGTTTGAGCAAGCTCCAGGAGTTGGTGATGGACAGGGAAACCTGGCATGCTGCAATCCATGGGGTCACAAAGAATCAGACATGAATGAGTGACTGAACTGAACTGAATAGAAATTCCTTTTAAAAATCAAATTTTATAAATTTATATAAACATTTTTATTGCAGGATATATTAATTTTTGCTAAATATGTTTATAGATAGCTATTTCTAGAGCTCTTAATTATTGTCTATATTCTTTACCTGAAAAACTTTGGGAAATTATTCTACCTTGATGTAACTGTATTACTCTTGGCAAAGCAGGCAGCATTGAACCAAGAGGTAAGAGCCTTCTAGGAGTTAAGCAAGCCTCTTTTTTGAGTACTTTTAGCTTAGGGAGAAAAATTTTTTTTAATTAAACAGTATTTTCCCCGTGATTATGTTCTTAATGTGCAAACATTCAATATTTAATAATCTCATCAACCAAAAGTGTCTTCTTACCAACACATTTCCTCTGTTGCTCATTGAACTTGTAGCCATCGTAGCATATACAGGTATATCTCACTGGCAGGTTAATGCAGTGTCCTGCTCCACAGATGTCAGGGTTCACAGAACATTCATTGATTTCTTTAAAAATAAGAAAACGTGGGACAAAACAGATATAAACAAAGATTTCATTGCACCTTGCAAACAATAACTTTGTTTTTCCTGAATACCTTATTGCCAGTTATGCATTCAGAAAACTAAATTTCACACTCTAAAATCAAGTGTAAACTCATCTGATTACATTATAATTGATCAGTTAGTCACAGCCAAAGCCACCAAAAATTCTGAAAGAGACAACTTCTAAGATGAACTGGAGTAGGTGGAAATTTAGAAAGAGGCCATCCTGGACGTTATCATCAATTCTGAACTTTCAAGATAGCCCATCAGTGAGTTTCTATCCTCTCCAGTTCATTTTGGATGATGGACTGAATCACATGATTCCTTCTGATAAGAAATAGATGGCAACTTTCTACTATTTGTTAGCAGGCCAAATTCAAGTTCCAAAAAACATACTCAACCTCCTCCCAAATTTCTCATTAATTCTCCAGAAAGATTTACCACTTCTAATCAAAGCAGAACTTCTGGATGCAACTTATTCTTAATTTGCCAATTTCAACAGGAGCATATTTTATTTATACTAGTAGAATATAGACTCTTATTCCAGATCTTCTCTGCTCAGTTCCTCCCTTCCTTTCCTCCTGATTCCTGCACAAGACTGGCTTCTTCTATGAAGTCCTTGCTCCACACATAGACACGGGCTGTGGTCAAGGCAAGGGGAGGGGAGTTGCCAGTGGGTGAAGGCCATCACAACATGCTTTATCACCAAAATGACCTGAAAACTCAAAGGTGACTTTCTGAGATGAATTACTCCAAGGTAGTCTGTTGATTTCAACGATCTTTGTAAGTATGTATAATAGTATAGTAGGGAGTGGGCAGTACAGCTGGCGGTCAGAGCCCAGGCTTGAGACGAGAGTACAGGTACCAACCTTGCTGCCCCTTCTTTGCTCTGTAACAGAGCACAAATTACTTAAACAATCTAAGCCTCACTTTTCTCTATGTATAAATGAGAATGACCAGAGCACCAACGTCAGTGTGAGGTTCAAGAGAGACAACCGAAATAATGTATGTAGCTCAATGCCTGGCACAGTATATGTGCTCAGTAAAAATTAGCCATTATTACTGATTACTGCGGTTGTTCCTATTGAAGTTATTTAAGAATACATAACAGGGTCTTTCCCAGTGGTCCAGTAGTTAAGAATCTGCTCTGTGAGGCAGGGGACACGAGTTCATTCCCTGGTCCAGGAAGACTCCATATGCCACAGGGCAACTAAACCCACACACCACAGCTACAGAGCCTTAGATCTAGAGTCCATGAGTTGCAACTACTGAAGCTCATGTCCCTAGAACCTGAGCTCTGCAACAAGAGGAGCTGCGGAAATGAGAGGCCTGAGCAGCTCAACTAGAGAGCAGCCCCTGCGTGACGTAGCTAGAGAGAGCTCAGGCACAGCAATAAAGACCCAGCACAGTAATAAATACATAATTTGGAGAAAAGAATATACAACAAAGAAATTGCACACAAATAATACTACTATCTATTATCTCACTGCCATCATGCAGTAAACAACACTTAAAACAGATGACATCATGGATAAGCCCAAATGGCCCAGTGGAGGAAGACCAGGGGCTCAAGTGTGACAAGCTAAAACACACCTTTGTTAATGGGGTCTATGGTCTGAATGAAAAGAAAAACAGGCATGCTACTGTCATCAATAACCCACTGTGAATTCTGAATAAAAATGTGGAAAACAGTGCTTTAACAAAAATTCACTATGGAAATGACCTAAATTGGGGTTGAGGTTACTCTCCAAAACCCAAACCACATTCATTTTTCATCAAGTGTTATTCACTGTGCTGTGATTTTAAGACAACTGGTGCAAGTTATTTGAACAGTTGTTAGGCTTTAAAAGAAAGCATATGACTGCAGAGCTGCAGTATTTTGCATAAAATCACTTGGATTATGATAAAAGCGCACATTTAAAATTATTTATATCTTTAGTGAACCTATTTATGCTAATTCACTATCAGAAAAATAGTTTATAGTCAGTATAATGTCAAGTTACAGGAAAAAAAAATTCAAAAGACTAAAGACATAGGTAATTACCATGACTGCTTAAATGACTGATTATAACCATATAAAATAATGAATTATGGGACATACACAATATAGATTATATAATAATCTTTAGCAGGATAGGAAAATGCTTATTTTTTAAGAAAATATAGTCAGGTACAAATTATAATATAGGATATGATTTAAATTATTTTTACACAGAAAAGCAGATTGGAAGAAAATAAATCTAAGCATTACAATTATGGAGATTAGTACTGTCTATATTTTTCTGTATCTTCCAAAATTTCTACAATGAACAAGTGTTATTACTTCTATAACCAGAAAAGTCTTTCTTAAAAAATTATCATTTCCATGTGCTGCAAAAATCTGAAGGTAAAAAACGTAATCTTCTCCAGGTTCTACTTCTAGACCCTCAGGTAAGAATTCTCTTCTCTGTTTATAAGAATTCTTTAGTAGAATAGTGTGAGAAGCAGTTCTTTAACCATCTATTCTTAATGTAAGCAGATGCCTCCTTTTAAAATTAATGGCATTTAGATTTCTTGATTTTCTTTGAAATTATTTTATGTTCTTCTCTGCCATTTGCTTAAATCAGAGAAGACATATTGATCAAATTTGCAAAAAGAAAAATTAGAAGATGACAATATACTAGGAAGAAGTAGTCAGAATTAATTAAAAGATTGTACATCTGGGGTTTTCAGGAAATGCTTGATGGGTACTCATTGCCCCCACTCCCACACATACCAATTTATTGATTACCAAATATTTATCTGTTCTTTTTCAGGCACAGCTTTAGAATGGAATGTTTACACATGTAAATAAAGTCTTCAAAAATATGTGATGCTTAATTCAGATGAGATACTTTCCTATGTCAGTGTGCCAATATTTAGATAATTTCTTAAGTCAACTCTAAGATAGAAGAAATGATTAAGAATTTTAACTCTTTTGTCTTTTTTTTCATTTTTTTAAAATACAAATTTATTTATTTTAATTGGAGCTTAATTACTGTACAGTATTGTATTGGTTTTGCCATACATCAACATGAATCCGCCACAGGTATGCACGTGTTCCCCATCCTGAACCCCCCTCCCTCCTCCCTCCCTGTACCATCCCTCTGGGTTGTCTCAGTGCACCAGCCCCGAGCATCCAGTATCTTTTGTCTTAAGAAATGAACAATAATGGCCTTTCCTTCCAATTTAGTATCTTAAATAGAAGCTATGAGGTTGAAATATTTATGAGGAAAGCTTGAGAATTCTTAGCTGATTACCTCATAGATTATGTATATAAAACTGCAGTTTGAAAACGTTGATCCCAACTGGCGCTAAGGTATGTAAGAAAATGCTACTCCGACACCACTAGAGGGTACTAAGAGATACATCAGTGTGAGAGGATATTTACTAACATTGTAGATTTCTATAGTTTGTCCCATTTTTTATACACATGATAAATTGTATCAGTTTATTCTCAGAGATCCCATTTATCTATTTGCTATCCCACCCTTCTAAGTTCAAAAAGAAAAATTAACAACTTCAAAATACCTCTGCTTCCTCTTTACCATTCATCAAAAAATTTACCAGATTATAATCAACAACACTAAATCTTAACTTTCCTTAACACACAAGAAAGCATGTGACTTGATAGAGGTGTTAGCGAATTCTTTTGTAGTAATCATAGTGCAATATACGAATGTATCAAAGCAGCACATTGTATACCTTAAACTTATGCAATGTTATATGTCAACCACATCTCAAAAAACTAACAAACAAAAAACAACAAAATTGATCAACACCATTTTAAAGTTTAAAAAAAATTATTGATACTCTTAAAACTTTCAGGTGTTTCACACCATCTCTTCCTACACTTCCCTTCTTTGACTGTGACACTTTCATTCTTGATTATAAGTTACACAGAAAGGCAGTCCTGATGGTATTGTCTTAAAACTGAAAAAATTAAACTTCAGGCTTAGAAAAAAGCTTCTGGCTTTCTCTGCATTTTGGGGGGCAAAGACGTTATGCTTTACATTTTTCTAAGAGGTCACTCACACAGAGCCACGCTAGCCTGTTCCCACAGAAAGGATCAGTTCAGGTCAAAATATACATTTCTCCATATGTGCTGATGGCTCTGGGAATACGGTAAAGCCTTGCACAGAAAGCAGTAATGATTGGTCTCTGGGGCACTCAGGTTAATGATCATGTCTTCTCTTCTGAAGCATGTTTGGCTTCCCAGAGACAAGAGACTGTTCCCACTGGACTCTTGGAAGCGTCCCCCTTCATAATGCCCATCATATTTCCCCTAGGGTGCAGGACCACCCTTACACACGCGGCCCCTGAAACAGCTTCACCTACATCAGGCCAAGGACTTCATCGTATCTTTCCCAGGAGTCCATTTAGAATTTGGAAAAAAGAGTCATGACCAAAAGCCAATGGAAAACCAAATGGTCTATTTGTCCCAGAAAGATGGCCAGAGATAGATTTAAGAGTCTGGTGTCTTTAAGAATTAAATGAAAAAGAAAGCTTTTGGCAAGATATGAAAATGAATACGCTGACCTTTTGCTTTTTTCCTGCTCATGTGATTACTCAAAATAAATAAATAAACAGAGCTGGAAATGTTAAAGCATGATGATTTTACATGCAACAAAGTTCATCTTCCTTGAGCCTACATAGTTCATTGAGGCTGTCATGACGCTGGTAATATGCTTCAGGGACAAAGGTTTTTATAAAGGGGTCACTGATGAGTTCTGGAAAAGATCTGATGAGCAAAATAGTTTTTACAACGTTTGGGCCATGATGATTACAAAGGTTTACACAAAGCAGTCATGAAAGTCAGAATAATTTCTGGCTGGTCTGCAAGGGCCATGGAGAAAGTTTAGGAAGAGCTGGCAGAGGAAGGTATCAAATGTCAACTCATGGAAAGGTTTACAAAAATGCCCTGGCTTCCTAACTGCCCCACAAAGAGCATAAATTGTCCCACAACAATTGAAGCAGATGTTTCCACTTTGTAAATACTCGCCAGAGAAATAAAGGTTTGATTTTCCAACCTATCCTTGAGCTACTAAGACACTATGCTAAATCAAGAATTTATATGCTGAAATGTATCATTTCTTTGGAAACAGTGTGCCAATAATATTGCAAGCCACCAACTCAGCTGCTCAGAGTGGAAAATATCACCCTTATTCCCTCCAAATATGCGGCTCCCTTTATAATTATTGCAAGTCAAAGTGAGTCTGACGAAATCTACAAAGGCTACTTCCAATTTCACCATCATAAAGATATCATTGCTGAGCAATGTGAGGCTGATTTTGGTTATTTTAGACGCCTACTTATTATTCTATTCCTTTCTTCAATTCATGTAAGAAACTAACAACCATCTACCTCCTTTGTGTTCCAAGAAAAAAACAAACAAAAAACAAAAAACTCTGCCTAATGTTCCAGAGAGACTCGATCAGACTGCTCTTTTAATCTACATATCTGGCTCTCTCATCAAAATCAATGAGAACATCTATATTTTTATTTCAATTAAATTTGATACAAAACATTCTTCTTGTTCTAGGGTAGATTACAGATCATAGTATGGCTCCAAAACTGCAAATTATTTCAATTCAAAAACTATTTCAAATGTTCTCCCCATGGATTGGTTCAGAAAGATTCTTCTACTATAGGAAGTCAGAGCACCTATAAATGCTGTGTGAAAACGAAATTTCAATGTCACTTGTTTCCTGGAAGGAAATATTTGTGCTTCAAACATGTGATAGCAGATGTTAGCCCTGTATCTCTGCCAAACTCAAATTAAGCTGTCTTCTAACAACTTCATATAGCACAACTACTTTCATTTTTTCAATCAGTTCCACAGTTCAGTTGAAGCTGAGTAACTGCAATTTGTTATTCCTCACAGGGCTGCATTTAAATGATCAAACTGCGTTTATCTAGCCAAACTTCTACAAAGCTAAACTGCAAGAAGACTGTCTGTTAAGTCAGCCATTGTTAAAAAGGCACAAAACGACAGAGCCTTCACACTGGAAAATGGAAATAGAGTACTTTAAAGAACTAGCACATTGACAGACTGCAATTTTCTTTTTTAACGCAGATGTAAACAATGAGAAGACTTGCTGACCAAGATGGTGCATTATATGTTTGTATGCCTTGCACAGTAGCCATTCATGTGCTGTGCTTTGTCGCTCAATCGTGTCTGACTCTGCGACCCCACGGACTGCAGTCCGCCAGGCTCCTCTGTCCATGGGCTTTCTCCAGGCAAGAATACTGGAGTGGGTTGCCATGCCCTCCTCCAGGGAATCTTCCCCAACCCAGGGATCAAACCCAGGTCTCTCTCATTGCAGGTGGATTTTTTACCATCTGAGCCACCAGAGAAGCCCAGTCTTTCATAAATGGGTTTAATGAAATAAGTAGATACAGCTGTGACTTCAGAACAGAGAAAAACAATTTTAGCTACAGCCATTAAAAACAAACAAAAATCACTAGCATTTCACTCTATCACTAGAAACACAGGGTTTGGCCACAAAATTCATGTGAGTCAACCCACTACTTAGAAATAGTTAACATTTCTATATCACTCTGCTCACTGTTTACAGTAAAACCAAAGAGCAGTTGCTTTGCATTCATATGGGAAGGCCATGACTCTGGGTGCAGCTGCGCCTTGAGGCATCGCTGAAGCAGGTGAGAACACACTGCTGGGTGCATGATGTGACTCTGCCCTACTTAACTGCACTTCAGCTCAGGACAGGGGAGTGGTTTAAAAACGCTTTTCTGTCTGCTGCATCCAACAAGTGTCTAAGAGAAAGTGCATCCACAATTTTGAGAAAATAGGTCAAAAAAGCTTTGGTTTTTAAAACATATAAAAACTGTTATGTACTTAATGGCATACAACTTAATGTTTTAATATCTATACACAGTGAAATGATCGCCACGATCCAACTAATTAATACATCTAACCAAGCATGTTTCTGTTTGAAATGATGCAATGTCATATTTCTTAAGAGGCAAAACTCTGAGAGAGGCTGCACAGTCCTCTATTAGCTTCTCCTGTATATACTGCCAACCTCATCCTGCAATGATGTCATGAACTTATGCTGTTATGATGCACCTTAGTGATACTTTGTCTGATTACAAAAATATTTTTCCACATCAGAATATGTGGAATACACAAACAATTCCACTATGAAACAACATTCAAACCCCTCAGACCCTGCTTCCAAAATAACCACTGCTGATCTGGTGTATTTTCTTCTAGCATTTTCTCAATGTATGTCTTTTTTTATATAAGTGGTTTAATACTCTATATCCTTCATTTTTACATACTTTTTCTTGTATTTAGCAATATCTTGTGACCATTTTCTGGTATATTTTTACAAATTCTTCAAAAATACTGTAGTAATTGGTGGTAGCATAATGTTTCAATGTAGATGTAATTATCTATTTCCCTATAGTTAAATATTTAGGTCTTTCTATTTTTTTCTCTATTATACACAGTGCTGTGGTAAGCGCCTGTTTATACAAACCATTACAACAGTGCTGGGGAGACATTATTTCCTTATACTAGTTATCTTAATGTTAGGATTACTGAGTTAAAAGTCCTGAACATTTTTAAAGTTCTTGATACATATTGCCAGTTTGTGCTTTCCAGAAAAGTTGAACTACTTTACATTCCTTTCCATAATTGTGTGAGAGCCTTGACTTCACTCTAGTAAAAATGAAATATTACATTGATAAGAATAAAGAATTCTCACTTTAATTTGCATTTCTTTGAGTGCTAGTAAAGTTGAAATTTCCTATTACATACATGTTTCTTTGTATGTTACCTATGAATTATCTGATGATATTAATTTCATTTTTCTATTAGTATTCTTATTGCTGATTTATAAGCCCTCACTATACATTAAGGATATTAACTTTTAAGCTGTTGGTTATAAATTATAATAAATCTTTATAATTTCTCACTAATGGCTGAAATAACATGTTTATTAAACAGAATTTTGAAAATATATAAAAATATATTGAGCAGAAAGCTTATCCATGATCCTATTAACTGAGAATGGTTAAACGCTTCGATCAACTTTCTTTTTCTGTGTTTATAAACATTTAAAAGATAAAATTGAAATCACTGTGTTCTGTATTTAATATCATCCTATAAGCATCTCCTCATGACATTACTTTTAAAACATTAACAGCTGTGTGATATGCCACTGCATATGTGCCATAATTTATTTAAACATATTCCTCCTTCAAAAAATATTTAGATCATTTCCAAATATTTGCTCTTATGACTAACTCTGCCATGAGCGATCTTATACATGTGATACAATTTTGACTTTACATTTAAAATGTTCACATCCCTGTCTCCTCCACAGACTCTGCAATATCAATCCTGCGCCTACCTGTTACTTGAGTAGGTGCAATGACTTGGCTGGCGCTTGATGTTGAAGCTTCAGGAGCTACTTCCACAGGCATAGGAGGTGATGTTTTTTCAATCACTACTATATGAGGAGGGAGAGAATAAAAATGAAAATCAAAGGCTGTTATATGCATTGAGATCCCATTTCAAAATGTAAGCAAAATTTAGTCTAACAACATACCATGGTTAATTCTTGGATATTAAGAACAACTATAGTTCCCTAAAGGTCATAATATTAACCTATAGCCCTGCTTTCCACATTTAGTGACAATATCTGAGAGCAATTTGGAAGTCAATAAAAATGACCCTTCATCAAATGATGAACCCTCAATAATGTTCTAATAATATATACTACTCCTGACCACAGAAAATAGTGAAAGAAATTTATCATTATAACACTTATAATACAGCAGTCTCCCTTTATCCATGGAGCATATGTTCTAAGACCCCCAGTGGATGTCTGAAACTGCAGAGAGTATCAAATCCTAAATATACTGTGTTTTTCCTACACTAATGGGCAGGAAGCATATAGAACATGGATACTGGACAAAAGGATGATTCACGTCCTGGGCAGGATGGAACAGGACGGCGCGAGATTTCATCATGCTACTCAGAACAATGCACAATTTAAAATGTATGAATTGTTTACTTCTGGAATTTTCCATTTAATATTTTTGGGCTGTAGCTGACCGCAGAAAGTAAAACCACGGATAAAGAAGGATCGACTGTACCATACTTACACTAACATTATATGAGGATATTAATACACACAAGTGTATTTCATATTTCACTCACTTAGGAATTCTCATGACTAAAACTTTAAAACCAGAGACACACAATAATCTTCATCTTACTCTCTTATTCAGAGTACTCTTACAAACAGCACAAATCAACTGAGCTACCTGGAAACTGTGGATGCAGATGAATGGTTGAAATGCCTGGAGAGAGCTGGGGTTGACCAGGCTCAAGTTTGGTTTTCTCTTGATCCAATGAAGGTATTTCCTGGATGGTTGTATTAAAAGGGGGGGAAAAAGAGAACTGAGAGTAGGAATTTTTAGTTTCTACATATTACTATTTTTATTTCATTAGTTCTTCTCTTAGAAAGGCAACAAATATCATAGGATATTACACAACTTGTGCAACTGTGTAAAAAAATTTTTTTAAACATACTATTGCTGCGCTACTATACTGAGCCCTTGAGTTTTCCTAGCAGTGCTGATCCACGCTCACACCCTCAACCCATTTCCCAGAGGCTCAAAGCAAAAGGTTTCTTAGACATTTTAAACAAATGCCTTGGCTCAGAGGCCCATGTTTGGTCTGGAACAAGGCAAAACTAATCCCAGAGAAGAACTAAAATAAGCCGTCACCGCATTCACATGTGGCTTCTGCCCAAATAAAATGAACCGCCACATCCTGCAGATTAAAAATGGATACAGGTGTGTCATAAGAAAGAACACACGAGACACTAAAGTATGGTAAGTCTGCCAATTACTTTCCATCTCCACCTCTCAGAATGCTGGTAGTTGAACAGCAACAGAAAAATAGGGATTTGGAGGAGACCAGGGATTTCCCTGGAGAAGGCAATGGCACCCCACTCCAGCACTCTTGTCTGGAAAATCCCATGGATGGAGGAGCCTGGTAGGCTGCAGTCCATGGGGTCACTAAGAGTCGGGCACGACTGAAGTGACTTAGCAGCTTAGCAGGGATTTCCCCATATATCCTTTTACCCACTCTTATCTCCTGAACCACAGACTTGCACCTAGGACTCAGTTTCCAGTTACAGCTCCTGTCAGGATTCCTGCAGACTGAATATCAGGCTAGGTAAAGGTCTATGACCTTGCCCACAGTGGTTTGGGGCCAGAGCACTCACGCTACCACTCCTATAAAAGCATTCATCAGGTTATCCTACACACTCCTTCCCTCACTTTAATCACTGTCATCTTCCAGAAAACTCACTCCCCTGGCCTCTCCCTTTAATTCAGTTCAGTTCAGTTGCTCAGTCATGTCTGACTCTTTGTGACCCCATGGACTGCAGCATGCCAGGACTCCCTGTCTATCACCAAATTCCAGAGTCTACACAAACTCCTGTCCAATGAGTCGGTGATTCCATCTAACCATCTCATCCTCTGTCGTCCCCTTCTCCTCCTGCCTTCAATCTTTCCCAGCATCAGGGTCTTTTCCAATGAGTCAGCTCTTCGCATCAGGTGGCCAAAGTATTGGAGTTTCAGCTTCAACATCAGTCCTTCCAATGAACACTCAGTTCTTTAGGATGGACTGGTTGGATCTCCTTGCAGTCCAAGGGACTCTCAAGAGTCTTCTCCAACACCATAGTTCAAAAGTATCAATTCTTCAGCGCTCAGCTTGCTTTATAGTCCAACTCTCACATCCATACATGACCACTGGAAAAACCAAAGCCTTGACTAGATGGACCTCTGTTGGCAAAGTAATGTCTCTGCTTTTGAATATGCTGTCTAGGTTGGTCATAACTTTCCTTCCAAGGAATAAGCGTCTTTTAATTTCATGGCTGCAGTCACCATCTGCAGTGATTTTGGAGCCCCAAAATTAGTCTGCCACTGTTTCCCCATCTATCTGCCATGAAGTGATGGGACCACATGCCATGATCTTTGCTTTCTGAATGCTGAGCTTTAAGCCAACTTTTTCACTCTCCTCTTTCACTTTTATCAAGAGGCTCTTTAGTTCTTCTTCACTTTCTACCATAAGCATGGGGTCATCTGCATATCTGAGGTTATTGATAGTTCTCCTGACAATCTTGATTCCAGCTTGTGCTTCTTCCAACCCAGTGTTTCTCATGATGTAATCTGCATATAAATTAAATTAGCAGGGTGACAATATACAGCTTTGATGTACTCCTTTTCCTATTTGGAACCAGTCTGTTGTTCCATGTCCAGTTCTAACTTTTATTGGGTTGGCCAAAAAGTTCGTTCAAATTTTTCTGTAAGATGTTAAAGAAAAACCTTCTCTCCTAGCTTTCTTTACTTATCACCTTTTCTGCTCTTAATAAAATAGATATCCTGCCTGAGTATCTCAAAGACCCAATTTTGAAAGCATGAGTGCTTACAGGGTAACTCCATTTAGATATTCTACAAATCCCTCAAACCCATCCCTTCCTGAAAATATTCAGGCTCTGATTCCAACTTCTTCATCTCTGTGAATGCCACAGTCATTGATCTCTCCAGGTTTAAAGTCACTTTTCATTCCTCATTCCAAGCCCTGACTATTTCCACTATTCCTTATATTGGTTCATCTTTTTCCACATCCACAGCCCCCTACTACCTTCATCTGCACTCACTCTCATTCTCAGTTCACTGTAGTCGTCTAATCGGCCTCTCAAGCTTCCTCTTCCCCACCTCAGTTAATCCTAGTGTGTTGCATCTTCTAGAAACACAGAGCACTTACTACTTTCCCCCTCACATTTCCCCTTCTTCTTAAGAATATAGACTAGTTTTCCTACTACCCATTGAAAGGTGATCCCAATCAGGCTCAACTACACCCCATCCCCTGCAGCCCAAGGTCAGTGCTACCAAGGAGTGGACCATAACCAGGTGTCAATCAACTCCTGCAGCTTACAGACAGGATCCCAGACTTGTGCCCTCCCTCCCGCATTACCCAGGAGCATGGGGCAGTGGACTTCTTTCTTCGTGGTCCATGCCACTTCTCCACTTGACAAGTGGGTCCAGCAGAGGAGGCCAGTATTTCCCCACTGATTATAACTGCAGTTTGGTATTCCAAGCCTTCCAAAGCATCTCCCAAGTTCTCTGAGTCTTTCCTGCTCCCCTCAATGACCTCGTGCTGTCCCCACCCTCCACTGCACCTTTGTGCACATAATTTCTCATCAGTGGATCACCCTGCTTTTTCTTCACTGATCTTTAAGAACATGAGATCTCCACAGAAAGTCAAGACCACGAAGTCCACGGCTGCATTTTCCCCACTGCCTCCTCTCTGAACATCCACAAGAAAAATTTCAGGCCCTCTTTCAGAGTCTTTATGAAAGTTTCACAAGCTCAACCATAAACAGAGGGGAAGAAAATCAGATAAGATGAGGTTGTCAGGGAGCTGGCTGGACCACTCATGTGCTAAAGGATTCCTCTCACTTATAAACCAGAACTAAATTCAAAATCAACAAAATTGCAAACTACCGTACGTCACTGATCTTTAGAGATGCTCTCCAAGAGCAGCAAATTACCCATGTAAAATATGCAAATCTCTTGTACTTCTTTTGGGGGTCAGTATAAAAACATTTTTCCTTACTGGATGCTATCACTCTAAAATCATTCCTTCTTTTCTGGATTCTGTCAGCACTTTTAATGTTTGTTTTATTCTATCCCCATACTTATAAACCAAAGATTTTTAAAACTATTTATAATATTTTACAGAGGTCTATGTCCCCATCTAAAGCCTAATACTGCATTCTTATGAGAGAATGAACACTACACAAATGTGTAAACATACAATAATTACCTAATTTTCATGTTACCAATAAATCTTCAGACAAGGAACAATATTATATAAACAGGACAGAGCTTCAGCAAATGCCAACATTTTCTACTAACAAATCTCACATTCGGTGTCCCATTTCATGGCCCCCCAAAATGAAAGATTAAAATTTCTCTAAAATTTTAAGGAAGCAATATCCCAGTACTTGATTATCAATTTCAAGGATAAGTTCTGCTCATACTCCAGTTTAAGTCAAACATGCATATCAAATTTTAGTTGAAGTGAGAAGTACATCATTCAGTATATAAATGAACTCTGAGAATAACACAATTACATAAACATGTCAGAACCTTTCTTTCCATCGATGTTCCAGGCCCTAAACCAACTCTCTGAATTTCACTTAAGTCCCTGATTCCCATCAGGCCCATCATTTTCATCTCCCCAGATTTAAGTTCCATGAGAACAAGCAGATTCATCTGATTTGGTCTCTACTATTTCCCTAATATTCAGCATAGTGCCAGTCATATAGCAGGCACTTAATAAACGTTTACTGAATGAATGGCTGTTATTCAATGTATTTCCTTAAGCGAAATGATGTATAATAGACATGTTACTATATTTAAGTCTTAAAAAATCACACATAATCTAGAAGAGAATCACTATGAAGGTAACAAAAGAAGACTTGCAAACAATGAATAAATTACCTTCTCAGGAGGTACAGTTGCCACTAAAACCAAAAAAAAAAAAAAAAAGAAGGACATTAGTACAACTCAAGACAGTCTACTACATAATAGTTCAATTTTTAAAAAGCAACAAAAGTTCAGTCTCCAAAAGGATTAAGAATCAAACTAAATCAAGTGCAGAATTATAGTCAACTACCACTTTGGAGCATTTTACACATGACTGACAGGGGAAACCTGTATGTCATTCCTCAATTGCAGGAAATCAGGCAGTAGATGGGATGGAGTTCTTTCCAACTCACTAACTGTTAAAGTTATAGGAGGCACCACTTCCTGATACATTGTCTCATGCCTACTCACAATTTTGGAGCACTTCCCATGCCTCAGAAAAGGAACATTTTCATTACAGTTATCCTGAACATAATAAACAATGTTTGAAATGCTTTCTGATATCAATGTTAAAAATAAATAAATAAATGCCCCTGTTTCAATAAGAGACCTAAGAAAGGGTGCTACATTCTTGGTGAACACTGATCTTTAATGAAGCCCTGTGAGTGTTTTCAGAAAGATATTCTAACAAGCTTACAAAAAAACAAAAAAACATCAAATCACAAGCCAGCAAGATTCAACGAGCAATTAACATCACTATGTTGAACAAATCACAGATTACACAATCACCAACATTATTGTAGGGTGGTGGTGGTAGTGATTATGCCTTTCCATTTTGAAACACTTCAAAAATCAGTTGTAGAATTAGTCCTCAAATCTTAGGTCAATAATCACAGGGATTCTGCTCATGAGCCAACATCTCCATAAACATTAGTATAAGATATGGTAGATGCATTACTCCTAAACGCAATCAGGGTGCCAGATTGCTACCGCTGCTGCAACATTCTTGTGGTTAGAAAAAGTCAATAAACCTTCTGTCCTGTCTAATCCACCACCAAGAAACTCTTGAGGCAGAATCTGGACCACAGCCCATTTTCTCCCGCTTATGAAGAGGAGGAGGAATTGCAAACACCTGGCCAACCGTCCAGGAATCAGCTGGCCAGCACTGTCTATCTTAGGTGAGGTCCTACCATACCTGCCTAACCAAGGAGAAGTGCAGCAAGTCAAAGAGTGGACTTAACTGGGCTACAACACATGAAGGTTCAGAGCCGTGAAGAAAGACCTCTCTTCCTTGCCACGCTCCCAATGCCTCATCTAACTTGAGCCCCTTCTCTCCTCACAAAATCCATAAATGCACACCCTGAATTCCCATCCAGGATCCAAGTGTGAAAGACCAACAGAAGCTTTATTAAAGCCAATACCTATCCCACACAAACTTAAGATTTTTGTTCATCCTATCTGGGGTGAGCACTTCTGTGGTGAAAAAGATATTCAAAGTATTGGACATGCTGGCTTCTATGAAGAGACAAAGATAGATAGTCCTTTCTGAAATGGAACCAATTGTCTCTAGTCTCCTTCTGGAGAAGAAGGCCTTAACCACCTCCTGGGAAAGATGTGTTCTTGGTTCTATCACATACTCTTTGTATGACATTTGCAAGTCAGTTGCTCCATGTCTCCAGTTCTCAACATGCAAATCAAAGGACTTCACTAGGTGAACTCTCTCCAAAATCCCTTTCAAGGACCCTATCTTCCTTCATTTTGCTGCCCATTATCCGTGACTTCCCTCCTATTTCATGGAAGCTCAGTTGATGCTTCAAGCCTGTGGATTCCACTTTTTAAGGTAAACATATATTTATTAAACAGTTCTCTAGATACAGAAGCGAGTTCTGGCTATTCCCTGAAAAATCTAAGGCACTATCCAGGAGTAAACAGCACGAAAAAGTAGCCCCCAAACATATGACAATGTCATTGGATTGTCATGGAATACTGTCACAATTGTTCTGGAGCAGCGGGTCTCAATCAGGGGTAATTCTTCCCCCAGGGGACATTTAGTGATATTTGGACATCTTTTTGGTTGTAACAGCCAGGAGGGGGAGGGTGCTACTGGCAGTAGAGGTTAGAGGTCAGGGATGTTGCTAAACATCCTGTAATGCCCAGAGCAGCCCCTCATATCAAAGAATTATCCACCCCAAACTGTCAGTAGTGCCGAGGCTGAAGGCCCTATTGTAGAAGTTACATACAGGGAAACCAAAGACACACAAGATAGATGACTAGCTCCACGATCCATTTCCACTCTCACCTTCTGGCTCCACCGCTCCTGGCCCCTGTTCCCGGGAGAAGGTCAGGGCCTCCACTGGTTCTTCCTTGGCTGGGAGAGGTGGAGGATGAGTACTTTTAGCAACAGGTTGAGTGTTCTTTGGCTTGACAAATACAGGTCCTTTACCTACATGGTGATGGATTGGCCTGCGTCTATGAACGCCAGAAACCGTATAACCCATTCCACCAGGACAGATTTCCTTAAAAGCAGCTAGATTTGGGATGGGAAAATATTCCTTTTAAAAATCTAAAAGTGCAAACTTATACACAGAGGAAAACAGCATGATGAATATCGCTTAATAAATCATCACTAATTTATAGTTACATTTAAAAACTTAAAGAACAGATGCAAAATGCTTGAATTTCTCTCAAACTTGCATATTTATAGGAAAAAAACTCAATTCTTCTAGTTAACATTTCTCCATCTGTTAATTCCTTATCTTACACAATCAGAATCTTATATATAGAGCACATATTTTATATATCAAATTATATATATCAGCAACAAATTAAGAGATAGTATACATATATTTTATATTTAATATTCTTTATCACACTATGTATTACACATAAAATATATGTAATACATGAGATTTTTAGGTACAGAACATACTATATAGATTATATATATATCTCAGAGGAGGGTATAACATCAGTAGAAATCAGACTTTTCACTCTTGCTTTGGTCTAATTTCATTAACTGTTAACCAGGAACTCAGTAACATCTAAATTAAATGACTAGCAAGAAGGTTAAAAAAGAAAAAGCAGTCACTATTGAGTGAAATGAGGTGTTGAAATCATCCTAATTTGATTCCCATTGAAGAAACCAAAGATGAGGAAACCAGGGTGGGGAGTATCAGCTGATATGCAGAGGTTGGTTAAGAAGAATTGAAAAGGGCAAGTGGTTTTGAAGAAATATTCTCAGGATGGTGAAAATGAAGCCAGTCAAAGACACATGTTAAAAGGATGACAGGTAGAAATGAAGGGAAAAACACCAAGTTAGAATGTAGTTATTTTCAAGGGGAGGGGTGACAAGTGAGCAAAAACCAGACCACAACCAACTGGTCAAATTATTGTGAGGACAAGGAGATATTCTGCATCCTTAACTGCTATTCCTGCCGGGAAAGTGCTTTTGTACACTTAAAAAATATCAGCCGGGCACATGTGATTTCCTAACCTTCATTGCATAATCATCAGGAATAAGTCAAGGGGGAAGACAAGGGAGGCAAGGCCATGTGTGGCCTGAGGAGGAAAAATCCACCTCATCTCTTTGGTGTTGGTATTGGAGGCAAGTTACCAAATGCAGACAGCAAGGGGCTTACAGTCAACTCCTTCATTTCTACCTTTAAAACTGAAAGTAAAATAAGTCACTTTTCACTTCCACTGAACAAGAGATCTCCTATGAATGTTCTGGACCTAAAATTAGTTCTCAGTAAAAATAAAACTCTAAAATACTCCTTAAAGCATGCTAAAATACTGTTTTTCTAAGGATCACACATTAAATGGTAGAAGCTCAGTTTTACGTTCAACTATGAAATACAATTTTCATGTGAAAGGACAGAAGTTTCTAGAAAATTTTTTTCTATCAAATACTTGAGGTATATGAAATAACTAAACATTACTTTTGTGAAAATCATCTTATAATAAAAAACTGGTTAAGTATCCAAATTTTATCTTTAATATTATTTTCAAACTTAGTAACTCTACTTTATGGGAAAATCTTCCTGTGTTACATTCCCTTTCTTGATTTATGCTTCATGTAAGGGCTACAAAAGCTATCAAAATGGAACTTAAAGAGAAATGGGTCTATGAATTATCAAGATCATTAATTTCACTGATTATTACTTTTTAATACTGAGTAGATCAGACTCCTCAGGAGGCTACTAGGGCCTTCTGGAAATGTCTCAAGTCACGCAGTATACCAAAACATCATCAACATTATACTATCTCTGCCTCACCAGTTCTTTCTGATCCTAGGCAACAACCAAAGTGGCTTGTGATAATTACATTTATATTTAAAACTTGTCTGCAACAGTGTAAGTTATAGGCATAAGACATTAAATGTTTGAGAGTGAACGCACTTCCATAGATGGGAACCACCTTATCAAACAAGAAATCAGGTAGATGTCTTATGCCCACCTCATGTCAGTGAAATAGGTACACCACTCTTTTATATATATATATATATAATATTATGCCCAGTATTTGCAGGTATGTTTCTTTCTCTTCCATTTAACTCTACTTGATCCTGCATGAGAAGTTGGTGATGCCTTGAGATACGTAAGGCATTTAGATAAATTTATGCTTTCAGAGCATTAGGCAATTATGTACTCAGCTGAAGGATAAAGAATCATCACTTCTTATATTCAGCTCCCATCCAGAAGTTCATAGGAGGACCTGCCCTTGAGTTATGAATTTTCATAGCATAAATTCAATTGTGAATATAATTTTCTCCATTTCCACCTGGAGAAATCAAGCATGATGTTCTTGATAGAACCTGACAGGCACCCATTCAATACATGAGTTAAAAGAGTTAACCTACATCAGGTCTAGTGACCATGCAGGCAGTGAACAGCCACTCATCAGAAAGTGCAAGCCCCACACGGCCTTCCGGTGTCTCCGCACTTTTAAACAGCAGAAACTAGGGACAGCAACTAGGGATAAAAAGCAATGGCTCTTCTTAACATCCAAAAGGAAGTCTAATGTTACACACAAATGGGAAAAGCTCTTTGCATGTAATTTTTTCCACTGATTCAACCTCGTACATTCATGGTCTGTTCAAAAGGATAAAAACACATTGTATTACTAATAAGTGATTTAAAGTCAGAAACCACAAAGAACCCATGCTGTCCAAATCATCCTGTGTGGCCGGGAATGAATGAGCACATGCCGGGGCACGTCTTACCTGTGCCTGGAAGGGGACATTTCTCACAGTGTGGGCCCCAGGCCTTGCCCACACTACAACAGCAGAGCTGCTTGGTGAGGTGCACAGACAGAGGGTGCATACACTGCCTTCCGGAACTGACAAGTCGGTAACACGGCCCTTTCTCTTCCGAGATCACAGGGGTGTCCGCTGAAGCAGAGAGATAAGGCCTGATGTCACCCAAGAAATGACAAAAACCAGTTCGACATTTCACATCAATACTAAAAGGACCCTTAAAGTTTGTATTAGAAGCCATGCTGCTGCTGCTGCTAAGTCACTTCAATCGTGTCGGACTCTGTGCGACCCCATAGACAGCAGCCCGCCAGGCTCCCCCATCCCTGGGATTCTCCAGGCAAGAGTACTGGAGTGGGTTGCCATGTCCTTCTCCAATGCATGAAAGTGAAAGTGCAGTCACTCAATCGTGTCCAACTCTTAGCGACCCCATGGACTGCAGCCTACCAGGCTCCTCCATCCATGGGATTTTCCAGGCAAGAGTACTGGAGTGGGGTGCCATTGCCTTCTCCGATTAGGAGCCATACTTCAGGATAAATCTATCTAGATGTAGGGCATTACCCTACCTGATTTAGGGTCAGCTGACCTATTGAGTCTTAGGAGTCAGGATATCAAACGTCCCTGTCATTGTCTGGCTCCTTCTTCCATTTTAGCTAGTGTTAAAAATCAGGTATATGATCCTTTAATTAGAACTTAAAATTTAAAAATATCAGTTATGTGTGCATGAATGTAAATAAATCATTGCAACCAAAATAAACCTGCCTAAATAAATCTAACTGTCAAAATTACGATTTCATTTGCTGTTTTGTATTTAGCCATAATAGAGTTTATTTGGGGCTTCCCTGGTAGCTCAGCTGGTAAAGAATCCACCTGTAGTGCAGGAGGCCTGGGTTCAATCCCTGGGCTGGGAATATCCCCTGGAGAAGGGAACGGCTACCCATTCCAGTATTCTGGCCTGCGGAATTCTAAGGACTGTATAGTCCATGGGGCTGCAAAGAGTCAGACACGACTAAGCGACTTTTATACACACACACAGGATATTTTAGGATAGCATCTATTGAATAGCCAAGTACCATGGAAAATAAGGTGTTGAACATAATTGATACAAGTCAACTGTTACTCTTCTCACTTGCAGGACAGTGAGAGCCTACAGGGCCTCATCCAGTCTCATTCTAGACCAGCGACCAGAAATCAGAGGCCGAGAGCAGCTTCTGACTGGCACTGCCACACAAGGCCCCCTGTCCAGCCAGAAAGCACGCCAGAGAAGGAACAAACGACATCCTCACACCTCAGAAAACATCTTAAAAAGCACATCAGCCCATATCCATCCAACATCTAAGTCCTAATTCGGATTCTTCTATAAATGTAGATGAGACTTCATTAAATTAACAGCTACGGGGCAAATGAGGTGAATGTGAGAGAGAAAGACACATCCCTGTCTTCACAAAGATCACTTTCTAAAGTAAATGTGCATGGAGAATGTTTTCACAGGGCCAATTCCAGGCCAAGTCAACACTGTTGTATACACGAAGCTTGATGGTCACCTCTCAGTTCTTTCTTCTACATAAAGATGAGCTCTTCTCTATTGCACTATTGGCCAAATGAGGTTTTCCCAATTTGCCTTTCCCTTACCCAATTGCTCTAGCACTTGGAGCTTCCAAATCAACTTCCCTTTTCCCTCAAAGCTGTATATTCATTCTCACAATAGGACTGACATCTCTGCTACAAGAAACAACCTCACTCTATGAAGGTATTATAGCACAGTGAAGAGAGCAAGGGTTTTTAGAGCCAGACAGACCTGGGTTCACATAGTAGGTCTACCACTTGCCAGCAGCATAACCCAGGAAAGTGACTTTGACTAACTGCAATGATTTGTGTGTGCCAAATTGACTGGGCCATGGTAACCCAGATATCGGGTCAAAGACAGGTCTCAATGTTGATGTGAAAGTATTCTGCATATGAGATTAACATTTAAGTCAACAGATTTTGAATCAAGCAGATGACTCTAGAATGTGGGTTGTCCTTATCCAAGCAGTTGAAGTCCTTAGGAGAAAAGACTGATCTCCTCAGAGTTAGAAGACATTTTGCCAGCAGATGACCTTCAAACTCTGGCTGCAACATTCATCCTTCCCTGGGACTCCACTTCCCTGCCAGCCCACACTGACTGAACTGAACTTACTCCTTGGAAGGAAAGTTATGACCAACCTAGACAGCATATTAAAAAGCAGAGACAAAACTTCATCAACAAAGGTCTGCCAAGTCAAGGCTGTGGTTTTTCCAGTGGTCATGTATGGATGTGAGAGTTGGACTACAAAGAAAGCTGAGTGAAGAAGAATTCTTTTTCTAAAGAAGAATTGATGCCTTTGAACTGTGGTGTTGGAGAAGACTCTTGTGAGTCCCCTGGACTGCAAGGAGATCCAATCAGTCCATCCTAAAGGAGATCAGTCCTGGGTGTTCATTGGAAGGACTGACGTTGAAGCTGAGACTCCAATACTTTGGCCACCTGATGCAAAGAGCTGACTCATTTGAAAAGGCCCTGATGCTGGGAAAGATTGAGAGCAGGAGGATAAGGGGATGACAGAGGATGAGATGGTTGGATGGCATCACCAACTCAATGGACATGAGTTTGGGTAGACTCTGGGAATTGGTGATGGACAGGGAGGCCTGGCGTGCTGTGGTTCATGGCGTCGCAGAGAGTCGGACATGGCTGAGCAGCTGAACTGACTGAACTTCCACAATCATGTGAGCCAATTCCTTCAAAATCCCTTCCTATCCACCCACCCTGCTGGCTCCATACCTCTGGAGAGAATGTTAATACAGCAGTTGAGCTTCAACAATCCCCTGACTTATAAGTAACAAGCTCAATGTATAGACTAGATTTATCATATGCTAAACATTTGGTTCAGAGTAGACACAAAACACATGTCAGCCTTCCTTATTAATAAAACCAGGTATCTCCATCCTCTTAAGGGCATTTGAACACATCTTGATCACTATTTAGTCACAGAATTTCAACCAACCAAAAATATTTGGAAAGAAAGATATGAGTGAACAGGAAGATGGGAGCAGTGGACTGAGGGGAGCCGAGGACACCTTCCTAAGCCTTCAAAACTTAGCTCCTCTAGTAAAGCCAAGTTTGCCCAAAACTACTCAAAATGTGGTAAAAGGGAGACGTTTAAGTCTTTTCTCTTCCTTTTCCTACTCACTTTCTGGAGTCTGTGCCAGTCAGCTGTGAAAAATCAAAGGTCACAGAAGTAAAACAAAATGTAAGAGAATAGTGATTACCTCCAAAAGGATAGTAAATTTCTGAAGTGAATGACCATCATTTATATAGCACATATATGTGTATGTGTGTGTCTGTCTGTTTCTATAAGTAGGTTGTATAATCTTAAGAACATATACATAGTTCTAATATAGTCAGCTCACTGAGGATTTTGCTCCAAAATTTCTCCTCCAAAGTGTTTGGAATTCACAACACATATTTCCATAGAAACAGTGTCGGGTCGACTCACAAGAGCCTATTTTACACACATGCTATGTGCTTAGTCACCCAGTCATGTCTGACTTTTTGCAACCCGATGGACTATAGCCTGCCAGGCTCCTCTGTCCATGGGATTCTCCAGGCAAGAATACCGGAGTGGATAGACTTTCCCTTTTCCAGGGGATCTTCCCGACCCAGGGATTGAACCCTGGGTCTCCTGCATTGCAGCTGGATTCTTTTTTACCATCTGAGCCAACAGAGAAGCCATTTCACATGTGGCAGGGCTTAATGATAACACTAATAGCATTAAGTTCTAGATCCCAAGAACAAGGGCCATGTAAAGCAGAGCAGAGTTTCTCCAAACCCTGGACACTGGGAAATGGTGACACTGGCCGCTTGCACTGACTTATCCATGTTCACTCCCTGTGTCCACTCACCTGCATATCCAGGGCAGTGACACTATCTCAGGTACCATTCCCCTTATGCTCACCCTGGTCTCCTAGCCAAGGCCTCTACTTTGAAGTAGCACATTGGGCCTGCTGCCCAAACTCCCAATCAGCAATTCAGTTTCCAAGGGATTAGTATGTATACTGGTGTGTAAGTGAATGATAAGAGATGGCTGGTTCATTCAAGCGAGCCTCTAGCTGAGACTCCCAGGCACGACATACACAAGTAAGTAAACTTTCAGGCATTTTATCCTATGAAGAATAGCTAATTCCTAGGTATCTTCTCCTGAAAGGTCTCTTTTATAGGTTTTTGTTCTTCCCTCATTTCCTAACACCAAGATTTTCTATAAGTGCTGGGGTACTGGCGTTCTTTTTCCATGACAGCTTCCAAAGCACTTCAAGTTAGGGGGCGGTCTTTAAGGGAATAAGAATCATCGGCTTCCAAAGTCATCAAAACTCAACTGCTGTACTTATTTTTATAAAGATTTTTTTTTAACTAATCATTTTGAGGTGTTCAAAATGTACTTCATTTTTTATTAAAAAATTCTATTTACACTTAAAACTCAACTGTTGGTGTGTCGGAACATCAGACCATGTTGTAACCAAACATTTTGCCTCATCCCAAGTACACACAAGCTTCTGACTAGTAAAAAATCTGCTCCTTTGAAGATGGAAGAAAACCCAGGAGGAAGCCAGTGAAAAGCCTTGGGTTACATACCTAAATTTTACTGATGTTCCTATGATTCAAATTTTCAAAAGTATTAATGTATGCCTCCCTCAGATTTCTAATAGGATGTGGTATTTAAAACGGCCTCTATTGTAATACCTAAGTCATCTGTTATTCTTTTATCATTTTAAATGACTTAGTGGCAATTTCACTTATTTCATTCAACACTTCTATAAACCCAGGAACAATACGCTACCTAGAATGATGCAACACTGGTGTTTCTATTGTATGAGTACTATCTTTAATCATAGATGGGAAGCCTGGTTGTAAAGGATAATTCATTAATGTTAGTATACTACATTTATTATTTAAAATATGATAAACAGGATTAAACATTCTATTGCATCGAAAGGATTTATACTATACTCAAAAAAAAAGAAAATGAGTATTGCCCAAAGATTGCTAAAAGATTGGTGGAAATGGGAAAGAATACTGAGGAGGGATTACAAAGCATGCTGATGGGTTCATATATGTCAGTGAGTCAGTCAGTTCAGCCGTTCAGTCATGTCCCACTCTTTGTGAACTCACGGATTGCAGCATACCAGGCCTCTGTCCATCACCAACTCCTGGAGTAAACTCAAACTCACATCCACTGAGTCAGTGACGCCATCCAACCATCTCATCCTCTGTCATCCCCTTCTCATCTTGTCTTCAATCTTTCCCAGCATCAGGGTCTTTTCAAATAAGTCAGTTCTTCGCGTCAGGTGGCCAAAGTATTGAAACAGGAATTTCAGCTTCAGCATCAGTCTTTCCAGTGAACATTTAGGACTGATTTCCTTTAGGATGGACTGGTTGGATCTCTTTGCTGTCCAAGGGACTCTCAAGAGTCTTCTCCAACACTACAATTCAAAAGCATCAATTCTTCAGCACTCAGCTTTCTTTATAGTCCAACTCTCACATCCATACATGACTACTGGAAAAACCATAGCCTTGACTAGACGGACCTTTGTTGGCAAAGTAATGTCTCTGCTGTTTAATATGCTGTCTAGGTTGGTCACTACTTTCTTCCAAGGAGTAAACATCTTTTTATTTCATGGCTGCAATCACTATCTGCAGTGACTGGAGCCCCCAAAAATAAAGTCTGTCACTGTTTCCACTGTTTCCCCATCTATTTGCCATGAAGTGATAGGACCACATGCCATGATCTTCATTTTCTGAATGCTGGATTTTAAGCCAACTTTTTCACTCTTCTCCTTCACTTTCATCAAGAGGCTTTTTAGTTCCTCTTCACTTTCTGCCATAAGGGTGGTGTCATCTGCATATCTGAGGTTATTGATAATTCTGCCAATCTTGATTCCAGCTTGTGCTTCTTCCAGCCAAGTGTTTCTCATGATGTACTCTGCATATAAGTTAAATAAGCAGGGTGACAATATACAGCCTTGACGTACTGCTCTTCCTATTTGGAACCAGTCTGTTGTTCCATGTCCACTTCTAACTGTTGCTTCCTGACCTGCATACAGGTTTCTCAAGAGGCAAGTCAGGTGGTCTGGTATTCCCATCTCTTTCAGAATTTTCCACAGTTTATTGTGATCCACACAGTCAAAGGCTTTGGCATAGTCAATAAAGCAGAAATAGATCTTTTTCTGAAACTCTCTTGCTTTTTTTGGTTAGGTTAGTATTCTGTGATTGTGGTTTTCAGTTGTCTGCCCTCTGATGGAGAAGGATAAGAGACTTGTGAAAGCTTCCTGAGGAGATAGACTGAGGGGGATACTGGGTCTTGTTCTGATGGGTGGGGCCAGGCTCAGTAAATCCTTAATCCATTTTTCTGTTGCTGGGTGGAGCTCTGTTTCCTCCCTGCTATTTACCTGGGGCCAAACTATGGTGGAGGTAATGAAGATAATGGCGACCTCCCTCAAAAGATCCAATGCATGTACTGTTACAGTCTATGCTCCCAACCCTGCAGCAGGCCACCACTGACCCATGACTTCACCAGAGACTCCCAGACACCCACAGGCAAGTCTCCTGTGGGGTCACTGTTCCTTTCTCCTGGGTCCTGGTGCATAAGGATCTGTTGTGCCCTCCAAGAGTCTATTTCCCAGTCCTATGTAAGTTCTGGCAGCTCTATGGTGGGGTTAATGGAGACCTCCTCCAAGAGGACTTATGCCATACCCACACGCAGAGCCCTTGTCCCTGCAGCAGACTGCTGCCAACCCATACTTCCACAGGAAACACTAAACACAGTTCATATATGTAGGCAATCTTACATATGGGTTTTGCAGATTCTATTTTTTTGCAGGGCATGTTGCTAAGACTAGGGTACACAGATTCAGGTACTCTGTATAGAGGGGAAAAGCATAAATCAGAAGCATAAATCCTACCGCAAATACCACAATCAGTCAAGTCAAGAAAACAAGTCTTTTGCTCTTGGCAACAGACATGGGAAAAATCTTCCAAAGTAATAAACATACAGCTCTAAACCCAAGTGTAGTATTGACTCATCACCATATATTCAATGCTGATGGTGATCCCATTACAAACCACAGTAAGAAGGTATGACACTATGGTTATCACAGCTAAGCTCCCCAATTATACATTAAACAGCTTATGAGTTAATTATAGGGTTGTACAACCAACTCTGTAACACTCTCAAAGGCATGCTGCTCTGATCGATTCAAACATTATTAAACAGACATAAATACATCTGGTACTTGGAAGAAGCTGAAAACTAGAACAGACTGAGAAGATAGCTAGTCTCTCCTAGTTTGTTTTACTCCTCCCCCATCCCAACCACCCAGTATCCTTACTCACTTCTTGGAGGAAATTCTACATCAGAGTTTCATGTCTTTAAAGCTTAGAGTCCCAGTGGAATGAGTGTTGGGATGCAGGTGTGGGAATCAGGTAACACTGTTAGGAGGAGTCCAACAGATGACTTACTAAGGAAGTAAGAGCCACTGGGTAAGAGCCTTTTCAGGAAATGGGCTATTAAAAATCAACTCTGGGAGAATAAAATTTTTAAAAATGACCCTGAGGCCACTGCAGAGTCAGACTAGCTATTATACAGTGAGACTAAATAGTGGCTCCACTTGAATATATGACTTGCTCCTATCAATTTAGACTAGTTTCCTCTTCCTGATTAAAGGCTCAGCTAGTGGTGTGAGACAGAGTTTCAAATTTGGGCTCTACCGCTTATAGGCTGTGTTACTTTTGGAAAGATCCTTACCCTCTCTGTGCCTCAATCTTTTCATTTCCCAAATAGGAAGAACAACAATACAAGCCTCCCAGAGATCCTGTAACTATGATATTTGGTAATCCATACGAAGTACTCATCACAGTGCCTGGCACTTGGTAAGTACACAGTGAAGATTCCTACACTAGTGTCACAGTTTGAGTTGTTACTGCTTTTATTGGGAGCAAACACTGGGCACAGCTCTGTGTAATCTTAAGGCCGTGATGCTATGTGGTCACTAAGTGAGGAAAACTAGGGGTCTAAGCTGAGATAGCCACAGCAGAAGCTGGAGGAAAGGAAAAAGCATAAAACAGATTATGAAGATTTAATGACTTTCTTGAAGACTAAGGGAGATGAGAGAGTCAGGGGTGACAAAGAGGCTCCCAGTCTCACTTCTAGGGAAGAATAATCTTACCATGGACAAAACCACCAGGTCAGGAAGGAAAGCCCATTTTGCTCTCTCTGCCAGAGAGATCTTGGTGGTCATTTACCCAATCAGTTTTACAAAAACGCGTCTAGAACTATGAGATCCAATTCATTAGCCCCTGCCCACATACTGCTCCTTTGATAAAATTTAAATGAGATACTGCTCAGTGTTATGTGGCAGCCTATGAATGGGAGAAGAGTTTAGATGAGAATGGATACATGTATATATGTATGGCTGAGTCCCTTCGCTGTTGACCTGAAACTATCACAACATTGTTAATTAGCTATACTCCGATTTAAAATGAAAAGTTAAAAAAACTGAAGACAGATACAATTAAAAATTCAATCTCTTTGGCATACCAGCCACCTATGACTAGTATCTATCACCTCAGACAATGTAGATACGGAACATTTCCATCATCACAGAAAGTTCTATTGGACAGCACTGATTTAGCCCAAAAGTCAGAAATCTTTCCCTGTGAAAAACAAGACAAACTTTTTAGGCTCTGTGGTCCATATGGTCTCTATTGCAACTTCTCAGCTCTGCCAACGGCTATTTCACAGCCGTGGATAGTATGTAAATGAATGGACAGAATGTGTTTCAATAAAACTATTTACAATTACAGACAATGGGGCATATTTGGCCCATGGGCTATTATTTGCCAATTCCTGATCTAGAACCCTAAATTTAAGGCACGAAACCCAATTCTATAATCTCAAATGTCAAGGATGAGCTACATGATCTTGAAAAGTTACTTAAACTCTCCTGGCTTCAGTTTCCTATTGTGTGAAATAATTCTTATCTCTTCAAGGAAGGTGAAGAAACTAAAAAGAAACAGTGTTCATGAATATAACTGGCTTTTTGAAGGTATATGTTCGCCATCTCGTGATTTCTGGAGTTAGGGTAGGAGCCCATCTTCTCTCTAACCCTTTATACTGGCCAAGGATATAACGGAACGGCAAACATGCAGGCTCAGAATTCAGATGCTAAAGAGTCTGCCTGTGATGCAGAAGACCAGGGTTCGATCCCTGGGTCAGGAAGATCCCCTGGAGAAAGAAATGGCAACCCACTCCAGTATTCTTGCCTGGAGAATTCTATGGACAGAGGAGCCTGGCAGGATACAGTCCATGGGGTCGCAAACAGTCAGACACAACTGGGTGATTTTCATTCACTTTGAACCGGTGGGTACACCCTTCCCAGCATTCATCCTAAGAGGTCTCAAGTGTCTGAAGAAAATTAATTGCCGTTTAAAAAGTCAGAAAGCTTCCCTACTCACTCTTCACAGGTTATTATACTTTTCTTGGATGTGCTCTGAGAGATCTTGGGTTTCAGCCTTCCCCACAGATAGGTAGAAGCAGGTCTAGAGAATGCTACTGCAGCAGAGCCCTGATTCACAGATGCAGAGGTCGGAGGCGGCCAAGGCCAGACCCCTTCTACCTTCCTCTTTCAGCTTGGCTAAGTCAAGCACAGGGAGCGGGCAAGGAGAGAAAGTGGAGTGGTTGCAACCTTTGGCTGAAGTCAAGGAATTCTGAGGGTGTTCACCTCAGTGTATTCGAGAACAGGGAGAGCTTCCCACTGCTCTTCGGCCACTGCCAAGTCCATTTCTTTGAGTTCACAGAGTCAGCCACACCTTTTACGGCCTGGATATGCCCTAAATTCATGCTGCCTGAGCAAAAGCGGCCAGTCACCTCCATCTGCTTCCACCATCTATCCAAGGCTGTTTTTCTGTCTTGCAAGAGCATTTATTTCAAAGGATAAATAGCTCTGCCCAGGGCCCTTGTGCATCAGTGTACGTGTGTGGCCCCCAGCCTCCTCCTACTATTTCCTCCATGACTTTCAAAGGTACCACCATCCTGCCAGTATTTTTCACCCCTGTATTGTAAATATCTCACTCCAGTATTCTTGCCTGGAGAATCCCATGGTCAGAGGAGCCTGGCGGGCTACAGTCCAGGGGGTCACAAAGAGTTGGCTGAGCAACTAATACACATACACGTTGTTAAGTATCACCTTCTCCCCTCCTTCTTTCTCAAGACATTCTTTCTCTTCGGACTTCCCCCATCGACTTGTTCAAAGTATAGTTCACCCACAAATCGGACTAGATTGAACCAAGTCACAAATTCTAAAGGACTCTACATATTTCTGTGATATTACATGTGGTAAATTCAGAGGAAAAAGAAATAAATCTGCCCACTCAACGCTGGTAAGAGCCCAAGTTTTAACTTCAAACTCTAAACTGGAACACTTAACTAGCAACAAACATCTCCTAATACTTATCATTTCAGCTGTTGTAGCTGAACCATAAAATTGAATTATTTATTTTTCAAATATGAGCGGATGGCTGTTTAATATGTTCAGTATTATCTGGCCAATGACAAGGAAAATAAATGCTAAGGAAATGTGTAAGTGTTTCAAAATCTCATTGGCAGGTTCCTGCAATCTCATTAAAACCTGGATGTCTGCCCTTAGCTCTAGACATCAGATCTAGTCAAATAAAACACTTTGTGACCAGTCCTCCAAGTTTACCTAATCTACAACGTTCAACATAGCCATTTTAACCAGACTACAAATCAATTTAATGGGAAAAAAATATTCACAACTCTATACCCAAACTCTAAAAATCTTTTATGCTTAAATTATAAAAATATATTTATAATACTTACTAATGTAATTCCAGTCAGCCAGAAATTATCCCTAAATTATCTGCATATTTTCAACAATGTTTTTTGGCATGAAATTTCCAAATCCTTGCATCAATTTGCAAATGTACCATGTATGCAAGTGTAATTTTACAGTCTGATTTCTCCACCCATCAAAAAAGCCCTATAATTAGCAGGTGTCTGTCTGCTGCATGATCAGAACTGTCCGTGAAAGGACATGGAGGAAAGAATTTACGTGCAAAATTTCCTAATCTGCATTTGACAGGTTTTAAAGGAAAATAATAGTAATTAGTAACAATGTTCCAAAACCCTCAATAAACTCATCTAAAAGCAATGAATGAAGTTGTCATTTTATTTTACTATATCTGTCTTTACTTCACCATGTCTATCCATCAGCTTAGGGCACAGAGTTAAGAGATGCACAGTTAAAAACAAATGATAGTACCTTCATGAAAAAAACATGTCTTGAAGACACAGCAAATTTAAAACTGGGGATCAGAAAGACACCAAATAACAAATACTGGAGCCACATTAAAAAAAAAATGTTAAATAAAAATAGAAATCCAGCAAGACAAAAATTAATGAATTGCTCATAATATTATCTTGACAACTTTCTGCCATGCATTAGTTTAAAATGTTTAATATTTAATTGTATATGACTTTGAAAAATCTGTTGTGTTTACCTACTTTGTAATAATGGGCACAAGTACCTTAAAAATTTGGCTTCCCTGGTGGCTCAGATGGTAAAGAATGGCCTGCAATGCAGGAGACCAGGATTTGATACCTGGGTGGGGATGATCCCCTGGAGAAGGAAATGGCAACCCACTCAAGTATTCTTGCCTAGCACTTCCATGGATAGAGGAGACTGGTCAGCTATAGTCCAGGGCGTCACAGAGTCGGACACGACTGAGTGACTTTCACTTTCACTTTTCATCTTAATAAATAAAGTAGTCTTAAAAAAAACTCTGTGTTTGAGCACTTTACATCTAAAATGCATGCATCTCTAATCGTCAGGTGATCTGTAATGATTACACTGGTTTTGTGGCAAGAGTGTCTTTTTGGAGAAACTACATTTTCTATACCAGTATTAGAACGTACAGAAGGTTTGATGGAGGATCTTTATCCTTACCCAGAAGAAAAAACGTAGAGACAGATTCATAAAGCAAAATAGTTTAGGGACACATTTTGGTGGTTTTTAAGGACAACAGAATAGAATATTTGAAATTAGAACCGAATAAAACATTTGAAACACAGGGCCTTGGTAACTATTTCCCAGACTCTTCCAACCAAGAAAGTACAGTGAAACCTCATTAAATCAAACACAAGTGACTCAGAATTTGGACTAATTAAAGACAGAAGCTGGAACAAAGTTTAACTCCTAAATAATGCTTAAAATACTCATGAAGGAAAAATCTGTTTTCATCTCTTGGGTATGCTAATTTTAATCAACTGCTTTCTTTGCATTAAAGTATCTTTCCTCTGTATGCCTGCTCTTTTTCTTGAGTTTTAGCTTTCATTTCCTTCTGAACACAATAAAAATGAAAAGCCTTCATAACATAGATTTACTCCAGTATATCAGGCCACCTCATCCCCTTTATTATTTTAATGACATCTTCCTGCGTATTTTCAATATTCAGTTGACCACCAAGCTGTTACCTTCTTTTAGATTCTCCTCCCACACCCTCTCAAAGCAAAACAAAACAAAACAAAAAACCTGATCCAAAAAAGGAATAAAAAGTGATCATTACTTACGAACACAACTTGAAAAGGTAGGATCCGGCCCAAATCCCATTTTGCAGGTACATCTGTAGCTGCCCATGGTATTCAAACACTCACCATTAGGGCACACACCCTGTAGTTGGCATTCATTAATATCTGCAGGAAAACAACTCTTTTAGAAGGAGATGTCAAGCACTGTTGAACAGATTCTGGCTGTAAAATGCATACCCCCCTCTTTTTTTTTCCCCACTATAATATCTCTCAGTCACAGTAAGTATGAGACACTAGCAACTTTTAATGCATTCACAGTTTAATTAAATCAAACATTTACTGAGCATCTACAATTTAGCAAATATTTACTATAAGCCTATCAGGTACCTGGTTCTATCCTAGATACTAGAGCCTTACCACTGAATAAAAGTGACAAAAGATCCCAGCCTTCACAAATCTTCTATTTTAGTGTCTGTGTTGTTAAGTATTATAGAGCATACAGGTAAGGCAAAGACCCTTGCCCTGGAGATTTTTACGGTCTAGCTGTATATATAACTATGTAAAAATTAAAGAACTGAAAATCAGTCAAGCTATCACCATCAGAAGAAAGGTCATAACCCTGAAGAAGTTATACCATGAGACTGCCTATCTAGACAAGTAAGAGCTATGAGGGGAAGGTGCAGGTAAGGGAGACGGCAGCATGGCAAAGGAGGTAAGACTTCATCAGATAGTGAACCTGGGGAGAAGCCACATGGATGGGTAGGAAAGGGTGAATGATCTGCCTGGGTGGACACAAACATGAGCAAAGAGACTGGAGAAAGAAGGGGGATCAGGAAATCGTGAGTCAAAGCATCAGCTGGAAAAGAAGTTTTAGGAAGGTGAATAGCTGGAAAAAGAGCTAGTTTAAGCCAGGCTAGGTTTGGATTCAATTTTTACTGAAAACAGAGAAATATACTAAAGGTTTGTGAGCAGAAGGAAGATGTAATCAATGGCAGGCTGTAGGGAATGCATCTGGCCAGCACATGGCTTGGTGAGATGAGATTTAAAGTTTGATCGCTGAAGGAATAATCCAAGTATGAGACTGGTGACAAGCCAGGTTGGTGACAGTGAGAATAATCAGGAAGAGAAGGAATGAAGTATTTTTTGTATCTTTGGAAGGAACAATGCATGGCGTTCGGTACTTGACTAGCCAACACAGCATTGGACAGGAAGAGAGTCAAAGATGCCTGCAAGGCTTCTAATCTGAGCAAAGAGGAAAAGACATTGTTGGTTTTGTGCAAAGTTCTGTGAAGGAAAGAGGCAGATGAAGAGATAAGTTTGACACTACAAGGTCACACTGGGATACTCAAGTATAATTATCCAGCTGCAGCAGCAGATCTAGCAATAAGGTGAAAGGAATCACGGCTGCAAATGGAGACTTAAGATCGTCTACATAGGCTGACTGCTATGGTCTCAATGTTTTGTGCCCCACCCACCGAATCTGTTGAAATCCTAACCCTCCCCAAAGGTGACAGTGTTTGGGCTTCCCTGGTGGCTCAGCAGTGACGAATCCGCCTGTCAATGCAAGAGACACGGGTTTGATCCCTGGTCCAGGAAGATCCCACATGTCACAGAGCAACTAAGCCCATTGGCAAGATCATTGCCTTATAAAAGGGGCTTCAGGGAGACCCCTAGTCCTTCCCACTACTTTGAGGATGCAACACAGACACCTATAATCAAAAGAGGACCCTCACCAGAAGGCAACCATGCTGGTGTCTTGATCTTGGACTTCCCTGCCTCCAGAAGTGTGAGCAATAAATACCTGCTGTTTTTAAGCTAGCCAGTCGGTGGTATTTTATTATAGCAGCCCAAATGGACTAAGACAGTGACCCAAGGGGAAATCAAAATGATTTAGAAGAGGACAGACAAAAATGTGGCAGATTAAAAAAAAAAAGATTATGGAGTCATTTGCAAAGATAATTAAAAATAAACAATGTGACAAGTTAAAATTTTTTTTAAAAATTAGAAGTCATCTATTTTATTCAGTGTGACTTATGAAGCTTAATACCTAACAAACTTGACTCTTAGTGTCTCTATTTCAAATGATACTTACTTCTTGCAATAACTAATTCTAATAAAAGTTCTACTAAGGATCTTAAAATGCTAATTTTCTACATTAAAACTGAACACCATGGTAGTAAATAGTTACTAGTAGAATCATCACATAAAAGGCAGATACAACCTGAAATAAATCATTATTTGCTTATATTTCATATTCAAAGTAGCCAAAAACATGTATATGGATGTATTTTACCCAATATATGCAATTTTTAACTTCAGTGACAATATGACATTTTCAACAACATTCAAATAACAACCCATATTTGTTGTATAAATTCTACAGCATTCCAGGTTTGCATCCAGCTGGAAGCTGGTACAGCTAGATGACACCTTGCCCAGCATATGGTCAAGCACCTGCCCATCTTTTTCTTGATCAGAGTCTGTGTTTTACTATAAAGCACATTTATGCACACCATGTAATTGAAAACATTCCCCTGTAACTCATTCTCCCTAAAAGAAACACCATAAAGAAGCAGGAAGAGTGTCAAGTTGAGGTGTGCCTGGTACAAGCAAAGCCCGTATCGCACATCCCCACTTAAACCTCAAATCTGGGTAACCAGTCGATTGGGTTAAAAAGCCTGGACAAAAATCTCTGTTTCCCCTCACACGATGGTGTGATCATCAGCCTTCCTCTTTCTCAGAGTGGACTTGACTCCTAATCACTGGTTGCACCATTACACCATCTGTGTTTACCTCTTAGGACTCAGAATCTCCCCTTACCTGGAAGTTTCTATGACAGTCCCGTCAGGCCTCCCTGCTGGCTAACCTCCCTGCAGGTTAAAGTAGTGTTTCCCACCGTCCCCACCCCAAGACATAGATACCTGATACACAACTACTGCCTTGTACCCTCTTCCAGTGTCCCCTATTTGACTCTCAACACTTTCCACCACCTCGACCATGATGCCAGAGGAATGGAGGACACAAGTTAGGACATAATCAAAAACGCTATGGCTACAGACAGGAAGAAATAGAATGAAGAAGAGGAACCATGTAAGACTTTTCCTTTTCTTTTCATCTCTATTCTAATCAGCTTGTGCCACCAGCACTAGCAATACCACTTCCCCTAATTTTGGCTCCAGAAACTCAAAAACATGGACACATGCTAATAGCTGCCAGAAAAAATCCTGTTTCCCTAAGCTGTTCCAATTTATTTTTATCATATTCTCTAAAATACCATAAATGAAATTAAATTTCCAAGATCTTTTCTTTCTAAAGTAATATAAAGCTAAGTATATCAATCTTAAGTATACAGCTACATGAGTTCTTTGCATGTATACATACAACTGGATATGTGTATATGTGTGTGCGCAAATACTGTGTAACCACCATCAACATCATTACTTAGCACATTTCACTCCTCAGAAGGCTCACTCATGGCCCTTCTGTTTGCCCCAACAGGTAACTACTATTCTGATTTCCATTGTTATTTATTACTCTTGCCTGTTCTTAAACTTCATACAGAGTAAATATCACTAATATTCTTTTGTCTGACTTTTAATTATTATGCTTATGAGATTCATTAATGTTGCTGCATGCCGTTCATTTTTAATTGCTGTTATATTTTATTATCTGAGCACAAAGTTAATTTACCATTCTACTGTTGACAGACATTTGGAGGGTTATTTCTAACCATGCACCTGTAAACATATATATATACACACACATACATATATAAAGATATATATATATTTTTTTGATAGGCCCAGGTACTCATTTCTCTTGGGAACATATCTAGGAGTATAATTTCTGAGTCACTAAACAAGGCTCATGTTTACTTTAGTAAATACTGTCAAACAGTTGCCCACAGCAATTATGCCAAGTTCCATTTCCAGTACCAACTGCTCCACATCCTCAAGTTATTGTTAGTTTTCTCATTTTAGTCATCGAGAGAGTATGTAGTGTTATCTCACTGTGGCTTAGACCTGCATTTCCTTTTCATATATTAATTAGCCATTTAGATCTAAAAACAATCTCTTCTAGAATGTAAATACCTATAGGAATGTTGTAGGTCAGTTAAGATAGCTTCCCTCTTAGTGCTCAGGGAGAATCAGTTGATTCTCAGAGGAGGATATGCTTGTTCCAAGGGCTGGGAAGCACTCACTGGGTGGACACTAAGCTAAACAAACTGTGGTTAATCCCCCTTAACAAACAACTGTTCTGCCAAAATTGTCAATAATGCCTTCACTGAAAAACACACAAAGAGGGGATGAAAATATGAGCTTATAAGCACAGAAAGGACCATATTTGAAGTGAGGTTGTTTGAGGAATGATGGGCTGGAGGCAAGTGGTGGTTCCATGACAGGATTTGGAGGGTTTCATTCGCTCAACTCAGCATCTATACTGTCTACATCTGGATGGTCTCCTACTATCTCTGAGGAGGTTCTCCAGCCTGAGCAAGAAACAAAACAGACTAGGTTCCCCAGATTGCTCAGTCGGGGGCTGTGTGCTTTGTGATCTGCAAGACCAGAGTCCTAGCAACACCATGTCTGACTAGGGCTCTAAGGTAAGTTCATCAGATTTAACTGCAATCTGCAGACCCATCCCAGGAGCCTGGGCATCCTGCCTACCTCTTTTAAGCAAGACAGTTCCTTTACATCTGCTTCAAAAACTGAACTTCTAAGTTGGTATTTGTCAAGAAAATTTGAACATCACTGACATTATTTCTGTGAAAAATCACATTCTGGTTTCAACAACTCACAAATAAAAGTTTAAAAAGTATTCCATTCATATAGTGTTCATTCCTAATATGCCAAATTTCACATCTAAAAATTGGATAGAAATTCTCTTATCTTTGCCACTTGATTCTTCTATCCCCTGCTTTGTTCTTGAGAGGACTGTGGATAGCTAGATAGGGTATACCCTTTGTGTTTAAAAGGAAAAAAAGGACAAAAAACTTATACCCCATTGTTTTTAATTTAGAACTCCAGGATTAATATGAAACATGGGCAATTATCTAAATGACTTTCTGAGGTACTCAAGCTCTTTAGTTCAGTCACTCAGTAGTGTCCAACTCTTTGCAACCCCGTGGACTGCAGAAGGCCAGGCCTCCCAGTTCTAAATAAGCTGAAGGAAAGTAAAGATTCACAAATGCATTAAGAACAAAATTGGGTGGGATGATTTGGGAGAATGGGAATTCTAACATGTATACGGTCATGTAAGAATTGAATCGCCAGTCCATGTCTGACGTAGGGTGCAGCATGCTTGGGGCTGGTGCATGGGGATGACCCAGAGAGATGTTGTGGGGAGGGAGGTGGGAGGGGGGTTCATGTTTGGGAACGCATGTAAGAATTAAAGATTTTAAAATTTAAAAAATAAAAAAAATTAAAAATTAAAAATTAAAAAAAAAATCTAAAAAAAAAAAAAAGAACAAAATTGAAAGTGAACTATCTGTATGTGAGTGGTTTAAGGATTATACTGAGAGAAGGCATTACCAGGTCAAAGTTTAATAATTATATGGAATGTAACTGACCCATTATGAATTATAATTCTATTTAGACTACAATTCCTTGGGCTATTTTCTTATTTAAAATTAAATAAAAACTTCTAACTTGATTATAACATCTATAAATTACTTACATTTCACAAATATAGCTGCTTCAGAAGTGTCATATTCTATAGGAATAGCCAATTTCCTTTAATGTGTTCTAATTGAAAGTACTGTACTCTTAGTTTAAAAAAACAAAACAATGGTAAACAAATGAATTTGGTCATTGTTTTCCTCTGTGGACCACCAAATTTCTCTGGACAACTGTGGACTTCCATTCTTTGAAAGAATGGTGTAACCGCTTGCAAAAAAAAACACAATTTACTGAGTTCAAGAATGAAGGTCAAAATGAGTGGCTGAAGGAGCTGGCACTCAGAGCCATCACCCACCCCCATATCTCCATCTGAGCTGCAGTGGTGGGCAGTCTAGATGCTTACAGATGCAAAAAGGAAGGGAGATACTCTTCCAGCCCAGTGTGCACCTTCAGAGAAGGCAAAACCAAGGGAGGGGGTACAGCTCGTATGATTTACATACTTCTCCATTCACTTAGAACATTTATAGCGTTCTCTGCCCAGTACAGCCTACTATGAACCTCTGGCCACTTATCAAGTTCACTAATACAAAACTGCTCTTCTTATAAATCTAAAAGAGTTGAACATTGGCAGCATTGCCTATTAACAAGAGACTGTTTAAACAACCAAATATAACACAGTCTCAGCATTTCAGCACCCGAGAATGATACAATATCCCAGTACAATGAAGCAAGGATCATCATCGTCATCTTTGTATCTGTACAGCACACCGTCTCTCAGTGGAACTTTGGAACCATTTTGGACCAACAGCAACATAACAGTTATTTCCAGCTTATAGAGGCAACTCGGTCCAAGCTTTTTTTTTTTTTTTTTAAGGGTTAAGGGAGAATGGGGAAATCTAACAGGAGAAATATCTCAGTATGACCTAGTCTGGTAACTAGGATCTTAAACTATGTCACTGAGATCAAGTCATTTATTTTTTCTTGAGCTCACTTTCCTCTTTCACAACACAGATAATCCCCACGGTTGCTTCCAGCTTAAATATCCTGACTTCACAACAATCTGCCAGTTGCTGAAGTTAAAAATGCCAAGGAATAAAGTATGACATTTACTGCAGAAGATATATCATGACTAGTATAAGTCCCCTGTGGGAAATAAACACATTTTTATGTATCCATGCTCCTACAGGAAAGTATGTATCTTTAACCAAGTACTAATTTACTGCCTTTTTAGTGACGCATGTTTATCCAGGAAATGAGGCATGTCCAGTAACCAACAGGAATTAGGCACAGGTGAGAAGAGTACATGCAGATCTTTGCACTGTGTGAAAATACAAAGCACTTCGTAGATTCTGCTGTGTCTACTCAATTTTTGCTGATGAGCAGAAATTCCATCACAATTTAGCAATCTGACTTCCCGTTGAAAGTAGAAAGGAAAAAAAAAAAAAAACCACCTCTTGAGGTAAATACTTTTCTTAGCCAGACAGACCATCTGGCTACTCAAGAGGGATCACTTACTTTAGAGAAAGGAGGAGTTCACTCTCTTAAGAGCACATATGTAATTTTTAATCCTTCCTTGCCCCTCTTCCTTCTCAGAAGCAGCTTCACACCAGGTACACATACCCCTGAAGGCAAGTGACAGGGGACACATGTGCTTGAATACTTTTATTTAATGAATCAATTTCTAGATCTTAAGTCTTCACACTTTTCCTTCTTTGTGCTCAGTCACTCAGGCATGTCTCTTTGCCACCCCCATGGACCGTACCCTGCCAGGCTCCTCTGTCTACGGAATTTCCCAGGCAAGAATACTGGAGTGGGTTGCCATTTCCTTATCTAGAAGTGCTCTAAAACCACATAAGCCAATCTCGTTTCCTTTCTCTCCTTTACTCAGTGTCTACTTTCCCTCCAAGGCACACTTCTTACTCATCTGGACTCTCTCTAGATACACTGTCCTACAATGTAAAATGATCAGACATCAAACAAATGAACAATTCACAAATCTCTCTCCTGAAGGAGAGTCCCAGGACAAGGGATAAGCCTGCTCTCTTTCATAAGAAGATCTGGTTTTACCAATTATGTTAGATGACAGACATTATTTATAAATTAAGTAAGCCAATTCCACTGCTCCAAAGTTTTGATGAAAGTGTTTAAAGTCCATATCTAATCTCAATGTCAAAAATGAATCTACTATGCCCATTTAATTTTTGATTTAAAAAATGTAGATGTCAGGTTAAAGATGTGTGAACATCTAAATTTTTCAAAATTTAGGAGACAAAGCAACAAAAAAATATTTGAAGATCAACATTCTAGAGCAATTTTACCCAAGGTGTTTTATATATATAAAACACAAGCTCTGTGAGACTTCTGCCCAAAGAAGGGTTTTGTGGTCGAATATGATTGAGAAACGTGACATATTCTGTATAATTAGCACATTAAAGACCTTGAGATGTTCTCTGGCGAGGACTCTTGGCTTTCTCTGTTTAACCTGGGGTTCTCCACACACCTGGCTGTGGGCTCTTTTTTCACACACCATCTATTAACATCCAGCTGAACTGGTGGTTTGTGGAGCAAATTGTGTAAAATGCTGCTCTCTTGGGTCAGCCCCACAAACTATTATATGGGTCTCCTTGTGGCTGTCTTTGTTTCAACCTGGGCCCTGATGCAGCTGTTTCTAAAACAATCACCAGGCTTCCCTAGTGGCTCAGTGGTAAAGAACCCACCCGCCAGTGCAGGAGACACAGGTTCAATTCCTGATCCAGGAAGATCCCACATGCAGTGGAGTAACTAAGCCCGTGCATCACAGCTACTGAACCTGTCCTCTAGAGTTCATGAACCAAAACTACTGAAACCCACACACCCTAGAGCCTGTACCCCACAAGAGAATCTACCACAACGAGAAGTCCGTGCACCGCAACTGCAGAGTAGCTCCTGCTTGCCCCAAAAGAGAAAAGCCCACGCAGCAACGAAGACCCAGCACGGCCCAAAAATAATTAATTACATTAAAAAAACTGAAATCATCTATCATGGGATGGATTCAGTCACTGGACTCATCCAAAGGAAGCAAACTACTGTGGAACAATTCCCTGCCTCCCAGTCCTTCTGTCTGCAGAGTAACATGATAAAAAGAACTGTTAGAGCCCAGAAAACAGTGTGCATTTATTTCTCAATACATGTGTGCTACACATGGAAGATGAGCATCTCTGCTGGTCTTGGATTTCTGACTATAATCTATAGACACCACTTTAATTTCTCCTTGAAACATTCATAGTAACATATTTATCATGGGCTTTCCTCATCACTCGTGATTCAACAGGCATCTTCCCATTGAGTTTATAGCTCCAGAGATTGAGGTCAAAGAGAGCTATTGGAAAATACAATGTGCTAATGACTCACTTCACCACTGTCTTTCCTGAAGAAAAGTGAATAAAATAAACAGACATTTCCTTTTTGAATCCTATCCCAGTGATAGAGGCATAGTAAGAGGACACAATGGAAAATGATTCTACAATGGATGGGAATGGGTCCCGAATTGATTTTAAATGCTAAAATGATACTCAGGCCTGGATCAAAACTGTTTAAATTCTTACCAAAAATACTGTACCTATTTAGACTACAAAGAGCAGCAGGAGTTCCAAGAGAATGTCTAGGACACTAAAATAACACCTTCAAATCAGGAAAACATATCGATTGCTTTGGTCATCACTACTGCAAAACATGACTCAGCATCACATTAAGTACCCCCACAATTTCTAGCATTAAATCACTAAATACAGCACAGCTCTGTGATGAATCTGATAGGTTAAGTTAAAAGAATTTTAAACATTTTAAGTACTCAGTAATTTAATTATCAAGTCTGGTTGACTCCAGCCTTTTTAGTTCATACCTATTGTTCTCTACTATAATTTCCTGAATACATAGCAACAACAATGGATTCTAAGTTTCATTTTTTCATCCACACTACTCTCCTCTACATATTGCTTATTTCCTCCGGGAAAGAAAGAAACATCACAACAATCAATTCCCTCATGATAAAGGAACTAAAGGGAACTATAGAGAAAACACTAACTGTAGCGAATGTTGCATCAACTGCAAAATCACAGAAGAAGGAGAGGAAACGGCACTGAAAAGCTTTTACATGAGAACATTGATGGATATTATCACTTCACGAGTCAGCGTTCTGAATATTAAGAAAAACGTAGTATTGGCCATACCTGTTAAGTGAAAGAAGTCACGAAACATACTGGATAATTTGCAAATTCATAAAAAAGATAACACATCTATGCTTATAAGAGTTGGCACAGTGACCACTTCTGAAAAAAGGGGATAGGGTAAAAATTGAGAAGAAACAGAGGGAAGATTTTAGGGTGCAGGGGATCTTCTATTTCTTGATTTGAGTAATAAGTATACAGTTATGTTCATTTTGTGATATTCGCTGATGGGGATTTTCACTGTTCTACACGTTGGTTACACTACTAACAAAAATTAAATATATAATAAATTACATAATTTCTAATATCAGACTTTTTTCACCAACAACATGGCCTCTTAAGTTTAAACATAAAATGACCTCCCAGGCGGCACTAGTGGTAAAGAACATGCCTGCCAAAGCGGTAGATGTAAGAGACTGGGATTCGATCCCTGGGTCGGGAAGATCCCCTGGAGGAGGACATAGCAACCGACTCCAGTATTCTTGCCTGCAAAGTTGCATGGACAGAGGAGCCTGACAGGCTATACTCCAAAGGGTCACACAGAGTCAGACACAACTGAAGCGACTGAGCATGCACACACAACCTCCCAGTAACACAAACAAAGATCTTCATTTCCTTTTTTCTCAAGCAAGACACAAACCATCAACGTGTTACAGAATGATTTCTAAAATAGGCCCAATTCTCTACCTCCCTTCGTATCCATGACCTTGTCTACATGACTTTGTAGTTTCTCCCAGAAAGAAGTAGAGTCTTTTCCCCACTCCCTGAATGCAGGTTGGCCTTAAGACTTCCTTCAGCCACTAGAATACAGTTGAAGTGGCACTGTGTAAATTCCAAATCTAGGCCTGAGAAGTTTTAGATGAGAAGAAAGCTGAGCCATCCCCACTGAAGCCATCCTGGGCCATCCAGGATAAGGCAACCATCAGCGGATCACAGACCCTAGATGGAGCCTGGCTGAGATCATCCACAGCCTGCCTGGGTCAGCAGAACTGTCCAGCTGTCCCCAGCAGTGTGAGAAACACACGACTGTTTTAGCAAAGTAACTGTTAACTTGCAGGGAAGGGGAGAGACTCAGGAGGAGTGCTCGAGCGGAATGCGAGGGTAAACAAATAGCTTCTAGATCATCAACATTCTGCTAGTTAAGGACTTCAGGATAAAACTAAGGTACAGTGCTAATAAGGCAAGAGAAAAATACTTTACCTACAAAGCAGACACACTGAAAACCAGAAAATTTGCTATGAAAATAAACAATGAAGTATGGAGAACTCTGATTTCTAAGCCAAACTACTGAAAGCATGTAACAGGCTAGTACAACCTAAAGACTAAAAGAATCAGATAGCATTACTATCCCTCCCAGCACTGCTGTTTATTGATCAAGGCTTTAAGCCGTGGTTTTCTAACTATAACAAGCAGATGCAGTTGTTGTCAGGAATTAAGAATTACTACAAACTACTATATAAATGTTAGTAGCCCAAAGTGGGGAGCCCAGGCATCCAAGGTATATCCTAGTACTCTTCAGGTATGTCATCTTCCATTACTAGTTTCTTTGAGACTCAGGGCTCAGTTTCACTGCAAGTTTAAAGAAAAATAGCACTATCTTACCGGGTTACTGTGAGAATGGTGACAGCTGAGCACCCAGCCCAACAACTCCACTAAACAGGCATTCAATAAACACTAGCAAAATACATAGAGAGAAAAAATGTGTCGACAATAATAACCAAAAAGGAAATTGATTATTATGAGCCTGATGGGCTACAGTCCATGGGGCCACACAGAGTCAGACACAACTGAGAGCCTTCACTTTCAGTAAACAGAAAGTTATCAAATTTTTTTTATGCAAGAGTTAGCATAAGCAGAAAAGCATCACATAAATGAAATCAACAGTTATTAGAGCAGCAAGTGGCCCAGCTAGTTCACCTCTGGAAAAAGTCTGGGGAAAAGTTGGGTGAGGACCTGGGATTACCAGAGGAAGAACTTGGGTTAAGGGTTAAGCTGGCAATAAGGATGTACTGTGCAGCACAGGGATCTCTTCTCAGTGTCATGTGGTAGACTGGATGGGAGGGGAGTTTTGGGGAGAATGGTTACATGTATATGTATGGCTGAATTGCGTTGTTATCCGCCTCAAACCATCACAACACTGTTAATCAGTTACACTCCAATATAAAGGTTTATTATTTTTAATAAAAAGGTTAAGCTGGGGTGGAGTGCTAGTGAACTTAGCACACTTTTAGTACTAGATGTTTCAGGATCACTGTCACTAAGAGCATAATTATGTCTACAGTTCTTCACTGTCTACTTTGTTCCTTGACACCATCACTGCAGTAAGGTCCAGAACAAGTTGAGTGGGCCTTGAAAGAGGGAGTGGGGAAGAGAGATGGAAGGAAGATTGAAGAAGATGGGTAAGTGGGGAAAGGGGAGGAAGAATCCAGAGCACTCATCACAGTCGTCCCCCAGTATCCCTGGGGGATTGGCTGCAGGACCCCTTCTCTTCGTGCAGATCCCCAAATCTGCAGATGCCCAAGTCCCTGACATCGAAGGATATAAGACAGTCAGCCTCCCATATCTCCATGCAGAACCCACAGATCCGAAGGGCAACTGTACTAATCTGAAGACATTTAACTTTTCAGAAACATTTATGTTTCTGAAGACATCCATGAAAATTTGGTCACAATCCAAACTCTTTGAAGGAAACCAAAAGCATCAATGGGGGAATCAAAAAAGTTAAAAGTAAATTCACAAAATATATCAGCTTCCCATGTATTTAAAATAAAAACCTTGAAAGAAGCTGACACTCACTAGCCTGAGGCACTGTACCAGACCAATTTTGAATTTAGCCTGCCTCCACCCTCAAATACCTTGACAAGTCTCACCCATCCCCACTGGTGTAAATGCCATCTTTGATTTTCCAACTCAATGGGAAATTTCCTGACATTGCGTAGTATTTGGTTCATTTCTTACAGTCCTTACTACATGCTGCCTTGATGTTACAGACTGACGTGATGCCTTTTAATTATTTGTGAGAACAGTGATTTTTTTTTTAAGGGTATGAACTGAGTGTTAATATATTTCTCAGAGTGCTCCCACTTAAATTGTCATTAAATATCCATGAAACAAAGGAATGCATGAATGCCAGATGGTGAACAAACTTGTGCTGATGGGCTGCATAATTACAACAGATAAAAAAAGACTGAGGATAACTGTTAATTATATAATTTGAAGTCCTCTGAAAAGCTTTTCTATACTCACAAAGAAAAACAATTTATTATATAATGTTAGATACCACATTCTGATATTGATTTCTTTAAATAAAAAAATTAAAAACCTCAATCCTGATATGGACACTTTATTTTTTTTTTAACTAGCACAGTAAGTTCATGCTTTGGCACTCACCCCTATTTCTAAATATATAACAATAACTGAAATATTAATACATGATACAGGGCAGCCACTGAAACTCTGGGTCTACTGTCTAGAAGGCAGCAAGGGAAGCCAGGATATTATCAACTGAGGGCAACAAATTAAATGTATCTATGAAAACACTCCTTCCTCAGCAGCTTAAATCCAGCTAAACTTCTCAGCATACTTAAAATGTTGAATAAATATATTTTTAAAAATGAAATAAGAATAGATAAGCTATGACAAACAATGAGATTTCAAAAATGAAAAATAATCTTACAATGAAAAGTGTAACAGATGGGGTAAGAATCTAGACAGGCTTAATACAGCAGCAATTAGAAAACTGGAAGACAGAACTAAGGTATTCATGCATAAAGCAGCAAAACAGACAAGGGGATAAAAGACATTGAAAGACATTGAAAGACATTATGAGAGACATTGAAAACAGAGTCTCCAACACTTGTCTAAAAGGAGTTACAGCTGGAGAGCACGGTGGAGAAGCAATATCTGAAGAGATAACATTTGATCATTTCTCAAATAGGAGGAAAGACTGGAGTCTTAGATGGACAACATACTCTGCCTACTGAGTAAAATCAAGATAAATCCACATATAGACACATCATGGTAAAACTACAGAACATAAAGAATTAAGAGATGATCTCCAAAGACAGAACCATTCTCTACTAAGGAAAACAGTATCAAAGAGAAGTCAGAAATACAGTGGTATTCTGTAGGTCCAAAGTACTGCTGGAAAATAACTGTTATCCTAAAATTGTATACCTGATTACTCTCATTACAGAATGAGTTCAAAATAAAGATATTCTCAGACACGTAAAGTATATACTTCTTAGTGATCCTCACTTAAAGAGCTGTTAAAGGCTGTGATCTCAAAATATAAATTAGCAAATAAACATATAGGACACCCAGTTAAGCTTGAACCTCATATAAGCTAATACTTTAAAAATTTATGTCCCAAATTATTTGCTACTTACCTGGCATTCAAATTTAACTGGGCATCCTACATTTTATCTGACAATCTGATCACAAAGGAAAACATGAACCCAGAAAGCAAGGATACAAGAAACAACGCTGAGTGAAAAAAACCGATACCATCTCAGTAAACTCATTTAACTATTAACCATATGAAAAAAGTTGTTTCCATTAACTATACCTTTGAAAATAGTTCTAAAATGATAATCTCTTTTCTAAGAAAGTTATCACACCCTCTTACACTGTTGGTAGGAATGCAAACTAGTACAGCCACTATGGAGAACAGTGTGGAGATTCCTTAAAAAATTGCAAATAGAACTGCCTTATGACCCAGCAATCCCACTGTTGGGCATACACACCAAGAAAACCAGAACTGAAAGAGACACGTGTACCCCAATGTTCATCGCAGCACTGTTTATAATAGCCAGGACATGGAAGCAACCTAGATGTCCACCAGCAGATGAATGGATAAGAAAGCTGTGGTACATATACACAATGGAGTATTACTCAGCTATTAAAAAGAATACATTTGAATCAGTTCTGTTGAGATGGATGAAACTGGAGCCGATTATACAGAGTGAAGTAAGCCAGAAAGAAAAACACCAATACAGTATACTAACACATATATATGGAATTTAGAAAGATGGTAATGATAACCCTGTATGCAAGACAGCAAAAGAGACACAGATGTATAGAACAGACTTTTAGACTCTGTGGGAGAGGGAGAGGGTGGGATGATTTGGGAGAATGGCATTGAAACATGTATACTATCATGTAAGAAACGAATCGCTAGTCTAGGTTAGATACAGGATACAGGATGCTTGGGGCTGGTGCACTGGGATGACCCAGAGAGATGATATGGGGAGGGTGGTGGGAGGGGGGTTCAGGATTGGGAACTCATGTACACCTGTGGTGGATTCATGTCAATGTATGGCAAAACCAATACAGTATTGTAAAGTAAAAAGAAATTTTTTTAAAAGAAAAAATAAATAAAAATTACATGAAAACCATAATTTTAAAAGAATAATTTTCCAACTCAAAAAAAGAAAAAGAAAGTTATCACAAATCCATTTTCTTTTAAATATGCAAGCTGTTGACATAATGGCCTTTGGACATCTCTACATTAAAAGAAGTGTAAATCCAGTACCACAAAGTCCATTGTATTACAAATGATGCATGCAATTAATCATAAGAAAAATAAGAAACTGGTCTTAAAATTAAGTATCACTGTATCTTACCCTACCTGTCTGTTTTAACCCAGCAGTATACCACAGGCCAATTCTTTTCTCCAGCCAAGCCAGTTTACTTGAGGGTCTTTCCTGTACTTTCTAGCCTCCTCAAAGCACTCAAAGACCAGTCTTCCTCTACATATTCACCAAAGTGCAGTTACAGCAATTTTTTTATGTTCACTTAAGAGGCCTGAAATGTCAGCTACAGTCCAGACAACCTCTTTATAACCAAGAAGTTCCATGTACACCTTCCTTATATGGATTATTAATCAAGATTGGTCAGTTTCATTTAATAACAGAGGTATGCCCCTTGGCGGGGGTGGGGGTAGGGGTGCATTATCTTTTCTATGGTCCAAATACAAGTCAATTTCAGATGTACCTCGGGGCACTTTCTAGCAAAAAGAAGTCCTGCAGTGAAAGTTTTAGTAAAGTATTATTGTGTCTTAGTGTATCTGTTTTGTAATTTTATTTTATTAGAGTAGAACAACCAGTGTAATAAAATCAAGCCATAGGAAAGTTATGTGGACAGCTCTTTTATATTTGCTTTAATGGGCTCATCTTGAGTGAGCTGAAATTCAGCTCGTTGGATGACTGAACAAAGCAAATTACATCCTGCTGATTCAAACTGATTTAATCACACTAAATCCAAAGGCCAAGACTGATATCTTATTCATCATTCATCACATATCCTCAGTCTGTAGTTCAGGAGTGTCCCGCCAACTCATGTTTACGGGCTATGGGATATTTTTTAAAGATTTCAAGATTCATGAAAAAGAAATATACATACACTGGATTCTAAAAGCACAGGCACTGTCTAGCTGTGTATTTTGGCATTGCCCATAGCACCTCAGCACGTGCTAAGAAGGTAGAAAACACTAGGTTGATTTCAGAACTATAAACTAATGAAAGAGGCAGGTGATTTTAGCATATTAAAAGAGATATTTGCTTTAAATAAAAGATTTCATTGAATAGACTGGTCCCCAAGTATTTTCAGAACCTAATTCTAGAAGTGAGATTTACACCTAATTTTTAAGAACACATTTATTTCATGGCAAAGTGACAGTCAAGTGTTCGTCATGTCCAACTCTTTGTGACCCCATGGACTGTAGCCCACCAGGCTCCTCTGTCCATGGAATTCTCCAGGCAAGAATACTGGAGTGGGTAGCCATTTCCCTCTCCAGGGGATCTTCCCGACCCAGGGATTGAACCTGGGTCTCCTGTATTGCAGGCAGATTCTTTACCATCCGAGCCACCAAGGAAGACCGTGAAACAGGAGTTCCTATGATCACTGCCATGAGGTATTTCTTCATTTAATTCTAATTCTACATCAAACCTTCAGCATAATAATGAAATGACAAATGCTGCTCTAGATATCCACCAGAAAATTTAAGTGAATTATTTGTTTTTATAAATGAAGCAAATTATAACAATTCCATAAATGTTGAGGGTAGTGAGGGCAGGTTTTAGAGCTCCATGTGTGTATATGCAATAAATCATTCCTTTGAAAACATAATTGCAGCACCACTAGAAAGGAGGGGAAAACCCAACTTTTAGGGCAATTATTTGAAAGCTCCTCAAATTAACTTGTGCACAGTTGGCTCTTTGTTACAGAGTACACTTTATGAAAAGTTGTTTCAGGCATTAATTCACTTAGGTGAAGGAAATAATGCAATTTTAGTTATTAATCACTTTAATTTTAAATGTGCTTTGTAAACTGAGAAGACATTAAACTCTAAGAACAATGTGGAACGCACAAGTAACTAGATGGTTAACAGGCTTCTTTTGAAAAACTTCAAAATAAAGAGCTTCAAGGCTCTAGGAAAATCCAAGTGTACGTATGTAATGTGAGAAAGTTCTACCTAAGTTTAGTGGCCAATAATACTACAAAGGGAATGAAATTAAGCCCTTCGCTCAAAAGTAATGTAATAGATTATGATGAATGAAATCATATGATGTTATGAGTCAATCTACTCTGTAGTGTAATTTAGCAGTGCCTTCTTGAGGCACCATGAAATAGAATTTTCTGTGATATTTCACTCCAGAATTCATGCCAAAAAGTAAAACACTGTTTTGCAAATACTCTCCTAAGACAAACATAAGCCAGGATTTGGCATTACTGAACATCAGTGTGACTGAGGTGGAACCATTTGATATCCTCAGTATGAACAAAACTTGTTAAAGGTCACTCCATACCAGCCAAACCAGAAAAGGAAAAGATTAAAATCCTCAGGGAATTACTTGAAGCCTTCTCCACTTTATTTTGCTAAATGAGATGACAAATGATTACTTGCAAGTTTTCACTTCCACTTCTATAGTGGCATTTTTATGAATATGAACTGTTAGAACCTTGAACTAGCCAGTAGAAGGAATATATTAGATAACTATCCTTTCTTTTTAAATCAAATATTAATTTTGTTGACTTCTATTAGTTCTCAAAACAGGTAGTATATCATATTTACATTAGTAATACTTTACAGATCTATGGCAACGCACTCCAGTACTCTTGCCTGGAGAATCCCATGGAGGGAGGAGCGTGGTAAGGCTACAGTCCATGGGGTCGCAAAGACTGGGACATGACTGAGCGACTGAGCCACTTCACGACGACGACAGATACATACAAAATTGGTAAAAGAGGCCATGCTGCACACAGAAACAGAGATGGCTTGGGAATTAAATCCTGGCTGGGCCTCCTCATCATCTCTGTGATCTTGGGTACTCTCTTTAAGTTCCTAATTGGGATTGCTGCTGCCAAGTCGCTTCAGTCATGTCCAACTCAGTGCAACCCCATCCCTGGGACTCTCCAGGCAAGAACATTGGAGTGGGTTGCCATTTCCTTCTCCAATGCAGAAAAGTGAAAGTGAAGTCGCTCAGTCGTATCCGACTCTTTGCAACCCCATGGACTGCAGCCCACCAGGCTCCTCTGTCCATTGGATTTTCCAGGCAAGAATACTGGAGTGGGATGCCATTGCCTTCTCCGTAATTGGGATTAATAATGTCCAAATCCTATCCCACCCCAAGAAAATGAGTATACTCATCATTTGACATTCAGAGAAATTAGGAGCATCTGACATTTCTGGAGAGTTTCTAACAAGTAGTCATGCAGACTTAGAATGCTGAGGTATAAATATGGATCCTCCTCTTTCTACAGATTAATGGAGTGACCAGATATACCTCATCAAAGGAACACTTCAGGAAACTACATGTCTAGGGTCTAAAATTTGTGTGACAGACCAGTCATTTCTTTCTTCTCATGCACAACCTCTGTCCCAGGTGACAGAATAACACTGCTCTCAGAGCACTAGAATAAAGTCATTTAACACTACGTACTGCACAGGAAAGGCCCCGCTGTAGCACCCTGGGCCATCAGCTATGAGGGATCTGTTGGATCACTCCTAAGTGCCGGAAACTCAGTTCTTCCACAAGCATTTCATTACAGTGATGGGGAATTCTAATCCACAGAAAAGGTTTGCATGTAGTTGTTACAAATATGCCTCCTTATAACTCCAGGCTATTGACTTTAGCTTTTGAAGTAATTTATTTATAAGTCATGTAGGACAGTTGAATAAACATTTAAAGGCATATTTCTAAGGTAGCCACTATATTTCTCTTCAGTCAAACAACTTGGTTTATATGGTAGAATATACATTTAGCCATCTATTCATTCTTCCACCCATTTAATTCAACCTTCTATCCATAGAGTATGAACTTTTAATGATATCTGAAATTCTACTGATTCTTACATAATGTTGATTAATCCACTACTCCTACATCCCTAGCAGTACTACAAGTTGGCAGATGTTTCTCAAAAAGCATCTTGAGCACTCTCTCCTTTGCCAACATTCTTTGATCTACAATGAGGGCTTAAAATATTTGAAGGAAAACGTTTTAAAGACATGGTATATCTATGTGCATTTCAAAAGAAGATTCTTTTGAAGTCAGCAAAAGCTCTTTAAATCATAAAAGTTATACAGATGCAATATTGAAGAGACAATTCACTTGAGAAAATTCTCAGATAATTAAGATATTCCTTTGACTTGAACCATTTTGATAGGGATTAACCTATATATTGTTAACACTACATTAATCTGCTCTGTCCCTATAAACACATACTGGTCAAGGATAGAGAGTCTCAGACCACAAGTCAGAGGACATGTGCTGTGTTTTGATATGGATTTTGGTTCAATAAGACTCTTGAAAGCTCTTTCTCTGTTTATTGCAAAGTACACATATTTCCAAGTTACTACCACCACCTTGATCCTAGACATGTACCAGGAAATTAGAAGCACTGATTGCACATCTCCCAAAGTAAATGAAATGAAATTTGCTATCATATACGGGTACTATAAGCTAGGCACTGGTAAACCTGAATTATAACCTCAGATCTATTTGGCCACAGAAAAGTCACTTAACCAGTCTGGACTTGAATGTCCTCACTCGTAAAGCATAGACACTGAACTAAAGGATTTTTGAAGGTCCCACTGCTTGTATGTTTCTATATAGATTGAACAAAAGCAATTATCCTTCAATTAAAAAAATTTTTTTAAAAGAAATGTTTGCTCTGATATTTGATACCTTAATAGTTTGAGTAGCCAGAAGACAGTCTGATGAGAGAAGAAAGGGAACTCTGTGGCCCAATCATATGTCAGTAAAGAAGTAATATTTCTAGGAACATGCATGTGCTCACGTGTGCACACACTAACATGTGGATAGTGCACTCCATAATGTAATCCAATCTGCCAAGGATTTCAACACAAATAGATAGGGGGCGGGGGGAAGTTCCATAAAGTTTAAATGGTAGTGATGTAATTCTAGTAACCATACACTAAACTTCTTTTTTCTAAATGGAGTGAGCAAAAGGTGGTTCTCTGTGGGACCTTCACAAGCTGGGTTAAAGAGCAAATCATGGCAAAACAACTCAAGTTTTTAAAAGCAAAACAACTGTTGAGCTCATACACCAGTGAATTCACAGTTGATCTTACCTTGACAAAAGGTGTTGTTAACCCGTTTATAACCTTGTAGACATTCCATCATTTGATTATATCCATGATAAGCTGTAAAAAAGAAACAATTCTGTTACATGCTTAAATTCTTACAACCCTAAACTACTGTATGTGATAAGCAAAGTGATATAAAGCATCAGTGACCTTACTTCTAAGATATCAACCCAATGTATATCCATTTTCTTTTGTTTTTCAGTCTATCTTATGTTTTGCAACAGACATAAATCTCAATTAGTTATCAATCTTTATGTTCATTCAAAAACCATAAAACTGTTCTATATTTTCTTCTAATTAGTGACTCTTACCAAAAAATTCAATTCCTCCCCAATGATTAACTACTGGCAGTTGAATTTTCTTATAAATTCAGAGAAGGTGGTTAGACATCCTGGTCTGCCTAGGACAGTCCTTAATGATACCTGTTGCTCCACCAAGGTTCATTAACAGCATTCCACTTCACTCTGAAAAGTTCCTCAGTTTAGATAATAAACTATATGCTCACTTTAATTATAGGCTCACATATTCTAGTTTAAGCTGATTCTCTCTACCATGAAGCTGAGAAGAACAGGTGTTAAAGGAAGCTAGGAGATGTAAAGAGCTGCTCTGATACATTGTCTGATTCAACACTCAGAAAACTCAACCAGTCAAATGTTGAAGCCACCAATTTACCAACAAAACCCTAGCCACTGAAATTTTGACATCCTACTGTGATACCTGAGAGAGTTCTTGGCATAAGTGCCAGAACCAGTTTGACCTAGGTTCAAATCTTGGCTCTGCCTATTGACAGCTCTGCTGCCTTGGAAAACAAGCTTTCTGGGTTCCAAATGGAATTCTGTACAATGGGAGTATTCCCAACTGCTGAGTAAGTCAGGGCTGTTGCAGAGTATAGAGGTACTTTATACAAAATGCCTGTCAGGCCTGACAAAAGTAGGCACAGGTATCACTGTTTCCTGCAATAATGTATTCTTTTATTATAATAATGGACTGTCGTGAAAATAGGCTGAATGGGTAAGCCACTTAGAAGACCTAAACAAGCAGTGAAACAAAAAAGTTCCAAGTAAAATGGAAATTTTCCTCTGAAAAATGAAATTATTTCGCCTCTAACACATGGTCTTTATTCTCACCACTAAGGAATAGCATGTAAGTATTTACTACTCGCATTCCTCTCCTCTATTACTTCCTTTCTTTGCCTTATTTCCTCTGCTAGAAATGGTTAAGGTGAGGAATCTGGAAATAGTGGGTTAAAAGGAAAAAACTGGTATGTGGGGAGTCACCCATTCAGCCCGTTGGCCACATTTCCAGTCTCGTCCCACGTAACGAGGCCACCCTGTAACACGTTACTTACAGAGACTGTGAGATCTCTGTCAGTGAATTGTTCAAAAGCAAAAGAGATTAATATCTCATTTAAAAATTAAGTCATCTACTTCAAGGCGGAAAGCCAGACCAGATGATCTTAAAGTCTTCCTCTGCTTAGAATTTGATGCTAATTTTCTTCGAAAAATGTTTAAAGGACAAGCAATTTGTACATACCAAGTACATTTTTAATAGATTACAGACTCTTTAATGAAATCATTTGCAGATTTAAAATTAAGTTTTCACAGTAAGAACTGATCAACAATGAAAGGTCTCTCTGTATGTGGCTAAACAAAAACTTCAAAACATTAAATAAGAGCCACTTGAAAACTACTCTGAGTGGGGAAAAAAAAAGCATGGAGCACAAAACCCTAGCCTCTAAAGCCAAGAAAAGTCTGCTCTCTTCCAAAATGAGTATGATTTTAAAATAAACAAAGAAAGTTTTTTAAATGACACAGGAAGAATATGACTCTGAGTGTCATATTTCTTGGGAGTGGGCTACATGGTAGGATGGCACAAACGGAGTAAAAGTCAAGATGTCAATAGCTTACTTCATTCATAATCCATGTTGCTCTTCAATTTATACATTAGATCAACCCATACAGACCTTATTTTCATTAGTTAAAAGTGATAGCAACTTTGTACTTTTATTTTCTACTTAAACTATCAACATTAAAATATAGAGCTAACAAAACCATATAAAGTATTGAATTTATCGCCAGATGATACAATTCTAGATAGAAAATGACATAACACTGTGATTCCCTTGACTCTTCACTTCTGTCCCTGTCTTGCAACTTTGGACTTTGGAAATAAGAGGAAAGAGAAGCTAAATAAGCAAACGATACACAGAGAAGGGAAAAAATGGAAAAGAAAAATAAGAGATAAAATGAAAAAAATACTAGAGAACATAAACTTAGCCTCAAAACCAAGCTATAAGAATTGGACTTCTCTTTCCTCAGTCCTTAGACTCAGCAGTGGAAAACATACTCACCGTCACAGTATTCTAAACTTACCCCTCAAATGATGGGGAGACATTTTCTGAAAGGCAATGCTTCTTCAACATTTTAGATATAGATTTGTTTCATGGTCCGTAAGACTTCACAGCAAATGACAGAGCTGGGAGTCAAACTCAAGTCTACCTAACCCTAAACTCCATGGTTTTGAAATCATACAAAACGTCCCCTAGATGTCCCTTTGGTCAGCTTGTCAGGATAATTTTATGTAGCTAGATCTTTTAGTGAGGTGGGACCATCACACTCAACCCACTCCTAGAAATCACATTGCTAATCATTATTGAAACCCAGAGAAAATTTCCTGGGGACAATGTCTCAGTACTGAATGTCCTTATTTATGTGGGTTTTTTTTCCCCTGCTGCTGCTGCTGCTGCTTCTGCTAAGTCGCATCAGTCGTGTCGACTCTGCGACCCCACGGACAGCAGTCCACCAGGCTCCTCCATCCCTGGGATTCTCCAGGCAAGAATACTGGAGTGGGTTGCCATTTCCTTCTCCATTTTTTTCCCCTCTATATGAATAATTTATTAATTATCAGAAACTTCAGTAGGTGTTTCCAAAAATTATTCTTCTAAAGGAAGATAGGAGCAATTATCAAGGAAAAAAAGCAAAATTAAATTAACCTTAAATGTCAAAAGATTTAGAGAACAAATTTGAGAGATAAGAATCATTTATGATGATGGAAGAATAGTATATAAGACAGACCAAAGGAGATTCTTAGGGGCAGTTTCTAGACTGAATAGGTTTTAAAAGGCAGTTGAGAATACCATTCAAATCAACAGATGTTTAACAAAGGATAAATAAAAATCATCTAATGGAAGCAAATGAGAAACTCCTTGCAACATAAACTATTAAAAATAACTATTAAAAAAAAGATGACAACATAGAAAAATATCACTTGCTTTCTTGGCAAAAACATGACAAAGAAGAGGGAAAGCTCTACTTACACCCAGCTACCTCTGTCTTTCTAAAAAGTACTAGGAATCAATTATCCAGAGTGGACACTATATTCAAAAATGGGGAGAAAGTAACAGGAAGATGTAAATCTGGATTTATTCACATCAACAGGTTCTGGAAAACAAATTTTATAGACTAATCAATGCATGTAGATGTCAGTAGAGATTTATGTCTTGAAAAATGTGAAAAAAAAGAAAAGAAAAATATGATAGTTTAACAGCAGAGACTAAGAGGAAAAGGGAGAAAACACTGTGTCCTTCTGACTAAGCTTCTCTTTCACAAATCAGCAATCATTCATTTCTCTATTTTAGCTTTTCTTTTCTGTGAAATTTGAAAACCTATAGCGTAATAAAAACTACAAGAGAAGTTGTGGATATTAATAAACATTAAAGGAATGTAACAACAACTGCTGATTTTTTGTAGCAGCATTTAATTATCATTTCATTATCATTTTAAAAGAGGTCTTATTTTTCTTTCATGTTAGAAAATAGAGCCTGCATATAGTACATCCCCTTTTAAAAGATTTTTTCTTTAAAGTAATCCAGCTAAACAAAAGGCAACCAATAACTATGTTTATTAAAAAACAGAAATCAATATGAAAGCTTTCTCAGACTTGCAAGGTTTCTGGAATGTAAATTATTGTACTGTGTTCTACAATTCAATGCAATTTCTTTGAAGTCTAATGTCTCACCATTAAAACAGTCATCATAAGAAAACAGACATGCTACATTAACCTGCAAAAGAATGATGAAATGTCACTTACATGGCTTCTTGGGGCATTTCTGGCATTTGTGAAAGCCCCAGGAGGTGCCCACAGTTCCACAGCAGTCCTCCTGCTTTGAAAGGCCAGGGAGAGCTTTGCCACACTGCAATGATGAGGTGTGAAATAGGAAGGTTAATTGAATGCAGGATGCCCAGCTCCAGAGCACTGGTGTGCTTCACAGCCACATTATAAAACAGTTCCCTTGTTGTTGACACAGATCCTGGGTGGGGGGATGTTGAAAGTGGGGGCTCTAAAACCTCAGAATGAAACATCAGTACACAATCAGTAGGACACTCAAGCAAACAAGCATATTTCCAAGAGCTTCTTGGGATGTTTAGAGTCTTCATACACCCTGTCACTGTTCAGAGCATTTTATAAAACTTAACCTTCCAATGCCTTTGTTTGCATTTTTTTTCCCTTAGTAAGAAGGAACTTAGAAGATACTTTGAACATTTTACATTTGAATTTTAACTGTCTACTGAGATATCTGCAGTGGACACTCAGGGAAAGGGCTGTAAGGGTGAGGCGTGCACGAAGACCTTGGGAATACGGCACAGATCCTGCCTACAAGAGGCTATGGGTCCTCCTGTAACATCAAGGCCTGGGCAGGGACAGGGTATGACCACAGGCTGAGCCAGACCAGCCCTGGGTGAGACAAACACTCCACACATCCATGCAGCCTGACCCAGGGAAGTCAGCCACGCTGGGAAGGTTCTGGCAGGTTTGAATCAGGCCAGCAGGCAGAGGAGCCCAAGTTCGGGGTCACCTGAGCACCACGGAGATGACAAATGTGAGGATCCATCTCATGTTCCAGTCAGCCAAGGTCAGAAGAGGCCAAGCAGCAGAATCCTGAAGTTAGACCTGCTTAGCGGCACTGACAAGACTTCAGCATGACAGACTCTGCTCTGCATACCGATTTTGAGGCCAGTGGTGCAGGAAGGATCACCTGGCTCCTTATTCCTAATGTGCAGGCAAAGCCCAGATCTAAGGGGCCACTCTCTGCCTTCCTCTGCCTCGCCTCTACAAGATTCTCCAAATGGCCTTCAGAGTCACCTTGGCTTTCCTTGTGGCTCAGCTGGTAAAGAATCCACCTGCAAGGTGGGAGACCTGGGTTTGATCCCTGGGTTGGGAAGATCCTCTGGAGAATGGAAAAGCTACCCACCCCAGTATTCTGGCCTGAAGAATTCTAAGGACTATATAGTCCATGGGGTCGTCCATGGGGCTGCAAAGAGTCAGACACGACTGAGCGACTTTCACTTTCACAAGACAAATCTGATCACATTACTCGGAATGAAAACCTTCAGCGACTCTCCCCTGTATGAAGACTGCAACCTCCCTGACACGATAAGTGTGACCTTCTAGTTCTCACCTCGGACAATCTCTCTCTGTCCCCTCCCACGACTCTACATCCGTCCTTCAGGCACACTCAAGGACTCCTCATCCTTAACAGGCCCGGAGAACCCTCACCATGAAACCTCCTGTCTCCTCAATTTCAGCGAGTTCCTCCAACCATCCCCTTTACTCCATGACACTTTCTATACAGTTCTGCTGCCTCCACCATATATTTTAATCAAACACAGATGTATTTTATTCATCTTTATATCCCAATGTATAGTACAAGTTGCAAATAAACACTCAGTAAATGTTAAGGGAAGGAAGGAGCAAACACTCAGAAGAAACTAAACAACAAACTAGTTTCAGTCCATTCAAGCAAGCAATGGTCCTGAGGAAAACAATGGGAATTAGCAGACTAGCCCAGGCTGGTGAGCAGAACTCAGGGGCAGAAAGTTGGGACAGCTGGTGACTTGTAGAAGGGCAGCAGATAGTGGATACCAGTTGTCTGGCAGGCCTCCAGGGACCGCACGGCCTTCCCTCCAGGTCCACCCATGCATTCCCAACAAGGCTCTGAATACATGTCCACTTGTAAAACAAAACCAGAGAAGGCAGAGCTCAGCTAATGAAGTTGGAGTTACATCATAGCTTTGAAGTCCTCAGGTTTTTGTGGGTTTTCAAGATTTCAACAGGATGTCATATTCTCTCCAAAAATAGTGTATGATGAGCACGAGGAGGGGAGGGGGGCAATGGGGGAAGAGAGTGAACACATGTACAAATGGAGAACCTCGGGGAGGAACAACACATCCTGGCTGCATTCAGGTAGTTCCCAGACTCCTTCAGCTTAATAACAGAAGGCTTAAACCTGAAATATGAAGCAAAGAAGAAGGAAGACGGAACAACGCTCCAGGCGTTAAGACTGGAAACATAATGATATGTGAAGAACACAGAGGTCTCCACGGTTGCAATCAGCTGCCAAAGCGTGCTTGTGGTTTACTGCCAGTATGATCAGTCAGATTTATGTCAGACACCAGTGCACATCACATGTAGACCATTCTCATCCCAGCCCCTCTAGGTTCTTCTCTTCATCAAGCAAAACTCTCAACACTTGCCAATTTTATATGCTCCAAATGCTGGTAGCAGTTAAAATCCAATTTTCACCTTGGATTCCTAGAATGTTTGATTTGGGAGGGCAAAAATAAATCATTTCTCCCGACTGGGCCTAAAAAAAAGGTACAAGGTTTTCATTACAGGATTCAGGCTGCTTTATCCTACGGCTTTGTTTTTGCGGGTCCACAGCCAAGAGCAGCACAAGCCATCCAAGTCGATTAAATAAATGGCAGGGTAGGTGGTACCACAACGCTGTGTGTTCCTCTCAAAACTGGGTCTGCACAGTATGAGGACAGACTGCCAGAGATAAAGTCAGGTTTGCAGCAAGGCATGAGGTTTCATGGGTGCCCCTTTAGTTAATTACCTATGCAGAAATTGCAAAGTGCAGCAAGAAACTCCACCTGAGATCTTTGCAGCCAGATGAAGGACTTTCTCTCATACAAGAAGTTCCTCAGCACCTGGTATGATCTGGATGCTGGAAGCATCTAGAACAAAAGAAGGTAAAGGAAGGATCTCCACTCCATAGTCAAAGTCCACACAGGAGACAATGACATTGAAAAAGACATTAGAATCTCGAATGCCCTTCTGTCAGCCTGGAGGAGTCTACTTCTCAATAAGACATAATCACATGGACATAGGCTGATGCTACTGAGCTACATTTTTTATTCCCAGACTAAAGTGATTTTTTACAAGTTAAAAACACAAATGGAATTTCTCTTGTGTGAATCACTCACCACATTTTCAGAGAAAGTCCGTCTCTCATTTCAAGGCATATCTTATTAGAAATCCAGGAGAAATGTGCTAACTGTATAACACAATATTTAGTTAGTTCAAGCCAGAAAGGAAAACCTATACTGTCCATTGAGCAATGCGATAAAGATCAAAAAGTTCACACAACTCCAGACTGCACATTAGGGGACTCTTGGACTCCACACGTCCATGCCAGGATTCATCAAATGCATGGCCCACCTAGAGTGGTCCAAACAGAACAGTAAACGTTCAGGCTGCCAGGTTCAGTGACTATCAGCTGAAGAAAGTAGAGATAATAAGAGACAGCAGAGTTCAGACATGTTCAACACACTTGTGTTGAAGCACAAGTGTTCAAGCAACACTTGTTGCTTGAAGTCATCTGCATGGTGAAGGTATCAGCAGGACTACAGGCTCCAGATCACAAGAAAAGAGGATTCTACTCATTAAGCAGGAGACCTTTTCAACAGTGAATGATCCTCAACAATGGAAGAGGTCAACATCTTCCCTGATGCTGAAGGCTGAAGGATCATCTCGCAGGAATGCCCAGGGTAAGAAGCAGATGGCTCTTAGGGCGTCTGTCAGATCTAGGGCTCCACATTCAATATACACTGACAGGTCGCATTACTGACAAGGGAAATACTAGAGCCAACCCCAAGTACTTGTGTTGCTCTCCTGTCTCTAACAGGACAGTGTCTGGGCAGATATACTCCTACCCAGCTTCTGTGCTTTACCTCATCCCTCAAATCAACACCGCCAGGGATGCTCATACCAGTCTGACCTTACTCCTAAAGGACCTACGCAAACTAGACAGAAAAAGAGGAAAACAAATAGAATCCCTCCCAGCCCTAATCACCATGATTCTTGGAAGACTGGCTGCATGAAAATAACTCATCAACCATTACTATCTGCATATCTGGACTAGCACCATACATCAGAAGGTAAGACTATTTAGAAAGCATCACAATTACTCCATGAATGTTCATGGTAGTACTTTTACAGCAAAAAAGTTATTACAAGCAATGGTGTAAAAGCCTTCGTTAACCATTGTTAAGAATTAAGCTTGCAAAATCATGAACTCTTCTAAATGTTGACCTGATTTGAGAACACTTATCTGTAGACTTATCTGCAGCACTTACCTGCAAACCCTCACTTTTAAAATATCATAACACTTTCCTGCCACTCAAAATAAAGCTGTGATGACAGCTGGTTTTAGAAATTCCTGGACGAAAAGGGGACGACAGAGGATGAGATGGCTAGATGGCATCAACGACTCGATGGACGTGAGTTTGAGTGAACTCCAGGAGTTGGTGATGCACAGGGAGGCCTGGCGTGAGGCAATTCATGGGGTTGCAAAGAGTCGGATACAACTGAGCGACTGAACTGAACTGATAAATATATGAGTATTAAGATTTAAATTTAATGGCTTATAACTTTTGCCTATTAAAAACTTGCCAATGGAATTGCTTCACAGATGAACAATCACTTGAAGAGAGTGTGATAAATATTGGAGAATGGTTTCAAGAGATTCAGTATTCACACCTTAAAATGACTAGTACCTATAATATCCTCATTTCAAGAACGTTTGCTGCACCAGGCCAGAGGATCTTCCCCAGGAAAGATTCAGCTGTGGGGAAAAGAAAGGAACACTGGTGTAGAATCATTACACCTGGACCTAAACCCCAAGTCTCCTCTTATTAGGGACCATTCAGACCATTCAGCATCTCCAGACTAGTTCTCAGACAAAGGGATGGTAATCCCAACTACAAAGGACAGTGGTGAGATTCAACAATGCATGTCCAAGCATGGCTGACCATATCCCGTCAGCCCCTGTGCAGGGACTGGTAGACAGTGATCTTCTGGGATGTGTTCTGCACCAGAACATAGTGCTTGGTAAGCAGAGCATGGGCTGGCTGGATCTGCATCATCCTCCTCAGCTTATATCTTGTGTGGGTACAACCTACCGAGTGTTATAGTGCTGGCCAATTTGTTAGGCTCTCGGGATACATTTCTTAAAAGAGTTCAGGTATTTTATGAGTAAAAGAGCTGCTCTATGAAGATGGCCACCATGACAAGGACCCACAACTGAAGACATTTGAAAATGTTAATACTGAAATACTCTTACAAATTATCTTATCATGTGTATGTAACTCACTTTATTTTGCTATCAGGAACTATTATATACTGAAGTATAAAAGACTCTGAGTTTGAATAAAGAACATTTTTCTCAATGAGATTAAGACACTGGAACCAAAGCAACACAGAAAAACTAAAATACTAAAGTAATATAGATTTTTATGGACAAATTCTTAGAAAAGTACAACCTTCCAAAACTGAACCAGGAAGAAATAGAAAATTTTAACAGACCCATCACAAGCATGGAAATTGAAACTATAATGAGAAATCCTCCAGCAAACAAAAGCCCACGTCCAGATGGCTTCACAGCTGAATTCTACCAAAAATGTAGAGAAGAGCTAACACCTATCCTACTCAAACTCTTCCAGAAAATTGCAGAGGAAGGTAAACTTCCAAACTCATTCTATGAGGCCACCATCACCCTAATACCAAAACCTGACAAAGATGCCACAAAAAAAGAAAACTACAGGTCAATATCACCGATGACCACGGATGCAAAAATCCTTAGCAAAATTCCAGCAATCAGAATCCAACAATACATTAAAAAGATCATACACCATGACCAAGTGGGTGGGCTTTATCCCAGGGATGCAAGGATTCTTCAATATCTGCATATCAATCAATGTAATTCACCACATTAACAAATGGAAAAATAAAAGCCATATGATTATCTGAATAGATGCAGAGAAAGCCTTTGACAAAATTCAACATCCCTTTATGATAAAAATCCTCCAGAAAGCAGGAATAGAAGGAACATACCTCAACATAATAAAAGCTATAAATGACAAACCCACAGCAAACATTATCCTCAATGGTGAAAAATTGAAAGCATTTCCCCTAGAGTCAGGAACAAGACAAGGGTACCCACTTTCATCACTACTATTCAACATAGTTTTGAAAGTTTTGGCCACAGCAATCAGAGAAGAAAAAGAAATAAAAGGAATCCAAATTGGAAAAGAAGAAGTAAAACTCTCACTGTTTGCAGATGACATGATCCTCTACACAGAAAACCCTAAAGACTCCACCAGAAAATTATTAGAGCTAATGAATGAATATAGTAAAGTTGCAGGATATAAAATAAACACACAGAAATCCCTTGCATTCCTATACACTAATAATGAGAAAATAGAGAAAGTAAGGAAAGAATCCCATTCACCATTGCAATGAAAAGAGTAAAATATTTAGGAATATATCTACCTAAAGAAACTAAAGACCTATATATAGAAAACTATAAAACACTGATGAAAGAAATCAAAGAGGACACTAATAGATGGAGAAATGCACCATGTTCATCGATCAGAAGAATCAATATAGTGAAAATGAGTATACTACCCAAAGCAATCTATAGATTCAATGCAATCCCTATCAAGCTACCGACGGTATTTTTCACAGAGCTAGAACAAATAATTTCAAGCTTTGTATGGAAATACAAAAAACCTCGAATGGCCAAAGCAATCTTGAGAAAGAAGAATGGAACTGGAGGAATCAACCTGCCTGACTTCAGGCTCTACTACAAAGCCACAGTCATCAAGACAGTATGGTACTGGCACAAAGACAGAAATATAGATCAATGGAACAAAATAGAAAGTCCAGAGATAAACCCACACACCTATGGACACCTTATCTTTGACAAAGGAGGCAAGAATATACAATGAAGAAAAGACAATCCCTTTAACAAGTGGTGCTGGGAAAACTGGTCAACCACTTGTAAAAGAATGGAACTAGAACACTTTCTAACACCATACACAAAAATAAACTCAAAATGGATTAAAGATCTAAATGGAGTATTACTCAGCCATTGAAAAGAAAATATTTGAATCAGTTCTAATGAGGTGGATAAAACTGGAGCAGATTATACAGAGGGAAGTAAGCCAGAAAGAAAAACACAAATACAGTATACTAACATATATATACGGAATTTAGAAAGATGGTAATGATAACCCTGTATGCAAGACAGCAAAAGAGACACAGATGTATAGAACAGTCTTTTGGACTCTGTGGGAGAGGGCGAGGGTGGGATGATTTGGGAGAATGGCATTGAAACATGTATAATGTCATGTAAGAAATGAATCGGCCAGTCCAGGTTTGATGCAGGATACAGGATGCCTGGGGCTGGTGCACTGGGATGACCCAGAGGGATGGTATGGGGAGGGAGGTGGGAGGGGGCTTCAGGATTGGGAACACGTGTACACCCGTGGCAGATTCATGTTGATGTATGGCAAAACTAATACAATATTGTAAAGTAATTAGCCTCCAATTAAATAAATTTAAATTAAAAAAATAAAAATAAAAAACTATTAAAAATAATAATAAAGTAATACAGATTTATAAAATGCTCCTAGAGATTGTACCGAAGTAAAACATGAAAGAAGAGACAGGCTGGTTCACTGCAACTCTCTTTCTTGTAAGAGTATGCAGAGCAGTGTTTAGGCAAGAACTGAAACAAGGCAGTGACTCAACGGCTGGACTGGGGAAAAAGATTCCAAAGGGATGGAGCAGCTTTAGCTACACCCAATACCTAACACCAACTGGAAGGGACCCCAGGGCAGGAGTAGGCGAAGGACAGAGGAAGGCAGGCCAAATGCAAAGGAACCGTGAGTCGATGGGGCAAGTCAGAGAATGAAATGGAGCTAAGGCATGGAGCTTTGTCCCAATCAGATTCAGCTTGTAGCTGGATATAAAAATTAATCAGGAGGAAGGAAAAAGGAAAGGTCAAAGCAAAAGAGTTCTGGATTGCTTGCAGTGAAATATCTGGCATCTGTGAAGCAGCATGGCAAACAGAAATACTGATCAAGAGGAGGAGGTAGAAAAAGAAAAGATTAAGTGTTTTATAAAAGTATAGTGCTGTACATCTGGTTTGTGTAAGCATGCTAAGTCACTTCAGTTGTGTCAGACTCCTTGCAACCCCATGGACTGTGGCCCACGAGGCTCCTCTGTCCATGGGATTCTCCGGGCAAGAATATTGGAGTGGGTGGCCATGCCCTCCTCCAGTCTACATCTGATACTTCCCCTCAAAAGTGAGTATGAATTATTAGGATAGAGTACATCATTCATGGGGAAAAATGGAAGAAATTATTGATCAATATGATCAGTAATCAGAGGCCCATAACAAAACTGGGTAGTTATTAAATTATTAGAGAAGTGTTGGCTATACTTCTCAAAGAACTAGCAGAAGGGAGCTTTTAAGTTCACTACAAAAGATCTCTTTCCCAACAAATGCTGTCCCCAGCAAGAGACATCCCAATACAAACCCCCAGGCATCTCCACGTTTGGCAGAATTAATGCATTATGATTGTGAAACTGACCCTACCCACACAATCCTATTCCCGGATGTGGGACCAGTGACAAGTTGTGTAAAGATAACCCAGAACTCAATGAAGGACAAAAGTATAGCTTTTGAAATTGGATCAATGTGTCAAAATCCTCACTTTACCCATCACCACCTACATGGTCACAGGCAAAACTCTCAAACTCTCTCTGCCTATTTCTTCTTTAAAATGGAACTAAAAATGTCCATTTCCACCGAGCTCTCAAAACTTAAACAATCCATGTAGGCAGATTCTACATGAGACAGCCATGTGTCCAGACATGCTTGGCTCAGAATCAATATTAGACCACTTCCTCTGGGTCACTTGTTTAAAAACCTGGGCTTATTTACCAAATGACCAAGTAATCTAATAGTTACTCAATATAATGCAGTGTCCCAACTTACAGAGAAGAGCTGCATTAAAATAAGTTAGATCTAGAAATTTAAAGGGCTTCCCTGATAGCTCAGTTGGTAAAGAATCCGCCTGCAATGCAGGAAACCCCGATTCAATTTCTGGGTTGGAAAGATCCACTAGAGAAAGGATAGGCCATCCACTCCATTACTCTTGGGCTTCCCTTGTGGCTCAGCTGGTAAATAATCCATGTGCAGTGCAGGAGACCTGGGTTCGATCCCTGGGTTGGGAAGATTCCCTGGAGAAGGGAAAGGCTACTCACTCCAGTATTCTGGCCTAGAGAATTGCATGGAATGTATTCCATGGACAGAGGAGCCTGGTGGGCTACAGGCCATGGGACTGCAAAGGGTCAGAAATGACTGAGTGACTAAAACAGAGAAATTTAGAAAGAAAAAAAAAAATATATATATATATATATATCTTAAGCTGTACTGCACAGCAAGGAGATCTTTGTTCCCTCGCCAGGAATCGAACCCATGTCCCCTGCAGTGAAAGTGTGGCATCTTAACCACTGGACCACAGGTTAAGTCCCCAAACAAGGTATTCTTAAGATTTTGCTAAAAACGTTTAGGTTTTCGCTTAAGTTCTCTGACCAATTTTTTTAAAAATAAAGGTCAGGGGGTTAATGCTGTGGAGAGTTTGTGATTTCATTTTAATTCTACTCAATAAGGACAACATGGTATCACTGAGTCACAGTGAGTTAACCAGTTAATATCAGTGTTTAAGCAACAGATGACTTCACTTTGGGGACATCAAGATTCTTCTTGTCATACGCCATGTCTTGGTGAAAGAAGACCAATACCATGAAACCACAATAATGGAGCCTACTACTCTGCATCCACTCCCAAGCATCATGGCCCTAGCACAAAGACACCGCAGAACATGGACTCCCTGAGACAGGTCCCAGAGAACATGTCTGTTATTTCCGGTTCAGCTAGTATCATGGACTGAATATTGTTGTGCCTCTCTGTGCATATTCACATCTGACCCCTAACAGCATGACATTAGGAGGTGTGGCCTTTGGGACATAATTAGATTTAGACAAGGTCATGAGGGTGGGCCCTTGTGATAGGATTAGGGTCCTTACGAAGAGAGACAGACTAGAGCTCTTTTTCTGCCCTATGAAGACAGTGAGAAGGTGGCCATCAACAAACCAGGAAGACAGCCCTGAAGTGAAGTGAAAGTCGCTCAGTCACGTCCAACTCTGTGACCCCATGGACTACACAGTCCATGGAACTCTCCAGGCCAGAATACTAGAGTGGGTAGCCTTTCCCTTCTCCAGGGAATCTTCCCAACCCAGGGATCAAACCCAGGTCTCCTGCACTGCACACGGATTCTTTACCAGCTGAGCCACAAGGGAAGCCCAAGAACACTGGAGTGCGTAGCCTATCCCTTCTCCAGAGGATCTTCCTGACCCAGGAATCGAACCGGGGTCTCCTGCATTGCAGGCGGATTCTTTACCAACTGAGCTATCAGGGAAGCCTGAAGGGAGCCCTACCAGGAATTAAATCTCTCAACATCTTGATCTTACACTTCCAATCTCCAGAACTGGGAGAAAATAAATTTTGGTCATTTCTACTACCCAGTCTATAGCATTGGGTTGGCCGGAAGTTCATTTGGGTTCTTCCATATGATCTTACAGAAACCTGAACAAACTTTTTTGGCCAACCCAATATTTGTGATGGCAGCCCAAGCCAACTTATACAGAGAGCAATGGTTCTTGTAAATCCTCCAGAAGAAATGACCTAAGAGCCTGCATGGAATAGTAGAAACTATACTGGAGTAAGACCCAGAAAGCCTCAGTTTTAGTCCTTACAACTCAAAACAAGACATGAAGCAAGTTTATTTCTCTCTGGACTTCAGCTTCCTCACCAATCAAATTTTAAGGACAGACTAACAGTGAATATTCATTGATGCACCTAGAGTCTATGATTTTATGAAGACTCTAATACAGGGGTGAGGGTAACCTGTGAAGGTCCATGTTCATTGAATGTCCCCTGCCTGTCAGGCTAATACACTAGATTCTCTGCTGCCATGTGTTTCCACATCCTAACATCATATCCTGACCTAGACCAAGTCGATCAGTGATAACCAGAATGGGCTTCCTCTTCTGGACCCTGTTTCATGTCCTCCCCTTTTCTTGCTAGTCGGCACTACTCCCCACCCACCAAAAAAACAGTTCTTTCTAAAGACAGTTCTTTCTAAAAACAGTTGTGGCTTTTCAATGGCTCCTTTCTAAACTATAAGAATTATAATAAATAGATAATTACCAATAAGTGAAATAAATTATTCAAGATAGGCATGGAGATGCAGACTTTCCAGGCCTTGAGGTATGACTCATTAGAAAGTCACATTATGGTTGATCAACCCACACTGCACAGGTGTCCCATGAATTATTCCATGTGTGAAACTGCCACACTCACCTCTACCACACCCAGAAGTACCTTATTCCAATGTTCTGGCAAAAAGCCTCAAGGTATTCTGGCAAGAAGAAACTACACCCTCAGTTCTATGAATCTGGTTGAGGAACATGAAAACCACTTATTCAACCCACTTATTGAAAAAAAAAAAAAAAACAAAACTCTGGGATTTCTCATAAAAACCAGAATGAGGACACTCATGGGAAGAGCTCTCCCTGCAAGTAACGTAACGATTAATCCAAACTCCTGTCACAGCTCTTCTTTGTTTCTATTAATCTTTTCACTATGATATAAACACGTCTCCACTCTGGCAAAATGACTTCTGCCCATCTTCTGAGCAAAACAGTCCTCCTTGAGCCTGTGGACCAACTATGGCTCCAAATCAAACTAGAAAACCTCATGAGAGCTCTTCAGCATCCATGTACCAGAACATTAAATATGTTTATGTCTATGTGCCAATAAGAAAATGTGTCCAAATCTCTGAACCCTATCACTAATGCAACATATTTGATCAACTTGTTCTAAAGGCCTGTTGTCATAAAGGGGAATATTGTTCGATGGAGCACTGGCAGGGTAACAGGCATTGTCTCATAAGAAGAAGAGGAAAACGCTTAAATACTTCCAGATTTTCTAAAAGAACTTGTAAAAAATTTGCTTTGGCTTGAGTAGAACATTCTTTATAGGAAAGGTTTTTTTTTTTTTTTTTTAAGTTCACCCAGCTTTCTTTTATTAGAGTAATTAAAACAATGTTAGGCATTTGGGGTATCTGATACAACCATAATCCTCTGATATTTCAGGGTATTGATTTTACAAAGTATCTACTGTGACTAGGGCATTAACTGTTGTAAATGTATCCACATTGATTTCTGACAGTGTATTTGTTTAAAGCCTGCTGAAGCCAAACCATGGGCTTCAAGGAATTCCAGACAACTACTTTAGTTTTATGAAACGGTATTTTTAAAGTTACATTAAGGCAAAAAATGGCTTTAAAGTAACATAAAAGGGGAAAAAATTCTTAAGCATGAAACTTATGATTCTACTTGACATCTTTTCTAAATAAACGATCAAATTTGGGCTGCCTATTTTCTCCACCTCTACAATGATTTGAGGATTTCAATAGTCAAATCTAGCAGGCTATGATATGTGTGTCTTGCTATTCGTAAATTGCAAAAAGAATAATTATGCTTTGTCATGATTATATTCCAATATCATAATTCCCTTAACCTCCTCTTGCAGCAAAACATAAACAACATCATAAATCCTAGTACTAGATGATACAAAGATGAAATTTATCCTAACTCCACTACCAAGGATACTTCCTTTATAAAGACAGACCCAAGATGAGGACAGAAATTAAGACAGGCAGATATGCATGGCATGGTTATTACTACAGTAATCGGATCTCTCCCAAATGATGAACATAAAGGCCTATTCTGCCCAAAGCTTATTTCCAGAACTGTATTGAGAGAAATTCTTTCTATAAAGCTTCATTGCCTGTCAGTTTCCTTTTTGTTTACAAAGAAAGATACTGAAAGGAACATAAAACTGTTTGAGGCCTTATAACACTATGTAAACTGTAACACGTGCCTCATTTGGTTAAGCTTTCAGTTTTTCTGTATCTCATCCAAGTACACAGAACTCAAAACTAGTAACTACCTGTGGTTTGGTTGCAAGTAGTATAGAAAAACTGAATGCCACAAGTCATATTAATAGGTTTAATTCCCTGTGAGCAGGGAACCATGTCTGTCTTGACCACTGCTCTGCCACTTGTGGTGGGAACATTTGCTGCTCACCAAAGAACCACTTGCCTCCCCACATGTTCCGGTTCCTAACCCTTATTAGTCAGTGTGGACTGCCATAACGAAATTCCAGAGACTGGGTGGCTTCAACAACAGACATTCATTTTCCCTCCGAGTTCCGGAGGGTCAAGATCAAGGTGCCAGCATGGCTAGTTCTGGTGAGAACTCTCTCTCTGGCTTGCAGGAGGCTGCCATCCTGCCATGCCCTCACCTGGCAAAGAGATGGAGCTCTCTGGTTACAAAAACACTAATCCTGTTGTATCAGGGCCTCACCATTATGACCTCATTTACTCTTTTTTTTTTTTTTCCTGATTTTCTTTTCTTTTTTTTTTTTCAGATTTTTTTTTTTAAATTTTAAAATCTTTAATTCTTACTTGCGTTCCCAAAACATGAACCCCCCTCCCACCTCCCTCCCCACAACATCTCTCTGGGTCATCCCCATGCACCAGCCCCAAGCACGCTGCACCCTACGTCAGACATGGACTGGCGATTCAATTCTTACATGACAGTATACATGTTAGAATTCCCATTCTCCCAAATCATCCAACCCTCTCCCTCTCCCTCTGAGTCCAAAAGTCCGTTATACACATCTGTGTCTTTTTTCCTGTCTTGCATATAGGGTCGTCATTGCCATCTTCCTAAATTCCATATATATGTGTTAGTATACTGTATTGGTGTTTTTCTTTCTGGCTTACTTCACTCTGTTTAATTGGCTCCAGTTTCATCCATCTCATCAGAACTGATTCAAATGAATTCTTTTTAACGGCTGAGTAATACTCCATTAATTACTTCCTTACAGGCTATCTCCAATTACAGGCACACTGGGGGTTAAGACTCCAACCTACGAGTCTTCCTTGCCGCAGGAAGTGAGAGGCCGCATATTCCACACAGCACAGCAGCAGAGCCGTGGAGACCACCATGGGCCTGAGTCCCCGGCTCACCTGTGAGACACCGAGTGTGTACAAAGTGTAAGCTTTTGCAGGATTTATGACTACAGTAAACCTTGCCTACTCTAATACTAATATATCTGCTGATGACTCATGTGTGCCTAGTAATGAGCTCAGTTCATAAGTGGCCCTGTCCTCATGAAAAGCACAAGCCTGTGGGGGAGAGAGGAGAGGCACAAAAATCAACTTTAGGACAATTAACTTTGAAATGGTCTGATTGGATTTTATATGCAGTAAAAGGTTAGGGAGGAGGGATCAATGTGCATTGAAGGAGGACTGAAAGGCTTTTTGGAGGAGCCAACACTTGAGTCTCTCAAGCGAGGGTAGATTTGAAAGATCATTCTGCCTGACTTCAGGCTCTAATACAAAGCCAGAGTCATCAAGACAGTATGGTACTGGCACAAAGACAGAAATATAGATCAATGGAACAAAATAGAAAGCCCAGAGATAAATCCACGCACCTATGGACACTTTATCTTCCACAAAGGAGGCAAGAATATACAATGGAGTAAAGACAATCTCTTTAACAAGTGGTGCTGGGAAAACTGGTCAACCACTTGTAAAAGAATGGAACTAGAACACTTTCTAACACCATACACAAAAATAAACTCAAAATGGATTAAAGATCTAAACGTAAGACCAGAAACTATAAAACTCCTAGAGGAGAACATAGGCAAAACACTCTCCGACATAAATCACAGCAGGATACTCTATGACTCACCTCCCAGAATACTGGAAATAAAAGCAAAAATAAACAAATGGGATCTAATTAAAATTAAAAGCTTCTGCACAACAAAGGAAATTATAAGCAAGGTGAAAAGACAGCCTTCAGAATGGGAGAAAATAATAGCAAATGAAGCAACTGACAAACAACTAATCTCAAAAATGTACAAGCAACTCCTGAAGCTCAATTCCAGAAAAATAAACGACCCAATCAAAAAATGGGCCAAAGAACTAAATAGACATTTCTCCAAAGAAGACATACAGATGGCTAACAAACACATGAAAAGATGCTCAACATCACTCATTATCAGAGAAATGCAAATCAAAACCACAATAAGGTACCATTTCACGCCAGTCAGAAAGGCTGTGATCCAAAAGTCTACAAGCAATAAATGCTGGAGAGGGTGTGGAGAAAAGGGAACCCTCTTACATTGTTGGTGGGAATGCAAACTAGTTCAGCCACTATGGAGAACAGTGTGGAGATTCCTTAAAAAACTGGAAATAGGACTGCCTTATGACCCAGCAACCTCACTGCTGGGCATACACACTGAGGAAACCAGAATTGAAAGAGACAAGTGTACCCCAATGTTCATCGCAGCACTGTTTATAATAGCCAGGACATGGAAACAACCTAGATGTCCATCAGCAGATGAATGGATAAGAAGGCTGTGGTACATATACACAATGGAGTATTACTCAGCCATTAAAAAGAATACATTTGAATCAGTTCTAATGAGGTGGATGAAACTGGAGCCGATTATACAGAGTGAAATAAGCCAGAAAGAAAAACACAAATACAGCATACTAATGCATATATATGGAATTTAGAAAGATGGTAATGATAACCCTGTATGCAAGACAGCAAAAGAGACACAGATGTATAGAACAGTCTTTTGGACTCTGTGGGAGAGGGAGAGGGTGGGATGATTTGGGAAAATGGCATCGAAACATGTATAATGTCATATAAGAAACAAATCGCCAGTCTAGGTTTGATGCAGGATACAGGATGCTTGGGGCTGGTGCGCTGGGATGACCCAGAGGGATGGTATGGGGAGGGAGGTGGGAGGGGGGTTCAGGATTGGGAACACATGTACACCCATGGCAGATTCATGTTGATATATGGCAAAACCAATACAGTCCTGTAAAGTAAAATAAAGTAAAATTTAAAAAATAATAACTTTAAAAAAAGGTTAAAAAAGAAAGATCATTCTAGGTACTGACTGTGTTTGATGTTTGTACCGTTTGTTTGTCCACCGATACTATGAGCAAGTATAAGTGGCATCTAAAGTTATGGAAAAGAAAGACGTCAAAATCATCACAGTAAGAGCACTGCATGGCTAAAAAGAGCCTTGGTAGTCTTCTCAGCCAAACCAGTTATTTGAAAAATAAAGAAACCGAGGGCCAGGGACATGGTGAATTTGCCAAAATGGAAAAAGAGGATTGTCTTGGAAATACAAATATAAGCTAGTCCCCTCACCTCGCTGAGCCTCAAGGTTCATTTAAGTAAATGGGAGACAAGAATACCTACTTCCCCTTGTTTTGAAGGTCAACTAAGGCCATAAATGTGAATGCTCTCTATCAAATATTTTATAAAACTACACTGCCTCATTAAAATGCCTGCCCCAAAGCCACAGACCATTAGACCATTTTCTTCACTCCGTCAAAGCTTGCACACTCTAAAGCAGTTCCCTTCAAAGTACCATCTTGAAAGCAGTGCTGTTTGTTCAAAATACTTAGAACTCCTCTGTCTGGATTTCAAAATGCAGGGCTGATGTTACATTATTTGAAATACCCTCAATGGTGGCAAATCCCTGCTCACTAAGGGGCTGACCTGAGAGCACTGAACACTTTTGAATTCACTGAGAATACAGTAAATGGGTGGACAGAAAAACAGACATATTTTCATGTGCAGCTCATTAACGGGTTCTGAAACACTTCCTTCAAAACCAATTTCCTAACTGCAAACAACAGTGTTACTACAGTAAATTGCACAGTCTCAAAGAATGAGCTCATTGAAACAACATCCAATTTCATACATAAATTCTTTTATATATGAAAAGAGAAAAGGGGAGAAAAACTAGAAGGATAAGAAAACAGTGTTACCATTATTGTGGGGGAAGGTGCAGAGCAAAGTCAGGGAATCCTTTTGACATCTTTCGACAAAGGGTAATGCTGTTTTGTTTTGTTTTGTTTTTTTCACTAAAATTTATGAATCGGGTTCTGAAGGCCTGGGTTGTTGCTTATGTTTGCTTGCAGTAAGTCAGATGATTCCACTTCATTTCAGCATATCTCAATTCCAAGGGGTCAATGCAGACAAAGCAAAGAAACAGCATCAGACCCTAGACGTGCCAGCTGTGACTCTTCAAACATTTTTGTAAGGTACAAGAACCTAAACCAGCCATCAGTGCAAGCCATGATCTCTTAAAACCACTTCCAACATGCTCAGAATTGTCGTCTTCAAATGACCACAGCACCTTGCCACTTTGCTGATATCAGAAGTGAAATAACACGCATCTACTCGGAACTGCCCCATGATTATTTTCAATGCCTACTCCTCTGCAAAAACAAGAGTCTAATTAAAATAGGTATATTATTTCAGTGAGCCCTAGAGATATAAAATATGGAAATCTGATATTCCATGTCATGATAAAGGCATTTTCACTGCCAATAAAATGAAAAACACCTGAGTGGACTGAAGAAGCATAAACATGCTTGTCTATTAAACAGGTCAGGGTGAGTGAACATTCAAAACTGACAGCCTTTTTGGTGCCGAGAAGGCATTGGCCGGGGTAGAGACAGGACGTTAGGCAGTAAGAAAGGTAACGTCTGGGTCATCACCCATTCTCTGAATCACTCTACTTCAGTTCCAAGAATCTATGTTTTGATTATCCTAATGTCAGTCCTACATTCTCAATCCAAGTAAAACCAGCAGTTCCTCCTACCGCTGGCAGAAACCCAGTGACATGGAGACATGTTCTCTTTCACATGTAATGTGTGTTTCCCCTTTGGATTGTATCCCTGGCTCTATTGATCTTTTTGACTCCAAGCAGAGGGCCCCTGCCTGAAGTCCATCTGGCAGAGATGGCTAGAGCAAGAGCAGGTGACCCTGCAAAGTCCAGGACCTCTCAAGCAAGGTGTCATGTGTATGACACCTTTGGTGACACTCAGCTGTTGACACAGGTAAGGTTTGGCAAAGATGAGCATTTCAGAGCCACTGGGGACAACCAAACTCTCTACCAGTCAGCTAAGCATTGCTTAGATTATGCCAAAAGGCTATTTGAGTCGGACACTGAAGCAAATCTCAGATGGCATAGGAAGTGTCTGGTGGCTATGCTTTATTCCATCTGAAGGAGGCCAAACTGCAGTAAATGCAATCAACACACCCTCCTGGGGCTCTCTGCTTCCGGAGAAGGCAGAGATATTTGGTAACTCTGGCCCTACCTTCCCTCATCATTGCCCAGCAGCACCTCTGCAAGAAGGTCAAGTTCACCCAGGAGACCCCTAACCGCAAAAGCACGTTGCCTAGGGAAGTGGGGAAGAGCACCACATACACGCCTGCCCCTACTGTTGACCCAGCCTGGCTAACTCAGTCCACCTCACCACATAAGGGATAACACAGAAGCGAGAGGCCGAGAGTCTTCAGTAAGATGCTTTATATTCATAGTTGTTCCTTCTTGAAACTTCTCATCTATTTATGTAAGTTATGGACTCAATTATGGAATTAACCAGTGTGAAAGCATTACAACCATTCTGGCATTATCCTCCCATCAGGAGAAAATTAGTATTTCATCCTCACTTCAGGCCTCACCCCAGTAATGCTCATCATTAGTGCAGAGGAGAGTCTGAAGAAATCAAAGAAGAGGTTTCTAAGCAGAATTTCATGTCCTAGATCCCTTAATTGGCACTAAATTCCTTTCTTATCAATGATGAGAAGTCTGAAGCCCATCACTACATCTACTGGGCTGGCCAAAAATTTCTTCGAGTTTTTTCCATAACATCTTATATGTGCTGTGCTAAGTTGCTTCAGTCATGTCTGACTCTTTGTGACCCTATAGCCTGTATCCCACTGGGCTCCTCTGTCCATGGGATTCTGCAGGCAAAAATACTGGAGTGGGTTGCTATGCCTTCCTCCAGGGGATCTTCCCAACCCAGGGATTGAACCCATGTCTTTTTTTTTTTTTTACTTTATTTTACTTTACAATACTGTATTGGTTTTGCCATACATTGACATGAATCCACCACGGGTGTACATGTGTTCCCAAACATGAACCCCCCTCCCACCTCCCTCCCCAACCCATGTCTTTTATATCTCTTGCATTGACAGGCAGGTTCTTTACCACTCATGCCACCTAAGAGGCTTATGGAAAAACCCAAACAAGCTTTTTGGCCAACCCAATACATCTTTAATTACCCATCTCTGCTTTTTCTGCTGTGTAGAGTCAACAGACAGCTCTATTTTTTCATTGGCTTTTATGTGGTAGAAACCAGGAAATATTTTTCTTCAAAGTCCTGAGACTTTAAAAAAGTACTTTCAGCCATGAAGTTAATATACTTCAGTGAGCTCACATCATGCTAGTTTCACTATGATGCTTTTCTTTTTTTAAAAAAAAGAGCTTTCTCTTCTAACAAAAGGAAGTGAATCTCTTTGGTCCTTCAGAAGTGTGTGTGTGTCCCAGTGTTGTGGTTTCGAGCATGAGGATGTTATTGAATTTATCTGCCAAAAAGACCAATCTTCAGTTAAAGAATCTCTTTCTCCAAAGGCCCATTATTTCTATTTTCCTGTCCAACTTCTAGAACCTCTAAGGGGATCACAAACTGTTTAATTTTTGCCCAAAGGCTTATTATTTATATGACCAGTAATTAAAGGAAAGAAAGATTTTTTTCAGTGATACCAGGATTTCACATCAAGAAGTGGTCCTTTTCTTCCCAATAAACATAAAAGCTTATTTTCTTCTATAGAATATGTATTAGAGAATTTAGAGTGTTTCTTATGGTTTTTAAAATTAAACTTTCCTTACTTTTTTTAATTGAAGTACAGTTGCTATACAATATTATGTAAGTTACAAGTATATCATATAGTGATTCACGATTTTTCAAGTTTATGCTCCGTTTATAATTATTGTAAAATATTGGCTACATTCACCATGCTGTACAACATATCCTTATAACTTATTTTATACCTTATAGTTTGTACATCTTGTACCTATGAAGCTTTTTTCCCCAAAAAATGGGGATTTTATGGTTGCCAACTATGAAAGTGAGTTTGAGCATTATTTGATATTCTGTGCTAGAGTGCTGTACTAAAAATATCCTCTCTCTTCTGTTTACATCTACTTCAGGTTTTCTAGTATTCCTGTTCTCATTAACGCAAGCATTCATATGTGCAATGTGCTGCTCTTTTGGCACTTGCAATAGGAAAGTCTTGAGGCACTTGAATTTTTGTCTCATCTTGTACAACTGTCTAATTAAGGGGCATGTTCCCACAATGAACAAAAAACACATGGTTTCACAAAGCGGCAGTGGCACACCCAACATGGAAGCTGGACTCCCAACCCTCCATCTCTCACAAGGTCTTGTCATACCATCTGGCATCATTAGGTTGCTGTAAATGTTTATTTCCAGTAATTGGGCAATACATAAAACGTGTTTGAAACAACCAAAGACTCTGGATGCCAAATAAGTCTCCAACTTGGGTCTCTGTTAAGAAAATCCATTTAGACTAAAGGACACCCTTGAACAATGGAAAAAGTGTGCCCATTCAATGACCTTGTGGTGCAAAAATAGATTTGAGGGGTATTTTATGAAATCTGGCTTCTCCAGTATTCTTGCCTGGAGAATCTCCATGAACAGAAGAGCCTAGCAGGCTACAGTCCATGGGGTCACAAAGAGTCGGACATGACTGAGTGAGTAAGCACACATTAGAGATGAAAACTTGATGGAAATGTTGAAATAACTATCACCACTAGAAATGTAATTCTAATTTGATCTATACATTGAGCAAAATGTTAGAAATATTTTCAAATATTTATGGAGTACCAGTGCTTACTGTAGGTAACACAGACACCTATCTTTGCCAAAATTATGACTTTTCAACTATTTCAAACTTGATTTAATTTTTTATTGGAGTATAACTGATTTTCAATATTGTGTCAGTTTCTGCTGTACAGAAAAGGGAATCACCCATACATATACATACATCCACTCTCTTCCAGACTCCATTCCCATATAGGTTCATTATAGAACACTGAATAAAGCTCCCTGCGCAATACAGTAGGTTATCATTAGTTATCTTTTATTTCTTGTAGTATAGTTCAAACTTGATTTACATTCAAGAAACCAATTCCTCTTGGCCATCCTGTGCTTAGTTGCTCAGTGGTATCCGACTCTTCGCAACCCCACTAACTGCAGCCTGCCAGGCCCCTCTGTCCATGGGGATTCTCCAGGCAAGAATACTGGAGTGGGTTTCCATGCCCTTCTTCAGGGGATCTTCCCAACCCAGGGATCAAACCCAGGTCTCCCACACTGCAGGCAGATTTTTACTGTCTGAGCCACCAGGGAAGCCCAAGAATACTGGAATGGGTAGCCTATCCCTTCCCCCGGGGATCTTCCCAACCCAAGAATTGAACAGGGTTTCTTGCATTGCAGGTGGATTCTTTACCGGCTGAGCTACTGGGGAAGCCCTGATCACCCTATATATTCTATTAATTTCTGTTCTCTTAATACTTTAAGGTGAATTTAGTGATTCCTGTACTCAGCCTGATTCACACAGAAATCAACAGTCTATATAATCTTTAAGAATAAATTATTTTTTAGGACTCTGAAAGAAGAAACATCACAATAGAAAGGTATTTTCCCCTTTATCTTGATACTTTCCATCAAGGTAAAAAACATTTTAGATACTTCTAATCACATTATTCCTATCCTTTCCACTTTATGATATTAAGACAAGTCTAAAAAAATCTGTATTATTTATCTATCATCACTAGATCTATTCGTTAACCACTGAATTTTCTCCATTAATCCTCTCTCTCTTCATCTCTTGTGGTACTTATATAAAATGGAGTATTACTCAGCCATTAAAAAGAATGCATTTGAATCAGTTCTAATGAGGTAGATGAAACTGGAGCCGATTATACAGAGTGAAGTACAGTACACTAATGCATATATATGGGATTTAGAAAGATGGTAACAATAACCCTGCATGCGAGACAGCAAAAGAGACACAGATGTATAGAACAGTCTTTTGGACTCTGTGGGAGAGGAAGAGGGTGGGATGATTTGGGAGAATGGCATTGAAACGTGTATAAGAAACAAATTACCAGTCCAGGTTCGATGCAGGATACAGGATATTGGGGCTGGTGCACTGGGATGACCCAGAGGGATGGTATGGGGAGGGAGGTGGGAGAGGGGTTCAGGATGGGGAACACGTGTACACCCGTGGTGGATTCATACAGTACAATACAATATTATATTATACAATATTATAAAGTAACCTCCAATTAAAATAAATAAATTTATATTTTAAAAAACTTTTTTTATTAAAAATAAACAAGTAAATAAAAATAAAACAGCATTGGATTCCCTGACTGGTATTCAAGAATACCTGATTCTTGACATCAATCAAAGACGGAACTGGTTAAAACAAAGATGTAGCTACTCATCTTTACCTCATAGTCCTCCCCTGCAAGGGTCAATTAATCAATCAGACAGCACATTTATCTGATTTCTGAAGCCAGGAAGTTCAGAACAGTCCAGCTCATCACCATGTTTTTCTTTACAACAGCCCATAATCAAATCCTGATGCTGGATCCTTCACAAAAGCCTCTGCATTCAACTCTTCATTTTCAAGTTGACTTCTTAGATTAGACCCTGATCATTTCACAACTGGACCAAGGCCAACTTCTCCTCCCTGGCTTCCTCATGTCTACCATGTCCATATCCACTTCCATCTCACTCAAAAGTTGTAACTTTTAAAATTTTCTAGATATTCATTAAATGTACCAAACATAGGGCTTTTAAATTCATCTTAAAATTATATTATTCTATCTATAAGTCAAGAAAATGTTCACATTTTCTTTCTCTTTCTTATAAGGAATTTTCAAATATGCTGAGATAATTCAAAGAATAAAAACAGTAATCACTTGTATTTCTACCTTTGAGTCAATAGCTGTTACAATTTTGCTATATTTGTGTATAAAAGGCATTTGAAAGTAAATTACAGATATTATGGCATTCCTCACTCTAGAATAAGGACACTGCCCTACATACCTCTAATACCATTATCACAGCTAAGAAAAGAATAGTTCCAAAATACCATCTAATATCCAGTCCATATTTAAACATCTTCAATTGTTCTTTAAATGTCTTTCAGAGCTGGGTGTTGATTTTTTTTTTTTAAACCAAGATATGATTAAGGTTTATACATTAGATGTGCTGTTATCTCTCTAGTCTCTTTCTGGGGAAGTCAGTGTGTGTGTGTGTATGTGTGTGTCTTTCTGGGGAAATGTTTGTGTGTGCTTTTAATGATATGAATGTTTTAAAGAAACCAAGCAACAATTTATCAGTCTTCCTGATGTGATAGCTTTGGCTTGTTTCTTCACCTTCAGTATTCCCTATGAAGGTGGGAGGGTGGGTGGCTGTGTGTGTGTGTGTGTTTAATGATATGAATGTTTCAAAGTGTGTGAGTGTGTTTAACGATATGAATGTGTGTGTGTGTTTAATGATATGAATGTTTCAAAGAAACCAAGCAACAATTTATCAGTCTTTCTGATGTGATAGTTTCATCTTGTTTTTTCACCTTCAGTATTCCCTATAAGCTGGAGGTTAGGTGTAAAGGCTCAACTAGATTCTGCTATATATTTCTGGCAAGAATCCTTTTAAGGTGTTGCTGTACATTTCATACTGTAGCCCATTAGGAGGCACATAATGTCACTTGTCCTGCTTTTAATGATTCTGAATTTGATCACTTGATCAAAGGGGCATCATGCTAGTTTTAATTTGACACCAAGTCATTTATTTTGCCTTACACCTAAGGTTTAAAAGACTTCATATCTGTGCCAACATCTGCCAGGAACTCTACTCTGGTTTACTTCTCTGGTCTCTTCTGATGCTTCTTCCTTATCTGTTTCTTACAGTGTTCTCTCTCCTCTATTTAATTTCTCCCCTCTTCTCTGTGAGCTGAGTTTCCTAACCAATCATCCATTTTCCTCCACCATCCAAGCAGGCCCCGAAATTCTATTCTGTGAAAGTCCCATGCATTCGAATACACTGATCACAGTTCATGTTGTATTTTCCACCTCAAGTTTACTGCTTCATTTTTAGAATGTGCTACAGAAACAAGAGTATTTGTACCAAATTTTGCATATGAAATCTAATGGCAATACATAAACAAAGGTGCTTACTGATTATGACATTAAGTTCTCAGTAGGTGTAACCTACAGTGAATAAGAATCTTGCTACTGAGCAAAACATCAGTATTTATTTAAAATAAATAATAAATAAAATTTTAAGTACTCGTTAGGGTTTTCTGCCATTCATTTAAAATCCACTTATACCTCCCTCTATAGCTGTATTTGCAAAACAGCCATAGCAAGAAAGCACAAATATTTCCAAACACCTTTGTAGGATACATCTTATATACTATTGACTATTTTGTCAGTAATTTTTTAATGCCTGGATCATCCTAATTGCACAAACTGGACAATCATAGGCATTCAGCATGTCTCACCAATAGGAAAAAATTGTGTTCTGAGAATATTTTGAAGCTGTGTATTACTGACTACACATGCAAAATGAATTAAGCATTGAGATCCCTGTTGGGATCATTTAGATCAGAAGTCAGGGAAATATCCAGATAAGGCAAAAATGTATTCCAATGAGTCTGAATTATTTGGATAATTCCACCAACTAATCAATTCATGTGAATTGTATAATCCACCTTAAGCCTAAAAGTAAATAATTTGTTTATATTCTTTCCAGTGAGCAAGTGTCTGCCTACAATTACATGTACAAGAATAATGAAGTCTGTTGACATCTCATTTTCTTGCTTTTTACCATCTGTGTTCCAATTTGGACACTAAGGAGAAAGATACTGGGCACAGAATTTTATTTTTATTTTTTAAATTTTATTTTTTTTACTTTACAATACTGTATTGGTTTTGCCATACATTGACATGAATCCACCACAGGTGTACATGAGTTCCCAACCCTGAAGCCACCTCCCATCAGCCTCCACCTCTCTGGGTCATCCCAGTGTACCAGCCCCAAGCATCCTGTATCCTGTATCAAACCTAGACTAGCGATTCATTTCTCACATGACAGTATACATGTTTCAATGCCATTCTCCCAAATCATCCCACCCTCTCCCTCTCCCACAGAGTCAGAATTTTAAAAGGACCTGCTTTTTCCTGTGATCAACCTAAGCTGAAATGACTAAACAATGCAAGTGACACCAAATTCATCCTCCTCCTCCAAAGCTTTTCTGGGGCAAATTGTGCAGTGCATGAGTCTTACTTCAGCCCCACTGCCCCTGTAAAAACTTGCCTTTAACACAGTAATCCAGTCTTTACTTCTAAGCTAAATGTAACTTGATGATATTCCTTCTGCAAAAGGCATGTTTAAACTTGGTCTTCAACTGAGGAAGAAAAAGCTCCCCTTTCAGTAGGCATTTCAGGCTCTACAGGCAGACCAACGTTAAGTGGGAGATTAAACCTCTGCCTTAGTGAAGTTACATGACAAAAGCAATCATCTGCTCTATTTTTATGCTTGACTCTCTCAATAGGTAAGCATTTTCTAAGCTAGTATTTTTATAGTTCTGTAACATTTGCAGAGCATGTCATTTCGCCTAGTCTAATCTTGACCAAGCTCCATACTCTTGTCTCCACTTTACAAATAAGGAAGCTGGTTCCTTGCCACCAAGTGCTGAGCCCATGGCTCTAACCAATGTTTTATAACTCTACATGGCTCTTCTTTCCATTCTGGTCTACAAACCAATTTTGCTTCTTCCTCTAGGAGAAAAGGGTTTCCCTAGTGGCTCAGTGGTAAAGAAACCCTGCCAATGCAGGAGACACAGGTTCAATCCCTGGGTCAGGAAGATCCCTTGGAGAAGAAAATGACAGCCTACCTCAATATTCTTGCCTGAGAAATCCCATGGACAGAGGAGCTTAGGAGGCTACAGTCCACGGGGTCGCAAAAGAGTCGGACACAACAGCAACCAAAGAACTAGAAGAAAGGAGATGACCTAACCATAGACTTGCCCAGCACCTAAAAGTGTTCTCCAGGTTCAAAAGCAAGAATGATTGATTTTACTATCAACATATATCACACACACAGACACACATAATTTTTTGAATGTTCAGGTAACAGTAGATAAACAGATCTTCTCACAAGGGGTTAAAACCATAATCAAGTGACGGGAGAAGAACTACAGAACAAAGCTATGTCATTGTCACATAATTCCAAAGCAGGAAGCACCAAGTAACTGTGGTCGAGGAACCAGTAATTTTCTGTTGCTTTTACTATGCACATTCAATGATGAGTTTTAAAGAAAATTCAACTTCTCTCTCACTTAATGATATATAGACCTACAGTTACACATAAATACAACATTTAAAATACACTTCAAATAACTTATACACTGCTATTCTAGTTATATAGTTTTATAAGAAAATAAAAGATGACAAATTATTATTGTCTGATGGATCCAAAACTTGACTATATCCACTAACCAGCAACCTATTGCAAAAAGGCATGAAATTTTTCAAACATCTCTGTAGAATATATCTCATGTACCGTATCTCATGCTTGACACATGCTTTAAATATAGATCACTGTAACTGAAAAACTACCAACAAGCAATCATGGACATCTTGCAGCATTTCTGGAAGTTCAATACATACTATTATCTTATGGATACCTCCAAACATCTTACAATGCTTATAGTATCTTATATATCAAAGGTTGGCAACTCTTTCTGTACAGGTCTTTGCAGAGCATATTTTAGGCATTTCAGATCATATGACCTCACTGAAAGTATATAATCCTTCTGTCAGTAGGATTATATGTCTATGAAAGCAGACATAGACAGTATGTAAATGATGGATCAGGCCGTATCCAATAAATCTTTATTTATAGTAACAGGCCCACAGGTTGCCAATTCCTTCTACAAAAACCTCATTTCATCAAGGCTGTCTTTCCTATTAAAAGAGACTATCTAGAACACATCACTAAAATGGGCTGGGCAGTGCTGCTCACCTGTGACCCAATGGTTTCCTGGAAGCACCGGCCCAGCTGGGTCTTAGCAGCCACCGGATACACGTGAGGAATGACTTGCTGGTATGAGGAATGGACCGTCTGGGTCTTCTGGACAGGAAGGCCTTGGTAAGGGACTTGGGACTGGCCTGGTTGAGCTTCTTTAACCTTCTGACCTGTTGGGCCATCAACTCTTGAAACCTGATGTATCTGGACCGAGGCCTCAGGAGGGTGCTTCACATGGATATTGACTATGTTAGGAGGAAATTTCACTAAAACAGATCGGGAGGAAAACTTATCAGCTGTAAATAATTAACATGCACGTCACGATGAAAGTAAATTTTCATGCTCATCAGCATGAAACTAAATTCTATACACGCAAATATACTTAAGTACATATATATTATGCTGTTGTTTTGTTGTTTAAGTCATGCCAAACTCTTTTGTGACCCCATGGACTGTAGCCCACCAGGTCCTCTGTCCATGGGATTTCCCAGGCAAGAATACTGGAGTGGGTAGCCATTCCCTTCTCCAGGGGATCTTCCCATCCCAGGAATCAAACCCATGTCTCCTGTATTGCAGGCAGATTCTCTTTACCGCTAAGCCACCAGGAAAGCCCACATATATATTATACATAGGATAAATAAAAGATTTATAGTAAGGATCTAGTTTTGCTGCACAGCCATTAAAACTCTTGAGAGTAAAAGGGGACACTCAAGAATTAAATCTGAATTTATATCCTTTAAAGAATAAAACTACTTTTACAAAGCAAAATTTAAACCTCTCAGAATAATGGATTCATGAAACATTTTTTTCAGAAGAGCCAAAAAACTATGAAATTTGTGCTACTTGTGGTCATACATTTTATCAAACAGAAGTAATTAAGACTCAAAAGTTAGATTATTTTCTAATTTCTCACAAAGTTTCCATCAGAGAGATTGTAGGATTTATAACACAATTTCAAAAAACATAGTTCTCTTACCCTTAACCTGGTGTGTACATACTTTTGTGCTTCTTTTCACACACACAAAATATTTAAGTGTGACATTTTATATCAGTATTTTCTTTCTCTGCAGGTTTCACACAGAATTTTATCTTCTGATGCTAAGATTCAGGTTTTAAAGAATAAGAGCCAGTAACACTTCTCTGACCCCTTTTTAAAAAATTGTGCATGTGTGAGAGGTGCCAGGTTGAAAAGAATGAATTAGTCATAGAATTTGAGCTCCAAGTGACCTAGTTTATCTTCCTCTACAGATGACTAAACTGAAGCCCAGGCAAGTTACAGATTGTCTAGAACTAAAACCAAGCGCTGTTTGACTACAAAATAGATTTGGTATTCAACAGCAGGTACCGTGTGATCTACTAGATGATTAATGATCATGAGAGTCAGAACACCATCTTGTTCATCTTTCCCTTGCCCAGGTCCTGCCAGAAGAGCACCATGTACGTTTATCAGCTCTTGGTCCTGTGTCACCCAAGAAAGATGGGCTCCATTTTCTCATTTCCTAGGTACCATTCTCTGTAGCCGAGAAAGCGCTGTCACCATATAACTGGGCCCATATTCTGTTCCAGTGCCAACCCCGCAGGCATTTGGCTTCTGTATATATAGGTTTGGCGTGTTAACAGAGTTCTGACGAATAGGTAAAATCAAAACAGTCAGCCTACCTTTTACTCCTTGCTGGCTGGTCATGGTCAGAGGCAAAGTATGTGTTGAGTGGACGACATGTGTTCCCAACGCCTTGCCTGACTGCTGGGAATGCTGATATACTTTAGGCAGGCTGGCCCCGTGGACTGGGATCTGACAGAGCTTCCCTGTGAAGTTTGGAGGGCACTGGCATTTGTCCCTCGAACTGCACTGGCCTCCATTCATACATGGAAGATGGCAAATTACTGTAACGGGAAAGAGAAAATGTGAAGAGTTGGTTAGTTTCTCAAAATCTAAGTAACAATCAACCAATGTAACACCCCCAAAGCACAGCCATCATATTACCAATGACTTTAGAAATGGAAAACAGAGGAGAACCTACACTGGGACAAAAATATTTCCTTTTTTTTAAAACTATCTTTTTCTTTCCACCTTAAGTAAGTCATTTAGCTCTCGAATTGCCTGTGGTTGTTCATTCACAATGCTGGAAAGAATTCATGGGGAAAAAAAATACATATATGTAAATATACATATTACTCAGGATATCTCTTACATTCTGTACTTACTTTGTTTTCCTATTACTAGTTTATTTACTGTCTTTCTAGATTATAAACTTTCCTGGGGAAAGGAATGCTTGGTTTAATGAACTTTATATCCTCAGCAACTAAAATAATGTCCAGTTCATAGTGGACATTAAATATTTCTTCCAAGAATAAACAAATGAGAGTGCTAAAAATAATATCTGTTGAGAATCTTCTCTATGTAAGGAACTGAACTAAGTGCTATCCAGAATAAGGGAGGAGAATAGTTTGAATCCTGCTTTACAGGAATTTGATATCCCACTAGGATAACAAGACCACAGTGAAATCTAGACATAGCAGAGAGATTAATAGTTGGGAATTTATTTAGAATACCAAAAGGTAAAAGGATGTATTTGGGTGAAAAATTTTATGAAGAGTTTTAAATTCTGGCTAAATTCAGCTTATGGCCAACCTCTTTACAACTAATGAATTCTTCCCATCAGCCTTTAAACTGATTGTATTTCCAGCAGCTTAAAAAATAAGTCTCTCAACTCCATTCTCTTTCAGGTTCTACTCTGCTTCAATCCTCTCCTCCATGATCAAACTTTCCAAAAGAATTATCTGCTCACTACTAGCTAGCCAGCACCAAGTTGTATTCCCTTCTTTGTGTCTGTTCCCTTTTCCCATACCTCTCCTACACTGAAACTCCTCTTACTCAGGTCACTAATGGTCTCCGCATTGCTAAATCCATTGGTTGGATTTCAGTCTTCCCTTAGCTTCTGTGACATCTCACCCACCTAGTTTGCTCTTTCCTCTTTGTCCACTCTCTCTTGCTATTCTTTGCAGACTCCATTCTTTCCTTATCCTTTAAACACAGATGTGCTTCAAGATTTGATCTTAAAATCTGCTCCACTAACCCTACACATTCTGATTTCATCCTATCATATGATGATGTCACTCAAAACCACATTTCTGAGCCAAAGCTTTCTGCTGCACTCCACACTGTCTACATCCTATAGACCTACTATAGACATCTCAGACTTACAATGTCCCACTTGGAACAGGATTATCTTCCCCCCTAACATCTCCCATTCACTGAGGCATGCTTAACAGAAATCTGAGGGTCCTCTCAAACCACTCAAATATCCAGTTTGCCAGGTCCTGCCTTCTAAACATTCATCAAATATGCCCACATCTTTCTCATCATAGAGATCCTGTTTTCTCTGAAACCTCATTTCCTACAATTCAGCTACTTTGAATTTGATTCCTGAGTGGACAGGGCTCTCTCACCCCTCCTCATGTTTTATCTACCCTGCATCCTTGGCCTGGAACACTCTTTCCATTTGCTTCCCAACACCCTCCCCGCTTGCCCACCTAACTCCTACTCACCTTTTAGACTCTGCTTAAACCTCACTTCCTGGAAGCATTTCCAGTTGCCCCTCATCTAGGTCTGGGCCTCTCCTCTGTGCTTTCATGGGCTCTCATTCACTGTCCATCATGCCCCTTGGCTTACTGCATTATAATCCTCTGACTTCGTTTCTGTATGTCCCATTCAACTAGAGCTCTGTGAGGTCAGGGACTTCAATGCTTTACCCCTAAGATGTAGCTCAGCTTTTAGAAAAAAATGCTGCAGCTCAAAAAAATTTACTAGATGAAAGAATGAACAGATTTATGGCTACTACTTTGTCAAATACCATTCTAGGTACTATAGAAGAAAGTAAAAGCTAACTGGAGCTGTTAGGTAATACATGATAACTAAAAATATGCATCAACAAATAAGTAACACTGGAAAATATAAAATGCAAATTCTATAGAACTTCAGAGAAAAGTCATTTCTGGGAAGTCAAAATAGACTTTTCAGAAGAGCTCACTTGAAATAAGTCTTTGAAGCTGGGGATTCAGAAAAACAGAAAGGACTGCATCCCAGGAGGATGGTATGTGAAAAGGCCAGAGGCAGGCAAATCTGGAAGATAATGAGAAAGCCTGTGTTGTTGAAATCCCAGATTCCTTGGGGAGAGGGGTCAGGTGATAAACTAGGAGATATAGACTTAACTCAGAGAATGGCTAAAGGTCTGATAAAGAGTTTGGCTTTTATTCTGTAATTAATAAATCATTTTGGAGACTTCAAGGAGAGAATTTTCCAGGAAGATTACTCTTGTGATGGCATGTGGCATTAGCTGGAAAGGAGAGTGACCAAGTAGAGAAGTCAGGTAAGAGAATATTAAAATAACTGAAAGACAACTTGAAAAACCCATGGATTAGGATCATGGCAAAAAGAACTGATAGAAACATGAAGTAATATGATATTGTGATAGACAGGCAATCAGTAAAACGAACGTGGAGATGGGACACAGGAAGTAAACAGAAGGTGAAGGAAGAGTTAAGACACTGAAGGAGAAAGAAAAGAACTGGAAAAAAATGACCAAGGTGACTGCCAAGAACTATGTCCAGGGTCTGACTATGGGGCAGATAAAGTCAAAACTGCTCATGCAAGATAGGGTCTGGAATATGCTTCCTCGAGTGTCTAATCTACACTGAGGTGCTGAGTAAGAAGAGTCAAAGCTGACTCTGAGGTTGAGTCAAAGACTTCATAATTCCCAGTTCAATTCTAAACTGAACTTCTACTAAACAACAGCTTGTTGCTGGATGAGTTTAATGTGCATGCCTAGCCAAGATTTTCAGCCAGTTCAGTTAGTCGCTCAGTTGTATTCAACTCTTCACAACATCATGGACTGCAGCACACCAGGCTTCCCTGTCCTTCCCTGTCCACTGGAGCCTACACAAACCCATGTCCATCACGTTGGTGATGTCATCCAACCATCTCATCCTCTGTTGCCCCCTTCTCCTCCTGCCTTCAATCTTTCCCAGCATCAAGGTCTTTTCCAATTAGTCAGTTCTTCGCATGAGGTGGCCAAAGTACTGGAGTTTCAGCTTCAGCATCAGTCCTCCCAATGAATATTCAGGACTGATTTCCTTTAGAATTGCGTGGTTTGATCTCCTTGCAGTCCAAGGGACTCTCAAGGGTCTTCTCCAACACCACAGTTCAAAAGCATCAATTTTTTGGCACTCAGCTTTCTTTATAATCCAACTCTCTCCTCCATACGTGACTATTGGAAAAACCATAGCTTTGAATAGCAGACCTTTGTTGGTAATGTCTCTGCTTTTTAATATGCTGTCTAGGTTAGTCATAGCTTTTCTTCCAAGGAGCAAGCATCTCAAACAATTTATCACTGGAATAGAAGCACACTTTATTTTGTATGGTCGATCCCTGGGTCAGGAAGATCCCCTGGAGGAGAGCATGGCAACCCATCCCAATATTCTCACCTGGAGAATCGCATGGACAGAGAAGCCTGGCAGACTACTGTCCATGGGGTCACAAACAGTGGGACATGACTGAAGTGACTTAGCACAATATGCATGAATTTCAGTTAATACAGTTCAATTAAATAATACCAATCTCCCAAAAACATGGTCTGAACTTCATTTGCCACAATATTAACTAGGTAACTTCACTGCTCTCTCCTTGGTCCACAGATCACTACATAAATAACAGATGTGTATCACGGCCAATAACCAATCATATCACTCCCTTCAGAGTCTGTTGGCAACTGATCCCGGCATATCTGTTATTCAGTTCATATATCCCCTCTCTCTTGAACCTCCCTCATACACAGACAGCAAAGCAGGTAGTTGAGTTGCCTCATCACTTCACAAGGACAAACTCACATGACATTTTACAGAAGGGTATATTCAAAATGGCCAAAAAAAAAAAAAAAAAAAAGGCACAGCAAAGAAACAGAAAACGGTAACACTGGAAATGAAACTGGAAAGTGGCTGTGATGTAGGATAAAGATGGTCCCAAAGAAATGACATTAAAGGAACTCAGATATTCCACAACTTCGAAAGCACAAAGGTGAGTTGTTGAAACCTGATTCAAACTTAGAAAGGTTCACTAACAGGTTCACTAAGGCAAAGAAAAGATACTCACTCCACATCATACAGTATATGAGAAGAAAGTGAAAATACTCAGGAGACTCTTAAGTTCTACTCAAAGAAATAAAACACTTTAATTCTCAGTGTTTCTAACACTTTAAATCATAGGGCACTTCATAAATATTGCCTCTACTATTTTTTCCCCTTTCCCTATACATACATCACCTACAGTAAAAGAATTTTAATGTTTTGACCAAAAAAAAAAAATTTAAGGCGATGGAACTAATAATTTCCCCATTGATTATTAAGATTGTTTTGCACACTTACAGCTTCCTTGGTCATTTTTATGGTGCTGGTGCAAAGAGGTCTACCTATCACCTTTACTAAAATACCATCTTTATATTTTCTTAACAAAGCTGATGTTTATTTCTAGTATCAATAGTAGATTTTGAAATCTAAAATTTAATTAGCTTTGTTTAAATCTGTTTTTAAACCTTGGAGCTAGCTTCCACACAAACATTTCAAAAACAGTACCAGTCTAAGTGGATACAGCAATAATCCCAAAATAGAACTCCAGCAACCCTGTGTCTCTCTGGTCATAAAGGAAACCACTTCTGCTGACTTATTTCAACCAGTAACTGGCCACTGTTTATAACCATTTATGAATGAGAAATAAAATACGTATTCTCCTGTTCCAGCATTTTCACAAAAATCTAAATTACAATCTAAAATTCTTTGCCTCAATTCACTCACTGTGCACTGAGTCCTTTGTAGCAGGTTGATCTTTTTAAAGCTAAATAGTCTTTTATGTCAAAGAAAACAAATTTAAAATCACCCTACAAAAGTTAAGGATTTGACTATGAATAGTTTCTTTCTGTTTCAAAAGTTCATGCCACTCTCAAAACATTGCCTGGTGATATATAGTCTGGGGTGCCACTGTTCTATTAAACTTTCTCAACACATGAAGAGGAAAAAGAGTAAGTTATCTTTAAGGCTGCCTTGAGAAGCCTGTGGTATGCTAGTTGTAAGTCTAGCTATGGCACATATATTTTAGAACACATAACTGGAAGGTGTAATATAGAATGCTGGCTGAGAAATTTCATAACCTTGCGAGCTCGACATCTTGTTGGCCATCACCATAATTCACTTCATTGCATCATACCTGGGACCTACCACAAATAACAAGAGGTATGTGTGCCTTTAGCCTGTTATTCCAAAGAGTGTAATTTCATGACAACCACTCCAAGCATCTCATGGTACGACTATAAAAGGTCGCAATGAGCAAAAGGATCCAGGCTGGAAGAAAAACTGAGGATTTAAATATGCCCAGGGTTTCGGTACATTCCACCATTCACGGTGGTCTATAAAACAACTAGCAGGCCTCAACAAATGAGGCTCAGAGGATAATATTCCCAGTCTACGCCACAATTGGAACTTAGTTTAAATGAATAGGTACTGATCTGTATACAAATATGGGCAAACTGAATTTTCTACACATTGGGGCTATAAAAAGCTACACTCTCATTCTTCCCTGTTATCTTAGCTGACTATAAAAATATTTCAGCTGCTTGTCCCCAAAAGGCGCTCTAAGAATGTAGTTGACTTTCCTAAGGCAACTCCCAGCAACACCCTGGCCCCTCTACCCACCCCCTCGCTTTGTTTGCCAGCAGACTGTTTCAAGTTATTGTGGTTAAGGCAGAGCAGAGCAAACAAACTCCCATCTGAAGGAAAACCAACATCTGTCATTTTGTAGAAGAGACACACACATGATTTTGATTTGAAGAGCTACTTCCACTTTCCCACTTGTCTCTTATTAGGAGAATAATGTTCCCTTAAAGGCGTTCAACATTTTGGTTGCCGCCCCTTGCAAGGTGAAAAGAAAAGTAATAATATTTTTAGAAAGTGCAAGTTATCACTTTATCTCTCCCCTAAATATACCTACCTTGCTCTCTTTTAAAGGATACCCACAGATTCTATTCAGCCAGAAAGTAGGTTAATAATGTAGCCATTTAAAGCTTTCAGATAACAAATATGTCAGATAATAAACACTGCAGCAAACCATTGCTCATTTTTTAAAACTTATTTTTAATTGGAGGGAAATTGCTTTACAATGTCGAGTTGCTTTCTGCCATACAACAATGTGAATCAGTACCCTCCTCTTGAACCTCGCACCCTTCTAGGTTGTCACAGAGTACCAGGTTGACCTCCCTTTCCATTGTCTGTCTGTTTAACATACGGTAATGTATATGTTTCTGTGCCACTCTCTCAGGAAGCAACAGTTAGAACTGGACATGGAACAACAGACTGGTTCCAAATAGGAAAAGGAGTATGTCAAGGCTGCATATTGTCACCCTGCTTATTTAACTTATATGCAGAGTGAAGTGAAGTGAAGTCACTCAGTCGTGTCCGACTCTTTGTGACTCCATGGACTGTAGCCTACCAGACTCCTCTGTCCATGGGATTTTCCAGGCAAGATTACTAGAGAGGATTGCCATTTCCTTCTCCAGGGAATCTTCCTGACCCAGGGATTGAACCCGGGTCTCCCGCATCGTAGGCAGACGCTTTACTGTCTGAGCCACCAGGGAAGCCATCATGAGAAGTGCTGGACTGGAAGAAGCACAAGCTGGAATCAGGATTGCCAGGAGAAATATCAGTAACCTCAGATATGCAGATGACACCACCCTTATGGCAGAAAGTGAAAAGGAACTAAAAAGCCTCTTGATGAAAGTGAAAGAGGAGAGTGAAAAAGTTGGCTTAAAGCTCAACATTCAGAAAATGAACATCATGGCATCTGGTCCCATCATTTCATGGGAATTAGATGGGGAGACGGGGAGACAGTGGAAACAGTGTCAGACTTTATTTTTGGGGGCTCCAAAATTACTGCAGATGGTGACTGCAGCCATGAAATTAAAAGACGTTTACTCCTTGGAAGGAAAGTTATGACCAACCTACATAGCATATTGAAAAGCAGAGATATTACTTTGTCAACAAAGGTCCGTCTAGTCAAGGCTATGGTTTTTCCAGTAGTCATGTATGGATGTGAGAGTTGGACTGTGAAGAAAGCTGAGCATTGAAGAATTGATGCTTTTGAACTGTGGTGTTGGAGAAGACTCTTGAGAGTCCCTTGGACTGCAGGGAGATCCAACCAGTCCATCCTAAAGGAGATCAGTCCTTGGTGTTCATTGGAAGAACTGATGCTGAAGCTAAAACTCCAATACTTTGGCCACCTTATGCGAACAGTTGACACATTGGAAAAGACCCCGATGCTGGGAGGGATTGGGGGCAGGAGGAAAAGGTGACGACAGAGGATGAGATGGCTGGATGGCATCACTGACTCGATGGATGTGAGTCTGAGTGAACTCCGGGAGTTGGTGACGGACAGGGAGGCCTGGCGTGCTGCAACTCATGGGGTCTCAAAGAGTCAGACACGACTGAGCAACTAAACTGAAGTGAATGTATATGTTTCTGTGCTACTCTCTCAATTGCCGTGCTGTATCCACGGGGCATAGTCTGTTCTCTATGTCTGTGTCACTATCCCTGCCCTGCAAATAAAACCATTGGTTATTTTAAGAACCTATCCCTCTTCTTAAAAACCTGCATGCTTCCCATTTAATTCAGTGTGCATCACCCCACCTCCTACCCCCACTGCATCAAAAAATAAAATAAATAAATAAAGCTGAAAGCCAAGATGGAGAGGTCACGTCTCTCTGGAGCGAGGACAGAGGAGCTGTTCTACACATGAGCCAAGAAAGGAAGTACAGAGATTAGTAGGCATTTACTAAAATCTAAGTTTGAGGGTTTTTTTTTTGGTTTTGTTTTGTTTTGTTTGAATACAGAGATTTACCATTGTTGAGCTCCAAAATTGCTTAGAGTCTATTCTTGATTATCTGTCTGATAACTTAAACAGAGTTCCAGACAGAACCAACAAAACATCTGCGATCCAGGCTGTCTGGAACAACCTGTCCAAGAAGGTGACATTGTGCCTAAACCTGAAAGGAGAAGAATCTAGTGATGCGAACACTGGCAGGAGGGTGTTTGCAGAAGAAGAAATAACAGGAGGTAAGATCTTAAGGTGAGACAAGGTTTAGAAAGGCCCAGAAACTGAAGGAGGCAGATGTGGTAGGAATGTCAAGGGAAAAGAGAGAGTGAGGAAAGCTGGCTGGAGAGACAGAGCAGGGGTAGACTCCTCTTTCTTTCCACAAGGATATTTGCTGTTGTTGCTCAGTTGTGTCTGACTCTTAGCGACCCCATGGACTGCAGCATGCCAGGATTCCCTGTCCTTCACCATCTCCCAGGTTTTGGTCAAACTCATGTTCATTGAGTCAGTGATGCCATCCAACCATCTCAACCTCTGTCATCTCCTTCTCCTCTGCCTTTAATCTTTCCCACATCAGGGTCTTTTCTAATTAGTCAGCACTTCACATCAGGTGGCCAAAGTATTGGAGCTTCAGCTTCAGCATCAGTCCTGCCAATGAATATTCAGGACAGATTTCCTTTACAATTGACTGGTTTGATCTCCTTGCAGTCCAAGGGACTCTCAAGAGTCTTGTCTAACACCACAGTTCAAAAGCATCAATTCTTCGGTGCTCAACTTTCTTTATAGTCAACTCTCATATCCATATGTGACCAGAAAAACCATAGTTTTGATGATACAGACCTTTGTTGGTAAAGTAACATCTCTGCTTTTTAATATACTGTCTAGGCTTGTCATAGCTTTCTTCCAAGGAGCAAACGTCTTTTAATTTCATGGCTGCAGTCACCATCTGCAGTGATTTTGGAGTCCAGGAAAATATAGGGCCGCCTCTAAAGCTTTCCCAGCAGTAAAAAGTCCACCTGCAATGCAGGAGCCACAGGAGACATGGGTTCAATCCCAGAGTCGGGAAGATCCCTGGAGGAAGGCATGGCAACCCATTCTAGTATTCTCACCTGGAGAATCTTCATAGACAGAGGAGCCTCACAGGCAACAGTCCATAGGGTTGTAAAGAGTCGGACACGACTGAAGCGACTTAACACACATAATAGCAGACACCATTAAAACAGGAAAATCATAAGTTAAAACTCCGGACCAGGATAGATTAAGATGTACAAGACAGAACCAGAGGAAGAGAAAGGACAAAGATAAGTAAGGTTAAATAGAATCACCTATTGTATGTACGTGAAATGTGCACTGTAAACTTGGCTTTGAGTTCCTGGACCTCATTTTAAATTTCTGAATAACTATTTAGCCAGACTGAAGTTAAATTCTTAATTTAAGACTCAAACAGTCTTAATTTAAGACTCTATATGGTGAGATGACTTAAAAAAATTATTTTTATTGATTATCTATGCACGTGATAATCACAGTGGGCTGTATGGTGGTCTCCCAAAAGATATGCCCATGTCCTGTGAACACCCAGAATCTGTGAATATTACTTCAGGTGGTAGATGAGTAAAACAAATGTAACGAATTTCTGAGAGGAGGCACTTAACCTGACTTATCCAAGTGACCTCTCATTTCAATGACAAGGTCCTTTTAAGAATGAGGTCCAGTGCCATTTCACCAAAGAGGAAGAAGCAATATGACAGAGGCAGAGATGGAAATGATCCAGCCAGAAGTCAGGGGAATTGGGAAGAGTCAAGAAAGGGACTCTCCTCCTAAGCCTCCAGGTGGAGGGTGGCCCTCTACACCTTGATTTTGACTTTCTGGTCCCCAGAGCTGTGGGAGAATACATCTCAATTGTTTTCAGTAAGAGGATTGTTTCCTTAATTTGTGAGACATGAGACTAATGTTTTTCATAGTACACATAAAAGGGGAAAAAAGAGTCCAAAGAAGTCTTGGGGCAAGGGAAGAATGCTTTCTTAAAAGCTAAAAACGCACCCACCACAATCTATGTTTTACTTGCTCTGTAAATTAAGATGACCATTTTCATCCCATCCCCATCTATCAAATACTACACTGGACTAGAATGAAAGGAAATGCACATTTCAACAAATGCAAACCTTAATACAAACAAAAACCCCACGATTCTAATTTTTACTGCTGGTGTGCATTAGCAAATGCTTGGATAGTACGTTCTGTTTATAATAGGGGCGATAGGAAGCCCTGCCACCCACATGCTCACCAGAGCTTCCAATTTGGGGTGAAGTCATTCATCATCTCCACTTTGTTTATGGCTTTCTGTTCACGGATCATCAACCTCACCATAGCTGTAGGATATCTCATTTGATCCAGTTTTATAGTTTGCATAACCTAGGGAGCTTTCTGGGGTTCCCAGGTGGTTCAGGACAGTAAAAATCTGCTTGCAATGTGGGTAGACCTGGGTTCAATCCCCAAGTTGGAAAGATCTGGAGAAGGAAATGGCTACCCACTCCAGTATTCTTGCCTAGGAAATCCCATGGACAGAGTAGCCTGGCTGGCTAGAGTCCACGGGGTCACGAAGGATCAGACACAACTGAGCAACTAATACTTTCTTTCAGGGAGCTTTCCGTATCAAGCAAATCATAAAATTCCACTTTATACCCTTCATCCATAGAGGCTTGCTCTCAGTAACTCCCAAACCTAGGGCTCTTTGGCCTTTAGGAATAACACAACAACATCTTCAGGTTGCAGAGTAAACATATTAATCCCCATACACCTTGGGAGACTGAGGCAAGTCATTTCACTTTGGTGGATGACTGTGCCTGCCTCTGCAAAAGGGGGGTGGTCCAATGACATAATCCACAGGTTCTTTCCCATTTCTGTAATTATGATTCTCAAAACCCAAGGTAGTAGAGTGAAATTCAGATTTCCTCATCTCACCTAATGTGACTGACACAATATAAATTTTTTAAAAGGAACAAACACATATTCAGTCACTTGTAATTTATGTAGAAGGGGCTGGGGTTAATTTTCCACATGATGTGCTTTCTTTTTAATGTATAGTCAGACACTGATTCAAACATAGTTGCCTACTTAGCGACAAAGCAGTTTATAAAATGCCCAAATGTTTAGGAAAAGCTGACCTCACTTGAAAGCATTATGTAAACATAATGGGGGAAGTGATAGAGCTTTAGACTAATGGACAGGGAGACAGGTTCTATAAAAACAATGCCATGCTTCATCCCTAAAGACTATACCTTTTACAGTGGTATCACTGTAACTATCTTCAGAGAAACAAAGTCATTTTAGCAATTGTAGCAGGGCATTTTCTGTAATATCATTGCAAAATGCTTTCTCGAAAAAAATACCACTTGTTATATATGATATTAAAAATAAGTTTAAAAAAATGTACTGCACCACTATAATTTGCAAACTTGGTCTGGAGAACCAAGTTCATACTCTCATTAATTATTATCTGCTTGTTATTTATTTATTCTTGAGCCATCAGGATAGGATTAGTTCAGTTCAGTTCAGTCGCTCAATCGTGTCCGACTCTTTGCAACCCCATGAATCACAGCATGCTAGGCCTCCCTGTCCATCACCAACTCCCGGAGTTCACTCAGACTCACATCCATCGAGTCAGTGATGCCATCCAGCCATCTCATCCTCGGTCGTCCCCTTTTCCTCCTGCCCCCAGTCCCTCCCAGTATCAGAGTCTTTTCCAATGAGTTAACTCTTCGCATGAGGTGGCCAAAGTACTGGAGTTTCAGCTTTAGCATCAGTCCTTCCAAAGAAATCCCAGGGCTGATCTCCTTTAGAATGGACTGGTTGGATCTCCTTGCAGTCCAAGGACTCTCAGGAGTCTTCTCCAACACCACAGTTCAAGAGCATCAATTCTTTGGTGCTCAGCTTTCTTCACAGGATAGGATTAGAGATTAATCTAAATTTATAATTTTAAAATATTTGAGTCAAAACCTCGACATAGAGACTTCCCTGGTGGTCCAGGGGCTAAGACTCTGCCACACTCCAATGCAAGGGGCCCGGGATTCCATCCCTGGTCAGGGAACTAGATCCTACATGCCACAATAAGTTCACATGCTGCAACTAAAGAGCCCACATACTGCAAATAAGACCTGGTACAGCCAAATAAAAAAGTACTTTTTAAAAGAGTAATTAAAAAAAAAAAAGCTCGACAAACATATCTAATTTGAGAGCACATATCTAATGGCAGTCAACCTCCTGACTTCACAGCACATCCTAATTCTTGCAGCCCTTTCAAGTCTGGTCTAAATATGGCCACCAATAAAGAAACTTTCCTCCAAAGAAAGGGAGATACTGAATAGAAAGAAGCCTAGAAGCACTTGCAAACACAGAGGGGGCATCTAATATTTAATAATTTCTATGTCATTTATCAATCTGCCTATTATAATTATTTCTCTCTTCCTCCTACTGGATTTTAAATATAGAAGGAAAGAGACCAAAATGCTTTTTCTTCTTTGTAGTGCTCCCGTATTTCATAGAACAGCATTTTGCAGACAAACACTCAACATAAAAAAATGTTGCCACTAATTCCCTAAAAATTCAAGACAGGAAAAAAAATGCAGCATTTATCTCTTATAACACTCCTCGTTTCTTTCTGATGCTGTTTAACTTAAGCATACAAAGGACTTCTTCAGCTTACAATGTGGTTATGTCTCAATAAACCCATCTATAATATCAAAAGTCAACAATGCGTTTAATACATCTAACCTAGCAACCATCCTACCTGAGCTTTGTCTACCTTAAACGCTCTCAGAACACTTATAGTTGGGCAACATCATCTAACAAGCCTATTTTATAATAAAGTGTTGACTATCTCATATACTGATTAAATACTGTGCTGAAAGTGAAAAACAGAATGGTTGCATGTGTACAGAAGAGGGTTATGTGTATATTGGTGTTTTACACTCATGATGGTGTGACTACTGGGAATGCAGTGGCTGCCACTGCCCAGCCTCATGAGAGAGGATCCCAGCACTTACCGTTAGTCCAGGAAAAAGAACAAAATTCAAAGTACTGTTTCAACCAAATCCACATGGCTTCTGAACCATCATCAGGTAAGCTGAACCCCTGTAAATTGGGGGCCTTTTATACTAAAGCAGTAGTTTTCAAACTATGTTCCATAAAGCGTTACAGTGCTAAAGGTGCTAAAAAGGACCTGTTAACTAACCTATTTCAATCACCTTATTCACCAAAGAGTGAGCTACAGAGATTGTGTGCTTAGGTTTCAGGACCAGATTGTGACAGACATGAGATTGAGCCCACGTTTCCTAAACCCTGATCCAGTGCTCTTTTCCACATAGATCTTATGATGGAAAGACTAAGAGGTATCCTTCGAGTCTCACCACACGGTCTTGTCCCAAGTCTTCCCCTTCCTTCTTCCACAGAAACAGTTTTCATAACTGGTCACCAGATGCGCAACTGGGGCAAAACCTAACTTAGATGGCGATCTGGCCAGCTGTAGATGAGGCACACTCAGGAAATCCTCCAGGGGTTGAAATACATGAGCTGAAACCTATCAGGGCTTCTTTTTTTAAAAAAAAGAAGGATGTACAGACATCAGAGGAAGAGTCAGAACAAAGTCAAAAACAATGGAATGAAAAAAGAATCGAACAGTGCTTGTGGACAGCACAGAGAACCCTTCCACGAGTGCAGAAAGTGCTCCTGCGCTCTGCTGACCCATCACTGTCCCCCTCCATTCCCGTGAGGTGAGAAAAGGAAGGCCTGAAGCTCAAAAAGTGGTGTCGGCTCATTCAGTGAAGTTTTACTCTATGTCTGCCATAGCAAGTACTGTTCTAAGCCCATGGCAAATATCAACAAACCAAGCAAACCAAAATCTCTGCCCTCACGGGCTCTTCCCTTCTGTCGTATCATCATCTTTGCGAGACTATGGGCATAGGAGAATCTTGGTTCGGGGCCCAGGAGCAGGACAGGGTTAGAGAAAGGGTTATTCTCCCAGTTCTACAGGTTATCAACCACCTCTCTCTGAGCGTGAAGTGAGGTCAGGCAGGGCACTGCACTGGGTGTTCTGGGGAGGGACCTTCCACAGTGTGGGGTGAGGACTCTCTCTCTTGGGGCTTCATCTGCAGTGGGCCTTGAAGGGTCTGGAAAGAAAGACCTGGGCATATGGTTTGTGATGTGCAGCTCACCAGCACTGGGTGGGGAGGAGGGAGAACCCTTGGTGATCCTTAGGCATTTTCCCAAGAGTTGCCGTTGGGATGAAGTGTCTGTGTAAGTAGGCAAGGGTCTAGAGCTAGCATAACTCGTGTTTATTATCATCATTATATTATCTATATACCATAAGCTGATGCCTAGAGGGACATCCAGGTTATGGTGTGGATCACCACATCTCACATTTATATTCTTTTGTCCCTATATAGCCAAGATACTGTCCCAAGTTATAAACTGATATAGAGCCTAAGGAGCTACAAAATATCTCCTTAATCTGACAGATGGTAAATTACATAACCATTCCTTTTTTATTTGTTTAGATTGTCTGAATTTCTTTTTAACTATTACAGATAAAGCGGCAAGGAACATCCTCAAACACATAGTTTCCTTTCTTAGTAATTCTTTCCTTATGCATTCAACTAATATAGAGCAACCACTTAGTAGGTAAAAAGTAATGTGCTAGGTGATATCATCAACAAGAAAAACATACGAACCATTTAAACCAATGTAACCATCTCATGTATGGATGTGAGAGTTGGATTGTGAAGAAGGCTGAATGCCGAAGAATTGATGCTTTTGAACTGTGGTGTTGGAGAAGACTCTTGAGAGTCCCTTGGACTGTAAGGAGATCCAACCAGTCCATTCTGAAGGAGATCCACCCTGGGATTTCTTTGGAAGGAATGATGCTGAAGCTGAAACTCCAGTACTTTGGCCACCTCATGCGAAGAGTTGACTCATTGGAAAAGACTCTGATGCTGAGAAGGATTGGGGGCAGGAGGAGAAGGGGATGACAGAGGATAAGATGGCTGGATGGCATCACTGACTCGATGGACATGAGTGAGTGAACTCCGGGAGATGGTGATGGACAGGGAGGCCTGGTGTGCTGCGATTCATGGGGTCGCAAAGAGTCGGACACGACTGAGCGACTGAACTGAACTGAACTGAACCATCTTATCACAGGGAGGACAAGGAACACAAGCAGTAAGAACAAGGGCCTGGAATTAGATCTCAAGGGGGTGTGGATGCCAGTTTCACCATTTCTTAGTGATATGACCATAGGCAAGTTATTTAGCATTTCTCTGCCCCTCATTTCTTCACCTATAAAATCAGCATAAAAACTGAACCCAGTTCATATGGTTGTTGTGTGTCTTGAATGAAGTCATATATTCAAAGTACTCAGCACAGAGTAAGTACACAGCAAAGGTTAGCCATCAGCATTAACTCCCTGATAAGGATATAATGGGAACATAAAAGGGGAAAGCGAGGGCTTCCCTAGTGGTCCAGTAAATAAGAATCCACCTTGCAATCCAAGAGACACTGGTTCAATCCCTGGGCTTGGAGGATCCCACATGCTTTGGAGCAACTGAACATGTGCCACAACTACTGAGCCCACACACAGGAACTACTGAAGACTGCACACCTAGAGCCCATACTCTGCAAGAGAAGCCACTGCAATGAGAAGTCCTTGAACCTCAATGAAGAGTGGCCCCCACTTGCTGCAACTAAAGAAAGCCTGCATGCAGCAAAGCCAAAACTTTTTTAAAATAAAAGGGGAAACCAAACCCACACAACAAGCGAGGAAGAGGTGTGCATATCCTTACAACCAGTCAGGTCATGCAATATACTGCATGTTATTTCATTCACTACTCCACTCCTAGTATTCAATGAGGAGACACGGAACTGCTGAGTGCATCAATAAATGAATCCTCTAAATAAGAGTTTATCAATTATGAACATCAATAGCAATGTATGAACATATATCCAAATTCACATCTTGGCAAAATTGGATTTTGTTCTTTAATATTAGCACCAGTTTAACAGTTTCAGAATAACTTCTAAGCCATAATATTCTACATGCAATCAGGTTACATTATCACAATGTTGATTCTGTACGCGACTATTTACTAAAGATTTCTAACACTTCCTGTAGTTTTTTTTTTTTACTGTTTTAACTATCTTTATATTTTACCTATCCCATAAAATCTTAATGATTTTTAAAATTACTTTAATGATGGTTTCTATAGATAATAGATTTAAGATTTTGTCTTAATGATGAAGATATCTTTGCAAACGTATTTCCTATTCATTTTAGTTTATTTGGATACAGATATTTTACTAATTCCATGTAATTAAGTTTATAGCTTCTTTTCTCTATAATGTTCTGTTTCATTCCTTTAAAAGCTGCTACCCCTCTGACTGTGTGCCATAATCTATTTCATACCAGCTCTTCAGATGATTTTCATCTCTTTCTGGCTTATTTAACTTGTTCCATCTGGAGCTTTTACCCACTGTATAAATATGGGTTATCACTCACTTTGCTTCAAACTGCAATCTAAATAGCTTACCATTAGCTATTAACACAACTTCTTTTCCCTATTTTTTTTAAAGCTAAGTTATTTTGAATGGAAATCTTCAAAGGGGGTAAGACATAATGTGGTAGAAAAAAAGGAAAGGGAGGAAGGGCAGTTTAGGGTGGAGTCAAGGATGGGAGGGTGGGAGAAGAATGCAGGATAACAGAGTGGAGGCCCAGGACCAACACAAAAGCAGAGAGACACTCCCTGAGAGACGTGAAAGAAGAAACTCACTGGGTAATAAAACGAAATGGGGTCTGTAAAATTCAGCTGGCTGCCAAAAAGGATCAATTCTGAGTAGACAATGTTTGGGAACCACTACTATAAACAAAAATCTGCATGGTCCGTCCAAGCTTCCTTTTATTCCCTCCCTCCATGGATCATTACTTTCCCGTGGCTCCCACCTAACTACGCCACCCCAGGAGAGCGTATTTCTTTATCCTGGTCTTTTATTTTCTTTTAAAGAGAGGGGATTCCTCACAGTGTTTTCTTCCTGATAGTAAGCTATCACCAAGGAGCACAGAGGACACTGGGGTGCAATGCAAGGCATCTCAAACGCCATGACTAGGAGTGTCCAACACAAAGGCTACAGAATATCCCGTGTGGCCACCAAAGGAACGTGCAGTTGAAAAAGGCAGCCACATATCTTTCTAGATATCCAAACTAGAATATTCTTAGAGAAATAGACTCCTAATGCCTTTTTTACATACTTAAGAGTACAGACAGATTGTGACCTTTAACCTCTGTGTAACACAAAAATGCACAGGGAAAAGCAGTTGAGAAGCCCCTCTATGCTGGTGGGTAAACTATCCCAAACACGGATGAATTTCAAAATTTTACATGTAGGTGACAGAATACACACACAGGTATAGAAAGAGACTGCATAAACTCAACCATCAAAATCAGCTGAACAACCACCTGCCAACTGCTGTCCTGATGAGGTAACAGTTTCTGCTTCAGTTAGTGAGAACTGATTTTTCACTTCTTTGCCTTTTAGACTTATAAGGCCTTAGTGAAAGAACTGAAGTTAGAGGGAAAAGAGGAGCCTTTTACAAGCACTCAATACTAAAAATCTATAAAGCTGTATCACAAGTTGCAATCCTACAACCTGTTAGAATAAAAGAAAATTCTACCTCAGATTTCTCCTGACACAGCAGCCCAGTTTTGGTTCTCTTACCTCAGGGCAGAGAAGAATGAAATGCCTAACAAGAATGAGAAGGTAATTTATAGATATGATCACACAGTAGGGTGGTAGTGAAGAGGTTCCCCAACAGTTTTTACTGGATTATTCCATCTGATATTCGGGTTCATTTGAGCTAAAAGCCAAATGCATGAATCTCCTGCTTCACAATCTCAGAGATGGAAGACATTGAAACCCAGTCATGACAGGAGGCTTTTTCTTGATCTAGTTCCCATTAGCTGCCCAGCCTCTGCGGTGTCCCCACCACACGTGTCCATGTGTGTCTAGTGGTGTCCCCTCCATTGAGGTCATGTTCCCTTCAATTCCAGTCATACCCAACCCTTGGTCTGTTCTAAGCAGGCCATGCTTCCTCACACACATGTGGTTCTGTACAGGCTCTTTCCTCCTCCCAACTCACCACCCCAACCCTACCATGTCAACCCAAGCATTTGCCTAAGCTTTACCTCATCACTAAGGCCTTTCCTGATGACCCTGGAGAAAAACTGATAGCTCCCACTTCTGCCACATATTCTCAAAGCAATGTATTCATGTGCACAGCCAGCCCAGCACAGACAGCATTCCACTATAACTGAGTGCATGTCTGACTTCTCCAAAAGGTCATGAGCGCCTGGGAGGGAAGAAACTTTGTCTCTGGGATCTTGACTGTTTTAGCTGTCCAGCCCTAGAGCTTAACAAGATGCTAGTTACAAGGTGGGTAACTTGTTGTTGTTGTTCAGCCACTAAGTTGTGTCCAACTCTTTGCGACCCCATGGACTGCATCACGCCAGGCCTCCCTGTGGGTGGGTACCTAGCAAGTGCTTTTTCAATGAACAAATGAGGCTTCTTACAAAACAATTGTGGAGGCAGCTGAATGCTGAATTCCAGCTTATAGTTTCCTTTCCAATTTCTTAATGTTTTCTTACCTGACCCTAAACTGACAGGCTAAATTAGTGCTTTGCTTTCTGAATTATTCACTGAATTTTCACAAAAAGAACCCTTTTTTGATCAGTTTACAAACCATTTAATTGAATGATGTTATTTCCAGTTAGGAAAAAAAAAAAGAACTGACCCTTGGAAGCCATATTATTCAGACACGGGAGGTATAACGTGTGGGAAGAACTAAGAGCTAGGAATATTCAACATGCCGCGGGCATCAGTCAGTGTATTTTTAAAGAGGAATGGAGGGAACCGGTTAATTTGCAAATTCAGCTACGTGGATATCATTTTAGAAAGCTTCTACTGCCGACAGCTTAAAATCACACACAGCAGAACTTTCCAGAGTCAAATGCTAAAGCTATTCAAAGCCACGTGATTCATTACTGACTGTGAGATGAGCCAAGATGTCTTCTTCCATTTAACTTAAATAACTTGATATGTCAAGCTCAGGTTATTAAAATATGCCTATTCATTCCTCGGGGCTCCATATATACTTCCTGAATCTGGAACATTCCATTAAATCAAGACAATGTGTATCAAAACTGACTTCCTGAAGATAATTCCTTTTAATCCCCAGTATTGGCCCGTGAATATGTTTCTAATTAATTCTCTTGAGATGTAGCTCAGACTCAGACTAAGTTGACTTTTGAAACATCCTAGTGTATATTCTACTACTCAGTTGCCACAATAAAACAATCAGAGGTCTAGATTTTGCACAGGATAAGAATCAGAGACATGGAAGACAAAGTAAATTAAAACTACCATCATTAATCAGGACTAGAAAAATTTCCAAATTCTCCTGGCAATGTTCCTAAATAAACCAAGTATCATCAGGGAAACTACTTGGGCATACAAAGAATTTCAGAAACTCTTCCCTAGTATTCCTCCTGTTTCATTCTCCTTTCCTTTTATGGCCAGTCAGACACTGAAGTTAAGGAAACTATATAAGGATATTTTAATTCAGAATTATAATGCGCCATACAATGATTGCTACTGATTAAAAAAAAAACAAGGTATTTTAATAAACAACAATCACTTCTCTGTCATTTTCACAAACTAAAACATTTTACTCAATTGATTTCATCATGAAGTGGTAGAATTTATCACAGATTTGACCTAAACAATTAGAAAAGTCTATACATTACTTAGAGAGAGATGCATCTACTTCCTGAGTTAATGCTGTTCTGGCAACTGCCACAACTGAACTGGCAACTTGAAAAAGCTACAGAAGAGGAAAGAAGGAAGCATTTTACACCTTTTACACCTACTAATACATTCAATTCCATGGGAGCTTGAGCCCCAGCAACTTCAAACGTCTATTTTCACAAGCCATTTGGAGCACAGCACGTTCTCTACTTCACTTCTAAAGTTCTATTAACTCTCTTTGTGGAACCAATGTATTTCATCAACTTTACCACACGATTCACATTTTCCAGTCCATTATTTTTATCAGGAAAGAGACCCAAGCAATAAATAATAATAATACTTCTTCCTGGATGTGATACAAGTTTCAAGTCTAGCATGTCAGAAGGTCCACGTACTGGGAGACCAGTGACCTGAGTTCCACTTTGTAGGTCTACATCACACAGCTAAACAACCCTCAGCAGTTCAGTGTTTTTCTAGTAGGTAAAACAATAGATTTAACTGATACATAAATTTTTTATGGTCCTATACTCTATTAAATACAAAAGAACACTGCTTAGAAGCCACAAACATTGGCACCTGGTTTCTTCACCAGCCCATCACACACACATCAACTATAACCAAATTCTACCATTTCTCGCTTCAGTATTTATTTCTTCCTTTCCACCCCAATGCCTTTGTCCCAGTTCAGGCTCCAGTATCCTGCACAGACTATGACAAAGCTGTTCTGATAGCCTCCCCACCTGCCTTCTTACTTTTCTCCAGTATGTCCTCTGCATATCCTAGCTAGAAAGTACTTTTTGACAAGTATGCTAAATCAGCCCATTTCCCTACATGATTTATCTATAGTTGTCACCTAAAGGAAAAAAAAGCAAATAAACAAACCTGTTTTCTCAATGGACTGTAACAAGTCCATGGGCTGCCTCGTGGGGTTTGTGGTGAGCATTAAAGGCCTGGCTGTGCACTAAATGCCAGATGCTGCCACAGAGGTAATTCTAAACCTTCAACACCTCAGGCATTCTAGACCACAGAACTGATCTACCTGCGATTCCTGAAACATACCACTCTCCCCACCCCTACCCCCACATCCAAGCCACATGTCATGCCTCAGGCTACATTCTGGAAGAATTCCACTCCCCTTTCTTCACTTCCTGAGCCCCAGCCTCTCCCTGCCCTCCCCTGGCCCCCAGTGACCCTCCCTGAGGCCCAGGTGCTTTTGCGTTCTCTGCACCTGGTGCGCCCTCAGTAGGCACCCGATAAACATCAGTGATTTGAATGAACCTCAGTGGAGCTAACTCTTCAGCCTTCTGACCAAAGCCAGAAGACCTCAAGTTAAATGCTCTGGGTTTATACGTGGACCAATTAAGAATGGCTTTTTCTAGGACATCTTTGCATGTCCCTTTTTATTCCAAATAACTCCAAAATATGTAATGTTTGAAGTGAAATGATAGTTTTTGGCTAGTATTCCATAATGTTTCAGATTGCTTCCAATGCTTTTTCCACTAAATATTGGGTTGGCCAAAAAGTTCATTTGAATTTTTCTGTAACAACTTAGGGAAAAACCCGACTGAACTTTTTGGCCAACCCAAGAGGTAGCATCAATCCAAGAAATATTTAACTTCTGCTACTTTAGACACAGCCCTCAAACAGTCTTAAAACTTTTAATATTATATCCAAAAAATACTTTAAAAGCCATATTTTGTATTCTTTCCATCATCTTTAACATACTGGCATATTTCCAACGTCAATCGATGATCAAAAGGCTCTTAGAGTTTCCTATTTCTTAGGTCTAAAATGAACATTCTCTCACTCTCTTTACCAAAGCCCTTTTCCTTTGTCTATATCTGGCGGGCCTCTCTTTTTATAAAACTCAATTAATTTTAGCTTACTTTGCTGTTCTTTTTTTTTAAAAAAAGAAAACTACAACACAATTTCATTAATATTTCATTTTCAAATACAAAGCATCTATCACTAGAAGAGAAAGGCTATACATGTGGATTAACTTACAGCTTATTCATTATCTGCATAAGTGATTTATGATTAGATCTTCCAGCTGTTAGCAAGCTGATCAACAGCCAAGCAGAGGAAAAATACTGAATCCTACTTGTCAAAACGATATGCAATCAATGTGGTCTAGATTAAGAAAGCTTAAACTTGATTCAAAGGCAAGCAAAGAATTTCTGCTTTCACCATTAGCATAAAACCATAGAGTTCTTACTATTAAAATGGAAAATTCAGGTTTTCATAGCCCAGTACCCCAGGGAAAAAGGAAAAACCAGAGATTGATAGAGTTTTCCAAGTAAGTATTAGATATATGATCATGATATCCAGTCTGAATTCCTAAAGCCAAGAAGAACAACTCATTTTTATTTTTAAGAGGTTATCTGGCCACTGCCTTTATATATGCTCACTTATTATGCACAAATCTACTGACACACAAACACAAGTCTACTAAACATTCACAACTGATAAATGTCACCCTCTATTTCTAGTACCTTACACTGAACACTACAGCCACAAAAGGTAGGTCAGAAAGACACTGTCTCCCTCCAAATTTGCACTTCTGAGTCAAACAAGTTATTTATAAATGACTGTCACACTGTACAAAAAATGCTTGAGTGTAACAAGTAAGTTGCTCACCATGTGTCTTTCAGGCTCCTGTAAGACTATCAGGGAATGCCAGCAAGCATGCTCTGACTTTTGCCAAGTCACTCCATTCCCATCTGACAGAAGCGATTCAAAAGCCATGAAAGATACAGAAAAACAGCAACAGCAAAGTTCAATAGGAACTGTCTGAAAGGACAGAAGAGATTATTTACCAACCAAATGATCCAAAATTTATAAAACTGATCAGTAAAGTTATCAACTGAATGTTTATTCCAAGATGAAATTTCTTTAATACACCCACCATAAACCTGTTGAAAAGTTTCCTCTTGCTTTGTTAATAATTAAAATATATTACCCCTTTTCAGCTAATATATTTAGTATACAAAAGTGATGGAAATGACATAGCTATCTGAAAATGCTTTCATATTACTCCTGACATTATTTACCCATATAAAAAAATTGTTTTCAGAAGGCAAGGACAATAAAGTTTCCATAAGGAAATGGCTATATGGCCTCTACACAAAGGAAAGGTACGACCAATTGCTGGACTCTTACTCTTTTATTAGATTTATACCCCAGCTACTTCTTCAAACAACTCTGTGAATGACATAATTTTATACCAACTTATAGAATTAACAGACTGAGACATTTAGTTTTCTTCCCAAAGTTCCTCATTAATAAATGGCAGAATCAATATTCAAAGTCTACCACACTGTCCCCAAAATGTGCCAGCAGAGTTTAGAGAGGCCAGGAGGGGATAGAAAGCCCAGTCATTATCACTATGACAAGTGGCTGGTGCAAACACCCATGGAAGCAGCAGCCACAAGATAGATGCTATACTCTCTCCTTTTTTTAAATTAATTTTTTATTTTATATTAGGCTAAAGTCAATAGATCCAACCAGTCCATCCTAAAGGAGATCAATCCTGGGTGTTCATTGGAAGGACTGATGCTGAAGCTGAAACTCCAATCCTTTGGCCACCTCATGAGAAGAGTTGACTCACTGGAAAAGACCCTGATGCTGGGAGGGATTGGAGGGGAGGAGGAGAAGGGGACGACAGAGGATGAGATGGCTGGATGGCATCACCGACTCAATGGACATGTGTTTGAGTAAACTCTGGAAGTTGGTGATGGACAGAGAGGCCTGGCGTGCTGTGATTCATGGGGTCACAAAGAGTTGGACACGACTGAGCGACTGAACTGAACTGAAAGTCAATTAAACAATGTTGTGGCAGCTTCAGGAGGACAGTAAAAGGAGTCAGCCATATATATATGCACATATCCATCCTCCCCCAAACTCCCCTCTCCTCCTCTATCTTTAACAAAAAATACTTGTCTATCACAGCTCTTGCTGGGCCAAGAGACACTGAATCCTTCTCAACACACTACACTGGTCAGTCACAGGCAGACTTGGTGGGCAAAATCTACTTTTCATCCTGAAGGACTGCAATCATCAATCATGAAACAGAATAGTTGCTACTAGTCACAAAAGCCAAACAGCTAGTTGATAGTATGCCTGTTTACAATACAGAGTTATTCTCAACAGCACTGAAAAAAGCCTGTTTCTACAGTAGGTCAACTCACTGCACTGAATTCCCATACTTTTCCATTTATTTTACTAATCATTATTATTGAAACAACATAAAGAGAAGATTGGTGCCTCATCTGTAAAAGCTTAAAAGCTAGCTAGAGGAAACCAAACTGACATAGGCATTCAGGCTCTTGGGCGGGCCACCCAAGGACGCTGACACAATCAATCAAAATATTCCCTTGGAAGGAGCACTGCCCTAACCACATGAATGACCAGCTCAAACACAATTCCAAAGCACTTGGATTCCATTAACTTCAACTTTGCTATTCATCTACCAACAATTAAAAAGGACCAATCTCCTCAAGACCCTAATAAATTTTCCCTATGTGGCTATGTTAACAGTTTTCTCGATTGAGGGCTTTACCCAAATCTATTAGGCCTCTATTTTCTAATAAGTAAATGGAAATGATACCCATCATTCTCAGGATGAAGAGAAACTCTATGTGAAAATACCTAAAACTATGATGCTACTGTCTGGATCACAACAAACTGTGGAATTCTTAAACATATGGGAATACCCAACCACCTTAGCTGCCTCCTGAGAAACTTGTATGCAGCTCAAGAAGCAACAGTTAGAACCAGACACGAACAATGGACTGGCTCAAAACTGGGAAAAGAGTACATCAAGGCTGCATATTGTCACCCTGCTTATTTAACTAATATGCAGAGAACATCATGAGCAACGCCTGCTGGATGACTCACCAGCTGGAATCAAGATTGTCAGAAGAAATAGCAACAACTCAAATATGCGGACAATACCACCCTAATGGCAGAAAATGAAGAGAAACTAAAGAGCCTCTTGATGAAGGTGAAAGAAGAGAGTGAAAAGGCTGGCTTAAAACTCATTCAAAAAACTAACCTCATAGCATCAAGTTCCATCACTTCATGGCAAATAGATGGGGAAACAACAGAAAGGGTGACAGATTTCACTTTCTTGGGCTCCAAAATCACTTCGGACAGTGACTGCAGCCATAAAATTAAAAAATGCTTGCTCCTTGGAAGAAAAGCTATGACAAACCTAGACATCACTTTGCCCACAAAGGTCTTATACACTTTGCCCACAAAGGTCAAAGCTATGGTTTTTCCAGTAGTCATGTATGGATGTCAGTGTTGGACCATAAAGAAAGCTGAAAGTGAAAGTGAAGTTGCTCAGTCGTGTCCAACTCTTTGCAACCCCATGGACTGTAGCCTACCAGGCTTCTCCATCCATGGGATTTTCCAGGCAAGAATACTGGAGTGGGTTGCCATTTCCTTCTCCAGGAGATCTTCCCAACCTAGGGATTGAACCTGGGTCTCCCACATTGTAGGCAGACGCTTTACCATCTGAACCACCAGGAAGTTGAGCACCTAAGAATTGATGCTTTCAGACTGTGGTGTTGGAAAAGACTCTTGAGAGTTCCTCGGACTGCAAGGAGATCAAATCAGCCAATCCTAAAGGAAATCACCCCTGAATATTCATTAGGAGGACTGATGCTGAAGCTCCAATAATTTGGCCACCTGATGTGAAGAGCTGACTCATTGAAAAAGACCCTGATGCTGGGAAAGATTGAGGGCAGGAGGAGAAGGGGGCAACAGAGAATGAGATGGTTGAACAGCATCACTGACTCAATAGATATGAAAGAAAAGAAAGAAAGTGAAGTCACTCAGTTGTGTCCGACTCTTTGCGACCCCATGGACTGTAACCTACCAGGCTCCTCCGTCCATGGGATTTTCCAGGCAAGAGTACTGGAGTGGGTTGCCATTTCCTTCTCCAGGGGATCTTCCTAACCCAGGGAACTCAGGTCTCCCGCATTATAAGCAGACACTTTACTGTCTGAGCCACCAGGGAAATTGTGTGGTCAATAGACATGAGTTTGAGCAAACATCAGGAGATAGCAAAGGACAGGGAAGTCTGGCGTGCTGCAATCCATAGGGTCTCAAAGAGTTGGACATGACTTAGTGACTAAACAATGACTATGATGGATACAGAGAAGGTACTCAATGAACATTAGCTTTCCTTTCCTTCCAGCTCTGAACAAGATCTTTCCTAACTGTTTTACTCTGGGAACTTTTCTTTAATAATCCATCCAGTTATCACACAGGAAGCTAAAACTACCTAAACCAGACCAACCCATAGACCCAAGAGGCAGAGTTGATAAGGAGCATCAGTGGTGGTGGTGGTTTAGTTGCTAAGTCATGTCCAACTCTTGCGATCCTATGGACTGTAGCCCACCAGGCTCCTCTGTCCATGGGATTCTCCAGGCAAGAATACTGGAGTGGGTTGCCATTTCCTTCTCCAAGAGCATCAGTAGGTGTCTTCAAACAAGCAGAACCACTGGTGTTCCTATAATGTAAAGTATCATTCAAAGAGTTGAATCATCGGACATAAAGAATAAGAAACAGATAAGGAACAGGAATTCTTTCTCTAGTGGTAGCAGTAGTGAGGTTACATTTACAAGGTGCTAGACAGGAAGGGATGGCTGTGGTGGGGTTTTGATAACTCGAATGACTTAGTTAAGTGGCTGCTGAACTGGCTGAGATTTGACTCTTTAGCAAGCACTCAAGGTTTGGAGGGACTATTGTCATTAATTTAGCTGCAGCCTGGAGGGACCCATATTTTTCATTATTTGTGATGGGAAGCCCTCGAGTCACAAGGCCACAGGGGCAGCCAGCTGCTCCTCTCTGTGACTAGCAGGGTTCCGTCAGGGCTAAGGGGAGGGAACCAAGTGAAGTGCAGCTGTTGCTGCTACAACCACAGCTCGCCAGGCTGCAGCTTTTGTTCCCTCACTCACAAAGGCACTCTCAGGGCCAGGATTAAGCAGACCCTAAGCCCCCTACATTCCCATCTTATTGCATTCTGTCTGGCCATGAGACAAAGCAGCACAATAGACATTTTCATCTCACCTTCAATGAGCTCTCCACAGAAACGCAATTCCTGTCTCACTATATGATGTGCTAGACTAAGGATGTGTCATCAGGTCTGCAGAAAAGAGAAAAGGTGCATGCTATGTTTCTGCCATTTTGAAAATCAATCGTTCTTTGTCTCCAACTTAGGTACCTTATGATGCATTTGAAGAGTAGGGTTATAGGGTAGTGGGGAGGGAAGAGGGGACAGGAAGGGAATATTCATTGATTTCTGGTGTTCAAGAGTTGTTGCCAGGATACCTCAGTTTATATTTTAAATTCCAGGAAGCCAAAGTGTTCTGGGTAATACATGTGAATCATTGGAAAGAAATATTCCATTTCTTGGCTAGAAGGTGACTCCTTTGACAACCACAATGTCCATGAATCATAGCTGCTTTATTACTCGACTTCCTCTAAATGAGCTAAAATGTTACTCAGGACCCTTCTAGGAATTAGCTAGGGAAGAGCGAGTCTCCCTGACCTGAGTTCATCTGAAATGTCTTCTCTCAATTTCTTCTTTGGGTTAATTCCAGAAACAAGGCGTACAACTGGGACATCCAGTCTTGATGAAGCCCTGCGGAAGGTGCAGTGGGCAGGGAGAGACCCTCTGTGGCTGGGACAGAAGGACCCATCCGCCAATGCCCCAGGATACTCTTTTGGCATGATTAATTGTCTTTTTAGTTCTTAATCCCTGGATATCTGGGTTAGGTATTCTACACATCACTCTCTATCTAAAGTTTACACAGCATAATCTACTTATTCTTTAGTTGAGGTTCAAAGGGATTGGGGAATTGCACACTTATGTTGGGAGTACGGTCGGTCTATTCTTGTTCAGTTACCCAGGGACTCATCCTCGCCTTATTTGCATGGGAATGGGGGCAGTAGGGAATGGCTGGAGCAGAATCTCTAAAAGATTCTCCATTCCTGTATTAATATATGTAAACTGCATTAGAGATCACCACACAGTATCATTGTCCACCAGAAGGCCACTGTACAAAATCTCCAGATATAATAATCTTACAAAAACAATCTAATTGGCAATGCAATGAGAATCACAAAGCAGAGTCTGAATCTGAGTCTTGCAACTAGCTGTGACCTTAAGGTCATCCCTTTCCTCTCTGGGCCTCAATTTTTTGGCGTGTAAAATGAAAAGGGTGAGCTAATGATACAAGTTCTCTAAGCCACTCTCAGTGTGAAGAGTCTTGCATTCACTTCATGAAACAAATTCGCACATATTTTCAAGAAATGATGTCTCCTCATACATACAAGATTATTTGGTATAATCATAGGATCATTGGGTTTCCCTGAGAGTTCCATTGGTAAAGAATCCACCTGCAATGCAATTCATGGGTCAGGATCCACTGGAGAAGGGATAGGCTACCCACTTCAGTATTTGTGGGCTTCCCTTGTGGTTCAACTGGCAAAGAATCTGCCTGCAATGCGGGAGACCTGGGTTCGATCCTTGGGTTAGGAAGATCCCTGGGAGAAGGGAAAGGCTCCACTCCAGTTCTCTGGCCTGGAGAATTCCATGGACTATATAGTCAGACACGACTGAGCAACTTTTACTCACTATGATCACAGCTTTTGACTTATCAGGAACACACTGATATTGATAGCAGTAAATAACACCTGTGAAATGTCACTTTCCTTCATTGTTTACCATCCTCACAGCTCATTTCCACACATGTATTAGTCACATAATAATCTATTTGCACTAACATCTTAAACAATCCCAAACAATGACAAGTCTCTTTGACTTATTTTTCAGCATCTATAATTTTAACATTACCTTATGTGTCTCAAAACTCAAGTACTTCAAAAGAGAGGGAAATCAGCACATGTTTTCCATGCACTCCCTAACTCTAAATTTTTAAAATTCTGCTCTTTAGTCACCTATGGAGTGATCTGTGTAAAAATCTGTCATTTGCAGAACTGTGAAGTGTTTAAATTCTTTATGAAAACTGCAAATAGTAAATTAATGACACAAAATTCTTTAGATTCTCCTAAAATTAAAGCTATGAATAGGAGAAGATAATTTCTTGGTGTCAGACTTGAAACTGCAGCTAAATGATGTAAGACCAAAGTACTGGGCTATCAATTTGTGATATTTGGTAAATTTTAATGTACACAAGCAACTCAATGTATATTGGTAACGTCAGTTAATGCCAGTCTCTTACATCTTATAGTATGTTTAAATATGTTCAGTGCTGTGATTTAATGAATTGCATTTTGATGTAATCAAATATATGATTGTCATAATCAAGCAATTAATAAGAAACATAACATGATAATACGGACACTATTCTGATCATAAAAAAAATTTTACATGAGCCATGCTTCCTATTTAACCATGACAACAGCTCCATTAGGTGGGTGTTAATCCCTCCCATTCTACAGATGAGGAAAGTTGGGTGTACATACGGATGTGACAGAGCTTGGGCCATAACTGAGGATTCAACGTATGAGTTGAGTCAGACGCAATGGATCAAAGTACACTGTGGGCCTATCCAAGCCCAGGAGAAAGACAATGGATCTCACGAACACATCAAATGAACTCTTCCCCCGCTGCCCCAAACTCCCTTGAGGTTTCATGGCAACCCTGGCACAGAGAGGTAATCATGAGACATCTCCATGCAGGGTGGAGCAGAGGACTGGGCCTCCAGTCTAGCTCTGCTACTTGCTTGCTCTTAGACCGTGGGCAAGTGACTTAACCTCTTTGATTCAGAGTTTCCTCAACTACAAACTCATAATAAAAACCTGCTGACTCAAGCTGCTTTAAGGTTCAGTTCAGTTCAGTCGCTCAGTCGTGTCTGACTCTTTGTGACCCCATGAATCACAGCACGCCAGGCCTCCCTGTCCATCACCAACTCCCGGAGTTCACTCAGACTCATGTCCATCGAGTCAGTGATGCCATCCAGCCATCTCATCCTCTGTCGTCCCCTTCTCCTCCTGCCCCCAATCCCTCCCAGCATCAGAGTCTTTTCCAATGAGTCAACTCTTCACATGAGGTGGCCAAAGTACTAGAGTTTCAGCTTTAGCATCATTCCTTCCAAATAAATCCCAGGGGTGATATCCTTCAGAATGGACTGGTTGGATCTCCTTGCAGTCCAAGGGACTCTCAAGAGTCTTCTCCAATACCACAGTTCAAAAGCATCAGTTCTTCAGCGCTCAGCCTTCTTCACAGTCCAACTCTCACATCCATACATGATCACTGGAAAAACCATAGCCTTGACTAGACGGACCTTTGTTGACAAAGTAATGTCTCTGCTTTTGAATATGCTATCTAGGTCGGTCATAACTTTTCTTCCAAGGAGTAAGCGTCTGGTAATTTCATGGCTGCTATCACCATCTGCAGTGATTTTGGAGCCCAAAAAAATAAAGTCTGACACTGTTTCCCCATCTATTTGCCATGAAGGGATGGGACCGGATGCCATGATCTTCATTTTCTGAAGGTTGAGCTTTAAGCCAGCTTTTTCACTCTCTTCTTTCACTTTCATCAAGAGGCTTTTCACTTCCTCTTCACTTTCTGCCATAAGGGTGGTGTCATCTGCATATCTGAGGTTATTGAGATTTCTCCCAGCAATCTTGATTCCAGCTTGTGTTTCTTCCAGTTCAGCGTTTCTCATGATGTACTCTGCATAGAAGTTAAATAAGCAGGGTGACAATATACAGCCTTGACATACTCCTTTTCCTATTTGGAACCAGTTTGTTGTTCCATGTCCAGTTCTAACTATTGCTTCCTGACCTGCATACAGATTTCTCAAGAGGCAGGTCAGGTGATCTGATATTCCCATCTCTTTCAGCTTAAAATGTACTAAAACATGGAAAGTGACCAACACAGGGCTGCACATACAGAAAGCACTCAAATAAGTGTTAGGTGAAGCTTTCTAATCCATTCAACATATTTATATGCCACTCAACAAAATTCAAGGCTTACCTAGGTGTCCCTCTCAGAGGTGTCTCTGCAGATCAAAAGACGATGAATTAGGTACCTCAATTTGACTTAATTTTACAAAAACAGATTTATCAATTCTAAGTGGTAAACAGCAGACTTGTGAGTCTGATTATATAAAAATTCAAAATTTCTGCATGGCCCAAAAAAAAAAAAAAAAAAAAACACCTACCAGAAGCCAAGTTAAAACACCAACAATCCAATGGAAAAGAAAAACTTTTAGACAAGTGGGTTCTCAAACAGTGGTGACATTGCCCCCAGAAGCGTCTGCCAACAGCTGGACACATTTTTAGTTGTCACAAGCCAATACACGGTAGGAGCGGGGAGTGCTACTTGAATCTAGTGAGTAGTGATCAAGATGCTGCTAAACAGTCTACAGGGCACAAGACAGCCCCTGAAACAAAGAATTACCCAGCCTCAGTGGGGAAATGCTGAGGCTGAGAAGCCATATTTTAGACCCATGAGGAGACTTATTCTTATGCACAAGTAAAGTACAAATGAGAGTTCTTATCAGAGCTGCAGAGTTCAAAATGCTTAATCATCTATTTTGCCAACAGTATGATGAAGCAAAGTATCTCTCTATTGGGAGATGGAAATTAGGATTCTAAACCCTAATTGAGTTTCTCAGTATTGTGAGTATAAATGATTCAGCTTTTATGGCAGATGATTTTATAGCTTTTTTTTAAAACCAGCTTTTATAGCAGGTAAATATCTGTTAAAATTAAATCAGAACATACCCTCTGATGTAGTAATTTTTGTTTCTAAGAATTTATCCTCAGATAATCACACATGTGTACTAAAAATTCATTATTCACTGCAGTTTGGATGATAACAGCAAAAGTTGCAAAGGCAAATGTTGACTAATATAGTCTAGTTAAATATATTATAGTATATGCCAGGATGGAATATTATACAGCCATCAAAAATAACAAGACAGATTTGTTGGTACTAATATGAATTGCTAGATGAACAAAGCATAGTGAAATACAGTAAATAAAATATTCTAGCAGCTTCAAGGCTCCATTCAAATGAAAGAAAAATATTCAAGAAGTGGGTAAGAATATTTGCCCCTATAAAAGAGAACTGGACATGAAGAAGTCAAAGAAAGAACAAAGGCTTTGTTTTCACTCCAGAGTAGGCTTTCTTGTGTCTTTTAAAATTTTGTACCGTGTATCACATAATCAAAAAGAAGCTAATTATACATTTTCTTAAGTAAGCGCCATACAAATTTACCATTTTAAAAAATCTGCCATCAGGTCTTTTAAGTAATTTTAGTATGAGTCAAAAGATAATCAGGACAAACAGGCACATTAAAACAGGGAAAATGGAAGTCAGTCTAATAAAAAGACTCTTGACATAGGTATCCAGGAACTTTGCTGAGTTCTGGAACAAACCACAGTGAGAAAAGTATCCAGCCAGTGCAGAAGTAAGGCCCTGGCTTTGAATTGATATCCCCACCTCTCTTTCCATCTACCCCCAATCTTCTGAAGGAAAAGGGAGCTCCCTGTTGCCCCCAGAGGGAAGCAGAGCACGCTGGATTTCTAGCATAGGCACTGTTGAACTCTGTACTGTGACTGCTGCAGAATGCTCATGCATCTGGCCTTTTCTTTAATTTCACAAGAAGAAAAAAATTCAAGGCACTGTTAATCCAAGTAAATTAAGATAACCCGGGGAACTGGCAAGAGATAAATGAGCTCAAACATGTATCAGATGGAAAAGGTACCTCTTCAATTACAAGTTTAAAATGGTTTTGACTTTATCCTCTCTGTAAGGTGATTTAAACCCTTAGAACTCTGATTTTTAATCCTAAACCACACATTTGTTACAGTGTGTAGAAGGGGCCCAGGCTCACTCTAAAGCATGCAAGCCTTCATTTCAGTGTTCTCCACCAAAAAAAAAAAAAAAAGCTCGCTACAAACTGGTTCAGCCCAACTCAACTTCATCCTTTCATCTCACTCCATAGAAGCTGTGCTTCCTTCAGGCCACCATGGAGTCATTCTGTTTCTGGCCAAACTCTTCGGAGCACTTTGATCTCAATGACTAGGCAAGAAAAATACAGTTATTTGTAAGTTTGTCAAATGTTTCAGGCCTCTAGTACTCTGATCAAGCTTGTCAGGCTGATGACACATCACCACAAAATATATTACTAAACTTGTATAAAATCATCCTTTGATTTAAAGTGGAAAGTGGAGCCAAAAAAGTACAGAAGGGAACACACTGTACATATTTGGAAGTCATAGTAAGTATTTTCAGAATAAAACGTACTAAAGATAGCCTCATTCCACTGACACTCCTAAAATCATTCTCCTAAAACAGGCTTTGTATCAGACAGAATAATAGCATTTCAGGCCTGCAAGAGACCTTGAACATCTACTCTTTAAGCTCCTCTGTTGCCAAATTAAAATACTAGGACTTCAAAATCACTCTCATCCAAATGACAAGACCAGGACTAGAACCTGGGCCTTCCAGAAGATTCACAATTAGTATCAGCTATAGATAACACTGTAATTAAATGCCTAACTTGGTAAGTGGAATCCCAGCTTTTAAAAAATCCACCACAGCAAGCTAACTCAAAACTGGGCAAAGGATTAGAATAAGTGTTTCTGCAAAGAAGATACACAAAAGGGTGATAAGTCAATGAAAAGAGATTCAACATCATTAGTAGTTACAGAACCATACATCAAAACCACAAGGACATAGATACTACTTCACGCCCACGAGGATCACTATTACCCGAGGGACAAAAAAAAAAAAAAAAAAAGGAAAGGAAAGTAACAAGCATTGGCGAGGGCATGGAGAAATTAGAACCCTAGTGTACTGTTGGAGAAGGAAATGGCAACCCACTCCAGTGTTCTTGCCTGGAGAATCCCAGGGACAGGGGAGCACGGTGGGCTGCCGTCTATGGGGTCGCACAGAGTCAGACACGACTGAAGCGACTCAGCAGCAGCAGCAGCAGCACTGTTGCTACCACTGACGAAAAGTGTGACAATTCCTCCGAAAGTTAAACAGAATTACCATATGATCCAGCAACTCCATTTCCAGATATAAACCTCAAAGAAATGAAAACTGAGCTTCCTGCAGCCACTGGTACACACAAGCTCATGGCTGTCTTTTTCACAGTAGATGGGAACAACTCTGATGTCCATCAAGAGATGAATGAATAAACAAAAGGTAGCATGTACATAAATGAAGAATTATCCAGCACTCGAAAAAGAAATTTTGACACATGCTCCAACACAGAAGAATCTTGAAAACATTATGTGAAGTGAAATAAGCCAGACACAAAAAGACAAATGCTGTAGGATTCCAGCATTTGACATGAAATACCTAGACTAGGCAAATTTACACAGACAGAAAGTAGAAGGGAGGTTATCAGAGACCAGGGAGGGAGAGGGATAGGGAGTTACTGTTGAATGGGTATTGAGTTTGGGACAATGAAAAGTTCTGGAAATGGATAGTGGTCATAGCTATACATCACTGCCAATGTACTCAATGTTTCCGGAGTAGACATTTAAAAATGATGATAATGGTAAATGTTATGTTTTACTACAACTAAAGAAAAGACACAACAGAAAAAAGAAATCAGCCACTCAAATTATGTTTGGGTTCTTAAGAAATAAATCACTGCTATATTGGTGGAATTAAGAACAGGCATTCCATTCAAGTAAAAAAGCACCAAAGTATCAACTGTGCAAATTCCAAGTTTCCTGGGCAAGATGACCAAAACATAACGGAAAATGCCATAAGAGGTTATAGACAGGTGAAGGCAATGTCTTTACTTGCTCTCTTGGGCTCTTTCTCATCCAAAAACCATGATATATACATCACTGTCCAGCTAGCCCAGAGTGTTTTGGCCACAGAAATGTTTCTTTTTTTAAGAAGTTAAATGACATATCAGACTTTTAATGCTTGGATCGTTTCTTCCTCCAAACTTGGCAATAAAACCCTTCAAAAGGCATGTGTAAAGACATTTGGGTTGGAAATAACAAACCTGTCCCCTCCCAAGATGCTATGTTTATTTGAACATGTAATGATGCTATCATTCAAACAAACACACTTGGCCTTCTTTCCTTTCCCGACAGCCACAGCACAGACACTTTTCAAATGAGTATCCACAGTAGCAATGGTTAGTGTTGAAAAGTGGTTTCTACTGTACAATCATTTCTGAGATGTGTGCTTAAAAAAAAAAAAAAAAAGCCTCCTATACTGCTTTCCCATTTGTTATTTCTTTAGTGTCTAAAGAATCCTCATAATAAAGGCACATCAGTCCTACTTTTTGAGTCATCCTGAGTCATCCCAAATCACCTCAATCCTCACACCCTCTGAAAGCCAATGAGATCTCATAAAAGCAATCAAATGCAAATCGAGCCTACAGGAGCCACTCTCCAGTTTTTTAGGGAACACACATGTGACAAGGGCTGTCAGAGCCACAGCACCATCACGAACACACTTGTGACAAAATGTTGGGAATTTTACCTAGAGAACAAGCTGGAGATTTAAGAGGGAATATTCTCCAGGGACCCGAACAAAATACCAGTGCATGTTCAAGAGGTTGGCCAATGGGAGGAAAAGGTTGCGCTGTTGACATTTTGGACCAATAATTCTTCATTGTGGGGACTGTCGTGTGTGCTACAGGCTAGGAAGTAGCATTCTTGGCCTCTACCCATTACATGCCAGGACACCTCTCTCCCATCTCCCCCAGCATGCACAACCAAAAACTTATCCTGGTACCGCCAAATCTCTCTCCTGGGAAGCCAAACCTCTCCTGGTTGAGAACCATTAGACAAATTCAATATTTTCCCTTCCCATCTACATTAACGGTATGAACCAGATATTTCAGAGGAAGAGAGGAAGCTGGGTGAGCATCCAGGTAAGGATATGGCCACTGGATATGGGTAAAATAAGAGTACCTCAGAGACAAAGATTAAGACATGGAACCCAGGTATCAGTAGACGACACTGGAGGAAGAGGAGGCCAAACTGAGGTGAAGGAAACAGGGTTGACTTTTGAAGGCACAGAGGGGAGTTTCAACTCTGCTACCCCATTTAATAAATTCATGTTGACTGCTGTCCATTAATTTGAAAAGGAAATGGCAATCCCCTCCCGTACTCTTGCCTGGAGAATGCCAGGCTTCCACAGGGAAGCCTGGTGGGCTGCCGTCTATGGGGTTGCACAGAGTCAGACACGACTGAAGCGACTTAGCAGCAGCAGCAGCAGCAGCTGTCTATTAATTTAACTTCTCTGCAGGGAAGAAAGTGCTCTCAAGCACCATGATCCTAAGTTAAAATCCAGGCACCGTCAGTAGGAAAGTTTAGGGTAAAGACTGTATGTTACCAGAAAGTCAGGACGATGACTGTATGACAGGTTTAGAAAACATGGTATCATTCAAGTGTATCTTCTCTTAAAGACTACCCTCAAATGCTTTCAAAATACTTAACATTAATTGCAAGTAAGACTTACCTAGAATAAGAATAGATCTGTGCAAATATATCTTCCTGTCCACTGCTCCTGAGAAAATAAATCTATGCCCTAGTAATAGGAAGCCAAGACTATCATCCTTGCATATAGTTGTACAGATCATGGAATGGAACTTCTGATAATGGATTTGGGCTACATCCCAAAGCTGAGGACAAAGGCCAGTAACCGTCATCTCACTTCCTGGAATGCTGTCTACACTGCAGAAACCAGCTTGTTGCACTGGAGAAAAGAAGGTAAAAAGTCTTTAGAGAGCCTGACCACATTTCCCTTGGAATTCAAGGCAGATACGGAGAAGGCAATGGCACCCCACTCCAGTACTCTTGCCTGGAAAATCCCATGGACAGAGGAGCCTGGTAGGCTGGAGTCCATGGGGTCGCTGAGAGTCGGACACGGCTGAGTGACTTCACTTTCACTTTTCACTTTCCTGCATTGGAGAAGGAAATGGCAACCCACTCCAGTGTTCTTGCCTGGAGAATCCCAGGGACGGAGGAGCCTGGTGGGCTGCCGTCTATGGGGTTGCACAGAGTCGGACACAACTGAAGCAACTCAGCAGCAGCAGCAGCAGCAGTGAACAGAGAGACTTTATCACTGTCTCCTGGAAAATACTATAGGTAGGAGGCAGACTAGAGGAGACAGAAATGTAGGGTAAAGAGAGAAGGTAGTTTGTGCCTCAGCTTTCACACAGCAAGGATGCAATCCTAGTGGAACCCTGCCAAGAGGATTCCTGGAAGGGTGAGGAAATCTCAGCTTTAAGCAGGAAACTGAGATAGGAGATCTGCAGAAGGTTAACATATCTTGATTACATGGTTGCATCTTCTCCGGCATGTATAAGTCATTTCCTAATATAGTCTGAGACTCATACAGGAACATAATAAATAGGTATCATTCATTCATGATACTTTATCTTTCTGAAAACCACTATTTATTCTAAACTAATGACACCTTAAAACCTTTGCTATGAAAAGGGTGATCCTGGGGCCAAGCAGTACCTCATCCCCCTGGAAACTTACTAAATATATAGAATATCAGGTCCCACTCCAGATCTACTGAAACAGAATCTGTATCTTATCAAGAATCAAAGTGATTCTTATGAATAGGAAAGGGTGATGAGCACTAGCTTAGACCACAACAATCATCTGCATCGTTTGCTGTCAAACTACACACACCCCCAAAACATACCCAGAAATTCTGATTTAGGAAGCCGGAGCATGGACTGGCCATCTGTATCTTCCAAGTCCTACAGGACATTCTGTTGTATCCTGAGGACCAAGACCACTGATTTAATGGTTGGAGAAGGCAGGCATTTGAAGCCAGAGTTCACCAAGAGCTCTTAATGACTGTCCCATCTCCCCATAGCAAGCATTTTCACACAGGTGAACCCTCTTCTCCTTCCAAAGGCTTCATTAAGTCACCACCAACCTCTAACAATGGAGAAGGCAATGGCAACCCACTCCAGTACTCTTGCCTGGAAAATCCCATGGGCGGAGGAGCCTGGCGGGCTGTAGTCCATGGGGTCTCTAAGAGTCGGACACAACTAAGCGACTTCCCTTTCACTTTTCACTTTCATGCACTGGAGAAGGAAATGGCAACCCACTCCAGTGTTCTTGCCTGGAGAATCCCAGGGACAGGGGAGCCTGGTGGGCTGCCGTCTACGGGGTCACACAGAGTCGGACACGACTGAAGCGACTTAGCAGCAGCAGCAACCTCTAACAAATCATCCAGTTGGCTACAATTCTGCTTTTGAGAGCGATCAGGGCTCCCATTCAAAATTATCAAAAGGGACAAAAATGACACACCCAGTGGGGACATGCAGAGCAAGACAGGTTGTAAAGACACCAGAGGCCTCCAACTTGAGCCCCGTCCACAGCTGTCTGGGATATGTCAGTTTGACTCAGTACCAACTTCTCATAAAAGGCTTGTTATTTGTGAATGAAAATGAAAAGAACCATTCACCAGTCAACACCAAATGTTAGGTTTTCTTGTCTAGATTTTGTCCTGAGAGAAGAGTGAACAGGACCTGATTTAAATCAGACCCTGACAGCCACTGTGACTGCTGCAGACCCAAATGGTCAAACTCCACCACCATTGGAGCAGATCAAATTTCAAATAATCAGCTAAAATAGAGCCCAGAACTCTTGAATCCCAACCCAATTTCTAGGATAGACTACTAGGTAAATTGGGCACTATTAGTCCCTGGTGCAGTTTGTTTCTAAGAGTTAATTTCCTTAAATGAGATCCCTCAGAATTCTAAGGTTTTTAATCAACTGCCAGGTAAAAGGAAGAAATACTTCTGGCAGAAAATGGTCTATAATACGATGAAGTCTGACAGAAGGGAAATGATAATTACTGTATGAACAGCACAGTCAGGAGTCTTACCAAATAAGGTTATGATTTCTGCAGTGAGTGTATTTCAATAAAAGGATATTTTCAGCCTGAAGAGCCTAGCCTCTTTTTCAAAAAATGGTATAACAGAGTAAATTTTGTTTAATGCTAAGTATCTATTTATCAAGTACACAACTTTGGCGTGCACATTACCTTTTTTTTCTTTTCCATACCACATGATGGTTTTCTAGGCACATTACAGGACTCTCAGATGTTTCTAATTACCCTCTGTATACACCCAATAAAACAGCTGGCTCGAGATATTATTAATACCATGAGAAGATCCAAAAGACTCATAAATCACCCTTTCTTTAGAAAGGGACAATGCAGTGGCAAAAAGTGACATATTTTAATCTTGCTAAATAGTCTTAAGAATGTTCTAGTGCACTTACCTGATTTGCCAGGGACAGAGCAGTGGTCTGCTTTTCTCACAGTGAAGAATTTTAATGCCAAGTTGCCCTTTTACCTCTTCTAGGGAAAATCTGATGAAAATTAGGCTGAGTTTTTGTACTAGGAAAGCTTAGAAAGTCTCCATAATCCAGAACAAATTTTTATTGAATCTGATGGGCATCTGAAGTTTGGTCTCAGAGCAAAGAAATCTCTCATTACTACATAAAGTTCTTTCTTTTTTCCACCAAATCTTACAAAAAGCCAATACTGCAGTCATGCCAGTTTCTTAGTAATTATTGCATGAGTCTAAATTCAAGATAATGGAGTCAAGCAGTAAGCCATTCCTCAAACCATGCCCTTCAACGAAAGAGAAAATCAAGTTTTAATAAGTGCATCAGTGACAGCATTACATTAAATTGGCAATGGAAGGGCATCTGGTTCATCTCATTTTCTTTCTGATATAACTTTGGGAAATAAATCGCAAACAAACTTCCTCACTCACTTAATCCTTCTCCATTTGGTAGTTATTTTATTTTCCTGGACTGCACAGGCCGAAGAGGACTGTGTGGCTGCCCTCAGAAACATTTTCACATCATCTGTAATGTTAGTTCCAAGAGGTTTTTCCAACAATACACAAATTCATTATTCCTCCTCCACTTGGAAGAAGTGTATATACCTGAATATCAAAGGTTGATACAAATGTTCAACTTTTAGACAATAGACGCAAAACTGTTCCCAACTCATAAGCCAATAAATGCTGCAGGTATATACTGTATCACATAAATATGACTTCAGTGTCTATTTTAAGTCCGGCAGTATTTTTAAATTGACTCCAACCTAGGAGCCCAGAGGTAAAGGACACAGACGACGGCCAAGTGAAGAAACCAAAGAAGGATCAAATGTTAGAATCACACATCACTGGTGATGTCCCATCTATTCAGGATGATTACTTATCCTCCTGACCATAGCTTCGGGTTCTAAAGTATACTACATGATTCGAATGCTCTCAGCCCTTGCCAGTTCATAAAATGCAAGAGCTTCTGGGATAGACCCCTCTCAGAGAGGTGGTGCATGATCCAAGGCAGATAGGGGCACAGTACTAGCAGGCTGTCTCTGCCATATGACGATGCTAACTGACAATTCTTTGTGGGTAGTCTAACTCACCCAGAGCAAGCCTAAATGTAAGGAAAAGAGCCTTCCGTGCACTAGGAGAGTTGGTTCTAACAGAGTACCAACATGAAGGAGTACTGGATACATACTCTTGGGTCTTAATGCTACTGTGCTATCAGTATGTCCTTTTCCATGGGACACGGCAGCAAATCCTCCCCAAGCTCCAAGAGAAGGCAGTACTCTCCCTCAGTACACAGGAGGTAGGGTTTGCTAAACAAGAGAATTTGTTATATTTGGAAGTAGAGAAAGATCTTCAAGGAACCCACATAAACCTCCAGCCTGTTTCTTCTCATGAGCCTCAGAACAGCTCTACAAGAAAGGTCAAGGCATTATGGGATTCATTTGAATCAATGGAATCAAAGAGGTTCAAATCACCAGCCCAGGGGCCTTGGTCAGCAGTCCACCTGACTTAGACCACTGAGTGTCCACTAACACGGTAATGACTAGAGGTGAAATAGGAAAAGAAAAAGGCAAAAAGGCATCACAGGTGGAAATATCTGAAATGGAATTTGAGGTTGTTCCTTAAAAAAACTGTCAGGATTTAGACAAATGCAGAAATAGGGAGCAGGATTTCCACGTAGTGGGAAGTTATACTAAAGGTCTAGAAATTTAACTGCATTTCACCCTGAGTAGCCAGTACACTGCAGTCAGTGTTAAAAGTGTAAAATCCAGGACTTCTCCAGGTGGCTCAGTGGTAAAGAATCTGCCTGGAAATGCAGGAGACACAGGTTCGATCCCTGGTCCAGGAAGATCCCACATGCCAAGGGGCAACTAAGCCCGTGTGCCACAATTACTGAGCCTGCATTCTAAAGCCTGGGAACTGCAGCTACTGAAGCCTGCATGCACTACAGCCTGTGCTCCCCAACAATAGAAAGCAGCACAATGAGAAGCCTGCACACCACGCTGGAGAGCAACCCCTGCTCAACTCGGCTAGAGAAAAATCCTTGCAGCAACAAAGAGCCAATACAGTAAAAAATAAGTGAAGAAAATTTTTAATGTAAAATCCAAACTTCAGGCAAAGTGTTACAAACGTACCCTTTTTCATGCATCTTCCAGACACTGGACTGTGTTCTTCCCTAGGACCCCAAACCCTATAGAGACTTCTCAGATGATTATTCCACTCCTGTGATTTCAGTTGCCCGAGAAGTCACGAGGAGGCTGTGCTGGGTAGGTGTGTACATACCACCCTCAATGGGCACCTGCAGAGACAATGTACTCTGTCCACCAGCATGCGTGGGGCATCTCCCAAGTGCAGTACTGCACCAGCACTGGGGATGCCAACAAGAAACAGGGCCCTGTTTGCAGGCAGTTCAGGGCTCAGTGGAAGAAAGAGGCATGGCTACCGATAAGGAAAGTGGGGCCCTGGAGCCAGAGTGGCGCTTGGCTGATTCCTGCAAAGGCAGTGGGTGATGCCTGGGCAGAGCAGGTAGGGCAATGCACCACCCCCAATCCCAGCAGAGGCAGCAGTGTGAACAGAGGCACTGAGGACGTGGAGCACTGGGGGACCTCAGTATCTCCAGAGGCTCCGTTTAGCAGCAAAGAGAGTTTCATGAGCTGAGCGGTTTAGAGTTTTCCAAAGATCATTCCACACTCTCAAGCTGACAGATGAGGAAAGAACACACACTTTGCGACACTGTGTTGCAGACTCCAAGGAATTTTGAAAGGTCATTTATCCTAGGCTAGCCTAGACTCCTTTAAGAAGTTCCATCCACCCCCATGATATAGGCCAGACATGGCTTAAAAGGAACAATCGATCACACATGCATTTCTCACAGCCTCACAGACTGCTGAACCCTCTTTTACCTAAGGCTTTTTTTCAAACCGTCCCAACTACAGACATACATTCTATACTACCCACTCTGATACCCCTCACTTTCCCAGCTTCAGGAATCTTCACCTTCAGTCAAACAGCATCTCATTTTCTCCCGATTTTGGCTTTTAGTGTTAACCTATTGGCCCTCTTTGGTTGAGCCACCATTCCATGAAGCCCCCTTCCATTCATTACCCTCTCCCAACACACACACACACACACACACACACACACACACACACACACAGACACACAACACACACACACAACACACAACACACACACACACACACACACACCCCTGCCCTGATCCACCTTTCCATGAAGCCCCCTTCCATCTACTACCCTCCCCCAACACACACACACATACCTGCCCTGATCCACCTTTCTAAGAAGCCCCCTTCCATTCACTACCCGCCCCAATACATACACACACCTGCCCTGATAAAGAGAACCAATTTTATTTCCCTTAAAAGCTCCATGCCAAAAATCATGTCACCTGTCTAATAGAAAATAATGTTGAAGAAGTGACAGCTTTTCTGGTAATTTGATTCTACATCTAAGACCCTATCCTTGTTGCTATAAATAACCAAGACTCCTTTTGCAAAAATTCCAGGACCATTTTTTCACCCAGAGGACAAGACTTACTTGCCTCTATCCTCTGTAGATAAGGCTCTTTATCTACAAGTACTATTAAATGATTTCCTGATATAATACACATTGCTAAAACCTAACCCCAAATGACATTTGGAAGTCTGAATAAATGCTTCTCACACCAGCCTTTGGAGAGGCTCTACAGCTTAAATAAAACAACAAACACAGTCACAGAGTTAGATTAATAAGTTTGTGATGTTCCCTCCAAGAGCTCATCACTAGCTTCACTGAAGTCTTTGCTTAAATAGCGTCTCAGAGAATCCTTCCTGACATACTTGAAGTAGTGATCCAGACCTTCCACCAACACTCCCAAGCCTCTCCCCCTCTCAATGTTTCATCACAGTATCTATCACTACATGACATTATATCATAAATAATGTTTCTGGCAGAATATTTTTAGTAGTATACATTTGATAGTAGTATACACTCACTCAGTTCAGTTCAACTGCTCAGTCATGTCCAACTCTTTGCGACCCCATGGACTGTAGCATGCCAGGCTTCCCTGTCCATCACCAACACCCAGAGTTTGCTCAGAGTCATGTCCGCCAAGTCAGTGAAGCCATCCAACCATCTTATCCTCTGTCTTTCCCTTCTCCTCTTGCTTTCAATCTTGCCCATTCCAATGAATCAGTTCTTCGCATCAGGTGGTCAAAGTATTGGAGCTTCAGCTTCAGTCCTTCCAATGAATATTCAGGACTGATTTCCTTTGAGGTTGACTGGTTGGATCTCTTTGCAATCCAAGGGACTTTTAAGAGTCTTCTCCAACACCACAATTCAAAAGCATCAATTCTGCACTCAGCTTTCTTTATGGTCCAATTCTCATATCCATACATGACGACTTAGAAAAACCATAGCTTTGACTAGATAGACCTTTGTCGGCAAAGTGATGTTTCTGCTTTTTAGTATGCTATCTACATTTTTCATGGCTTTTCTTGCAAGGAGCAAGTGTCTCTTAATTTCATGGCTGCAGTCACCATCTGCAGTGATTTTGGAGCCCCCTAAAAATAAAGTCTGTCACTGTTTCCATTGTTTCCCCACCAATTTGCCATGAAGTGATTGGACTGGATGCCATGATCTTAGTTTCCTGAATGTTGAGTTTTAAGCCAGCTTTTTCACTCTCCTCTTTCACTTTCATCAAGAGGCTCTTTAGTTCTTCTTCACTTTCTGCCATGAAGGTGGGGTCACCTGCATATCTGAGGTTATTGATATTTCTCCCAGCAGTCTTGATTCCAGCCTGTGCTTCATCCAGCCCTGCATTTCTCACGATGTACTCTGCATATAAGTTCAATAAACAGGGTGACAATATACAGCCTTAATTTACTCCTTTCCCAATTTGGAACCAGTCTGTTATTCCATGTCCAGTTCTAACTGTTGCTTCTTGACCTGCATACAGATTTCTCAGGAGGCAGGTAAGGTATATTCCCATCTGTGAAGAATTGTCCACAGTTTGTTGTGATCCACACAGTCAAAGGCTTTGGCATAGTCAATAAAGCAGAAGTAGATGGTTTTCTGGAATTCTCTTGCTTTTTTGATCATCCAGCGGTTGTCGGCAATTTGATATCTGGTTCCTCTGCCTTTCCTAAATCCAGCTTGAACTGGAAGTTCTGGAAAATGTGGAAGTTCTTGGTTCACATACTGTTGAAACCTGGCTTGGAGAATTTTGAGCATTACTTTGCTAGAGTGTGAAATGAGTGCAATTGTGTGGTAGTTTGAATATTTTTTGGCATTGCCTTTCTTTGGGATTAGAATGAAAACTCACCTTTTCCAGTCCTGTGGCCACTGCTGAGTTTTCCAAATTTGCTGGCATATTAAATGCAGCATTTTAACTGCATCATCTTTTAGGATTTGCAATACCCTCTTGGAGAGTACACTCACTAGTTTGTAGTTTTTTAAATTTAGGTTGAATATATGTGACATAAAATTTACTATCTTCACCATTTCTAAGTGTACAGTTCAGTAGTGGTAAGTATATTCATATAATCTCTTGATTGTTACCTTCAAACAGAAAGTTGATACTCATAAAATAATTCCTTATTTCCCCGTTTTCACCAATGCCAGCAACAACTACTACTACTCTCTCTAAGAATCTGATTATTCTAAGCATTTCATAAGTGGAATCATGATATTTGTCTTCTCATGATTAGCTCATTTCACTCAGCATAATGTCCTAAGGTTCATATGTTGTATTGCAACATATTTTTAATGTAGCAGGAGAGCAAGGACTTCGCCTATCTTGTTCATTGCTATATTCCTAAGGCCTAAACCAGTCCCTGGCACACAGTAGCTGTTCAATAAGTATATATGAGATAAATTAATGTCCCCAATGCAAAGCCTTTTATGGATGCTTCACAGCTTAAATAAAGGAAATGCTCTATAGTATGATATTTACTCAGTATTAGAAGATAATATGCCAAATATATTTCAGAGTAGGTGGACAAGTTCATAACCACTCTAAATTGTCCAAATGAAAGCAACCATTTTCTTAGTATTATATTGGCTCATCTTTCAAAAACATAAACTGTATAATGCATTAAAGAGGAAATATATGTGCCAGTTCAAAGAGTGACATGTTGCTTTCCCCTGGTTTCTGTGCTGGGTGACTGTCAAGGGATCTGAACAACGACAAGAAGGTGAAGGACTGAGTGTCTGAACTAAGCTGCTCCCCTAAAAGTCTCAATGCTTCTCCATCCTGAGCAGTGATGCTGGTTTATTTAATGCCTCATTAAGAGCGAATTTCCTTCCATCCTTATGAGGAGAACCTACATAATGAGTGTATCATTGTGGAGGCTTCCTTTCCACCCCACAACACTATAGTGTTGAGATGGCTTCGTGCCATACATGGGGAGATCCCCAGTGTAGGGCAGCAAACCAATCTCAAAACAGGTGAAAGTGGCTAGAGGCTGTTGTCATTATTATGGGCTGTTCAGAGCTTAGATAATTAGACCACTAGTTTCCTGCGTAAAAAACTGAGAAACTTTCCCTCTCTCTCCTTCAAAATGATAACCTTTTCAGAGAACTCTGTTAGTTCTGAAAGACTAAAATCCAAATGCTTAAGCTTGAAATTCAAGGTGCTCCACGGCCTTGCTCCAGTCTACCTTGCCAGCCCTGTCATCTAGTATATTACCACCTTTTGAGTTTATACGTAACTCCTCTCAATTTCCATATACCACCTGTGACCTCTTGTTTCCAGGTCTCAGTCTAAAGGGTTCATTCTTCCTTCCCATCCATCCTTATCTGAGGATGTATCACCGTGTCAAGCTGCATCATCCCCATCAGTCTATCATCAGACAACAAGCATTTACCCAGCTCCTCCTAGAAGCCAACAGGTTTAGCAGCTAAGGAGACCATGAAAAACTAAACAGAAAAGTCACATGCCATCCCTTCTCTCTCAAAGTATTCTTCCTCTGCTAGAAGTGGTATCTCCTCCCCTGGGGTCCTGCTATGCATTTTCTACCTTAAACGGGGGTTATTTACACACATTCCTCATCACTGCCTCAAAGCATAAGCTTTTAGAGGGTAGCTTTATGATTTTTTTTTGTTCTGGAAATTCTAGCACAGTGTTGTCTACCTGATTCCTTAACATAGGAGGCACCACAGGAGGATAAGAGGCTTTTAGACTCTGGAATAAGAAAACCTGACTTAAAGACATCTTTTACCAAACCACTAAAGCCTTGGAACTCATATCTACAAAATATGGATGTTTACCTCTCTCAGGGGAAACAGGAACCAAACGAAATAACACGGGATCATAGTTCTTATTAGGTTAGCCAAAAAGTTCATTTGGGTTTGTCCACTAACCTGAACAAACTTTTTGGCCAACCCATACATTATCAAATACTTTTTGTCAGTATTCAATTGGTGCTAACAGAACATGAATCCCTCATGTTCTCCTTAGAGAAAACAGCATCACAGAAACCACATGTGCTAGTTTAGCAATCATGATTGCCTTTCACTCTCTCTCTCTGCAAGTAAGTTATGCCAGACAACAGTATTATTTTATTTGAAATATTCTGGTTGTGACAACATAGAATTTCTATATTCTTCTTATTAGAAGAACTTATAACTATAAACAACAACTTAAAAGTTCCAGGAGGTCATCTTCATTACATCCCCATGAAATGCAAAGAATCCATTAAAACAAACAACAGTTAACCTGCTGGCCCACCCAACTCGGGATATGCTTTCATCTTGGAAAAAAGGCAAAGGCACTTTCTATTCCAAAGCTGCTTTTTGAGATAGTGTGCAGGGCTGTGTGGTTTCTGAGAGCTTCCGCCATGGCACACCAGGCCCAGGGCCAGATGGTGAAAAAGGTGACGGCACAGTCCATCAATGTCATCTTCAGACTCTTGCAAATAGATCCCAGATTCAGGTGTAGCTTTGCGAGCAAGTGAACAAGCATATAGAGGGCTGTATCATTGGTTTTGATGAGCATATGAACTCGCATTAGATGATAAAGAAGAGATTCATTCTAAAACTTAAGAAAACTGGGTCAGATCATGCTAAAAGGAGAGAAACATTACTCTGCACCGCAGTGTCTCCAACTAGGAATGATCAGTGGAGTGGCAGATCACTTGGCAATACGGTGTGTTTTTTAGGGATCCTTCGTTAGACATGTTCTAAAACATGTATTCATATTTTAGCTCACTCTCATGTTATCACCCTCTGGAGGAGGGCATGGCAACCCACTGCAGTATTCTTGCCTGGAGAATCCCCATGGAGAGAGGAGCCTAGTGGGCTATAGTCCATAGGGTCACAAAGAGTCAAACAGGACTCTCTGCGACTCAGCAGCAACAGCATGTTATTACCAGATGACAAAAAATGCTGTGGGATTATTTTTATCAAAAAAAAAAAAAAAAGAGAGAGAGAGAGAGAGAGCGAGGTAAAGGCAGGAAAGTGCAAGGAAGTGTGCCTCCAAAAAAGAGTCATATTTAGAGTTTGCTTCACAGAGGATTCCACTTAATGCAAGTATTCTGTTATATCATGTCAACATCACATTCACAAAATAGAGTTTATCCTAGAATCTCGGAGTATTTCTTGCGGACATCATCTTCATTCAGGCTTCACTTTGAGAGTCAAATTAAGTAGAAGTTATAGTTATTTCTCCCACTGAATTACCAGGAAAAGAGACTATATGCTTAATGGTCACGAGAAAAGCACCTGCCTCTCATATCTGAGCAGCCCAGACTCCCGGTCACCACAGACCAGAAAGACAACACAGAAGCAGCACCAAAAACGAAAGAAGGAGGGGACTGCCCTGGCGGTCAAATGGTTAAGACTCTGCACTTCTGTTGCAGGGGGTGTGGGTTTGATCCCTGGTGGGGAACTAAGATTCCACATGTCATAGGGTGCATTCCCCCCTCAACAAAAAGAAGGAACCAATGTCACCCCTGTGCCTGCTATAACCGTCAACCTACCCACTATCGCCTGCATTGTGTGGACAAGTGACCTGGACCAGGAAAGGACCGAGAGCCAGATGAGCACGACCAAAGGACACGAAGAAGCCAGTGTTCAAATCCAGGGCTCTTAAATACCGGTTGCTTATTCTCTGTTGTAACATCCAGCCTTCTCAGAAAACCTAACTCCCTCGGATTCTTGCTTTACTTTATCCCTCCTACAGTCAGACGCCAGGGAGATAAAGCAGACACGAGGAGGCCTGGGCTCTAGCCCCAGCTGGCTGACTTGCTTACTGAAGGGAGACTCACTGAAGCCAATGTGCCTCAGTTTCCTTGTCCAAAACTATGGTGACACTAATGTCTGTTCTACCTGGACGTCACCATGGAAATGTTAAAACTTGTTTCTGCTATTCTGACCATCAAAATGGATTACTTAATTAAGGTACCTTAATTACAAAATCTATATTGTTTCCCTATATATATATATATATTTTTTTTTTGACTCTTTGGGGGCAGGAGTCAGCAAATGCTGGCAGTAGAGTCAAATTCAGCCCACTGAAGGCTTGTACAAGGCAGCCACGCCCATTCCCATACCTACCATCTGCGGCTGTTGTCACCAGACCACATAGGACAGAGTGTGACACACACCGTGCGGGCTGCAAAGTCTAAAATATTTATTCTCTGGCCCCTTCAAAGTTTGCCAGTCCCTACACTGCAGTAGCCTTAAACATCAGAGGCCAAAAAGTAGCTGACAAATTACATTTTGAATTTTCCTCAAACCACTATTTTCCATGTAACACATCTTATTTGTCAAAAGATTTAACACACTATGTGTATATAGATATAGATATACATAGTACATATACAGAGTGAGGAAAACCAATTAGAAAACCACTTTCTACAATAAAATCATCTTGAACAAGTAAATCTCAAGAAGATATCTTAGATGCCTAAAAATGAATGTCTGAAATTCTCTATTTCTAGCAAATCATAATCTCCAAATTCTACAAAATTACCATCTTGAACAAAATAATTTTAAAAACTTGTCCGTCAAATCACTCTGTACTGGAATTAAAGTAGAGAAGAGAAACAGCTCAGGGTATAAATGAAACATTTCCCATGATTTCCGACATGAAACTCTTCATTACTCTGCCCCCTCCCTTTTATTATTCCTTCTTAAAATCAAACTACTTTGTCAATCCTTTTGTGGCAGAGTTGAGTTTTGGTTCTGAGATTTTTCAGTAAATAGCTGTGGTCCGTTTTGTATTTTGAACAGGCTGTGTGTATCCTGTTCCTACACATCTGCTTAAATGCCAGAGAGGAAAGCGTGCAGCGTGTTTTAACAAGTAGACTTCCTCTGCTTCTCAAAGCCTTCAAATATTTAGTTTCGAAGTGAATACACCATAAGCCAAAAAATTACCACCCACCCAATTACTCTGTCATTTCTACTGTAAAGGTTTATGAAAAGAGACAAAAGGAATGGAAGCAGACATTATCGATGATGGAAAAGGAAGAAAAGCAATGAGAATAAGGAAGGCAATCAAGGAAAGTAAAAATGGAAAAAGCCATCTAGCTCATAATAACCTAACTGGGAATTTCTTTTCCCCACCCTTGTCTATAGCCCTCCAAAAAAGCCAAAAAAACAGCTTTGCTTATTACTGATAAAGAAGAAGTCCTAAGGTTTTAAAGATGGACTGAATTTTAGACGCCACTAAATATAAACCATTTATTTTATGGGCGAGAGAAACTAAGGTCCAGAAATATTAACTGTCACATCCCATGGATTAGCTAGTTAGCAGCAGCACCAGGATTAAAATCCAATTTTCCCGATCATCAGTTTAAACACACTTCCCATTAGACTCAGCTCTCTGCCCTGCTAAAGCATAATATGCCATTTGGCACCCAGCAGCTAAATTCTTCTTAAAAATATGTCCGAAGTAGCCCTATCATCACCAGGAAATTAACAATACCCCTTTAAATAGTATCTATGGGCACATGTTTTTTCCAAGTATAGACTATCAAGAACAGTGCTTCAACCTCCAAAGAAACCCGAGTCACAATAAAGCAGCAGGATAATCAAAGAGCTAATGAGGACTTAAACTGCCTCCTAGTATTTTGTCTTGATGGAAATCAGTTTGAAATAGACACCCCCCCCCCACCCCCTAGACACATGCTCCCAAGACTAAACAGCAATATTCCATAAAAAGACCAGATCTAGCCAGTGTTATTATCTGTCTGACATTTGGGTTATTCTTGTGAGTAACTCATAAAGTAACGTGGGTGTCTGTGATTATTTGAGTACACATGGCAAACCATAATTGGTCAAAAAATAATAAAAGACATTTTTCCGTGACAAAAATACCGTATTGAATGACAACATGGCAGTGTGACAGCATTCAGTGGACCGCAATACTTTCTCCATTTACAAAGTAGTAAAAAGAAACAAGAATGTAAAAGGAAAAGCCTTTTTGCAATAACTACCATAGTTCATATTTAGATTATGAAAGATTAAAAGATTTTAAGCGCTGAAAGTAATCCAGGAGCATATCTTCCCCCAAATCCATGTCATACATCAAACTTATAATTTTGCCTTTTGATACACAGCAGAAACGTGGCAAAAGATGCAAGTCTGTGTCCCTTTCTACAACTGAAACACACATATTTGACAATTTTAAGAAATTTTTTAGAACCTGGCTATTTATAAACGTTTCATCACCACCATCCAAATTTCCTCACGAGTCAAATCTAACATAAATTCGACTTATCACCGAGCAGATAAAATTTGAAATGGATCAATGCAAGCTGTACATTGAGGTCTTAACTTAAAGCCTCTTTCCTCCTGTCCCCTGATACCTCCCCATCACCACAGGCTGTGTCCATGATAAGTAACCAAGGGTAATACTCTCCTTGCCATCTCTCTCAGAAACCAAAAACCAAGTTAAAAATGATTCCGAAAGTAATTTAAAAGATCTTGTGAAGGCAGCATATTTGTACTGGTAGACAGAAACCCATTCAAGCAGAGAGCAGTGTGAATGGAGGGGGTGTCTAAATGCTACGATCTCATCAAACTCTAGTCGGTCAGGACAGTTAGGGACCGTGGAGGAACTCACCCACTCGGAAGTTCGTGGCTGTCAGGGTGTCGGCAGCGTGACCATTCTCACTAATGAGAGTGGTGGTGTTCCCCTTCTCACAGCTGTTCTGACAGCTGCCCTTGGTGCAGGTCACTTTACAGATGCTCGGAGTAAAGACCACCTTGATGCGGCCAGTGTGGTTACTCACTAGGAGTGGAGGCAGAGAGAAAAAGAACAACAAACACATCAGCTTAGTATCCATGAACTTGCCTTGGAAGGTTTAAAAAAAAAAAAAGGAAAAAGAGAAAGGAAAGGAGGGAGAAGGGGAAAGAGAGAGCCCACAACCCGACAGGTTTAAGGAAAGAGGGAAGCCTTCAGTGCTCGCTGCTCTGTATCCAGTGGTGTCTCTGAAACAGGAGTAGGAAGCTTAGCAAACAGAACTCTGGGATGCACTCCAAAACCACATTTGAAGTCGAGTCACTGGAGTGGGATTACTAACCACAATGCTGCACTTTATTCACGGGCAGACAAAGAGCAGTACGGAGGGCACGACAGATGAAAGAGCCAGCCCTGACAGGCAGATGTAACGCACAGAGGTTGGCCGTGCACCTAGTGCTGAATAAACTCCTGTGTCCTCGACTTGCATACTTTCCCTGTTCCTCCACTTATTAAGTCACTATTTGCAGCCCGACCCCTGGAAATGTTTTAGGCATGCGGCATGTCTGAAAACATCTGTCTCAAATCTCCTGGCACTCCCAGCTGAAGTGATCAAATCCTGTGACGCAGCTGCAGGAGCCCAGTGCTTTTTCACAACTCTGGGGCACTCTATCTCCATAGAAAATTTTTCAACCTATATTTTGTTTTACTGTGAACAAGGTCCATCTAAAAAAAGGGAGGCCAAGTCCCTGGGGCTAAAAGGTTGGCCTCCGTTAAAATGCCATCCCAGAGCTCTCACTGTGGCTCTTCACACGCCACCTAAAGCAGGTATTTCTTTCACTCATACAGCCCTGTTTAAAAAAAAAAAACACCAGGTGCTACCACCTGTTATAAGGCAGGGGCAGCACAACATCATAGAATCGGCACTCATCTTCAAGTCAGATTCTACGTGATAATCCTGGCTCTACCATCCTGTGATCTTGGACCTGTCATCTCACCCTTTCTCCAAAATTTGAGAGAACTAGAACTGATATTTTCCAGCCAGTTTTAACTTGCCCTGTTTATCAGGGGGTCAGCAAGCTATGGCCCTGGGATCAAATCTGGCCCACTGTCTGTTTTTGTAAATAAAGTTTTATTGGAACACAGCCACTCATGCATTTCTGTATTTACAGCTGCTTATGTGTGGTAACAACAGAGCTGCACAGAGAAGAGATGACTTCATCCAGAACTGCCACTTGCAGCCAAGCCCCAGTTTAAACTCTGGCAAAGCACAATACAGAAACCCTATTTGGATATCCACATTTGTGAAATGTCCCCAGCCAGGTTCTTTCACTTCCCAGGGGCCTAGGCAGAAAACAAAGATGGTAGCAGCAGCTCAAGAAAGTGGAAGAGAGGTTATTCTTCTCTGAAGCTTTAAGGCTGGTTGGAAGCAGTGCTCTTCCCGGGGTCACTGTGTTACTGCTGTCGCCATAGGAAAAGACTGCCTTTGGATCAGGCTATCTCCTGCTATTCCCTGCCCAACTGAAGAGATTCTTCCCCCTTTACAGAAGCCTCCATAGGCCCTCAACAAAACGTGGTCAAATCTGAGCTTGGAAACTAAAACATTAAACCAAAGGAGCCATCAGAATTTCAAGGTTGGAATGGGGCTTCAGATATATTCTGACTTCTTTCATTTGAACATCTGTAGGAACAGGGAGCTCATTACCCACTAAGATGGCATATTCTAGTCATGAGCTGTTTCTCACAAATGCTATTCTTAAGCCGAAGTTATATCCTCACAGTCAGCTATACTCATTAATTCTAGTTCACCTCCCCTCACGATCTAATGCCTCTTCCACATGGCAGCCCTTCAACTCGTCCAAGATATTACATCAGAAGCCAAGAAGGCTGACGTTACAAGGGATCTGAGAAGATCCGCTTGGGTTGGCCCTCTCACTGAGACGAAAATGATTCTTCTGGAGCAGAAATACCCTCAATTCTTTTCAAATGTTTTAAGACTGTTTCTCATTCACCAGTGGTTCTAACACAGAAGATCAGGATACATACTCTGGGGTGGGGAGGTATCTTAGTGGCCTACCAGGTCTTCCAGCCCCTTCCAAGAAGGCACCCAGAAACTTTTTCTACAAATAGCTACACAGTGAATATTTTAGAGTCGTAGGCCTACAGGACTCTGCTGCAACCATTCAACTCTGCTGCGGTAGCAGGAAAGCAGACTGCGAAAAACTGTTTGTCAATGAATGAGTGTGGCTATGTTCCAATAAAACTTTATTTAAAGAAACAGTTTTCAAACCAGTGCTTTACGTGCTTTCAGGACATTTAAAATTTGGGGTGGACTATGAAAGTGAAAGTGTGTTAGTCGCTCAGTCGTGTCGACTCTGCGATCCTATGGACTGTAGCCCACCAGGCTCCTCTGTCCATTCAATTCTCCAGGCAAGAATGTGTGTTGCCATGCCCTTCTTCAGGGGATTGTCCCAACTCAGGGATCGAACCCTGGTCTCCTGCGCTGCAGGATTCTTTACCATCTGAGCCACCTCATACATTTTAAAAACTACAATGGAATGCTGATTCTAAAACAGACAAAACTTACCTAGTTTGATTTTTTTTTTTTACAGTAGAAGGAAAAAAAAAAAATCAGCTTAAGTTGTCAGACCACGCTTACAAATATCTTGAGAATACTTTGTCCAAGTGTGTGAAGCCCAGGGGGAGAAAAAGAGACAACATCGTCCCACTTCAAAAGAATATAAACTTCTATTTTTTCTGGCTCCTAGTACAATAATGAAGATGAAAATGGTGTGCCAAATATTTTGTCTTCTCTGGCATTAACTCGTAGTACCAGCAGCTGCCATGCAGATGCCCACAGCATTACCTAAATTATGCTCACTTAGGTGAACTCAGACATCCAAAGAAAGCAAGCCCTTCATCATTATTCCCATTTTACCTTCCAGCTACAGTAGTCACTTTATAGGCACTTGAGATTCTCTAGGCCTATTGTTTTTAGTATGTTTCTTTGCCAAAAAAAATCTTTTTGGCCTAGAATTATCTGTATTTTCAAAAGACAGAGACAGTTTCACATGACTTAATTCTGAGTTTTTAACACTCACAACTTCTTGAAAGCAGAAGATATATATTTCCCCCCTTGTGTTTCATAAGTATTCTGCTATAAGTAATCTAATTCTAAAACAGACATTTGTATTCTCAGTGGATCCTGTGTCTACAGAAAACATTTATAATATTTCTTCACTATAATTAGTTTTAGTTTTCCACATCAATCTCAAAATCAATACTGAAAAACTCAACTGTTTGACATTTTGTCATCCAGAGCTCTCGGAGGATCTCTGTAGACATTAAATGCATTAGAAAATAGTCTTACCTATGTTCACTCCTTTCAAATCATTTCCACTTCTTTAAAATTATTTCATCATATCTAGGGTATTATGTGAAGAGTAAGTTTCAGAGTACACACAACTATGATACAGTACTGAGTCTGAAATTCTTGGCATGTGATGAGCTGAATTTACTCATCTCTCAAGAGTTCAGTGGGAATTCATTTGGTCTTTAAGAGGCATCTCCCTCAAATGCCTTGAATAACTTAACAACCAAGGGTCCTGTGAAAGACAAAGTGAAAGTCGCTCAGTTGTGTCCGACTCTTTGCGACCCCAAGGACTATAAGTCCATGGGATTCTGCAGGCCAGAATACTGGAGTGGGTAGCCTTTCCCTTCTCCAGGGGATCTTCCCAGCCCAGGGATAGAACCCAGGTCTCCCGCACTGCAGGAAGATTCTTTACCAGCTGAGCCACAAGGGAATAAAGTAGGTAACCCACTAAATGTGGAACAAACAAAGTGACTCAAAGGATGACTAAACCACCCCACAGAGACCAGGGGCTCACAGGTCTCTCTGGTCCACCACTGGGGTTACGAGTGATGAAAAGTGAAGCCCACGGTTCAGATCAGTGGAAAACGACCATCCCTAGCTGCACCCATTGGCTGACTGAAGTAGTTCAAATCTCTGAAGCCGAAGTCAGCCCAGTCAGAAAGTTAATAGGGCAACTGCTGGCACAGCTTTCATGCCTAGTCCCTCTGGCAAAAACATGTAATTTGTAGATCCTCGTAGGTAAATCAGCCCCAGAAATCTTTACCAGGCGCTTTGGGTTTTAGAGTCCTTGGCTAGAAACAGATTGCCCAAAGCAACACAGCACCTCCACTGAGCCTCCGAGTCAGTTAATCAAGACACTCGAGAGTCAACATCCCGTTCACAGATCCTGCCAGACCCTGTGTGCATTCACACCACCAAGAAGAGGTGCTGGCACATGGGTTAAAACACACCACAGACATTCAGACTGAAAGACAAATGGGGTGGAAGCAAGGCCGATACCCGCCCCCCAGTACAAAAACCTTTCATTTCTGCTTCCCAATCCTAGCAACAGACCAAAACTTAAAAATGCGAACACTGTCCTTGACAAATGGACTTCAGTCTAGAAAAAAGCACAGCTGCCATCTTTCAGTCATTAAACTAGGATGTGACCAAAAGCAAAGGCAGCCAAAGAAATAAATATAACAAGTTCAAGACTCACATCAGAGGTCATGAACAAGTCTCCTCGCATCCAACCAGAATGCTGTGACTCAGCCCTCACCCAACGTCAACAAGAGGGGCCAACCAGCACCAGCAACATCCTCGGAAGGAGAAGCATCGTCTCCATGGGGACAAGGCACCATCCTGCCTGGGGGTCGGGGGCCTATTTAAAGAGACTGAGGAGCCGATTCAATACCCAGGTCATGTGGGAAAGAAATGAAGTGAAAAGCTCATTCTCCAGCTTTGCAACCCACTGCCTGCCCCCAGGCCAAGGATTCTTTGAAGGACAAATCATAAACACATTAAATAATGCTTAGAATAACGACTTGATTGTTCAGCTCTCCGGCCTTGCTTAACTCCTCCTGGACTACTAAAAAAATGCCAATAGAGTAACCCGTTCTCAAGAAAGGTGCTATGTAAACAGATATGTATCAAATCTATTACTTCATCAGGTTGCCCCAGTCTTGGAAAATTCTTCAAGAGGGAAACAGAGGTAACTAGTTCTGCTGTGGGCACTTTCTCAGATGAGAATCTAGGGTTACAGTCCAGCACCATCTCTTGGAGTTCTTCCACAGAGAACTAACTGAATGAAGGGAGATATAGTTGCTACACAGGTAATATAAACTAAAACATCTGCCCCCTCCTTTCAATCCTCCCTTAATATTCACTAAAGGAAACTGTATCAGTTCCTCACCTCTTACAGAGGCCTCTATGATTTCCTTACATTTTTAAACATGTAAGAAGACAGATATATAAAGAGGCAAAGGAAGCAAGTATATTAAATCATTTAAGAATACATTTCTGGATATATTCTGAGTTTCTTGAAGAATGGCTTATTTCTCATAAAGCAGGTACTAAACATATGCCATGTTTAAAAATGTAAATACAGTTCCCAAAATATTCATTTGGCAGAAATGCTGCAGCTAATTAACTAGTGCGACTTCACTTATTATTTCATGGAGAAAAGAGAAGCTACAAAGCTAGGCTACCAACTTTCCTGAATCGACAGGAATCCTGCCTTTCTCCCAATAAAGGAGGTGGGCCTTCCTAAGACCAACTGTCCAATAAAGCAGTGTATCCCCTTCCCCTCTTGCCCAAAGACTTCCTCCCTGTTTGGTCCCATTAGCAGGCACACCTGCTGTACCACGTCCCATCTGTCAAGAACACCTCTCCTCTCATCATCCCCATTCCATTCCCGGGCAGGTACCACTCTGTTTCCCAGCTCTCCTTACAGCCAAACCCCTCTGAAGAGAGGCTCTGCTGGTTGCCTCCACCACCTCCCCTCCCATTCTCTCTTGAACCTGCCAGAGCCAAGCTCTTGCTGTCAACACTTCAAAGCTGCTCCAGTGAAGGTCACCACTGCCTTCAAATCCAATGGTAAATCCTCTAGCTCCTTATGAGTCAAACCTTCAGCCTGTCTGACACAGAAGAACCACTCTGGTTCATGATACACTTTCTTTACTTGGCTTCTAGGTTACCCTGTCCTCTTATGGTTCCTACCTCGCTGGCTTCTGCTCTTCCTGATTCTGTTCAGGGGAAGGCTCCAGAGCTCAATCTCTATAGCCCTTTCCCTTCTATATTGACTTGCCAGATGCCATCATCCTACCTCAGGGATTTAGATGCCTTATACAGATTTCTGGATAGAGAATGTTTAACTCTGGCCTGGACCCCTCAATCTTGTATATGTGAATATAGGAACTGGAGATGTGTGTGTTTATGTATATATCCAAGTACCCAACTGTACAGCTGCTTCCAGGATTCTGCCAGGCAGGTGTCTAAAGTTTAGTGGTCATCTCAAGCAAACATTCAAAACTAAGCTCTGGTTCTTTCCTGTACCCACAATCTAATCTGTTCCTCTTCAAGTCTTCCCCTGTCTCTGAAAATGGCAAATCTATTCTTGATCCTTTTTCGGTTATGTGAGATACAGTACGACATGCAAGTCCTGTTAGCTCTATGTCCAGGGGAGTAAGTTCTCACCACCTTCATGGCAAACACTTTGGTGCAATTCACTATCATCTTCTGTCTGGATTATTTCACGTCTCCCAGCTTGACTCTGGGAGACTCTGCCTTCCTACAGCTTGTACCCACACAGCATTCGGAGCATCCTTAAATGTTTGGCAGTCAAATCATGGCACTCCTCACTTCAGTGACCTCCCATCTCATTCAGGATACAAGTCAAAAGACCTCACAAGGGCCTGCTGGGCTCTCCACAAGCTGTGAGCACCCTACACCCGACCATGTCTCTTACCCCTGTTCCCAATCCACTCACTCTAGCCTCTGTGCTATTCTTCAAATGCTGCGCACATTCCTGTCTCAGGGAACTTCTTATTCCCCCGTTTAGAATATGCTTCCCCAGAGATACACAGTGTCTTCCTCCCCTTCAAGACCGCTCCAGAACATCACATGACCAGAAGATTTTCCCCAACTACTTGGCATAAAACTGCAGCACCACATCCGCCCGCACATTACTGAGTCTTTCTGTGCCTTGTTGTACATTTCCTATTTATTCTAAAGACACTTTATAGATTTGGTATTTCACTACCGTCATTAAACACAGACTCCACGAGGGCGGGAATGTGTCTGGTCACTACTAAATACTGAGCATGTGTCTCATAGCAAATGCTCAAGAATTATCGAATGAATAAACTTCAGTGACAGAGAAGGAAGGAAATAATATTTATCTAAGGGATAATTGTCAGTAATTTTATTTAAAAAAATAAAGAAACTTCTATGAAACCTTTGGCCTCAAAACATTTATTTAATGCTGTATTTGTCAGAGAAAAATATTTTAGTCATAAAAGTTTCAGATTAAGGGAAATCACAGTTGTTATTCAGGAAACCCTGCAATAATTACAAAAAATGTTTTCCCAAAATCATTAAAACGTTACCCCAAAATGGTCAATGACATAAAGTAAAAAATTTCAATTAAACATGCCAATGACCAAATAACTGAACAAACAGGAAATAGAAATTTCTCAAGAACTTTTTCAAAGGAAAAACAGACAATTACTTGCTCCCAAAATTTCACAACATATTATGCAAAAATCAACGTGACACATAATGGAAATTTCCACTAATTTCATAAATAAAATTTAAGATGATGTCTAAGCAGTTTCGTTTTTGAATATATTTCTGATTTACTTAGCATTCATTCTCTTTGTTAGACTAAGAACAACTAGGAAATTGGAAACACTTCTACTCAGATTCTTCAAGACAGATGTGAATTTTCACTAAGCCATAAAATCCACCCTGAAAGAGAAATACACTTTGGTTCACAGTTCAGGGAGACTAAGCAGAGATCCAGCAATAAACATGGTAGATTTCATCCCAAATTTCTACTTATTTCAGGAGTTGGGTCTCATTCACCATTTCACTCATTTAAGCTTTGTTTTAGCTTGACTTGAGATTTAAGGACCAAGACTTTCACTTAGAATCATACATTTTCTCAACTTCAATCTTGCTTTGCCAGCCAGACTTCCACTATCCCCAGCAAGAATTTAAAAGCCACACCTTGAATCTTCAGGATTGTTTTAATAATCTTTCCTTTTTCTGCTTGGAGTTTTCCCTTCTTAAATAACAAACCTAGGTTCTCTTCTCTAGAAATACAATAAAAGGTCTATTTTCATCCCTGAAACAAAATCCAGTATGTTTGAAGGCACAATATATTTTATAGTCAAAAAGACTCAGTTTTACCCAACAAGTAGTTTACTCACCCAGCAGAATCTTACCAAGAATATTTGGGAAAAGAAAATATAGTTGGCAATTAAAGTAGAGAACTAGCAAAACAAAGGCTTTCTGATATTTTCATTTTCTGATCTTGTCTGTAAAATATGTTTCTTTAACATCATAGACCCTTTGGGGATTCAAGCAACTGACCAGCCATCCGTCATGGGGTGCCCTCCTCATTTCTGGGGTCCTACAGCTGCAGCAGGCCATCATTCCGTGGTGCCTTCTTCAACATGACTTGAAAAACCCTGTCTAGAACACGTGGGAATCTCTCTTCTGCTCCTAATCCTTAATACCAGAGAACCAGCCCCTCCAGAATGAACTGTGGTATTTGAGATGCAGTGACTGCAGAGTTGAAGAAACACAAGACTTAAGTTCATAACTTTCAAAGTGATAAAGAATACTGGGAGGAGCACAATAGACCTACTTTCTCAATCCTGAATTGAGGGTGCCTCTCTCTGCCTGGATCTAGCTAGAATCCTGACAATCAGGGCAACCACCCTTAGTGAGGGTCACATGCGTCTGCCTAGGGATTTTTAGTCCTCTGGCATCGTGGTTCAAGACGTTCAAGAGTTATCTCCTGAGGGATAAATACCATTGAAGAGACGCACTTTTTCATGTGAAAAGTCTCCACTTCTCTCAAACAGCCTACATCAGCCTTCACAGCAGCACGACTCTCTAGATTCCACACTGACCAAGGCAGTGAAAGAGGCTTAAGAGGACTTCTCCACTGTCCCCAAATCAAAAGAACAAGCTGCAGGGCAGTAAACGCTTACCTGTCTTCTATCCCTAGCTCTCACTCAATCTGGCTAGTTTGTGTGGGCTCCTTACAGAGGCAGGGGGCTAGACACGCTTTACATGATTCAAATTTTCTGTCCCTTAATTTTAGAACAGAATTAGGTTTTATTTATCGCCACATTTGTTGTTTTTCCAAAGAGAAGTCAATGAGGGCATTTGTTATCGGTCTATCACTCACCATTTCCATAAATAGCATCTGCTTGTTTTGCACATGAGCATCAAGTCTGACTAAAAGGATACATATCTACTGGGCTGCATGTTTACCAAGGAACAAATTTCATGGCTTGTTCACAAGCCTGATCAAGTGGGGGACGTTCCTCATGAGAATCTCCAATGGTCTCTACTATCTACTTGGAGAATTAGGATTCCACATAGTCTGAGCAATTGCTAAAAAAATATATATTCCCAACAAAATCAAACTCCTTCAAAGGAAATGAAGACTCCTTCCCATCCACATTCGATCTCCCTCAGCTTCAGCAACCACGTATAGCCAAAACATCAGGCAGGCAGGACCGTCCCACCATCCTCACTCACATACCTGCTTCCATCTCATTCGGCTTCCTCTTCCCTCCCCGCCCCCAGAAAACCTTTCCTCCTTTCTGTCCACCCTTCATTCTTTCACCCCCGTTCATGATTCTCACCAAACTAGGCACGACCAAACATTCCAACCTTCGACTTTTTCTTGGCTCTTTGCACATACTTCTATTTATGTATGTTTCTCTCCTCCAGCCTTCCCTTGGCCACAATCAAGCCAAAGAAAACAGTTTGTATTCTCATCCTCCCCTGCTATTTTTAACATACGTCCCACCTGGTGATTCTCCCTTTTTGGGGATGGGAAAGAGTATGTGGCAAGAGGGGAAAGAATGCAGGGGAAGGAAATGAACTCAGGCTGAGAAGACAGGGGAAGAAAGACAATGGAAAGGGCAGAGAAGTGACTTTTACTCAAGTAACTAATAGCTGGAATTCCCAAGACATTAATGGAGTTGAATGCCATCAAGTTTCTATTATTTCCACAAGGGCACTTGGAATATATTTCCCTCTTATATTAAAGGCAGACACAACTCTGCTTGAAAGAAAAAGTCAAAAGACACGGCAGAGAAGGAAGTCAAAACCTATTGTACCCTGGACAGGCGTTCTGAATCACTGGAGTTGCCAGGCCAGGAGTAGACACCTTGATGTGCCTCTGACAGATCGCAATGCTTTTATGTAGGTAATGAGAACCCACTAGAAATAAATATTATATATTAGAACACCATTTGAGAAGTGCTAAGGAAGTTGAACATATGAATACTTTTGTTAACTATCAAAACTCCTCCAAAGTTTGATGGATTCAACTGAAAGAAAAAAACTATTGAAGACATTAGTTATATAGAAGAAAACTAGCATTTTTTAAATCTCTCAAGTAATTCTGAACTACTGAATCACGGATATTCAAGCTTGCAGAACACCAATTCTGTCATTTCTTCTTTCCCCAGCACAAATTTCCCTCTGGCTCAGTTTTTAAATGACTCCATCAAATGGCCCCAGCTACTCTCCCCAAGGGATTACTGCCAAATTCAATATATCTCATCATTAGGCAAGATTTCAGCCTAAACATCCCTTTTCTCAAAGTCGTCATATTATATCTAACTATGCTCTAGTATCATGTGATAAAATTGAAAACTGATTAGTTGCCAATAAAAAAGGAATTACTGATGTGTAACTACACATTGTAAGTTTTTCAGCTGTCAGCTAATTCTTTTTAGGTTACTCATTTTCAACTTTTTCCTTTTGACTCTCTTCAAGATAATGCCTCTCCCATTGAACATGGATAGTTTTAAAATGTGTCTGCAAATTCTTTTATGTCTTTCTTCAAGAGATGATGTCCAACTCCTCTCCCCTTGAGCCTGGACTGGTCTTAGCAACTCATGTCTAAAGAACAGAATAAAGCAGAAGAGATAGTACGTGACTTCAGAGACCAGATCATAAAAGGCACCGCACTGAAGCTTCTGTCTTGCTCTCTTTCTTGGATCGCTCATTCTGAGGGAAGCCAACTCCCAGGCTGTGAGAATACTCGAGGATTCTACAGAGAGGCCCATGTGACAAAAAATAAGCCTCCTGCCAACCCCCATGTGATTGAGCAATCCTGAAAGCACATCTTCCGGCCTCAGACAAGCCTTCAGATGACTGCTGCATTTCCCCTAGAGAAGGACCTAAGCCAGAACCAATCAGCTAAGTTGATTCTCGATTCCTAACCCATAGAAACCATAAGATAATATTTGTAGCTTTAAACAACTAAGATTTGGAATGATCTGTTACCCACCAATAGATAATATAAACACACACACACACACACCTTCTTCTTCTCTTTTCCTTTTGCATAGATCTGAGAACATAGAAACAATATGTATGGACCTTTCTAAATGTACAGAGGACTGTCTGCATGACTGATGAACTCAAGAAACATGTTGTTCAGTTGCTCAGTCATGTCTGACTTTTTGCGACCCGATGGATTGCAGCACACCAGGCTTCACTGTCCTTCACCATCTCCCGAAGCTTGCTCAAATCTTTGTGCATTGAATTGGTGATGCCATCCAACCATCTCATCCTCTGCCACCCCCTTCTCCTCCTGCCTTCAATCTTTCCCAGCATCAGGGTCTTTTCTAATGAGTTGGCTCTTCACATCAGGTGGCCAAAGTGCTGGAGCTTCAGCATCAGTCCTTCCAATGAATATTCAGGGTTCATTGTTATTAGGATTGACTGGTTGGATCTCCTTGCAGTCCAAGGGACTCTCAAGAGTCTTGTCCAACACCACAGTTCAAAAGCATTCATTCTTCGGCACTCAGCCCTCTTTATGGCCCTACTCTCATATCCATACTGACACTGGAAAAACCACAGTTTTGACTATACGGACCTTTGTCAGCATGAAACATACTGAGCACTTACTAAGCTACAAAGTTCATATACACACCACAACCATGAAAGTAACAAACTCATAGCCATTTCACAGACTAGGAAACTACAAAGACATTCATCAGAAATTTGACTAAAGTCATTCTGTTAGGAAATGATAGAAACTGGGTTCAGTGCAAGCCCCATTCTTTCCTCAAAATCCCAATGCTTCTCCTACACTTTTAATGAGCACTACTATGAAAATTACATGACACTAAGTACTTGGAAAGGTTGGAATGAAGGAGAAAAATCAAGATGGAGCACATAAGGGAAGGACAGGATGAAGGAGGGAAATTAACATAGAATGGAGCACAAACAATGTATTTGGCGGAACGTTCAGTGTCGTGTCCTTCCTCTCAGCTCATTCTTACAACAGTCTTATGGAATAAGTGTTAAAATTTTTTTAAAATATAAATTTATTTATTTTAATTGGAGGTTAATTACTTTACAAAACTGTATTGGTTTTGCCATACACCAACATGAATCCGCCACAGGTATACACGTGTTCCCCATCTGAACCCCCTCCCTCCTCCTTCCCTGTACCATCCCTCTGGTTCGTCTGAGTGCACCAGCCCCAAGCATTCAGTATCATGCATCGAACCTGGACTGGCGATTCATTTCATATATGATATTATACATGTTTCAATGCCATTCTCCCAAATCATACCACCCTCTCCCTCTCCCACACCAAGAAACTAACAGAAGTTCAGCAAGATAGGACACAGTGAAACCCCTCACTAGCTCCACCCTCCAAATCTTTCAAACAAGAGTAGAAAAAAGACATGCACAATAATGCGATTCAGCTCATCTACCACACAAGATTGTGGCAGAGGCCATATGAAATAATTTGTATGGATATGATTCATAAGCTGTTAAATATGCAAATTCAAGAGGCTATCATTACATGCGGTCAGCTCTTAGTGGGAAAACTCAAATAACCAGCAACACTTTCCCCATGATGTTATATATTATAGAGCAAAACACCAAAGAGCTTGTAAACATGGGAAATTTTCATCCCAAAATGTTTGCTTTCATGATCATAATGATTACTAAAAACTCTATAATAAAGTAAAATTCTACTATCAACTTTGCTCTGTACACAATTTTCAGGTAAGATCTGATTGCTTTACTTTGTCTGATTGGTATCAAAACGGATCAAAACAGCAGTAGGAACCCACTGATTATTAGAAAGGTTTATTTTGTGTATGGATTATTTTTGTTAAAAAAAAAAAATCCTGCCAGGACTTCCCTGATGGTCCGGTGGTTAAGAATCCGGCTGCCAATGCAGGGACCACAGGTTCGATGCCTGGCCTGGGAAGATCTCACACTCCAGAGGCAACTAAGCCCTAGCACCACAGCTACTGAGCCCACACGCCTGCAGCATGGGCTCTCCACAACGAGAAGCCTCTGCAATGAGAACCCCACGCATCTCAACTAGAGAGCAGGCTCCACTCACCAGAGAAAAGCCATGCTCAGCAACAAAGACACAGCACAGCCAAAAATTAATTTTAAAAAATAGACAGGAGCTCTATATTTAAATAATTTTTGTAAAGTCTTTACTAAATTTGTTACAATATTGTTTCTGGTTTATGTTGTGGTTTTTGGTTTTTTGACCAAGAAGCATATGGGATCGTAGGTCCCTGAACAGGGATCCAACCCCCACCCTGTGCATTGGATGGTGCCCACCAGCCAAGTTCCCAGGTAATTTCTTAAAAGTGTCATCATCATTAAAGTCCTACATATAATAAAGTTGAAAATTTTTTAATATAGTCAAATTTTGACTTTGGACTCACCTAAAAGTAATGTAGGCTAACTGAATTCTGCCAAGAGAATACACTGCTCATAGTAAACACCATTTTTCAACAACACAAGAGATGACTTTATACATGGACATCACCAAATGGTCAATACCAAAATCAAATTGATTATATTCTTCGTAGTCGAAGATGGAGAAACTGTATACAGTCAGCAAAAACAAGACCTGCAGCTAACAGTGGCTCAAATCATCAGCTTCTCATAGCAATACTCAGGCTTAAACTAAAGAAAGCAGGGGAAACCACTAGGCCAGCCAGTTCAGTTCAATTCACTCCAGTCCAGTTCAGTTGCTCAGTCGTGTCCGACTCTTTGTAACCCCATGAATCGAAGTACGCCAGGACTCCCTGTCCAGCACCAACTCCTGGAGTTCACTCAGATTCACGTCCATCGAGTCAGTGATGCCATCCAGCCATCTCATCCTCAGTCGTCCCCTTCTCCTCCTGCCCCCAATCCCTCCCAGCATCAGAGTCTTTTCCAATGAGTCAACTCTTCGCATGAGGTGGCCAAAGTACTGGGGTTTCAGCTTTAGCATCATTCCCTCCAAAGAAATCCCAGGGCTGATCTCCTTCAGAATGGATTGGTTGAATCTCCTTGCAGTCCAAGGGACCCTCAAGAGTCTTCTCCAACGCTACAGTTCAAAAGCATCACTTCTTCGGCGCTCAGCCTTCTTCACAGTCCAACTCTCACATCCATACATTACCACAGGAAAAACCATAGCCTTGATTAGACGGACCTTAGTCGGCTAAGTAATGTCTCTGCTTTTGAATATGCTATCTAGGTTGGTCATAACTTTTCTTCCAAGGAGTAAGCGTCTTTTAATTTCATGGCTCAGTCGTGTCCAACTCTTTGTGACCCCATGAACCGCAGCACACCAGGCTTCGCTGTCCATCACCAACTCCCAGAGTCCACCCAAACCCATGTCCATTGAGTCAGTGATGCCATCCAACCATCTCATCCTCTGTTGTCCCCTTCTTCTCCTGCCCTCAATCTTTCCCAGCATCAGGGTCTTTTCAAATGAGTCAGTTCTTCACATGAGGTGGCCAGAGTATTGGAGTTTCAGCTTCAGCATCAGTCCTTCCAATGAACACCCAGAACTGATCTCCTTTAGGATGGACTGGTTTGATCTCCTTGCAGTCCAAGGGACTCTCAAGAGTCTTCTCCAGCACCACAGTTCAAAAGCATCAGTTCTTTGGCACTCAGCTTTTTTTATAGTTCAACTCTCACATACATACATGCCAGCCAGGTATGACTTAAATCAAATCCCCTATGAATATGCAGTGGGGTGACAAGTAGATTCAAGGGAATAGATCTAGCAAACAGTGTGCCTGAAGAACTATGGATGGAGGTCTGTAAAACTGTACAGGAGGCAGCGAACAAAACCATCCCAGACAAAACGAAAAGCGGGAAGGCAAAGTAGTTATTGGAGGAGGCTTTACAAATAGCTGAGGAAAGAAGAGAGGCCAGAAGCAAGGGAGAAACGGAAAGGTACACCAAACTAAATGCAGAGTTCCAAAGAATAGCAAGGAGAGACAAGAAGGCCTCCTTCAATGAACCGGACATAAAAACAGAGGAAAAAAACAGAGAGGGAAGGACTAGAGATCTCTTCAGGAAAATTGGAAACATCAAGGGAACATTTCACCCAAAGATGGGTACAATAAAGGACAGAAATTGTAGACACCTAGAAGCAGCAGAAGACATCAAGAAGAGATGGAAAGAATACATGGAAGAACTGTACAAAATAGATCTTCATCAACTGCTGCTGCTAAGTCACTTCAGTCGTGTCCGACTCTGTGCGACCCCATAGACGGCAGCCCACCAGGCTCCCCCGTCCCTGGGATTCTCCAGGCAAGAACACTGGAGTGGGTTGCCATTTCCTTCTCCAATGCATCAAAGTGAAAAGTGAAAGTGAAGTCGCTCAGTCGTGTCTGACTCTTAGCGACCCCATGGACTGCAGCCTACCAGGCTCCTCCACCCATGGGATTTTCCAGGCAAGAGTACTGGAGTAGGGTACCGTTGCCTTCTCCTCTTAATGAACTAGATAACCACAATCATGTGGTCAGTCACCCAGAGTCAGACATTCTGGAATGTGAAGTTAAGTGGGGCTTAGGAAGCACTGTTGTCAATAAAGCTAGTAGATGTGATAGAATTCCAGGAGAGCTACTGAAAACTCTGAAAAACGATGCCATCAAAGTCTTGCACTCAATATGTCAACAAATCTTGAAGACCCCAGGCCCCACAGGTCTGGAAAAGGTCAATCCACATTCCAATTCCCAAGAAGGGCAGTATTAAAGAATGTTCAAACCATCGGACAATTGACCTCATCTCCTATGCTAGTAAGGTCATGCTTAAAGTCTTCCATGCTAGGCTTCAGCATTATGTGAACCAAGAACTTCCAGATGTCCAAGTTGGGTTTAGAAAAGACAGAGGAACCAGAGATCAAATTGCCAAAATTTGCTGGGATCATAGAGAAAGCAAAGGGATTCCAGAAAAAAACATCTACCTCTGTTTCATTGACTATGCTAAAGCTTTTGACTGTGTGGATCATAACAAACTATGGAAAGTTCTTAAAGAGATGGGAATACCCGACCATTTTACTTGTCTCCTGAGAATCCTGTATGTAGGCCAAGAAACAACAGTTAGAACCCCGTATAGAACTGGTTCAGGATTGAGGATTGGTTCAGGATTGAGAAAGGAGTATGACAGGGCTGTCTGCGGTCACCCTGTTTATTTAACTTCTATGCAGAGCACATCATGAGACATGCTGGGCTGGATCAGTTACAAGCTGGAATTAAGATAGATGCGAGAAACATCAACTACTTCAGATATGCAGATGATACCACTCTAATGGCAGAAAGCAAAGAAAAACTAAAAGAACCTGTTGAAGTGGGTGAAGTAAGAGAGTGGAAAAGCCAGTTTAAAACATTAAAAAATTAAAAAACTAAGATCATAGCATCCAGCCCATTTGTTCATAGCAAACAGAAGGGGAAAAGGTGGAAGCAATGACAGATTTTTTTCTTCTTTGGCTCTAAAATCACTACGGATGGTGACTGAAGTCATGAAATCAGATGATCATGATTGCGTCTTGGTAGGAAAGTATGAAAACCCAGACAGTGTGTTGAAAGCACAGACATCACTGTGCCAACAAAAGTCCGTATAGTCAAGGCTGTGGTCTTCCCAGTGGTCACGTACGGTTTTGAGAGCTGAACCATAAAGAAGGCAGAGCACCAAAGAATTGATGCCTTCAAGCTGTGGTGCTGGAGAAGACCCCTGAGAGTCCCTCAGACAGCAAGCAGATCAAACCAGTCAATCTGAAAAGGAAATACTGAATACTCATTGGAAGGACTGATGCTGAAGCTCAACCTCCAGTATTCTGGTCATCTGATTTGAATAGCTGACTCATTGGAAAAGTCCCTGATTCTGGGAAACACTGAGGGCAGAAGGAGAAGAGGGTGTCAGAAGATGAGACGGCTGGATGGCATCACAATGCAATGGACATGAACTTGGGCAAACTCTGGGAGATGGTGATGGACAGGGAGGCCTGGGGTGCTGCAGTCCATGGGGTCGCAAAGAGTCAGGCGTGACTGGGCGACTGAACAACAAGAACAGAAGTGACTCACACAAAGAGCTAAAGTGGCAATCTTTTCAATAAACACTACTTGTTCTGACAGTTTCCAACCTACTGTATTTTTGGTTTCTACCAAATACACGTGTAACGTGTAAGGTGATGGCTTAAATAGTCAAATAATGTATGACTATTACTAATATAATGTAACACACTGAATGAATGCGTATGAAGCACTTAGTACAGTGGATGGCAAATAGTAAGCGCTAAATAGGTAAGGAGAAAGACAAGGATGCAATCCACATACTGTCTTTTGGGAAGACAAATGAGCCTACGTCCAAATTTCCTAATTAGCTGACCGTCGGAGACATGAATATAACTTACAACGCCAAGAGCAGGTTTTTTAAATATATTTTTTATGTTCCTGAGGTATATTAAGGTGTGGTTTGGAAAGTGGGATCCCTGACAAGAAACATTATGAATCACTTTCTCCACTAAGAGTATTTTTAAAACTCCTTCTTAAAAAAGTGTCTACTTTTGCCGTATTTCCAGGTTCAAGACATGGCAGAGTGCATCTGATGTGAATTTATACACACTCCCCAGCAAGCACCGTGGTTGCCTGAAAACAAATACCAGAAACAGTGATGAATGAATGAAAGGTATAATGGCGTTTCAGAAGTCTTACTGAAAGTGTTCCTATCCACACTCACTAACGAACTCTAAACTGGACATTCTCCATTCCATATGAGCAAGAATTCTGAAAACAAAAATCCTAATGGCTGCTCAGACATAAATGTGGTAAAACAGCAGGTCTTACTGAAACCAGGCCAGGCAAAACAATTCTTTACATGTTTCAATAGTCTTGAGGAAATAATGGAACTGACCCGTCCACTTCTCTGTCCATTGCCAGCCCACCCCAAGTTTTCTTAGAAGGGGGTGGACAGGAAAAAGAGCTAAAAAATAGAGTGAAGAAATATAAATCGGCTGGTGTTTCCTCTGTAAAAAGCAACATCTGATGCTCTGAAATGTCAAGACATGCAATGTTAGAGGGAAGAGTACAGACAGGACATGTGTTAGCTACAGTCTCTGCCCACAATGCAATGTGTGCGTGTGTGTTAGCCATTCAGTCTTGTCCAACTCTTTGCAACCCCGTGGACTGTAGCACACCAGGCTTCTCTGTCCATGGAATTCTCCAGGCAAGAATACTGGAGTGGGTTGCCTTTCCCTTCTCCAAGAGATCTTCCTGACCCAGGGACTGAACCTAGGTCTCCTGCATTGCAGGCGGATTCTTTACCATCTGAGCCACCAGGGAAGTACACAACACTGCGGGAGGTACGCATTATGTCAAGTGATGGAATGGTACAGTAAAGCTGTGTGCAGCAGTAAGGGGGATAAGCCCCAAGAAGATCCAGGAACAGCCAGCACTCATGGAGACTAGGCATATTTCAGTAACTGTACAGACGGTGAGAATCCACAGCACTTTTAGCACCCCATTATATGTTGCCTCCTTTCAGAAAAGGCTGATGAACTTCTTCTACCCAATATTAATGTAATAGAAAGTTTCTCTCTGGCTGCTTCTGCTTCTATGTGGTGTTACACTTTTGTTACAATTGTGTACTGCTTAGCTGTAACTCACATACACCTTAAGAGAGATTCTGATTCATTTCATCAATATCATCCCTGCCGGGGGAAGCTCTTCTGCCAAGATACCTTCTAAGGCAGCTCATCAGCTCAGATCACTTTTCGTGACTTAAACACCTTTCACTTTTCTAATCCACTCTGGCAAGAAAATGAAGTCACCCATAATAACTTTTGTTCATCTATATATATCCTATATGATTAAAACAGTATTGTCTACTCCACTGGACTAACTGACTTATCCAGATTATTTCAAAAATTAAGTCTTCTGTCCTGCTGATAAAGTCACCTAAGTTAAGAGGTAGACATTAAAGGAGATAGTGCATCAGAAAACCAGATATATGTCTTTCTTCTGGCTCCCTACCATTTTACCCACATGCCATCAGTCAAAGCAAGTCACCAGGCCAAGACTAAAGTCAAGGGGTGGGAAGGTCCACTAGACCCACTGGGAAGCTACAGCAAGAGGGAGGACTCAAGAATATAAGAAATAAATAAGATGTATATTTTTATTCATTCTAGGAAGAATAAAATGTCATGGAAAAAAAGTTTAAAAGGTCAGGAGAGCATTAACAGAAATATATGCACCTCCTTCTCACACTATAAAAACAAACCAAAGCACACTTAAACAGTTCTCCATTTTCATTAAATATTTACAGTCAAACAAAAACAAAGGGGAAAAAGTCTCAGGGCAAGAAAATAACTACCTAACTGAATCACAAAGGGAGAAGATAAAATTAAAAGATTTTGTTTAGGGGAAGACTACTCTGTAATGCTGAAAACCAAAGCAGAGGCCCCTACAGCAGCCTGCTGTGGAATGTCAGCTGAACACGTGGGAGGAAGCACTCTGGTTTTTGCTGGCTCTGAGGCCAGCGGCTGCAATCATGAGATGCACCTGTAGCTGTTAAATGGTGATCGTTAAAACAAGCAGCGGCAGCTGTCTACTGCATGTGGTTCTGGACGTCATTAAGGGACATGGCTCAATCCCACACAAGAAGCCCAGTGGCCATTGACCAGAACCACGACCAACACCCTCTCACCAGACCTGTGGATGATAGCTTGCTTGCTTGCTTTCAGCAAAGCTTTCCAATCTGTTTCTAGGATACAGGGATTTTTTTTAAGTAACTATGATGTTTTTCCCAAGACCAACCACTGCCTACTTAAGATGTTTTCATTTAGTTAAGCTGGTACCTTGAGAGAAACTTGTGAAACACAGATAGGGCTACAAGAATTTTTTTTTTTAATGGACACTTGAAAAGTGACAGTCACGCAGTTGTGTCCAACTGTTTGTGACCCATGGACTGTTGCCCACCAGGCTCCTCTGTCCATGGGATTCTCCAGGTAAGAATACTAAAGCAGGTAGCCATTCCCTTCTCCAGGGGATCATCCTGACCCAGGGATTGAAGCTGGGTCTCCTGCATTGCAGGCAGATTCTTTACTGAATGAGCCACCAAGGGCCCTGGGAGAAACATGTGAAGCACAGTTAGGACTACAAGAAACATTTTTTTAATGGATACTTGCTATATAGATAATGTAAGAAGCTCCAAAAAGTAAGTGTTTAAATAATATACATTTATATATTTGATCAAACATATTTGTCTGTTTGTGTATACACACCCACACACACACATTTCATCATTGAAAGCTTGCCTGCCAGAATTACTCATACAACCATGTTGCAGTTACCTCTTAGAGAAAAGGGTTTTCCTCCTACTTCAGCCATGTGTTCAGTTCTACTACCTTTGCATGAGAGGAGCAAGGGAGAATGAGGGCAGCTGGCTTTTAGCTTAGGTACATTTCAATTTCACAAGAGGCTAATGCTAAGTCAAGACTGAAAGTTAATGCACAACTAAAATCACAGAAAATTACAACACAAAAGCTTCTTTAACAAATGCCATATAAAAGCACACGCGAAAAGGCCCTGAGTTCTTTACCTCCACAAAGTGGGTACAGATTCACCACAAGGCCATCATTCCAACGCTAAGAGGACCTTTCTAGAACGAGACTGACCCACAAGAAGACAAGGCATTCTACTTTAATTCCTTTTATTAATAGAACATCTCATGAACAGTATTCTTGTATCAAAAGTATCATTCAGCTCCAATGATGATTAATTTTATAGCAGATTATTTTCCCATTTAGAAGAAAAATCAAGGCAAGCCCTGGGTTTCTGGTAAATAAATCCTAAGACTGAGTAGGCACCAGCTTTTGTCAAATGCAACTTTTCTCCTCCCAAAACGCTGCTTCGTAGTTTGCCTCAGGCAAACCGTAAATTCCTGTGTCTTATTTTTCCTTAGAAATATCACAGTTTGGTCACAGAATATTCTGGAGCCACACAGTGTTTCTCAATATCTTGAACTCAGTCTCAACACCCAGAAATATCCTTGGATTGGTTTATTTGTTATGAAATCTTGGGCCCTTTGGGATTAAAGAGCCTCTTTCTCTGGCACGGAAGGCTACCCACTGGGGAATTTAGGTTACATAATCCTCTCACTCTAGGTTTTCCTCCACTGTTTTCATATTGCTGGATAAGCCTCTTGGCAGTGCTTATAATCAATCTGTGTCTACCACCGCCCGCTCTCTTAAACTGTGCGTGAGTAATCAGGCGACAAGAAGTTCATGCTCACATACCTTCCCGGACTGAGATGTGACCAAACAACTCCTGGATGAAACAAACCACGTACCCTCGCCCCTCAACTGAGACACAGCAAGACCACACAAGAAACTGCTTCTACAACAGGTCATACTCCGCCCTTTAATGGAATCTGAATTCTTAAGGACATCACCTCAGCAAACCCTGGTGCTCACTCACATGCACCTGCCTGCTTCCTCAAGCACTTTTTGCACCCAGTGTGCTGATGCTTTGCTGTCTAGGCTTTTAGGCCAACAAGGATGTATTGCCAGGATTATTGAAGACTGGGTGCTTTTCTTCTGGTCATCTCGGTGCTAAGATCCACACTGCCACATGGCTGGGAAACTGGCTCAAGGTTCTCGATTTCCACACAGACTATGTGGGTGACCAAGTAGCTTCAGGAACTTGCTGATTTTACAAGGGAAAAAGCACCGAGTTTCACCATCATTCCTTCTTCTTCAAGGCAGTAGGTATCTTAATATCCCTTTTTAAGTGCTAAATTGCTTGTTAGTTTTGCTTCATGTAAGCTAGTCAGCGTCATGTGAGGTCATTTCTGGCTGAAACAACTTCCACTGTCACTTAGCGCTGGCTGGCCTGGTATGGGGCTCTTCCCTCGAGACACACTAAGCGGCACGTGACAAGCTAAAGCTGGTTTCCAGACCAGGACTTTCGAACACTGAGGAAAGTATGTGTACAGAATTCTCCTCTCTCCAAAGTGCCCACTTTGTCCATCTGCAAAGCTTTGCCCTGGTGGGGCTCCCATCCAATCAGGATCTATCAGAGAGGGCCTCTCAGAGACCTGGGACTGCCAGCACACTTGATTTCTCCTTCCCTTTTCTCCCTTCACCAGGGAGATCATCCCATCCATCCAACAGGATGATCTTCCTATTGTTTGTATCGTAAACTTCAACATCCAGATGAGGTGAGGGTGGTTCTCAGGACCAGACTCTTCTTCACTCACATTTTCAAACTGTTCCTCCTCCAGAGGTCTCCCACACTGCAAGTTCATCCTGCCCTTAGAATCTGCTTCCAATGCTTCTCATCTGTACTTATTATGTCTACATTTGCCTTCATCTAGCTGCCACTCCACAGCTTCTCCCCTTTTTTTGCAAAGGCCCAATGCATGGAGGATGAACTGGGTCTTCTTTACTCTAACGCCAACTCCCATCTACAGTGGGTGCTCTGAACTTCACCACTGACTCCCCCGTGAAGACTCTGCAACTGGCACTGGGCATCTAGAGCCTTTAATGAATATTCCTGCCACCGTCTTGAAATGGCTGGCACAGGCACAACCGTCCAGGCCAAATACTGCCTGCCTATCCTTTAAACTTCAGATTTGTTTTGCTAAAGCAAAATTCTTGGATGTTCTCCTCTAACCTTCTGCAGAACTACTCTCTTCTCTGAGGACAACCGGGAAGATGCAATTTTAATGGTAACATCTTTGCTCTATCAGTCTGCAACCACAGAAAATCTTCACTGCAGACACAGGAATTTTTTCTCCGGGGGAGATACAACACTTGTCACCAAATCCTGAGATACTTTCAAGTCTTATGCTTCTTGGTGGTAGCGTGAACATAGCCTGACAGCTAATGCTAGCACATTCAACCATAGTTTTGCTAAAAGAGGAAGCCCATGTGCCCAAAGGGACTGTGCTGTTCACAGTATGGGAACACGGATGGCAGCCTGGCAAGAACTGGGCTGCAGGGACCTGGGCAGCAAAGTGGCCCACTGGACTCTGCCTCCCTCTCAGACCTGCTGAGGGGGGCTGCTCTATCTTCAAAACAGGTAGCCAGGAATTCCAGTCAGCCCATGACTGACGGGGACAGAAGCTGGGCTGACTGGTTTGTTGCAAAGATTAGGAGGGGTCAGCACAGACCACAGGATCCAGAGCTAAGGTGTTTCCTGGGGGTCCCAGTGCAGGCAGGATAAGGTTTTCTTCTGTCAAAGGCAGCCTAATGGAGCTGATGCTTACTTCCTGCTCATTAACACTGCTTACCTAAGCAGAAAGGTTATGTTTAACGATTTAAGTAAAAATTAAAAGTGGGCTTCCCTGAACTTTTTATAATTGAACAGTATCACATTTGCAATCCCAGTAAGCACTTGCTCGTGTCCCTCAACACATTAGGAGATAACCTAGTATTAATAGCTCTTTTAAGAGTCTGATTTGTATAAATTTTTAAAACTTTAGGCAGTATATAAAAAGATGGTGTTTGCCTTTCCAGAAATTTAAGATTTTGACTTCGTTGAATCTGAAGTAAAATGTCAATCAGTTCAGTTCAGCTCAGTCACTCAGTCGTGTCTGACTCTTTACGACCCCATGAATCACAGCACGCCAGGCCTTCCTGTCCATCATCAACTCCCGGAGTTCACTCTGACTCACGTCCATCGAGTCGGTGATGCCATCCAGCCATCTCATCCTCGGTCATCCCCTTCTCCTCCTGCCCCCAATCCCTCCCAGCATCAGTCTTTTCCAATGAGTCAACTCTTCACATGAGGTGGCCAAAGTATTGGAGTTTCAGCTTTAGCATCAGTCCTTCCAAAGAACAACCAGGTCTAATTTCAATAGACAACTTTAAAATATAAGTAAACTTTTTAAAAGCTAAGAGCATCTTGATAGGAAAACAACTGGAATAAACAATGAGAAACCTGATTGGAAAAGTCCCCATTTCTAAAAATTTCCAAATATTAAACTGAGGTAAGAAGGGAAAAAGGTTGAGCAGGTAAATATTTAAATCAGAGAGTCCCCAATTTCCCAGTTCAAGGACTCTTTGTATAATTCACAAATTAATAGTCTAGGGAATTATTCCAGCTAAAGGGATGTTTCTGCTCATCCTAAAGCACTCTTTTATAAGTAACTCCACATTCTACCCTAGGAAGCTCTCCATTATTAACCCTGAGATTAAAAAAGTCCTTCCACCATTGACCATAATATAAATATTATTTTCTGGTTTCGATATTATTAAGCATCCCATGGCGTGTGTTTTAAGCATAAAAGCAGATAGTCTGGGGTGAATACTTAATACCCTTACCCTCAAGGTCTTTTTCTAGTGCTTTATATCAAACTAATCTCTTTAAGTGTGAGATATTTGGGTTTGCACTTCAGTAGATATTGAGATAAACTGAACTGCTTTTATAAAATCATCTTTAAATGTTATCATCATGTCATTTCAACTTTCCTCCCTCTAGACTGAAAATATGAATTCTACTAAACCAACCACGACAGAATTTGGTTTACACAGTCAAATCTGTCCTACAAAATACCAAAGAAAGTATGGGGAAAAGCAGACCTCCTCTACCCAACACCATTCTTAGCACTTTTCAGAGAACCAGTGGCCTCCATTTCTTGAAGCTTTTGTAATTACTTACTTGCAAATAACTAAGAATTTTCATGTTATTTTTAACATACCATGGGTTTACCATATTCAGAGTTTGTGCAACCATCATAATCATTTAATTCTAGAACACTTCCATCAGCCCAAAAGAAACTCTACCCATAAAAGGTCACTCCCCATGGTAGTTGGCAAACTACAGTCCATGGGCCAAATCCAGCCAGCTACCGGACTTAAACAAAAAAAAAAACCTACCAGCTAAGAATTTTTACATTTTAAATGTCTACATTTTAAACAGCTACATAAGTACCTATATTATTGTTTAGTTGCTCTAGGTTGTGTCTGACTCTTGTGACTCCATGGAATGTAGCCCGCCAGGTTCCTCTGTCCATGGGATTTCCCAGGCAAGACTACTGGGGTGGGTTGCCATTTCCTTCCTTAGGGGATCTTCCCAATCCAGGGATGGAACCCACATCTCCTACTTTGGCAGGTGGATTCTTTACCACTGAACCATCAAGGAAGCCCAGGTACTTATATACAACAACCTCACTTTGCATATTAGCTCCCAATGCCTAAAATATTATCAGGTCCTTTAGGAAAAAGTCTGCAGACTTCTGCTCTACATGATACTCATGCAAATTAAGCTCTATTAAGACCAATGAATAAAGAGAAGCACTATTATTAATTTATCACTAGAGATATCCAGTAACCAGAGAACATTCAACCCAGGAAGGAAAGTTACTAGGAAGTGACCCAGAAAAACTGGTAAATGAATTCGATCCAAATAGGAAAAGCAACATGCAGACACTGGAGAGGGATGGTGAGTTATATCACCAAAACTTTAAAAGATTCCAGTAAAGTATTGATTCCCTCCTAGCAACTTGACAGTCTATTTCCCAGCCTAGGCTATTCCACCTGATGAGTGCTACACTTAACACTTGAAACACATCTTGCTTTACTAAACTGATCACATACCTCCTCAACATTTCCCTGCTATTCTGACCAACTCCCTTCTCCCTCATCAAATGGCAACAGCAAATCTTTACTCACTTGCTCTTGCAGCGTTGCTGCCTCCTCGCATGATAAGCTGATTAAGTTACTCAGTGCTCAGAGCTCCAGGTTCACATCCTTACCGACCAACTGCTGTGGCTTGGGCCACATTCCTTTTAATGGCTGAACAACCAATTGCAGGATGTAGTACATTTGTTTGTCCACTATCAGCTGAGGAACATTTTGGTGATGTTCACACTCTTTGGCTATTATGAATAATGCTGCTATGAACATCTGTATATAAATTATCAATATTATACCAAGTGGTAACCAGTTACTGTAGGCTACCTTTTAAATATATATATATTTCCCATTTAAAGGGGGAAACAACATTTGTTCTTGTTCTTAGTGTTTTCTCTAGTCCTCTCTGCTTCTCAAAAGCACTAGCAGTGGACTGTTATAACACACTAACCCCTCATTTTCATCCCAAGATACAGCATGCCCACCAGATTGTATCACCTTCTGTTTTTCTAGAGAATTATCTACTCTCTGTTGGACCTTCAAATCCTTCAGTATAATAAGCTAATCTGTTTGCATTTGATCCCTTTTGTAAAGATTAAGTTCAGTTCAGTTCAGTCACTCAGTCGTGTCCGACTCTTTGCGACCCCATGAATCACAGCATGCCAGGCCTTCCTGTCCATCATCAACTCCCAGAGTTCACTCAGACTCACGTCCATCGAGTCAGTGATGCCATCCAGACATCTCATCCTCTGTCGCCCCCTTCTCCTCCTGCCCCCAATCCCTCCCAGCATCAGAGTCTTTTCCAATGAGTCAACCCTTTGCATGAGGTGGCCAAAGTACTGGAGTTTCAGCTTTAGCATCATTCCCTCCAAAGAAATCCCAGGGCTGATCTCCTTCAGAATGGACTGGTTGGATCTCCTTGCAGTCCAAGAGACTCTCAAGAGTCTTCTCCAACACCATAGTTCAAAAGCATCACTTCTTTGGTGCTCAGCCTTCTTCACAGTCCAACTCTCACATCCATACATGACCACTGGAAAAACCATAGCCTTGACTAGACGGACCTTAGTCGGCAAAGTAATGTCTCTGCTTTTGAATATGCTATCTAGGTTGGTCATAGCTTTTCTTCCAAGGAGTAAGCGTCTTTTAATTTCATGGCTGCAATCACCATCTGCAGTGATTTTGGAGCCCCCAAAAATAAAGTCTGACACTGTTTCCACTGTTTCCCCATCTATTTCCCATGAAGTGATGGGACCGGATGCCATGATCTTCATTTTCTGAATGTTGAGCTTTAAGCCAACTTTTTCACTCTCCACTTTCACTTTCATTAAGAGGCTTTTTAGCTCCTCTTCACTTTCTGCCATAAGGGTGGTGTCATCTGCATATTTGAGGTTATTGATATTTCTCTCGGCAGTGATTAAACATTTCTGCCTTTTGCCTGAGGGGCAAACCATATACCTACTGAACAGCTGGATATAGGGCAACAATACCTTTAGGTCCTTCTCCTGACACAACTTTTACCTCCTGGATTCTAGTTTTAATCTTCCTACTGTTGTTCTCACTCCATTTTGGTATTTTAGTGTCCTTAATAGTCCTGCCAAGTTATCTGGTTTTAAAACTTTGATTAGCCCTCCAGCTCTCAGTAGAGCTCTGGTCTCCACTGAAAATAGCCACATCTCTCACATGGTCCCTCCTATATACCTGTCTGTTTGATTTAGTTCCTTGGCCTCTTTTTAAACACCAACTTTTGAAGGGTTTGAGAGAGAACTCAAGAGTGATCATGATCAGTCTAAATTACAAATAGCTCCCCACTATGGAGAAACTACATTTAAAAACATGATCAGTGGGACATTTATGGATAGTTCACATTCTCCTAAAATGTAATTTCATCTCCAACATTCTCCTAAAACGTAATTTCATCTCCCAAAACATAGTTCAACAAAGGTTTGAGAGTTTAAAATATACACAAACACACGCACACACACACAGTGTGAATTTTCATTTCAGTAATAATCGATAACCAACCCAAACCACAGTCTGGTCTCCAGTCTTAATATCAGAGATTCTCAAAGCATATTTTCTTGACACCTTCATGAAATTCAGAATTCTTTAATCAGTTTGATAGTAAGTTTTCAAAACCTCCCATTACATTCTAATCTGGAGAGCCTCTACAAAACACAATCTACCTAAAGCTCCAAGAAATTAAGTTGTATCTCTTTTTGATTTTTTAGATTGAGATTAGAAAAGTATTATATACTCAGGAAGACCTCTACAGAACAAGCTATCAAGCACTGATATCAAAGAATCTTTAAAAACAAGATGGATGCATCTATTATTTTGCAAATATAACTTGGAAGTTATCTTGCCTAAAGGGCAAGGAGATGAACTATACAATTTCTCCATTCTTCCCTCATCATCCCAATAAATCACCTCAAACCATTGCTCTGGGGTCCAGCCTCAACTCAAGAGCACAATTTTCTCAAAAGATGAAAAGTGTAATGTACACACCTTACAGTAGCTACTCTTTTTGTTAACTGACCAATTCTGGGAGGTGGGGGTAGGCCTTGGGAGTCAAGTAGAAACACAGTCTTCTGAAGTGCCAAACAGTAGCAAGAATTCTCTCAGCTCTCCACACTACCCTAGGTGGTGAAAGACCGTCCTTTTCAACCTCACCACTGGCATTCTCTTTCATTGCTTATGGCTCAGGCCATCCATCAATGTGAGACAGAGCAGGAAGCTGCTGGAAGGCGCGAGCATCCAACTCGCCCCTTTGAACGGTCTGCCGCCTCACTGAACATTTTCTCCAGATGCTGCCAGCAGACACTCTGTAATACCTAAACCACAAATCATCCATTCCCCACCCTTTGCGCCAGGGCTCGTCCCTGAACTTCCCCCACAGTGAGATATTAACCACGCTGGCCACTGATACACTAGCTCTTTACAGACTCGATAAAACCTGCCACACCGTCTAACTGCTATAATAAAAACGTGGCCCTCCTAACATAAACACACCCACTGTAGGTGAACTTCGGAGTAACTCAGGACACTGCAGACATCTCACAAGGAACAAATCCTGGCTAACTCACCAAGGAAAATATTTTATCAATGTAAACATGTCAGCCATACAACTGTACAGAAAATTAGAGTAAGTATCTTATGGAAATGGAACCACCTTGCAGAAACAGATTTACAGGTGGGTCACTCCAGATTTTTCTGCCTTTCCTCTGAAGAAAGCAACTGTCTTGCTGTCTGATTGTTTCAGGAACCAGCATGGGTTTTAAAAAAAAAATTCTCGAATTTTATCTTCTGTGACATATTAAAGCCATCTACACAGAGCAAAGTGTTTCCAAACCGTGACACTGTAACTTAGAGAGATGACTCACAGGATATACTCACACTGAAAAGGTGCTGCCACGTGATCCTGCCCGAATCTTAAAGGGAACGAACCTTCAGTGGACTGCTCTCCGGAAATCACCTTCTGGGCTGTGAAGTACGTGGGCTTGAGCATGTATTCCTGGGTCTGGCCATGATGTATCATCACGTTCTGTGAAGAAAGGGGTGTCATCCTGCAAAGAAACAAAGGATAAGTAAATTAATTATGAGACTTTTAAAAGTCAACTAAGAACAAAGGAATAAGAAACCAGTTAAACTTGGAAAGGGGCATAAAAATGCCATGCCAGGCTGAATTTTTTCTTCAAAACTGTAGTCATGGCACATAAAGAACTAATCGCTGACCTCCAGCAGAAAGGGGATCCTGTCTGTCTGTCTAGTCAAGAAGGATAAGGACATGCAGGCCATCACTGATGGAGCTTATCAAAGTATTTAAAAAGTACAGCTACCAGGACTTCCTTGGTGGTCCAGTGGCTAAGACTCCAAATTCCCAATGCAGGCGCCTGGGTTAGATCCCTAGTCAGGAAACTAGATTCCGTGTGCTTCAACTAAAGATCCCACATGCCTCAACTAAGACTTAGTGCAGCCAAATAAGTATGTATATATTTATAAATATAATATTTAATATAGCATAGTAAATTAATATAATTTATGTTAAGTATATTATATGTTAAACATATAATATATATTAAACATAATATTTACTATAACATAATATATAATATACACCATAATTACTAGTCCTTAAGAACAGTAAGAATAACAACTTATGCTACCATTTAGTCCCTAAGACGTGTCTGACTCTTTAGCAACCCCATGGACTATAGCCTGTTAGGGCTGTCCCTGGGATTTCCCAGGCAAGAATATTGGAGGGGGTTGTCATTTTCTTCTCCAATAACAATATATGAAAATCTTATAATTTCATCAATGACGAGTCAAGATCTGAGAATCTCCCTCCCACACCCCACCCCAAGGGGATGGATATATATATATATATATATATATATATATATATATACACACACACACACACACACACATAACTGATTTACTTCATTGAACAGCATAAACTGGCTTCCCAGGTGGCTCAGTGGGGAAGAATCCATCTGTCAGTGCAGCAGACACAGGTTCAATCCCTGAGTTGGGAAGATCCCCTAGAGAAGGAAATGGCAAGCCACTCCAGTATTCTTGCCTGGAAAATCTCATGGACAGAGGAGCCTGGTGGGCCACAATCCATGGGTCACGAAGAGTCAGACACAACTGAGTGACTAAGCAGGAGCAAAGCAGAAACTAACAACACTGTAAAGCAATTATACTCCAATAAAAAAAAAACAAAACCCTCTGAGGACTCCTGAACACAATTACTGTATTTTCACCCCCCCGGGTGAACCTTTTTGTCTTCTATGACAGTTCTCTACTGCTTCATGTACTGTGTACTTTAAGCCTTCATCCAGATTTAATCATTCCATGAGGGACTGAAATCATTCACTAAGACAAACAATGGAAAATATAAAGATATACCAATTAATTCCAGAAAACGCAAACTTGCTATTAAAATTGTTGGGACAGAGCATTTTAACAGCAAACTAAGACTTTGGAAAGAAATCTTCTCTCTAGTGTGGTCTTGAATTTTATCCATTGTGACACGTTAAAGCCATCTGAACTGAATATTTCCAAACTACCTTAAGTTGGGAAAATGGTTGACTGGGTTATAGTCAAACTAGTAAAGTGCCAGGAAAAGCCCAAAGACTGGCCCTAATGAGAGATTATATGAACAAGGCAAAGAAATGACACAACCAGTGAGTATGCATGATAAATCATCAAGCCACCAAAAGCACCCACACAGTGTCTCATCAAAAGCAGTAGCACAGTCTTGAATAAATCCAGCCTTCTGGATTCATTGCAGTTTGGATGGATGAGCTATTCTGTGAGACAAGGCATCCATGAGACAAAGGAACAAAAGAGGCTGGGATTAAGGGTGCTTCCCTCTTAGCCAGTCAGTGATCTAAGTCTTACTTTCAACCCTATAGTCCCAGCAAAGCCTAGGAAAATACATCTTGTGCCTAGATTTTCCCCGACTTAATGCCATGGAAGGACATTCCCTTTGTCACCAGACAAATGACTTAAGTTACTAAAAGCCTAAGGCTTAACATTGTAAACACTTTTGTTTTGATGATGTAAGTGTTGATTTGAACTTTAAGTATGTTTGACTGGGATGAAGTAGAAAGTGGAACAGCTGGACACATCTGGTAGTGACTGATAAGAACCACAAGGCAACTCCGTTGGTCTTGTCAAAAGGAAAAGTCCTCTTTTTCATCTCAGAGGCAACTCGCTCCCCAGCCATGCTGTCAACCTCATCACTATACTGCTGGGACCTGCTGAGAGATGTCTAGGCCTGACTCCCATTCAGAGGAGGACAGCCCAGCATTCCAAGAGACCTTAGAGCTGGAATAACTAACTCCTGCTCTGACCACTGCCAAGGAGACCGTGGGCTCTGCCTTCTAAGGTGAGGTCCTCCCTTTCTCTCCCCTCTGAATCACTGAAGTGAGAGGCAGCAATAAATGAGCTGAAAGTACATGTGTGTAGAGGCTGCTTTTCCCTAACATAACAGAAAGGTAATGAACAAATAAGACAGCTACACCAGGTCTAGAACTTGAAACACAAATCTCAGCCACCACTAATCAAAGGAAATGGATAATATTCTGGTAACAGTATTAGATCTTACTACATTATAGCAATCCTGTGAGTGGCAAACACATTGCAAATATGAAACTATATAGAGCTGTGCTTCCTCACCTTCCATCTCCTTCACTTGCCTCCAATGTGAGGACGTAAATAAATACTTGTGCTCATAAAGACACACAGACATATGAACAGACAGGCCATTTCATCTCATAGCCTCATGAAGAACCCAAGCCACAAGAAATGACATCACAAGGGGGCAAGTCAAGGCCACTGTCCACTCAGTCATTCCACTAACAGATAGTAAGTGAAATCACCATTTTACTCTCTCGTCCTCATTTTCTCCTTCATAGCTGGCATCTGTCTTTTCCTCTAATTTCACCCTTCATAGTTATTGCCTCTTTGGAGCATCTCTTAGCCTTCCAAGTATATATATACACACACACACACATTCAGTTCAGTTGCTCAGTCATGTCCAACTTTTTGTGACCCCATGGACTGCAGCATGCCAGGCTTCCCTGTCCATCACCAACTCACAGAGCTTGCTCAAACTCATGTCCATCTAGTTGGTGATGCCATCCAACCATCTCATCCTCTGTTGTCCCCTTCTCTTCCCACCTTTGATCCTTCCTAGCATCAATGTGTTTTCAAATGAGTCAGTTCTTCACATCAGATGGCCAAAGTATTGAAGCTGAAGCTTCAGCATCAGTCCTTCCAATGAATACTCAGGATTGATTTCCTTTGGGATGGACTGGTTTGATCTCCTTGCAGTCCAAGGGGCTCTCAAGAGTCTTCTCCAACACTGCAGTTCAAAAGCATCAATTCTTTGGCTCTCAGCTTTCTTTATAGTTCAACTCTCACATCCATACTTGACTACTGGAAAAAACATAGCTTTGACTAGACGGACATTTGTTGGCAAAGTATGACCATTGCTTTGGGAAGAAAAAATCTTTCAATTGGGAGTTTTCTCCTCTCTTCCCTCATCCCTTTACATTGGAAAAAAAAAAAAAAAACCTCAACAATCACTAATGAAAATCAGGTTTCTCATAGCATTATACAAAATTCAAGGGAAAGGCAAAAATGTTTAAAGAAATTAGGTTAAAATGAAAACTAAAGGACCTCTGCTTCAAAATGTATTTGGGGCACCCATATATTTTCCCTTCCTGCAAAAAAAGCCCTAAAAGTTATAGATAAGGAATAAAACAAGAAATCCAGAGTTGACATTTGGCTATTAATCAATAGGACAGCCACATTCATCACTGAAACATTGAAATACTGTTCTGAGAAACACCTACTGTCCCAAGCCCTCAGTGTTCCTCCTTCCTCAAGACACTGGCCTTCCCAAGATATCAACTTAGGCTCACAAGTAAGAAATTCACATTTGACACAGCTAGAGAGCCTGGGGTCTCGGCTCCAGCATCCTCTTTAATGTGTGGCACAGGTGCTGACCAAAGATATTTAAAATGTTTCACATCATTCATTCAACACGCAGGAAACATTTCCGCAAACCTGTAAGAGATCAAGGCAGACTGAGAAACGTTGACTGTTATAGCAGGAAGGAAGCCATGCCTAAGTATTTTAACTTCTTTTATCTCAACTGACAGTAAGGAGAACATTTTACGTGGCGATCCAGTGCACATTTATACATATGCTTTTTAATACAGCTAAGTCAGACACGACTGAGCAACTGAACAAGTATTATAAAACAGTATCTATCCTTATGATGCAAATGACACAAATATCCTCTTATTCTTTTAAATGCCCGTCTTGAACCACTACATTGATGTCAAGACTTCCTGACTCCTAACAGGTCACAAGGCAGCTTAAAGATGCTGGTCTAAAAATCACACCACGAGTACAGGTTCAGAGGAAGCCACCTTCCCAGGAGACCATGGGCAGGTTCTGGATACTCAAACCAAGTAAAGCACAGGGTGACGAGGAGAAGTAGGCTGAACACTGGTGTCTTCACTGAAAAGGCTACATATGAAAGCAGCCGTTCTCCTCAGCTCAAGCAAAGAAACGGCCAAAGTCGGGCTTCTACCCCCATCAGGGAAAAAGATGAGTCTTCTCTGAAAGAGTGGAACTGTGTGGTATAAACCACAAAATTTACTCCCCCAGAGTAAGGCCTTCTCATTTCGGTGTTTGGAGATCCCCTAGCTTCAAGACTAGTTTCCCATGTTTCTCCATAAAAGGAAGGTTGCCAGGCAACCAGGAGGACAGGGAACTTTAGGAGAATAATCCTAGGAGGGAGAGGGGGAGTTATGAGAATGGAAAACATGACTGAGATGTTGGAGAAACCTAATCCTATATATATGCAATTGGTGGAATGGAAACAGAATCCATACCCACTTGATGCCAGGAACACACTCCTTCAAAAAGCACAGAGGTGTTGGCAATGGACACATACAGAGGGAGCAACCTAAGCACCCTATACTCTGCTTTGCCTTGAGTGGGACACCCACAGACAATATTGCAAAAACCAACTCACGTATCCAACTTAGGTGATATAAATGCACATGTTTAGCTGAAGGAGGTTGGCAGATTCTGGAAGCGGAAGAGGAGAAGGGAAGGGAAGATTAGGAGAGTCGCTGCCCTCATCTTACCGAATGTAGGGTCATGAGAGAACATTCACAACCTTAAGCAATAAGGATGACAGAAGAGGAAGCAGAGGCTGCAAGAGACAGTGAAACTCTGAAAAGTAAACAACTCTTTTGAGAGGAAGGGTGGGGGGCAAGAGGTGAAATAAGTAAGCTGACTCTTCATCTCCTATGGCAAGAAGTTTTTAGACAACCTCTAAAGGGAATAAATCTGCAACTGGCCAGAGGTCACTACCAGAAGGAGTAATAGGACTTGAGGATTAAATTAAGGTGGGGAAGAGAAACAAAAGGAAATGGAGCCAAGTGAAGATGAAGGTTTCCAGCCTGGTTGACTGGACAGGTATTTTTGGCTCAAGTCCAAGATGAAACGCAAAGGCAAAGCGGTCTGCAGAGTCAAGGTGATCAGGAAAAAGGCCCATGTGCAAGGAAGAGAATTATGTTTGTTTGGGAGATAGAAATGTGTAGTGGCTCTCTGGGGAGAAGATACAAAAAGCCTCTGGGTTTAGGAACAGTGATGTTCTAAGAGGGGCCAATTTATTCAAAGGCAGAAAGAAAAACTATGGAACTACCCTCTTGGAGGATAGTCACACTTAGTGGTAGGGACATAAAGAGAAAATGGGAAGAAAAAAATCAGGAGGAGATAAAAACAAGAGTAACACAGATGCAGGAATGACAAGCGAAAGAAAGTTTCTAGGTGGAAAGTAAAGAGAACCCCTTGAAAACTGCTGCAAAAAAAGCAGGGAAATAATCAATTAGTAAGAGGCCCTGGGGTTGGGTTCCAGGTCGCCAGCCCCCTCGGCAGTGTTATTTTATCAACAGTAGTGACAGGAGTGAGACTGCATTGGGTCCTACTTGGTAGGTGCTGTACTAGTGACCCTCGAAAAAGGAGAAAAGTAGGCCAGAGGTTAGGGGTACGGCCGGGCATCTGAAGACCTGAATCTGTGGAAACCTCTGTATCTTTGTGAACAGAAGGGAAACAATTACATAGAACTTCTTTCCTTAAAAGAAAGGATTAGTCACACACTGTTTACACTTCTGCCTTCATAGTGGCAATTTTTGGCCTAAGAATGGACTAAATTTTTCCATATTTCCACTAAATCCATTATTTGACCTGTGGAGCGGGTGGGAGGATCTGGCAAAGCCCAAGCCCCTTTCCACTTAAGAGCTGTGGACCTCACAGAAGGGAGCCTCCAACAGGCCATAAAGTGTTTCCCCCAGAAGGCGGGTTCTGACAGACGTGAACTCTTTCCCCTACGGTAAGGCACTCAGGTTTATCATCAGGATGAAAGAAAAAAAAAAAATTGGGAGAGGAAACTGCTGCCACAGAGAAGTCATCTCCAGTCTTCCAGTGCTGGCTTCTCGTCACAAAATTCATGCTATCATGTGTGCCCTGGGTGTGTTCCAAGCTGCTCAAAAGCATGGGTGAATGCTCTTCAAAGAACAGAAAGCAACAAAGTAAATGAGAAATGTGAGCTATGATTTGATGGAGAAAGGCTCTTTCTGGCAATGTTCAAGGACAATATGCACGTAGAGATGGACAAAGACAAATAAACCTTTAGGAAGAGGTCGCTAGGCAGCTTCTCTCTCTCACACACACACACATTGCTAAGAGGAGACAAGTGTTTGTTGTCAGCAGCCCCATTCATAGGAAATTATCCATCCAAACCAAAAAAAAAAAAAAAAAAGAGGAGGTAAAAGGCTGCTGATGAGACTAAAAGACTGCACAGACAGCACGGACTCCCAGTAACAGTAAGTGAGGGCCGGAGCGTGCCAGAACAAACAGGGCGAAAGGAAAATGAAACAAGCAAACACAGTGGTGAGAACAGGAGGAGAGTGAAGATTACACTGAAAATATCTATGCAGGGCAGAGACTGGGAAAAAGCCTTAGATTTCAGATGAGATGAAAAAGGCAAAGAGATTGAAAAAACACAGTGAAAGAAGGTAGATCTTGGAGGTGGGGTGGAAAAGACAGGGAAATTAGGGGAACTTTGGGGGTCATGAATAAACACAGTAAATGCAACCAAGTGGAACCAATTTTCTTTTTATTGGTGGTTCTTAACTGGGGGTGATTCTGCCTCTCAACCAAGAGGAGGCATCTGTAATTATCAGGACTGGGAGGTAAGCTGCTTACATCTTATGGGTAGAAGCCTGGGATACTACTAAATATCCAACCATGTACACAGGACAGTCCTTCACAAGAAAGAATTATCTGGCTAGAAATATTAACAGTTCTGAAGCTGAGAAACACTCCTGTAACCATGAGCTATTGTGACAGAACAGGTATAATGGACACCTGAGAAAAGAGCCTCTGGGGGCAGCGATGAAGCTGTCCACAGAAATGATGCCGTCAGGCACATAACGATCTAATGACATTAGCTGCCTCTGCTGCTAAGTCGCCTTAGTCGTGTCCGACTCTGTGCAACCCATAGATAGCAGCCCACCAGGCTCCCATCCCTGGGATTCTCCAGGCAAGAACACTGGAGTGGGTTGCCATTTCCTTCTCCAATGCATCAAAGTGAAAAGTGAAAGTGAAGTCGCTCAGTCGTGTCCAACTCTTAGCGACCCCATGGACTGCAGCCTACCAGGCTCCTCCATCCAAGGGATTTTCCAGGCAAGAGTACTGGAGTGGGGTGCCATTGCCTTCTCCTATGACATTAGATTTGACAGTAAAGAAATGTATAAAAAATATACAGCCTCCTCCTGTGCCTTTTGAAAGCCCCATTAAGACAGGAAGGTGGCCCTATACTCAAGTTGCTCGGGTGGCTTGGGTGTTAGGAATGCTAGAACATCACTGGGGTGGCCAAGAAAAGAGTCGTTTTTATTAGAACACCTCAAAGGAACAGTAGAGAGTGTGGCTGGAGAAAACCATTTAATAAACTGCCTGGCATTGGGATGAGGGTGTGTCATGAAGACATGTAACAGCTGGACAGTCACTAAAGTGCTTTCTGAGGGAGGTGAGTCCCATCGACTGTATGGCTTTGGTTAGGCCAAGAAGGTCAGACACATCTAGGGCCAGACACGAATCACCTGGGATAATGATGAATAAAGCCTCAGTGCTGGAGTGCCACCTCTCCAGGCTACCCTCCCCCTCACAGCCCTCATACTCTCCACTGCAGCCGTTCGTCTGACCGCACGTGCCGCACGCTGGCCTGTTCCGTGTCCTGGAACAGCCCTGGTTAGGAGAGTCTTCGGGACCTGACTGCTACATGAGAACATTCAAGGAATTCTCTAACCCTCTAATCCCAAGTTCCTAGAGGAGAGGAGACATAATAACAAAGAGCTGTAACGAAGAGACTCCAAGAAGCAGAGTGAGCAAGGTCTCCTCTTAGGATGTTTAATAATCATAACACTTGGGAGACTTTTTAAAAAATGAAGTGGTAAATCAATTATTCTCCAATTAAAAAAATTTAATGAAATGAACTGCAATTAAGTGCTTAAAAAATAGAAATGGTCTAGATTCAATGATACATCAGAGGTTGTCAGACTGGATAAAAGGACCCAGTTCTTGGACATACTGCTTACAACAATTCCATTTTAAATATAAAGACACAAATGGATTAAAAACAAAAGGATGAAAAAGAGAGGCAACACATTAACATGAATCAGAAAAAAAAAAAAGTGCAGTGGCAATGTTAGTAACAGGCAAAGTAGATTTCAGAGCAAAGAATATCTTCAAGGATAAAAAGCATTTCATAAAGATAAGGGTCAATTCATCAAGAGGACACAAGAATCCTAAACAGTTGTGAACCTGATAACAGAGCTTCAAAATATGCAAAGCAAAAACTTTAAAAAGGTCATGAGAAACAGATAAAACTTTTAGTGATAATTGTGGATTCACTACCTTTCAATTGACAGAACAGCAGCTCTACCAACTAGCTTAACCCAACTGACTTTCACAAACCAAACTTCAAAATAACCAATGGATCAAAGACAAAATCAAAAAGGAAATAAAAATGATTTTGAACTGAATGAAAACAAAAACACAAGCTATCCAAATTTATGGGATGCTGCTAAACCACTATACTAAGGAGTAAATTTGTACTAAATATCTACAGTACAAGAGAGGTCTCAAATCAATGACCTTAACTTCCAAATAAAGAAATCAGCAAAAATGAAAGTAAAACCCCAAATAAAAAGAAATGAAATAAAAATCAGAGCATAAATCAATGAAATTGGGTACGAGGAGTCAATAAAAGCTGTTTGAGAAGATCAGTAAAATTGACAAATCGCTGACTAGAGTGATAAACAAAAAGAGAAGAAGACAAGTTACCAATATAAGAAATGAGAGAGAAGGTCAAAAGATCTAATGAAGCAATCTGAAGAAGCCTCCCTTAGCCAAAGAATAACTGGGATGGATTGAATTATTTGAAATATGTTTAAATGTATCCATGCATTAAAAAAAAGCTAAGTCACCACTGTAAGATGTCAATCAACTCATTTGAAAACTGTTCAACAACTAGCATTATACCTTCATGTGATGGTTAATTTTATGTTTCAACTTGGAGGGTATTTTCGGATGAAACTAACATTTATCTTGGTGGACTCTGAGTAAGCAGATTGCCCTCCATCATGTGGGTGAACCTCATATGATGAGCTGAATGTCTGAACAGAACAAAAAGACCAGCCTTTCCAACTAAGAAGGAATTCTGAAGCAGATTACATTCTAACTTTACCTGCACCATTGTTCTCCTGGGTCTCTGTCAGCCCTCACTTCAAATCTGGACTCGCCAGCCTCCAAAACAACAGGAACCAATTTCTTAAAATAACCTCATTATATATAGTATATACACACATGCACACACACACCCTCATATATGCACATATGCAATTGGTTTTGTTCCTCTGAAGAAACTCAATACTTTTACTTGCTACTTTTTTTTTTCACTTTTACCTTGCTACTTTTACTATACAAACTGAACGTCAAGCAAACAACTTGAGGAAAAGAAAGCTGGTTTGCAAAGTTTTTCTAGCAGAAAAAGGACAGAATTAAAACACCATATTTGCTACCCCTACAGAAATATGTGACATCACAAAAAGAGATAACATGCCCCTTGATGGAAGAGCACATTGCCACTTAGGAAGTAGTCCTACCAAAAATCAAACCTGAATGTTATCAAGCCCCTAGACCTACACACCACTTACAGCAAATTCAAGGGGCAGGATACATGTTAATTTCCCAGCATCACAGTCAGCAAAATCACAGTTCAATGAAGAGATTTCAAGGACATAGAGAAGGAAGAGGGACTCACAGATCAAAATATGTAAGACACATAGCCTGTCATCACAATGAACATTTTGTTAATTCCAATCTAAACTAATAAGCCATTAAAAAAAAAAACTTATGAAACACTAAGAATCTACCTGGATTCTTAATGATAATTTTTATTGATTATCTTTTGGTGGGATAAAGGTCTTAGGGGGGATGTGTTAACAGCCCTATCTTTTACAAATATATGCTAAAAATATTTACAGATTGACTTCAAATAATTAGGGAGAAGAAGAAAAGCAGGCAGAGTACAGAAGAACACAACCAGCTCTGAACTGATAAAATAGCCCTTTGAGGTTTCATTCTGTTTTCTCTTGTTTCTGTGTGTTTAAACCATTCTCAAAGAGTTTACAAAATACAAGTCTATGAAATTATCTTCTCTAATTTTTTAAACCTGTATCAAATGAGATCATCTATTTACAAGTACTTTGAAGGGGGGGATCAATAAAACTGGAAGAAAAAAGTTTAAAAGTTGAAAACATTACTTATGTGTTAGGTAGCAATATTACCTAGTATTTACAAAAAGAAACAAACTGAGAGAGAAAAAAAAAAGACAAAGAGTTCCAACAATGTTCATCCCCACTTTTCTTCTAAGTATCAAAGCTACATACTAATAAGGCAGATATCCTATCCACAGTGGATGAGGTAACTGTTCAAAACCTCCGAAAAGCACAGATGACTATACTTATTCAGTTCAAGGTTTTGATGATTTATTTAGCAAGTCGCCATGGAAGGAAATATTGTTAATAACCAAAATCCTTAGTTTTGTCAAAAATAAGCTGCTACATTTGGTTACTTGGGACTGAGCACCCCCTGAACACAAATTTAAAAGCAATTACAGCCATGTCCTATTTATCTAAACTAAGAGAGGCCAGAGTAAATCTAACTAAATATAATCCAAGAAAAATGCAAAATGTAAACAATAATTAAGGACTTCTATGCTACTGAGGAAGTGTCAACTGCACAGCTTTTTCATCAAATTCTAGGAACCAAATTCTAACTCTACCACCTGCCAAAGGAAGGAAGGGAAGAATTATCTCAATTTTCTCACTGCAGTCTAAGGAGGATGATACCTAACTCACAAAGTGAAAGACAACATGAAATGGAATTCTTTATAAAAGTGGGAAAATACCCAGCACAATACCTGATGCACACCCAAGGGTGTCAGTTTTCTTTCACTCCCCTACACCAGCAAGGACAACAAAATACCACTGGATTTCACCACTCTGGTAAAATTCATATTCGGAGACTGCTCAAATGAATAGTTAAAAGCAGTATTTATTTCAAAAAAAAGTTTATTAAAAAAATAGATGTCCATCAGCAGATGTATGGACAAGAAAGCTGTGGTACATATACACAATGGAGTGTTACTCAGCCATTAAAAAGAATACATTTGAATCAGTTCTAATGAGGTGGATGAAACTGGAGCCGATTATACACAGTGAAGTAAGCCAGAAACAAAAACACCAATACAGTATACTAACGCATATATATGGAATTTAGAAAGATGGTAACGATAACCCTGTATGCAAGACAGCAAAAGAGACAGATGTATAGAACAGTCTTTTGGACTCTGCGGGAGAGGGAGAGGGTGGGATGAATGGCACTGAAGCATGTATAATATCATATGTGAAAAGAATGGCCAGTCCAGGTTTGATGCAGGATACAGGATGCTTGGGGCCGGTGCACCGGGATGACCCAGAGGGATGGTATGGGGAGGGAGGTGGGAGGGGGGTGCAGGATGGGGAACACGTGTACACCCGTGGCAGGTTCATGTTGATGTATGGCAAAACCAATACAGTACTGTCAAGTAATTAGCCTCCAATTAAAATAAATAAATAAAACTCTGGTTACATGTAAACATTGAGTTTGGAATTTACAGTCCCATTCAGCACCCCTGAGGTCAGTTATCTGTATAGTTACACCTACAACTAAGAGACCTCTACCAGTTTCCAATACAGTGAAGGAACCCAGCACCACAGCCACTCCGGGATCTAGTTTCGCAGTTCCTCAAAAAGCTACAGCCAGACTCATCAGACGGTCCAGCAATTCCACTCCCGGGTACATGCCCCAAACAAACTGAAACCAGAGACTCAAACATACACACACACCAATGTTCACTGCAGCACCGTTCATAATAGGCAAAAGGCAGAAACAACCCAAAGAATGTCCCTTGACAGAAGAATAAACAAAATGTGAGATGCACACAATGAAATATTACTCAACCATAAAAATGTATCAAGTTCTGATACATGCTATAGCCTAGAAGAACCTGGAAAACATAATGTGAAGTGAAATAAGTCAGATGCAAAAGGACAAATTCTGTATGATTCCACTTAAATGAGGTTCATAGAATAGGCAAACGTAGAGAGACAACGGTAGAACAGAGGTTACCGAAAAACAGTGGGAGGGAGGTGGGCTGTATAATTTGATAGGGAACTTCTGTTTGCAGTGATGAAAGTTTTAGAACAGAGGTGCTGGCTGCACAACAACATGAATGTAATTAAGGCCAATGACTTGTATACTTAGAAAGGTTAAAAATGGCCAATTTAGTTATATTTACCACAATTTTTTCAAAAACTATGTAAAAAAAAGACTCCAGATTTCTTACAAACAAACCCAAAAATAAAAAAATAAATTTTAAAAATTAAAAAACAGTTCAAGAGGTAAGAAAAAGGCAGGTTTCTTATGCTCCCTATTCCCCATCCTTCAGTATTTCTAGACAATAAAAATGTAAGTCTTGTTCATCTCGGTCAATTCCAAATGTTTTCATCTCCTTTCAGCCTGCTGCTTAAGATGTAATTCACAGTAATAATCAGGTATATGCGTCTAATCCCCCACGTTATCACTTCAATTTTTTTCCCCTCCTGCTTTACTTTGGTAGCTACACTTTGGTAGCTGCTCCGTACACCACATGATGAGATTTCAGCCTCAGCTGCCATAATGTTACATTCTCCAGTGACCCACGTCTTACAACACTGCAAGGAATTAAAGTCTGGTGGGCCAGATGTGGGAAATAAATATCCATTTGTCTGGAAAGCCTTTCAGACCTAACTTTGCTCATTCTCCAAATTCTTCTCCCACAGCATTGTTAGAGCTCTTGTATATCTACATGAATTTTGAGTTGGCTCTCCATCATGGACCCCAGTGGCAGCTACAAGAGACATTCATGGCTTAAGGGTTGGGATGTTAACACTACACACTCCCTTCACGTTACCTGTAAACCTGGAAGAATGAAAACAGTCGTGGGAACATGTCAAACAAGCTGTTCTTCCACAATCTTTCCACTTCCTAGCCAGAACCTTCCTTATACTGAGCTCTGAGACACGCATCTAGAGGGTCAAAGATGGATATAATGGAACAAAGATACCAGTGCTCGTTCCTCCAGGACATGGCATCCACAGCACTCAAGATGGAGAAAGGAAAAACACTGGATCGGATTTTGGAAATTCAAATTATTCTTCTGCCTGTGCCACTGAATCTCTGAGAGCCATGGATTAAATTCCTCTAAGTCTGTTCCCTCATTTATAAGGTGTAAAGCTCTGAGACGACCTCAAAGTTCCTCAGCTCTGAAACTCACTTATAAGCACATCAAGAACTGTAGCTGCAAGACTGTTCTCTGGTCATATCAACAAATATTTCATAGGGGAAACCACTTTTAATGCAGTATACATATAAATATCTCTTCAAAGGGGGAAGACAGTCTCTCAGGGCTTTATTCCCACATTCAAGTTAAATAAAATAAAAAGGGGAAAGTTTTTTTTATTTTTAAGGTGAATGCAATAAACTCTGTTTTTCCCAAATGGCCTTGCTTTTTTTTCTATTACAATTGCTGCTAAACTAGGTCACCTAAGTAATAAATATTGAAAGCATTTAACCAAATTCAAACATCTGTTCCATTCCTCTTTCGGAGTCTGATCCAGCTGAAATAAAATATCCACTGCCCTACAGGACCTGCAAGATCCACACTGTTGGAAATGATGTTTTCCTACAGCCAATATCACCTAGTGAAAAAACACAGCCTATTTCAAGAAGTCTGAAGCAAAAGGAGGACAAAACTATAGGAGAGGCAGCAAAATGCAATCAAGTAAATATTGCCCTGTTGGATATCCCCATGGTAGGGCAACGGGCTCATAACAAGCCTTGGTTGGGTATGTGCCCAAGTTAAGCCCCTGCACGGCAGGCTGGTCCAGAAAACACGGTAAAAGCCATGCCACCTCGACTCCTGTATACATTAGGAGAACTTTGCTCTCACAGCAGCTGCCATATTTTGCATTGGAATTTCTAAGCAGATAATTCAGATTTAACTTTGGGAAAAATGATGTTGACCTTAGAAAACAGAAATTGGCTTGTGTACAAAGAGACATCATAAATAACGTTAATAATTATATAAGAGATCAGAAAAGGTACCTGCAATGCACAGAGAAATAAGGGAATGAGATGCCAAGGTCTCTTATAAATTAACAGCACAGCAAATGGTAAATCAACGGGAACAAAAGCCAGTAAAAAAATGGACAAAGGACATGTACATGGAATTCCCTGAAGAGAAAATTCGGAAGACTGATTAGATGCCTGGCCTCACCAGTAATGCAAACTTAAAACTGCATTTTGCACCCACTCTGCAAAGACTTTTTCAAATCACCAAAATGTGAGAGGGAAAAATGGAACTATGGCTGACATGGACACAAAATGGGAGACGACTACTCCTCTCTGGCATCACTGGTGGAAATATGAGTTCTAAGACTTTGGAGGTCAATCTAGAAAAACAAGTTCAAGATATCCAATGACCTAATAATCGCATCCTTTATACTTAAAAAAAAATCCCAACACATAAGGATACATATACTTAACACATTTACTGAATCATTGTTTACAACAGCAAAAAAAAAAAAGTAAGCATACTGAAAATAAGCTGAATGGCCAATAGAAGAATAGTTCAATAAAGTCACCACATTTACAACATGGAACATTATGTAACCACTAAAAATGAGTTTTACCTATGTTGGAGGATTTTCTACAACCTATTTTAAGTTATAAAATCAAGATGCAGAAACATTCATATACTATGTCCTTATTTATGAAGCAATAAAGAGCTTCATAAATGACTATATATGGATATGGGAAACAGTGTAGCTTATTCACTAAATTATTAGGTTATCCATGAAGGGGTGTAGTATGGTTCAAGTAAGGAGGAATAATAGTAAAGCTGAAAAACAAGATTGAATTTTACAGCTGTACATAATTTTTAAAGACATGATATTCCAGTTGTATAAAATTCTGTATATACTCCATAAATAGAAATATAGACAGATAAGCAAAAACAAGTAATTCCAAGTACATCCCAGTATACTGTATTCTCATTGCAGAGGTCTTCAAACTAGATACCATCTCAAAAGATACAAAACATAACATTGTGATCCAATAGTATTAGAACTTTCTATACTTTTGTTTCTTTGTACGTTTCTTCCTTTTTATCTCCTGTTTAAACTGTTTTATAACATCATAATGTATTAGCTCAATAGTTCATGGGCTACATATGTGGGGTATATACTAAGACATTTTTGTTGATACCAGTTATGCAATCCAAAAGTTTGGAGACTATGTTGGATACATTTGAGCAAGATACTTTTTTACACCAAAACTCCTTCAGGAAAGGTTTAATCACCTAGTCACCTATGGATTCTGTCGGGGATCTAATTCTAGATCATCCAGATTCTGGCCACTGTTTCTACTAAGAGTGAGTTATCAGCGGCTTCCTCTTCCCCTTCCTCCCCACTTCTTCCCTCCATCCCTAACCCATCTACCCTATCAGAGTTACTGTAAGAGAAGGATCTCTCAGAACATACAGAAAATAATTTTGTAAAAATTTTATTTGTCCCTGCAACTGTCAATACTTCTGGTCCTGTCAACATGTGGTTGATCTACACCCCTACCTCCATTACTTCCTTTTCTCTCACAATCTGATTCTCCCATTATCTAGGTTCTTCCTCCCAAACAATCCTGTGACAATAATTTAACAAATGACCTACATATTTTTTAAAAAACTAAAAGCTACAAAACACCATAAAATTCTTGTTTTTCTTGCAAGATGGTTTCACAGATCTCACTATGCTTGAGATTCCTACAGCACTCGTAATATATATTACAATGTAAGAATTTTTATCTACTTATGTTATAAAACCCCACACTACTATGCTCAGCTCCATCTGGTGTCATTTCCCTTGAGCCTGAAGAACTTCCCTCAGAATTTCCTGTTGGACAGATCAACAACAAATTGTCTCCATTTTCATTTCTCTGAAAATATTTTTTATTTCACCTTTGTTTTTGAAGGATTTCTCTTTGGACATAAAATGTCAAATAGATTCTCGTTTCTTTAGCACTTTATTTATTTTTTTTTTTTTAGTATACATGTTATAATTCCCATTCTCCCAAATCATCCCACCCTCTCCCTCTCCCTCTGAGTCCAAAAGTCTGGTATACACATCTGTGTCTTTTTTCCTGTCTTGCATACAGGGTCGTCATTGCCAACTTCCTAAATTCCATATATATGTGTTAGTATACTGTATTGGTGTTTTTCTTTCTGGCTTTAGCACTTTAAAATGTCCCACCGCCTTACAACCACCTTCCTTTTTCCCGATGAGACGTGAGCCATCATTTGTATCACCGTTCTACTGTATGTAATTCATCTTCTCACACTGGCTGCTTTCAACATTCTTTGATTTTCAGCTGTTTTCTAGGAAGTGTCTAGGTGTGGTTTTCTTTGTATTCCTCTTGAGGTTTGCTGAGCAGCTTTCATCTTTGTTTCTCACCTAATCTGGGAAACGGTCAGCCATTATCTTTTCAAATACTTTCTCATCACATTCTCTTATCTTCTGAGGTTACAATTACATATGTACTATTTGATATTATCCCAACAGCTGATATTAGGATAATATCTGTTAGGAGAGCAGCACCAAGACACTTTTCCATTTTTCTTGAATCATTTCTCTTTGTTCAAGATAGAATGACTAAACTTGAAGAGAGTTGATTGAAATTATCTTACTTCCAGGCTTCCTTGGTGGCTCAGATGGTAAAGAATGAGCCTGCCATGCAGGAGACCTGGGTTCCATCTCTGTGTTGGGAAGATCCCCTGGAGAAGGGAATGGAAACTCACTCCGGTATACTTGCCTGGGAAATTCCATGGACAGAGGAGCCTGGTGCGCTACAGTCCATAGGGTAGCAAAGAGTTGGTCATGCCTGAGCAAGTTACACACAGGTATCTTATTTCCTCTTCAGTTTTCTGTTTTCCATTTTTCTATTAAAATTCACCAATACAGTATACTAACGCATATATATGGAATTTAGAAAGATGGTAACAATAACCCAGTATGCAAGACAGCAAAAGAGACACAGATGTATAGAACAGTCTTATGGACTCTGTGGGAGAGGGAGAGGGTGGGATGATTCGGGAGAATGGCATTGAAACATGTATAATATAATATGTGAAACGAATCGCCAGTCCAGGTTCAATGCATGATACTGGATGCTCGGGGCTGGTGCACTGGGATGACCCAGAGGGATGGGATGGGGAGGGAGGTGGGAGGGGGTTCAGGATGGGAAACACATGTGCACCTGTGGCAGATTCATGTTGATGTATGGCAAAACCAATACAATATTGTAAAGTAGAAAATAAAAAATAAAGTTCCCCATCTATGGTTGCATTGTGACCATATTTTAAGTCTACAGTATTTATAACAGCTGCTTCTAAAGTTCTTGTGCATTAAATTCCAGTATCTTAGTCATCTTGGGGTTGTTTTATAGTGACTGTTTCTTCTCTTGACTATGAGTCATTTCCCTTTTGTTCACGTGATTGGTATTATGGCGAGAGCATTATGAATATTATATTGCAGAGACTATCTTTTTCTAAAGAATAATGATCAGACAGTTATGTGGCTAGAATCAAACTCTAAATTCTGTCTCCCTGTGGTGTATGGTGACTGGAACTACTTGATTCTTTCAGCTTTCCAGCTGTTTTTTTTCACTGGGAACTCTAGTCTTTCCATGAGTCAGTCAAGAATTTATAGAGAATTTATGGACAGAAGTTGGGGTTTCCTCTTCTGTGACTTTCTCCTTTCCTGGATGTGTCTCCTCACACACTCTTTCCAGTCACTCTGGCAGCCACAAGTATCATTTATCTCCTAATTTCTCCCACCAGTAACTGTCATTTTTTGCTCCATGTCTAGCCATCCCACTGTGCACAAACCAGAGAATGCCAACAGGCAAAACAGCATATGAGCATTCACTTTACCCAGTGCAATTCACATCTCTCAAGAATCAACTTCCCTCTGATTTCTGTCAGCTACCAGTTGCTCTTCACTGGCTTCAAATAATGGATTTTATATTTGGTCCCCAGTTTATAACTGTTATCTGCATCAAGGTTCATCCAATAAAAGCATGGTGCTATTGGCATCGCCAAAATAAGAACGTTCCCACAGTGATATTTTAGAAATGTATTTTTCTTTCATTTCATTTAATATTCTTATATCCTTAAAGACGAGACAGCAAAATTTGGTTACACTAAGCAAAAAATAGTATAAATTTGGAAGTGGTCACATCTTAATTTACATGTTTACATTTGGTAATGAAAATTTTTTAAGTAGGGAAAATATGTTCTCTTTAGAGAAACAGGGTCCACCCCACATTTGGAAGATAGCATTACATTGTACATTAGCTCGGAAAACCATGAGGTTTATCATCATGTGCTATGCAACTCATGACACGTAACTGCCAAGGCCAGAAGATTCATCACAGTTTTGGCAACTAGGGAATTTGTAAGATCTAACTCACTGAGCAATGAAACAGCATCATTAGGTGATACACACTGAGCATGGCAAATCAGTTAGAATAGAGGCTTTATAGAATTCCCCAGACGTACTCTGTAATTCGGGCTTCCCTTGTGGCTCAGCTGGTAAAGAATCTGCCTGCACTGCGGGAGACCTGGCTTAGATCCCTGGGTTGAGAAGATCCCCTGGAGAAGGGAAAGGCCACCCACTCCAGTATTCTGGCCTGGAGAATTCTATGGACTGTATAGTCCATGGGGTCACAAAGAGTTGGACACGACTGAGCGATTTTCACATACACTCTGTAATTCACAGGATAAATATCTTGTAATCTACATTCTGCAGGGAGACCAGTTACACCTCCATTGATGAAAAGCAGGGTTCAGACAACTAAGAGATTTGGACATCATTTAGTCCAATCACATCCACTCTCAGATGGGGAAACTGAGCACCAGAGGAATTCAGCAACTTATTCAAGACCAAAAAATTAAAGAACTGTCCACAATGGCAGAAATAAGACTGGAGCCAACTTCTTGCTCCTGTATTTCACACTATTTCTCCTAGATGCAGAGGGGAGAAAATTAAATATAAAAGCTAAAAAATAGACAAAAATATTAAGGAAACAAAAACACTATATTTTTCCCCCTCACTGTTTCGCAAGATTGGGCATTTAACCTTCTTTTGTCTTTAAAGACCAAAGACAGCAAAATAAAATTATTCCAAAAGAGAAGTCTTACAAAATAACAAAAGATATTGCAAACAGTTCACAAATATGAACAACTATAAGAGCTTCACTGAAAGTTGCTTATCATGAACTTACTTTACTAACCTGCTATCTTTTACTGACAGAAACCATTTGTTGTTCCCTGTTGCTTCCCTGGTGGCTCAGATGTAAAAAATATGCCTGCAATGCAGGAAACCTGGGTTTGACCTCTGGGTTGCGAAGATCCCCTAGAAAAGAAAATGGCTACCCACTCCTGTATCCTTGCCTGGAGAATCCCATGGACAGAGGAGCCTGACGGTCCATGGGGTTGCAAAGAGTCGGATATGACTGAGTGACTAACATATGTCTTGTTAAAATCTCTTTTCAGGTGATTCAGTTCCCATAGGGGACCCAGAAGATACTGAGTTCTAATTTGTTGAAGTGTTGAAGACAGAATTAATAACTTTCTCGTTTCTGTGAAATATTTCATAAACACCAAGGCAAGCCCATGAGTTCATCCTTATCATTACTTGTACCTGATAATATTATACTGCATAGAAACACTCTGCAAGGAATTCAATTAGCTGGTTTCTGATAGTTAACTTCAGTTACCATTTCTCAACAATAACCGCATTTTTAAACCAAAAAAAAAAAAGATGTAACCTTTGTGTGTATATACATTATACCAGTTGCCTAGGTTCTAAAGAATGAAATCAAGAGAACAATTTGGAAACATTTACGCTGGCAAACACAGAGCTCACTAAGGTAAAACATTAAAAAAAAAAATATTCTGAGCAGGCCTATCTCAGCTGCCAAAAATTTAAAAAAAAAAAAAATCCAAGAAATTGTTTCAAAATGCCTGTATTGTTCTAACTGCTTCCCCTACCCCACCTTCCAAGTGTTTCCACCAGGCAGTAAATAAAACCCCATCAGAGTCCGAGGGCAACAGGCTATCTGACCGACTCGGGGGGAGCACAGGGGCACAAGAGCAAGGAGGGGGACAAAGGGGCAAGCCAAGAACGTTTGCATTTAACCATCTTAACTGCTGTAAACCAAATATTTGATTTTGCTCACTTATTTCCCTTCAAAAATACATGCAAGTGAAACAAAGGTTTGATTCAAACGTACGAGGGACTGGTTAGAATGTTATGAATAAAGTGCTCGTCTGTTGAAAGGTGTGTTCCACTTTAGAGAAAGTCTGTAGGAGTGCACACGCTGTGGGTACCACACAGCCTCTCATGCTGGGAGATGCCCGTGAGGTGGTCTCTCCCTCCAATGCCTTTGGTTTCTTACCTTCCATCTAAGACAGGCATGAAAGAACATATATAAAATTCTAAGTGACTGAAAATTTCCCTGTGATTGGAAGGAGCCCCGATCTCTGAAGCAGCCCCAGAAAGGTGGGTGGGATTTGTACAGAGACCAGAATTTACTGGCATAAAAAAACAAGGCTAAGAAAGGAGGTGGGATGTGAGGAGGTTCAAAGTGTTGAGGGTCGTGGGAATGGGGACCCTTGGTAGGTAGCAGCTAGGTGCAGAGATCAAGAGGAACCAAGAGAGATTTCAACTTTTTCTGTGGGATCCAAGAGCTCTTCAACGCTTCACCCATTAAGTGTGTAAACTGGAGATGAATTACTGATGTTCCCCGTAAGGCTAAAACTCCATCCACAAAACATTGCTCCACTATTTACTCCTCCAAGAAAAACACATTCATCCTTTGTTTGCATATAACATAATAGATGAGAACATGGGGTTAAGTCAGAAGGAATAATCCAGAAGTCTTAAAGTCTGGAGTTGTCAGCACCTCTTTGATAGGAGCCTACACCAAAATCCTCAATCTTCTTCTGTGTCAGAGCCCAGGTTGAAAGGCTTATGAATTTGACTAGTCTCAATACAAACCGTCTTCACAATAAATCTGCTAATTAAAAAGAATGCAATGTTATTGCGGCATGCCGTACACCGTCAGAGATGGAGACAACCTAGTAAAGAAGAGATCTTTCACGTGGCATAAGTGGTAGACGGATGGGTTTTGTGTGAGGGGGAACCTGAGTCCCACAGAATTATGTGTTTTTAACAGATTCTTAAAGAGGCCAAAGGTGGCGGGGGGCGGGTCAGACTTAGAAATAGACTACCTACAAGTCCCTCACTTACAGAGACTTGAGAGGTAAAAAGGGCAGCCTCTCTCCCACAGTCCCGCAGCTCGAGGGGCCCCACACCTGGACCCGGGGCTGGGCAGGCCTTCCCTTCAGGGAGGCAGGAGCGCCACCACCAGGGAGTGTCAGTATGAGGAATCAGACTGAAAGTCAAAGTCCAGACGGCATCAAGGAACATTTGGCACGTTTTCCCTGGAAGGGCTCCAGGAGCCGACTCGGAAGCTGCACTGGAGACTGGGAAACCCAGACCTGAGAGACGCGGGAGGGCGGAAACCCTGAGAACACAGGGCTCCACTCTTGCTTTCTTCTGCAGTTCTGCACTGTGTTCCGGTAAAAGCAATGCTTAGCCTCCACCTGAAGGGGCTCAGGCATCGTGCATTCCTCCAACGAACGTTCATTAACCACCATATGCCAGAGATGGAGAAGAAAGTGGAGGAAAGATGAAAAGCGGGTGAAAGGGGCACAGGCGCTGCCATCAGACCATCCTGTGCAGGAATCGCAGCTCCTCCCTTCACTGGCTCACAACCAGGCAGCTGCTGATCCTCCACAGCTCTATTTCCTCATCAAACGGAGGACCTAGAACACCTCAGTCTCTATTATGACTAGTATTAACCAACCTAAAGGAGCTCACAGACCCGAAAGGACTAGGCAGAATTAACTGGTTACACTCCCAGGAGACCGAGTTCTAGCAGCCGAGCACCCAGCACCCACAGGAAAGACCAGACCTCCCTCATCCCAGCCAGTGGGAGTCTCGAGTCCTACACAGACACACACACACGAAGCAGAGTGCAAACCTCGGTTCATTCGGTTTCTGTCAACTAGAAACTGGCACTTGTCAAGAGCATCTGCCAGCTACTGAACAGCAACAAGGGCATTTGCCATCTGCCCCTGGGAAGATTGAACCCTGGCTCTTGCAGCTGCTGACCTTCAGCACCCTCTGAGGGGAATTCAGGGTGGACAGCGAGGCATTCTGTGCTCCAGAGAAACGGGTGGAACAGGTCTTTAGATGGCTCAATATTTTCAGGAACTGACTTGCAGTCCTTGCATCTCTTCCTTTCTAGAAAAGCACTAAATCCCTTCATGGTGACATCAACTCCTCATGACTAGCATAGAACCTTTTGTAAAGTAAGCATATGATTGCATTGAACTCCTCCTTCACCAAAATATATAGTGACCTTCCCCCAACTACCTCTCTGGAGCAGTTTCTCAGAGCTCTCTGAGGTGCTGTCTCCCGCGCTGCAGTCCTCATTTTGCCCCAAATAAAACTTACAACTCTCAAGCCGTGCATTTTAGTCAATGCTTCCTAGACATGAAAACCCTTTAGAAGTGCTTCCAAACCAGAGATACTGCCATATCCTAGAGAGCCATCAGGCACAACTGGAGGGTCATGTGGCCTGCAGAGCTCTGTCAAAACGGAAGCAGCCAGGCCAGGCAGCTTCTTCTCAGGTCGTGGAAGTTATTGCAAGTCAGTACCTCCCCATTTTGCCCCCACTGCTTAGCAAAAGGGAGGGACACTGACTTCACAAGGTGATCCTTTTAAAACCCTATTTCCACAACCTAGAGGGGTGGAATGGGGTGCAGGTGGGAGGGAGCTACAGAGGGAGGGGATATACATATACTTCTGGCTATTCGTGTTGTTGTATGGAAGATGCCAACACAACACTGCAAAGCAATTATCCTCCAATTAAAAATAAAGAAAAAGGACTTCCCTGGTGGCGCAGTGGATGAGAATCTACCTGGCAATGGAGGGGACACAGGTTTGACTCCCGGTCCAGGAAGATTTCACATGCGCGGTGCAACTAAACCCGTGTGCTGCAACTACTGAGCCTGTGGACCACAGGCACCGAAGCCCGCTTGCCTAGAGCCCGTGTTCCACAATAAGAGAAGCCACTGAGAGGCCCGCACAAAGCAGCTAGAGAGTAGCCCCTGTTCTCTGCAACTAGAGAAAAGCCAGGACAGCAATGAAGACCGAGCACAGCCAAAAATAAATAAATAAAATTATTAAAAAAAAAAAAAAGAAATTAAAGAAAAAAATACATTTGGAAAAAAAAAAAATTCTTCCACCAGTAAGTGCCTTCCCTATCCTGGCAGAGCTATAAGAAATGGTGGTGCTCTACAGTTCACGTATTATTTCTGTTGCATTTTAGGGCTCATGTTAGATCTCTCTCTGTATTATCCCACTCAAGGTACACCACCATCACCTAGACTCCCTCCTCAGAAGAGAGTGAAGGTCACTAAGCTGGCCTGGCCCTACCACCCTCTAGGTCATATTATAACCACAGACAAGTCACTTGACCTGTCTAACAGGAGAATCATAAGAATAGTTACACCCCACAGCATCGTGATGAGGATAGAATAGGTAATTCATGAAAAGCCTTTAGAGTGTACCTAAAACAAACTCAAGTACTAAGTATCATCAGTGTCCACTACAAACTATTTTTGAGACTGCACCCAGGAGTTGAGCACAAAATCGCAAGAGTGAAGGATTGAGCAACATCAGAGCCCCTTCGGAGAAACATCAGACCACCAAAGTCAACAGCTGCTACCCTACCAAGTGAGTAACTGATGTGTCATGAAACATCCAGGGAAAAGAGTCAACTTTTAAGCCAACAATAATAAACACAAAATATATCTCCAAAGTCTCTTCCATTCTGTACAATTAACTCAAACATGATACACCGCCCAATGTCTAATGAGAAAGGAAACAGTGGAATTACCCAAATTTTCCAACTCTCCTCTACTGCCTCAGGAATCCACAATATTCTTCCAGGGAAGTAGAAATTTTATTTTAATGTTTAAAAAAATCAAGAACTTACCAGAGTTAGAATGCAGGCTAAATGCCTACGAAGCAGATAATGTCATCAATTTCATGTCATCATTAGCTAATCAACATTAGTAAACCGATCAAATGTATTTTGATCAAACTAGCAAGTTAATGCTTTCAGTCTTCTGGGGCAGTTGTAACTGTATCAAATAATACTGTTTGATGAGCTCAGCGATTCACTAGGCATTTATTTATTCTACTGTTTAGAAAGCAAACAATTTCTTAACATACATAAATACACCAGTGAAAAGAATCCCTGATATTGACAGAAACTAGGAAAACTAACTTAGGTCAGGAGCCAAAGTTATCAAGAACTGAAAAAATTCATTGGCTACATATCAACAGAATAATATCTTATCCAACTTAAGATATGCACAGTGATACTTTTTAATTTGCTCAATACTTTAATACCATACTTTCATGACTGACTAAGACAGTTTTTCAAGCTCAGCACTGCTGATGCTTTGTATCAGAGAATTCTTTATTGTAGTGGCTTGTCTTGGGCATTGTGGGATAATTTAGCACAGCCCTGGCTTATGACCACAGATGCCAGCTGTAGTCTCCCAGGTCCTGACAAACCACCACATTTCCAGACATTACCAAATGTCCTGCGGCGCCAAACACCCAAAAGTACTCTCAATGAGAACTACTGGCTTAACACATGACAGTTTCCTTCTCAGTTCTGTCCGAAAAAGCACTAATGAGAACAGGAAGAAACTGTTCTATGCTAAGTATTCTATACACATATGTCCAATCTCACAGCTATATTTTTTCCCATTAAAGAAAAACACGGCCAGAGCACCCCCACACATACTTCTACCCCCAAGTCACTTTCTAGTCCTGTAGCCCAAGCTTTGCCTGTTGTCATGCAGTTACAGTGTACATACTTAAATGATAAATTTAAATAATAAATTCATATCACTATGATCATGCTCAAGAAGCATACAAGCCGTCTGTTATTAAACGTATGGTTTCACTTACTAGTCCATTAATAAAGATGTACCTTCATTTCTTGCAGCCTTTATACACGCATTCATTAACTCACTCAACAAATAATATTAAGTCCCTACTTTGTACTGTTCTGGGCCAAGGGATTCACCAATGAACAAAACTAACAGCCTTGCCCTCATGAAGCTCAATCCCATGAGACGTTTCTGAACAAAACACATTGAAGGCACCAGCATAGGCAAATCAACAATTTGCTTTTGTATTTTCTGCTTCAAAATCTTGAGTCCAAGAAGTCATTGTCTACTTAACAAAAGGCTTCTATTTCATTACTCTGTACAATGAAGACAATCACTTCAAATGCTTTCTATGAAAGCGTTTATCCTTTATGTGCCTGGTCCTATCAGGGAATTTTATCAAAGTGAATGCCTGAAGACTGAAGTTTCCTATTTTAGCACCAAAAAGTCTAGTTCTTTGAAACTGTATGTAAATTTTGATGCGTCAGACAAAAATCACTTTGCACCCCTACACCGTACTTCTACCCACAAGTCACATCCAATTTTTGGAATTGTCTAAGACAGCAGCCAGAACTTGATGGTATGGCTTATCAAGTAAACTCATCTCAATTTCTGCAAATTGAAATGTGCTTAAATAATTAAGGCAGGACTTTCTGGCAATCCAATGGTTAAGACTTAACCTTTCAGTGCAGGGGGTGTGGATTCATCCCTGGCTGGGGAGCTAAGACCCCACATGTCTTACAGCCAAAAAACCAAACCATAAAACAGAAGTAGTAATGTAACAGACTCAATAAGGACTTTTTGTTTTTCAATTAAGGCAAAGCAAATTCTGTTTGGATAAACTCCACTGGCATATTTTAAGCAAAATGACAGATTTGTGTCCAACTTTCCAAAAGATGATTTGAGACAATGCTACCATTTACATTCTGCTTCCTCCCTTGCTGGAAGTTGGGGGCCGGGTGGAGGGAGGGGTGGTAAGTGATCTGCAGGAAAAAATTAGAGGTGACTTAGCAGCAGCAGCAGCAGACCTTGGGTCTAATATTGATGTACTATATGTTACCTCCATACCTTTATACTAATAGAAGTGAAGTGTTAGTCACTCATTCGTGTTCAACTCTTTGCGACCCCATGGACTGGGGCTTGCCAGACTCTTCTGTCCATGGGATTCTCCAGGCAAGAATACTGGAGCAGGTTGATATTTCCTTCTCCCCAGGAGAGCTTCTCAACCCAGGGACAGAACCCGTATCTCCTGCATAACCAAACTCTTTACCATCTGAGCCACCACAGAAGCTCATACGAATAGAATGCATAACCTATTCCTTAAGATGATATGAAGGATCAAATGAAATCATTTTAGAAGACTGTGAAAGCATTAAAAGTGAAATATTAGGGTAAACATAAGTCATTATCACATGAGACTGTCCCGCAACCCATCTGTCCAGAACCCACTGTGACAGCAACGCTGGAGACCAAAGTCTTCAAGAAGTACATCCATGAGAAAGTGCACAAGCCAGTCAAGTTTGATTTGTTTTTCTGACCTCACTGCACAGCTTATAAGATCTTAGCTCTCCAACCAAGGGTTGAACCTAGGCGATAGCAGTGAGAGCCCCAAATCCTAATCACTGGTATGGCTTATCAAGTAAATGCACTTCTATTCCTGCAAACAGAAATGTACTTAAATAATTAAGGCAGGACTTTACTCATGATCCAGTGGTTAAGACTTCACCTTCCAATGATAGGGGTATGGGTTCCATCCCTGGCTGGGAAGCTAAGCTCTCACATGCCTTGGGAACTCCCCAGCCAGTTTCCATTTACACCTGTAGAAGCTAAAACACAACACAAGATGGGGATATTCTCCCACCAAAAAAAAAAAAAATGTTCTTCTATTTTTCTTTGCCAAAAGTTAACAAAAGATGGAACAAGGCCCAGTGAGACAAGGAAGTAAAAATAATCTGGCTGCTGAATCAACAGAAACTCTAAATGTTCCTAATCAATTAAAAGACAACAGTAAATGCTATAAAGATAATTTTACTGAAGATAAAAATTAAGCAAACTTAATCATTAGGTTCATAGAAAGCCTGCGTTGTACTGCTCAGAAGTTGTGTGGCTGAACCCTCACGTTCCCTAGTTACAATAAAAAGATAAATAAGAAACCATACTGACACCAAGTGAAAGTCACTCAGTTGTTTCTGGTTCTTTGCAACCCAATGGACTATAGAGTCCATGGAATTCTCCAGGCCAGAATACTGGAGAGGGTAGCCCGTTCCCTTCTCCAGGGGATCTTCCCAACCCAGGGATCGAACCCAGGTCTCCCACATTGCAGGTGGATTCTTTACCAGCTGGGGGCTCCCCTGATAGGTAAAGAATCCTCCTGCAATGCAGGAGACCCTGGTTTGACTCCTGGGTCAGGAAGATCCCCTGGAGAAAGAATAGGCTACTCACTCCAGTATTCTTGGGCTTCCCTTGTGGCTCAGCTGGTAAAAAATCTGCCTGAAATGTGGAAGACCTGGTTTCAAAAGATCCCCTGGAAAAGGGAAAGGCTACCCACTCCAGTATACTGGCCTGGAGAATTCCATGGACTGTATAGTCCATGAGGTCACAAAGAGTTGGACACAACCGAATGACTTTCACCTCACTTCACTTCTTTACCAGCTGAGCCATCAGGGAAGCCCAAGAATACTGGAGTGGGTAACCTATCCCTTTCTCCAGAGGATCTTCCCAACCTAGAAATCAAACCAGGGTCTCCTGCGTTGCAGGTGGATTCTTTACCAGCTGAGCCACTAGGAACGCCCAGGGCTTACTCGAAAAACTTCTGGACTGAATGTATGTCACCTGCACCATCAGGTCATAACCCGGGGGTTTCAACACCAAGCTCTACCTCTTTCCCATCAGCCTGCAGCTGCTCCACTCTTCCTGGGGTTCCCCAGTGACTTCTGGACTTGGCGTAAGTCATTCTTGTTGCACACTCACCACTGGCTGCAGACCCCAGTTACCCTGAGTTGACAGCCTGAGCCAACATCTCTTTCTTGGCAATCCACCTGGTACACCAGTTCCTCCTGAACAGACTTCTGCTGCTTCTTGCCCTCCCCTCATTCAAGAACTTCTCTGTACCTGAACTCCAAGAACTTACACCTCACAACTTACAGACGGTCCCTTTCTGTGCTATTATTACTTGCTTCACAATGGGCTAATACGTGCTAAACACTTAGAACACCACCTGGCATATTTTAAAAAAGGCTCATAATAAAGTTATTACTGGTGTTCAAACTCCTGGATTTTCAGTTCACCTGCTGGCACCCCACCACCTTATCAAGGGCCATGAATGGGGTCGTTTTACCAACACCGCATAGCCTATGAAGCCCACATCCTGTCAGACCAGACTTCTTCCTGAAATTACAACCAAACCAGTCACCACCCACACCCAGTGGCCAGCCCTTGTCCACACAACATGGCACCCCAAATTTAAAACATGCTTTATTTTTCCACCTAGGCCCTGTCCCCTACTTACTTATGATCTTACACAAGAGACTTTAGTTCTCTAATCCGCAGTTTTCCATCTTTAAAATGAGATGCCAGTAAGGACATGAAAGAGTTGCTATCCGTGTAGACACAATGCTTAACACATGATGAGTGTTCAATGCAGTAATTGCTTTTCACATGGTTCCTAAGACAAGGATGCACATGATACATTCAAGGGGGACTCATAATGAGAATTCCACTTGTGGAAACCTGCCCCATTGATGAGCTCTAGAGGGGAGCCTGGTGGGCTGGTGTCTCTGGGGTCGCACAGAGTTGGACACAACTGAAGCGACTTAGCAGCAGCAGCAGAGGGTCTGCATGGATGTGCCTTGGGAGAGAGTGTGTGGCATCTTTCAGAGCACGGAGAGAGGTCTTCAGGAGTAAAAGAATCTGCCTGCAGTGAACGAGACACAGGAGATGCAGGTTCAGTCCCTGGGTCAGGAACATCCCCTGGAGGAGGAAATGGCAACCCACTCCAATATTCTTACCTGGAAAGCCCCATGGGCTGAAAATCCCTGGCGCACTGCAGGCCACGGGGTCGCAGAGTCAGACGCAACTGAAGTGACTGAGCACAAGCATGCTAGTTTTCTAGGACTGCCATAGAATTACTACAAGCTGAGGCCTTAAAACAGAAACTAATCTCACAATTACAGACACCACACGAACTGCCCCTCCAAAAAAAACCAAGGTGTTGGCAGGACTGCACAACCACCTCCAACGACTGTAGGGGGAATCGTCCCTGCCTCCTCCGGCTTCTGGGGGCTCCAGGCAACTCTTGGTCTTTGGCTTCATCCTTCCCAAGTCTGCCTCTGTCTTTAGGTGGCCTTCTCTTCCTCTCCCTGTCTTGTAAGGATATCTGTGATTGGATTTAGGGCCACCTGGTTAATCCAGAATGATCTCATCTTAAAATCCTTCGATGAATGACATCTGCAAAGACTTCTGCCAAATAAGGGCACCTTCCCTGGTTCCAGAGATGAGAAGATGGATTAAGCTTTCAGAAGCCACCATTCAACCCACTGAAGGCTGGAAACCACGGACAGCTGAAGTGGTGATTGGAGACCCTGGTCAAACTATGGAACATGGTGGAATACTTCCAGTCATGGGAGATGTTGAGTGGGACTGATCTGGAGTACGTCAAGGCTATATATTGTCACCCTGCTTATTTAACTTATATGCAGAGTACATCATGAGAAACGCTGGACTGGAAGAAACACAAGCTGGAATCAAGATTGCCGGGAGAAATATCAATAACCTCAGATATGCAGATGACACCACCCTTATGGCAGAAAGTGAAGAGGAACTCAAAAGCCTCTTGATGAAAGTGAAAGAGGAGAGTGAAGAAGTTGGCTTAAAGCTCAACATTCAGAAAACAAAGATCATGGCATCCGGTCCCATCATTTCATGGGAAATAAATGGGGAAACAGTGGAAACAGTGTCAAACTGTATTTTGGGGGGCTCCAAAATCACTGCAGATGGTGACTGCAGCCATGAAATTAAAAGACGCTTACTCCTTGGAAGAAAAGTTATGACCAACCTAGATAGCATATTCAAAAGCAGAGACATTACTTTGCCGACTAAGGTCCATCTAGACAAGGCTATGGTTTTTCCAGTAGTCACGTATGGATGTGAGAGTTGGACTGTGAAGAAGGCTGAGCACCGAAGAACTGATGCTTTTGAACTGTGGTGTTGGAGAAGACTCTTGAGAGTCCCTTGGACTGCAAGGAGATCCAACCAGTCCATTCTGAAGGAGATCAGCCCTGGGATTTCTTTGGAAGGAATGATGCTAAAGCTGAAACTCCAGTACTTTGGCCATCTCATGCGAAGAGTTGACTCATTGGAAAAGACTCTGATGCTGGGAGGGATTGGGGGCAGGAGGAGAAGGGGACGACAGAGGATGAGATGGTTGGATGGCATCACTGACTCGATGGACGTGAGTCTGAGTGAACTCTGGGAGTTGGTGCTGGACAGGGAGCCCTGGCGTGCTGCGATTCATGGGGTCGCAGAGTCGGACACGACTGAGCGACTGAACTGAACTGAATACGATATTTATCTTTCTCTTTCTAACTTACTTCACTCTGTATAACAGGACTTACGTTCGTCCACCTTATTAGAACTGACTCAAATGAGTTCCTTTTTATGGCTGAGTAATATTCCACTGTGTATATGTCCCACAGCTTCTTTAGCCACTCATCTATCAATGGACATCTAGGTTGCTTCCATGTTCTAGCTATTGTAAATAGTGCTGCAATGAACACTGGGCTACATGTGTCTTCTTCAGTTTTGGCTTCCTCAGGGTATATGCCTAGGAGTGGGACTGTTGTGACCCTTACTTTTTATATTACATCTTTTGGAATAGTTTGAGTTACCTGCTTGCTGACAGAAGATCCAAGAGAGTTCCCTAAGTGCAGGTTCTTATTACTGCCCAGGATCTACCAGCAACCCTGCACCAATCAGTACAGAAACAATGAGGAGACACACAGAAGCCTGGGGACACCCTCACTCACAGCACCCTCCCAGCACCCAGGCTCACCTGCTCCAGTTCCCGTCACATTCTGAAAGCCTCCCTCCTCCTGTCTTGCCCTGAAGATGCCTATCTGAACGATCTCGGTAACTGAACCCAGCCTCAAATTTTAAAGCATAAATACCTATCTGGGCACACACACATAAATCTGATACATGCATGTGCCACAAATATGGGATCATCAAGTTTCACCAAGAAGTTTTTAAATTACATCCTATAAAAGCCTTCTTTGTCTGCTGTTTTCTAAAGAGTCACAAAGACTGCCTTGAAGATCCACAGTTCAGCTCACCCTTTGAATGAAAGGAGAAAGCATTTCTAGACCTCAGAATCCTCCACCTGTAATACAAATTTAATTAATACTCGGCTCTGCCTCCTCAAGTCAGCAAATTTAGGGAAGGCCCTGATCTTCTTAGAGGAACTTCCTCTGTTAGAGCGTCAAATGTCCTTCCAGGTCAAAAAACCACTAGGAATTTAAGCTTTCTCCATTTTACAGTGCATCAAGAGGTCACAATGGAAAAAGAACATCTCATTTTAGTGACCTTCTGGAACGTCCTTTTTCAGTAACTGATTGGTTCTTGACCTCTGAAGTTTCCCATTCAAATAGTGACATTCTGCAATCTGAACAGCCCTGCCTTAAGGGTACATCCAGAAAAGAGCTGATACAACTTTTCTTTTAGATTTCTAGGAACTAAACCCTTGAATGAGGCCTGTGAGACCTCAGTGGTGCACTGTTAGGGAAATTCACCAAGGCACAGGAAATGACCACTGCGCATGCCTGCAGGGACCACAACTCAACCCGGCTTCCAGACTTGCCACTGCCCCGAAGCACAACCCTGATCCTGTGTCACTCAGGCTTCCTGCTTGTTGCCTCTCAAGTGGAGTCCAGACACACAGACACACACAGAGACACAGAGAGACACACACACACAGAGACAGACCCAGAGAAAGGCAAAGACACAGAGAGAGAGACACACACACACACAGACAAGGACACACACAGAAACAGACACACCCACAGAGAGAGAGACACACACACAGAGACAGAGACACATATGGAGACACACACACAGAGAGACACAGAGAGACACACACACATAGAGACAGACACAGAGAAAGGCAAAGACACACACAGAGAGACAGACACACCCACAGAGAGAGAGACACACATACAGAGACAGAGACACATATGGAGACACACACAGAGACACAGAGAGAGACACACACAGAGAGACAGACACAGAGAAAGGCAAGGACACACACAGAGAGAGACACACACACAGAGACAAGGACAGACACCGAAACAGACACACCCACAGAGAGAGAGAGACACACATACAGAGACAGAGACACATATGGAGATACACACAGAGACACACACACCCACAGAGACACACCCACATACAGAGACAGACACACACAGAGACAGAGACACATAGACACACACACATACAGAGACACACAGAGAGAGACACACATAGAAACAGAGAAACACACAGAAACAGACAGACGTACACAGAGAGACAGAGAAAGACATACACAGAGACACATACAGAGAGACACACCCACAGAGACAGACACATCCCCCTGACATACACACACATACACACAGAGACAGACACATCCCCACAAACACACACAGAGACAGAGATACGCAGAGACATACATACACAGAAACAGAAACACATACAGAAAAATGGATAAATAAAACTGCTTTCAAGGGTTAATTCCTATGTCAGTTATTTGAAACAGAACACTTTCATAGAAAATATGTTTTATATATAATTACTAATATGATATGAATGTATAATTTTTAAATGATTTTATATTTAAAATAGAAATGCATTTGAGTCTATTTTGAACCCAGATATCAAAAGAAGAGCTTAGAGTTAAGTAGATGATGGACAAACAGATTAAGCCATGAAGATTTGAAATAGAACTTCTGGAATTTTTCAAGGGCTTAAACTAATGGCGACATTGCTTGTAGTTCAAAATGTGGTCTGCCTTAACAGAGCAGTAACATTTATGTTATTTTCATTATCTCTAGTCATAACTAGGGTTTTTTCTGGTCTACATTTGCAACACAGAAAGGAAGGATATCAGGTATGGATTAAGAAGAGCATTTTCTAAAAGGCGTCTATCAGGGAATTAGTTGCTATGCATGTAGTTAAAGAATTACAAAACAAGGTTTCTAAAGATCAAGAAGAGAGGTGACAGGGTGGTTGAGGATGATGCAATCCCTCTAATAGACCTTAGGTGGCGCCATTGGTCTAGGATAGCTTGGTTGCCTTTTGGCAGGCATTATAGCTATACAGGAAATGACAACCCACTCCAGTGTTCTTGCCTGGAGAATCCCAGGGACCGGGGAGCCTGGTGGGCTGCCATCTATGAGGTCACACAGAATCGGACACGACTGACGCGACTTAGCAGCAGCAACAGCAGCATAGCTATACAATTGGGAGTGCACAGGGCAATTGGTTCCTTTAAGATATGGATCCTTTTTAAGTCGGTAATAGAAGTATGCCACATGGTACATTTATCTATCACAAGTTTTACTCCAAAGGTTCAGATTTTATCACCTAGAAAAAATGGAAATGCTTCTGGATAACTCATCTCATACACCCTATTAACATACTGTTTCCTAATATTTGTTCTATATGAATTCTCCAAATTCCCTGATTTGCTGAGATTAAGATATATAATCAGTCCAATTAAGTGAATTACCACATTCCCACCAGCTGGTTCTACTGTTTTAGTGCAGTAACTGGAAACACCTAGAAAGCTTCCTTCATCCTACATCTGGACTCCCATTTCACTGACTATGATCATTTTTATCCTGTGTCCTATGAAGGTTTAGTTTCCTCCACTAGAATATTCCATCCCTGAGGACAAGACAGTCTCATTTATTTCTTTATACCTCCTGCACCCAATACAAACTGCTCGATTAACAGTGAATAAATAGGGTTAAAACAATTAGTTAGAATATACAGACAAAATTAACAGGTAAAATGAAAATGTAATTTTCTTATCTCAACGCCACAGGAAGGTTAAAAACATAACCTTGCTCAACAGACTATATGTAGTCCAACTTAATGATTAACTACTTGAAGATTTCTACTTTTAAAAGTATTCAAGGGACTTCCCCGGTGGTCCAGTGGTTAAGAATCCGCCTTCCAATGCAGGGGATGTGGGTTCCACACCCGGTCAGGGAACTAAGACCTGACAGCCACGTGGCTACTGAGTCTGCTTGATCCAACGAAGATTCCACATACTGTAATTAAGACTCGATGCAGCCAAATAATTTTACATATATGAGTGTGTGTTGTTAAGTTGCTCAGTTGCATCCAACTCTTTGCGACCCCATGGACTGCAGTCTGCCAGGCTTTTCAGTCCATGGAATTTCCCAGGCAAGAATACTGGAGTGGGTTGCCATTTATTTCCAAAGGATCTTTTTGACCTAGGGATTGAACCCAGGTCTCCCGCATCACAGGATGATATATATATGTAGGTATTCAAGATATTCATTAAAATTAGCTCAAACTCACCTTCAGTTAAGTTGTGACTATAAAATCTGATTATATTATAAACATTTTGCTTTCCTTTGAATTAAAAATAATTATCTACATAAAGATTCACTGCTCTGCCAGTTTTTCTCCAAACATATTCCCACAATTATTTACCTCGCAGTAAAGATACACATATTCAAAATGAGTGTGACCTAACTGCTTCAAAATTCAGGTCAGTAGACCTGTGCTAACTGAGCGTCAGCTTCACTAAAATTCTGTTGACCCTGCCCTCCAGAATACATGTGAGGTTAAAAATGCAGCCTTTTAACTTCCTTGAGAGAAAATGTTGGGTGTGTTCCCACCACTTAACATCAGTTAAGTGACCAATTTCAAGTTCATGGTGTTACAATAAGGGTTATTGCATTGCATGATGAATGAGCAGACTGAATCATCTCAAGTATCTGGTTACACATAAATGTCTCCAAAATGCGTACATCTAAACAGGACCTTCCCAGCTCCCTGTATCAGCAACTGCATACTAGGCATCTCCATCATTTGAACATCCTCTTGCAACCAAGTTGAAATGCAAAACATCCAACAATGAATTCATCAGCTTCACCTCCAGCTGGGTTCTCTATGAGTGAACTGGTCCCTAACTGCCCCACCACCACACCTCACTGCCCACATCTACCAAAAGTTAGGTTTGAAAAGAGGACACAATTTATCGATATTACCTATATTACAGTTTCAACAAGAGTTTTTAAACATCATCTCTGAGAGTAAAATTCAGCAATAATAATGCTTTCCTAAAAGCAGATAAGCAAATGGGAGAAACTTTGAATCATCCTTCATAATTCTTTGGAATATAAGCAAAGCATGTGAAACCATTCCAAGCGGTAAAAAGAACTGTGACCTGGCCGTTGGTTTGAGAAGCTTAACTGGGGATATCCACTTGAGCCTCGTGATCTTCTGAAATTAGTGATGGCTGACTCTGCCCAATTTTAAGACTGACAGCTTGCCCTCCCTGTGTAAGAGGTAGCAATATACCTCCCTACTGCTATCAGTTTATCTCCACTGGAAGAGCAGAGACACAAATCTCTCCCAACTACTCATAGTCAAACTATACACAACCTCCATCATGCCCTTGGTACTGCTTGGAAATCATTTCAACAACTCAAAAGAGGTTTAATACATTACCAAGAAATCAGAGGCTCTGGTTGCTTAACTATACTAATAATTTAATCACTGAACTTACATAATAAATTGGAGGGGGCAGTGAAAAGCCCCAGTGTCTAGCAAAATAAGCACGTGTATATTACAAAAAAAAAAAAAAAAGACCTTCAGAAGGATTTGCTTCCTAAAGCAAATCACTTTAAAGCACCTGGAAATGACTTTTATCAGAATACCATCCTATCCTAAGAAGTATGGATTATATCACTTGCCTAGAGTATTAAGTTTAATAACTGCCTTTGAATAAAACAGAACACCTAGTAAAATCAGTAAATTGGTAACAGGCAGCTGGTTAACTTCAAAGTCAGATGTGGGTTCAAGCACGCATCAGGCCATTTTAATGGTGCAGTTTTACAGTCTATCATGCTTGCATCTTGCCAAGAAGGTGGGAAGGAATTTTTCATAAACATCATTCCAGTATGACATTCACAGCTGAATAATGTCAACTTTTTGATGGGCCCAAATATTTTTTGTAGTCATCTCAAGATAATCTCACATTATTAGTATAACTTTTACTGCACTTCAAATTTTAAAGTTGAAAAACTGCAAGGCAAATGAGTAAGCAATCAAAATCTATACCTCATATTTACTTCTATTTCAGAAGTCAGCTCCCTCCAGTCCTTATCTGTTACTTGAAATTCTACTGCCTGAAAAGAAATGGGAGATGAATGAGAAGAAACTGGTAGCCAAAAAAAACAAACCTCATGACTTGATTTGCAAGCCACAACTATTCTTGTTCAATTCTTCTATGTTAATGAAAAGTGCCAACTTATTTAAATGTTTAGTTCAGGACAACATACTGCATATTAAGCCGACTTCGTGAAGTTCTGTGAAGCACAACTGATGCCCCATCACCAGTTTCAGATCATCTGCACTGACTTCAGATCATCAGCTCACTACAGGAATAAAATGTGCACTCCATTACTTTCTGAGCACCAAGAAATCATGGAAACAGAGGCAACAACTTACTGCTTTACAGCTTCCCCAGTACTTTAACATATCCTGGCTTCAGTACTGAACTCAGCAGAAATGGACAACTGATGTTTCAGAGCAAATTTGGAAAAATGAAGAAGATCTAATTATTTCCAAACTTCCAAAAAGTCCTTAATAAAAAAGGCAACATAAAGAAAAAGAAATGAAAAGTCCATTTCCTCAAAAAGCTTGGCAGTTCTCCTAATACCCTGACTTTGGCACAACAGGAACATTTAGAAAAATGGGCGATTTCTTGTTTGAATGCAATACTGCAAAGGAACACAAAGTTGATTCAACTCCCACTGGTTACTTCTGAGATTATCGAAGCATAAGTGCACAGCAGTGCTTCACGGTTAAGGAATTACCTGTTGAGATGTGTCTGATACCCAAAAAGAAACCACCACAACACCAGCCAATGATTCAATCAAGGAGGAGGAGGAAAGACTAGCGAACCGAGCTGCTTTTCTGCCTGGTGAAGCTCTCTCTCCAGCTTCTTCCTCCTGCCTCTCTGCATGTTCCCGTCTGCCACTCTCTCCTTAACCCACTGCAATTGGGGAATACCTCATCTGTTCACAACCACCGCCCTGGCTGACACAACAAGGACCACATGACTGCCAATTCCAACACCGTGTTTAGTCGGTACATTGTCCCTCTGTGTAGGGTGGCACTCCTGACTCCTGCCCCCTCGGGGGCTGACCCCAGTGCCGATCACTAATCTCTGACTCGCCCCTCTCGGACACATAGTAAGAGTACATTTCCTCACTCCCTTTGAGGGGAGGCCGGTCCCATGACATCATTTATGTCAACGAAATGTGAAAGGAAAGAACGTGGGCTGAAATTCTGAGAGCTAATGCCTGGATCTCCCTAACCTTTCCCCTCTGCCAAGGCAACCAGCAATGTTTCAGATAGTGAAGGTTTCCCAAACTGTCAGCTTAGGTCCCTAAATTACCTTCATGGGCGTGGTCCAGGGATGATTAAGTGACACAGAGCCCAAAGTAACCTATGATGGATACTCGCATGAACCAGAAACAAATCTTATTTTTAAGCACCTCAGATGAGTTATGTGACATCATAACCTAGTCTATGTCTGAATTCTTTCCTCTTTTTCATTAGCTTGTGGGACCACACTCTTCTGCTTCTTCTCTTGCCCTCAGTTACTGCCTCTGCTCTAAAACCCCCTGGTCAGCCCATCTCTTAAATGCTATGCTAGTCAGTCTCCAAGGGGCTCCCAAAGACCCCCACCTCCTGTATTCAGGCTTTTTCCCTTTAGGAGAGGGGAAGACTAAGTGACTCATTTCTAGGCCATAGAGCAAAAGTGATATGATGTCACTTTTGATACTGACTAGGCCTCTTATCTTACTCACTCTGAGGGAAGCCAGCTAGCAACCAAATTGGGAAGATGCTGTTGTGAGAGGCTCAGGCGGTGAACTAGGAAGACCTGAAGCCAACAGTCAGCAAGGAACCAAGACCTATCTAAAACCACGAGTGACCTTAAAAGTTGGTCCTTCTCCAGTCGATCCTTCAAATGAGACCATAGTTTCAACCAACAGCTTGACTATAATCTTACAAGGGATTGAAACAGAGGTTCCCAGTTAGGCTGCACCTGGAAACTTGACCTACAAAAAGAGAGATAACATGTTCATTGTTTTAAGTCACTAAATAATGACTGCATCATCTGGGACATGCAGGCCTGGCATGCTGCAGTCCATGGAGTTGCAAAGAGTTGGACACGACTGAGTGACTGAACTGAACATCTGGGACAATTTTGTTACCTAGCAATAGAATGTGAAAATCATATCCAACTCTTTGTGACCCCATGGATTATACAGTCCATGGAATTCTCCAGGCCAGAATACTGGAGTGGGTAGCCGTTCCCTTCTCCAGGGATCTTCCCAACCCAGGTGCAGGTCTCCCACATGGCAGGCGGATTCTTTACCAGCTTAGCCAAAAGGGAAGCCCAAGAATACTGGAGTGGGTAGCCTATCCCTTCTCCAGCACATCTTCTCAACTCAGGAATTGAACCACGGTCTCTTGCATTGCAGGCAGATTCTTTACCAACTGAGCTATCAGGAAAGCCCCAACATTTGCCTCCTCCTTCGAGCTGGAAACAAACCAGCGACCTAAGGATACCCCACATCCAAGGTCAAAGGAGAAGCCCCAGCAAGATGGTAGGGGAGGTGAAATAACATTTAGAATCAAACCCCATACCTGCCAGAGACCCTCAGAGGGCTCAAACATACCAGGACCCAGGGATCCCACAGAGACTGAGACAGAACTATGTTTGAGTATCTCCTGAGGAGATACGGGTCGGCAGTGGACTGCTGCAGGGACAGAGGCTCTGGGTGCAGCAGACCTGGGTCTGGCATAAGCCCTCTTGGAGGATGTCACTATTAACCCCACCAGAGAGCTGCCAGAACTTACACAGGACTGGGAAAACAGACTCTTGGAGGGCACAAACAGAAGTTTGTGTGCACCAGGACCCAGGAGAAAGGAGCAGTAACCCCACAAAAGACTGCCCCAGTCCTGCCCATGAGTGTTCAGAAGTCTCCAGCAGAGGCGTGGGTTGGCTGTAGCCTACTGCAGGGTTGGGGGCACTGAGTGTAGCAGTGTGTGCATGGAACATTTTGAAGGTCACCATTATCCTCATTACCTCCACCACAGTTTGGCCTCAAGTCAAAGAACAGGGAGGGAACACAGCCCCACCCATCGATAGAAAGTTGGATTAAAGATTTATTGAGCATGGCCCTGCCCATCAGATCAAGACCCAGTTTCCCCCTCAGTCAGTCTCTCCCATCAGGAAGCTTCCATAAGCCTCTTATCCTTCTCCATCAGAGGGCAGACAGAATGAAAACCACAATCACAGAAACTAACCAATCTAATCACAAGGACCACAGCCTTGTCTAACTCAATTATACTATAAGCCATGCCACGTAGGGCCACCCAAGACGGATGGATCATGGTGGAGAGTTCTGACAAAATATGGTCCACTGGAGAGGAGAATGGCAACCCACTTCAATATTCTTGCCTTGAGAACCCCTTGAACAGTATGAAAAGGCAAAAAAATAAAACACTGAAAGATGAACTCCCCAGGTCAGTAGGTACCTAATATGCTACTGAAGATCAGTAGAGAAATAACTTCAGAAAGAATGAAGAGATGGAGCCAAAGCAAAAACAACACCTAGTTGTGGAAGTCACTGGTGATAGAAGTAAGGTCCAATGCTATAAAGAGCAATATTGCATAGGGACCTGGAATGTTAGGCCCATGAATCAAGGCAGATTGGTAGTGGTCAAACAGGAGATGGCAGGAGTGAACATCGACATTTTAGGAATCAAGGAACTAAAATGGACCGGAATGGGTGAATTTAACTCAGATCACCATTATATCTACTATTGTGGGCAGGAATCCCTTAGAAGAAATGGAGTAGCCATCATAGTCAACAAAAGAGCCTGAAATGCAGTACTTGGATACAATCTCAAAAACAAAATGATCTGTTCGTTTCCAAGGCAAACCATTCAATATCACAGTAATCAAAGTCTATGCCCTGATGAAGCTGGAGTTGAACAGTTCTATGAAGACCTACAAGACCTTCTAGAACTAACACCCAAAAAAAGATGTTCTTTTCATTATAGGGGACTGGAATGCAAAAGTAGGAAGTCAAGAGATACCTGGAGTAACAGGCAAAGTTGGCCTTGGAGTACAGAATGAAGCAGGGCAAAGGCTAACACAGTTTTGCCAAGAGAATGCACTGGTCATAGCAAACACCCTCTTCCAACAACACAAGAGAAGACTCTACACATGGACATCACCAGATGGTCAATACCAAAACCAGATTCATCATATTCTTTGCAGCCAAAGATGGAGAAACTATACAGTCAGCAAAAACAAGGCTGGGAGCTGACTGGCTCAGATCATGAATTCGTTATTGCCAAATTCAGGCTTAAATTTAAGAAAGCAGGGAAAGCCACTAGACCATTCAGATATGACCTGAATCAAATCCCTTACAATTACAGAAAGTGAGAAATAGATTCAAGGGATTAGATCTGATAGACAGAGTGCCTGAAGAATTATGGACAGAGGTTTGTGTTACTGTACAGGAGGCAGTGATCAAGACTATGCCCAAGAAAAAGAAATGCAAAGAGGCAAAATGGCTGTCTGAGGAGCCCTTACAAATAGTTGAGAAAAGGAGAGAAGTGAAAGGCGAGAAAAGGAAAGATATACCCATTTGAATGCAGAGTTCCAAAGAATAGCAAGAAGAGATAAGAAAGCCTTCCTCAGTGATCAATGCAAAGAAATAGAGGGAAACAACAGAATAGGAAAGACTAGAGATCTCTTCAAGAAAATTAGAGATACCAAGGGAACATTTCATGCAAAGATGAGCTCAATAAAGGACAGAAATGGTATGGACCTAACAGAAGCAGAAGATATTAAGAAGAGGTAGCAAGAATACACAGAACTATACAAAAAAGATCTTCATGACCCAGATAATCACAATAGTGTGATCACTCACCTAGAGCCAGACATCTTGGAATGTGAATTCAAGTGGGCCTTAGGAAGCATCACTATGAACAAAGCTAGTGGAGGTGATGGAATTCCAGTTGAGCTATTTCAAATCCTGAAAGATGACGCTGTGAAAGTGCTGCACTCAATATGCCACCACATTTGGAAAACTCAGCAGTGGCCGCAGGACTGGAAAAGGTCAGTATTCATTCCAATCCCAAAGCAAGGCAATGCCAAAGAATGCTCAAACTACTGCACAATTGCACTCATCTCACACGCTAGTAAAGTAATGCCCAAAATTCTCCAAGCCAAGCTTCAACAATATGTGAACTGTGAACTTCCATATGTTTAAGCTGGATTTAGAAAAGGCACAGGAACCAGAGTTCAAATTTCCGACATCTGTTGGATCATCAAAAAAGCAAGAGAGTTCCAGAAAAACATCTATTTCTGCTTTATTGACTATGCCAAAGTGTTCAACTGTGTGGATCACAATAAACTTTGGAAAATTCTGCAACAGATGGGAATACCAGACCACCTGACCTGCCTCCTGAGAAATCTGTATGCAGGTCAAGAAGCAACAGTTAGAACTGCACATGGAACTGATTGCTTCCAAACTGGGAAAGGAGTACAGCAATGCTATATGTTGTCACCCTGTTTATTTAACTTTTATGCAGAGTACATCATGAGAAATGCTAAGCTGGATGAAGCACAAGCTGGAATCAAGATTGCTGAGAGAAATATCAGTAACCTTAGATATGCAGATGACACCACCCTTACGGCAGAAAGTGAAGAAGAACTAAAGAGCCTCTTGATTAAAGTGAAAGAGGAGAGTGAAAAAGCTGGCTTAAAGCTCAACATTCAGAAAACTAAGATCATGGCATCTGGTCCCATCACTTCATGGGAAATAGATGGGAAAACAATGAAATCAGTGACAGACTTTATTTTGGGGGGCTCCAAAATCACTGCAGATGGTGACTGCAGCCATGAAATAAAAAGATGTTTACTCCTTGGAAGAAAAGTTATGACCAACCTAGACAGCACATTAAAAAGCAGAGGCATTACTTTACCAACAAAGGTCCATGTAGTCAAAGCTATGGTTTTTCCAGTAGTCATGTATGGATGTGAGAGTTGGACTATAAAGAAAGCTGAGCACTGAACAATTGATGATTTTCAACTGTGGTGTTGGAGAAGACTCTTGAGAGTCCCTTGGATGGCAAGGAAATCCAACCAGCCCATCCTAAAGGAAATCAGTCCTGAATATTTATTGGAAGGACTGATGCTGAAGCTGAAACTCCAATAGTTTGGCCACTCTATGTGAAGAACTGACTCATTTGAAAAGACTCTGATGCTGGGAGGGATTGGGGGCAGGAGGAGAAGGGGACAACAGAGGATAAGATGGCTGGATGGCATCACTGACTCGATGGAAGTGAGTCTGAGTGAACTCCGGGAGTTGGAGATGGACAGGGAGGCCTGGTGTGCTGAGGTCCATGGGGTTACAAAGAGTGAGACACAACTGAGCGACTGAACTGAGCAGTAGAAAACTACCATAGATTTAGGCATTTCTTCTTCCCCTACTCTCTAAAAGTACAGCAATTTTATTCTTTTCTGTGGTTGTTAAATTCACATTGGGCACCCCTGAATCTGTATTTTGAGCACTGACTCCTTCTCCAAATGCCTCTCTCATTACTCAAACGCCTACTAGGTATTTTTGCCTGAAGGTCCACACATCTCTTTGATCTCCCCAATGGATACCTCCTCTACTTACCTGCTTTCTAATGCTTGTAATCCACATGTCAAATGATGTCCAAGCCTTTCTCTTGGCACCCAGCCAGAAACCTAATAATCAGCCAGAACTTGTCTTCCCCCTTACTTTGTACATCCAATTACCAAGCTAATTACCAACTTAGTTCAGAACCACAATACCTCTTTCCCAGATGTCTCTCTTGCACCCACACCCTGACATCTCACATTTATAGTCTTACTAGTCACTGCAACCTCTCTAAACAGTGGCTTTGACTACATGAAACCCCATCTCAAAGTCTGGAACCCAAAGCCTGTGATGATCAGCCACCTGCTCTTCTAACATCCCACCAACTTCACACTCAACTATCAAGAACATCAGCAGCCCTCTCAGCTCAGTGTGTCGTGCTTCGGGTCTTGTACATCTCGGCACCCTGCCTTCCTCTCACCTCACACACTCACCTGCTCCAGGCTCCTGAGTGAACTCCTACCCTGCCTTCAAAACTACTCAGGCTTTATGAAAAGGAACGAAGTTGGGTCGTTTGTGGAGATGTAGACGGACCTAGAGACTATCATACAGAGAGAAGTAAGTCAGAAAGAGAACAGATCCTGTGCATCAACGTAAATGTGGAATCTGAAAAAAAAAAACTGCACAGACGATCTTATTTGCAAAGCAGAAACAGAGACACAGAACAGAGAAAGAGGAGGATGGGATGAATCGGGAAATTAGGACTGACATACACACACTATTGACACTATGTATAAAATAGACAGTGAGAACTTAGAGCGCAGGGAACTCAGCGCTCTGTGGTGACCTAAATGGGAAGGAAATCCAGCAAAGAGGGGAGACGTACGTATGTAAAGTTGATCCACTTTCCTAAACAGTGGAAACTAACACGGTAGAGTAAAGCAACTATGCTCCAATTAAAAATTTAAAAAAAACCTACTCAGGCTTTACTTGCCTAAAGCCTTCCCTGATGACCTCCCGCTCCCAAGAGTAAGTTATTCCCCTACTCATCTATCACTGTGCTTAGCAGGTTGTGGCCTATAGTTACTTTTTCCATATGCCTGTCTTCCTCTTTTGAGTCTCTCATCTGAGAATCTCAGGAACCTAGAACAGACCTCAGCCCACAATAGGATGTAATGGTGTATCTGAATTTTATTAGATAGCCTAGGAACACTCCCCTAGGTGTTCAACTCAACACCCGGGAGTTTTGAGAATCAAAAGGATCAAAAATACAAGAACTACCTTCAAGACTTCCCTGGTGGTCCAGTGGTGAATACTCTGTGCTTCCAATGAAGGGAGACATGGGTTCTATCCCTGCTCAGGGAACTAAGATCCCACATGCCATGTCATCCAAAACACAAACAAACAAAAAAAAGGCTTCAATCTTTAAAAAAGAGACAAGAAATCTCAACCCAGAGCTCAGGCACCCCTATGCCACCTCTCCTGCTATTATCCCTGAGCAGTCCCATCCTGTCCTCTGGCCTCAGTCTTTCCATTTCATTCAACACCATGCTCCACCTGCCAGAGTCCAGACACCAATTCAGATGTTTCTGTTAAGGAAAAAAGTTTTTTTTTTTTTTAATTTCTCCTTTTTCAGTATTTTTAAAACCTGAACACAAGGTCCTACTTATGATCAGTTAAGGAAACCTAAAATAAGGTATGTTAACTACTCAGTCTTTGCTCCTATTATTTAGCTAGTTCTGAAATTAATTCGTAACAGGCAGGTAGGACTCTAGGCAGAGGCCCTCAATTCTTGCCATAAGGAACTTTGGCAAATCATCCACTCCTCAGGCTCCACCCAGACCTGCTGAACCCACCATTGATGTATAGTCCAATCACATATATTTACATAAGAGTCCACAAGTGTTTCCAATGCATAGCAAGAATATGACCCATTGCTTTATAGCATCTCTCATTCAGTGTAATAATCAGATAATGAACTGTCAGATAATAATCAGATAATTATAATAATCTAATAACAAGATAAAGATCTTACAGCTACAGGCCAACCCAGAGATCGGGTCTGGTTCCCCAACCGCTACACAGGTGTAACTCCCCCATACCATACTGCCGTCCCTACCAGGATCTGCTCTACCAGCAGAGGCAGACACAGGTGGGAGACACAACTCCGACTTCAAGGATCCGCTTGCAAAAAATCTGTAAATTAGTAAGGAAGGAGCCCGTCAGAACATGTTTCTTCCATGAGGTGTAAGAATAAACTGTAGACTGGAATAGACATTCTGTTTCCTGTAAATTAGGTGTGGTCCTCAGGCACTGGGAAGTTCCTAACGCAGCCGAGCAAGTCTAGGCATTCTCTTGGCATAAACCCACTCAACGGTAAAGAGGTATCCACTTAGGTGAGGAACCAGGCAGGCAATTAATGGGCCTCTTTAAGCAAATCCCAGCCACACTTGAAGCAAATGCCTGTGGCCACCAGCCATGGCCAGTCACCCACCGTCTAACACCGGTTAAGAGGTTCCATCTTCCCAGAAAGGCACGCCGCCCCAGTTTATTTTACCCTTCACTTAGGGCCACAGTCACCTTGCCATGGCCCTAAGCAAACCATCCTTGGCAGGGCGATAACCAACGCCAGACGGAGAAATGACAAGCTATGCCAAAAAAACTTTTCAGAGAGGAGAGGAAAAAAAATATCTGAGTTTGTTTTTTTGTGGACAGCTGTAAAAATAAATAAATAAATCTACCAAATACCAACACCTCTCCAAAAGTGTTCCTGCCAGGACCATGATGACTGGCGTCAAGAATGCAAGTTTCCGGCAGAGAGAATGTGCCACGTCACTGAGTCAAAGGCAGATCCGGCCCCGGCTGCAAATCTTTGTCAGAACTGGGTTACACTTTCACTGTAAGAAGTTTCAAAAGAGGGCAGGGGTGAAGTCACATGGATGAATCATTTTCCCAAAGAGCTAGGCTCACCTTTCAACACGATCAATACACCAAGTTCCCCAAGATGTTCCTTGGGGCTGGGAGCTGTTTCCAGCACTTTGAAGGGTAGTATCTGACATTCTGAAGCACCATGCTCGCTCACTCCCCACCAGTAACCCAAAGAAATCCAGACGGCCCAAAAACGTCACGGCAGTGAAAATTTGCAAACGAGAAAGAGAGAATTAAGAGGTGAACACTGAAACTGCACTGTATTCCTTCCCTAACTTCTGCGAGAAGACTGGCTCATAAGCAGACATCAGTGCTCGAGAATAGTTCCAATCCAGGATTTCCAGGCTGTTGCATGTCTCTATGTGGGCGTGTGCCCTTCACTGTGGGTTTCCAGGGTAGCAGGGTCATTGCTACCTGCTTACTCATCCCTCTTATTCCCAAGGAAGCCTAACTCTGAGGCAAGCAGCTCTGACTTTCTAGAAGGTAATGTCATCCTCCAGACCAAAACAGGTTATCCAGAAGGAATGGCTGCTGACCCATGGAGGTTGGTACCTGAGGGGCTAGTGATGGGAGCCCATAACAGCAGGAAGAAGACCACTCAGTGGGGTGGAAGGAGGGCAGCGTGCACAGGGCCCACAGCATCCTCCCCTTCCTCAGCCCAGACTCGCAGGAAACCAGCCATGACTGGGGCCAGCATCTCAGCGCAGCAGGAACACGTAACAAGAACAGGGAGATGGGTCCATCCTCAACCATCTTGTTCGGTGCTGTGCCCTCAACACAACTGAAGAACAAGAGTAAAACTTGGGTGAGAGTAACTTCTAGAGCAAAGCCACCTCAGCCTCCAATGAAATTTCCTTCACACTGGTTTCTGAAACAGATCTTGAACCAAACACAAGAGCATTCATTCCCTGACTATAGGTAGTTAGAATAGTGAATATGAACATAAATCAGAGGTTAGCAAACATTTTCAAATAAAGGTCATGAAGTAAATATTTGCGGCTTCTGGACCAAGAAGGATTAAGGATATAATAAAGGATATTATACTTAAACAGCAGAAGAAAATCTGCCACAAACAAAACTTAAAAAAATATAGTGTAATTGTAATGGAAACCTCCTAACGTGAAGAATGATACCTGAACAATTTGCTTAACTGGGGTTCAAAGCCAGTGCCCCTTGTCAAAATCAAGTGTAAATGTCAATCTGTCAGTGCTGATCTGTAACACAATTTTACATATGTCACCTTCAAAATGTCTTATCACACATATAGACAATAGCAAATACTTATATCCATGAACACAGTGTTTTAGTTAAATATATTCATCATCATTGGGATAGCATTTAATAAATACTGTTACATGTTTCTCTTGATATTTTCCTTTCGGCATGTCATTAAATCACAGATTCTTCCCTTCCAACTGAAATTAGGAGGAAGTTCTTCATCTGCACAGTTAAATGTATTTTGATATCTGGAAATCTCCTTTGTATTTGAACTGAGGTCTGAAATGCAGTACTGAGATGAGTTTAAGAAAATGTATTTGCCACAACTTTGTTTAGAAACAGATCTCTTAATTTTTGACAGCACAGGAAACACTAAAGCAGCTTGGCATTACTAGTGAGATGACAGTCAATACGGTTTGGCTAAATGACTACTGCAGTATTAAGTTTCTTCACCTGTGTTATTTCTCAAGTCTGCCGTGAAAATTTACATTAAAAAGCCATTCACTATTCAATGATGATGGCTCAAAATTCTTCATTTTAAGACTTTTCATTTCAGTCCTGAACCTAGTTTTTTGCAAAGAACACACACACTTTTCCCACACTGTTAGGCCACCCATCTATTTGTGTGGTCAGGCAAGTGAGGACATTCAGCTTTCGTTTTTTTTTTTTTATTTTTATTTTTATTTATTTTTTATTTACTTTTTTTTTTTAAATTTTAAAATCTTAAATTCTTACATGCGTTCGTTTTTGATAAAAATTCAAAGAGCGGGTCAACATTAACCTGAGGAACAAATGAAGTTCAGGGGCATTGGCTTGTTCAGCAGCACAAGACAAAATCAAACGTCTGCAAAGTTCTGGGGATAACAGTGGCCAAAGGCTCTAAATACCTTACATTTCCACAAGCTTTATAGATCTATCCAACCAAGCCTTTTTCTGCTTTACATGTATCACCATCAGTCCTAAACCATCATAGATCCCACTTCAGACTGTACTGAATTCAAGTTCTGGTTTGTTTCGTTTTTGACAATCTTCTGTTCTATAGAGACTATCCAAAGAGACTAACTTTTATTCCACTTCAAACTCTACATTGATCCCTGGAGAAAACAGCAAGTGAGTTGGACTGGTACTACTTGTGAGCTCATCCGAGAGCCCAGGAAAACCATCTGCTCTGTTAATTAACTATTGACATTGAGCCCAAAGTCCTCAACCCATTCAGCAACTGTTCCCTCCTCAAGGCTAATAGTTTAAACAATTTTGTTCGCTCTGAGCACATTTCTTCAGCTGTTGCAATCAAACATGGTTTCATTAACCCACCATCAAATGGCTTTTCTGGCTTGGCTAAGAAACAAGCCACTTGGAAACATTCACTGGCTACACCTCATTTGCAGTTTTTATTTTTGGGAAGAAACACTGCTGTAATGAGATACTTGGTTTTAACTTTTCCCATTTTCTACTGTCGCATTTCTGTGAATTGGGTATATTGTAATGAGGGCTTAATCTGCCGATGGAGATGTGTATTCTTTCAAGGCAGTTACCCTGTCATCATGTAATAAACATGATGCTTTGCTATCTCATCAGTAACAAAGTAACCCTCACATGTACACCGTGCCTTTAAGCACACCACTCACAGCCCACTTTTCTCCTCTCTCCTTGTTTGGACATCAAGGATATGCACTGATAAATGAAAACTGTGTCCCAGCAAAGCAATACACATGGCAGTCAACACTGCTGAGTGAGACCTGAGTCACTGATTCGCAATGCACAGAGAGGCAGTGCTAAGTTACAAGAAGTTCCACCCAGCCTCTGTCACAACTCCTCAACATTGCGGTTGCCACGAGAAAGCAGCTATAGACAATCTATAAACAAATGAGCATAGCTGAGCTCCAGAACACTTTACTTCTGGCAAAACTCGTGAAACTTGACTTTCATAAATTTTCACATTCAATCAGTTCAGTTGCTCAGTCGTGTCCAACTCTTTGCAACCCCATGGACTGCAGCACACCAGGCCTCCCTGTCTATCACCATCTCCCGAAGTTCACTCAAACTCACGTCCACTGAGTCGGTGATGCCATCCAACCATCTCATCCTCTGTCTTCCCCTTCTCCTCCTGCCTCCAATCCCTCCCAGCATCAGAGTCTTTTCCAATGAGTCAGCTCTTCCCATCAGTTGGTCAAAGTATTGGAGTTCCAGCTTCAACAACAGTCCTTCCAATGAATACTCAGGACTGATCTCCTTTAGGATGGACTGGTTGGATCTCCTTGCAGTCCAAGGGACTCTCAAAAGTCTTCTCCAACACCACAGTTCAAAAGCATCTAATTTTCACATTACGTGTCTCATTAAACATTATTGATTTGTTTCAGTCACTTTTAAATGAAAAAAGCATTCCTACTCACAGGCAGGACAAAAGCAGGCAACTAGCCATTGATTTACACTGATGGATTTGTATCCATCAGCAAGGTCATGTCATCACCAGACTCTCACCCTTTCCATTTCAGGAAGGCGACCAGAAAGCAGGATGCCACTGCGTCCATGAGGGAGTAGACATGATGCCAATAGGGAATGAAGAAAAAACTGGTTAGAGATGCCACAGAGAAACCTTGCCCATTTCATAGTTTTCTGAAGGCAAATGGCCTAGACCTCAGCCAAAGTTTCAAATCACAAATTCCCAGACACCTGATTAACAAGTTTGGTTGTTATTATGGTAACCACCAGTATCTATGGACTAATGCCCCAGGCAATGATGTTGGAGTTTTATATTTAAATCCTTTCTATACAATTATGACACAGGTGATATTATTCCTCAATGAGAAAACCATGGGTGGTTTATTCCATTCACAGAGTCAAAGAAAACATTTAACGAAAGATATTTTTAAATGCCTATCTGAAATTTATAAAACATAATGTAGAGATACACTATACTTATGAATTGGAAGAATAACTATTATTAAAGTGTCAATTATTCATACTGATCTATAGCAACAGTTTTCTATCTCTATTCTCAGGGCTCCTTTGACACTTTTAAAATAATTGAACACCCCCAAAAGTTTCAATTTATGTGGGTTATATATAATAAATTTTATTTTATTTTATTTTTAAAATCTTTAATTCTTACATGCGTTCCCATACATGAACCCCCCCTCCCACCTCCCTCCCCATAACATCTCTCTGGGTCATCCCCGAGCACCAGCCCCAAGTATGCTGTATCCTGCATCAGACATAGACTGGCGATTCGATTCTTACATGATAATATACATGTTAGAATGCCATTCTCCCAAATCATCCCACCCTCTCTCTCTCCCTCTGAGTCCAAAAGTCCGTTATATACATCTGTGTCTCTTTTGCTGTCTTGCATACAGGGTCGTCATTGCCATCTTTCTAAATTCCATATATATGTATTAGTATACTGTATTGGTGTTTTTCTTTCTGGCTTACTTCACTCTGTATAATCGGCTCCAGTTGCATCCATCTCATCAGAACTGATTCAAATGAATTCTTTTTAACGGCTGAGTAATACTCCATTGTGTATATGTACCACAGCTTTCTTATCCATTCATCTGCTGATGGACATCTAGGTTGTTTCCATGTCCTGGCTATTATAAACAGTGCTGCAATGAACATTGGGGTACATGTGTCTCTTTCAATTCTGGTTTCCTTGGTGTGTAAGCCCAAAGTGGGATTGCTGGGTCATAAGGCAGTTCTATTTGCAATTTTTTAAGGAATCTCCACACTGTTCTCCATAGTGGCTGTACTAGTTTGCATTCCCACCAACAGTGTAGGAGGGTTCCCTTTTCTCCACACCCTCTCCAGCATTTATTGCTTGCAGATTTTTGGATCGCAGCCATTCTCACTGGTGTGAAGTGGTACCTCATTGTGGTTTTGATTTGCATTTCTCTAATAATGAGTGATGTTGAGCATCTTTTCATGTGTTTGTTAGCCATACGTACGTCTTCTTTGGAGAAATGTCCATTTAGTTCTTTGACCCATTTTTTGATTGGGTCATTTATTTTTCTGGAATTGAGCTGCATAAGTTGCTTGTATATTTTTGAGATTAGTTGTTTGTCAGTTGTTTCATTTGCTATTATTTTCTCCCATTCAGAAGGCTGTCTTTTCACTTTGCTTATATTTTCCTTTGTTGTGCAGAAGCTTTTAATTTTAATTAGATCCCATTGGTTTATTTTTGCTTTTATTTCCAGAATTCTGGGAGGTGGATCATAGAGGATCCTGCTGTGATTTATGTTGGAGAGTGTTTTGCCTATGTTCTCCTCTAGGAGTTTTATAGTTTCTGGTCTTACGTTTAGATCTTTAATCCATTTTGAGTTTATTTTTGTGTGGGGTGTTAGAAAGTGATCTAGTTTCATTCTTTTACAAGTGGTTGACCAGTTTTCCCAGCACCACTTGTTAAAGAGATTGTCTTTACTCCATTGTATATTCTTGCCTCCTTTGTCAAAGATAAGGTGTCCATATGTGTGGATTTATCTCTGGGCTTTCTATTTTGTTCCATTGATCTATATGTCTGTCTTTGTGCCAGTACCATACTGTCTTGATGACTGTGGCTTTGTAGTAGAGCCTGAAGTCAGGCAAGTTGATTCCTCCAGTTCCATTCTTCTTTCTCAAGATTGCTTTGGCTATTTGAGGTTTTTTGTATTTCCATACAAATCTTGAAATTATTTGTTCTAGTTCTGTGAAAAATATGGCTGGTAGCTTGATAGGGATTGCATTGAATTTGTAAATTGCTTTGGGTAGTATACTCATTTTCACTATATTGATTCTTCCGATCCATGAACATGGTATATTTCTCCATCTATTAGTGTCCTCTTTGATTTCTTTCATCAGTGTTTTATAGTCTTCTATATATAGGTCTTTAGTTTCTTTAGGTAGGTATATTCCTAAGTATTTTATTCTTTTCGTTGCAATGGTGAATGGAATTGTTTCCTTAATTTCTTTTTCTACTTTCTCATTATTAGTGTATAGGAATGCAAGGGATTTCTGAGTGTTGATTTTATATCCTGAAACTTTACTATATTCATGGATTAGCTCTAGTAATTTTCTGGTGGAGTCTTTAGGGTTTTCTATGTAGAGGATCATGTCATCTGCAAACAGTGAGAGTTTTACTTCTTCTTTTCCAATTTGGATTCCTTTTATTTCTTTTTCTGCTCTGATTGCTGTGGCCAAAACTTCCAGAACTATGTTGAATAGTAGCGGTGAAAGTGGGCACCCTTGTCTTGTTCCTGACTTTAGGGGAAATGTTTTCAATTTTTCACCATTGAGGATAATGTTTGCTGTGGGTTTGTCATATATAGCTTTATATAATAAATTTTACCATGTGAAAAACTTGAAAAAAATATTTTAGTTTTCATTCCAATCCCAAAGAAAGGCAATGCCAAAGAATGCTCTAACTACCACACAGTTGCACTTATCTCACATGCTAGTAAAGTAATGCTCAAAATTCTCCAAGCCAGGCTTCAGCAATACATGAACTGTGAACTTCCAGATGTTCAAGCTGGTTTTAGAAAAGGCAGAGGAACCAGAGATCAAATTGCCAACATCTGCTGGATCATGGAAAAAGCAAAAGAGTTTCAGAAAAACATCTATTTCTGCTCTATTGACTATGCCAAAGCCTTTGACTGTGTGGATCACAATAAACTGTGGAAAATTCTGAAAGAGATGGGAATACCAGACCACCTGACCTGCCTCTTGAGAAACCTATATGCAGGTCAGGAAGCAACAGTTAGAACTGGACATGGAACAACAGACTGGTTCCAAATAGGAAAAGGAGTACATTAAGGCTGTATATTGACACCCTGCTTATTTAACTTCTATGCGGAGTACATCATGAGAAACGCTGGGCTGGAAGACACACAAGCTGGAATCAAGATTGCCGGGAGAAATATCAATAACCTCAGATACTCAGATGACACCACCCTTATGGCAGAAAGTGAAGATGAACTAAAAAGCCTCTTGACAAAAGTGAAAGAGGAGGGTGAAAAAGTTGGCTTAAAGCTCAACATTCAGAAAACTAAGATCATGGCATCCGGTCCCATCACTTCATGGCAAATAGATGGGGAAACAGTGGAAACAGTGTCAGACTTTATTTCTGGGGCTTCAAAATCACTGCAGATGGTGACTGCAGCCATGAAATTAAAAGACGCTTACTCCTTGGAAGAAAAGTTATGACCAACCTAGATAGCATATTCAAAAGCAGAGACATTACTTTGCCAACAAAGGTCCGTCTAGTCAAGGCTATGGTTTTTGCAGTGATCATGTATGGATGTGAGAGTTGGACTGTGAAGAAGGCTGAGCGCCGAAGAATTGATGCTTTTGAACTGTGGTGTTGGAGAAGACTCTTGAGAGTCCCTTGGACTGCAAGGAGATCCAACCAGTCCATTCTGGAGGAGATCAGCCCTGGGATTTCTTTGGAAGGAATGATGCTAAAGCTGAAACTCCAGTACTTTGGCCACCTCATGCGAAGAGTTGACTCATTGGAAAAGACTCTGATGCTGGGAGGGATTAGGGGCAAGAGGAAGAGGGGACAACAGAGGTTGAGATGGCTGGATGGCATCACCAACTCGATGGATATGAGTTTGAGTGAACTCCGGGAGATGGTGATGGACAGGGAGGCCTGGCGTGTTGCAATTCATGGGGTCGCAAAGGGTCAGACACGACTGAGCGACTGAACTGAACTGAAAAGCTACCATATTATAAAAATTGATTCTTTCTATTATTTTAATGGAAAAATAACTTCCATTTCTGCAAATATTTTTAATATTGAGAATATAAGACAGCTGGATTTTCCTATCTGACTCTGTATCTAGTCTATTGCATGCATGCTCAATCACTTCTGCTGAGTCCAACTCTTTGCAACACTATGGCCTGTAGCCCAGCAGGCTCCTCTGTCCATGAGGATTCTCCAGGTAAGAATACTGGAGTGGGTTGCCATGCCCTCCTCTAGGGGATCTTTTCAACCCAGGGATCAAACCAGTGTGTCCTGCATTGCAGGCAGATTCTTTAGTGCTGAGCCACCCAGGAAGCCCAATCTAATTATTACAATATCCCGTATTACACAGCCTCTAGGAAACTCACAGTACGCTCCTGATAGAATGAAAGCAAGAAAGCAAATGGTGTTTTAGTATTACAAACACAGTCTTGACTTGGTAAATGCCAGAGTTTGGAGATTCAAGACAATACAAATTGTAATCCCACTGAGCTTTTAAAAAATAAACATGGCAAGCTGATGCTATAACTTATATGGCACTGCAAAAGGCCTACAAATTTCAAAAACCAGTTCTGAAAATGAACAAATTTGGAATGTGGTTCTAGCATAAGAAGATCAAACACATCAAGAGAACAGGCTAAAATTACCACGAAACACCACAGATACAGCCGGCTGATTTTTTATGTAAAAGGTGCAAAAGTACTCCAAAAGGGAAAAAAGCCTTCTTTAAAAATGATGTTGGAACCTAGACATCAGTATGAGAAAAAAAAAACACCTGGATCCTTACCTCACATTACACAACAACTCAAAGTTAATCACAAACCTAAATGCAGAAGTTAAAACTATGAAGCCTCTAGAAGAAATCACAGCAGAGTTGCTTTCTAATTTGAGGATAGGGAAAGATTTCTTAAAATAAATGAATAATTAATTAGACTTCAAAATTAAGAACTGCTGCTCAAAGACACTTTGAAAATTAACAGACTGGCCACAGATGGGAAGGAAAAAATGCAATGTATGTGTGACAAAAGATGGATATTGAAAGTATGTGAAAACATCCAACTCAATAAGGAAAAACTCAATAAACAAATGGGCAAAATCCTGAATAGACATTCCACTAAGGAAAATACATAGATGGTCAATGTGTGTGCTAATAACCATTCACAATCATTAGTCATCAAGGAAATGCAAGTGCCAAACACAGTGAAATACCATTATACACTCCTAAGGAAGACAAATATTCAAAAGACTGACAATATCATATGTTGGCACAGATACAGAACAACCAGGAACTATCATCCATTCTTAGTGGGATAGTCAAATAGTAAAACCACATTAGAAAAAGGCCTGACAGTTTCTTATCAAGTTAACCAAACATTTACCTTTACAACACAGCAATTCCACTCCTAAGTTTTTTACCCAACAGAAGTGAAAGCATACGCCAACATAAAGACTAGAAACAACCCAGGTGTTCAACAAATGAATGGATAAACAACTGCTGTATTAACACAAAGGAATACTATGCAACGGTGAAAAGGAATGAAACTACTTATTCAGATGACAGTATGGATGAATTTCAAAAATGGTACAGAGAGTAAAAGAGAAGGGTACACACACTACATGATTCCATTTATACAAAGTCTTAGAATAGGAAAAACTCATCATGAAAACAGAGAAGAACAGTTCTCTCTGGGGTAAAAAGTAGGACTGAGTGGGAAAATCACAAAGAGACCTCCTGGGCAACATATATACATTTCTCAAAATTTAAAGGGTGTGCATAAGAACTGTGCTTTTCAGTGCCTGTAAAATTTATATTTACGTGATTAGCAAACATTGACCTCTACTTAGTGATGTGTGTGCTAAAGCATTTACAGGTAAAAACATACTGCTAATGTAGCTGCTTAGTATGAAAAGCATCAGGAAATCAGAAGGCACTGATGGGTGAACACTGTACTTCCGAGGCAGAAAACCCACCATGAGATAAACAGACTAAGTTATACTTCATAACTACTTTGGGGAATAATTATGGGCAAAGCAATCAAAGTGAAAGGAACATACCCACCAAACTAGTAGTTCCTCCATCTCAGTACCAGGTAAAAGTTCCCTGTTATTGTTATAGGGTCTGACATAACCAAGTACATGGCTACAGTTAGTTTTCAGTTTTCATTTGTTCAACTGTCTCCAAGAGCCATTACAGGGAAAAAACTATGAAAATATCTTTTTTTTTTTTTCCCAAAAAGCTGCCACACACAATAAGATTCCAGCTGCTATAAAACAGGAGTTTTTCAAAATGTAAACATCATACTTTAACTTGAAAACCAGAAGCCTTTCTGACCTGTCTGTTGAAAATGAGAATACTCTTCCCACTGATCACTTTGCTATTGAAGACCACAAAGACTTCAGTCTTATCCATCAGAAATGCGTTTCTGCCCTCCCCCTCAAAAAAAAGTGAATCTAAACTTCAGATGTTACCAATGGCATTTAAGTTCCCTCCCCTTTCTCCCCCACCCCACACACATCATAGACACACACACACCCCCAAGATCACTACACACAAGCCCAAGTTAAAATATAAACCTTTAATGGCAAAATAATGTGAGACAGAGACCCTCTACAGGGCTGAAATAGCTGGACTGAACACTTCCACCCTGAGCCTTCAGATTTGAAAGGGCTGTGGATAGGCAGTTACAGGAACATGTGAGCACCCCTAGCTGAATACATCCCTGTCCATTTTCTTCTTTAGACCCAGACTTCCTAACCACAAACCTCTCAGATTTGAAGGCTCAGGGGGAGAGTGTTTGGCTCAGCTGTTTTAGTCCTATAGAGGTTCTCTGTCTTACATCTAGATTTTTCAGTTCAGCCGTTACTCTGGGCACCATGGTCCTAGCAAGTCTAAACCAAAAAAGGAGTCCCTCTAAGATGTTTGAAATTAGATCCCAAGACTTGCTTGATGTTCCCATGTTCATTCTTTTGATTTATGGGTCTCATTATTGGGGAAGGCTGAAATAGCTCTCTTCTTTCTCTCCACTAGTGGCTTCAAAGCACTGTATGCTTGGTTACCCAAATACATTAAAACTAATTTAAATCATCTTAAGCACCAGTGTGCTCAACAAACCAGAAAAGACTCTGGAATCCAAAATATATGGTCACATTTTATACTGAATAGGACACAAGGTAGCAAATCCATCAGCATAATGGTATAGCTTGTTATGGACACAAGCAAGACATTTCTTAAACACTGTACTACCTAATGCTGCCTTTTAAAGATGAAATTAATATCATCCTTCAGCTGAAAGGCAAACTTAACGATGATTACTTATAAGGATAACTCCAACTGACCATGAATGTGTACGTCTGTGAAAGGATAAATGCCTACATTTATGTAAACCACAAGTAAAAGTAACAAGTTGGCACCATTTTCCATTTATCCTTAAAGCATTGTCACTTCAATGCACACACATCATTGTCAGTTTATGCGTTTTTTCCCCTGCTACAGTCCACAGGGCTGCAAAGAGTTGGACACAACTGAGTCTATGCCCCGACCAGTAATGCTGAAGAAGCTGAACAGTTCTGTAAAGACCTACAAGAACTTCTAGAGCTAATACCCAAAAAAGATGGCCTTTTCATTATAGGGGACTGGAATGCCAAAGTAGGAAGTCAAGAGATACCTGGAGTTACAAGCAAATTTGGCCTTGGAGTACAGAATAAAGCAGGGCAAAAACTAACAGAGTTTTGCCAAGAGAATGCACTGGTCATAGCAAACACCCTCTTCCAACAACATAACAGAAGACTCTACACATGGACATCACCAGATGGTCAAAACCAGATTGATTCTATTCTTTGCAGCCAAAACTGGAGAAGCTCTATTCAGTCAGCAAAAACAAGACCAGGAGCTGACTGTGGCTCAGATCATGAACTTCTTATTGACAAATTCAGACTTAAATTGAAGAAAGTATGGAAAACCACTAGACCATTCAGGTGTGACCTAAATCAAATCCCTTACAATTATATAGTGGAAGCGACAAATAGATTCAAGGGATTAGACATGATAGACAGAGTACCTGAAGAACTACGGACAGAGGTTCGTGATATTGTACAGGAGGCAGTGATCAAGAACATCCCCAAGAAAAAGAAATGGAAAGAGGCAAAATGGTTGTCTGAAGAGGTATTACAAATAGCTGAGAAAAGAAGAGAAGTGAAAGGCAAAGGAGAAAGGGAAAAATATATCCATTTGAATGCAGAGTTCCAAATAATAGCAAGGAGAGATAAGAAAGCCTTCTTCAGTGATGAGTGCAAAGAAATAGAGGAAAACAATAGAATGGGAATGACCAGAGATCTCTTCAAAAAAATTAGAGATACCAAGGGAATTTTACATGCAAAGATGGGCTCAATAAAGGACAGAAATGGTATGGACCTAACAGAAGCAGAAGATATTAAGAAGAGGTAGCAAGAATACACAGAAGAACTATACAAAAAAGATCTTCATGATCCAGATAATCACAACGGTGTGATCACTCACCTAGAGCCAGACATCCTGGAGTGAGAAGTCAAGTGGGCCTTAGGAAGCATCACTATGAACAAAGCTAGTGGAGGTGATGGAATACCAGTAGAGCTATTTCAAATCCTAAAAGATGATGCTGTGAAAGTGCTGCACTCAATATGCCAGCACATTTGGAAAACTCAGCAGTGGCCACAGGACTGGAAAAGGTCAGTTTTCATTCCAATCCCAAAGAAAGGCAATGCCAAAGAATGCTCAAATTATCACACAATTGCACTCATCTCACACACTAGCAAAGTAATGCTCAAAATTCTCCAAGCGAGGCTTCAGTAGTACAGGAACTGTGAATTTCCAGCAAGCTGGATTTAGAAAAGGCAGAGGAACCAGAGATCAAATTACCAACATCCACTGGATCATAAAAAAAGCAAGAGAGTTCCAGAAAAACATCTACTTCTGTTTTGTTGATTATGCCAAAGCCTTTGACTGTATGGATCACAACAAACTCTGGAAAATTCTTAAAGAGATAGGAATACCAGACCACCTGACCTGCCTCCTGAGAAATCTGTATGCAGGTCAAGAAGCAATAGTTAGAAGTGGACATGGAACAACAGACTGGTTCCAAATTGGGAAAGAAGTACGTCAAGGCTATATATTATCACCCTGCTTATTTAACTTATATGCAGAGTACATCATGAGAAATGATGGGCTGGATGAAGCACAAGCTGGAATCAAGATTGCTGGGAGAAATATCAATAACCTCAGATATGCAGATGACACCACCCTTGCGGCAGAAAGTGAAGAAAAACTAAAGAGCCTCTTGATGAAAGTAAAAAAGGAGTGAAACAGCTGGCTTAAAACTCAGCATTCAGAAAACTAAGATCATGGCATCTGGTCCCATCACTTCACAGCAAATAGATGGGGAAACAATGGGAACAGTGACAGACTTCATTTTGGGGGGCTCCAAAATCATTGCAATGGTGATTGCTGCCATGTAATTAAAAGATGCTTACTCCTTGGAAGAAAAGTTATGACCAACCTAGATAGCATATTCAAAAGCACAGACATTACTTTGCCAACAAAGTCTGTGTAGTCAAAGGTATAGTTTTTCCAATAGTCATGTATGGATGTGATAGTTGGACTATAAAGAAAGCTGAGAGCCGAATAATTGATGCTTTTGAACTGTGGTGTTGGAGAAGACTCTTCAGAGTCCTTGGACAGCAAGGAAATCCAACCAGCCTATCCTAAAGGAAATCAGTCCTGAATATTTATTGGAAGGCCTGATGCTGAAGCTGTAACTCCAATACTTTGGCCACCTGATATGAAGAAACAACTCATTTGAAAAGACCATGATGCTGGGAAAAATTGAAGGCAGGAGGAGAAGGGGACAACAGAGGATGAGATGGTTGGATGCCATCACCAACTCAATGGATGTGAGTTTGAGTAAACTCCAGGAGTTGGTGATGAACAGGGAGGCCTGGCGTGCTGCAGTCTATGGGATCGCAAAGAGTTGGACATGACTGAGCAAATGAACTGAAGCAACTGAACACGCATGCACGGACATTTATACTAAACTGACACTTTCAAGATAAAACAAAAATAGGAACAACTGAATTAGGACCCGTTAGACCACTTCTTGAAACAAAAGCATGACCAAAAAACTTGACACCACTTTTCCTTGCTAAAAACCACATCACAATATGAAACTCAGTAAAAATTGCTTCTTAATGTGCCATTAATGCAAGCTATCACCTTGAAATGCAGATATTCAAAACTGGTCTTCTTGCATTATTCACTATATAGCAGCAAGGCAATGGCACCCACTCCAGTACTCTTGCCTGGAAAATCCCGTGGATGGAGGAGCCTGGTAGGCTGCAGTCCATGCTAAAGGTCAGACACGACTGAGCGACTTCCCTTTCACTTTTCACTTTCATGCATTGGAGAAGGAAATGGCAACCCACTCCAGTGTTCTTGCCTGGAGAATCCCAGGGACGGGGGAGCCTGGTGGGCTGCCGTCTATGGGGTCACACGGAGTCGGACACGACTGAAGTGACTTAGCAGCTATGTATAATTCTATATCTGGAAAAATATTCTAGAATATTCATCTTTTGAAAAAGAAAAAATACATGCTCGATTTCATAGGAAGAACTAGGTTTAAAAGTTATTCGAGTTGTTTTAGTCCTGGCTTTTCTCAGGCAAATCATTGAGACTTTGGACGCTTTAGTTTCTCATCCATTGAGGTAGGTTAAGTTCATTTCCAATTTCCTGTAAGGATCTATAATCAATGGTCTTTTGCAGGCATTAACCTCTTTGAAATAACAACATTTAATGCTAAGTAGAACTCCATGACTAAATGCTTATTACTTTCATAAATACTGGCAAGTTTCTATATACATCCTTGTAAATCAGTATTACAAAGCCTCCAAGAACTTTAGAAACACCATAAAATACTGCTCATTTAACAGTTACCACTTGAGGAAGTAGAGAAGTCCAAGTTTACCCAAGCCAAAGGAACTAGAATCCAAAGACAGAAATATTTTTAGGCTTCTAACTTTTTACCTAGGAATCAAGCTGAAAAAGCTCCCAATGGCCAAAGGTGGGATAATTTCAACAAAATAATGATCATATAACCAGAAGAATAAAATGAGGCTAAGTAAATGATTGAATAAGTGGGGAAGAAGGGACAAACCCTTGAATTACAAACGATCCATGAAGATATGTCCCTGCTTCCTTCTTCCAGAGAGAGAACTTAATCTCCTCCCCATGAGTGTGGATGGTATTCAGTGATTTGAGTCCAAAGCACAGAGTATGAAATGTGGAAATATTAATTTTACAGTCGGCAGATCTGACAGACTATACCTTAATCCAGTGGTCAAGAGAAGTATCACCAGTGTTAACTCAAGTTTCTTTCACACTCTTGTATGATATGATGAAAAAGACACCTTACCTTTGTAGTATTCTCCTAAACCCATAAACCTAGTCTAATCATAAGAAAACACTGATAAGCCCAAATTGAGAGACATTGTACAAAATAGTTTCAAAAGTGTCCTGGGAAGACTGAAAAACTGTCCATTATAGGAGATCAAGGAGACACGACAACTCAGTGTGAAGTGTCACCCTGGAATGGAGCCTGGAACAGAGAGAGAACATTCATGAAAAAACCAGCACAACCAGAATAAAATCTAAAGCTTGTAACACTATGCCAGTGTGACTTTAAGTCTTGACAAATGTACCATCGTTATACAAAATGTAACATCAGGATAAACTACATGGGAACTCCCAGTATTATCCTTGCAACTTTTCTGTAAAACTGAAGTTATTAATATCAATAAATGGAGTTTTTAAAAAACATTTAGAGTCAAATGTACTACATGGTGATTCAGATCCCATATCAACTCACTCCATTAAAATATGCCAATAATTCAGGGAATTTTGAAATATGGCAAATAAACATTTAACACCTCAAAGATATTGCCTAGAGAAAATTTTAAGAGATACACCCACCATTTTAAAGTACTATTTCACAGTAACTCATGATTTTGTGGAATAACAAAATAAGAAAAGCCTCCCATTTTCCATAAAGGAAAACTCTCCTCAATGCCAGAAATACCTACTAGGTACTTGGACTTCCTCACCTTCAACTCCAGGACTGAACCATAAAGGACAGGACTGAGAAAGGAATGCGGAAAATTGTCAAGTCAATGACCTCATGCAGAAATCATCTTCCTGAAAGCCAAATAAGAGAGAACACGGCAATTCAACCTCTTGTGCAATATGAGATCTCCCACAACACAAGGCATCTAGCGTTTGTGCCTTAGGCAGACACTGGCTTAGGCGATGCACTGAGCGATCGGTGCCCCTTTCCCTGCCGGACTGCACAGGGGAGAAAAGTGGAGAAGCCAGAGAATGGAGACGCGAGCTTTAAGACCTGCCCTTCCGTCAACTGTAGGGCAAGGAAGAGTGGGCACCCATGAGTAGGGCAGACACCACCAAAGATAAGCAGGGCAGTGACAACATCCTGTGTTTGCCCCAGAATTTTCTTCTCCTCGGGCCCCTAGAGGGGCTACATTTCCCAGCCTTCCTTGAAGTTAAATTAGGACTTTGTAAATCCTCCCCAATAGGCATGTGAGCAGAACTTTCTACTTCTAAATTATAGGCAAGTGAATGTCGTTCAGTCATGTCCAACCCTTTGGGACCCCATAGACTATACATGGAATTCTTCAGGCCAGAATACTGAAGTGGGTAGCCATTCCCTTCTCCAGGGGAATCTTCCCAACCCAGGGATCAAATACAGGTCTCCCACATTGCAGGTGGATTCTTTACCAGCTGAGCCACAAGGGAGGCCCAACAATACTAGAATGGGTAACCTATCCCTTCTCCAGCAGATCTTCCCAACCCAGGAATTGAACTGGGGTCTCCTGCATTGCAGGCGGATTCTTTACCAGTTGGGCTACAGGGAAGCCCAATTATAGGCAAGGGTAAGACAATTCAATATACTAAACCCAATGAATTGGACACTTAAAATGGATGAATTGTGTGACATGTTAATATACTCTTTTAAAAGATCTTACCAGGAAAAAAAAGAAAAGTGGGTATGAATCTTAAGCTCTCTTTCCTGAACTCAAAGTTGGAAGCAAAGAACTGCAGGATGAGGGGTTGCATAATGGAAGCCCCTGGGCTTGATTCACTACTGGATAAGAGTCAGCATGGTGAGTCACAAGGGCCACACTAGACTGTTACATGAATGTGTTAAGGTATTGAGATGGTACTCGTTATTATAGTGAAACCTGATCTACTCTCATTAATGCAAAGATAGCTCAAGCTTTCTTGGTTAGTATCATACTAAAGGTAAACATCTCCAGTGGGTACTCATTTCTTACCCATCCCTCCATGCTACCCCAAACCTCAGAGGACTAAAAGTCCATGCACCACTTCCTCCTCCCATCAACCCTAGTCCCAACAGAGACTGAAAGAGAAGGGGAATTTTTTAGTTCAGTTTGGGATTGGAGTTTAAAACTGAAAAAGACCCCAAAACCATGGAATTTAACCAAAATGTTGGATTTTGACAAAGTGTAATTCTAAAACAGTAGTTATGAAAAATAAAACCATTTATTGCTAAAGACACCTCAATAAATCTATTTCCCTTAGCATCTCAGTCTCTGCCTTGTGCTAAATCTTGGCTCTAGGTATCTTTCTTTCAGACAATGTAAGTTTATTGTCAACAAAAAGCATGGTTGCAAAATAGTACAACAGGTCCCTAGACTCACATATGATACTAGACAGTGACAATTTGGATTTTTTAAAATATACTTCTCCTAGATTTCAATAAAGGAGTTTCTTTGTTTTGTCAATATCTTCCCATTCACTTTTGGATAGAAAATGGTTAAACATGTCTAAAGAATCTAACAGTCTTAGCTAGATATGAACATTAAGAGTGGCTCACAATTTAATGAACATTAGCAGATATCTCTTTCAAAGAATCAGCCCACCATTAAAAGTGTTTTCACCTAAAGCTTTCCAAATAACACATGTGCATATATTTAGCTATCAGCAAAATATGGATTATGAGAGCTCATGGTTATTTCCCACAGTGACAGTCAAATGACATGGCCTTCCAGTAGACAGCCAGAACGCTGCCCAGGTCCTGGCTGAAATGCCATGGTTCTGGAGAGAGAGTCACATGCAATGACACACAAGCCTGTCCACCCGAAGCAACAGCTTGAAGCCAGGCTCTGCCCTTAAAAGCCAACGACTGCAAAACTGGACTGACATACGCAAAGCTGACTCCCAGCTTCACACACATCTGTTTAAAATTCAAACAGCTTGTGCAAACCATGGATTGGTATTCCAATAAAACTGTAAGGGACTGTATTCATTTAAAGAGGAAATGAACGTATGTGCCCATGGTTCGACATTTCCTGGGGAGAGCTGACAGGCCTGCTCAGACTGAGATGCCTGTAAGCCTAGCAGAATAAACAAGGTGTGGCAGCAGAAATCAGCCAGCTTTTGACAAGAAATCACCAGCATCCTCAGGCCCACGAAACACCAAGGCTGCAGATCCCCAGCAACTTCACAAAGATTCTGAAACTTGAAAACATGGGTTCTGGAACCCAAGAGTAACCCCAGAGGCAAGTGAGCCATCACAAACAAAACCTACCTCTGAGGCAACGCTGATATATCGACAAGTACATCCAGACAAGTCTCCATTTCAGCAATGGCAGGACCACCTCAGTTGGGATGAAGGCTACCTGCTTTCACGGCACTTTCTCTGCCTTAACTCACTGAACTTCACAGTAAGAGGGACCACGCTCATCTTCTGACTTGAAGAAACTTCATAACTTGCTCAGTGTTAGTCACTCAGTCATGTCCAACTCTTTGCAGTTCCATGGACTTTAACCCACCAGCCTCCTCTGTCCATGGAATTCTCCAGGCAAGAACACTGGAGTGGGTTGCTATTCCCTTCTCCAGGGGAACTTCCCAACCCAGGGATCAAATCTGGGTCTTCCACATTGTAGGCAGATTTTTTACCATCTGAGCCACCAGGGAAGCCCCAGATTATAAAGCTAAAATGAGGCAAAGAAGAACCCTGACCCCAAAAGTTCCAGGGCTCTTTCCCTAGACCAACACTCTCTTACTCCACTTTTAGGACATTCAGGTGACAATACAGATTCAGAGATGAATTTCCCTGGTGGCTCAGATGGTTAAGAATCTGCTCGCAGTGCAAGAGACCCAGGTTAGATCCCTGGGTCGGGAAGATCCCCTGGAGAAGGGAATGGCTACCCACTCCAGCATTCTTGCCTGAAGAATTCCATAGACAGAGGAGCCTGGCTGGCTGCAGTCCATGGAGTCACTTTCACACATGGAATAACTTCTATTCTCTGAGTGGCTGCCAAAAAGTAAGTAGTAGCACCTTGGTCTCTCTCTGTCTGGAAAAAATTGATTCCAGAAAGAATACACAATTCACCTATATGCTGGCTATCAAAACATGTCAGTTAACGATTACATATTCTTTAAAATATAGGACTCCAACTATTTTTTTTTTTTTTAATGAAGGAAGTAGAGGATCCTGAAGCCAGTCAGACATATAAACCATGAGATTAGATGATTTCCACTTTCAGCTTCACGGTAAGGTTCCCGACTGCGTTTGTTTTAAAGCTGCACTAACTCTGCCTGACATGTACTTGAAACGAGGCTAGTTCAAACCATATGAAAGTGTAAAACTACACACTGGTTTTCAAGACTTAGCATAGAACCACCAATATAAGATCTCACTTTCTATCGACGACATGAAATAAGGTTTTCGATATACGGGGTTACACAAAGTAAACTGAACAATTTCATCATTTTGCTGTTCGATATGACTACTAGGAAACAAACTTACATACATGGCTTGCATCATATTACTACTGGACAGTGCTGTGGTGAAGGCAGAAGTCACGATCAAAACTGTCGCTGCCAGAGATGGCGCAACAAGCCACGCAGAACCTCTGCAAGGCTTTCCCTCCATCCCTCCCGGCTGCCTGTCGGAGCCTCATCAGCAGGGCACAGTCTTGCCTCCTGAAGGAGGCACTCCTGTAAGAGCCCTCCCCGCTCCTCCACGACCCAGCCCACACCTGCCAGACTCTCAGATGAGCAGGGGCCCCACTCCATCAATGGGGCGCTGCCGTCTCTTCTTCTTTCCCCTCTCTGGTCACTGCTGCCACCTCTCCAAGCACAGAAAAAGACCAAGGGATGTTTCAGGGATTTTCATTCTCTCCAGACCAGGATGATTTTGTAAGTAAGTTCCCAGCACATTTCCTTCGGTACATCAATGGCCTCCCAACTCTTATGATCATGTACCACATTAGAAATAGCTTAGCCTAACCCCCAATATGTGGTTATTTATAAATTACACACATGTTCTAATGTATTAATATGTATATTACACAAACAGAAATTTGGAAGCTGAGATAAAGATGAAATAAGAATTTTAAAAATAATTTTACTGCATTTATCTTTTTTTGTTCTCTCTAAAAACACTTTACATACATACCATCTGCCATCTGTTTCATTTGTTTTTTAAAAATCTTGGTTTAACACTTTCTGATGAAGCAGCTCAAAGGTCTAAATTCAGTGTATTTCAATATTTAGCTTCAAGGTCTTCATCTATTTAGCTAAAATAGATACCCGACAAAGACAGACACAGAAAGAAATGTGCTTACAAGGTTCTCCTGTTTCAATCTCATATGCTAATTACTCAAAGTTTTGAAAAAAAAAGTTTCTTTTTCCCTGTCAGTCAACTCATCTTGCAGACTAATTGGAAGATGTTTTAATTCAATTTGAAAATCTTTGTTTGCAAGATTTGAGTTTGTTTCCAAGATTTAAGTACGCAGATATGAGTTTTATATATAAACACTACTGTTTCCCAATGAAAATCACATAACAATGGAAATACCTCTACATACTTATTTTAAAAATGTTCTTTCCACTATTAAGTATTTACAGAGCAATAACACCATAGCCATACACTGCATAAAAGGCCAGCTATTTTGAAATGCCTGTCTCTGCAAGAAAAATTCTTAATCCACATTCATCAACTCTCCTTTAAGTAATTTGCTACAGTTACTATCTATAGTACAAAAGATTATGAGGATCACTCCCCATGTCATTATGAAGTACGTAAGATCTTTTGGCCATTTAAAATGGTATAACCTGTAAATCTTTTCAACTGGGCAGAGATAAACTTCTATCAACAAAGACAGCCCCCATGTTGACAGAGTACACTCTTCCCTTAAAATATTGAGGCTGTAAACCCTACTTTCTCGAATTCATATCACATGAAGGTACCAAGGTCAGTCTATATACTGACTGACCATCAGTAAAGTTTAATTCCTATTTTTAGACAGAAGTATGTGTAATTGAAATGCCCACTTTTCCTGCATCCTAGTGGAAAGTCTTACATCGGTCCAGAGTATGAGCATCTCATTTTAGAAAGAGCTGCTGTAGAGAGCAATGTGCCAGCCCAACATCTGACTGTTGCAACCACTTCTAACCCAGCCAGTTTTCCTCTCCTAGAAGCCAGCAACACTGCTCACCTTCAGGAGAAATCTGGAACTCCTGAACTGCACTCCCAGAATCCCATCATGGTTCTAGTTCTGTCTTTCCTGCCAGTCCTTGGTCGCACATGAAGGAATGGGTTCCATTACGGTCATACACTTTCTTGTACTGAATAAACGGACTCGGTCTCTTTCCACCAATTATGGTCACACCTCCTTGTACTGAATAAATGGTCTTAGTCTCCTGCCACCAAGACAACTCGTTACCTGAGATCCTTAGCTTCCAAACTCCTGATAGCCTTTTTTGTTCTCTTCACAGCCGACCTCTAGAATACACCACTCCAAAATGGCACCAGGTAACTCCACTATCGGAGCAGGCAATGGCACCCCACTCCAGTACTCTTGCCTGGAAAACCCCATGGACGGAGGAGCCTGGTAGGCTGCAGTCCATGGGGCCGCTAAGAGTCAGACACAACAGAGCGACTTCACTTTCACTTTTCACTCTCATGCTTTGGAGAAGGAAATGGCAACCCACTCCAGTGTTCTTGTCTGGAAAATCCCAGGGACGGAGGAGCCTGGTGGGCTGCCGTCTATGGGGTCACACAGAGTCAGACACGACTGAAGTGACAGAAGCAGCAGCAGCAGCAACCCCACTATGGCTCTTACCTTGTTTATCCCACATGGTTTAAGTTTTTTCTTTAACAGCTATTTAATAAGACGTCCAAAGCACTTTTCCCTCTGAACATTTAAAAAGATGTTCTACATAAAACAGGTATAAATCTATACTGAGTCAGCTCATCTGACCCTAACCCTCTTTCTGTCTCTACAATACACATGCCCCCTCCCCACCAAGGTTTTCCCAAAATATCATTTCACTTATGCTGTACTCTAATCCTCACTTGTATCTAATTCTCTTAATAGAAATGCTCCATGTGAAATAGTCTCAGACCATTTTCTCCTCAAATTCCCTCCCCTTAGCAAGTGCTTACACATTTTCTTCCAACTAAAATGCCACTTCCTCCACTTTCAACCTCCTGGCTACTATCCATCCATCCACAGCTAAAACCAGCCACCCAGTCAAAACCACTTTCCTTCCAACACTCTCCGTCAGGCTTCGTGTTCTGCTTGTAGACCCTACGTCTTCTCAAAAAGACTGCGCTGTACACTGTTTTACCTCCAATAAATAGCATATGCATGCGTGCGCGCGTGCTCAGTCATGTCCGACTCTTCGCATCCCCATGGAGACTGGAAAGGGTTGCCATTTCGTCCTCTGGGGATCTTACCAAACCAGGGATCGAACCCACATCTCCTGTGTCTCCTGCATTTGCAGGCGGATTCTCTACCTCTGAGCCACCAGGGAAGCCCATACCATATATCATGGTACAGGACATAAACCAGGCTCACCCTGTAAGTTGGGTTAATCTTTATTAAACACAAAAATATAGTTTTTGTAATTATAGCGATATAATCAAGAACACACATTATCTGGGGTACTTCTTTCATTAAGTTAAAAAGCATTTTCTTGGCCAATTATTAATTGTGTTGGGAAGAGAATCAAAGCTGCCTCTACAAGAGCTGAAAAGACTCCTGGCTCAGTCCCACTACTTGAATGTACACCTAATTTCATCTGATGCAGGACTTCCTGCCATAATGTTTTCAAGCTGAGACATGGAACGTTTGCTGTGCCATCGCTACAGTGAAATTTGCCAAGCACGCCCTCTAGGGCAGTGTTTCACAGCCATCTGGGGATTAGAGGGCTCTTTGAGGCTGAGGAAAGCAATGTAACGATCCCCATAAAAATACTCATATACAAAAGTGTATGACAGTGCTAAGAGAAGGGGGATCGGATGCCCCAAAGGCCTCGAATCCCAGTCAAAGTAGAAAAAGAATCCTAGGTGGTTTTCCCAGCATCAAAGGACCTGGAAGTTAGCTGACAGGGAGAGTTTTATCATCGTACAGACTCCTTCCCAGAAGTTTTTACAAAAGTCAAATAATAAATTGATATTTTTAAAGGAAAAACAACTGCCAGTATAGCTGTTGAAACTACATACATCTTGTCAATATTGAGACATAGATTAAGGCATTCTTACCCTTCCTAGAAGTATTTGATATCTGCTTAGATGACTCAAGGGTTACAAAACTAATTTGATGTCACCGCCCAGTGATACAGACCTCCCACTGGTCTTGCCTTATCCAGTCCCAGGCTGAAAAAAATGAGCATTTTTTTCACAGCCTCCCTGCACTTCTTCTTGTTGTTGTGCAATTGCTTTTATCATCAGAGTAAACCATCCTTTGGTATTTCCAATCCTCCCAGTTTCCACTGGCAACTGAACAAATCCTTTTTCCTTTTTAGACTGAACATCAAAGTCCCTCCTGTGCTTTCTGGCTTCCCTCTCTCCTTCTTTCCTCTGTCCTCCTGCTTCAAAACCACACTGAGCCACGTCAAATCTCATCACCACTCGTGCGCCACTCAGGATAAAAGTCCTTTTCAGTTTTCCTTGGCAATCCCTCCTAGATCATCTTCTCTGAAGCACTTTATCAACTGTTTACATCAAAAGGCAATGAAAACCTTGACTAATGCTTGAGAAGGAAGTTCTCTTCAAGATCAGTCATATCAACAATAAGAAAACAACAGCCCAATTAAGAACATGGGTGAATGAGCCAAACATTTCAAAGAAGATACATGGATGGCAAGTAAGAATATGAAAAAACACTCAACATTTTTCATCTTTATTAAAATTCACATTAAAGCCACAATGAGAAACCACTATACGTCTATTTGAAAGGCACAAAGAAAAAACCAACACTAGCAAGTGTTGGTGAAGATGTGAATTTACTGGAACTCACACTGCTGTTAGGAAAACAAAACAGCAGAGTCACTGGAAAACAGTCTGTCAGCTTCTTGGAAAACTAGACATACACTTATCAAATGGCCTCATCCAATTCACCTATCCCTGGAGGCTCAGACGGTAAAGAATCTGCCTGAAATGCAGGAGACCTGGGTTCGATCCCTGGGTTGGGAAGATCCCCTGGAGAAGGAAAAGGCAATTCACTCCAGTAGTCTTTTTGCCTTAAGAATCCCATGGACAGAAGAGTCTGGTTAGTTAACTCCATAGACAGAGGAGCCTAGTGGGCTAAAATCCATGGAGTCCCAAGGAGCTGGAGCAACTAACACTTTCACTTATTCAAATAGATATGTCTGGTACAAATTTCCTTCATTGTATTTATCACAGTGCTCTAGAATTATTTCCAGATACTTTCACTTGTGTGTGTGTGGTTGGCACTCCATATCTGAGGGTTCCACAACTATGGTTTCAGCCAACCATGGATGGATCAGCAGAGAGCTGACTGTACTATACCATTTTACATAAGGGACTTGAACATCACAGATTTTGGTATACATGGGGGTCTTGGAACCAATACCCCAGAGATGGAGCTACACCTGTATACATACATGCCTTATATTAAATGGTGAGTCCTTTAAGGGTAACTATCCTGTCATATATATCTTTTTATCCTTTGCTTATGTCTTAACACTAAGCTTGGCACCTGAGTGTTCACTGAGGGTTTGCTGAATAAATAGAAGCATGAATAATATTTACCATGTGCTCCATTCCAGACAAGGCACTGGGAATACAGACCATGGAAGAGATGTGGTCTCTGTTTTTAGAAACCCATCCAGATAGAGAAACAGGCTTGGCCAGAGAGAAGGGTGAACGCCACACTGTAGGTGACTGACCATCAGCTGTGTTAAGTGGCATGGTAATAAACAGCTCTTCATCACTGGTTGCAGTCAGACAGGCTTGGGTTCAAGGTCTGATTCTGGCTCACAAGCTGTCACTTTGGCAGATTACTTGAGACTTCTGTAACAAATTTCCCTAATCTATAAAAAGAGCAGGTTAACGATGGGGTTGTTGAAAGACAGTCTGACAGTCAGCTGGTAGGTATCAGTACAGTGCTACCACAGTAAAACTGATGAAATTCTTCCACAGCAGATGGCAAATAGGTGTTGTCTTGAGCCACCAAAGTGCTGTTTCCCACCAGGAACCTTCCTCAAAACCTCCCTACAATTCACCACCAAAAGAATAACCTTCAGGACAGCAGGTGACCTTGGGGACTCCGTCTGCCCACACCACAGCTGGATGTTCTAACTGCTCCATGCCTGCGTTGTACAGCAATGATGTGATCACCTGTTAGGAGATCACGCGTGCAAAACACCAGATGAGTTGTAAACACTGTTCTCAATAAATGCTGGCTATTGTCAAAGTGCAAGGGAGGCTCTTAGGAGTTGAATCATACCTGACAATTCAAGGGGCTTTGACAGAGAGACGAAGAGACCACAAAAGCAAAGCAGAGAAAGAGTATGAGGGATGGGGGTGAGATGAGAAAGAGGTAACTGAGCAGACTGCCAGGAGGAGAGGGAGACATGGGCTGGAAAGCAATGAAAACTAAGGTTGAGCAAAGGTAGATGGGACCATGTTACGGGAAGACTCTGAAATGGGTTTACGCTTGATGGAGTGGGAAATGGCAGATCACTCTTCTTTCAACTGCTAAAGCACCTGCAGCAAAACCTCTCCCATCACCTTTATCACAGTGCTATACTGCTCTCTGTATGCACATGCCTGCCACTGAACTCGGAGCTCCCTAACTGCAAGGAAGGGACTCGGTCATCACCACGTTGGGGGAAGCTCTCTCTGGGGATGAAGTCCACACAATGCCTCCTGCTCCAAGCACCTGGGTGCACACCTCTCCTCAGATCCCCTGTCAATTCCCTCTGACAGGCTTCCTTCCCCTGCCTGCAGATCCTCACTAACCATGGATTATTACCTCCTTTTAATAAGTACTCACAATCACAAATCCAAAGCTTATCAAGTAACCCTGCTCATTTTCTTCCATATGAGGAGATGAAGCCTTGTTGAGTGTTTGTCCCACATTACCCACCGCACTACCTGCAGCTGCATGTGGCTCTTGCCAGCCACTCCCAGTCTCCAAAACTGGCCCCGTCAGATCTGATAGTGCCTTGATTCCTAGCCTACACTCCAAGATTCTACACCCTCCCTCCTCATCCTGTGTTCGGACCCAACGTAAGTCACACATAAAACCAAGCTTTCATTCATAAAATCTCATCTTTTAGCCACCACTATTGGCCTTCCATCGACCCAGGATCTGCCTTTTCAAACCTGTTATAACCCCCACGTTTGACAATAACATACTAAACTGATGGTTATCAAATTTCAACTAAGATTCCTGAAACAGAAATAATCTGGGACAAAAAAAAAAGTGGGGGAGGAGTTAATTCACTTCCTCAATTTAATTGCCTATGATTATAATTATTATAGCCCCCACAAGTGTAACATGCAATTTCTCACTGATTTACACAAGCCTGAGATTAGAAATGGTCAGCCAAAAATATACTGGATCTCAATTTTGGCTAGAAAAGATGTTTTACTTAGTGTCCTGGTATACTCAGCCATGCCCTTCAGGCTGCCAAGCTATAGGTGGTCATTGCAAGGGATGAGTAAAACAGCACTAAAGCTTGTGAATTTAGATTCAAGAAGTAGTGAATTTAGACCCATGAAGCAGCACATTCCAAACTAATGTAGTATTATTTTCATTTATAGCTCTACAGCCCTACTAATTCAGAAGTAGTAATGTATGTCTGGAGAAGGGAATGGCAGTAACGTATACATCCATGGGGCTCCTTCCACTCTCTCATAGGGCAGTTATGTTTTTTCTCCTGTCGGATGCCACTGGGATAGAAGCATCAACTATGTGCCTGCCCTTTTCCTGCTCCAAAATTAGGAGCCCTCTCCTCCTCCTCCTCGTATAATAATAAACAGCACTTCCATTTTCTCTCTTCAAACCCTGAAAGAGAGGAGAGGGATTATAAGACACAAAGGCCAATTTAACCTCTGAATACACTCATCAGGACTCTAAAAGTACATGTCTGTGAGTGCTTAAGAACGCCTAAATGAAACTACAGGGCAAAATGAAGCAACAGGAGATAAGGCTTAACTACGAGGCAGGAGACAAAAAGACAAAGGGCAGGAAATGGAGGCCCAGCCCAGCGCGCAGGTGTCCCTGTCAGGGTGCCAAGGGGCTGACGCGGGGAAAGCGGCCCCAGAGGAGCCTGCAGGTCCCTCAGGCTCATCGGCTGCTTGGCTGGATGAGGCCCCGCACCCACACACAAAAGAGGGAGGTTTTCATAAGACTCTTCATGCCACCAATGACAAGAATGCACGGATCTCTCCGAAGACCTAGAGTCTAATTATTCAACTGAGATGAGCTGCTTGTAGCACAGGGAACTTCAGGTTTATCCTCCAAATATTAGGTTTCTGATTTCTCAGAACAAAAGCTCTTTCAAATAAATTAGCTCAGATCACTACTTCTGGCAGAATAGAGGGTTAGATGTCTACAGAAAATCTGCCAGTATCGGACAAGTAAAACTGCTGGACAAAATACCCAACTATGGGTGAGCTGGCAGCGGACTAAGGGAAATTCTGAGAAGCCAGACACACCTGAGAGCGTGAAGCCAGGGAAATGAGTTGGCACCACAAGGGGTATTTGCCCTGAAGGGATATCTGCCATTTCTGGATGCTTAGATTACAGGTTGTAACATGCTGCACGGGGCACAGGGACAAACCCAGGAGCCAGGCGAGGTAAGAGGGCCCACGTCACACCAAACAGCAACACTGTGAGTAGGTGGCCCCAGAAAATCACCCGACAGACTACGCAGATATGTGCCTCCTGTGTCAGCTTAGGCTCTGGGTAAACATGAAGCTGCAGTAACAAAAATAATCTGGGGTGAGTATTTCTAATTATAAATCCGCCTTTAGGCAGTTTCAGCAGCCAAATGAAAAAATACCTGAAAAAAGGAAGAAAGAAAAAAACCTGAGTGACCGGAACAATGGCAACTCTATTTAAGGGTGGGCCGGCACTGTTAGTACCCCCAGAAACTAGTTAAAAGCAAATACAAAGGCCTCTGTTGGAACGTATCTTCAAAACTGGATCTGAAGGAATTCTAGAAGCAAAATTCTGGTGAACATTTACTCACAGCCTGAAAGCACACAATGTACAAGGCCATCGGCCACAATCAAAACAAAAATCAGACTGCAGTCTCAGTCCAGTAACAACTGCATATTATACTCTGTATCTTAACGATTCTAGTCTATTGAATGTGTGTAAATAATGATGACACTGAAATTACGACTAATTGATAAAAGACTTAAAGACTAGGGAGAGGTGAAAAAAATCAAAACAGAAATTTTAGATATAAAAATATGTAATATTTGGAAAGGGTAACCCCAAAAATGACAGCAGGTATGGTAGAACTCAATAGAGAATTAGTAAACTAGAAGAGACTACCCCCATGTGCAACACAGAGAGACAAGGAGCATATGAAAGAGAAATAGAAAGTTTAACAGTCGTCTAACCACACTTACATAAAATGAGCACTGGAAAGAGGCAATAGTCCAAGAAAAAAAATGACTAAGAAGCTTCCAAAAGGCAAGAACATAAGTCCTCCCGTTCCAATAAATCCCAAGCAAGATAAATTTTTAAAATCCAAAAAGAAAAGAGAGATTAGCTATAAAGGAACAGGAACCAAGCCAATGATCAGCTGATTTATCAACAATTAACAAGGGAAGTCAGAAGACTATGGAACAAAGTCTTTCAAATGCTTGCCAAAACATTAGTTGTCAAACTACAACTGTACATCCAGGAAAAAAAAAAAAAAAATTCAATGAAATCGAGACCCTCACCACCTGATTTTCTGGAAGTGGCACTTTAAGAAAAAATTATCCCAAAGAGATTGTCTAAAATGCAAGTAGTAATGGTGAACAACAAAAACAAAAAAGGGTCAAAAAATACGTGGGAAGATCTAAGTAAGCATTAATTATATGAAGCAATTATATAATATTTAATTTATAGAATTGAAGTTTTTTTCATTGAAATGGTGAAAAATAACAGCCCAGACCTCTGGAGGGAGTGATCCAAATGTAAGCATCCTACAGCCTTATGCTATTTTGGTTGGAGGTAAAAATACTGAATACCTTTTGCCTTTGTTAATTTAAATACACATTGTTTACTTGGGGTAAACATCTAGGCTAATGTTTCTTTGCTAAGAACAGCAAAGAAGTATATCATCGAAAGCACTTTGTGATGAGGGAGGAAAGAACAGCAGAAAAGAAACTAAATCTAAAAAGTAGAACAAAAACAAAAAATCAAGTACAAATAAAACGTCAATTAAAAATTAGTCATCCTACATGGAAAATACCTAGATAATTTTATAAATGAGTCCTACCAAACATCCAATCTTATACAAAATTTTCTCAAGAAAGGAGAGAAGGAACACTTCGCATCTCATTCTATTATGCTAACATCACCTTATACCAAGATCACAACAAAACAGTGTGAGAAAGCACCAGTCTCAGTCACGAATACGTATGCAAACTGAAAGATTAAAAAAGACATCATGGCCAAGTGACATTTATTATATGAATGCAAGTTTGTTCCAACATTAGCAAATCTTTTACTATAACTCCCCACATTAAAGATAAAAGGAAACCATATGATCAAATCTTATGGTCCAATTCAATATATGTAGAAGATACTTTTGGCATTCAAGCAATACAGGAGATCTCCTTTAACTTGATAAAGTGAAAGTGAAGTCGCTCAGTCATGTCTGACTCTTTGCGACCCTTTGGACTGTAGCCTACCAGGCTCCTCCATCCATGGGATTTTCCAGGCAAGAGTATACTGGAGTGGGGTGCCATTGCCTTCTCCAGGGGATCTTCCCGACCCAGGAATCGAAGCCAGGTCTCCCGCACTGTAAGCAGACGCTTTACCGTCTAAGCCACCAGGGAAGTCAACTTGATAAAGGCTAACTACAAAACACCTACAGCAAATGTGGTGCTCAGCGAATAAAGACAAAACTCTTCTCAAAATAAGGAACCAAACTTACTAATATTAATCTGTCTCACAATGAGCTGGGGACCCCAGGCAATGCAGAAAGGTGCAAAACTTACAGGTATGAAGATTAGAAAAATAATGCCTCCCCACAATATAATTTTCCATAGAAAACCCAAAAGAATTAGACAACATACCAGAATTAATAACTGAGTTGAGTAGTTTCAGTGTACAAAAAACATGCAACCTTATTTTTTTATGAAAGCATGTTTGAAAATGAAATATTAGGGACAATTCTACTACTAAAGCAACCAGAAATATAAGGCCAATAGGTCTCACAAAAGATTCACAAGAACTTCATGAAGACAGTTATAAAAATGTGTTAAGACATGAAAGACCTAAATAAATAGAGGGACATACTTATGGACAAGAAGAGTCAGTATCAAAAAGATGCATATTCATCTCAAAATTATATACTGATTCAATGCAATAATCAAAATTCCAGGCAGATTTTTAAAGGTGTGACAAGTTGATTCTATAATTACATGGAACTGCAGCTGAACAAAGAGGAATCGCCTACCAAGATCTACTGTATTAATACAATTACAATTCTTAAAGTACTGATTCCAGGATAGAAACCATCATTAACAGGATAGAAAATCCAGAAACAGACTGACATATATTTAGAAACCTGCATATGACAAATACAGTATCACAGTTCAAGGATAGGGGCCGGAAGTGGAGTTTGTCAATTAACAGCACTAAGGCAGAAAGTTACCAATATGGAGCATATATAAAATCACACCATACTCAAAATATCAATTCCAGGTGCACTAAACAAATGTGAATGGAAGAGCTTTTAGAAAAGAAAATAATCTGAGGGCAATGAGATAGGGGAGGATTTCTTAAACAAGTTAATTTATAAAAGAAGACATTGATCAATTTACTCCATACGAGTGGTTTTAAACTCTTGCAATGAGCTTGTCTGTAAAAAGGAAAAAGTCATTTCATATAATAGAGTATGTGAAAAAATTTCCTTAAACAAAAAGCTTTGTGAAACAAAACTTACTGTTAAATACAAGTGGAATACTTGGATGTTTTCTTGTTTCATTCAATAAAAACTTAATATTTGACACAAGACTCATATAAAAGTGTTCTTAACTCAACTGTTGGAAGCAACCCAAATGCCCATCACCAGGAGAATGGATATAAAAACTGAGGTATATTCACATAATGGAATTATATAAGAAGGAAAAATAAATGAATCCCAACTACGAAGCATCAGGAAAATCAGGGGCTCTCAAAGCGCTGTCCCGAGGCCAACAGCATCAGCATCACCTGCAAGGTTGTTAACCAGCCAAACTCTCCTCCCGAGATCTGCTGACTTACTCACCCTGCAATGCGGCCCAGCAAGCCATGGTTTTAAAAGGCCTCCTGGTAAAATCTGGTAGACTCAAGTTTGAGAGCCACTGCTACAAAGGGCAGAAAAGCTACTCTCAGAAGAAGACAAACAACATACTTATGTTAAAAGTGAAAAAAAAAAAAATTGCTACTGAAGTAACAGTGTTCAGAAGTACCAAAGTACAAGGTAAAACTATAAGGAGAAGCAGAGACTGATTCATACAAATTACTTTGTTGGAAGGAGAGGGTAAGGAGATGAGAAGGGCCACATGGAGTGCCTCTAAGATAAGGTAGTGCTTTACCCAGTTAGACAGTGGGTATGAGCATTTTGCTTTTTCATTATCTTTTATAAACTCTGTTAATGAACTATATTTTGTAAATATGATTAGTAACATGTAAAAATGCAGGGCTGGAGTAGGAAAAAGGTTAAGAACAATTACGAACATACAATATAGCCCATATGAATTCAATTCTAACAAAAGGTCTAGAAAACAATTTAAGTACCTAGCAGGTGTTGAATATTTATGGACTATTAAATATTTACAGTGATTCATGTGCTTCATTCTATTCTCTCCAATTTTTCCATAATGCAAAAAAACGATCCAAGAAGAAATATTTTTATAGAAAGTATAAACAAACAGTCTATAATTTGGTCCCCACTTCACCATCACTTCCATCTTGAAGCTTAATCTTTTTTCCAGACTTAAAATTCAAATCTTAACTAAACACACAGTATAGCCTAAGGGAAGATATGAGTTTTCAATTCTGGTTTCAAAATGTATTTTTCTCCAGCTTTCCAAAAACACTTTCATGAAACTCTGTTCAGTTCTGTTTAATTACTTTTCACACCTAGGTATCGAGGTACCTAGCCAGTAAGAAGTTATTTTTTAAAGTGAAAGCAAAAACAAAAAAAAAAAGGTTACCTATGTAAGATTTAGTATTAAGTAAAACAAAAAACCGTACAAACAAAATGCGTAAATCATACAGGGACTGCCCTAAGAAACTCAGTTGTTTCATTTTCTCCACTAGCAATGTGTTGTTAAAAATTATGAAAGAATAAAGTATCACTCATATAAATTAATTCTTATCCATCTGCAACATGGGACTCAGAAAGCTGGCTTTAACATCCAAAGAAAGGCAATTATGCACGATGAGCGAAGGAGGTGGTTCAAGGTCACACTGCCAAGAAATGACATATTCCAGTGGATTCAAACCACCCTCTTCAAATTTTGGCATCCTTTGGTGTAAAAATAAAACCCAAGTTCATTGAAAAGCAAAGCTTGCCACCTGCTGCCCAATGGCAAAATCATAAAAGTTCAACTTATGTTCATATGTTTTGACTTGAACTCTTTTATGAATTGACTGGTATGGATATTTGCATTTTCTGTATTCATTAACTCATACCAGTCTTTTTTTTTTTTTTAAAGAATGTCAGCCCCAGTTTTTAACCAAATGCTATTTCAAACCCTCTACAAAAATCAGCTATAACCGGTGCACCTAAAACAAAAGAAAAAAAAAACTTCCAAACTATCATACATGTTGTGTATATAATAAGTCGACCAAACTGCAGTTGTGTTTATTATAGTATCCAGACCAGGGAAGAATTCCTTTGAAAACACGCCAGCATTGTCCTGGGCTTCCATGGCCTGTCATCATTCTAGAGAATATGGAATACTAAATCCATTTTCTGATCCACACAGACTTTAAAAACCAAACATTAACAGTTTAACTGCAGTGTATATACATTTATATGATAAAGTTTTAGGTAGCAACCCCACTAACCAAAAAGAAACAAACCCACGTCTAAGATTTCACCCCTGCTTTGTCAGTGCTAAACATTTAAACTCTTAAGTATCTTCATTATATTAATGTCAACAAGCATTTCACAGGTTAAAATACTCCCAATATTTTTTCATTTGAATTTATTCTAAGAAAATCTGAGAAGTAAAACCATTTAGCCTTTTTTCCACCTTAAACAAAGACGACAAACCTACCAATCTTGCCTCATCCTTCAAACTCCATAGATTTGTCTATCCAGGCCTCTCATCCCATAAAGACAAAAAAAAAAAGACGGATACAAAGCACTTTCAGGAAAAAAAGTGAACCTTTGAATTTAGAGGGTAAACACCATCTGAGAGAAAAAGAGATGTCCTGAAAATTCATCACAAGTCAGACCAAGAGAGAGAGAGGGCAAGGACTCCTCCATATACGCACCTTGTGCCCAGAAAGCCAGGCAGGCGCGGGGGCTCCTGGGAACTCTACAAGAAGCAGTCTCATTACACCACATGGGTAACTCAAGGCCCCTCTGAAATAACTTTAAAGGCTTCTGCCTGGGGAACTTGTCCATATGCAAAATAATTAAAGTTTTTTAGTCATCTGGAAACTGCTTTAAAGCAGTCAATAAAAAATAATTCATTTTCAAGATAGATGGCACCATAATGTTACACAATTTTCCAGTGTGCATTTTTTTCCTAAACACTAGAGGCAGTGTCTCCATACAAAAGGAAGCCAGTCCGGCTGAAGCCAGTTAGCATTCAGATTCTGCTCTTCCTGGGAAATCTCCCACACATAAAACGCCCCCCTTCTTTTCTGTGGTTGGCTTACCCTTCAAAAACTCTACAGAAGCTATTAACTCATGCACTATCATTGCTCAAAGCTTCTAATCAGGCAAAAATCTCCTTTCTCATTCTCATTTAATTGCCCACACCTGCAGTGGTTTGAGATTGAAAGGCTAGTTAGGGGTTAGTTAGATCTTCCCCCAGTACTGGCTACAAGTAAGAAGGGTGCCTGGCATGATGTTACAGCAAGCTAATCAGCTAATTAACCAATTTCAGGGCTTTTAACACCAGAACTGGACTTTGATGGAACAGGTCAAATATTTGATTTAATATCAGTAGAGGGAATGGCATTATAGCTGTTTTGACCTATAAAAATATAACTCTTCACTAAAAAAAAATAAAAATTTAACTTCTCATTCTAGAAATACTAGAAAGAGAGGAGAAAAACATAACAGATATAGAGTATTCACTGAAATTTAAGAATTGTTTAGCCACTAGCCTGGTACCTGGCACATAGTAAGTATTCAATAAATATCTGTGATTCAAAGTCACAAATCCTTCCCTTTGGTTTCTTGCTAAAGAATTCCTAATGGGTTGATTAAATCTTTATTTTGTAAAAGATCATCCTAAATTGATTTGAACCCTAATGATGATATACGTAAGTTTTTTGAAAGAAGCAGTGGGTTTGGAAAGTATTTCTGATTCTGTGAAAGAAAATACTACTCTCCAGTAGCATGTTGCCGGACTGACTACTTTACAAAGCAAATCATAAAACCTTTCCTAGCAACCCTAGGCCTCAACAGCTAAATAGCATACACAAGTGAAGTCAAACAAAACTGCATTATTTATTATTTAACACTGTAGAATAAGAAATAACACAATTGTCTCAGACTTTAGTTTTCTATAGTTGTTGTTTAGTCTCTAAGTCATGTCCATCCCTTTGGGTCACCATGGACTATATAGCTCAACAGGTTCCTGCCCATGGGATTTGCCAGGCAAAAATACTGGAGTGTGTTGCCATTTCCTTCTCTGGGGGATCTTCCCGACCCAGGATCAAACCCACGTCTTTTATGTCTCCTGCACTGGCAGACAGGTTCTTTACCACTAGCATCACCTGGGAAGCCCTCCTTTACTACATCAGTTTCAATAATAACTAATGGTAATACAATCCAACCAGAAACTAGATAATGTGACCCACCTAGAAAGATATTTGAAGCCTATCAATAGACCTTTGTGTGTACACATGTGTGTGTGCATATACGTGCATATGTATCAGACTCCTTTCCAGCTCATCACAAAGACATCATGGAAGATGTGGAATTTCAATCCCAGCAGAAGAGGCATATAGCTGAATTGATCATTCCTAGCATAGCATGAAAACCACAGAGAAGCTGCACAGAGATTTATGCTGGAAGAGGCAGAGATCACATGAATGGCAAAAGCTGCTGAGCCAACAAAGGTAAAGGAAAAGAACAGGAGTCTGATGAACACTTGAGCAAGTAAAAAGGGACCTCAATTTCTGTACAAAGAGTGATGCAATGTCACCAAATACGTTCTGAAATGTCAGCATGATCAACATAGAAGGAAATAGAATCTGGTTCTGATTACAGATGAATGAATTTGAATACAGGGATAGAGTGGAGTAAGAAGGAACTTTTCAAAGACAGCCCCACATTTTCCCATTCCTCACGTGGCTACAACTACATATTATTTGATTTAACACATCTAGAGAGAGAGAGAAAGAGAGAAACATACATGTAATTCCTTAGCCTGGATCGAAAGGAACTATTTTCTTGACTTCTGGTCCGTATCCCTTCTGTTCTAAAGAAAATCAAATTTGCTCTCAAGAAGTTACTATAAGGGGTAGGTAGGCTCAGCTTCTTCAGGCACTGTTTTCTACCATCTTCCCATCAACCGCAGGCCTCCCCTCCCACAATCACAGTACTGCACCTGATCTGATGTCCCACAGGTAGGTCTTATATTTCTCTAGTGACTAACATCTCTTATTTCTCAACACAAAAAGCTCCTCTCCCCAATTTTCAGGGCCTTCTATAATCTGGATCTGCCCATCCCATCCTATTTCCTGGGCTTCCCTGATAGCTCAGTTGGTCAAGAATCCGCCTGCTATTCTTCAGTCACCTGATGAGATTAATCTTCTACCTCTCCTTGGGAAACAGGAGACTCATTCCCACCATATCTTCCATCTTGTTCTTCTCCTTTACTTAAAAGCCAGCTTCTCTATTATTCTAAGTCCCTCAGATTCTAGTATGCTTTCCTTTACTCCAGTCCTCACTGATAGCCCACCTCCTCATTCTTCATTTGAATTTATACTTTACCAGTCAACTGGGTAACTACTTAACTATATTATTAACATTTGTTCGGCACTTTAGTGTGATCCCTCCAACTGGAGTGCCTAGAATAGTACCTAGCACATGGCCTGCTGCTGCTAAGTCGCTTCAGTCGTGTCTGACTCTGTGTGACCCCATAGACGGCAGCCCACCAGGCTCCCCCGTCCCTGGGATTCTCCAGGCAAGAACACTGGAGTGGATTGCCATTTCCTTCTCCAGTGCATGAAAGTGAAGTTGCTCAGTCATGTCCGACTCTTAAGGGCCCCATGGACTGCAGCTCACCAGATTCCTCCGTCCATGGGATTTTCCAGGCAAGAGTACTGGAGTGCGGTGCCACTGCCTTCTCCGAGCACATGGTCAGCACCCAATAAATCTTTGTCTACCGAATGAATGAATCAACTATAGTTAATTAAAGTTCTGGATTATGGAAGTGAGAATAAAGCTTCTAACTTCATTAAGGAAGATGAGCCTGGCTTAAGGCAACCAGTTCAAAATGTTCGAGAACTATTTAGGCTTGGTAAGTTATAGATGGTTCTCAAGAACCAAAAGATGTCTGTCTTTGTTGATTGGCAAGCCTCTCATAGGACATTAGAATTCTGAAATAAATTACCGAATGAGTCACAGACTATATTCTTGTCCTCATGTGCAAGTGGGAATTTTCAAAAATCCAATTTAAGAAATTTATTCCAAATTGGGGCATAAAAAGATTCAATAAATACTAATAACATTCTTTGCATTCTTTCCACCCCGCTTTGAGAGTTCTTGAGATGTTTAACAAAGGGATTGTTAATATGAAAAGAGCTCTTATAAATTAAAAAATATATAATTGTAGGAACATGCAATATTGCATGTAATTTAAAATGTGGTAAAGGATGTAAATAGATTATTCACATAAAAATACAGAGGGCTAATAAATATGGGAAATGTTCTAACTCAGTTTAAAAAACTAAGAAGAAAAACTGAAATTATTCTGTGAGCATGTGATAATTTACTTCATAGGAATATTCAAAACCACTAAGACTTTACACACTATAATTTATTTACCAGTCTTATTTGACAATGACCACACTTACTCTGTTCAAAGCATTAAGGATGTGAAACAAATATACATATCACAAATATACATATCACTTCCATATAAAAATCACATTAAATTAATACAAAAAATATGGCAGCAAGAAATTAATCAAGGAGATTGCAAAGTGACTCAACCTTGCACAAAATATTTCTAATATACACACATTAAATTATACAGTTATTTAGATTCCCAGCTCCCCTTTCAAGACATTAAGCCAATTAAGTTGTGAAATGCTTGCCTCATCTATGGAAATTAGTTTCTTAGACTTTTTTTTTTATTCCTTCAAATAGCTTATGTAAACCCGGAGATAAAGGGGAACCACAGGAATGGAAGAGAAACAGAAACAGAGAGGAAAAAAGTTCCACAAAAGACCAAGAAGGAAAATGGTCATTTGTGCCCAGGGAATGAGAAATGGGAATGAGAGAATGCCTCCTTTCAAATTTCTTTTCTCTGAGTAAAGTGCATCCTAATCTCCTCAAAATGCCCATGTCATCTTCCTGTTTGAGTTAAGAACATCCTTCCTAGAAATATAATTAGGAAGGATTAGCTGGTGCATAAAGAGGCTTTGAACAAATTAAGAAAGAATGATGTCTCACGTTAGATTCCGTCCATCAAATCTCCAAATACCGGCACTTGGCAAAACACCAACATCAGGCAAAAAGAAAAAGAGGCAATGCTTTAAAGCAATAACAGTGATATCCGTGTCAAGAAAGCCCTAACATGAGAATTTTTTAAAAAATAACCACTGAAGCTGTATCAGGCTAGCTAATTTTTTAAAATTTAGGAACAGCTTCTACATTGGTAACTTACTATATTGAACTATCACATTTTCTTCATGAGACAATACACTTTGATTAAATGAATCTTGTTTTGAAAATAACTTTTTGTCCAATAAGAGTAGTTTGCTTGAGATTTCATGCAACAGCTAAAATTTTCCACTCTTCCATCCTTTCTATTTATATTCAGGCTTCAAAATTACTGTTTTTTATTATTTTGGTAAAAAAGAGTCATGGGCTTCCCAGGTGGCCGCTAGTGGTCAAGAACCCACCTGCCAAGGCAGGAGATGTAAGAGACACAGGTTCGATCCCTGGGTCAGGAAGATCCCCTGGAGTAGCAAATGGCAACCCACTCCAGTATTCCTGCCTGGAGAATCCCACGGACAGAGGAGCCTCTAGGGCTACAGTCCACAGGGTCACAAAGAGTTGGACACAACTGAAGTGACTTAGCACACACACACACAGAGTCAGACCATGGTGTACAAACGAGGGCAGGAAGAGCACGGACTAAGAGGTCAGGTTCGAGTCACAGGTCACTGCCACCTTCCTGTGTGACTCTGGGTAAGGTTCTTGCCCCCTTAAGCAATAAAACTTTATGGTCTGTGCTGGTTGAAAAATGTGGATGATGAAAAAAAATCTGTACCTAATACAGTCTTGTTCTATTTTCTGTTATGCTCAAATAACTTTCAAAAGGGACAAGTTGAATTATTCCACCCAAGGTTGAATAATCCTATTCAAAGATACTGATAAAATATTTCTCCTGTGTTTTACTAAGAGCTAACTCTATGAATAACATCACTCTGGAACCATATGAACCCTGAAAAAAAAAAAATAGAAGTCTGCCTAAATGCCCTTGTTTGCTTTCTACGAGAGTTGAGCCAATCTTGAGTCAGGTTCAAATCAATTAATATTTAATTAAGTACTCATGAGTACTTCGAGCTCATAAACTGGACTGATTTATAGTGTCAGTTTCAGTAATTTCCCCAAGAGACTGGCTGCCTGGGCTCTGCTGTCACTTTCTCATTTTGTTAACGTGCCTTATGTCTATTACAGGCACTCCAGGAAGTGTAAGGAGCAAGAAGACTTGGCATTGCAATGTCAAAAAGATAACATCCAGATAACTAAGTGGAATCTGATCAATGCTAGTTCCTGTAACATGCAGAGATGTTAGGATGGGGGTCCCATCATCACCTAGAGGTAGCCCAGAAGACCAGGACACCAGGACTGAACTGCTGTCCTGGAACAGTAAGTGGGATGATTCAGTGAACTTCTGCCTACTCTGATCAGTGACATATTGAACTTATCTCTTCTGATTATTTTGAGGAAACTGAGGCAGCTTAGAAGATGGGTTAATGTCTGCATTCCTGCATAATCAGACTTTTCGATTCAGAGCAGTTGTAATACCACCTTACATTCATTTGTTTGCCAAGTAAGCACTGTGCCTGGTAGAGTAAGTCACACAAACAGAAATGAATGCTACGAAGGGAGGAGATGGGAAGACGTGGTGCTAGGAAAGCATCTTTCAGGGAGTAAGGGAGGTATCGGGGAATGCTTTCCCTGGGAAAACAGATCAGTGGAACGAGCAGGTGTTAACAAGGAGGAGCAGCATGTATGTGCACACATGGCTGCAGCCAGAGAAAGCGCGTCAGGAAGAAGCTGGGCCCAATCTGGGAGCTGCCTGGAACACAGCGACAGGCCGGGAAAGCCGAGACCATGGAGTCCCATCCCCTAGGCGTGTTGTGTGTTCCGGCACTTAGTCATGGCCGATTCTTTTGAGACCCCCTGGACCGTAGCCCACCAGGCTCCTCTATCCATGGGGTTTTCGAGGAAAGAACAATGGAGTAGGTTGCCATTTCCTCCTCCAAGGGATCTTCCCAAACCAGGGATTGAACCCCATGTCTCCTGTATTGGCAGGTATTGGAAGGCAGATTCTTTACCACTGAGCCACCTGGGAAGCCCCATCCACTAAAGAACTAATCTTTACCCACAGAGCGCTGAGAAGCCAGTGAGACTCTTATGCAGAGCAAGGCGAGACAAGACTCACATTTTGAAAAGATCCCTCTATTCTGAACTAGACCTCATACTTCGGAAAGACCCTAGCACCTGGCATACAGGGGACAGTCAGAGCCTTTCCACCCACTTGTGGAAAAGCCCCCTGACTCTGATGGGTACAAGAACATTCTCCAATCCACGATTTAATTTCAATCAGTCCTTCTGGTTCCTCCTGCTATCCCCGATAAACACAGCTTGTCCAAAAACTGCAGTTCTAAAAAATGAGGGACATTTTTTCTGGACTAACAAATCCAGGGTTTTCTTTTCTCCATGGAGTTTGAGCAGACTTTCTTTCTACTTAAAACTTCTTTTCTTTGGACCCTAGGATCAGCTCTTTCTGCCAGGTCATCTCTAGTATGATTACAGATAAATAGGTAAAAAATATACTCAACTTTGAAAACCTCAGTGAAAATATACTAACTTGAGGCATATTTACCACACAGGTTATTTAACTCAGATTTTTATTTCCAACTCACACACACGTTGTATAATGTGAGGTGTACTTGTCACCTCCCTCACAGAGGACTCATAGGTTCTTCAGCCTGATCCAGGCAACTCCAGGGCAGAGAATGTTACAAAAGTTTAGTCTTTATAATTTAGTCTACACTTTTCTCAAACACAAACAAACACTTAAGCCAAGAAAAACAAGGCAAGAAGATTTAGAGCAACCCCAGAGGCACTTTGGAAGGATTCACGGGTAGCATCTATGGAATGCCAAATATATCCAAATGTAAAGAGGGATCTTTAATCTGCACAACCCACAATCAGGCCCTGAGCACCATTCTCATGCTTGGCATCCACCACGCAGGCCAGGCCTAACGCTCATGGATCCCACATGTGAGCCAAACTGTGTTTTGTTCCAACTTCTTATCAGTGGATGCGTGTGTGTTCCAATCCCAGTTCCATTGTCCATTCACAGCAAGTACTCTGACAAGTAATTAATTCAACTTTCAGTGCACAAATTTATTTCAATGCAGAAGAATAATCACACGGGAAACACTTTTTCGGGCTCAAGGGCCCTGGTCTAATTGTTGAAGGGAGGGGTATTCCTGGCCCCTCTCCCCTCTCCTCCCCCACGTCTGCCCACTCCTTCCTCACTGCCCCCACCCCAAGAAAGTGGCAATCAGAGTCCACAGGCCACTTTGTCTAGTGGGCGGGACCATTATATGTCAACAGTGGTGTTGACTTTTCAACCTCTCTTTCCAGGAGGCTAAGAGCATGAGGACAGACAGCCCCTCCTGGTCCCTGCCATCTCTAGGCTCTTGATCTCTTGATCCCCCTCTCCCTTTCACCTACCACAAATGCCTGAGTGTGCTGGGCCCAAGATTTCTGAGAACACTGGGGGCCACATTCAGGCCTTCAATCTATGTGGCATGTTTCCATCGAACATTATACGAGTCTAAGGGCTGTCTCTGCTCTTCACTAATGAATACTGTGATGATTACCTACTATCCCTCTGATGATGGCTCACTCGAGAGTAGCAGAGAAGACTGCCAGAACAAAACCAGGTCCCTGGTAAAAGTCTGTGGCAGCCAGAATAACAGCCCCCTGTAGATGTCCACATCCCAATTCCAAGAACCTCTATGTTAGGTTACATGGTAAAGGGGAACTAAAGTTGCAGATGAAATTAAGGTGGCTAATCAGCCGACCCTGTGATGGAGAAACTGTCCTGGACTATTCTGATGGGCCCAATGCCATTACAATTGTCCTTAAATGTAGAAGAGGGAGGCAGAAGGAAGAACCAGAGAGCGGCAGTGAGATGGACTCAGCCCAAGATTATCAGCTTTGATGATGGAGAAGGGGCCATGAGACACAGAATGCAGGCAAGCTCTAGAAGCCAGAAAGGGCGAGGAAACAGATTCTCCCCTAGGGCCTTTGGAAGGAAGGCAGCCCTGCCAGCACGGCGATTTTAGTCCAGTAAGACCCATTCCAGACTTCTAACCTCAGAATTATGAGAACAGATTTGCACCATTTGAAGTCCCTAAACTTGTGGTCATTTGTTATAGCAGTGATGGTGGTGATAGTTGCTGAATCCAACTCTTGCAACCCCAAGGACTGTAGCCTGCCAGGCTCCTCTGTCCGTGGGATTTCCCAGACAAGAATACCAGAGTGGGTTGCCATTTCCTTCTAGGAAACTAGTAAGGACGCCATTAAAGGAAGAGGCAGAATAAAGAGGCTAACTTCACAGACTGCCTAAATTTGAATACTGACTCTATACTTACTAGCTGAGCACATTTAGGCACATTATTTCATCTTTCTGCATCTGAATTGCTCAATCATATGAAGTGGAGATAATAACGATAATGTCTATCTCACATTCCTTTGAGAGGGTTAAATGAGATAATACTCAAAAAATAATTTTAAAAGCCACCTAGCACAGAATAGACAAACAATAAATATTAGCTCTTATTATTATACTGCACCAAAAACTATCCTGATTTCCAGCAATTAAACTGGAGAGCAAACTATCCCAGCACTTGCCCTTTTCAATTGCAAACTTTGAGTTTCCACAAAATTTCTTATATACTTTTGACCAAAACATAAGCCCAGGCATTCACTGGTTCCATCTCAAAACCGTTCTTGGCCAAGGCTTCCTCATGGAGCCCCGCAGTGTGCAGACAGCGTGTGGGACAAAGTGACTACCCTGACTCTCCCCTGCCTCTCCACCCCCACTCCACAGTCTACTCTTCCTGCCCAAGCCCTGCTCAGGAGGAAAAGATTCTTTGCTTCCAGTTCCTCAAACACTCTCTCACCCCATCCCTTTCCTCATGTGACTGTTTTTCTCAAAAAACCAAACAGCACTGGCCAACAGAAACGAACAGGATCAAAACTTCACGTGATGGATCATGACCTCCTTCTCCTTGACGCTGCTACATCGAGTTGGGCTTGTTTTTCTGATGACTTACTTCACAAAGGTCTTTTTTTAGAATTTGCATATGTCCACAGCATTCTTCATAAGAGCCAAAAACTGGAGAAGTTCCAAACATCCATCACGTGCAGAACAAATAATAAGTAGCAATATATTTATATGATGGAATCATCTTTGGAATGTAAGTGTGAACTACAGCCACACACAATTACGTAGAGGAATCTCATACATCACAGTGAGTGAAAAGATAAACACTGAGATTCAATTATTGGTGTGTGGTTGTTGTTCACTCAGTCGTGTCTGACTCTGTGACGCCATGGACCACAGCATGCCAGGCTTCCCTGTCCTTCACCATCTACCAGAGCTTGCTCAAACTCAAGTCCACTGAGTCAGTAACACCATCCAATCATCTCATCCTCTGTCATCCCCTTCTCCTCCTGCCTTCAATCTTTCCCAGCATCAGAGTCTTTTCTAATAAGTCAGCTCTTCACCTCAGGTAGCCAAAGTATTGGAGTTTCAGCTTCAACATCAGTCGTTCCAATGAACACCCAGGACTGATCTCCTTTAGGATGGACTGGTTGGACCTCCTCGCAGTCCAAGGGACTCTCAAGAGTCTTCTCCAACACCACAGTTCAAAAGCATCAATTCTTCGGCGCTCAGCTTTCTTTATAGTCCAACTCTCACATCCATACATGACTACAGGAAAAACCATAGCTTTGTCTAGACAGACTTTTGTTGGCAAATCAATGTCTCCACTTTTTAATATGCTGTCTAGGTTGGTCATAGCTTTTCTTCCAAGGAGCAGGCATCTATTAATTTCATGACTGCAGTCACCATCTACAGAGATTCTGAAGTCTAAGAAAATACAGTCTGTCACTGTTTCCATTGTTTCCCTATCTATTTGCCATGAAGTGATGCGACTGGATGCCATGATCTTAGGTTTTTTGAATGTTGAATTTTAAACCATCTTTTTCACTCTCCTCTTCCACCTTCATCAAGAGTCTCTTTAGTTCCTCTTAGCTTTCTGCCATAAGGGTGGTATCATCTGCATATCTGAGGTTATTGACATTTCTCCCAGAAATCTTGATTCCAGCTTGTGCTTCATCCAGCCCAGCATTTTGCATGATGTACTCTGCAATATAAGCTAAATAAGCAGGGTGACAATATACATCCTGATGTACTCCTTTTCCAATTTGGAACCAGTCCGTTGTTCCATGTCCAGTTCTAACTGTTGCTTCCTGACCTGCATACATTCATTTACATAGAGTTAAAACAGACAGAACCAATCTCTGGTGTGAGAAGTCAAGATAGCAGCTCCCTTTAGGGAGAAAGAAGAGGGCAGATCTGGAAAAAGAGAGTATTTGTGGTTCTGGCAACATTCTACTCTGATGTTTATGGTACTTCCATCGAGTATGGGATAATCAGCAAGCATGTGCACTTTTGATCTGGCACTCTTCTGTATATAGCTTCAATTTAACTTCTACTTTTTCAACACACACACACACACATAGGACTTTCCTGGTGATTCAGTGGTTAAGACTTCACCTTCCAGTGAGGGGGGATAGTTTCAATCTCTGCTTGGGGAGCTAAGATCCCACATGCCTTGTGGCCAAAAAACCAAAATATAAAAACAGAAGGGATATTGTAACAAATTCAATAAAGACTCAAAAAAATGGCCCACATCCAAAAAATGTTTAAAAAACAAAAACTGAAAAAATTAGAAGCACACACATAAAATGATAAAAGTTCCTGGCTCATAGTCTTAGTTCCCATCGCATCCCTAAAGTGTCATGAATGCCTAAAATCACCAGACTAAGTTCCTCTTCTTCAGCTTTCTACCATTTCATCTTTTTTTCAACATCATAAAATAAAGCTCAAAACCTTCATCTTGTACACTTCATGGGCAAACATAACAAAGAAGGCAGAGTATCCAAGAGAATAAGATCACTCCTGCAATATCAGTATTTAGGCAACAATCCTAGGACAGGGACTTAGACATTATCAATATTTTTTTCTGCAAGAAAAACTCAACAAAAATGTATTAAATGTTTATTGTAGCCTTTCTATGTACCTATGTAGATACACAGATGATGGTACAAAGGGGAGGGTCAGCAGAGTTGGGAGGAAAACAGTAAGCAAGGGCCCCCCCAAAGTCTTCAAGATCATTTGAGGAAACTACCTATTCTAGTACTGACCATTTCCTTGGCTTCTTTAATAAATTCAGACCAGGTTCCAATCTCAACTACTAAGTGCTACAAAAAGCTTGGAGCTTCTCCCTAAAGTTTCACCTATTAGTGTAGCTTTATAATGAGTTTTCTTTTTTCTTTTAGGGGTAGGATGAGAAAGTCCAAATAAAGGGAATGACCTTATATTTCGTTGCTGTTGCTGCTATTAATTAGAAGAGCAGAATATTTCAAGGAGCATTCCACAAAGTCTCCCATCCTTGTAGATATCATAGCATATAGTAGTTTGTTTGTTTTTTTTAAAGACGCAAACAACAGAAAGCTAAGGACAAGACAGAGATAAAGGACAGTGCAGCCCTCTTCATGACACAGGCATCACTCAACGCTACTTCCTATCAACCTACAGGTGGTAAATGTGAAGTATCATTTCTTTTTTTTCTTTTCCCAAGTGCCATTTAAAAAATTGTTATTTATTTATTTTAATTGGAGGATAATTCCTTTACTCTATTGCCATGGTTTTTGCCACATATCCATATGAATCGGCCACCCTCCATCCTGAGCCCCCCTCCGCCTCTCTCTCAACCCTACTCCTGCAGGTTATCACAGAGCACTGGCTTTGGGTGCCCCGGGTCATACATCAAATTTGCACTGGTTGTCTATCTTTCATATGGGAAGGTATATGTTTCCATGCTATCCTCTCAAATCTCTCCTTCTCCCACTGAATCCCAAAGTCTTTTCTTTACATCAGTGTCTCCTTTGCTGCCCTACACACGGGATCATTGGCATCATCTTTCTAGATTCCATGTATATGCATTGATATATGATATTTGTCTTTCTCTTTCAGATTTACTTCACAGTATAATAGGCTCTAGGTTCATCCACCTCATTAGAACTGACTCAAATGTATTCCTTTTTATAGCTGAGTAATATTCCGTTGTGTATATGTACCATAACTTCCTTATCTATTCGTCTGCCGATGGACATCTAGGTTGCTTCCATGTCCGAGCTATTGTAAACAGTGCTGTGATGAACACTGGGGTGCATGCGTCTTTTTCAGTTTTGGTTTCCTCAGGGTGTATACTCAGCAGTGGGATTGGCTGGGTCATAGTTTTAGTCCTTTTTTTTTTTTTAAGGAATCTCCACACTGTTCTCCACAGTGGTTGTCTCAGTTGGCATTCCCACCAACAGTGTAAAAGGGTTCCTTTTGCTCCACACCCTTTCCAGCATTTACTGTTTGTGGACTTTTTGATGATGGCTACTCTGACCGGTGTGAGATAATACTTCACTGTGGTTTTGATCTGCATTTCTCTAATAATGAGCAATGTTGACCATCTTTTTATGTGTTTATTAGCCGTCTGTATGTGTGAAGTATTATTTCTTTAGACCTTTGAAAGTAGAACCCATCATCTCAAGGTGGACTTTAAAGGGCCTTCCCTATATTTATAAAATAACTGGTGTAGTATAAGCTCACTTGATAAACAGAGAACACAGCTGAATTATGGCTGTCTTAAAAGAACCCAACCCTGCAAAACAGATGACAGAAAATGAATCATCGATGCCATTAGGTAAGTCCAAGCCCCCTGCCCTAGTCTGAGACAGGACAAATCTAATTCTTCCATAGAAACTAACCACCATCCTTTGAAACATCAGGACATAAAATGATGAAAATAGCCATCAACAGGGAAGAAAAGAAGACTAGATTCATGTGAGCTCTTCAGATAGATTTGACATCCGTATCCTGAGTAAAACCAGACTTCCTCCTCAAGCTCAAAGAGAGGTAACCGGGCACTCTGTGTCCTATGCAAGCGCCTCCTCCTGTCACAGTACAGATAAGAGCTTCCCATTTGGCAAAGCAGTGGTCATTTGTCCTTATGTTCTCTAAACAACCAGAAGATATCAGCAGCTGAAGAATGCCCCTAACGACCTCCACCTCGTAGGTCCAAGGTTGGTGCCTGTGACAGCCATCATGATTAACAAGGAAAAAGACAGATAGATATTTCCCACAAGTCAAAACAGCCTCACTGAGCAGAACTGAGGGCTGAAAGCAAACTCTTGTGGGAAACTTCAACACACGTGTAAAAAATGATACTGACAGGTGATGAAAAAGCTCTGGGAAACAGTTCTGATTTTTCCTCCTCTGTGAAGTTCCTGGCCACAACACACAAGCATTAACGCCCTTCCACATCGAGGACTGAAGACAGACATTGCAGGTGCACCTGTGACCTAACAAGGACAATTCCTGAGTACATACTGAAGCTATGTATAGTAAATGGATAGCTATATATGAACAACATCTATAGGACGCAATTATGAAAGTACCCTGAAGAGTTCACATGGACTTTCCAAGGAATGAAGGATTATAAAGTGACTCAAAAGTTTAAAGAATGAGAAAAATTACTCCCAAAACTTATACACCGTAAAATGAGGCATCATTCGGTCTTTTCTTTAGCTCATGGAAGGTCCAAGGTGTAGCCTGGAAAACTGGAAATAAAGAACACCGTAATAGTAAACGTCAATGAAAAGCATGAACGGAATTACCAGCTATTGCAATGACCACTGCCAGAATGCCCTGACCAAGGTCTTTCCAAACCAATTCCTGACCAAGTGGCCAGGTATGTACCACTGACACCCACTTGCTTTTAGTCCCTGATGGGGTACAGAGGATGATCTTGGCTGCTGCTGCTGCTAAGTCACTTCAGTCGTGTCCAACTCTGTGCAACCCCATAGACAGCAGCCCACCAGGCTCCTCTGTCCCTGGGATTCTCCAGGCAAGAATACTGGAGTGGGTTGCCATTTCCTTCTCCAAGGCTATTCAGCCATAAAGCTCTGTCAGAAATCATCCATTCACCAAGTATCAACTATGAAAGATCTTGAAGACTCATGAAATTACCAAGAAATCTTTAAGAACAGCAGAATAGAAAGACTTCACATCCTCCCTTTCTTCCACAGTCCCAAGCCCAGATAATACCTGATTCTCGTTTTCTTTGCCTCCCACCAGTAATTAGGTGCCCTGGTGGCTCAGACAGTAAAGACAGTAAAGAATGCCTGCAATTGGGAGACCTGGGATTGATCCCTGGGTCGGGAAGATCCCCTGAAGAAGTACAGGGCTACCCACTCCAGTATTCTTGCCTGGAGAATCCCATGGAAGAGGAGCTTGGCAGGCTACAGTCCATGGGGTCACAAAGAGTCAGACACGACTGAGTGACTAACACTAACACAACAGGTCTTTAACAATAACTCCTGGGACTTCCCTGGTAGTTTAGTGGCTAAGACTCTGCATCACCAATGCAGGGGGCCCGGGTTCAGTCCCCGGTTGGGGAACTAGACCACACACGCCACAGCTAAAGATCCCACATGCCGCAGTGAAGACTGAAGATCCCACACACCGCAACTAAGACCTAGCGCAGTCAAATAAATTTTTTAAAAGTTTTAAGTAGTTCCTGAGCTCACATCCTTTCTCTACATTACTGGCACTTCTTCATCTGTTACAGAGTCACCCTCGAATTACCAATTACCACTAGTTCTCATCCATTTTATGTGCTATAACCAGATTAATCTCCTGAGGCAGAAGAAAAATCCTAGCAGTCTTCCTACTTGAATCTTTCTCTTTTTAGTTACTTTTTATTATAGAAAGTTTCAAAAATACATTTTAAAAAAGGATTGCATAATAATTGTGTGCCTGTCATCTAGCTTCAATAATTAGCCCGTCAAGACTTGTTACCTCTATACCTCAACCCACTGGGTAATTTCAATCAAAGCTCAGAAATCATATAATTTCATCTGTAAATAGTATTATTTCCCTTCCTTAAATAATGACAAGGTCATCATCCCAGCCCTCCAAATCAACACTCTTTTATAGCATCAAATTTCCAGTCAATGTCAGCATTTTCATTATTGTCCTGTAAGTCATCATCATTATCTTTTTCTTTCATTTGCAGCTTGTTTGCATCAAGAGAGACATAATCTAAATATTGTGATTGGTTAATCTGCTTCTTAACCCTCTTTTAAGCTATTTAGGTTCCCCCTCATTACTTTTTCTATTTGTTTTGTCTCTTTTCAGAATTGTTTTGTCGAAATTGTAGTCTTTAACTTGGTTTTTAACCAATCTTTAACAACTTTCATTACCACTAGTCTTCATTTATATCAAGTTTCAATCAAATGATAACCTAAATGCGGTCATTTTAAAATACATTCACGAATTCTTTGCTATTTCTCTCTTCAAGCAAGCTATTTCTCTCTTATTAACTACAGTCCCTTTGAGAGTGGACTCAACTAAGTGACTCATTTCTAACGAGTAGAATAAGGTGGAAGTGAGGGTGTGTCACACAGGACTGCAACGGCCCTGTGGCTCGGAGTCCACTTGCTCAGGGAGAAGCCGGTGGCCATGCTGTGAGGATGCTCAGGCAGCTCTGTGGAGAGTCCATGTAGAAAGGAAAAGAAGTCTCTTGCCAGCAACCATGGCAATGGGTCACCTTGGCAGTGGGTTCTCCACCCCCAGGCGAGCCACCCCTGCTGATTGCAAACTCATAAGAGACCTGAGCTAGAGCTTCCAGCAAGCACCTCCTGGATTCCTGACCCACAGACCGTCAGACAACAAATGTTGATCGCTTAAGGCTGCCACGTTTGTAGACATCAGCCTACACATCAGTAGACAACTAATACACCAGTCTTTCTGGTGGCACATCATTGCTTTTCCTAGAAATGCTCTTCTCCAGTTCTTTGTGTCCAAATGTAACCATCTTTTCAATGTCCTCCTCGTCCTCCATGCTCCAAAATCTGTAAATGATTATTCCTTCCTTCAATTTCCTAAAGAACTTTGTATCTGGTTCTAAGTCAAGCTAAAACCAATGTGGCCAAAGGTTAAACAAATTCATCTAACCCTCACCTGCCTAAAATGTGTAGTTTCAACATTACAGTTTTTCTAAAGTCCCCATTCCTCGAATAGGCCAGGCATATATCCCCTCTGGAGCTTCTGCCCCAGCCCCACACATCTCCATGATTCACACCCCCACCTCCTCCTCACTTAAATATCACCTTCTCAAGAGAACCTTCCCTGACGGCCTATCTAAAGCCACCAGAGCCCTCCCTCCTCCCCATCTCACACCCACCCCACACTCCCTGCCCATCTTTGCACTTTTATTTTCTCCACACCACTAACCACAATCTAAGATATGTTTTAAATGCAGCACTCATTATCTCCCCACGTCCAGACTATAGGCTCCAGGAAGGAAGACACTGCATTTAGCTGCTCAGTGCTATACCCTGAGCCCCTGGAACAATGCACAGTGCATACCATGTGGTCAATAAAAACCTGAGTAAATGATCAAGACTGCAGCATCTCACATGCCATATTAGGGATGTAACACTAATCACATTTTGATATTTTAAGTGTCTTTATGTCTATAAGAACCTTTTATTTATTTATTTATTTTTTTGACCACACCTCTCAGATGGTCCTCTCAGGGATCTTAGCTCCTGGACCAGGGATTGAACCTGTGCCCCCTGCAGTAGAAGCACAGAGTCTTGACTACTGAGCTGCCCGGGAAATCCCTGTCTACAAGCATTTTATGGAGCTTAATTAATTTCCTCTTTCACTAGATAAGAACAAAGCCAAAGCCTGAAACACCGCAAAGTAGGCAATTGAACAAAAAGCTGCTTAAGAATGGTTACGTTTCTCAAATGTAGCCAAAGTGACCCTACCATATGTGCCTCCTTGGCAGCTTACACTCCAGGTGATCGTGTCCTTACCTAAATTCATCCATGAGTCAACCACGCCACTCCCTTGGCACCCCTCTCAAGTGATAACATCTGGCATTTCAAAATCTCCTTAAGAACAGAACTGGGCCTTATACATCTTAATACTCCCTGCCAGATAAGAGGGCAACTGACAAAGGTTTATTATGAAAGCATCAGAATTGTTAGCATCTTGGGCCATCTCTTCTCCTCACCCAAAAGGACACAGTAGTAGGCACACCCGTAAACACACGCCTGTAACAGTATTATCATGAAAAAAGCATCTTCATTCAGCAGATGAAGTCTCTAAAGTATATTATCTAATGACTTCTATTTTCCCAAAGCCAAATTAGAGCTGAAACCTTAGCCTCCTCTTTGACTCACAACATTCTCGTCTAAATTACACTGCTGCTACCATAAAAAGAAAGTGAGGAGGAGGGAAAGGTTGCTTCTTTATCTGATATCTGACATATGATTCTCAGTAATAATCCACATATACACATCATAGAGGGTCACATTCTAACAGGGGATGGTGATATTCAAGATGAATGATGTTGCTTGTAAATGACTTCACAGTTTATACTAGAAAAAAAATAATTGCAATGCACAGGAATCTGACTCCTGATCGCCAAGGCATAATTCAACGCAGAATTGTTCTTTGTTTTTAAGATACAGAACAATGCTAGAAGAGGGCTGTCTGGCTATGATATAATCAAAGTTTTATTTCATTTCAAAGATGCATAGTTGCATTTGTGTTCTGACACACAAAAAAAGGCTACTATCCTTTGGAGAAGGGGTCAGCAAACTACACTTCAAGGGTCAAAGCTGGCCCACAGTCTGTTTCTAGATGGCCAAAAAGCTAAGAATGATTTTTACATTTTTTCATGACTGAGAAAAATAAACAGTATTATTGGATGCCATGAAATTTATATGAAACTCAAATTTCAACATCCATCAATAAAGCTTTATTGGAACACACACACTCATCCACTTACACATTGTTTCTGGCTGTTTTTGTGAGGAACTGAGAAACTGTCACAGAAACCACAGGTCCCACGGAGCTCCAAACGGTTACTATGTAGCCCTTTACAGAGAACGTTTGCCTCTGCCTCGGGGTGTGGATGCTAGAGCCTGGCTGCCTCCATTTAAGCCTAAGATATATTCTCCTTGCTGCTGCTCAGGTGCTTCTGTTGTGTCCAACTCTTGGCGACCCTATGGACTGTAGCCCACTAGGCTCCTCGCGCATGGGGTTCTCCAGACAATACTGGAGTGGGTTGCCACACCCTCCTCCAGGGGATCTTTCTGACCCAGGGATCAAACCCGTGTCTCCTATATCTCCTGCACTGCAGCCAGATTCTTTACCACTGAGCCACCACGGAGGTCCATATATTCTCTTTATTCAGCCTCTATCTTAACACTTATATTCACTTATTAACTGTGTAAGCTTGAACACACTGTTTAGCCACTCTGCACCTCAGTTTCCTCATACATAAAATGGGGTTAATAAAGGCACCCACCTGCTGGGGTGTCACTGTGAGTTTTAAATGAATAAAACATACAAAGCATGTGAAACAGGACCTGGCAAGCAGGAAGCAGTTATTGAGCATGGGCTACAACTACCATTCCTTCTTGCTGAGGGCGACAGGATGCGTTTTCAGACGAAATAGTAGCAAAGTGGTTAGATTCCAGGGCAACATCCCAAATCTCTTCATCAAGGTAGAATTGAAGTAGGAGGCAAGAAGGAATGAGAGGGGAGAAAAATAAAACCAGAAAGAAGAGGAATGAGGAGGGAATAAGAGAAAGGAAAAAGTTATCAGGACCTCACTCAGCAAGGACAGTAGGTGGCCTATTCACAGGGGAAGTAGAAATTAGGATAATTCCATCTGTAGTAACAGATTAAATCACTTCTGTGGGCTGACGGGATCCTAATCACCAGGTGGAAGCTATCTCAGGGGCTGGGGAGGGAAGCATTCAAAATTCTAAGCAAGTGACTTACAGATGAACTGCTGGGTCATTTTTAAGCTGAGCACTTCCTGTATTTTACATTCCTAGACAAATGACAAGTGATAGCTCTAGTAAATTCTGCATCTTGTTATCCACATAGAGTAGCTAATTAAAAGGAAACGATTTGTGTAAGGACCCTGTCTTTACAGAGTTCTCATTTTGTTCAGAAGAGCACTGACTTTCTAATGCTCAAAAAAAAAAAATTTCCTATAAATAAAACACAAGCTCATTCACCAAAAATGGACCTGCATAGCAACTGGGAGGTAAACAGGGTGTTTACTAGAAGATACACTTCACTTGCTACCGAGGTAGAATAATTCTCTTTCCCAAGATGCACTTTCATTTGAATCCCTTCTCTGTGCAAAGCTGAGTTCCTACCTTTTCCATGTACCTATAAAATTACACTCACCACTTCTCTTTTTGCATTATGACTTCAGAAGCTTTAAAGCACCCCTCACCTCAAAGAAATAAAGAATTTTAACTCCACGATAATCAAACAACTATATTATTCCCTTCTACCCTTGATCCCCTTAATCCTCACCACTTCTTTGCTTAATGCTTATGGTAAATCTTCCCTGCAGAGGCTAAACACACATATCAACTATTTTAAAGAGACTTGATGTGTAAACATAAAATGCAAAATCTGAAGGAAAGACATTATTATCCAAGTGATTTCTGCAAATTGTGCTGGAAAAGAAGAGTGATTTAAAGCAGTGCATCCAAGAGAACATTAAGATGCTCCCAAGCTGGAGCTAAGTTCAAAACACTCACTGAGAATGGATCTGCTGGGAGAGTCCCACTGAAGGCTTCGGCTTGAGGGTCAAGGTCATCTGAGCCACAGGACTGACTCTTGGTAGAACGTCTGCCTTCTTAGATGAAGTGTGCTTTGCAGCTTGCTCAGGAGGGACCCAGGAGGAAGCGGCCGCAGTACTCTGCCCTCCAAAGACTGGGGACGAGGTGTCCTGGGCAGCTGTTGTCTCACAGGCTTTGCCCTTGGTCCCTGGTTTACACACACAGAGCTGAGGTCGGAGACACATCCCTCCATTCTGACATGGTGGAACACAGCTTGCTGTGGAAAGACAACAGAGGACACACTTTGCAGGAGAGCAGTACAGACTTCACTAATTCTTCCAGACACTTACCACGAGCATTGGGCTGTTCCTCAATGAAATAAGACGATGATGATGTTGTTGATGATGATGATGATAGCGAATATTTATTAATGGTTTCCTATGTGCCAGGCACTGTTCTAATAGATATTGACAAATTTAACTCCCACCCCCAGCAACTGATTTAAGGAGATGTTTTATTTTCCCCATTTTACTGATGAAAAAACAGGCACGGGGTTATAAAATTTGCCAAAAGTCCCACAATCATCAGTAAATAAAAGAGCTTGGATATGAATTCAAGTGAACTGGCTCCAAAGTCATCTTTTTTGACCACTTTACTATAGCTGCTGCTCAGAAATGGATCAGAAATACAGAGGGCGGAAAAAGAAAGTACTCTGTCCTTTTGGATGTCGTGTTCCATGGCTTCAGTTTAAACTTTAGGTAACCAAATAAGTCTTAGCAAAAAAAAAACAGAAGCCCAGTCCCAAACCCAAACCCCCCAAGAGGGTAATGGCCTTCAGCTTGCACTAAGCTATCAAAGCTTGGAGTGACTGTTCAGAAATTTGGTCAACCTACTTTTTTTTTTTTTTTTTTTTGAGAGAAAAAGCAAAGGTAAAAAGATTGAAAGTCGTCTAATATACACTTTCATATATGCATTATATATTTTAAAAGCCAGTACACCCTTAATGTTATAAAAAAAAAAGGCAATCAAAAAGAAACCACCTGTTTATCTCCTATTAGCTAGGATGCATTTATTTGTTTTGTTTTTTTTTTAATATGGACCATTTTTAAAGTCCTTATTTAATTTGTTACAATATTGCGGCTGTTTTATGTTTTTTATTTTGGGCCAAGAAGCATGTGCAATCATAGCTCCCTGATCAGGGATCAAACCTACACCCCCTGTGCTGGACGGCAAAGTCTTACCACTGACTGCCATGGAAGTCCCAAGAATACATGTACTTTGAGTCACCAGACTTGTGGCCAAGCAGAGTTTTAAAGTTAGCAGGGCTAGGGGTCACTGGCAAGGGAGTGGATTTTATCACAGGCAAGGTCCCCTGGGAATTTAGATGTTACATGTCATAAAATTTATGACTTAAATTTTATGAACATCATAGGCTTACAGACATGATTCCTTCAGACCCTTCTTTATTTGTACCATTTATTTACACCAGCCTTTTGGTATCAGTGCTCTTTGACTTCAACTCTGTGTCCTGAGGCAGATCACAATACTAAACCTCCCATATAATTCAACCCAGGATTCAGTCTACAAGCAATTACAAAGTAGATGAAGAATACATACCAGAGGAGGCTCAACCATGGAGGAACCAATGACCAAGACCTAAAATCCCTGAAACCTCCTAATTTCCTATAAAAGAGAAAAGATACTTTTCCTATTTTCCTATAATTCCTATTAGTTACAGCAAATAATGATAAGAAATAACTGTCAAGTGTCAGAATACCAGGCCAACAAATATCCTAAGAGTTGAGAAGGATTCTTAAAAAAAGGAAAAAAAAGGAAAGAAAAACGCAGCCAGCTCCCAAGGTGACCCTAGGGTGAGTTACTTGAGCTTGGCCTCTGTACCTACACAAGTCCCAGGGCAGGAGGAGGGCAGTAGCTGCTTTTCTAAAATGGTCCCCAAGGGCTCTTTCCATATTAGGCTTCTAGAAGTCAAAGTCAAAACGCTATGCACTTCGAGAGTTCAGGAGTCTAATTTATCCACGCTTTCCTAGCCAACATGGTCATCAGGCCCCTCCTCAGCCACGCTTATTTATGGACCGTCACAGGAATGGAAATGGGCTCCACCCAGAGACAGCAGAAGTGGTCTCAAGTGGGAAAGGACGGGGCTTTCAAAGCTGAGCCTCTGCCAGAGATCACCCCCAGGCACTTTCATGTACACATTCTCTTCATGCTTTCAATTAGAAACATGTCTCGGTTTAACATCTGAGAATGATTTCCGCTTCTCCCTCCCAAGGTGTATTGCAAATGTCTACTAATCTCTCAGGAAGGCTGCACAGAGTGGCTGACAAAAGCTGGTACCTAAGTGGAGGCCAAGCACAGAAATCTCCCCCAAAACACCTAGAACAGCCAACAAGGGGCTGTCTGGAGGAGGAGTTAGAAGTATAAAGGGCAGCCTTTTTTTTTTTTTTCAACTGTTCAAATTTTGCACATGGAAGGATGAGGGGAGCAGGGAAAAAGTAATAAAAGAAAAAATATAATAACTTTAAACTCACACCAAAAAAGGACACTTTATATAAATATATACAGTGTATATATATATATACACAATATATGTGCATATATATATACACAATGTATATATATATACACAATACTATCCTTTCACAGTAAGTTTTAAGAGACAATAAGGAGACTGATTAGACGATTTTCTCTTCTACCTTGCACATTTGGGCTTCAGCAGTAGCCTCCTGGAGCACATAGGTAGGGCTGGCTTACACTGCGGGGGTCGGGGGTGGGGGAGGCAGAGCGGGTAAGGGAACAGACTCCCCAGTGGCCAAGACAAGCACCTCCCCTGACATGAAAAGCAAAACTGACATCCTGCAACCACATTTGAGCAAGCTATTTTTCCCACCACATTTGGACTTCGTGCAGTAGTGGTTCCCACGTGTCACTTCTCAATGTGTGATGCCTGGACAAGCCGCAGCATCACCTGGAAACATTTTAGAAATGCATATTTGGCCGGCCCCTGGCCTGCTAAATCCCAAACCAGAGTCCAGCCATCTGACTGCCTGCCAGGTGATGCACAAACTAGCGGCCTTCCACCAACACTTTTGAGAATTTACATTTTGTCACTTCAAGTTTATGTTTTCACACTACAGTGGCTTACTGAATTCTTACACTCAGAGCTGTGTCTGTTTTATGTTGCCCTTCTGTTTTTAATGTAAAAAATTCATAAATTTTTCCATGTGACTGAATTCTCATTATCAGTCCCTTTCAAAAATTCATGCATTTGTCACTGCTTCACGGTCAGTGTGAAAATTTGTAGGCACTTATGAGAAAACACGGAGAAGGCATGGCACCCCACTCCAGTACTCCTGCCTGGAAAATCCCACGGACGGAGGAGCCTGGTGGGCTGCAGCCCATGGCGTCGCTGAGGGTCAGACACGACTGAGCGACTTCACTTTCACTTTTCACTTTCATGCATTGGAGGAGGAAATGGCAACCCACTCCAGTGTTCTTGCCTGGAGAATCCCAGGGACGGGGGAGCCTGGTGGGCTGCCGTCTATGGGGTCGCACAGAGTCGGACACGACTGAAGTGACAGCAGCAGCAGCATGAGAAAACATTTATTTTTTTAAATTCAAGGACAGTTGACTTACAGTGTTACATTAGTTGTAACTAATGTGTCAGCACAGATAGTATGTTTACAGATTACACTCCAATGCATCCTTGTTGCTTCTCTATTTCATACACACGAGTTTGTATCTGCTAAACCAGTTTTAGAAAAGGCAGAGGAACCAGAGATCAAATTGCCAGCATCTGCCAGATCATGGAAAAAGCAAGAGAGTTCCAGAAAAACATCGATTTCTGCTTTATTGACTATGCCGAAGCCTTTGACTGTGTGGATCACAATAAACTGTGGAAAATTCTGAGAGAGATGGGAATACCAGACCACCTGACCTGCCTCTTGAGAAATCTGTATGCATGTCAGGAAGCAACAGTTAGAAGTGGACATGGAACAACTGACTGGTTCCAAATAGGAAAGGAGTACATCAAGGCTGTATATTGTCACCCTGCTTATTTAACTAATATGTAGAGTACATCATGAGAAACGCTGGACTGGAAGAAACACAAGCTGGAATCAAGATGGCTGGGAGAAATATCAATAACCTTAGATATGCAGATGATATCACCCTTATGGCAGAAAGTGAAGAGGAACTAAAAGCCTCTTGATGAAAGTGAAAGAGGAGAGTGAAAAAGTTGGCTTAAAGCTCAACATTCAGAAAACGAAGATCATGGCATCTGGTCCCATCATTTCATGGCAAATAGATGGGGAAACAGTGGAAACAGTGTCAGACTTTATTTTTGGGGCTTCAAAATCACTGCAGATGGTGACTGCAGCCATGAAATTAAAAGACGCTTACTCCTTGGAAGAAAAGTTAGGACCAACCTAGACAGCATATTCAAAAGCAGAGACATTACTTTGCCGACTAAGGTCCGTCTAGTCAAGGCTACAGTTTTTCCAGTAGTCATGTATGGATGTGAGAGTTGGACTGTGAAGAAGGCTAAGCGCTGAAGAATTGATGCTTTTGAACTGTGGTGTTGGAGAAGACTCTTGAGAGTCCCTTGGACTGCAAGGAGATCCAACCAGTCCATTCTGAAGGAGATCAGCCCTGGGATTTCTTTGGAAGGAATGATGCTAAAGCTGAAACTCTAGTACTTTGGCCACCTCATGTGAAGAGTTGACTCACTGGAAAAGCCTCTGATGCTGGGAGGGATTGGGGGCAGGAGGAGAAGGGGATGACAGAGGATGAGATGGCTGGATGGCATCACTGACTCGATGGACGTGAATCTGAGTGAACTCCGGGAGTTGGTGATGGACAGGGAGGCCTGGCGTGCTGTGATTCATGGGGTCGCAAAGAGTCGGACACGACTGAGCGACTGAACTGAACTGAACTAAAACCCACACCCCTAATTTGTCCCTCCCTCCTCGTCCCTCCCCTCTGGTAGTCACTACTTCTCTGTGACGCTATTTCCAGAGAAAACTGTTACTCTAACTGAGGTACTGAACTATGTGGAATATTTTAAATCTTACAGAAGTTCTTTAAAAATGTTATCCATCAGTCATCCTGCATTTGCCCAGCCCAGCTGTGGTTCCACACAATGAGTGAACACTATGGAGATCTTATCAGCTGGTGAGGCAGTGGTTCTCAGGCTTTGCAGCACAGCAGAATCAGCCAGGGAGCTCAAAACCCAGGTGTGACTCCAGGCTGATTGAATCACAATCTCTGGGGAAAGGGGCTCACTGGTCACTTTCGTTTTTCAGTTTTTTAACTCCCTAGGTAATGGCAATGTACAGCCAAACTGAAGAACCATCGGTGAGGGAATAAAATCCTACCAGACTTGCTGATTATCTTCCCAAAATGTCACTCTTTGAATTTTTTCTTCTTCATTTAAAAATTTTCAACATATTCTAGCTGCCCAGGAGATACATTCAAGGCCCTCATCTGGACCCCATCACCCTCCACTCCCGGTCCATCCCTGCAAAAGCTGACCTTTTCTTGCCTCTGTACATAGGGTGCCCTGTCCTGAAATATGGGCCAGCCCCTCAAGCACTTATTCATCTGAAACGTCCTGCTTCTCTGTGAAGTCCTTTCCAAATGCCCACTCAACCTGACCTCCTGAGCCATTTTCATCATTCACTCCACATCTCACCTGTACAGTCACATATATTAATCATCTTTTAACAAAGCTCTTTTATTTCCCAACCAGAATGTCAACGATGAGGTCAGATAACTGGCTAAGACAGAACTTTTTGTACCCAAGGATGGGAGCCTGCACCTCATCTTAGTTGACTGACCGATGTCAAAGTAGATCCATCTCTTTCCAAGAATGCTGGGACTTCAGGACATCTATAAAAGGAAGATAATAAGTGGGTTCATAATAACATCTATACCCCTGGATGTGGTTTACCAGTTATTCAATCAGTCTCCAAGCTTTCAAAGTGAAAGTGAAGTCGTCCAGTTGTGTCCGACTCTTTGCAATCCCATAGACTGTAGCCTACCAGGCTCCTCTGTCCATGGGATTTTCCAGGCAATAGTAGCAGAGTGGATTGCCATTTACTTCCCCAAGGGATCTTCCTAACCCAGGGCTCAAACCCGGGTCTCCTGCATTGTAGACAGATGCTTTACCATCTGAGCCACCAGGGAAGTCCAAGCATTCAAAGATGTTTTTAAATCAAAATTAATATCTAAGTATACTTTGCTCACATATATAGCCTGCAGTGGCATTTAGCAGTATGTACATTAAACGATTACAGAAGCTCAGATTCAATGCATTATAGAAAAACTATGAATGGGAGGAACCCTCTGAAACTGGTCATGAACTCACCAGAAAAGAACATCACAAAGGGCTGATAGGAGCTGTGATAAGGTACTAAACCTCCAGTTGAAAGGTGCATTAAGAGAATTAGCCTAAGACATTCAGGTGCAGTAGGAAAAAAGCTTCTGAAAGCTTTTTTTGTGGAAAGGAATTAGAAGCAGGGGAAGCCCACAATTTGTTAAGTAGATAATCCAATAAAAGGACTTCTGCTCGAGATAAGTGAATTAACCTCTACCACATCTCCCATTCCAAACACAGAACAATCATTTTTAAAGACTTTTTTTTTAGATTAAAGAAACAGACTTTCACAGCTGGGCATGATGGAATAACTGTTACCAAACAAGCCTTTTTGCCATGACAGCTAGAAAACTGGATGAAAGATATAAGACAACTGTTGTCAGATACCAGACAACTGGCAAGAAAAGACGGAATCCTAAGAGAAGGGCATCAAGAGGGGAGCCCTAGGATCACTGTAACTGCCTTGCAGGAGGCACTCGGTCGACCACTGTGCAGCAAGGATCACCACGCACAGTGTGATAAAGGCTTAGTGGCTGGGATCTCCAGGCAGAGTCCTGGACAGGAGAGACCTGCAGAGTCCTGGAGTCTTCACCTGACACTGAGCTGCACAGACATAGAGCGCAACAAGCTAGCCAGGACCTGTACACTGCAAATTCCCAGTCCTGGCCTACCAGAGTCAGGACATTCAGTACAGACTCCAGAATTCAACTCCCTTTAAAAGTAAAACCTCAAAATCAAAATCAGACAAGAATTGTACACAGACACAAAGAATCATACAAAAATGAAAATTCACACACAAATCACAGTTAAGAATATATAGATGCACAATTCCTAAAAAAAAAAAAATTAGTAAGTCTAATACAACACTATTTCCAAACCAAATTAATTCAAGAAATATAAGGATGATTTTAATATCAGCCACTCTTTCCATGGAATTTCCCACATTAAAAAATTAAATGAGAACTTGTCTCAGTGAACGCAAAAATTTTCCAATGAAATTCATCACTTTTTCATAATAACAAACAAAAACTGTTAAGACAACTAGGAATGCAAAAGGATTTCGTTGTTCTGGTAAATAGTACCTACAGCAAATCCCGCATACCAAAGAGGATACCAAAACCTACAGCAAATATTATGTGGAAACTGTAGAAACATCCCTATTAAAGCTGGACACAAGTCTAAATGCCCACAATAACCTCTATAGTCAATGTTACATTGTAAGTCAAGGTCTAAAATGAAGAAACAATGTGACATTATTTCAATTTATCTAAGTGGTTATGTACATCATCAAGAAATTCTACAAACTATAATAGCAGATAAGAATGTGGTACTTGTTCAAAGAGAGAAAAACAGATCAATGAAATTTAACAGAAAGCTTAGAAACAGACTGAAATATAAATGGAGGCTTGAAACACGATGGAGGAGACATAACAACACGGTAAAGAAATGGACGAAATAAACGGTGTTGAAAAAGAAAGAGCCGCCCATCTAAAAGAACCAAAACTAGATCCCTACCCAGCACAGGAGTGGGCATTCTGGTGTGTTCCAAGGCCTTCAGCTGCGTTCAATTCTGTGCGACCCCATGGACCCCATGGAGCCCGCTAGGCTCCTCTGTCCATTGGATTCTCCAGGCAAGAATACTGGAGTGGGCTGCCAGGCCCTCTTCCAGGAGATCTTCCCGACCCAGGGATCAACCCAAAGTTCTTCTGTCTCCTGCATTGGCAGGCGGGTTCCTTACCACTAGCGCCACCTGGGAAGCCCATGCATTCTAGATCTATAAAACTTAAAGAGAAAATGTGCCAGAATATCTTCATGATTTGGGGTAAAGAGGAATTTCTCAAACGTGAAACAGTAAGTAAAACTCAAAAAGGATTGATGAGCTTGACTGTATTAAAACTTAAAAGACACCATACAAAACAAGTGACGAAAAGAAGATCCTCGCAGTATATTTAACAAAGGACTAATAATCAGATATAGCAGGAATTCCTAAAAATAGATAGGAAAAACAACGTAAAATATGGACAAAGGGTGTGAGCTGGCTATTCACAGATGGTGAAATGTAAAATACATGTGAAAAGATACACAACCTCTCCCATTATCAGAGCACTGCAGATCAAAACAACACTGAGATGCAACTCCACGCTCAAGAGACTGGCAGCAAGTCTGTTAGCACCAAGTGTTAGCAAAGATACCGGGAAATGGAAACGCATGTACTGTTCACGGGGGTGTATGGGATACTCAGCTCTGTGAGAAGCAGTATGGCAACATTCAGTAAGGTTATGATGTGCACACCCTAACACCTAGCAGTTTCCCTTCAACCGTCATGGGCTCCAGCAGACACACACCAACTATAGTAGGAAAATGGTGACACTGACAGACTCACTGATCGACTGTGGTGTACTCATATCTGGAACTGTCTACAGCAGCTAAAATCATGAGCTAGACCATACGCCAAACAGCATGGACGAACCTGGTGAAAATATGTTGACCGAAGAATGTAACTATAAAATGCTACTTTGTAGGACTATTCTTTATATGATACTGCAATACTGCCCATGTAATTTTTAAAGACATAAATCACCACTCCTTGTTTTTAAGGATACATATGAAATCAACAAAAGCATTAAAATATGTATTGGATTCCCACTAAATTCATAACCATGACACCTCAGGGAAGGATGTGGAACAATTCCAGAGAAGGAACTACGTCACTCTATTGGAATTTTTTTCTTTAAAAAATAAAAACATGGGGGACTTCCCTGGTGGTCCAGCAGCGAAGGCTTTGCTTTCCAGTGCAGGGGATGCAGGTTGAATTCCTGGTCGGGGGGCTAGGATCCCACGTGTCTCATGGCCAAAACACCAAAACATAAAATAGAAGCAATACTGTTCACAAATTCAATAAAGACTTTAAAATTGGCCCACATTATCTTTAAAAAAAAGATGTATAGAAAATATGACAACAGGTATTAGCTGTGGGTAGTAGATACACAGGTGCTAACTACTGTATCCTTTTCACTTTCCTGAATACGAAATTTTTTCAAAATCAAAATATTTTTTTTTTTAATAAGCCAACAAAAGGCAATTGAGAATTGCAGACAGTTAAAACCTGATTCTTAATTACAGGGTGAAAGGGTGATCATGGGGATGAGATTGGTCAAAGTGGCAAAAACTGCCAACATCACAATGCTATGCTCAGTCGTGTCCGACTCTTTGCGACCTCCTGGACTGTAGCCCGCCAGGCTGCTCTGTCCATGGAATTTTCCAGGCAAGAATACTAGAGTGGGTTGCCACTTCCTGCTCCAGGGGAACTTCCTGATCCAGGGATCAAACCGGAGTCTCTTGCATCTCCTGCTTGGCAGGTGGATTCTTTACCACTGAGCCACCTGGGAAGCCCAATGTGACGATAATGAACTCAGTATGCACACAGTGGGCTTGCGGGAAACCCACATCAAGACCTGGGTGAGAAGAATGGACATAAAACCCTACCCCACTGTGGCCACAGAGATGGTCTTAGGAAAACACTCATCTTTTGAAACAAATGCTCAATTTTTGCTCCAAACAGTAAATCCTCTCAGATTTCTTCCACATTTGAATCCTACTCCAGTTTAACAAGCTGATCCTAATGTTCTTTAAAAGTTTAGCGACTGTATTTTTAGGAAGTGTCCCATGCCCTGAAGCTCAGGCTCTATTGCTCTTAATTCTAAAAAAGTAACTCTTAGTTATATTTAAAACCCGTCCCAGCCCACACAGGGCAAGCAGAGTGAATCTCTGCCCCTTGCCTAACTCCAAGCAAGTTACAGCATGTCGACCGCATGTGTCCCAGGGAGAAATGTAAGTCTAACTGTGTCTTCTGTGATCAGAGACAGCAGGTGAGAAACTGCTTTGCTGTGTGTGCGTCTTCACAGTAATTCCCAGCTGCCCTTTGAAGTCATTCAATAACACTAAGTGATATCAGATCACAAGACTCAGCATGAGGTCACACATTTTCGTCTGCTCTCACTCCATACGCCCCTTGTGCCAAACTTAAATAAAATGCTGCACTTTCTTTGTGAATACCTCTGGGTCAGCTTCCTCCAAAATCCTCAAGGAGCAAAAAACAATAGTAAAAACCCCAACACCTTTTCCATCCAGCCTTGTGGAATAATGAAGAGCTCCACAAAATCAAATCCTCTACATAGGTGAATCAAGCGCCAAGACGTTTACTAACTTACAGGTTTGGAACAGCTCTATGAAAAACCTCAGGGGGGTGTGTGCTTTCAGAGCACCCTGCTCTTCAGTCGGGATCTCTCCCAGCCTTTCTATGCCGTTTGCTTTTCTAACCTACTCTCAAGTGACAACTTGACCAAGCAGATAGTCAGATGGTTGAGCACAGCACAAATTATGTGGAATATATAAGGCCCAAAGGTTGTGTGAAGACTCTCGGGGCTTTACGAGGACTTTACTTACTGCCTTTATGTCAAGGAGTGAGCCCTCGTCTGCCTAACTCCCTGAGAGCTGTATTCTGGAGGGTGGAGGTTCTGGAAGCCTGAGTTCAGCAGAAGAAGCTTGTTACCATGCGATTTAATTTAAAATAGATGGTCAGCCGAGGCCAAGCACACTCTTCCTGATGCCATCAGGAATAACTGTGAAATCTCTCACAGAGTATAATAATTAAGTCATAAGTTACATAATGAAAAAACCACCAGCAATTTTTATGGATTCTGTTTCTGGTCTTATTACTGCTGTTTTATGAAATTTCACTGTTTTTTTTTTTAAGTCAGTGAAAAAGAAAACAAAGTTAAAGATCTACAAGTTTTTATGATGTAAATGTTTAATTTAAAATAGCAAAAGAAAAATGAGGTAAAACCAGAAAATTTTCAGAAAATGGTATTATATAGGAAGAATTAACAAAAGCTGTCTTTAACAAATTAAGACCAAAATTGAAAAGGTCAGAAATAGACAATTGAGACAAAATAAAATACAATTAGTAAGTAAACCTGTGGTATACTGTCTAAATTAACGAAGTCATCAAAAGAAATGCCAACTAAAACAAGGAGGTACAATATTATGGCTACTTTGTATTTTTTTTTTTTAAAAAAGACATGTAGACTATTAATACGAAGTGTAATAAAGGGTAGTAAAATGATACAAGCCTTTAGAAAGCACTTCAACAATATGTTTCAGGCTATTTCAGTAGCTTCATTTCTAGAAATTTACCCTAAGAAAATAGTTTAAAAAAGAAAATAACTATATACACACTTATACCCAGCTGTCCACAGCAGTGTTATTTATACCAATGAAAAATGCAAAAGCAGCGTATAGATTGGGTGAAGGATGGTATTATATAGCCTTTCAAAATTAGAATTATAAAGTGATACTATAAGTTTTTAAATGTCATTATTAAAATGTATTGAAAACACAAGGTTAGTTTGCTATCCAGTCATTAGTTAAGCATCTTCTCTGATAACAGTATATTTTATTTTCTGTACTTATACTAGTACACATGCATAACAGACGCAGGCCTTCCCCGGTGGCTTTGACAGTAAGGAATCCACCTGCAAATGCAAGAGACACAGGAGGCGTGGGCTCAGTCCCTGAGCTGGGAAGATCCCCTGGAGAAGGAAATGGCAACCCACTCCAGTACTCTTGCCTGGGAAATCCCATGGACAGAGGAGCCTGGCGGGCTACAGTCCACGGGGTCGCAAAGAGTGAGTGAGTAACAACACAGAACATGACAAACAAGTTCCTGACAAATCTTGGGCTTTACAAACTAAACTATTAGGCACATGTAAAGCGTGATTATAAGTGACAGTGTCATAATTCACTATAGGGAGGCCATAAATTTCTAAATAATAAATCTTTGATCTGTTTTAATACCATAATATCTTTCTCCATTCATTATTCAAACATTGAGCCCTTCCCCCTTACACGCTAACACTGTGCCAAGAAGTGCGGATTAAAAGATGGAGAAGACAAATTTCCTGCTCTCATGGAGATCAGAGTCCAGTATGGAAGACAGACAAGTATATATATATGTGTGTTTGTGTGTATACATAAAACTTCACCAGAGTCATATGTTGGAATAATAAAGATATGGAAGAAGTGAGAAATGAAGGGCCCTAAGTGAGAAATCTGGAGAAGGAAATGGCAACCGACTCCATATTCTTGCCTGGAGAATCCCATGAACAGAGGAGCCTGGCAGGCCATGGTCCACAGGGTCGCAGAGAGTTGGACACGACTGAAGCAACTAAGCAAGCCAAGTGGAAAATCAACCAATATTTTCAAAATTATATTCAAGGGATCAAAAAGGATACAGACAATTCTCAAAATGGTTTGTACCCTTGAGGAGATGTAAAATCCTCCTACTGATGGAAGCCACCAGTGGGGTGACGTGAAGCTGGACTCAACGTTACACAGACCTGAGTCTGAACCCCTACCTGCCTCCCAGCTGGGTGCCCTGGGGTCAGTTCCAAGTCTGACCTGTGCTTCAGACCCTCACTCAATGAAGTCCTGAGTGACAATTCTGTACTCCAGGTTGCACCAGGCGCCATCACACGCCCCATGACTAGAACTATAGGTAAGAAAACACTATCTCTGCCCAGAGGAACTCACAGGCCAGCCAACGGACCAACAGAAACAGTGATGATAATTCTAACAAACATTTCAGAAAGGGAAGAATAAATACTGTGCAGCGGGGCCCTATCCTTAGGGGATTCAGGGTATTAGGAAAGACCTCACTGAGATCATGAACTTACTATCAGATCTGAAAGGTGAGAGCAATAAATAACTCATGTGCCCAATCGCAGAGTATGGGGCCAAATGCTAGTGGTGAAACCTGCCACAAGCCATCAAGAAGCAAAATGCTGCTCGACTCTACTGATTCCAGAATGACTCTGCATAAGAGATAGGGTTCAGGGGAGGGGGAAGGAATTAACATATATTCTTTAATATATGTGTCCAGAACGCTGACCTAGTACGATTTAATGTAACCGGCAGAGACATTACCCTGTAAAACAGGAACAGAAACACTGATGTCCATCGTCACCACTGCAGCTTAACAGTGTTCTGGATTCTCTGGTCGACTCCGTACTAGCATAGCTGTACCAAGCCAGCTTGTACACTGCCAAGGGGGTGTCCGCGGTACAGACTATCTAGAAAGCAATCCGCCATATTTAAGATTAAACCCTGAGAACACTCATGCTATTTGTATTTTATCATTACTAATCCAGGAAATTTTCTATTCAAGTGTGTCCACCGCAGTATTACAATCAATACAGTGGTTAAAAAAGAGAGAGAGAGAGAGAAAGAAAAGAAATAACCTATCTGTAAAAACAAAGAAGAGACAAAAATCATGAAATGTGATTAAGTCATCAAAAACAATGTCCTAAAAACTTTTTAATGACTTGGGATAATGCTTATGAAGTATGCCAAGATTAAAAAAAATAAATAACCCTCCACTCTCTCTAGAACACACTCCAGTCAGCCTTGCACCTCTGCCTGTCCACTGAGTCACAGTCACTAGCAACCTCCTGCCTGCCAGTCCCATGGCCTTCTCCCTTCTTCCCAAGAGCACTGATGGACCAATCCCTCCTCCCTCACTACCTTCTTCCCTTGGCTGAGATGTTACCCCACCAGCCTCTGCCAACCTCACTATCAACCTTCACAGTCTCCCCCCAGCTCCTCTTTCCCTTTCTGATCTCTCCATGTTGACATTTCCCAGGGCTTCCTTGGTCCTTGGGCCCTTCTTCTGATGACCTCATTCAGTCATGTGGCTCTGATTTCCGTTTAAACTGGGCCCTAATTTAGACCTCAGGCCCTGTCCTTCTATCTGAACTCCAGCTCTATCTAACTACCTCAACAGCTCCGAGTGGATGTCTAACAGATGCTCAAATTGAGCACATCTTGATTCCTGACCACCTCTGCTGAACGCATACAGCACAACCAGCTCCTCCTCAGCACTCATCTCATTCAAAGAAACCACCGTAGAGGGAGGTGATATATGTATAATTATGACTGATTTGTGTCGTTGCATGGCAGAGACCAACACAACGCTGTAAAACTGTTTTCCTCCAACTTAAAATAAAAAAATTACGTACCAATCTAAATGGGAAAAGAATTTTTAAAAGGATACATGTATATGTACAACTGAATCATCTTGCTGTACACCTGAAACTGTCACAACATTGTTAATCAACTACTCCAAAACAAAAGAAAACCAAAAAAGGGCATCACCATTTGCCAAGCTGCTCACCAAGTGCATTAGTTTTCTAGGGCTGCTACAATGAAGCACAACAAACTACATGTTTTAGACAACAGAGAGTCACTGTTAGAAGTCTGAAATCGAGGTGTTGGAGGCACTGGTCCTTTCCGATGGCTATCTGGTTGCCTTCTCCCAGCTTCTAGTGGCCTTGGGCATCCCTGGCTCCTAGAAGCTGTTTTCGAAAGTCTTCCTTCTATGCATCTCTCACCACCTGCCCTCAAACCCTTCTCCCAGCCACCTTGTCCCCTGCAATCTATTCTCACCAGGGCAACCAGAGGAATCCTATAGAATCAAGTCAGATCACATCCCTCCTCTGCTCCAAACCCTCCGAAGGCTTCCATCTCACTCAGTGAAACACAAAGCTTTTATTTTCACAGTCACTTCCTCACCTTGTGCACCATACTCCTGTCACACTGGCTTCCTTGCTCGTCCCTGGGCAGACAGTGCCTGCTTCCACCACAGGGCCCTTGCACCTGCCTGTAACATGCTTCCCCAGATATTCACGCACTACCTGTCACAGTTATCCAAGTCTATGTCCCAACCAGTAACGCTGAAGAAGCTGAAGTTGAACGGTTTTATGAAGACCTACAAGACCTTCTAGAACTAACACCCAAAAAAGACGTCCTTTTCATTATAGGGGACTGGAATGCAAAAGTAGGAAGCGAAGAAACACCTGGAGTAACAGGCAAATTTGGCCTTGAGTATGGAATGAAGCAGGGCAAAGACTAATAGAGTTTTGCAAAGAAAATGCACTGGTCACAGCAAACACTCTCTTCCAACAACACAAGAGGAGACTCTACACATGGACATCACCAGATGGTCAACACCAAAATCAGATTGATTATATTCTTTGCAGCAAAAGATGGAGAAGCTCTATACAGTCAACAAAAACAAGACCAGGAGCTGACTGTGGCTCAGATCAGGAACTCCTTATTGCCAAATTCAGACTTAAATTGAAGAAAGTAGGGAAAACCACTAGATCATTCAGGTATGACCTAAATCAAATGCCTTATGATTATACAGTGGAAGTGAGAAATAGATTTAAGGGTCTAGATCTGATAGAGAGAGTACCTGATGAACTATGGAATGAGGTTCGTGACATTGTACAGGAGACAAGGGAGCAAGACCATCCCCATGGAAAAGAAATGCAAAAAAGCAAAATGGCTGTCTGGGGAGGCCTTAAAAATAGCTGTGAAAAGAAGAGAGGCAAAAAGCAAAGGAGAAAAGGAAAGATATAAGCATCTGAATGCAGAGTTCCAAAGAATAGCAAGAAGAGATAAGAAAGCCTTCTTCAGCGATCAATGCAAAGAAAGAGAGGAAAACAACAGAATGGGAAAGACTAGAGATCTCTTCAAGAAAATTAGAGATACCAAGGGAATATTTCATGCAAAGATGGGATCGATAAAGGACAGAAATGATAGGGACCTAACAGAAGCAGAAGATATTAAGAAGAGGTGGCAAGAATACACAGAAGAACTGTACAAAAAAGATCTTCATGACCCAGATAATCATGATGATGTGATCACTCATCTAGAGCCAGACATCTTGGAATGTGAAGTCAAGTGGGCCTCAGAAAGCATCACTACGAACAAAGCTAGCGGAGGTGATGGAATTCCAGTTGAGCTGTTTCAAATCCTGAAAGATCATGCTATGAAAGTGCTGCACACAATATGCCAGCAAGTTTGGAAAACTCAGCAGTGGCCACAGGACTGGAAAAGGTCAGTTTTCATTACAATCCCAAAGAGAGGCAATGCCAAAGAATGCTCAAACTACCGCACAATTGCACTCATCTCACATGCTAGTAAAGTAATACTCAAAATTCTCCAAGCCAGGCTTCAGCAATATGTGAATCGTGAACTCCCTGATGTTCAAGCTGGTTTTAGAAAAGGCAGAGGAACCAGACATCAAATTGCCAACATCCGCTGGATCATGGAAAAAGCAAGAGAGTTCCAGAAAAACATCTACTTCTGCTTTATTGACTATGCCGAAGCCTTTGACTGTGTGGATCACAATAAACTGTGGAAAATTCTGAAAGAGATGGGAATACCAGACCACCTAACCTGCCTCTTGAGAAATCTGTATGCAGGCCAGGAAGCAACAGTTAGAACTGGACATGGAACAACAGACTGGTTCCAAATAGGAAAAGGAGTGCGTCAAGGCTGTATATTGTCACCCTGCTTATTTAACTTATATGCAGAGTACATCATGAGAAATGCTGGACTGGAAGAAACACAAGCTGGAATCAAGATTGCCAGGAGAAATATCAATAACCTCAGATATGCAGATGACACCACCCTTATGGCAGAAAGTGAAGAGGAGCTAAAAAGCCTCTTGATGAAAGTGAAAGAGGAGAGTGAAAAAGTTGGCTTAAAGCTTAACATTCAGAAAACGAAGATCATGGCATCTGGTCCCATCATTTCATGGCAAATAGATGGGGAAACAGTAGAAATAGTGTCAGACTTTATTTTTGGGGGCTCCAAAATCACTGCAGATGGTGACTGCAGCCATGAAATTAAAAGACGCTTACTCCTTGGAAGAAAAGTTATGACCAACCTAGACAGTATATTCAAAAGCAGAGACATTATTTTGCCGACTAAGGTCCCTCTAGTCAAGGCTATGGTTTTTCCAGTGGTCATGTATGGATGTGAGAGTTGGACTGTGAAGAAGGCTGAGCGCCGAGGAATTGATGCTTTTGAACTGTGGTGTTGGAGAAGACTCTTGAGAGTCCCTTGGACTGCAAGGAGATCCAACCAGTCCATTCTGAAGGAGATCAGCCCTGGGATTTCTTTGGAAGGAATGATGCTAAAGCTGAAGCTCCAGTACTTTGGCCACCTCATGCGAAGAGTTGACTCATTGGAAAAGACTCTGATGCTGGGAGAGATTGGGGGCAGGAGGAGAAGGGGACAACCCAGGATGAGATGGCTGGATGGCATCATGCACTCGATGGATGTGAGTCTGAGTGAACTCCGGGAGATGGTGATGGACAGGGAGGCCTGGCGTGCTGTGATTCATGGTGTCGCAGAGTCAGACACGACTGAGCGACTGAACTGAACTGAACTGAACCTTTCTCACATCACTCAGCCTCTCTATGACTATCTGCTCCAAACAACAATGTATAGGCCTCGATTAGTCGGCTTCATTTTTCTGCAAAGTACTTATCCCTAACCCTGTATTATTTATCTATTCCCTGCTTCCCACTAAAATATCAGCTCCATAAGGAAGAAGACTATTTCGGTAGCTGCTTTTTCCCTTGGACCTAAAATAATGTCTGACTCAAAGAAGATAATAACTTAATGCCTGGTCTAACTCAAAGAAGATAATAACTAACTGTAGAATGAATGAACATGTGAAGGCAGGCTGGAAGAAAAATATATTTAAATGCTAACATGAATTACAATCCTAGGAGTGGTAAAATTATAAGTGATTACTTATACCATATTATACTTTCTTATTTGCTACAATGGCCTTCCCAGCATGGCAAATATCAATACTTTATCAAGAAAAAATGTTAATTCACTTAATGGCTAATTTAAACACACTTAAATTTTTAAGGGGTATAAATCCTACAACCTAAACAATACATGAGACGGAGTACCATATACTAGATTTTATGCTAACTGTACGATACTGAAACATACATTATTTTTACTTTGAAACTTATTCTTAACAAACTTGGTAATGATTGGGTAATACGTCTAGCATTATTATTTACATGGTTACCCTAGTTGAAAAGCTTTTCATTTTCATCAACCGAAAATGCTGAGACGCTTTTTTTGAAAATCAGAGAAATAAAAAAACAAGATTTATAAGGCTTAAACGACTGCCAACTTGAGAATCATGTACCTGAAATTTGGATTAAAATAAAGGTAAAAAGACTAAGACAGAAAACAGAACTTTACTCTGATTAGGGAGCTAGAAGTAAAGAGCCCACTAAAGTAAGGCAGCCCATACCAAGCCCAGTTCAGACACTGGCTAGCTGTGTGCCCTTGAGTATATGTCCATTACCTTTTTTGCATCTCAGTTTTCCCATCTGTAAAATGGGAGTGAATTTTTTTTTTTAAAGAGGGTTTCTGATGGATCAACTAAACGCATACACAGAAAGCACTGGGACAGGGGCTGCTTCAGAGTAGCATTTGACAGGTGTCAGCTATTATTATTATTCTGTGCATCAAATTCATCCCACACATGCCCCAAAATAGCCTTTAAGGAAGCTTTTGAAAAGCAGGTCACATCTATATCTGGGATAGAATTTTATTTCTACCATTGGAATTTTAAATTTATGCAAGACAGCCTTTCACACTGAATCAAACATAATAAGTTACCTTTTTCCCCTTTCTTTCCCACATTTAATCATCCAGAATAAAGCTGTGGGAGGCAAAAAGTGATAGAGCATCAATCTAAAATAAAATATTACATGGTTGTTACAATGCTCAAGACTCATATTTCCAAACAAATTTTCTTACCTGAAAAAAGGAATATAGCTACATGAGTGAGACAGAGCCTTTAAAAATTACTATTTATTTTGACAGCATTCCTTTAGGTAAATTAAGAGTATTATGTGACCAAGAATGGGAACACCCTGGAAGAGATACAATCCAGGCCATGCCAAAGGCTCTCCTTACTAAAATAAAAACACTTGTAAATGTCACTGATGCCTGAGCATCACTGTAGAACACAAACATTCAGTGGACTGTGGACACAGCCCCAGCTACAGGGATCATAACAATTAGGCTCTAAAACCCCAAACGGGAGCAACAGTTGACGCCTCACTGTGAAATACCAGGCCATGCCTCTAAATGGAAGAAGAAGCAAAGCAGGTGAGGCTATTTGCAAACACTTAGCCCTATGGCTACTAGCTCTATTATTGTGAAATGTGATACAACCATTTTCAGAATTGAAGCTGAAACAGATCTATGGACATCAAGGACCCATCAGCAAGCAGTTGAAAGGAACAAGCAAACCTCTGTTCTCAAAACTTAAAGACACAGAATTAAAATTGTTTAAATAGCATTTCTCATTTCCGACATCCTTCAGAATAGAGCAATTATTTTAGTAAACGTGAATAGAAAATGCTCCTTTTAGTGATATACTGGGCCTACCTTCCACATGCATTTAAATTGTTGTTGTTTTTTTTTTTACCTGAATTGCTCTAAGTAGCTTCCTTAACAGCTGATCATCTCAGAACCGAAATGTATAATCAGCAAACAAAGAGAAATTTACATAATTATTAGGACAGAAATCAACAAGAATGATCTTTCTGTTAAAGCTGTCAACTTTAAAATAAACCATTTCCATCTAAAACACAATGCCAAAAGTGTTAAATAATGGATGATGTTCATAGGGTGTTACTCTTCCCAACTTCTTAATGTTTTGTATTTTCCAAGAAAATAAACCATAAATTAAAAACCAATAAAATAAGTTTTCTAAGACTTAATCCAAGTAATTATTTTTATGTTTCAAAATATGCCATGAATATCCTACTTATTTTAGTAGTAATTGTATTTGTTTCTGTTTTCTTACAAATAGAATCACTAAATTTCCTGCTAGTCAATTCTGAAAAAAACATATTAAGAGAAATAAAATAAAGAAACTTTACACAATTCTGGAAGTAGAGATTTTAATCTCAAAGTGTAAAAAACACAATCACGAATGTCTCACAACTGCCCATTTAACAGACTGATTATACAGTCACTGTTCTCAAGCCACAATCCCCTAAAGATCATGTATTCCTAGTACCCACTTTTATCCTTAGATTTCTTCCCATTATTTGTTACCATCAGTTCATACCACAACTAGGGGTTGGCTTCTGTGGAGTTAGAATGAGAAAGAGAAAATGTTTGTGTTCCACAGTGATGCTCAGGCATCAGTGACATTTACAAGTGTTTTTTGGTGATAGATGCTTTCTAAAAATAGTCCCAAATCTATCCCTTCCTATCAGCACATGCTTCTTCTCCCATCAAAAGGTGAATCTTATGTCTCTCCTTATTGAGTATGAGGCTGGGTCTACGACTTGTTGTTTCAGTCACTAAGTCAAGTCCGACTCTTTGTGACCCCATGGACTGTAGCCCACCAGGCTCCTCTGTCCATGGGTTTCCCAGGCAAGAATAATGGAAAGGGGTGCTATTTCCTCCTCCAGGGAATCTTCCCGAGCCAGAGATCGAACATGAGTCTCCTGCATTGCAGGCGGATTCTTTGCAGCTGAGCCACCTGGGAAGCCGGGGTCTATAACTATTCTACCAAAAAACGCACAAGTGCCCTACTGAGAACCTCCCAGCCCAGGCTTGAAAAGGCCCACAAGCAATACCTCCTCCCTCTTGAAACCTAGCTGCCATGTCATGGGGAAGCCCAAGCAACCAAGGAAAGAGGCCCACATGGAAGAGAATTGAGGCTCTCAACCAACAGCCCCTGCTAAGCTGTTAACCAACTGCCAGCATCATCTTGCCAGCCATGGGCATGTTCCAGCTGATGCCATGTGGTATGGAGACAGGCTGTCCCTACCGAGCCCTGCCAAATTGCAAAATCATGAGTAAATAAATGATGGTGTTTGTTTTAAGCCACTGAGTATTAGGATAATTTGTCTCAGAGGCATAGATAGAAATAGAAACAATCTTCCTGAAGAAGAGCCATTATCTCTCATTTTCAGGGCTTCTGCTAATTCTATCATGCTAAATTACCCTGCATTAAGCACTTAAAATCTGTGGTTGTGTAATCAAGTCTTCAAAATAAAAATGAGCATAGTTGTGACTAACAGCCTCCTGAAGCCTATGAGGAAGGGAAAAGACCCAGCACAGGCCTCTGCATCTGTGCATTCCCAAGTACTGAAGATGATTAAAGACAATGACAGCTTTCTCCAGTGATTTCCTGGCAAAGTTACCAGTGCAGAAAAACACTCATCTTTGATAACAGTAGCCACAACTGAATACTATTTTACAAGTTTTATGTTATATATACTTTACCACAATATTTAAAATAATGTAATACAAACACATACACACACAAAACCACTGTATACTGTGGGTGGGAGAATTAGATGGTATGTGAATTAAATCTCAATACAGCGCTTCCATACAGTCCTCCACACAGTAAACAGTCCAGCTCATCTTTGACCAGCTCTATCTTAAAAAGGCTTTTCTGTGTTAAAATGTGCCTGTGCACAGCTTTCATTCATCAGCTCCCATTTCCACAGTATTGAAGAAAGCTCCACCATCCCGCCTGTGACTTCTCTTCTCCTGAATCAAGCTACCCATCCCCGCAGCTCCTCACGTCGGCTCTGTGTTCCCTCCATCATCAGCTGCACAGCTCTGAGTATATTACAGTAGCTCCTGGTACTGCAGAAGAGCGTTCACTTTGGAGTCAAAACGCCTAGGTTTAAATCAGAGTTCCATCACTTACTAGCCACAAGAAGCTTCAGTTTCAACATGTGTAAAATGCGAATGGGGAAAGAAGTCTCATTTTTGGGAAGGAGTGAGACAGGGATTGAAGTCAGGGCCTGAGATGACAATCACCTGTACTCAAAATCGACGCTTGCAAATTTACTTAGAGTGGTCAATACACTGTTTCTCAGTATGTCTTTCCGCATTTAACAAGCCACCATTTCTTTGTTTAAACACTCTCTCCCCCCTTCTGCCAAGCACGTGTAGTTAATTCAAGCTCTGAATGACGCAACTTCATAGAACAGACCCAACCTCAACATTAAGCAAGCAGCAACAGGGTCTGGAACCCAGGAAGCCCACCAAAACGACTAGCTTTTATTATTGTATTGCAATTCTGGGCTTCCCTGGTGGTTCCACAGTAAAGAATTCACCTGCCAATGAAGACGAGGATTCAGTCCCTGGGGCGAGAAGATCCCCTGGAGAAGGAAATGGCCTGGTGCTCAGATGGTAAAAAGTCTGCCTGCAAAGCAGGAGACCAGTTTGATCCCTGGGTCAGGAAGATCCCCTGGAGAAGGAAATGGAACCCCACTCCCCATATTCTTGACTGGAGAATCCCATGAACAGAGAGTCCATGAGGTTGCAGAGTTGGACACAACTGAGCGACTAACACGCACCAGTATCCTTGCCTGGGAAATTCCACGGACAGAGGAGCCTGGCGGGCTACAGTCATGGGGTCACAAAAGAGTTGGACACAACTTAGTGCCTAAACAACAACAGCAATTCCAAGAGGGAAGGAGAAAATCTAATGTGATGTCTCCAAAGTGGTCAGCCCAGCTGGCGTGGAATGGGGCAGAGTGGGCCAGTGCTGGGAATGTTTGTTTTTTTTTTTTAATGTCATGACAGGACCTCATTTTATGATTTTGATTATTTGTACTTCCTCCAGTTGGCAGGACAGAGAAGTCTGGAACATCCACCTCCAAGAGCACTGGAGAAGAGACTCAGTCCCCCACTTCCAGGACTCGCTGCCCATCTCACCTGCAAGCACTCATGCTGATTCTCAGCCCCCAACCCAGCCTCACAGGCAGAGAAGGGAAGAGTGGTTTTTGCCTGGCCCCACCCCACCGAGGAGAAGGCGATGGCACCCCACTCCAGTACTCTTGCCTGGAAAATCCCATGGACGGAGGAGCCTGGTGGGCTGCAGTCCATGGGGTCGCGAAGAGTCGGACACGACTGAGCAACTTCACTTTCACTTTTCACTTTCATCATTTGGAGAAGGAGATGGCAACCCACTCCAGTGTTCTTACCTGGAGAATCCCAGGGACGGGGGAGCCTGGTGGGCTGCCATCTATGGGGTTGCACAGAGTCGGACACCACTGAAGCGACTTAGCAGCACCCCACCGAACATTAAACACACATTTTCCTTTCACCACCCCACAGAGGTCCACTCCATTACCTGCACAAATGTAACTACCTTCTCAACTAAACTTCTGCACTTGTTCCAAAGGAGCTGGTGGACTCACCCAGGTGTACTGTTGAAAACTGAAATACTTTCCACAACAGAGGTGAACCACTAGATGTCAAAACGCTCAAGGGTTATTTTTCAGTGTCACAATAATGATAGTCATCTGCCTGATCAAAACGTTCGATCGCAGGGAGAGACCAGACCAGAGACTGGTCATGAGCACCAGGCCAGGCAGCAAGGTCCTTGATCCCATGTCTACCGGGCTACTGGGAGGATCTCTCTCTCTCTGCCTCACCACCATGTCCAGCTCAATGCGAGAATGTGGGGTAGTAAGGAGGGGAGCCCTTACAAGATCATTTAATGCAGGATACTTCTGCCCTATAACATTTCAGGGAGGAGAAATTATTGCCTTTCTGATAACCAGTGTTTGGTGATGGCTTGCCACTCTCTCGCCTGAACAAGCCCTGGGCCACAAGAAACCACTGACAGATCCTGTCACTGGCACAACCCTCTGCCAGGGTCCGTGTGATGAGTGACGAGGGGAATATACCACAAAGCTGGTTCCGGCAGAACGACGTGGTAAACGGTTGTCAACCTGGCAAGTGAGCCCAGCAGAATCTACTCAGAACACAAAGGACTGAGCCATAATCTGAATATTCAGAGTTCCTTATGCCCTGTACCATTTACCCGTCAAGCAAGACATTTTCTCTCACCATCCTTCCTAACACCCAAGGAAGGATAAAATCTCTCTAGTAGGAAAACTGGGCCCCAGGTGCATCAGCATTATTTAATCTCAAGGCAGAAGTTCTAAGTGTGGTCCCTGGATCAGCAGCATCACCTGGGATCTTACTAGACACGGAGGTTCTGGTGTCTCGCCTCAGCCATATGGAGTCCAGCAATCTGCGCTTTAACAAGCACTCTGGATAACTCTGATGCATGAAGAACTTTGCCAGCTACAGTCAGATTTGCGAGTTACTGTCTTAAGGTACTAAGAATCTATGCAAAGGGGATTTCTGGGGTGACCAGCATTCATTAGCTGCAAAGCAGTCTGGGACTTGGGACAAAAGGCAGAGTCAGGCTGTCCAATAACATGAGTGGAATCAGGGTCACTCAGGACCATAGCATCATGGGCAGCTCAGGGACTAACCATCCAAGTAACAGAAAGGATGGGTGATCTGCCCTGAAGTATGGCTTGAAAGGTAAGACACTGCCAACTTCAGGGACATCCTACACCTCACTGGACAGCCATGACTCGTTTTCAACATCTTATAAAAAAATGAAATCCTGACTTTCCTGGTGGCACAATGGATAGGAAGCCAACTGCCAATACAGGCGACACAAGCTCGATCCCTGGTCCAAGAATATTACATGTGTCTCAGGGCAGCTACGCCCATGTGCCACTGCTACTGAAGCCCGCATGCCTGGAGTCCGTGCTCCACAGCGAGAGAAGCCACTGCAATGAGAAGCCCGCACGACCCAACAAAGAGCCATTCTTTGTTCCCGCTTGCCACAACTAGAGAAAGCCTACACCAAGCAACGAAGACCCAGCACAGTCAAAACTAAATAAGTAAATCAAAATTATGAAAAACAAACAATGAAATCTTCTCTTCAAATGCAGTTTTACACTGAAGCTTAATATACGAAACTGACAAGCTCCCTCCCCACCTGCTTCTCCTCTCACCTCTCCGCCTTTGTAGCCCCTGATACACCTCAGTGGAATCTTGAGGGTTTCTGAGGGCACAGGTTGAAAAACATGGGCTCCTCACAAAACGTGCTGCTTCTGGAGCCCCACCAGACCTACTGAACTAGAAGAGCTGGGGGTGGGGGGGGCCTCGGAATCTATCTTTTTCTTCAGGTAACCCTGATGATCAGCCAGCTCAGAGCCACTAAGCAATGCTTGTCTCAGAATAGAGCCTAGCCTTGTATAGCATCTGCAGGAGCCGGTTAGCCCTGCACACTCCTGGGCCCTCCTCAAGCCCTATTGAGGCTGGATCTCCAGAGCAGAGCCCGGAATCTACAATGGAAGGTAGTTCTCACGTGCATCGAGTACACACAATCTTGTGGTGTGCTGACTCCACCCCCTTCAATGTGTCCATCTCCACCCCCCTCAATCTCTCACCCTCTCACCTGAAAACATAAAGAGAATTCATCCCTCCTGGCTAGTCCCTGAACCTTCACTCCTAGAGCCTGGGTGTCAAGCCACTCTCTGAGACACTGGAGGAGCAGGAAGGGGGCATGTCTTGGAGCCTGGACTCCTTTCAGTCTCAACTCTTAACGCAGGAAAACAGGATCGCTGACATCCAAGCACCAACACTTGGGGCAGCGGGTCTCAATGTGGTTTGCGTGATTAGAATCACATGAAGAACGTTAAAAACAAAGCGTCCAGGTGCCACCTTCCCTACAGATTCTGCCTTAATTGCCTTGGGTGGGGGCATGGCATCGACATTTTTTAAAGACCTCTTGGGTTAAAATGCACAGCCTGGGGAGACTATCACACCCTAGTGCAGACGTGTGCAAATGTGAACGTGCACAGGTGCTGTTACAGTGAAGATTCTGATTTGGGGGGTAGAGGTGGGGCCCAAGGCCTGTTTCCAACAGCCTCCCGGGTACTGATGCTCGGGTCACATCTGGGGCAGCCAGGATCTCGTGGTTCTCAAACTTCTGAATCATCTGGAGGGCCTGTTAAAATGCAGATGGCTGGGCCCACCCCGACAGTTCCCAATTCAATATGCCTGCAGCGGGACCCTAAAATTTGCATTTCTAACAAGTTCTCAGGGGAGCTCAAGTTGAGGATCCAGGGACCACCCTCTAAGAATTAGGAAGGCCATGGTTTTCAAACATTAGTGTACATTAGAACAGCTTGAGGGCGTTCTGAAACAGAGGTTAGCAGGCTTAGTCCAGATGATTCCCATGCCTGGAGAGAAGCCCAAGAATTACAGCTCCACAAATTCCAGGAGATAGTGAAGGACAGGGAAGCCTGGCATGCTGCAGTCCGTGGGGCGGCGTGCTGAAGGCTGGGAATGAATGCTTGCTTAAGGGAGGAACTGCCATTCCAACATCAACTGTCTTTAACTCTACTGCAGAAACTGCAGTCGCTAGACACGAGTTGGCGACTGAACAACAAAGCTTCTCAAGGGACTCACATGGTCTTCTAGGCCAGGGACCTCATTCAGGTCTAGAATTTGCATCCTACCAAAGCAATGACATATCTGGTACTAACAGCAAGCTGGAAAGAGAGGCTGAACATCATAAATGTCCTTTATAAAGTGCCACCACACTGCACATGTAAGATACTCTCATAAACCAGGCCCAACCTAAGGAAAAAGAGAATGCCACATGGAACTAGACAAGTTCCAGATCACCGCTGGGTTTCCTGGAAGCCTTGTCTCTAGGGGTCCAAACCTAACCTACAAGGTTAGAAGAGAAAGATGAAGCCACAGAAACTTTGCTCTAAACAATACCTACATGCACAAAGGAAAGCAAATAGCAGGGTGGTTAATCAGATAGGTGTAGACTCACGTTAGGACTCTGGTTAAGCTCTAACATGGGGGAAATGATATCTCACTTGGAGGTTGTTGAGAGGACATAATAAGGAAATAACATATGTCAGGTACTTAGCACAGGACTGTCAGTCAGTAAAATTATGACTATATGACAATTCTGACAGCAGACCCATAAAATCGTGGAGCTGGAAGGGACCTTGATGTTTAGCCTTCAGCCGATAAAGGAAACCCAAAGACCAGGAGGACAGCAGTATCCCAAGCCCACCCCGACCTTCTGGATCAGAATCTGCATTTTAACATGACCTCAAGAACATTCCTACGCACATTAGTTTGAGAACCACTGCCCAACAATAACCCCACCAGCTAGGGAGTATGTCAGTGGTTCTGAACCCTGCCAAGTTGTAATCATCTGGAGGCTTTAAAAAAAGTTACTCATGCAAAGTCAAATCCCCAGAAAGTCTGATTCAACTGGTTTGGGAAGTATCCTGAGAACTGAGGGTTTTTTTAATCTTAAAGCAGCAGAGATTGAGAATCACCAGTACAGAATAAGGGTGCAGAGGAACTTCTGTGGCAGTCCAGTGGTTAAGACTCCACACTTCCAATGCAGGGACTGACAGTTTGATCCTCTGGTTGGGGAACTAGGATCCCACATGCCATGTGGCGTGGCAAAAAAAAAAAAAAAAAAATTTTTTTAATTTTTTTCTAATTTTTAAGTTATTTTTTAAAATTACACCTTAATAAAAAAACTATTGTATAAAATATATTTTTAAAAAATAAGTGTGCAGGCTCTGCAGTCAAATGGATAAGTTTAATCCTGCTTATACCACTCACTGGCTGTGACACCTGGGGCAGGTTGCTTACTCCCTTTGGTACTTCAGTCTCCTTATCTATAAAATCAGCATAATAATGATTGTTGTTGTCACTGCTGTTTAGGCACTAAGCGGTGTTCAACTCTTTTGCAACCCATGGACTTTGTAGCCCACCAAGCTTCTCTGTTCATGGGATTTCCCAAGCTAGAATACTGGAGTGGGTTGCCATGTCCTTCTCCGGGGGGGATTCCCGACCCAGGAATCAAACCCATGTTTCCTGTCAGGCAAGCAGATTCTCTACCACTGAGCCACTAGGGAAGCCCTAATAATAATGGTGCCCAATCTCATAAAGATACTTAGAAGACAAAAGGAGACTTATTCCCGAAAACGCACAAAACTGTGCCAGGCACAGAGCTTGTCCTTGTTAACAAGCACTGACTAGTGCTAACCTGAGCAGGCAGATATTTAGCTTCTCCGTAAAGGCTTCCAGTGACAAGGAGTTCAGGCTTCACACTTTAGCACCTTCCTCTGTGGGATGCTTACTAGAAAGTTCTAACTATGAGAGCATTGTAATAATCACTCGGGTTGGCCTTTCCCACAATCCAGCTCTAACCTCTGTAGCTGGCTGCGCCCTGAATGACACACACGCGTACTCCTAGGTGAAGACCCCTTCTGTCTGGACCGTCGCTGTGAATGCAGCCCAGACGTCCTGGCCTGGGATGAATGCACCCCTTCAGGCAGCAGGAACACCCAGCATCCAGCCGCAGGCTCTGCCTCCACCGAGCTGTGTGACTCTGGACGGGCCACAGCGCTCCAGGCCTTGGCTTCCTCACCTCCTACACAAAGGGTCAGGCCAGGCAGTCCCATGTGCCCCCAGCATCATCCCCTTGGGTTTCCTGGGCTCACAGTGCCAGAAAGGGGCACTCACAAACGCCTGGGTTGGGTTTTCCCTCACCACGGTCTTCCACAGTACGAAAAAGGCAGCCACTGCCCACTCAGCACAGACGTGTGATGGATGCTCCTGCAGACTCTTAGCAACTCCCCTGCACACTCAGACTGAACAATAGGCTTTCTCTGAAAGTCTCCTAAATATAGACACATTCTCCGGGTGAGCAGAGGATTTCCTGAAGGGTTTTTCTGGGGAAACAGACCTAAATAATAGATGGGTGTTTGGTTTGTACTTGTATATATGAGTGTGAGTGAGTGTGTGTGTGTGAGTGTGTACATAAAAACAATCTGGTGATTGTGTTGGGTTTTTTTCCCTGAGAACACTAAGACACTGGGAATCATTTGTCAGGCTGTCTCAGTCAATCTTGCTTTCACTGTGTCTCTTGAGTTCAAACCTTTCTTTGCTTTTAAATGAGCCCCTTTTCAGTTCTGGCTTCTCCTGCAGCACATCCAAAGCTGGCTTGCGCGCCCCTGCAATTGGGCTCCCACCCGCCTGCCCGTGCCCAGCACGCTCCCCTGTCCACAGTGAACCTCCCCTAGCAGCACCTCCCACCTCCACAGCCCTGCCTGGAGGGTGCCAGCTCCCACACACCCAATACTGGCTCCCCTTATTTCCTCTCCTTCCCCCAAAACACGAGGTGACCTCTCTCCCCTCTCTCTCCTGCCCCAAACATTAAACCCAACTCTATCTCCTTGATCAATGTCCCTGGCCCTCTTTTCCATTCCCACTGCCACCACTGGCGTATATACACCCTCCTTTCTTTCCTAGAGCTCCACCTCTGAAGTGGATTGTTTTCCTCTATAAATCGCCCTATTATTTGAGCTGGTGGCTCAGAGGTTAAAGCATCTGCCTGCAATGTGGGAGACCTGGGTTCAGTCCCTGGGTTGGGAATATCCCCTGGAGAAGGAAATGGCAACCCACTCCAGTACTCTTGCCTGGAGAATCCCATGGACAGAAGAGCCTGGTGGGCTACAGTCCGTGGGATCGCAAAGAGTCGGACACGACTGAGCGACTTCACTTTCTTTCACTTTCATAAATCGCCCTGCATCCCCACAGCAGGATTGGCTCCTGCCCCTCCCAGGCTCTCTGAACATATCAAACACAAGAACATAACAACTGTTGTTTGTCAAGCCTCTGCTTCCTGCTGGTCATGGCACTGGGTTTTTCACTCACTCACCCTGCAATCCTTACAATATGCATGGATCTATACTTTCGGACCAGGAAGCTGAGGCTCCGTGACAACACCTGTATTCCAATCCCGTGGAACCGTGGCTCTCCTGGACAAATGACTGGGGAGCAGGGGTGGAATCCGCCTCTCAGAGCCTATCACGTGGCCCTTCCACCTGCCCTTCCTCCACAGGGTTTCCCAGGTGGCTCAGACAGTAAAGAATCTGCCTGCAGTGTAGGAGACCCAGGTTTGATCCCTGGGTTGGGAAGATCCCCTGGAGAAGGAAATGACGACCCACTCCAATATTCTTGCCTGGAGAATTCCATGGACAGAGGAGCCTGGTGGGCTACAGTCCATGGGGTCGCAAAGAGTCAGACACAACTGAGCGACTAACCCTTTCTTTTTAACCTCCTCCACAAGCATTCTGTAAACTGAGTAAACCCCCACCTTATGGACACAACTCATGCCTCCACCCCCTGTTCTCTCTGCCAAGAATGCCCTTCTCCCAGTCTCAGCCTGCAGAAGCATTCTACCCACCGAACTCACCTCCCTCCGTGTGTTGCTCGGCAATTTCTCGAATGCACTGCGTTTGATACAGATCTCTCTCCTTTGGATCCCATGGCCCTTGGCTTCCCTCTTAAACTAATCCATGTGCTTTTCCAATCCATTTCACACTGCAGCATACTCTTGGGTGGCAAGAACCAACTCATCTTTGTGTCCCCACAACTTCCACCCTAGCACTGAGATGGTCTCGTGTATAACTGATGCTCAACAAATACTTGCTGAATTGGCCAACTGTTGTAAGATGCTATCAAAGAGAAGCACGCTGAGAAAACGCAAGAATCAGAAATCACACATCATCTTCCTCCTTATGCCCCTGAGGACTCCTTTTGTCACCTACAAGTAGTGACTACCAGTATTAGGACATGAATGAAAATTTCATTATTTAAATGAAAATTATTTAAGACTACCGATATTAGGAAATGAATGAAAAGTATGTAAGCATATTTAAGCTCTACAAAGTCAATTTAATTTTTCACAAATAAATGTTAAAGAAAAATAAAAAGCTGGTCATGAAGAAGTGAGCTTCGTGTCTCTAGAAGGATTCAAGCAGCGGCTAAGTGTCTTGGGGCAGAGGTGCCTGGAGGATTCCTGGACTGGAGTGGGGATAGCATAGATGGCTGATCATTTTCAAATGATTTCCTAGATTGTTTTCAAATAGGATTTCAGCCACCCCCTTCCTGCTGTCAGCACACCCACTGAAGATGACAGGCGTTTTCTGTATGTACCACAACTGAAAACAGTTCCTGAAACCCTATCCCATGCCATTCTGCCAAGCATCAATGTGTCACTGAAGTTGTGCAACAATTAAAAACAAGTCAAAGCAGTCAGTGAGTTCATCCTCTGATCCCAAACCCTTATTTTTAACATGAAAATCTACGTGTGACTTTTATATACTTTCCAAAGCCACCAAAAGCCAGCTTAATATTTAGATACTTCAAGGTGACTTAAATTCTCCATGTGTGTGCTAAGTCACTTCAGTCATGTCTGACTCTTTGCAACCCCATGGACTGTAGTCTATCTGGCTCCTCTGTCTGTGGGATTCTCCAGGCGAGAATACTGGAGTGGTTTGTCATTTCCTCCTCCAGGGGATCTTCCCGACGCAGGGATCGAACCCAAGTCTCTTATGTCTCCTGCATTGGCAGGCGGGTTCTTTACCACTAACGCCACCTATAAATTCTCTATAGTTACAGGTATTTATGTGGGCAAATATTTAAAAAGAAAGATAAGCAAATATGAGATCATATTTTGTTCTATAACTTTAAACAACAAGTTCTGTGATGGGAGATAAAAAGCAAAATGAGGAACAAATTCAAGCAAAAGAAAATAAGCACTCTCTTCTTCTCAAGTCAAAGTTTTGTCATCACACTCTCAGAAATCTGCTATAGCCATCTTTATTAACTGCACAATCCAACTTGGAGCCAGAGGTAGTAGCTATTATAATCCTTCAGAGTAAACTGTTTATGTGTGAGTGATGGACTGTCCACCATGAGCAACGAACAAACGCCAGGGCTTCCCAAGAGAAAGGACGCTCCTTGACCACCTTACAGTTAAAGTGACTAATTTCTTCATGGAAAGCTCTGACACGCACCTTCCTTTATGTGGCACCCAAAAGCTCAGTTAATTTGTCTCAGATGAAAACGCTGCACAGACAGGTAGGTAGAATCCCAATACCAAACTGAGTCATAAAAATGACTAATGAAATGTGGGACTTCTCGCCACACAGCTGCTTTGCAGGACTGTGCTATGAATCAGACGAGGTAATCTGAAGATCGCTCCCCCACACACATTCATTTATTTAGCAGATTATAAAACAGTCATCAAAGAAGGTATTCAGGAAACCTAGAAGAAAAGCATCCAAATTCACGAAAATGTGGTTAGTGACCCAGACACCAGTCTTCATGTAAACAATACAAGCAAATAGTAAAGAATAATATGACTCCAAACCAACAGTGTTAAGCTTTGGGAAACTCACACCATGTGTTTCTAATTGAAATTCTTTAAATGGAACTCCATTAGAATTTTATGGAAAAGTTACTCAAGCTAAACTTACACTAAAAAAAAAAAAAGTTTAATCTCCTCTATACTTTGTCTCCATAGATCTGATAAAAATAGTCATCACTGGGTTGAAATTTAAATGTGAGTTCTAGAAGCACTCCAGGCTGGCAGAACACCCAGAGATCATGATAATTCCCAGCAGACACAAAAGACCAAAAATTAATTGGCCTGAAACCTTTGCAAACTGCAGAGGTACAAAGTATCAGTGTGCACAGTAAGCGTTGGATCCAGAAAGCAGCTCCCCAAATGGTAAAGGGCAGAACTTACTCCTGGTTATTACTATTCTTGCTCGGAAATTAACAACAGCTAACACGTAACCTACCCCTAGAGGTAAATGTGTTTTAACAAGGGTTCCCACATTTTCATTTTGCCCTGAGCCCTGCAGATAAAGTAGCTCATCAATTCCTCAGATCCAGTGAGACCTAAAATCAGCATCAACCTTAGGCTTCCAAGTTACCTGGCTAAAACAAAAAACAAAAAACAGCCTCTCTTCCTTCAGCTAGTCTATGTAACTTCCACTTAACAATCACAGGGTCCTGCTTAACTCTGCCTCAAAGTTCACCCCCATCTCCCACCGTACCTGCAGACACCCACTCCGCTTGACTCTAGCTTCCTCTGCATCACCCTCCAGTCAATTTACATCCTCACCAACATCTTCCCAAAAGTCCTAGATGATCCATTACCCTGGCAGCTGAGAGTCTAGACTTCCCTAAGAAACATGAAAGAATCAAATTCAATCTTCTATGCTTATAAAACTTAATTGTGTCAACAGGGTCAGAGATTCATTCATTCATTCAAAAATATTTTTGAGTATCTACCATGTACTAGGCACAGGAAAGATACAAGAAACCTTCTAGCCCCTGCAACTGACAGAAGAAATACCCTTAGAAAGCTTCACATGACCTATGGTCTTCCTTCAGGAATAGACAGAGAAGCTTAGAGGTGTGGGAAGTGGAAAAAGCTGATCAGAAGCCAGATAAAGAAGGGGTGGAAAAAATAACTTGGATCTTCTTTGTGGTTTCCAGAAGAAACAAAGATGTGCCCCCTAGAGGTTTAGACAGGGCGAATCCATCCCTAATATCCCGATTCTCACCCCTCAATGTCCCCAGACCCGCCTGCAGGACCCCTGCCAAGCCCACTCCACAGATGCTGCTGAGCTAAAGTATGCCAGAGAAATTGCTCCCCTGTTTTAGAAAACCATCAGGAATGAAGATTCCACAAGGTCACACAAGATCAGAGAAGCCCTTCAAAGCCACGTGTTTTACCACCAAGTTGAGTGATGAGAACGCATCAGGAGAGATGAAAGGGGAACCTGAAATGTATTCAGATCTGAAAAGAGACGGCCAAAAGCACTCATCGTATCAGCAGCAGAATGAGATGATCACGGGAAAAAAGCAGAAGCTGGCAGTCTTGTGCTTGTCCAGGTACACACTAGACAAAAGATGCATACTGGTGCTCTAGGAACTGAGGATCTCAGAGCTGCGGGTGGGGCCACCCTGTCACTGACACCACCTTCTAGCATGGCAGTACCTTCTGTAAACAGCATCTGCAAAGGGTCCTTGGAGGACCTCACCTGAGAGTCCTCGGTTAAAAGCTAAAAACATACCAAATGTAAGCTGTTGTCTTCATTACCCACAAGTCCCCCTCAATAAGAAAAAACACACCATACGACAAATGGCTTAGAAGAAAATTACCCAGGACTATTTTGACAATCCAGCTTTATAACTCTGCGATCCACATAGGACTGGAATGAAAGGATTATCAGAGGATGTTTCCGAGCCCTCACGATTTGTAATTTTATTGTTCTTAAAGTAACATTGAATGCTGTCCACTTTGGCCATAGGGCTTACCCCTTCAATCTACAAGGATGCCTTATCCATCTGCTGCAATGGTAGATTCTTCCTCTTTAATAAGACTTGTGGTAAAGCAAATCCAAACCCTCCCAACGGGAGAACCCCTTTTCCAGCCAAACTATAAAGTCAGCACCATCCATTAATGGAATGAGAGTTTTCCCACCAGACTCCCCAAGTCCAAATTCTATCCTCAAAAGCCATTTCAAACAGTTCCTATTCGAATATCTCGCCAAAGAAGAGCAAGGTCCTTCCTTCAAAGCGTCACTAACTCCAGACTGGGAGCTACTTGAAGGTACAACCATGCTTCACCCATGTTAGCATTTCTAGTACTGGAAAGTGAATGGCACACGGTACGTGTTCACTTGGTGCTCCTTTGATGAATGAATGAGCCTTGGGGCTGGGCTGCTCTTCTGGCATCTGCACATTCGTCCTTATTGTGCCTAACAAAGCATCAGTGTTTCAAAAGCTAAGAACCATATCCATTTATTATCTCACAGCTTCTGTAAGTGAGCAGTCTGAGCACAAATCAACCAGCTCTTCTGCTTCAGGGTTTCACAAGGCTATAATCAAGGTGTCAGTGGGGCTGCAGTCTCATCTGAGGTTCAAGAGGGAAAGAATCTACTTCCAAGATCATTCAGGTTGTTGGCAGACTTCATTTCCTTGTGGCTGTCAGACTGAGCGTCCCAGCTTCATACTGGTTACCAGCTAAGGACAGCCCAAGCTTCCCGCCCCATGGTCCTCTGCATAGGCAAGCCACAAGCCCTAGAGGGCAGCCCACTTTTTCCAAGCCAGCAGGAAGTCTCTCACTCCAGCCCACCAAGACAGAGTCACACATAACCTAACCAAGGAAAGGACATTCTATCACTTTTGACGTATTGTACTGACCTGAAGCAAGTCACAGGTTCTTCCCACACTCAAGAGCAGGGAATTATACAAGGCAGTCACCCATCAGGGGCTACCTTACGGTGTACAGCCACACTCCCGGTGTTATCATCATCTCAGCCTCCTCCACTGGGCTGTCGGCTCCACAGAGCAGGGTCTTAGCCATCTGTACATTGCCTTCTATATAGTACTTTATTAAAAGTTTAGTGAATTAAAATAGAAGGCCAAGCAAGTGTAAGGTATAGGTCTCTAGGGACATTTACAGAGAGATAACTCAGCTATTAAAATGTTAGCAGTTTTTTGGTTTTTGGTTTTTGGTTTTTTTTTTGGTTTTCTTTGTAAAGTGTTTACCCATACTGAGACTGAAGGAATGAGAACTAATTGTTTTAATCCATATTTTAAGCCATTCTTCAAATTTGGGTCTTTTCAAAATTTGAGCACCATTTTCCAGTACTGCAGCCTTGTCCACATAACATTTAAACTTCTGGATGCTTTGATCAAAAGTAACATATGGGTTTTTGGAAATAACTACGTTTCCATTGGGAAGAAAAGACAAAATACTTACTTTTAACCAGGTGTAACTATTATCATAGTAACTGATAATTTAAATAAGATACCCCACCCCCGCCCCAGAAAAAAAGTATTTCTACTTGGAGAAGAAACAGATATTTTTTTAAAAAACATAATTTTCCTTCCGTACACAGATAAAGTATTTTTGCATCCACTATTTTGTAGGAAAAAAAGACACGTGATGGGGAAAACAGTCCCTATTTCACAGGACAAGCAAATCAACTCCGTATTCATTCTTTTTCTACAAAAGCTCCTGGTTTTATGGTAGGCAATTCCTTTCCTAAACACACATCTCATAAAAGTGTGTGTCACTGCTGAAATTCTTAACTGGGCTAATTCCAAAGATCTGATGCATTCCTCCAGCAACTTCCAGGAATGAGTCAGCAGGACCCCAAGGAATGGCCGAGCAGCACTGACTTGTCCCTTCTCCATCTGAACTTCCTCATCTCCACACAAGCAGGCTTTGTCCCTGCCAACGCTGAGGGCATGTTCTGGACTAGAGCTTGCTCTTCATTTCACTTTTAAATTATCTTGGACTCGAGAAGCAGTACCTGCCTCCAAAACAAGATGTCACATTTGCTCCTATTCCTTTTATTAATTTTTTAATACCTTTCACATCATTCCTTGCCTGAGACGTCTTTTATTTCAGTAGACCCACTTTAAACCCAGGGTCCTCAAGCTTCCTTGTGGATCAGCTGGCTGGGTACTTGTGAAAACAAGAGTCACGGGTGATCCCCCTGGGGCTCCACTGTGGTAGGTCCGGGATGGGGCCCTACAACCTGCCTTTCTTTTTTTTATTGGAGTATAGTTGATTTACAATGTGGTGTTCCTTTCTGGTGTACAGCAAACTGATTCAGGTATATCTATCTTATGTATAATATAATATAGAGAACATATAGAGAACATATATTTTTTCATATTCTTTCCCACTATGGTTTATTACTAGATATTGACTATAATTCCCTGTGCTATATAGTGGAACTTAAAAGTTTATCTATTTTATATACAGTAGTTTGTATCTGCTAATCCCAAACTCTTAATCTGTCCCTCCCCACCCCCTTTCCCTTTGGTAATCATAAGCTTGTTTTCTACATCTGTGAGTCTGTTTCTATTTCATCAAAAAGTCATTCCCACAACCCACATTTCTTACACATTCCACAGCGGGGTGTGAGGCAAAGGGGGCCTGTGTACCCACCAAGCTGATAAATGTAGCTTTGAAGAGTATGAAGTGTGATTTTAATACCATCCACAGTGAAGAAGAGAACTAGGAAGGCCCAAAGATACAAAACTCATATTCACGGAGCGGCAAAAATGGCTTTTCCAAGTCTCCTCGGTGACTGTGCAGAACAGACTGTGTGGCCGTGTGCATGGCGGCGCCTGCTCGGGTCCGAGGTTCCCATCTGGGATGAAGGAATGTCCCCAGGCCCTTGGGCAGAGGAGAAAACCCAAGCTTCCAGTCCCCAAGGCCTGGAGCCCACAGGAGCCAATCTCCCTGGACTCCTCCCCACCATAGGCGATCAAGGAGAGGGTGCGTGACGGAGGATCATGGAGGGGTGCGGGAGGGAGGGGACGGGGACGCAGAAAGGGAGGAGGTGGAAGTGGGTTTGGCCAGAACAGTGGTTCTCAAACCACAGCTATATAGGCACCCCCTGGAGTGTGCATTAAAACAAGAGTGCTGGGCCCCAACCTCAGAGCTTCTAATTCAGTGAGTCCAGGACAGGGCGTGAGAGTCTGCCTTTCTAGCAAGTTCCTGGGTGATGCTGCTGCCCCTGATCCAGGGACCACGCTTTGAGAACCACTAGGTCTGTGACGTGCCATTCAGGCAGACTATTACAGGAAGGTATGGGGCAACTGTACCAGAGAAAGGCTCTCAAACATTCAACAGTGGGCATTAAAAACCCTCATCCAGGAGGTTTGCTATAATATACATTCTCTCCTAACAAAAGGAATGGCTTACTAACATAATCTCAATTGCCACTGAGTTAAATGAATTTCAGCTGGTCTTTGCCTCAAAACAAATGTGACTTGTAATGCTTATTAATCAAGCAACTGAGAGTCTATTGTATATGCAGAAACGCTGCAGAGGCCAACCGATAAAAAGTAAATCAAAAATAGGGACCCTGCCTGTCATTTAACTTATCATCTGTATTATTTCACCTCTGATTACTGAGAAACTCTGGACTAAAAACACAACCTTTTCATTATCACAATAAGAAAGAAACAGAGCTTTCGTGAAAGAAGGGTTGTCTTTGCCTGCACTCTACCTTTAGGAGAATAAAACAAATCAATTGTGCGTTGTGGGTAAGGGTAGTAAAGTGGCGATTTAGGTATTTTTGCCTGTTTTCAAGCCAACTTTTAGGAGTTGCCCCCCAGAGACTATAAATCATTGGTAAACAGATGATCAATGTAAAGACGTGATACACAAGCTCTGCGATCCCCCAAAACTTAAGAAATACATTAAGCCTTCTCACTTTCAAGATAAGAATTATACCAACACATTACAGGAAACAATTTTCACTAACAATTGAAAAATTTTCACAAAACAGAAATCACTTTAACATCACCTTATACTTATAGGGCTCTTTTGTGCAGTATGTTCATGAACCTCATTTTATTTGATCTTCACTTACAAAATGGGAGATGTAGCCAATGTGTGCCATTAACCTCATTTACAAATAGGAACAAAATCACCCAGGTTGCCTTTGTACCTACTTCAGTTTCACCCCAAAATCTGTATGATAGATTGAGGGGAGAAGGGGCACTGAAGAACAGAATTCAAATGCAATGCTAAAATTTTACACTCTGACTTTAATACATCCTAACCACTCTCTGTGAATTTCCTACAATACAAGATTGGGATTTTTACCTTTAAACTTTTTGAAGGATTTAACATTTTATTTTTTATTTAGTATCACATGAAGATCTCCCTAATTGTTAACACAGCAGTTAACATACCAGAGCCTTTTTTTTTTTTTTTTTTGGATACTCAAACTTTCATCCTAAGTCTCAGCCTCATGGCTCTGGTGAGCGTGTTATCTTCTGGCAGAGCTTGGCTGAGGCATGGAAGCTCAGGCGGCACGGGGCCGGTCTGGAGATCTGGGTACAATGCAGGCGGTTGGACTGTGACCATAATTTGGGTGTGACCTTGGGTACTTCACTCTTCCATACGCCGCTTTTCCCATCAATACAAATTAGCAATAAAGGGGATTAAAATTTCTATTTAAAACCCTACTTTTCAATTAATGATTGAATCTGCTGTATTTCTTTATACTAACAATAAAATATCAGAAAGGGAAAGTAAAAAAAATAATCTCTTTTAAAAGCACATTAAGAAAAAAACGTGATCAAGGAGGTAAAAGACTTGCATGTTGAAAACTATGAAACTCTGATAAAGGAAACTCAAATCATTTAAAGAAATGGAAACATATCCCATACTCTTGGATTGGAAGATGTAACATCATCAATATGGCCACACTGTCAAAGCAATCTACACATTCAATTGCATTAATTCCTATAAAATACCCATGACATTTTTCATAGAACTAGAACAAATAATCCTACAGCTTATATGAAACCATAAAAGACCCAGAATTGCCAAAGTAATCCTGAGGAAAGAGAACAAAGCTAGAGGCACAACCCTCCCAGACTTCAGACAATGCTACAAAACTATAGTAATCAAAACTGTGTGATATTGGCCCCAAACTGACATATCAGTCAATGGAACTGAAGACAGCCCAGAAATAAACCCACACACCCAGTCACCCCATCAGTTAATCTTCAACAAAGGAGGCAAAAATATACAATGGAGAAAAGACAGTCTCTTCAGCAAGTGGTGGTGGGAAAGCTGGACACCCACATGTTAATCAATGAAGTTAGAACACTCCCTCACACCATAAACAAAAATAATTCAAAATGGCTTAAATATGACACGACATGAAAACTCCTAGAAAACAACGTAAGTAAAACATTCTCTGACCTAGCAATGTTTTCTTAGGTCAGTCTCCCAAGGCAACAGAAATAAAAGCAAAAGTAAAGAAATGGGACCTAATTAAACTGACAAGCTTTTGCACAGCGTAAACAAAATGAAAAGACAGTCATGGAATGGGCAAAAATATTTGCAAACAATGTGACCAATCAGGACTTAACTTCCAAAATATACAAACAGTTCACACAAACTCAGTAACAGAACCACCACCACCCAATCAAGAAATAGGCAGAAGACCTAGATATTCCTCCAAAATAGACATACAGTCAATAGGCACATGAAGAGATACGCAACATCAATAATTATTAGAGACATGCAAATCAAAACTACAGTGAAGTACCACCTCACACTGGTCAGAATGTCCATCATTAAAAAGTCTATAAATAGCAAATGCTGGAGAGGGTGAAGAGAAAAGGGAAACATCCCCCACCGTCGGCTGTCGGAATGTGAATTGGTGCAGCCATGGAAAACAGTATGGAGGTTTCCTTAAAAACTAAAAATAGAGTGGCCATATGACCTAGCAATTCCACTCCTGGGCATATATCTAGAGAAAACGATAATTCAAAAAGATACATGAAGCCCAGTGTTCAAAGCAACACAATCTGCAATAGGCAAGACACAGAAACAGCCTAAATGTCCATCAATAGATGACAGCATGGACGGGCCTGGAAACTGCACTTCATACTAAATGAAGAAAGTCAGACAGATAAAGACAAGTATCATACGATAGTATTTATATGTGGAAATAAATATGTTAATACAAATGAACTTATTTACAAGCCAGAAACAGACTCACAGACATAGGAAACAAACTTATGATTAACAAAGGGGAAAAGGGGTGGGGAGGGGTAAATTAGGAGTTGGGATTAGCAGATACAAACTACTATATAGAAAATGAACAGCAACGTTCTATTGTATAGCACAAGGCATTATATTTGACATCCTGGAATAAACCACTATGAAAAAGAATGGATGTGTGTATCTCTGAATCACTTTGCTGTATACGAGGAACTGATACAACATTGTAAATCAACTATACTTCAGTCTTTTTTAACAAAGGTCAACAAAATTCTTTTTCCATGCTTTCTAACTAGTGATGAAAAATACCAAATCCTATACTGTGTTTATTCCTTAGCAATAAAATCCACTTCTATCTGTAACTTCCCTATTTATGGTTTTCCATAAGACCTGACTGGGGCTCCAGCCCTGTCTCCCTTACCACCTATTACTCTAGCTCTCACTGACAACCCAGCAAAACTCACGTCTGGAGTCCTGTACAGGGTCAGGCCTATTCCCAGCCCAAGGCCTTTGTGTTAGCTATTCTCTTGGCTGAAAAAGCCCTTCCTCCACACCCTTTCATACCACACAGGTCTCATAAGTCATTTCCTTATAGAGACCTTTCCTTACTCCACCCCTCTCCCAGCCCCCACCACTCTTGAACCTACTGCCCTAGTTTTTTTCCTTCTTTGTACTTAATACCTTCTGTGAGGCATTAACTAGCACACAGGGACTGAGTGAAAGTATAACAGATGAATAATTCATTCATTCATTCATTCAAACATTCCATCCCATCCTTCCTTCCCTGAAACTCCATGTACTTACTAGGTCCTGAGGATAAAAAGACAGTTATGGTATGATCCCTTCCCTCACAGATGGAGCTCACATTCCAGCTGAGAAGCACACAGCCACACACGCACACGTGCAGCTGTGATACAATGTGGAAAAGGGTAAGACAGAAGAGGATTTGTATGCAGGATTTGTATGCCTGATATTCACAAGAATGACCTGAATTAGGCTGGGTGATGAATGATCCCTCTGCCCATTCGTTTCATTCATCCAGGTTGAAAAAAATCTCAGAAGAGTTAGGTCACTGATCTACTTTAAATTACACAGTCAGTGGCAGAGTCAAAAGTGCCCCTCAGTTCAGTTCCGTCACTCAGTCGTGTCTGACTCTTTGCGACCCCATGAATCACAGCACGCCAGGCCTCCCTGTCCAGCACCAACTCCCGGAGTTCACTCAGACTCACATCCATCAAGTCCGTGATGCCATCCAGCCATCTCATCCTCTGTTGTCCCCTTCTCCTCCTGCCCCCAATCCCTCCCAGCATCAGAGTCTTTTCCAATGAGTCAACTCTTTGCATGAGGTGGCCAAAGTACTGGAGTTTCAGCTTCAGCATCATTCCCTCCTACTCTTGAACAACTGTAGCAAATGATTCATCAAGGTGAGGTGGTACCTCTGAGCCGATTTAAATAGCTTTTATAATGAAATATTTTGAAGATGCTAATTGTTAACTGTCCACTTGAGATGGTGTTAAGATAAAACACATATCAGTGAAAGGATGGCAATTCTACTTTTACTTTATAATAGTAACAATAAAATGGCAACCCACTCCAGTGTTCTTGCCTGGAGAATCCCAGGGACGGCAGGCCTGGTGGGCTGCCGTCTCTGGGGTCGCACAGAGTCGGACACGACTGAAGCGACTTAGCAGCAGCAGCAGCAGTAACAAAAATAAACTGAAGTTCCTGCAAGACTGAAAGGGAGATTGGAATTGTTTTGTAATCTTATACAAACATTTTAAAGTCTACAAAGATAAAGGGTCCTTATTATTATATTTTCCTTATTTTATTATCTTCTTTTCCTCCAGCGGTTTTTTGCTGGTTACATCTTCTAGCCTCTGTAAAGATGCTTCTTTGATTCATTACCAAAATACCTCTGAAGGTTCCTCTTCAACCATTTAGTTCTCACCTCTAAATAATTGATGAGTAAATCAACCACATCAACTTCAGTTAAAAACACCTCCCTCCAATTTGTCTTCCCATCCACTGACCAAACTCATCCTTCCTCTGGTTGAGCAGAACCAAGAGCATGTATTAAAAAACCAGCCCATCCATCTCCTAATTTACAAAACACAACATTTCACAAACTGTTTACTTAGGTCCGTGCCAACAATATTACTCAAATGTGGTGGAGTGAAAAAACCACAGGGACTAGTGTAGTTGGCCAAGAGCAGTATTTGGGGATCTAAAATTACAGGGAAAATCATACAACATTCATTATACTTAGTCCCAAATTTCTATCAGATGATGTTGAGCAGAAAGATTCTAAAATTGGCAGTGAGAAAGGAAAAGCTGTCTTACAGTTTGGGCCATGCCAGGGTAGCCTTCAGAGAAGCAAGAGGAAATGGAATAAGGTGGTGTGCCCTTGAAAAGCTGTCATAATAAGCAGTGTCTGTCGGGCAAGGGATAAACACACAGAAATATATAGTGGAAAGAAAACCAAAGGGGAATTACCACCCAAAGGTGAGAGGAGACAGAAAAGGAAGTGGAATTCTTTATGTAGTATTTAGAGGAGAGTATTTACAACACAGCAAAATCAGAGATACGTGTTCAATTCAATTCTACTCAATTCAGTTAGCATATGTCCTACAGCAAGGAAGGGAGCCTGGGTACTTAAAATGATATAAAAAATCCTGCTTCCCAGGAGGTCCACGTGGATGGTGGGGGAAGATGCCTCTCCCACCTGGTCCAGCCATACCCAGAGCGAAGTAAGAGTGCAATCAGAGTGCTCCAGAAAAGGGGAAGAGAGAAGAAGAACAGAAGAACAGGGCCTCCAGAAGAAAAGGGCATCTGCGAAACACCAAGAGGGGTGTGTAAAAGGCTGGGGTGCCCATGAGGGGCAAGGTCAAGTCCAAGATCAGAGTGAGGATGTGTTGGCAAAGTGTTAACATCAAGTTAGGTGCCTTATATTCTAGCTCCAAAGACTGAACTTGTAACCAAGGAACTCCACCACCTCTAGTTCAGGGCAAGTAAAACTCTGGCCTAGTAAGGAGGGAAAGAGGAGGAAGGCAAAAAGGTGGGTATGATGGGGAGTAACAGACAGCATTTTCTTCATGTTGTCTCGGGTCTAAATGACAGTGTGCACACACATGCTCACTGCCCAATGGACTGTGCCTACATGAAATGTTCACCCTTAATAATAAGCTAGGCAAATAGGTGCACAAAAGCGTATACAAACACAGCTCTGTATTTTTCCACAAGTACCAAAACAACCAGTTTGTGTCACATCAACAAATTATGTACTGTTTTCTCTCCACTAGGAAGACAGGAAACATCATTAGTAAAACATGCAGTGAAGGCAAGATAAGACCTTCGTCTCTCCCTTATCCATAAATCATTGTGCTTAATTACCACGTCAGGGAGGTTTTAAAAACATGAGCCCAATGAGCAGGGCTGGATGTATTATTGTCTGCATTTTTGTGTATTTAAAATATGTTATAATTAAAAATAAAACACTTAGTAGAAATAAAGCACCCAACATGTTCCAAAGTGTTTAAATCTTTTTTAAAACCACTTTATTTAACCACCATTAACAATTTTTTATCATTAACAATTTTTGCAAATTTCCAATTCTTATAAAAATACATGTATTGGGACTTCCCTGGTGGTCCAGTGGTTAAGAATCTGCCTGCCATGGCTTCCATTCCTGGCCCGGGAAGATCCCACATGGCTCGTGGCAACTACACCCTTGTGCCACAACTAGTGAGCCTGCGCTCTAGAGCCTGCCCATGAGCCAAAACTGCTGAGCCCGTGCACCGCAACTATTGAAGCTCTTGAACCTAGAGCCTGGGCTCCGCCACAAGAGAAGCGACCAAGATGAGAAGCCAGCACACTGCAGCAAGACAGTAGCCTCCACTCATTGCAACTAGAGAAACCTCGCATGCAGCAATGCAGACCTAGCACAGCCAAAAATAAATCATTTTTTTCATGTATTTATCATTCAACTAACTAAAGAAAAACTGGGTGTAATAACCCTATATGCAGAATCTCTTTAAAGCAGACCAAGTGGAAAAGGCCAGAGGTGTAACCAAAATCAACAGTGGCCAATTCCTTACATTGCCTGCTCCCTGGAGCAGCCCAAGCTTCTGCACTAGGGAAGAAGGCACATTCGATCCACAGTCAGACTGAGGGGGAGGGTCCCAACTGAGCCTCTACCCACCCACCCTCAGGTCACTGCAAGGGAATCCCCAAGTGCCTCGGGGATGGCCCAGGGCTCTAAGTAGCCCACTTCCCAAGCCCAGGTGCAGAGCATCTGTGGATTCAACTGAGTTGAATGATTCCCCCCACAAAGAACTAGAGTCCTGATCCCTAGTACCTGAGTATGTAACCTTATCCAGTGGTGCTCAATCACTCAGTAGTGTCCAACTCCTTGTGACCTTATCTAGAGCTAGGGTCTTTACAGAGGTGATCACATCCAAACAAGGTCATTGAGGTGAGCTCTAATCTGATATGATTGGTGTCCTTATAAAAAGGGGCAACTTGGACCTCAAGTTAGACATGCATAGACTAAAGGAAAATGAGGTGAAGAAACACAATGAGAAGACAGCCTTCTGCTAGCCAGGGAGAAAGGCCTGGAAGAGATCTTCCCTCACACCTTCACAAGCAATCAGCCCTTCTGACATCTTGATTTCGGACCTCCAACCTCCAGAGCTCTCATTCCTGTTGTTGTAAGCCACCCTGTTGGCGGTACTTTGTTATGGGCTAGGGAATTCACAGTGAGCTCTGGCAGGGAAAGTCCATCCAAGGCAGGGAGGGCTGTCATGGGAGCTGAAGACCAAGACCTCAGGAGAGAGGTTTCAGCATCGGGCTGTCCAGGAAGCAGCAGAAAGAACAACAAACCAAGAGCCATAGAGCTGGGTGGGGGCTGGGCCCTGCCCCCTACTTAAACAGGGGTAATAAATCATGCCTGCCTGGCCTACACCCCCACGGGTGTGGAGGTCAAGGAATGCTCTCCAGTGCTTGGCAGCACATATACCAACACTAAAAAGACACAAAGATAAGGATGATCCCTGCACAAGCATAAAACGCAAATTCATGAAGCGTTTCTTTCTTTTTTTTAAGTAAAAGAAATGGAATGCCCTCTGCAGGCTCCAAAGCACTGCACAAATGTGCACAAATGGCCCTCTCTCATCCGCAGATCTTCAGTTTCTGCTCTGATTTTGCTCCCTGTTGCCAGAGTGGCAACACCGCCCTTGCACTTCACCCTGCTCATCACTCGGAAGCACTTGGAAGCAAAATCTGCATTTTAGGAAAACTGAATTCGAGCTCCCAAACATGTTTGAGTCTGTTTGGAATATCCAAGACAACAAATAATAGGGTCAGAAACAGCAAACTCCTGCGGTGGCCAAAGGTCCTTTCAACAAGTCAGGCTTCCGAAGGGCCCAGGGTTCACTGGACAGAGAAACAGTTCCCTAACGCCTGCCAGGCAGAGACGGGGTGCACAGGCTGGCCCGGGGGGCTTCAGGGCTTCGCCACGAAGGTTTAAGTATGATCGCAGCCCAGAATTTATGGTTCCTAAATGTTTGTTTTAACCAGTGCTGAGAACACATATTTGACCCAGTGTGAACTTGACCTCTGGGTCCTTCTCCCTTTGCCGGGCTGTCTGTGCCGCACGACAAGATTTTTCCAGCCAACCCTTGGGCCCCTGCTCCTTGCACTGGGGCCGGGGCCGCCCTCCCAGCAGCTGCCACAGTAAACCTCACGGCAGATCTACCAGCAAGGCAGCTGTCAATGGCCATAGCAGGCTGACAAAAAATGTGTGATCACTCCAGGCCCGACTCCCGCGCTTAGCCAGCACAATGCCGAGCCAAGAGGCGCAGGAGCCTCTCCATCACCTGGTACTCCAGCCACACTGCACACTCATGGGTGGTTCCACACACTCATGGACGATGCCCTCGATGCCCACAGCTCCAGGCATCAGGGCATGCGTGACTCTGCCTCTTCTGTATATAATTAAGGAAAATGTCTAGAGTTGGCTTTTTTTTTTCCTCCAAAGCACTGTGGGCTGAATGCCAGTGGAAAAGCAACGGAATATCGATTTTCTGTTTCTTGCTAAGGAGAGAACAAGTCATTTGATGTGCCATGAGTTAAGTGAGTAAAAACAGACTCTGCGCGCCCTACAGCTGGCTGCATTTCTCCTCTATTCATAGACCCTGGCACATGGTAAAAGCTCAACAGATACCCATTACATAAATGAAAGAACCATCCATGCATTTAGGCAGGGCCTGCCCTGTGCCAGGCACCAGCTTTGGATTCAGATCTGCTGTCTTTCCTGTTCAGTCCACCTCATTCTGCCAACCCGGCCTCACTCTCATCTCGCCTTTCTTCTTTTGTGTTGTCTGTTCCCAAGTCCGGTCTCCTCTTTAAAGCCAAGCCCACTGGCAGGGTTTCTCTCTGGCCTGCACCTACACTGAGAGGGGGACAAAAAGATTGGAACAACCAGCAGGGGGTGGGTTCCATTTAGGCAGAGGGAAAAAAAAATGCAAAAATGGGGAAAGAAAAAAAAAAAACCTGTTAAAACCCTCCCAATAAATGTGAACCCCTTGGAAAGAAAAAGGTGCAGTGCCATCTTCTTTGCCCAAAATGGACATCACTCTTAGCAGTCACTCCATGCACGTGTGCATGCTCAGTCACTTCAGTCCTGTCTGACTCTTTTGTGACCCCAAGGACTGTAGCCCACCAGGCTTCTCTCTTCATGGGGATTCTCCAGGCAAGAATACTGGAGTGGGTTGCCATGTTCTCCTCCAGGGGATCTTCCCAACCCAAGGCTCAGACCGCCATGTCTTGTGTCTCCTGCAGTGGCAGGCGGGTTCTTTACCACTAGCACCACCTGGGAAGCCCTAGTCACTCCATGTTAATAACTAAAATGCCATGTCTCGTGCTGGGATTTCAAGTCCTAGAGACCCATACACAAAGGGCGTTTGCAAGAGCAGCATTAATATGCAATAAGGCATCTCTACACCGAGACTGGGTGGCAAAGCCCTCAGGGCCGCCCTTGTGGACACCCACAACCGTTCTCTGCCAGTGTGGGTCCGCGGCTACTTGTTTCACATCTCTCTGACTGGCAATTTCAGATTCGCTAAATCTTCAGTCTGCAGAAGCATTTGTCCGTGGCCCGTTTAAATTCAGTCTCAATCAGCTAAAATCAATCCAGTCTGCCTCAAAGGGGCACCTCCTTTTCCTCACAAGATTAAGCAAACTGAACAACATAAACATATCTCATCTCCTACGCAGAAACATTTTTTTGTATCAACTGGAAAACAGCCTCTACAAATTTAAAATTCTTCAATTAAATCCTTTCAATTATACTCATAATAGAATTGACAATTAGCATCCTCGGCGTTAATGTGCACATTCAAATTGTATACACACTGTATGAGGACGCCTTTTTATTTGAAGTATAGTTATTTTACAACAGTGTGTTAATTATATGATGACTACTATCTTAACAGGAAAATTGATGTTGATGTGCCACTGCCTTTGGTATTTGTAAGTGTAACAAACCATACCCAAGTGTACTTGTTCAGTCTCAGCATAATAAGGAAGTGAGAGGGGAAAGAGACCACAAACCAATTTCTTTTGCAACCTAAATTTCACTAGTATTTACCAAAGTAGTTGTAGTCACAAAAACCGGTATCAGAATTTTTTCCATTCAATTTATGAATGCCTTCTTTGGAAGGAATGATGCTAAAGCTGAAACTCCAGTACTTTGGCCACCTCATGCGAAGAGTTGACTCATTGGAAAAGACTCTGATGCTGGGAGGGATTGGGGGCAGGAGGAGAAGGGGACGACAGAGGATGAGATGGCTGGATGGCATCACTGACTCGATGGACGTGAGTCTGAGTGAACTCCGGGAGTTGGTGATGGACAGGGAGGCCGGGCGTGCTGCGATTCATGGGGTCGCAAAGGGTCGGACACAACTGAGCGACTGAACTGAACTGAACTAGGGGAGTATTTTCCATCTAAACAGCAAGCTTTACACCAAGATAACTAGAGATAACAAATAATCAAATATTTAGTTCCTTTTAAAGTTCTTTTTAAAGTTCCTTTTAAAGCCAGGACATGGAAGCAACCTAGATGTCCATCAGCAGACGAATGGATAAGAAAGCTGTGGTACACATACACAGTGGAATATTACTCGGCCATTAAAAAGAATATATTTGAATCAGTTCTAATGAGGTGGATGAAACTGGAGCCTATTATACAAAGTGAAGTGAGCCAGAAAGACAAACACCAATACAGTATACTAATGCATATATATGGAATTTAGAAAGATGGTAACGATAACCCTGTATGCGAGACAGCAAAAGAGACACAGATGTATAGAACAGTCTTTCGGACTCTGTGGGAGAGGGCGAGGGTGGGATGATTTGGGAGAATGGAATTGAAACATGTAAATTATCATATGTGAAACAAATCGCCAGTCCAGGTTCCATGCATGAGACAGGATGCTCGGGGCTGGTGCACTGGGATGACCCAGAGGGATGGTATGGGGAGGGAGGTGGGAGGGGGGTTCAGGACGGGGAACATGTGTACACCCATGGCAGATTCATGTTGATGTATGGCAAAACCAATACAATATTGTAAAGTAATTAGCCTCCAATTAAAATAAATAAATTTAAATTTTAAAAAAATCAAAATAAAACTACAAAACTTTTTACTAGCAAAAAGTTGAAAAAATAAATAAATAAAATAAAATAAATCATTCTGCGCTACAGAACAATCCAATTTACTTAATTTCTTTTTTATCAGTAATCAAAGCCAGGCAGTATGGAAGTGATTGGCTTTTTCATCTCTTCCTTTTTTTTAAATTCATCTACATTGAGGCATAATTGATAAATTAAAATTGTATATATTTAGGGTATATGATGATGTTTTAATATATGCACACACTATAAAATAAAGATCACAACCAAGCTAATGAACATAACCCTCACCACACAGTTGACATTTTTTGTGTGTGGTGGGAACACTCTGAGGAAATTACAAGTTTATAATACACTATTGTTAACTACAGTCACACTACTATACATTAGATCTTCAGAATTTATTCATCTAAGGGACTAAAACTTTGTACTCCTTGACCATAGTATCTCTGTATTTCCCCCTCCCCCAACCCTAAACCACTTTAAAAATGCACTATAAAAAGGGATCCACATGTACATTCTTTGAAAAGAAGTTGACGACAATAGCTGGGGAAACACATATGGAAGGGGCTTCCCTGATGGCTCAGTGGATAAAGAATTCGCCTGCAATCCAGGAGACACAGGAGCCATGGGTCAAGAAGATCCCCTGGAGGAGGGCATGGCAACCCGACTCCTATATTCTTGCCTAGAAAATCCCGTGGACTGAGGAGCCTGGTAGGCTACTGTCCAAAGAGTCACAAAGACTCAGATACGACTGAAACAACTTGCCACACACGCACACACATTCATATGGAAAAAAAGAAAACTGAATAATAGATAAATGAGACAAGGTTTACTTGGCTTGAATTCAATAATAAACTCTAACAATCCTTCTGGTTTCATCAAGGCTTTCAAACCTATAATTCTCTCTCACCTTCATACCAGCAACAATCCTGCAAAATAGTCAACTTTTTTTTTCCTTTGGCCTCACTGCCTGTGAGATTTTAGTTTCTTGACCAGGGATCAAACCCCCAGCCTTGGCAGGGGAAACATGGAGTCTTAACCACTGGACCACCTGGGAAGTCCCAATAGTCAAGTCTTTAGCACAGTCTTTTCACGACAGGAAAATATAAGGGTCACAGAGGTCAAATGATTTCCCCAAGGCCACACAGCTAGTGAAGGCTTGAGAATTTAAACTCAAGTTTCCTGAACCCAAGGCCAGGGGTCTTTCCCAGTGTCACACTGTTCAGCCATGGACACAGGTTTGACTGCATCGGTGATAACCCTGGTTTTCCCACGTGAAGGCAAAAGGCTCCCTCATCTCTGGCTCTGCCAGACAAACACAAGTCCCCCACTGAAACTTACCATCAAGCAGATATAGTACTTGGAATGAGCACTGACCTAACACAACATCATTTTTAAAAACACAGTTATTCTTGAAAGGAGTTGTGATTTAAGCTTCCAGCCTTGGGGCCTGAATTAATTTGTCAGATTGGGCAGTACTGGAAGGCTAATGTTGCACTGATTACTTAAATCCCGGTGCTGTCCAAGGGCTACCTTCTAGCAGCTGGAAGGATAACTTGAACCAAAAGCCCGAAGCGTTTGTAATAGGTATTATGAGACTAAACCAATGGTGTAACATCCTCTGGAATGCTGCAGGTGGTAACTATTCAACCCTAACTCTTCTGACTGGTCAGAGAAGGTAATGGCAACCCACTCCAGTACTCTTGCCTGGAAAATCCCATGGATGGAGGGGCCTTGTAGGCTGCAGTCCATGGGGTCACTAAGAGTCAGACATGACTGAGCGACTTCACTTTCATGCAGTGGAGAAGAAAATGGCAACCCATTCCAGTGTTCTTGGCTGGAGAATCCCAGGGACGGGGAAGGCTGGTGGGCTGCCATCTATGGGGTTGCACAGAGTCGGACACGACTGAAGTGGCTTAGCAGCAGCAGCAGCTTCTGACTGGTAGCCTTTTGCAGCCTTATCTTTTTCTGGGTCATCAGAGGGCAACTCTGGCTAAACCTAGGCACAACTCATGCCCTTGCCCCCTCATCTGGAGAAGCAGGAAGCATAAAGTGATTCCTCAATACAAGGATACTCTCCTTCCAGAGCATCTTTGGATCACCAAATCCCCAGACAGCTTAAGAATGGGGTATTACTATTATCTTTTCAGAGAGGGCACTCAGCTGAATAGTTTACCACGGAAACTTCTTTGAAAGTCTTAACATATTCTCTCTAACAGGCGTCAAGGAGCACTCACCCATGACCTATAAAAGAATGCTCTCTATTTTCACTGCTTACGAGCAATACCCCACTTTACATAGCAGTAGTGCTGCCATGGATGGGCTGTCTCCATGTAACAGGCAAACCATATCATATCAGGTTTTGAGCCAGAGTTACTGAAGGGAGGAGAGGACGTGTAATTTGACCCAAGCAATTGTAAACTCAGGAAAATACTGGTGCACTATTGTCAAGTGTAATATAAGAAGAAGTGAAGGATTATGAGTTAATCTAAAATGCCTACAACCCTGACTATTTCTGATCTAGCGGTTTGAGTTCCATAATGAGGAGGCTGATTAGTGAGTTCATGTCTGCCACTACTCCTTGATCACAGCCAAACCATAACCCGTCTGGACATCGCTCTTTACAAAACTAAAGTCACTATGCCAAAATCCTATTTCTTTCAGGGACTGAAGGCACCTTTCAACAAGTTCACCAGAATAACTGTAATAGGAAAATTTTTTTAATTTATTCACCAGTATTTTGAAATCCAAACCATATACAAGACAAATTGCTTGATTTGATTTATTACACTGAATACTAGTAAGCAACTAAAATTTTGGACGATTCTAATCCACATGTTTATGGTTCAAGCTCTGTGCAGAGAACACCTAAGAATGCTTAACTTTTTCTGAATGGAAATAAGATTTCTTTATTTCCAATTAGCACCAGACAGAATCAACTTGTCAAGAGTAGTCTCAAACTATATTGAAACTTTCACAACGCAGAGGGGAAATAGTTTCTGATGTTCTCAAATCTATATGCATCATTAACACATTTCAAAACACTGCTAAGCATGCGTATTAGTTTGAGAAGCCCCGCAGGAAAACCCACCTGTCAGTTCTTATGAACAGTGGAGTGGTTACCTCCTGGGAACCGACCTCGAGGATGGCAGATGTGATTGCCATTGTCAGAAAGCTTTAACACTACTGATTCCAGAGCAGGGCCTCCTACTTACCATTTCCCTCCTGCCATCAACTTAAAGAATGTCTTTCATTGGTCGATATCCACGTTTAAGTTAATTGTACTGGTTCTGCCATACTGCACACCTCCAGTGAGAATTTTCTTCCTAGCCCCCCGTGGGTGTAACAGAGGTTGAGTGCAGGGGAATCTTGGATGCAAGGCACAGCTGTATCCAATGAACTGGTATGGATACCATCATTACTTTGGCCCCGCCCTTCTTGGGTGGTGATGAGGCTGCAGATAACTGGGTGGGCTGCACTGCAGATATCAACTTCCTCAGGGCAGCATTAGCATCTTCAGATGCCCTCTATGTGATCCCCACCCCCATGTGGGCTGACCCACATGGCTTCCTGTGCAGGGTAGATAGGAACAGGGACACTTACGTTTGGTGCACCTCTGGGAGCCAGGGGCCTTACTCCAGCCATGACAGCACTGCCCACCACAGACATTGACCCTGAAACAAAGCAAGAGCCCTGAGTCCAGCAGCAGCAACACTCTCTTCCAGAGAACCCAAGCCTCCAGGGCACTCCAGCAAGCCCAGCCTCCTGCTTCCACCTTCCTCTAGCTTCCAGAGAGTCCTAACAGGTACTCAGGAAGCCCAACCCAAAGCTGCCCAAGTAGAAGGGTAAGGACAGGAGATCAGAGCAGGATGGGAGAATCAAAACCTGCACAACCTGGAACTAGACAGGAGAACAAGGTCCAAACTAACGGTTTTCTTACAAAAGTAAAGTAAAGCCAATTGTATTTTGTATATTATCTGTGCCCACATTTTAAATTGAATCTGAGTTTCAGAGAGAGGCGTCCAAACAGAGGTGAGATCACAACGCCTGGAATCACCCCTGAAGGGGAAAAAAAAAAAAAAAGCAAAACAAGTTTCCCTCCACACCCTCAACCTATGATTAATGGGGATGGGGGCAGGGAGGATGTTTAGGAAAGCCCAATAACAGAAACCATTGAACTGAAATTCTTGTCAATGCTAAAACATCCCCGTCCAGGGAAAGCAGACCCCACAGGTGCAGGGAAGCCAAGCCCACAATTACTAGGATGCTGAAAATTCTAGATTACAGAACAGAGGCTGGATCTTTATAGGCAGCCCTCCTCCAAACTTTTTTTTTCCACTAGCTCAAAAAAAAAAATTAAACTGAGTTGCAAAGGGAAGTTTAATTGATGATGAGGGATTAAGCTGTAGTGACTTCATGTTTACGCCCATCTTCTAGGAGTAGTTTGGTTCGTGCACAGTAGGTTACGCCCCAGGCAGAAATGCCTTTTGTGTTTACCCGCAGCTCAGTAACAATGTGATCGGAGTTTTTATGCTTCGAGTTCCCCTGCTTCCCCGCACTCCGCTCTTTCAGCCGCACTCCCGGGAAGGAAGGCAGAGGTGGGCGGGGAGGAGACAGCCGACCCAAGGCAGACGATACCCGCGGTCACCGCGGGGCCGGACCCCGCGTGTCCGCGCGCGGATAGCGCGCGCGAGGAAGGAGGGAGAGGGCGTATGGGCTTACCCCTGCAGCTGCTGCTTCTGGTGAACCTGCAGCCTCGAGCCCCCGCCGCTCTGAGTCTCCTGCGGCACCTTGGAGCGCATCGCTTGCCTGCCCTGTTTGGCGAACGGGGCGGCCGCCGGGTGTCCGCCGGGCTTGGGGTGGAGCGGCCCGCCGGGGCCCCCGGGACGCGCCGGCTCCGGCGGCGGCGGTGGCGGCCGGAGCCCCTGCAGGGCCGCGCCGCCGGGCGGGCTGGTGCGCCGAGTCCGCTCCGAGGGGGCCCCGGCGCCGGCCGAGCTGCGGCTGTACCTGGCGTTGAGAGCGACGTTGAAGGTCCGCGGGCGCGGGGGCCCGCCCAGGGGCAAGGCGCCCGCCGCCAGGCCGGGGCCCTGGCGCACCACGTACGTGATCCTCCGCACCCGGCCGTGCGCCGATGAGGCCAGCAGCCCTGCCCACAGCAGGAGCCCCCACCTGAGCCAGGCCCCCGCCATCGCGGGCCCCAGCCGGCGCCCCTGGCCCCCGCCCCCGGCCGTGCCGCTGGCTCGGTGCGGCCGCTCACGCGCGCTCAGGATCCCCCGGAGGACGGCCGGGAGCCCGGGAAAGGCGGGGAGGAGGAACACTCGGTTTGCAAGAGAGGAAGTTCCGCGGGCGGCTGAGCAGCCCCAGACCCCAGCCGAAAGCGGCGGGGAGGAGGGGGCGGGGTGGGGGTGGGGAGCGCGGGGTCGGGAGGGGAGGGGCGAGGGGCGCGGGCCGCGCAAGGTGAGGGTCTGCTCGCCCAGCGGCGGGCTCAAGGGGCGCCCGCCCGGGACCCGGCGAGAGTGGGCGAGGGCGGTGTGAGCGCGCGGGACGCTCAGCGGCAGCCCCGGCTGCAAAGTCTTTAAAAAGTTTCTCTCGCCGTGGAACCGAGTGTCAGATCTGAACAGCCAATCTGGCAGACGTGACGTCAGGCAGTAAATCCTAATTGGGGAAAGCGTGAGATGAGCCCGAATACGCGCCGCCACCCTCCACATCCACAGAGATTGTTCCTGTGGGTCGGCAAAGGCGGAGGATCCAGTCTCCTGTGGAAAGGACAAAGGACACGGCAAAGTCACTGACTGGTCTTTTCCTTCTAGAAGCCCCCAAAAATTCATTTCGTACTGTTTGCACGGCATCTCCAGTCATTTTTTTACGTGGTTTGCTCCGGTACTTGCTGTGGGTATTGGATTAAAATACCAGATCGGGCCCCCGAAAGGACTGCTCCGGGTGCGCTGAATGTCCATTGGAAAGTGCTTAGATGGTTCACCTTAGGTTTGTAAACTCCGCGGGTCTGTAGCTTCTGGTACCCTACTCCTCGCTTGGCATGTACCAGGGTGGGCACCAGGGGGCGTCCGTATAGACGGGGAAAACTGCAACAGGAATCAATCCGGGAGATAGCTCTACCCTCGGTGAAAAGGCCTTTAGGATGGGAGTACACGGCTTAGAATCCATAATAATGCCAAGCCGTTATTAGTATCTTTTTAAAGTCAGATCAATGGAATGGGGAGGGAGATGGGAGGGGGGTTCAGGATGGGGAACACATGTACACCCATGGCTGATTCATGTCAATGTATGGCAAAAACCACTACAATATTGTAAAGTAATTAGCCTCCAATTAAAATAAATAATTTTTAAAGAAATAATATATATAAAAAAAGATCAGTTCCCTGGGCCCCTATTGAAACCAAAATCACATTAAGGGAGAGGCGGAATGCCCCAGGGGACAGAGCATCTGGGGCCAGGGTGCTTTTGCCGGGAAACCATGAAATAATCATATTTACTTCTAGCATTTGAATTTAAAACAGTTTCTCCAGCAGAATTCATGCTTTAATTACATGAATGCAATAGAAAACCTGCATTGGCTCATGGACAGTTGGTAGCAGGTGACAATGGTTTAAAAAGAATTAAGGGAAAAGAAAGTTGAAACTTAATCCCTTAATCTATTTTTTCTGTAGATTGGGGAAAGACCTCCGATATTTGATTTGGCAGGAGAGAGCTTCAGTCCATCTGCCTGAGCCCCAGTTTCATGTGAGAACACCCTCTGAGAGCCACAGTTGCAGAATCAACAGCATCTGGCTGGAGGGAGAGACCTCAGTTCAGTCCTAACACTGCTGCTAAGTAGCCGAAAGACCACAGGCAGCTCACCTCTCCTCTCCGCACCTCAGCTTGCCCCTCTACAACACAGAGAAGTTGGATTCAAACTTCCTTCCAGCCCTGTGGCTGGAAGAGTCTGTGGCTCTAAGAACATCCGGGGTCCCTGTGGACAAGATGAGTGAGGTCACTCCAGGTCAGTCTCTGAGTCAGGCCAAAGGGAACCAGCTGAGAAGATTGAGGAAGGAGGATGGGTGAAGAAACTGTCTCCCAGCCTGGGATCCTGGAGAAAGGACACAGCGCAAGCTAATAAATATCTCCCAAGTGCTACTCTGGAGGGAAACAGGCTGACCCTTTGCAGATACATCATATCAGAAGCACAGCCTTTCTATTCTGGAAAAGCTTCCTATCCTATTCAAGACAGAAAATGTAAATAAACAAAAGCTTTTTAAAAAGATAGAGAACTCAGTGAAGCAACAGTTTTTGAAACAGTCACAGAACTCTCACAAGGCAGGATTTGATTTGTGAGAGGCCAATACAACTGTGGGTTTCCCTGGTGGCTCAGATGGTAAAGAATCTGCCTACAATGTAGGAGACCCAGATTTGATTCCTGGGTCAGGAAGATCCCCTGGAGAAGGAAACAGCAACCCACTCCAGTATTCTTGCCTAGAGAATCCCATGGACAGAGGAGCCTGGTGGGCTACAGTCCACAGGGTCTCAAGAGTCAGACGCGACTTAGCAACTAAACCACCACGAGTGTCACAGTACAACCTGTAATTTGTTATCATCTCACGGAGAATCTGCAACATGTACGGAAAACGCTTCCTACCTGCAGTTCAAGCCAGTTAATCTCTCAGGTAGGCAGCAGTTGAAATGGATGAGGGAGGGGATGTCTAGAAGCACCAGCTCCATTCTGAAGAGTCTAGACTGCAAAGAATGCATGTCAGACAGGTGAAAGCTCAGGAAATAGTGATGGACAGCATCACCAAAGGACCAGACTTTAGTCTGTGGTGGTGGGTGAGCTGTTCTTGTGACTCACTCCAGGACCCAGATGGACAGCACACATCAAAGCCCATTTTGGTCAATGAGAGGCAGCTGCCTGCAGAGGGCAGAGCCTGGACATGGAACCGAAGGGCTGGGCTGGAGCGGCCTGGCTGTTTCACTTTCCACAGGAACTTGAGCAAGCCATTTCACCTACAAGCCTATTTCCAGAGGGCCTGGGGGTCCACCCAAGGTCCTCACATTTGAGGAGAACAATGGCATTGACTATGCTCTGTGATTCTGCAGAAAAATGTTTAAAAAGCAATCTTCCTTTCTCTTGATCCACAGAGGTGAGTATTTCACCCCAATCTTCAGTCTGATTACAACCTGCCTTGTGACATATTTGGATACATCACAATTAGATCTTCTCTGAAACATAACCACAGGAAGAATCTCTAATGTAAATGTTAATCTCATCCATAAATGATCCATATACGTTTGTATACATGTGTGTTTATTTATACACAACCATTAATGTCATAATATGGTGGCGTAGTGATAAAGAATCTGCCTGCCAATGCAGGGTACACAAAAGATATGGATTAGATCCCTGAGTCAGGAAGGTCCCTTGGAGAAGGAAATGGCAACTCACTCTAGTATTCTTGCCTAGGAAATCCCGTGGACAGAAGAGCCTAGTGGGCTACAGTCCATGGGGTCGCAAAGAGTTGGCCACCACTGAGCATACATGCGTGCGTACACAGAAGCAAGCAGTCTAGTCGAGAAACTAGCAAAGTCACAGTTTTTCCACATCAGTCTCTTGCTATCTATACAACTAACAAGATAATCCTTGAAAAATGTGCTGTGCAGCCTACGTACTATCGTATGAGATGGTCACTCATCTAAAACACTGAACTCACTGTTACTCTGAAAGTGAAAGCCCAGTTTCTGTCAGGCTTGGGGACCAGCCATTGCCAAGTCTAGACCCTGTTTAATGCCAAGCCCCCTAGGTTTCAAGGTTCATTTATATTGGCAGTACACAACTTCCTGGTTCAAGAAACAAGTCTTTAAAGATCTCATAAAACTTCTTGGACTTCAGATGGTTTTTACAAAACAATACTCAGATGAGCTAAGTGTAAATGAATCAGAAAAGAGGATTATGTTTCACATAAAAACTCATGGGTTTGAAGATTAGGGGAAGAAAAGAAGGCTGGCAAATGCCAAACTTTTAAAGCACTTTGAAACCATTAGTCAAATTTAAAAATGCAGCCAGTTTCCCTCATCCTTACGTTCTGTTTTATGAGTTTTGTAATTGAAATCTTTTCCTATATTTAAGATCAGCTACAAATCAACTGAGCGGCTGCATATGATCAGAACTTCTTTCGCTCAGGTTTTCTTCCAGCCAAGGATTTCATGGACCCTCTCTTAGTTCTCTTCTAATGTCATCAAGAAGTTCTTAGAAAGAGAAAGAGAAGGAGAAGGCAGAAGAGAAAGAGATAAGCAAGAATTCGGTGAGTTGTAGGTAAAAGAAAGAGAAAAGGAGAGTGAAAGCAAGAGAGAGAGATTGAGGAATGGAAAAGAAAGGGAAACAAGAGAGGAAGTGTGAAGACAAAAAGAGAGGGGATGCAGGGGAAGGGGGGAAAAGAAGAGATGGGTGGGAGGAAGGGAAGAAGAGGACAGATTGGAGTGCAAAATGAAGGAGAAATCAGTGAATGAGAAGTGGGGGCAGACAGGCAGGAGGAAGGGGAAAGGAAAAAGGAACTATCGGGTAAGAAGTATTATACCCAGCATCTGTGAGCTAATCTTCTCAGGTTGCTCGCAGGATCCTGCCATTTCTGAACCTCGGCCGGTTCTGACCTGAACATCAGCTTGTCCAGGTTTGGGCAAGATTTAAGCCTGTGCCCTTAGAAGGTGCTAGAATGCAGGCTGGCTGGCTTGCTGCCACACACCACATGCAAAGCGGGAGAGCAGGAGGCCACAGACCACAGCTTCAGCTCCAGATAACTGCAAGAAGATGCTTCATCTACTCTCGTGGTCCTCTCCCTTGTTCTTCCAACCATTGCCTCAACAAAAAGCAGAGGTGAAGGAGATGACAAATGTGGGACTTCCTCCACGTTTAACTCAGCATAAAAGCAGAGACTCATCCACTGAAGGTATCCATGTTTCTCCTGAGATGTGTCAGCAAGTTGGAGACAGGGCCCCTTTTCAGAGAAGAATGAGGTGCTCCTGGGACTGGGCAACAAGTAGAACCAAAGTTTACCCCCAGGCTTTCCCTCCCTTTAATGCTTCAGGTTTGAAATCTAAGCATCCTTAGTTGTCATTCAACAAACATTTAGGGCCCTAAACCCTACAGCCCTCAGATAGCCTACATAACTCTTACAGCAAAATCAAAACAAACTTCCATTTCAGGTGAAGTTTAAATAAATCCTGGTTGGACTGCAACCCAAAGTTGCCCCTGGGCCAGTGAGTGTCTTTGTGCTGACCCTGAGTGGGCAGCCATAGCAAGATACACCCCGTTCACGTGGAGTCTGCTGCTCATTCGCTTCAGTAGTGTCCAACTCTGTGCGACCCCATAGATGGCAGCCCACCAGGCTCCCCCGTCCCTGGGATTCTCCAGGCAAGAACAATGGAGTGGGTTGCCATTTCCTTCTCCAATGCATGAAAGTGAAAAGTGAAAGTGAAGTCGCTCAGTCGTGCCCGACTCTTCGTGACCCCATGGACTGCAGCCTACCAGGCTCCTCCATCCATGGGATTTCACGTGGAGTCTAATGAGGTATAATAAGTGTGTGGTGAGTATTGAATAAATGAGTGCGGGAAATGAGACCCATTAAAGGAAAAGGGTAAAGGGTATCGGTTACCACTCTACAAATTTTGAAGAGCCAATCCACAAAAGGAAAATTCACCAAAAGGAAATTCACCAAAAGTAAATTTTGGGTGAATTTCCCTTTCTGATTATTTTGGTCCTTTCTTACTTACCTTGAGTATAATCAAGGGTAAGTATCACACAATGGCGGCTGCCAAAGGCAATGAAATGCCTGTCTACAGGGAACCAAAATCTGTTCATTAATTTACTCTCATTGAGGTTTTTCATACCCATTTATTCAAATTTTTGGACATTAAATATGAGACCATGTAATAATTAAGTAGTTATCAATGCAATTTTATTTACACTTTTCATTCACTTCCAAACTTCATTGGGTCAATCAGCTGGACAACGTTCAAGAGAGCACATATGAAATGTGTTCTTACTCTCAAAGAGTTTGCGTCTTGGAAAATAATTGGATGTACACTGAACTGACATGCACCTCAACTCTATGAAACACTTGCCTTTTGATCACAACATAGCCCCCAAGAAATTACATTTCACTTTGATATCTCAGTTATAAACACTTTGGCCTTCCATTAGTCCATAGAAGGTTACTTGAATTCCCTGCTTAAATCTAACTTCAAAGATGCCCAGACACCTGCAAGGTTGCTTTAGTGCCAGGTAGGTGATCAGAATAACACTCTCTCCCCTCAAATACAGCTTTGTTAGAAATCATGATCCAATTTTAAGAGGAACCTCATGTTCCATGTCAGTTTCTATGCTTCCCAGGTTGTAGAGTTGCTGTAATTGCTTCTTTATGTAAATTTCAGAACACTAGTTGTTCTCTTGTCTACATTAGGATTTTCACGCAATGGCATAAGTGCATGATGCTGCTTGAGTTTAATGTGTGTGTGTATGTTCTAAGTTGCTTAAGTTGTGTCCGACTCTTTGCGACCCTATGAACTGCAGCCTGCCAGGCTCCTCTGTCCATGGGATTCTCTAGGCAAGAATACTGGAGTGAGTTGCCACGCCCTTCTCCAGGGGATCTGCCTGATCCAGGGATCAAATCTGTGTCTCTTACGTCTCCTGCACTGGCAGGTGGGTTCTTTACCACTAGTACTACCTGGGAAGCCCCGCCTGAGTTTAATACTTGATCCTAATTATTTTTTTCCAAAATATTCCCTCTGCCCGCCAACAAATTGATTAAAATATCATACAGTGAATAAAGCAGCCTAGAAAAAAAGAAGAAAACAAGGGAAGTTATTGTACCATTTTTACATATCAATTCCTAGCCAGCCTGTCTGGTCTTCTAAGACCCAGGACCCTTTAAAGATAGCCTCCTTCTCCTTCTTTTAGCCTCATCTTGGGTTACTCCCCCAAATGAACCTCTGGTCCAACTACGTTTATCTACCCATTTTTCTTCTTTCTCTTTGAAAGAAAAAAAAAAAAAAAAGGCAGCTAGCCCCTAGTCTGCAAAGAAAGGATATCCACATTCCTGCCTCTAACGACCCCTCGCATCATTCTCCTGACAGCCTGGCATCTCTTCAGCTAATCCTCCTCCTCCTTCAAAATAGAATTCAAGATCCTTTACTTCCATGAAGGTCGTTGGACCATCCTAAAGCGCTATGGGGTCACAAAGATTCGGACATGACAGCGACTAAACAACAGAACTTCACTCTCACTTCCTCTTGGAGCATTTATCATCCATCTCAGGCATTAAGCACAGAACACATGCTTTGCGGGAGACATAGAGCACCTTTTAAAGCCAAAGCCTTTTTTTCTTCTTGGTCTTATTAAGATAAACCAGAACTAAGGCAAGTCCTGGTTAATTACAGTTGAAGTTTGGTTACAATGACCAGTGACAAAGTGACTTTTCTTTAGCTCATTAAAGGCAGGGTTCTGCCCAAATTTCCCCCCAAACCTAAATTAAGTTGAATCAAGCCATGGTAGGAAAAAAAGTTTTCTACCTCTGAATTGATGGCTTGAAACATTCTGTAGAAAGAATTTTTGTCTTATTTCTGTTTGAAAACTGTTACATTCCCAGTAATACCATTAAAACAGTCAAGGCTTTTATAACCTCGCTGTTTTGTTGCTCTCTCAACCTACTCTGTTATGGGAGGCCAGGACATACTCTGAGAAGGCAGCTAGTAAAAATCTACATAATATGGATGAACGGAGCAACATAACAGAGGTGACTCACACCACCAAGGAAACCAGCTGTGCAAGGAGAGGCCTGGCTTTCTGTACAGCGAGGGGAGACCAGTAAAACCAGCCCAGTGTCTGTGATTCCTCCAGGTTTCCTGGTTTTAAAGCCCAAGCTACTGCTGAGAGGGATCAGGTTACATCTGCCAGCCCAGAACTTTCCACTTAACCCTTTTCAATCCACAACCTGCTTGTTACACTTGCATTTCACTCAGAATAGCACCTTCTGGCTGTATATTGTCCCCCATGTTTTCTTCCCAACACACAAATGGCCAGCCGACCCCTATGAAGCTTTTCTTCCCCACCCCCATGAAGCTACCTGCACCAACGCTGACTTCCATGCCTCCAGCATCCCTGGAAGCCTATGCTGAGGGTACACACCTGGTGTGTCATATTCCCAGCACCTAACACAGTGCGCACATCATAGCAAATGTTCATTGTAAGTGAAGGCACAGTTGAGTGACTGACTACACTTAAATGCTGTGAACAGTCTCCAGTAAGAAATCTCCAACTATCTTTCTTATTCATCCTAAGAAAAAACCTTGCTCAAGATCCTTAAGTTGTCAAGGATCTGGAGACTGATTCGCTGACTCATTTATTCATTCAGCAACCATTTTTGAGAGCCAATTGTGTGTGTGTGTGTTTTGGTCATGCCATGTAATTGCAGGATCTTAGTTCCCTGACCAGGGATCAAACCCTGGCCCTTGTCAGTGAAAGCTCAAAGCCCTAACCACTGAACCACCAGGGAATTCCCCCAGTTGTTTTCTAATTAACTAATAATGGGGAATGGATTTTAGACATTTTTGCTAAGGGATCTAATATGCCTGAATATATGCAAGGATTCTCTCTGAAAACAGGGTACATTTTCTTTAGAAGGGATGGGATAAGCAGGTAAATAGATAGAATCTTTTCCTACAGTCCTCTTGCAGCTGATTGCTAGAAAATCATTGGCAGAAAATCTATGAGCACTTAGAACAGCATCTGTAGGATGTAAGTACATAATCCTGGATATTTGCTTGCCAAGAAGGAATAGAATGCATGGTTAAAAGCACAAATTTTGGCATCAAACAACCTGGACTCAGTTCTTTTTTTTTTTTTTTTTTGGTGTATAGTTGTTTTACAATGTTGTGTTATTTTCTGCTCTACAGCAAAATGAATCAGCTATACGTATATACATAAATCCCCTCTTTTTTGCATTTCCTTCCCATTTAGACCACTGCAGAGAACTACGTAGAGGTCCCTATGCTATAGGTATATAGTAGGTTAGAAGCCTACTCTAAGTTCTCATTAGATATCTATTTTATATGTAGTGTATATACATATATGTTCTGCTTCTAAATTTGGAGTAAACTCGGATGCCTCAGGCTACGTTCTTGATGAATCTAGGAGGCAGCCACTGGGAATTAAGGAACTAGACTCCTGAATCCCCCTTGAACAATCACTTTTATGAGGGGATGTATTTGAGCTACTCAGTGCCACCTTGGGAACTGCTTCTCAGCTGGAGGCAGTTGGAAATAGATAATCTCAGCCTTTGATGTGTGAAGGCTGCTTTGCTTTCTTTCTTTAATCACTTTATGGCTCAGCATAAGAGTAATTTCTTAGTAATCAAGAAGTGTTTCCCCAGTCTCTACACACTTACTGCCCTAATTCTTTCCTTTGTCATTTCTGGAAAAATGGAGCTCCCTCCAGGAGTTTCAGAGTCAAAGATATACGAAACTAATGAGTCTCTTGTGTTTTTCCCTCGGTAGAGAAAGGTTTCAGTGTGTGTGCTCAGTCAGGTCTGACTCTTTTATGACCCCGTGGACTGTGGCCTGCCAGGCTCCTCTGCCCCTGGAATTTTTCAGGCAAGAACGTTGGGCTGGGTTGCTGTTCCTCCTCCAGGGGATTTTCCCAACCCAGAGATCAAACCCATGTCTCCTGCTGGGCAGGTGGATTCTTTACCACTGAGCCACTTGGGAAGCCTGCAGAGACAGGAGAGGAGATCTCAATTTTATAAAGGGAGATGGTGGAAGGAAGGGAAGGGAAGAGAGCTATTCATATTCATTCTCTGAGCACCTACAAAGGTCTATAAATGGCCCAGGAGGGTTCTGCACCTGCTATCACCGAAGTGGGACATGCCACAGACACTTGCTTCTGTAACCAAAAAATGACATTCCATCATTTAATAAACCATCCACCTCTCTAAGCTTCTATTTTCTTATCTATCAAAGTGGGAATTTTCTTATCTATGAAGTGGGAATAATACACACAAGGTTTAGCAAGGTTTTTTGAGAAGGGATGGATAGTAAATACTTTCAACTTTGTATGCCATGCAGTCTCTGTCTCTCTAAAACCACTGTAGATGGTGACTGCAACCGCAAAGTTAAAAGAGACTTGCTCCTTGAAAGAAAGCTATGACAAATCTAGACAGGGTATTAAAAACCAGAGACATCACTTTGCTGATAAAGGTCCATCTAGTCAAAGCTATGGTTTTTCCAGTAGTCATGTACGGATATGAGAGTTGGACCATAAAGAAGGCTGAGTGCCAAAGAATTGATGCTTTTGAACTGTGGTGCTGGAGAAGACTCTTGAGAGTCTCATGGACTTCAAGGAGATCGAACAGTCAATCCTAAAGGAAATCAACACTGAATATTCATTAGAAGGACTGATGCTGAAGCTGAAGCTCCAATACTTTGGTCAATTAATGTGAAGAGCTGACTCACTGGAAAAGACCCTGATGTTGGGAAAGACTGGGAAAGACCCTGATGCTGGCAGGAGAAGAAGGGGATGACAAAGGATGAGACAGTCAGATGGCATCATCGACTCAGTGAACATGAGTTTGAGCAAACTCCAGGAGATAGTAAAGGACGGGGAAGCCTGGTGTGCTGCAGTCCATGAGATCGCAGAGAGTCAGACATGATTTAGCAACTGAACAATAACAACTGTCTATGTTACAACTGCTCGCTTTTGCCATTCTAGCATGAGAGCAGCCTGGACAGTTCAGAAAGGAATGGGCAGGAGCAGATGTGGTCCACAGGCCATAGTTTGCGATCATCTAGTCCCATCCCCTGGTCTAATACATAGGGTGTAAGGAGGATTACATGAGCTAATCTGCTACATATTTTTGTACAGCATGCAGCAGATCAACACTCTATAATAAAGATTAACTATTACCATTGCTCAGATTTTAGACCCTCCTGTGTGTGCTACCTCTGCTTACCTTATTGAGTGAGGTACTCCTCAGTGCTCCCTGGGGGATATTTCTAGACCTTGCCACCTTGGATGTAACCCTCTGGAAAGAAGGAGAAGGAAGGAGGACTGGGCAGAGGGAGAAGTCCAGCTGCCCAACAGCAGGCTGAGCTGAACCTCAGGGATCTCTGAAGCTAAAATGGCCATTAGCATTGTCCCACATGGATCAGAGTGGCTGGGCCTTGGTACCCTCACCTGGAGCAGTCACTGGATGTGGGCTGCCCTGGGAAGGGAGGCTGCTCTGTAGCACAGGCACTCTTGGAGGAGCTGACAGCATGCCCAGCAAGTGGGGCAGTGGAGGGGAGGGAAGGGAAGATGTGACCTATTCTGACCTTGAATTATGCATAGGAATTGCAAACCAAGCACTGAATTGTTGTTGCAAGAGCGTTCAGGGCTCCTTTCGCCTTTGGTGACCAGCAATCTCAAGATGGTGTTTGCTCCATCAGCCTGGGTCCCAGAGGGACACAGTGAAGAGAGTTTCCTGTCAATTGTACTGGAACCCAATGTGAGCGAGACTTATATCTGAGTTCTTTAACCACTGGGATTTTAAGGTTGTTTTTTACCAAAGTATTGTTGTTGTTCAATCGCTAAGTCATGTCCGACTCTGTGACCCCATGAACTACAGTATTGTTAGCTTTCTGTTAGGAGTCCTCGGCTGCTGCGCTGGATGTATCTGAAGGTTTTGAAGTAAAGACACCCCTGATAATCTTATAAAATCAGGGGACTTGTTTGAAACCACCATCAACATTGCCAGCATCATCATTTTAATATCAGCATTTACATGAATTTTCTAATTTAATGCTCATAAAAATCTATGTGTAATATGAGTATTATTACCCTCATTTTAGAGATTAGGAAACTTATGCTTATAGAGGTTCATTAGTTTGCACAAGGTCAGGGGTCTGCAAACTATAACCTGTAGACCAAATCTAGCTCACTGCCTGTTTTTGTAAGTAAAGTTTTATTGGAATACCCCCATGCCCATTCTCTATATGGTATGTAATTATGGCTGCAATCATGATATTGTTGCAAGAGCTGAGTAGTTGCACCTGGCCTGCAAAGCTGAAAATACTTAACCATCTGGCTTTTTTCAGAGTTTGCCCACTCTCCCTGTCTCCCTCTACTCTGCACAATACCTGGTTCCAAACCCAGATTGTCTGACTCCAGAGACACTGCTCATAATTCAGATTTAAGTAAATACTAGGTAGGTTTGGAGCCTGTAGGGGCATTACAAAACTTTCCCATTTCCATTATTCTAACACTGTTTAATTTAAACTTTTATGACATTTATTTCCAGCATTGACAGACTCCATATCATGAAAATCTCTCTCTGAAAAACACTTAGAAAATTCTGGATAAAAAATGAATAGCTGACTTGGCAAGTAATTAAGGTAAAACTTCAGGGTTTGTAACTGAAGTAGAAGCCAAAATCCAGAATGGGCATGGTAAATGCTCACTCATTTAGGCAGTGGGCCCCTAATGGCATTTGCCAGTATGGGGGGGGGGGAAACATGACTAGTGTGTCAGTAGGGAGACTTTGGAATGAGGTCCCCAAAGGCCCAAATTTTCAGTGAAAGAGTAGACTAAAAAATATTTGCCCTGCAAAGGAAGAGAGGAAAAGAAATTGAGTCCTGGTTTTGATTTGGGTTGGAAGAAAAAAAGAAAGTCCCTATGTACCAACCAGAAGTAACAACTATAACCCAGGCCTCAAGCCTGAGTTCAAATTCACTCTACTTGCCCATTCTGAAACTATTTTAAACCAAGGAAACTAATTTAAAATTGTCCTAGATTATTAGCTTCCCAAGCACACAGCAAAGCTGACACAAATAAAGTGAATATTCTCTCAAGTCCCCTAAAACTCTCCCAGATAAGGCCACAACAAAATAAGCTCACAATGAAAAATCAAAAAACCACTCACAGAGCGAGACATCATGGGACAGAGTCAGCAGAAGCATCAAGCAGCAGAACCAGACACATAAGGTCTTCAAGAGTCAGAGCATCCTATGTAGCAGGGCTTGGCAAACTTTTTCTATAAAAGCCCAGGTAGTGTATATCCTAGGCTTTGCAAGCTATGTAGTCTCTATCAAAAAAATTCAACTTTACCATTCTAGAGTGAAAGAAGATAAGCAATATGTATAGGCTTAGCTGTGCTTCAATAAACCTTTATTTTAAAAAATGAGGAGGATGTCATATTTTGCTCTAGTTTTTAATGTATGCTTCCAATATTTAAAGAATTTAATATATGAGCAAGGAATAAAACACTATCATTAATATCCAGGCAGCTTCTTAATTTCTGGAAGTAAAAGGTTTAGTTGAAATCTTAGGATTCAACATACGAGCTAATGAGCAGTTTTGAACAATTGAAAACCATCATTGGCAACTTGAAATTTGGATATGACAAAACTACCAAGAATTTTGTACAGAGAGACAGAAGAGGAAAATACAAAAGAGAGGTTCAGTTCAGTTCAGTTGCTCAGTCGTGTCTGACTCTGCAACCCCATGAATCACAGCATGCCAGGCCTCCCTATCTATCACCATCTCCCGGAGTTCACTCAGACTCACGTCCATCAATCAGTGATGCCATCAAGCCATCTCATCCTCTGTCATCCCCTTCTCTTCCTGCCCCCAATCCCTCCCAGCATCAGAGTCTTTTCCAATGAGTCAACTCTTTGCATGAGGTGGCCACAGTACTGGAGCTTCAGCATTAGCATCATTCCTTCCAAAGAAATCTCAGGGTTGATCTCCTTCAGAATGGACTGGTTGGATCCCCTTGCAGTCCAAGGGACTCTCAAGAGTCTTCTCCAACACCACAGTTCAAACGCATCAATTCTTCAGCGCTCAGCCTTCTTCACAGTCCAACTCTCACATCCATACATGACCACTGGAAAAACCATAGCCTTGACCAGACAGACCTTAGTCGGCAAAGTAATATCTCTGCTTTTGAATATGCTATCTAGGTTGGTCATAACTTTTCTTCCAAGGAGTAAGCGTCTTTTAATTTCATGGGGCAATCGCCATCTGCAGCGATTTTGAAGCCCCAAAAAATAAAGTCTGACACTGTTTCCGCTGTTTGCCTATCTGTTTCCCATGAAGTTATGGGACTGGATGCCATGATCTTCGTTTTCTGAATGTTGAGCTTTAAGCCAACTTTTTCACTCTCCTCTTTCACTTTCATCAAGAGGCTTTTTAGTTCCTCTTCACTTTCTGCCATAAGGGTGGTGTCATCTGCATATCTGAGGTTATTGATATTTCTCCCAGCAATCTTGATTCCAGCTTGTGTTTCTTCCAGTCCAAAGTTTCTCATGATGTACTCTGCGTATAAGTTAAATAAGCAGCGTGACAATATACAGCCTTGACGTACTCCTTTTCCTATTTGGAACCGGTCTGTGGTTCCATGTCCACTTCTAACTGTTGCTTCCTGACCTGCATACAGATTTCTCAAGAGGCAGGTCAGGTGGTCTGGTATTCCCATCTCTCTCAGAATTTTCCACAGTTTACTGTGATCCACACAGTCAAAGGCTTTGGCATAGTCAATAAAGCAGAAATCGATGTTTTTCTGGAACTCTCTTTCTTTTTCCATGATCCAGTGGATGTTGGCAATTTGATCTCTAGGCATGAAATCTGACTGAGAAGTTCTAGCATTCATCTAGTCAGACTTCCAGAAGGAATGAGAGGAAAGAATACTCAAGAATTTTCATGGATCTTAATATTTATGATCTATAAAATATTCCCCCCAAAATACATAATTTTAAAATTGCAGAAAATTCAAGACTAATTGAATAGTTTTAAAAGACCCCTTGCGATGCAAGGATTCTTCAATATCCGCAAATCAATTAATGTAATTCACCACATTAACAAATTGAAAAATAAAAGCCATATGATTATCTCAATAGATGCAGAGAAGGCCTTTGACAAAATTCAACATCCATTTATGATAAAAAACTCTCCAGAAAGCAGGAATAGACAACATAATAAAACATAATAAAAGCTATATATGACAAAACCACAGCAAACATTATTCTCAGTGGTGAAAAATTGAAAGCATTTCCCCTAAAGTGAGGAACAAGACAAGGGTGCCCACTTTCACTGCTACTATTCAACATAGTTCTGGAAGTTTTGGCCACAGCAATCAGAGCAGAAAAAGAAATAAAAGGAATCCAAATTGGAAAAGAAGAAGTAAAACTCTCACTGTTTGCAGATGACATGATCCTCTACATAGAAAACCCTGAAGACTCCACCAGAAAATTACTAGAGCTAATCCATGAATATAGTAAAGTTGCAGGATATAAAATCAACACACAGAAATCCCTTGCATTCCTATACACTAATAATGAGAAAGTAGAAAAAGAAATTAAGGAAACAATTCCATTCACCATTGCAATGAAAAGAATAAAATACTTAGGAATATATCTACCTAAAGAAACTAAAGACCTATGTATAGAAAACTATAAAACACTGATGAAAGAAATCAAAGAGAACACTAATAGATGGAGAAATATACCATGTTCATGGATCAGAAGAATCAATATAGTGAAAATGAGTCTACTACCCAAAGCAATTTACAAATTCAATGCAATCCCTATCAAGCTACCAGCCATATTTTTCACAGAACTAGAATAATTTCAAGATTTGTATGGAAATACAAAAAACCTCAAATAGCCAAAGCAATCTTGAGAAAGAAGAATGGAACTGGAGGAATCAACTTGCCTGACTTCAGGCTCTACTACAAAGCCACAGTCATCAAGACAGTATGGTACTGGCACAAAGACAGAAATATAGATCAATGGAACAAAATAGAAAGCCCAGAGATAAATCCACGCACCTATGGACACCTTATCTTTGACAAAGGAGGCAAGAATATACAATGGAGTAAAGACAATCTCTTTAACAAGTGGTGCTGGGAAAACTGGCCAACCGCTTGTAAAAGAATGAAACTAGATCACTTTCTAACACCCCACACAAAAATAAACTCAAAATGTATTAAAGATCTAAATGTAAGACCAGAAACTATAAAACTCCTAGAGGAGAACATAGGCAAAACACTCTCCAACATAAATCACAGCAGGATCCTCTATGATCCACCTCCCAGAATTCTGGAAATAAAAGCAAAAATAAACCAATGGGATCTAATTAAAATTAAAAGCTTCTGCACAACAAAGGAAAATATAAGCAAGGTGAAAAGACAGCCTTCTGAATGGGAGAAAATAATAGCAAATGAAACAACTGACAAACAACTAATCTCAAAAATATACAAGCAACTTATGCAGCTCAATTCCAGAAAAACAAATGACCCAATCAAAAAATGGGCCAAAGAACTAAATAGACATTTCTCCAAAGAAGACGTACGGATGGCTAACAAACACATGAAAAGATGCTCAACATCACTCATTATTAGAGAAATGCAAATCAAAACCACAATGAGGTACCACTTCACACCAGTCAGAATGTCTGCGATCCAAAAATCTGCAAGCAATAAATGCTGGAGAAGGTGTGGAGAAAAGGGAACCCTCTTACACTGTTGGTGGGAATGCAAACTAGTACAGCCACTATGGAGAACCGTGTGGCGATTCCTTAAAAAATTGCAAATAGAACTGCCTTATGACCCAACAATCCCACTGCTGGGCATACACACCAAGGAAACCAGAATTGAAAGAGACACATGTACCCCAATGTTCATTGCAGCACTGTTTATAATAGCCAGGACATGGAAACAACCTAGATGTCCATCAGCAGATGAATGGAGAAGAAGCTCTGGTACATATACACAATGGAGTATTACTCAGCCGTTAAAAAGAATACATTTGAATCAGTTCTGATGAGATGGATGAAACTGGAGCCGATTATACAGAGTGAAGTAAGCCAGAAAGAAAAACACCAATACAGTATACTAACACATATATATGGAATTTAGAAAGATGGCAATGATGACCCTGTATGCAAGACAGCAAAAAAGACACAGATGTGTATAGTGGACTTTTGGACTCAGAGGGAGAGAGAGAGGGCGGGATGATTTGTGAGAATGGCATTGAAACACGTATACTAGCATGTAAGAATTGAATTGTCAGTCTATGTCCAATGCAGGATACAGGATGCTTGGGGCTGGTGCTCGGTGATGACCCAGAGAGATGTTACAGGGAGGGAGGTGGGAGGGGGGTTCCTGTTTGGGAATGCATGTACACCCATGGTGGATTCATGTCAATGTATGGCAAAACCAATACAGTATTGTAAAGTAAAATAAAGTAAAAATAAAAAATTTTTTAAAAATAAATAAATGAATAAAACCCCCTTGCCTCCCAGAAAGACATCTTATCTGCTTTATATCTAATTTCTCATGAACAATTAGCAGATACCAAAATACTGTAAGACAATGTCTTCAAAGTGCTAAAAAAAATGTCAATCTATAACTGCATATCCAACAAACTCTAAAGAATGAGGATGAAATAGAGACATTTTTATACAAACAAAAGCTAAGATAGTTTATTGTCAACAGACCCTCTTAATATTTAAAACAGAAAAAAAAGAAAGGAAGTTCTTAAAAGTATATATACTTTAGGAAGAAGGAAAAGGACCACAAAAGGGAGATTTGAGATTTAAGGTAGGTAACCGGGTGAGCCAAGAAAACAGTAATCATATGGATAAACCTAAATAAGCATCAGCATTAATAACATCTAATTTGTGACGTTTATGAAATGGGGGGCACATAAATAGAGATACTGTCTCTTATAATAGTAGATACAAAAAGTAGTAGGCACATAGGTGTTCATGAATGCATGTAGTGTGCATGCTGTATTCTCTTCTATGTATGATATGTTTTGCAAAGTATTTTTTAACACTATCTTTGATTTTTTAATATAAATTTATTTATCTTAATTGGAGGCTAATTACTTTACAATATTGTATTGGTTTTGCCATACATCAACAAGAATCTGCCACCGGTGTACACGTGTTCCCCATCCTGAACCCCCCTCCCTCCTGCCTCCCCATACCATCCCTCTGGGTCATCCCAGTGCACCGGCCCCAAGCATCCTGTATCATACATTGAACCTGGACTGGCAATTTGTTTCACATATGATATTACACGTTTCAATGCCATTCGCCCAAGTTATCCCACCCTCTCCCTCTCCCACAGAGTCCAAAAGACTGCTCTATATATCTGTGTCTCTTTTGCTGCCTTGCATACAGGGTTATCGTTACCATCTTTCTAAATTCCATATATATGCGTTAGTATACTGTATTGGTGTTTTTCTTTCTGGCTTACTTCACTCTGTATAATAGGCTCCAGTTTCATCACCTCGTTAGAACAGATTCAAATGTATTCTTTTTAATGGCTGAATAATACTTCTTTGCCAACTGAGGTCCATCTAGTCAAGGCTATGGTTTTCCCTGTGGTCATGTATGGATGTGAGAGTTGGACTGTGAAGAAGGCTGAGTGACGAAGAATTGATGCGTTTGAACTGTGGTGTTGGAGAAGACTCTTGAGAGTCCCTTGGACTGCAAGGAGATCCAACCAGTCCATTCTGAAGGAGATCAACCCTGAGATTTCTTTGGAAGGAATGATGCTGAAGCTGAAACTCCAGTACTTTGGCCACCTCATGCGAAGAGTTGACTCATTGGAAAAGACTCTGATGCTGGGAGGGATTGGGGGCAGGAGGAGAAGGGGATGACAGAGGATGAGATGGCTTGATGGCATCACTGACTCAATGGACGTGAGTTTGAGTGAACTCCAGGAGTTAGTGATGGACAGGGAGGCCTGGCATGCTGCAATTCATGAGGTCACAGAGAGTCAGGCACGACTGAGCGACTGAACTGAACTGACTGAATACTCCACTGTGTATATGTACCACAGCTTTCTTATCCATTCATCTGCTGATGGACATCTAGGCTGCTTCCATGTCCTGGCTATTATAAACAGTGCTGTGATGAACATTGGGGTACATGTGTCTCTTTCAATTCTGGTTTCCTTGGTGTGTATGCCCAGAAGTGGGATTGCTGGATCATATGGCAGTTCTATTTCCAGTTTTTTTAAGGAATCTCCACACTGTTCTCCATAGTGGCTGTACTAGTTTACATTCGCATCAACAGTGTAAAAGTGTTCCCTTTTCTCCACACCTTCTCCAGCATTTATTGCTTGTAGACTTTTGGATAGCAGCCATTCTGACTGGCATATAATGGTACCTCATTGCGGTTTTGATTTGCATTTCTCTGATAATGAGTGATGTTGAGCATCTTTTCATGTGTTTGTTAGCCATCTGTATGTCTCCTTTGAAATGTCTGTTTAGTTCTTTGGCTCATTTTTTGATTGGGTCGTTTACTTTTCTGGAATTGAGCTGCAGGAGTTGCTTGTATATTTTTGAGATTAATTCTTTGTCAGTTGCTTCATTTGTTATTATTTTCTCCCATTCTGAAGGCTGTCTTTTCACCTTGCTTATAGTTTCCTTTGTTGTGCAGAAGCTTTTAATTTTAATTAGATCCCATTTGTTTATTTTTGCTTTTATTTCCAGTATTCTGGGAGGTGAGTCATAGAGGATCCTGCTGTAATTTATGTCAGAGCATGTTTTGCCTATGTTCTCCTCTAGGAGTTTTATAGTTTCTGGTCTTACATTTAGATCTTTAATCTATTTTGAGTTTATTTTTGTGTATGGTGTTAGAAAGTGTTATAGTCATGTATACTATCATGTAAGAATTGAATCGCCAGTCTATGTCTGACGCAGGATACAGCATGCTTGGGGCTGGTGCATGGGGATGACCCACAGAGATGTTATGGGGAGGGAGGTGGGAGGGGGGTTCATGTTTGGGAACACATGTAAGAATTAAAGATTTTAAAATTTAAAAAATAAAAAAATAAATGAAAGTGTTATAGTTTCATTCTTTTACAAGCGGTTGGCCAGTTTTCCCAGCACCACTTGTTATAGAGATTGTCTTTTCTCCATTGTATATTCTTGCCTCCTTTGTCAAAGATAAGGTGTCCATATGTGTGTGGATTTATCTCTGGGCTTTCTATTTTGTTCCATTGATCTATATTTCTGTCTTTGTGCCAGTACCATACTGTCTTGATGACTGTGGCTTTGTAGTAGAGCCTGAAGTCAGGCAGGCTGATTCCTCCAGTTCCATTCTTCTTTCTCAAGATTGCTTTGGCCATTCGAGGTTTTTTGTATTTCCATACAAATTGTAAAATTATTTGTTCTAGCTCTGTGAAAAGTACCATTGGTAGCTTGATAGGGATTGCATTGAATCTATAGATTGCTTTGTGTAGTATACTCATTTTCACTATATTGATTCTTCTAATCCATGAACACGGTATATTTCTCCATTTATTAGTGTCCTCTTTGATTACTTTCACCAGTGTTTTATAGTTTTCTATATATAGGTCTTTTGTTTCTTTAGGTAGCTATATTCCTAAGTATTTTGTTATTTTATACTGGTGAATGGAATTGTTTCCTTAATTTCTCTATTTTCTCATTATTAGTGTATAGGAATGCAAGGGATTTCTGTGTGTTGATTTTATATCCTGCAACTTTACTATATTCATTGATTAGTTCTAGTAATTTTCTGGTGGAGTCTTTATGGTTTTCTACGTAGAGGATCATGTCATCTGCAAACAGTGAGAGTTTTACTTCTTTTCCGATTTGGATTCCTTTTATTTCTCTTACTGCTCTGATTGCTGTGGTCAGAACTTCCAAAACTATGTTGAATAGTAGTGGTGAAAGTGGGCAGCTTTGTCTTGTTCATGACTTTAGGGAAAATGCTTTCAATTTTTCACCATTGAGGATAATGTTTGCTGTGGGTTTGTCTAAATAGCTTTTATTATGTTGTCTATTCCTGCTTTCTGGAGAGTTTTTATCATAAATGGATGTTGAATTTTGTCAAAGGCTTTCTCTGCATCTATTCAGATAATCATATGGCTTTTATTTTTCAATTTGTTATTATGGCATATTACATTGATTTGTGGATATTGAAGAATCCTTGCATCCCTGGGATAAAGCCCACTTGGTCATGATGCATGATCTTTTTAATGCGTTGTTGGATTCTGATTGCTAGAATTTTGTTAAGGATATTTGCATCCATGTTCATCAGTGATATTGGCCTGTAGTTTTCTTTTTTTGTGGCATCTTTGTCTGGTTTTGGTATTAGGGTGATGGTGGCCTCATAGAATGAATTTGGAAGTTTACCTTCCTCTGCAATTTTCTGGAAGAGTTTGAGTAGGATAGGTGTTAGCTCTTCTCTAAAGTTTTGGTAGAACTCAGCTGTGAAGCCATCTGGACCTGGGCTTTTGTTTGCTGGAAGATTTCTGATTACAGTTTCAATTTCCATGCTTGTGATAGGTCTGTTAAGATTTTCTATTTCTTCCTGGTTCAGTTTTGGAAAGTTGTACTTTTCTAAGAATTTGTCCATTTCTTCCAAGTTGTCCATTTTATTGGCATACAACTGCTGATAGTAGTCTCTTATGATCCTTTTTAGTTCTGTGTTGTCTGCTGTGATCTCTCCATTTTCATTTCTAATTTTATTGATTTGATTTTTCTCCCTTTTTTTCTTGATGAGTCTGGCTAATGGTTTGTCAATTTTATTTATCCTCTCAAAGAACCAGCTATTAGCTTTGTTGATTTTTGCTATGGTCTCTTTTGTTTCTTTTACATTTATTTCTGCCCTAATTTTTAAGATTTCTTTCCTCCTACTAACCATGGGCTTCTTCATTTCTTCCTTTTCTAGTTGCTTTAGGTATAGAGTTAGGTTATTTATTTGACTTTTTTCTTGTTTCTTGAGGTATGCCCGTATTACTATGAACCTTCCCCTTAGCACTGCTTTTACAGTGTCCTGCATGTTTTGGGTTGTTGTGTTTTCATTTTCATTTGTTTCTATGCATTTTTTAATTTCTTTTTTTATTTCTTCTGTGATTTGTTGGTTATTCAGCAGCGTGTTGTTGAGCCTCCATATGCTGGAATTTTTAATAGTTTTTCTCCTGTAATTGAGATCCAATCTTACTGTATTGTGGTCAGAAAAGATGCTTAGAATGATTTCTCTTTTTTTGAATTTACCAAGGCTAGATTTATGGCCCAAGATGTGATCTATCCTGGAGAAGGTTGTGTGTGTGCTTGAGAAAAAGGTGAAATTCATTGTTTGGGGGTGAAATGTCCTATAGATATCAATTAGGCCTAACTGGTCTATTGCATCATTTAAAGTTTGTGTTTCCTTGTTAATTTTCTGTTTAGTTGATCTATCCATAGGTGTGAGTGCAGTATTAAAGTCTCCCACTATTATTGTGTTATTAATTTCCGCTTTTATACTTGTTAGCATTTGTCTTATATATTGTGGTGCTCCTATGTTGGGTGCATATATATTTAAAATTGTTATATCTTCTTCTTGGATTGATCCTTTGATCATTATGTAGTGGCCTTCTTTGTCTCTTTTCACAGCCTTTGTTTTAAAGTCTATTTTATCTGATATGAGTATTGCTACTCCTGCTTTCTTTTGGTCTCTATTTGCGTGGTATATCTTTTTTCAGCCCTTCACTTTCAGTCTGTATGTGCCCCTTGTTTTGAGGTGGGTCTCTTGTAGACAGCATATATAGGGGTCTTGTTTTTGTATCCATTCAGCTAGTCTTTGCCTTTTAGTTGGGGCATTCAACCCATTTACGTTTAATGTAATTATTGATATGTATGATCCCGTTGCCATTTACTTTATTGTTTTGGGTTCGAGTTTATACACCCTTTTTGTGTTTCTTGTCTAGAGAAGATCCTTTAGCATTTGTTGGAGAACTGGCTTGGTGGTGCTGAATTCTCTCAGCTTTTGCTTGTCTGTAAAGCTTTTGATTTCTCCTTCATATTTGAATGAGATCCTTGCTGGGTACAGTAATCTGGGCTGTAGATTATTTTCTCTCATCACTTTAAGTATGTCCTCCTATTCCCTGCTGGCCTGAAGAGTTTCTATTGAAAGATCAGCTGTTATCCTTATGGGAATCCCCTTGTGTGTTATTTGTTGTTTTTCACTTGCTGCTTTTAATATTTTTTCTTTGGGTTTGATCTTTGTTAATTTGATTAACATGTGTCTTAGGGTATTTCACCTTGGGTTTATCCTGTTTGGAACTCTCTGGGTTTCTTGGACTTGGGTGATTATTTCCTTCCCCATTTTAGGGAATTTTTCAACTATTATCTCCTCAAGTATTTTCTCATGGTCTTTCTTTTTGTCTTCTTCTTTTGGGACTCCTATGATTAGAATGTTGGGGCATTTAACATTATCCCAGAGGTCTCTGAGATTGTTCTCATTTCTTTTAATTCATTTTTCTTTTTTCCCCTCTGATTCATTTATTTCTACCACTCTATCTTCTACCTCACTAATCCTATCTTCTGCCTCCCTTATGCTACTATTTGTTCCCTCCAGAGTGTTTTTTATATCACTTATTGTATTATTCATTATATAATGACTCTTTTTTATTTCTTCTAGGTCTTTGTTAAACCTTTCTTGCATCTTCTCAACCCTTGTCTCCAGGCTATTTATCTGTGATTCCATTTTGTTTTCAAGATTTTGGATAATTTTCACTATCATTATTCAGAAGTCTTTATCAGGTAGATTCCCTATCTCTTCCTCTTTTTTTTGGTTTGGTGGGCATTTATCCTGTTCCTTTACCTGCGGGTATTCCTCTGTCTCTTCATCTTGTTTATATTGCTGTGTTTGGGGTGGCCTTTCTGTATTCTGGCAGCTTGTGGCTCCTCTTTATTGTGGAGTTTCCTCGCTGTGGGTGAGGATGGACCGATGACTTGTCAAGATTTCCTGGTTAGGGAAGCTTGTGTCACTGTTCTGGTGGGTGGAACTGGATTTCTTCTCTCTGGAGTGCAATGAAGTGTCCAGTAATGAGTTATGAGATGTTGATGGGTTCGGAGTGACTTTGGGCAGCCTGTATATTGAAGCTCAGGGCAATGTTCCTGAGTTGCTGGAGAATTTGCATGGTATGTCTTGCTCTGGAATTTGTTGGCCCTTGGGTGGTGCTTGGTTTCAGGTATGGAGGCGTTTGATGAGCTCCTGTCAATTAATGATCCCTGGAGTCAGGAGTCCTCTGGTGTTCTCAGGATTTGGACTTAAGCCTCTGGCTTCTGGTTTTCAGTCTTATTTTTACAGTAGCCTCAAGACTTCTCCATCCATACAACACCATTGATAAAACATCTTTAATCATCACCTCGCACCCTGTATTCACCGAGAGACACACGGAGGACCGAGGAGACCATGGACTCTGCCACCTGGGCCCACCTCGGCAGTCACCCACATTCAGTGGATGTACGAATGGATGACAAGCCCCTCAGGACAGGGCTGAGAATAGCCTCCGCAATGTCCAGCTCCTCAACGCGCAGTCAGGCAGCCCAGAGGCGGCCTCCAGTTCAGGCCAGTGACGTCCTGCAAAGCATTTTTAATAGAAATAAAATATTGAATAACAATAATCCACAAGCTTAAAGAGTTAAAGCCCTCTAAGTTTTAGTAAGAGAAGAGCTTCCCAGGTGGTGCAGTGGTAAACAATCTGCCTGCCACAGTAGGAGACTCCAGAGACATGGATTTGATCCTTGGCTTTGGAAGATCCCCTGGAGTAGGAAATGGCAACCCACTCCAGTATTCTTGCCTGGAGAATCCCCATGGACAGAAGAGCCTGGCTGGCTGCAGTCCATGGGGTCACAAACAGTTGGACAAAACTGAACTACTAAGCACAGCATAGTTTGGGTCAAATTTCTTAAAAATGGAGTTTACAAAACAATCAGTTACCACTTCAAAACAGCCTGAATTTTGAGACAAAAGATGGTGAAATCACTTTTCATTATATTAATGAGACATTGTTCATTTAAATATAAGGAATCTAGGGGGAAATATACAATAAATCATTTTGAAGTACAAGTGGATTTGAATAGATGGGGAAAAAATTATGTATAAATGTGGATATATATATGAAGGATAAAAAATTATGTATTTTAATTGCTGCATTAAAATGGAGAAATATTAGAAAGAACCTAAATGAACAACACAAGAATGGGTAAAGTATGACACTCATGTAGAATGAAATGTTTTTATAGCTACTTAGTGACATGGGGAAATATCTATGATATAATTAGTAAACAATGTACAAAACTGTAAATACAAAATGATCACAAAAAATTACTAATGTAGTAAAATGTGTCTAGAAACAGGATTAGGAAGAAAAAAGAATATTAAGTGATAGGAAAATGAATAATTTGTATTTTATACTTTATATTCTATTTCCAAGTTTTTATAATGAGCACTTTTGTAATCAGATAATAGACTAATTTTATTTTAAAGCTTCAATATTTTGTCAGCATATATATATATATATATATATATATACACATTATGTCCCAGAATCTCTGAATGAAATAGCACAGGAAAAATGACTTCTGGAAAAAGACAACATGGCAAGCCTTTAAGAGAATGTTTTAAAGAAACAGGAGTGTTGCTGTATTTCTAATTAGCGTGTAACTTGATATAAAGTAACTTCCTCACTTAAAAGTATTATGAATGTGCAACAAAGCCTCACCCAGAGGTTGCTGCGGCTACCAAGGTAAACCTGATTAGGCTGGCGTTCATTCTGTTTCCAGGTGAGGCAGGAGAAAAGAATGGGGGGTTCTTAGAGGCACTGGGAAGGAGACATATCTCCCCTCTGGGCCTCTGTCTTGTCTCCTCTCCCACCTGTCTCTCTTTCCTCCCCCACCTCTCTCCACTATCATCTTCCCTCTTTGTTTCCCAGCCTTAGTGCAGTCAACACCATCAGACCCCCTCTGCTGCTCTTCCTAACCCCGTGCCTTACTGGGCCTCCAAGGGATGCTGCACTTTTCTAAGCACTTCCCTCACCATAAGCTCTGGGAGGCAGCATTTGTTTCCCACTGGAACCTTGATGCCTAAGACCTGTCCATGGTGGATGCCCAATAAATATTTGTTGATTGCATGAATAAATGGAGGCTCATTCTCAGTGTTTATTGTGGGTTCCTCTTCATCTGCTCATCCTTAAATATGGTCATTCTTCATGATTCCATGCTCAGTTGCTTTTTCTTTCCTTTCTTAAGGTTTCTGTGAGATGATCTCTCCCCTTCTTTGTTTTAGCTAACATTCATATGAAAATGAGCCCAACTTTTCAATTCAACTTCATCTTTTTTCCTCATCTGTATTTCCAACTGCTTTCAGTTAGATCTATAGATCCTCCTTATTCTCATCCATAACTCATCATCTTCCTCCCAGTCATCTTTCCTCCTTGAACTCCAACTCACTTAACATCACCATCCCTTCAACATTCCCAGATGGAAGCTCAGAGAAGCCTTTTATTTTCCTCCAACCCTCCCTGATGAGAGTGGAATTGTGTCCCTCTTTTCTCCTCCATTCCCACTGCCCTTGTTCCATATCTCACCAAGATCATCACCAAACACTGTGGGTTTCCTTACTTCTCCATCTCCCATGGCTGCTGTTGGATTTATTTTCCAAACTATGGAACTCATCATGTTTCCATCTTGCTCAAAAACCCTAGTGTTTCCCATTGCCTTCAGAGTAAAACCCAAGCGTGCAAGACTCCTCCCCATCTTCATGGGAGATGAAGTCACATCACTTCCACGACTGCTCACATTTCTCCATCTGCCTGGATAGTATTTTCCCACAACTCTGCCTGTCAACTGGCTCAGCCCCCTGCAAAGCCCACATCAAGCACCATCTCCTGAGAAGCCTTTTCCCAAAGCTTCAGTCATGATTAAGTGTGCTCTCCTTGGTGGTTGGATAACCTCTTGATAATAACTCTGTTACAGCAGAGGTCAAGGCTCTGGGCTGCAGGTGGGCGGACAGAGGAAAACGTAAAGAGCCATTGAGAATGCGAGCATGAGGGATGAAGATTTCTCCCCTAGAGTGACCTCAGGTACACTCCTTCCACTTTACCACAATTAAATAATTCATGCCCTATCTCATCTCCTCACTAAGCAAGATGTGGTCCATTTTCAACCTTTAAAAAGAGCAGAGTTAAATCCTGGTCCATTCATCCTTCTTCCCTTCTCCTCCCATGTGTGGTTATTTGGCAGAACCATGAAACAAAAGGGAGGTTCACACACTTTTAAGAAAAAGTCACTGCCATAGGCAGCTAAAGCAACAGAATATTTTCTTTATAAAAATAACTTTGGCAGAAGCTGGTTGTTTTCTGCAGACATTGTGAGCAACCAAAATAAGTTTGAGACTGTACTTCCAAACAAGTGAAAGCTGCCTCTGTTAGCGCATGTTTCCCCCTACTCTCTAGGAAGTGGAAAATTTACAACAGAAGTCATTCCCTTCATCTTTCCATCCTCTTCACAATGCAACCCCTGACCTTTGGAGCCTCCACCTCCAGCCAGAGGTAGATGACTAAATGGGGGGCGGGGGGAATGCAAACCTTAGGAAATAAAGAATGTGTCATACAAAGCATTACGTTCAAGTCATTGTCTTGAATGTTTTGGATAACTCTCATCTTTAGTTTAGGGACGAAAATCTGAAACAGAGCAATTACATCACAAATGGAACATTCATGTAGTCACCGGGATAACAAAACATTCGGTGAAGGAAAAGGCTATATAATTTCAATGAGATCCAGGTGGAATATCCCTCTCAGCAAATGTCTACACATCAGCCCATAAAAATGATAGAAAAGGCACAAGACAAGAATAAAAGCAAGAGTGCCAGGGGCTCATCCACCTAAACCCACATCCTCTCTGAGCTTGTCCTCTCCAACTACTCCTGCCATCCATTCTTCCTTCCTCCCAAGGGCCTGGATCTCTCTCATGCCTCCTGGGGTCTTCTGCTCATTGGCTTCCTTCCTTCTCTCACTGGGCAACCAAACTCTCTCCTGACCCACAGTTGGGGATGGCAAGAGGGAGAACAAAATGACCAGTGCAACTAGTAAGAATGACAACAGCTTCAGAAGCCCTTGCTAAGCGTCAAGTACTGGGTTGGTTGCTTTACATGGATTATCTCATTTAATCATGACAACCCTAAGTTCTATAATTGTTTACATTTTATAGTTGGGGAAAATGAGGTTTAGAAAGGTTAAGTATCTTGTCCAACATCACACAGCTGTTAGTATGGCAGAACCAGCTCTCAAATTAAATCTGACTCCAAAGTTAATCACTCTAACCAAAAGAGTTCTTAGAGGAACACATTTCCATATACAAGATAATTAGCAAAGGAAAAAAGATAAGTATATTAGGAAGGATGAAGCACTAGGAAGTCAGAGGGAAAGCCTTATAAAGAGATGGAGGAGAATGGGAGTCAAGGGTGAGGAGAATGGGACAGTCTGGAGAAATGGCTGGACCACTACAGGTAGTTGCTGTTTAAATCACTCAGTTGTGTATGACTCTTTGCGACCCCATAGACTGTAGCTTGCCACTCTCTTCTGTCCATGGCATTTCCCAGGCAAGAATACTGAAGTGGGCTACCATTTCCTTCTCCAGGGGATCTTCCTGACCCAGGGATCAAACCTGCATCTCCTGTACTGGCAGGTGGATTCTTTACCACCTAAGCCACCACAGAAGCCCACTACAGGTGATACGTGCATGTGTGCTAAGTCACTAAAGTCGTATCCGACTCTTTGCGACCCCATGGACTGTAGCCCTCCAGGTTCCTCTGTCCATGGGATTCTCCAGGCAAGAATACGGGAGTGGGTTGCCATGCCCTCCTCCAGGGGATCTTCTGGACTCAGGGATTGAACCTGCATCTCCTGCAACTCCTGCATTGCAAGCCGATTCTTTACCGCTGAATCACTGGGGAAGCCCCACTACAGGTGGTAACTCATACCTAATCCTTAGTTGAAAACGAGAGAAACATCAGGAGAAACCCTTATGTACTAAAAGATTTCTGACTTTGATTCACAAAGGATGGGATTCAAAGAAAGAGAACTTGGGATGTTAACATAAGCATGGCCATTCTCACACAGGTGAGATGAGGCATCTGCCTGAAATGCAGGAGGAGAAGGAAACAGTAGGTTCAAAAGAAGCAGGAAGACACAGACTTGTGCATGAAAAAGAGATGCCAAAGATGCCATTGTCCTATACAGAGAAACACTCAGGAAGAGTGGAAGCAGGATGGAATTACAGGGGAAATACAGATGGGTGCTTCTGAGACGAGCCTTTACCACGAATGGTCCGGACAAGGATGAGGCTTTCTGAAGGCAGACTGCATAACTACAAGTGAGCGATCACAGGAAGGGGGACTTAAACTATCCCTATGTCTGTTGGAATTCACAGTTTGCTAAAATAGAGTTGCGTATAAAAATTTTCAACATTCCTAGCTAACAAGTTCAGCTCAGATTAGAAGGAGAAACTGTCATTCTGGATATAATTTTAACCAATGAGAAAGAACTAGTTTCTGTACAGGAATTACAGGGACCTTGGGAGAACATGTCTTTTGGGAGTCTATAATAGCAAGGAAAGGGAGCATTACATACATTCTAAGGCAATGTAATAATGAAGAATTCCAGTGAAAAGGAAAAAGATAAGTAAACTATTAAGCTAGCGTGATCACACAGAAAACTTTCTCATGAACTCATAGTTTTCAAAGAACCAATTCAAGAGAGATTATGAGGGACATACAGTCAAAAACCAACACACAAAAATGATGATTTTCAGGAAGACTAAAGACTTAGTCGATTCCCTGGTGGCTCAGACAGTAAAGTGTCTGCCTGCAATGCAGGAGACCTGGGTTCGATCCCTGGGTTGGGAAAACGACCTGGAGAAGGAAATGGCAACCCACTCCAGTACTCTTGCCTAGAAGATTCCATGGACAGAGAAGCCTGGTGGGCTACAGTCCATGGTGTCACAAAGAGCCGAACACGACTGAGTGACTTCACGACACAACAAAAGACTTAACTAGTAGGAAATCCAAGAGACATGAGTGATTTAAAAGGTCTTCTGTGACAAATTCAGAGAGAGAGAATGAGGTGGGAGAGATGGAAGAAAGGAAGGGAAGGAAGGAGGGATAGAGGGAAAGGTGGAAAGGAGAAAAGGAGAGAGGTAAGAACAGAAGATAAAAGAACACAAAGGTAAAAGAAAGGAAGAAGAAGGACGGAGATGAAGAAGAGGATGAGGAAGAGGAGAAGAACAAGGAAGTGACAGGTTCAGAAAGAGAGTGTCATGTTATCAAGCAACTAAATGCCCAAAATGCTAAATACTCAAATTCCATCTTCTAGAGCAAGGAGAACAGATTTTGAATTCAAATTATGCAGCAAAGGAGACTATGAAAAGAATAAATTGGGGCCAAAATATGTTACAGAATAAGAAAAATCTAGGCATATAGATTATTTCAAACCTCCAGATTCAGGCAAATTACATTACAAAGTGCAAAAAGAATTTGCACATATAATCTCAGAGCCACTGGCAGTGAGTTTGAGAAATCATAAAGAATGGTAAAGATGCCAGAAACCTTGGGAAATGTTCTATTTTGCAATATCCTGAAAACTAAAGATCCATAAGCTGGACACAATTCTCAAAGAGGGTGAGCCCTGCTGGACCCTGTGGGGATCAGAACACACCTGCTTTGCCAATGAGGTTTGTTGTGAAACTAGAATCTTCCAACAAAGAATGAACACTGTGATGAGAAAGTTGAAAGGCATGCTGAACAAGGGAAGGCTCAGTGGTATGTACAGCACAGAAATCAGATGACTAAGAAGGGTATCAGTGATTTGAAATGTTTGTATAAGAAGCCATAGGATCATTTTATGTTGCCTTCAAAACCAGAACTAGAACCAACAGTAGAAACTTTAAATAGGCAGATTTTTCCTTAACATTTGAAAGTATTTTCTGTTCATTCAACAGGTATTTACTGAGCACCTACTTTGCACCAAATACTATGCTAAGCACTGAGGAATACATGATAAATACAGTTCTCACCTTCATTCAACTTAGTCCTGTGAAGGAAAACAATAACTAAGTAAGCAAGGAACATAACACAGATTACAGCAAAGCCATGAGGGAAAGAATGGGGAAAGATGGAGAATAACAGTGAGGATCCATATAAAGATGATTTTAGGGAAAACTCTGAGGAGGCGCCATTTATGCTGAGACCTATACAAGGGTACAGCTGGATGAACACTGGGAGGCAGAGAGAGTTAGCAGGTGCAACAGCCCTGAGACTGGAGGGAACTTCACTTGTTCCCAGAACCGGAAGGAGCCAGGAAAGTAACCTCAGTGAGCAAGGCAGAGGAAAACAGGAGATTGTGAGATACGGTTGGAGAGAGAGGCAGGAATCAGGGAATAAGATGTTGCCATCCTAAGGAATGTAGGATGTGTTCCAAGAGATACGGGGAGCTGTTGAACGTTTTGAGCAGGAGTCACACGACCTGACTGATGTGTGTGTTTTAATGGTTATTCCAGATGCTCTGTGGTAAACGGATCTGTGTGGACTGGGGGCAGGGGCGGGGAGGGGGATGCAGGGAGAGCATTTAGGAGACTACCGTAGCGTTTAGATGAGGCAAAGTGTGAACTGAGGGTGTGCAGTCAGGTTGGAGAGAAGTTCATTTGGATTTTTTTTAAGTAACATACACAGAGTTAACTGATGAACTGAATATGGGGTTTGAGGGAAAGGAAGAAAAATGACTGGAATGATACAAAACTGGACTTAGGTGGCAGGATCTGAGGGACTGCCTGAGCAGATACTGCAAAATGGGACCAGGAACTGGGCTGGCAGGATGGAGTGGAAAGATTGAGGTGGCACTTGATTCAGTGATGACAACAGAACTCAAGTTCCTACTTCATGCTGTGGGTCTACTAAAAGCTCCAGAAAACAGGCTTTTGGTTTGGCACAATTCTTAAACTGCAACTGGTTATAAACTTTATCACAAGCACGTTTCTAGGGAAACTCACAGTGCTCCCGGTGAAAACATGAAGAAAATTAGCAAAGTTGCATGTATACTTTCCTATATTATGTAAACATTTTATATTATTATATGTGCTATATATTGTATACACATATGGCTTATAAAAGTGTAGTCCTTTGCTCAAAGTTTAAAATACAGAAGGCATTCATGCTTGCAATGCCCATAATAAACATTAATAACCAACAGACACAAATGCTGCAAATTTTGCTAAAGACAGCATAACATTCTCATCTTGTTACGTCATCAGGAGAATCTCTCTTGAAAAGAGGAGTTTTTGAAATTTAAGACTTGAGCCTTTCTCATATCAGAAGAGATCCCCCAAATGAGTCTTCTCATTCCTACTTCACTCCCAATAATCTCATTGTCCATTACAAAAAAAATTCCTACCTTCAAGTATCATAAATATTGGGTGCTAACAGCCGTGCACATAAGAATGTAACTGCGGCAAGAATTCTTTGCTGGAATATATCAGTCTTTAAAAGATAACCAGGCCTAAACCACAGATAACCGTTGAGACTAGATCTGTTGTCCTGTCAACCATCTATGTCACAGCCTTCTGGCATCAATCAAACATTACGGTTTAAATTCCAGATCACGAATAGCGTGACCTCAGCCACACCACTCAAGCTATCCATAGTTAGGCCACCTAAAATATCACTGATGGAAAGAAGTTTATGTGGGAACCTAACCCGGGGTCCTTTTCTCAACATTAAATTCATCTGACATTTCATGTTCTTTGTTGTAAGGGAAAAAGAGAGAGAGGAGGGAAACGAGGCACAGTGTTGGCCAGCAGGTGTGATTCTGCACGTTTCTCATGCAGGGGTCTAGGCTGCGGTTTCAGCTCCAATGGGGTGTTTTGTCTAACTGTCTGGGCGTAACGTGTGTTGTCCCACAAACAATTTGTCACACCACGAGAGTCACACATCTGGGGACAGAGACAGCTCATGCCATATGGCAAAAAGCACAACTCTTGTCAATTATCATCTTTGGTGGCAGGTAATTTCTTCAACTGCACGTCATGATTTTGTCAGAACTTTGTGTCTTTTGAGTGCTGGGGGATAACCTCAACCAGGCAAAGTCAGTCAGGAAGACACGGCTGTTATAATTTTAAAAAACCACAACCTACAAACGGCTAAAGGACTTTCTCACAGTAGCAACCTTTGGAGGGTTCTTTGGAGAAAAACAATGTTTGAAAGAGACAGATTTTACTACCAGATGCCAGTTTTGGCATAGACAACCTTAATGAGGTTAAGGACAGGTCTTACAAATATCTACTTCTGAATTTTTTTTTTCCATTTGACATTTGTTTTATCCAGCTGTACTGGTGAAACATCTTTATAGAAAAATACACAGTTTAAGAGGTAACAGAGTCAGCCAGTTGAATAAAACTTCACAAGATGATGCAGAGTCAATTAAGCACACTCCCCTAAGAAGGATTCAATGTAGTCAGGAATGGACATTTGGGGGAGCTTCTCTTTTTGAAAACCATCCTTCTGGCTTTCTGCTTGTTTTTATCCACAACAGGAAAAAAATACTTTTGAGCTTTTGCGCAAATGGGAAAGAGGAGCCCAGGCAGAAATCTGGACCAACAACACAGAGAAGCAGCAGAAGGCAGCAAAGAGAAAGGCAGAGGATGGAGCGGCAAGTTGAGAAAACTCTGAAAAATAATCAAAAAGAGATTTAGAGAACAGCAATAGGGAAGGATTGAAGAAAAACATCTTGGGCTCCTCTGGGAACTCTCTCTTCCCAAGTCTTAAAACCCTCTGGTTTCCCCTTGGTCTGAAATCACTGTCCACAATGCTAGAAACAGTATGTTCTTAAGTTTTCTGTTTTGAAAAGACAAATAACCATAGAAACAGTTTTAGATTTTAGTATAGAGGAGAGAAAATTCTCTTTGCACCAAGTTAATTAGGGGAAAAGGGACAAACGTTCCCAGGAATTCCACCCCACGACTGGCTTTCAGTCACGGCCGCCAATGCACCAGCCTTAGGGAAGAGTCCTAAAGAATGGGGCTGCTTTAGAGCTGATTCCGTTGAGCAGATCTGTATCGAATATTTATGACAGTCTTCCTGCAGATTCAGAGAACTACGTGGCCTAGGCAGATTTTCTAAGGCAGTGCCGACACTTTGATCTTCTAGGGGCTCTGACATCTGTTCTTGTCATCTGCACATTTGTATGTTCCTAGTGAAGTTCAGAGCAAGACCATAGAACAGAAATCTGAGGCCCCAAAACTAGTCCAAAACCAACAGAGTGGAGATTTACACTTATTGAGATAATAGCATTGCACTAATGCAAGCCAAGAGGCCATCAGCCCATTTGGAGTATAAAATATTCTATGTGCTACAGAACAGAGAATATTGTTTTAGAAATGAATCCTAAGTTTCCCCAGGCGTGCTGGCCCTTGAGCACAGTATTATGGCCCAAGTTATGATGGCTCTTAGCCACCTTATGGAACTTGAGCCATCACCTCCTTAAAGATGAATAAAGCGGTGTGGGGTAGCAGGGCACATGACTCAGGAGAAGCCCACCCTCGCTCACTGGTTCCAGTTTCAAACCAGTGTGAGGAGCTGGTGCTCCTGAAGATAGCCCACCCTGCAAGGTCTGGCGCTCTATGATGACATCTCTGAGCCCTCAGGATGTCAGAGCTAGCCCCTGGACCATGGGGGCTAGCATGGCCCACGTGCCAAAACTTTTAGGCTGAGTCAAGAAGCCACCTGTTGCTTGACTCTAAACTCCCAGACTCTTTCATGAACACAACTCCTGCAGCTCCTGCCCTGAGCACCTTCATGAGGGCTGTACGTCCCAGCTTGCCAGCTCACCTACTTTGCTCTCTCCCAGGGCCCTCGACCTTTCATAGGGTTTCCCACTTGTGAGCCCTTCATTAAACCAAGGGATGGGCTTGGGACTACAGGTACCACAGCAAGTTACTGAGAAGGGGATGGTTTGGAGGAGGTAGGGGAAGCCTATTCCCCTCTCAGATCCCACTCTGGGAGGAATCTTCTTCTCCATGGGAGTACTTCCCTCCCAGATTCTTGCAAGACTGATGTCTCACTCTGGTAAGACGCATTGGCTTCATGTGGATAAGCATCATTTGTTGAAAAACCTATTTTCCCCCACTGAATCGTCTTGACACTCAGGTTGGAAAAAACTAGCCATAAATGTATGAGCTTTTTTCCCCAGGACTCCTTGGATTCCATTGGTCCACATGTTTATCCTACACCTGTACTACATTGTCTTTATTAATTACTGCAGCTTTGTAGTAAGTTTTGAAACGGCAGGGACTTCCCTGTGGTCCAACGTCTAAGACTCTCTGCTCCCAGGGCAGGGGGCCCAAGTTCAATCCTTGCTCGGGGAGCTGGATTCCACATGCTGCATCTAAAGATCCCACAGACTGCAACTAAAGACCTGGCACAGCCAAATAAATAAATATATTTTTAAATAAATTAAAAATAAATTGCGATTGTTTATTTTTAAAATTGAAAGGGAAAATATGAGTCTCTAACTTTGTTCTTTTTCAAGGTTGTTTCCACTATTCTAGATTAAAAGCTTTACTACACCTTCCGTCCAAGTTGTGAAGCTGTGTTCTCTCTCTGAGATGCCTCATATAGGAGGTAAAGAGCAAACAATGTCAAAATAGCTTTACCTTTGTACTCCCTTTTCTCTGATTTGGTTATACTACTTCATTTTAAAAATACAATAAAATATTTCTCCTTCTCTCTCTACATTTTACTTCATTATCCCTGTGGACTTGTACAGTATTTCTTTATTTGTAAAACTCAAAATCCATGTTCATATAAACATGAGCAAAGGTACCTATATTCCCTTTCTGCCAATATCATACTTCCTGGACAAATTCTGTGATGATCCTAAAAGACTAGAATCCCTTAGAGTTTTGTATTTCCCATAAAGAACAAGTTTAGTTTAGGGGCCAATTATTTCTATCTGAGGTTAATGTCATTAAAACATTTAATTCTTTCTAGCGAATGATAACAAATTGCATACAGTGTTACAAAGTGAGAAAACAAGAAGAAAATCTGTTGTTTTTTTTTTTTTTAAATAGAAAATCTGTTTTAAGAGTCAGAGGCAATGTACGTTTCTGAGAAAAAAAAAATGTGGTCTCTCATACTTAAAATTGAGCAGAAATTAAGGTCTTAACCTAGCTACACGTCACAGATAAAATATGGTGTGGTCATAGGTCCTGGAAACAATTGTGTATTTGAATTGGGTGCTTGGCAGAATATGAAAATAAAGAAATATGTGTTTCTCTCTGAAAACTGATTTTGCCGTCAATACTCAAGTGTTTTTTGTCTCTGATACATTTCACTAAACCCTGATAGCTCAGCCTGCGCACTGCAATGAAGAGTTGGCGCTCTGCTTGCTGCAGCTAGAGAAACGCCCTCACAGCAACAAAGACCCATAGCTCCTGCAATGCGGGAGACCTGGGTTCGATCCCTGGGTTGGGAAGATCCCCTGGAGAAGGGAAAGGCTACCCACTCCAGTATTCTGGGCTAGAGAATTCCATGGACTGTATAGTCTACAGGGTTGCAGAGAGTCGGACACGACTGAGCGACTTTCACTCACTCACTCAAGTGTTTTTTGTCTCTGATACATTTCACTAAACCAAGTCTAACAAGGGTTTTCAAGAAGTCTACAGAAACTCATCAGGCAGAATCGACGGGCTGCTAGAGGGGCACAAGAAGCACTGGCAAGGCTTCCCTGGTGGCTCAGTGGTAAAGAGTCTTCCTGCCAATGCAGGAGTCACAGGTTTGATCCCTGGTCCAGGAAGACCACGCGTGCTGGGGAACAACTAAGCCTGTGCACCGCAACTACTGAGCCTGTGCTCGAGAGCCTGGGAGTCGCAACTACTGAGCCCAGGTGCCAGGATACTGAAGCCTGAACGCCCCAGAGCCCAGGCGCTGCTGCAAGAGAGGCCGCTGCAGTGAGAAGCCTGCGCCCTGCAGCGAAGAGTTGGCTCTCTGCTTGCTGCAGCTAGAGAAACGCCCTCACAGCAACAAAGACCCAGCACGGTCAAAAATAAAATTACATATATATATATATATACACATATACACACACAGAGAGAAGCAGCACTGGCAGCTCGCTGAAACGTTCTAAGTTTAGCAGCTATACTGGGAGCAACAGAGTTGGTTCTAAGGGCCTTTTCTGCTTTAATGGGCCTTCTTAGAATGTGCCAGAAGCCTCTCAGCAGCCACTCCTGAGCAAAGCACAAGCCCAGGGAAACCTGCCACTTCAACTGCTCCTGAATCCTTCAATCCTTGACAGGAGGACTTCTCCATAAAAGGAAGAAATCAACTCTGGAGGCAAGACCTGTATTTAAAGAGGTGTGGACTCTGGGCAGCTGTGAATCCTTTATCCCTTTTATCCTTCACCACAGAAACAGCTCTGGAGAGATTCTCAGATGAAAATAACTTCAGCTGAGGAACTTCAGCTGGGAGTGACTGGATGTGTCCAGCTTGACAGAAAACATTATGAGATACAGCGAGGCTAGAAGCCCAGGACTGCATGGGATATCTGCATGAGCTAAAAAGTAGCACAGTTTTAATTTAGAAATATATTCTTCAAATACCAAGCCAAGTACAAATAGCAGAGACTAGCATGAGATGGGGAGTTTAGTATTATACCCTAATCCTTGAAAGTGAAAGAATAAAGTAAGCAACAATATTATAGTAGCCACCTCAGTTGTAAAGTTAGGGTTGATTTAGAGGGCGAAAAAGTACATTTTTGGATTCTGTTTAATAGGATATTTAATAATACGGCAAATGTTGGGATCAAATTTGATGACAATGCTGGCCGTGAGAAGCAGCAGGTGGTGTGATGCTAAACATGTCTGGGGTGTGGCTGATTACTAAAATATTATGGGATAGCCAAGAGAGGTGAGTAGAGGTACTGACCATGTGCTGTTTCATAGTAACTGTGTAGAGCTTGGATTTGCTGATCTGTGTCCACGTAAACTTTTCTGCCTGACTTTTTTTTTTTCAACCCTCTTTCTTCCTCTGAACTTTGACCACACCACAGGGCTTCCTTCTAGTGTGGGGGTGGATTTCCCTCAGAGATGGGAGTTTCTCCATCTTAATGTCTGCTCCCCTCCGAAGCTTCCCCTTTGGACCTTGGCCCATGAATATTTTCCTCTGCATCCTGCCTTTCCTCATTCTTTAGAAAATTACACTCCTGAAGACAAGGCTAAAGGAGCACAACTCTCCGAAAACCATTCTGTTTGGGAATGGCTTTCAGCTGTGGATGGTGATCTCTACAGGACTCGAAATAGCAGAGTATTCTCCGTTTCTCCAGGAGACCATCAGCCTGGGATGGATGAACACTACAGGAAGATTTTAAGTTCGGCATAAACAAAGAGCATCCTAATAGCAACTATCAGTTCAGTTCAGTTCAGTTCAGTCGCTCAGTCGTGTCCAACTCTTCGTGACCCCATGAATTGCAGCACGCCAGGCCTCCCTGTCCATCACCAGCTCCCGGAGTTCACTATAGATCTGCTCTAATGATACACAGAAAAGATTCTGGAACTTCTCCCCAAACCAATTATGTATGATAAAGGGGCCTATGAGGATTAGATAGAGGTCTGTTAAAACACACAAAAGGTCTAGAGCTGTGCCATCCAATACAGTAGCCACACTGCCTGTAGCTGGTGAACACTGGAAATGTGACTGAGTTTTAAATCCTTTTCAATTTCAATTAATTTAAATTTTAAAATAGAATGTAGTATAAAATATTTTTATGTTAGACAAAACTTTGTATTGATTGGACTACACTTGATTTTAACTGTTGGATCATGGACGGTATTACTATCATAGTGCATGTCAGTATGTGTATTACTTCTAGAATTTACTAATAACTTTTAAGATATCAATTACATGTTGAAGTAAGATTTTTTAATATACTGGGCTAAATAAAATATATTGTTAAAATTAATTCCAACTCTTTCTTTTTCTTTCTCAGTTTGGCTACTAGAAAGTTTTACCATGTAAATATGGCTTACCTTATATGTTAATTGAATGGGGCTGGTCTATAGGACAACTGAGGTCTTTGAATACAGAGGAACAAAGTTGTGGCAGACCCAGGGAGGACAGGGGGTTGGGAGGAGGTTTACAATACCATTATCAATACCTGGATTAAAAACCAAGGATTTCTTTTAAACAACCAGGGAAATGAAAAATGTTTAAAGTTTACATTTTTTATTTGTGTAACAATAATGTTTAAAACTTTTCATACATTGCCAACTGGCCCCTCTGCCCCTCAAATAAATTCTTAAGCTGGGGAATAGAAGTGCTTTACGCATGAAGGGCCGGGGCAGGACTGTCTGACCTGCAGTCCCAAACTCTTAGGAGAACTTGGAGCTATTGTAAAGGGTCCATAAATTGCTGTGGACAAAGCAGTGTCTGCAGATTGAGTAAATAATCTCCGGCCTCTATTGGCACTACAGTCTTTCAAAACTGTAGACTGATTAATAAAATGTAAATTCACTTTAACAAGCTACCAAATTCAGAGTAGTGAAGGGGTCATCACATATTTTCTCAATCAAAAGACTCTTAAGTCAGCTATGCACATCTGAAGCATTGGACTTTTGCTAGCTCATTTGGTGCCTTTGTGCAAATCATATCAAGACAAGTCAGAGAGTTCCGTCCCAACTCATCCCCAAGCATGTGACCTGCACGAAAAGGCATTGCTGTCATGGTATATTTTGATAGTCAAAAAGTTCTTCAAACTGGAAAAGGATAAATTTGTAATCTGGAGAATGCTGTGGACAAAAAGGAAACAATAACACATTGCCTGCCATTTCAGTGAACAATGAATATTGCCCAGCATCAAGCCATCAGCCCCTCCAGCCGCCCCTGTGGTGTGCTCTGCAGGGAATTCAGGATGGAGAAAAACAGGATACTGGCCTAGACAGTTAAGATGCTTATCAAAAAAAAAAAAAAAAAAATTCCAATAAGCCCAGACTTGTGCATCTTCCCATGCATAGAAAAGCATTAAAATCATGATTTTGAGATGTCTGGACTTTGTGATTAGCAGCAATCTTTTGATGTTTGACTACATGTTTTTTGTTTTTGTAGCAAAAACTCCTAAATATCCTGGCTCCTCTCTTACCTCTTTGGAACAGTCCCTCAGAGCTATCTATCTAATAGGCTATCTCCTGGGCTGTAGTCCTCAGCAAGTTCCCTCAATAACACAACTCTCAGGACTTTCCTGGTGGTCCAGTGGCTAAGACGCCATGCTCCCAGTACAGGGGGCACGAGTTTGATCCCTGGTCAGGGAACAAGATTCTACATGCTGCAGCTAAAGATCCTACACTCTGCAAGAAAGATGAAAGATCCCGTGCGCTACAACTAAGACCTGGTACAGCCAAATAAATAAATATTTTTTAAAACCTCTCAACTTTCAAGTCAGTGTGTTTTCATTGTTGTTGTTCTTGTTTTTCAGTCGACAATACCCAAAATACCAAATAAGAAATCGATGCTTTGCCTCCCAGGATCCCTGCCCTTGCCACTGTCCTGGGCCAGTGTTCCTGCTTTAGACCTGGTGGCTGGGGAGGTAGCTCCTATGGTCTCAGCTGGGCCTCGGGGCCATGGTGGGACCACCAATGGCTCTGACATCATCCAATCCATGAGGACTGCAAACAAAGCCTATGCTCCCATGACCCATCAGTTTCTAGAATGAGCAAAGGAGAATTGGAAGGAAGTCATAATCAGTATCCTCTGACCTTCAATCTGGGAATTCATGGTGGAGAGGAAAATACGCTGTTTCTTCAAAACAATTTATTTACAATTTAGAACAAGGGTTCTCAACCTCCTCATTCCAGACATGTTGATAGTTCTTTGTCATGGGTTTGTCCTTAGATGCCAACAGCATGCCCCTCCCAGTTGCAACAATCAAATGTCTCCAGACATTGCCAAATTCCTAAAAGGTGAAACTGCCCCAGTTGAGAATCACTGATTTAGAACATTAAAACATTTGTGGCATTAGCTCATTTTCATAACATCTCTGCTCCACAACTTTCTCATCAGTAAAATGGAGTGATAACTGGGCTGTTCTCATAGAGATGTTGTGAGGATTAACAAGACAAACCTCTCAATGTTGTTGTTTAGTTGCTAAGTCGTGTCTGACTCTTAGAGACCCCATGGACTGTATGTAGCCCGCCAGGCTCCTCTGTCCATGGGATTTCCCAGGCAAGAATACAGCAGTGGGTTCCCATTTCCTCCTCCAGGGGCTCTTCCCAACCTAGGAACTGAACCCACGTCTCCTGCTTGGCAGGCAGATTCTTTCCCACTGAGCCACCAGGGAAGCCCTCAATAGGTGACGATAAATATCAGCTAGTACACTCCCAAGCTCCTCTTGTACTGGTCTAATACCTGATATTTGTGGATTTACTCTAAGGTCAAGGCTGCCTCTGTGTTACTGTGGCAGCTAAGACCCCCTGAAGTCCGAGTGCCAAGGTTCAAACTCCAGGTGTGATCAGGAGTATGTTGCTAAACCTCTGAAACCACAGTTTTTCATCTATTTTTAAAGACAGACAAATAATGAAAGACTCTCCCTTGCAGGGCTGTTGTGGGAGTGAAATGACATATTCAGAGGTTGAGCTTATTAACCATTATTAAGTGCTGCAAGGCTACATGTGTATGCAGGGAACAGCAAAGAGAGATGTTTTATAAAATTCCAACAAATTAATAGTTTTTCTCAATCTTCCTCCCCCACTGCTGTCCCACCCCACCCTAAGGACTTTGCCAGAACCCCAAAGTCCTCACACCTCATCATGTGAACCCCTAAGGGGTCACACCAGTTCCTCCCAGCTACCTCTTGAGGGTCCTGTTTCTAGAAGTTCTCCTCAGACTTGTGAGCTGCATTTGCCCAGGTCCACCGCGACGACACTCAGGCTCTTACTGGTGGTAAAGCCAGACTTCTCTTCATGCCACAGTCAACTGAAGCGGAGACAAAGCTCTTCCCCTGCTGGCACTGCAGCCTGTGATTGGCCACAGATTCTCTGCTGAGTCTCAATTTTCTCACCTGCAAAATGGGGCAACTCAAACAACCTTTTCTCCAGGATCCTCACCTCCCTCCAGGACTATAGGTGCTTCTCATTCCTGCAACGCTGGACAATTGTCTATCCCTGTAATGCCCCCCTCTTTAAAAGAAACCCTTTTCGTTTCATAAACCATGATCTCCCTTAAGTAAAGGACTGTGTCCTATTCGCATTTACGTCCCATAATGTATTTCCTACCACTAGGCAAATCCTCAATAAACAATTGTTGAATGAACGAGTGGGAGAGAGTTGAACGTATGATCATGTTCAAAGCCTTAAGTGGGACAGGCTGGGGTTTTCTTCCCTTCTCACCCTTCTCTTGCCTTCACTTCCCAGATACTTGCTGGGAAGATATCTTTTGTAAAATGAAGCAGAGACTGATGCTCGGTTAGCATGGTAACTCATGGATGCTATGCTGTGAAAAGTGGTTAACATCTGCAAGATAAATGTGGTTTGAGTTGGGGGATTTGGTTTCACTGGTGTGCGTGTATGCTAAATTACTTCAGTTGTGTCCAACTGTTTGCAACCCTATGGACGATAGCCCTCCAGGCTCCTCTGTCCATGGGGATTCTCCAGGCAAGAATATTGGAGTGGGTTGTCATGCCCTTCTCTCCAGGGGATCTTCCCAACCCAGGGAAGAACCTGATGCATTGAACCTGGGTCTCCTGCGGCTCCTAGCGTTGCAGGTGGATTCTTTACTGGTGAGCCACTGAGGAAGCCCCATTTTCTCTGGGGGGTGGGGGGTGGGGAACCAGAATAATCTGCTGCTGCTCCTTCAGCCTGAAAGCACTCAGCTGAGACAGAGGGCCCTGGGAGGGGGGGTCCGAGAGCAGAGGGGATGGGAAGTGAGAAGGGAGATCCCAGTTAGCCTCCAGGGTGGAGGCACAAGCAGTGCCCTGATGGGGAAGGAAACAATCTGTGTCATCCTCTGTGCTCCATGGGTCTCCAAAAGCACCTATAAGTAAGGCTTTCTTTCTGGAATTCACCATGCCTGGAGCCTCCCACCATCACTCCCAACAAAATAACTTGACCTAATTAAGATGCTACATTAAGAAAATAGACAGGGTTGGTATTGTGGTTTACCTGGTGTGGTTCAGAACTGCAAGTCTGTTCCTTTGGGTCATCCATAGAGTGAAGATTTGATTGACATTCTCCAATCCAGGGACTTCTCTGGTGGCTCAGTGGTAAAGAAAATGCCTGATGAGGCAGGAGACACGGGTTTGATCCCTGGATGGGGAAGATCCCCTGGAATAGGAAATGACAACCCATTCCAGTGTTCTTGCCTGGGAAATCCCATGGACAGAGGAGACTGGCAGGCTACAGTCCATGGAGTCACAAAGAGTCAGACATGTCTGAAGTGAGCAAACAGCAACAGGTTCAATCAAGGAGACCACCGTTCCAGTCCTATTGGCACGATTTAGAGCCAGGTCAAAACTCAAATGACTGGGCCTCCATCTCCTCCCCGCTTGCAGAAATGGGAAGAAATAATAACTTCACTGTGGGTCAAGTGGATGAACTAAACATCAACATCACAGTGTTGGCGTCAAGATAAGGACAGCAGAATAAGAAATGGATCCTAACATGAACGCAACTAATAATTCACAGCATGACCTTTTGTAAGCAACAACTTTCCCAGATTTCAATTTTCTGATCTGTTACTCCTAGTTAGGGAGTCCCCAATGGCTCAAGTGGTAAAGAATCTGCCTGCTACGGAGGAGGCACAAGAGATGCAGGTTTGATCCCTGGGTTGAGCAGATCCCCGGGAGAAGGGAATGGCAACCCACTTCACTATTCTTGCCTGGAGAATTCCATGGACAGAGGAGTCCAGTGGGCTACAGTCCACGAGGTTGCAAAGAGTTGGACATGACTGAGCTACTAACACACCCACTCTACTAATACTGAGTCCAAAGGGAAGTGGTAGAGAAAAAAATGAGATGTTAGGTTTAAAAACACGTCAAAATGGTTAGGTGCTCTGCACATAAATGATAATTTCATTACCAATTTGTTAAATAACTAATGTGTGAAGGTTTCTATTCATTCAGTGGACTGCATATTACTTGGAATTGCAGCAATTGCTAAAGTGTTAGTAGAGAGCCAAGGGCGATAGGCAAGAGGAAGGAACAGGAAAATGAGAAAGATGGCCTTGAGGCTCTCCCTGCATCCCAGGAGAGCTAAGAGCACACACAAGTGGAATATGTTAAGGGGCTTCCCTGGCGGCTCAAATGGTAAAGAATCTGCCTGTGATTCAGGAGATCCGGGTTCAATCCCTGGGTCAGGAAGATCCCCTGGAGAAAGGAATGCCAACCCATTCCAATATTCTTGCCTGGAGGATTCCATGGACAGAAGAGTCTGGCAGGCTACAGTCCATGGAATATTTTAAACAATCAAAGAAAATAAAATATTTCTGGGGAATATCTGAGGAAGTGAGCTGATGCAGATCACTGTCAATTCATAACAAATCAAATCTAGATTGATTGGCTTTGATGAGATTGAATTGATGGGACTGATTTAGTTTGACTTGACTGCAAACCTCCATGGATGGAGGAGCCTGGTAGGCTACAGTCCACGGGATTGCAAAGAGTCAGACATGATTGAGCAACTTCACTGACTGACTGGATAAAAGGGCTGTTATAAATGGGCCTTTAGTGATGTGGCTGAGCTGTGGGGGAGGGGAAGCGTTCAGTGGTCCTATGATTAGGTCTCAGTCTTTAGTGAGCTTATGCCTATGGACTGTGAACTTCACAAATATTTCTGAATTGTTTTTCTACCCCCTCAGATGAGACTTGGGCTTCCCTGATAGCTCAGTTGGTAAAGAATCCGCCTGCAATGCAGGAGACCCCGGTTCGATTCCTAGGTCGGGAAGATCCCCTGGAGAATGGATAGGCTACCCACGCCAATTTTCTTGTGTTCCGTTGTGGCTCAGCTGGTAAAGAATCCGCCTGCAATGTGGAGACCTGGGTTTGATCCCTGGATTGGGAAGATCACCTGGAGAAGGGAAAGGCTACCTATTCCAGTATTCTGGCCTGAAGAATTCAGTCCATAGGGTTGCAAGGAGTTGGACACAACTGAGTGACTTTTACTTTCAGATGAGACAGGATGGCACTGTAGTTTGTAAACACAGTAATATGATCTCTTAATCCCTAATTTCCCATCTCCCTTTCCTCTCCCTTTTGGTAACCACTATATTCTGTGAGTTGTTTGTTTTGCATATACATTCATTTGTATCACTTTTTAGATTCCACATGTAAGTAATATCACATTGTATTTGTCTTTCTCGGCCTGACTTATTTCACTAAGCATAATATTCTCTAAGTCTGTCATGTCATTGTAAATGCAGAATTTCATTCTTTTTATGGCTGAATAATATCCCACACCTTCTTTATCAGTTCTTCTGTTGATGGGCATTTGGGTTGCTTTCATATCTTGGCTATTGTAAATACTGCTGCTATGAACACTGAGGTACAGGTAACTTTTTGAATTAGTGTTTTGTTTTTTCTGATAGATATCCAGAGTGGCATTGCTGGATCATACGGTAGGTCTATTTTTAGGTTTTTGAGGGACCCCCATACTGTTTTCCACAGTGGCTGCACCAATTTATATTCCCACCAACAATGTACAAGGCTTCCCTTTGCTCTACACCCTCTCCAGCATTTATTTGTAGACTTTCTGATGTTAGCTATGCTGACAGGTGTAAGGTGATATCACATGTTTTGGTTTGCATTTCTCTAATAACTAATGATACTGAGCATCTTTTCATGTGTCTGTTAGCCATCCAAATGTCTTCTTTGTTTTTTTGTTTTGTTTTGGGCTGTTTGTTTTATTTTTGGCTGTGCTTGCTGGATCTTAATTCTGCAACCAGGCCCCCTGCACTGGAAGTGCAGAGTCCTAACCACTGGCCTGCCAAGGAATTCTCTGTATGTCCTCTTTGGATAACAGAATGTCTATTCGGGCCTTATGTTCATTTTTGATTGGGTCGTTTATCTTTCTGATTGACAATCGATGACTTTTAATCAATCAGATATTATATCAGTAAACAGCATCTAGAACACTTACAGTTAACATAATTATCTATATGTTGTGCTGTGCTTAGTTGCCCCAGTTGCATCTCTTTGTGACCCGACGGACTATAGCCTGTCAGGCTCCTCTGTCCATGGGGCTTCTCCAGGCAAGAACACTGAAGTGGGTTGCCACGCCCTCCTCCAGGGGATCTTCCCAACCCAGGGATGGAACCCAGGTCTCCTGCACTGCAGGCAGATTCTTTACCAGCTGAGCTACCAGGGAAGCCCAATTATTGATGTGGTTTGGTATATATTCATCTTTGCTGTCTGTTTTCTTTTTGTCCCATATTTTCTGTTTTCCTTTATTTTCTTGCACCTTTTTTGTTATTGTTGCTGTCTTACCAGCCTTATTATGTTTATTAAACTTTGAATTTTATAATAGTTTTGGATTTCGAGAATAGTTGTAAAATAATACAGAAAGTTCTTGTATATCTGATTCCCAGTTTTCTTTATTGTTAAGATCTTACATTTGTATGATACATTTGTCACCACTCATGAATGAATACTGATACATCACTATTTGTTATGGCCCACAGTTTATTCAGACTTCCTTAGTTTTACCTAATATCCCTTTTTTTGTTCCAGGATGTTTCGTTGTTATGTCTCCCTGGACTCCTCTTGGCTGTGACAGTTTCTCAGATTTTCCTTGTTTTTGATGACCTTAGCAGTTTTGAGGAGTACTTTTTGAGTCAGGTATTTTATAGAATATCCTTTAACTTGGGTTTATTCTTGTTTTTCTCAAGACTAGACTGGGTTTTTGGAAGGAATATCATAGAGGTAAAGCAGCATTCTCATGGCATCCTATCAGGGACGTGGACCATAGAATGTGACTTATTCCTGTTGATGTTGACCTTGATCCCCTCTCTGAGTGCTTGTCAGGTTTTGCACCATAAAACTACTCTTTTCTTCCCACTTTTCATCTGACTTTTTCGAAAGAAGCCTTATATACATCCCACACTTAAAGGTAAGGGGTTATGTTCTATCTAGTTGAGAGAGATATAATTTATTTAGAATTCTTACGCAGGAGAGATTTGGCTCTTCTCTCTCATTTATATTAGTAGAAACTCAAAGATATTTATTTACAGTTTAAGTGACAATTTAGTACTATGTTATTTATTTTATTGTTCAAACTGTTCCAGCTTTGATCCTTGGAGCCTTTCCAGTTGGATCCTGTGTCACTTGAACATACTCCTCTAGACGGATAGATACATTTTAGCACTTTCTTACTTCCTGGTACTACAAGCTTTTCTTCTATGTTGTCTGCCCAGCTCTAGAATCTTCCCCAGAAATCTTTGTTGCTTTTGTTGGAAAAAGCTTTTAGAAACCAAGATCTGCATGCTAATTGTGCTTGCTTATTGCTACTGGATATTGTTACTTCTAGGCCCTCTCGGCTGACAGAGCAAGTAAATATATTTACGTATATTTATATATATACACATAGCTGCAAAAATTCTCTATGCAACCATCTGTACCTTTAATAAGCTAAACATGAGTTCATACTTACGTCTTCAACTCTAACCCAGTATCACATGGCTCATTCGAACTTCCCCTGCTTAAGAGCAGTTCTTTTAAAAATGTTATTTCCTGTCCTGGTCACTTCTTCCCTCTTTTCCCTCAATTATCCCATTCAGAAATGTTTCACCTTAGTCTGTATAAGACCTTCGTCCTGAGCCAATAGTATACATTTGCTCAATGTCAGCATGGAGCCCTGAAAATTCTCTGCTTAAATATTTAAAAGGTTGAAGATCAGGAATTCCCTGGTGGGCCAGTGCTTGGGACTCTATGAGCTCTCTGCCAAGGACCTGGGTTTGATCCCTGGTGAGGGAACTGAGATAAAATAATTTAAAAAATAAAAGGTGGAAGATCTATACTGTAAAGCATCAGATGATAGATGTGTTGACTTATGGATGTTCTCCTTGCCTACTGATTGAGTCTTATTTAGTGTGTTAGTAGCTCATTTGTGTCCAACTCTTTGTGACCCCATGGACTATGGGTTGCCATTCCTTTCTCCAAAGGATCTTCCCAACCCAGAGATTGAACCCAAGTCTCAACTGAGTCTTAAGAGGCACATTTAATTGTTCAGCACCTCAATTTCCACTTTGGGCTTCCCAGGTGGTTCAGTGGTAAAGAATTTGCCTGCCAATGCAGGAGAAATGGGTTCAATCCCTGAGTCAGGAAGATCCCCTGGAGGAGGAAATGGCAACCCATTCCAGGATTCTTGCCTGGAAAATTCCATGGACAGAGAAGCCTGGAAGGCTACAGTCCATGGGGTGGCAGAGTCAGATGCAACTGACCACACACACTCAGTTTCCAAAAGGGACAAATGTTTAACTGATTCTCTCACCAGTTTGTTGTGGGGATGAAACACAGTATGAGGATAAAAATAACTTGGTAACATAAAAAGCTCTGATCATTGACAGCCTCTTCAGTTGGCTTAGGTGTCCCTTCAACATACCCTCACCTATTTAAAAAAACACTTCCTTACTTTCTGGCATTATAGGTTCCTCTACTATGTTACCTGCCCAGCTCGTTGTTCATTTCTCCATCATCATTCATTTCTCCATCTTCAAATGGAGGATCATTCATTTCTCGAAGGAGAAATGAGGATTAGATATGGAATCACAGTGACTTTTGACTGACCTCCTAACACCATGCCTGAAGTCATAAGGAAGGAACAAACACTGTCCCATTTAATCCTCAAAAGGGGGTAGCTTTTATTATCCTCATCTTACAAATGAGAAAATTGAGGTGTATAGATGTTAAGAATTTTTTTTTTTACTTTGTTTGATTGGATTATACCATTGCTTTACAATGCTGTGCTGGTTTCTGCCGTACAACAGCATGAATCAGCTATCAGTAAACATATATATCCCCTCGCTCTTGAGCCTCCTTCCTATCCACCCCAGTCTTTGGGCCGCCACAGAGCACTGAGCTGAGCTCCCTGGGCCGCAGGGCAGCCTCCCACCAGCTGTCTGTTTCCCCGGGCAGTGTGCGCATGTCGGCACTATGTCGGGGCCACTGTCTCGGCTCATCCCACCCTCTCCTTCCCCCACCGTGTCCGCAAGCCCATTCTCCACAGGAGCATCTCAGTTCCTGCCCTGCAAAGAGGTTCATCAGAAATCAAGAAACGAATCGTGGTGGTCATGATATTAAACAGCACGTCCTGAGGGCTCCCTATGGGCTTAGCACTAAGCGCTGTACACTTACTAACTCGTTGCTTTTCACAACAACCTGATGAAGAAATTTCCTATTATCCCCACTTTACAGAAGAGGAAACCAAAGCGCAGAAAGGATTCCATAGCTGGTAAGTGACAGGGCTGGCATTCTTTTGAATGAGTGTTTATATTTACTGAGAACCTACTTCTTAGTTAAGCTATTCTTCCAACTAAGTACTGCAGGTGAACAAGTTGACTAGACAAAACTTGTGTTCTCAAGCTGCCCATATTACACAAACAGAAGGCAATATTATTGTGTTAATATGGAAAATATCCTCTCTACCTAAACAGGCTTCTTTCATTTAAGACTAGTTTTGAGAAGAGATTTTGTCCCTAAAACATTATGCTGGCAGTGATCTATGGAGTGCAGCACCGTTTTCAACTTGGTTTCACTTGATTTCCTGGTTGTTTTATCCCAGAAGTTAGAAACTAGTAACTCAAGGTGGGTGTGTCCTCCTCAACAATTGGGTTGATCTCCTTACAATTATGCATATCTTACTTTTTTATAACACCTCAGCTTTTTCAACCTCAGCTGTCCTCAGTGGCAGCTGATT